>NW_026606183.1:4702500-7122500 GCF_029834395.1 Sorex fumeus
GCTGCTGCTGCTGCTGCTCCTGCTGCTTCTACTCCTGCTCCTGCTGCTGCTCCTGCTGCTCCTGGTCCTGCTCCTGCTGCTGCTCCTGCTCCTGCTCTTGTTCCTGCTGCTGCTGCTCCTGCTCCTGCTCCTGCTCCTGCCCCTGCTGCTCCTGCTCCTGCTGCTGCTCCTGCTCCTGCCCCTGCTGCTGCACCTGTTCCTGCCCCTGCTGCTCCTGCTCCTGCTGCTCCTGGTCCTGTTCCTGCTCCTGCTCCTGCTCCTGCTCCTGCTGCTGCTGCTGCTGCTCCTGCTGCTTCTACTCCTGCTCCTGCTGCTGCTCCTGCTGCTCCTGGTCCTGCTCCTGCTGCTGCTCCTGCTCCTGCTCTTGTTCCTGCTGCTGCTGCTCCTGTTCCTGCTCCAGCTGCTCTTCCTGTTCCTGCTGCTGCTCCTGCTCCTGCTGCTGCTCCTGTTCCTGCTCCTGCTCCTGTTCCTGCTCCTGCTCCTGCTCCTGCTCCTGCTCCTGCTGCTGCTCCTGCTCCTGCCCCTGCTGCTCCTGCTCCTGCTGCTGCTGCTGCTCCTGCTCCTGCTGCTGCTCCTGTTCCTGCTCCTGCTCCTGCTCCTGCTCCTGCTCCTGTTCCTGCTCCTGCTCCTGTTCCTGCTCCTGCTCCTGCTCCTGCTCCTGCTGCTGCTGCTGCTCCTGCTCCTGCCCCTGCTGCTCCTGCTCCTGCTGCTGCTGCTGCTCCTGCTCCTGCTCCTGCTGCTGCTCCTGTTCCTGCTCCTGCTCCTGCTCCTGCTCCTGCTCCTGCTCCTGCTCCTGCTCCTGCTGCTGCTCCTGCTCCTGCCCCTGCTGCTCCTGCTCCTGCTGCTGCTGCTGCTGCTCCTGCTGCTTCTACTCCTGCTCCTGCTGCTGCTCCTGCTGCTCCTGGTCCTGCTCCTGCTCCTGCTGCTGCTCCTGCTCCTGCTCTTGTTCCTGCTGCTGCTACTCCTGCTCCTGCTCCTGCTCCTGCTGCTGCTCCTGCTGCTCCTTCTTCTGCTCCTGCTCTTGCTGCTGCTCCTGCTGCTGCCAGCTGCAGGAACTTTCCCTGAAGGCCATGCAGGCTAGCACTGACCTCCCCCAGGGCAAAGGAGGGATATCCCTTCTCAGCCCTGGGACCATCTGATGCTAAGTCAGAGTCTATAATTTGCTTCTGCATTGCTGGGTATCCTAGCAAGGAGTGCTGAGAAATTCTACTACAGACATGCACACTCGCATAAGTACAAACACACACACACACACACACACACACACACACACACACACACACACATCCTTTCTTCTGCTTCCACATCCTTGATGTTTCCAAAGCTTTTTGTTTTTAAGAGTCCCTATTAAATTAAAACACTCCTGAGAGCAATTAAGCTTTGGCAGCTAATAACTTAATTATCAGCCAACACTTTTTTTCCCACTGCCTTGAGGGCAGGAACGGGGCAAAGGCGGATTCTCACGGGAACTCTGGTACAGGGCCTTGGTAAAGGGTGCAGCAGGAGGTCTAGATGCCCCTGTGAATGTCCTCAGAGCATTTGGTCTCTGCACCCAGGATGGGGCTCCAAAGGATGAGTGCACAGCAAACAGCGGTCCTTGAGGGACCAACCCGTCTGTCCCTGGGCCATGGGCCAGAGGCTGGCCACACCCCTCCAGCTTCTCTAGCAGGACACACTCACCCCTCCACCCCCAACCACACCTCCAGCCTCTCACCCGCTGTGAGCTGTGGAGCTCCGGAGAAACGGAGTGTGGAAATATTCCAAGCAAAAGGAACAGGCCAGGCCAACGTTTGAGGGGGTGCAATGAATGCCCGCAAGCACTGCATGGGCTCCCTGGACCAGGGGCAGAAGCTGGGTGCCAGGAGCAGCGCTCTGTGCCCTGGGCTGCCCTGTCTGCACCCGCCCTTCAGAGGCGCCCTGCTTCCCATTCTGCTGACAGCCGAGACCCCCTTAGCGCTGTCCCTGTCTGTCCTCTGTCCTCCAATTGTCCCTCCTGCAGTTTAGACATGCTAGACCCAAACAGTGGCCTCCCCAAATCCACAAAGTTATGCTTTCACCCAAAACTATCTAAGCATGGGACCGTGGGGCTTCCAGAGATAAGTCAAGTTAATTGGAGCCTAAGGCAGAACCCTAATCTGATCTCCCTCTCTCTCTCCCCTTCTTCCTTTATCTCCTTCTGCCTTTTTCCCTTTCTCTGCACCCTATTTTTCCTGTGCCTCTCTCCCCCTTTTTCTCCTCCCTCTCCCCCCTCCATCTTTCACGTAGGACATGGTGAGAAAGTAAACAAACGTGGACATTCTCCAGTCAGGAGAGTCTCATACACCCCTGACCATGAACCCCCAACTCTCCACACCACCCGGGAACTGCACCCCCAGAGCTGGAGCAGCATGTGTGGTGAACCCCATCAGTGGTACTCTGCAATGCAGCCCAGGCTGAGCTTCCCGCCTTCAGTCAGGGCATGTGCTGGATATGCACACATTGGGAGTGTCTCACTGGAAAAGGCTGCGGGGCTGGGAGTGACCTGAGCGACAGAGACCCCAAAGACAGGCAAGGGAGAGGGATAGACATAAAAGGACTGCACTCATTTGTGGAATCTAAATAAAGTAACAACAAGTCTCACAATGTTACTGGGCCCACTCAAGCAAATCAAGGAAGAACGGGAGGACAGTGACAGTGAACATAATAGGAGACTAACACCTAAGGACAGTTAAAATAAGGGTCAGGAGGACTGTCCGTGGCTTGATAGCCAATCTCATGCACTGGAGGAAAAAGTAGCTGGGATGGAGAGAGGAGCACCAAATAAATGATGGTTGGAGGGATCGCTTGGGATAGTAGATGCATGTTGAAAGTAGATTATGGACCAAACATGGTGGTTGCTTGATACTTGCATTGCAAACCATAACACCCAAAAGGACAGAGAGAGTAAGAGGGATTGTGCCTGCTACAGAGGCAGGAGGTGGGAAGGGGTGGGGTGGGGGGAGAGATACTGGGAACACTGGGGGTGAACAATGGGACAGGTGGAGGGATGGGTGAAGGGATGGGTACTTGAACATTGTTTGACTGAAAAAATCATGAAAGTCTCTAAGTCTATAAATGTATCTCATGATGATTCACTGGGCTGGAGCGATAGCATAGTGGTAGGGCTTTTTTTAATTTTTGCTTTATTGGAAAGTTTTTTCTTTATTTATTTTATTAGTGAGACACCATGAGGTACAGTTGTAAACTTACAAATTTTTGTGCTTGGGTTTCAATTATACAATGATCAAATACCCATTCCTCTACCAATGCCCATTTCCCACCACCACGGATCCCAGTATCCCTCCCACCCTCCATCCCCTCATCCCACCCTGCCTCTGTGACAGGGCATTCCCTTTTGTTCTCTCTCTCCTATTGGGTGTTGTGGTTTGCAAAAGAGGCAATGGGTGGCAATCATATTTGGTCTATTATAGTCTACTTTCAGCATGCTTCCCCCACCCTGGGAGGATCCTCCCAACACCCTTTATTTGGTGCTCCCTTCTCTATCTGAGCTCCCTTTTCCCCTAGCATGTGTGGCTGGTCTCCAAGCCATGGAGCAAACCTCCTGGTACTAATATCGGCCACTCTTAGGTGTTAGTCT
Organism: Sorex fumeus; assembly: GCF_029834395.1. Classification (NCBI taxonomy): domain Eukaryota; kingdom Metazoa; phylum Chordata; class Mammalia; order Eulipotyphla; family Soricidae; genus Sorex; species Sorex fumeus. The sequence goes on from NW_026606183.1 coordinate 4,706,117, forward strand.
CCCATTTTGTTACTTTATGTTCCCCGGATGAATGCAATCTTTCTATGTCTATCCCTTTCTTTCTGAGTCATTTCCTTAACATGATACTTTCCATGTAGTAAGTGGTAGGGCTTTTGCCTTGCTCGCAGCCAGCCCTGCTGAGCCGGGTTCAATTCCTCCACCCCTCTCGGAGAGCCGGGCAAGCTACCGAAAGTATCTCACCCTCACGGCAAAGCCTGGCAAGCTCCCCGCGATGTATTCGATATATTCGGATTCATTAAAATTGAAAAAATTTTTAAAAAGACAGGCAAAGGACAGGGCCATGGGGGAAGGAAGGGTTCATCCCCACTGACTTCTGCCATGCACCGCCTAGCACTGCCATGTGTGACGCTTAACGAGCAGCCTCTTGGCTGCAGCCTGCCAGCCAAATGTTTAACCAGCCAGCAGGGCTGATGCGGCAACACCTCAAGGCGCACAACTCCTCTGTGAACAAGGAACCACTACCACACGTCCAATCATCCACACAAACGAACCACACACAACAAACTGTGCAGAACAAATGCACATGAAACAGACCACCTAGAACAGACCCACATATAACACACCGCACAGAATGGACCCACACAGGCAGACCATATACAACAGACCCCAATGGGACGAACCCACTTAGAACAGGACACATGGAACAGACTTCACAGAAAATAGAACGGACAGAATTGCCCAGGCAGGACAGACCCACACAGAATAGGCCACACAATGCCAGCCACACACAATGGACCCACACAAATGGGCCATGCATAACAGGTCCCTGGAAAGTGGCAGCAGCTTTAAGGGAAGCTCTTCATAAGTGCCAATGGGCCCGTTTCAGCCCTCCAGCAACGTGGGAGCAAGAGCTGTTGACCAGAGGTGGAAGTCTGGGGTCTACAGGGCAAAGAATAAGCTTTCAGGTGTGGCAGGCCTGGTGGGAGGAACAACCAGGCTCTCCCTGGGACTTTCCCCACATGGTGCCTTTCCCCCCCCCGCATATGCCCCAGGGTCCAGCAACCCCACCTTGGTGACAAAAACATAATCAGGCCCATATTTGTGAAAGTGCTGCTCTCCTCCCCAGAAGTGGCTGTAGAGGCCTTCAGAGCCCCTTCACAAGTGCAAACACATCTACACACAGATGTGCACATAAATACGCACATGCCTAGATACATGTGCACACATGCACATAACACTTGTGCTCATATAAGCACATGTACATATACCTACAGGTATATGAACACACACACACACCTACAGACATACGCATGCATGCACACGTGCACTCATATCTCATCCACACTCACAGTTCTGATCTCTGACTGGGAGTCACACCTCCCTATGGATGAGCTTGGCCTAGCTGTACAGGAGAGAAACGTGGGGCTGCAAGCCCAGTACAGGAAGCCCAGGCAGTGGCCCCAGGATGCTGAGCCAAGATGTACTTCTGGCTATCAGTCACAGGGTTTTGGGCTTCCTGTAGCAACCTGAACCCTAGCCCCACATTCAGGAATGTGTCACAAGCTCAGAGAGAGGCCCAGAGGGATCCCAGAGCTATGGTCTCTAGCTGCCTCCCCAGGACGCAAGTGGTGAGGCTTTCTATGTAAGGAACTGCACAACCTCCCCTGGAAGGCGGGAGGATCTGGGTTACCTGGATGAGGACTTGGTCACCAGCACAGTCTCCTCCTCCACTTTCATTTCAATCCCAATGAAAAAGATGAAACTCCGCCAGCCAGAGCAAGGGGCATGTGGGCACGGAGCACCCGGGGAGGAGCTATAGATTCGGACCTAACCTAAGAGTGACACAGAAATCAAGGCTAGACCTGGGGGCTCCACAGCCCCCAGCCTTCAGGCCTGGCTCCCACCGTGTCCCCCTTGCCCAGTGCTGCCTCCCGCTGCCCTCCGTTGGCGCTTACACGGGTCTCCCGGCAGGCATTGTGCGTGGGAAGTTATTCATTCAACTCTAATAGGATTGTGCTCAATCCAGTAGGCTGAGGCGCGTTTGCCCAGATGTGTAATTAGTTTCTGAATAACTCCGGGTGCTGCTGTTGGCAGAGACTTGGAAAAGCTCCTCGTGCTCATCAGTCAGGGTGGTGGGGGCCTGTCACTGGCTCTGACTGCCCTGGGGTATAACGACTTTAGACGTCAGCAGGATAACCTTGTGCTCTGGGCCCCAGCCAGAGACCCTGGGTCTCTGAGTAGCGCCTGGGCGCCCTCTCTGCCTAGTAATTCTCCCTCGGTCCCAGCTGTATCAATCTCATGGTTCTCGTGGATCAAGCTCCTCTCGCCCCAAACTGTAGCTGCGCTTCATGACTGGGAAGGAACTTAGAAGAGAATCCTTCCCCTCCCCCCCCATGGAGATTTGCAGGGCAATTTCTGGTCATCTCAAACTCAGGGTGCATGCCTGGTCTTCTTGGGGAACACTCAGAGACTGGACATGAGGCATCTATTCGCTATGACTGCAGAGACAGACCCTGCTCTCTCCTCAGCTGAGCTCAGAGTCATTCTGGGGTCTTGGGATCCTATTTTCCCAGCATCCCTGGGGTGGGTATGCAGACCAGGACCCTGACCCTGATTTAAGCCTTGCCCTGATCCAAGTGTTTATGATGGTATCACAAGAGAGAAGCTAAGATGGAGGCAGGCACTGCCCTTCAGGATGCCAACTTGATCCCGCTTCTCCACACCTCACCTCCTGCACCCCAAAAACCCCTCGCTGAAGCAAAGCTGGTGTGCCTAAGAGGCACAAGCTGCCACCAGTGTTTCACATTCCTGATTGAGACCCCCCCCCATTCTACAAGATTTGAAGAAGAGACATCTGGGGCGGCAGAGATAGCTCAGCAGTGGACCTCCTGCCTTATAAGTGTGCAGCTGGATGGGGTTGCCAGTTTGGTTCCTGGCATTGCCCCCGCAGATCCACACTCAATCCCAGCTGTTCTGCTTCTTGGAATGCCCAGCACCAACGCCAAGTGTGTGTAATCCCAGGTCACTGCAGAAACAGCCAGTACCACAAAGGGGAAGTGAAGAGGAAAGGACAGTTAAAATATTTGAAGGTTTAACATTTCTAGAATTGAAGGCCAAAAAAAAAATCCCATTTTTAAATTGTAAAGATGAATTTGGGATCGGCACCCTTGAACAGCATGGAACAGACTCACTTCCAAACCGCAGATCCCACAGAAGTATGAGTGGGTGGAAAGCAACACTGCTCCATCCCATCCTTCCTACTTTCTATGTCTGTAGCTTCAAGCCTCTCCTGGGAAAAATGCACAGCTGACACTGGGCCCATTCCGAAAAGTCCTTCCTGGAAATGGAGTACTGCATTGTAATTTAATTGATCCTCAGGCTCTGGGCCTTGCTGGCAGGACCCCCCACTTCCACTAGGGCATCCAATGTGCAGGGGCTTAGAGAGAGGGAGCTCTCTGACCTGTCTGTCAAAACTGTATAGTCACCAAGAGATTCCCTGCCCATTTTCTATCAAGAACTGTGGCCCTCTAGGGCTGGAGTGATAGCACAGTGGGATTCAATTCACAGCATCCCATAGGGTTCCCCGAGCACCACCAGGGGTAATTTCTGAGTGCAAGAGCCAGGAGTAACCCCTGTGCATCGCTGGGTGTGACCCAAAAAGGAAAAAAAAAAAACAAAAAAGAACTGGCCCTCCAACCATGGGTGCCCATGATGGTGCTCCTCTGGATATATCCTCATCCTGGAAGGCCTCATTCAGGGAAAGTGATGTGCACGTGCATTGCTGCCACAGCACAGCTGGCTCAGGAGCTTCCTGTTGTCAGGCCCATCGACCACTGTGCACACCACTATCTCCATGAATATCTTGTCTCCTCCTCACTGTAATGGGGTTCCTGCTGACAATTGAGGAAACAGTCGAAAGACTGCCGGATGTGACCTGGGATGGACACCCCCAAAGCAGCAGAACCATATTTAGTCCAAGTCTGTCTGCATACAGGTACTGCCAGATGCAGTTTCTGGGCTTTGGGAAGAAGGTTCGATAACGACGACGGTCCTTCTTCCAGACACCCTCTGAGGCAGCCTGATCGATAGCTGCTGGACCATGATGACACCTGGTTCAGGCTGGGAAACCAGACACCATGAGGAATTCCCTGCTGTTGTGTTCCGGAAACTATATGAGGTTCATACTGGAGTCCATCTCCCCTGAAATAGTTAATGAAAGCATCTCAGCTGCTAAAGAAATGAAAGGGCTGCAACCTCAAAATTCAAGGTGCTCTAACATCCCATCACAGGTCCACTGAGGCAGACAGGACAGGATGACTTATTACTGTTCTCCTATGATCCCTGGACGGAATTTATCGTACTAGGAATAGCCTCTTAATGACATTTCTGCCAACTTCATATAGGTCCTGGTTCTATGGAGAACGAGCTACAAGGTCAGCACTGACCCAGTGCTGGCTACTCATTTGCACTCTGCACAGCTGTTCAATCCCTGAGAGTGCTGTTGATGCCCCAGTCTAGCCCCTCCCACTCTGACCCCACCTAGACAGCCAATATCTGTCATTCTCTGCAGAACCAGAGGCATCTTTTGAATAAACAAATCATGCCTTGATTTCTCATCATATATAGAATGGAAAAGCTGACAATTTACCTTGGTCTGCCAGGCCCTATGTACTCCAATGCCTAATCCCTGCCTCCAACACACCAAACCCTCTGAGTATTCATGTTCAGATCCACTAAAGTCAGATTCGCCATTGTTCAGATCTTGGCTTCATGCATCCTTCTAAGAGAGTTGCTCCCATTCTCTCAGTTGGAGCAACCCCGTACCCAGCCACACATCATCAATGGTCCAAACACCCTGAGATCTACGTTTCCTATCATAGCAGTTTCCATCTATTTGAAATGGTCTCATTTCGCTATGTCTATTTGTTTGCGAAGATTGGGAATTATATCTAATATTCACGGAGTGACTCATATGTAAGCAACTCTCCTACTAATGACCATCATAAATTCTGGGAAATGTGAAAAAGATAATGCACAGAGGAACTAGAGAGTGTTCAGCAATAGGAAGATGTTGCAGAAGAGGTGATATTTGTAAGAGGGAAAAGCACTGGGTGATTTCCCATTTTTATGGTTACATCCTAGAGCACCCCCTCACTCCACTCAGAATCCTGCAAAGCCAGAAACTGAGAAATAAGGAGACAGAGTTTGGGGAAACACCAGCTCCTAGAAAGTCAGAAGGATGTAGAAGAAAGGAGAGCATAGCAAGAAGGGAGACCCAATTTCTGTGAATTACTCAGGTAAGGCACAAAACTGCCCACACTCCAGGACACACCAAAGCAGCCTAGGTAAGCTTCAACAATCAAGGAACATGTTAGCTCCTATTCAGACAAATGAATTTCCTGCTAGAAAAACCAACAAACAAAGTAGTACTTTCAGATGAACAAAACAGAATATTCTAGATGTACACACAGGAAGACAGGATCTATACTCAAAAAAAAAAAGACAATTTGACAAACACTAACCTCATGTGATTCAAATATAAGCAATTGGAACAAATTCATAAAGGAAAATGTTTGCTACATTCTAGTTGTCTGTCTTTCAACACTAGAACATGAGCAGTGTCAGAGTGTGTGGTAATCAACACTGTTTCTTGCTCTCTTCCAAGAACCTAGAACAATAAATGGTGCAATAGATTCTTCCCAAAATAGGACCATGGTATAAAACAGAATTTTATTTCTTCTTCCTTTTTTTTCTATCAATATTTCTTGAAGATCCTCACAAACTGACATAGAACACATTGATCAAAATCATTGCTCTCTTTTGAATAGTGGGTATAGTTTTATGGTCAGGAATTAGCAGTGACTGTTACAGACGAGAGGCTTTGGTCTCTAATTATTGCTAAAAAGAAAGCATGTGGATCAACTATTCTGAAACCCAGAATCATCATGTTTTCAAAAAACACTCTTCATCATTTAAGTGCCTTAGAGTTAAAAAGAAAAGTACAAATTCTGAGAAGTGTTATTGCTGGATCATATGGAAACTCAATTTCTAGTTTTTTTAGGAATGCCCATATTGTATTCCAAAAAGGCTGGACCAGTCAGCACTCCCACCAACAGTGAAAGAGAGTCCTTTTCTCCCTCCATCCACGCCAGCAGAGATTGCTCTTATTCTTTTTGATGTGTGCCACTCTCTGTGGTGTAGAGTGATATCTCATTATTGTTTTGATTTGCATCTTCCTGATGATTAGCAATGTAGAGCACTTTTTTCATGTGCCTTTTTGTTTATTTGTATTTCTTCTTTGAGGAAGTTTCTGTTCATTTCTTTCCCCCATTTTTTGATAGGGTTGAAGGTGTTTTTCTTATAAAGTTCTACCAGTGCCATATATATCTTGGATATTAATGCCTTATCTGATATATACCCCCAAAGTGCAAAAACACACAGCAGAAATAATATCTGCACTTGTGTGTTCATTGCAGTACTGTTTACAATTACCAGAATCTGGAAACAATTCAAGTACCCTAGAACAGATAACAGGTTAAAGAAACTATGGTATATCTACACAATGGAATACTATCTAGCCATTAAAAATAAAGTCATAAAAAATGAAATAAAGTCATGAAGTTCATTTATAAAGGAATGGACATGGAGAGTATCATGTATCATGCTGAGTGAAATGAGTCAGAAGGAGGAGAGATATAGAATGACTGCACTCATTTGTTGGATATAAAAAATATACATAGTATAAGACCAAGAACCAAGGACAGTAGAAACAATGGCCAGGATAAATGGTCCATAGTTAGAAGCCTGCCTCAAGGACTGGAGATGAGAGCAGTTGGAATAGAGATGGTACCATTATGACAATGATAGTTGGAAGGGATCGCTCTGGATGGGAGATGTGTGCTAAAAGTCAGTAAAGGACCAAACATGATGGCCTCGCAGTACTTGTATAGCAAACCAAAATGCCCAAAAGTAGAGGTGGGGAGAGGAGAGAGAGAAAGAGAGAGAATAAAAGTTCCTGCCAGAGAAAAAGGTGGAGGTGAATGTTGGCGAGAGGGATGCTAGAAATATTGGTGGTAGGAAAAGTACACTGGTGGAGGTATGGGTGTTGGAACACTGTATGACTGAATCATGATCACAAAAGCTTTGTATCTGTATCTCACAGTGATTCAATTTTAAAAAATTAATTTTAGGGGCTGGAGCAATAGCACAGTGGGTAGGGCGTTTGCCTTGCACGCGGCCTACCCGGGTTCGATTCCCAGCATCCCATATGGTCCCCTGAGCACCGCCAGGAGTAATTCCTGAGTGCAGAGCCAGGAGTAACCCCTGTGCATCGCTGGGTGTGACCCCCAAAAAAAGCAAAAAAAAATTAATTTTAAAAATGTACATAAAGTTAGCTCCTTCTAGGACCTTGACAATTAATTTGTAGTACATGTATATTTTAGGAAATGAATGAGCAGTTTTATCATTGAGGTAGATGCTCCAAGTTTTTCTAGATTGAAAGGTTTTGTTCATTGATCAGTTTAGGACGTTATTAGACCCTTTGTCTAGATTCACTAGGAGATCCCAATGTCTCCCTGAAGAGTTTTCTAGTCCAGCTCTCAGGTAGGCTGATGCTCAAAATGTATACTAAGCAGTCATCGGCCAATCAAATGAAAGTTAGTGGAGTCCCAGCCATTCAGAAAAGATTCCAGCTGTAAGGGGCGGGTCAGGCATAGGAGCATCCTGAAATAACTGTGGTGTTTGGAAGGTGCCCTGGCCACCTCTTGGGTTTTCGTGAGAGGCTTTTAGTGCCACCTCCAGTTCCACCAACTGTTAAAGCATATGGGATCCAAGAGCACAGGACAACTGCCCTCCAAGTTCTTGTCAAAGAGAATTACATCAAGTTCATTTCCCAAACCTCACCTTGTTGAGAGAACTATAACCCATGGGGTTAAATCAATTCATTTTCCTATTCTTATTTGTCAGCTGTGATTAGTATTGGGGATTCCCTTTTTAAAAAATAATCTTATGAGAAACCTCAATATGAAACCATAAAGACTGGTGATGCACAAGGCCTTCGTGTGCCCCATCCTTTACCAATCCCCCCGATAATGATTTGCCATAACCTAAACACTGAAGCAACCTGTGATGCTGCTCTGTGGAATCATTCCGGAAGCACAGCTTGAAGGCAAGAAGGATTATCTCATCTTTGATTGAGTCAGACCTTCGGAGAGTGTTTGGGGGAGCTCTGTCCCCTGATCCATCCCCCCTACCTTGGGAAACAAGATTACAAAGCAGCCTATCAAATTCTCTGCCATATGGACGGTAGGCTATCTAGGACTCTGCATACTGCAGTGAGCAAGCCCTCTCTGAGGACCACAGGCACTTCTCTCTTCCTCCAGAAACAGAACAGCATTGCTTCCTGAGCAGCTAGTATCCTGTGGATGCTGGGTCTGTAAGAAAGGACAGTCTCCCTCTCTGTGTGACCAGCAGGAAAGCTTAGCTTGTATGAGGGTCACCTCAAGCAAAGGCATGATAATGTCCGGAATTGTGTGTCCAAATCTCCCTCCTGGCTCCATCCTTGATTTGCCTCTCTTGTTTTCCCTTTGTCTTTACTTTATTTTATTTGTCTTATTTATCTTGAATTTAATTGTGTCTTACAGCTGAATATGCATCTTTCTGGAACAAGACGAAACATATAAAAGTGGATCGGAAACGCGGGGGTTCTGCAGTGCGCTGTGGCTCTCTTAAGTTGGCCGCTTTATGATCTACTTCAGCTGCTACCAGCTCTCACATCGGCAATTCGACTGTCTTTAAAACTAGAAAATTGCTCTGCCTGGCCAAGGAAATGATGCTGATGAACTAACTCGATCTCTCTTATTTCTACATATCCACGTGATCTTGTTATCATCTCTACACTGGGTCAACCTTGCCGGGGTGAAGTGGGGGCAGGTTGGAAAAGGAATAAATCGACTACTCTGAATAAAAACATATTTTACTCTGCAGACACCCTCTGCACCCACCACCCCTGTATTAGCCTTAGGCTATGAAGGAGCAGAGAGGAGGAGGGTGGGGAGGGGGAAGTTGTTGGACAGTCTTATCAGAGCTTAAACATCTCTACTAGCATGACTTCATTTTCCTCTAAACAAGTGACTGAGGGGCCAGAGCGATAGTACAGTGTGTAGGGCATTTTCCTTGCACGCAGCTGACCCTGGTTCAATTCCCGGCATCCCATATGGTCTCCCAAACACCGCCATGAGTAATTACTGAGTGCAGAGCCAGGAGTAACCCTTGAGCATTGCTGGGTGTGACCCAAAAAGAAAAAAAAGTGACTGAAAGAATGCAATCAGGACCATCCAACTCACCCTCCTTGCACATCCCCCACCTTTGCATTTGTTTCAAAGATGTGGCTTAATCTATGTCCCCCCAAAAAGCCGCAAATGTGCTCCCAGCTCTTTGTGTGATGGTCCTCTGAGCTTCAAGCAGAGTGCCATCTGACCTCTGACATCTGGGCTCTCAACCCTCCCAGCTGGGTACAACTGTGGTCAAGTTCCTCACCCTTGTGTGGGTCCTGTGGGTCCTGAGAGACTCTGAGGGAACATTGACAGACCCCAGGTAACTCCAGGGCACTGAGGCATAGTTGTCCACTGTCAGCCTGGGCCCGTGGAACCTTCTGCTCTTCCTGTTTTCTTCCTCACAGGGAGTTCTCCAGCCGAGGTGATTGCACTCCAGCTGGTCTCAGGGGTCTTCGGGACCCAGGTGGTAAACTAAAAAGGCTTTCACATGGGCTCAAAGGCACCTCTTCAGGAGCTAAAGTGGAGTCCAGTAGCCCGATGCCCTCAGCGGACAGCCAGACCCATTGGTACCCTTGACTCTTGTGGGGTCAGTCGCCTCCTGTCCCTGGGTGCTGACTTGGGCCCTGGAGAGGCAGCAGCCACGGGAGAGAGCAGCGTGCTCACTGGGAAGCTTGAATTTGCTGCCCCGTTGGGACTCTCAGGAGAATTCCAGGAGCCAAGTCTCAGCCTCCCCTCTGACAGAATCACTTTTCATCTTCTTTGGCTTTGGGCACAGACAAATGCACACGGGCAAAAATCAGTTAATAACTATGCACACTTCATAATAAATTTTAACAATTTAAGAGTCTGGTACAGCTTTATGAGAGTTTTTATTTCACCACACTAATTCAGTGCGTAATAACCTGCCAGAGACACAGAATTCACTTGACATATGCTCCGGGTACCGAGATAGATAATGGAATGAGCGGCGGAGAGACCTTGGGTCACACCGGCTGCGCGCCCCCTTCCCAGGAGGGAGGGCAGCAGGCCAGGCCCAGCTCCCCGAGCAGCAGGGGTCTGAGGCTTAGACCCTTGTGGTCAGTGCTCAGGATCAGCGCGGCGGCCGGCCGGCCCTGCTGCATTCCTCCTGTCTTTTACGGCTCCAGGGAGAGGTGCCCTGGCAGCTGGCCACCACATCTCCAGGCCTACCTGAGACCCAGTGGAATGCTCACGGGTCCCAGCTTTCCTCCCTCCTCCCCTGCCTGCTGCCTCTTTCCCTGCCTCCTTTGTCCAGCACCCCTGCACTGAGTTCTCAAAACTCAAGCCCCTGCCTAGCCTCTGCAGATAACCAGCCGTCATCTAAAAGTGCTGCAGAAGCTCTTTTTGGCCCCCTCTCCCTGCTATTGAGGGGGTGGGAAGGGATCTATATCTCAATCCCTCCTGGCAGTTCTGAAACTTGAGCCCGTCTCCAGTTTGAGGGATTAAAAGGGAGAGTTCTGGAAAGGTCTGTGAAGGAGATGGCCAGCTCTCCAGAGATCTGGGGTTTAACTCTGCCCATCTCTTTGCAAAATCAAGACTGGACACTGGCTAAGGTCCTGGACCAGTAGCTGAAATAAATCCCAGCAGACACCCCACTCCCCCAGGGCCCTCTTCCACAGGAGCCTGAAGGGAGTTTATGTTAGGGCTCACGCAGAGTGGTTGTAGTTCCCAGCTCAGCTTCAGAACAATAAACAATGACAAGAGCGACAGGAAGTCAAGGAGAGAGAAAAACCAAATGTGACAGGGTGGGAGCGATGTGTGCACAGAGGGCATTGGGGTAACACTGTAGGTGTGGTGTGTGTGTGTGTCTGTATGTGGGGGCGGTGTCTGTGAGCAGGGGATGTTAAGGGGTTTATGTGAGTGGGTGTGTGGAGTGCACAGAATAATTCATCTAGGTCGGCTTCTGTGGTTTTCTTTTCTCGGTTTTATCTTTCTCCTCTGTCTCCAGACTACCTATTTCTCCAAGAACATGATTCAGTCTGTCCCGTTCTGTAGAGAAATAAACAAAACTCTTCTTAGGCTTTGCAATTTCCTCTGCCTGCCACCCTTTCTCTCCTCCTGAGAGCAGACTTCTAGAAATAGCAGTCTCCACTCACAGGCATCAGCTCAAAGCTCTGATTTCTCCCTGGACCCCCCTCAATCTGGCTCCTGCACCCCTTGCTGGAAGGAAGAAACAGCTAGCACCTCCTGCTTCCCAAATCCCAACCTCCCTTCAACACCCCTGACTGACTCTCAACTCCCAGATGATGCTTCTGACTGCTCCTGTCGGAGTATTTCTTTGTCCTTTTCAAAATCCTTGGCTATATATTTATGTTATGTTACACACACACATACACACACACATATATAAATATATATATATTTATATATACTGTCCAACAAGCATTACAGAAATAGATTATAATCTACCCAATTTCTTTCAGTGGCCCCTATTTCATAAGAAAAGATTCTTCTAGAATTAAATGCAAAAAAAAATTTTTTTTGAGAAGAAGCATATGATTTCATGCACAATGAAACTCACGAAACAGTTTCCAAAAGTCTGAAACTGGAAACAATTATGCCCATCCCTGTGGACTGGACACAATCCCTGGAGATGTGGGTAGGAATTAAGTTCCATGTCATCTGGGTGCTGTTATAAAATTTTCATTTTGTTTATATATTGACATAGGTTAGCAAGATTCAAAACTGTTTTGCTTATGTTATATTTCAGTAAATTATTTAAGGAATTCCCACTTCCCTTTTTTTTTTGAGCAGGAAGTTCTGATCAGATTGGTAGCTCAATCATGTTCTTATGTAACCCTTTGACTATTTCTACTTTCTGATTTTTCTGATCTACTCTTCTATTCTAAATTGCATTTTCATTTGTACAGAATTCTTGTCTTTAGTTTCTGATAATACATTTTCTATTTCACTATACGTAATGGAATGTCCAAGATGCTGTATAAATGGAAATATACAGGTACTAATGACGGGATCTACTCTTCAAACCTGGCATATAGTGATAGTGCAATAAACGGCGAAAGAAGGAAATAATTACAAGTAAGGGAAAGAGCAAACTAGGAAAGAGAACTAAGGAGTCAGGAAAGGGAGTTTAAGATGCAATAAACCTCCTCAGAGGAGGCAGAAAGAAGTCGGGAGAAAAAGGTTGAAAATGGGGAGCATGTTTCATGAACTTTGCTCCTCCAAGAGCAGAGAGACAGAGTATAGGAATGAGGTGATCTGTATTGAAGGGGAAAGACATCTCTTCTCCAATTTCCTTGACTGGTTTCTCCATCTCTCTTTAACAGGCCAATAGCTGTAATGCCTCAGAATTCAGCCCCTAGTCCTCTCCCTCTGTAATCCATGTCCTGATGATCTCATCAGCTAGTGCTTTAAATACCATCTGTACTCTGATACAGGCTCCCGAGGCTGTATCCAGCCCAGACTCTTCTGTGAACTACAGCCTACTCATCGGCTCTGCTGGGTGCTCCACAGACATCTCTAAGTGAACAGGAGACACACCGAGCTCCTGATCTTCTCCCAAACCTGTTCCACCCACAGTCATCCCATCGGAGGCCAACCAAACTTGAGTCATTCTTGACTCATCTCTTTCTTTCCTAAGACTACCCAATCCATCAGCAACTGCCTCTGTCCCCGCCAAAGCAAACAAGTCCAGAATCCTTGCCATTTCCATGCCCCACTGTCCCCCTAGCCCAGTCATCATCCTGTGCTACCCAGATGTCACAGCCGCCTCCTTGCTGGCCATTCTTGTCCGCCCTGCCCACCCACCTCTGCTCAAAGGAGTCATTAGATAATTTTTCAGTCTCTCTTCTGCCCTGAACTCCGCACTCACTTCTTTCTCACTCAACTCTTACAGTGTCTACAAGAGTCTATTCGACCCCACTTCTATCTTCATCCTGCTCAGGATACTACCACCACAACCCATCACTGAGTCTGCATGTCATACCTCTGCTCCATTTGATTTCTCTCCAGAACAAGCTACTTATGCCTTGCACTTAACAATGCTCCTTTCCCTGCTGGATGAAAGTTCTACGAATGGGTTTCAGTCTGCTCTGTTAACTGATGTATCAGAACCGAGACGACAGGTTGCTGTACAATTAATGCCCAGTCCTAGTTGTGGAATTTGATTTTCCTAAGTGTTTATTTATTTTTTATCTCCTTCTTACTTTGGACAAACTGGCAGGCTACCGAATGTAACCTGCCCACATGGCAGAGTCTGGCAAACTCCCCGTGGCGTACCCAATATGCCAAATACCAGTAACAATGATGGGTCTCATTCTCCTAACCCTGAAAGAGCCTTGAATATGGCACCTTTTAAAATCTCAGGGCTAGGACGAAGGAAACGTTACTGGGGCCTGCTCGAGGTAATCGATGAACAATAGGATGATTGTGATCGTGATGTGATTCTATTAAAAATCTCTCAGTGACTCTTCCAAATCAAGTCCTCTCTTTTGTGACCACCAATGCTCTTGGGGACCTACCCATTTCTCTGTCCTTCAATTACACCATGTCACCCTTTATACCACCACCAGATAGATTTACCCACTCACTCCAAAGTGGCTTTCTGCCTCTGATTTCTGTGGGTGCCACCTCCTCTTCCAAATCACTTCTTTGGGGACCCATTTGGGATTACTCAGTGAGCAAACAAGGTTAAGTAAGTATTCCTCTGAGGCCCTTAGTGCAGACCTGTCCACCAAGCACCTGTGATGCCCTGGACTTTCCCCTCAGCCTGGACCCATTCATTGGGTCACTGTATTAATTACTTAGATCTTGGCATGAGAGCAGAAGCATTCACTCCTGTGTGGGTGCCTCCAGTTCCTCATCCCCATGAATTTTAGATGGGAATGGGTGGGAATGGTAGCATTAGTTCTCATCAGAATCATTTCTTTGATAAATATTCACTAAATCAATGACATTCCCCCATAGCTGACGGTGTCTACCTATCAACTTAGTGATATTGATAACACCGAACTGATGGCCTACACAGAGTAGGCATATGGAGCATAACACTTTCTACCATGTTCATTTCCCTCCTTGGTGGGCATAAAGAAAGGGATTAGCAGTGATAAGAAAGCCAATTTCTCTACACTTGGAAGGGGTCCACGATGCCTCCCATGACCTCAGGCAATTGGCACAGGTCCTAATGCTGGGGGCTCTCATTACACTTCATATTTCTCCACAAAAGGGTATTTTTATCCATATGTGTTCTATTCATGGGACTATGTTATATTTATCTGTCTGGCTCAGCTGCATCTCTTAAATAAACTGAGTGATACTGTCTTACCTAGTCATGAAAAATCATCTACTTTGAGGTTTAAAAGTGGCTCACAGACCATCATGCATTCACTCAACAAATTTTTGAGTTTTTAGTGCATGGACAGCACACAGGGGTGATTAGCAGAGAAGTTCATGGAGGCATCTAAACGGCCAACTTCCTTACTTGCCCTCAGGGTCAAGCCTTCATTAACAGAAGCCCCTGACATCACCAGAAAGCTGGGAGCAAGGGTTCTACTGTACGTGCTGTGTATACATACTTAAACGAAACTGTCCTGCTCAGTCCTGATGACTCTACCCTCTCAGGGGAAGAAACTGAAGTGCACAAGTGTTAACTCCCTAACCACAATAACATGCTGATGGGGGGGTGGGCTGATTCCAGGGAAGAGCTGTCCTCTCCATCCTACTCCGAAGGCCGTGGTCTCTCCTGCGGGGCACAGGGGGGGTCTACCAAGGTCAATATGAGAAACACAGGACCAAAAAACTCTAAAAAATTCTCAGCTCTAAACAACGTCCTTTGGCATCCAATGACAGCTAGAACACAGCAACCATGCAGTAAGCCGAATAACACATAAATCTACACATCTTATACACATAACACACATGTCCATGCGTATATACGTGCAAATTGCTATGCTGGAAAGAAAACTTGACAGAACAGCCTACGTACCAACGTATTGTTAAAGGCACCAGCCATCCAGAGACACATGCAGTGAGCGACATCCCACTCTGGGAGCAATTGGTAAAACTCAGATTCTGAGGGTTTCCCTAGAATGTGGTGGAGCGGGTGTGAGTCTTAACCGGCAGACCCACTAGAGGACCTGAGGAGGTGACCCCTCCCCAACACCAGGACACAACTAGAGTAGAGGAAGAAGAGGAAGAGGAGCGCAGAGAGAGGGTTTCCGGGAATCCCAGTCCACAAGTCAGCAGCCCGCGTACCACTGCAGACTCCCAAAGCCCCCACTCCAGGCCAAAAACTGATGCTCCATGAAGCTGCTGATGCCAAGGAAGCCCCCTCTCCATGCAGCCCCCTCCACCTCCCCTCCTGCCGGTGCCTTTTGCCTTACAGGACCCCCTCCTTGGGTTTCCTGTATAGATCTTCAGATTATTCCGCAAATCACCTTTGGGCAGAGCAGCTAGAAATTCTGTCCAGTGCTTCATCCGTGGGTTTCACTCGCTCTCTCCTGCCCAGAGCGTGGCTGCCACATTGCTGGCCGGGAATTTATTACAGGGGGAACCCAAGTCCCTCTGCACCCACACTGCCTGCAAGGCTGCCACTGAATTCCTCACCCTCACCGGAAGTTCCCCTACAGGGCTGGAGAAAAGGTTGAATTGCTCATGCAGACGATTAGGGTCCCCAGGCAGAAACTTGGGGAACTCACTGCTGGGAGCTAAGTTTTGGCTTAAATTCTCCGGGGATCTGAGAGGTGATAGTCACCATCCAGGGCATTAAAAAAAATTTTTAAAAAACCTGGCAAAAAGTAAAAGTATTCCCCACTAAGCTACTCTCCAGAGGGGAATTGTGGGAGGTGTAAGCCCATAACAGGCCCCCTGCCCAGCACAAAGACCTGGGCACAGGGGACTGTTACTTAGGATGAAAAAAATGGCTCCCTCTGCCAGGGCCTGGTTTCAGGGACAGCTGTGAAGTCGTGTCAAGCTGATTGAAAGGAAACCTTTCCTTCGGGTAGAACTTGAGACAAGCCTTTTCCCCAGAAGGAAGCTGTGGGGGCGAAAACAAATCAATGAAGGATTTGCAGAATGATGTTCTCTGGGCCCGAGTACCATTTACAAAATGCAATGTAGAAGAAGATAAATCTCCTCCCTCTCTCTCTGCCAGACTCGAGCAGATTCCTGAATCAAAACAACTCTCTTTGCAACAGCATCTTCGACTCGGCTAGAAGTGAGTTTCCTCAAAAGGCACAGGGAAAGGGTCAGGAATTCCTGAAATCCTATAGCAAGCATTCCCACCTACAGCAGGAAAGTAAAAGGGGAGGGGAGGCCGGGGACAGGAGCCAGCACTGTGCACTGTGTTCCTGCCGGGACAATCCACGGAGAGAAAGTTGGCTGGAATGAGTTTTCTGATAACAGAACACGGGGCTCCACCAACGGCACTGCCGTCTCCACCCCGCAGAGTGGCAGGTGACTGACTGAAGAAGTCAAGTCAGGGTTATGCCCTCTTCGTTACCAGCCGAGGCGAGGGACCCAGCCAGGCGAAAAGGGGTTAGTCTAGTCGGAGCTCAGGCTGAAAAAAACCTGCTCCCTGGCTCCCCCGAGCTACTTTGGCAGCCAGGTGAAGTCAGGGTCAAAGCAGATCTACTGGGAGACACCTCCAGAAGTCCCCCAGCCCCGGGATATGCGGACCCCTCCCGCCCCCTCAAACCCACAATAACTTCTTTTGTCTCAACTAAAAACAAGCTGGGAAATTAAAAGAGGAGGCAGAGGGGAAGAGGAAGAGAAAGGGGGGCCAGGCAGCGTCCATGCAGTCAATGATATCATTGATTTAGAGCCACACCAGCCCCAGTGCCATCAACAAGGATCATACCTCCTGCTGAGCTCGGGGGGAATTCTCCAAGATCCATGGCTGGGAGTTAGGAGAATCTCTAAGCCATCAGGAAGGAGCAGAGCACTGCAGCTCCTCAGAATGATGGACCAGGGCGAGCTTTAATTAACAGGGTCTGATGCCTCTTCTTTTTTGGTAACTGAGCAGATTTAAAGGGCTAGAGTCCCAATTTGGAGGGTGCCGGTGCTCCGGCTGCTGCTGCTGCTGCTGCTGCTGTTGCTGCTGTGCCTGCCGCTCTGGCCGCTGCTCCTGCTGCTGCTGCTGCTGGAACAGCTTCCTGCAGACCTTGCTCTTCAGCAAAGAAGCAAAGCTCTGAGCGCGGCAAAGTGTAGCCGGGGATGCCAGGGGCTCAGGGCTACACGGTCTGAATCAGAACATCAGGGCTGTGGGTCTACGGACTGCCCTGCCCAGGGAGCGCCTGCTCTGACCCTGTCGAGGGAGGAAGCTGGGCTCCTGGGGTGCAGATGGCCTCAAGGACACCTTCTCAGGAGGTGGGGCTGGCAGAACAACTCCCAGGTCAAGTGGAAGCCTGACTTATGCCGTGCCCTTCTGAGGGAACTGCCACGAAGCTTTCATCATGTACACAACACATGCAAACACATGCCTCTGCACACACGTCTACTGACCCACATGTGCCTGCCTATGCACACATACAGTCTCACGTGGTCCCACACAGATATGCCTGCTCATGGGCACACACACACACCGCTTCTCTTCTCCTCACACACAGACCTGTCTCTGTATATGCATGTCCTTTCATGCACGCACACACATCTTCCTAGGTCCACACCTGTCTGCTCAGATATAAATAGCCTAACTGTGCACACAACATGCCGACCTTCTGGAGTCCCAGACACAGAAGCACATGATCTGCAGTCAGCCACATGCCGGGCTGGTACACCTGTACTTTACAGGGAGATCAGCATGAAAAATTGCTGTGACACAGGCCACGGGGATAGGAGGGGACCTGGGGACAGGAGGTGTCGGTGGCAGGAGGACAAACCACTGCATGTGGTTCTGGTGCCTTGGCCGCCTTTCCAAGAGCTGGGATCTGTGTCCCAGAGAGTTTCTGTTGGGGACTGTCACTTCAGGAACCCCTGGCCATACAGTCTCTGGGCACTCACTTCGCATTGGCTTCTGCAATTGCCGGTCTAGCTCTGAAGGTGCGCTGTGGGCCAGACCTCAGTGCCACCTCCTCGTATTAGTCTAGTGTGCTTGGCATCCAGACAATCGATACGGATTTTTCTGTGATGCTTCTTTGGCCAATACAGAGCACCTTGTGTGTTATTTTAAGACCATTCTTCACTAATAAGCACTTGAAATTAAGACAGCCAACTGGGGCTCAGCAGACAGAGGGGCCCACCTTGGAGCAGGCACCAAGGGGTGCTTAAGAGGGGGTTGGGTGGGTTGTGAACAAAACTCGGATCCTTCTCTGCTCCTCCGCCAGTGCATGTGTGCCCCTTCCCTGTACCTTCCCCTCTGGAATGGGATTTCCTCATTTGTAACATGACAGTGTTGAACTAAGCCAGCAATGCTCTTAACAGAGAGGGGACACAAGGAGGGACTTTAAGAAAGCACGTTTCTTTACTGAGCAACCAGGCTGGTCCAAGTATTCCTGGTGGACAGGATGGCACACTGCAAAGGACTTGCCCTCAGTTTCATGGAGCATCCCTACAGGGGTAGGACCACCTCCAGGGGCTTCAGCATCGGTAGGGACAGTGAAGGGTGGCCACAGACTCCCGGAGTTCAGCCTCTGCCTGAAGCCCCAGGTACCCGTTGCCAGCAGCACTCTGCCTCTATGAGCCTTTGGTAAAATCACAGAGAGCCACAACTCCCCATGCCCCATTAACAGGTACCATGTGCCCATTCCCAAATCCCTCTCTCCTCGCCAGAAGCCCAGAGCCCCAGTCCACTAGCAATCAAAACTGGCATTAAGAATCCACTCTCCTCACCACTCTCTGTGATCAGTTCAGTGAAGCTTCTGTTCATCTTCCAGAGAAAGTCGCATCCTCTACTTTATAGAATCTGCTGGGGGCAGTGGGGAGATGGGGGCAGGAACATTAGTGGCCGGCAATGCTGTGTGTCCTCTGGCACCTACTGGCATCTCCAAGGAAGTGACCTTCAGGGTCTATAGAGATGACAACAGCAGGGAGATGTTCAAGGGTCACTTGACAAGGAAATGTATGCAAGGGGATTCAAGAAATAATGGCTGCTACCCTGCCCCACCACCTGGAGTCTTTCCCAGTTAGCATTGATAAAATCAACCCTCACAGCTGGGACAATAGCACAGCAGCACAGTGGGTAGGGCATTTGCCTTGCATGCAGCCAACCGGGGTTCAATTCCCAGCATCCCATATGGTCCCCTGAGCACCGCCAGAAGTGATTCCTGAATATAGAGCCAGGAGTGACCCCTGTGCATCGTGGGTGTAACCCAAAAAGCAGAAGAAGAAGAAGAAGAAGAAGAAGAAGAAGAAGAAGAAGAAGAAGAAGAAGAAGAAGAAGAAGAAGAAGAAGAAGAAGAAGAAAGAAAGAAAAAAAGAAAGAAAGAAAGAAAGAAAGAAAGAAAATCAACCCCCACATTTTTTAGTCTGGACGAGCGTGCTGACATGGGTGAGGCCCAGTAGCATGGGGTACTCTTGGAATACTCTCCCCTCATTCACCTGGTGGGCATCCATGCCCCATTAAAAAATGGCACTATCCATGTTCCTCCTCAACTCTGTGCAGTGACTCAGGGCAAGGGTTATTACCCCTGGGGTTGACTTAGAGGCTGGCCCTTCAGGGTTGGAGGTAAGTCCTCCATGGCACACTTCACCAGGAAGTGCCTTTCCCAAACCCAACTCTCAAACTCCAAACCGAAAGCCTGGGGAGAAGCTGCTGCCTCCTCTCCTCATGCCTGAGCCCTTTGGTCAAACGGTGCCTTGCCTCTAGTTGCAGATTTAGAGCAGAACATCCCCCTCTTCCTTATTACTGTTAGGGACCATGGACAAACAAGCTTATGGGAATAGGGCCCAGGAAGTCTAGTCACTATTGGAGACAGAGTGATTTTGTGGTGCCTCAGGATTCATCTGTCTGTGAATCTGTTTCTATGAACCTATGGACCCTCAGGACCTGCCAGGCTGGGAGAAGCGGTCTTCTACCAGGCACCTTGTCCCAGGCTTCCTGTTGGTGTGCCAAGGGCCTATAGGAGATGGGCACGGCAGGAGGGAGAAAGCAGGGGAGGCTGGCTCAAGCCCCAGCTTCCGTTGCTACGCTGCTGCCACCTCGTCGCTCTCCTCTGAGCTCAGTGCCAGCCTGGCTCCCCTGGTAGAGGTGCCAGCAGCCACCAGTTGTGTCATACTGCACTGGTCCCCGTGTCCTTCACTGGGGAACAGTGCAGTATGGCACAACTGGACACCCCTCAGGGTCCCAGTCTCATTCGTTCCTACATAGGCTGGCGGGGGACATGGTTGTTGTTTGGCTGTAATGAATTCTCCTGGTTTCAGCTTCCTGTCTCCACGGACCGGATCCTCTGTATGAGATGCCATCTGTCTGAAACATCCAGTCCGCTGTGTTTTCTTGACTGGACAAGCGTTTTTTTTTTTCTCCCCAGCCAGCGTGTTCTGATAGTCGTGGTCATGTCCTAACCTAAACATTCTGGCGCATCTTATGCATTTGGAAATATAAATGTTAACATTTGCAGATTTGAAAGAATTTCAAGAGAAAAGTTGGAAGCTTATTTCTGAGGTGGGAGCCTCTTGGCACTCTTTATCTTACACATTTGTCATTTATTACGCCAAATTGCAGATATTCGAAAGAAGCAGCACTCGGGTCTAATTTTAGATCTACAAGATGCAAAGCAAAACAGTCTGAAGGGGCAACTTGGAAAGTGCCTCTGGAGGGAAGCTGAGCAGCAGGGGCTTCATCCTCGTGGGGGTCCTTGTTCCCAAGACAGCTGCGCTGAAAATGAGGGACCTTTGGATAGAACATGGCCAAGGCCCTAGACCAGGAAGCTCGAGAGGACCCTGGCAGCCAGGGGCATCTGCACATGGACAAGAAGAGCAGCAACATGGCCGCAGAGACCAGTGACTTAGAAAAACACCCCCCAGGGCTGGTGCAGGGGTGTGAGTGGTAGAGGGGCAAATGCTGACATTGTCACATCACCACAACCTCTCGCTCGCACTTCCCGGATGCCACACTGAGGCCCATCCATCATGTTATGACCTAAAGAGAGGGTGACACAGCCCTTCTCTCTCGGCTCTGCTAACTTCCTGCAGACTCTCTGGGTGCTCAGCCATGAGACATTTCTAAGGGCTGGGGAGACATTGTGAGGGGCAGGGTGCAGAAACCCAAACCAGCACCACCAGGCCCACTGAGCAAGCTTGCTGAAGCCCTGGAGAATGGTGTAGCCCCCAGTCCCAACCAGAGGCCACAGGCTCGGGACCTCCCCCAGGTTGGACTGTTAGGACTGGCTGCTGGGTACTTCCAGGAGTGGCTCCCAGGATACTGAGCACTCTTGGAAGAACATCCCTGAAAACAAAACATAAAAGATATTTCTAAGTGAATCCCTCCACTTTCTCCGTCTCTCTAGAGACACACTGTCAAACTGGGAAGCTGGGGCCAAGCGTCCTTGCCCAGAGACATGGAGACAAATCAAACGTGAAGCAGGAGGGGCAGACCATGAGAAACGCAGTGCTCAATGAGAGCGTAGGCCCCAGGGGGATGCTGGGAGGAAATAGGTACAGGTGACATGACGGAGAGATGTCTCCCACAGATGAGAGGATCAGGCGGAGAGTTCCACCTCACACATCCCAACCTTAGCAGAGGCTGTTCCCCCAAAACAGGAGTGTCCTTCCTGGGGGACACTTCTTCCCTGGTTCCTGGGGCCAGGCCTATCACTGTCTGTGCATCCACCCACCAAGGCACCCCGAAGTCACACATTCCCCAGGTGGGAGGACACTACCTCCCTGGAATAACATCATCCTGGAGACTCACTGAAATCCCCTCTGTCTCCCACCCCACGGGCTAGCACAGGGCCGTTTACCTTCTTCATGAAGGTTTTCAAGAGACAGGCCCCACCTTCCAGTGGAAAAGGAACCAGAGGATTTATTTCCATATTAACAAGCTGAGCAAGCCCTGTTTCCTGGTATAAAATGTGAAATTTGTAAACCCACACTTGCTATCGCTAATAAAATGTCAACAGTCTGTAGCCACTAATGGCCTATTGTCCAGGGACAGCAGCTCAATAAGTAAATAGTTGTCTCCTGTGTTAGACTAACACACGATTGTAATTTATTCCTCCCCCCCCCCCCCACCGACATTTTCTTCTGTTCCAGGTGTCCTTCTGCAGGCGTGGGAAGGACAGGGTGTGTCTCCTTCTGCCCAGGAGTCACAGAATCCTGTGAGATCAGGGAAGTCCCAGGTGTTTCCACAAATCAGCCTCTGTGCCCTGGAGTGTGTGGACCACCACATCTGAGTGCCAGGACAGCTTATTTATGGCTTCTTCCACAGCTGCAGAAGACACTCCCCTGCAGAGGACCTCCATGGAGGGCACAGTTGCCCCCACCTTCACTGCCTTGTGACAATTGGAGAATCACACGGACTCAGTCATAAGAGTATCAGATCTTGGTGGAAATCTCCACCCTTCCCGGTGTCCCACATAGAACTTCTTGAGATTCATTGATCTAGGTCCTAGGCCACCCCCACAGCCACGTGGACCTCAGCCGCCCCTCCAGAACCACAAGCGCATGCATTAATCCCCCACCCCTCCCGATCACACGCGTAAAGCAGAGGAGAATCCGGTGCAGGTGTGGCTTCCCAGCCCCCACACAGGGCACAGAGCGCTGCCCTTTGCTCTTTACCTTCCTGAGTCCACAAGAATCTGGGTTCTGCTCCAGGGTCCTGAAATTCAAGATTTCAGAGCCTTTGCAAACAGCCCAAACAGCACTCTTTTGTTCTCATCAACCATTTCAGATTCTTCTCTTTCCCTTTCCCACTCCCCGCCTCCCCCCCACTCCTCCCCACTTACTCCGCAGACTTGTGGGCAGATCTCCTGGGCCACAGGAAACTTCCACGGGGCCCGAAACCTCGAGCTGGAGGCTGGAAGCCCAGGCAGACTCCGTGTGTGCCGCCGGCTGTAGCAGCGGGAAGGCAGAGACAGCCCAGGTGAATTCCTGGAGGTGAGGAGCAGTTCACAGGCAGCTTGACGGACAGCCCCACTCCACGCACCTGACCTTGGGCAGCTACACAGTTGGCTGCCCACTGAGTAGAGCAGTCCCAGCAGGACGCTGGTGATCATGCAGATTACAAGCAGCAGAGTCTTCCCTAAATCACACCACTGTCACTTGGCAAGGCCATCTACCCACGCTCAAAGGCCCAGCTTCCTCTCCTTATCTCAGAGCTGAAGGAAATGCCAAAATCAACAATAAAACCATCAGCTCCTAAGAAAACAAATCAGCCAGACAAACTTTGTACAGCACAGGCTGAGACTGGAAGCAAAACAGAACACAGACCCCCAGCCCCAGAATCCCAGCTCCTTAGACTCCACTCCACTGTGAAGAGAGCCTCCAGTGACTCAGACATGCACCCTGGGAAAGTTCCAGGGCCCAGTCAAGGGCAGGCCCATCTGAGCAGTCTCTGCCGAGGAGAGGGAACGGAAAGAGAACTTTCCTAAGTAAACCCATAGTAGAAGTTTTGTAACATCACAGCCAAGGTCAGCAAAGAAGCAGACCCTATTCCAGTTTAATAAAGTCCAAAATGATGTGAGCAAGGGATATGAATCTTGTATGTAGATATCTGAAGTCTGTGGGTGAGGGCAGGAGATTAACACTTAGGATACAAAATGCTTTGCTGTTTAAAATCATTTAGGATGATCGTAAAGAAACTGAAAGATAAAAGCCAGGTCCATTCAGAGAAGGGTCCCTCCTGTCTCTTCTCTGACTTTTAGGCTTCAAATCTTCCTCTCAGTCAAGCAGCAGGATAATGAATAGGGATGAGGGGCCAGAGCGAGGAGAGCACAGTGGGTAGAGCATTTGCCTTGCATGCAGCAGACACTGGTTCGATCCTCGGCATCCCATATGGTCCCCCAGCATTGCCAGGAGTAATTCCTGAGTGCAGATCCAGGAGTAACCCCTGAGTATCTCTGGGTGTGACCCAAAACAAGTCAAAAAAAAAAAGAATAGGGATGATAATACAGGAGGACCAGGGCCCCTGCACCCAGCCAATGCACAGCCAGCCCCATTTGGGAAAGGAGAAAAGAAAAAGGAGTAGCATGAGCATGAGAAAAGGTCTAATGGGAGGTGTAAGAAACCCAGAGGTAACCTACCTTCCTGCAGGGCAGAGAGGCAACCCCTCAAGGTCAGGGCCCGGAGGCCAGGCTCAGTATAATGACCAAGGTAAGCTTCTTAGCTTGAGAAACAGATTTCTTTGAAACAACACGCCCTGCTTGCGTGCATGCGTGCGTGCGTGCGTGCGTGCATGAGTGTGTGTGTGTGTATGCACTACCACAAACTGGTATTTGTCTAGCAAATCAAAGGTTTAAACCCTCTTCCCCAGGCAAGTGCAGCCCCAAGAAATCTATAGCGTCATTGATGCGTCATTGAGGTGGAGGTGCAGAGACCTGGGGAGAGCCACCTCCCACTGCCGGGAAATCCACTGTCATGTGGAAGGTGATCCAAGAGACCAGTCTGCATTCAGACTGTTGTGCAGAAATACTGTGTAGTAAGTGCAGGAAGATTAAGCTCTTTGGAAAGCTTCCTAGAGGAGGTGATGTTTGTGTTATCACTAAAAATCAAGTAGAAGATAACCAGAGCACGTGCCTAACCTACGACCCTCGCCCCTTGCCAACGGCTCTGTCTCCCCTCTAGGCTAACTTCACCCCACCTGAGTTAGAGCTGAGCTAAGGCTTCAGGTTCCCTGGTGCTCACAGCCCCTCTCCCTTACCTGGCTCCTGGAGGTCGTCCCAAGTGCTGGGAGCTGCCTGTGTGGTCCCAATGCTGTTGCTTGGCTGGGAGGACCGTCTCAGCCTGGGCGCCCCACTCCACAGCCAGCCTTGGCCCGGCCCCCTTGGAGCACTGGGAAGTGGGATCGGAGCCGGGCCTGCCTTCTGCTCTCCCTGCGGGAGGAGCGCGCCAGGTGGAGCCAGGCCAGGCTGCCCTGTCCAGGCCCAGGTGTGGGGGGTGAGGGGGGCACCACAGAGAACCTTGTGAAACCTCCAGAGAATCAGATGAGCTTCTGAGGCTCTGCAGCAGAATGGACGGTCAGCCCAGCGGGCCCAAGGCCAAGCCCCACGGACCGTGGGGAGCCCTGGGCCCCCGTCTTCACTGGAACTGCTGAAATTTGAGCAGGAGTTTTGCTCCAGCCCCTGCCCTCCAGGGCACTCTGCTGCCAACTCACTTGAATCTCTTGTCTTCTTTCTTTTTTTTTTTTTAATTTTTTTTGAGAAAAAAAAAATGTACCTAACATAAAATCAACTGCTTCAGAGTGGGCGATTCAATCACATTTAAAATCCCCACAATATTGCGCATCGTCCTCCATCTAGACATATTTTCATCACCGCAAGAGAAATCCCCCCAAAAAACGACTGAGCAGTTATTTCCCATCCCCCCACCCACCCCCAGGTCCTCACAAACACAATTTGCATTCTGTTTCTACAGATTCACTTGTTCCCTATATTTCTTTTTCTTTTTTGCTTTTTGGGTCACACCCTGCGATGCTCAGGGGTTACTCCTGGCTCATGCACTCAGGAATTGCTCCTGGCAGTGCTCGGGGGACCATATGGGATGCTGGGAATCGAACCTGTGTCGACCATGTTGGCTGCATGCAAGGCAAACGCCTTACTTGCTGTGCTATCGCTCCAGCCCCTGTTCCCTATATTTCAGAGAAATAAAATGAATATGTGACCTTCTTTGCCTGGCTTCTCTCACTTAGCATAATGTTTTTAAGAGTGATCCTCATTCCCGTCACTGGCAATGCTTCGTTCCATTTCATCAAGGGTTGGCTCATCCCTCCCCAGTGGTAGGCATTTGGGCTCTTGAGAGTGAAGCTGCTATGAACATTTGAGTTCAGATATTTCCTGGAGTCCTGGTTTTTAATTCTTGAGGTACAGATCTAAGTATACTGTTGATAGATCCCACAGCAATTTCATGTTTCGATATTTTAGGAATCACCAGTGACCACACCATCTAATATCCCCATCAGTCATGTACAATAGGCTGGAGCAGTAGCACAGTGGGTAGGGCAGTTGCCTTGCACGAGGCTGACCCGGGTTCGAGTCTTCCTTCCCTCTCAGAGAGCCCGGCAAGCTACCGAGAGTGTCCCGCCAGCACGGCAGAACCTGGCAAGCTCCCTGTGGTGTATACGATATGCCAAAAACAGTAACAACAAGTCTCACAATGGAGACATTACTGGTGCCCACTTGAGCAAATGGATGAACAATGGGAGGGCAGTGCAGTGCATGTATAATATTTTCAATTTCCACACGTTCTCACTACAATTATCCTTTTCCTTAATCGTCAACATTATAGCATCAGAAGGCTGGACATGGCTCAGAGTCCTAGAGTACCCCAGATTCTACCCTTGGTACCCCAAAGGTCCTACCTCCAGTGCCATGAGAAGTATCCCCCCCACCTCACCCCACCACAACACTAGGTGTGGCCCACCAAAACCAAACATCATCACAACTGCGACGTGTTCTCTCATTGAGGCTTTAATGACTAGTCATGTTGAGCGTATTTTCAAGAATTTGTATATATTTTTGTATTTACTTTGTGTTTGTTCATCTTCCTTGGAGGAATGTCTGCCCAAATTCTTTGTCCATTTTAAAATTGAGCTGTCCCAATCTTAGGGGAAAATGTGTGTGTGTGTGTGTGTGTGTGTGTGTGTGTGTGTATACACACACACAAGGCCTTAAATTTTTACAACGTGATAGTAATCATTTATAGAAGGACTTAATAGCCCCTCAGTGGAATACAACAATCTTCACACACTTTCCTCTAATGAAACTTTTTTAGATCATTTTCAGTGGTTTATTCATAACAAACAATATAAAATAAATTATTTTGGTTCTGCTTTGGGGTAGGAGTTGGGGTTCGGGATGGAAACATCCAAAATATGGTGGCGGAAAGGTGTAATGGTGGTGGGATTGGTGTTCAAATATTAAGTGTAATTAATTATTATAAAGTGCCTTATAAAAATAAAATTAAATTTAAAAATACAAAAAAAATTAAATTGAGTTGTCATTTTGCTGTTTTGGTTTTGTTTGTCTGGGGACCACACTCACCTGTGTTCAGGGCTTACTTCTTGTTCTATGTGCTCAGGGATCTCTCCTGATGCAGCTCGGGATCAAACCTGGGTCAGCTTTCTGCAAGGAAATGCCCTGTTCTCTGTACCCTCTGACCCCATTCACTTTGTTGTTGAATTATAAAAATTCTTTATAATTCTGGGTGATAGACCCTCACCAGATGTATGATTTGCAAATACTTTCTCCTGTTTCAATGTTCTTTAATGCATGTTTAAGTTTCAATGAAGCCCAATTTACATACTCTTTTTCCTTTGCTTGTACTTTGCATAATACATAGTTATGAAGACTGGCCCTGTGTTTTCTCTTTAAGTCACTACATATGGGTCTTGGATCCATTTTGTATTAATTTTTTGACAGTGTGAAGAGAGTCCAATTTTATGTGAATTTCCTATGGCCCCAGCATCACTTGTTGAAAAGACTAGTCCTTTATTATCAAAAGATGGCACCCTCATCAAATATTCATTTGCTATTGATGCACGAGTTTATTTCTGGATCCTCTATTCTGTGAGCATTGATGTCTATTCTTAAGCATGTTCTATTTGACTTCTACAACTTCCCAATAAGTTCTGAACTTTTTTCCCCTTGATTAATTGATACTCAAAAATTATTGCTTGGGATACCACAGTGGTGAGCAAGGTTTTCGGTAAATCTTCAGATAATGTTGTCAGAAGCTTGGTGATCAGGGAAAGCAATTCCATACCCAGGATGAGAACCTGTTTCAGTTATAACCAATCTCTGCTCCCTCCCAGGCGAAAGGGATTCGATATAATTAATCATCATAGACTTCTACCAGAGAAACAGACAAGACAGAGCTTATAGGGTTTTCTAACAGTTCCCTAGAGTTACTATTGTGTGAAACATTTCTAGATGTTCAGACAAATCCCTAAATTGAGACAGATGTATTGATCTGGAATCTCCTGTCAAAAATCTCCAAGGCTGTAGTGACCAACCTGGGTCAGGCGCTGCAGAGTGGCTGCTCAGCATCAGTTTGTCCTTGAGTCTCTCTGGGAATCATGCCCGCCCCAGCACTGGGCACCAGCCAGATGGTGCCGCCTCTGGATGTCTGGGGCCCCTACATCACCTTTGCCAAAGTGATGTCTGTGAGGTTCCTGGCCCTGTGCACATTTGTCAAGAGCACATTCGCATGGCCCGGGCTCAGGTACATATCTGCAGCCTGATATAGTGTGGCTGGGGGCGTAAGTGGACCAGCTTTGCTAATGGGGCCAAAACACATCACATGAGGCCAACAGGGATTGGTGGTCTGGAGAAGTGTTAATAAGAGTTACACTGGTCCCCCACTTTGGGCATTATCAGACCCGTGTGTGCCCCAGTCTCCTTTCAATAGATTCTTTTTTTCTCTTTTTCTTTCTTTTTATTTATTTTTTTTTACAGGGGGCACACTCAGCCATGCTCAGGGCTTCTCCTGGTGGGCTCAGGGGTCCACGTGGGGTACCAGGGATTAAATCCCAGTCACTTGATCACTTGATCACTTGACTTCCCGTTAATCGTTGATTTGCTCGAGCGGGAGCCAGTAACGTCTCCATTTGTCCCTGCCGCGTGCTAGTGTAGCCCAACAGCATCTGTTCGCTCTAGGATCACGAAGAGCCTCAAACTGATCGTTCATGATCTTGACGAAGAAGTCTGACCATCTGTTAGGTGGGTGGCCACGCGGTCTTTTGACATCCTGTGGAATCCAGTCGGTAACAGCTCTAGTCCAGCTGTTGTCTTTAAATCTCATTACGTGACCAGCCCATCTGATTTTTGACACCTCGGCAAACAGCGTCCCTGATTCTTGATTGTCGACGGAGGTCGGAACTCCGGATTCTTTCTCTCATTTGAGTGAAACGTGATATTCCAAGCATAACTCTTTCAATTCCTCTTTGGGAGACCCGAATAGCGTTCTCATCCTAAATTACATCCAGTATTTACAAATCCCAGTCAGCCACATACAAAGCACATTTCCAACCTGCTGTATACTGTCCAGCCCTGTCTTCAAGAGAATCCCTTTGAGCAACAGAAGGAAGGGTGTAGCCACTCAATTATCTTGGATGTTACTTGCTACAGGGACTCCTCCTGTCTGTCCTCTCTGTTGGCCAGCAGCCATGCAGGTCTTGCTCATCCTCCCAGGCATTCATGGGCTGAGCGTGGTCCAGGAGCTCCACTGTTTATGCCATGATCTTCAATAATGCAAGTGATTGATTTCCAGTTTTACTGCAGCCAGGTGTGTGAGAGCACTGTAATCAGAGGCTCATGATGAGTAGATATGTGAGCACCATAGCAGCCCCAGGGGAGCCCTGAAGCCACTTGTGCGAGTAGGCCATCCTGGTGGGCAACCCCTAGCAAGCGCCACAGCCGATGTGCAAGCCCCACCAAGTTTTGTGTGTGACCCTGATTAGGAAAACAAGAGAAGAAAGGAAAAGAGAAAATGGAAATAAATTATTTTTAATTTGCCAGAGAAATTTGTGCTACACACAGACACAGACACAGACACAGACACAGACACACACACACACACACACACACACACACACTCCCCACATACCTGACATGTAGCAGGACCGGCTGCAGCCCTGCTGGCCCCATACATTACTGGGCCTTAGCATCACAAGGCACCAGCTCTGAACTATCAGGCACACACCACTGAACAGAGTATCATCAGACCTGGGCTCCAGAGCATGGCTGGGTTTAGCCAAGTCAGCTCCCCATACCTGTGCTGGTTCTCCTCACCATCAGTCAGAGCTACTGAGGCCCCATTTGTATCACCAACTACCAGTACTTCCTACTCAAGCTCAAGGAACCTTTCCAGCCTCTCCAGTACCCTGTACTTTCAGGGGTCACCCCAAGATTAAGATTGAGAGAATGACTCCAGTTTTCCAGTCCAACACCCATGTCTCACAGGGATTTGCAGATGAAACATCAACCTCAATATATGCCTTTCAGAAGGTTTAAAACATGTTTCTCAGGGGCTGGAGCGGTAGTATAGCGGGTAGGGTGTTTGCCTTGCACATGGTCGTCCCGGGTTTGATTCCCAGCATCCCATGTGGTCCCCTGAGAACCACCGGGAGTAATTTCTGAGTGCAGAGCCAGGACTAACCCCTGTGCATCACCGGGTATGACTTCCTCCCCCCAAAAAACATGTTTTTCGTGCATATATGGTCTAAACAAATATTAAAGTTTGGTTGACCTTAGTAATAAGAGAAACAGAGAGCTGAGTAATATTAATGAAACAAAACATTGGAAGGACACAATATGTAGAGAGTTTTGATGCCTTTCAAAAACAGTAGAATATAGTTATCAATTTAGACAAGACCAAGTAATGTGCTGACAGTACAGTAAGACCACAATACTGGGAATTATCTTTCCTTCCAGGAATAAATCAATGAAATCTCCATCAGAAAAAAAAATCAAGTTAACAAGTAACTCCATAATGTCTGGGCTTACAATCAATGATGAAGAGTGAGTCACATAAGCTGCCCTCCTCGATCATTAAGCAATGCCCAGGGGGCTTGTACTGCAATGTCCCTAGGTGACATTGAAAGATGTCATTTCTTCGGCTTATTTCCAGGGTATCAATGTTTTTCTTACGTGTGTGGATAGACTGTGACAATGTCCCTGAGATGTGGGGAAGCCAGGCTCTCAGAGACCATCTCCAAACCCCCTCAATGTTTACAGCCTTGCAGGGACAAGGGATTAAAGCCCAACTCTTGAGCAAGACACACACAGGCCTTATGCAGCGAGCCCTTTGTAGCCATCCCTGACCAGTTCTGCTTAGGACCCTCCACTCTGGCCCACTCAGGCTCCAGAACATGTTGGCTGCTTCCACTTGTAACTTTGCAGGAGCTTCATTAATTCAGGATTCTGAAACATCCTTCCCCTCTCACTCCTGTGGGTTATTCCTGTGCTAACTTCATAACATGCCTCAAAAGTACTTTTTCCAGAAAACCTTCCTTGGTTCTCCAAAACCCAGTTGCTCGAACCCTCCAGATATACTAACAGCAGTGGTAATTCTGGCAACATTACTAAGTAGCTTGGGTCCTGTCCTAAATAACTTGTTGATCTTATGCAATTGAAACCTTTGAACAAGGTCACCGTCACTGTCACTGTCCTCCCGCTATTCAACGATTTGCTCGAGTGGGCCCAGTAACGTCTCAATTGTGACAATTGTTACTGTGTTTGACATATCGAATACATCACAGGTAGCTTGCCAGGCTTTGCCAGGCAGGCGAGATACTCTTGGTAGCTTGCCGAGCTCTCCAAGAGGGGCGGAGGAATTGAACTCGGGTCAGCCATGTTGGCTGCTTGCAAGGCAAACGCCCTACCCACTGTGCTATCGCTCCAGCCCTTTAACAAGGTAGAAGGGTAATTTTTTTCTATATTAAGGTCACAAAGTTGAAAGTAGGTGGGGCAACTCAAAGATCTTTCTGATCCAGAACCATATTTGCTGTGAGCAAAGCTGGGTATAGTTCATCAAACAACAAAAATTTTAAAAATAATAACACTTAGTTTACATGTTAGCCTTAATTAATCTCTTTCATTTTTGTTTTGGGGCTATACATGGCAGTGCTCAGGAGCCATTCCTGGTCTGGTGGTGCTGGAAGGGAGGGGTCTCAGTGCTGGGGATCAAACCCAGAACTCCCACATACAAAGCACGGGCTCTGGTCCACTGAGCTCTCCTAGCCTATTACCATTATTTTCCAAGCTCTATTAAATGAGGGAACGTGTAGTATTAAACTGTATGTCCTTAGGGCCTAGAACACTGCTTGGAACTGAATAAATGAGTGAGTGAATAAATGACTAAAATATTACTCTGGGCCATCTGTAAACAAACTCACCATTCTCAAAAATTCCTTCTAGTTAGTATCCCAGACTCTGGTATGTGTGATTACTTGTCTTTTAACTGTCTGCCTTGCCCTGATATCCCCACCTTATCAATCTCAGAGGCCTGACACCCTGGTGTGGAGAGATGAATTGAGAGTTTTAGTTTTGAGCAGCAAAACTAAAGTCAATGTTTTCAAAATAATCTAATTAGAATAATAAATTACAGGGAGTGTCTTGTGGCTTTAATTTGCATGTCCCTTAAGACCAATATATTGATCTTTCATTCACAAGTTTGTTTTCCAGGCATATGAGTTCTTGGTGAAGTATATAGTTTACCCATTTTAATAGATTGTTTGTTTCCTTATTAATGAGCTTTATAAGTTCTTAATGTAATTCTGAATTTGAGGTTTTTATATGCTATATACTTTGCAAATATTTTTCCCACAAATAAGTTTCTGTGACTTGTCTTGGTTTCTTTTTTCCCTCTAACTTTATTTAAATACTGTAGTATACAGTTGCTCAGAATATAGTTGTTTGGGGCACTCAGTGTTCCAACAGCAATTTAACCACCAATATGAACTTCTCCCCACCACTATTCCCAGTTTCCCACCTATCTCCTAAGTCGGCCCACACAGAAGTCACAAAAGAATTTATTTGATAATGCTTCTCACAACAAAATGGTAAATTGAATTATAAAAATTAAAATACTTCAATAGAAGGAACTTCTGAAAATGTTATCTCACAATTGTGTTATTAAAATCATTGTCTTAAGATTTACTTAGCAGTGTAATGGTAGGTGAGCCTTTTGTGTTATTGTTTTTGTTTATAAAGTTTAATGGGCTT
This sequence comes from Sorex fumeus, assembly GCF_029834395.1. Classification (NCBI taxonomy): domain Eukaryota; kingdom Metazoa; phylum Chordata; class Mammalia; order Eulipotyphla; family Soricidae; genus Sorex; species Sorex fumeus. The sequence continues at coordinate 4,739,142 of NW_026606183.1, forward strand.
CTATGCTACTTTCCCAACTAATTCGCTGTGTTCCTACCAGGATGTCAGTATTATGGAATTTGGAGAAGTTGTGCAGTCCCATATACAACCACAAATTCCAGGAACTATAGAACTGGGACAAGTCTTTGACTTGGCATCTTTTTTTAATATTTAAAAATTATTTTTTTAATTCAATCACCATGAGATTCACAGTGACAACGTTGTTCATGATTGAGTTTCAGTTCTACAGTGTTCCAACACCAGTCCCTTTAGGTTTGGCATCTTTTAAGATTAGTAAAACTGTGAATATGGGCCACATAAAAACCAGAGGCTGATAGGTGGGTGCGACTGCAGAGGTATTTGGCAGTATGGGATTGGCAGAGGCTCCCAGCTCCCACTTCAAGAAGGTTGAAGTAGCTACCTGGATCTTCATCAGCTTTTCTTTATTGTAGAGAGATAATATACTTAAATTTTGATGGGATGTAACTGATTGATTTGTACTTTTTTTTATCTTTTTTATTTTTGGGGTGACACCCAATGATGCACAGGGGTTACTCCTGGCTTATGCTTATGTACTCAGGAATTACTCCTGGCAGTGCTTGGGGGACCATATGGGAGGCTGGGAATCAAACCCGGGTCGGCCTCGTGCAAGGCAAACGCCCTACCCACTGTGCTATCACTCCAGTCCCCAATTTGTACTTTGATAAATCAAGCTTCTGATATTTAAAAAAAATTCGCCTCTCTTGGCTTATTTCACTTGACATAATGTCTTCCCATGTTCATCCACATTATTTCAAATGACAGGACTGCTTGATTTTTAAGGCTGAATTCCACTGTATAAGTAATTATACTAATTATATATAATTATACTTATACTAATAGTTATAAGTAATTTCATTAAAGAAAATATAATATATTATCATTTACTTTACCCATTAGTCTGTCAATGTGTATTTTATTCCACTTTGAAAAACATACATGGGAATGTAACTCAGAAGCCAACCAATCTCGACTAACACAAACATTAACACAGAAAGCTTAACCTCAATAACAGCTTAGTAAAGCCTCAGAGAAGGATTTAATGACCCCATGGTAAGATACAACAATTTTCACAAATTTTCTTCTACAGAAATGTTTTAGATCACTCCGTTAGCCATTTAATAGTAATAAGCAGTATAAAATAAATCATTGTGGGGGACTGCTACAGGGTAGGCTTTAGGGGTGATTGGGAAAATGGAGACAATGTTGGAGAGAAGGTAACAGTGGTGGTGGGATTGGTGTTGGAATATTGAATGACTGTAACAAATATTTTTAAAACTGCTTAAATATAGTGGGGGAAAAATATATATGGTGAGTTCTCATTTTCTATAGGTTCTGTATTCACAAATTTAATCAACCACGAATGAAAAATACAAACTACATAGTAAGGTCTAGTTACATTCATACTCAACATGTTCCCACTTTATTGCTTTTGTACCTGTGTTTGTTATTATTCCCTAGATAAAATGGTTATTTATATAGATTGACATTGTATTAGGCATTTTAAGTAATTGTTATAATTAGAGGATTGTCGAGGTTTTATGCAAATAAGTGGCTTGATTTTGGGATCTGCAGGGGGTCTGAAACCATCCTCTGAGGATCCCAAGGAATGAATCCATCTAAAATAGTCAGGTTGTTATATCAGAAAGTAGATTGGTGACTATCATGGGTTGGGGAAAGAAACAGGACAGTCTTCAATGGGTATAAAGATACAGTTACACACGATGAATCAGTTCTAGAGGTCCACTGCTTATTATAGTATCTATGCACCAATGCAATACAATACAGAGTTGTGCTCTTTAAAAACTTTTAAAGTGGGGCTGGAGCCATAGAACAGCAGGTAGAGCATTTGCCTTGCACATAGCAGACCTGGGTTTGATTCCCGGCATCCCATATGGTTCCCCAGCACCGCCAGGAGTAATTTTTGAGTGCAGAGTCAGAAGTAACCCCTGAGCATCTCTGGGTGTTACCCAAAAAGCAAAAAAACAAAAAAAAGAACAAAAAACTTTTAAAGTGTAAGTTTTGTATTGAATACTTTACCATACACAAAGGAAAACCCCAAGGGATCAGGGAGGAGTTTTAAAGGCTAGTATGCATGCCTTGCATATGTTTTTTGGGGGGAGGGGTTTTTTTTTTGCTTGTTGGGTCACACCCGGCATTGCACAGGGGTTACCCCTGGCTCATGCACTCAGGAATTACTCCTGGCAGTGCTCGGGGTGCTGAGAAACGAACCCGGGTCTGCCTACCCAGTATGCTATCACTCCAGCCCCGCAAGCTTTGCATATGGGAGCACTGGTTTTAACCCCCACCATTGTGTGCTCCCTGAGCACCTCTCAGAGTGACTTTCAACACCATGGGCAGCAAACTTCCCAAACATAAAGCTAAGGGATATTCTTCAAACTTTTAAAGATGATGGATATATGTTTATTATCTTAATTATGGTTATGGAATGATAGGTATGCATCTCTATCTGAACTTACTGTTATTTTAATATGTGCATGTTTGTGTATAAAGTTTACCCCACTAAATGCATAAAAAGAAATTTGGGGAATTGCCCAAGTAAAGTTCAAGGGACCTGGGGGCCACTCCTAAATAGTCTTAGTCAACAGCACTGGTGGTTCTACATGAGGAGTCATGGATGCAGTGCTACTTGTGTCCTGCAGCGCCAGGACCCGGCCAACTCAGTGGTTCTCAGGAGCCTGCACACCTATACCCAGAGGTACTTAGGAAACCATGTAGTTGGAGGGATCAACCAGGGTCCATCCGCAAACAAGACATGTGCTTTCACCTCCATGCTATCTCTCCGCAACCCAAAATAAATTTTGCCAAATTAAGTTACAATTTTAGGTTTAAATCCTTGCTTCATTCTATACTAATTTTATATATGATATAAAGCATGCCTTTGCTATATGCATATGAGCATTCAATTGTTATGTCATTGTCTGGTAGACTAGACTAGACATTCTCCACAAAATTGCTTTTGTACCTGTGTTTAAATTAATTGTCCAAGGGCTGGAGAAATATTAAGGTGCTTGCCTTGCATGTGACCAACCCAGGTTTAATCCTCTGCATCCCATATGGTCTCCTAAGTACTACCAAGAGTAATTCTTGAGTTAAGACCCAGAAGTAAGCCCAGAGCATCACCAGGTATTTGTGTCCCCCCCAAAATTAATTTTTTATATAAAATGTGGTATGTTTCTGGATTTATATTTCTTTGATCTTTTGCCTAATTTTATACCAGTAACACAATTACTGTAGCTTTATAGAATTCAAAATCAGATAGTGTTAAATTTCCAACCTTTTTGGGTACCTTTTTTTTCCCGTTATTTATCATGAACAGAAATATTAGCACAGTGTTTAATTTAACAGTGAAAGTGAATACGCTTATCTGTTTATAGTCTAATGGAAAATGGGTGTTGGAATTTGTGAAATGTTTTACAATTTCCATTGTGAAAAAAATGAGTTAAATTGGTTGATTTCCAAATGTAAACAAATTCTTCATATTTGGGAGAAACTCCATTGTTTATTGTCCATATGTATTGTTAGATTTGACTTGCCAAAAATTAAATTTTTTGCATCTATAGTCATCAATTATAGGTATTTAGTTTGGGAAGGGTGGGATTCTTATAAAATGTCTTGTTCCGATATCAAGTAGTTAGAATTCTGGTATCAAGAGTTAGAATACTTCCCTTCTTTTCAACTTTATGAAAGAATTTGTATGAGATTGGCATTATTTCTTCAGAAAATGCTTAATACGATTTTCCAGTTAAGGCATTTTATCCTGAATTTTCTTTATGTAAATAATTTAAACTAAAAATTCAATTTCTCCACTTAGATATAGGATTTTTAAGTTATCTATTTCTTTTAAAGTGAGTTTTGATAGTTTATGTTTCAAAGAATTACTTCATTCATAAAAGTGATTAATTTATATTGCTAAGTCTGTTGGGAAAGGGAGTTGAAAATAACAACTCATTTGTTATCTGTAGAAATATCTAAAATAGGGGACTGGAGCAATAGCACAGTGGGTGGGGCGCTTGCCTTGCACGCAGCCAACCCAGGTTCAATTCCCAGCATCCCATATGGTCCCCTGAGCACCGCCAGGGGTAGTTCCTGAGTGCAGAGCCAGGAGTAAACCCTGTGCATCACCAGGTATGACCCAAAAAGCAAAAAAAAAAGAAAAGAAATATCTAAAATATCTAATGAGTTTACATCTCGTTTTATTTCTGATTTGGCAATAATTTTCTCATGTTTTTCTTTCAATTACTCTGATATGTAAACTTCATCTCATTATATTCTCTTTTGCTTTCTGTTTTCCATTTACAATTTTTCCTTTTGATCATATTTCCTTTTTTAAAACCTGCTCTGAGTTTACTTTGTTCTTCTTTTTCCAAGATCTTAAAATGAAGGCTGAGGTTAGTTATCTCTAATATGAGTGATAGTCATTAATTTACTTATGTGTAACTAAATATATATTTAAATATATGACTGCAAATATCTCTTTAAGGACTGTTTTAGTAGTATCCACAAATGATGGCATGCTGAATTCTGATTTCCATTCAATTCCAAATACTTACTAATTTTACTTTTGATTTTTTCTTTGATTCTTATTTTAAAATGTGTTCTTAGAGTCTTCAAATATTCATGGATTTTCAGTATATCTGTTATTAATTTATAATCTAACTTTATTTCTAATTTACACTACGCTCATATTGCATATTTCTATTATTTGATATTTATGTATTGTTTAGAGATTTATATATTCTATAAGTGTCATTATGGTCAATACAGACAACATTGTTCAAATATTTTATATTGCTACTGGTTTTCTGTATAGTTGTTTTCTCGGATATTGATATACAGATAATGAAACTTCCTTTATAAGTGTGAGTTTGCCTCTTTTCCTTCCTTCTTCTATCATTTTTTATTTCATATGTTTTAGAGCTTTGTTATTAGACCAGAAATATTAAAATCATTATGCTGTCTTAAATCACTGTCTGTACATGGAGAGTATCATGCTAAGTAAGATGAGCCAGAAAGAGAGGGACAGACATAGAAGGACTGCACTCATTTGCGGAGTATAAAACAACATAACATGGGGCTGATACCTAAGGATAGTTAGATACATGGGACAGGAAGATTGCTCCATAGCTGGAAGCCTCCCTCATGAGCAAAGGGGAGAAGGCAGCTGGAATAGAGAAGGGATCACTAAAAAAAAATGATGGCTTGCGGAACTGGTCAGGATGGGAGATTTGTGCAGAAAGTAGATAAAGGACCAAACATGATAACCTCTCAGTGTCTGTATTGCAAACCATAATGCCCAAAAGTAGAGAGAAAGTATGAGGAATATTGTCTGCCATGGAGGCAGGGGGAGGGTGGGAAAGGGGGCGGTATACTGGAGATATTGGTGGTGGGGAATGTGCACCGGTGGAGGGATGGATGTTTGAGCATTGTGTGATTGTAACCCAAACACGAAAGCTTGTAACTATCTCACGGTGATTCAATAAAATTAAAAAATATATCACTGTCTGTAGTGTTGTGAAATAATTTTGTTTAGACCTTCAAAAACATTTGCTCTGAAATCTCTGCTATTACCATAGTCTTGCCAATTTTATTTTGAATCATGTTAGCATCATTTGCTGTTGGTCATTTGGATTTCTGTATTTAAAGTGTGTTTCAGGTAGATTTATTACATGAATCTTACTTTTCAAAGCCAAACTAAAATCTTCAGGTTTTTTTATTGGGGATATTTAGACCACTTATTTTAGTTAATAATATAATTACTAAGGTGGTTAGATGTTAAGTCTACCATCTTGGTAAGTGTTTTTTATTTGTTTCATTAGTTCTTTAATTATTTTCTACCTTTTTTCAGATTAAGTGAAATATTTTTTAGTAATTTTATTTTATCCCCTTCATTGGTGTTGTTCTCTTCCTTTAGTGGTTGCTTCATTGTTCATAGAATATTTTCCTTAATTTTTTTCTTTATTCAACAAATATTAGTTGATTACCATGTTTACATTAATATATTCTTATAAAACACCAAATTTAATTATTTATTCGATACTTCAATTTCAAAATTATAAAATGCATCTGGAACAATCTATAAAAACTTTAAACATTTTAAACCCCATCCACAAATGGTACAAAATGAGCATACACTTCCTTAGAGATGAGCAGCAGGCATCTGGAAAATGCTCATTGTCACTCACCATTAGAGAAACACAAATCAGAACAACAATGAAATACCACCTAATACCTGTGGGATGGACACATGTCAAAAAGTCTGGAAATATCAAGTGCTGGCAGGGTTGTCGTGAAAAAGGAGTCCTTGTCCACTCTTGGTGGGAATGTCATCTGCTTCAACCTCTCTACAGGACTAGAATTCTTACTTGACTCAGCAATACCACTTCTTGTCCTCTATCCCCAAAACACAAAAATATTAATTTAAAAGCACACACATACACCTATGTTCATTGCTGCACTTAGTACAACAGTCAAAATATGGAAATAGCCCAAATGTCCAACTACAGATGAATGGATCAAGAAGTTGTGGTCTATATACACAACAGAATACTATGCAGCTCTTTTAAAGAATAAAATCCTGCCATTTGTAGCAACATGAATGGAACTAGAGTTCACCTCATGTTGAGTGAATTCAGATAGAGAGAAATAAATACATAATAATCTCTCTCATATGTGAGGCAGCAACAAAGAACCAAAGGCAGCATAACTCAAGTACTGACCTACACAATTGAGTTGTGGGAGAAGAGAGAGGGGTGTTTGGGATTCTTGGTAGGGAGAGTAAAGGGTGTGTTGTTAGAATTATGCTCATAAAAATTATTAATAGATTATTAATAGTATTGTAAGCCAAAAGATAAACATTTTTTTAAAAACTTACAGAGTTTAAACTCTTGGTATACTCAGGGAAGTGAACAGTCCAGGTGAACAGCATGCGGATGGTACAAAGTCCTTGAGGAAAACACACGTGGATGTATCTCCCATTGGTCTTCCACGTGGCAGGGCTAGCAGGAGATCTACAGGGTAGACAAATCGGGGAGAATACAGCATGTCTGTGTGGTGTACCTCAAATTCAGGGAGCCCACAAATGCCTGCCGCTCAGAGACAGACTTCTGGTTCCCAGTCAGGCTTCTCTGGAGGACCCGGGAGCAGTTGTCCCAGATGAAGGCAGCTCTACTCTCAGTCTTCATTTTTCAGTCAAAGGACTTAAAGCAAAGCTTCCAGAAACTAAGGACTGAATAAAAGTGAAAAGAGAGGCCTTCACCTTCTCCTGCCAAAGAGAGAAAACCTTCCACGCTGACAGTGTGCACTAGAGTTTTTCAGAAGCAGATTTGTCTGTGAGGAGAATTTCTACATGATGGAACACCTCAAAACGTTTTGGGGTTTGGGGGTCTGGGAAGTAGAAGCCATCCAGAAAATATGGCATGACCACAAGAACATGTGGATAAAACAAAACAAAAACTGGACCAGAAGTTGAGCAGGAAATGCTCTCAGAGTTCAAGTGAATGTGACCCAAGGGCTCTGAAGTCAGTCAGTCTTGGATTTCCATGAAAGCTTGACTGCTGGGAACATATAATCCAGCTTCTCTGATGACAAAGCATTTCTACTTAAGTACAAGGACCTTGGCTGTGTAGTTGTATATATATTATGTGTATTTTATGTATATATTATATATATAGGTGCATATAATATATACAATATGTGCATGTATTATATAGTATACACACATATAATATATACATACATAATGTCATACTCCCCAGAGAGTTTTATATATATGTAACTACATAGCGGGTAAGGCGTTGTTTGCCTTACATGCAGCCAACATGGCTGATCTGGGTTCATTTCCTCCGCCCATCTCAGAGAGCGCGGCAAGCTACTGAGAGTATCTCGCCCTCACCGCAAGCTCCCAGTGATGTATTTGATATGCCAAACACAGTAACAACAAGTTTCACAATTTGTTGTGAGATGTTACTGGTGCCCGCTTGAGTAAATCAATGAACAACGGGAGGATAGTGCTACAGTGCTCATATATAGTTTGTATATAAATTTTATATAACTTATATATGGCTATATATAAGTTATATACAATTTATAACATATATAATTATAAATAAGTTATATTTATAACTTACATAGAGTTTTATATATATAAGTCATATATATGAATAACTCTCCAGAGAGCATGCTATTACTTTTCTTTCTGAAAATCTTTCAGGGTGAGTCCTGGAGGCCCAAAAGAGGCTGAGTTGTCCAAGGCATCCCATCATGTCCCCGTCAACCTGCTAGCAGCAGGCACAGTCAGCCCCCAAGTCTGGGCAGTAGATGAAATCACCAAGCTATTTTTATTCTACTTGCATGATTCTCACAAAGATTAGACATGGTACCAGCAAAGACAAGTAGACATTTGTCACCTTTCCTCTTGGCTTCAGTATTTGAAGTACTTTTGTTCCCAAGAGTGGAGTTTAGAACTATGCGTGATTATTTATTCACTAAGTGAAGTTGGACTTGCTGACTTATACAAGGTCAGAGAGAACACATGGAGTGATTTTGATGATTCAACTCCCAACAGTTAAGTCTAGACTCCAACCCTCCAAATTCCAGGAATGTTTCCTCCAACAATAAATTTTGTTTCCTCCATATTCCTGAGATTATTAGTTTCAAAGAACACCAAGTTTGTGGATGTGCTTAGTACAGAAGCTGTCAAATTCAAAGAAGACAGATCTTGGAACTGGAAGCAAAATCTTGACTTTGTCAGGGACTGTTATTACTATGAGTAGTCACAGACTCTGACAGAGCCCTAGCTAATGTTATCAAGGCAAGAGGAAGTTATGTCAACCTCCCTACAGATCCCTGAGGCTCCAGTAGTGGAACATGTGATTAGATGAGAATACTGATCCCCCCACTCCATCCTAACCATTCTCTCCAAATGGAGACAATAGATGAGCCCACATATCACCATGACAAGCTTGAGAAAACAGAGTGGCTGTAGAGCTCAAAACAGTCATGTCCTAACAATGGATCTGCTGACTCTTGTTACTGGGCAGTGCTATGTTTAATCCTTAGAAAGGCATCTCCATCTCTCAGGACTAGAAGGTTTTCAGAGACTAAACCAGGGGGTTATAAAGACAATCATAATGTGAAATTTATCTGAACAGTAGTCATTCTGTACTATAGCTTTGAGATATAACACATAGTTCAGAGGTATAATATATTAATTTACCTATTGAAAGTATATTCAATTCTTTTCAGAATAGTCACAGAATTTAGCAACCATCACTGCAACATTATTTTAGCATTTACTCCCCAAGAAACACCTCACTTCTTAACAATTGTACCTCATTCTTCCTTTAATCCCCATCCCTAGGCAACCACATATCTACTCTCTCTTAAGAGATTTGTCTATTTGAGGCATTTCATATAAAGAGTTTCCAGTCCTGCTAGGACCTTTGTAGACTGGCCTCCTTCATGTAGTCGAGAACCATCCAGAATGCAGAATAAAAGGGTTCTGATGGCATCTTACTAAATCTTTCAGTGCCTTCTGAGTGATCCTCAAGCATTTTGGTTACTATTTGAAATTACAATGAAAATAAATTCTATTTATGCAGGCTTGTTAGTGCTAATGTAGGTGGCATATTATTACTCAGATGAAATAAATTTGTTTATATCAATAGCCACTGGATACGTTGGCTTAAGAAATGTTTGGCTTTGTTTTTTGGGTATCATTTTTTGTATGTATACTATTGCTTATTGCAATTATCAATTATCCCCAAATTAACAAATTCATGGAACTTGTGTAAACTCCTTGTTTTAACGGATGGATTTTCATGCATCTCAGGAATGCACTATACTGCCCTCTACTGAGAAACATACCAGAAAGATTGAAAATCAGAAAACAGAGACTCAAGTGGACCAGAAGACCTGATTTTCTGACAAGCTTACCTTTCATTGTGCATTATTCAAAGAATATTTACAGAGGCCAGAGAGATAGTACAATGAGCAGGGAACTTTCCTTGTGGGCACCTGACCTGGGTTTGATCCCTGGCAACCCATATGATCCCCTGATCCCATTAGTGGTGATCCCTGAGTTTGTACCCGGGAGTAACCACTGAGCACTACCGACTGTGGCCCCCAAACAAACAAAAACCACTAACATGTACTTTTGCTGTGATGTAATACAAAGATGGACAGTGAGTCTAAGCCTGCAGGAGCCACTCAGTAGAGCTGTTTCAGGCACCTACAGCTCAACACAACCTTCCCAATGCCAACGGTCCTCAGGACTGAGACTCTACCCTGAACACTTGTCTTGGGGGGGGTTATATCAAAGGCAATCCAAAGATCCAAGGAGCACTGGAATGAGAGTCCCACATCCTCCACTCATGGCTTGTCTGGTCCTCTCACCAAGAGGACTAATTTTCCTGAAGTGAGAAATAAGCAAGGCCCCAGCTCCAGCTCTTAGTCCCAATATGGCCTGGTCCTAGCAATGACTTTTTGTGACTTCCACTGCGTTTGCACAGCCCACCCACTGTAATTCACTGTGGGCAGTGTCTGCACCAGAATGTTCAACTTGGGAATAAGAATCACTGAGGTGGGCCTGGAGAGTGGTAAGGTGCTTGTCTTGCATGCAGCTCACTTGGGTTCAGTCGATGGCACACTATATGCCCCATAAGATCCCCCCCAAGCACCACCAAGAGTGATCCCTAAACAGCTGGGAGTAAGCTTTGAACACAGTCCTGTGTGGCCCAAATGAATTTAAAAAAAAAAGTCATTGAGGGCCATACTGAACACAGACTACAGCTACCACATTACTATTCTCTCATTTTTCCACCTTGAAAGTCAAGTTTAAAATACCTGCTTGTTATTTAGGGATCTCTTTCAGCTTCTTCCAGGTGTTCTTTTAGTCTTCCTGAATCCTATGGTTTCAAATATGATTCCCTGAGCTATGCCTGTCAAAGCTACCTGGGGCGTATTGGATATGCCAAAAAGAGTAACAATAACGGGTCTCATTCCTCTGACCCCGAAAGAGCCTCCAATACAACAGCATTGAGAAAGACAAGTAAGGAGAGGCTGCTAAAATCTCAGGGCTAGAACGAATGGAGATGTTACTGGAGCCCGCTTAAGTAAATCTATGAACAATGGGAAGACAGTGATACAGAGACAGTGATGCCAGGAATGATCCCTGAGTACAGAGCCAGGAGTAATTTCTGAGCACAACTGGGTGTGGCAAAAATAATAAATAGATAGATAGATAGATAGATAGATAGGCAGATAGATAGATAGATAGATAGATAGATAGATAGATAGATAGATAGATAGATAATAGATGTCTTAACTGACTGAAGAGTCAGGATGAACAAGGGAAGCATCCAAAAAATTTTCATTGCAAGGTCCAGGGATATGAAAAAGGCAGTACCCCAGACTCTAGGGGTAAGCCCCCTGCCTCGAGTGATTTGAAAAATGCATAAGGAGAGACTCCAATAATCCCAAAAGGAGAAATGGGGAAAAAAATGAATGGGAATTTAAGCAGAAACATACTTTAGAGTTTGCCTCAAATTAGACACGTAGTTACTACTCCAGGACTTTCAAAGAAATTCTAAAAAGAGAAATAGCTTAAAACTGGTAAGCACTTCATAAAACTGTAGGACGATGGATAAAACATATAGACCCAAAGTGCAAAACCAAATAAGTCCAATCAAAACAAAAATGAAACTTCGACAGGACCTGAAGATGACCTGCCTCCAAATCCAGTAAGTCCTTAGGTCACTCAGTTCTCTTCAGCCTAAACACTTCCTGGTGGTCCACCAAAAATATCCTCCCAGTACTGAAGCAAGTACTGTGCAGTAGCAGATGTCACACTAGCTAAAAATTGACATTCTATGGCATTGGCCTTAATAAACAAAATCCTGTTCACACTGATTTTTGCTTCTGTTCTAGCCAGCAGCTTTTAAATGGTTGTGAAATGCTACTCTAGACTGTTTATCAACCACGACATTATGCCCCTTCTGCTGTCTTCTAGGACAGTCTAAGGGAACCACAGATGAAAATCACTTAAATGGGGTCCACAGCATGAGACTAAGTGGCCAACCAGTAGAACATGAGACATTGGGGGGAAGCAATGTTGGAAAGGAACCAAGGTAGATAAAATGGTTGAGGAATACTGCCTAGCATCTTAAACTGCGGGTCACAGCCCCATATGGGGTCCCATAACTAAATACATGGGTCACGAAAAAGATTGTTTTTGAAAAGTTATGATTCATTATTACTAAATGTTTTATTTGTAAACCTATTTCATATTCTCAGGTATAAAAATTTATCAAACAGAAAGGATTGCAGGGAAAAGGGTTGAGCAGACCTGATCTAAAACAAAACTCTGAATTCTCCTAGGGAAAAACATAGAATCTAGAGTTTGAACATTGCATTATCCACACTGAACCATAACAAACCACCAAATCACTACGCATATGAAGAAACAAGAAAAAGTAATGACAGGTCAAGAAGGAAAAAAAAACAGCTAACAGAGAAGATTCACACTGAGTATTTAAGGGAAGAAAATTTTAAAATAAGTAGTAACTATGTGAAAGGAATTAAAAGAAAGATGGATATAATGAAATTGTAAACATTCTGAGAAAATATATGAACAAAACTTTAAAGAACAAAGTGTAATACCCTGAAGCTGAAAAGCACAATAAATTAAATTTAAAAAACCATAACATAAAATTAACAAATTGGGGAAAATGGAAGATAATTGATGTGAAAACAAATAGAAGTCATCTCAAATGAATCAGAGAGCAAAATACTATAAAAAGAGATGAATGTATCTCAATGTCAATACCAAATAGAGTCATAAATCAAATATCTTAATATAAATGTAATCAGGGTCTCAGAATAAGGGTAAATAATGGGGAATAAAAAATTAAAGAAATATTGGTCAAAAGTTTTTTCAAATTTAATTATAAACATCAAACATTTAGAAGTAGTATTTACAGTGTTACAGCATAAAAAAAATATAACAGGTCTCTGAAGCAAACTCAGCAATACGAATAGCCAAATAGCATCCCTCATCTAGCAAATTCATAGATAAAAATTAAAATTAAACGGAAAATCTAAAGCAATCAGGTCAAAGCGGCATATTAAAACATGAAGACCTTGTATGAAGCAGATTCAGGTTCAGCCCCTGACACCCTTTTGGTCCCCTGAACCCCTCCAGGAGTGATCCCTGAATACAGAGCCAGGATTAAGCCATAAGAACTTCCAGGTGGGGGCCCCAAATTAAAAAACATATGGAAAGGGGCCAAATAAAAAGATAGGACAGCATTTAAGGCACCTGCCTTGCATATGGATAACCTGGGGTTCATCCCTGGCACTACATGGTCTCCTGAGCATCACTAGGTATATCTTGGAGACCCATACACTTCTGGGAAGGCCTGGTAAGGGTCCAAGCAGCACCATATCGTAAGGTCCTCTCACTGAAGTGCTACACAGTTGGCAAAGAGTCAGATCCCTGAGACTGAATGAGAGGTCCCTCAAAATTAGTACATTAAATAAAATAAACTAAGGGAACAATAATAAGAATAACAATGAACTTCCCACACAATAAATGTAGCCCATAAGACGAAATAGCATCATTTGTGTGTGGAAAGAAAACACTGCCAATTTAGAAATCCATCCCGTGAAATTAACCTTTATAAATGCAAGTACAAAAAAGAAGTATTTTCAGAAAACTTGAGATAATTTGTTACCAACAGATTTGCATGACAAAAAGTGCTAAAGAAAATTTTATAAACAGAAGGGAAATAATACCATCAAATTTGAATCGATATAAAAGAATAAAGAATGCTGGAAATGATCAATATGGGACAAATACACAAGAGTAATTACGTCCATAAGGTATGGGTTTTTTTTTTGTTTTTTTATGTTTTTGGGGATCCAGCTTTCCTTCTTCCTTCCTTCCTTCCTCCCTCCCTCCTTCCCTCCCTCCCTTCCTTCCTTCCTTCTTTCCTTCTTTCCATCTTTTCTTTCTTTTTCTCTTTTCTTTTGGTTTTGGTTTTGGACCATACCTAGTGGTGCTCAGGACTTAATCCTGGCTCTGTGCTCAGGATTCACTCCTGATGGTGCTCTGGAGACCATATGTGGTGCTGAGATAGAACTAGTGCTGTTGCCGACAAGTCCCAGGAATGAGTTCTCAAAAGTTCAACATTTGTTAAGACTTTTGCTGTAGGTTTCCTTCTGAGACTCCCTTTCAGAACAAACACATTTGTTTCTCCTGCCCTCTTCTTTTGCTCAACTCCCTTCTCTGCTTGAAGAAGCTCCCAGAACCTCTGACCCTACTCTTAATATAATACATAACATCTTGTTTCTTAAAATAAAAAAGTGCCTAAGGCAAACATGAAAATATATTTAGCATATATTAATTCTGGATGGTGAAACACTAGCATTATCCTTTGTGCAGTTCCACATTTTAAACTTTTTGCTAAAAATTTCTAGTTATTTTCATTTCAGAGTCACTGTGTATGACTCAATTTGCCCTAAACCATTTTGATAATAATTTATATGAATAATTTATGAGAAAGTTTATGTGAGACTATTCAAAAATAATACCTAAATTATCACTTTATCATTATGAGGAGTTGGTTTAAAACAATTTTTGCATTTGTAATGAGAACAAAATTTATTTCTTAAAAGATATTCCCAGGACTTATCTCTCTTTCTCTTATTTTACCTGCAGAACACAATTTTGTCTTTTCTTTCTCCCTATGCATGCAAGTGGAGAAAAAATCAGTGGGTAGTAGAAAGGCACCAAAAATGGAGAGGAGCAATTGGTAGAGGTAAAATAGTTGGGAAAAATAGTTACTGATGAATGGCTTCAGAAGTGTGTAACTTCAGAGTAGCAAGTAGTAACAGAGAATTTCAGGGAAGAAAAATGAATATTTTTTCTCCCCTTGGTCATTGTAATGAAGGGTTGGTAAAATGAAAGGTCTAGAATTATAATAATGTAGTCATTATAATACACACCTAGATGTAATAGGTGGAGAGGATGTCTCAATTTAAGATAGGTTAAATGTTTAAGAAATTACCCTTTATTTAGACCCCAACCATAATATTCTGAATATTCTAAAGCCAATCACTCATGTATTTCAATGAGATCACATCCCTCATCAAGCAATAAAGCAATGAGAATATGTTATTCTAACCTCTCTACTCCCAAGGGTATGTGATTTCTTCTAATAGTCACTCCCCTCCCGTTGTTCATTGATTTGCTTGAGTGGGCCCAAGTGAGACTTGTTGTTACTGTTTTTGGCATATTGAATACATCACGGGTAGCTTGCCAGGCTTTGCCTTGTGGGTGAGATACTCTCGGTAGCTTGCTGGGCTCTCCAAGAGGGGTGGAGAAATCGAACTCAGGTCGGCCATGTTGGCTGCTTGCAAGGCAAACATCCTACCCACTGTGCTATCGCTCCAGCCCTTCTTCTTCTAAAAGTTTACCAGAAATTCAGTAATTTATTAACATGCTTCTCAAAACTCTTGAGACCCTATTTATTGGCAAAGTAACAATTAAATAAATATTCAGTGACTATGTAAATAGTATCCAGATTGAGTGGAACACTATGAAAACACCTTATCTTTTATACAACATCCCCCTTACTTTGATGTAGTTAATAATGATTGTCTGGCCCTCTGGTGTGCTTCTTGAAACATCTATCAGTAATTTTTATATAAATTTACAATGATATCTATTGAGTTACTCTTGGTATCAAAAGAGGGAGGATAGCACCATTCAGTGTGTTTACTTTTACCTAGTCCCCTTCTTGTAGTACTCTTTTTCTAGAGTTGCGATGTGCAGCTTTTGCCTTTACTTTTCTTCACTCCTAGCTTGAGTTTCCATTTTCTCCAAATGCCTATATTCCTATCAATCCATTATTCATATTTCCAGCTCTCCAAAGTTTGTTTCTATCATGTCTTTTCCTGGAAACCTATTATTCTAGGACCAGTATCTGGGTCCAATTTATTAATGACAGAGCCTTGCTCTTCTCTATAACACCTATATGTGAATTCTGCAACTCCCCTAGATCACCACAAGATCTCAGCCCCATTTATGGTGACTATCTCCAAGAGCACATGGCCAGAACTGAGAGTGTACTGGGAATGCTAATACTTGGACAGGCTGTCAATCAAGGCAAAAATCTTTTGCTTTATTGGTATCTCTGAGCATTTCATAAAACAGATATTTTTAATCTTTTTAATTACTGCTCCTTTCACATGGGTGTTTAGAAACAAATCCAATCACCCACTCAGGATATGACAAGAGGAGAAAAGAGAGAAAGACAAAGGGGTAGAGTTGGGAGACCACAAGACAAACTGTGTACCCAGAGGGGTGCATCTGCGTGTATGTAACGGTGAACGGTGAATACATCATTGCTGCACAGAGGAAAAGAGGAAACTGTTTTTCAGAATATAAGTTAATGGATGCCCAGAGGAAGAAGTTAATATGGGCAAAGTTCTGATCAGCTGCTTCCCCAGCTCCGAGAGCCAGTTCCAACTCATGTAATTGGGACAGGCAGCTATTTTCAACAGAGGAAAAAAATCACATGGAAGTAATTGTTAAAGTAACAAAGCATTTGTCTTTCACAGCACATGCAAAATTCTAACATCCAGCTGCATAACAAAATGTATATTTTGAATTTGTGATCCTTATCTCTGAGGCAAAAACCATTCTGAGTCTCAGGAAGTATAAATTAAGTAATAGCAATTTATCAAAAAGGTTTTTTTTGTGAGATGAGTGTTGGGCTCTAGTCTTTACAGTCTGTCTCTTTATGGATGATTCAATATACAGCAAATTCGCATCCCCTCCACTCACTTTCATTCCCCAGTTCATGTACCAAGGGGGTAGAGCCCACATTGGAGACCTCTTTGGATGATATGGTTGAGACTTGAGTTCAGGTTTCTGCAATATAGATGTAGCATGGGCAGTCATTCTGCCTGACTTGGTGGCTCATTTATCCTTGTGTCTTTGATTCTTCCTACCCTTCCCATGATGAGTCTATTTTCATGATGAAATATCATCCTCAAGCCCAGCTGACTGATGGATTATGAAACTTACAAAACTAACTCCATTGAGTCCTTTGAAGTGGATCAAAACACCGATTTCTAAAAATGGATGTCATCCAGACTCCCTGCTTCAAGGTTGGCAGCATAATTTGCTTTCATAATATAGGTCTTCACTTGGTATTTCAGATTCCTTTGCTTCTGTCTGCCTCAACCCTTCCAGAACAGCTCATAACTCTCCCTTTTTTCCTCTACCTCTTCCCACACACACAGGTGGGGTATGTCAAGGCTGTCCTGGGTTCATGGGAAGTGGGGTGAAACCAGTCACCCTAGATCACCCCCCAATATGGTCATTCAGGAAAAAAGTTCACAAGCGGCACACTGGGAAAAGAAAATAGTTTCAAAAGGGTAGTATCTGGGAAATAAGAAAAAGAAGAACCAGTGTCCCAAAATCTTTATTTTCAGACCATTAAATTGGTCTTCAGCACCAGTTGCTAGTCTCTGGATGATGGCTACGTAGAGAGGGAACTGAGATCTACTCAGATAGCCATGCCGGAGCTCACTTCCTTCCACTGTGTCTTCCAGGGGTCTCCCTGAGAATGAGATCTACCAAAGGAAAACTTGAATTCACAGGAAGGGGCTGGTATGATGTTACCGTACTTCTATTAAGCTGTGCCAGAATTTTTCCGACTGCATACCCAAATATTTTGAGACCCTCCCCACTCTATTTTCTTTTCTTTTTTTTTTCTTTTGATTTTTGGGTCACACCCGGCGATTCTCAGGCGATGCTCAGGGGTTACTCCTGTCTCTGCATTCAGAAATTACTCCTGGCGGTGCTTGAGGTACCATGTGGGATGCTGGGAATCGAATCCCAGTCGGCCATGTGCAAGGCAAATGCCCTACCGGCTGTGCTATCGCCCCAGCCACCCGCCCCCCACTCTCTTTTCATGACCATATCTGAAAATTTCAGCGCAAATTTCTCAGACAGTTTCCAAGGGCCACCTCCCAAGACATTCCATCTTTTCAAGATCTGTGTACATACATAGCAGGAAATTATTTTTAATAGCATCAACATGAAGTTTTGGGGGAGAAAAAAATAGGCTTGCCAACCAATTGATATAACATAGAAGGAAAGCAAGTTTTTGCTGTTGATCTAAGAAAGTTGGCAAGGATAGCTTGGAGCTGTGTGAACAGTATCAGGTGCTGGTCTGCAAAACACAGCATGAGCCAGTGAAAACTCTCACTAAAAGACCACAAGGTAAGCCCCAAAGTCACTGGAACTAAATTATTCCTTGACTATAACTCACCTGCTCAATAACATTGGATAAGTGGACAAAAAATTAGGATATAAAAGAAATGAACATATCCAATTTTTAAAAACTGTCCTTACAAATATGTATTAAACTTTACTTCTTATAAAAATAAGTCCACATTCTCATGCACACATGTAAAATTTATAAGAAGAAAACAACATATTAGGTAACATAAAACAGAATAATATTCATTATTTCTAAAAATAATCTTTGTGGGAAAATAAACATTTGATAATAGTCAAAAATTACAAAATAAAATTATGAAGGCAAACAATACTACTAAATGTTAAAATACAGAACTTTGATCATTAAAATAGTTACAGTTCATGCATGAATAGAGAAGCTGACTAGTAGATATTATATGCAGAGAACAATGCAAGGGTCATGTGAAACTTTAGGGTTTGATAAAATAACATACCAATCATCAGTGTAAAAATGGAATAATAATAAAATGTATCAGAAAATCTGAATATGTACTTCTGTGACAAATGAAAAAAAATATCAGCATCACTTCTTAGGAAAAAACAAATCAAAACCACAAAATATCACCTGACACCGATGACAATAGCATAACCCTAGAAAACTGGAAACAGCAGGTATTTGGGAGAGTGTGGGGAAAATAAACACAACCTCAAGTACTACTGGCGCACCACCTAAAAAAATAGTATGGAGATTTCGTTTAAAATTAAGTAAATTCATTTAATTCAGCAATACCACTCATTTGCAGGTTTTTAAAAAGCATAGTATGGGAATAATACCCAAAGACAGTAGAAACAAGGCTAGAAGGACTAGTTTATGGTAGGAAGTTTGTGACAAAGGGGGAGAGGGAATGCAGGAAGACAGAGAAGGGATGACTATGGCAGTGAAAATTGGAAATGATCCAGTAACAACAAAGTCTCCAATGGAGATGTTACTGGGCCCGCTCGAGCAAATCGATGATCAACGGGAGGGAAATGATCACTCTAGATAAAAACTGAGTGCTGAAAGGGGGTCAAGTGACCTGTATGATACCCTTTTATTAAGAGTATTGAAAACCACAGTGCCTAAAAGGAAAATAAGAGGGAGGAATGGCGGGGGGAGAAGAAGAAGAAGAAGAAGAAGAAGAAGAAGAAGAAGAAGAAGAAGAAGAAGAAGAAGAAGAAGAAGAGGAAGAGGAAGAGGAAGAGGAAGAGGAAGAGGAAGAGGAAGAAGAGGAAGAAGAGGAAGAAGAAGAGGAAGAAGAGGAAGAAGAGGAAGAAGAGGAAGAAGAAGAAGAAGAAGAAGAGGAAGAAGAGGAAGAAGAGGAAGAAGAGGAAGAAGAGGAAGAAGAGGAAGAAGAAGAAGAAGAAGAAGAAGAAGAAGAAGAAGAAGAAGAAGAAGAAGAAGAAGAAGAAGAAGAAGAAGAAGAAGAAGAAGAAGAAGAAGAAGATCGTACATAGAGGCAGGCTACAGGGGTGGGCAGGAGGGAAGCTGGGGATAATGGTGGTGGGGAATGTACACTAGTCAAGGGGTGGGTGTTGGAACATTACATGACTGAAACTAAATCATGAACAACTTTGTAACCACATACCTCATGGTGAGTCAATCAAAAATTATTAAAAAATAAATAAACTAATGTTGAAGTTTTTCAGTACATATGGAGATAATGTGCTTTAAATCTATGGTTTTCTTATTTGTATTGTTTATCCTGTTTTGATGTCAATAGTATATTTGCTTTATATAAATTTAAATAAATCAAAAAAGACAATGACACTCCATAAATTTCTCTTTCCTCTTTCCACTCATGCTTTTAATCTCCCGTTCTTCACTTTTCTTGCCAACCATTCTACTTTTGGTTTCTCATTATGTACATCTATTCTAGTCTTCCTTATGGTATTAATTATAATTACATACTTTTCCTTTAACCAAACTACCTATTTCTCTGGGGTTTGCTGGTCTAGGTTTATTTTTTTCCCATTTTGTCTTTATCTTTTATGCTGTTAATTCTCTTCAAATGCATGAAGATTCTTAATGATCATTTCATTCATTAATAAAAGATTAGGTATCTTCACAAGGGAAGTCAATCTTATTTTTTCTGATGATATTTGTTATTTCAAATCTCTTTTATTTTTCCTATCACCCAGGAAAAGTAACCAAAGTGAGTAACTAACACTCTTCACTTTAAGGGTCTAGATATGACTCAGATTGGCTTGGGTCCTCCCAGAAACCAAATTAAGGTTTCACACCAATAGTGAATTTCAAGATAGTTTGATACTGTCAGTAAAAACTTGGAAATGTTCACACAACCTTTCTTTATATGTGCATATTTGTATTCATTAAAAAATTATGTAAATCTGTACTAGTTATTATGTACATTATAAAATACCCAAATTGGATGCTGGAGCGATAGTATAGCAGGTAGGGGAGTGATTGCTTTGCATGCCGCTACTCCGTTTTCCATCCCTGATACCCATTATAATCCCCTGAACCCATCAAGAGCGATCCCTGGGGGTTGGAGTGATAGCATAGCGGGTAGGGCATTTGCCTTGCACTCGGTCGATCGGGTTTGATTCCCAGCATCCCATATGGTTCCCCGAGCCCCACCAGCAGTAATTCATGAGTACAGAGCCAGGAGTAACCCGTGTGCATCGCCAGATGTGACCCCCCCCCAAAAAAAGGAAAACAAAGACTGATCCCTGAGTGCAGATCCAGGAGTAAACCCTGAGCACCACCAGGAGTGGCCCACCGAACAAACAAAAATTAAAAAATTAAAATGCTCAAGTAGAAATTGCAAAAGAATTTGCCCATGATTCATAAAAATTAAATAATTTTAATGCATTATAATAACATAAAACATGTGGGCTTTTGTGCCTAATATAAGTAACCACATGGAAGGAACAAAACCTGTCAATCTGATGTGATTACTATTCCACTTGGTAATAAGAGCTGGCTTTGCTATTTTGTTGCTGTGAATATTCCTGTGCTATTACTATGGCAGGTTCTCAACTACAGCAGGTGCCCATTGCTTTTTTCAAAGCCTTTCCTTTAATAACATCTGTGGGAGAAAAACAATCCTGGCTTCTGTTAAATAAAATAATGGACAGATCCGCGGGGGTATGGTGCTGCCAGGTCAATCTGTACCTGTGAGGCGAGTGCATCAGCAGCCTGATGGCGCCTTCAGACTTCCAGATACCCCAAAATTGCTGCTGTGCCTTTGGCCAGACCCAAAAAACTTGGGGCAAAGTTACCAAGAAAGTAAATGGCCAAAAGTTATTTCTGTGGGAGACACACCCACAAACCACCTCCGGCTCAGCTATATAATTGGAGGCATCGTCTCTCTGGTTCCTGACTGAACTGCTTAACAGCCATGATCCCAGAGACTCAGAAACAAATCTCGAAACCTAGCGGCTTTTGACAGAAAAGCATCCAAGCCCTGCAGTAGGTTACCGGTGCTGGACCAACCCAGGTGGGAATAGGTTTCGTGCCTTGGCCTGTTCCCCCTGGTGGCCTGGTGGCCTGGTGGCCACCATCCTCCAGAGGCCACTGGACAGTCAGGCTTGGGCCCGCAGTGACAAAACTCGTTGGGCCTCACGGGTTGGGGTGGAGCCTGGTCCTGTCCTCCCCACCCCAATGAGACCCCAAGTCATCGTCACAAACGACCTCTCTGGCTCCTTATCAAACTGCTTAACAGCCATGATCCCAGAGACTCAGAAACAAATCTCGAAACCCAGCAGCTTTTGGCAGAAATCCGTCCAGACCCTGCAGTAGGTTACTGTCACCAGGCCACCCCAGGGGGGACAGGGTGTCATTCCCCCGCCTGCTTCCCCCAGGTGGCTCTGTGGCCGCCATCCTTCAGAGGCCATCGGACAGTCAGGTTTGGGCCCGCAGTGACGAGACATTTGGGGTCTCATGGATGGGGGTGGAGCCGGTCCTGTCCTCCCCACCCCAACAAGACCCCAAGTCATCGCCCACAAACTATCTTTCTGGCTCCTGATCAAGCTGCTTAATGGCCATGATCCCAGAGACTCAGGAGCAAATCTTGGAACCCAGCAGGTTTTGGCAGAAATCCCTCCAGATTTTTTTTTTTTAATTTATTTATTTATTGAATCACTGTGGGAAAAGTTACAGAGCTTTCGGGTTTAGGTCTCAGTCATGTAGATACCGAACACATTTCCCTTTACCAATACTCATTTTTAACCCCGAACCCCAATAGACCCCCACCTCCCACCCCTCCCAATTCTTGTGAGGCAGATGAGTTCTAGTTAATACTCTATCTACTTTGACTAGATAGATTATTTCGATAGAAGATGCACAATTATTGTTAAGAGTTTACGACCCACCCCCCCCAATCAGACATGCTGAAACAGCGTTGTGAAATGATTTGCTTTCTACAACTTGGTTTAAGAATAAAATGATGTCGCGCGGCCGCGATTGCGGCCGCGCGGTTTTGAATTTCTGCTATTCTACTTATTGACCCTGGAAGAATTTCTATTAAAAGTTAGCTAGTTAAGAGATTGGTTTCTGTGCCCTGGAGTCGTGGCCGTGCCGGAGAGCCGCTCATGGGGGGCAGCTGGCGACCTCGGTGGGGCGTGGGGGACGGCCCACAAAGCCCCCCTTCCCATGAGGTCCCCGCCGCTCCCCCCCCCCGAGCCCGGCTCAAACCTGCTTTCCACAAGGCTCCCGTGCGGCCGCCATCTTTCTTTCCAGAGAGGAGCGGGCGGGCTGGTCAACGCCCTTCCCCCTCCGGGCAGGCTTGGTGGCGCGGATCAACACAAGTCCATTTGCTTTTCTGCTCCAAGCGGCTGGTTCTCTGTGCTAAGTCCTTGTGCCTCCGGGGCCGTGGCCGTGCCGGAGAGCCGCTCGTGGGGGGCAGCTGGCGACCTCGGTGGGGCGTGGGGGACGGCCCACAAAGCCCCCCTTCCCATGAGGTCCCCGCCGCTCCCCCCCCCCCCGAGCCCGGCTCAAACCTGCTTTCCACAAGGCTCCCGTGCGGCCGCCATCTTTCTTTCCAGAGAGGAGCGGGCGGGCTGGTCAACGCCCTTCCCCCTCCGGGCAGGCTTGGTGGCGCGGATCAACACAAGTCCATTTGCTTTTCTGCTCCAAGCGGCTGGTTCTCTGTGCTAAGTCCTTGTGCCTCCGGGGCCGTGGCCGTGCCGGAGAGCCGCTCGTGGGGGGCAGCTGGCGACCTCGGTGGGGCGTGGGGGACGGCCCACAAAGCCCCCCTTCCCATGAGGTCCCCGCCGCTCCCCCCCCCCCCGAGCCCGGCTCAAACCTGCTTTCCACAAGGCTCCCGTGCGGCCGCCATCTTTCTTTCCAGAGAGGAGCGGGCGGGCTGGTCAACGCCCTTCCCCCTCCGGGCAGGCTTGGTGGCGCGGATCAACACAAGTCCATTTGCTTTTCTGCTCCAAGCGGCTGGTTCTCTGTGCTAAGTCCTTGTGCCTCCGGGGCCGTGGCCGTGCCGGAGAGCCGCTCGTGGGGGGCAGCTGGCGACCTCGGTGGGGCGTGGGGGACGGCCCACAAAGCCCCCCTTCCCATGAGGTCCCCGCCGCTCTCCCCCCCCCCCCGAGCCCGGCTCAAACCTGCTTTCCACAAGGCTCCCGTGCGGCCGCCATCTTTCTTTCCAGAGAGGAGCGGGCGGGCTGGTCAACGCCCTTCCCCCTCCGGGCAGGCTTGGTGGCGCGGATCAACACAAGTCCATTTGCTTTTCTGCTCCAAGCGGCTGGTTCTCTGTGCTAAGTCCTTGTGCCTCCGGGGCCGTGGCCGTGCCGGAGAGCCGCTCGTGGGGGGCAGCTGGCGACCTCGGTGGGGCGTGGGGGACGGCCCACAAAGCCCCCCTTCCCATGAGGTCCCCGCCGCTCCCCCCCCCCGAGCCCGGCTCAAACCTGCTTTCCACAAGGCTCCCGTGCGGCCGCCATCTTTCTTTCCAGAGAGGAGCGGGCGGGCTGGTCAACGCCCTTCCCCCTCCGGGCAGGCTTGGTGGCGCGGATCAACACAAGTCCATTTGCTTTTCTGCTCCAAGCGGCTGGTTCTCTGTGCTAAGTCCTTGTGCCTCCGGGGCCGTGGCCGTGCCGGAGAGCCGCTCGTGGGGGGCAGCTGGCGACCTCGGTGGGGCGTGGGGGACGGCCCACAAAGCCCCCCTTCCCATGAGGTCCCCGCCGCTCCCCCCCCCCCCGAGCCCGGCTCAAACCTGCTTTCCACAAGGCTCCCGTGCGGCCGCCATCTTTCTTTCCAGAGAGGAGCGGGCGGGCTGGTCAACGCCCTTCCCCCTCCGGGCAGGCTTGGTGGCGCGGATCAACACAAGTCCATTTGCTTTTCTGCTCCAAGCGGCTGGTTCTCTGTGCTAAGTCCTTGTGCCTCCGCGGCCGTGGCCGTGCCGGAGAGCCGCTCGTGGGGGGCAGCTGGCGACCTCGGTGGGGCGTGGGGGACGGCCCACAAAGCCCCCCTTCCCATGAGGTCCCCGCCGCTCCCCCCCCCCCGAGCCCGGCTCAAACCTGCTTTCCACAAGGCTCCCGTGCGGCCGCCATCTTTCTTTCCAGAGAGGAGCGGGCGGGCTGGTCAACGCCCTTCCCCCTCCGGGCAGGCTTGGTGGCGCGGATCAACACAAGTCCATTTGCTTTTCTGCTCCAAGCGGCTGGTTCTCTGTGCTAAGTCCTTGTGCCTCCGGGGCCGTGGCCGTGCCGGAGAGCCGCTCGTGGGGGGCAGCTGGCGACCTCGGTGGGGCGTGGGGGACGGCCCACAAAGCCCCCCTTCCCATGAGGTCCCCGCCGCTCTCCCCCCCCCCCCGAGCCCGGCTCAAACCTGCTTTCCACAAGGCTCCCGTGCGGCCGCCATCTTTCTTTCCAGAGAGGAGCGGGCGGGCTGGTCACCGCCCTTCCCCCTCCGGGCAGGCTTGGTGGCGCGGATCAACACAAGTCCATTTGCTTTTCTGCTCCAAGCGGCTGGTTCTCTGTGCTAAGTCCTTGTGCCTCCGGGGCCGTGGCCGTGCCGGAGAGCCGCTCGTGGGGGGCAGCTGGCGACCTCGGTGGGGCGTGGGGGACGGCCCACAAAGCCCCCCTTCCCATGAGGTCCCCGCCGCTCCCCCCCCCCCCCCCGAGCCCGGCTCAAACCTGCTTTCCACAAGGCTCCCGTGCGGCCGCCATCTTTCTTTCCAGAGAGGAGCGGGCGGGCTGGTCAACGCCCTTCCCCCTCCGGGCAGGCTTGGTGGCGCGGATCAACACAAGTCCATTTGCTTTTCTGCTCCAAGCGGCTGGTTCTCTGTGCTAAGTCCTTGTGCCTCCGGGGCCGTGGCCGTGCCGGAGAGCCGCTCGTGGGGGGCAGCTGGCGACCTCGGTGGGGCGTGGGGGACGGCCCACAAAGCCCCCCTTCCCATGAGGTCCCCGCCGCTCTCCCCCCCCCACCCGAGCCCGGCTCAAACCTGCTTTCCACAAGGCTCCCGTGCGGCCGCCATCTTTCTTTCCCCCTCCAGATTTAAGTGTTAAAATTTCAGAATTTCAAAATCGCTTGGCCTCTACTGCAGCCCCGTGACATCATATGTTATTCATAACCAGCAATAGAGAGCAAATTGTCTACTGTTGCCTTTTCAGCAGATCTGAGTGTTGGGGTAAAATCTCAAATAATAATGGTGGGTCTGGTGTCAAAATATTGAATGTGATAAAAGTAGAGAGAGTAATGTGGAGGTAGGGGGAGGGTGCGGGATGGTATACTGGGTTGTTGGGGGTGGAGAATGGGCACTGGTGAAGGTATGGGTATTTCATTGTATGACCGAGACTTAAACCCAAAAGCTTTGTAACTGCTCTCGCGGTGATTCAATAAATAAAATTATAAAAAATTTAAAAAATAGTAAGGTGGAGTTCATGCACAATTCAATCAGCTAATCAGAGTGGCTGAATGAATAGCAGTACTCCTACATTAAAAAAAAAATGAACAGATGCGTTGGCTAAAAATTATAGTTTCCAAAAACCAATCCATAAAGGTAAAGGTAAAGGCCCTCCCGTTGATCGTCGATTTGCTCGAGCGGGCCCAGTAACGTCTCCATTGGAGACTTTTCTTAAATAAAGACTTATTATATTTTTAATCTATGATTTCATTTCATATAAAGTTCTATGAATTTTGTCATCTATTTATATTTCCACAATCAGAAAACAGAATAACTTCATTTTTTAACCAGACCCTCTTTCCACTCCTAAACCTGGTAAACACTCTATTTTCCAATACTGTAAGTTTTAATTTTTAAAATAGATCCAACTTTATTATTTTATTTTGGGTCCACATCCAGCGGTGCTGCAAGTTTACTCCAGGGCCTATGCTCAGGGACCCCGCCTGGTGGGATTCGGGTGACCATAAACAGTGCCAGAGATATGCAAATGCAACCATATGTAAGTCAAAAACCTTAGTCTCTGTACTTTCTTTCCAGTCTATATAATCTATTTTTAGTCGATATAATGGAATCATACAGTATATAAGCGATAGCACAGCAGTAGGGCATTTGCCTTGCAAGCCGCCAGCCCGGCTGAGCTAGGTTTGATTATTCCGCCCCTCTCGGAGAGCCCGGCAAGCTACCAAGAGTGTCTCGCCCACACGGCAAAGCTGGCAAGCTACCCGTGACGTATTCGATATGCCAAATACGGTAACAACAAGTCTCACAATGGAGACGTTACTGGGCCTGCTTGAGCAAATTGATGAACAACGGGAAGACAGTGCTACAGTGCTACAGTATATAAACTTTAGGATTTGGCATTTTTCACTCTATATAATGTCCTTGAAATTCATCCAGTATGTTGCATGCATCAGTAGTTCTTTATGCATTGTTGCTGAGTAAATTTTACATAATATGGATATACTACAGTTCACTAAGCAATCCATCTAGTGAAAAAACATTTGAGCTGTCTATAAGTTTGGAGATCTACAAAGAAAGTTTCCATGAGCATCTGTGCACAAGTTGTTGTGTGAAAATGTTTCATTTTTCTCAGGAATGAATTGATTGCCACATAGAAAATATGTTTGTTTAGAATATATACTTAGTGAAAATTTGAAGAAACTGCAGAAACATTTCTGAGCAACTATGTCACTTGGTATCCATCAGCAGTGTATGAGCGATCTAGTGTCTTTGTATTCTCACTTTGCACTTGGTTCTGTCACTACTTTTTTATTTCAGCTATTTCTAGTAGGTGCACAGTGTTATCTCATCATGATTGTAGTTTTCAGGCCCCAATAGGAAATAATAATAGACCATTTCTTTGTCTATTTATCCTTACACCTTACTTGATGAAATGCTGTTGGTCCATTTTTAAATTGGGCTATTTTACCTGTTGAATGTACAGGGTTTGTTACATGTTCAGGATGCAAATGCAATTTGCAATTTTTTTTACTGGAAATTCTTTTCAGGTATTTAACACCATGTTTCACAGAAAAAAAAACATTTCATTTTGTCAAATAAAATTTGCCAAATGTTTAAATTCTGAATTTCAATTATTTCTTTCTTTTGTCAAGTGTTTATTTTGTGCCCTATCTAAGAAATGCAATTATCCCAGGTTACAGTGATCTCTATGCTTTTGTACAAAAGTTTTATATTTAGGAAAGGGTAGAGCCCACTAGAAGTGATCCTTGAACACATAGCCAGGCATAACTCCCGAATATGGCCCCCTCCCCGAAACACTAAAATTTAAGTTTTACATTTTTCCAGGTCTATAATGAATTTTGAGTTCTTTTTCTCTAGTACATGAAATTAAAATTGGAGTTTATGTTTGCTCATTAGTATAATTTGTTCAAAATAATTTGTTGAAAAGTTGACTATTGTTCCATTGAATTCTTCTGCATCTTGTTCAGAATTCAGTGGCTGTACTTGTGTAGCTTTATTCTAGTGTTATCTGTTTCTCTAATGAAACAACATTGTGTTGACTGTTGGAGCTACATATTAATTCTTACAAATAGCTGTGATCCTCCAATTTTATTTTTTCCCATAACAGTTTTTGGTACTCTTGTTATTTTAGACTTTCCTTGTAAAATTTAGAATCAACTTGTCTGCATGTTTCAAAAATCTTCTTGAAATTTCTATGAGAACAGCATTAATACATATCTAGAGCTAACCAAACTTTGTGGTTTGAGAGCACAGTTCTCCAGACTGCCATATCTGTCCAAGACTCTTTTTTGGCTACTCCCGGTGGTAGTCAGGGATTACTCCTGGCTCTGCACTCAGAGATCACTCCTGGCAATCTATGGGGGTCCATATGGGGTGCCAGAGGTAGAACCCAAATCAGCTGGTTCTGAATTTACATCTTTTATCTGTGATAAATGTGACCAAGAGCCTTACCTCTTTCATCCCAACAAATTCTGATTGGCACAGTTAGAGGGTAGAACATGTGAGAAACAGGTAGAAGCCAGACCTGCATGAGAGAGACCTCAGTAGAACCCAACCCTCACACACTCATCTCAGACTTTTAGGCTCCAGAATGGTGAGTCTAGAAAAGAACCAATTTTACTTGCCTAAACCATTCAGCCTGTGGTTAGCATAACCATGGAAAATTTATACTGATTTATTTTTGGAAAGTTTTGAAATACAAATTTAATATCTTTTATTTTAAAATGTCTAATGTTTTTTAATGGGGCTTCAAAGAATCTACTACATCTAAAATAAGTTTTAGTAGTTTGTAGCATTTTTTTTCAGAAATTGATCCATTCACCGAGGTTATCAAATGTATGAGCATAAAGATTTTATATATGTACATATATATCTTTTATATATGGAGATATAATACAATGAGTAAGACTTTGCATGTGGGAGGCTGGAGCGATAACACAGCGGGTAGGGTGTTTGCCTTACATGTGGCCAACCCAGGTTCGATTCCCAGCATCCCATATGGTCCCCTCAGCACTGCCAGGAGTGATTCCTGAGTGCATGAGCCAGGAGTAACCCCTGTACATTGCCGGGTGTGACCCAAAAAGGAAAAAAAAAGACTTTGCATGTGATCAATCTAGTTTCAACCCCCAGTACTCTGGTCTCCAGAGTAACTCCCACGGTGATTCCAAACGCAGAGGCAGGAGTAAGCTCTGAGCTCCACCAGGATTAGAAAAAAAAAAAAACAAATTTTTTTAATTATAAAAATATTGGTATGAAATGTGAAGTGATGTCTGCTCTTTTATTCCTATGTTTCTCATTTATTTATCATTTTGTATTTTTATTGGCCTTACCAAAAGTTTATTAATTTTAATAATATTTCAGGAAAACTAGTTTTTAGTTTCTTTTTGCTTCTTTCCTTGAGCTTGACTTTTTTATCTGCTTATTTTTCTTCTTAGTATGAGTGTTTATTATTGGCCTAAGACCTTTTTGTTTTCTGATGTAAGCATTTATTACTATAAATGTCCTCAACTCTACTGAAAATGTCAAATGATGGTATGTTTTATTTTCATTTTCATTCTAAATCTTTGTTTTGTTTCTTCTTTGACTCATGGATTATTCAGAATTACATTATTTAGTTTTCAAATATTTTCAAATATCCAGATTTTTCTTTGTAGTTAATTTTTAATTTAGTCCATTGTAATCATTGACTATATTTGATATGAGTTGCATCTTTTTTTATGTTTACCTAACTCCTGGCCAGGAATGCTGTCTATACTGAGAGCAATACATATTTTTCTATTGGAAAAATCCAGAACATTTCCTTCCCAAATCTGCTCCTTTGGTAGATTGATTGTTTTGAGCTGAAGGTACTTAAGAAATAGCAAAGAAGGACACACAAAAGAATCTCAGAACTGAGCAACTCAATGCAGAGATGCCTTCACACTGCATCAGGCAGATTTCACAAGGCTACTCCGGACGAGAGCAGATGCTGTCCCTCGGCCTGCCCCCTAGGAATCCCAGTGGCCACCATCTTTCAGGACCCAATGAGAAGCCCAGGTACACAGGAGCAGTAATGGCAAACCCCAGGCCACATGGGAGAGGGAATGGGCCAGCCCTTCTCATCCTTCCACCCTGATTGGACCCTGAGATGACTCCCATGAACTGCCTCTGGGTACTATTAAAGCTCCTTAACAGTCATGATCCAGAGACACACAAAAGAATCTCGGAACCGAGCAGCTCACTGCAAAGATCTCTTCCGACCCTAATTATCTAAAATTTTAGAATTCCAGGACATCTTATGCTATTCATAATAAGCAATACAAAATAAATTGTCTAACAGAAGCCTTTTTGGTAGGTTTGAGTGGTAGTGGGAAAATTCTAAATAATAATGATGGGACCGGTGTTGAAATATTGAATGTAATCAATGTAGATAGAGAGAGTATTGTAGAATTTGTCTGTCAAACAGGCAAGGGCAGTGGTGGGATGGTGGGAAGATACTGGGGATTTTGGTGGTGGAAAATGTGCACTGGTGAAGGGGCAGGTGTTTGATCATTGTATGACCAAAACTCAAACATGAAAGCTTTGTAACTGTATCTCACGGTGATTCAATGAAAGAAAGAAAGAAAGAAAGAAAGAAAGAAAGAAAGAAAGAAAGAAAGAAAGAAAGGAAAAGAAATAGCGAAGAAGTAGGATCCTATGACCTTTTTGTTTCTGCCTCAAATCAAGTGATACAATTTCACATAAGATATTTATCTTATACTTAGAATAGAAAAGTTTTCTTATCACTGAATTGTAGGTGTCAATGACAAAACAAGTCTTTTTGTCAAGTTATCCCCACAATGTATTCTTCAGTATTTAAAATTTTAAAAAGAAAAACATTATACAAGCCTTGAGGGTTAACAAACTCTTCACTTTCCTTCCAAACATACCTGTCTACATTTAAATTTTGTTAAATAAATTGGTATGCTTTCCTCCTCTTAGACTTTCTTATGTAATTTTAATTCTTTGCCAACCACAGAACCTAGAGGAAGTTTTCTCCTCCTATACTGTTGTTGGATGGAATGTACTATAAATACCAATTAAGTCAAGCTGATTAATCGTATTGTTTAAATTCTTCTACATCCTTACTGATTTTCTATCTACTTGTTTTCTCAGTTACTGAGGGAAATGTTGAAAGGTCCCACTGTAATTTCAATTGTAGACATTTCTGTCTGCAATTCTATTAGTTTTTGCTTCATATATTTAAAAGTTTTCTTTTTAAGTGCATAAATCTTTAAGATTGTTGTGTCTTCCGAATTTACTGATCTCTTGATCATAAAGAAAAGAATTTTTATCTCTGGTAATAGCAATTTTTTGGAAATATAGTTTGTTATCTACATAACTATACCAGCTTTCCTCCTTTCTTAAACTGATCTTCCTCAGTTCACAATATTTTAGAATTTCAAGACTTCAGCATAATGCCTTTAGATATGTAAAGAGTACACCAGACTAGGGCTTGAGAGATGGTACATCTAGTAGGATCCTTGCCTTGCCTCCATGAGCAACCCAAATTTGATCCCCAGAATCCCAAATTGTCCTTTGAGCCCCACCAAGAGTGATCCCTAAGCGCAGAGCCTAGAATTAGCCCTAAGTAATGCTGGGTGTGGCTCCCAAACCAAAAACCAAAGTAATAGATTAAAATATACCAGAGTAATTACCAAAGCTTCTGTTTTCCCATCACCTAACAGCTCCTTTCTCTCTTCCCACCTCTCACTCCCCTTTCCTTCCAATCACCACTAAAATATTTTTTATCATGAATAGCAAATAGGGCATTTGCCTTGCACGCAGCCTACCCGGGTTCAATTCCCAACATCCCATATGGCTCCCCAAGCATCTCCAGGAGCAATTCCTGAGTGCATGAGTCAGGAGTAACCCCTGTGCATCGCCGGGTATGACCCGAAAAGAAAAAAATTATCATGAGGTTTCTGCATTTTATTTTTTTTAATTTAGGTATCAGGTTACAGTAGTAATGAAGTCATAACTTGACAACTTTAGAGTCCTATCCCAGCTCCTCTACCACACCACTATAATTTTAACCACATCTAGGAGTTAGTGTATTTTGCCAGTTTGTTTGCTATAGTTATTTATATTCCACATAGGAATGAAACCACCTGGTAATTGTCTTTACTTATTTCACTTATCATTACCATTAAAATGTGCATCCATTTTGTCCAAAAGGCATAATTTGATCTTTTTTTTAACCTTGATAGTATTCCATGGAGTAAATATACCATGAATTCTTTTTTTCAGTCATTTGTTGATGGGCACTTAGGTTCATTCCATGTTTGGCTGTAGTAAATAATGTTGCTATGACCATAGGGATGCAAATATCTATTTAAATTAGTGTTTTCATGTCCTTTGGATAAATGCCTGGAATTGATATTGTTGGATCATATGGACTTTTCATTTTAATGTTTTTAAGAAATATCCATGCCAGTTTCCATAGAGGCCACACAAATTTATATTTCTACCAACAATGCACTAGGATTCTTTTTTCTCCACACTCATCTTAAGAGAAGAGCCTTTGGTTTTTATTGGGTATAATGTTAGTTGTGGATTTGTCATATATGGTTTTTATTATGCTGAGGTGCCTCCTCCTTATTGAGCATTTTATTATAAATGAATGTCAAATATTTCCAAATGTTTTCAACAGCTATTGAAATGATTCTGTGATCATTTTCTTTTTGTTGATGTGGCTGAAAGCATCACAATAATTGCTTTGCATGTGTTGGTTCATTCTTGCATCCTAGGATGAGTCCCAGTTAGTCATAATGGATGAATCCCTTGGTGAATTATTGCGTTCAACTCCTCAATACTTTGTTGAGAATTTTAAAATCTATATTCATCAGAGATTTATATGGCAATCAAGCAATGAAAAATAGTGATTCTTGAAAGATGGGAAAGTGAAATAAGTTCCATTTAAACCAGTTTATTGCCTAAGATTCTAGGCTGTGGAGCTTGGAAAGGGAAACCCACATAGATTCTTTTCCTATGCTGATCTTTTCTGGCATGAGGATTACATCTTCCCACCTTTGCTTTGTTTTATTTGGGGGTCACACCCAACAGTGCTCTGGGAGCACTTCTGGCTCTGTGTTTGGGAGTTACACCCGGTAGTACTCAGGGGACCATATGTGGTGTGGGGAATTGAACCATGTTTATAGTCACAGCTGTACGCAAGGCAGGCGCCTTAACCTCTAGACTATCTCTCTAGCTCTTTCATTTTTTAAAAAACTTAGAATTGGTATGGTATATTTATTGCCTTCTTTCTACATTTAACCTAATTGTGTCTTATACATAAAGCATATTAATATACTTTATATTTCAAGTATACTTGAAATAGTATATTAGCTAGAGGGCATTTTTTGGTCCAATCTGATTATTTTGTCTAACAGGGTGTTTATATGTGACTTAAAATAAAGCATGTATTTATGCAAGTTGTATTTATTGTAAGTAATGGTAGGGTAGGTTTGAATTCATTTTTTTTCTACTTGCTTTCTATTTATCCCATATTTTATTTATTCCAGTTTCAGCATAATTTGGTGGGGAAAATCTTTCTTATAACTAAATAAATACTAGAGAAACAATCTATTCCTCATTCTTTGTTTGTGTGTTTGTTTTAATGAAATCACTGTGAGATAGACCATTACAAAGCTTTCCATGATTGGAGTTCAGCCATACAATATTTCTACACCCATCCCTCCACCAGTGTACATTTACCACCATAAATATCCCCAGTTTCTCTCCCTATTCCCCCAAATCCCCCTTCCTTTGTCTGCCCCTATGATAGACACCTTTTCTCTCTCTCATTCACTCTCTCCTTTTATGCATTATGGTTTGCAATATAGGTGCTAAGAGGTCATCGTGTTTGCTCAGGGTATTCAGTATTTTTATCTGGAATGTACAGTTGGAGTAGCTTTTTTTAACTGGGTGGCAGCTTTGGGGTGTGGATGTGACTACCAGAGCTTTTGGAGATACAGGGAGGTTGGGGGAGGTAGCCCATCCTAACCCCCAAAATCCTGGAGATATCAGTCACAAAAAAAACACAAACCAGGGATATTTTTTTCTTGCATAAATTCTATGGCAAGCATTTCCAGTACAATGTTGAATTGGAGTGGCAAGAGTGGGCAACATTGTCTTGTCTCTGATCTTGGAAGGCTTTTAGATTTTGTCCACTGAGAATAATGCTTACTGTGGGCTTTAGTAGATGGCTTTGACTATATTAAGAAAAGTTCCTTTGATTCCCATTTTGTTGAGAGATTTTATCATAAATGGGTGCTGGATCTTGTCAAATGCTTTCTTTGTGTCTATTGATATGATCATACTGTTTTATCTTTTCTTTTATTGATATAATACATTATGTTGATTTATTTGTGAGTGTTATATCATCCTTGCATCCCTGAGATGAATCCTACTTGGTTGTGGTGTACAATCTTTTTGATAAGTTATTGGATTCTATTTGCTAGGATTTTGTTTGAGGGTCTCTTCCTGTGTTCATCAGGGATACTGACCGGTAATTCTCTTTCTCTCTCTCTCTCTCTCTCTCTCCCTCCCTCCCTCCCTCCCTCCCTCCCTCTCTCCTTCTGTCTGCGTTTGGTATTCTTCAATTTCTTGGAAAAGCTTCAAAAGGATTGGAAGTAGGTCCTCTTTAGTTTGGAAGAATTCACTAATGAATCACGAATGGGCCAGGGCTTTTTCTTTTGTTTTAGGGGAGACTTTTGACTACCATTTCAATTTCCTCCATAGTGATAGGTCTGTTCAGGTATTCCATATCTTCTTGGTTCAACCTTGAAAGGTTATTAGAATCCAGGAATTTATCCATTTCTTTGAGGTTCTCTTGTTTCATAGCCTAAAGATTCTCAAAATAATCTCTGATCCTCTGATTGTCTGTGGCTTCTGTTGAGAAGTCCCCCTTTTCATTCCCAATTCTATTTATTAAGATTCTCTCTCTCTCTCTCTCTCTCTCTCTCTCTCTCTCTCTTTAAGTCTTGCTAGTGTTTTATCAATCTTGTGTATTTTCTCAAAGAACCAGTTCTTGGTTTTGTTAATCTTTTGGATTTTTTGGGGGGATGGGCTTCCAGTTTATTACTTCTGTTCTAGGTTTTATTATTTACTTCTTCCTGCCTGGTTTGGGCTCCTTTTATTGATAATTTTCCAAGATCTTAAATTGTGAGGGGAAATTTTTTATATGGGCACTTTCTCCCTTCCTGATGAATGTTCACAGAGCTATAAACTTTCCTCTTAACACTGCTTTTACTATGTCCACAGGTAGCTCCTCTTCATTCATTGTTTCCAGGAATCTTTTTTTTCCTCTCTAGCTACTGGTTTTTTAATAGTGAGCTGTTTAATTTCCAGGTGTTTTATTTGATTCTCTGTTTCTGGGTCTGATTCACTTCTATTTTCAGTGCATCATGGTCTGAAAAAATAATTGACACAACTTCTATACTCTTAATTTTACGGAGGTATGTTTTCTGCCCTAGCATGTGGTCTATCTTGGAGAATCTCCCATGTGCACTGGAAAAGAATATGTATTCAACTTTTAGAGGGATAAAAGATATATTGGTTGATCTATCGAGAGGTGACAAAGCAGTGTTGAAATCTCCAACTATTACTGTGTTGCTATCAATGTCTCTTTTTCAAGTCTTTGAGTTTTAAGTTTTAAGTTTAAGTTTTAAATTTTAAGTTTAAGTTTAAGTTTTAAGTTTAAGTTTAAGTTTTAAGTTTTAACTTTTAAGTTTTAAGTTTAAGTTTTAAGTTTAAGTTTTAAGTTTTAAGTCAAGTTTTAAGTATTTTGCTGGTCCCTCACTGGTTGCATATACATTTAGGAGTGTGAGTTCTTCCTGATGTACAGATCCCTTGATCATTAAGAAATGACCTTTACTGTCTTTTATAAGCTTCTTCAGTCTGAAGTCTATGTAGTCTGATACTAGTATGACCACCCCGGTTTATTTGAGGGGGTTATTTGCATATAGAATTATTTTCAAATTGGAAAACAATTTGAGTCTGTCTTTGTTCTGAGTATTCAGATGTATTTTTTGAGGACAGCTGAGTGTTGTGTTCAATTTTCTGATGCATCCTGCTATTCTGAATCTTTTTTTTTTTTTTTGCTTTTTGGGTCACACCTGGCCATGCTCAGGGGTTACTCCTGGTTTTGCACTCAGGAATTACTCCTGGTGGTGCTCAGGGGACCATATGGGATGCTGGGAATCAAAACGGATCGGCCGCATGCAAGGCAAACACCGTACCCTCTGTGCTATCACGCCAGCCCCTCTCTGAGTCTCTTAATTGGTGCATTTAACCATTGACATTCAGGAAGAGTATTGTTATGGGGTTTTGACCCATCTTTCTGCAGAAGTTGGTGTGCTTGAGGGACTTGTCTTATCTTAAGTAGCCCTTTTAGTTTTTCTTGTAACCATGGTTTTGAGTATGGAGTTTCTGCACTGTTTTTCTGTGAAACTGTGTTGTTCCTTCAAGTATGATTGAGAGTCTAGCTAGGTAAAGTATTCTAGGTGAAGCATTCATTTCATTGAGTTTTTTCACTATATCCCATCACTAAACCCAACTTTTATGAAGTCAACCAAGACTCTCCATTTTCCACAAATGCTGCTTCTAAGTAATTTTACTCTAACACATATTATACAGAAACTGAGTTTTTCTTTCACCATGCTGTGCTTAAATTTTTTAATTAAAAATTTTTGAATTAACTTTTTCAAGATTGGTCCTCTGAGAGTAGCCTTGGAAAAGAACAGGCCACCCACAAAGCTGCATGGAAGCAACTGCAATTCAAGGTAACCATCCACACGTCCTAGGCTTTAGCAACTCATCAGGCAACAAAGGAATCAGGTGCTCCTCTAACTGGGGCCTCTTACGGCACTCATTTGTGGAGTATAAAACAACATAACATGAGGCTAACACCTAAGGATAGTAGATACATGGGACAGGAAGATTGCTCCATAGCTTAAAGCCTGCCTCATGAGTAAAGGGGAGAAGGCAGCTGGAATAGAGAAGGGATCACTAAGAAAATGATGGCTTGAGGAACCGGTCGGCATGGGAGATATGTGCAGAAAGTAGATAAAGGACCAAACATGATAACCTCTCAGTGTCTGTATTGCAAACCATAATGCCCAAAAATAGAGAGAGTGTGGGGAATATTGTCTGCCATGGAGGCAGGGGGAGGGTGGGAAAGGGGGAATATACCGGGGAGATTGGTGGTGGGGAATGTGCACTGGTGGAGGGATGGGTGTTTGATCATTGTGTGATTGTAACCCAAACATGAAAGTTGTAACTATCTCACAGTGATTCAATCATTGTCACTGTCACTGTCCTCCCATTGTTCATCTATTTGCTCGAGCGGGCACCAGTAACATCTCACAACAAATTGTGAGACTTGCCGTTACTGTTTTTTGGCATATTGAATACATCACGGGTAGCTTGCCAGGCTTTGCCATGCGGGTAAGATACTCTCAGTAGCTTGCAGGGCTCTCTGAGAGGGACGGAGGAATTGAACTCGGGTCAGCCAAGTGTAAGGCAAACGCCTTACCAGTGGTGATTCAATAAGATTAAAAAAAAAACCTGCGCCCTCTTGTGTGTTACATCCTGACCCTGGCAACTGAAACAGCAGTCCCCAAACTGCTGTTTGTGTCAGAACAGGGACTGATTATCTGTTTACCCCCATACACACCTCGAGATGGTAGACTGGGACTGATCCTAAGGTCTTGCCAAATTATACACATACTTTATCCTGGTCTTTGATTATGTTGCATATATATTTTCATGTATGCTTTTCTAATCATTTGTCTTAAGAATCCCTGGGCAGGGAAGATAGTAGAGTAGGTGCCTGCCTTTTATGTGGCCAACCTAGGGTTGATCCCCAGCATCCCATAGAGTTCCCTGAGTACCACCAGGAGTAATTTTTGAGTGCAGAGCCAAAAGTAATCCCTGAGCATTGCCAAACGTGACCCAAATGCCCCTTTCCCAAAAACAAAACACAAATTTTAAAAAATCTATTGTCATGGGCCAGAGAGATAACTCAATGGGAGGGAGCATATGAAGCATGCAGGAGGCATGGCTTCTAACTCCAGCACCAAATGGTCCCCCAAATACCCTCAGGAGTGACTCCTGGGAGTGGCCCTTTAACTCAGAGCTGAGAATAGCCTCAGCACTGCCTGGTGTGGCCCCCAAAACTAACAAAACTATCCTTTATTGTAACAGTATGGGAAAAATAATGCAGAGTTTGAAGAACTGAGGAGTTTGTAAAACATATGGCTGTAGTAGCAGAAATGTTAAAGAGAACAAATTCAATTACACTCTTGAAAATTTCTTATACTCCATATGAAATAGTGTGATATCAATTGATGTATTCAATAAACCCTGAAATAACTACTAACATTTATCAGATGTTAGAGCTAATGATTCACCACAGCAGATAAAATGAGATCATAAACAATACTCATTAATTCAAAAAAAAGTCAAAGTAACCAAGTATAGATGAGACCAGAGACACCAAGTAGCACTAAGTATGTTTAACCCTAATTAAGTTAGTAATCACATTAAGTCTAAACTGCTCTAAATGTCTCACATAAAAGACAAAAAGAGTAAGATTAGTTAAGAAAGTAGGAGCGATTATATGCTGACCTTAAGTTGGATTCAATATAAACAAATGTACATAATAAAAAATTAATCTAAAATGTCCTTTAATATTATATTAATCACTATCACTATCATCCCATTGGTCGTCGAATTACTCGAGCAGGTTCCAGTAACATCTCTATTCCTCCTAGCCCTGAGATTTTAGCAGACTCTTCTTAATCGTCTTTTCCCAATGATTGGAAGCTCTTTCAGGGTCAGGGGAATGAGACCTATTGTCGTTACTGTATTTGGCATATAGAATACACCACAGGGAGCTTGCCAGGCTCTGTCTGTATGGGCAGGATACTCTTGGTAGCTTGCCAGGCTCTCCAAGAGGCATAAATGGGTAGAAAGTGTCTTATAATGTCGAGTGGCCACTGGTCCGGAAAGCAGCCTCTAGCGTGGTGGTGGTTGCGCAGTGGAGGTTGACTGCTGGGGCTGGGTCCCTTGGGGTGGTGAGAGCTCTCACCCACCCCACAGCCTGGCACAGAGTACGGTGGCATGGTTCTGGGAGCCTCCTTTTATATTCCTGTCTGGGAGGAGCATCCGTAAATTCTGGACGGTGGCCAATGAGGAACAGAATTCAGAGCAAAGAATATTACTAAGAAGGTCACTGTAGCACTGTTCTCCCATTGTTCATCAATTTGCCGGAGCGGGCACCAGTAACATCTCCATAATGAGACTTGTTGTTACTGTTTTTGGCAGATAATTCTAATGTGAATAATAACAGTGCTTTACAATAAATGAAGCAAAAATGCAACGGCTTCAAGGAGAAATGGAAAAAATATACAGCAAGATAGAATATAGATTTGAACAATATTAATCTATTTGAATTACATTTGTAGAGTACTTTCTTCAACAACAGCAAACTACATGTTATTTTCAGGTACACAGAGAATATTTATTGATACAAACCATGTCTGAGGCCACAGAGCACATCCCAATAAATTTAGAACTCATCATACAAGAAATAAGAGGTGTAAGAAATAAAAATGATGAATGATGTCACCAGAACCAACAGGTATAACAGGGTCAGGAAGAATAGAACCAACTTTGTTTCTTTTTTCCTTCCTATGGTGGGATCAAACCCAGGGCCCCAAATACTCAAAGCATGTGCTCTTCTGCTGAGCTGCATCCTCTGATAGGAACAACATTACGCATATAAACCTTATAAATTCAATAATTTAGACTCAATGGGAAAGTTCCCTGAAAATGACAAAGCACCATTTAAAATAATAATCTGAAAAATGAACTTCATACAGCCAAACTGCAAGGCCCAGGTAACTTCACATTTTTTTAAAATTAATTTTTATTGGATGCCCGGCCCCAATCCGAGTAGGCTTGGAGATCTCGGCCCCGGAACCCACGTGGCTTGGTCCCTCTTCCAGTACCTTCATGTGTGCGGAGCGTGGTCTCAGCATGGTGGTGGCTGGTCCTGGAGGTCTTCAGATGCCAGAGCCCTGGTCGGGGCGGGGAGGAAAGCTCAACCCGCTCCCCTCCAAGGGGCCACGGTGAGGACAGCCAGGCACGGGGGCAGGAGACTACACTGTTCTCTTCCAGGAGCTGGTTTTTATAGTCTCTGGGTCTTGGCCGTTGATGGGATTACACGGCGCCAGGGGGCCAGTTGGTGGGTGTGACCCCCACCTACTGGAATTTGGAGGATCTGGGTGTAGGATGCTCGGCCCCAATCCGAGTAGGCTTGGAGATCTCGGCCCCGGAACCCGCATGGCTTTGAGCTTTCCTCCCCACCCCGACCAGGGCTCCGGCAGCTGAAGACCTCCAGGACCAGCCACCACCACCATGCTGAGACCACTCTCCGCACACATGAAGGTACTGGCAGAGGGACAAAGCCACGCGGGTTCCGGGGCCGAGATCTCCAAGCCTACTCGGATTGGGGCCGAGCATCCTACACCCAGATCCTCCAAATTCCAGTAGGCGGGGGTCACACCCACCAACTGGCCCCCTGGCGCCATGTAATCCCATTAACGGCCAAGACCCAGAGACTATAAAAACCAGCTCCCGGAACCGTGCGGCCTCATTCCTACTTTGGACAAACTGGCAGGCTACTGAATGTAGCCTGCCCACATGGCAGAGTCTGGCAGACTCCCCGTGGCGTACCCAATATGCCAAATACCAGTAACAATGATGGGTCTCATTCTCCTAAAGAGCCTTGAATATAATCTCAGGGCTAGGATGGAAGAGATGTTACTGGGGCCTGCTCGAGGCAATCGATGAATAATTTTTATTAGTGAAATACCATGAGGTACAGTTGTAGACTTACAAACTTTAGTGCTTGGGTTTCGATGATACAATGATCAAATACCCATCCCTCCACCAGTGCCCATTTTCCATCACCATGGATCCCAGTATCCCTCCTACCCCCATCCTCCCATCCCACCCTGCCTCTGTGGCAGGGCATTCCCTTTTGTTCTTTCTCTCCTTTTGGGTGTTGTGGTCTGCAAAAGAGGCATTGAGTGACAATCATGTTCGGTCCATAGTCTACTTTCAACATGCATCTCCCATCCTGGGAGGATCCTCCAAACACCCTTTATTTGGTGCTCCCTTCTCTATCTGAGCTGCCCTTTCCCCTAGAATGCCCGGCTGACCTCTAAGCCATGGAGTAATCCTCCTGGTACTGATCTCGGCTATTCTTGGGTATTAATCTCCTATTTTGTAACTTCACTTTTGAATTCTAATATTTAACAAAGAACTAGAATCAAATCTACTCCATCTCTACCAGAAAGTTGTCACTGTCACTGTCCTCCCATTGTTTATCAGTTTGCTCGTGCGGGCCCAGTTACATTGTGAGATTTGTTACTGTGTTTGGCATATAGAATACATCACCGGTAGCTTGCCAGGCTTTGCCGTGCAGTCGAGAAACTCTTGGTAGCTCGCCGGGCTCTCCAAGAGGGGCAGAGAAATAGAACTCGGGTCGGCCATGTGGGCCACAAGCAAGGCAACTGCCCTACCCGCTGTGCTATCGCTCCAGCCCAGAAAACTGAATGATAGGAAATTCTCTCCTCACTGTATGAGTTCAAAAATATTATATTACCAAAACAGGGAAGGGACACGCCAACAAACAGGACTACTGTTCGAAAATCTTTATGGATAAGAATGCAAAATATTAGCAGGTGGGTCTACGAAGATGGGGTGCTTGCATGGTCAAGATGCAAGATGACATGCACAAGATGACTAAGGTTCAATTCCAGGCATGCCATATGATCCCCTGGGCCCATTCCATCTGATCAATAAGTACAGAGCCCTGAACACTGCCAGGTGTGGTTCAAAAAACAACAAAATTGACAAACATTTAGAAAATTGAATCCAATGATATTTTAAACAGAATACATCAAAACCAAATGTGAAATGAAACAGAATATTTAATTCCATATACAAAACTAATTTAAAATGAATTAAAACCATGGTTCATATCAGACCTGAAACCATAAAATACACAGAAGAAAACCTAGGTGAGATATTCTAGTTCTCCACATCAGAGATATATGTGGACACTCACAACTCTATTGGCAAAGAAACCAAGCAAACAAAAAAGAATAAACAATTGGGACCACTGAGATGAAACATTTTCTACACAGTGAAAGAAATGGCTGTAAAACAAAAAGACAGCATAACAGTTGGGGGAAGATATTTGCATATCATATAACTGACAAGGGACTGATATCCAAAATGCGTAAATAACTTACACAAATTCACAACAAGAAAGCAAGCAACCCAATAAAAATCTGGTCTAAAAGAGATTCTATGCCACAGAAAACATACAGATAACCCACAGATTATATGCAGAAAAAAAGTTCAACATCACTTATTAGGGAAGTGCACATCAAAAAACAATTAAATATCACCTCACTCTGATCAAGATGGTCTACATCTAAAATGAAAAACAACAGGTACTCAAGCCATAAAAATAACTCAATGGACTGAATGCAAAAGATTTATCACTGCATGGCCACCCAAGCACAGAAAAGGAAATAGCCCACAAGCA
Organism: Sorex fumeus; assembly: GCF_029834395.1. Lineage (NCBI taxonomy): Eukaryota > Metazoa > Chordata > Mammalia > Eulipotyphla > Soricidae > Sorex > Sorex fumeus. The sequence continues at coordinate 4,781,992 of NW_026606183.1, forward strand.
CAGACAATTGTGACCCCCAAAACAAACAAAAAAGAGTGAAAAAAAATCCTGGGAAGTGGAGGAAAAGTAATCTTGGTGCTCTATTGGTGGAAATGTGAATTGGTGAAACTTTATGGGAAATGGTATGGAAATTTCTTTTAAAATAAATTTGGAAATTCCTTATGATCCAACACTACCATCTTCAGGCATTTATCCAACAGGATATGAAAATTTGTAGCCCTGTGTTCGATATATATGTATGCATAAGATGAAATCATGCTATTTGGAACAAAACATAGGTAATTTAGAGTGAGTATACTAAATGAAACAAGGAAGGAATTGAAAAACAATTGCTGCATGGTTTCTTTCTTATGTAGATTTAAATTAAAACAAGTAAATGGAAAAAGCAACAAAACCAACTCCTAGGTTTTGTGGAAACTACTGTTTCTGGAGGGGAAATGGAGTGAGGAGATGAATATTTTCCTTTGGTGGTAGGGTAATACTGAATCATTGGTGAGCACAATAAATCCTATACATGTATGGTGCTGCTAAGCCATGACCACTGAATTATAACGTTTTAAATAAGTTAAATCAATATTTTGAAGGAAAAGTAAAAGACAAAATGAGCTTTAACCCAGGAATACAGAATTGTTTCAACCTCTCAAAATCCACCATTGTATTTGTCATATTAACAGACTAAACAAAAAAGTCCCTGCAATAGCACAGTGGTAGGGTGTTTACCTTGCACGCAGCCCATGTGGTTGACCCGAGTTTGATTCCTCCACCACTCTCGGAGAGCCCGGCAAGCTACTGAGAGTATCTCGCCCGCACAGCAAAGCCTGGCAAGCTACCCGCGACGTATTCGATATGCCAAACACAGTAACAACAAGTCTCAAAATGGAGACATTACTGGGCCTGCTCTAGCAAATCGATGAACAATGGGAGGACAGTGCTACAGTGCTAAACAAAAAAGTAAAACTACACAATAGTCCCTATTTTTTAAAAAAAAGAAAAGTATTTGACTAAAGCAATAACCATCCTACATCTTGTCACTGTCACTGTCCTCCTGTTGTTCATCCATTTTGCTCCAGTGGGCCCAGTAAAGTCTCTATTGTAACACTAGTTACTGTGTAGCACTGTAGCACTGTACTCCCATTGTTCATCGATTTGCTAGAGAAGGCAACAGTAAAGTCTCACAACAAATTGTGAGACTTGTTGTTACTGTTTTTGGCATATCGAATACATCATGAGTAGCTTGCCAGGCTTTGCTGTGTGGGCGAGATACTTTCAGTAGCTTGCCACACTCTCTGAGAGGGGAGAAGAAATCAAACCCAGGTCAGCTGCATGCAAAGAAAATGTCCTACCCGCTGTGCTATGTATATTAAATATAATATCAATTCTTGTATGGTAAATATAATACAGCACAGAGAATAATGTTATAATTTACGTACACTCACATAAAATTAGGAATAGAAGGGAATTTCCTCAACTCTGATAAGCCATCCATGTGAAAAAATTTTAATTCCGATTTTTCAGAAATAAAAAATAGCCAGTTCAGGTAAAATTTATAGGAGTTACAAATAATTTTTACAAATTAGAAAAGCAGGGGCCAGAGCAATAGTACAGAAGGGAGGGCATTTGCCTTGCACAGCCGACCTGGGTTCAATCCTAGGCATCTCATATAATCCCCCTGAGCACTGCCAGGAGTAATTCCTAAGTGCAGAGCCAGGACTAACCCCCAAGTATCACCAGGTGTGACCCCAAAGCCAAGAAAAAAAAGAAAAAGAAATTAGAAAAGCACACAGCTGAAGAGCTCATATATCGTCTTTTCTTTTTTTTTTTTTTTCCCCCTTTATTTTATTTTATTTTTTTTAAAGTTGTAGATTTACAATTTTTTGTGCTTTGGTTTCAATTATACAATGATCAGATACCCATCCCTCCACCAGTGCCCATTTTCCACCACCATGGATAATATCCCTCCCACCCCCATCCCCCCATCCCCCCGTCTCTGTGGCAGGGCAATCCCCTGTGTTTTCTCTCTCCTTTTGGGTGTTGTGGTCTGCAAAAGAGGCCTTGAGTGGCAAACATGTTCAGTCCATAGTCTACTTTCGACATGCATCTCCCCTCCTGGGAGGATCCTCCAAACATCCTTTATTTGGTGCTCCCTTCTCTATCTGAATAGCCCTTTCCTCTAGGATACCCGGCTGGCCTCTAAGTTATGGAGTAATCCTCCTGGTGCTGATCTCAGCTATTCTTGGGTATTAATCTCATACTTTGTTACTTTATATCCCCCAGATGAATGCAATCTTTCTATGTCTATCCCTCTCTTTCTGACTCATTTCGCTTAGCATGATACTTTCCATATTGTACCACTTGTATGTAAATTTCATGACTTCATCTTTTCTAAGAGCTACATAGTACTCCATTGTGTAGATGTACCAAAGTTTCTTTAACCAGTCATCTGTTCTTGGGCATTCAGGTTTCTTCCAGTTTCTGGCTATTGTAAAGAGTGCTGCAATGAACAAACAAGTGCAGATGTCACTTCGACTATACATTTTTGCCTCTCTGGGATATATTCCCAGGAGTGGTATTGCTGGGTCAAATGGGAGCTCAATTTCTAATTTTTTGAGAATCGTCCATACTGTTTTCCAGAAGGGCTGAACCAGTCGGCATTCCCACCAACAGTGAAGGAGTGTCCCTTTCTCGCCACAACCACGCCAGCATCGGTTGCTTTTGTTCTTTTGAATGTGGGCCAGTCTCTGAGGTGTGAGATGGTATCTCATTGTGGTTTTGATCTGCATCTCCCTGATGATTAATGATGTAGAGCATTTTCTCATGTGCTTTTTTGCCATTCGGATTTCTTCTTTGAGAAAGTTTCTGTTCATTTCATTGCCCCATTTTTGGATGGGGTTGGATGTTTTCTTCTTGTGGAGTTTAACCAGTATTTTGTATATCCTGGATATCAACCCCTTGTCAGATGTGTATTCGGTGAATATCCTTTCCCATTCTGTAGACTGTCTTTGTATTTTGGTCACTGTTTCTTTGGAGGTGCAGAAGCTTCTTAGTTTAAGATAGTCCCATTTGTCTATCTCTGTTTTCACTTGCTTGGCCAGTGGCGTGGCATCTTTGAAGATACCATTAGCTTCAATGTCATGGAGGGTTTTGCCAACTTTATCTTCAATGTACCTTATGGTTTCTGGTCTGATGTTGAGGTCTTTAATCCATTTTGATCTTACTTTTGTACATGGTGTTAGGCAGAGTTCTGAGCCTATTTTTTTGCATGTAGCCGTCCAGTGATGCCAACACAATTTATTAAAGAGGCTTACCTTACTCCACTTCACATTACTTGCACCTTTATCAAAGATTAGATGAGCATATGATTGAGGAGAGATGTCAGTGTATTCAACCCTGTTCCATTGGTCTGCAGTTCTGCCTTTGTTCCAGTACCATGCTGTTTTAATTATTACTGCTTTGTAGTACAGTTTGAAGTTCGGGAGGTTGATTCCTCCCATTTTCTTTTTCCCAAGAATTGCTTTAGCTATTCGTGGGGGCTTATTGTTCCATATAAATTTCAAGAGTGTTTGCTCCATTTCTTTGAAGAATGTCATGGGTATCCTTATAGGGATTGCATTGAATTTATACAATGCTTTCGGTAGTATTGCCATTTTGACAATGTTAAGTCTCCCGACCCATGAGCAGGGGATATCTTTCCATTTCCTCATGTCCTCTTTTATTTCCTGAAGTAGCGTTTTGTAGTTTTCTTTGTACAGGTCCTTTACTTCCTTAGTTAAGCTGATTCCTAGGTACTTGATTTTCTGGGGCACAATTGTGAATGGGATTGTTTTTTTCATGTTGCTTTCTTCTCTCTCACTGTTTGCGTATAGGAAAGCCATGGACTTTTGGGTATTGATTTTATAACCTGCAACTTTACTATACGAGTCTATTGTTTCTAAGAGTTTTTTGGTGGAAGTTATTGGGTTCTCTAAGTAGAGTATCATATCATCTGCGAATAGTGAGAGCTTGATTTCTTCCTTTCCTACCTGAATGCCCTTAATATCTTTTTCCTGCCTAATCGCTATTGCAAGTACTTCCAGTACTATATTGAACAGCAGTGGAGAGAGTGGGCATCCCTGTCTCGTCCCTGATCTTAGAGGGAAGGCTCTCAGTTTTTCCCCATTGAGGATGATGCTTGCTGTAGGCTTGTGGTAGATGGCTTTAATTATGTTGAGGAAGGTCCCCTCTATACCCATTTTGGCTAGGGTTTTCATCATAAAGGGGTGCTGGATCTTATCAAATGCTTTCTCTGCATCTATTGATATGATCATATGCTTTTTATCTTTTCTTTTGTTGATATGGTGGATTATGTTGATTGATTTCCGAATGTTGAACCATCCTTGCATCCCTGGGATGAATCCTACTTGGTCATGGTGTATGATCTTTTTGATGAGTAGTTGGATTCTATTTGCTAGTAGTTTGTTGAGGATCTTTGCATCTGTGTTCATCAGGGATATCGGCCTGTAATTCTCTTTCTTTGTGGTATCTCTGTCTGCTTTTGGTATCAGTGTGATATTTGCTTCGTAGAAACTGTTTGGAAGTGTTTTTGATATTTCAATTTCGTGGAAAAGCTTAAAGAGTATTGGGAGTAAGTCCTCTTTAAAGATTTGGAAGAATTCACTAGTGAATCCATCCGGGCCAGGACTTTTGTGCTTGGGGAGACTTTTTATTACCATTTCAATTTCCTTGATGGTGATAGGTCTGTTCAGGTATTCCAGGTCTTCTTGGTTCAGCCTTGGGAGTCTGTAGGAGTCTAGGAATTTATCCATTTCCTCGAGGTTTTGATGTTCCGTGGCATAAAGCTTCTCAAAGTACTCCCTGAGGATCCTCTGAATTTCTGTGGTTTCTGTTGTAATGACCCCCTTTTCATTTCTGATTCGGTTTATTAGGGTTTTCTCTCTCCCTTTCTTTGTGAGTTTTGCTAGAGGCTTATCGATCTTGTTAATTTTCTCAAAGAACCAGCTCTTGGTTTCATTGATCTTTCGGATTGTTTTTTGGGTTTCCATCTCGTTAATCTCTGCTCTGAGTTTTATTATTTCCTTTCTCCTGTTCGGGTTGTGCTCCTTTTTTTGGTCCTTCTCCAAGCTCTTAAGCTGTGAGGTTAGGTTACTTATGTGTGCTCGCTCCTCCTTCCTGAGGAATGCTTGTAGAGCTATAAACTTTCCTCTTAACACAGCCTTTGCTGTGTCCCATAAGTTTTGGTAACTCGTGTTCTCATTTTCATTCGTTTCTAGGAATCTTTTGATTTCCTCTTTGATTTCCTGTCTAATCCACTCGTTGTTCAATAGTGCACTGTTTAATTTCCAGGTGTTTGATTTAGTTTTCTGTTTTTGTGTGTGATTTACTTCTAATTTCAGCGCATTATGGTCTGAGAAGATTGTTGATACAATCTCTACCTTCTTAATTTTATGGAGGCATGTTTTGTGGCTCAGCATGTGGTCTATCTTGGAGAATGTTCCATGTACGCTTGAGAAGAATGTGTATTCAGCTTTTTGTGGATGAAGTGTCCTGTATATATCTACTAAGTCCCTTTCTTCCATTGTTTCCCTCAAATGAAGTATGTCCTTGCTAAGCTTGAGTCTGGTTGATCTATCAAGAGGTGACAAAGCAGTGTTGAAGTCTCCCACTAGTATTGTGTTGCTATTGATGTCTTTTTCCAAATCTATGAGTAGTTGTTTTAAGTACTTTGCTGGTCTCTCATTAGGTGCATATACATTTATTATTGTAAGTTCTTCCTGTTGTACAGATCCTCTGATCAATAAGTAATGGCCTTCACTGTCTCTTATGACCTTCCTCACTCTGAAATCAATGTGGTCTGATATAAGGATGGCTACCCCAGCTTTTTTATGGGAGCTGTTTGCCTGTAGGATTGTTTTCCAGCCTTTGACTCTGAGTCTGTGTTTGCTTTGACTATTGAGATGCGTTTCTTGCAGGCAGCAGAATGTTGGGTTCAATTTTCTAATCCATCCTGCCACTCTATGTCTTTTAATTGGTGCGTTTAGCCCATTGACATTGAGAGAGATTATTGTTATGGGATTTTGTCCCATTGTTCTGTTAAAATTGGGTGTATTTGAGGGGCCTTTCTTGCCTTAAAGTAGCCCATTTAGTTGTTCTTGTAACCATGGTTTTGAGTCTATGAAGTTCCTGAGCTGTTGTTTGTCTGTGAAACTGTGTGTTGTTCCTTCTATTATGAATGAGAGTCTTGCTGGGAAAAGTATTTTGGGGGAGGCATTTATTTCATTGAGTTTTTTTACTATGTCCCACCACTGTTTTCGGGCCATGAGGGTTTCATCAGAAAAATCAGCTGTGAATTTTAAGGATGCTCCTTTGTAAGAGATTTCTTTCTTCGATCTTGCTGCTTTCAGAATTTTGTCTCTGTCTAAGGTTTTGGTCATTTTGATCAGAATGTGTCTTGGGGTATTTTTATTCGGATTTCTTCTAGCTGGTACCCTTCGGGCCTCCTGAATGTGGTCACAAGTTTTCTTCAGCTCTGGAAATGTTGTAGCAATGATGTCTTTGACAGTTTCTTCTTCATCGAGGTTTTCTTCCTGTCCCTCTGGGACTCCAATAATTCTTATGTTACCCCTCTTGGCTTCATCACGATCTTCTCTTGCCATCTGTTCCCGAATTGTGAGTCTCTTTTCCATTTTCTGCTCTTTTCGGGAGAGTCTCTGAACTTCATCTTCGAGCTCACTGATTCTGTTCTCAGCCGCTGTTACTCTGCTGCTGAGGCCTTCCACTGAGCTTTTCAATTCGCCTACGAGATTTTTCAGGTCTGACATTTCTGATTGCATTTTCCTCATTTCTGCCTTCAGATCCTCTTGTCTTCTATTGGCATTGCTTTCCATTGTTTCTTTTAATTCCCTAAGCATCCTAAGTAGCTCCCTTCTGAATTCCTTGTCAGAGAGGTTGTCTAACACTACAGTACTGTTGGTGTCATCTGGGCTAGACTCTTCAATATGAATGTTTGGTGGGCTTTTGCGTTGCTTTACCATTGTGAGAGGTGTGGTTTAGTCCTTCACGTTCAGTGTTACTATTCTGCTTGATATGCAGTGTGAGTTAAGATAGGCTTATGAGTTATTGGCAACTGTATTTCTAGTGGCTGAGCTAAAATAGAGAAGTTTCCATCTAAGAAGTTAGCTTATGGTTCCTATGGCATATGCAGTGGGAAAATATTTCGCGGCCGCGTTAGCGGCCGCGGCTCCGGAAAGAGTCCCTGGCACTGGGCGAGGAGTTGGGAATGTCTCCTGTTTGGAATTGGAGCCGTTCAGCTTTGTTGCCCAGAGCTGGGCCTCTGTGCCCGTCCCACGCGGCTCAGGGGTTGAAAACCGGCTGTCTCGGGGCTGTTTCTAGCTGCGCGTGCCCAGAGAGGAACCCAGGCCCTTGGGGGCGGGCTGTACCTGTTGGAATTGGAGCCGTTCAGCTTTGTTGCCCAGAGCTGGGCCTCTGTGCCCGTCCCACGCGGCTCAGGGGTTGAAAACCGGCTGTCTCGGGGCTGTTTCTAGCTGCGCGTGCCCAGAGAGGAACCCAGGCCCTTGGGGGCGGGCTGTACCTGTTGGAATTGGAGCCGTTCAGCTTTGTTGCCCAGAGCTGGGCCTCTGTGCCCGTCCCACGCGGCTCAGGGGTTGAAAACCGGCTGTCTCGGGGCTGTTTCTAGCTGCGCGTGCCCAGAGAGGAACCCAGGCCCTTGGGGGCGGGCTGTACCTGTTGGAATTGGAGCCGTTCAGCTTTGTTGCCCAGAGCTGGGCCTCTGTGCCCGTCCCACGCGGCTCAGGGGTTGAAAACCGGCTGTCTCGGGGCTGTTTCTAGCTGCGCGTGCCCAGAGAGGAACCCAGGCCCTTGGGGGCGGGCTGTACCTGTTGGAATTGGAGCCGTTCAGCTTTGTTGCCCAGAGCTGGGCCTCTGTGCCCGTCCCACGCGGCTCAGGGGTTGAAAACCGGCTGTCTTGGGGCTGTTTCTAGCTGCGCGTGCCCAGAGAGGAGCCCAGGCCCTTGGGGGCGGGCTGTACCTGTTGGAATTGGAGCCGTTCAGCTTTGTTGCCCAGAGCTGGGCCTCTGTGCCCGTCCCACGCGGCTCAGGGGTTGAAAACCGGCTGTCTTGGGGCTGTTTCTAGCTGCGCGTGCCCAGAGAGGAGCCCAGGCCCTTGGGGGCGGGCTGTACCTGTTGGAATTGGAGCCGTTCAGCTTTGTTGCCCAGAGCTGGGCCTCTGTGCCCGTCCCACGCGGCTCAGGGGTTGAAAACCGGCTGTCTCGGGGCTGTTTCTAGCTGCGCGTGCCCAGAGAGGAACCCAGGCCCTTGGGGGCGGGCTGTACCTGTTGGAATTGGAGCCGTTCAGCTTTGTTGCCCAGAGCTGGGCCTCTGTGCCCGTCCCACGCGGCTCAGGGGTTGAAAACCGATATATCGTCTTTTCAAAACTCATAAAGATACTGTAATCAGACATTTAATGTTGCAGTATAAAGAAATAAATATATCAATAAAAATTTTTAAGTATCCAGAATAAAGTCACATATATATGCACACATTGTGTGTGTGTGTGTGTGTGTGTGTGTGGACAAGTAACTATTTAATCTCAGAAAAGAAAAGATAGTCTCTTTAATAAATGAGCATCTATACAGAACAATGAGAAAAGAGACAACTTTTGTGGGAAGGACCCTCAAGCATCCTAAGTGGAGGCCACAGACAGTGATACTGCCATCCAGTTCCCTATGAAGCAACAGCCAGTGGTTCGAGGCAGGTCCGAGGATGTGATACTGCTCAGGCCCTGCAATGCTGGGAACCAACAGAGTTGCTGTACTGGTGCTCAGGAGGACACTGAAGAGAGTCTGGCTGATGACAAGTGACCCTGAGACCATAACTGCTAATAACTGCTATAGCTTCTGCAGCCTTGTCTTGGGCTCTATCCACCTGCCACATCAAGCATCCCCCAATATAATCCCAATTTACCCATGCCCTTTAAGGTCCTGCCCACTTCTGGAGATTAAATATGTATATGGCTTCCTTCTTGTGATGGATAATTTTATGTCTCAACTTGACTGGCCATGGGTGCTCATATTTAAGTTTATTTCTGGGTGTAGGTCTACAAGGGATCTTGCAAATATAAATTCACGCACTTGAATCAGTGTTATCAATAAAGCAGAGGTGTTCCCAGTGTGAGTCACACAATCTACCAAGGATCTAAGATAAAAGTTAGAGGTAGGAGCAATTTATCTTACTCATTCCGCCTCACTGATTGATCTAGCATTTCTCTTCCCTTCTCCTGCCAATCAACTTAGATTTCCGCCACTAACTCTTCTATTTCCTAGAGCTTTGGACTAAAGGGAAAATATACCATTGGCTTTCATGGTGGAAAGTGAAAGCCTTTTTGCAGGTGGAAGATGAAAATCTCCAAAATTAGTGACAGCTTAAAATTTTTTTTAAAAAAGTGACAACTCCTCGTAATACATCGATGCGGCTGCTGGAGACAGATGTTACATTCTCCTGAGAATTTCACGCTATCCTGCAGGTCCTTCCTGTTGGGCCTCAAAACCAGGTCTCCAGAATAGAACATGTACCCATAGTGGAGGCTCAAGTCACTGCACTCATACACCCTGGACTTGCCCTGAGTCAGGTGTGAGCATGAAAAGTTACAAGTCCACATTTATTTCCAAAGCCCAAGGTGGAATGTTCTCTTTTTAAAACTCCAGGTCTAGGCTCACATGCTGCCCAAGCCCATGTGCTGCTTGCACCCTGTGGCCAAGCATCTCCCCATGAGATATGTACTTTCATGCTTTTGTGTCTAATGCTGAGATGTGCATCAGGGCTCTATCTGCCCTTGGAGAAGCCTGCATTCTCTCTTGAATACGATATTCTCTTTTTCTCTCTCTCTCTTTCTTTCTCTCTCTCTCCCTCCACACCTTCAAAAACTCTCTCTCTCTTTTTATCTCTCTCTCTCTCTCCCTCCACACCTTCAAAGACTCTCAAATAAAATCTATTTACTTCAAAAAAAAAGAAACAAAACAAAAAACTCCAGGTCTATCTCACTGGTGAAACAAACTGCCACCAAAGAAGGATAGGGTGACAGTCCCTGACCAAGATGTTAGCTGTTTGCTCTCATTGAGAGAACAGCCTCAGATCACACAGAATTCATTACATAATTGGGATTGCTGGCTCCAAACTGTGACCCTCACTGGGTGACCCTAGTGTCACTCAGGTCACAGTCCTTATCAAGACACACAGCACTGCATCACACAGCTGCTGTTTTGGGTGGGGTGTGGCTCAACTGGATTTGAGGGAGCTCCTCTGGAGTCCTCAGCCAGATCTGCTCTGAGGGAGTCCTCCTCCCACTCTCCTTTATGCTCCACCTCACGTATCTTGTCTTTCTCTGAGCATTGTCCCTTCCTCTGCCATAGCTAACAGCCAGAGAAGGTAACACGAGCCTTCTGAAGTAGGAGCAGAGCATGACAATCCCCCACCAGCCCTTTGGAGGTCATTCCTGCTCGTGTTCCAGAATGTGTGCTGCTATGGTTGACAGAAGGGTTAGACACTTTCGCGGGCTAGGAACGTGGACTTTGGAAAGTTTTATGGTTTTATTCACACTCTGTCCCTTCTGAGAGAGCACAGTGACTACAGCACTTGCCCTTACATGTGGCTGACCCGTGTTCAGTCCCCTGCACCACATACAATCCCTCAGCACCATCAGGAGTGAGTGATCCACGAGCACAGAGTTAGAAGTAAGCTCTGAGCATTGCTGGGTGTGACCAAAAAAAACACTCCAAAAAATTTGAATACCCTCTACTATTAAGCTGGCAGGAATCCCTTGAAGAAACGCCCCTCAATTTCTCAAGACAAATAAGTGTCTGGCTTCTTTGGGTGACCTTGAGTGTCTGCAGTGGTGTCTCCTCTTGCCAGATTGTCTTACCAAAAAAACAATCTCCACAGTCATAAGAATATGTTGCCACAAAGCTTTGCTTCTTACTCATGTTACATGCTGACCTGGTCATGGCTCTTATACAAGTGTCTTCTTACTCTAGAAAGAGCTGACGGGGCAGCTCTAAGATGAGTTGGGTCACTTTTTTGACAAAGGTGGAAAAGCAAGAGAACTATGAAGGAAGCATCCACTGATTCTGCTGAGGAAACCCTATGTCGTATCCATAAAATTTTGCCATTGACTAACATTGCCGTTGACTAAAATGCCATTGACTAACGTAGTGACAGAGCCAAGTCAGAAGTCTCTCTTCCCTCAGAAGAGGCCCAAGAACAGGGCTGCAGTTAAGGATCCAGAGAGGGGTGGTTAGTACACAGACAATTGTAGAAGTCACTGCAAACCACAAGGAGCTGAGGCGACTTGAAAGAGGGCCCAGGACCACACATCACATATCCAAGACACAAAAATAGTTTCAATCCACTAGAAGAACACTGTGATATAGATATTATAACTCATTCAGAAATGCTTTCATTGCAGATTGGTGTACCTTAAAACTATAAATTTGTCCCGCTCAAACTCAGAAAACCATTAAGGGCCTTTCAAAACCAAAAGAGTTGCCAAGACAATTAAAAAGTGGCCAGTAATGACTGCGGCAAGTGACCCCTGACCTACTAAAACAGAGAATGATTTTATAAACTAGTCCACTAGGAAGTAATCATGAGCTATGAGAGATGATTGAATAAGAGGGAAAGGAAGATAATTAGAACAATTAAAAAATTTATTTTGTGTGCTTTCCCAAAGAAAAGGGATCCTACCTTCTTTGGCAGATACCTTCAACGGATATCCTTGTAAGGCGCCTGCACCAACCAGGGACTGACAAGAATGTTGGAAGCACATGACCTCCAGTCAGGGGCTCATCTCTGAGCTCATGTCTGAACTGGAGTGAGGGTTAAACATTTCACCAATGAGCTGCAGCTCACACCACATGTAATGGACTTTATGAAAGTATGGTGTAAGGTGTAAAGCAGACAGCAAAGAGAAGGGCACAGAGGGTTTCTCCACAACCAGGTCTTGGCTGCACGTATGTTGACAGTGAACAGGCAACCAAGAAGAGAGGTTGCTAAGTGGGTAGTCAAAATGATGGAACAGCAGTGCCTGGGTAGGAGGTATGTCCTGTTAAGTTAGAGTGGGGACTGTCATCACCCTGCTGCCTAAACAAAGCAGAAAAGATACCATACAGCTCTAAAACCCACTGAGATTAGTGGTACACAGACATCCCCGCCCAGTCTGTGGGTTATCTTTTGATTCAGGTCATTGCTTCTTTTGCAGTGCAGAAGGTTCTTTTAGTTTTATGTGGTCCCAAATCCTCCGTTTGTTTAGCCAGTGTTGTTGAATCCTTCTATTTGACCCAGCAATTTCATTCCTGGGCATCTACCCCAAGGACCCCAAAAGTCTATTCAGAGAAGACTCCATGTTCATTGCAGCACTATTCACAATCTCTGAAATCTGGAAGCAACCTAAGTGTCTAAGAAAATGACTGGATAAAACTCATGATGGTGCATACATGACTACAAGAAAAGATAGCACTGTAGCACTATCCTCCCATTGTTCATTGATTTGCTTGAGTGGGCCCAGTAATGTCTCCATTCTGAGACTTTTTACTGTGTTTGGCATATTGAATACGTCACGGATAACTTGCCAGGCTTTGCCATGCAGGCGAGATACTCTTGCTGGACTCTCCGAGAGGGGCGGAGGAATCAAACCTGGCTTGGCCAGGCCGGCCGCGTGCAAGGCAAATGCCCTACCGCTGTGTTATCACTCCAGCCCAAGAAAAGATAAAGTCATGCAATTTGCTGTTATGTGAATGGATCTGGAGAGTATCATGCTGAGTATGATTCATGCTGAGCATATTCAGAAGGAAAGGTGTAAGCAGACAGCAAGTTACATGCAGGAGACCCCATTTGTATTTCAGGGCTCAACGTTTCTGATGGGAGAAATGCACAGCGAAACTACACAGAGCTATCACTTCACTAAGCCCCAAACTGGCTAAGCCCCCCCAAACCAAGAGTTAAGTTCTGGAGAGGAGGTGGAGAAAGTGAACCTTTGTACATGGCTGAAGGGGCAGTCTCTATAGAAAACAGTAGGAAGGAAGGTAGAATTCTTTAACAGAACTAACCATATGATCCAGCAACTCCACCACTGGGTATGTAGCCAAAGAAAATGAAAACACTGACCCCAAAGATCTCAGTACGTCCATGTACACTGCAACATTACTTATAATTACTATCAGGTGGAAACACCTAAGCATCCATTACTGAATGAGTGGAGGCAGACAATGTAGTCTATGCATAGAATACTACTGAACTAAACTAAAATTGTAACAGTGTGAGCACATGGATGAACATGGAGGATATTATTCTAAGTGATGCCAGCCAGACACAAGAAGCAAATACTATAAATCTCATTTACATGTGTAATCTTAAAAACAAACCAACCAAGCTCTTGAATACAGAGAACCATTTGGCACTGCCAGAGGAGTGGTGTGGGAGAAATTGATGAAAAATGACAAAGCAAAGAAAAGAAGTACCCAATCAGGCCCAGGGACCAGGCCAAGAGGATTAGATTCCCAGGGAAGGAAAAGGAAAAGCCAAGGAGTCTTGTCAAGTACACTGAGAATCAGGACGGACAAAGCAAACATCTCTGAGGAGTGGAAGGTAGGGTGGCTTGTGGGGAAGGTTTGACTTGGGCTTGGCGGAGTTCCTGGATTTGAATCACTTGACAGTGATTCTGAAGATAACACTGATGTAGATTCTGGGATGAATAAGGGGCATCTCTGAAGCTGCATTTGAGGTCGAATTTGGGAATCTCTGGAGCACATTCAGTAAATCTGAGGGAGAAGTCAATTTGGGGCACCAAGGGGTATAAGGGTATATTCTCTGGGGTGGATCTGAGGAAGTTGCTCCTACGGATTCCCTGGGGTGATGGTGGAGGGGTACTGGGCGACTTTCCCGAAGTAGATCCAGTGGTTTGAGTTGGTGGCGGTGGCTGCAGCAGATTTGTGGGTTTGAAGATGGGAGCAGGTGGGGGACTTTGCTGAAACAGGTTTGTGGCTTTGAGCATGGATTGAATTTGGGGGTGTCTCTGGGATGATTCCATGGCTTCTGAGGTGGGAGTAGGTATGTGGTATTTTTCTGAAGCATATTCTATACATTTGAGTGTGAGGTGAATTTGGGATCGTCCCTGAGCCAGCAGATGCTTTGAGGATATGTTGATTTGGGGGTGTCTCTGAAGCAGTTTCCTGGAGCAGTTAGAGTGGAAGCAGACAGGAGGCCTGCAGGGAAGGGGTAGGTGGTAAGTCATCGCCTGCCCCAACTGTGCTCAGCAAGAATGAAGGCAATGGAGCCTCCTTTTCCAGGTGTCTGTCTTTACACTGGCTACTTGGAGGAAACTGCAAACAGTGAAGGAGACTCATGAAATGAAGAACTTGTTTGAAATAATTTCCAAATCTAGGAAGAGTGGGGGAAGGCTGGGGGTGGAGGGGGGGCACTGGGAAAAGGAAGCTTGCCCTTTTTATAATTTTTTCTGTTCTTTTTGTTTGTTTGGTTTTTGTTTTTGCTTTGCTTGGGCCCACACCTGGTGACTCTCAGGGGTTACTCCTGGCTCTGCACTCAGGAATCACTCCTGGCTGTGTTCAGGCAACTATATGGGATGCCAGGGATCGAACCCAGGTCAGCCACCTGCAAGGTCAGCACCTTCCCCACGGCACTATCCCTCGAGCCCAACTTGTCCTCTTTAGACCCCCATGCCTGCTTTTGTACCCAAGGCTGAGGAATTGCTCTGGAGACGCCAGGAGACCAGGAAAAATGGTTCATAATGAGGTAGAACCTCTGAGCATCACAAAACCCTTTTCATTTTCTCTTTAGGCATATTGTAGAAGGCAGTGATTGTTTGACATTTTCTTATTTTCCAATAAAATCAAATCCAATAAGCCTGTACTAGCATTAGTAATCAGGGCAGTCAAGCATGCAGGGGGAAGGAACAACATGATTCCTCTAGTTGTTTTTAAAGATATTGGTTCTTCCAGTCACCGCCCCTCCCCCCCACACCCAGCAATACTAACATTATGCACCCCCCCCCCCGCCCCCAAGGCCATATCAGCAGTGTGCTAATCACATCAGCACCACCACCAACCCCCAGCACCACCCCCTTTCTGGAATAATGCTTTTGCTGAAGATGCTGGAAGAATGGGATAGGATACAATGGCCAAACAAATGACCAATTTGTGAAACTGAGTCATGAACCGTCACCATTAGAAGAAGGCAAGCAGTGTGCCACTGTTGCTGTATGTGCTGCCTGTTATCTATAACAAGCTTGGGAAGTAAAATAATGGGCTTTTTAAACAAGTGCCATGTAGAGTTCTGTTTTTTTTTTTTTATTTTTACTTTTTTTGCTTTTTGGAGTGATAGCACAGCAGTAGGGCATTTGCCTTACATGCAGCCGGCCCGGCCAAGCCTCGTTCGATTTCTCTGCCCCTCTCAGAGAACCAGGCAAGCTACAGAGAGTATCTCGCCTGCACGGCAGAAGCCTGGCAAGCTACCCGTGACGTATTCAATATGCCAAACACAGTAACAAGTCTCACGATGGAGATGTTACTGTGCCCGCTCAAGCAAATTGATGAACAACCGGAGGACAGTGCTACCGTGCTTTTTGGGTCACACCTGGCAATGAACAGGGATTACTCCTGTCTCATGCACTCAGGAATTACTCCTGGCATTGGTGCTTGGGGGACTGACTATATGGGATGCTGGGAATCGAACCTGGGTTAGCCACGTGCAAGACAAACGCCCTACTCTCTGTGCTGTGGCTCCAGACCCTAGAGTTCTGTTTAATGGTCTGCACTGTAACACCAGCCAGGTCCAGACACACCCGCTGGCCCCGGAGAAGCCCGGCTGAATGACACCCAGCTCAGAAGCCAAGGGGAGTCCCAAAGAGAAAGCCCAGGGCTGGGGAGCAGGACAGCCTCACTGAGAAGAGGAACTCGGTGAGCAAACAGGGACTGACTCAAGGACAAGCAGGCACTCTGTCACCTAAGGGAAGGGTCTTCAGAGACAAGTCTCAGGCTGGGAGACTGGGAGGAGGGGAGCCTGACTAGGGAAGGGTATCTGTCTCTCTGACCTGGTTGACTCTTTGTCTGGGTGGTGGGTGGGGGTGAGGGTTCTTCAGCAACAATCTTGGCTTGACCCTTCCCATCATAAGATCATCGTTTCACACTTGGAACATCAGAGAAGCGGGTGGAGAGAAAGCTGAAAACTCATCCCGTAGGTTCTATGGGGGCAGTCAGAGGAGCCACACCAGGTTCCTGGTCTTTCAAGCTGCCTTGGTGGACTCTGCTATACCCTCCCTCTACACCGTGTGTTCAAAGCCCTAACACAGAGCTGTCTGTCTGCTCCAACACTCAAGACGAGAATGGGGAGCAAGAGAGGGATCAGGCAACTTTGCATATGGCTAACTCTGGTTTGAAGCCTGGCATCACATGGTCCCTTAAGCACAGAGTCTCTCAGCATGGCTGAGTATGGCCCCAACACACACACTGTAGCACTGTCATCCTGTTGTTCATCAATTTACTCGAGCAGGCACCAGTAACGTCTCCATTCATCTCTGTAGCACTCTAGTGTAGCCCAGTGGCATCTGCTCACTCCAGGAACATGAAGTGAGACTTGTTACCGTTTTAGGCATATTGAATATGCCATGGACAGCTTGCCAGGCTCTGCCATGTGGGTGGGATACTCTCAGTAGCTTGCTGGGCTCTCCTAGAGGGACGGAGGAATCAAACCCAGGTCGGCCATGTGCAAGGCAAACGCCTTACCTACTGTGCTCCAGAACCCCTGCCCACCCCCCCACAATTTTTTTAAAAACAAAACTTTTTTTAGTTCTCCTTTTGGAAGTCTCCAGAGGGCTTTTTCCTTCCTTGACAAGAGTCACACAGGAGAGGAGAGGTTTCTCATTCCTTCACACACTTAAACCCTGTAGCACTATAGCACTGTCCTCCCGTTGTTCTTTGATTTGCTTGAGCAGGCCCAGTAATGTCTCCATTGTGAGACTTGTTGTTACTGTGTTTGGCATATTGAATACATCACAGGTAGCTTGCCGGGCTTTGCCATGCGGGCGAGATACTCTCGGTAGCTTGCCAGGTAAAGGTGATGCCTGGAGCAGCCTCCTCCCCCAGGTGACCCACGGGGTAACAGCCTGAAGACCAAAATCAACTCATCAAAATGATGCAGAGGACAGACAGGAGATCCCTGGGTCTCTGGTTGTTCATCTCTAAACTCAGTCTGGAAACCACCCAGTCCTGGCTTGCTCACAAAAAACAAGCAAATGCTCTTGGACTGGTTCTTCTTCCTTCTGCTTCCTGGGGCAGAGAGGGGCCAGTCTGTGCTTTCATGCCCAGGACAGAGGTTAGAGACTCTGCAGGATGAGATGCAATCTTCCCATATAATTAGTTATGAGCTAATTATATGGGAACCCACATATAATTAGTTATGAACCCACAGTGCAGTGCTCCAGAGCCCTTCCTCCCCCCCACCCTGCCCACTATGTGTCTCAGTCACTTGCGAGCTCAGTCTCCTCCTCTCTCCCTCTCTCGTAGGGAGTGTCCCTGCCCTCCCTGAGGGGCTGGTGCTGAGGAGGGGACAGCAGGAAGTAGGATGCTCTGCCACCATCACAGAGACCAATGCTATGAATTATGCAAACATGTAGAAAAGCTCTGTGCTAAGTTAGCCTCGGAGGGGAAAATCAAGGTGAATGTGTACATTTAGCCTGCAAGGCAATGAAGGAATCTGAATATGTTAATCACATACTTGCTAGTTTATTTAGAAACTGAGGAGTGGCTGGTGGGGCCACGGTGTGTGTGTGTGTGGGGGGGGTGGTGAAGGTGAGGAAGGAAATAAGCCAGATGTGTTCCAGAAGGAAAAGGTGTCCCACAGGACTGGGGGTATAAGAGACTCTCATAGCTGCTGCTTTAGGCCAAGGAGCTTGAATTTTCCTTCAGATCTGAAGGATGCAGGGTTTTCCTACAAAGAAGAGCTGATGGCTGGACTCTTCATTGATGGTGGAAGTGAGTCAAGTGAGTTTGTATTGACTTATTTGTGTATTTGTATATTTATTGGTTTGGGGGGGGTCCACACCTGGTGGTATTCAGGGCTTACTTCTGGCTCTATACTCAGGGGTCACTCCTGGCAGTGGTTGGGGAACTGGGTATGGTCCTTGGAAGCCTAGAAGAAGGGACAGGACAATTGGAGGTTCTAGAATCTTGGTTTTGGCAGCCTATTTAATTGGGAGTGAAGAAGGCAGCCTCAGTTTCCCCTTGCCAGTGAGCGAGAAAGCCACAGTTTTTTCTTGCCAGATGCTCCATCTCTTCTCCATCCACCTAACACACACTTCATCCCCAAGGTTCTGTCTCAACCTTCCAGGAATTACCATAAAATTCTGCGCTGGAGCTTAGGCTCAAGTGGAGGACACAATGCTTAAGGCAAGTGGCTGGAATGATAAACTAGTAACTTCTTTATATTTCCTGTAACATTTGTCAGTTGATGAGAAATTCAATTGACCAGAGAGCCCCTAAAGGGGTTACTCAAAGTTCCCTTTTAATTTGGAACTATACTAAGTTCTTCCGCACTTGGGGAGCTCCTTTTCTTTTCTCTTCTACTTTCCAATAAACTTTTCTATTTTCCAACTCCAACTCTAAGCATATTTATTACTCAATTTCTCATTCTTGAAAATATTGAAGAACCTGGGAATGGTGAAAGAACCCAGAGACCCAATGATGCTGAGGACGACAAGTATTATATTGCTTTTCTCTTTCCCTTGCTACTAGTACATATTAAACAATTAACTTTACTTCTTATTAATACTTGCAGCTATTTGGATAAACACAGTCATAGATATAGATTCCAAAACTTAGTTCTCTGTGCTCCGAGGGCAAGGCTACAGGGCTTCTACCATAAATCCCAGACTAGTTCCTCAGCCAATTTAGCTCTTCCTTCCTTCTGGGGGGTCCCATCTCTTAAGTTTTAATGGCTTACATCAAGACTGTGATTTTATGCATTCTAGATTGTCCCATTTCAATGCTGGGGTAGCTCCCCAGGTCCATCCCAGTCCCACACAGGACCTTCCTTTGTGGAGTGTTAGAACCACAGCAACTGAGTCTAACAACTATGACAGATGTCCTGGAGTAGATATATTTCAGAGTCAATCAACTCCCAAATATTAGAAACATAGCATTAATGGTCTTTCTGTGTTTAAGCAAAGGACATTGCTCTATAGTAAAACATGAAAAGGCTATAGGGGAAATAGAAAAGCAAGAAAGGTTAAAGATAAACTCAGGGTACTAGGGGTGCTCGTAAGAGCACTGTAGCTTCTGAAAAGCAAGTAGTTCACTTCAAATACAAAGTCCAGAGTCACAAGAAGTTTTGACTTAAAAGTAACCAAGACTAACTTGGGGGATTTAACAATGAGAGGTAAAGCACAAATCACTTATTACTTTATCACTTTATCCCTTGTTATTCATTGATTTACTCGAGCGGATGCCAGTAACATCTCCATTCATCCCTGTTGCGTGCTAGTGTAGCCCAATGGCATCTGTTCGTTCTAGGAACATGCAGAGCCTCAAACCGATCATTCAGGGTCTTGACAAAGAAGTCTGACCATCTTGTAGGTGGGCGTCCACGCCATCTTTTGACATCCCGTGGAATCCAATCAGTAATGGCTCTAGTCCAGCAGTTGTCTGTAAACCTCATTACGTGTCCAGCCCATCTGATTTTTGATGCCTTGGCAAATGAGACAGCATCCCTGTTTCTTGAGCGTTGAAGGAGATCAGAACTCCGGATTCTATCTCTCATTTGAGTGAATCATGATATTCCAAGCATAGCTCTTTCGATTCCTCTTTGAGAGACCCAAATAGCGTTCTCATCCTGTTTTCATAGGGCCCAGGTCTCTGAGGCATATGTTAATGCAGGAAGAACAGTGGAATCGAAGAGATGTGCTCGTAGCTGGAGGTTCTTTGTCCTCTTAGTTATTTCTTCAACGCTCTTGAAGGCATTCCAAGCCGCTCTCTTCCTCCTGCACAACTCAGGTGCCAGGTTGATTTCTCGACCTAGGTATATATAACTGTTGCATTCAGAGATGGTGGTTCCATTGAGAGCGAATGGAGTGTCAGGAACAAGGCTGTTTCTCATAAACATTGTCTTCATAAGATTCAGCTGTAGTCCGACCTTCCACACTCACGGTCGAAGTCGGTCAGTATTTGTGCCGCTTGGCTGATGTTTGGTGTTATTAGAACAATGTCATCAGCAAAGCGGAGGTGGTGTAGTTGCTGACCATCTATCTTCACTCCCATTCCTTCCCATTCCAGTCGTTGCATGATGTTCTCAAGGGTGGCACTGAAAAGTTTTGGTGAAATGGTATCACCCTGCCGAACCCCTCTCTTGACATGGATGATTACTTCTTTGTAAAATGGTGAGATCCTGGTAGTGAATCCGTAATAGAGCTCATGAAGTAGCCTGATATTTTGAACTTGAATGCCCTGATTGGCTTGGGCTTCTATGACCGCTTCCGTCTCAACAGAATCAAAGGCCTTCTTTAAATCAATGAACGTTAGACAGAGTGGCATCTTGAACTCCTGAGAAACCTCAATGAGCTTAGTAATAGTGTGGATATGGTCGATGGTACTGAATCCTTTTCGGAATCCGGTTTGTTCACATGGTTGTCCTTCGTCTAGTGTTCTGCTAATCCTATTCAGGATGACTCGAGTGAACAGTTTGTAGATGACAGGCAATAGGCAGATCCGGCGATAGTTGCCAATGTCGTGGATGTCTCCCTTCTTGTATAGTAGTACAGTCCTGCTGGTTTTCCATGATTTTGATTTGCACAAATCAAAAGTTAAAAATAAACTCAGGGTATAGGGATGCTCGTAAGAGCACCTGTAAGCTTCTCTGGGAGGAGAAAAAGGGGCAATTCATTGATGAACCTAAAACACTTAGGGTTAATATCCTACAGAGAAGAACTTGGGAATGAAACAGGGAGTAACAGTTCTGGCCAGTATCTGCTCTTTTAAATTTTTTTAATTTGAATTATTTTATTTTTCCAAGCTCTGTTCCTGGGGCGTGGGAGCCACTCTGCCTGGCTGGGGGACTTAGCCTTGCGATGTGCTGCTGCTCGAACCCAGTGGCACCAGGGGACACCAGCGCCTTTACTCCTTGTTCCTCCCATTTACAACCCTGAGTCCGGAAGGGCAGGTCATGCCCGGTACTTTAGACAGCCAGGCTCAAGGACTGATGACAGCCAGACTCCACCCCTGCCCACCTGCCGTCTGCTGCTGCTGGGAAGAGGGGGGCCATCAGCAAGCCCCACCATCCGCCCACCCACTTTGGACGCTGTCACACCCTGCCTCTCAGCTGGGACCCGAGTCCATGAAAAAGTGAGGTCCCTCCACCCACTGACTCACTGAGCGTGAAACCAGTTCTCAGCCCCATACCACCCCCACACGCTGGTTCCAACTACAGAGGTGGGGAACCCAAGACCCACATCCCAGGAGCGTTTGATCCTGTCAGCAGGTCTCTGTACTCTGAATAGCAAGGAGAGAGCAGAGACCAGAGCCCCTGGCCCTCCCTCCTACCTGCCACTCACAAAGGACCCAGTGCTTCCTCTCACCCCAGAGGCACTGCACTGCAGTCTGCCAGAGTCCTCCCTGTGTCTGCTGGGGCCTATCTTCAGGAAGAGGACTGATTGTTCTAGGTCCTTCCTGAGCAGGGGTCACTCACTGGGGATATCCTAGACTCCCTAGCTGCCAGGGTACAGGCTTCTCCTCAGGGGAGGGCAGGGAAGGGCTGACTCCCTATTGCAAACAGTTTAAACAAGTTTCAGTCCAAGTTATTTTTGTCTAACTTCCGAGGTCAGCAATAAGAATTTTCTTTGCAAATTAACCCCTGGGAGAGTCAGTTAATTCACAACCCAGGTGATTCCTCAGTAAGAGGCAGGCAGGATCTAGGCTTTAACGGAGTCTGGTTTAAGAATCTACAAAGTTGGGGGCTGGAGCAATAGCACAGTGGGTAGGGCATTTGCCTTGCATGCGGCTGACCCAGGTTTGATTCCCAGCATCCCATATGGTTTAGTCCCCTGAGCACTGCCAGGGGTAATTCCTGAGTGCAGAGCCAGGAGTAAACCCTGTGCATCGCCAGGTATGACCCAAAAAAGAAAAAAAAATCTATAAAGTGGAGAATGTGGCACTCAGCTTCTCGGCCAGGCTGTCCCCCAGTCCAGCCCCAGCAGTGCTTCCCTCCCTTCATTACAGGAAGCTAAGCCCTGGCTTCTGTGCAGTTGTTTCTCTGAATCTCCCCAGGATTCCAGTATTCATTGAACTCTCAGAAGGTACCAGGGTTCCTTCCAAACCAAAGTGTCTTCCCAACTCCAGGCAAAGTGATGAATGCATGACTGTGTGAGACACCTTCCCCATCTAGTCAGGGCAGCAGCAGCTTTATTATCAAATGAACAGACATCAGTAAAGGATGAGCACTAAGCAATCTAATGACAACAGATTGGCCACTGCCAAGCTGTGTTAATTGATAGTGCCCCAGGGAGCATTCATCAATTTGTGTTTAAATGAAAAGGGAGAAAAACAATTCCATGTCTGAAAAGAACAACCGAAAAAGAAAAGATAATCTTTCAGCTGACCAAAGACACTGTTTTGAATCTATTAATTCCCTCTGGAGGCCAGGTCCTCACCTTAGTGAAGGAACAGGCAAAGAGGCTGGCTTCACACAAAAATAGACACATTTCTGTGTGAAGTACGTGCACACTTGTACATCTCTGCATTACTCAAATCAAAGAAGGCATGATCTGGTGGTGTTTCCTCAAACTGCCTACATGTTCTCCATAACCAGGATGACCCTGTGGTTTTCTGCTCTATGTGTAAAACTCAGTGTTCTACCATGAGGCTCTTATGTCATTTAATAACTTCCAGAACTTCCACTGGTTGTCAGCTGAAGTGTGGACATAGATTTTACAACCACCGCCACGTAAACCATATATTCCGGCTCAGCTTTCCAGACTCACGATTAAATCTCAGGAGAGATCAACTAGCTGCAAAAAGTCACAGATGCGCAGGTCTCCCGGCTGGAAACTCTGGAATGTCCTCTGGAGGGGCGGGCTGAGTCTCCTCCCTACCAAAGTCCCCACAGCCGCACTCACAGCCCCACAGCTGCTGCAATGCCAATAGCCCGGCTCCAATGCCTCATTGAGCACCACAGAACGGAAATTTCAGGTACATCAGTCTTTTGACTGAGAACTCTGGGGCCTTCTCAGAGTGGGCCATCCACATCCCACAACTGTTGCCATGTGAACTCACAGACCAGTTAAATATTCTGGAGCTTTTGGAACATGCAGCCACCTTAGTGGCTCCATGACATCTCCAAACTCTATAATACTGACATCTCAGTAGGAACGCAACAAATTATATTGGAAAGTGGTATAGAGGTCAACTAAGCTCAATAAACAAAAATATTAACACAGAAGGCTCAACTAGTAACTGTTTAGTAAACCCTCAAACAAGGACTTATTGTCCCCCACAGTGGGTTTTAACAATTTTCACAACTTTTCTTTTACTGAAGTATTTTTGATGATTCCATTAGCTGCCAGGGTGCCGGAGCGATAGTACAGCAGGTAGGGTGTTTGCTTTACACGCATCTGGCCCAGGTTTGATCCCCAGCATTTCATATAGTCCCCCGAGCACCATCAGGAGTAATTCCCAAGTTCAGAGCCAGGAATAACCCCTGAGCACTGTCATGTGTGAACCCAAAAATCAAAACAGAACAAAAAATCCATAAAAACAAACAAACAAAACCCATTAGTCATTTAGTTGTAACAAGCAACATAAAATAAATTATTTTGTGCCTGTTAGAAGACAGGCTTGCAGGGTGGGTGAGAAAATGGAGACAATGGAAAAGAGGAGGTCGGTCACACTGGTTGTGGGACTGGTGTTGGAATACCGAATGCCTGTAACAAATGTATTGTGAAGAACTTTGCAAACTACAGTGCAAATAAAGGGGAGAGCCCAGTACAGTTTGTAGGGCATTTGCCTTGAATGTGGCTGACCTGGATTAGATCACCAGCATCCCATAGGGTCCCCCAAGCACCACCAGTAGAGCAAAGACAATAGTAACCCCTGAGTATCACTGGGTGTGCCCCCAAAGAAAAAAATAAAGGGGAAAAATAAAATCAAAAGTGGACATGGTAGTCGTGGGCATTTTCCTGATCCCTCCATGCTCACTCCCCGGGCCGTTCTCTGACACTGATGGCCACACTTTCCAAGGCCTCTGCTGGAGGTTTCCTGGGACTTCAACTTCTCTCTTTGCTTTTTACTCTGCAGCCTCCACTTGTGGCCTCTCAATATCACCTTCCACCAGGGCTCAGTACTTGACTTCCACCTCAGCCTTTCTCTTGGAAGTCAGAACCCAAGCACCCTGGCAGCTTCTTCCTGCCGGACCCTCTCCCAGGACTACCAGTCGAGAGAACGGAACTCTCCTCCCTCTTGGTATCAAGCCAAAACCTCAGGGACCACCTGGACCAATTCAACACTCCTCTGGCCTCCCCCTTCAAATCCCAGCACTCTGGGGTCAACTCTGTATGACTCCTTGCAAGCCTCCCACTAATCTGTCTCCATCCTGAGCCCTGGGTCAGTGTGCAGGAGGATGTAGGCGTCAAGCCATTGTCCAACTTATTCGAGAACACTCACCAGATTCCCGACTTTAGGTCTCTCCAAGTCATTTTTCAACTGCAACTGGAATGATGTTATTCATGCAAATGTGATCATACCATCCCTTTGCATAATTGCTCAGGGGCCTGGTCAGACCTCCATCTCCTGAGTCAGCTCCTGAGTGGCCTGGTCAGTTCATTCCTAGTGCTCCTGCTTCATTGTTCCTTCCTCCAGCTACTGCAACCTCTGACAGCTACTCAGCTGTATTTGACTCTCCCTTTCATGGTCTCTGAGCAAAATCAGACTCCCCCAAATCCACCCTTTGTCAGAACCTCCTCTTAGATCTTTGTCAGTGCCAGCTTCTCCTGCCGGAGTCAAGACCCAGTTCACCTTAAGAGTCCTCTCCATAGCAATTGGAGTGGAGCTGTAGCGTTCTGGGCTTAGGGGGACAAAAGGGAGGGGGTGTGAGGGGGTTGTGCCATCAGTTTGTGGGTTTCATCCACTTTTTAATCACTTTTGGAGGAACGGGTCCTTTCTTAGATCTGGGTCTGAGAGTTGACACAGCCAAAGCACTAGGCCAGCCATGGGGGAGGAACCTTCTTTAGGGAACCATGCACAAAATGACTGTCCTTTAGCAGCTCTGCCTTGCCCTTCTCTTTTCATTTTGGGTTTTAGGCCATACCCGGCAGCTCTTCTGGGCAGTGTTTGGAACTATATATGGCGTCAAGGATTCAACTTGGGTCGGCCACATGCAAGGCTAGTACCTCACCCACTGTCCTGTCTCTCCAGCCCTGAGTCCTTTTGTGTTCTGATAGTCCCAGGGCTCTTTCTACTCTCCCAAGAGTCTGAAGCAGTCGGTGGTGGCTCTCAAGGCTCCGGGTGGCCCTGTGTTCTCAGGGCTCACATTCCTGTGTCAGCTCTAAGTATAGCAGCAACTCCTCTGCCCTCCTTTGGCAACCTGGGCTCATCTCAGAGCCAGATCTGGGTCCAGAAAAATATGTGTAGAGCATCACGTGTACTCAAGGACTTTGACCATCCTAGACTCCTGTGAGCAATCAGGGTCAGAGCTTCCTTCAGGCCAAAGGCCTCGCTGTGCTATGTGGGAGAAAAGCTATAACTCCTACCAAAAGCCCAACATTTATATGTGTGAACCTTTATGATGAATATGCCAGTATCATAATGGTAGGAACTAGGTTTTTTTTCCTTTTACTTGCCAACAAACAGTTGTGCTCAATAAACATGCTACAATTTCCCCATTTTTTAAAGAACAATACCTTTCTACTAAAATTTATATTTAGGTATCTGAGTTTTTCTATTAAAATACTAGAATAGATGTCATTAAACATATAGTTATTATTGGATTAAATCATTCAGTCATCTAAAGAATGGGTGCTTTTGGTATCCATTGTCAAACTGCTTCTGAAACACCCATCTCCTACCTTAATATAATGATGTGCAAACTTTTTTGTTTCTATTCAAAAATGCTGTTTTGATTTGCATTTATTGGATGAAAATACTTATTTGTATATACTTTTGTATCTATATTCATATACAAATATATTTGCATATAACGTGTTCCAGGGATTTGAATAACAGTCAAGTTATTTCGTGGAGAATTTGTTGAGTGGCTTGTAACTCCCCCAAATCATATTCTAATTATTTACCAGGGTCAATCCCCTACTCTTTCATTTTCTGGTAACCTTAGTTTTAATAGCATTATCCACCGGGTTGACCAAATATTATTTTGTCTGTTTATCAATTTGATTTGCTTACATTTCAGAGATAAAGTCATCCCATTTTCCACACTTACCTCAAATTCCTCCCATTTTATTGTGAGTTGTAAAATACTATCTTTAGATAGCATTGAGAAGGATGAGGAAGGAGAGGCTGATAAAATCTCAAGGCCGAACTAGGCTGCCAAAACGAAGAAAGACAAAAATGATTGTCTTTCAATGCTCATATGCTGGCATCAGATGCATCCATTGAAGACCTGATGTACAAGCGCGAAAGATCAAATATGACATCATTGGTCTGACTGAGACAAGAAGGCATCAATCACATCATGTTGCTTTTGACACTGGAGAAGAACTGTTCCTCGGAACATGAGATAAAAGAGGCGTCGGAGGCATTGGTGTCCTTGTCAACACGAACTTGGCCATGAGCATTGATTCATTTGAATGCCTAACAACCCGAATTGGACGTTTACACTTGAATAGATGTGGCTCACTGCCAGCAGTTTCTATCTTCGTTGTCTATGTACCAACATCCAATTATGATGAAGGAGAAATTGAGAAGTTTTACATGGAGCTGGAGAAGTTATATAAAGAAGACCACACCTTCTACAAGATCATTGTTGGTGATTTTAATGCCAAGATAGGACCAAGAAGATCAGCCGAAGAACTCCACATTGGGACCCAAGGCCTAGAATGGAACAAACAGGGTGAGAGAATGTCTGAGTTCATCATGTCGACCAAGACCATCCATGGTAACTCACAGTTCCAGAAGGCTGAATCTAAACATTGGATATGGGAGTCTCCCAGTGGACGGTTCCACAACGAAATAGACCACATCATATTCAATCGATGGTTTTGCCTGACTGATGTTGCTGTTGTCCCAAAATTCCAAATGGGATCGGACTACCATCTCCTTCGTGCAAAATTCTACTTCATAGAATGGGGAGAAAGGGCTGCAAAATTTAAGAAGAGAACTCCCAGAACGACCACCAACTGGGAGCTCTTTGGCACAAATGCTGCAACATGGGAAGATGCCGTCATTGACAACATTGACAAGGAATACGATCAACTGGTTCAGCACCTCCATGATTGTGCGAGGAACACCAAGAGAGAAATAGCCACAAAAAAACGCCTGTCTTTGAAAGCTCTTGAGCTTATTCGCCAACATGGTTTGGCACATGCCTCAGGCAACCACAAGCGAACGTCCGAGCTTGCAAAGCAGTGCAGAGATGCGATAAAGGAAGATCTCAAAGAAAGAAGAGCAGAAGTGCTGGTAGATGCGGTAGAAGCTGGGAAAAGCATTCGTAACACCCACCTGTCCTTCACCAACTACAAGACCAAGATGACTGCCCTCCGACGTCCTGATGAATCTATCACATCTTCCAGAACGGCAATGGAGAAGATTATTCATAACTTCTACTCAGATCTCTTTGATAGCCATGTCCACCTGCCCACATACCAAATTCCGCAGGATGGATAGGTCGTTCCCAATATTCTCCCTTCTGAAATCCGACACACCATTTCGTTGGTAAAGAAATGAACAGCACCTGGCCCAGACAAGGTCAGACCCAAACACCTGAAGAACCTGCCGTCAGTACTCATCAATATGCTGGCTTGGCTCTTCACACCCTACCTGTCTGAATGCAAGGTTCCATCCCAGTGGAAAACCAGCAGGACTGTACTATTGTACAAGAAGGGAGACATCCACGACATTGGCAACCATCGCCTGATCTGCCTATTG
Organism: Sorex fumeus; assembly: GCF_029834395.1. Classification (NCBI taxonomy): domain Eukaryota; kingdom Metazoa; phylum Chordata; class Mammalia; order Eulipotyphla; family Soricidae; genus Sorex; species Sorex fumeus. Next base: position 4,810,149 of record NW_026606183.1, read on the forward strand.
TCTGTCATCTACAAGCTGTTCACTCGAGTCATCCTCAATAGGATTGGCAGAACACTAGATGAAGGACAACCATGCAAGCAAGCCCATTTTTGAAAAGAATTCAGCACTATTGACCATATCCACATGATAACCAAGCTCATTGAGGTTTCTCGGGAGTTCAAGATACCACCCTGCCTAATGTTCATTGATTTAAAGAAGGCCTTTGATTCTGTTGAAACTGAAGTGGTCACTGAAGCCTTAGCCAACCAGCATGTTCAAACTCAGTACATCAGGATCCTCTGTGAGCTATATTGCGGATTCACTACCAGGATCTCACCATTCTACAGGGACAGGTGATCATTGATGTTGAAAGGGGTTTGGCAGGGTGATACCATTTCACCAAAATTCTTCAGTGCCACCCTTGAGAACATCATGTGATGACTGGAATGGGAAAGAATGGGAGTGAAGATAGACGGTCGGCAACTGCACCACCTCTGCTTTGCTGATGACATTGTTCTAATAACACCAAACATCAGCCAAGCGGCACAAATACTGGCCGACTTCGACCGTGAGTGTGGAAAGGTTGGACTGCAGCTGAATCTCACGAAGACAATGTTTATGAGAAACAGTCTCATTCCTGACATTCCATTCGCTCTCAACGGAATGACCATCTCCAACTGCAACAGTTTTGTGTACCTAGTTCGAGAAGTCAACATGACGAATGACCTAGCACCTGAGTTGCGTAGAAGGAAGAGAGCAGCTTGGAACGCCTTCAAGAGCGTCAAGGAAATAACTAAGAGGATGAAGAACCTCTGGCTCTGGGCACATCTCTTCGATTCCACTGTTCTTCCTGCATTAACATACGCCTCAGAGACCTGGGCCTTATGAAAACAGGATGAAAACGCTATTCGGGTCTCCCAAAGAGGAACTGAAAGAGCTATGCTTGGAGTATTACGTTTCACTCAAGAATCAAGGATGCTGTCTCGTTTGCCAAGTTGTCGAAAATCAGATGGGCTGGACATGTAATGAGATTTGGGAATGACCGCTGGACTAGAGCTGTTACCAACTGGATTCCATGGGATGTCAAAAAACTGTGTGGCCGCCCACCTACAAGATGGTTAGACTTCTTTGTCAAGACCCTGAACGATCAGTTTGAGGCTCTTCGTGTTCCTAGTACGAACAGATGCCATTGGGCTACACTAGCACGTGACGGGGAAAATGGAGATGTTAGTAGTGCCCACTCGAGCAAATCAATGATTAACGGGAAGTCAAGTGAGCAAATCGATGATTAACGGGAAGTCAAGTGACCTCAAATTCCTCCCATTTTATTGTGAATGGTAAAATACTATCTTTAGATGGCCAGATAGTATTCCATTGTATAAATGGAAATTATGTAACTTTTTAAACCAATCACCAGGCACATTAGTTGCTATTATAAATAATGCTTCAAGAAAATTGGTGTGGCTCTACCTTTTCCCGTTCTGTGGATAGATATTCAGAAGTAGGATGGCTGAATCACATGGTAAAGCTTTAGTTTTTTTGGGGGGGTCACGCCTGGCAGTGCTCAGGGGACCATATGGGATGCTGGGAATTTAACCCGGGTCAGCCCAAGGCAAACGCCCTACCCTCTGTGCCATTAATCCAGCCCCAAGCTTTAGTTTCTGGAGAAAGTTCCATAGCATTTTCCAAAATGGTTGTCCCAAATTACATTCCCAGCAGCGCAAGAGGATTCTTTCCTCCCCATACCTTCTCTGGGCTGGAGCGATAGCACAGTAGTAAGCGTTTGCCTTGCATGCAGCCAGCCCAGCCGAGCCAGGTTTGATTCCTCCGCCTCGCTCGGAAAGCCCGGCAAGCTACCGAGAGTATCTTGCCCACACAGCAAAGCCTGGCAAGCTCCCCGTGACATATATATATTCCATATGCCAAACACAGTAACAACAAGTCTCACGATGGAGACGTTAGTGGGCCTGCTCAAGCAAATCGATGAACAACCGGAGAACAGTGACAGAGACCTTCTCTGACGTTTGTTCTTGTGACTTTGAAAGGAAGCCATTTTCACAGCTGTGAAATATCTCATTGTGATATCTCAGTTTTCATTTCCCTCCTTCATTTACACTTCTCTGATAATCAGTGATGATGAGCATCTTTTTGTTTTTGGACCACACTTGAGCAGTGCTTGAGGGCTGTTCTTGGCTGACTGCTGGTGAGAGCAGGGCAATGCCAGCCAGTGCTTGAGGGACCACAGGTACATGCAGGGGACTGAAGAAATACTACTTCAATACTATTGCAAATACTCCCACCTGAAAAATCACTTGGAGAATTACATCCTCAGTCCAATGAGTATGTTTACATGCATATAGGCTATCTGTATGTCAACTTTGGAGAAGTACCTATTTAAATCTGCCCATTTTTAAAAATTGAGAATTTTTTTGTTGTCATTGTTGCAATTATTATGAAATGAGTTTTTTGTTTACTTTGGCTTTTAACACCTTATCAGACACATGATATGCAAATATATTTTCTCATTCAGTAGGCATTCTTTTCATTGTTTATATTTTCTTTTGCTATACAAAACATTTGCAATTAAAATGTAGTGCATGGGAGATAGGCCAAAGTACTGGGGTGAAGCATGTCTTGTATGCTGGGGCCCATGACACCAGCTCCGCGGACCCCTAAGCACTGTCAGGGTGGTCCTTGGTGGGGTCTGAGCACCATCACGCTGTGGAACTTGATCACTTGGGCCAATAATCATGGGTGGTGGGTGGGGGGAGGATGCTGGAGAGACAGTACAGTGGGAAGACCAGTGGCCTTGCATGAGCCTAACTGAGGTCCAATTCTCAGCACCCCCGGTCAGTGCCCTGAGTCCTTCTAGGAGTGATCCTTGAGCACAAAGCCAACAGTAAGCCCTGAACACAGTCAGGTGTGGACCCAGAACAAGAACAAACAGAAAAAAAAAATAACTGGATTAGCCCTCCTGTCCATGTGCTCTCTCTGAAAAGCAGTCCCCCTCTCCCCCAAATTCCCTGCCACCTGGCAGAAAGCCAGCACAAACCCCCAATTCCTCACCCCCCAGCCCCACAAATGTAGTGCTAATTGTCTCAATTTCCTTGCTACTGAGGTTCGAGTCCTTAAAGTTCTAACACCGGTGGCATGGGGCATTTCACTTACTTTTATATTCTAATTGGGCACAGAGGGGCGAGGAGGTTGGCGGGGGGCGGGGGGGAGAGAAATTATAAGATGAAAAAATTGAGAGAGATGGAGAGATGGAGAGGAGAGAACTGATACAGAGATGAGAGAAATGGAGGGATTGAGAGAGAGGGAGAGTGAGCCACTTAGACTGAAATTAAGATTGCCTGGCTGCAGGCCTCTTACCTGCTATCCTCTATCCCCAGCCATCCCCTCACCTACTTTGATTGGTTGCCCTTTTGGTGGTTGAGATTTCAAGTGATCAATGGGATTAACTAGTTCTCTTGCTGCTCCACCCATCCACTCCCAAAAAGTTATCAAAAACCATTTTAATTACTGTCGCTTGGTAGTATACCTTGCAGTCGGGTCACATACCTCCATTTATCATTTACCTTTTCAGGATGGCCACAGTTACATGAGGTCATTATTTCTTAATCTTTGAGGGTCTATGCCTTTAATTGAATTCAAGTCATTGATATCTAAGGTAATTATTGAATGCATGTATTTACTGCCATTTTGCTATTTTTCTAGGTGTTTTCTTGAGTTTGTGTTTTCCAATTTTTTCTCTTGTTCCTGAACATCCACTGTTTGGTACTGTGTACATTTCTTCACCAATTCCTAGGTTTTCCTCTCTAGATGTCAAGGTTTTCCTGAGATTTTTATATAAGTCAATCCTAGTGGTCTATTAGGTGGTTTTATTTTATATTTATTTAATTTAATCTACATGAAATTCAGTTACAAAGTTGTTCATGATTGGATCACAGTCTTTTTTTTTTTTTTACACAAGACTAAAAAGTAGCAACTTTTATTTATTTATTTTTGCTTTTTGGGTCACACCCAGCAGAGCACAGGGGTTACTCCTGGTTCATGCACTCAGGAATTATTCCTGGTGGTACTCAGGGGACCATATGGGATGCTGGGAATCGAACCTGGGTCGGCTGTGTGCAAGGCAAATGGCCTACCGACTGTACTATTGCTCCAGCTCCCTGGATTACAGTCTTAAAATGTTCTACCACCCATCTCTCCACCAGTGTTCATTTCCCACCACAAATGTTCCTAGTTTCCCTCCTGCCACCCCCACCCCCTGCCTTCTTCTATGACAGACACTTTTGTTCCCCCAACCCTTTGGGCATTATGGTTTGCAATACAGGTACTGAAAGTTTATCGTGTATATCCCTTTACCTCCTTTCAGCACTCGGTTCTTGTCCAGAGTGATCCTTTAGAACTATCGCTGTCATAATGGTCTTTTTTTCTGTAACGAGCCACAATCTCACTCCCTTTCTCAACCCTTTATTGTACAATTTTGATTTCTTAAAACTTGTAGGTAGTATTGCCTTGTTTTTGCAAGAATGGCTGGTGGTTATGAATTAATTTTTAACCTATAGAACTTGACTCCCCCTTCTATTCTAAATGATAATCTGGCAAACCAGAGAGTATTGTTTGTTGAAAACCCTTTTCATTCTGAACTGGAATATTTTCTATAGAAAGGTGTGTGGACAATTTAGGGCAGAGGGGAGTTCCCTTACATGAAATGGTTTTTAACTAGAAGTACTGTTCTCTATTCTTATCTTTAGGTTTTAAAACTTTTATTATAATGTTCAATATGTCCTGGATTCATTGTGCTTGGGACTCTGATTTAATTCCATTCTGAAGTCAGGGAAGTCTTGGCTATTATTTCTTTAAATACTTTTTACCTTTTTTTGTATTTTCCTTCTAAGTCCTTTTCTGTTGCCTGGGACCCCTAAAAAGCAGATATTGTTCCTCAGAATGTAGTACCGTGAAGCTCTAATTTTTTTTCTTTTTGGGTCACAACCCGGCAATGCTCAGGGGTTACTCCTGGCTTTGCACTCAGGAATTACTCCTGGAAGTGCTCGGGGGACCATATGGGATGCTGGGAATCGAACCCGGGTTGGCTGCATACAAGAAAAATGCCCTATTCGCTGTGCTATTGCTCCAGCCCCAAGGCTCTTTAAAAAACTTTTCATTTTTCTTTTGGGGGAGGTGTGATTTGGGTCATGCCTGACTCTGTGCTCAGGAATGGCTACTAGCAGTGCTCAGGGAGGATTCGAACCAGGGTCTGTGGGATACAAGGCAAGTGCCCTAACCCTATCTTATCTCTTGGACCCAGCAATTCTTTTTCCATTTGTTATTTTGTTTTGGAGTTTTTGAAACAATATTTTGCCATATTTCTCCAAGTCACTGACTATACTGGCTATTTCTTCTTCTTTATCCCAATACCGTAGTCTTTAACTTGGCTATTATACTTACTGTTGTTGGTTTTGCTTGGGGGCCGCATCTGGCAGTGCTTAGAGTTTAGACCTGATTCTGTACTCAGGGCCATGCTCAGAGAACCGTATGTGGTGACAGGGATCGAACCCGAGTTGGCAACATGCAAGATCAGAGCCTGTATCCCTGTTCTCTCTGGCCCAGTATCGCGGATTGCTTGCCCAGAGCTTTATTTCCTTTAACACTGATATTACTGTTACTGAAACTCACTTTCGATGGGGCTGCTTCATATACTGATTATCCTATACCTATTTAGATGATTGAAGGTCTAGTTTCAACAGCACAGAGGCGGCAGCATCGAAGAGCAGAGAAGTTACAGGTGGAAAATCCTACAAATAGAGACTGCCCCAGCGGCTCTCAACCTGGCTGAGACTTGCCATCCTCTACGCCGGCTCTGCTCTCATCCACGTTTTCTCATCCATGTCGGTCACAGTTATCTCTTCACTGGGACTAGTTCTCACATGTGGATTCTGCTACTCAACCCCTCCATGAGGTGCAGACAGGACAGTGATGCAGCTGCTACAGGCTCAGACTTTCTCAGTAGTCACTGGTAGCAGAGTGAGAGTGACGGTCTAAGGTGTCATCATTCAGTGCGGGTGGCCCAGGCTTGGCTAGAGGCAGGAGGTGACAAGTGAACACAACCAAGTAAAGTCCTCAGAAGTGAAGAGCAGAGGGGCTGTGCGTGGCCTGGGATACCACAGAGGAGCTGCTCTCAGGAGGCACAGGGGACCTGTGACAGCCTCCCTGCCCACCCACAGTCAGAGGGAGTCTATGAGGGGAAGGCACCCCAGGAGTTGGAGAGTGCAGCCCCCATCGGTCCCACATGTCTAACCGCTTTTTTTTTCAGCCCTCTAAATAATCACCCACTGTCTTCCAGCCTCCATGTTTCTGATGGGAACTGTCCATTTCACTGGGGTTCAATGATCTATTTTTATTTTTAGTTAATTGTGCAGCTTTGGATAAGTGGCAGAATAAAAAAAAATTCCCTGCTTTTGTTGCTTCTGTTATTCCAATCCTCATCTCTATGTCCCCTGACCAGCTACTCAGTTTCTAATTAAATTTCTAATTCTTGCAAGTATGTGATTAGTGATTAACATATTCAGATTCGTTCATTGACTTGCCGGCTAATGTACACATTCGCCTTGATTTTCTCCCTCCGAGGCCAACTTAGCACAGAGCTTTTCTACATGTTTGCATAATTCATAGCATTGGTCTCTGTGAGGGTGGCAGAGCATCCTACTTCCTGCTGTCCCCGCCTCAGGGCCGGCCCCTCAGGGAGGGCAGGGACACTCCCTCTGAGGGAGGAGGAGACTGAGTGGCAAGTGACTGAGACATAGAAGCTCAGGGGAGGGCCCAGGAGCCTCCACTGTGGCTGCATGTTCAAGAGACAGGACTTTATCATTCACTCTGGACTTCTCCTGCAATCTTGGCTGGTTAAAAACAAAAGAGTGACAGCATTTTGCTCATTTTCAATTTTGAGAGGGCTCTGCCTCTCATCTCTCTGGAAGCAGTGCTGGTCTGGAAAGACTGCATCTCACCCTGCAGAGTCTCTACCTTCTGTTCTGGGCATGAAAGCACAGACTGGCTGCTCTCTGCCCCAGGAAGCGGCAGCATGAAGAACCAGTCCAAGAGCATTTGACTGTGTCTTGTGAGCAAGCCAGAACTGGTGGTTTCCAGGCTGAATTTGGGGATGAACAACCAGAGGCCCAGGGGCCTCTTGTCTGTCCTCTGCATCATTTTGACAAGCTGGCTTTGCTCTTCAGGCTGATACCCTGTGGGTCACAGGAGGAGGGGGCCCCAGGACTCGTCTTTTCTCATGGTGTATTTAACATCATGTGATTTCTGTGATACTTCGTCACTCTCCCATTTCATGTAACAGAAAAGTGTTCTAACATTTTCACTTAGAAATACTGCTTGCTAGTTTTCACCTGAGCAGGTAGGTTACATTATTATGAATTTTACTTCAGCAATCGGAGAGCCCGGCAAGCTCGGAGAGCCTGGCAAGCTACCGAGAGTATTCGATATGCCAGACACAGTAACAACAAAGTCTCCAATGGAGACGTTACTGGGCCCGCTCGAGCAAATCGACGATCAACGGGAGGGCCTTTTACCTTTTTTTTACTTCAGCAGAGAGGGTGTTACAAAATAGCCAATATGTAAGGGATCTGATGAGTCTAGAACCATAGGACGAGATATATTTTTAAAATAAACACTCAAAAGAACATTTGTGTTCCAAGTCTTTACAAAAGAGTTTATTAAGTTTTAAAGATAATAAAAAATTGAAAATAACTATTCTTTCTTTTTAGAATGCACATTTAGTGATATTTCCATGACAGAACTGTGACCCTTGGGAACATGGTGTAAAACAGCTCTGGCTACAAGGTGCATGGAGGAGAAAGCTCCATGCAGTGACAGGGGCTTAAACAGAGGACTTTGAAAACTGCACTCATTGTTTCAAAGTTTTTGAGACTCATCACCATTCACTGACAGCGCATGGCAATTCCTCACAGAAGACTGCTTTTACTCTAAGCCTGTCCATCTATTACCTTCTATGGTAATTTAAATGAGAACTAGTATAGTTCTGGATCAAAATTGATCTTGCAAAGGGTTTAACAGCCCACAAGGGGAAAAAGATAAAGACATTCTTCTGTACAACATTCCACACAACATTCTGTACATTCTTGGGATTCTTAATAGTTAGGATTCAAAGCTGACAAATTCTAAAAATTATTGGGGACACCTCTCCAGTCCTCAAATGCTTTTCCTCTCTGAATAAATCAGGAAAGAGAATGAGTTCTGGAAAGGCACGCTGAGCTCACACCCAGACTTTGACACGAGGTCAGAGGCCTTCACCCCACCCCAGAACATGACTGTGCCTCCGTGTTCTGTCTTACAATCCTTGATATAAAATGGAAGTTGTGAAATCTGCCCTTGGAAGATTCACTGAGGAGTTCAAGAACCTTCTGGAGCCATCAGCTTTTGTCCTTTGAATCCTAAAAATCAGATCATCTCAGCATCCAGAATTAACCTTTGATTTGTTCTTTCTCTGGTGTCTTGTGTCCTTGGGATCAAAGCCTCTTTCATGGGCACCGAATAAAGCCCAGTGAGGAGTTTTGGCCACATAATCCTTTGAGTCAAATGTTTTTGACCCACCACTGTCTTCATATTCCTGGATGAGCTCTTGGAAACGGTCATAATCAATCCATGTCCACCATTCTCCATCAATCTTAAACTGGAAAGAAAAAAAGTTATGTTTTAATGAAAAGCATCCGTAAAAAAATATCAAAACGTGAATTATAAGACTTTTAAAGAAATCTCCCTATCAGAAAAAATAAATCCTTCATTCTCCATATCAAAGCAGAATGTACCAAGTTGGGCAGACTTTCTTTGTCCTTAGGCCATGGGAGATGGGAGACCCAACTGCTGAAGAAAGAACATGTCTGCAATTGAAATTCAAGTTTATCTTGAGCATTATCACTGAAATTCAAGGCTATTATTTTTTTCTTTCACATTATACTGCCTTCATGGTAAAGCTAAGTTTAATTCCTTATATTTGCTACTTTTCATTTGGTGTCAATTTTCATGGTCGTGTTTGCAGCACCTAGTGGAATATTTTTTATGACTGCACTTAGCCTGAGTTATTAGTGAAATCTTAATCAATGGCTTTTAATTTAGAAATGCCAACAAAATGACTCAAACTAGTCGTTTTAGCAGAACATGGATACAATATCTTATTAGTGGGAAGCCTTGTTAAGAATTTTAATTCAATAAGGGAGAGTAATCCAATTTGTACTCTTTTAAGATAATTGCTTCCCCAAAGTCACTGTAGAATAATGACCCAGGAATGAAGAAAACAGAAAATAAGTTGAATAGGCTCAGAAGAAACTACTAATTGAACTGTGAAAGCGTTGAATTAAAAATATCTATTTGGCATTCTTTTGTATAAATGCATAATATATAGTACAGTGATACTTGATTTACAAACAGACCATATCTAAGTTGTGCCAGCAAGACCTCTGACTATGCACCAAATTAAGTTACCAAATTAAGTAACAAATGCATATTCTAGTTAAGAAAACTACTCAAAACATTTAGGATCTTGGATTTAGAATATGAAAATATGATGAACTTAAATGATGCAAAAAATTTTACAGCAAGAGCTAAAGACTTTCTTAGGGAAAAGAATACAAAGTGGGAAAGTTTAGTCTATCTATGAATCGTGAGAAATTTCCCTGCTTTGAAATGGTGCCCCTTGTGCTCTATGATTCTACAAACCAAGAGTAAAACCCGTGTTTTACCATCCCTTGCCTGAGTGTTGTCTGTTCATGTGAAAGCAATCACAGTTGTGTTCAAGTACCAGGTCTCAAAACTAGAGTCAAAGGACACCTGCTTTCCTGCCCCCAATTCCCATTCCTGAAGGGGCCAGGCCCTGCGGATCTTCCTTAGAAGTGATTCTATTCCCCCCCCCCACCCCCAACCCCATACCCTGACACTGCCCAAGGCAGGCCCACCTTTGGAACTTGGCAGCAGTCTTCTAGCAGATTTCATTTGGGGTTACTTCCTACCACTGAGATCTGTCCAGAAGTACTTTGTCCACTGTTAAGAGAGCCCTGGGATCTAGACTTTTGGGTCCAAGTCTCCACCTGGAGGCCCTTTCTGAGATATCCCTGCCCCACAGGCCATCCCCAAGGTGTTCCCTCTGTCTTACTAATATGGACTTATGTCACAGAGCTCCACATAAATGTCCTTTGCACAGGGAAATTTTCCAGAATCCCTTTACCATGACCATTCTCACCACACACTGAACTTGCCTAACAAAAGCTATGTAGATTCAATAAAATAAAATAAAAAAAAAGGCTATGTAGTGATCTCCGCACCCCATCTTACGACACTGACAAGGCAGGTTTTGTGATTGCTATCTGGCACGTTATAATTTTAGCTGTTATTAGGGAGCATGGGCTGGAGCAATAGCGTAGTGGGTAGGGTGTTTGTCTTGCACGCAGCTGACCTGGGTTTGGTCCCTCTGCCCCTCTCAGAGAGCCCGACAAGCTACCGAGAGTATCCTGCCCACGTGGCAGAGCCTGGCAAGTTCCCTGTGGCGTATTCGATATGCCAAAAACAGTAACAAGTCTCACAATGGAGACGTTACTGGTGCTCACTTGAGCAAATCGATGAATGGGACGACAGTGCTATAGCACTACTAGGGGCCTGGAAGGGCCTCTTCCTACTCTTAATTAAGGTAGAAATACATGATGAAACAATTTCCACCTAATTCCACTGACACCCTGCAAGAGAGGTGAAACCCTACTGTTTCAGGCTTCCTGGGGCAGAACAGCGTCTCCTACCTCAGGCTACTCATAAAAGGAGATGTGACTGGAAATGGCATGACCCCAGATTCCTGATAGGCCACATGATCGGAAATGTGATTTCCCAACCAATAGCCCCTCCTCCCATGACCACTAATGGCGTGCAGTGAACGAAAAATCACACACAACCCCTTCAGGAGGTTGGCCTTTAGGAGAGTGCTCTTGGGGGCCCCTGCTCTGCTTGCTGTGGAAACAAGATCATATTCTCCTCCACCCTAGAGCTCTTCAGAGTTTAAATCTCTAGGTATGAAGTTGGACCTACATCCTGGCCTCTCTTCTCCCTCAAGTTCTAACAATAGCCACAGCTATTCTGAGAGGGGCTAAAGAACTGGACAAGAGTTACAACCATTCTTCCCACACCTAAGAAATATATCCCTCCAACCGTGTGCGCAAAACTTTTCCCTCCCAGAAACACAACTTTCACAGAACTGTAGACAATATATTTTACTTCTAAAATTGCTGACTATATACACTAACTCCTAATAAAATTTGAAGATCTGGGTTCTTCTGATTACGCAACCATCCTGGTTTGAAATAGAAGAAATGGGTTGCCTAGACTTGACTAAAATAGGACAACTGACAACTCTGATTGTCAATGTCTAGGAAAACAAACTGGAAAACAAAGCAAGTGTAATAAATGCAGGGGTACGGGAATGCTCGGCTGCCCCAACAAAACACAGATTGTGTGGCCTCAACAAAAGTTCATTTAATGTCTCCTAGTATAGGAGGCTGGAAGTCTCAGATGAAGGTTCTGGTAAGAGGTGCCTTCTCTCTCTGTCTTTACACAGCCATTTATTGATGCATAAGGAAGAGAGAGAGAGAGAGAGAGAGAGAGAGAGAGAGAGAGAGAGAGAGAGAGAGAGAGGGAGGTCATATTCAATGGGGTTGTGGACATGCTGGATGTCACTAAGGACACCATACCTATCAGATCAGATCCCTTTGCCTATGACTGATCATTTTGTCCCAATTGTTTCCTTAGAGGTCCTCTCTCAAACACAGCCCCACTGGGGCTAGGACTTCAAAGCATACCTTGAGAGGGGACATAAATATTCCATTTCCATCTGCAACAGTAGCCTCTTTTTAAATTCAGCCTGAACCAAAAGGAAAGACTGAGTAAGACTGGCAAAGAAGTAAAGCTGCAAGACAGTGTGAGGAAATCAAGGAGTTAAACTCCAACTCCCAAACTTGAGGTTAAATATGTTGAGACACGAGCTCACCCTGCCTCTAGAATTCTTCAAATCTACGAAGAATTACAAATGAACTCAAGTGGTCACAGAGAGTCTCAAAAAATACAGCACAAGCACAATGACGTCTAGCCTTGACTACACAAACCCGGCTGGCTAAGGTCTGTGGTGTTCCCAGCCAGGGGAGCCAGGGCCAAGGTTCCCACTGTCCAGAACAATCAAACGGCTGCTCAAAGGATCTTGTTCTCCCTTTTCTAATGTTTCGACGAAAATGTCTTCATAAAGTGCTTAATATTCCTATTAAAGGTGGTAGGCTGGAGGCTGGAGAGGTAGTACAGCAGTAAGGCACTTGCCTTAAACACAGCCAACCCCGGTCGATCTCCGGCACCCCATCTGGCATCCTGAGCCTGGTAGGAGTAATTCCCGAGTGCAGAGCCAGAAGTAACCCAAGCACCACTGGGTATGGCCCCCAAACTCAACAACAGCCAAAAAAGGTGGTAAGTTAAACATACGTATTAATTTTCACACATATGTATTAATTTTCACTTTTTGGTTTGCTTGTTTGGGGCCACACCCAGCAGTGCTTGGGGGACCCTATAGGATGCCAGGGATTGAACCCTGGTCGGCTGCATGGAAGGAAAATGTCCTGCCTGCTATACTATCGCTCTGGTCCCTAATTTTTACTTTTTGGAATCTCACTAGGATGATATTAAATTCGTTTCTAAAAGACCGGTAAAAGCAAAGAGATCCAGAGAGAAGAAAACAGCATCAAACTTGAGAAATGCGAGATGATGGATGAGCAGAGCCGGCTTAGCAGACTCAAGAGAACAGAATCCTACGCTGGCAAATAGAGAAATCCAAGACTCAACCCAATTAAGGTTTCAGAATTCCCCCAAAGGCTCAGAAACTGTGGTGCCCCCATCACCCCAGAAGTGGGAATAAAGTAGGTCCCAAACTCCTCCCCCACACCGCCCAAAACCAGACAGGTTTATCTTCTGGCTCCAAATTATTAGCACTTCAGTGGTCTTGCCCCTTGCACACACAGAACACAGCACAAGAGCCGCACAGCTGTCCTGCGGAAGGCAGGAAGTTTAAAAAGGGAGAACCTGCAGACGGTGGGGAGGTAGGTACAAATGGACAGAGGAAAGGGACTGAAAGGGGATCAGAACCACCCCAATCACTACCTGCTACCTGAACTCTGGTGCTAGGTCAACCAAATATCACTGCATCACTGTGGTCCCGTTGTTCATCGATTTGCTCGAGTGGGCACCAGTAACGTCTCCATTTGTCCCAGCCCCGAGATTTTAGCAGCCTCTCCTTACTCGTCCTTCCCAGTGATGCCGTATTTGAGGCTCTTTCAGGGTAAGAGGAAAGAGGCCCGTTATTATTACTGTTTTTGGCATATTGAATATGCCATGGGTAGCTTGCCAGGCTCTGCTGTGCAAAAAAAAAATTAAATAAATAAAAACAACATGGGGGGGGTCACACCTGTCGATGTACAGGGGTTACTCCTGATTCTGCACTCAGGAATTATTCCTGGAGGTGCTCAGGGGACCATATGGGATGCTGGGAATCAAACCCGGGTCAGCCGCATACAAGGCAAAAACCCTATCTGCTGTGCTATCACTCCAGTAAACCAAATAAGCAGGGGAAATGAAAGACCCCCTGCAAAGTCTGGGTTCCCTGGTGGCAGACACTGATGCAGGCTCTGTAAGGATGATGTCCTGGGTTTCTCCAAGACACGGACCAGTCCAGCCCCATGTGCGCGTGAGTTTCCCACTTCAGTTTGGGCAGCCGCTACTGATTCAAGGAAACTTCTAACTTCTAACGTTAAAGACAGATGAACAAAAAGAGTACAGTACACTGAGCCTATGTGGGACGAATATGACAAATAAAACAAAGCCCCCAAACAACAAAACTAAAATGACGATCCTTGGAGAGTGAAAGAAATATTCTGACTCTAAAAACAGCTAGGCTATAAAAAGCAACACTCAAAGAATGATAAAACCCTCCAATCTAAAAAGTACAGGAATAGAAATGAAGGACTGTTGATAAAGAAGATACAATTTAGAAAATTCCCTGGAATACAAACACAGAAAGAAAGAAAGAAGAGAAACAAGAGACAGTGAAAAAAAAGGAGATCTGACTTAAAAATGAAAATTCTTGAGAGAAAAGAGAAATTAAGGAGAGGTAAACCTGAATGCCCAAAAACAGATGACTGGTTAAAGAAACTTTGGTACATCTACACAATGGAGTACTATGTAGCTGTTAGAAAAGATGAAGTCATGAGATTTTCATACAAGTGGTACAACATGGAAAGTATCATGCTAAGCGAAATGAGTCAGAAAGAGAGGGATAGACATAGAAAGATTGCATTCATCTGGGGGATATAAAGTAACAAAATATGAGATTAATACCCAAGAATAGCTGAGATCACAGCACCAGGAGGATTACTCCATAGCTTAGTGGCCAGTCGGGCCATTCTAGAGGAAAGGGCAGCTCAGATAGAGAAGGGAACACCAAATAAAGGGTGTTTGGAGGATCCTCCCAGGAGGGGAGATGCATGTCGAAAGTAGACTATGGACTGAACATGTTTGCCACTCAATGCCTCTTTTGCAGACCACAACACCCAAAAGGAGAGAGAGAACACAGGGCATTGCCCTGCCACAGAGGCAGGGGGGATGGGGGGATGGGGGTGGGGTGATATTATCTATGGTGGTGGAAAATGGGCACTGGTGGAGGGATGGGTATCTGATCATTGTATAATCAAACCCAAGCACAAAAAATTGTAAATCTACAACTGTACCTCATGGTGTTTCACTAATAAAAAAAAATTAAAAAAAAAAAAGAAGAGGGAGGAAAAACTCAATGAAATCTTGAAAACCTTTTCAAGGTGAAGACTGGTCCTTTGTAGAAAGCTTGCCACAGTGGAGAGAGGTCGGTCAGGTCAGAGAAGGGACCAGTATGACAATTATAGGGGAAGCGATCACTCCAGATAAGAAGGAATCAAGGAAAATTCTAACTGAAAGGAGGTACAGTGATATGCATGATACCGTTTCAGTAGCAGTACTGCAAACCACAGGGTCTAAAAGGAAAAAAAGGAAAAAGAAAAGTATCTGCCATAGAGCAGGCTTGAAGTTGGGGGTAGGATGGAGGGACAGGAGAGAAATTGGGAACACTGGTGGAGGGAAGTGGACTCTGAGGAAGAGATGAACGCCTGGACATTGTACAACAGAAACTTAATTATAAAAACCTTTGTAACTTTGTCTCTCACGGTGATTCAGTAAATTTTTAAAAACTTTAGCACCCAGTAACTGTAATAAATTCAGATTATGCAACATGGAGAGGCTGGGGAACCAAGAAAGACACGTTGAGGACAGGATGACCCTCACCTTCCACATACAGAGTCAGAGATAATGAGCAACAGAGGGGGAAAAAATGCAGTAATATTAGTCATTTTATTTAGGGGTAAACAGACCTAGAAAAGTTGGAAGCAGTTGCTGCATAAGGGTTAGCGGTGTAGCTATAGGTTTGAGAAGAGTATAAAGCCTTTCACAGGGGACAGAGAGATAGTGGGTAGGGTGCTTGCTTGCCTTGTGACGGCTCTGATCCATGGAATCCAGTATGGCTCACGAAGCACCACCAGGAGTGATTCTCAAGTGTGGAGCCAGGAGTAAGCCCTGTGCCCTGCCAGATGTGGCTCAAATACACACACACACACACACACACACACACACACACACACACACACACAAACTCATGTATAAAAGCAACTTCAATTGAGGCTAAAGTGATAGCACAACAGGTAGAGTAACCCCTGAGCACTGCCAGGAGTGGCCCCAAACAAACAAAAAGACCCTTACTTCTATAATAAACTTTGACATCAAACTCTATTCACGTAGTAGTTTCAATAAAACCAAACAATAATGATGTGATTTAGACATTTTCCCAAAGAACACATGAAAAGCTGCTCAACCTCATTCATCAGAAAATGGAAATCAAGACCTGCCCTCTCCCATCTCAAGCCTGCTTTGCTGGAAGTACTACAGCTTTGAAATGATAAATACAGTTTAGCTAATGAAAAAGCTTAACCAAACAAAGGTACCATATTCCTACATCCCTCAAATGAAAAGAAGGAGAAAATCTTGCCTATCAGCTAAAGAGCAGACCAATGCTCTTTGGAAATATTTTGTATGAATATTCCTTCATGCAATTCTGTATTTTAAATTTTTTTTGAATCACCGTGAGCTACACTTACAAAGCATTGATGTTTGAGTTTCAGTCATACGATGATCTAAAACCCATCCCTCCACCAGTGCACATTTTCCACCACTAATGTCCCCAGTATCCTTCCCCATCCCCTTTGGTCTCACCCCTCCCTCACCTCTATAGCAGACAGTTTCTCTTTTACTCTTTCTCTCTACTTATGGGCATTATGGTTTGCAAGATGCTACACTGTATTCTTATCTTCACTGAAAAATCAAGCGACAGGTTCCACTAGGGAAGGGTCTTTTAACTAAGAGCCTACTGTAGGCAAAGCACTATTCTAAATGCTTTATACACATCATTTTATTTTGCCATCGCCATAACTGGTAAACAGCTGACTTTTTGTTGTTGTGGCTGCAGGTAACAACATGAGAAATGATAAGGCGAGATTTGAAAAATGAAAATTCTGTACACATCTGCCATCAATGGCAAAAACCGTTTTTTTCTTTTATACAAAAGCTTTATTACTGTATAGTATACATTTTTTTTCTTAATTTTTTATTAGTGAAACACCAGGAGGTACAGTTGTAGACTTACAAATTTTTGTGCTTGGGTTTCAGTTATACAATGATCAAATACCCATCCCTCCACCAGTGCCCATTCTCCACTACCACGGATCCCAGTATCCCTCCCACCCCCCATCCCTCCATCCCACCCTACCTCTGTGGCAGGGCATTCCCTTTTGTTATCTCTCTCCTTTTGAGTGCTGTAGTTTGCAAAAGAGAAATTGAGTGGCAATTTTGTTCGGTCTATAGTCTACTCTCATCACGCATTTCCCATCCTGAGAGGAACCTCCCAACACCCTTTATTTGGTGCTCCCTTCTCTATCTGAGCTGCCTTTTCCCCTAGCGTGTGCGGCTGTCCTCAAAGCCATGGAGTAATCCTCCTGGTACTTATCTCGGCTATTCTTGGGTGTAGTCTCCTATTTTGTTACTTTATGAAAAACCGGTTTTAATAAATAAATCCACCTGAAGGAGCCTGAGAATTCTCTGACAGCGATTATACTCACAGTGAGGCTTATTGTGACATGGACAGGCAGACTGCTGTCCACACAGGGATGGAGACCTGAAGTTGGGAAATGTTCCATATGGGAGTGTCCTGCTGCCTTCTGCCCAGGGGTGCTATCCACCTAAGCCCAGCATGGATGAGAGACAGCAGGTGGCCCTGTCCTTGAGGATGAGCTTCCTGGATAGAGTTGTCGGCCAGTGGCTGGCTTTGCTGCCCAGCCTACCTGGTGGTGCAATAGATACAGTACAGCTCAACATGATGTCCTAAACTATCTAGTGTGGCTGAGATCCCGGATTAACAAGTCACTGTCGTCACCAAGGCATTCCAAGAGCAGGGATCACTCCCGAGATGGAGTGCAAAGGCTAGTACTTCTCTGGGTAAAATTAATCTGCCACTGTATTTATTTATCTTGGCCCTGAAATCCACACATAATGGGCAAAGTTGCATACCAAAACAAAACAAAAACAAAACTAAAAAACAACCCACTAAACCAAAATGGGAACAATATATTTTCACTCTTACATTCTTTTTTATTTTATTTTTTTCACTTTTACATTCTAAGGTAGGTCTTTTATGTGATCTCAGTGTCAGTTATTTTCTGGGTGGGTTTTCTAAACACCCACTAGTATGTAAGAAGCAGATAACTGGGAAAGAGCTGGTGAAAGGAGAGTGCTCACAATTCAGAACTGTGTCTTATGTCTCGAAACTCAGCGGTGTGACCTATTTGGGAAGGAAGTACCAGGCTAGTTTGAGAGAGAAATGATTTTGGAATATAAAAAAAATCGCCATCACTATCACCCCGATGTTCATCGATTTGCTCGAGCAGGCACCAGTAACGTCTCCATTCGTCCCTGTCATGCGCTAGTGTAGTCTGATGGCATATTGGGGGGGGGGGGCTCTTTCAGGGTCAGGGGAATGATCCAGAGACTATAAAACCAAGCTCCCGGAGAAGAACAATGCAGAGTCTCCTGCTGCCATGCCTGGCTGTCCTTACTGGGGTCCCTTGGAGGGGCGGCGAGTTGAGCTTTCTTCTCTGCCCTGAGTAGAGCCCCAGCAGTAGTCGAAGACCTCCGGGATCCAGCTACGGTCATGCTGAGACCACTCTCCACATGCTAGGATGAGCCTCACGCATGAAGGAATTGGCAGAGAAGCCCAGGTGTGCAGGACCCAGGCTGAGATCTCCAAGCCTGCTCGGATTGGGACTGGGCCTCCTCCACCCAGATCTCCCATCTTCCAGTAGCTAGACAGTTATACCCACCAACTACCGTGTAATCCCATCAATGGGCAGGATCCAGAGACTATAAAACCAAGTTCGCAGAAGCACACGGCCACAACCTCTTATTGTACAGTTCTCACTCCCAGAGAACCCGGCAGGCTACTGAGAGTATCTTGCCCGCACATATGCCTAACTGGGAACACCTGTAAAGGTGATTAGAGGCTGCCCCAAAAGCCTCCATCCCTCTCGGAGAGCCTGGCAAACTACCGAGAGTATCCTGCCCATACGGCAGAGCCTGATGAGTTACCCGTGGTGTACTTGATATGCCAAAAACAGTAACAGTAACAAAAAAAAAATAGTGCTGCAATAGTACTTTTTGAAAGTCTCAGATATTCAAGTTTACTCCTTTATTTAGTTCCTTCATACATTCCGGCCCCCAAATCAAATACATCCAACTGCCCATGTGAAGAATATTCCTCCCATTACCTTAACTAGTTCTCAGCAATATAGGTAGCATGCTACTTTTCTTTCTGTAGCTAAAGAACTAATGTAACCATACAGAATATCTACAGCTACTTCATTTAGTTCTTGCCTTCCACAGCTATTTGTTTTTTGGGATAAAAGAAGTCAAAGATGAACTAGAGAGTTAGTACAGTGGGTAGGGTGCTGAGTTCTGACCTGGGCTTGATCTCTGACACCACATATGGTACCCTGAGCAATTCTGGTGGTCTACAAAGTAAGCTTCGCATTTTGCAAAAATATGGGACTGAATTCCAGCTGTGCTCTATTTGTCCTTGGACAAGACTTTTATTTTCTTAGCCAGTTTCCTCCTTTGGAAGAGGAGGGACAAAAATAGTACTGATGACTCATAATTTTTTTGGTCAGAATTAAATGAATTAATGCATCTCATCAAAGTGACCATAACACATTTTACTGGCTGCTGAGTTTATCAGCAGACACCAAAAGTAAGGAATGTCACTGTACGTCTGTATCACTGATGAGGAAAGAAGCGAGAAGGTAACTAAAGATTATTCTGGACGACAATGGATCTATTTAAAGAGCGGGGAGAAAACATCAACTCAAGAGTTTTCTTTAATTATAATTAATTACTCATGAATGACAGTAAAATCTATATGTTTCAGCAGAGGATAAGAAATTTAGTTGAAAAGTAGTCTATAGACCAAACATGATTGCCACTCAATGCCTCTCTGGCAAAACACAGTACCCAAAAGAAGAGAGAGAGAACAGGGGGGAATGCCCTGCCACAGCGGGAGGGTGGGACGGGGGGGGGGGGATGGGGGGTGGGAGGGATGCTAGGACCCGTGGTGGGGGAGGATGGGCACTGGTGGAGGGATGGGTACTTGATCAATGTATAACTGAAACCCAAGCACAAAAAATTATAAGTCTATAAGTGTACTTCATGGTGTTTCACTAATAAAAAAAATGATAAAAAAAAAGAAATTTAGTTGACAACTTTATCGAAAAGAATATTACACCCAGTTGAAACCACCAGGATGCAGAAAGCAAACCTGCTCTGTGCTCAGGAGTTACTCCTGGTGGGCTTTGGGGGGATCATATGTGCTGGGGATCTAACCCTCTGTGCAAGGCAATTGCTCTGTGAGTTATACTATCACTTGGGCCCACCACAGTATAAACTTAACAGCATATTGGACACAGCTGGAACAAAAACTAGTGAACTGGAAAATAAGTCAAATTGTCCAAAATAAAGAACAGAGACACCGATGAATTAACAATGTGCATATGAGAAGAAAAGACAGAGACATAGTGAAGTCTCATATGTTTACATGCAGTATTAGAAGGAAGGAGATATTGGGAAAGAAGGAACATTTCACAAATACAAGTTGAGAAATTTTCCCAACTGACGGAAAAAGTATGATTCATACATTTAAGAATTCCAGGGAGTCCCAAGAAGGAAAAAAAAGAAAGTCCACATCTAGACATATTAGAGCACATAGCATATTGTCAAGGGGGAAGAAAAGAAGCGATTGTGGGGAGAATGACAAATTACCTTAAGAGGAACAACAGACCAATAGCTCCCTTTTAAATCAATGAAATTTAAGACAAGAGAACCTTTACTGTGTTGAAATCAATATAACCCAGAATTTTCGACCAAGCCAAAAGATTGATTTTCAGACAAATAAAAACTAAATTTTCTCCTGAAAAAGTTTTTAAAGAGAACCATCTCAGATGGTGGATCAAAAATGCACAAAATGACGAAAAGCAGTGTTGAAAAACAGTTTGATAACCTTAAATAAACCCCTATAATATAAGCAATGTCCTCAGACACACTTAAAATAGACACAATTACAGCAGAACTGAACCCTGACGAACCCTTAAGAGATAACCCTGCATGAACCCTTACAACATAAAACAATAATAATAATGCCCTTAAACACTTAAAACAGACAACAATATCAACATGGGACCAGGAAGAGCAAAAAAAGGTAAAAATGAAGGTCAAATCTATAGTCCTTCAGAGACAGAAGGCAAAAGCTTATTGTGTGTTTTTGAGGGGGTGAGGAGGGTAGAAACTAGCTCTCTAGCAGTGCTTGGAGAGTCACTTCTGGTGTTATCAGCCACTTGAGACTGACAGTTCAATGCTGGTGCTAAGGACACTGTACTGCTTGGGGACAAGGGTCACACCCAGCAAGGTTTGGCACTGGTGACAGGGATCCAACCAAGATTTGTCCCTGGCCCCTGAGTTCTCTTCCCACTCTGCCAAAGTATTTTTTAACATTAGACTAGCATTAGTCAAGGATGCATGCAGTAGTTTCTTACACAACCACTAAAAGAACAGAGAAAAAGTACTGAGCTCCAAAACACAGGCAAACAATGTTAAGATCTATGTCTGGTAAAGTGAACAGGTGGAAAGACAGGGAAGGGTCAAGGAACAGGAACTGGAGAGGTGGCCAAAGGCAGGGGAGTGTACGGGGCTGTGGGGATCAGACAGAAACAAGGATCCTCAATAGGTATTTCAACTTTTATTTTTTTTTTAATTTCAACTTTTATACAAAAAAATACTAGAAGGTCCCTGAAGGCTTCTCTGCAGCAGTCATCCACGTTCCAGAAAGTTTCTTTGCTTCTGGTGTGGAGATTTCATGAAGACAAAGAACACTTGATCATCATTGTCCTGAACACTGTCTCTGCCGTCTAATAATTCTCAATCCCTCCCCACCAACCACAGGCACTTCCTTACTTAAAATAATCATTCAAGTTTAGAAATAAAATTCAGTATTTTTGTCTTAATTTTTAAGATTTATAGTAAGTTAAACTATCTTTGTAGCCACTTTAACATTTCAAACAGGTGGCCTTTATTTCATTATTCCTTGTTTCTCCCAGAACACATTCTTCTGACTTTGGATTATAGTCATAACTCAGTGAAACACAATCTCATTTCAATCAAAGCATGGGGACTTGCAACCACCTAATTTTCTGAGACGGGATCACAGGGGATTTTAAGTGAGTGATTCCTACATTATTAAATTACTTCAACCTAAGAAGCTGTCCAGGAAGTCACTTTAGACTTTTGGGAAGGAAAACTGAGTTTCTCATGTTCAAATCTGCACAAAAAGTTTCTCTATAAGAAAAAGTAACCAATCCTTGACCAGTACAAAAATAACTCTTTCATAGTTATCTCTCTTTCTTTAAAAACAACAAAACAAAACAAAACAAAACAAAAACTACAGCTTGATATGTGTTCAATTCGAGTTGTGTCAGCCTTGCAGCCATAAGGGGCAAATTTAAACCTCGGCACCATCCCACCTGCCAGCTGTCATCCCATGGCACTGTTGTCTGTGGTCCCTAGAGTCACAACGAAGGTCTGTGATCACCGACTTTGTGTGCGTTTACTGTAACTAACTGTGTGATAGTGCACTCACTTTGTGTGACTGACACCACTATCACTGTATCATCATCGTCCTGTTGTTCATTGACTTCCTCGAGCAGGCACCAGTAATGTCTCCTTCGCCCTAGCCCTGAGATTTTAGAAAGTGCCACATTGGAGGCTCTTTCAGGGTCAGGAGAATGAGACCCATCACAGTTATTGGGTTTTGTCATATTCCATACGCCACGGGGAGTTTGCCAGACTCTGCCGTGTGAGTAGGATACTTTCGGTAGCCTGCCAGGTTCTCCAGAATAAGAACTAGATAATAAGATGTGGACCTCAAATCCCCGGCCTGGGGGTGGGGGGATGCCACAGAGCGTGTGTACAGAGAACACGGGGGACAGCGACCCACTCTCCTGGGAGCTGGATGCTGCGGGGGCAGCCACAGGGCCCCTCCTGGGACCCTCCTGCAGGCTCAGTGCAAGCAGGAACCAGCACAGACCCCAGGGGCCGCGGACTGTAACTCGTTCAGTTGGAAATGCCATGGGAAGATTCCGTGCCTGGATTGCTCTCCTCAGAGGACACCTGCTCCCTCTAAGGAAATGGCACTTGCTGAGCCCAGCACCCACGGGCCTGGCACCCAGGAGCCCTCAAGAAGGCGGACAGAGGGGCACCAGCCTGCTGCCCACCCCGGAGACCCCCACCGACCCTGGAGCCAAGCACAGCGCCGGCGAAGGGCCCCATCCAGCTCCTGGAAGGTTGGAGGGTGTTGGGGGGAGGAGGTTCCCCTGTGATTCCTGGGAATCAGAGAAGGCCCTGCCCAGTCCACAGCCCACACCCTTTCCCCTGGGTGCCCTGGCGAGCACTCCTGTATGGGTCTCCAGCCCTCTGTGGGAAGGATGGGGTCTTCCACCCCGGAGGCACGCGGGGGGCGTGGCTGGGGGGATGAAGCAAGGCCCAATCTGCAGGACTTTCTGAGAGAAACAGCCACAGCCGAGTTCCGGGGTTCCGGGGTAGCAGGGCCTGCGCAGGGCAGTGCCACATTCTTACATGGAGATAAACACCAGGCGGGGGTCTCTGTGCCCATGTGGGCCACCAGAAAGAACAAGACGAGCCTAAGAGTCAGAGAGCAGAATTCTTTCTCCTCCCGACTGGGAGAATGAGGGATCAGGCGAGCCCCCGGGAGCTTGAGGTGGGGAGGGCAGGGCGCCCCACCTGGCAGCAGAGCTGGGCCATTCCTGGGCTCCTCCCCTGGGAGAACCGATCACGGCAGCTAGGGGGTCATGTCATGGGGTCCTGGGGATGCCTGTGGGGGGAAAGGGCAGCCCAGCCCCAAGTCCCACCTATGGCCCCGAGGGCTGCCACACTCCAGAGGGACCTGGCTTCTCCCAGCTCACATTCCGGACTCTGTCCTGGCTAGAAGTACTTCCTCCTCCCACAGGGCTGCTTCTCCCTTTTTCCATCATTTCAAATGGAAAGGAGGGGGTGGGAGAACTAGGACTGCGGGGAGGCAGCTTGCCTTCCCTGCGGCAGCCGACCTAGGCTCAATCCCAGACACCCCAGAGGGTCCCCCGAAGCCGCCCACCCCCTAGAAGTGCAAGAATGATCCCTGAGCACAGAGTCAGTAGTAAGCCCTGAGCATCGCTGAGCATTGGCAGGTGTTTCTGTCCAAATATATAAAATATGTAATATTTATATATAAATATATAAAATAACTCAAATGAAAGTCTGGGGGCAGGGACTGGGGAGCAGGAAGACAAAGAGAGGTCCATGTTTGTCTCACATGCCACTGACCCGGGTTCCATCAACATCACCCAGAGGGTCCCCTGAACCCAGGCAGGAGTGACCCCTGAGCACAGGGCCAGATGTTGCCCCAACCACCACCTGGTGTGGCTCTAAAACCAAAATTAAATAAATAAGTCAGAGAACAAATAAGTCGAAAAGCATTATCCTGGGAGAAGGGAGGAGGAATGGTCCCACCACTATACGATACCAGAATATTCTCCTCGGCACTCAGAGAGCACTCCCGTCACTCACCAATCTGCTCTCACACAGCTCTGGAAACCCCAGTCTAATTCCTGTTCCTGCGAATTTACCTTTTTGGAATACTTCGCATAAGACACAGAGACTATAAAACCCAGTTCCCAGAAGAGAACAGCCCAGTCTCCTGCCCCCGCGCCTGGCTGTCCTCACCGGGGCCCCTTGGAGGGGACTGGGTTGAGTTTCCCTCCCCGCCCCGACCAGGACTCCGGCAGCCGAAGACCTCCAGAACCAGCCACCACCATGCTGAGACCACTCTCCCCCCACATGAAGGTACCGGGAGAGGAACAAAGGCATGCGGGTCCCGGGGCTGAGATCTCCAAGCCTACTCGGATTGGGGCTGAGCATCCTCTACCCAGATCCTCCAAATTCCAGTAGGCAGGTCTCACACCCACCAATTGGCCCCCTGGCACCTTGTAATCCCATCAACGGCCAAGACTCAGAGACTATAAAACCCAGCTCCCGGAAGAGAACAGCGCAGAGTCTCCTGCCCCCGCACCTGGCTGTCCTCGCCGGGGCCGCTTGGAGGGGATCGGGTTGAGTTTCCCTCCCCACCCCGACCAGGGCTCTGGCAGCCGAATACCTCCAGAACCAGCCACCATCTGCACACATGAAAGTACCGGCAGAGGAACAAAGGCATGCGGGTCCCGGGGCTGAGATCTCCAAGCCTGCTTGGATGGGGGCTGAGCATCCTCCACCCAGATCCTCCAAATTCCGGTAGGCAGGGGTCACACCCACCAACTGGCCCCCTGGCGCCGTGTAATCCCAATGGCCAAGACTCAGAGACTATGAAACCTAGCTCCCAGAAGCGAGCGACCGCGACATCTCATTATCTCATTCCTACTTTGGACAAACTGGCAGGCTACTGAATGTAACCCGCCCACACGGCAGAGTCTGGCAAACTCCCCATGGCATACCCAATATGCCAAATACCAGTAACAATGATGGGTCTCATTCTCCTAACCCCGAAAGGGCCTTGAATATAGCACTTTATAAAAAATCTCAGGGCTAGGACGAAGGAGACGTTACTGAGGCCTGCTCGAGGCAATCGGCGAACAACAGAATGGTTGTGATTGTGATCGTGATCACATAAATTAAAGTACACAAGATGTATCTTTTGTTTCTGAGATTTTCAACTAACATAATGTCTTCAAGATCCATGCATATTCATAATTGACACATCATTTTAAATGAAGATTCTGAAAAGAAAACGAGGCACAGTAGTATAATAAATCTCTATCCATCAACTAACCTCAACTGTCCTCAATTCATCACCCCTACCATGCATTCACCACCTTGTTTTATTGTGAATCGTATCCCCGAGGTTTAATTATTTCTGTGTAAATATTTCAGTAAGGACATATCATTACGATAATGACTCGAACACTTAAGGACTGATGAGGGTATTTTTCTATTTTACTACAATGACCAACCTCTACCAAGAACTGATTTTTTCCTGATGCTAGGCATTACTTATTTAAGAAACACACTAGATTCAGGTACTCATTTCTCTAATAAAAGTTTTATATAAGAAAATAAAGAGAGTCATAAACCAAAATCCCAGAAAATTATCTTCAGGTGCCAAGATTCAAAGTGACCCGCCATTTGATAAATATCTCAATATTTCTCTGACAATAATGCTCACAGGGGGGTTGTTTACTATCCTAGCTTTTCCTTGTCATCTCAGGAAAGGTTTAGAGATTATTACAAGGGTGTTTTCTGCTTTGTTTTTCAGCAGGCACTTTTCTAAAAACTACAAACCAGGAAGCGCTTCAAGATGCTTAGGTGAGGGTTAGACATGAAGCAGTTTCACACTGAAAGGAGAGTTGCTAAGCTGAGGAGAACTCAGTGCTTCCTCAATGTCTGTCTTAGGAAATGTAGTAAGCAGGCAAATAATTACTAAAATAGGGTGTGAAGGAAAAAATGAGATTTCAGGTTAACAGGACAGTTAAAGTTGACAGAAGAATGTCTAGGTGAGTAGCGCTTACCTTTTTGTGGGCTATCAAGAGGCAATTGGAATGCTCATGCTCACAAGCAAGTTCATAGTCAGGGATCAGCTCGACCAACTCACGGACAAAACGGACCACTTCCTCATGCCAGGGCACGTTGGCCATGGTGAGACTGCTTGCTGAGCTCTCTCCACAGTAGGTAACGCCCTGTGGGAACAACGCGGCAGTGAGAAACAATCCAGGCGAACCAGGAGGTCAGAGCAGAGTTCCGGAGTCCGAGGCTTCTAAAGGTCATTTAATGCAAGTTGAAAAAGTGATAGAGGGGGCTGGAGAGATAGCACAGCGGGTAGGGCGTTCGCCTTGCACGCGGCTGACCCGGGTTTGATTTCCAGCATCCCATAAGGTTCCCAGAGCACCACCAGGAGTAATTCCTGAGTGCAGAGCCAGGAGGAACCCCTGTGCATTGCCGGGTGTGACCCAAAAAGCAAAAGCAAAAAAAAAAAAAGTGATAGAAACACCAGACTTGTTTTGAAACCCACAGGAGCAGTAGCACTGTAGCACTGTCCTCCCGTTGTGCATCTATTTGCTCGAGCGGGCACCAGTAATGTCTCCATTATGAGACTTGTTGTCACTGTTTTTGGCATATCAAATATGCCACAGGGAGCTTACCAGGCTCCGCCACGCAGGCTGGATACTCTTGGTAGCTTGCCAGGCTCTCCGAGAGGGACAGAGGAATACTGGTGCTCCCAATTTGCTGCTCTCTCTGCTCTGATAATGTGGGGGATTGGGCACCAGTGTTGTGGGCATGTCTCAATCTAGACTGCCAATCATAATAATGCATTTGAACCAACAATGCACTTTTTCACTAAGATTCATTTGTTTATTATAGCAGAGCAATTTTCCAGGCATTAGAATCTCATAGAACAAGAGGCAGAACTGACAACTATAATTCATTGAACCACTTATTTGCTGGGAAAATAATGTCCCTATTTATTAGCAAATCTGAGGTTGGTAAACCTTCAATAGAAAGGTCCAGAGAGCAAGTAAATTGAAATTCTTTTTTAATTTTTTTGGTCTTGGCCCACACCTGGTGGTGCTCAAGGCTTACTTGTGGTTCGTCTCTCAGGGGACTGGCAGAGCCTGGGGACCAGAAGAGGTGCTGGGAATCAAACCCAGATCTGGCAAGTGCTTTATGGAAGGCCAAGTGGCTTTCCTACTGTACTCGCTCTCCAGTCCTGAAATTATTCTTTAAGAAGTTACATACATGTAGCATACATATTACACACATATGGGTATATATCCATACAAGACTGTGGCAAATGGAAAATACCTTTATAGCTACATACATACCTTTATATACATATAAATATTCATATGTGTATCACACATCTCTAGATTCAGTCTCACTGAATCAGTTGAACTGCTCAGTCAAACTGTGGTCAAGGATGCTGAGTTCTAAATCTTTTGATCTCTGACAGTTCAGCTACTCAACACCCTGAAGGTTCACAACTGCAGCTCTCTATTTGGTAAATTGCATAATAATAAATGATTAATTTTCTATTAGAAGGGATATGTTAATTAGTATGTTCTTAAGGTATCCAAAAATCTAACTTTCTGGACAGTGGGTTGAATATTCTAGTTATAGTGCTTCTAAGTAGGGGACAAATGAAATAAAAGATACACTATCTTGTTCTCATTTTCTCTCACACATAGTCATAGTCACACAGACTGGAAGAGGCAAAACAATATTAAATGAAAGCCCCACAAATGAGCACTGCAGTGTGACTGACTTCTGACTCCATAGAAGGCAGAGTTGGGATATGGCCAAAAATTCAGATGAGCTCGGCAAAAGACTCCACCCCAGATGGCTGTCCCAATGATCTCTGGTATGCTAAACAGAGGTGACCTCTGCAGATATAAACTGTAATAAATGTAATTTAATTATAACAAAAGAACCAGTGATTTGCAGATTTAATTGAATTTAGTTTACATTTTAAAAAAGCAAATAGTACTATAGCTCCCAAAATCCTTCAGAAAGCAAGGCAGAAAGCTTGTGTTAAACATACGCAGAAGAAAATAATTTTTTGATAGCCATAAAATAAACTTCAAATAAGTCATAAACTTCTATTTTAATACTGTTTGTAATTTACATGCTCTTAAACACTAATTATGCTATGTGAATAACCAGGTATTTAGTAGGGATATCTCAAAGGACTCTATTTTTAATATTAAGAAAGTTAACTGAAGCAGTGATTAAAGGTTAAGATTTTATATTCAATGCCAATGACTGAAAAATACTTCTCATGGGTTTTTTTTTGGGGGGATGAGGGGGGCACCCAGCAGTACTCAGGGCCTACACCTAGCTCTGCACTCGGGAGCACTTCTGGTGGGAACTGGGGGACCACAGTGGGAGTTGAGGATCAAATCTGTGTACTCTGCATGTAAGACAAACACCCTATGTGCTGTATTATCTCTATGGGCCTTAAATTTTTAAATATGTTTCTGGGAAACCACACCTAGCAATGCTTGGGAGCAACTTTCGGCTTAGTGCTTATGGCTTGCCCCTGTGATGCTGAGGGAACCCTTGGTAGGACACACAGGCTCACAAACGCAAGGCAGACTGTAGCTCTGCCACGGAGCTACAGTCATGGCACAAAAAATATTCCTTACTCAGTAACAATAAATCATGAAATAGTAAGGAAAGATTTGGTTTGGAAATAAGACAAGAAAGAATGCACAGTTTGTTTTGATGCCTCTACAACACACATTTGCTAGAAAAGATGACAATTCTATATTTAGTTTTTGAAGAACTTCCATACTGCATTCCCAAATGGTAAGATATATTTACATTTCCACCAACAGTACGGGAAAAGTCCTTTTACCCCACACCCTCACCAACACTTGTTGCTACACATCTTTTCGGTCAAGCCATTCTGACAGATGTTGAGAAGCTACTCTCTCACTGTGGCTCTCACTCACATTTTCCTAATAAATGATGACTGTGTTTCATGGTCTGTTGGACATCTGTTATATTTCCTTTGAAGAGAGAAGAATTTATTTAGATCTTCTATTTTTATATCAGACTATTTTCTATTGAACTGCATGAGTTCTTTCTATGCCTGGAAATTTAACCCTTTGTTGAATGATTATTTCACTTCATTGCATTCTAGTTTTTTTTTGACATTTGCCCTGATTTTATTCCTGATCAAACTTGACCCAGAATTATCTAAAAATGCTTCAATTATTACGCTGTGCAAAGATCTTTTATTTGGTAGGGTTTTTTCATTCTTCATGTATATGTATAACACACACATACACATACATACACACACGTGCACACGCAGACAGAGAGACAGAGAGACAGACACACACACACACACACACACACACACACACACACACACGTTTCCCCTCTGTTAAACATCCTTTACTTTGATGTAGTTCAATCACTAACTTTGACTTTCCTATTCCTCACAGTTTAGCTTGAGTCTCTAAAGACATCACCAGTGAACATGGATTCATCATGTTTACTTTATGATTTTGGTTCTTATAACGCATTACCTACTTTGAATTTGTTTTTTTTTAATTTGTTTAAAGAGTGTTTCAGTTTCATTCTTTGCACATATGACTGTCCAAATGTCCTAACACCATTTTTGAATCAGTTTTTCATTCTCCATTTTTTTAGTCATTGTGGTGTCTTTGTCACAGATTGTGAATATATTTGTAGATTTATATCTGATAAATATCCCTATTTATCAATTAACCAATAAACATTCCAATAAACATTCCAATTCTAGTTAACTGATCTCTTAGTTTTTTATTCTTTTTTTTTTTATGACTCCACAATACCACTTCTGGGAATATATCCCAAGGATGCAAAAAAGCACAGTAGAAATGACAATTGTACCTATGTGTTCATTGCAGCACTGTTCACAATAGCAAAAATCTGGAAACAACCCAAGTATCCTACATCAGATGACTGGCTAAAGAAACTTTGGTACATCTACACAATGGAATACTATACAGCAGTTAGGAGAGATGAAGTCATGAAATTTGCTTATAAGTAGATAGAGCATGATGGAGATCCATGATACACGGAGAGTCTCATGTTAAGTGAAATGAGTCAGAAAGAGAGGGACAGACATAGAAGGACCGCAGTCATTTGTGGAGTATAGAATAACATAACATGTGGCTGACACCCAAGGATATTAGATACAAGGGCCAGGAGGACTGCCCCATAGCTGGAAGCCTGCCTCATGAGCGGAGGGGAGAAGGCAGATAAAATAACGCATTACCTACTTTGATTAAGAAAATGATGAATGGAGGAATCAGTCGGGATGGGAGATGTGTGCCAAAAGTAGATAATGGTCCAAACATGATGACCTCTCAGTATCTGTATTGCAAACCATAATGCCCCCAAAGGAGAGAGAGAGTATGGGGAATATTGTCTGCCATGGAGGCAGGAGGACGATGGCAGGGGGGTATACTGGGGATATTGGTGGTGGGGAATGTGCACTGGTGGAGGGAAGGGTGTTTGATTATTGTGTGATTGTAACCCAAACTTGAAAGCTTGTAACTTTCTCACAGTGATTAAATAAAATTTAAAAAAAAATTAGAAAAATGAGTTTTTTATTCTAATATCCACAGTTTAATTTACTGTTCACTTTTGGGTTTTTGTTGTTTTGTTTGGGGCTCATACCTGGCAACGCTCAAGCTATGAGCTCAAGCTATATGCTCCTGGCTCTGCAGGTCAGGAGCGTACAAGCCTTATACACTGTACTATATCCTTGGTCCAAAACTTTGTAAGAAAGTTTGAAGCTTGCAAAATTGCAAAATGATGCCTTCATTTACCTCTCAAAATTATAACAATTCAAAATCTTTTGTAGTTCCATAAAGATTTTAGTATTTAAAAGATATATTACTTAATAAAATAATGATTAGAATTTTGTAAGATTGTATGGAATCTGTACTGTGATTTTATAAGATGGCAACCCACCCCACCTTTTTTAAAAATGAATCACATGAGATACACAGTTACAAAGTTGTTCATGATTGGGTTTCAGTGAAACAATGTTCTAGCACCTGTGCCTCCACCAGTGTACATTTCCCACCACCGATGTCCCCAAAGCCTGCCCCTATGGCAGACCTCCCCCCTCTCTTTCTCTTTTGCTCTCTCTCTCTCTCTCATTTTAGGCACTGTGGTTTGAAACATACATACGAAAAGGTTATCATGTATATCACTTAATCTCCTCTCACCACTAAGTTCTTGTCCAGAGTGCTCATTTTCAATTATGATTAACATAATGGTTCCTTCTCTGTCCTAACTGCACCCCACATCACCCACCCCCCTCCTAACTTCTGGCAAGCTTTCAACTATGAACCAGTTCTCTGGGCCTTTCTTTCTACTATCTTTGGGTATTAGTCATGTATTATGTTTTTTTTTAAATAACCTGCAATGAGTACAATCACTAATCCTCTCCCTCTGCCTCAGTTCACTAACCACAATCCTCTACATGTCCATCCATAGATGTATAAGCAAATTTCATGACTTCATTTTCCCAAACAGTTGAATTGTATTCCACTGTGTAGATGTACCATAGTTTCTTCATCTAGGCACCTGTTCTCAGGCTCTTGGGGGTTGTTTCCAGATTTGGGGTACTGTGAATAGTGCTGCAATGAAATAGAAGTGCAGATGGCATTTCTGCTGTGTGTTTTTGGGTCACCAGGGTATACTCCCAGTAGCAGTATTGCCAGGACATATGTGTGGAAGTTCAATTTCTAGTTTTTTGAGGAATGCTCATATTGTTTTCCAAAAAGGCTAGACCAGTTGGCATTCCCACCAGTAATTAATCAGAGTCCCTTTTACCCCTGCATCTGTGCCAGCACTGGTTGTTCTCGTTCTTTTGACTGTGAGCCAGCCTCTGTGGTATGAGATGTTATCTCATTGTTGTTCTGATTTACATCTCCCCAGGGACTAGTGATGTAGAGCCTTTTGGCCATTTTTTTCTTCTCTGAGGTTTCTGTTTATTTCTTCTCCCCATTTTTTGATGGGGTTGGATGTTTTTTTTTCTTGTAAAGTTCTACTATTGTCTTATATATCTCTGAGATAGGTGTTGAGTGAACAATTTTTCCCATTCTACGGGCTATCTTTGTATCCGGGTCATCATTTCCTTCAAGGTGTAGAATCTTCTTAGCTTAATGCAATCTCATTTGTTTATCTTTGCTTCCACTTACTTGGTCAGTGGTGTTTCACCCCTGTAGATGAAGATGGCCATTTTGACTATGTAATTTCTCCTCACTGATGAACATAAAATATCTTCTCATCTTTTTGTTTTGTTCTACATCTATAATAGTGTCTTGCAGATTTTGTTGCATGATCCATTGCCCTCTTTGTTAACATTTTTTTAGGGTATTTCTTCTTGATCTAACTTAAAATGAGATTATTTTCTTAACTACTTCTTAATTTCTTCTTCTCATTTGTTGTTGTACAGATTCTTGCAACCTGACTTGTAACTTCCATTTTATTAACATTGTTTCCAACAAATTACAGGAGTTTTCTATATATCATCATATGATCTGCAGATAATGATAGCTCACTTTTCTAATATGGATTCCTTTATGTCTTGTTATCTAATTGTTCTAGCCCAGTTCCTTAAAACAAAATTGAACAGAAGAGGTGAGAATAACGATCTTGTGTCATGTTGGGTTTTATATTTGCTCTGGGGGATATACCTTGTGGGGTACAGGGCTTATTCCTGGCTCTCTGCTCAGGGATCATTTCTGGCTGTGCTCACAGGATCATATGCAATACCAGGGATTGAACTGAGAGGGGCTGTGTGCAAGGCAAGTGCCTTAAATTCTGTACTCTATTTCCAGCCCTTATTTTTATCTTAAGGGAAAAAAATGTTCTATTTTTCCTTATTGAGTATGATATGGGCTATGGCCTTTATTAGGCTGAGGAATGCTCTTTCTAGCCCCATTTTATTAAGAGGTTATTTGTTAAATCACAAACGGGTGCCGAGTCTTGTCAACCACTTTTGCCGCACTTATTGATATGATTATATGATTTCTGTCCTTTGTTGATTAATTTTTAAAAGTAAATTGATGAGTAATTCATTTGCATATGCTGAACCATCTTTGCATTCCTGGAATAAGTTGCACTTGGTCATGATATGTGATTCATTTAATGTACTGTTCTCTTTATTTAAAAAAAGAGGGTAGGGGGCAGAGAAATAGTACAGAAGAGGGCAATGTACTTGCATTGTATGTAACTGACCCTATTATCTCCGGACTGCACATGATCCCCTGAGTACCGGAAGTAGTAATCCAGAGCATAGAGCTGGTTGTGGGCCCTTCCAAAGGAAACTTCAAATTATTGTTGCTGTTGTTATTCTGCACTGTCAGGAATTGAGTACTGGGCCTCTTACATGCAAGGCAAGTGGGGCTCCACCACTGAGACACACTCCCCAGCAATGTGTAGTTACTTGCTAACCTTATGTTGGAAATTTTTCATCAGAGACACTTATCTATAATTTTCTTCTTTGTGATGTCCTAGCCTTGTTTTCGTATCAAGATTATGTTGGTGTCATAATATTTATTTAAAGGCACTTACTCCTTAATCTTTTGGAAGAGTTTAAGAAAATAAAACATACAAATTCTTTGAAGGTAGTATTGCTAGCAAAGCCATCTGGTCTTGAACTTTGGGAGGAATAAGGGAGATATTTTTTGTTGAGGTGGATTAGGGCCACAACCTTCCATGCTGAGTGGCCAGGGTGATGATCCAGAGACCATATGTGGTCTCTTGTAGCTTGTTGTTTTCTTAAATGTTTACTCATTTTTTTTCTAGATCACCAAATTCAAAGACACATTTGTGGTTTCATTATGGTCTTTTATAAAGCTCTGCATTTCTATGATATCTGATGCAAATTCTTATCCAGTTTTTATTTCATTTATAAGCATTTTCTAATTAGTTTGCTCTCCTTCTCTTTGTGAAGCCTGCTATTCTATTGATTCTATCTTTTCAAAAAAAGCAACCTTGTTTCACTAATCTTTTGTCCTTCTTGGTTTCTAATTCATTTGTTTCCAATCTAACTTTTATTATTTTCTCTCTTTGACTAACTTAAAGCTTTGTATATTCTTTCAGCATAGCAGGTAGGGCGTTTGCCTTGCACACGGCCCAAATGGCCGACCCGAGTTCGATTCCTCCGCCCCTCTCGGAGAGCCCGGCAAGCTACCGAGAGTATCTCGCCCACACGGCAGAGCCTGGCAAGCTACCTGTGATGTATTTGATATGCCAAAACACAGTAACACCAAGTCTCACGATGGAGATGTTACTGTGCCCGCTTGAGCAAATCGATGACCAACGGGAGGACAGTGCTACAGTGCAGTGCTTTCTATTTGTTTTAGATTTAAAGCTAAACGGAAACGCTGAGACTTTTTCTCTTTCTGGACGTAGCTTGTATTGCTATTTCTTAGTACTAGTCTTGCTACTTGTACCTACATAGCTATATTTCGGTTTGTTTTCTAGGATTTAAAAACTTTACTTGTGGGGGTGGGGGGACACATCTAGTAATGCTCAGGGGTTACTCCTGGCTCTACACACAGGAATCCCTCCTGGCAGTGCTTGGGGGACCATATGGGAAGCCAAGGATCAAACTTTGGTCAGGTGCATGCAAGCACATGCCCTACTTGCTATACTATTGCTCTGGTGCTAAAAACTATGTTTGAGGGGTGTGGGGGAGCACTTCCAAGCAGTGCTCAGGAAGTTCAGGAGCCCCACTGCTGATTCTCAGTCAGCTGGGCTGGCAATCCAGTGCAAGGACCCAAGGAGGAGACGCAGCTCAGGCCATGCAGTGCCGGGCATACCCAAGAACCTCCAAGTGTTTAGGGGGCACTTGCATCCAGTGACTATCATGTGGTGGTGCCAGGAACTGAACCTGGGTCAGGCATATTCGCCCTAACTACAGTATTATCCTCTGGCCCCAGATTTAAAATTTTTTTAATTTAATTTCTTTGTTAGTCTAATGGTTTTAAGAGAAGCAGATTGTACAGTCTCTATGAGTTTGAGGCTTTCCAATTTTTGTAATTGATTTCTAGGGATATAATTAGCACTGTTACTGTAAAAAACACTCAGTATGATTTAAATTTTCATACCGACAATTGCTTTGTGTTTCAACATATGGTCTGTGCTTAAAATGGGTCATGTGTACTTGGAAAATGTAAATTTTGGTGAAATGCTCTCTGGACATCTATTAAGTTCAGGTGATGTAAAGTCATTAGTTTCCTTCTTTATTGTCTGGTTGATAAGTTAGGATGTTAAAATTCTACAGTTGTTTGGCAATCATGTTTCTTTATGTTCCCCAGATGAATGCAATCTTTCTATGTCTATCCCTCTCTTTCTGACTCATTTCCACTCAATGCCTCTTTTGCAAACCACAACACCCAAAAGGAGAGAGAGAACAGAGGGAAATGCCCTGCCACAGAGGCTGGGTGGGATGGGGGGTGGGAGGGATACTGGAACCCGTGGTGGTGGAGGATGGGCGCTGGTGGAGGGATGGGTACTTGATCATTGTATAACTGAAACCCAAACACAAAATTTGTAAGTCTACAACTGTACCTCATGGTGTCTCACTAATAAAAAAATAAAAAATTAAAAAAAAATTCTACAGTTGTGCAATGGCATTCTTTAACTCTGTATTAATAACTGCTGTGTTTATTCTGATGTGCCATCATTTAGTGCACATACATTAAGTGTCATGCTTTATGGTTTTAGTAACTACTAATCATTATATAATATCCATTTCTATGTCTTGTTATCTTATTTAGATGGAAATATAACAGCATCTACCTCTTTTGGGAAAGAAATCCTATTTATTAAAGAAACATGATTTATGGGGGCTGGAGCAATAGCACAGCGGTAGGGCGCTTGCCTTGTACGTGGCCGACCCGAGTTTGATTCCCAGCATCCCATATGGCCCCCCGAGCACCGCCAGGAGTGATTCCTGAGTGCAGAGCCAGGAACAACCATTGAGCATCACTGGGTGTGACCCAAAAAGCAAATGAATACATAAAAATAAAGAAGCATGATTTACAAGGTTACCCTTTTTAAAGGTTACTATCTACTTAAAAGACTGTTTCCAACCTTTTCTTTTGAATCAGTTTCTTATAGGCAAAATAGACTAGAATTTACTTTCTCATCTGTTCTGCTGCTCTATATATTCTAATTGGGTGATTTCAGATAAATAATATTTAGGAGAGCTATTGATTCATTAGTACTTATTGTCACTTTATTACTTTAGTTTTGGGCAGGTTTCTGTAGTTTGTCTTTTGTGTTTTTCTAATATTCTCTTCTCTTGTGCACTGACAGCTTCATTTTGTATTATGTCTGATTGATTTCCCTTTCCTGTTTCTTATATGGATTTTTGTTTCAAGGATATTATGAGGCTTATGTGGAAACTTCTAAACTTACAGCCTATTGGACAGAATGATCTAGAGCTCATTCTGGTATGTCCCTAGTTTTACTCTTTTCCCCTGCCTCTACTCTTGTCATATATATATCTTTGGTGTCTGCTGCTTCTAGGTGGGACTTCCTTTCTTTTTTAAAGGAATCTTCCCTTTAGTATTTCAAGCAAGCCCAGTTTAACGATGATGAATTTCTTTAATTTTTGTTAGTCTGTAAGCTATTCATCCACCCTTCAATTCTTAGCAGGGAGAGTAATCTTGGTTGAAAATCCCTTTCTTTC
Organism: Sorex fumeus; assembly: GCF_029834395.1. Taxonomy (NCBI): domain Eukaryota; kingdom Metazoa; phylum Chordata; class Mammalia; order Eulipotyphla; family Soricidae; genus Sorex; species Sorex fumeus. Next base: position 4,847,215 of record NW_026606183.1, read on the forward strand.
AGCACTTTAATTACAACATGGCAATCCCTTCTGGTTTGCAAGATTTTCACCAAGAAACCACACACTGTCGATAAAGGTCCCTTTATATTTGATTTATTTTCCTTGAGATTAAGTGATTTTTGACAATTGTGCCAGTTCACAGAAACTTCTTGCTAGCTTGCAAAAAGGCCTTTGCTGTTTAACACAAGGCTAAAACTGGATCTAAGATTTAATATACAAAATGATATTATAAATAATATTTTTACTTTTCCTTAGCAGGCTATGGAATATTTCTCCTATATACATCACTCTGCTCTATATACTTTTGGTGTTCTCTGCTCCTTAATGACTAGAAACCAAATAGCATTCAGGAGTTATCTTTTGCTACATATATAAAAAACTTGCAATTTTTCTAACCTTTATGTGAAAAGAGTAAAATGGTAATAAGGTATTTGTTTTGCAAGATACTCTGCAAAGATTGTGCTCTTCAGACACAGTAGTAATAGTAAAATACTGCACATTATTTGACAACAAATAATTACTGAGCTCTTAGCATTCTCAAGGTGCTCTTCCAGGCAGAGAATATAGAGAGTATTTCATTTACAAATAGATTGTATTATTAAAGTTTTTCAATAAGGCAGATATTTGTAACATGAAATACATCTTCACAAACAAGCATGCAGTAAACAGTCAAAAGTCTCAAGATTGCAACTAAAGACCTATTTAGACCAAATGAATCTAGAATATTTAATTTATGGACAACAATATTTTTAGGGCAAGCAAGAAAAGAGAAGAAAATCAATAACAAAGAAATAGTTTCTATTGATTTCATTTAAATAAAAGTGCTTAATGGAAAGATATAAACATCTACTAAATTCAGATACTGAATTCAAAACAAACCTATCAAACTTGTATTTTTTAAATTCTAATTTTAAGGAAATTTGGCTAACGGAAGACAAGCCACCTGTGCCAGGCTCCACAGTACACTTCATCATTATTATTGTTATTATGACTTTTAGTTTGGGGGCCATGCTCGGTTGTGCTCAGGGGTCATTCCTGATGAGGCTCAGCCTTACCCACAAGACCATCTTTATGGTTCTTCCATCAGTACGTTTTATTTCCTTATTTATTTTGCTTTTTGGGTCACAACTGGCTATGCTCAGGGGTTATTCCTGGCTCTGCACTCAGGAATTACTCCTGGTGTTGCTCAGGGGACCATATGTATGCTGGGAACCGAACCATGGTCTGCGGCGTACAAGGCAAACGCCCTACCCGCTGTGCTATCCCTCTAGCCTCTCGTCAGTACTTTTTTTTTTTTTACTTTTTGGGTCACACCCAGCGATGGTCAGGGGTTACTCCTGGCTCATGCACTCAGGAATTGCTCCTGGCGGTGCTCGGGGGACCATATGGGATGCTGGGAATCGAACCTGTGTTGGCTATGTTGGCTGCGTGCAAGGCAAACGCCCTACCCGCTGTGCTATTGCTCCAGCCCCTCGTCAGTACATTTTCGAGATGAAAGCTCTGTCATTTCTTTCTCACACAATACCTGGTGTGAGCAGGCTGTGGGAGTCCCTAAGCTCTAGTTCTGCCGCACGCACAGGGGAGATACAGAGGATAGGAACAGCACCATCTCTGCTTAGGCAGAGCCTCAGGCTTACCAGGCACAGAGAGCTTAGGCTCCATTCAGATCTTCAGGACCTTTGTCTGACCTTGGGAAGTACCATCAAATGTTAACTTAATCCCCTTTGAAGACTGGGTCCTCAGAGATACTGTTCTCCCAAATTCATCCTTTGATTTGAAGGTGTTAGGGCCTACTTTTCAGTATCCTGAACCCATGTCCCGTCTCAGACCGCCCTGTGGGGCTCCCCTAGCATGTCATACTTCTTCTAGTTCCTACCTTAGAGACGGGCAACTTTGCCAGAATTATCAAGTATTTGTTTTGGGACGGATCTAAAGCTATCTTGATTTGTTATACTGCTAGTTCTCATCAATTGTGTTTGGAAAGAGCTTACTATTTCAAAACATTGCTTCATTTTAGAAAATTTTAACTGTTAAGACAACAAAATACTGCCTTTTCAGACATTAAAAGCTCAGCCCTGTGGGGCCGGAGACAGTACAGAAGGTAAGGCACCCAGACGGTCCCCCAAGTCAGTCAGCTGTGATCCTTGACCACAGAACCAAGAATAAATCCTGAGCACCTCCAGGTGTGCTGTTTTCGTTGGAATATGAGTGAAATGAGAAGCATAAAGGGTTAATGCATATCTCCAACACCATTCTTATTTGAAAGAAACTGTTATAACATCTAAGCTACAAAAGACTCTTTTGTATGTTCATAGTTAATCAAATTGAAAGTAGCCATTAGAAAATTATAGGATAGCCATTTTTTAAAATTAATGTTGATGATTTTTTTTAATAATAAAAGTATGTCAGTACAGAAAACATGATAGTAAAGGAAGAAGGAAGAAATGGGGGGATGGAGGGAGGAAGGGAGGGGGAAAAAGGAGGGAGGAAAGGGGAGGAAAGAAGACAGGCAAAAGGAAGGGCATAGAGAAAGAAAATGAAATTATATAAAAAGGTGATCTTATAATTCAGCCAGCAATAGAAATTTTACTGCAACATAATTTGAGGCAGCATTCTTTAATAGCTAAATCTTAAATTAAAACACCACTTATCTCTGATGTTGGCAAGGTTTTCCTAAGGCAATTATGAGCAATTTCAAAAGAAAGAATGTCTAACCAGAACTGGTGCGTCTTGCCTGTGTGAGGTCCTAATTCCCCAGCACCACAGGGTCCCTGGAGCACCGTGGGCCCACGTTGCCAGGCTGTGCATCACCAGGCATTGCCTGCAGACTCCCTGAGCACACCACAGAATCCTTACTTTCCTCTCCACCTTTGACTTGACTGGAAATAAAATGCTACACTGAGACAGCAATATTTCATTTGTTTATACTTAAAGAACAACTGTAAAACTGAAATATCCTGATACAACACAGAGCAGAGTATGTTCGATTTTATAGGCATAACTCGGGAGGAGCTAGTTCACAGAAACATGGTGAATTTTGCCATCACTTCCTCTCATTCTGCAGATTTTAGGACTGTCCAACAAAACCACTTATCTCTTAATGCTCCTTGGTTTTACCTGCCCCCTCATGCTGATGACAGTCTTTTGTGCACGTGTGCATTGACTTTTTATTTGTTTTTTATTGAATCACCATGAATTGCAAAGATACATGTGATTTGAGTTTTAGGCGTACAATGTTCCAACACTAATTCCTTCACCAGAGTCCATTATCCCCCACTAATGTCCCCAGTTTTCTTCCTACTCCCCAGCAGGCCTCTGTGGCAGGCACACTTCCCCTCTGCAATGTCCTATGTTCTCTTTTTAAATTTATTTTCCTATCTCCACCCTTGCCCTGGTGCCAAGCTTCCACTAAAGACCAGGTCTCCTGCACTTCATTTCTATTGCCTTTGTGAACTTGACAAGCCCCTAGGACGTGTCTCTGCATCTCACGTATGAGAGAGATCATTCTGAGTCTGTTCCCCTCCCTCTGATTTCACTCAACACAATATTATCCAGATCAACTACATAAAAGCAAATGTCATGACTTCATCTTTTCTCAATGCCGATAATACCATAGTTTCTTCATCTGTTCTTGGACACTTGGTTGGTTTTGACTAATGTGAAGAGTGCTGTAACGAGCATAGAAGAGCATATGTCTTTTCTGTATTTTGCTTTTGGACCCTTGTGAAATTGCTAGGTCAGATGGAAGCTCAATTCCTATTTTTTTGAGGAATGTCCATGTAGTACTCCCAAAGGACTGGACCAGTTACCATTCCTACCAGTAATTAATGAATCCCTTTCCCCCCCACATCCTTGCCAACATGGGTTGTTGTTGTTGTTGCTGTTGTTGTTGTTTTCTGATGAGTGTCAGTCTCTGTGGTGTGAGAAATCTCACTGTTGTTAAGATTTGCATTTCCTTGATGTCATGGCTTGATTTTTTTCATGACTTTCATGATGATTAGTGATAGAGACCATTTTTTCATCTGTCTTTTACCTACCTGTATTTCTTCTTTGAGGAAATCTCTATTCATCTTCCAATTTTTTGATAGGCTTTTTTTTTCTGTAGAATTCTAACAAGTGCTTATATGTTTTGGATATTAACCCTTTATTGGGCCAGTGGTGGTCAAATACTTTCTCCCAATATGTGGTCTGTCTTCTATTCTGGTAATCATTTCCTTTGAGTTGCCGATACTTCTTAATTTAATATGGTCCCATTTGTTTATCTTTGATTCCACTTGCTTGCTTGATCAATGGCATTTCATCCTTAAGGATGCCTTTAGCTTCAAAGTCACAGACAGCTCTGCCTATATTTCATGCTGATGACTTTCAAATCATTATTACTAGGTCAGTCTTATCTGAAGAAACCCAGGGCTTATATAAAACAGTCAATATGAATCCTTAATTGGTATATTTAAGAAATGTCTCAAATTTAACGAGACCAACATACAACACAGGATTATTGATTCCCAAGCTTGTGTCCCTCCTACACTGTGTCTTTCTTTTAATGGAGGCCATACTTGGAAGAGTAACAACTTGTTAGTGCTGGTGGGGTGGTTTCATCCTGGGAGGGATAAGGATTCTGGGTGAAACAGTACTTGGGGGTCACCAAGACCACACCTGATGGTACTAAAGGAAGGGTACATGGTGCCAGGGATTGAACCCTGTACCACACAGATGCTAGGGCCTACCACTTGGACTTTCTTTCCTCTCTTTCCAACCCCACTGGTCTTTTTCATTTCGGTAAAATCTCCCACAATACAAAAGTGCTTGAGCTAACTAATCAGGTGCTTCTAGTGCTATTTGTTCTTCCACCCCCACATCTCATTTGCATCATTATAATGGTTCCACTTCCAAGATTTATCCCAAACGTAGCTGCTCCTCTTCAACTATATTATCAATGACTTTCCCAAGCCATTGAATCAGCTGCTTAGATTAAACAATATATAAACTGTGAGCTTCTACATCATCGTCTAGTCGCAGAGTGATCCAATTAAACATCAGATCTTATTGTTCTTCAGCTTTAAACTCTTTCCTATTCATTTAAACCCTAGTCCTGTTTTTTTTATTTAAATAAAAAAGCATACCATTAAATATAGTATCAAGTCCAACACTCTTTATCTTTGTTTGAAAGGCCTAACAAAATCTGGCCTCAGACCACTTATGATTCATCTTGTATCACTGCCAATCCCAAGCTCCCTGCTGAGCTCATGCAGGACCTCTGTGCCTGGCTGTACCATCTGCCCAGAACACTCTGGTCCCCAAATCTCTGCACACTGTGTCCCTTCTTAGTAGGTAGGTATTCTCTATAGGTATCTACATAGTATAAAGGTTATTAGCTTATACATATCATTTTTAAAGGAATCCTTTATATTATTTTCATTTTTTAAAAGTTATCTAAGAAGAGCCTTCCTATTTCTAAAAACTAAACCAACCCATATAATACACATATACATGCATTAACCCTTAACACTTCTCATTTCTCTCATATTCCAAAGCAACATTGGTGACAGACACAATCAAGAACTGCATGCCTCATGTTGAAAGTAGACTATAGACCAAACATGATTGCCACTCAATGCCTCTTTTGCAAACCACAACACCCAAAAGGAGAGAGAGAACAAAAGGGAATGCCCTGCTACAGAGGCAGGGTGGGATGGGGGTATGGGGGGGTGGGAGGGATACTGGGACCCGTGGTGGAGGTGGAAAATGGGCACTGGTGGAGGGATGGGTAATTGTTCATTGTATGACTGAAACCCAAGCACAAAAATTTTAAGTCTACAACTGTACCTCATGGTATTTCACTAATAAAAAAAATAAATAAAGTAAAAAAAATAAAAAAGAATTGCATGCCTCCTGCTGGGAGCATACCAATGCTTACAATGTAAGCAAACACACATGCACACACATGCATTTGATCAATCTTTCTTTTGATTATCAAATGTAGGAAACAAGGGGGACAAAAGAAAATGAAACCAGAATGATTGGGGGGAAAAAAACCACCCAGGAAACATAATCCATTTCCCACAACAAAATTAATTGTGGGGAAAAAGAAACACATGGGTGAGGAACTAACAGTTCAAAGCAATTTTAAGAGAAAATTAATCCAATTACAGTGAATAATCCTCGTCTGGTTCCTCATTCAAAAATACTGCTTAAATGAGACTTAGACACAGACACCCATACCCCTTCCCTCCCAGGAATTCACAGCTACAAAAAAACAGATCGGTGGTTGCCAGACATGAGAATAGAGAATGTGTCAAAAGGACTAAGGTGGTCAAAACTACAAACTTCAGTTATAAGATAAATAAATCCCGGAGAAGTGAGCATGGTGATCATAACAGTGTACGTTTGCAAGTACTTGGAGAGCAGATCTCAAAGTTGTCACCGCAAGAGAAATATTTAACTGTGGTGATGGATGTTGACTAGATGATTCTGGTAGTCTTTTCACAACATATACAAATGTCAGACCATAATGTTGTATGTCTGGGAGAATACAATGTCTTATGTCAATTATATGGATGGCGTCTACCCACCTTAAGGGTCAGCTCTCTACTTCTGTGTATGTTTTAAATTTTCTTAAAGTTTATTTAAAAAACTCCATTACTCTCTATAAACTCTTATTTTTAGCATACCATGTTATCATATATTATAATACTATGTATTACTCCATATTTGTTATCTATATTACATATTCGTTTTTGATAGTTCACCTTTAACTAAAATATATGCCTTATAAGATCAAGAGTTTCATCTTTACTACTATTATTTCTAATGTCTAAACAGTGAAAAAATTATTAATATTTCTGAAGGAATAAATATTGGGCCCACCTAGGAAGTTTTAAAAAAAATTTAACTTCACCATGATCAGCAAAACATCATGAGAAATGTGCACACCTTTACTTCAATGAAGTCGGGACTCCCCAGGGACACCAGCTCAGCATAGGCCTGCAGTTCATCCACATTCCACGCCTTCACTAGGGTCAGTCTGTACACAGTGCGCTGTCGCTGAAACAAAGGAAAAGTTCATTTTTTTAATCTTATTGGAAGTCATATAAGTCAGTGACCTAGGAAGATTCTCAAATGTCTTTAACTCAGAGATATCCCAGGTAAGGCAAAGTCCAGTATGAGCATCTATAAACTGAAGTTAGAGGTGATAGAAATATGAAAAATCATAAAAAATTGTAGACAGTATCCCATAAGCCATATGAGGGAACAAATATCAGCTGATTTTTTTCCCTCTTCCTCACACTATCTGATACTATTTAAATGTTCAACAATTGAGGGGGGAAGTACACACTGAGTTAGAACTGGTAAGGAATAAACAGTAAATTAACTAGATAGCTTTCGACTGGAAAACTAGGTCAACATGCTTCAGGCTTTCAGTTTTTTTATGACAAATATTTTGAATTACTCTTGTCTTTGCCTTCTGGTTTTATCATTATTTAATGAAGTCTTATTGGCAGAAAAAGCACACTTATGAACTGTGAAGATTCCCATTTACTTTCAATATACAGTAGAACCCCTTACCTACAGAGGATATACTCTAAAACCCCAGTGATGCCTGGAATAACAGCACCAGATCACACAGTGCCAGTACACACTTTTTTTTCACATATATATGTACATATATATTATATTATTAATATCTTACTGTGCTTTATTTGTATATCAAGATAGCTGTGACAAATAAAGCACAGTAAGATATTAATAATATAATAACACTGTCACTGTAGCACTGTCCTCCCGTTGTTCATCGATTTGCTCGAGCGGGCCCAGTAACGTCTCCATCGTGAGACTTGTTGTTATTGTGTTTGGCATATGGAATACGCCAGGGGTAGCTTGTCAGGCTTTGCCGTGCGGGCGATATACTCTCGGTAGCTTGCCAAGCTCTCCAAGAGGGGCGGAGGAATCGAACTCGGGCTGGCCCTGTTGGCCACGCGCAAGGCAAACGCCCTACCGCTGTGCTATCGTTCCAGCCCTATATAATAACACAATAGAATAATTATAACAATGTACTACAATAAAAGGAATGCGAATGTGGTCCTCCCTCAAAATATCTTATTAAGCAAATATTTTTGAACCACAGGTAACTGAAACTGCAGAAAATGAAACTGTGAATAAAGCTTATACTGTAACCTAAAAGCATCTTGTGTTCTGAAAGGCAGTACGACAACTCTTAAAAACTTAAGTCTTTAAAAAGTTTATGCCCTTCAACTTTATAGTTCCCTTGAAAAAAAAACAAAACAAATGGTTAAAAGGCCAAAAGACTTATCCAAACATCTCATAACAACATGACTATGACCGAGAGCACACAGAGATCTTTTGGTATATATCCACATGGGCAGCTAATCTTCAACGAAGGAACCAAGAATATGAAATGGAACAAATGGTCCTGGGAAAACTAGTCGGTCGCATGTAAAAGAAAAAAATAAAAAGAACTCAGACTTGTACCTCACACTGTGCTCAAAAGTGAATTCAAAATGGATTGAAGACTTCGATATCAGACCTGACTCCATAAATATATTGGGTAAAACAGGCATATCTCTCCGTGACAAGAATAAAAAGAAACCCATGGGTAGGGGAAAAATATTTGCTCCCCCTCCACTCATCAGACAAAAGATTGAAATCTAAGATATATAAAGCACTAATACTTAACCAAAAACCCAACAACCCCGTCAGAAAATGGGGAAAGATATAAACAGGCACTTGTCACCTTAAACCAGTGAGACTGGCACACATGAGAAAGAACAAACAGCCCTCATCCAGTGTTGATAATGTCAACTAGCTCAACCCCCTCGGAAGACAAGATGGGCACTTCTCAAGAAATGAAGGATTGAGCTGCCCTATGCCCAGCAATTCTACTCTTGACATTTACCTTAAGAGCCCCAAAACATTACTTTGAAAAGACATACGAGTACTATTTCCAGCCACAAATGTCTCCAGATCTCTCTCTGTCTCTGTGTGTGTGTGTCTCTCTCACTCAGTTCAAAAGTAATGAAATTGCAAGTTAGGACGAGAGAGATTGCTCAAGGGTTAAGACGCTTGCTTTGCACAAATTTGGTTCAATCATATTGTCCCCTAAGCTCTACCAGATCCTTGAGCAGAGAACCAGAGTAAGCCCCTTAGCACTGACTGTAGCACTGTTCTCCCACTGTTCATTGATTTGCTCGAGCAGGCACCAGTAACGTCTCCATTGTGAGACTTGTTACTGTGTTTGGCATATCGAATACGCTACGGGGAGCTGCCAGACTCTGCCATGTGGGCAGGATACTCTCGGTAGCTTGCCGGGCTCTCCAAGAGGGACAGAGGAATTGAACCCGGGATGGCCACATGCAAGGTAAACACAGAGAGAGAGAGAGAGAGAGAGAGAGAGAGAGAGAGAGAGAGAGAGTGGTCTACACTTAAGGATGACTCCAGGTGGTAATTGGGGGAGCATATGTGGTGCCAGAAAAAGAGTCAGGGTCAGCAGTGTGCAAGGGAAGCACCTTGACCCCTAAGCTATCTCTCTGGACCCCAAACAAATACACGCTGTAACACGCTGCCTCCCATTTTTCATCGATTTGCTCGAGCAGGCCCAGTAACATCTCCATTTTTTTGAGACTTGTTGTTATTGTGTTTGGCATATCGAATACGTCATGGGGAGCATGCCAGGCTTTGCTGTGCAGGTGAGATACTCTCGGTAGCTTGCCGGGCTCTCCGAGAAGGGCTGAAGAATCGAACTCGGGTCAGCCATGTTGGCTGCACGCAAGGCAAACGCCCTACCGCTGTGCTATCACTCCAACCCCAAACAAATACAATTTGTTACTTTTATAAGCACTTGTCTGAAGGTTATAATCAGAGCAATAAGGCCTCAACAAAAATTAATGGTTTGAATGCAAAAAAAATAATTGTTGCAAATTATTTAAGTGGCTTCTTGGAAACCTAAGAAAGTCAACTAAAAATTAAATTAAGAAAAAGTGGCTAATTACCAAATAAAAATATAAAACCGAGCAATTTTCTAGCAAAGAGTTGTAGGGTAAATATGAACTCCAGAGCCAGATTAAACTCCAAGCCAGAGAGAAGAGATGAGCTGTTTTTCTCTCTCTGCCCTGAGTTACCACTTGAACAAAAGAGAGAACCACATGGTCTTCTGAACATCACAGGCTGAGCACTGTTGAGAGTGGTTCCAGGCTCCATGAATACCACCTGGGAGGCCCCATTAAAACAAAGAAATGTTAATCCAGTAGTACATAGACCCATTTCTGGTGGCAGTAATACTGCATATTATCCATGGCAAGCTGGGAATGACCAACTGCAAAACATACCGCAAAGAATTTACAAGCCATTAATATGTCTCCGTAACATATCTAATGCTTAATTTGTGAAATAACTTGCAGACACAAGTGAACAAAATAAACATTGGTGAGAATGTACATAGGAAGTCATGTGATTTACATGTTATAGAAATTCCAATGCAAGCTTAAAATTCCTTTGCACAAATAAACTGGGAATGGTACCAATAATAACAATAGGAATCCGCAGCTAGCACTTGTTAAGTGCCAGCTGTTGTTTTAAGTGTTTAATATCTTAGCACAGATGCCAGTATTTGTCTAATCTTTATAACAAGCCTTAGAAAATAGGCTTGATTATTATCTTCACATTAGAGCTATGAAACCAAGGTCTGGAGCTATTAAATAAATTGCTCAAAGTTACACAGCTGGAAAGCAGCAAGGCTCAGATGTAAAACCAGGTGGTAAGAGCAAACCATCTCTTTCTTTGTTACATCTTTCAAAACTGCAAAATAAGACAGAGAGAAATGTATAAAAATATAAAAACAAAGCTCAAGACACTAACATAAAGGAAATACTCATCAGCACCTAGCAGTTATCCACTCACTCTACCCCAATGTACGAATAATCCTGCCTCTAACACTACAATTTAGATTTTCTGACGCTGAAAATTTACATAAGTGGAACCAAACATTTGCTTGCATTTTGTTTCTAATATTCAGCATTGTGTTTATAAAATTGATCCATATTGCTGTATGTGGAAATCTGTACACTTCCGTATTATCTAGTGTTCAATTCTAGGAATATCAAACAACTAATTCAACCACTTCTCTATTGATGAATATCTAAATTACTTCCACTTTTATGTAACATAATCGATGCTGTTTTAATAGCAGAATTTAGTCTGTTTTAAGGTGGACCAAGAAATGCTATCATGAATCTATTCCTTTATGTCTTGCCTCTTTCAGGGCATTTGGTGTCTGTGAGATCATTCATGAGATGGTGTGTAGCAACAGATAGATTTCACGGCCACGTCTGTGAAAGTCTTCCCTCCAGTTTGTCTTTCTTATAGTAATGAGTCTCTTGCAAGAATGAGAATTTGTGTACTTTACTCCTGATGCATAAAAGTATAGACATTCTCCTCAGACATACCTAAGAGTAGAAGGGTCATGGCAAAGGGTATAGAAACTCTTCAGTTTTAGAAATATTGCTGAACTCACATCCAAAGTCATTTTTAAAAGAGCACACACTTATTTATTTTTAATTGTTTCTGTTCTGTTTTGGGGGGTGCATACCTGAACTCAGGAATTACTTTGGCAGTACTCTGGGAACCATATGGGATGCTGAGGATCAATCCTGGGCTGGCTGCATGCAAGCAAGAGACCTTACCTTCTAGATTATCTCTCCATCCCTTCCACAGGCATTTTTATCACAATTCTACCTGCACTGTATTAAGAGTTGGTCACACATATTCTTCAACAGCACAGTTATTAAATTTTAAGCACTCTTACTTATAAATATAAGTACATATTTATATTATATATTTTATATATTATATATAATATTACATATATTATATATAAATATAAAACTTCATTTTATATTTGCTCATTAATAACGAAATTGAGTATATATATTTTTTTGCCACTCAGCTTCATGATGTATTTGTGAAATTTTCAGGTGTTTTGAATATTTCTCTGTTGGGATTATCTGTCTTTCCTTCTAATTCCCCCCCCCCCAACCAAATTCTTAACATAGTTTAGATAGAATTTTATTGAAATATTTTTATCTATATTGGTCTCCCTTTTTATTTTCTTCTCAAACTCCATTCAACAAAAATAACTAAGTATATCTACCTCTTATAGGGAATTTATGTTCAGATTTATATAGACAAAGAATAGGACACTGAAAAATGAATTTGTTAGATTAAATTAGATTTCAAGTTATCAACTTTGTATTCCAGATTTCACTTATGCCTGTGATAAAAGGCCATAATTTAATTTTTATATATCATTAAATATATTAATAAATGTATATTTCAATACATTTAATATATCATTAAATATATATTTGGAAAAAAGAATGGCCAAAAGCATCAAAATTTGTTGAAAAATTTTGAAGAAGCTTAACAAACTTGAATAAACTCAGGTGTCCACTAAAACACACTGTAATCAAAATGTCAAAAGACAAAGAGAAAATCTTAAAATCTACAAGACAGAAGTGACTCATCATGTACAATGAGATTAAAAGCTAATTTCTCACCAACAAACATTATAGTAAGAAGAAAGTGGGATGACATATTTATACTACTAACAGGGTAAATACTGTTCACAAGAGTAATCTGGCAAAATTATACTTCAAAACTAAGGCAGAAATTAAGTCATTCACAAACAAAAGTGAGGGAATTTATCTTTAGTAGGCCAATCATAGAAGAAACGCGACAGTAGATCTTTCATGATGGAAGAAATAACTACAATCAAGATAAAATATATAGGTAAATATAAAAGGCTGTATATTTGTATTTTTCGTTTATGACTACTCTTTTTATTTCTAATTGATGCCTACATTAATAGTAATTACATATCTATGTTGAACATTTCTATATGCTTATAGAAACAACCGTGAAATTAAAATAAAGTAAGGAGAGCTATATGAGAACATTTTTATATGATATTGAAATTAGACTGATTTCAATGCAAAATTTATTGCTATTAATTAAAAATCTTGGCTATAATCCACATAACCATTAAGAAAATTACAAAAAAAAGAAAATGAAGAGGAAATAAAATTTTTTTTACACTACAAAAAAAACTGAACATTTTTAAAAGAGTGTAAGTACTAAATAAACTGAGAAATAAAAATGATATAACATATTCGCAGATGACATGATACTATACTTAGAGAACCCTAAAACCTCTACCAAGAAACTCCTAGAAACAATAGGCTTGTATAGTAAAGTGGCAGGCTATAAAATCAATACCCAAAAATCCATGGCTTTCCTATATGCAAATAGTGAAAGAGAAGAAAGTGACATGAAGAAAACAATTCCATTCACAATTGTGCCCCAGAAAGTCAAGTACCTAGGAATCGCCTTAACTAAGGAAGTAAAGGATCTGTACAAAGAAAACTACAAAACGCTACTTCGGGAAATAAAAGAGGACACGAGGAAATGGAAAAATATCCCCTGTTCATGGATGGGGGAATCAATATTGTCAAAATGGCAATACTTCCCAAGGCACTGTACAAATTCAATGCAATCCCTATAAGGATACCCACGACATTCTTCAAAGAAATGGAGCAAACACTCCTGAAATTTATATGGAACAATAAGCCCCCACGAATAGCTAAAGCAATTCTTGAAAAAAAGAAAATGGGAGGAATCAACCTACCTAACTTCAAGCTCTACTACAAAGCAGTAATAATCAAAACAGCATGGTACTGGAACAAAGGCAGAGTTGCAGACCAATGGAACAGAGTTGAATATAATACTGACATCTCCTCCCAAACATATAATCATCTAATCTTCGATAAGGGGGCAAGAAAAGTGAAATGGAGCAGGGAAAGCCTCTTAAATAAATTGTGCTGGCAAAACTGGACGGCTACATGCAAAAAAGTGGGCTCAGATCTCTGCCTAACACCATGCACAAAAGTAAGATCAAAATGGATTTATGACCTCAACATCAGACCGGAATCCATAATGTTTATTGAAGACAAAGTTGGCAAAACTCTCCACGATATTGAAGTTAGTGGTATCTTCAAAGATGTCACGCCACTGGCCGAGCAAGTGAAAACAGATAGACAAATGGGACTATCTTAAACTAAGAAGCTTCTGCACCTCAAAAGAAACAGTGACCAAAATACAAAGACAGCCTACAGAATGGGAAAGAATATTCACCAAATACACATCCGACAAGGGGTTGATATCAAGGATATACAAGGTACTGGTTAAACTACACAAGAAGAAATCACCCAACCCCATCAAAAAATGGGGCGAGGAAATGAACAGAAACTTTCGCAAAGAAGAAATCCGAATAGCAAAAAGGCACATGAGAAAATGCTCTACATCACTAATCATCAGAGAGATGCAGATCAAAACAACAATGAGATATCATTTCACACCACAGAGACTGGCCCACATCCACAAGAACAAAAGCAACAGGTGCTGGCGCGGATGTGGTGAGAAAGGGACCCTCCTTCACTGCTGGTGGGAATGCAGGCTGGTCCAACCCTTTTGGAAAACAGTATGGACAATTCTCAAAAAATTAGAATTTGATCTCCCATTTGACCCAGCTATAGAACTCCTGGGAATATATCCCAGAGAGGCAAAAAGGTATAGTCGAAGTGACATCTGCAATTGTTTGTTCATTGCAGCACTCTTTACAATAGCCAGAATCTGGAAAAAACCTGAGTGCCCGAGAACAGATGACTGGTTAAAGAAACTTTGGTACATTTACACAATGGAGTACTATGTAGCTGTTAGAAAAGATGAAGTTATGAAACTTACATACAAGTGGTACTACATGGAAAGTATCATGTTAAGCGAAATGAGTCAGAAAGAGCGGGATAGACACAGAAAGATTGCATTCATCTGGGGAACATAAAGCAACAAAAAGGGAGACTAACACCCAGGAATGGCTCAGATTAGTACCAGGAATTTTGCTCCATGACTTGAAGGCCAGCCACATGTGCTAGGTGAAAAGGAAGCTCAGATAGAGAAGAGAGCACCAAATAAAGGGTGTTGTGAAGACCCTCCCAGGGTGGGAGAGACATGCTAAAAGTAGTCTATAGACCAAACATGATTGCCACTCAATGCCTCTCTGGCAAAACACAGTACCCAAAAGAAGAGAGAGAGAACAAGGGGGAATGCCCTGCCACAGCGGCAGGGTGGGACGGGGGGCGGGGGGGGGATGGGGGTGGGAGGGATGCTAGGACCCATGGTGGGGGAGGATGGGCACTGGTGGAGGGATGTGTACTTGATCATTGTATAACTGAAACCCAAGCACAAAAATTTATAAGTCTATAAATGTACTTCATGGTGTTTCACTAATAAAAAAATGATTAAAAAATGATATGACATATAGGAAAGAGTTGAAATAAGTCTACTTTCCCAACTGATAATCACTTTAAATTCATCATAGACAGAGACAAATAATCAAATGCAAAACAAAACAAAACAAGAAAGCTGTGCTGTCTACAAGAGACTTCCTGTAGCGCAAAGATATATACAGGTTGAAAGTGAAGGAAAGAAGGATTATAGGCAAAGAGTAGCCAAAGAGAGCTGTGGATGGTTATGTTATCAGGTAAGCACTGTTAGCACTGTCCTCCTGTTGTTCATCGATTTGCTCAAGCAGGCCCAGTAACATCTCCATCCTGAGACTTTGTTGTTACTGTGTCTGGCATATCGAATACGTCACCGGGAGCTTGCCAGGCTTTGCCGTGCGGGCGAGATACTCTCGGTAGCTTGCCAGGCTCTCCGAGAGGGGCGGAGGAATCGAACTCGAGTGGGCCATGTTGGCTGCGTGTAAGGCAAACGCCCTACCACTGTGCTATCACTCCAGTCCTATCAGATAAGATAGACTTTAAATAAAAACTTGTTATGAGACAAGTTATACATTGACAAAATGGTTCCTCAAATCAGATATGAGGTGTCTTTAAGGAGATTAACAGCCAATTTCTCTTATAGCTGGTGAGGGTATGACCCACCAGGAAACCCCACATTAGCCTTATGTGTAATGAATTTTTATTGGAGGACCATCACATACTGCCCTCATGGCTGAACTCTGGTTTTCAGGGTCTTCTGGAGAGTCAAAGTGATAACTTTTGTCACCACTTTCTATGGAAGCTGGAATTAATAGTAAAAATATTAATGAACTAAAATTTTTCCCAAAAACCATGACATAGTTTAACATGTTAAATAACATTTTTAGACTGAAATTCAAATAGGTAAAGACTTCTAAGAGATAAAGCATTCCAAAGGTGATCAAGAGATCACCTCCCAGTAGTTCAAGAAGCAAAGGTCAGACTACTACTTAGGTAGAATTAATTCTTCTCACAAGTAAAAACAATGGAGCAAGAGAAAAAATTCTCTAGGAAAAAGGGGAAAATAAGTTAAATGAAAACAAAACTACAGCACATCAAAACTTATGAAGATACAAAAAAAAAAACAGTGCCCAGAAATAAATTAATAACTATAAACACCCAAATTAAGAAAGAAAAGGGGAGGGTGCAAAAAATTGTATAAGGGTCAAGGTACTTGCCTTATACTGCCAGGGGTGATCTCTGAGTACTGCTGGGTAAAGTTCGAAAAGAAAAAAGAAAAAGAAAAAGAAAAAGGAAAAGGAAAAGGAAAAGGAAAAGGAAAAGGAAAAGGAAAAGGGAAGGGAAGGGAAGGGAAGGGAAGGGAAGGGAAGGGAAGGGAAGGGTGGAGAGATAGTTGAACAGGATGAGTGTATGCTCAGCATGCTGGAGGCCTGGGTACAATCCCAGCACAAGGTCCCCTGACAACAACAGGAAGTGGCACCAAAGCAGAGCCAGAAGCTGTCCGCGAGCAACACTGTTCCAAAAGCCATAAGCCCTTTATCCAAAAAAATAAAAAAGAAAGAACTAGATGCCAAGTTAATGATTTAACTTCTGTAAGAAGTTATTGAATATCTGTAAGAATAAATCAATCCAAATTAAAAATAAGAAATAATTGATAAAGATTGGCACACAGGTAAAATGAAAAAATAAAGAATAAAGAATGGAGGGGTTGGAGCGATAATACAACAGGTAGGTGCTTGCCTTGAATGCGGCTGAGACAAGTTTGATCCCCAGAATTCCATATGGTCGCCTGAGCACCCACAGGAATAATTCATAGGTGCAGAGCCAGGAGTAACCACTGACAA
This sequence comes from Sorex fumeus, assembly GCF_029834395.1. Classification (NCBI taxonomy): domain Eukaryota; kingdom Metazoa; phylum Chordata; class Mammalia; order Eulipotyphla; family Soricidae; genus Sorex; species Sorex fumeus. The sequence continues at coordinate 4,864,406 of NW_026606183.1, forward strand.
TCACCAGGTGTGGCCTCCAAACAAAAACAAAACAAAATAATTTTAAAAAAAAGAATAAACAATGGAGGAAAAAAACAAAAAAAATTGTTCCTATAAAAGTATTAACAAAATTGACAAACCTTTACCTGGACTATGAAAACAAGAGAAGACAGAAGAAAATTAGAAATAAGATCAGTGATACATTTTTGCAAAAAGGGGGAAAAATCTCCAGAAGCACGAGGACAATGCAGAGCCCGGCAGCTTGCGGCAGAAAAGTGAATGGACTGTGCATTAATTCACGCCACCATGCCTGCCCGTAGGGGAAAGGGTGTTGCTCCCTTCCACCTTTTTGCCTCTGAACAGCAAGAGGGTGGCTGCCTCAGAGCTTTTTGGAAAGCCAGGTATGAGCCAGTGGTGACGGGGCAATTGAAACCTCATGGGAAGGGGGGGGGGGTTCCCGGCTCGTCCTTCACACCCTACTGAGGTCACAAGTTGCCCCCCACGAGTGGCTCTCTGGCACGGCCATGGCCAAAGAAACCAATCTCATAATTATCTGACTCTCAGCAGAAATACTTCCAGGCTTAATAAGCAAAATATCAGAAATCCAAAATCATTTGGTTCTTGTAACCAGCTGTAGAAAAGTAATTATTTCAAAATACCTTTTCAGCAGGTCTGATTTTGGGGTGTAAACTCTAAATAATAATGGTGCATCTTTTGTAAAAACGAATCTAATCAAAGTAGACAGAGTGTTAACTAGAATTCATCTGCCTCACAGGCATTGGGAGGGTTGGGAGAGGGGATATATTGGGATTCTTGGTGGTGAAAAATAAGTACTGGTGAAGAGAAATGTGTTTGATGATTGCATGACTGAGACTTAAACCTGAAAGTTTTGTAACTTTTCCCACAGTGAATAAAAAATAAATAAAAATTTAAAAATGGGGGAAAATTAGTAATTAAAAAAAGAATAGAGGTGATAATGAAAACTTCACAGACACAAAAAGCATAGAAAGAAAATACTATGAACAATTGTGTACAACAAACTAGACAATAAAATTAACCCAGAAACACATAAACTACTGAAAACTTGCTCACAGGAAAATAGGAAAACTGAAGACTTCTAACAAGAGATGGAATTTAAAAATAAAAAAAAAACTAGTGAATTCTGTCAAAATAATTTAAGAAAAAATTTTCTCAAGTTCTTATAAAAAAACTCATAACCTTCCTTATATTTAAACCTAAGATATCTGATATCAGAAATATCAAAGATATCAGAAATAATGGGCTGGAGCAATAGCACAGCAGGTAGGGCGTTTGCCTTGTAGGTGGTCAACCCGGCCGACCCAGGTTCGATTCCTCCGCCCCTCTCGGAGAGCCCAGAAAGCTATCGAGAGTATCTCGCCCACACGGCATAGCCTGGCAAGCTCCCTGTGACGTATTCAATATGCCAAACACAGTAACAACAAGTCTCATGATGAAGATGTTACTGGGCTCACTCGAGCAAATGCAAATCAATGAACATGTGAGGACCGTGACCACGACCGTGATCAAAAATCTTTACTATCCCACATGAACACATTTGTGAAATCATCAACAAAACACTGTCATCCTAAATCTGCCAGAGCATATACAAATATTTCTCTATCTTGAAAAGAGTGGGATGTTCTCAAAGTAAAAAAAAAATCACACATTACATTAATCCTTTCATATTAAATATCATGACAGGTATTTCCTCTATCCACAGAAAAGGGAAAAGGATTAATGGATGTCAGGAATTGGGGGGGTGGGGGGGTGGAAGGGTAGGAAAATGGCAAAGAGATACAGAATTTTATTGTGGAGTGATGAAAATGTTCAGAAACTAGACAGAAAGGTGGTGGCTGCACAATACTATAAATGTAAATACCATCGAATCTTTCACTTTAAAACAGCTAATTTTGTTATTTGAATTAATGTATAATTTTGTCATTTGAGAGGTTATGGTGCTCGCTTTGCACGTGGCCAACCCGCACTGGTCTGGCCCCGAATACGACCCCCTGAGTACAGCCAGAAGGATCCTTGAACACAGAGTTAGGAGTGAGTCCTGAGCAACACCGGGTGTGGGCGAGACCCACCCTCTAAACTTCACCCCAACAGAAAACTTTTAACCTGTCAAAAATCCTACAGGTCAATTTATAGAAATTAACAAGATGTTTCTCAAGATGGAAAAATGCAGAGTCTTAAATAATTTTGAAAAAGAACACATTTGAAGAACATACACTCCTGGAGCTCAAAACTTACTCAAAGCTATAATCATCAATACTGAACTGGAGTGCTTAGAAGTGAAAGTTCAGACACACCCACAAAAATACAGAAAATTTGGTTTTGATAAGGACATTCAATGAGGGAAAGGATTCCTTCAACTAAAGGAGGAATGAATATTCACACATAGAGTAGAACCTATATCTCACACTTCACATAAAAATCAACTCAAAATTTACCGAAGATCTGTATAAGAACTGAAATAATTAAACTCCTGGAAACACTGTAGCACTGTCCTCTCATTGTTCATGGAGAGCAGGCCGGTAACGGATCCATCATGAGACCTGTTGTTACTGTGCTTGGCATATTGAACACATCACAGGATTTGCCTCCGAGTGGGGCAGAAGGATTGAACCCGGCTTGGCCAGGCCATGCTCCAGCCCCCTTGAAACAAAAGAGGGAAAAAAGGCCAATCCTTACCTTATAGTACTTCAAACTACAGGTAACAAATGGAAAAAATGGTAAGTGGAATTTCATGACAGGAAAAACTAATGGGGCTGAAGAGACAGTACAAAAGCAAAGACACCAGGCTGGGTTCGATTCCCAGCATCCCATATGGTCCCCCGAGCACCGCCAGGAGTAATTCCTGAGTGCGTGAGCCAGGAGTAACTCCTGTGTATTGCCGGGTGTGATCCAAAAAGAAAAAAAAAAAAAGGCGAAGATGCTTGCCCAGCATGTGGCTGTGACCCTGGCCTGTTCTGAATCCCCTTTTGGCACCCCTAGGAATGCCAGGTGTGGCCCCTAAGCACAGAGCCAGGTGTGGCCTCTAAGCACAGAGCCAGGTGTGGCCCCTGAGCACAGTTGGGTGCGCCCTCTTCCACTCTCCCAAATATTACAAAATAAAATGCCTCTGTACTTCAACTTGGAAGTTCAAAGCTACCGAACAGCACTGGCATAAAAACAGAGACAGATGCATGGAACAAAGCAGAGAGCTCAGAAACAGAAATCAAATTAAAAACTGGGCAGAAGGGACCTAGGATCTGGCGTAAAGGGTTGAAGTACATGCCTGGCAAGTGGAGACTCTGGGTTTGTTTCCTGCCACTGCATGTCTGTCCCCCGCATTACTCCCAGGGTGGTCCTCACGACCTGCGCAGCTCTGGGCAACTCTCACTGGGCAGTGCTCCCTAAGAACATCACCCACCCCGAATAAAATGGGTTGAGAAAATAAATACAATTTTTTTTTTTTTTTTTTTTTTGCTTTTTGGGTCCACCTGGCAATGCTCAGAGGTGACTCCTGGCTCTGCACACAGGGATTACTCCTGACAGTGCTCAGGGGACCATATGGGATGCCAGGGATTAAATCCTGGTCAACTCACATGCAAGGCAAACACCCTACCCACTGTACTACTGCTCCAACCCCAATAAATACAATGTTTCTATGAAAGTTATCCAAAAGGATAAGTACATGAAAAGATACTCAATGTGACTAATTATCAGGAAATGGAAACCAAAATGAGAATGATGCTTCTGCTTATACCCACTAGAATGGGTATCATCAAAAACTCAAGTGAGAACAAGCAGTGGCCTAGCAATTTACTAACCTGAATTAACAAGAGTGACAATATGAAGAAAAGAGAATACTTGAGTGCTACTGACAGAAATGGAAGTTGATACACTTACTAAGGGAAAAAAGTATGGATGCTCCTACAACATAAAAAAAAAAAGTGGAGTCATCCTAATTAAAAGATAAAATTTGCTACTGAGAAATATTCTCATGCTTACTGCACCATTATCCACAATAATAACATGTAAAACTAACTTAATTCACTGCTAAGGAGATGGATAACTCACACATCCACCAATAAATGAAGAAGACAGGATGTATCTACATATCCTTAATCTATATAAAAAGTGAAATACTCAGTTATAAGAAAAAAGAAAATCCTATTTGCAGTGGCATGGATGAACACTGAGGGTGTATCACTCTGTGGTTAGTCAGACGGAAAAAGACAAACAGCGTATGACATCAATTAATTATATGTGAGCTCTACAGAAGTTGAACTTTTTAGAAATGGTGTGAAATGGTGGTTACCAAACAGCATGGAGAAAGGCAACTGGGGAGATGTTTGGTGAGAGAATAAAAACTTTCTTTTTTCTTTCTTTTTGGGTCACATCCGACAAGGCACAGAGGTTACTCCTGGCTCTGCACGCAGGAATTACTCCTGGCGGTGCTCGGGGGACCAATTTGGGATGCTGGGAATCAAACCTGGGTCAGCCGGGTGCAAGGCAAATGCCCTACCCACTGTACTATTGCTCCAGCCCAAGAGAAAATAATTTTAAGTTTTAAGTTGTTAGTAGTTCTAAGATGTGACAAAGCTCTTTGGCCACTATGCCCTTTCCCAGTCCCTGCCAACTTTTAGAATGACTCTCTGGGGTTAGGAAGAACTGAAAAAGATTGGCCTAAAGTCTGTAGCCTGTGACCGTCTATCTCTGGTAGAAGTTACCCACTGCATATGCAATTAGACGGATATGAAAGTATACGAAAGTGTTGCATTTGGTTGGCTCTGACTGGGCCAAAGCAGAACCTCAAGAAGACTTCTGCGTTGATAAGGACCCCAGGCTCCTGACTGAACAGCACTGGCCAGTAGAACCCGTTTAAATCTCCAGCATTCTTAGTCAGCATTACCATTCTAAAACACAGACCCTCCAAGACATTTTCCTACTATTTTCTGTACGTACAATATATGTTCTTTTTATGTTGCTCAATTGTGCCTACTTGCCATTCTCCCTCATAAATATGCAAGAGTTTCCTGAGAGACTTCTAGAATATGTATGAGCTGTTAAGACACCCAACCAACGCTGGGCATAAAACCAGATCCTCCACTTCTCTTCTCCCTCCAATCCTAGTGGATGGCCTTCCCATCTGAAGTTGTTTCATGGCTAATAAAATCCCTCTTTTCTATTTAGTTATTCCTGTGCTTTTCCTAGGACAGCAGAGGAATAAGTTTTGAAGAGTTAATGCACAGCACTATTTGATATACTTCAAAGTTGCAAAAAATCCACACCTTAAACTTTAGCTCTCACCACAAAAAAGTCATTTAGAGTTGTTAGACAACAGGCACTGCTGATCATACTGCATACTTATTGTAACAAATCAGTAAGTTTTATGTATTAAACTTAGAAAATATTACATCAGTTATTAATTATATCGCAAGAAAAAAAGATGAGCAGTTTCAAAAATTATTTATAAAAAATAACAACAAATGATAAAATTGAAATGTATATAAAAGTATTGACAAGAATAAAGGATGATAATACAGTCTCTGTAGTAGTAATGATGCAAAAAATATTGAGCGATTTTACACAATAACTTTAAAAAATAAAATAAAATCTTAGGAAAATACAGTATGCTTGACACAGGAACTGGAAAATCAAAATCATTCTAAAACTTTCCCAGGGAACAGAAAAAACAGAGACTATACTTTTTTACTCAATCCACAAGGCTGGCATAATGCTGATGCCAAGACATGATAAGGTATTAAAAGAAAATTATAGTTAAAAATCTATTATGAAGAAAGATGGAGACATATTTGAAATTTAAGCATACCAAAGAATTCCATGCTACCTAAAATAGTTATCATAATGACAAAGTTGGATTTATTTCAGGAATAAAAAGTGGTTTGGTATCTGAAAAATCAATGAATTTCAACTACAGCACCAGGAGAATATTGGAAAATATATTAAAATCACAATAGATACAGAGAAGGCATTCAGTAAAATCTAAAGAGCCATTTCTAAGAAAAAGTCGTAGGAAACTAAGACTAAAGGAAACTCCCTTAATTTGATAGAGTGTTCTAAAATATGAACAGCAAAATTTAACTTAGAATATTGGGATGGAAATGGCAACAATTACTATTTTAGAGCAGTTGAAGGTCATGCTCTGAAATACAGTATTGTAAGCCATTATGAAAAAAGGTTTATATTTAATTGTGAAATATTAAAACCTTCTTGAGAAAATACCAGTACATGCAAGTTTTACCATTATATCAGACGCTGAGACAAGAATTATAACACACGCAAAAAATCCTACATACACAGGTAAATATACAACACACACAAAAATTTATTTCTATATAACTTTAGTAATTAGGAAAGTCACTGTCACTGTCACTGTCCTCCTGTTGTTCCTCAGTATGCTCGAGCAGGCCCAGTAACATCTCCATTGTGACAACTGTTACTGTGTTTGGCATATCGAATATGCCACGGGTAGCTTGCCAGGCTTTGCCGAGTGGGCGAGATACTCTCTCTTGGTAGCTTGCCGGGCTCTCCAAGAGGGGTGGAGGAATCGAACTCGGGTCGGCCCAGTTGACCACGTGCAAGGCAAACACCCTACCCACTGCTCTATAGCTCCAGCCCATTAGAAAAGTATTAAATATAATTTTCAACAGATATATCATTATATATTTGGTAATAAATTTATTATGTACATAATGCAAACATCAAGGAAAAACAGAGTAAATACAATGTAATATATACATAATTCTACCTCCAAAAAGACATCATTAAAAAAAAAAAAGAAATACCCAGGGGAGAAGAGTAAGAACAGTGTTTTAGTTCCTGCTCAACCAAGAGAAATCCACGCCAAACCCTGAGTGAACCCACACAGAGACAGAGACCAACCTGAAATTCCCAAAACAAAGTTTCGAGAAAAGGAACAAACTGACATCACCCACCATCACCAAGAAAGAAATCCCACTGCAAGGCAAGATGCAGTAAGATGCAGTAAGGGCGTTGATGGGGGATGGGGGGGTGAGGGCAGGTTTGCAGTGAACAGCAGGCACCCTGATCTTAATTCTATGATCATATACATACAACACTGGAATGGGAAGCTAGAAACTGTAAGGCATAAATCACTACTGGGAGATGCTAAAAACAGATCTCATTGTCTCTGCTAAGAACTTGAAGGCTAATTCCTGACCAACCATGGCAAACAGCTGAGACAGCTGGAGGCAAAGAGACAAGAGTATTTTCTCCTGGCAAGACCAAACAGCCCTGGGGCCTCACCCTTCCAGATTTAACTGTGAATAAGCAACTACACCATACACATCTGCTGTCCTCCTATCATGCCCACTGACTGCTGTGTTGATCTGCTGGCGCTGGTCATTCAGACTCATCAGCAGGATAGACACTCCAGTCTTCTCTGAAACCCCTCTGGCTTGAGTTTCCCAGGCATCAACACCCTATCTGACCTTGAGCTGTCCACGCCCTCTTGAATTTGGACCCTCTCTACTCTCTGTCTCTATGTGACTATCTGGTCCTATTCCATGCCTGTTTCATCCTAGGCTCCTGGCTCCTGCCCAGTCCCTCATGGAACCCTAGATGCAGCAGAGATAGAGGAACTCAGCTACACTCACAGGCAAAGACAAAAACTGGGAAGTATTCCTAACACAACAGGGCTAAGCAAGCAAGAGTAACAATGATAATAATAGAGTAACAATAATAATAATGCTCAAAGAATTGAGGATATTGGTGGAAAAGAATTTCAACAAATGTGAATTCAAGTGAGTACAGCTTTCACACCCACCAAGGATGCCGGCTGTAAGAAAAGTGTGAGTTGGGGGTTCCTTGGTAGAAAGTCCTTGGTGGCTGAGAATCACCTCTCAAGCAGAGGAACAAAGAGATGGGGAACTCATGGACAGATGGTCAAATGACAAATTTAATTCCAGAGCTGAATAGCCTTTATACAGAATCTGAGGTGATCTGACTGATCACAGCTACAGGACTGCATGTAGGTGTGCTTGATTATTTACAGAGATAAAGCATTTTGACAGAGGCATTTCTCTTTGGGGGATTAACTCAAGGAGATGCTCTCTCTCCCAGGGGCATCTATATTGCTTCTCTCTTTTCCTTGCTGCTAGTATATATTAAACGATTACTTCTTATTACTATTTATAGTTACTTGAATGAACACAGTAAGAGATACAGATTTCAAAACTTAGTTCTCTGGGCTCTGAGGGCAAGCAGGGCTTTTACCGTAAATCTTAGACTAGGTCCTCAGGAAGTTTTAGTTTTCCCTATCCCACGGAGTCCCGTCTCTTAAGTCATAACGGCGAGCACCAAGACCGTGCTTTATGTTTTCTAGACTGTTCCATTTGCTGCTTGCCCCAGGTCCATCTAGAGATCCCTTGGTGGGACCCCGCTTTTTAGAGTGTTAGGAACTGAAGCCTGAATCAATTAATTATGATGGATGCCTAGGAGTAAATATATTACAGAGTCAACTAACTCCTAAATATTAGCAGCATAGCATTAACTGGTCTTTCTGTATTTAAGCAAAGAACATTGCTCTACAGTAAAATATGAATAAGTCGTAGGGGAAAGAGAAAAGAAAATAACTCAGTACAGATACAAAGTCCAGAGTCACCAGAAGGTTTGATTTTATAAGTAACCGAGCCTGACTTGGGGAATTTAGTAGCTAACAGAAGGAGAGGTGAAGCACGAAGGAAAGGTTAAAGATAAACTTGGGGGATTAGAAGTGCTCATAAGAGCACTGTAAGTAAGCTTTTCTGAGGGGAGGGAAAGGAGCAATTCACTGATGAAGCTGAAAACACCTAGGGTTAATATCCAACAAACAAAGATAAGAAAGTCGAGAAAAGTGCAAACACAAATCTTACAACTAAATAATACAGTTGATGAACTACAAAATACCACAGAGGGAAGGGAATCAACAGAAGTGAAGAGCTGAAACAGATTTAGTGAGCTCAAAGATGAAGCAGTAAACCATATAAAGAAGACCAAAGGGAAAATATTAAATACCATGAAGATAGCAAACAAGTTATTTTGGGACAGCACCAAAAGGAACAACATTCATACCATAGGTGACCCAGAAAAGAGACGTATGGGGGGGGGGAGTGGGGTTGACTGGTGGAGTTTCATTTCCTTTTGTAAAAATCCCCCAAATACCTCTTAGAGGGCCAGTTTCACGGTGATGAATTTTTAACTTTTATTTACCTGATACATTCTTTATGCAATACATACATCACTCCCTTTTCCTCTCGCCTGCAGCATGTTTTACAGGGGTTCCACTAGACGTGATGCTTCGCGTTTCTTCTGCAGTTTTTAGGATTCTCTTTAGCTTTTATTTTTGTCATTGTAATTATGTGTCTTGGTGTGCAGATGTTTGTGCTTAGTTTTATTGAATCTCTGAAATTTCTTGACTTATGTGTGCAACTCTTTTCTCAGCTTGAGGAGGGTCTTGTCTATTATTTCCACTATGATTGTTTAATAGCCATCCAACCTCAAAGGATGAAAAAAAGCTAAGAGGAAGATAACATTTTCTTCATGTTTCTGATGCTTCAGTTGATTTATTAGTAAACAAGTAGGCTTAACATCATCCAGTGGATAAGCAGACTCTACATATAAATAACTGTATAAGTAGACTTGAATTATGAAGTGCAACTTTAGGAAATGTTTTATCTGATGATATAAAACAACACCAAAATGTCAGCAAGGGAAAAAATAAGGATTTTCAAAGTAAATATAAATACTGTATATAATCATACATATATATATACACATATATATGCAAATAGGCTGGAGCAATAGCACAGCAGGTACCGCATTTGCCTTGCATGTGGTGGACCCGGGTTCGATTCCTCCATCCCTCTCAGAGAGCCTAGGAAGCTACTGAAAGTATCTCGCCAACACGGCAGAGCCTGACAAGCTCCCCGTGCTGTATTTGGTATGCCAAAAACAGTAACAAGTCTTACAATGGAGATGTTACTGGTGCCAGCCCGAGCAAATCGATGAACAATGGGAAGACAGTGCTACATATGAATACATATAAAAATTATAATGAAAGTTAAGAAATACCCAAAACTTATACAAAATAGAAAAATAAAATTCTAATTGAAAATATTAAACAGTGCCTATAAAAGAGGGATGCACATTATTTGTCAATTTAAGTATATTCTGGAATGCAGAGATTGGTAATCTATGGTTCGCAAGAAAAATATAACCCATAGCTTATTTTTAAATCTTGCTTATAATTTTATAACCTTGAGCTAAAAGTGGGTTTCATGTATGAACAATTACTACATTTGCTGATCAAGAACAGTCACTTTGGAACCTAATTAAGCAAAATATTACACAATACACATACTTCTCCATAGATGACTTGTGTTATTATTTAAAAAGTGTCTTCACTGAGAATTGGTCTACAGAACTGAGTTTCTGGTGGTGGGAGTTGAGGAGTGGGTATCTGGGGGGAGGGCGTGGTGTTGGATCACTGTGTGTGTGAAATCCTATCAATGGCGAGGCCAACATGGCCGACCCGAGTTCGATTCCTCCACCCCTCTAGGAGAGCCCGGCAAGCTACCGAGAGTATCTCACCCACACGGCAGAGCCTGGCAAGCCACCCGTGATGTATTCAATATGCCAAACACAGTAACAACAAAATCTCCAATGGAGACATTACTGGGCCCGCTCAAGCAAATCGATGAACAACGGGAGGGCCATAGTACCTTAAATTAAAAAAAAAAATTTTTTTTAAACCAAACCACCTGAAATTCTCAAATGGAGACAAAAGGACTTTCCTTCTAACTATCAATCTGAGTTTGATGCTCCAAAGCCTCCCTCAGTTAGCCCCAACTTTTCATCTTGATGTCAAGTATATAATGACTTTGAAATCTACAGTGAAGCCAACACGGTATATGCTAAAATCTATCTCATTTAAAAACATGTCAAGAGATTTACAAGTACTAGTCTCCATCTAACAAGCAACAAAAATGACTCTATCATACTATATGTGTAATAAAAGCAAATTCAGAAAAAGTATACTCATTAATTATACTCAATAATTATATCTTGAAATGTAAAGTATAAGTTGTGAACTGTTTTCTCCCTTGTATTAATAGCACAGCGGGTAGGGCGTTTGCCTTGCACGCGGCCAACATGGCCAACCTGAGTTCGATTCCTCCGCCCCTCTGGGAGAGCCCGGCGAGCTACCGAGAGTATCTCGCCCGCACGGGCAGAGCCTGGCAAGCTCCCCGTGACGTATTCGATATGCCAGACACAGTAACAACAAAGTCTCCAATGGAGACGTTACTGGGCCCGCTCGAGCAAATCGATGATCAACGGGAGGGCCTTTACCTTACCTTTATTAATAACTATGGGCTGGAGCGATAGCATAGCAGTAAGGTGTTTGCCTTGCACGCGGCCGACATTGCCAACCCGAGTTCGATTCCTCCGCCCCTCTCGGAGAGCCCGGCAAGCTACTGAGAGTATCTCGCCTGCACGGCAAAGACTGGCAAGCTACCCGTGATGTATTCAATATGCCAGACACAGTAACAACAAGTCTCACAATGGAGACGTTACTGGGCCCACTTGAGCAAAACGATGAACAACGGAAGGACAGTGTCAGTGACAGATTAGCAACTGTACAATACCCCTCATTTTACAGCTTCACTTGCCTACTCTAAGATATTTGCTAACCTCTGATGTAAACGCAATCTAAAACAGAGTCTTAAATGTTAATTGACAGGAATCAATTTAAGAAGTAACTAAGTTAAGGACTCAAAATACTAGATAGACATCAAAACTCGATAAATCTACTATAGTTAAGGCAAGTAGTATTAGTTCTTAATGGAGCAGAGGAATTACAGTCCAAAAATAGAACAAAACATATGCAGGGATACTAGATTTATGGCAAAATTGGGGGTGGAAAAGGATAGTATTTGAAATGAACAGCAATGGATCAAATAAGCACTCATGTAGGGTGAAAGAATGCCCACTTAAAATATAATTGTAGGGTGAAAAAAAAATATAGCCGGCAAAGTGCTTGCTTTGCATGCAGTGACCCAGATTCGATCCCCGGCAACACACATAGTATTCTGAGCATTGCTAGGAGTGATTCCTAACAGGGTGTGGCCCCCAAAAGACAATAAAATTGTGGTAAAAAAATACTTAAGTACAGAAAGAAACAAAACACAAAGAAGAAAGAATGAAAACAACAATTTCTACAAAATGAATCTCTTTCTATTTTCTTAAGCAGTTTAAAAGCACACAACAGAAAAGGAATGACAACCTGAAGTACATTAAAATACCAATTCCTCCTTATGACTTTTAATGAGAGAATACAGGGACAAGTCACAGAGTGAAAAATACGCCGTTAATGTGTGAGGGCTGGAGCAATAGCACAAGGGTAGGGCGTTTCCCTTGTGTGCAGCCGGCCCTGCTGAGCGGGTTCAATTCCTCCGCCCTTCTCGAAGAGCCCGGCAAGCTACCAAGAGTATCTCGACCGCATGGCAAAGCCTGGCAAGCTACCTGTGACGTATTCGATATGCCAAACACAGTAACAAGTCCTCCGCCCCTCTTGGAGGGCACGGCAAGCTACTGAGAGTATCTCACCCGCACGGCAAAGCCTGGCAAGCTACCTGTGACATATTCAATATGCCAAACACAGTAACAACAAATCTCAATTACTTGTACCATTACTGGGCCCGCTCGAGCAAATTGATGAACAACGGGAGGACAGTGACAGTGACAATGTGTGAAATACATAAATCTCACAGAGCATTAAGAATAAGATAATGCAAAATAAGAATCAACAGAAGTCTTAGATGTTCTTGCACAGACTTCTTGTCTTGCAAAGTTCCTGCTCTTTTGCGGAGTTCAGCAGAGATCAAACCCTGGGCCTCCCTCCCACTAGCAAGGCCAAGTGCTCTGGTGCTGAGCTCCAACACCAGCCACAGAAGGGCTTTGAAAATTTAATGATACAGAACTCTTCAGAATAACCACTAGAAAATATTCCTGCACACTACACAGGTGGCAGCAGAACCACAAAGCAACTAAAGACCCACAGCAGCGCCAAGGGGAGTATGAATCTACATACCCCTATGGATAATCCGTGGCACTCTACAATAGGTGAATAAACAATCCATAAATCTCTCCATACAGATATACAGTCCACATAAGCAAGCACACACTACTCCAAAAGTCACGTACGAGAATATTATCTGTGAGATCATTTATAGTGTCTCCTAACTGCAATGTCAATATTTCTTAACAGTAATATGGACAAAAATACAATGAAATAAAAACTGACTGTAGCTGTGTATATTATAAATAAATCTATAAACAATACACACACATATTTTCACAAAAGAATAGCACTGTCTTCCCATTGTTCAACGAGTTGCTCCAGTAACATCTCTTTTGTGAGACTTGTTATTACAGTGTTTGGCATATCAAATGTCACGGGCACGAGTAGCTCGCCAGACTTTGCCATGTGAGCGAGATACTCTCGGTAGCTTGCCAGGCTCTCCAAGAGGGACGAAGGAATCGAACCCGGCTGGGCCGGGCTGGCTGCGCTCAAGGCAAACGCCCTACCACTGTGCTATCGTTCCAGCCCACAAAAGAATAAACATCTCTAAACGGATTGCCTAATGGTTATAGACAGATGGATAATGATTCCAGCTCTCTAAAGTCCAAAACCAGAGTCCAAAACCTTCTAGGTTTGAAGTTTTATTCCTTTTAGACAGAGAGGGGCTAAGGATCAGAGAGAGGCACTGGAGGTAAATGTGGCAGATGCTCTTAATACTCTACAGCTTAAGTTCGTTATAGGATAGAGAGGTGTGTTCATTCCGTAATAACTCACCATGCTGATCTTTTATGCTCTGTGAATTTTTCCCTGTATATGATATTTTCCTACTAAAATAAAGAAAATATGTGCAAAATGATGGAAGAAGACACTGAATAAAAATATTCACGAATAAAGTGATATTAATTTGATTTGAAATATTCCAGTAACTTTCCCAATGGTAAAATTAAAAAAGAAAAAATAAGAAATGTACACTGCTGATAAGTGTCACATCTAAGATCACAGTTACATAAGGATTTCTTCTATTATCCTCTCTTAGATTTTTAAAATATCCACAACAAAATGTTTAAAAATATACAGTTATGAGTTAAAACTCTGTTACTCCTAATTAGACGCTTTCAGTGCTACATATTCTGGATGAGGTTATTATATCCTAACACTACAGCTTTTAATTTCGGTGATTTATCTTGACAGTTGCAATTCAAGACGAACTCAAGTTAGGGCTGTGTCAAAACAAGAGAAAATGGTCTCCTAAAATACGGTACTGAGTTACTCGTAATCAAAGAAATGCAAATTGAAGCAATAATGAGGTACCATTTGGCTTATCAAATTGGCAATGATTTTTTTAAAATAGCAAAATTCAATGCTGCACGGAGAGTTTCGCAAGACGGGATTACTCATTCACTGAGGTGAAAGCACATCAGTGATTCAGTCAAACACTTTGGAAAGTAACACAGCAATACAATTGAAGGTTTTGAAAAATACTCAAATATGTTGAGCCCTAAAACTCGGAGTCTTTGAAAGGATAAAAAATATAGGCAAAGCGAATGAATTAAAATGTTCAATTTTATTTATAACAAGGAAAATAACAAATTTGGTTTGTGAAAGAACTCACTGAATTTTAGGCATATGAAAAGTTCATTAAGGGAAATAGGACGACTACAAAGACGGGGAAAACAGAGTAAAAAGCCCAGTGTGATTCTCTGGGACTATGTATTTCTCCTCGGGTGTCAGTGAGGGAGAGAGGGAGACTATGAACTTAGGATGAGAATGTGCCTTAGGCCTACAGGAGTCAGGTCCAGGACAGTCTATTCCAGTGCAAGCCCAGATGCCACTTGCATCCTCTTGCTAAGTAAGTGTTTTTGCTGAGTTGCTATAAACTAGCAAATGAATAGCGCTTGACTCACTGGCAATGGGTACCTGCTGGGCCATCCTGGAGGGGCTTCTCTCACTATTGTGGCTGCCTGAGAGATTTATGCCTTGAATCTCCCATGGGGTCCAATGTATCCTGCTTGGTTCAGGAGAAAAGGAATCTGCTGAAGGTTGATTTTCTCACTGTCACCCTTAATCCACCATGGAGGCTCTGCTCTCAAGCAGTTATCAGTGGAGGAATACCCCACTAACAACTGCTCAGTGGAGAGAAGATTCTCAGGAAGGCTTAGGAAAGGTGGAGAGGGTCTTGGCTTTTTAGAAGAATATTTAATAGTGTAATCCCATCAACGGCCAAGACTCAGAGACTATAAAATCCAGTTCCTGGAACTGCGTGGCCGCATCTGTGGCCGCGCGACAGTTTATCAGAACATCTTTTTATGACATCTTATTATCTCATTCCTACTTTGGACAAACTTGCAGGCTATCGAATGTAGCCTGCCCACAGGGCAGAGTCTGGCAAACTCCCCGTGGCGTACCAAATATGCCAAATACCAGTAACAATGATGGGTCTCATTCTCCTAAAGAGCCTTGAATATAATCTCAGGGTTAGGATGAAAGAGATGTTACTGGGGCCTGCTCGAGGCAATCGACTAATAACAGGATGATGAAATGAAATGAAAAAAAAATAGTAAGGGAAATACTTAACAGTAACTTTAATTATTTTTGTCTGCTTGGGTTTTCTTTCTCTTTCTTTTTTTGTTCTTTTTTAATTATTATTTTTATTGAATCACCGCTCCCATTGTTCATGGATTTGCTCCAGTGGGCACAGTAACACTGTGAGACTTGTTACTGTGTTTGGCATATCGAATAGTTACAAAGTAATTTTAATTTAAAAAAACAAAATCAAAGTTAAGCATGTGTCATGGCAATAATTAATACATATACAGAGAGAAAAAGGGGCTTGGAAGGAAATGCAATAAAAGTTCTGTTGTCAGAAAACTTGCACACACAAACATAATTTTCAATTATACTGATTATTGAGAAGAGACTGGATCAGCTTAATAGCCTCTTGATATGCTTTGTCTCAACTATCCATTGCAACATCCATTTAAGATGCCTTAAACAAAATTCCTCTGTTCAAAGACCATAAATTTGGTAAAGAAGCAGAAGTAAATCGCCTCATGCATATTGGTCAGAATCAAGTGCAATCAGAGTTTAGAGTAAGGTAACTCTATGCTCCTGGAGTTCCTTCCAATAGCCAAAAGAAGAGAATGAATAAATGCCCTGCAACATGGTAAATCTGCAGAAAATGGTTGCTTGTGTCAAGGAGTAGAAAGGCAAGACCAGATAAATATAAATCACATGTACAATATCAGATATTGATACGCATGTAATGTAGGTACAGACAAGTAAACACCATTTGTCCACCTCTTTGACAACCATGAGAATGCCAAATGCGCAAAATAGAAAATACAAAAGAAGGTAGGCACTGCCAGCTGAATGAGATAAGGAGTGAGTGTTACATAAACATGTAATAGCAGAAAAATTTCTCAGTAGAGGATTGACTGGCAGAGTTAATATATTGAGCAATGTTTTCGTATCCTTTGGAGCTGAGGGGACGGAAAGAAACGGCTGTAAAGTGCATTCTAATCAGGAGAGTTTTCACGATGTGAAAGCAACCTGTGCTCTAAGGAATGGCAATATAGAAAATTTACATAATGAAAATGAAAGGTAGCACTGTAGCTCTGTCCTCCCATTGTTCAAAGATTTGCTTGAGCGGGCACCAGTAATATCTCCATTGTGAGACTTGGTGTTACTGTTTTTGGCATATGGAATATGCCATGGGGAGCTTGCCAGGCTCTGCCGTGCAGGTGGGATACTTTCGGTAGCTAGCCGGACTCTCCGAGAGGGGCAAAAAAATAAATAAATAAAGTAAAGAATAAATATTGTTAATTTAAAAAGAGATGAACAGAAAGTGACAAAATGAAGAGCTAAAGAAAAAACAAATGAAGGGCATTAAAAAAAAAGTAAGGCTTTTAGAAGGAAAATTCTAGGGTCACTCTATACTTGCCACATATTCTATTTAGACTTACGTAATACCACTACCACACAGTAAGAAAAATAGTCCACTCACAGAAAAGTAAATGGGAAGAGAAACAATGCCCTAAAAGTTAATTAGATCACGGTACAGACTACTGCAGGATGCACCCAAAGCAATCCCAAAGTAGTACATGACTTGGATGCCCAAAGACACTAACGAAAAGAAATACAGAAACAAACACAAAAAAAGCTAGACAACATTCCCTCAGGCAAAGCTGATTTATCATCCTGCAATAATACAAACAATAGAAACACTGAATTCAAAGTATTTAGAAAATGATATGAGAATGGTATCAAACAAGCCAAAACACATCTCATAAAACTACTCTGACGAAATAAATCTGGGAAGAATGAGAGCCACCAAAAACCTTCCATGTCTAAAATCAGTAAATCCTATAGATCTTTCTCTAGAAATACTTGAAACAAGTCCCAAATAACATACACTTAAAGGCTCCCTTCCTGTGGAAGGAACTGTCCACATAGCAAATGCTTCAGAATTTTAACCCATCACTTAACATTCCTGTGCCTAAGGGTGGTTCTGAAAAATCAAAACACAGACAAACAAAGTGACTCAATTCTTGAGGTAAGTTATAAAACCTTCTTGCTGGAATACTTATTAGAGACAGGATGTGCTTCTGTGTATAGAACTCTACATGCCTGACTCATAAGAATGTGAATATGGAATGACAGCAAGATGAGCTTGGAAGAAAAAGGGAGAAAGCACTTACTATACAAACACTAAAAAAAAAAAAAACCTCATCCAAAAATCCTTCTTTATCTAATATGCATCATTTATTAAATAACATAAATTCTTATCTTGAGTCACCAATGAAATACCGGTGAAATCAAAATTAAATAAATACGGCAGACCAAAATTTATACAAGTTTTGTGACCACAAGTGGACCTCACTAGTTAAAGCAAACATGAGCTATAAAAATAGCAACCTACTCAAGAAGAGGCTGCGAAAGAGTGGTAATTTAACAATGCAGAAAGATAATCAGCATGCTACAATTCAAAGATAAATTTCACTCAAAGAAAATTCAAGTGAATAGCACATACAATTTAAAATAATACACTGAAGATATACTTTATAACAATGACAACTTTCCCAAATTAGCCAATTTAAAGTAATTCCCAGTCAATATCACAAAATTGTGTTTATCTGAAAACTAATAAATTGATTCTAAAATAAACATTAAAATGCACTCAGACAGATGGACTCGAAGAGTATCATGATGAGTGAAATGACTCAGAAAGAGAGAGACAGGGGCTGGAGTGATAGCACAGCGGGAAGGGCGTTTACCTTGCATGCAGCCTGACCTGGGTTCAATTCCCAGCATCCCAAATGGTCCCCCAAGCACGGCCAGGGGTAATTCCTGAGTGCATGAGCCAGGAGTAATCCCTGTACATTGCTGGGTGTGACCCAAAAAGCAGAAAAAAAAAGAGAGGGACAGATATAGAATGACACGTTCATTTGTGATATATATGTATATACATATACATAATAATATAATATTCACAGCTAGGGAAATAGGGTCTAGAAGAACTGGTCAATGGCTGGAATCAACCACAAGTGTGTGGGGAGGCAGAGAGTAGGTAAGATAGAGAAGGCACCAGGATGACAATAATAGCTGAAAATGATCACTCTGGACAAGAACTGAGTGTTAAAAGTAGGTAAAGGGATATACCGGATAACCTTTAAGTAGCTGTACAGTAAATCACAATGCCCAAAATGGGGGGAGGGAGGGATGTGGAGGAAGGAGGGAGGGAGGAAGAGAGAGAGAGAGAGAGAGAGAGAGAGAGGAAAACTGCCTGCCATAGAGGCAGGAGGGCGGGGGACACTGGGCTGGGAGATGTACACTGGTGGAGGGATGGGTGTTGGAACACTGTATGACTGAAACCTAATTATGAACATCTTTGTAAAGAACTATCTTACAATGATTCAATAGCAAAATCTTAGAAAAAAATTTTAAAAAATGTATTGAGGCTTAGAATAATCCAGACCATTTTGAAGAAAAACCATTGTGAAGAAGAAAAGGGCCTTTCCTGCTAAATAGTATAAAGATAGTAACTATATAATGTGATAAGCTAAAAATAAATGAACCAATCTGGGGAGAGTGACAGCTCAAAGGGCTGGAGCATGTGCTGTGTATATTGGGTCTTGGGTTTGATCCCCAGCACCTCGCTGGAACAGCAGTCCCCAGGCAAAGCATCCCTGCAAATAACCAGTGTAACACAGCAGAAAGCCCAGAAACATTCTTAGATACATAAAAACTTGGTTACAAAAGGGAGTTGTTACAAATTCTGGGGCAAAGAATAAATTCTTTAACAACTAATGCTTATTCAATCAACTATCCACAAGGCAGTGAGGGAATCCCATACTGTCACGTACCACACTGAAAGAATTTCACAAAGATAGCTAATCACACACACAGAATCCAATAGGTATTTCAAAAATGGATACAAAATGCTCAACAAAAACGTGAAAAAAATCGCTTTAACATAGAAAACCGATATACAATAAAACCACTGGCTATCTGAAAAAGAAAAATGTTCAGAGCAGGAATATGAGTAATAGATATAAATTGGAAAAAATATTCAGTGATCACCAAAAGCTGTATAGACTAAAAATTTTCAACATATTTACAATAAAATTGAATAGACAATAGAAAAAAGTGTTGATACACAAAATAACTTGTATAAAGCTGATATTTATAAATGCTACTAGACAAGCTAGAAAAAAGCAAATGTATAATAACTTCCAGTAGTATTTATGTATGGGGATGTGAAAGGCATGAAAAAGTCTTTAAGGGGTCAAATTTATACATATGAATTAACTAAGAAAAAATTAGTCAATGTATTTATATACTTAAGTGATATATTTCTACTTTGGTAAAAAGAACACATTAAAAATAAGATAAAACAGCTGTATTATTTAAAAAGCTGACTAATAATATACTAGGAATACCTAGAGTTAGTATGAACATGCAGAAATGACAAGATTACACGATACAATCTTAGTAAAGTATAAATTTGGCAATAATTATTTAATCCTTTTTAGTAGTAATCTCTTATTTCAGGAGTTCACCTTATAGAAATCATTTGAAGTAAATAATCAGAAATATTAGTAAAGAAGTGCATAGACTTTCAGGGCTATATTTAACCATGAGTAGATTAATATAGCAATGACAAACCCACTTGATGAACAGTAATGGAGCAATTAAATGTGATTAACAGACTATTTATACATATGACTGTGATTAATAGAATACTTATACAAATGACCACAATGTAGTCCTAGGTTAAAAAACAAAATAAAAAAAACTAATATTCTATTTTGGAAAGTACAGAAAGAACAAATTAAGTTTAAACCAAATAAAAAAAGAAAGAAAGAAAGAAAGAAAGAAAGAAAGAAAGAAAGAAAAGAAAGAAAGAAATGTAGGACAGCTAGTTAGATTTCCCTTCCTGCCTGCAGGTCCAGAAGCCTCCATCCTCACCAGAAAACCTCCAGCACAGAAACTGCCCATCCCCCAAAAGGAACTTCAAGCCACCAACAAATCCCAAATCCACAGTTCCTGGAATGCGTGGCCACACCTCCCAATTTTACAATACTGTGCCCAGCAGGAGCACAGCAAATTTAATGTCCGAATGCCTGAAACAACTGAACAAATTGGTAAATCATGCTGTCATAGTAAAAGATTTTTAAAAAGAAAAAAGGTAGGGCAGAAATCAATATAAGTGAAAAAAGAAGACTCAAAAATGTTAAAATTTGAGTCTTTGAAGGTAAAAGGTAAAGGCCCTCCCGTTGATCGTCGATTTGCTCGAGCGGGCCCAGTAACGTCTCCATTGGAGACTTTGTTGTTACTGTGTCTGGCATATTGAATACTCGAGTTCGATTCCTCCGCCCCTCTCGGAGAGCCCGGCAAGCTACCGAGTCCTTGAAAATCAATAAATAAAATCTCCGGCTAACCAAGATAAAATGAGCAAAGACTATTAACCAATATCAAAAACAGAATCATCATAAATAATCCTATTGACAAAAAAAATAATTAAAGAACTATACACTTGGGCCATGTGATCGTAGACAGGGGACTTGTCTCACATCTGGCCGACCTGGGTTTGATCCTCCGAATCTTATGAACCTCCAATCTGGCCAGGACAAATCACTAAGCACAGAGCCAGGAGTAAGCCCTGAGCGACACCAGGTATGGCCCCAAACCAAAATAAATAAACAAATAAATACAGAGAACTATACGAACAATATTCTGGCACACATTTCACCAATATAGATAAAACAGCCAAAAAGAAAAAGAAAGCAGCAGCCTTCGTTGGGTTCTCTAAACATTTAAGAAAGAAATTAACACAACACAATCTTTTCTAGAAAAGAGAAATGGAAAGAATGCACCTCAACTCATTCTATAGCACAGCGGGTAGGGCATTCGCCTTACAAGCGGCCAACATGGCCGACCCAAGTTCGATTCCTCCGCCCCTCTCGGAAAGCCCGGCAAGCTACCGAGAGTATCTCGCCCGCACGGCAGAGCCTGGCAAGCTCCCTGTGACGTATTCGATATGCCAGACACAGTAACAACAAAGTCTCCAATGGAGACGTTACTGGGCCCGCTCGAGCAAATCGACGATCAACGGGAGGGCCTTTACCTTTACCTCATTCTATAGAATCAACATTATTTAATGATAAAAACAGATAAAGGCATTCAAAAAAGCAGACTTGAAGTCAATGTCACTTATAAGCAGACTTTTAAAAAAAATCCCCTATAAAATATTAAATTGAATGCAACAACATATAAAATCAAAGTTATGCCCACTGGCGATTTGCTATTTATTCTAGCTATTCCATGCTGCTTCAATATTCAAAAGTAGCTCAACATCACATATCAACAGGCTACTGCAGAAAAATCAGGATCAAACTAATGAATGCCGCAAAGCATTTAGCAAAAGCCAACATTTATTTATGATATTCATCTAAGTAGAAATAAAGGGGGAATTCTTTTTTTTTTATTTTATTGAATCACTGTGAGATAGTTACAAGCTTTCATATTTGGGTTACAATCACACAATGATCAAACACCCATCCCTCCACCAGTGCACATTCCCCACCACCAATATCCCCGCTATACCCCCCTTTCCCACCCTCCCCCTGCCTCCATGGCAGACAATATTGCCCATACTCTCTCTCTCTACTTTGGGGCATTATGGTTTGCAATGCAGATACTGAGAGGTTATCATGTTTCGTCCATTATCTACTTTCAGCACACATCTCCCAGTTCCTCAAACCATCATTTTCTTAGTGATCCCT
Organism: Sorex fumeus; assembly: GCF_029834395.1. NCBI lineage: Eukaryota > Metazoa > Chordata > Mammalia > Eulipotyphla > Soricidae > Sorex > Sorex fumeus. The sequence goes on from NW_026606183.1 coordinate 4,886,783, forward strand.
TCTCTATTCCAGCGGCTTTCTCCCTAAAGGGGAAATTCTTACCATGATAAAAATATGGATAGAAAAGCTACAGGTGTAATACCACACTTGTGAGACTCTAAGTCCTCCCAGCCCACATCGAGAATAGAAATAATATAAAATTGTATACCCTGGCACTCCTTTTTCACTTAGGACTTCATTACTGCAGCAAGACAAGAAAAGGAAGAGAAGGTATGAAAATGAGAAACAAAAAAATTCCTTTACTGATGACATGATTATCTATAAAGAAACTCTTTGTTGCCGTTGTTGGTTTGGGGGAGGAGGAGCCGACTTGGCAGTGCTCCGGGCTTACTCCTTGCTCTTTTCTCAGTGATCACTCCTGGCCAGACAATGCTGGATGTGGCCTCCACCCCCCTCCCCCCACCCGAAGGTGCTCATAGTCTACGCAGGTTCAATCCTTAGCAAATGATCCTCCAAGCCTTGCCAAAAGTGATCTCTGAGCACAGAGCCAGGAGTAAGTCCAAAGCACGACTGGGTGTGGGCCAAACTCCCCACCCCCCCACCCCACTGACCTCTACCACAAAATGTGGGGAGGAAACCCTTTAAGTGAGGTCAGCAAAATGAGGATAAAAATAGCAATGCATAAAAGTCCTTTTCTTTTTCATATATACCAGCAGTGCCAATGTTCATAGGGGACATGACTGACTCTGCCACGTGGCCACCTCTGTGTTCCCAGGAAAGTCCCATGTGTGCAGATAGCTGGATAAACTTAAGGCAGGACAGGTAGCAGCTGGTGGCAGTTGCTACAGAACATACTAGAAAACTCAGACGCTCCATTTTCAGGTATACCATAAAGTTACAGAAATTAAAACAGTATGATATTGTGACTGGAGCAATAATACAGTAATCTAGGTAGGGCACTTGCCTTGTACGTTGTCAACCTGGGATTGATCCTTGGTACTACAGATGGTCCCCTAATCCCCATCAGGAGTAAGCCCTGAGTATCACTGGGTATGGCCCCAAAACAAAAAACCAAACAAAAAACCCAATATGGTTTCGCTATATAAGACACACACAGATAATGAAGAACACCCACAGATTCATCCAGCTGGTCTTAGATAATGGAGCAAAAGGCACTGCAACAGAGAAAAGTAGTTTTTCTCCTATTCTTTTTCTTTCTTTATCTCTTTCTTTCTTTCTTCTTTAATTTTTCTTTTCAACTATTGGGCCACATTGGGCTCTGCTGGGCCTTGCTTCTGGTGATGTGCTCAGGGATCAGTTCTGGCCGTGCAGATATGCAGTCATAGGGATCTAACCAGTGTCCAGTGTGCGAGGGGAGTGCCTTCCTTCCTATACTAACTCTGAGCCAGAGAAATGAGTCTTTTTCAACCAAATGATACAGACCATCTGTTCACATTTAAGTGAACAAAAGAATGAGCCCACACAAATAACATTTTTCACAAAATAATTGCAAAGGGTTTAGAAATCTAAATGTAAAGTGTAATATCTATAAAAATTATATAAGAAAACACTAGAGCAAATCTACACTGGGTAAGGTGACAGTTTACAGATCCAGCACCCAAAAAAAGGCCATTAAAAAGCCTGCAATTTAACTTTATTAGCACTAAAAATCTGTTCTAAGATGTTATAAAAGAATAAAAGATGAATTTAACAACATACTTTAAAAACACATAACTATTACAGACCTTGGATCCAAAATATACAAAGAAGTATTGAAATACGGTTTAAAATGTACACACACAAACTCCTACTAAGAAATGGGAAGAAGACTTAACAGATAACTCAAAAAAGATATGGCAATTGAAAATAAGCATGATAAAAAATGCTTAACATTATTCGAGAACTAACGATGAAAACAAATCTGAGAAACCACTATGTAAATATGTAAACATTGGGCTGGTGAAAATGAAACCACCAATAATACAAACGTTAAGGATGCAGTCCAATAACTTCACTGATAAAAGAAATACAAAATGTTGGCATCATTTAGGAAGAAATTTCAAGAGCTCATTCATTATCAAGTCAGAAGATTCCATCAATCCAGCAGTGGGGCTACTAGGTATTTACTCAAAAAATTTGAAACAGACGTTCACACCCAAATTTGCATGCAAATGTCTCCAGCAGATTTATTCCTAATCATCAGAAAGAGAAAGCAATCAAGAGGTCCTTTAATAAGCAAATAAGTAAATTGTGGTCTATCTATAGTATATAGTATTAATGATGTAAAAATGACTAAGCCAAGGAAAGGAGATCACAGAAGAATCAAGGAATGATTACATACATATGTACACACACACATTTGAAGTGTCAGTCAAGAAAGGCTACATGGTACATTATTTCACTTATATGACATGTGGAAAACATAAAACTACAGAGATTTCAAAAACAATCATGGGTGGGGGAATGATGAGAGGGGAAATGGGGAGAATTTAAGAAGTATAGCAAAAGGGATTTGTTTGTTTGTTTGGAGGCCACACCCAGGGCTTACTCCTGGCTCAGTACTCGGGGATCAATCCTGCCTCTGTACTCAGGGATCACTCCTGGCTCTGTACTCAGGGATCACTCCTAGCTCTGTTCTTGGGGATCTCTCCTTGGCACTGGAATCCAACCGCATCGGCCACATGCAAGGCAAATGCCCTGCCATTGTATCATCTCTCTTGACCCCCAAAAGGGATTTTTTTCTGAAGAAGAAAACTTTCATATGATACATATGATACTGTAACACAGAATACATGATACCATGCATTTATCAAAATCACAAAACTTAACAAAAGGAATCTTAAGGTATATAAACCTACAATCTGAGGCCTTTCTCTCCCCAACACACAGTCAAATTATGAGTCAAACCACAGTCAAAACATCAGGCAAATCCCAACTGTGAGAGTCTCCAACCTAGTCAGTGTTCCTCAAATCAGGACAGCTCACCCAAGACAGGTAAAGCCTGAGAGAAGAACAGCCAAAGGAAAGGAGTCTTTGAAGAAATGACCCCAAGATATAATGCAGTAGTATCTTAGATGGAACCCTAAGTTCTAAGGAAATCTGAGTCAAATATGAATTCACTGTAGCAGTACTGATTCATTAACTGCTAACAAGTGGCCCATATAATTAAAGCAACTTCCTATAGAGGAAGCTGGACAGGTGAGGTCCTGGGAAATATTCCATACTGTTATAATAGCACAATACTTTCATGTAATCAAAGCTTCTAAACAGAGCTCATTAAAAAAGCAAAGATCCATTTGTTTATAAATTGAAACAAATGGAAATAACTTCAAAAAATGACCTATCTATAAAATAGGGTCCTCCCGTTGTTCATCGATTTTGCTCGAGCGGGGCCAGTAACGTCTCCATTGTGACACTTGTTACTGTGTTTGGCATACTGAATACGTCACGGGGAGCTTGCTAGACTTTGACGTGTGGGTGAGATACTCTTGGTAGCTTGCCAGGCTCTCTGAGAGGGGGGGAGGAATCGAACTCGGGTCGGCCGGACTGGCTGCACGCAAGGTAAATACCTTACCACTAAAAGAATGAGCTAAAAATCATTTCTTTTGAAACAGTGAGAGGGACAAAAGGATGGATAAACAAAAACAGCAATTTGCAGACAAAGTGTATATAAAAAGTTGGTTCAAATAAGTATTTTTAAAATTTTGAGTATAGTTAGTAAAAACTGTAGACTGTAAATGAAGAATACTTCTCCACTAGAAAGAAATCCTTTCTGAGAATAAGAAGTAGAGAGGAAGCAGGGGGCTGGAGCAATAGCACACGGGTAGGGCATTTGCCTTGCACGAGGCCGACCCGGGTTTGATTCCCAGCATCCCATAGAGTCCCCTGAGCACTGCCAGGAGTAATTCCTGAGTGCATGAGCCAGGAGTAACCCCTAAGCATAGCCAGGTGTGACCCAAAAAGAAAAAAAAAAGAAGAAGCTGAGAGGAAGCAGAGGCCCAGAGAGCAGTTTGGGGGTCTGGTTTTGGTTTGGGGACATACCTGGCAGTGCTCAGGGGATGGTCTTGGCTTTGGGTTTGGATATCTCTCCAGGTGCAACATGGGAAACCACGCAATGCTGAGAACTGAATCAGGCTCAGCTGCAGGCAAGGCAAGAGCCTAAGTCTCTGTATTCTCTCTCTGGCAGTTTTAATTTTTATGTTTCTGTACTTCCTTGACAAAGTAAAAATGTTTTCCTAAACCGTAAGACTATTAGGGCTGGGGAAATGGCTAGAGGGCTGGTGGGTATACTGCGCTAGTCGAGCATCACGTGGGGGTAGTCCTTACACCCCAGCAATTTGCTGGGTGTGGCCCCCAAACGAACTCCAACAGACCACAGAAATAGAGAAATACAATACCTTTTAAAATAACAGGATGTGTGTATGCTGTGTGTGTGTGTGTGTGTGTGTGCGCGCACGCACTAAGTATATGTAAATGAAACTGGTCCCAAAGAAATTAGGAGATCAATTCAAACTTTTAGATGAGTAATTTTTCTGTGCAGGGACTGCTGTCTGATATTTGACATTCTCCAGAAAATCTCTGATGAGGACAAGTCGAACACTCACAAACTTAGTTTTGCGGAGGAACAGCAGCCTAGAAGGGAACTTATTGGTGACTAGTACCCACCAGTAGCAACACACCCTTCCTAAAAATATGCTCCCTGATCTTTCTTCCTAAAAACTATTTGTGATACTGCAGACTTGACGGTTACTTTGAGTACCAGTCCATGCTGTCTGCTTGTTACAAATAAAGCCCCTTCTTAGCCCCTCATCAGTCTCTCAAATTGATTGTTCCCCAAGGGCAAGGAACCGACCTTCATTGTTACACAGGTATAAAATGAAAAGAACATACTTTAATTTTAACAGCTTGTATTTCTTTAATTCTAACAGCTTGTACTCCTTTAGAAACTAGGTAAAGGACCAAGATAAACATTTAGCACCTATAAAGGTGTACATGAAGAGTAAAACTTACTTTTTCTTTTGAGTAAGGGAGTCAAACGAAGAGAGACTGTTTTCTCTTTAAATTCTACCTTGTTTCAAATAGATTCTGAGGTGCCTAAAGGATAACTGGTGAGTATGATGATGAGGCATACTTAGGCAACTGGGATTAGAACTCAGGAGGAGGAACAGAACTTGAGGTCAGGTGCAAGGAGACAGAAGTATGAGCTCTGGCAAGACTGGGAAAGCAAAAACAAGCCTGTGAACTAAAGCTTGGGCAAACTATAGTCAAAGAGGAGAAAGGCAGAGCTAGAGATATAGGTCCGTGACCGAATAGCTTGCAAAGAAGAAAGAAAATGAAATGAATGCAATGCTCTAAAAGAACAAGGGAGGAGAGAGTGAAGAAAGAGAGTGAGGAGAATTGCTCCTCCACCCCAGGACCATGACTGATTGAGACAATGGATAGCCTTAGTCCCTACCCGCTTCTCTGCAGGGCCTTATAAACAGAGAACTCGCCAATGCCAAAGTCAAAGCCATAGCACCATCTACAGAAAAACAAAAGAAACCAACCCCAAAGCACAATCAGAAAAATCAAGCAGGACATCGTACTAAAAATAAAGAAGGAAGGCAGGGAAGAAGGGTGTGCGGGGGTGGGGGGGGGAGGGCTGGAGGGTGGAGAGAGAGAGAGAGAGAGAGAGAGAGAGAGAGAGAGAGAGAGAGAGAGAGAGAGACTGGAGACAGAGAGGCAGAAAAAGACACACACACACACACACACACACACACACAGATGGAGCAATAGTATAGAGGTTAAGGCATTTGCCTTGCATAAAACTTACCCATGGTACCACATATGGTCCCCTGAGAACCATGAGGATTGACACCTGAGCACAGAGCCAGGAGTAGACCCTGAGCAGTACCAGATGTGGCCCGAAACTCCATCCCTACCCTCCAAAAATGAAAAATCTCCAGAGAGCAAACATAAAGACACAAAGCATTTAGAAAAACCATCATACTAACAACAACAACAAAAATCAGAAAATCAATTAAACACACGAAAAACAGATCCATAATATCAAAAAGAGCTACAGGAGCTGGAGTTCTTTGACAAAGAGATTAAAGACACCAAAAATTTCTAGAGAATTTGGATGTGAAGAGTACAATGCATAAAGAAATAAAATCTCTTACTAAGTCTAACATAGGAAAGAATTAGTACCACTGAAGATAAAATTACAGTAGTAACTCAAGGAAAAAGTAGCAAGATTTAGGAAAAATTAAGAAACTCTATAAAATGTGTCCATTTCCATTAGAGAAAACATAACGATAATGGGAATCCTGGAAAGTACAGAGAAAAAGAAGAGATATTTCCTTATTCAAAGAAATCGCTGAGAACTCTCCAAGCCTCAAGGAAGGTCAAAAAAACTGACAGAATACCCAAATTTATAAGAACAATATAATCTATACTAAATTTTAAACTGTTATAAAGGAGAAAAATTAAACGCAAAGGCATTTCAATAAGGTTTTCACCAGACCTTTCAGCAAAAAAACTCTATAGGCTACTATAGAACGAAGTGACATATTCACAACACAGAAGACAAAACCTATCAAACAAAACTCTCCAACATCAATGTTCAAATAGGATGGCAAAATAAAGGCTTTTCTAAATGAAAGTAAATGGAGTTTACCACCACCAGACCTGCACTCTGAAATTATGAAAGGAATTCTACATAAAAAAAAACCAACAAAAGCAACACACTCAAACCTTGAGTAAGGTGACACAATTTGGAACACTGAATCCTGAACACAGGCAGCATGAATCAAATGAAAGAACAATAAAACATAAAAAGGAAAGAATGAAAAGAATCTATATAACGAGGAAAATGAAGCTACTAGCACAAAAAGACATTAAATTCGTTACATACAGTTAATACTAACTCATAGTGAATGACTGGAGTAAAAAATTAATTCCAAGCCAATAACACACAAAAACAGGAACTACTTTTCCTATTCTGATATTTTACAATTTTAACCAAAATGGGTAATAAAAGACAATACTGACATTATATAATGAGGAGTCAATCTATCAAGAATATGAAATGTAACACATTAATATGTGTAAACATTGGTACACCTAAATATATAAATCTATCACTCATTAAAAGTCCTAAAAGAGTAAATACAGTGGCAGCAACACCACAATAGTAGGAGATCTCAACACAACACTTAGAGCAACGGAGAGATCTTTCAAAATATAGAGGGACAGTACAGGGGTTAATTAAGGCACATGCCTTAAATGCAGTCAACTCCAGTTTAATTCCTGGCACCACTTGGTGGCCTGAGCACAAAAATAGGAATGTGGCCCTAAACCCCTTAAAGTAAAATAAAATATGTAAACAATGCATTAAGTAATCTGTTGCATGTACTTGATAGACTTACGCAGAAATTTCCATCCCTAGAAAAACAAACATTCTTCCCAAGTGTACACTGGTACAACTCCAAAAATAGATCTCATTGCATTCATCTGGGGAACATAAAGCAACAAAATGGGAGACTAACACCCAGGAATGGCTGAGATTAGTACCAGGAATTTTGCTCCATGACTTGGAGGCCGGCCACACGTGCTAGGGGAAAAGGAAACTCAGATAGAGAAGAGAGCACCAAATAAAGGGTGTTGGGAGGATCCTCCCAGGGTGGGACAAGCATGCTGAAAGTAGACTATAGACCAAACATGATTGCCACTCAATGCCTCTCTTGCAAACCACAGGACCCAAAAGGAGAGAGAGAGAACAAATGGGAATGCCCTGCAACAGAGGCAGGGTGGGATGGGGGGGATGGGGGTTGGATGGGATGCTGGGACCTGTGGTGGTGGAGGATGGGTGCTGGTGGAGGGATGGGTACTTGATCATTGTATAACTGAAACCCAAGCACAAAAATTTGTAAGTCTATAACTGTAAAATTAAATAAATAAATAATCACTTAATCACTTAATCCCCGTTATTCATCGATTTATTCGAGCGGGTGCCAGTAACGTCTCCATTCATCCTGGTTGCGTGCTAGCGTAGCCCAATGGTATCTGTTCGTTTTAGGAACATGCAGAGTCTCAAACCGATCATTTAGGGTCTTAACGAAGAAGTCTGACCATCTTATAGGTGGGCGTCCACGTGATCTTTTGATGTCTCGTGGAATCCAATCAGTAATGGCTCTAGTCCAGCGGTTGTCTGTAAACCTCATTACGTGTCCAGCCCATCTGATTTTTGATGTCTTGGCAAATGAGACAGCGTCCCTGATTCTTGAGCGTTGACGAAGATCAGAACTCCGGATTCTATCTCTCATTTGAGTGAATCGTGATATTCCAAGCATAGTTCTTTCGATTCCTCTTTGAGAGACCCGAATAGTGTTCTCATCCTGTTTTCGTAGGGTCCAGGTCTCTGAGGCATATGTTAATGCAGGAAGAATAGTGGAATCAAAGAGATGTGCTCGTAGCTGGAGGTTCTTTGTCCTTTTAGTTATTTCTTCAATGCTCTTGAAGGCATTCCAAGCCGCTCTCTTCCTCCTGCGTAACTCAGGTGCCAGGTCATTCATCATGTTGATTTCTCGACCTAGGTATATATAACTGTTGCATTCGGAGATGGTGGTTCCGTTGAGAGCGAATGGAGCGTCAGGAACAAGGCTGTTTCTCATAAACATTGTCTTCGTAAGATTCAGCTGTAGTCCGACCTTTCCACATTCACGGTCAAAGTCGTTCAGCATTTGTGCCGCTTGGCTGATGTTTGGTGTTATTAGAACGATGTCATCAGCAAAGCGGAGGTGGTGTAGTTGCCGACCATCTATCTTCACTCCCATGTTTTCCCATTCCAGTCGTCGCATGATGTTCTCGAGGGTGGCACTGAAGAGTTTTGGTGAAATGGTATCACCCTGCCGAACCCCTCTCTTGATATGGATGATTACTTCTTTGTAGAATGGTGAGATCTTGGTAGTGAATCCGCAATAGAGCTCACGAAGGATCCTGATGTATTGAGTTTGTACGCCCTGATTGGCTAGGGCTTCCATGACCGCTTCCGTCTCAACAGAATCAAAGGCCTTCTTTAAATCAATGAACGTTAGACAGAGTGGCATCTTGAACTCCCGAGATACCTCAATGAGCTTGGTTATTGTGTGGATATGGTCGATGGTACTGAATCCTTTTCGGAATCCAGCTTGTTCACATGGTTGTCCTTCATCTAGTGTTCTGCTAATCCTATTCAGGATGACTCGAGTGAATAGTTTGTAGATGACAGACAATAGGCAGATTGGGCGATAGTTGCCAATGTCGTGGATGTCTCCTTTCTTGTATAGTAGTACGGTCTTGCTGGTTTTCCATTTGGATGGAACCTTGCATTCAGACAGGTAGCGTGTGAAGAGTCGAGCCAATGTATTGATGAGTACTGATGGTAAGTTCTTCAGGTGTTCAGGTCTGATCTTGTCTGGGCCAGGTGCTCTTTGTTTCTTTACCGACGAGATGGCATGTTGGATTTCGGAAGGGAGAACATTGGGAACGACATATCCATCATGTGGTATGTGGTATGTGGGCAAGTGGATGTGGCTATTAAAGAGATCTGAGTAGAAGTCATGAATAATCTTCTCCATTGCCCTTCTGCAAGATGTGATAGATCCATCATGATGTCGGAGGGCAGTCATCTTGGTTTTGTAGTTGGTGAAGGACAGGCGGGCATTACGAATGTTTTTCCCAGCTGCATCTACCAGTACTGCTGCTCTCCTGTTTTTGAGGTCATCCTTGATGGCTTCTCTGCACTGTTTTGCCAGTTCGGACGTTTGCTTGTGGTTGCCTGAGGCACGTGCCAAGCCACGTTGGTGAATAAGTTCAAGAGTGTTCGAAGAAAGACGGTTTTTTGTGGTTATCTCTCTCCTGGCATTCCTTGCACAATCATGGAGGTGCTGAATCATTCGATCGTATTCCTCATCAATGTTGTCAATGACGGCATCTTCCCATGTTGCCGCAACAGAGCCAAAGAGTTCCCAGTTGGTGGTTGTTCTGGGAGTCCTCTTCTTAAACCTTGCATTCTTTTCTCCTCGTTCTGTGAGGTAGAATTTTGCACGAAGAAGACGGTGGTCTGATCCCGTTTGGAATTTTGGGACAACAGCAACATCGGTTAGGCAAAACCGCCGATTGAATATGATGTGGTCTATTTCATTGTGGAACCGTCCATCGGGAGACTCCCATGTCCAACGTTTAGATTTAGCCTTTTGGAATTGTGAGTTGCCATGGAAGGTTTTGGTTGACATGATGAACTCAGACAGTCTGTCACCCTGTTCGTTCCATTCCAGGCCATGGGTTCCGATGTGGAGTTCATCGACTGATCTTCTTGGTCCTATCTTGGCATTAAAATCACCGACAATGATCTTGTAGAAGGTGTGATCTTCTTTATAGAATTTCTCCAGCTCCATGTAGAATTTCTCAGTTTCTCTTTCACCATAACTGGATGTTGGTGCATAGACAACAAAGATAGAAACTGCCGGTAGTGAGCCACATTTATTCAAGTGTAATCGTCCGATTCGGGTTGTTAGGCATTCAAATGAATCAATGCTCGTGACTAAGTTTGTGTTGACAAGGATACCGACACCACCGACGCCTCTTTTATCACATGTTCCAAGGAACAGTTCTTCTCCAGTGTCGAAAACAGCATGATGGGATTGATGTCTTCTCGTTTCGGTCAGACCAATGATGTCGTACTTGATCTTTCGTGCTTGTACCATAAGGTCTTCAATGGATGCAGCAGATGCCAGCATACGAGCATTAAAAGTACAGACAATCATTTTTGTTTTTCTGCGTTTTGGCAGCCTATGTTTGCCTTGGTGTTTTATCAGCCTCTCCTTCCATATCCTTCTCGACTCTGCATATTCAGGGTTAGGGAAATGAGATCCATTTATTACTGCATTCGCGGCCGCGCGACTATTTATTTACTTTTCTCTAAATTTTCAGGGTACCTTAAATATCCTTAAATATCCAACCCGCATGGCAGAGCCTGGCAAGCTATCCGTGGTCTATGCCAAATAGACCAAATTGATAAATAAATAATATGCTATAAAAAAAAATCTCATGTTGGAATGATAAATATATCTCAATTAATATGGGAAAATTGAAACCAAACCATGATCTTTTCTTATCGCAATGGTTTGAGGATAGAAATCAACCATTCACAACAATCACTGACACCAAACATCAATAATTCCTAGATGCCAACATGCCAATACATGTTGCCAGCAACCAAACTCAGGAGCTCCCATGGAGTTGACATGTACTCAACCACTGCAGCTATCTCCCAGCCCTCCCCCCCACCCTCCAAGTTAAGAGGTTGCTTCTTTTACCCTTCTTCCTAATGGGCTTATTTTGTTTGAACTTTCGTGACTGTTGAACTCAGTGCTTAAGAGTTCATTACGAGTAGACTGCAAGCCACAAGGCAATGCTTTCCTTTCCTTCCATATAAGCAGAATGCCTAATCTACTTGGGAACAACAGTTTACTCATCTAATTAGTTACATTTCTTGCCTCCCTCAACAGAGTGTGGATAAACATTAAATTCTGGTTTCCATGTAATTAGAATTGTGTAAATCATCTTTTAAAAATGTGCCTTTCTGGGGCTCGAGAGCTAGCACAGCGGGTAGGGCGTTTGCCTTGCACGCGGCCAACCCGGGTTCGATTCCCAGCACCCCATATGGTCCCCTGAGCACCGCCAGGAGTAATTCCTGAGTGCATGAGCCAGGAGTAACCCCTGTGCATCGCCAGGTGTGACCCCCCCCCCAAAAAAAGAAACTGCCTAACTGCCTTTCTTAAATCTACCCTCGTAATTCCTGCTCATCATCTCTCCTGAAATGCCAAGTACCTCCCTGTGCACAGCAACTCGGGAACTTACTGAAACCACATCTTAGGGACCCTCGGGCTGGTTTCATGATGACTAGTCATTGCTGATGATAGATCATGGGCTCAACTTCCAAACTTCTAGTCATGAACTGGTCTGTCCAATGAATAGTTCCCATCCAGCCACCCACCAAGAGTCAACTTTTAAGAACAAAAGACACATACTCCCCAAAGCATTATACAGATTCAGTGCAGTCCCTAAAAGGATACCCATGACATTTTTCAAAGAAATAGACAAAACACTCCTGAAATTCATATGGAACAAATAAATGCCCAGAAATAGCTAAAGCTATCATTGGGGAAAAGAAGACGAAAAGCATTACCTTCTCCAACTTCAAACTATACTACAAAGCAGTAGTAATTAAAACAGCATGGTATTGAAACACAGACTTGCAGACCAATGGAATAGAGTTAAATATCCGGACACAGATTCTCAAATATATGATCATTTAATCTTTGATAAAGGAGCAAGAAATATGAAGTGGAACAAGAAAACTCTCTACAAATGGTGCTGGCAAAACTGGATAGCTATGTGCCAAAAAAAAAAAAAGAATTCAGACCTCTGTCTAACTCCAGGCACAAAAAATCAGATCAAAATGGATTAAAGACCCCAATATGACATGAATCCATAAGGTACATGGAGGAAAATATAGGCAGAACCCTCCATGACACTGAAGCTAAAGTTATCTTTAAAGATGAAACATCACTGACCAAGCAAGTGGAAGCAAAGATAAACAAATGGGACTACATTAAGCTAAGAAGCTTCTGCACCTTAAAAGAAATGGTGGCCAAGATACAAAGACAGCCCACAGAATGGGAAAATATTATTTATCAAATACCCATCTGATAAGAGGTTAATATCCAAGATATATAAGACACTGGTAGAACTTTACAAGAAAAAAACCTCCAACCCCATCAAATAATGGGGAGAAGAAATGAACAGAAACTTCCTTAATGAAATATAAATGGTCAAAATGCACATGAAAAAATGTTCTACATCACTAATCATCAGGGAGATGCAAATCAAAACAACAATGAGACATCATCTCACACCACACACATCAAAAGAAAAAAAAAAGCAACCAGTGCTGGCGTGGATGCTGGGAGAAAAGAACTTTCTTTCACTGCTAGTGGTAATGCTGACTGGGGCAGCCTTTTTCGAAAACAATATGGGCATTCCTCAAAAAACTAGAAATTGAGCTTTCATTCGACCCAACAATGGCACTTCTGGGAATATATCCTGGAGGCCCAAAAGCACGCAAGAGAAATTCCACTTGCACTTCTATGTTTATCACAGCTCTGGTCATAAAAGCCAGAATCTGGAAATAACCTGTGTCCTCGAGAACAGACTACTGGTCAAAGAAACTATGGTACAACTACACAATGGAATACTATGCAGCTATTAGGAAAAATGAAAGGCCCTCCCGTTGATCGTCGATTTGCTCGAGCGGGCCCAGTAACGTCTCCATTGGAGACTTTGTTGTTACTGTGTCTGGCATATCGAATACTCTTGGTAGCTTGCCGGGCTCTCCGAGAGGGGCAGAGGAATCGAACTCGGGTCGGCCATGTTGGCCGCTTGTAAGGCGAACGCCGTACCCGCTGTGCTATCGCTCCAGCCCCAGGAAAAATGAAATTCCTTATAAATGGATGGACACAGAGAGTATCATTCTGAGTGAAATTAGTCAGAAGGAAAGGGACAGACATAGAACAACTGCACTCATTTGCAGGATATGAAAAAAAAATAGGAGATTAATCCTCAAAGACAACAGAAAGAAGGGCCCAGAGAACTGGTCCATAGTTGAAAGCTTTCCAGAAGTGGGGGTTGGGAGGTATGTTTTTTAAAAAAAAAATAGTATAAGACTATTATTCAAGGCCATGGAAAACAGAAGCCAGGAGCACTGTTCAATGGCTTGAAGCTTGCCACAAGTGTGTGGGGGATGAAGGGCAGTTAGGATAGAGAAGGGAACAGTATGACAATAATAGTTAGAAATGATCACTCTGGACAAGGATTGAGTGTTGAAAGCAGGTAAGGGGATAGACATGACAACCTTTCAGTATCCGTATTACAAACCATAATGCCCAAATGGAGAAGAGGGGAAAGGGGGAGGAGGGAGAAAAAGGAAGAGGAAGAAGAGGAGTAGAAGGAGGAGGAGGAGAAGGTAGAGGGGGAGGAGAAGAAAAGTGCCTGCCATAAATAAAGAGATAGGGTAGCGGGGCAGGAGATAAACTAAAGATACTGGTGGTGGAAAATGTACACTGGTGAAGGGATGGGTGTTGGAATATTACATCCCCGAAACCCAATCATGGACAACTTTGCAATTGTGTATCTCACTGTGATTCAATAAAAACATAAATAAAATAAAATAAAAATACTAAAAGTATACCAGAAGCTATTTTGTAGTTAATTAACCAAAAAAAAAAAAACAGGAACAAAGACACTGCTATCTCTTAGGGAATTCCAAAAAATTTAGACACTCCATTAGGAACTAACTAGGTTAAAGACCATATATTAGAATAAAAGATGTTCTTATAACTTCAGAAGTTATAAAGCTTTTAGGAGTTCTACTGCCAGGACCTGAGCACAAAGACCATATAAATATTTTTCTATCATCTCATGATACCATTATCAGTCCTTGGTTCACCAGTATTTGGACTTCTGTGACTTTAGAAGAAAAAGTAATTCTGGGTTGATTAACCCTCTCACTATTTGGGAATTTTGGTTATATGCTGAATCCTATGTGATAAAATATCGGAATACCACATGATAGAATTCACTTTGGTTCACTTCTAAATACTCACTTTTAGATATTGCTATGCAATTTTCTGGTTTTCACTATTTTGTAAGTATCTGTTATTGCAGTTTTTATTTCCTTTTATGTAAAAGGTAATAAAAAATTACTCTCCCAAATTAGCTTTGTTCGGTTGGGCTTTGTTCAAATGTTTGTTCTTAATACACTATTCAGTGGCATAACTGGTATGTGCCTATTTATTTTCTTTTTCTCTACCCAAGTACATGGGGCTTAATCTGCTTAATTCACTGATTTCCCAGAGGCTAAATGAATCCTCACCAAATATTAAACACTTGATAAATACTTACTGAATGAGTGAGTTCAGTTTAGATCTTTTAAACATTTGTTTATGGTTTGATGTATTAAATTTTTTGCCCACAGTAGAGGAAATAGTAAAAATGAAAGGAAGACAAATAATCATTAGCAATAATAAGAAATAAAGCAAGATTATATTGTAGGTTGAAAAAACTATTTTACAAAGGAGATTAAGTCATAGCTATATATGTGTATATATATACACACATGTAATATGACTACAAATATTATCCAAACTCAAATATAGATATAAATGACCATAAAGATAATGAAAGTGAATATAAGTAGTACGTTTACTGAATAAAAATTTGAAAAATAAAATAAAATGTACTGAGCATTAGAAAGACCTCAAAAAAAAAAAAAATGACCACAGAAAACACATACCCAGTATATTTAAGAACCATGCCATCCCTTGGTTAAGAACAAAA
This sequence comes from Sorex fumeus, assembly GCF_029834395.1. Lineage (NCBI taxonomy): Eukaryota > Metazoa > Chordata > Mammalia > Eulipotyphla > Soricidae > Sorex > Sorex fumeus. The sequence continues at coordinate 4,902,143 of NW_026606183.1, forward strand.
TAAAAGTGACACAAGCATCCCCTGGTTGTGATCAGTATTCTGTTCCTGAACTCTAATACTATGCATAAAAATGCTAAGTGAAAATATATGTCCCATTATTCTAAATGGAAAAACATTTAAATATACTACACATCAACTTATAGGCTCCCCAGATTTTCTTAAAATGAACTGAAAGAGGATAACATGCCTATACATCAAACAACTATTTAGTCTGTGAGATGTGTAAAACACTGCTTCCTGATTTAAAAACTGGAAACAAACTGATTTACTGAGCAGTTACTCAGTGAAAGAAAGTGGCCTTGCTCAATCAGTGCTGGGATCATCAAGCAGCAAATCCCCTTTTCCAAGTCACTAACTCCAGTCCCTGGTGGGCCACTAATTGCATTTGGAATGTCATGCAAGACTCTATTGTTTGGTTTTAAGCGCTACATTGAGCTTTGGGGAATGAATAGTCTTTTTCCCTTAACAAATATCAATTAAACACAGAATTGAAAGATTTCTATGTTAAAGAAATATTAAATACAAAAGAGGGGGCTTCTCCCTGGAGACCAGGCAGCTAAAGGGAGATCATCTGTAGGGTCTTGCCTGCTTTAGGAGATATGTCACCTCTTCTAGCCTACTGATGACCTGGTGATACTGAAGGTCAAAGGACAGATAAGCTCCACTAACTTACAGATACCTGGAGTGTGGAACTGAACCACATACTACTGTTGAAGTCACAATCTAGTCAGGGCTGATGTTAATATGCAGCTTCATGTAGAAGACATTTTCTCAAATGAAAAAAAAAAACAAAATCTTTGGTCCTAAAAATCAGCTGTTTATAATAGATACTACTCTGTATATCTGGTTGTTTAGATCATCAAGTTCTAGAAAATTTCTACTGAATAAATTATTCACTGTTGCACTAATATTCTAAATAAAACTACAGTACTTCAAAAATTACTCTTCACTCATGATATAAAAATTTTTAATGAAAACTGGAAAGCATGTCAAGATATCTATAACCCCATTATAAAATTATGGTTAATGTTTTCAATGAAGTTTTAAAGTAAACGTAGTACTTTAAATATGTACAAATATGTAAATACTTTTATACAAATATGTAAAATGTTATTTTGTATCTAAACTATAACAATAATAGTAATAATGAGAGGGTTGGAGATATAGCACAGAAGGTAGGGTGTTTGCCTTGCATGGGGCCGACCCAGGTTCGATTCCCAGCATCCCATAGCACCGCCAGGAGTAACTCCTGAGTGCAGAGCCAGGAGTAACCCCTGAGCATCGCCGGGTGTGACCCAAAAAGCAAAATAAATAAATAAATAAATAATAATAATAATACCCTTTAACACCATCAAATGAGTAAGCCTCTATTCACATGCTAGACACTGCTCACGTGTGGATGGATGGATGATTCATCCACCGTTTGTTTGATTCCTTCACCCTCTTGCTTGTAGATTCCAGTAGAATTGAACTATCTATCAAGTCACCCAAGATTTCCAAACCTCCAAGTTCTGCTCTTGCTTCCCATGGGGACTAGTGCTCAGTGAAGGCTCAGGAAGCTCAGGACAAGTGGGAGACTAGGTCTCAGGGTAGCTGACATTGAACTCCTTAGCATTTCATGACATTTATGTGTCACCAGGATTATGCAGGAAGCATTAACTGATTGCTAATTAAGCGGGTAGGGCATTTGCCTTGCATGCGCTGACCCAGATTTAATCCATGGCACCCCATCTAGTCCCCCGAGTTTATCAGGAGTGATCCCTGAGTGCAGAGCCAGAAGAAAGCCCAGAGTACCACCAAGGGTAGCCCCCAAACAAACAAACAAACAAAAAAAAGTGACCTTACATCTGCCATTCCTTAACACCACCCACATATCTGAGTCCCCTGCCCCCTGCCCCCATTGCTTCTCTATCTCTTCTCCTCTGTCCCTTCATTCTGTTTCTTTCCTTCCCCTCCGTAGCTGGTTTCTGTGAGAAAGGAAAACTGCCTCTTACAATATACTGAAATTATTTACTGAAGGCAGTTTCAAGGGGAAAAATGTTCATCCTCATCCAAACTAGTCAGGACACATGAGAAATCTTGCCCATTTTCATGAGTCCCGATGTTCCTGCCTGTTGTGCAGTGCAGTCTACACGGGCTCACCCTGACAACTCAGTCCAGCCCCAACAGGTTGGGGTAACAATTACACATAGGTGTGGTCACAATCAATAGGGGTAGAATTCTTTCTCTCCGGGAAAGCTGCTTCTAGGACAGATTCTCATTTAGCAGATCGACTAACCCTGGAAGGGAATCCCCTGGGTGTGTTTCTCCTCTCCTTGTCCAACAAACATATAAGCATACATAATATAAATCATTTTGTATGGACACAGTAAGAAATACTTTAAGCTAATAGAATTGCTCTCCTAGGGCATCTCGATCTCAAGACTACAGTGCTCAGGCCAGATAGTCTTTCCTATCCCTAGCAGGGTCCTAGTCTTCTTGTTACTTTTGGATCATGATAGCATTTGTCTATGATAAAACTCTTAACTCATAGTTAAGAATCGTGGTACTTTGGCCTGGCCCATATCGATGCCAGGGTAGCACATATCTTGCCCTGGGTCCATTCAGTCTCTCATCGGGATGCTGCTTTTGGGGTGCTAGGAACTAAGGGCAACTGAGGCTTAAACCGAGAAAGCAGATGCCTGGGAGTGAATAATATTCAAAGCCAATTAAATCCTAAGTTACTAAGTATTACTAATATTACTAAGTTAATATTAACTGTCTTCCTGTATCTATACAAAAAGGACATTGCATTAAAGTAAACTATTCAAAAGACATAAGGAGAGGAGAAAGACAATATTAACTTACAATACAAGTTCAGTGTCCTAGAAGGATCTGACCTTACAAATTAACAGATTCTGATGAACTGGTTGGGGAAGAGAGCATAAAGAAGTGGTTACAGATAAACACAGGAATGGAAGTGACTCGGGGAGCACTGTGAAGGGTGTAACCTAAGCTCCTTGTGGCAAGGGAAAAAGGACAAATCAATTGTTAGGCCTAAAATATTTGGAGCTATATTCCAACATCTCCCCCTTTTCTGTTAACAAAATGCCAAAGATTATAATAGTTCCGATGGGTCATGGACTCAGTATTGGCTAGTCTTTTCTGAAAGACGCAGGATCCTATAACCAATAGAATGAACATGATAAATAAGGCCATACCAGCACTACCAATAGCGTGGGTAATGCTTTGCCAACATGACCTCGGGTCAAGCCCTGAAATATGTCTTTAGATACTCTCACCTTCAGAATAAGATTGTTTGGGTGTTTAAGGATAACTCCCAGGAGTTCAGTATGAAAACTTAGCCCAAAGTATTTCAGATGCATTATAGGGCCTTGACCCAAGGTCATGGTGGCAAAACATTACCCACGCTATTGTGTAACCTGATAAACCTAAGCTCCTTGTGGCAAGGGAGAAAGGACAAATCAATTGTTAGGCCTACAATACTTGGAGCTATATTCCAACAAATCATTAGTCCATAGTCTTTGGGGACTTAAATGTTCTATTTGGAAAAAACATAAAAATCTATTGTGGGAAATTGCCACCCCTTCCCTTCTCCCTGCTCAATAAAAACCCCAAGGTCAGGGCAGTCCCCTGGGTAAAACAAGCGTTGACAACTGCAGCCACACAGAAACATCTTACTGGGATGACAGGAGGTTGCCATAACTTCAGTGCTACATAGTAAATGTCCTTACTGATTGCTTATCACCCTACAGTCACAGCTATGTAAGCATTCCAGCCATTATTCATAATGTACATGATAAAACATAAAGAATGGCATCATAATGGGAGCCAAGGGGAAGATAATGCCAAACCAAATAAATAAGCCACACTGCTCCTTGCTGGAGGCCGTGGAAGCTAGCTTGCTGCCGGAACAGACCACAGCACCTGGATCATGACCGACTCTGCTGGACAGAGTAGAAGTCACCGGCCTGACTGGTCCAAGTGGCAATCAGCCACAAGATACCACCAAAATATGTAGGTGTGCACATGTGCACCTATGTGTATGTGTCTGGCATGTGTCTCTCTATATATTTCTCTAAGTAGCACTGAACTGTAGCACTGTTCTCCCATTGTTCATCGATTTGCTCGAGCGGGCACCAAAAACGTCTCACAACAAATTGTGAGACTTGTTACGTTTTTGGCATATTGAATACGTCACGGGTAGCTTGCCAGGCTTTGCCATGTGGGTGAGATACTCTCGGTAGCTTGCCAGGCTCTCCAAGAGGGGAGGAGGAATCAAATCCTGGTCGGCTGCATGCAAGGCAAACGCCCTACCCGCTGTGCTATAGCTCCAGCCCATTTCTCCAAGTACTACAAATACTTGTTTCATTAAAAATTCAATTGAGGCAAGAGAGCGATGGCTCAATGGGCTGAGTGCCTTGCATGCATGAAACCAGGTCCAACCCCAAGACCCATATGGTCCCTTGAGTTACACTGGAAATCATCCCCCAGCACAGAGCAAGGAGTAGCCATGAGCAATGCCAGGTATAATGGTTTTTTTCTTTCTAGAAGGGAAATAATAGAATTTTTTGCCTTTTTTTAAAGGCTATTTTCTAGTTGTTAAAATAAGCATTCAAAGCAGAGACCCATTTAGAGTCCTTTGTTTTAAAATGTACATATCCAAGTCAGTAGCACTGTTGCACTGTCCTTTCATTGTTCATTGATTTGCTTGAGCGGGCACCAGTAACAACTCCATTGTGAGCTGTTGTTATTGTTTTTGGCATTTCGAATACCCACAGGGAGCTTGGCAGGCTCTGCTGTGCAGGTGAGATACTCTCGATAGCTTGCCAGGCTTTGCCAGGCTTTCCGAAAGGGATGGAAGAATCGAACCCAGGTCGAACACGTGTAAGGTAAAAGCCCTACCCACTGTGCTATTGCTCCAGCCCATCCAAGTCAGAATTTTAATTAAATAATTTTTCCAAATTAGGACCCATAAAGTCCTTTACCTAAAAAATAGATTATGAATTCTCATTAAACTATTTGAAGTTTTATGTAAATAAATCATCATTCACTAGTTCAGCATTTTCCAAGATAACCCACTTCATCCTCTCCTCAAAATCAGCTTTGCTATTCCCATTTTACAGATGAATAAAATGAAGTACAAGCTGCTACCTCACTATCACAAAGCTCTAAGAGAAGGAACCAGGTATTGAGGGCTGCAGGGAGAGTACAGTGGGTGCCCTTTCCTCACTTTTCACCTGGCTACAGCACTGAGCCCTTTGCAGGAGCCAGATGATCACCACTAGGATAAGCCTATACCCAGTGGGGCATATCTACACAGCAGTGAAAATCTTGCCATGCTGGACATAATGACTCATCTAGTTAGCAGCAATCAGGTTTCCCGTTTATGAGCCATCCTGGCTCTTGACCTTTGGCTAAGGACCACTTGATATGAGCAAATCGTCAAGCCTTGTCAGATTTGTCTGATCACTTTCAACTGAGATTTGACAGTTAGAGACCGTAGCACTGTCCTCCCGTTGTTCATTGATTTGCTCGAGCGGGCCCAGTAACGTCTTCATTGTGACAATCGTTACTGTGTTTGGCATATAGAATACATCACGGGTAGCTTGCCAGGCTTTGCCGTGTGGGCAAGATACTCTCGATAGCTTGCCGGGCTCTCCGAGAGGGGTGGAGGAATCGAACTCAGGTCAGCCAGATGCAAGGCAAACGCTAGAGACATTTCTTTTTTTTTTTTCCAGTGAAAATTTATCTTTATTTATGGGCTTTTTAAAAAATTTTATTGAATCACCGTGAGATAGTTATAAGCTTTCATATTTGGGTTACAATCACACAATGATCATTTCTTTAAAATGTCTGTCCAAGTGTTCACATGGATGAATGGATGAATGTCTCTCTATCCAAATGTTCATCTGAATGAAAATGTTCACATGGACGAATCTACTACCAGTTTCAGAGATGCTCAGAAATCACTGTATGAGCTTTACTGCCAAGAATTCCTACCCATTTAAAACCACATTTCCCATCTGGAACCATATGGATGCCTTGAGAAAATAATTTCTGAGGGTTCCTATAAAGCAGGAAGTCACTTCTGGTCTAGTGCAGCCCATACTAGAAAATCTATAGAATTTAGGATATGTAAATACTTAAGGGTACAGAGAAAAAAAAATGCAAGTATCCAGATCCACAAGATCGGTTAGGATTATTTTTGTCACACCCGGTTTTAGAAGTGTTTACACTTGCTCCAGGATCAATCTTGCATGGAACCCCAGGCTTCACACAACACAACACAACACAACAGGAAGCCGACCTGGATGCAGTAGAACACTCTGCTATTCTCTGTGATGTTCAGTACTGAGGAAGCAAGCACTCAATAAATGGTGTAGCCACCTACAACTTTCTCATAAAAATAAGCTTAATTATTTTATTAGAAAATACAGGCTTATTCCAGCTTATCAGTCATTTCCTAGATTTCTTGGTCTAAATGTATGACGACGAAGAGGTGCCTGAGGTAAGAATCTGGGCCTCTCTGTAAGAACAGTGGTTTTCATGCCATTCTGCGACTTCACCATAGGGGAGCTCTTACTCAGCTCTTTGACCAGGATGAAAATACAAACGTTTCTAAACGGTTCCAAGCTACACTGGGATTCCTTCGTATATGCCACCACTAAGACTTTTCTTAATTTAAGGCTGGATCTCAATTCATACCACTGCAGATACACATCTACTTAATGAGGAAGGCAGAATGTTCATTTGTGTATACCCCATCCACAATGCCTCCCAGAGGCTTCATTTAATCTGGAAACCTAGCGTTGAATCAGTCCAAGTCGAGTAAGCTTGACTTCTTTTTAAATGGAAGTTTCCTAGGAAGTAGGGTCATCAAACATATTCCTTAAAAAGTATAGTTCAGAATATTTTTTAATTCTCCACTAATAAAGGAATGAAGGGAAAAGTCTTAGAAGAGAGTACCAATAAATAATGGATGAATTTCAAGAGAACTGAATTTTAATTCCAAGAAAGTGGGGCTGGAGAGATAGCACAGCGGGTAGGGCATTTGCCTTGCACGCGGCCGACCCAGGTTCAATTCCTCGCATCCCATATGGTCCCCTGAGCACCGCCAGGAGTAATTCCTGAGTGCAGAGCCAGGAGTAACCCCTGTGCATCACCAGGTGTGACCCCAAAAGCAAATAATAATAATAATAATAATAATAATAATAATCACTGTCACTGTCCTCCCGTTGTTCATCGATTTGCTCAAGCAGGCCAGTAACGTCTCCATTGGAGACTTTGTTGTTACTGTGTTTGGCATATCGAATACGTCACGGGTAGCTTGCCAGGCTTTGCCATACGGGCGAGATACTCTCAGTAGCTTGCCGGGCTCTCTGAGAGGGGCAGAGGAATCGAACCCAGGTTGACCGGGCTGGCTGCGCACAAGGCACACACTCTACTGCTGTGCTATTGCTCCAGCAATAACATTTTTTTGCCAATCACTAAAATACACTAATTTCAACAACCCATCACTTTAAATGTTTCATGCTGACCTAACTATATAATTATATTGATATATTGTAGGTAGACTTCATCAAATTACAAATACAATAGGCATAGTCTTTACAGCTCATTGGGTAATACTCTGAGGTATAATGATCAAATCCAAAACTATTTTCTTATAATGTGAGAGAAAAGGCAACCTATTTAGGAGATAATTTCGATCAGATGAAATTTTCCTCCAGCACTAAGATCTTGGCAATAGATCATCACAGAATTACAAACTTAGTGTTTTAATTAGCTTCTAGTAATCCATGAAAATCTTTTCCTCAACATAATATGTATTATGCATCTTATTGTCTTGGGTGCAAAGGAAAAATAAGAAAGGGAAAAATTCTAACTTAGGTAAGATTATCTTCTGGATAAGGATTTACTATTTGACAATATGAAGCACTGTAGAGCCAAACTAGAGTTTAATTGCCAGCTTGATGGTTTTAGTTGCTGGTATTCGGGTTCTCAGAAATAATGGTCTCCACATGATGATGTAGAAGAACTGTAACACTGTAGCACTGTTCTCCCATTGCTCATCAATTTGCTCCAGTGGTCCCAGTAACATCTCCATTGTGAGACTTGTTGTTACTGTGTTTGGCATATCTAATACATCACGGGTAGCTTGCCAGGCTTTGCCGTGCGGGCAAGATACTCTCGGTAGCTTGCTGGACTCTCCGAGAGGAGCGGAGGAATCGAACTTGGGTCAGCCACGCTGGCGGCATGCTAGGCAAACGCCCTACCGCTGTGCTATCGCTCTAGCCCGTAGAAGAACAAATGTTAAAAAATAGAAAAACACACAAAGCCAACAATTTTGTAAACATGCCTCCTCATTTATATAAAAGGGTAATAACAACACCTAACTAATATGAAAGTGTGAAGATAAAGGAAAACAATGCAGATAAAGATTATCAGGCCTAGAAAAGAGATCATTTAATAAATGTTAGCTATTTAATGTGAACTGCTGGGCAAGAGAGACAGTACAGATGGCAGGGCACTTGCCTTGTACCTGGATGGCCCAGATTTGATTCCCCCTCTGCAGCCAGCCCCCTTCCCCCACCACACATACACACACACACACACACACACACACACACACACACACACACAAACACACTACATTAGGCCCTTGAGCACCATAAGGAGTGATCCCTGAATGAAAAGCCAGGAATAAGCCCATGGCATCATTGAGTGTGACCCAAAAACAAACAAAAAATGTAAGCTGTTGATATTAAGTCTCATGATGTACAGTAATAATGCTCTCCACAGTATCAAGGGTCTGCCTTCACGATTCTGAAACTGCTATCTAATCGTATTACACCCTTACTGGTATAGTGACCTGGTCAACAGGACAGACCGTCTACCAGTGGGTCCTAGAAGATCAACATAGGGTGGGTTTAGCACAGCGATCTTGGCAGGAACAGCAACCCTGAGAAGTAGTACATACTATACAGAGAAACTGAGGATTGACATAAGCACAAACCATGAAGGCTTTTAAGAAAATGTTTTTAACGTAAGCCAAAAAGAAACTCTGTGGTAGTCCTGAAACAATTCTAGAATTAATTGGTAGTAATACTGAACATCTTGTGAATATACAAAAAAAAAAATAATAATAATAACTCAAATCTCAAAGAAAAGCAACCTGTGCACAAATGCTCTCCATCTTCCAGAGGTCTGAGTTTCCATCCAGTGGTAGTGGTGGAGGATTCAGGTGAGGCGGGAGAGAAGAGATTTGCTATTCATATTAGCAACCTGTATCTGTCAATTCCAGTTCCTTGGGCTTGAAGAAATCTTTTCTGACAAGCTAAATAAATTCATCCTGCTGAGACTCACCAAGTTGTTTAAATAAATGGTATCCTTATTACCTTTTAGCAGTTGTTTATTCTCCATAGCCCAAGCTGGAGGTAATCATTCCCAGGAGTCTGAATACCAGCGGGCATGCATACATGCATTCTCACCCTTTTGCTATAAGTGTTTATTAAAGGAACGTTACGGTCAAACTACTATTTTAAGCATCAAGGATACAGTAGCAAACAAGATAATGTCTTGGCTCGCATGAGCTGACACTGAAGTTGGGAAAGACACACACATAAACACACAAGTCAGGTGGTAAAAGGTATTAAACAACCAGGGAAGAGGGATAGGGATACAGCCAAAGTGACCTGATATCTACAGAAGGTGGTCAGGGGTAACTCTCTTAAGTCACACTTGAACAAATTCCTGAAAGTGAGAAAATAAACCCTATCAAGGTTATAGAAAGACCACCGGATAGAAAAGAAATCAAACCTAAGTATCAAAAAACTCTATTCAAACAACTGATAGAAAAACGGGCAATATATGGAAAACCTACTAGAGGAATGGCTCAAAACCTGTAAAGATGTTCATGCCATTAATTAGAGAAATGCAAACTGAAACCAAAAACACATACAAGGCATAACTATGAGGTTAGCAAAATTTACAAAACTGACAACGGTCTGGGAGACAGTACATGCAGATGCTCTTCACTGGGTTCAATTCCTGGCAGTACAAGGTCCTTCGAATATTTCTGGGTATAGCCTAAAGGTCTGCAAGCACTGCTGAGTGTGGCCCTTGAGTCTCTGAGCACTGCCCATGTGGACTCTGTGACCCCAGCATCCAAGGGCTGGGAGCAATACAGCATCTTTGGGTCCTGTGTTGAACTAAGCCTGGTTGGCCTAGAATAGACAGTTGGGGACTCCTAGAACTCCTGAGCATTGCATAGAAGACACTCTGCCACCCCTGACCCCTACTCTGCAAAGGAAAGAAAAAATCTAAAGATAAAAAAAAAGTATAGATTATCAAACAAATAAAAATCAAGCTACAGAGACAGAAAATGGGTAGTGATTCTTTAATACGTATGCAATTTCAGTCTGGAGGGATAAAAAACATTTGGGAAACAGGATAATAATGGCTATACAACAATGACCAAGCCATCACTGGGAAAATTCATTGGCCCAATTTTACAGATTCATGACTAATCTTGGAAGAGATGCAAGACAAGCTGCTAGAACTCATGGGTACATCAGTCTTCAGGCTGAAAACTTGGAGCACCCTCAGGAGGGGGACAGACCATTGCCAAAGCCTGGGCAGCTGCACCCACACTTCACAGCTGCCCCCGTAACAATGGTCCAACTCCACTACTTCACGACTAATCTCTGCACCTTCCCAAGTAAACACAATTCTAGGTTCACTGGTTTTCTCAAAGTTTTCTCAGAGCAGGGAAGAAGCCTCTCCCCAACCTCCTTATACATCCAGAAGCCACAGAAGCCACACCCACGTACCAAAGTCAAACACAAAAACACTGTCCTCCCGTTGTTCATCGATTTGCTCAAGCAGGCCCAGTAACGTCTCCATTTTGAGACTTGTTGTTACTGGGTTTGGCATATCAAATATGTCACGGGAAGCTTGCCAGGCTTTGCCATGCGGGCGAGATACTCTCGGTAGCTTGCCGGGCTCTCTGAGAAGGGCGGAGGAATCGAACCCGGCTCGGCCAGACTAGTTGCGTGCAAGGCAAACGCCCTACTGCTGTGCTACTGTTCCAGTCATAATCATCACCATGTAAACTCACTGGCCCAATTCTATAGATTCTGGAGTTCCTGGAGTGCAAGGGCACGTGGCACTTCCACATTCCACAATACTGACATCCCAGTAGTTGGAGACTATATTAGATGGGAAAGTAGCACAGAAGCCAATTGAGCTCAATAAATAAAAACAGTCACACAGAAGGCTTAGCAACAGTTTAGCAACAGCTTCAGATAAGGGCTTAATGACCCCATGATGATGTAAGAATTTTCACAAATTCAGGTGGTGGGATTGGTGCCAGGACACTGAATGCCCGTAACAACGGTATTATGAACAACTTTGTAAAGCACGAGGCCTAAATAAACTAATAATGATAATAATAATTTTTTTAAAACCTTAAAATCCACTAGGGAATGAAGAGATGATATTGGGATTGAGAGGTCTCCTAAGCATCAAAATCTTAGGTGCAATGTTTTGGGAGTTTGTTTGTGAATCTTTTCAGTAAAGCACTACTGGCTGTGTGGGCCCCCCTTCTTTTTTCTTTTCTTCTTTTTTTTTTTTGGTGGGGGCGGGCAGATCCAGCAGTGCACAGGGCTTACTCCCGGCTCTGTGCTCAAGGATCACTCCCTGTGGCACCCCCACAGACCGTATGTGTGATGGAGATCAAACACAGGACAGCTGATCGTTCTGGCCTTGCAAGACAGTTTCTACTGAACGAAATTTGCTCAGAAAGATGTGAGGGAAAGGGATGAAAAGCATGTTTAAGAGAGAACATGGGTATCCCGGAGTGGAAAAGCCTCAGAGAGAAATACAGAAGCACATGTTCAAGAGAGAACAGCGGCTTGAAAGAGCAAGTCTTTTCCTTCTTCATATTTATCTTTCTTTACTTCACCCTGGGCTGGAGCGACAGCACAGCTGTAGGGCGTTTGCCTTGCACGCGGCTGACCAGTCCCACCTGGGTTTGATTCCTCCGCCCCTCCCAGAGAGCCCAGGAAGCTACCGAGAGTAACACGGCAAAGCCTGGCAAGCTCTCCATGGCATATTCAAAATGCAAAACACAGTAACAACAAGTCTCACAATGGAGAGGTTACTGGGCCCGCTCAAACAAATTGATGAACATCGGGACAGTGCTACAGTGCCGTGCTACTTCACCCAATTTCCTTCTTAATGTTTCTTTCTTCACCCAATTTTTAACTGCAGCATGTAATATATCTATAATTAGGCATAAAGTCAATTACTAAATATCTTCTAATCTACAAATTATGGGCAACATAGACGCATTGGTTTATTTAAGTATCATGCACAATTATCTCTGTAAGCTCTTAACAACGAAACATCACATAACTACAATAATGAAAGGTCAGTGAATGTCATCCATATCTGTAGAGAGAGGGCAGAAGTCCATTTTTTCTACCCAAGAATATGCAATGCAAAGTTTTTGTTTATCCTTTCAAATATGAGGTTTCAAGTATATTAATGCTACTGCTTAAACCCAGAAAGGGATTAATTACTTCAATTTCTTAGAGATCGTCAACTTGGTATGATAATATGCCAGCAGAAACATATATTAGTCATACCTCTAAATCTATTACCAAAGGTAGGCAGTGACATTTTACACAGAAAAAAAAGTGGGTTTTTTCCTCTTAAAATCAAGTAGAAATGCTTGATAAGTAGTTATGATAGACAGAAATTGAAGTTACGACTTTTTTTTTGCTATTATCTAGATGGAATTGCTTTTTTAGTTCACATACTCAAGTACCATATTTCTCTTCTCATACTTGAAAAATGAACATGTAAATGTAAGCATTTTATTGTATTGACCTGGAAATGTAAACATTATATTACTAAGAGTTATTTAAAAAAAGGCTATCTAGTTGGAGTTGCAGTAGCTCATAAATAGGCTGAAAACACTGGGACACTTCATTTATTTTGATTATAAAACACAAGAAATCCTTTGGCTTCAAATATCTGTTCCTGCTCAGGTATACTAAAACCCAAACCAAAAAAAAAATATATAGATATCCCAAATAATAATAATATAGAATATGGCATTTGGGGGCTGGAGCGATAGCACAGCTGGTAGGGCATTTGCCTTGCACACAGCTGACCCGGGTTTAATTCCCAGCATCCCATATGGTCCCCCAAGCACTGCCAGGAGTAAGTCCTGAGTGCAGAGCCAGGAGTAAACCCTGAGCATGACCCAAAAAAAGCAAAAAAAAAAAAAAAAAAAAGAGAGAGAGAGAATATGGCATTTTTAGAAACTTTTAATTTAAAAACTCAAATGATATATATAAAATAAAAACATAGTAGTAATATATATGACCCTGGTTAATAGCACATCTATACCATCCATGTTTCATTTCTGAATATTGAACAGTAGTAAAATAACTATATGTAGCTGTAGTTATATATAATAAATCTCTACTATAAATGTCATTCTATCCAAATAGTTGATACTATCTACTACACAATAATACCATATATTCAAAATGAAATAGATAGCAATGCTAACATTAATTCTTAAAAAAAAAACTATGTTTGTTTGTCTGTGGACCACCTAGTGTACTCAGGGGCTTACCTCGTGGTTCTGTGCTCTGGGGTCACTCCTGGCTGTACCTAAACTTTTTTTTTTTAATAACTTATACAATGCCAGAATGGAACCAAGCTCACAGCCAAAGCATCTGCTAGCAAGGCAAGTGCTTTTCCCACCTGTGCTCTCTCTGGCCCCTTAAAGAAAACTTTTTAAGAATAACTTCCTGCCATAGATCATTTTTCTTAAATAGCACAAATAAACAACACATTTTGAAAACTGAATTAATTCTTTTTTTTTTTTTTTTATTATTTTTTTTTTATTTATTTATTGAATCACTGTGGGAAAGGTTACAAAGCTTTCAGGTTTATGTCTCAGTCATGCAAATATCAAACACATTTCCCTTTACCAATACTTATTTTTTCCCATGAAGAACCCCAATAAAACCCCACCCCCCACCCCTCCCCGTCCCTGTGAGGCAGATGAATTCTAGTTAACACTCTATCCGCTTTGATTAGATTGTTTCAATAAAAGATTCACCACTATTATTTAGAGTTTCCCCCCCCCCCCCCCAAATCAGACATGCTGAAAAAGCATTGTGAAGTGATTTGCTTTCTACAGCTGGGTTCAAGAATTAAATGTTGGTTTTGGATTTCTGCTATTTTACCTATTGACCCTGGAAGTATTTCTACTGAAAGTCAGATAGTTAAGAAATTGGTTTCTGTGTTCTGGAGTCGTGGCCGTGCTGGAGAGCCGCTCGTGGGGGGCAACTGGTGGCCTCGGTAGGGCGTGAAGGGCGGAGCGAAACGCCCCCCTTCCCATGAGGTTTTAGTCGCCCCCACACTCCCGGCTCATACCTGCTGTCCACAAGGCTCCCATGTGGCCGCCATCTTTCTTTCCAGAGAGGAGAGGGCGAATGGGGCAACACCCTTTCCCCTCCGGCAGACTTGATGGGCTGGATCAACGCATAGTCCGTTCACTTTTCTGCTCCAAGCTGCTGGGTTCTGCATTAAGCCCTTGTGCTTCTGGGGCCATGGCCGTGCTGGAGAGCCGCTCGCGGGGGGCGACTGGTGACCTCGGTAGGGCGTGAAGGACGGACCGGAACGCCCCCCGACCCATGAGGTTTTAGTCGCCCCCACTCCCCCGGCTCATACCTGCTGTCCACAAGGCTCCCATGTGGCCGCCATCTTTCTTTCCAGAGAGGAGAGGGCGAATGGGGCAACACCCTTTCCCCTCCGGCAGACTTGATGGCCTGGATCAATGCATAGTCCGTTCACTTTTCTGCTCCAAGCTGCTGGGTTCTGCATTAAGTCCTTGTGCTTCTGGGGCCGTGGCCGTGCTGGAGAGCCGCTCGTGGGGGGCAACTGGTGACCTCGGTAGGGCGTGAAGGACGGACCGGAACGCCCCCCTTCCCATGAAGTTTTAGTCGCCCCCACACCCCCGGCTCATACCTGCTGTCCACAAGGCTCCCATGTGGCCGCCATCTTTCTTTCCAGAGGGAGGAGGGCGGAAGGGAGCAACACCCTTTCCCCTCTGGGCAGAAATGATTGCCTGGATTAACGCATAGTCCTTTCACTTTTCTGCTCCAAGCTGCTGGGTTCTGCATTAAGCCCTTGTGCTTCTGGGGCTGTGGCCGTGCTGGAGAGCCGCTCGTGGGGGGCAACTGGTGACCTCGGTAGGGCGTGAAGGACGGACCGGAACGCCCCCCTTCCCATGAGGTTTTAGTCGCCCCCACACCCCCGGCTCATACCTGCTGTCCACAAGATCCCATGTGGCCGCCATCTTTCTTTCCAGAGAGGAGAGGGCGAATGGGGCAACACCCTTTCCCCTCCGGCAGACTTGATGGCCTGGGTCAATGCATAGTCCGTTCACTTTTCTGCTCCAAGCTGCTGGGTTCTGCATTAAGTCCTTGTGCTTCTGGGGCCGTGGCTGTGCTGGAGAGCCGCTCGTGGGGGGTGACTGGTGACCTCGGTAGGGCGTGAAGGACGGACCGGAACGCCCCCCTTCCCATGAGGTTTTAGTCGCCCCCACACCCCCGGCTCATACCTGCTGTCCACAAGGCTCCCATGTGGCCGCCATCTTTCTTTCCAGAGGGAGGAGGGCGGAAGGGAGCAACACCCTTTCCCCTCCGGGCAGACATGATGGCCTGGATTAACGCATAGTCCTTTCACTTTTCTGCTTCAAGCTGCTGGGTTCTGCATTAAGTCCTTGTGCTTCTGGGGCTGTGGCCGTGCTGGAGAGCCGCTCGTGGGGGGCAACTGGTGACCTCGGTAGGGCGTGAAGGACGGACCGGAACGCCCCCCTTCCCATGAGGTTTTAGTCGCCCCCACACCCCCGGCTCATACCTGCTGTCCACAAGGCTCCCATGCGGCCGCCATCCTTCTTTCCAGAGAAGAGAGGGCGAATGGGGCAACACCCTTTCCCCTCTGGCAGACTTGATGGCCTGGATTAACGCATAGTCCTTTCACTTTTCTGCTCTAAGCTGCTGGGTTCTGCATTAAGTCCTTGTGTTTCTGGGGCTGTGGCCGTGCTCCAAACTTAACTCTGACTTTCAGGGAGAAAGATTGGGTGGTTTACTTCTCATTGATCACTTTGTATATAGAGAGATGTCGCGCGGCCGAGTAAGCGGCCGCGCGGTTTTGAGAAAAGGTCCTCGTTCCCGCATACTCGAGCTGTGTTTGTAGAGGCTTCTGGTCACCGGGGTTCCATCTGGGGGAGGCGGGATGCGGCACCTACTCCATCTGGAACTTGCGGGTGAACTCGGCTCTTTTTGGAACCCGTTTTTTCTTTTTTTTTTTTTTCCTCCGGGATCCTGAATTAATTCTAATTGCTACAAAATACTTAAAAAGCAATTGCCCTAATCTGCAGGTACCCAGTCTAAATAGACCACGAAAACTATTTCAACTAGAAATACATGGACATAATGAGCTTATATTTAAGAAGTTCATCGGTTTGAAAACATTACAGTGTTTTTAATTGGTGCATTCCTTACTATCAATGAATCAATCCAGAGTAATTGTAATTCAACTGGACACTCAAAGGCTGTGAGTTCAAGGTAAGAGAGTTTCTTTAGTGGAAAAAGGGAAGCTTTGAAGCCATTCTGCTAATGCAGACTTATCTCCTACCCTCTGATTCAACTGAGCAGCATATATAACAATCTCAGATGTGTTTGGTACTGCCAACTCCTGCTGTTGCTCCCATCTCAATCCATTCCAATTTCTACATTATGCACCTCCCGAACTGGCAATAACTGAAGCGGAGAGAGCTGAAGGTGAAATCTAAAGACAGAGATTTTGGGACCCCAAGAAGCAAATAGCCTACCTGGTTTATAAATAGTACTGTCCACCGTAGCACTGTCCTCCCATTGTTCATTGATTTGCTCGAGTGAGCACCAATAATGTTTCCATTGTGAGACTTGTTGTTACTGCTTCTGGCATACAGAATACGCCAGGGGAGCTTGCCAGGCTCTGCCATGCGGGCGGGATACTCTCAGTAGCTTGCCAGGCTCTCCGAGAGGGGCGGAAGAATCGAACCCGGGTCAGCCGTGTACAAGCCTAATACCCTACGCATTGTGCCATCGCTCTGGCCCAATTTATAAATGTAGCACTGTCCTCTCTTTGTTCATCGATTTGCTCAAGTGGGCCCGGTAACGTCTCCATTCTGAGACTTGTTGTTACTGGGTTTGGCATATTGAATATACCACGGGTAGCTTGCCAGGCTTTGCCGTGCGGGCTAGATACATAAAGATTTTTAAAAAAAGGATATATTTTTTCTTTCTTAAAAAAGGCACTACTGATTTAACTGCCTCATGCATAAACTAGGGAGAAAAGATTTAATCAGCTGAATAGTCAAGAAAATGTGCACCTTAACAGCAAAGAGATTGGAAGTGTTCCCTTTCATTCTTTTAAAGAAACATTTTAGCAATATTGTAGCATGTGCTGTGTGAGACGCAGTGTATAATTCAGGCTAGAGTAAGGAATCCAGTCGGGGAGAGAGAAGCTAGGCTAAAACAGACTAGTGCTTTAAAAGTTAGAAGGGAAAAAGAGCAAGCAAACTGTCAGCTTCATAACATAGGTAATGTAAAATCAGTCTTGAAAGCTGCACAGAGTTTCTGTAAGTCAAAGAGCATTCGAGGGGCTGGCGCGATAGCACAACGGGTAGGACGTTTGCCTTGCATGAAGCCGACCCAGGTTCGAGCCTCAGCATCCCATATGGTCCCCTGAGCACCACTAGGAGTAATTCCTGAGTGAAGAGCCAGGAGTAACCCCTGTGCATTGCCAGGTGTGACCCAAAAAGCAAAAATTAAATAAATAAATAAATAAATAGAAAAAGAGCATTCGAGGTACTGAGGAGGTATCAAAGACTCAAAAAAAGTGCTGGACATATCTACAGAAATGGAAACCTTAGCAAGGAAGGAAAAGTGTTCTGGGGAATAAAGTTCCACAGTGGGATCAGGACCATCCACTGGGGACAGATGAATTAGGATTATTAAAATCGATACCAGCAAATAAAATATGGAGTAGCTTCTTGGGACAAAAATTCCCATCGATGGCTGTTTATCAAAAGTCACCCGAGATGTTTAAAATAGATTCTCAAATCCCAGTTGCAGCAGAAGATTCCAAATGTTTAAAGCTCCACAAGTGATTCTCTTTATCAATCCAATTTGGATAGAACATGAAATAGAGGGCAGATGCAAAGAGAACACAGAAGGGAAAATAGGTCCAAGAAAAGAAGCAAGTAGAAACACCAACAAGATGTGACATTCATGGAAAAGGCAAATCACAAGGCTATTTTAAATTTTAAACAACAGGAAAGAAAATAAGCCATAAAAGAACACTTCAGAAGAGCTAACATGCAGGAATGGGCAGGAGATTTAGATATTCTGAGACCTGAGTTCCTTATCAGGTAGTAAATATGGATCTCCTAATTCAAGATCAACTTTATACTGAAATATGTACTATTTTTAGTAAACTATTCTAATATTGTACATGCTAATACTTGGCATGTTTTAGCAGTTAACTTTAGGACTGCATTTCTAAAGACATGAAGGATAAATACTACACAAAAAGCAGATAACCACAGACCTATGGAAAACTTATTAAATAGCATAAGTGGAAGTCTAAAATATTTTGTTTTACTTAGCTTTCTAAAATATCCTAGTTCATGGATTTCCTGTGGGTGTTAGAACGTATCCCCTACAAGAGGGTTGCTTTTCCTTTTTTTTTTTTTAAATTGTATTTTAGAACAAACACAGTTTGGACAGTGTTTGTTCTAAAATACAATTTAAAAAAAAAAGGAAAAGCAACCCTCTTGTAGGGGATACGTTCTAACACCCACAGGAAATCCATGAACTAGGATAGGACTAAATCATATGTACACTGTTTTGTTTGTTTGTTTTTTGCATTTTAGGTCACACCAGGCATGCTCAGGGGTTACTCCTGGCTCTGCACTCAAGAATTACTCCTGGTAGTGCTGGGGGACTATATGGGATGCTGGGAATCGAACCCAGGCTGGCCGCTTGCAAAGCAAAAGCCCTACTCACTGTGCTATTGCTCCAGCCCCCATATGTACACTGTTTTTTAAAAAACGTATACCTATAACAAAGTTGAATTTATAATTTAGATGTGATAAGAGATTAAAGTTAGTAATAAAATAGAGGTAAGGTAAAGGCCCTCCCGTTGATCGTCGATTTGCTCGAGCGGGCCCAGTAACGTCTCCATTGGAGACTTTGTTGTTACTGTGTTTGGCATATCAAAAAAAAAAAAAATAAAATAGAATGATTTTAATAATATACTTCACTGAAAGTTATGAATCTAGGACCTCTCTCAAGACAGACCCAGTCATCACTGGGGAACCCCTTGGTAGTACATTTCAGGGAGAAATAAAACCAAGAAATGTTTGGAGACAGAATGACATACACTCAAAAATGTTTGGAGAAACAAGATATACTCTGAAGAGGAGTTCCTCTGCTGCCGACTCCGAATGAAGGCAAACTGTCCAGGAGAAGCCACCAGAACTGCAAATCCTTTCTGATGGGCCCTAACAAGGACCCTTAGCCCAACTTAAGGGAGCTTGGGAAAAAGACAACATAAAAACCCACGTGACAGAAATACAGCCTGTATTGCCTTGCATGTATGGAACCCTAGGTTCATTCTCTGGCACTACAAAAAACAACTTCACAACCAAAAAAAAAAAAAAAATATATATATATATATACACATATATAGACATGGATAATGGATAATTTTTCTTCATCTCTGGGGGTGTAGATGTTTATCTTTAGTGTGCAAAATCTCCTTTAATTTCCAGGCTTTCTCTCTCACTGGATAAATCCACATTTTCCTTAGAATCAGTACCTCATGAAAATGCATTTACTTCACCATCTTTTCTGCAGCAAAAGATAAAGGGCTTAGACAATGGTGGAGTCAGGAACTGATTTCTTTTTCTGCAAAGAGCATCAGAACCTCTATTGGCCTGAGCCAGTCCCTGCCAGCTGAACATCTTCGCGACAGGGATTTTGGTCACCAGCTGCCACACTGCACAGGTCAAGTGAAACTCGGGGAGCTTGATGGCTGCCACAGCAAGGTGGCCAGGACGTTGTGTCCACACCAGGCAGGAAACAGTACAGACTTTGCCAGACCTGAACTCTTGGCACTAATCCCACAGACAACATTTTGACGAGCCAGCCAGGGAGAGAGCTCTCAAACTACCTTGGAGCTCGGTGGCTCCCCTTCGCAATCATCAACAGTGCTCAAACTGCCACACTGAATGTGTATTTTCAGACTATAGCTGACACAGAGAAAAATGAAGCCACAGATGAGGGAGGACAACTGTACTTTTGCTTTCTCTTCGTTTCTCATTTAAAGATATCGTAAGTCTTACCTTTGTTGCCAGGGCTTTCAAACTATCAAGGAATCTTTGCCAGAAATCCTTGAAGAGTGGACGGTCAATTTTTTTCAGGCTTTCTTTGGTGCTAGCGTCCACACTGACATAGAGCTGGGTAACTGGTTTGAGGTTCCTTGAGAACAAAACAAAGCAACAAAACAAACACGTTACGGCTATGTCAGACTTCCAGGATGTAAAATTTACTGTTACAGATATTAACTATTTCACTGGACCCAGAGATTCTACTTCTCTCAGAGGACTAAAACAACGCTTTTAGTAATATGACTGTAGCACTGTAGCACTGTCCTCCCGTTGTTCATCGATTTGTTCGGGAGGGCCCAGTAACATCTCCATTATGAGACTTGTTGTTACTGTGTTTGGCATATCGAACACATCATGGGTAGCTTGCTAGGCTTTGCCATGTGGGCAAGATACTCTCGGTAGCTTGCTGGGCTCTCTGAGAGGGGCAGAGGAATCAAACTCGGGTCAGCCAGGCTGGCCACGTGCCCTACCACTTGTACTATCGCTAAAGCGCAGTAATATGACAGAATGATTATATTTTAAACAACATTATCCAGAATAAATTGAAAACATTCATTACTTCAACTTGCCCATCTTCAAATGCAAGGTGTTAGTGAAAAGTACACAAAACAGGATCTATTTTCAGGTCTGGCACCATTAGTCCAAAACAACCAGTGGGGCTAGCATGGGTAGGGGGCTTGCTTCGCATGTGCTTGACTCAGGTTCAATCCTCAACACCCCATATCCTCAACACCCTGAGCATCTCCAGAAGTAACCCCCAAACCAAAACAACTAAAGGGACAACTCAGACCAAGAGTAGCAATTTGTTTCATTAAGGTTAAGCCTCATGTGGACAAGCAATGACCTGTTCTGGGGTCTTTAAGCAATCCTTAAAGAAAAACTTAAGGTTTTCACATAGTTCAGAGAAAGAACAAGAAGTTAGCACATACAAAGGAGAACAATCTATAAGAAACGATATATTTATTTCAAAATCTATGCATATGCAAAAGTGATATAAAATGCATATTACATGTGTTCATGTGTTTTCTTACTGATAGATCTGCTTTCTACCAATAACATGACTCTTATCAATCTTTGAGTGTAAAACTTTAAAGGCCAGAAATCATATTTTTCTTTCACATAGGCAGGTACTTAAAGTTACTTTCAGTCGATAATGTTGACTTGGTTTGTCAGAACATTTTTTGTGGGGTGGGCAAAGACATATCCAGCTGTGCTTTAGGCTTACTCCTGGCTCTTGTGCGCAGGAATCACTTTTGGCAGTGCTCTAGAAACCAAGTAAACTGCATGCAAGTGGGTAAGCCCTCTGGACAGGTCAGAACTTTTAGGAGCACGTGGGCCAAATAAACATAATAATTTTGCTTATTAGTGACATGTAAGGAGGTTTTTGGCTGCCAAGGCTTTGCTTGGGGCGGGGAGGGAAACTCAACCCACCCCCCTCCGAGGCGCCCCGGTGAAGACAGCCTAGTGTGGGGGCATGAGATTCTGCCAAAAATCTCCAGAACCCAGCCACAGCCAAACTCAAGGCCACTCTCCACATGCTCAGATGAGCTTCACACATGAAGGAACTGGCAGAGGAACCCGGGTATGCAGGTCCCGTGGCTGAGATCTCCAGGCCTGCTCAGACCGGGACTGGATCCCTCGACCCAGATCCCCCGTCTTCCAGGAGCTTGGCAATCACACCCACAAACTTCCCCCAGCACCATGTAATCTCCTCAATGGCCAAGATCCAGAGACTATAAAACAAAGCTCCCGGAAGAGAGCGATGCAGTTTCTCCCTCTCAGAGAGCACAGCAAGCTACCTAGAGTATCCCTCCTGCACGGCAAAGCCTGGCAAGCTATCCGTGACATATTTGATATGCCAAAAAAAAAAAAAATAGCAATAACAGGTCTCATTCCCCTGACCCTGAAAGAGCCCCAAATATGCCATTCGGATACACCAGCACGCGACAGGGATGAATGGAGATGTTACTGGAGCCCACTTAAGCAAATCGATCAACAACGGGACAAGTGATACGAGTATAGTGACATGTAAAAATCATAAACCAAAAATGATTAAAAGCTGATACTATGAACATATCTAGGACAGAAGCAACTAAAATATTGGCACTCTCATTAATACTCTCATTGTATTAATTTCTCTCCAATAGTGATAGGCAAAGGAATCATTAAAAATTCAGTTAATGGGGGGGGAGGGATATTATCCTGGTGGTGGAAAATGGGCACTGGTGGAGGGATGGGTATTTGATCATGGTATGACCGAGATCCAAGCACAAAAATTTGTAAATCTACAACTGTACCTCATGGTGTTTCACTAATAATAAAAAAATTTTAAAAGATTCAGTTAATAAATGAGTACTATGCAAAGAACATCAAATACTGAAAAAGAAAAAGAAAAAAAAAGCAGACTATAATGATAGTATTCTATCTCATTACCCCTTTTACTAGGAGCTTTTTAAATAACAGGCTCTGCTACCTTCACTGAACTTTACATTTTATTAACTTTTTAAATAAGTTTTATTTATAACTTTTATTTATATTTCCAGGAAATAAAAAATAATGGATATTGTGTGACCGCCGACTGCTGCCTATGATCGTGTGGCACTGCAATGCTGTAGACATCCTGATATATGCAGACTTACAAAAGCCTGCCTGATGCAAAATGGAAACTAGCCGACCTTTACATCTTATCTCCATAACTACTTAAGATTATGAACTACAAATTCCAAAGGTCAGTTATTTTACAAGCTTCCTTCCATCATTTGCAAAAATGGAAACCCTGGGGAACACTGAAGTACCAATAAGGAATTTAAGTCAATACTAAATATATTGCTCCCTATAAATTTTTTGAGAGCCAATAGGAAATTTGAGCCAAAAAAAAAAAAAAAAAGAAACCAAAGAATTAAGTCCATTCTTAAAGGGCTTAAATGAAGTAAAATATGTCAGGGAAATATCTTCAAAGGTCGTAGTACCTGGTACTTCACTCTCATTTCTGGCTCAGGCAGACTCCCATTACAATCAGTTATCCATCCCCAGTCTACACAGATGGCCCCTCAAATCGCAGACTTGCCTTGAAGATGGCTTACCTGAATCTGATCCCCCCACCTCTCAGGATTCCCCCAAGGACCGCTAGGGGTACTCGCTGAGCACAGAACCAGTACTAAGGCCTGACCACCTCTAGGTATGGTCCAAAGAACCCCTGCCCACCTCCCACCAAAATTTTGGTAAAATACAATGATCAAAAAATTTGCCATCCTACCTTTTTGTTTTGTTTTGGGGTTTTTTGGTCATACACATTGATGTTCAGGGTTTATTCCTAGCTCTGCATTCAAGGATCAATCAGTCCTGTAGGTGCTCAAGGGACAATATGGGGTACCAAGGATTGAACCTGGGTTGGCCACATGCAAGGCAAGTGCTCACCGTACAATCTCTCTGGCCCCATCCTACACAAGTTTAAGTGTACAGTCAGGTTGTGTTATAGACATTCATACTATTGTGTAGTCATAACAACCATCCATGTCCAGAGTTCCATTTGCTTTGCAAAACTAACATCCAGTACCCATTAACCACCTACCCTCCCACTCTGAATCTTTGGAAAGCAACATTATGCTTTTGGTTTGACTTTATGGATTTGACTGCTTTTTTAAAAAGTTTTAAACCTGTAAGAAGTTCTTTTTCCGGGGCTGGAGTGATAGTACAGCAGGTATGGCATTTGCCTTGCATGCAGCCAACGTGGGTTAAATCCCCGTCATCCCATATGGTCCCCCAAGCACCAACAGCAGTAATTCCTGAGCGCAGAGCCAGGAGTAACCCCTGAGCATCATCGCTGGGTATGACCCAAAAAAAGTTCTTTTTTCCCCATGCCCCAGCATGTTTAAACCATGGTTTACATTTGTTCATGATGATTTGTTACAGGCATTCAATATTCCGACACCAATACCACCACTACTGTCATCATCTCTCGACCACTGTCTCCATTTTTCCAGCCACCCCTCAAGTCTGCCCCCGTAGCAGGACCTCAATTATTTATTTTATATTGCTTTTTAACAATAAATGGCTAATGAAATAATCAAAAATACTTCAGCGAGAGAAAATTTACCAGGTTTACCAAGATGTTGCTGCAGGTTAAGCCTTCTATGTTAATGCTTTTGGTGGTCGAGATTAGTTGACTTCTATGTTACATTTCCATGCAATTCGGTGTACTACTGGGATGTTAGTGTTGCAGAAGCTGGAGATGTCACACAGCCACAAATGCAGCCACACTCCAGAAAACCCAGAATATTTAACTGAACAGTATGGCCAGAGGCATGGCAGCAACTGTTGGATCATGAGTGCAGCTGCCAGGCTTTGGTAAGGCAGAAACGTGGCCCAACCCCATCCTGAAACACCCCAGAGGTCTCAGCCAGAACTTTTTTTTGTGGCTGATTGCGCTCTTTATAAGTCTCTGGAACAAGGCCAGTAGATGAGCTTAAAGATGGTAGATGAGCTTACATGGGAGGGACGGTGGGGAAATGTGGACGTGGCTGCTGGGGCCTCTGGGGAAGTATTTTGAGGGATGGGGAGGTCACCCATTGCACTTCAAGAAGGCCCAGATTTTTCAGCCAAAAAAAATTTTTTTTCAGTGTACCTGAAATTTTTCAGCAGGTTAGCATTCTTGAGGAGCTCATGATGGAGTCTACCAGAGGCATGGCAGCAGCTCTTGGGATGCAAGTATGGCTCTTGGGGCTTTTGTAAGTCGGGAACTTGCCCCAACCCCCTGTTGACCCCCTCCCGAGAGTGCTCAAGAAGGGATTTGACCTTTAAGTACCTCATATAAGTGGACTTGTGACTAGTTTATTTCACTTTTCACTTAGCATAATGTTCTCAAGTTTCATCCACCTTACTACAGTCAGAATCCCCATCCTTTTCAAAGGTAAGCAGTACTTCTATATCTCTGTGTGTATGTATGCTTGATATATGCAATATGTGTTTTTAAGTGAATTTTTAACTCACTGATAGGCACTTGAGTTGCATCCACCATTAGCTACTGAGAATAATTGATGTTTCTTTAAAAATAATTGTACAACCACATTTGAGTTCCTGATTTTAATTCTCTAGATATACCCAGGAAGTAGAATACATACTGCCTTTCACCAGTACCAGCTGGAGGTGAGATTAGCCGTGGAGCAAGATGCAGCCCCAAAATGATAAATTGCTGGATCATATGCAATTCTATTTTTAGTTTATTTTATGGTGGTCCTGGGAACTGAACCCAAGGCCTCACATGCAAGACAAGTGCTCTAATTGCTGAGATACACCCCCTGTTAATAATATTTTTTGGGGGGGGTGGCGAGGCAATGTGGCAATGTACGCAATGTAGGCTATTTCTGTCACGGTGATAAGAAATTAACTCTGAAATGTTAGAGGGACCATATTCAGTGCTGGAGATTGAACTGAGGTGGACTGCACGCAGCCCCTGAGATAACCCTTGTCTACCTTTCTAGCCTTATATTGTCTTTCCCGTTTTGTTTTTCTGTATCCCAGAGATAAGTGAGATTATCTAGTGTCTGTCCTTCTCCCTCTGACTTACTTAAGTTCCATCCATGATGGGGGTATGGTGCTGCCAGCAGGTCACTGTACCTGTATCTGAACGGTGAGCGCATCAGCAGCTTGATGGTGCCTTCAGACTTCCTGATACCCCAAAATTGCCTTTGGCTGTGCCTTTGGCCAGACCCCAACAAATTTGAGGCCAAATTTACCAAGAAATTAAACGGCCAAAAGTTAGGTATGTGGGAGCCACAAACCACCTCCAGCTCAGCTATACAAGCTCATTTATTGGCCTTATTTCAGAGACCCATAAATCTCGAAAGAGAGCAAAAGTCGCAGTTAGGGCTGGTGGCATAGTGTACTATGGGCTTACGGGCGAGAAGGAGCGCCCTGCAGGGCATAAGCCAATAGTTCATTACTCTGGAAAAGATGGAAACAAGGGCCATGATCCAGAGACACACAAAAGAATCTCCAAACTGAGCAGCTCGCTGCAGAGATGCCTCCAGACGTTAAGCCAGGTCGATTTCAACAGGGTGCCTCAGACAGGGGCAGGCGTCGTTCCTCCATCTGTCCCCTAAAAATTCTGGCAGCCACCAACCTCCAGAACCCAATGAGAAGTGCAAGTACGTGGGTTCAGTGATGACAAACTCCAAGCCTCAAAGGATAGGGGATAGGCCGGTCCTTTTCATATCCACATCCCCATGGGACCCTGGAGGTCACACCCATAAACTGCCTTCAAGTGCTACTTAAGCTCCTTAATGGCCATGGTCCAGAGACACACAAAAGAATCTCCAAACAGAGGAACTCTCTGCAGAGATTTCTCCAGACCCTAATAATCTAAAATTTTAGAATTCCAGGAGTATGCGGCTGCTCATGCAGCCATGCGACATGTTACGCTACTCATAACAAGCAATACAAAAGAGAGTATGGGGGAGAGTGTCTGCCATGGAGGCAGGGAGAGGTACAGGATGGGACGGGGAATACTGGGGACCTGAATGGTGGAAGATGTCCACTGATGGAGGGTTGGGTGATCATTGTATGACTGATATTCAAACAGGAAAGCTTTGTAACTATCTCACGGTGATTTAAAAAAAAAATTCTACCCATGTTTGCAGTCAACTATAAAATTTCCTCTTTTTACAGGTGTATAGTATTCCATTGAGTTTATAGAGCATTGTTTTTGTGTGTGTGTGGGAAGTGGCGGTGAGCAACCAACAGTGTTCAGGACTTACTCTTTGGCTCTCCACTTAAGAATCACTCCTGGCAGTGCTAAGATTGAACCTGGGTCAGTCATGTACAAGGTAAACACCGTACCTGCCGTACTCTCACTCTGACCCCCAACCACAACTTCTTTATCCATTCATCTATTTTTGGCCCGTTGGGCCTGTTTCAATACCCTGAATATTGCACTAAGTGCTGCAATGGATATAGGTGCATATGTGTCTTTCAAATGAGGTATCATCTCAAAAATTCAGAATACAAAAACATTAACTTGAAAAAACACACACACCTTTGCTTTTTAAAAAAAATTTTAAGGGGCTGGAGTGATAGCACAGTGGGTAGGGCATTTGCCTTGCATGAGGTCGACCCGGGTTCGATTCCCAGCATCCCATATGGTTCCCCGAGCACCGACAAAAGAAATTCCTGAGTGTAAATCCAGGAGTAACCCCTGTGCATCGCCAGGTGTGACCCAAAAAGCAAAATAAATAAATAAATAAAAATTTTAAGAAGTCACATACAATTTTCCAGAGAGGCTGACCCTTTTACATTTCCACCGATAGAGTACAAGGGTTCTAATTTCTCGAAACTTTACCATCACTTACTTTGGTTTTCTTTTGTATCTACATAACAATCGTCTTACTGGGTGTGATGTAGAACATATGAACTTAAGTTCTATTCTAATATTCATTTTCTAAGAAGCACCATTTTCGTCAACAACCATGAATTACTATACTCCCCATCATTTACTCCAATAGAAATTAGGAGTAATTAGATTGTGCTGGCTAGTTACATAAACCCAGCATCATTGAGCTGTGGGACTCAATCAGTGCACACACACACACACACACACACACACACACACACACACGTAATTATTAATGATTCTCAAAGGCAGAAAGGGCCCTACCTCCAGAAACGATGAGGCGAGAAGTTAGCACTGCTTAACAGAATAAAAACAAAACCCATCCTACTCTGATGTGCCCAACTGAAAGCATTTGTTTTTCTAAACTCTCTGGGAATGTTTTTCCCTGACTATACTTATTACTAGTCCCAGGTCCCATCTCAGTCATAAAGCAAACGACCTTCAATTAAATCACTTCATTTTGTAGGTAAAAGAAAAAATTATACCAAAGAAGGTTAAATGATTTACCACCTAAGGTGATAAAGTTAATTCGAATCAAGATTTATGATTGGAAACCACAGCTTTCAACTTCCAGTTACTTGCTCTTATAAGTATAGAACTGTATGTCTCTAATATCTTCCTAAGCTAATTATAATTCACATCACAATCTGAATGGTTCTGAAACTTCAGAAAGTACTATGAATTCCCTGGAAAGATTGCATAAAATGCTTATTCCTAACCTCCAAGTCTAGATATTAATATTCACAGGGTCTGGAGTAAAGTTCCAAGAAATACATTTTCAGGCCTGGGATTGCATCCCAGCAACAGACCACATGACTTGCATGCATGAGCCTCTGCTCTAAGTTTGATCCCTGACCCAAAAATATATGTTTTGTGCATATATGCATATACATGCATGTTAACAAGCAACTCTTTCTCATGAAGTATGTTAATATATAACTGCTTCTCATGAAGTCTGTTTGCAGAGTATCTCCTGAGAATCACTCTTCTGGGCATTACTTTAAAGTGTCTGTCCTAGAAAAAGGGGTTTTTTTGAGGAGAAAGGCACCAAAGGTGTGAGATCTGGATCAGTAGCATCATACCATGAGAAATAAATTCTATGGCTGGCTGCATTCCAGAAGCTCCCAATCACACTCCTAAAGCAGAGGTGGGAAATTAGCCTATTGACTAACCCAGTTATTATCATTGTCTCAGAGAGCTATAAGGTTAACAATTTTCAAGAATTATTGAGAATAATAAAAAGAAAGTTCTCTTAGATACCAGAGATAAGGTGCTTGCCTTTGCAAGCAGCCAACTGGCTCAATCTTCAATTTCCCATGCACAGGAACCCCTGAGCACCAAAGCAGGAGTAAGCCCTTAGAACCTACAGGTGTGGCTCCAAAACAAACAAGTCTTTTTCACTAAATAAACTCTGAATCACTTTGGGGGGTGGGGGGGAGATTGAGAAGGAGGCACAGAAGAGAGGAGAGCCACACCTGGCAGTGCTCAGGGCTTGCTCCTAGCTCTGCACTCAGGAATCATTTCTAGAGGGCTCTGGGAACCATATGGGATGCTGGGGATCAAACCCAGGTTGGTCAGATGCAAGTCGAGCACCCTAACCATTGTCCATGCTACCCATTATCTCTCCAGCCCAACTCTGAATCACTTTAAATATATCCCTATGAGTCTGGAATTCCAATTCCAAAGGGTTCTAAACCGACAATATACTGACAATACTCTGGAAAAGTGACTCTGAAGGAATTTTAACTCTGCTGCCAGGATCCTGGTTTTTACTCTAGTTGTGGGACACTGGTTGTTTAGGCTAGATAGAGTTTAAGGAAACTGAAGTCAAAGGGGAGTATGTTAACACATCACAAAGCTCACTTTTATGACACATTTACTTTTCTAGAATAAATGCTCCTCAGACTGCTGAATCAAGAAAAAGTTGATTCCTTGCCAGTACTTTCATTAGTTTTTATTAAAGAGTAGATCTTTGAAGTTCTCTGATATTCCTGCTGGTGTGTAACACATCAGTTGTATAGCCAATCATTATTCCTCACAGTATCTTCAGTGTGATCCTTCCAATGTGATCTCACATTTGGCCCATAAGCAACTAAGTGTATTGCTTAAATTACAAGTTTACTGGAATATTCTAGTTTAAAGCAATATTCTAGTTGCTTTAACACTATATATAAATATATATACAAGATGTATATAGATGTGTGTGTATATATATATATATATATTCACCTGGAAACTTAAATTACAAGTTTACTGGGATATTCTAGTATAAAGCAATATTCTAGTTGCTTTAACACTATATATAAATATATATACAAGATGTATATACATATATATACATATATATGTATATATGTATATATATATATGTGTATGTATATATATATATATATATATATATATATATACACCTGGAAACTTCTACAAGGAAGTTCTGAGTGCCCTTGTGAAAAATTTATACACGAAAGTTTCCGGTTTCAAGGCTCTCCTTCTGTAATGTAAGTTCAAGTTGTTCTACTTATTCAAATCTTACAGATTGTTACTGATTTTGATTTGCTTACCTTATCACTGTGAGAGAAGTGTGTGAAAAAAAACCTATTTCTTCTCACAAGTTCTGTCAACTTGAAGATTATATTACTGTTTACCAATTTTGAACTGTTATTCTATGTTCCTGACAAATTTAGTATTTTACTGGTAAGAAGTCTAAACCTTATTTCAAGTAATGGTGCTTGTCTCAGTGTATTTTGACCAGTCTGTATATTTCGAACAGAAGTCTGTCCAAGAAGAACTTCTGTGTTTCATGTAATGTATATCCACAGTGCCATTACAAGTTAGTCATTCGCATTATACTCATTTTAACAGGCGAGGACAGAGGCACTGAGAAGCCATCTTCCAGGGGTCAAACAAGAGCAGGTGATCCAACCAAGACTCACGGCTAACAGCTCTGAGCCCTGAGCCCAAGCTCTTCAACTCATTTATGCCTCTTTTTTATGTTTGTTTGTTTGTTTTGCTTTGTTTGGGGAGAAGCACACATAGCAATATTCAGGGCTTATGCCTGGCTCTGTGCTCAGTAATTGTTCCTGGTGGTACTCAGGGGATCATTCGAGAGATCAAACCTGGGTCAGCCACATGCAAGGCAAATGCGGTATCTGCTGTACTATTTCTCCAGCCCTCTGCTTTTTTTCAGTCCATCTAGACAGTCATATTTCTGAAAAATGCACCATTGCGCAACCAAAAGAAAAGGCTCCATTGGAAACATGATACCTTAAAAAAAGAGACCCAAAAATAAAACTAAACAATAAACTCTACGTGACAGGTTTCAGGGAAGCTTCTGGCTGGTGAACACTTGGAGGGGCTGAGACGGAATGGACAAGGAATGCGCTTCCCCCACACCTACCCTTAGGCATCTCATGTTCTTAACAGAATTTTCCTGCTCCTGAGCAGTCTGTCCTCGTATTATTCCTCATATTGCTCAGTATATACCAAACCAGAAATAAGAAAACTATTTTTCCTAAATTCTGTAAGCTGTTCTAGCAATCATCCACCCCATGGAGAGTAAAATAGGAAGCCCAATCTATAGCAGGAGGTCAGAAGTATAGGTGGCAATCTGGAACACGTGGATCGCATCTGAAGGTGACAAGGCAGTCAGCGAGGGATTACTATCATAATCTGTGTGGCTTAAATAACTTCAGGTAAGAAAGTGTCAGAATTGAAGAGAACTGTAGGACACTCACTTATGTCTGCAGAGAATCAGGGAATTGCCTGGTGTGAAAAAACCACCACACATCTGGTGTTGGAGGTGTCGTGAGTACAAAACAGTCAAAAATCAAGTGCTCTGGATTCTTAAACTCAACACTTAATGCTTGGCTCTTGACACTTTGTGCCAGACTGTCTTTATTCTTCTAAAGTCAAAAATTCAGATTTTATGCAAAATCTCTGGATTTTTAAAATGTTGGTTCAAAAGACAGAAAGGCTTTTCCAATACAAAAACAAACAACAAACACTGTCCTCCCATTGTTCATTGATTTGCTCGAGCGGGCCCAGTAACATCTCCATTTTGAGAGTTGTTGTTACTGTGTTTGGCATATTGAATACATCACGGGTAGCTTGCCAGGCTTGGCCGTGCAGGTGAGATACTCTCGGTAGCTTGCCAGGCTCTCCGAGAAGGGCAGAGGAATCGAACCCGGCTTGGCCAGGCTGGCTGCGCGCAAAGCAAATGCCCTACCAATGTGCTATTGCTCCACACAATACTGGACAAATAAAACCTACTTCTTATCAACTGTCATTCTAAAAGCTCCAGTTTTGAGACCTTCCTGTGATCTAAGTTTAGGATGCTTCACTTCTTTTGAAGAGGATTTGTCTCAACTGCAGCTCCAAAGCATGTTACACTGCTGTTACATTACTCTTACAAAAGGAATTTTGTATGTCAGCAACACAGAAAGAATAGGTAAGACACTTTGTCTTAATAATAAAGCTTGTGGGGACTGGATAATAAAAACTAATTCTATTGAAGAAAAACTAGTTTCTTCAATGATTAATGTTTTTATTATGATATTTTTTACTCCCGGGAAAGAACAGCGCAGAGTCTCCTGCCCCCCGCGCCTGGCTGTCCTTACCGGGGCCCCTTGAAGGGGAGCGGGTTGAGTTTTCCTCCCCGCCCTGACCAGGGCTCTGGCAGCCGAAGACCTCCAGAACCAGCCACCACCATGCTGAGACCACTCTCCACACACATGAAGGTACCGGCAGAGGAACAAAGGCAAGCGAGTCCCGGGGCTGAGATCTGCAAGCCTACTTGGATCGGGGCTGAGCATCCTCCACCCAGATCCTCCAAATTCCAGTATGCGGGAGTCACACCCACCAACTGGCCCCCTGGCGCCGTGTAATCCCATCAACGGCCAAGACACAGAGACTATAAAACCCAGCTCCCGGAAGCATCTTATTATCTCATTCCTACTTTGGACAAACTGGCTGGCTACCAAATGCAACCTGCCCACACGGCAGAGTCTGGCAAACTCCCCGTGGCGTACCCAATATGCCAAATACCAGTAACAATGAAGGGTCTCATGCTCCTAACTCTGAAAGAGCCTTGAATATGGCACTTTCTTTTTTTAAATCTCAGGGCTAGGATGAAGGAGACGTTACTGGGGCCTGCTCGAGGCAATCGACGAATGACAGGATGGTTGTTGTTGTGGTTGTGATTTTTTACAACTATATTGTTAACATACTATAGTTATCAATTATTTCTTGCTATAACAACTTCAGAACTGAGTTACTCAAACTTATAGTCATAGATTTTACTCATCATTCTGTGGTTTGGATAGAGGGTATTGGCTGACCACATGAGGTCTCAGTTTTGTGCATGAGTCTGGTCATTTGGGAGAGCCACAGTGCTAGCTGGGACAGTTGGGGCCTCTTCATATTGGCTCTGATCCTTAGCAAGTTTGTCCAGGTGCCACAGGAGTGTTGAGGTTTCACAGACAACCAAGACAGGGCAGACCCACCACACAGCACACACATTATTCTCAAGACAGAACCATTCGGCTTTGGAGCGATGGCACAGCAGGTAGGGCATGTGCCCTGCGCCCAGCCAAGCCGAGTTCGATTCCCAGCATCCCACATGGTCCCCTGAACACCACCAGGAGTAATTCCTGAGTGCATGAGACAGAAATAACCACTGTGAATCGCTGGGTATGACCCAAAAAGAAAAAAAAAGGAAAAAAAAAGACAGAACCATTCACCTTCAGAGAGGCTTGACATAAAGACTTATCCTCAAACCCATCTCTGTGAGAGTCTCAATTATTAACAGTTCTTCTCATAGCCTAGTAACAGTCTGTTCTCAGATTTGGGTTTGAGCTTCATTTTATCTTTATATCTATAAATATATTTCAGCGGATAATCAAGATATGCCAATTCTTTGTGATTCTATGGTTACTTTCCAGAGTTTTTTTTTTCCTCCATTGCCCAGGAAAAGATGCAACTAAAACTGAATGTGATTCCTTCCACCATGGGACTTGAAATGCCTGAAGTTTAAAGAAGACTCGCATATCCCTCGTTAAAATCCACACTTCCAATATTTAAACAATTTCTGTTCAACATTGAAGGAATTTGTTACACGGTCTGTCCAACCACCCCTGACACTTCACTTCTTCCTTTTTGTTTCCCAATTGACCAGAACACAAACTTTAAAAACTGGCTTAATCTATTGAGGATGATTTATTTGGAACTATACACCATGATTTCCCATTTTTTTATCGATAGCGGTCAAAAATAGTGCAAACATCTCATCATATCTTTACCTTCCTGGAGACAAGAAAAGGCTCATTTCAGAAATCCAAAACCAACATTTAATTCTTGAACCCAGCCGTAGAAAGCAAATCACTTCACAATGCTTTTTCAGCATGTCTGATTTGGGGGGGGGGGGGGTAAACTCTAAATAATAGTGGTGAATCTTTTATTGAAACAATGAATCTAATCAAAGCAGATAGAGTGTTAACTAGAATTCATCTGCCTCACAGGGACGGGGAGGGGTGGGGGGTGGGGTTTTATTGGGGTTCTTCATGGTAAAAAATAAGTATTGGTAAAGGGAAATGTGTTTGATATTTGCATGACTGAGACATAAACCTGAAAGCTTTGTAACCTTTCCCACAGTGATTCAATAAATAAATTAAAAAAAAAAAAAAAAAAAAAAGAAAAGGCTCATTATCAAAATTGGGGGAGAGTCGTTAATCAACTAAATTTTCACTATGTCCAGGCATTTTGCTAGATACTTTCACATTATTCAAGTCTTTATAATTTTCCTCACTCTATAATGACATCTACAAAAAAAAAAACCATGTTCAAACAAGCAATCAATCATCCTTTCTGGTTATTATTTTGCTGAGAATTACCATATAACACTCCCAGCAAAGTCAGCCCAAGCTGTGATCAGGTGGCCTGGGGACCCCACTGGCAAATCTCTGGTCAGCAAGTCAATGCAAGGGCATGAGAATGGACAGTATGCAGTACCAGAGAGTAGTCAGGTTACTCAAGCAATGCTCAGGGACCTCCACAGTGTGACCGGGCCATATACAGAGGACAATGTTCTGAGAATCAAACTAGGCTGAGTATGTTCTAGACACTGGTCCTAACCACTGTAATATCTTCCAACCCTGATCCAATTCTTAATGCCTTAAGTTTGAAAAAGGGAGTGGAGAGACAATACAGCAGCATGCACAAAAGCAACTGAGTTTGATCCTGGGGGTCCCATATGGTACCGCCAGGAGTGATTCCTGAATACAGATCCCTGGGGATCTTTAGGTGTGACCCCCAAAACAAACAATAAACAAAAAAAGTTTGGAATAGACTTTGTGTATGTGTATGTGTGTGTGTGCAAATGTGTATGCACACATGTATCCAAACAACACTCTATCTCAGCTTCCCCTTCAAGACCCATATGAAAAGATTTGAAACCAACAACAATCTAATCAAAAAGAATGGTGACTCTAAAAAACCTCACAAAACTTTTAAGTAACTTTTCTTTCTTTTTTCTTTTTGGTTTTGGGGCCACACCCGGCGATGTTCAGGGGTTACTCCTGGCTCTGCAGTCAGGAATCACTCCTGGAGTCTCCGGAAATGATATGGGATATTAGAGATTAAACCCAGGTCAGCAGCATGTAAGGCTACCTCTACCCACTGTTCTATTGCTCCAGCTCCTTAAATAACATTTCCTTTCTCACTACAACCCCATTAACAATGGCTGATTCCAGACGTTTTGGTATGTGCTGTTCTCACAGATGTGAGAAGGCATCTCACTGTTTAGGTTTGTGTCTCCCTGATCATGAATGACAATGAGCACTTTGTCATAAGCCTGTTGGGCATTCACATATCTTCTTTGAGAAAGTGTCTGTACATCTCCTCACCCCATCTGTAGAGGGGACTGTTGGATTTTTTGGTTGCTGAGTTTTCTGAGTGCTTTATAGAGGTTGGCTATTGTTGGTGCCTAGTCAGTTTATAGGACGAGTCCTCGGAGACTGACCCGCAAATGGACAGGACCCTGGACCCCATGACAATGGATGAGGCACTGACTCAGGAGTCCCGCTGACCTGGAAACGGTTAACATCTCTTCCCTCTGCTCTCTTGGCCTCAATTTAAATTCTAGTATAACAAAGAAGCAGTCTTCCCTTTCTCACACATCTCTAACCCAGCTTGGCTTTGGAATGCTGACACTCTCTCACCCCTTCTACCACATCAGGTGTGAGGGGTTGTAACTTATGGAGCCCAGAGATCCCACCTTGCATTCCTCCCCAGAGAATGTTGACCATTTGGTTTGTAGACTCAACAGAACAAAGTATTCTTTGATGCTTTGTTGTCCCTCCTGTAACCCCATCCCCCACCCCACCCCCATCCCCAGTTAATGACTTCTCTGTACTGAGTTCATTCGAGGCCTGTACATAGGATAGTAAAGAAAAGTGGCTCTCCTCCTCTGCTACTTTTGCCAGAGCTTGCTAGTAGCCCTTCAGACCAATTTTATCTCGGGGCTTCCAAAAGAATATTCACACAACAGGCTTCAATCCTTTATCTACTGTATTGTGTACAAATAGTTTCTCCCATTCAGCTGGGTGTCTTTTAATACAGCTTGAGTTTCTGTGACTGCAGCTTTTTAATTTGATATAGTCCCACTTGTTTATTTTTGCTTCTGTTGTCTTTGCCTCTGTGCTCTACTTGAAGACTAGTTGAAGACTAATGGTCTAGTTGAAGACATCGCTATGGTCAATTTACTGGAGAGTTCTGCTGATGTTTTCTTCCATTAGCTTATGTATTCTGGTCTAATCTCTAATCCATTTTGAGTTTACTTTGGGGAATAGTGTGAGGTACAATTTTAAATTCATTTTATTACATGTGGTTATCCAGTTTTCCTATAACCATTTGTTGAAGAGATTTCCTTTGCTTCACTTTGCATATTTATCATAGTTTCTTTATCATTGATTAGCTGTCCATAAATCTGGGGGTTTAGCTCAATTCTGTCCCATTGGTTTTCAGGTCTATCTTTACCTCCAGTACCATCCAGTTCTAATTATTATAGCTTTATTATCCACTTTTCTTATCCGTTTATCCACTAATGTCATATGTTTATCTTCTAAAGAAAGCAATCTATCTAAAAATTAGAAACAGAACGACCAGTGATAACAGTTTTGGGCATCTATCCCCAAAATACAAAAAACATTACTTTGAAAGAATATATGTACACCTATGTTGATCACTGCACTAGTTACAATAGCTAAGATATGGCACTAACCCAAATGCCCAACTACAAAAGAATGGATAAAGACGTTATGGTCTAGATATGCAATGGAATACAATGCAGCTCTAAGAAAGAACAAAATCATATAATTTGTAGCAATATGGATGGAACTAGAGGATAGCATGCTGAGTGAAGTCAGTCAGAAAAGGACAGACACAAAATTATCTCTTTCACATGTGGAACTTAAAGATACACAGCAAGGGGGCAGAGTAAAAGTACAGCAGATAGGGTGTTTGCCTTGCACATGGCAGACCCAGGCTCGATCCCTGGCACCACGTATGATCCCCTGAGCACTTCCAGGAGTAATTCCTGAGCCAGGAAAAAGTCCTGAGCATCTCCTGGTGTGGCCCAAAAACCAATAAAATTTTTTTCTTAAAAAAAGAGATACACAGCAAGACAGCAACAAAGGACCAAAGGTAACACAACAGGAGAACTAATTCACACAGCTGAGTTGGAAGAGAGGGGAGGATACACTGGTAATGGGTGTGGTACTGGGATCATATGCATGAGAAACCACCATTAACAGTATTGTAAATTTGGAGCCAGAGTCATAGTACAGGTAGGGTGCAAACAGGGTGCTTGCCTTGCACACAGCCGGGCCAGGTTTGATCCCTGGCACCCCACAGCAGACCCTGAGCGCAGAGGCAGGAATATGCCCTGAGCATTGCTGGAAAATTTAAAAAAAAAAAAACAGTTAAAAAAAAGTCCAGATCCAGTATTGTAAATCACAAAATCTCCATCAGTTAAAAACAAATAATAATAAAAAATTTTCCTTACTTTTTTTGGGGGGTTAGGGGGAGCAGTTCTTCTCAAGTGGTGCTCAGGAGGCCTGGGTTTAAAGATAGACCTTAACTCTCAGTCAACCAGACCTCCAGTTTAATGTACCTCTACTTTACCTTTTTATACAACTTCAAAGGTTTTAGCTCTCTTTGTAGTCTGGTAGAAATAATTTAAATCAATTCTCTGATTTCTTGTGATGTTAAATTATATATATATATATATATATATATATATATGCATATATAATAGAGGATTCTTTTCGTTTATTCTTGGGCCATACCCAGCAGTTATCATGGATACTCCTGGCTCGGTGCTCTGGAGGCTCAGTGGTGGTGATGATCAAACCTGGGGTTCCCATATGCAAAGCTTATACCCCCCTGTGCCATCTGTCCAGCTCAGTGACTGACTGCTCTACAAATATAGAAGGTGTCTTTCTGTATTTGACAATTATCCGCACCTGGTGATGCTCAGGGCTTATTCCTGGCTCTGTGCTCAGGAATCACTCCTGGCAGTGCTTGAGGGACCATAAAGAGTGCCAGAGACTGAACCCGGGTCTGTCATGTGCGAGGCAAGTTACACCTCATTGTTCAGTATCTACAAAATAAATTTTTAATTTAAAAAGTCCTTTTCTTGTAGACTATAGACCAAACATGATTGTCACCCATTGCCTCTTTTGCAAACCACAACACCCAATAAGAGAGAACAAAAGGGAATGCCCTGCCACTGAGGCAGGGGGGGATGGGGGGTGGGGGGTGGGAGGGATACTAGGAACACCTTATACACCGTCCTATCACTCCAGCCCCTGAATTTCACTGACTAGTAAATTTTAGAGTCAAGTGCAGATTCAAGCAGTGTATCGTAACAAGCTGAACCACTTACCTGATTTCTTCGGGGAATTGTGCATTTGTGACCAGGAAACTAGAGATTTTACATTCATGCAGTAACTTCAAAAACCTGTTGATTTCTGGGTACATGATGGGCTCCCCCACGAGGGACAGTGCACAGTGCTTTACTTTCATTCCTTCCTCAAAGCGGTCTTCTTTGACACCCGGTACTCCTGGAATCAGAAGTAAAAAGGAACAAGCTCAGCAGTACACAGAGGAAGGATATTGCTGGAATTATTAATTTTAATTCTTCTTAATGGTTCTTGGTTAACGAGGAGAAATTCGTTTTCTGAATAATGGCCAAAAACATATAAAAGGGCCAGTGGCAATCACAGGGGTGGAGGACTATATTATTACATCCGTCAGCAATCTCATCCCAACTCTACCAGCAATTAAACCACATCAATACAAGCAACGGTGGTAAACTCATTATCTGGAACACAGAACGTGTAACTTCCCATAATTTGCTTGGCTCAGCAGTCTTTCATGTTAATCCAGAAAACAAATGCAGTTGATCTAGTCAGAAAAAGCAGAGCCTATTAGACGCCAATCACTTTCTCCTTCTATTCCTCACTATTCTGATCTAAATACAAATGGCCCAAAAGTATGGACGAGGAAAAAAAAAAAAAAAAGAAGAGAAACCTGCAGTTGTCATCTATGGATTCACACTGGGATCATTCTGCTCACCTGTACCAGAGGCTCTCAACCTTTTCTTCTAATTTAAATCACCTGAAGAACTTTTAAAATTCTGGGGCTGGGAAGACAGTCCAGGAATTTCTGCACATCATGAATGTGGTGAACCTTGAGGACCATGTGGTCCCCTGCAAGCATAGCTGAGCGCGGCACTGTAGGCCCCTGAGCATCACCGGGTGGCACATGTCCCTGGCACTGCAGGGACCAGGCAGCACTGAACTGCCTGGCTGGCTGAAAATAATGGGGCCCCAGGCCTTCTGGGTACCACCTGGGAAACCCTAAAATAGACAAGTAAATTAAAGTTCTATGTCTTTCTAATATTCCTGATAACATGGTTCCGGACCAGCCACACCCAGGGCAAATAGATCAGACTCATCTGTGAGGGTGAATCCAGGCTAAGGCAGTTTTAAGTCTGTTAGGTGATTCCAATGTCCAATCAACTTTAAGAACCAGAAGCCTGTTCACACCTAAAAGTTCCCAGATGACCCTAAGGTAGAGACAAGATGAGGGGCAAATAAATCATCCGTAGTTCCTTCCGGAGTGAGAAGCTGAAAATATCTTTTAAACTTCCCAGCATCGGGCAGGTATTGCAAACCAAGCAATTAACCTCTGGGACACCGGGAGCAGCACAGTCAGCGCACTCCGCATGGAGACCCCATCTGCAATCTCGTGGGTTGATAAGCACTGCCTGTGCTCTGGGCTCCAATACAGATAGTACGCATTTCTGAAAGACTCCGCTGAACTTAAAAAGTATAATTAAAAAAAAAAAAAGAAAAATGGATCTCCTTTATGCAGCTATTTCTCCCAATTACGTCCAGGCCGTTTTAGAAGACGACACACTCTGGTTCTTGGGAAAGATGGGAGTGAGGTGAAGCACGCTCCCTCTCATTTAGTAACTATCTTTGGAGCATCGTTTTCCTCCTTCTCCTTCCTCTTCTTCTCTTTTTGTCTTTGTTTTGTTTTAGGTCCACACCCAGTTGTGCTCAGACCTTACTTCCGGTTCTGTGCTCATGGATCATTTCTAATGATGCTCAGAGGACTGCATATGCAGGTATCAAAACTGGATCGGCACATGCAAGGCAAGCGCCCTACCCACAGTACTATCTCTCCAACCCTGAAGATAATTTTCTTAACTATAATTATTCCTCAGGAAAAAAAACATCAAAGAAATTTGTTACAATTAAGCATGTAACGAGCCTTAGCCTAGACTCCGACAAAAAGGAAATACTCATTAGGCCTTTCTATTATTACTGTTTTTATCCTACTTTATTAAAGGGATTAAATTTCAATCACTCTAACCTTAACACAAATAAGAAAGCTGGAAAAAAGTAAACTCGGTTTTCACTGCAAATTTCTGCATACATTTTTAGGAAGTCGTATTTATTCATCCTCTCTTCTTCCCAACATTGCCCCCAGCCCTTGGAAAGAGCAAATATCCACGAGATCAAATCAATAAATGGAGGTTACAATCAGAACAATCTAGAAGTGACAGGGGAAATCTTCTTCTATGACTAACTGCAATTCTCAAAATGTATTTCATGTCAGTTATTTTGGGTAAATTTTTAGGTTACTAAAATGTAAGATCTTAACTCAAGTAAATCAAGGTTTTAAATAAAACTTGATCCTTAACTCACTGTGTTTCCAAGACAACTCGGCATTAAGCATAAAATTTCCTTTTTTGTAAAAAATATTAACTTTAATCCTTCTATACACAGATGATGAGCAGAAGGTCAGATTTAATCTGAATTGTAAAATTAACGTAAAATTCGGGGACTGGAGAGATAGTACAGTAGGTAGGGCACTTACCCTGCACCTAGGATCAACCCCCAGTATGTTCTACGAGCACCCAAACGAGTGATTCCTGAGGGCAGAGCCAGGTGTAAGCCCTGAGCATCGCTGGGTGTGGCCCCAAAACAGAACTACCAAAAAAATTAATCTAGAATTCAGAAAGCAGAGTAACTGAGCACTGGCTAGATTCTCACAACCAGGAATCAGACATACTGAGAGCTATATGTTCCAAGTTCAAGTTCCAGCTATAGTCACCTTCTTTCACCCCATTCCCTGATATTTAGCAGGGGGATTTTCTACTTCATACACACCATCTTTAGTCAAATGAAGTCCATGAGACACATAGTGTGGTACCAAGCCCATCGTTCATAAAACAAGAAGAACAAATATCATGAGGAAATAATGCCCTGAGCACTGCACTGTCCTCCCGTTGTTCATCAATTTGCTTGAGTGGGCATCAGTAACATCTCATTGTGAAACTTCTTGTTACTGTTTTTGGCATATCGAATACACCACAGGTAGCTTGCCAGGCTCTGCCATGTGAGTAGGATACTCTCGGTAGCTTGTTGGGCTCTGAAAGGAACAGAAGAATCGAACCTGTGTCGGCCGTGTGCAAGGCAAATGCCCATGAGTATCCATAAAACGTGATGTAGAAATATTTTAATTATGATATTTATTTTATGGCTAAAATCACTTTATTATTTTAAATAAAATGGATAGTTCATTCAACCCAACATCTATTTACCTAAGCAACTTTTCTATTAGAAATAAAACAGAAAACCCTCTGCCTTTGTGAAGATTGTGTGGGAGACAGAATAGACAGAAACATTGAAGATATCAAACTTGGGATCAGGAAATAGTTCAATGGGCTGAAGCACATGCCTGGGACTCATGAACCCCAAGTTCTAGCCCAACACCGCATGGCTCTCAAGCACCCCTGGGTGTAGCCTAGTGGCCCCAGCACTATGCCCATGTCAGGACAGCACAGCAGGGCGGGCACATAGGAGTGTTCCCTCTACTCAAACTCCTGGCACTGCTGTGGAGTTCTTCTCCGCACCCCTCCAAAAAAGGTAATAAATCTGTAATTCTCTAGCAGAACAGTTCTATAAAAATTCAAGATGAAAATGTGTCTATCTAATACAGTAATCACACAAATCTTGGGCACCTAAAATGTGACTATTGTGGCAAGAGAATTGTGTTTTTATTGTATTTCATTTTCGATAATTAAAATTTATTTTTTTGTTTGGGGGCCACACTCCGTGGTGCTCTCGGCTCTCACTCAGGTATCATTTTAATTAAAATTGAAAGAGCTATGAGTGGCTCATGGCTACCATACAGGAAATGTTGTACATGGAAAAGACAGAGCAGGTAAAAGATAATGATCTGCAGTCCCAAGAAGAAACAGAGAGAGGCAGCTGCCCAGTGAGCCGGGAGAAGCATCCTTATAAAGGCGAGACTGGATAATGGAAGAGATGAAGGAGTGAGTCAGAGCACAGACTGGGCAAGGGCATTCCAACTATGGAAAGCAGAACGAAGGCCCTCGGGTCATGCACAGGGAATCTCAAGAGCGTGAAGAGTCCACAGAGCACAGAGTTCTGAAAGGATCTCAAGAAGGACAAAAGGGTAGGAGAAGGGCTAATCTCCAAGAGGTCAGTTGGCATGCAAAAGTCAATTTGGCACATGAGGGTTTTCAACTGGCTGGATGTGGAACAGAGCAGAAAGAGTTGCAAATGTCTAAGTTACAGGTCTGAGCAAAGGAGACATCATCGACTCAGACAAAAGAAGCCCCGAGGGACACAGGTATGGGAGTTGGGAGTGTGAGGGCTATGGCCCTGTGGTAATTTTAGACTCAGGTGACTGCATCTGAATGCCTTTCCGAAGACCAAGTTAGGATCCTAGGAGAAAGGGCGAACTTATAATCAACACTTGCAAATAGTACTTCCATCCCAAAGGTAAACAAGATGATCAAAGCTGTAAATATAGAAAGAGAAAAGAATGACTAAGTCCTCGGACACCCACATACCTGGGAAAAGAAAGACAGGTCAGGAAAGAACACAACCCCGGGGCCAGCCAGGGAGAGAGGAAACTGAAAACGGTGAGCAACAGCTTCTCCCAGAGCTCCAACTAAAAATATCATAATTGCCATTTCAACTATAGAAACAAAAAAAGAAGGCCAAAAAAGCTGTGCTGGTAAAATCTTTTAAAGTAATGATTCTGCAATTTGAAAATGACCCTTGGATGGGGCTGGAGTGATAGCACAGCAGGTAGGGTGTTTGCCTTGCACGTGGTCGACCCAGGTTCTATTCCCAGCATCCCGTATGGTCCCCAGAGCATCACCAGGAGTAATTCCTGAGTGCAGGACCAGGAGTTAACCCCTGTGCATCGCCGGGTGTGACCCAAAAAGCAAAAAAAAAAAAAAGACCCTTGGCTTGCTTGTCTGTTTCTCTACCTGCTTATTTCCACTCTAGAGAAGCCCGTATTCGCTCTAATACATACATCTCTCTTTCTCTGCCCTCACGTCTTTCTAAGTAAGTGCTAATTTAAAAACTACCTTAACTTAAGTAAACAAGAAGTAAATAAAATTTATAGAGCCCTAATTTTCTCCAAAGTAAAGTGTTGAGAAAAATTGCACTTCTGGACTGAAGAAATAGTACAGTGGGGGTAGAACACACACTGGTGACCTGGGATTGATCCCCAGCACCCCTGAGTGATCCCTGGGCACAGAGACAGGGGTAAGCACTGAACACCTGTGGGTGTGGCTCCAAAACCTAAATAAATAAATAAAAACATGTCCTCCTTCCTAACGGTTCATTTCTATTCCATACCCTTTGCCAAAGGCTATTACAGTGGTCTCCACATCAAGACATTAGGGGCCCAACTTCATGCCTTTTTCACAGTTTTTATGTATTTTGGGGGGGGGGGAGGGTCACACCCAGCAATGCACAGGGTTTACTCCTGGCTCTGCACTCAGGAATTTCCCATGGCAGTGCTCAGGGGACCATATGGGATGCTGGGAAACGAACCTGGGTCGGCCACGTGCAAGGCAAACGCCCTACCTGCTGTGCTATTGCTCCAGCCCCTATTCACAGGTTTTAAAGAAATGTGTCAGAAAATGCCCTGAAGAAGGCAGATGGTCGTCTATTGCTCAGAATAGAGTTTATCTCAAAAGTCTGGA
This sequence comes from Sorex fumeus, assembly GCF_029834395.1. Lineage (NCBI taxonomy): Eukaryota > Metazoa > Chordata > Mammalia > Eulipotyphla > Soricidae > Sorex > Sorex fumeus. The sequence goes on from NW_026606183.1 coordinate 4,946,663, forward strand.
GCAACTGGAGAGAAAAATACTCTCTCTTCTCTTCCCAGAACAAAATACTTTCTAAGTAAAATCTTACCTAAAAACTTCTCCTGGCTGAATGGCAAGATGTCTTTGACAGAGACACTTGCACTCTGCAGTTTTTCTGAAACAAGCTTAAGAAAACAAGGAGCAGGGGATAGTCCCTTCCCCATCTCCGTGTTTCTGTTGGATGCATTCTTTAGCATACCTTGTCTGTGAAAAACGTCTGTCAAAGACTTACTTTTGCATTCCATCACTTCAAACTCAAACTTAAATACAGGTGAAAATGTTCAGCAACAGGTGATGTCTTTTTTATTTATTTATTTTTTAATCTTTGAACTTTCAGCACCCAAGGAGAACTGACAGAAGATCCACTCACTTGGTGTCTGTTAGAAAAACTTTAACCCCATTCTCTGGGAGCCCTTTCTCCCTGCAGTGATGGAATTTAGAGGACAGGCAGCATCTTGGAAAGATGCTGAGCTGCACTAGAATTGTGACCCAGTTGTAATCAATATAAAGTTAATTTTGCAATTATATAAAGTAAAAGCTAAAAACAGGCCAGGAGAAAAAAAATATTTTAATGATTCGATGAAATAACTGAAAAGACAATGATTACACTTGGAACTGAGAATAGAAGCAAAAAGCATTTGAAAATCAGAATATCTTCAAAACCTTTTGCGGCTGACAACTTCGCTAAAACTGGAAATAGAGGCAATAAAAAAAATAAATAAACACCAAATATCCAAAAGTGACTGAATCAGACCAATAGAAATGGCAGGTGTTCATTATGGATGGCGGGGATCAGTGGGGGGGCGGGGGGGGCAGTGGGGACAGGACAGAGTACTAGAAAATAAATGACTGCAAGCCATAATACGTAAAGTAATTAATGAGTTAAGAGTTGAACTCTAGGAGAGGAATGATAGCTCCTGACAGCTAAATGCGCTTTTTTTTTTTTTGCTTTTGGAGTTACACCCAGCGATGCACAGGGGTTACTCCTTCTGGTTCTGCACTCAGGAATTACTCCTGGCGGTGCTCAGGGGACCATATGGGATGCTGGGAATCAAACCCGGGTTGGCTGCGTGCAAGGCAAATGCCCTACCCACTGTGCTACCGCTCCAGCCCCGCTCCAGCTTTTTTTTTTTTTCTAATGAGTACAACTCTAGCAGGCTGAAGTGATAGCACAGTGGGTAGGGCATTTACCTTGCACGCAGCCGACCTGGGTTCGATTCCTCCGGCCCTCTTGGAGAGTCCGGCAAGCTACCGAGAGCATCCCACCCGCACAGCAGGACCTGGAAAGCTCCCTGTGGCGTATTCGATATGCCAAAAACATTAACAACAAGTCTCACAATGGAGACTTTACTGGTGCCCACTCGAGCAAATCAATGAACAATAGGAGGACAGTGCTACAGTGCTAGTGCTACAACTCATAGCATCCTGATGTTCCAGTTATATAAATGTATTTGTTTACCAATAGATTTGTGAAACTGGTTCTCTATGGGAAACAGTCCTTTCTCACATCATTTCAGAACTTGTGGGAACTAGCAGCTGGGATACTTTCTGTTTAGACTGGTATTTGTCACACTCAGGACTAAATGCAGATTATTATATGCTGCACTTTATAAATGGTGGTTAAATGGCTGTCTAATTCATTTTCCTAGTTGTGATGCACAATATAACTTAAACAAATGCTTCCATCCAAGTATTCCTTCAGTAAAATGTATATAATTTGTTGACCATGGTAATCTAGAAATGAGTACCACTGGGCTTATTTGAATTAAGATATGGGCACTGAATTTCATCCTGATAGGTTATCACCAGTGCCATTTCACCTTTTTGAGTGATTCACTCTTTTGGAGTGAGTCACGTGCAGGGAATATAAATATCACATAAAGATGGTTTGTTATCCAGTCTGCCTTATCCTTAATCTGTTCACAGATTTAAAAAAAAATTCACAATTTTTTTTGTCTTAAGAGTTATGGAACAGGAAAATGAAGTGTTTGCTCTTCATTTTCTAAATGACTGTAAACTCAGTCAGAGAACAAACTCAAGGTTTTCATCAAATTAAATTCCATTTTTAAAAAAAAATGGGGGGAAAGGGGGTACTTAAGGCACTTGCCTTGCATGCAAGTGATTCTGGTTTGATCCACAGGAGCCACTATGATTCCCCAAGAACGCCAAGAGTGACCCATGAGCACAGGGTCAGAAGCAAGCACTATGCTTAAATGATATCAATGGAAGAAAATAAATAAATGAAAGAGAAATAAAACAAAACTTATTTCTACACTACGAAAGTCAGAAGACAAACCTCTGAGACACACAGACACACAGTGATTAAGTTACACAGTTACCAATCAGTATTCTCAGCCATTGCCCCATTAATTTAGTACTCAAATGACTAAGCAGTAAACCAGACAAACCTATAAGAGCAAAGAAGTGAAAGCATTAGTATTCACCTACATCTAGTATTTTCATCTATGAAGAATAATTCTAAGGGAAAACTTAGAGCACAGTTTCCAAATATTCGGTAAAACCAATAATCTGGATGTTTCTGTGAAATTACCTTTTAGAGTAGATAATCATTTAAATCAGTGAACTCTGAGCAATGCAGACTGTCCTCTGTAACATGGATAAAACTCATCCAATCAGAAAAAAAGGTTGATCTCTCTCAAGCAAGCAGGAATTCTATCACAATGCCACTGAATTTGAACGTATACTCTTCTGAGTGAACTGGTGTGTTCTATCAGCCTTGCTTGGACTAGCTAAGCCTGCATAAACATGCAAGGCTATTTCTTTCATCTCACTCTCTCTCTCTCCCTCACCCCCTTCATCCCTCCATGAATCTTTCCATCTTTACACACACACACACACACACACACACACTATTAACTCCACTTCTCCAGAGAACTCTAATATGCTATGCTACTGAAAACAAAACATTTCCTTGAAAGAAAGCCATGATTTATTTGAAAAATCATCAGTCAGTAATATTATTTAAATTAACAATGCAAACCTACTTCAATTCTAATTCTGTGGAAATTCACTAGTTCCATAACAAACATCTTTGTTTAATTTTATGATAGACTATTAGTTCCTCGCCAAACAGCTTTCTTTAATTTTGTGACAGACTAATAATAGACAACTGTATTACCCATATAAAAAAATTCACTTAAGAGCCAGGAGACAGTACAGCAATTAGGGAGTTCATGGTTAGGATATTCCCAAGGCAGGATTGACTGACAGCACCAAGTGCTCCCTAGAGCACTGCTAAGTGGCTCCAACACTGCATCCTGGGGCCTTACATTGAACCACCAACCCTGTTGACCCAGGATAGCCTATGGGGCCCCTGGTCTCTTATATACTGTTTGGGAGCCCATTCCAAATTAATTTACCAAAATAAGTAAATAGGGGCTGGAGTGATAGCACAGCGGGTAGGGCATTTGCCTTGCACACGGTCGACCCGGGTTCGACTCCAAGCATCCCATATGGTCCCCTGAGCAGTGTCAGGAGTGATTCCTGAGTGCAAAGCCAGGAGTAACTCCTGAGCATCGCCGGGTGTGACCCGAAAAGAAAAAATAAATAAATAAATAAATACATACATACATAAATAAATAAATGGCTAGGGCGATCATTCAAAGGCCCCAAGTTCGGTCCCAGATACCACTTGGTCCTCTAGCCACAGTACCAAGTATAGTCCCCCAGACACCATTGGCGCTATTGTGGCAAAAATAAAGAGTGCTAAAGACTGAGAAAAGTGTATATGAATCAGCACACATAGAGACACATACATATGCACAGAACAACTTTCCTAGAACATTCATAAAGAGGATGCTAGAGATGAGGCTCAGTGCAGAACACATGCCCTGGATATATGGCCCAGGGTTTGATCCCTGGCACCCCCCCCACACACACACAAATCCATAAAGAATGAAAATACTTAATAAATTACCCTTAATAAACTTAACTTCAAAATTTCTTATAAAAAGGAAGAAACAATAGAATAATAAGAGAAGTATATTTCATTTTTTTGTTCTTGATTCCTGGCACCATGTTCCTAAAATAATTGGGATTTTTGTAGTGATGCATGCCTCTTAAGTAGTTTCTTTTAAGCACACCTTGAGTAGGCTAGTGAGATGGCAGAGAACAAAAAGACCCAGGATCAGACTAGCTAATTGAAGATACTGAACGAGGTGAAATTTTCAGCCATACCATGGACCTGAAAGAAAGGGAAATAAAGGTTTAACTTTTGGTGATTCAATATTTTTTTTTAAAAGAGCTTTCAAATGAGCTTATTTAGAGCACCACAATTCCAATGGTACAGAAGCTCCTGTACTTCTGACCCACCCAGAGCTCACAAGCACAACCACAGCATTAATAATGTTCTTCGTAAAACGACTCTGGCAAATGAACTGAATCTGAGGAAGAAGTCCTGGGAACCTTCAATTCCTCTTCATCCGGTCAGAAGCACAGTTAACAACCAGATTAGTGACTGGCATCTAGAGCGGAGCAGCCTTGTAATACTGACCCCTTAATCTAAGGGTCTGATGCTATCTCCAGACAGTGTCAGAACTGAATTAAAATAGAGAACACCCAGTAAGTGTCTGCTGAGATCTGGAGAGCCTGAATGGTGGTTTGGGAGCAACCAGACTTCAGAAGGCATGACAAATGTCAGAAGCAATAACCTGACGTAACAAATTTCTTTGCATAAATCACCGATGGGGCCAGAGAGACAGTCATACAGTAAGCAGGTACTTGCCTTGCACACAGCCAACCAGGGTTCAATTCCCAGCACCCCATATGGTCTCAAAGTCGCACCAGGAGAGATCCCCTAGCATAGAGCCAGAAGTAAAATCTGAGCATAGCCAGGTGTGGATCAAAAACAAAAAAATCAAAAAAACAAAAAAGAGAGAGAGACAGAGAAAGAAAGAAAGAAAGAAAGAAAGAAAGAAAGAAAGAAAGAGAGGAAGGGAGGGAGGGAGGGAGGGAGGGAGGGAGGGAGGGAGGGAGGGAGGGAAAAAAAAGTATCGTCCATGAAAAGTAAATGGAGACAATTTATGTTTCTAGGTAGAAATATTTAATATTGGGGGAAGGAGGGAAAGAACTGCCTAAAACCCAAATTGCTAATTACCAGGGTTTAAAAAGACTCGTATGTCAGCACCACGAGTCTGCCTATAAAAATATAACCTTGTTTGGCGCCATTTTTGCATCCTTGCATATGAAAGGAAAGGAGAGGAGTTGTAGGCAGTAATAGGTGAAGACAGAAGAATACAGAAGTCATCTGCAGCTGTCACTTTTAAAGCCATCATTGAGCAAGGCAACAAATCAACCTGGAGCAGTGGGTCTCCAACATGTACTCTCCCTGAGCTATAGTACAGCAAGTACTTGCATGTGGCCAACCCAGGTTCAATCCCCAGCACCAGATACGATCCTCCAAGCTTGCCCGGAATGATTCCCTGAGGACAAAGCCGGCAACACGCCTTGAGCAGAGCACCACAGGTGTGATCCCCAAACCAAATACAAATGAACAAAACAAAAATGTATTTACCCAAGTCAACAATCTCGACACCACCTGAAAATATGTTTGAAATGGACATTCTTGATTTCTAACACTACCTTCACTACCCAGCCACGGCCACGCTCCAGGACGCTTTTCTTAAAACCCAACTTCCAGGACTGACGCACCATATCTGATAGGGTTCAAATATGGTTTGAACCATGGGAACACCTACAAGGACGATTAGAGGTCACCCCAAAAGCCTCTATCCCTCTCGGGGAGCCTGGCAAGCTACCGAGAGTATTCCACATACAAGGCAGAGCCTGGCAAGCTATCCGTTGTCTATTCAATATGCCAAAACCAATAATTACAATGGGTCTCATTTCCCTGACCCTGAAGCAGTTACCAATACAGCAGCATTGAGAAGGATGAGGAAGGAAAGGCTGATAAAATCTCAAGGTCAAACTAGGCTACCAAAACGAAGAAAGACAAAAATGATTGTCTGTATGTTCAATGCATGTACACTGGCATCAGATGCATCTATCGAGGACCTGAGGGTACCAGTGCAAAAGATCAAGTACGACATCATTGGTCTGACTGAGACAAGAAGGCATCAATCACATCATGCCGTTTTCAGCAATGGAGAAGAACTGTTCCTCAGAACATGCGATAAAAGAGAAATCGGTGGTGTTGGTGTCTTTATCAACACGAAGTTGGCCATAAGCATTGATTCATTCGAATGCCTAACAACCCGAATTGGACGATTACACTTGAATAGATGTGGCTCACTGCTGGCAGATTCTATCTTCATTGTCTACGCACCAACATCCAATTATGTCACTGTCAATGTCCTCCCATTGTTCATCGATTTGCTCGAGTGGACCCAGTAACTTCTCCACTGGAGACTTTTGCTGTTACTGTGTTTGGCATATCAAATACATCACGGGTAGCTTGCCTGGCTCTGCCGTGCAGGTGAGATACTCTCAGTAGCTTGCCGGGCTCTCCGAGAGGGGTGGAGGAATCGAACTCGGGTCGGCCATGTTGGCTGCGCGCAAGGCAAAAGCCCTACTGCTGTGCTATAGCTCCAGCCCATCCAATTATGATGAAGGAGAAATTGAGAAGTTCTACATGGAGCTGGAGAAGTTCTATAAACAAGACCACACCTTCTACAAGATCACTGTTGGTGATTTTAATGCCAAGATAGGACCAAGAAGATCAGCCGAAGAATTCCACATCTGGACCCATACCCTAGAATGGAACAAAGAGGGTGACAGACCGTCTGAGTTCATCATGTCGACCAAGACCATCCAAGGTAACTCACAGTTCCAGAATGCCGAATCTAAACGTTGGACATGGGAGTTTCCCGGTGGACAGTCCACAACGAAATTGACCACATCATATTCAACTGACGGTTTTGCCTGACCGATGTTGCTGTTGTCCTAAAATTCCAAACGGGATCGGACCACCTTCTCCTTCGTGCAAAATTCTACTTCAAACATCAGGGAGAAAGGGCTGCAAAGTTTAAGAAGAGGACTCCCAGACCGACCACCAACTGGGAGCTCTTTGGCACTATTGCTGCAACATGGGAAGATGCTGTCATTGACAACACTGAAGAGGAATACAACCGACTGGTTCAGCACCTCCATGATTGTGCGAGGAACGCCAAGAGAGAGATAGCCACAAAAAAACGCCTGTCTTTGAAAACTATTGAGCTTATTCACCAATGTGGTTTGGCGCATGCCTCAGGCAATCGCAAGTGAATGTCCGAGCTCGCAAAGCAGTGCAGAGATGGAATAAAGGAAGACCTCAAAGAGAGAAGAGCAGAAGTGCTGGTAGATGGAGCAGAAGCTGGGAAAAGCATTTGTAACTCCCGCCTGTCCTTCGCCAAGTACAAGACCAAGATGACTGCCCTCTGACATCCTGATGGATCTATCACATCTTCCAGAAGGGCAATGGAGAAGATTTTTCATGACTTCTACTCAGATCTCTTTGATAGCCACATCCACCTGCCCACATACCAAATTCCGCAGGATGGATATGTCATTCCCAACATTCTCCCTTCCGAAATATGACACGCCATCTCGTCAGTAAAGAAACGTACAGCACCTGGCCCAGACAAGGTCAGACCTGAACACCTGAAGAACCTGCCATCAGTACTCATCAATACACTGGCTCGGCTCTTCACATGCTACCTGTCTGAATGCAAAGATTCGTCCCAATGGAAAACCAGCAGGACTGTACTACTGTACAAGAAGGGAGACATCCATGACATTGGCAACTATCGCCCGATCTGCCTATTGTCTATTGTCTACAAGCTGTTCACTCAAGTCATCCTGAATAGGATTGGCAGAACACTAGATGAAGGATAACTATGCGAGCAAGCCAGGTTCCACAAATGATTCAGCACCATCGACCATATCCACACGATAACCAAGCTCATTGAGGTTTCTCAGGAGTTCAAGATGCTGCTCTGTCTAACGTTTATTGATTTAAAGAAGGCCTTTGATTCTGTTGAGACAGAAGCAGTCATTGAAGCCCTAGCTAATCAGGGCATTCAAACTCAATACATCAGGATCCTCTGTGAGCTGTATTACGGATTCACTACCAGGATCTCACCATTCTACAAAGAAGTGATATCATCCATGTCAAGAGAAGGGTTCGGCAGAGTGATACCATTTCACCAAAACTCTTCAGTGCCACCCTCAAGGATGTCATGTGACAACTGGAATGGGAAGGAATGGGAGGGAAGATAGATGGTCGGCAATTACACCACCTCCGCTTCACTGATGACATTGTTCTAATAACACCAAACATTAGCCAAGTGGCACAAATGCTGGCCAACTTCGACCGTGAGTGTGGAACGGTAGGACTGAATCTCACGAAGACAATGTTTATGAGAAATGGTATCGTTCCTGACGTTCCATTCACTCTCAATGGAAGGACCATCTCTGTATGCAACAATTATGTGTACCTAGGTCGAGAAGTCAACATGACAAATGACCTGGCACCTGAGTTGTGCAGGAGGAAGAGAGAGGCTTGGAATGCCTTGAAGAGCATCGAAGAAATAGCTAAGAGGACGAACAACCTCCAGCTCCGGGCACATCTCTTCAATTCCACTGTTCTTTCTGCATTAACATACGCCTCAGAGACCTGGGCCCTACGCAAACAGGATGATAATGCTATTCGGGTCTCCCAAAGAGGAATAGAAAGAGCTATGCTTGGAGTATCACATTTCATTCAAACGTGAGGAAGAATCCGGAGTTCTGACCTCCATTGATGATCAAGAATCAGGGACGCTGTCTCGTTTGCCAAAGCATCGAAAATCAGATGGGCTGGACACGTAATGTGATTTGGAGGCAAGCCATTACAGACTAGATTTCATGGGATGTCAAAAGTCTGCGTGGCTGCCCACCTACCAGATGGTTAGACTTCTTCATCAAGACCCTGAACGATCGGTTTGAGGCTCTTCGTGTTCCTAGAACGAACAGATGCCAATGGGCTACACTAGCACACGACAGGGACAAATGCAGAAGTTACTGGCGCCCGCTTGAGCAAATCGATGATTAACGGGAAGTCAAGTGATCAAGTGATCCATAACTCAGAAGCACTCTATAAGGAGAGGGATGAGAAATCTGCTTTATTTTTATTTTGCTTTTTAAGTGAAAAATAATAGTCTGTTTACAAAGTATTAGTTTATAGAAAAGTGTATGTATATATGTATATGTGTGTGTTTAAGGAATTTGTGTTTTAGCAAGCTGTGTATATAAACCTTACATAAAAGTCAAAAACCTTATAATACAAACCTAAATGTATCAGAAAATACTAGAACCAGGGTGATAAAACTGTAGTACTTCACTATGTATTATGTCAGGTAAATTCTAATTAATAACATCACTCCATTTTATAAGGCATATTCAAAAAAGCCTTCTCAATACAACATAACTCTGGTTTTCAACATTATACACTGATAGAACATAACCAGTTGATGGATTGCTTTAGGCAGTTGAAAAGCACTGATCTGAAATTATTTAAATTCTTCCAATGGTCTCAAGTTCTATTGCATTCATAAGACTACTCAGTCCTCATCAAGACAGAAAAAAAGTAGCAAAAGTTTTCAGAAAACAAATCTTGTACGCTGAATAAACCCAAGTCTAAATTAAAAGGTTTTTGGTTCTTTTCATCATATGAATGTCAACAGTAAAAGCTACTGTTTCACTGTTTAAAAGGCCAAAATGGATATGGCAATTTTATAGTTTTTCAATTACTTACGTGAAAATTTGTCAAAAGGAACAAAATACTGTCAAAGAAGCAATTCCTCTGCCAATTCAATTTAAACTATTAGCACTTCTCTGCGGAAGTATGTAAATACCTTTAAACTGCTTGATCATGTTCTGATGGTTTTTGATGGCCTCCTTTAAGATTACTTCAGGCTCGTCCATCTCCCACCTCCATTCAGTACCCACTGGATTGGTGTGGTGTCTAGGAAAAGAGACAAAAGTTCAAATGTTAGAATCAGGATTGGAAGGCTTGAGTGACAGGTCAGCATTTGCCTTGCATGTGATCAACCTGGGTTTGAACTCTGAGTCCTGAATGCAATGCCAGGAGTAGCCCCTTAGTACTACTGGGTGTGACCACAAGGAAGAAAGAAAGGAAGAAAGGGATGGAGGGAGGGAGGGAGGGTGGGAAGGAAGAAGGGAAGGAGGGGAGGGAGGGAGGGAGGCAGGGAGGGAGGGAGGCAGGGAGGGAGGGAGGCAGGGAGGGAAAGGAAAGGAGGAAGGAAGGAAGGAAGGAAGGAAGGAAGGAAGGAAGGAAGGAAGGAAGGACGAAAATCAGGATTGTTTTTTCCTACAAGTTTGGTTGTTTGAAACTGTATTTGTTTTCCAACTTAAACCAGGGCAATTAATAGACAGAGATAGAAAAGGGAAGTGCCTGCTCTGAGATTTACCAAGTCAACAACACTGATTCTAATTAAATTTAGAACAATACAAAATGTAAACCCCTTTCTCCAGACAAACCACCACCACGCCAGCAGGTATTCAGAAGCAAGTAACAACTAACAGGGTATTACCAGAAAAGCTGGCAGATCACACTGACGGACTTGCCCTGGGAGGCAGCATTATTAAAAGATCTAAAAGGCCTATTAGACATTGATAAACATATGATATCTGTCTACATACAGACATTATGAGAAAATATTCTGCAAGCCATATCCTCCTATAGGTAAACCAGAAGAATTTTAAGGCAGTGGTACATGGACAGTAGGCCTAGAAACAATGAACCTCTCAACGCAAGCCCAACACTTGAAAAGATTCACTCAAACTCCAGTAAAAAGTTGATTCAAAGTGGATCAAAGATGTTGATATCAGATCAGAATCCATAAAATATATTGCAGAAAATATAACAGAATGTTCTCAAAGCAGAATCCATGAAATATATTGCAGAAAATATAGCAGAATGTTCTCAAAGCAGAATCCATAAAATATATTGCAGAAAATATAGCAGAATGTTCTCAGAAAATATAGCAGAAAGTTTTCAATGATATGATTCCATTAGTAATGGCAACAGAAACAAAAAATAAACAAACCAGGCTACATCAAATGAAAAGGTTTCTATATGGCTAAAGAAGAGGTAAAGGTAAAGGTAAAGGCCCTCCCGTTGATCGTCGATTTGCTCGAGTGGGCCCAGTAACGTCTCCATTGGAGACTTTGTTGTTACTGTGTCTGGCATATCGGATACTCTCGGTAGCTTGCCAGGCTCTCCGAGAGGGGCGGAGGAATCGAACTCGGGTCGGCCATGTCGGCCGCTTGTAAGGCGAACGCCCTAAAACTAAAAATCTCCCAACCGAATGGGAGAGAATATTCATACTCAATAAAACAGAGAAAGGGCTAATATTTAGTATGTATAAAGTATTCACAAAGATCAACAACAACAAAATCCAAAAATGAGGAGACGAGAAAAAAAAGGGAGAGGAAATGAACAGACACTTCTCTGAAGAAGACAGATGGATGACACATGAAAATGTGCTCATCATCACTTATTATCAGGGAAATCCATATCAAGACAACAACTGCATGCCATCACACATAAGTGAGAATGGCACATATCAAAAAAAAAAATGGAGACCATCTATGTTGGCAGGGATATGGTGAAAAGACACTCTTATCCACTGCTGGTGGGAATGTTGTCTGCTTCAACCCCTATGGAGAACAGAAAACCATAATAGAGATGCATATAACTCAAAAATCCCATTTATAGGTCTCACCCCCAGAACACAAAAACATTCATTCAAAAGAACTTATGCACACAATTATTCACTGTAGCATTATAATAGCTGGAATATGAAATCAATCCAGCTAGCCAATGACAGATGAGTGAATACTGAAAGTGTGGTGTATACACACACACACACACACACACACACACAAATGGAATACTATGCAGCTGCAAGGAACGATAAAATCATGAAATTTGTTGCAACCTGGATAAAACTGGAGGACATTCTGTTAAGTAAAGTGAGTCAGAAGAAGGACAAATATTGGATGATCTCTCTGAGGGACTGAATAATATCAAAGGCAGGGAACACTAGATTACAGACATGAGAAAGATATGAAAAGAAAAAACATGGGGGAGAGTAAGAAGAGATGGATGGGAAGTAACAGGGAGAGGGGCCAGAAGCCTCAGGTACATGAGGGGTCTAGGGCTGTGGTATGTATACACATTTAACCAGAGCTACAACATGTAAGCAGGAGATTCAAATTACAACAACCAAACTTAGTTTTTAGTGCCTGTCAAGGAGGCAGGCTGGGGGTAGAGTAAACTTAGGGGCACTGGTGAACAGCTGGCACTGGCTGGAGGATTGGTGCTGGAACACTGCATGCCTAAATGGCTCAGCTCCACAACTAATCTTGAAAGGTTCATGATGTGACTGTATCTGCCCAGATAGACTGATCCAGGCTGCCAACTTGGGGGTTCTTCTAGAATCCCCCTTTCTGCCTGAAGGCACAGCAGCCCGCAGCCACACCTGACACTCTCCGATCTAAGTTCTGATCATTCCATTTTCATTTGTGTTGCACCAAACAATATGAAATAAATTTTAAAAATTTGTGTATGCCTGCAAAGGGGCAGACTAAGGTAGTGGGTTGGAAACTGGGGATATTAATGAAGGGAAGGTTATACTGATGGAGAGATTGATGTTGGAACATTTAATGCCTTAAACAACTGTATTATGAAGAACTTGGTAAATCACAGTGCTATAATGAAATTTTTTTAACTTATCTATGGCTAACTTTAGAAATTGTGTGTGTTCACAAAATAAAGAAGTGAGCAGCGGTGCCGTGGTCTCTCTTACCCGCCACATGCGTTCAGTGGCCATGAGCCCCCACCCCGGCCTGCAGTCACCACCAACAGAAGCATGAAGGAGGGAACAGGGCCTCCAGGCCACCAATTGCAGTTTATTCCATTCTCCCCACATCCTGCGTTTGGGATGCTAGGAACTAAGGGCAACTGAGGCTTAAGTCAAGAAAACAGATGCCCAAGAGTGAATATTATTCAAAGTCCCAAGTTACAAAAGCATAGTATTAACTGTCTTCATGTATCTATGCAAAAAGGACATTGCTCTGAAGTAAACTATGCAAAGAATGTAAGGAAGGAGAAAAGCAATATTTCACTTACAAATACAAAATCAGAGGTTTCTGACGAATTTGACTTTACAAGTTACAGGTACTGCTTAGAGGAAATAGGTGATTAACCAATTGGGGAAGATAGCACAGAGAAGTTAAAGATAAACACAGAGGAATGGGAATGCCTCAGGAGCACTGTGAATGGTGTAACCCAATAAACCCAAGCTCCCTGCAGCCAGGGAGAAACAAAAAACCAATGTTGCCCTACAATGTATCATACTACCTCATTAAATTATTTTTTGAAAAACTAACAAAAGCAATGTGGATGAGAAAAAATACTATGATTAACATGTTAAAAGCCCTAATAACTATGTGACAAAAATAAAAAATTAAAGAGAAATTGAAATTATAATACTCAAACAGAAACTCTAGATATGAAAATATGAGTTTTCAACAGGCTAACTTTAAATAGGTAAGAAAAGTCAACAACTCTTTTTTTCCTTTTTGGGTCACACCCAGCAATGGTCAGGGGTTACTCCTGGCTTTGCACTCAGGAATTACTCCTGGCGGCGCTCAGGGGACCATAATGGATGCTGGGAATCAAACCCGGGTCAGCCACGTGCAAGGCAAACACCCTACCCGCTGTGCTATCACTCCAGCCCCAAAAGTTAACAACTTAGAAGTACAAATTCATAAATTAAAACATGACAAAAATATCAGGTGAAATAAAGTATGATGCATTCAAGTCTACTCAAACAATATTAAAAGGTTCAAAATATCCCTAATTGGAATCTAAGAAGGAAAACAACAAAGCAAAACAAAAAATAGAAAATATGGCCAATATTATCCAAAACTAAAGTGAATCAATTAACCATGGATCTACAAAGCTACAGAACCAATACAATTACTTTTAAGAAGAAAAAAAGACTACAAATACTAACTCTAAATTGATAAAAATGAGAGGAAATGAGAAAAATCTTTAAGCTAACAGGAGCTAACATAAGGACTATAAAAATTATAGCAGAAAATTCATCATAAAGAGGAAAAGATGAAATTATAATGACAACTGAAAAGAATGCTTAAAGGGAAAAAGACACACACCCTGAGAACTAGACAAAGTTTTATGGAAAGGCAACAGCTTAAGGAATTTATATCCTTGAAACCACTTTGCAAGAAGCATTAAAAGAGTTTCTCTACTTTGGTACATCTATACAATGGAGTACTATCTAGCTGTTAGAAAAGATAAAGTCATGAAATTTACATATAAGTGGTACTACATGGAAAGTATCATGTTAAGCGAAATGAGTCAGAAAGAGAGGCACAGACATAGAAAGACTGCATTCATCTGGGGATCATAAAGTAACAAAATAGGAGACTAATACCCAAGAACAGCCAAGATAAGTACCAGGAGGTTTACTCCATGGCTTGGAGGCCAGCCACACATGCTAGTAGAAAAGGGAGCTCAGACAGAGAAGGGAGCACCAAATAAAAGGTGTTGGGAGGATCCTCCCAGGATGGGGGAAGCATGCTGAAAGTAGACTATAGACCAAACATGATTGCCTCTTTTGCAAACCACAACACCCAAAAGGAGAGAGAGAACAAAAGGGAATGCCCTACCAGAGGCAGGGTGGGATGGGGGTTGGGGGGTGGGAGGGATACTGGGACCCCTGGTGGTGGAAAATGGGCACTGGTGGAGGGATGGGTACTTGATCATTGTATAATTGAAACCCAAGCACAAAAAGTTGTAAGTCTACAACTGTACCTCATGGTGTTTCACTAATAAAATTTAAAAAAAAAAAGAGTTTCTCTAAAGGACAGGACAAACTTCCCAACATATGGCATCAAGTATGGCATTCACTAATATAGGCACTAACTATTGTGCCTATGGTTGCCCTCTACTAGATGAAGAAAGGTATGTTTACTCTGACTTTACTAAGGGATTATATACATTTTCAATAATGAATAGTCATATTACTTATGTTGGTTAAAATCACTTGGCAATCAATCATCACAAATTAACTTCTATTGATTGACTTTCTGATAATTCCACCTGCCATTCCCCTCCTAACTGATAAAGCAAGTAACATGAAATGAATTTTGTTATAAGCCTGCCAAGCGGACAGGCCAGGGAATAGGAGCAAAGCTGGGAATACTGGTGGAGGGAGGAGGGACACTGGTGATGGGACTGATGTTGGAACACTGTATGTCTGAAACAACTCTATTAAGAAAAACTTTTAAAATACAGTGTCTTGATAAAATTTATTCCTAAGTTTTAAAAAAGTCTTTTTTTTACAAATTATATATATTAAAAATGTATACTAGGATAAAAATTAGAAACAAAGTCCAACAAGCTCACAAATGAAAATGTGTGATCAATATATAAAAACCAGTTTCCTTTATATATATCAACAATAAAATGTCAATTTTTAACTTGAAGTACTAACAAAAACAAGATATAAGCTAAATTATATATACTGGATCCCTATGCTAATAACTATAAATAACTAATAAAGGAAATGATAGATCTGAATAAATGGGAACCTGATATATTCATGATCAGAAAATTCAATACTGATAGAACATGTATATATGTAGATAATATGTGTATCTACATATGGAAACTCAATACAAGGATCAATTAGTGAATAAATGGCAAGATGAGTGTAAAAGATTAGACATAAATATGTAAATGGGGAAAACACTAAATGGTTGAAACAATCTTAAAAGCAGAAAATCAACGAAAGGATTGACAACAACCAATTCTGAGTTTCCGATACTTATAAACCTACTATAACTAGAGCAGTGTGGTACTGGTGAAGGAGAGACACAAAGATCAAAAGAACAGAATGGGAGGCCAAAAATATACCAAAACGTATACTACCAACTGACTTTAAACAAAAGTGCAAAAGCAACTCAATGAAGCCAATCTTTTAAATACATCATCCTGGATCAACTACATAAAGACAATACACATATATCTCTATCGATACCTAGGACGTCAGAAATAAGACAAATCAACTGCAAGCATCATCTGATATGAATTGAGAAGGCTGTGCTTTTCACACAGAGAGTCTCTATAATCTGCACACGTAGTAATCTCAACCTAATCAAATTCAAACAGAGGGAACTTATACAAAACATTTGAGCAATATTTTTCAAAAATGGCAAACTCAAGTAAAACTAAGAAGCTGTCACAAATAGAAAAAGACAAAAGAACAGAATAAAATGCAACGTTGAAAACTTTCAGACTAAATTCTGGAACAGAAAAGAGACAGCAATTAAAAAGAAACTGCTAAAAATCTACAGTCTCAAGTTTAATTAGTATATCTATGTTAAATTCTTGGTCTTAAGCATTGCACTATAGTAAGACATTAACACTGGAGGGAAAGGAGAAAGGGTATAGATATTTTCTGTACCACTGTTTCTCAAACTTGATTATGTTGGAATCATTCAGACAGATTTTAAAATACTGAAGCCTGGGTCCCACACTTAGAGATGATTCTGATATAACCATCACAGTTGTGATCTGGATCTCAACCATATTATTAGGAATTCTGGGAAAACGTCAGGAGCCTTAAGAGCTCTCCAAGTAAGAAAGGAAGTTTAGAATCCCTGCTATCCCCAATTTTGCGATTTTTGTCATATAAGAAAAGGTTTCTACTTTTGAAACTGCTCAGTGAGGATTCTCCTACTGTTTTCCATAGGCGTTGAAGCAGATAACATTCCCACCAGCAGTGGATGATAGTTCTTTTTTCATCCTGCCAAAAGGCATTGTTCGTACTATTTGTGATATGTACCATTCTCACTGGTACAAGATAGCATCTCATCGTCATCTTGCATTTCCCTAATGATACATGATGCTGAACACTTTTTCACATGCCTGTAGGCCATCCACCTATCATCTTCTAAGAAGTATCTGTTCATTTCCTCTCTCCACATTTTTTGATAGGATTTTTAATTTTGTTGTTGTTACTGTTGTTAATCTTTGTGAGTACTTTAAAGAAAAATTAGAAAAACATTATAAAAGATAGAACCATATGCTATCAGCAAGAGATTTAATTTAGATCTAAAGACACAATAGATTGAAAGGAAAAGGAAAAGTATTGTTACACATAGTAACCAAAGGAAAGATGAGATTGCTATACCAGCACCAGACAAAATGGACTTTAAAACAAAAGTTGTTACAAGAGTCGAAGATTACACACTGATATCCTCAAGAGGCTATTAACAGTTTTAAACACAGAACCAAAGAGCTTCAAAATCAAAGCAACTTGCCTTGCAAAAGATTCTATTATATGTTTAAGAAGGATGTAAGCAATAACCACAAGAAAACAAACCAACACAGACCAGTTCCACCAAAGAGAAAAAAATTAATGGATAAAGAATGGGCAAAGTTTAAGTTATTTCATAGCTTAAACATTTGCACTGGGGCTGAAGCAATAGCACAGCGGGTAGGGCGTTTGCCTTGCAGCAGCCGACCTAGGTTCGATTCCCAGCAACCCATATGGTCCCCCGAGCACCGCCAGGAGTAATTCCTAAGTGCATGAACCAGGAGTAACTCCTGTGCATCGCTGGGTGTGACCCAAAAAGCAAAAAAAAAAAAAAAAAAAAAAAAAAAAAAAAAAAAAAAAAAACAACCATTTGCACCAACCCACCCTCCCCAGGCACGGAGTAATAGTACAATGGGTAGGGCATTTGCCTTGCAGTCGGCTAGCCCAAATTCAATCCCTGGTATCCTATATGATCCGCCAATCACTGCCAGGAGTAATTCCTGAGTTCAGAGCCAGGAGTAACCCCTGAGCATCACTGGGTGTGACCCAAAAAATCACTTAATCACTTAACTTCCCGTTAGTCGTCGATTTGCTCGAGCGGGCGCCAGTAACGTCTCCATTTGTCCCTGTCGCGTGCTAGTGTAGCCCAATGGCATCTCTTCGCTCCGGGAACATGGAGGGCCTCAAACCGATCGTTCATGACCTTGACAAAGAAGTCTGACCATCTGGTAGGTGGGCGGCCACGCGGTCTCTTGACATCCCGTGGAATCCAATCAGTAACAGCTCTAGTCCAACGGTCATCTTTAAATCTCATTACGTGACCAGCCCATCTGATTTTTGACACCTTGGCAAATGAGACAGCGTCCCTGATCCTTGATCGTCGACGGATGTCAGAACTCCGGATTCATTCTCTCATTTGAGTGAAACGTGATATTCCAAGCATAGCTCTTTCTATTCTTCTTTGGGAGACCTGAATGGTGTTCTCATCTTGTTTGCGTAGGGCCCAGGTCTCTGAGGCATATGTTAATGCAGGAAGAACAGTGGAATCAAAGAGATGTGCCCGGAGCCCGAGGTTCTTCGTCCTCTTAGCTATTTCTTCGACGTTCTTGAAGGCGTTCCAAGCCGCTCTCTTCCTCCTGCGCAGCTCGGGTGCCAGGTCATTTGTCATGTTGACCTCTCGACCTAGGTACACATAGCTGTTGCATTCAGAGATGGTCGTTCCATTGAGAGCGAATGGGGCGTCAGGAACAAGGCTGTTTCTCATAAACATTGTCTTCGTAAGATTCAGCTGTAGTCCTACCTTTCCACACTCACGGTCAAAGTCGGCCAGCATTTGTGCCGCTTGGCTGATGTTTGGTGTGACCCAAAAAAGAAAAAAAAAATTGCCCCCCCCAAATATTTCTGTAAGTCTCTAGTGATTGTGTTACCTAATGACTTTTCTATTCTCCTATATATACATGCTCTTTTCACATCTTAGCCAGTCTTCATTATAATTATTATTTCTAATTGTAATTGCTTTATTGGGCTGGAGCGATAGCACCGTGGGTAGGGCATTTGCCTTGCACGTAGCCAATCTGGGTTTGATTCCTCCGTCCCTCTCGGAGAGCTCGGCAAGCCTACCGAGAGTATCCCGCCCGCACAGCAGAGCCTAGCAAGTTCCCTGTGGCTTATTCGATGTGCCAAAAACAGTAACAAGACTCACAATGGAGACGTTACTGGTGCCCACTCGAACAAATCGATAACAATGGGAGGACAGTGCTACAGTGCTACAGTGCTACCCAAATATTTATTAATTATAAAGGAACAACTTCAAATCTGGCAGAAAATACCTTAATCAAATGATGTTTAATCCACCAACAATAAGACATTGGTAATCTAATCAAAGATTTGACAAGCTCTTATCACTTGTTCTTCCTCAAATCCATACTTTCACTCTGCTGATGAAAAACATTAAGGAAACCAAATTGAGGGACATTCTGCAAAATACCTGAATCGAACTCATAGAAAGTGTCAAGATCAAAAAAGATAAGAAAAAGGTAGGGGAGATGCTGCAAAGGACTGGAGCACACACTCGGCATGCATGAGTCTCAGATCTGATCCCTGACACTGGTTGGCACATCTCCCTCCAAATACCATTATGTATGATCCCCCCCTCAAAAAAGAAAAGCGACAACAGGGAAGAACTGTTCTAATTAAACAGACAACTGTAAAATAAACAAGATCCTAAATTGGACAGTAAAAGAAAAAGGAGAGGAAGTGGGGGAGTTGATAAAATACACATTGTTTCCAATTTAATTAAGGTGCTTGCCCTCCTGGCTGGAGCGATAGCATAGCGGCTAGGGCATTTGCCTTGCATGCAACCAACCCAGCCGACCTGAGTTCAATTCCTCCGCCCCTCTCGGAGAGCCCGGCAAGCTCCCCGTGACGTATTCAATATGCCAAACACAGTAACAACAAGTCTCACGATGGAGATGTTACTGGACCCGCTCGAGCAAATCGATGAACAACGGGAGGACCGTGACCGTGCCCTGCATGCAGCCAACCCTTTTCAATTCTTGGCAAAACCCATGGTCCCTGAGCTGCACCAGGAGTGACCCTTGAGCACAGCTGGGTATGAGGTACATATTTATATAATTGAATGAAAGATATACAGGAAACCTACTACCTTTGTAACTCTTGTAAAAAACAAATTTCAAAACAAACATTGTATGCCTCTAAGATACTACTGATACACCAATATTACTATATTTTTAAAAGTTAAAACAGGATATAAAACAGAAGAGAGAAAATTTTAAAGATCGCTTTATAGAATGTATAGAAAGACAGAAAATACTCTGAAAGTAAATACCCCAAAGCGTCAACAATGTTGTCTGGATACTAGAATTACAGATATTGTTTTTCAAATTTTGGGGATTATATATCTCTAGGCCTTTTTCAAATTTTTCTCCAGTAGATGTGGATTGCTTTTACTATCAACAAAAAGAAATTTTTTAATTTTAGGGCCAGAGATTTGCTCAATAAACTAAGTGCATGTTCTGCATGCCGGAAGTCCAGGTTTAATTCCCTGTACCACATAAACCCTGAACTCTGACAGAGGCAACCTCCAAGCACAAAGCAACAAGTATCCGGAGAACCACTGAGTGAGGCCTTAAAACAAACCTCCACCCCAATTTTTTTTTAATTATACAAGGGCCTAAAAACGTGCAAATCAGAACAAAAGGGTGGGGGAGCACATGTTTATTTTCATTATACTACAGTGCAATGTTATACCAATAAAAATTTATTTTAAAAAGAAGTATAGCTCCTGTACCAAGAAAGAAGCCAAGCTACCAAGAAAGTACCATTCCTTTACCATGAAAGAAACCAAGAGAAAGCACAGACTAAAAAGCACTAAGATAATTTTAGTTAGTAGAAATTAAAATTGAGAGGGGTCCAGAGATACATCTCAAATAATGGGGCATGTGTCTTGGCTATGTGAGTCCCAGGTACTGTGTGTGTCCCCAGCACCCTAACCCCATTCCCACAACAACAAACACAATGAGAAAAGTTAGATCATGAGAATCTAAAGCATAGGAATTCCATATACAAATAGAATTAGTGAGTCAAAGAGATTTTTCAGCATAAGTCAATGGACAGTTAATGGGGCATTAACACAGAGATTCTTAACAGGACAAAAACCTAGTTAAAAAAAAAAGAACCAACAGACAAAACTGAAAAAAAACTGGGAAAAATGGGGAAGGAAACAAGAGGAGACAGGAGTACCAGTGAGAGTCCCCCATAATAACATGCTGTGCTAGAATGTAATAAAGATAGGAATTAAGTAATCCCTATTAGATTTGGCAATAAGAAGGTCATTAGTGACCAAAGGGAGCTGCAACAGACACAAATCAGCATGGGGAGACAGAGGGGTTGACGAGGGAGGAGTTGTCAGTGAAAAAAAAAGGGGGGGGATCAGTAACAAATACACAAACACACAATTTCTACAGTTTAGACACTTTCTTTCATTTAAAATTTTCAATCTAACAGATGATTTACTATAGTCAGCTGAAGACCACATTCAGGGCTGGTTATTTCCAGCAAGATAATCTGCAAAGCCTCTTACTATAAAAATGCTTAGATTGATCCCTAGCACACTCTTAAATAGAAAAAATGATAAGAAATGTGGGGGGGGGGGGGGCAGGGGGAAGGCTAAGATGAAGCACAAAATAAAATAACATTAACAGTTTACCAATATTTATCAATAATCACCAAAAAACAAGATCTACTAAGCTCACCAATTAAAAGACCAACTGTCCAAATGGTGTTTCAAAAATTTAGCAGTTCAACAGTGTTTATCAAAAGGAAGCGAATATTCTCATCTAAAAAGACTTATATATTCATGTCTAGGGCAGCTTTAGTCATAACATTGCCCAAGCCCGGCAACAACTAAATTCAGCAAGACAGGAATGGATAAGCTCCCTGTGCTATAGTCCAACAATAAACTATTCTCCAGCTAGAAAAAAGAACAACTACTGATGTACTAGCATGGATGAATCTCAAAAATATTTACTGAGCACACCAAAAAAAAAATGCATAATGAGTGAGTCCATTTTTATGCAATTCCATAAAAAAACAGACTAATCTGTATCTCCAAAAAAGAAATTAGTTTGCCTGGAGTTGGTATGAGATGAGAGAAACTGACTGGAAACAGGGCACAAAGAAAACTCTAGAAGCAATAAAATGTTTTACATTTTATACTGCTCACGAGATGCAAAGAATCACACAGGGCGTTTGCCTTGCACGCAGCAGACCCGGGTTCGATTCTTCTGTCCCTCTCGGAGAGCCCGGCAAGCTACTGAGAGTATCCCGCCCGCACAGCAGAGCCTGGCAAACTCCCGGTGGCGTATTCAATATGCCAAAAACAGTAACAACAAATCTCACATTGGAGACATTACTGGTGCCCGCTCAAGCAAATCCATGAACGACGGGAGGACAGTGCTGCAGTGCTACAAGTCATAACGTGCAACCAAAGGTTCAATAAGGTTTCTTTCTAAAAACAGAGCCAATTCAAAAGTTGTTGATAAGCAATATTCTGAAAATGAAAGGACACCAAATGGCTGAAGATACATAAAAGAAAAAGAAAAAGCCTGTACTAGGAACCAAAAGAAATCTGTATACATTTTGTGTGGTTTGGGGGCCACGCCCGGCAGTGCTCCGGGCTACCCCTCTTGCTTGGTGCTCTGAGGTTGTTTCTAAGAGTGTTCAGAAGACCCTGTGATGCTGGACATCAGACCTGGGGCTCCACTCGTGCAAAGCATGAGTTATCTTTCTGGCCCAAATACTCTAGGAAACTTTTATTAGTATCTGCTAACACAGACTTTAGGGCAAAATCATCATTATGGATAAATAGGAGATACTAAATAATGATAAAACAAATCATCAGTAACAATAGGTTGTTACTGCCTTTTTGTCACCCTACATTTGCCTCGTAAGCCTCAACAGATTTTAAAAACCTGTTCACATAATTGGCATAAGTCTTTTGTAACAAATTTTAAACAACCTCAATTAAAAAATGTGTACAATAATAATTTCGTTCAGAGTAAATTACATAAACATAATTTTTAAAAAAAACCCTAATCCTATGTAGTTTTTCAAGATCCTTCAAGTCCTTTCCACAAATTACAAGAAGATCATATAGAAATTTATTTAATTTTTTTGCTTTTTCGGCCACACTCTGTGATACACAGGGGTTACTCCTGGCTCTGCATTCAGGAATTACTCCTGGCGGTGCATGGGGGACCATATGGAGTGCTGGGAATCGAACACGGGTCGGCCACGTGCAAGGCAAATGCTCTACCCACTGTGCTATCGCTCCAGCCCCAGAAATTTAAAAATATTTATAATTTAGTCAAAATGTATGGAATGTAGCTAAAGAAGTATGTAAGAGAAAATTTTATAATTAGACTTTAAAAAAATCTGTGGCCCCATTAAAGTTAGAAAGAGAACGGGGGGGGGGGGGGGGCAGGAATAGTAGATTACTGAACAAGTAAACAAAGATATAATGAGAAAATTCCCAAAGTTAAACTGTAGGTCCTTTAAAAGAACTAAATAATTGACAGCCCCCTGGTGAAACTAGTCAATAAAGAAAACAAACAAATACATAAATACATATTAGAGATGGAAAGGGGGCTTAATTACAGAAACAGCAATTGAGAAGCCTTTAAGTGTGAGTGCAGTGTTGGCAGCAGCTGATTACTGCCAATCAAGACATGTTTGGCCACTAGGAATGCATTTACTTACCGCCAACAGAAGACACATTTATTTGCACAAGCCAGGCTTGGGGTGGTCTCCATGCAGCGATGACTTTCAATGCCATAGAATGTATGTTTATAGCAACCTCCTCTCCCTCGGAGCATAGACTACAGAGTGAAAAACAAATGACAATTTACAGCACAGAAACAGAATACCAGGGGCATTTTTTAAAGAAGAAACAACATCCCTTATAACTCTAATTATAAATACCCCTAGTAGTGGCCTACATGATGCAGAAAATTAATACTGTAGTATTATATAGTGTCTTGTCCATGCTTTGGGATTTTCTAGAAACCAATGAAATTCACTAACTCTGAAAACTCTGCAGGGAGGATAACTGATACTTTCATTTTCAAATGCAACCAACTGCTTCATATAATATTAGTACAATCATACACAAAGCCAAGGAGTCGATGTGACCGGCTTCTAGAAAATGGGCAGCCTATTATAGGAGAGTACCTCTGCTTTGGGTGGTGGGAGACAGGCATGCGCCATGCAGCGGATTCTATACCAGGTGAATGGTCGAATGGGAGTCTGCTGAGAGGAGCAGCAGGTATAGAGAAACACTATTTTAAGAATACTAATGCGTAAGTGGAAAATCACAGTGGTTAGAATGGGTAATGTGAAGAAATACTGAAGATCATCAGGGCTGAGATCACACAATAATAACAAGCTTTTTAAATTCTCATCGGAAGGAGCTCTGTGGAAGATGGGCTTGATTTGGTAAAATGGAAAACCGCGAGAATGCTATGGAGAGATGGCCCAGGAAGGTGAAACAGAGGAGGCAGCCCAATGGAACAGATTCTGAGTGTTAAGTAATTCTGAAATTGATGAAATTAACAGCAACATTAACAGGGCGATAATATGGATAGCCCAGTCTACACATAAACATATATACACATACAAACACATATGTCAGTGTAAAATATACCTGTTCCCCCTAACATAGGGTGCAAGGGCATGCTCCTAGGAATCTACCCCACCGGATGCGTGAAGTCACGGAGACTACCAAACCCTTGTATATTACATTGCTACACATATATAACTATGATAAAATTCAATTTATACATTAGGTGTTTTATTTTTTGGGACTACATCCTGGGACGAGAACAGTGCAGTCTTCTGCCCCCGCGCCTGGGTGTTCCTTCCTGGGGCCCCTTGGAGGGGAGCGGGTTGAGCTTTCCTCCCCGCCCCGACCAGGGCTCCAGCAGCTGAAGACCTGGTCCAGGACCAGCCACCACCATGCTGAGACCACTCTCCGCACACATGAAGGTACTGGCAGAGGGACAAAGCCACGCGGGTTCTGGGGCCGAGACCTCCAAACCTACTCGGATTGGAGTCGAGCATCTTCCACCCAGATCCTCCAAATTCCAGTAGGCGGGGGTCACACCCACCACCTGGCCCCCTGGCGCCGTGTAATCCCATCAGCGGCCAAGACTCAGAGACTATAAAATCCAGATCCCGGAACCGCGCGGCCGCGAATCAGAATATTGTCCCATTCCTACTTTGGACAAACTTGCAGGCTATCGAATGTAGCCTGCCCACAGGGCAGAGTCTGGCAAACTCCCCGTGGCGTACCAAATATGCCAAATACCAGTAACAATGATGGGTCTCATTCTCCTAAAGAGCCTTGAATATAATCTCAGGGCTAGGATGAAAGAGACGTTACTGGGGCCTGCTCGAGGCAATCGACGAATAACATCCTGGGATGCTCAGGGTAACAGGCTCTGCATTCAGTAAATATCCTGCAGGTGTTGGGGGACCATATGGGATGCCGGGACCAAACCAGGACAGGCATGTGCAAGGCAAGCCCCCTCCCTGCTATGCTATCTCTCCAGCCCCAGTCTCCCTAATCTGAAAATTAATACAGGTACCCCAGCTTTCGTTGGATTACCCTTTGCAGGGTACATACATATTTTCACTTATACTACTTAACCAAACTATGTCACTGCATGAGTTTCTTATAAAAATTATACATTTAACATGTTTCCTGTAAAAATTATGTATATAAGTCTTTTTCTAATCTTTGGCAGTGCTGAGGAACAAACCCAGAGCCTCACATGTACAAAGCATGTGCACTATCACTGGAGCCACATTCCCAACTTCCTTAAATTCACTCTGGGAAACTCTAGTAGCACTGTAGCACTGTCTTCCTGTTGTTCATCAATTTGCTCGAGCGGGCACCAGTAACGTCTCCATCGTGAGACTTGTTACTGTTTTTGGCATATGGGGAGTTTGCCAGGCTCTGCCCTGCAGGCGGAATACTCTCAGTAGCTTGCCGGGCTCTCCGAGAGGGATGGAGGAATCGAACCCAGGTCGGCCGCGTGCAAGGCAAACGCCCTACCTGCTGTGCTCCTGTCCTCTCGTCTTCACCTCGGCATCTTCAACAATTCTCTCTTCAGCAACTCTCCTGTACATCTTACAACCAGCCCAGTCTGAACCTGGCATTTCTCGTCTTCCAGCCTCTCTCTGTCCTCTCTAGCCTCTCTCTTCCCTTGTCTCTGGTCTCTCCCACAAGTCTTAATCCCCCATCTCAATTTCAGTCATGTGATTTCCACTCAGATTCCTTTAGTATTCCATCGTTTTTAGACTCCAGTCTTTCCCTCAAGTCCTTCTCTTCATCTCAGTTTTTAGTCTTCCTTCTCTCGGGAAACTCTAGCATTTGTCACATTTAAATTTACATTTCAATTTCACTCTGGTCTTTATTCCAGTTATCTCCTCCCTCCCTTTGGTTTTTGTGCCTCAGCTGGCAGTGCTCAGAGCTTACTCCTGCCTTCGGGCTCAGGGCTCTCTCCTGAGGGGCAGACATGGTGTCAGCGATCACACCTGCATCAGCCAAGTGCTCTCCGAGCACCTGACCTACTGTGCTCTCTCAGGTCCTCCAGCTATTTCTATCTTGTTTCTTGTAGGTCACTTGAACATTTCTACGATTCCATTTTTATCCTGTGCTTTTCTGCGTATCTTTTCATAGTTTTTGTCATAGTTGGTCTGGATATTACAATACACATACATGTTTTAATCACAGTCATCTGACATCAACATTTAATACTTCAAGTATAGAGTGGAAATGTAATTTCCACTCAGATTCCTTTAGTATTCCATTAAATAGCATTGTTTAATTTTCACAGGGTGTTATATTTGTTTCAGTAATATATATGATGAATAAATCCATGAGGAAAATGATCATCTATTATGTGTACATTTACTTCTGCTTGTTTGTATCATTTATCATTTATATCATCCTTGTTTCCTTCATGGAACCCCAAGAATCTTTCTTCTATCACTTCATGAGATTTGAAAAAACTTTAGCAGCAGCTTAATTATAAAAAAAATTGTTACAGTTTTCATTCATCTGGTAATGTCTTTTAGTCCTCATTCTTGAAAAATAATGAAAAATACGGTGCCACTTCTAACTGTCCTACATAGTTTTAGATAATAAATCTGATGGCAGGGAACTAGAGGGATAGCACAGTGGGTAGAGCATATGTCTTGCACACGGCCGACCCAGGTTCGATTCGCAGTATCCCATATGGTCCCCTGAGCACCATCAGGAGTAATTCCTGCATGCGTGAACCAGAAGTAACTCTTGTGCATTGCCAGGTGTGACCCAAAAGCAAAACAATAATAATAATAATAATAATAATAAAATAAAAAATAAATCTGATGGCAAATTCATGTTAATATATTATCTCTAGCATATTTCAAGACTATTCTCTCCATCACTGTCCCAAAGCCCCTTCCTCCTGACTCCTTTACTCCTTCCCCCATGGTATTCTAGGAACACTATTCTATCAGCCAGATCTCAGGCTCTGTTTCCACTAGGAATTGTGTAATCCCTTAAAAGCATTATTGCTACATATAAATGTTTATTAGGTTAAATGGTTTGTTATCTAGGTTTCAGGTATAGAGCATTAGAATTCAACACCTGTGCAAACCACATCATAATCAATCACTACCAAAAATCTAGTTCCATCTGTCTCCATGTAATTTATGTCCTTTCACTTTATTACTCAAAAAGATTACCACTTTTTAGATGAGATCAGAAGCATTCAGGGAGGTATATAGCCAAACAGATTACCATTTTTTAAATTTGAATACTTGGGCACCATTTATTACATCTCTGGCTGTTACTTAAAACCACCATATCAGAAACAAAACACCTTACCTTATAGGTACTGAACAGAAACACAGCCAAAACACCCATCCCAGTCTGTTCTACAGAGAGTCTCACTAGAATCACCCTGAGAGCGACTGTTCTTCCTAAATGCTTGGACTCTTAGAACTAAGCATTTAGGAAGTATAAGGATGGGTCTTTATACTCTAATTTCATGTTTTGTTCACAGATGTAGACATTAAGACTCAGAGAAATCACAAATTACAAGCATTACAGTTAATGCCTTAAAGTAGAACCAGAATTCGGGGACAGCAGTAGGGCATTTGCCTTGCGTGCAGTCAACCTGGCCGAGCCAGGTTCGATTCTTCTGCCCCTCTCGGAGAGCCCGGCAAGCTACCGAGAGTATTCAATATGCCAAACACAGTAACAAGAAGTCTCACAATGAAGACGTTACTGGGCCCGCTCGAGCAAATTGTTGAAAAATGGGAGGACAGCTCCTTCCTTCCTTATTGTTTTTGATTAATTGAGGTCCTGTGATTTACAAAACTGCTAATGATGGTTTCCCAAGAGCACAATTCCAACACCACTCCCATTGCCAGTGTAATCACCTCCCTCCCAGAGAGACCCCGGCACCCCTCTCTTTCAACCCCCACAAAGTTTAAGTTCTAGTACCTTAAACTTTTTCACCCACCTCAAAACCTCTTTCCCTCTGCAAACTACCCATACGTTCTGTTTGTTTCTTCATACTCCATGAGTGAAATCATGTACTTTTGTCCTTCTCTGACTTCACTTATCCTAATACTGCTAAGCTGCATCCAAGCTATCAAAATGGCAAATTTAATATTTTTTTAAAGTTAGGCAATATTCCACTGTATATGTACACACACACACACACACACACACACACCTACCTTTAACCAGTATTCTCAATGGATACTTGTTCTTTCTATTTCTTGGATATTGCAAATACTCTCATGCTGGACTAAATAAATATAGAGGTGGCATATATTTTTCCAAGTTAGAATTTTTATTTTATTTGGATAATTACCCAGAAATGAAATTAGTTGGGTCATATGGTATTTCTATTCTTGATGTTTTTAGAATGCCCATGTTTTGTTTTGTTTTTTCCCAATGGTGGATACCAATTTACATTACTACCAACAGTGTACAAAACTTCTTTGTTTCTACATCTTTGAGAATACTTGCTGTATCTGTTTTTTTCTAACAGGTGTGATTTTGGTTTGCATTTTCCTAATAGTAATTATAAGCATCTTTTTTCTGTGCCTGTTGGCTATCTGGACCCCTATCTTTAGTAGGGGTCTGGCAGTGGAGGGAGCAGGGTGGGGGAGCCTAGGGACTGAACGCAAATTACTGTCCTTATTTGGATACCTTCTTTGGAAAGATGCCTGTTTGGATCATCTGCCCATTTCAATTGGGTTGCTTTTTTTTTTTTGGGGGGGGGGGTTGCTTATTTTATTGTTAAGATCCTCATGTGTTTTAAATATTGGTACCTTGTGAGATATCACTGTCACTGTCACTGTCTTCCCATTGTTCACCGATTTGCTCGAGCGGGCCCAGTAACATCTCCATTTTGAGATTTCTTGTTACTGTGTTTGGCATATTGAATACCTCACGGTAGCCTGCCAAGCTTTACCGTGCAGGCAAGATACTCTCGGTAGCTTGCCGGACTCTCCGAGAGCAGCGAAGGAATTGAACCTGGCTCTTCCGGGCTTGCTGTGCACAAGGCAAATGCCCTACCACTGTGCTATTGCTGGGACTTGTAAATTCAGTCGGTAATCTTGGGGGTTTTTTTAAGAGCCACGATTTACAAAGGTACAAAGGTAGTTGAGTTTTAGGCATGTAAGATTTCAACACCAATCCCTCCACCAGTGGTCCCAGATTCCCTCCCATACCAACCCCACCCCATAACCGCCTGCCAACCTCACAGGCACATTACAAAGTGGTTGCCACCTAGGCCTCATGTTTTCAGTTCTGCTGAATCTGTGTTGTGGAGAGATGGTATAGCCCTCACTCAGATCACTGGTATAATGGAAGCCCTGACGCTGTTCACCCCTTATTCCTCATTCTCTCCTTTTTCCCCCAATCCCCCCGATTTCTTTCCTTCTCTGTCTCCTCTCTAAACACTGGGGTCAAGGGTGATCTAGGCATCCGCCTTTTACTACACCTCATTTCCCCATACCGTACTTATATCCCACAGATACGTGAGATCACTTCATGTAGAGTGAAGCAGTAGCCAACAAAAGACAAGCACCTGGTGATCTTTCTTTTTTACGGCTTGGCTCTTTCGCTGTATGTTTCCTGATGGTTTAAATCAAATCCACAGAGACATTGCTACAACTGATGCCACAGAGTTTACTACTTACGTTTCATTCTGTGTATTTTTTAAATCTAATTTTTCACTAACATCTGTTGTGCCTATCCAGGACAGGTGGCCGCCACAAGGTCAGTGAGGTCCCAAAGAGATCCTTTTTCTCCCTCCCAGTTACAAAATCTTTGTATTTTAATTTCAGGTCTTAATCCAAATCTTGAATCTACTTTCCATTCATTTTTGTATATTAGGCTAAAATAGTGGGCTACTTCAGAGTTTCTTAAACTCTGGGTCACATCTCATCTGGGGATTCTGTAACTGAATGTGAAGGTGACAAAATTTTGTTTCAAAATACATTAATGATTTATTATCAGTAAATGTTTTGCTTTATACCTATTTTATATGCCCTTGGTCATATAAAAACTTCTCAAGCAAAAACAGAGGTCATGATTAAGAAATCTTGCTCTCATGTGAATGTTCTTTTGGTTGCAGCAATCCAATTTTTCCAGAGTCATTTATAGAAAAGATTTTCTTTTCTCCACTGGATGAATTTAGCTCATTTGCCATAAATTAGTTGTCCAAATATCTGTGAGTTGATTTCTGGGCTCTTGATTCTGTTCCATTGATTTGTATGTGTTTTATTAAAATTCCATGCTCTCACTTGAAATAGAGTATGAAGTTGGGGAGTATAATAATTTCATTTTCTTCACTTGTGTTATTAGAATTGCTTTGACTAATTGAAATCTTTTGTGGTTTCATACAAATCTGACCTTTTTTGTTCTAGTTTTTTAATGAATGTCCAAAGAGTTTAGATGGCAACTGCACTAAATCTGTACACTGCTTTAGTAAAATGGCCATTTAAACAATCATTTCTTCTAATCCATAAGAAAGGAGTATCTTTGCATTCCTTTGTGCCTTTAATTTCATACAAAGTCTTACAGTTTTCCACACATAGTTCCTTATGGTTTTTTTTTATAATGAGGTTGAAAATAGATTACTCTTTTCATTTCTCTTCCTGCTGGTTCATTGTTTGCATATAGAAATGCAACAGATTTCTGCACTTTAATCTTCTAGTCTGAAAGTTTTTATATTCACTTAATACTGCTAATAGTTTTTTCAGTGGAGTCTAGGCTTTTCTATACATAAACTCATGTCATCACAAATACTGACAGTTTTATTTCTTCCTTTCCATTTGAGATACCTTTTATTTCTTTTTCTAGACTAACTGCACTAGAAAACTAGGACTTCTAATATTAAGTTGAGTAACAGTAATGAGATTATCTTTGTCCTGTTCCTGAAGAGAAGCTTTAGGTTTTCACCATTGAGAATGATTGCTAGTTTTCCTCATGCCCTTTAAGATGCTACAATATTTTCTTTCTATTCCCATTTGATTGGGATTTTTATCATAAGTGGGTGCTATACCTTATCCAATTGTGTTATGTTTTAATATTATGACAATGTTATCCTTCATTTTGCCAATGTGGTGTATCGTATCAACTGATTTCCATATGTTAAATTATTCTTACATCCCACAGATAAATCTCACTTGATCATGGCTTATGAGCCTTTATAACGTTTGTTGAATTCAATTTGCTAGTATTTTGTAGAGGCTTTTTTACACCAATGTTGATCACAGACACTGACAAATTTTCACTTGTTGTTCTTGCTTTTTTAATATACTTATTTAATTTTGGTATCAGGTTAATACTGGCCTCTCAAATGAGTTTGAAAGCAAACCTCCTCTTCAATTTTTTGGAGCAGTTTGAGAATAATAGGTAATAAACCTTCTTTGAGGGGCTGGAGCGATAGCACAGCGGGTAAGGCGTTTGCCTTGAACGCGGCCAACCCGGGTTCGATTCCCAACATCCTATATGGTCCCCTGAGCACCACCAGGGCTAATTCCTGAGTGCAGAGCCAGGAGTAACCCCTGTGCATCACCAGGTGTGACCCAAAAAGAAAAAAAAAATCCTCTTTACCTTCTTTAGTGTTTGGGAGAATTTCAGGACACTAAATATGCTAGATTTTCAATTTGGGGGAGGTTTATAATTATTGTTCAGTGTTTTTACTAGTTATCAGTCTATTCAGAATGTTCTATTTCTTCCTTAGCATTAAAAGGTAGTATGATTCTAAGACTTTATCCATCTCTTCAAGGTTATCTAATTTCTTGGCAAATGGATATTCACAATAATCTTATCATAATCCTTTTCATTTCTGTGATTTCCCTTATAATTTTCTTTTTTTTTTCCTTTTTTTAAATTTGATCCTTCTCTCTTTTTTAATGAGTCTCACTCTGGGAAGCGCACAGCTGCAAACTCTTATTATCTAGTTCTTACTCTTGGAAAACCCAGCAGGTTACCGGGTGTATCCTGTCTGCACGGCAGAGTCTGGCAAACTCCTCGTGGCATATTCGATATACCAAAATCCAGTAACATTGATGGGTGTCATTCCTGACCCTGAAAGAGCCTAGAATGTGGCACTTTCTAAAATTTCAGGGCTACAAAAGGAGAGAGAGAACAAAAGGGAATGCCCTGCCACAGAGGCAGGGTGGGATGGGGGGGAGAGGGATACTGGGATCAGTGGTGGTAGAGAATGGGCACTGGTGGAGGGATGGGCACTGATGGAGGGATGGGTACTCAATCACTGTATAATTGAAACCCAAGCACAAAAATTTGTTAAATGGAGGGAACCCGGTGACCAAAAGCCTCTACAAGCATAGCTCACTTATGCAGGAACCAGGACTCTTACTGCAAACCGCGCGGTCACTTACACGGCCGTGCGACATCGTCTCATATATAAAGTGGTCAATGGAAAGTAAATTCTCCGTTTCTCCCTGAAAATCAGTCTTAACTCTTTTACAAACCAAAACACCGAATAGGAAAGAGAGAACAAAAGGGAATGCCCTGCCACAGAGGCAGGGTGGGATGGGGATGGAATGGGGGGTGAGAGGGTTACTGGGAACCGTGGGGGTGGGAAATGGTTACTGGTGGAGGGATGGGTATTCAAAATAAATAAACAAATTTAATAAAAAAAATTGTTAAGTCTACAACTGTACCTCATGGTGTTAAGCTTAAAGGTTGGCTCTTCCTGGAGACATCTCCCTATATTCCAGACCACAGCCCTCAGACCAGGTTAGCCTTTCCTAACCCAGTAGGGTCCTTATTCAATTACTTCCTTTTGGGTCATGACAGAGTTTGTTCCATGACCATGCTTTTAACTTATTATACTTATGGTGCTTATCTTGTCTTTTTTTGATGCCAGGGTAGCTTATAGCTTGCCCTGGGGCCCATCCAGTCCCTTTGTCAGGACCCTGCTTTTGGAGTGCTAGGAACTAAGGGCAACTGAGGCTAAGTCAAGTAAATATGGATGCCCAGGAATAAATATTATTTTGGAGTCAATTAACTCCCATGTTACAAAGCATGGCATGAACTGCCTTCCTGTGTCTATACAAAAAAGGACATTGCTGGGGCTGGAGCAATAGCACAGCGGGTAGGGCGTTTGCCTTGCACGCGACTGGCGACCGACCCAGGTTCGATTCCCAGCATCCCATATGGTTCCCCAAGCACCGCCAGGAGTAACCCCTGTGCATCGCTGGGTGTGACCCAAAAAGCAAAAAAAAAAAAAAGACATTGCTAAATAAACCATGCAAATGACATAAAGGAAAGAGAAAAGCAATATAGGATTATTCTTGCTTGATGGAACTGGGCACTGTTGTGGGAGTAGCTCAATGAACCTTAAACTCCCTGTGGAGGAACAAGGACAATCCAGTACACACCCACTGGATTAAGGAATGCAGAAGCTGTGGTCAATGAATCCCAGGTGGGTGTGGAGGACAAGACCATCATCACCATGACTTCAGCTTGATCTGCTTCAACCAGTTATCTCCTTATCTGCTCACTCTGCTGGTCAAGCAATTCAGCAAGGATGTGCCACCTCTGCATACATCCTTTACCAACAAGGTGGGGGAAAACGTAAGAACTACCAGCACATTCTTCCTAACAGACACCCACTTCCTTATACTTGTCCTCCATTCTGGCAGCAATCCCAGCTCAATACACAAATCTCATTCATTTCTCTCACCTCTATTCTGAGTTCCCAATGCAAGAGTTCCAGTTCTGTGTTTGCAACCTTTGAAAAGTTTCCATTCCCCAGAGCCCACTGGACTTACTGGTTTTCAGAGCTAGGTTTTTGGGGAGGGATGGAGTCTCAAATTTTTGGTTCAGGTCAAGAATTTTAGTCCCCAGACAAGTTTGCCCTCCCTGCTAAAGTCAAAAGGCCATGGTGGGTTCTTGAAAGATCATATCTCTGTCTCTCTTCCTCATATTGTCCATCTTTTATCCTTACAAAAGACAAGTCTTCAGCTAGTGGTCTGTTCTTTTCCAGAGAATATATATATAAACATTTGGTATGTCAATGGAAAGAGGTAAGTTCCGGAGAAGAAGAATTTGATTTTCTGGGGAACCCAAGAATTTATTCCATTGTAACAATAAGGTCATTATTATAAATTAATGCCTTGGCATGGATCTCTTAGGTCTTACCACTTGGAGCTGTCTTCTCTATTGCTCAGATTTCAGGCTGGAGTGATAGCACAGAAGGTAGGGCGCTTGCCTCACACACAGCCAACATGGCCAACCTGAGTTCGATTCCTCCATCCTTCTCAGAGAGCCTGGCAAGCTACTGAGAGTATCTTGCCCCCACGGCAAAGCCTGGCAAGATCCCCGTGACATATTCGATATGCCAAACACAGTAACAACAGTCACAATGGAGATGTTACTGGGCCTGCTCGAGCAAATTGATGAACAATAGGAGGACAGTGACAGTGGTTGCTCAGATTTATAAATTTGTCAATTGTATTGCGAATAATTAAGAGATCATTCTGTTGATCTGGTAAGGTCACTGATTCTATCTTCTGACTTCTATACCATTCTACTATGAGCCATTCTACCAATCTATTTTTCATGTTACTTCTTAATTCCCTCTTGGTATTTTTATAACTTCTATTTCTTTGCTGAGATTTTTTTCCATTTGTTTCAAGAGAATTTGTAACTGACTACTGAAGCATTTTTATGAGAGCTGTTTTAAAATCCTTGTCAGATTATTCTACCACAGATTCATCTGGTGCTTGTGTCAGTTCATTATCTTTTTTTGTTCAAGTTGTGATTCTTTTTGGTTCTTGGTATGACAGATGATTTCTTTTGTCTTTTTTTTTTTTTAACCACTTCCTATACAATCTTTGTTACATTAGAAAATGCTAGGTTCTATTTAACTCTTTAATATTAGCAAGCATATCATTTAAGTTGAAAATGCAGGTCCTGAACTAATTTTATGTGCTATAATTTTCATGTTAATTTTTGGAGTCTCCGCTGGTGCAATCTGAGGGGTAACGAAAGGGGTTTCTCCAGGCTGATGCAGTGGGATTCCCTCAGCGAAGAAGTGGACTTCCAAGGCAGCCTGCTTCCCAGGGCAGGCTGCTTGAGTGGCATAGTCTAAATTTCTAGGTGAGGATACTTAAATGTCTGCTTTTCTGTTTGTTTCTCTGATTTAGAGTTGTGTGAGGAACAGGCCAAACATACAAACACTGTCCTCCCGTTGTTCATTGATTTGCTCAAGCGGGCCCAGTAACGTCTTCATTTTGGAACTTGTTACTGTGTTTGGCATATTGAATACATCACGGGTAGCTTGCCAGGCTTTGCCGTGCGGGCGAAATACTCTCGGTAGCTTGCTGGGCTCTCCGAGAGGGGCGGAGAAATCAAAACCGGCTCGGCCTGGCTGGCTGAACGCAAGACAAATGCCCTACAGCTGTGCTATTGCTCCACCCGAGGAACAGCCAAAAAGAATTTATGCCACTGTGTCAAGACAGGTACTTGATCATTGTATAACTGAAACCCAAGCACAAAAATTTGTAAGTTTACAACTGTACCTCATGATGTTTCACTAATAAAAATTTTAAAAAATTAATAAAAAGTTTAAAAACGAAAAAAAATGTTAAATTGTGAAGGACAAATAAATGTAAGTAGGTAAGCAGAAAAAAAATAGAGTAATGCATGCTAACAAATTGTTATGCATCTACAGGGAAAATTTATAAACACAGAAACATCTGTGAATTCTTGTTCATGAGATAAATTAAAGCCTGCAAAATTACAACTCTAGCCTAGCAGGGTGATACCAAAAGGATGACCATGACTGGGAGTATCATTGTGATCATGATCACTAGAATGACTGTCACCAGGACCGTCACTATGACAGTCATTATCACTATCAATAACGTGATCATCACTAGCAGGTCGCGAGGCTGATCATCACTAGGATCACCACTGTGATGGTCACTATCGCTAGAGTGACCATCACTAGGATCACCACTATGATGGTCAGTGTCATTAGGGGATCATCACAGGATCATCACTGTGATGGTCAGTATCACTAGGGTAATCATCACTATATGGTCAGTATCACTAGGGTGATCATCACTAGGATCATCACTATGATGGTCAGTATCACTAGGATGACCATCACTGGGATCACCACAGTGATGGTCAGTATTACTAAGGTGATCATCACTAGGCTCATCATGGTGATGGTCAGTATCACTAGAGTGATCATCACAAGGATCATCACTATGATGGTCAATGTCATTAGGGGATCATCCCAGGATCATTACTGTGATGGTCAGTATCACTAGGGTAATCATCACTATAATGGTCAGTATCACTAAGGTGATCATCACTAGGATCAGCACTGTAACGGTCACTATCACTTCGGTAACCATAACAAGGATCACCACTATGACGGCCAGTGTCATTAGGGGATAATCACAGGATCATCACTGTGATGGTCAATATCACTAGGGTGAACATCACAAGGATCACCACTATGATGGTATCACTAGGGTGACCATCACTAGGATCACTACAGTGATAGTATTACTAGGGCGATCATCACTAGGTTCATCATGGTGATGGTCAGTATCACTAGGGCGATCATCAGTAGAATCACCATTATGATGGTCGGTGTCGCTAGGATCATCACTATGATGGTCAGTATCACTAGGGTGACCATCACTAGGATCATATGGTCATGATCACTAAGGTGACCATCACTAGGATCGTCAGTATGATGGTCAATACTGCTATCACTAGAATGATGGTCACTAGGTTGATAAATGGATATACTACATATAGATAGGTTAAGTGGATATTGATTTACATGGGGGCTTGGGGTTGAGATTAGGTGTCCAGGAATAATCTTTTATGGGACTCTCCCATAATGAGTTGGAAGCAGAGACCCTGACTCTTTCTTCAACAATATCCTTGAAGGGCCACAACAATAGTACGATGTTGAGGTTGGGTAGTTGCCTTGCACACAGCCAGCCCAGATTCAATCTCTGGCATCCCATATGGTCCCCCATGCCAACCAGGAGTGCCAAACAGGAGTAAGCTCTGAGAACTTCTGGGTGTGACCCAAAACAAAACAAAGAAATATATATGTGCAGGTGTTTCTAGCCCTCTGACTGGGGTCAGGAACCAGAGAAAATGATGCTATTCAAGTTACTGTAATTATTAAATAATAATTTGTGTCTTCTGCCAACAATCATATAAACAAGACAGAGTAACTTGTTAGTATCCAAGTAGGGCAAATTTTCAGACTCTTAAAATTCAGCATAAAGGCTGATCGGCTACAGTCCATGGTCCAAATCCAATATTGCCTATTTTCCTAACTCTAGATTCATTACAATATTGGCACCATTTTTGTTACTTATTATTTATGGCTGTATTTACATGAAGGGTAGAGAATTAACAATATTGACTATATCTACAAGCCAAAATAAAGTCACTATTTGGCCAATTCACAATACCCTGCTAAACCCTGATTTCAATGTTTATTTCATGTTCACGAGCAAAAATAATTCAAAACTAATTTAGTAACCCTTAACAATTATAAACATAGTCATACTGGGACAAAATGAGATCTTTATTCCTCCATGTACCTTAGAAATACTGCCTCACGTATTTTTTTACTTCACCTGACAGAAGAATTATACAAAGGTAGAGCTTTTGTGTGTTAGCAAAATTAAGACAATTAAACTTGAATGCTACAACTTTATGTATTTAATGTAACTCCTACAGTAATCACAAAAAAAATAGCTATGCAGGAATGAAGAAAAGAGCTATAACTGCATATACACAAAATAGGACCTTGAGAAATTTAAGTACTTCACAACAATAAGTAATAAACACAAAATTAGCATACAGGAAATTAAGTACAAAAGAGGACAATGAATAAGGTAATGCCAGTTATTAATCCTCCTGTAAGTTTTTACTTCAAGTGCAAATGGATTAAACTTTTCTACCAAAAGACAAAAATAGGCAGAATGAACAAAACACTTGACCCAACTCTAATATCTATAAGATAATAATTTTGAATCCAAAGACACAGTGTGTTTAAATTTTAAAGAGTAGGAAATGGTATTATATGAAGATAGCAGCCAAAAGAGGGCTGTATTGGCAATAGAAACATAGACAAAATGACTTTTTAAAAAAGTCATTAGGATGTTATACATTGGTAAACAAGTCAATTTGTGAGTTTTATAACTATACACACTTACATAAATATGAAACATTTATAAAATAAATAAATAAACAGAGCACTCAAGTGAAAGAATTTAAAAAAAATCTTTTACAGTAATAGAATTCCAGGCTAAAAATAAAAGACACCCTACTGATAGGGTAAAAATATTTACACATCATTCATCAAAGGGCTAATGTTCAAGATACATAAAACACCACAAAGCTCAACAACAACAAAAAAAATCAATAAATGGGAAAGGAGAGGAACAGAAACTTCCCTAGGAGGATATATGGAAGACTAGTAGGCGAACGATAAAGTGTTCATCAACATTTATCACCAGGGAAATGAAAATAAAAATGAAATATCATCTCACACCATAAAGAATGATTAACATCAGAAAGTCTGGGACCACTTAGCATAGGTGGTCCCAGACTTTTATACACTTAGTATAGGGGAGGAAGCTTGCCTTGCACCCAGCTGATGCAGGTTCCATCCCCAGCAGCACATACGGTCTTGCCAAGAGTAGGTCCTAAGCACCACCCAGTTGGTTTCCTAAGGAAAAACAACAAACTGGAAACAACCAGTATTGGAAGGGATATGGTAGAAAAGGAATCCTTTTTGCCTCTATGGACAAAAACATGGAGATGTCTCTAAAAAGTAGGAACAAAACTTCCATATGATGGTCAGAGAGATGGTACAGTGGGTAAGGCACTTGCCTTGCACACAGCCACCCGGTTCGATCCCCACCCCATGAAATGAACAAAGAACTTCCATATGACCCAGTGATTTCATTTTTTGGTATCTGCATTCCAAACACAAACATATTAATTCAGAAAGATCTATGCACACCTATGTTCTTTGCAGCATTTAACAATTGCCATGATATGAAAACAACTCAAATGTCCAATGATAGACAAATAGATAAAGGAGCTACGGGACAGCGGAACACTAGGCATCTGAAAGAAAAGATGAAATTTTGCAGCTCACTGCAACATAAATGGATACTTAACATGCAAGTATCATGTTAAGTGGAAGAAGTTAGAAGAAGAAGGACAAATAACCAGATGATCTCACTCATCTGTAAACGAAACAAGGGAATAATATTGACAAACAGTTGGATACAAAACTGAGATTACTAAATGGGATAATCTCAAGGAGAGGTGAAGAAGTGAACAGAGAGAGTATGATAAGCAGATTGGAGCAACAGTACAGCAGGAAAGGCACTCACCTTGCACAAATCTAACTCAAGTTCAATTCCCAGCATCACATATGGTCCCTCAAGCCCTGCTAGAAGTGATCCCGGAGCGCAAAGCCAGGAATAAGGCCTGAGCATAGTCGGGTATGGCTCCCCCAAAACTAAACCAAACTAAAAAAAAGTAACATGAGCTCATTGGAGGGTCTGGGGCACTTTGATGGTGGTAAGGTGAGGTAACTGTGTATCAAAACCATAAATGTTAAAGCTATTTGTAAATTTGTTGCCTAAAATACAGTAACAAGAATTTAATAAAATCAATGTTTACAGAATTCAAAAATTGTATCTTAAATAAAGGGCAGAACTAGGTAGAAATTAACAGAATTAAGAAGTTGCAAACAAAGCAATAAGCCAATTGGATGGAATAAACATACACACAAAAGTCCACCCTTAGGCACACACAAACTTCTCAAGTACACACAGAAAACACTGTATCAGAGGCCACAAATTAAATCATCGAGTTTTTTTTTTGCTTTTTGGGTCACACCGGTGATGTACAGGGGTCACTCCTGGCCCTGTACTCAGGAATTATCCCTGACAGTGCTCAGGGGGCTATATGGGATGCTGGGAATCGAACCTGGGTCGGCCTCATGCAAGGCAAACACCCTACCCACTGTGCTATCACTCCAGCCCAATTCATGGAGATTTAAGCAGAAAATTATGCAACTCTTCTGTCATAATAAGAGGGGGAAAAACTCAATAACAATGAGATAACTAGAAAACTGTGAAAACAAAACAACCATGGATCAAAGAAGAAATCATAAGGAAAATTAGAAAACAGTTAAGAGATAATGAAAATGAAGATACAATATAACCAAAACTCATAGCACACAGGAGAAACTATAATAAGGGGAGAAGTATACAGCTATAAACACTCATATTTTTAAAAAGTAAAAACTTTAAAAAAAGAAAGCAACCTAAGGAATTAGAAAGTAACACATCCCAAGCTAACCTAAGAAGAAATATAATAAATACTACAGCACTTGAGAGAGAAGGCAGTTGGGATAAAGAAAGAACCACTATGGCAGTCATAGTTGGAAATGATCACTCTGGGTAAGAACTATATGCTCAGCTGTTAGGAAAAATTAAGTCATGAAATTTGCCTGTAAATGGATGGACATGAGAGTATCATGCTTTCATGATGAATGAAATGAGTCAGAAAGAGAGGGACAGATATGAAATTACTGCATTCATCTGAGGTATATATTAAAAAAAAAAAACAGAGTCTGGCAAGCTCCCCGTGGCATATTCGATATGCCAAAAACAGTAACAAGTCTCACAATGGAGACGTTGCTGGTGCCCACTCAAGTAAATCAATGAACAACGGGAGGACAGTGCTACAGTGCTATAGAAAAAAATAGGTAAGAGAGAAGGAACCAGTATGACAATAATAAATGGAAATGATTATGCTGGACAAGAACTGAGTATTAAAAGTAGGTAAAGGGATATACACGATAACCTTTCAGTATCTGTACTGCAAACCACAAGGCCCAAGAGAAAGAGAAGTGCTACCATAGAAGTAGGTCGGGCGGGGAGGAAGAGGAAGGCGGGTAGCGGGCGCAGAAGGTGAAGGATGATGGGAGGGAAACTGGGGACACTGGTGTTGGGAAATACACACTGGGGATGGGTGTTGGAACACTGTATGACTGAAACCTAATCAATCATGAACAGTTTTATAAGGATCTATCTCACAGTGGTTCAATTAAAAAAAATCTACAAAAATAAATATAAAATTTTAAAAAGAATTGCATGCTGAAAATAGGTAAAGGAACAAACATAATAACCTCTCAGCATCTGTACAGCAAATCATAATGCCCAAAAGGAGAGAGAGAGAGAGAGAGAGAGAGAGAGAGAGAGAGAGAGAGAGAGAGAAGAAAAGTACCTACCATAGAACAAAAGGAAGTTATAACAGGCAAGCCCATTTACTAAGGCAAGGGTTGTCTTCTCAACAAACAGTCTGGGAAAACTGGATATCCACATGTAGAAATCATGTATGCAGGGCCAGACAGGAACAGACAGTGGGTAGGCACTTGGTCTTCCATATAGTTAAGCTGGATTTGATCCCTGGCATCCCGTATGATCTCGAGCCAGGCACAAAAAGCTGGGAATAAACTCTGAGCACAATATGGAATGGCACAAAAACAAAACAAAACAAAACCTGAACCCATACCTAACATGGAGTGCAAAAATTAATTCAAAATGGGTTAAAGACAAAAATATAAGCACGAAAACAATAAAATTCCTATGAGATAACAGGACAAATACTTCACAAATTGAATTTGGCAATGATTTATGGTACATGCTATCAAAGGACAGGTAACAAAAGATATTGAACACAAAATTTTTCAATTTTGTGGAATCAAAGGGAAGTTTTTTCCCATGAAGTTGTGAGAAAATACACAAGATGGGAGAAAATATTTGCAAATTACATGAATGATAACAGATTAATACCCATAAGGTACAGGACTCAAAAGACTCAACTCAGAAAATCAACAAATCTAATTCAAAAATGGGAAAAGAATTATATGGCCATTTCTCCAAAGAGACAGATGAATGCCAAATGTGCACATGAAAAAATGTTCAACATTACTAAGCATTAGGAAAGTGCAAACCAAAATAATAATTATATATCTCATACTCACTAAAATGGCTATTCATCAAAAAATAACAATGTTGGTAAAGATGTGGAAAAACTGGGACAAAAACAGCAGATGAGAATTTAAAACAGTATGATGCCTTATATAAAATAGTATGAAGACTCCTCAAAAAATTTAAATAGAATTACCACTTGACTCAATAATCCTACTTCTGAATATAAACCCAAAAGAATTGAAACAGTGTTTCAAAGAAATATTTGGAGAAGTATTATTCTTAAAACTAAAACATAGAAACACTCTTTTGATAGATGAATTTGGCAATGATTCATTGTACATGCTATCAAAGGACAGGTAACAAAAGATATTGAACACAAAATTTCCTTTAGGTAGGAAACTGTAGCATGTATACAAATAATAAAGTATATTCAACTTTCAAAAGAAGGGCACATATGGATGAACCCTGAGGACATTAAGGAAAATAAGCAGGTCATAAAAAGATCACTGTAGCTCTGTAGCACTGTCCTCCCGTTGTTCATCAATTTGTTCTTGTGGGCACCAGTAACGTCTCCATTGTGAGACTTCTTCTTACTGCTTTTGGCATATCGAATATGCCACAGCATCGAATATGCCACAGGGAGCTTGCCAGGCTCTGCTGTGCAGGTGAGATACTCTCAGTAGCTTGCCGGGCTCTCTGAGAGAGACAGAGGAATCAAACCCAGGTCGGCCAAATGCAAGGCAAACGCCCTACCAGTTGTGCTATTGCCCCAGTCCATAAAAACATCAAAAGGGTATAATTCCATTTTTACAAAGTTTTCAGAGCAGTCAAAGAAATGATGATTGGAGACTCACAAATAAATCTCAGAAGAGAAAAGAGATGCCTCCTCACCCTGCGCCAGGATGACTTCATCTGATGTACCTTAAAGGGAGGCAGGTAGGTCCCTCTGCCTGCCCCAACAGAATCCCAGCAGCCACAAACTCCAGAACCCAATCGCCACCATGCTCACAGCC
This sequence comes from Sorex fumeus, assembly GCF_029834395.1. Lineage (NCBI taxonomy): Eukaryota > Metazoa > Chordata > Mammalia > Eulipotyphla > Soricidae > Sorex > Sorex fumeus. The sequence goes on from NW_026606183.1 coordinate 4,990,206, forward strand.
TATCTTCACAGGTTCGGGATGAGCCCGTCAGGCATGAGAATGAATCCGCTGAAAAACCTGGTATGTGAGGTTTGTGACTGAAACCTCCAAGCTCACACAGAGTCAGGAATGGGACCCCCTCCTCCCATCTCCCTGTACTTCCAGGTACCAAGCAGTCATGCCCACGAACTGCCTCTGGGCACCATATAAGCTCATTAACAGCCATGATGCAGAGACTCACAAATAAATCTCAGAAGAGAGCAACACACTGCAGAGATGCCTTCGGACCCCCAAATCTCCATCCAGTTAAAAATTTAATTCCAGCTCTAGCACCCTATTTAAACTTTTAGAATTCCTGGAGCAAAATCTCACTGTATCACTGTATCACTGTCCTCCCGTTGTTCATCAATTTGCTCGAGCGGGCCCAGTAACGTCTCCATTGTGACACTTGTTACTGTGTTTGGCATTATCGAATACGTCACGGGTAGCTTGCCAGGCTTTGCCATGCGGGCGAGATACTCGGTAGCTTGCCAGGCTCTCCGAGAGGGGCGGAGGAATCAAACTCGGGTCAGCCATGTTGGCTGCATGCAAGGCAAATGCCCTACCCGCTGTGCTATCGCTCTTGAAAAATAATTTTTTTAAAAAAATGTTAGTTGTCAGAGCCGAGGGGAGACAATAGGGTACCGAAACCAGTAGAATTTCACCAGTTATGTAATTTCAAAATTTCATTTTGTAATTTTCATTACAAAATAAAAAGAACATGAGAATGGACAATGATGATGCCCACTCAGAAAGTGGACATATCACTGAAATTACAGTCAACAGAGTAAAATTTTTATGTTTAACAAGAAAAAAACAGTGTTTTAAACAATAACAACAAAAGGGTATAAACAAAGATCAAAGTCACTATTTTCCAATTTCCTGGATTACAAAGGATTCTGTGAGCTTATAAAAAGAAATATCTAAAATTTAAACAAAATTTCAGTGATGAAAAGACAAAAAAAAAAGTAAACTAGAAAAAAAATGTTCAACAAATGACTGATCCAAACTTAATCATTTTAACTGTCACTGTCCTCCCGTTGTTCATCAATTTGCTCGAGCAGGCCCAGTAACGTCTCCATTGGGAGACTTGTTGTTACTGTGTTTGGCATATCGAATATATCACGGGTAGCTTGCCAGGCTTTGCCATACGGACGAGATACTCTCGGTAGCTTGCCAGGCTCTCTGAGAGGGGCGGAGGAATTGAACTCGGGCCGGCTGGGTGGGCCACATGCAAGGCAAATGCCCTATCCGCTGTGCTATCACTCCAGCCCATAATTTTAACAGTTCACAGAAAATTATAAGTATTAGTAACAAGCACTTTTGGCTGGTGATTTCTAAGGCATCACTATAAAGAAAACATGTAAAAGCATATAAAATTTTAATAATTATATATTCTTCATATAATCCATTATAATAGGAGAAAATGGAAGTGTGTGTACCATCAACACATAGAATACTTATATTCTTTAAGAATACTTATATTCTTCAAGTCATAAATTATGATAAAAATAAGATTCAAAAGAATGCTTGTTAAAATGTTCGATGAAGATCACAGACAAAATTTCATGCACAGAATGATTTTAAATATCTACAAGCATACAAAAAGGTGAATGCTAAAAATCTGAAAGTAGATGCACCGAAATTTCTGCAAGATAAAACATTATTTTTACTATATTTGCTACTTTTCCAATTTTTTATTAAAAAATATATTACAGTAGTAAACAAAACTAATTTTATTTTAAAGGATAGTGATTTAAATCACTAACCGGAAATAATACAATCTACAAGTTTGTGAATCTTTCTGTCAAATACAAGATCCCAAGTTTCAGCACTGAGTCTATTTTTTTTACTAGATGTGATTGCTTTTCCAATCGCTACCTGCATAATTTATCACCATGCACTCAACCTCCCTCTATTCTCAAGTGCTGACAATGTGCTTTTTCATCACTTACTTGTGGCCGGGCATTTCAATAAGACTTACAGACCCTCCTCCCCGCCAAGTTATCAAGTTCTGACAGAACCCACTCTATGAGAACAATGACATGAGTTATTGAGACTTTCTCATCAGAAGCCATAAAGGCTAAGAAGACAATGGAGCAATATATTAATGTGCTGAAAGGAAAGATGTCAATCTACAATTTTACATTTGGCAAAAAAACAAACTTCAGGAATGAAAGCAAAACACAGACATTCTCAGGTGGAAAAAAAAATCTAAGGAAATTCATTGCCAGCAAGACCAACTCAAAGAAAGGCTGAGATAGGAAAGCCAAAGAACTGAAGGATGAGTGGACGGGAAGCCTCATGCTGTGAGAGGGGTCCCCAGAGCATATGCAGGTGTGAACTGCATACGCAGTTCTGCGGTCTGTGGTCCATACCACCAGAACCAAGAAGTGTGGGTACTCCAGGGAGCACAGATGGACGCCCCAGAGAGGTCCAAGGCAAGCACTACACCCAGAAGAAGCTGTGAGCATCGCAACCAGATAACAACCCCGGTGAGTTTCTGTGTGCAAGTGCTACAACCTGTTGCAGCCTGTCAGCACCACAACTGAAGATATGTGAACAGCACAATGAAGCCACATGTGCAAACCCCAGTCATCACAACACCATCGAGAGAAAGGAGGAAGGGAGGCTGGGAGGAAAGGAGTAAAAGGAGGCTGAGATGGCTAGAATAAGCTTCTGACAATATAAACTGCTAACCAGGGGTTCTAGTCAGAGATAAGTCAGAGGGACATCGCATAATGGCAAAGGGCAGATTCACCAAGAAGACATGCAAAGGACATCTAAATTTCAAAGTACATCAGGCCAGAATTTATAGATCTGAACTGAGATGATAAATGATAAAATGGCTCAGGGAAAACTCCCAATTAGTGTTGGAGTCTCAATACTGTTCTCCAAGCAGCAGGACAAGTTGTCAGACAATCGGCAAAGATAAGTGCAGAAATCGGGCTCAGCTGTAGAGCGCCTGTCCTGCGCCTGACCAGGTGTGGCACACAAGGTCAGCCATGTGCCATGCCAGCAGCACTGCTGTTTGAGACCTCTGGCTGTGTGTGACAATGTGCATTACTGGGAATAAGCACCCCAACCAATGTGTATGACCTGGAACAAGCACCTCAACTTCCTATGTCTGGGCACTACAGCGGGATGTGTCAGCACCTCGGCCAAAGGAGTGACACTCTCAACCATCACAGCGACAAGGGGAAGGAAGGGGTGGCAGGAGAATCAGCAAAGATATAAATGAGCATTATCCAACTAATTTCTGGCCCAGGTTTAGGTTTATTGGAATTTTATTTGGGCAAACGAGAAAATTCAAATTAAACACAAGAATGGGAACCTTTCACCTAGGATATGATGATTTTAGTGAGGGCAGTCCTCATCCTGACTGCTTCCACACTATCTTTGTGTATATAAAGTACACAATATTTGCTGGACTGCTTACAATATTGTATTAATGTCGCAGTTCTATTTTTCTTAGTACTTACAACATCTGACTTCAGTTGTACTTGTGATTTTTCTATATTACCACTCCGTCGGGCATTTGCCTTGCACGCGGCCAATCCAGGTTCGGTTCCTCCATCCCTCTTGGAGAGCCTGGCAAGTTCTCCACGATACAAGATATGAGATACAAGATACAAGATAGATACAAGATACAAGAGAGTATCCCGCCCACATGGCAGAGCCTGGCAAGCTCCCCATGGCGTATTCAATACACCAAAAGCAATAATAACAAGTCTTACAATGGAGACGTTACTAGTGCCCGCTTGAGAAAATCAATGAACAACCGGAGGACAGTGCTACAGTGCTACCACTCCTACTCTTCAACAATCACGCCACATTCACAATGAGAAGTGAGGTATCAGGAATTACATGTATATGTATATGTATATGCATACAATGGCTATGTATCACGATCCAGTTTCCCTGTCCAGCGTAGGTAGCTCACTTTAACCACTGTGTGAATATATAACATACAATAAGTATTGGGTGTGAGTGAGAAAGACCAGGCCCAGATAACTTTCATTACAGTACACGGTTACAGCTGCTCTGATTGTTTTTGTTGCTAATCTCTTACTATACCATCTATACCATAAAATTAACTTTGTCACTTATATCCAGTTTAAGGAACACACCAAGGATGACTTGCAAATAACTGTGACTGCCATATACAAATTACGTGTGCGTATACATATATGTCCAAACGATATAAGCAATATGAGCAGCTGCATATGCCATTAATAAATAATGCTTGTTGATATCCTACATATACCTACATATACACATAAAACACATATAGCTCTAATAAATGCAAAGGGAAACAAATTATTAACCAAGAAATAGCAATATCTCCTCCATTAGTACCATTAAATCATGTTCTGGTTGAGAAAAAAAAAACAACTTACTCTCCAGAATTTCATCCAAATGAATTAAAGGCTTAGAAAATGAGAAAGACAAACTCACAAAGCACTTGACAAATGCTTGCTAGGCCCTTTGTCAAAGAGAAGGCAAATGCTCTTTGACAAATGAGAAAAACATTTCTTACTTCCTACTCTCGTCAAATTCTCTAAAGCTACATCTATACCACGAGCCTTGGCTCCGGGCATTATGCAGTTCAAACTTTGTTATTCTTCACTAAGCTGTTTTCCCTGACATAAATATCTGACATCTCCAAACCCGCAGCAAGCTAAGACCTCTTCCACAATTTCCATACGGGAGCCATCATGGTCTGGTTTCAGAACCTACTGCTTCCACTTGTTACTGCCCCAAACTCAGAGGCTTAACACATTTCAAACATATTTTCTCTCTTAATTCTGCAGCTGGCGCATGTGACTTTTCCCTGTATGTGATATGGGCCGAGGTTACTCATGAAACTAAGTGCAAATATATATTTTATAAACATATACAAAGCAAGAAAAAAAAGTTGAATTGGAATATATATTCCATTGGGGTAATGTGGTGTATGTAGAACATTGCATAGTGATTAGTAATTTCTTTCAAAGGGATGCTGAAACAAATAACTTCGGAATCATTAAGCAATCAAAATAACTTCTTGGACTAAATAACTCCCTGAGATGGGTGAGTGTGTCTTCGTTGTTAAGTGTCAGGATGCCCAAATGCACTAAGCACAATCCTGGCTCTCTGCTGTATCTGACAGTTCTGCGACCGGTGACACTTTACGATCCTTCGTCTGAACCTCAGTGTCCACCTGCACCACAGCCAGATGTGTGCAAACACCATAACTGAAGGTGTGAGCTCTGGTGAGCACTGCAAAGATGTGTGTGTCCAGGACGTACCCCCTCATCCTCCAGTGAGAGCACCACAAGTAGAGGAAGCTATCCTCAGCAAGCACACCACCCAGGTGTGTGTGCAAGCACCATAGCTAAAGAAGTGTGACCTCTGCAGGACCACAACTAAACGTGCCAACACCACAACCAACCTTGTGTTCTGCCACCCATGGCATTGCAACAACCTCTGTAAAGAGAAGGGAAGAGGGGAAAAGCTTTCATTACCGGAAACAAGTCTTTATGGAGTTATGAAGAAATGCCAAAGGTCCAGTGGTTATCCAATGTGGTAGCGACTAGCAATGCGTGGTTATTTAAATTCAAATAAAATCTAAAACTCTATTCCACAGTCATACTAGTTGTATTTCAAGTGTTCAATATCATACATTGGTGAGTGGCTATATTAGTTACATGGTTAGACAGGCATGTGGATTGGTATCAAGTATCGAGTGTTATGTATATGATTAGAATACTGTACAGCAAAAATACAGAACATTGCTACCACTACAAGTAGCTAAAGTGATGAATGTGGTCCCACTTTCCATTATTAACAGTGCACCACTTTTTACATCACTATCTTCCAATCCTTGAACACTGAATCTCATACACAATATCCCTAAAGAAAATTATGTCTTCATAGAAGCTGCGTTAGCAGTCAATTCTCTGTGCCAGGTAGAGCAGCTGTAATTCCAGGCTATTTAGGATGCTAAGAGCAAACTTGCAAAGAAGAGAGTGTCTCCCACCAGCGCAGAGGGCAGGTTGTTGGCTGGCCAGTATAATAAAAATAATGCCTCCAGCCTAATGGAAGACTAGGCAGGTCATGCAGCTCCCTAAGGAGTAGGCTTTTGGGGAGTTCCCAATCTTGGAGTTCCTTGGTTGTAACATATGTCCACTGTGTGTCCAGCATTGGCCAGAGCCCAATTCCACAGCACTCTCAAAGCACTTGGGAGACAGGGGATCATGAACATGAAGCTCCAGCTGCCTTTGCCAACACTGTGAACCTGCCCATTGTGAGCTGGTCAGTAGGTAAAACAACAGACACATGCCACAGTTCACAGGAACCAAGGACATCTCCAGGGCGTCTCCAGGGGCTGTCGTGCACAGTTTAAGACTGCAGGAGGGGTCACTACTGGCCCAAACTGGAACATCCACCTGGAAAGGAACCAACCACTGCAGTGAGGAAGCTCACAGAACACAGCACAAAGGAAATGTGACCTGACTAGTGGGGGAAAGAGCTGAAAAATACCCTGTAAGACTAAATCAGGTGCAAAGGTGATTTTTCTTTCTTGTTTTGATATAAATGAAGGATTCCCTGCTCCTCCAATTATTTTCCATAAGGTGCACTAGTGCTGATTAGCCTTGTGACTAATTAACCTCAGGCAGTCTCTTCTTAAGTGAAAGGGAACACATCCCTTCTTATGTGAGTTTAACAGGTCAGATGGAAGCTAATATTTTGTTTATATTATTGCTTAAGAGCATAAACACAAGGAAACCTATCTAGAGGCAGAGGATTCAAAGAGGCAGACTGTGCAGACACTTCCGGTGAATAATCTTGATTCATTCTCAGTCTGCCCTGTGAGCTGGAGACAGAAGCTCCACCACCATATTTCTTAGATTCTCTCATCTCAAGGGCTCTGATGATTTAGACTCCACCAGTGATTTAAACTCCAACAGATACGCAAAATTTAGAAAGCAAAAAGGGAAAACTATTATTCTCTCTCTGGCCACAGCTGGCAGACGCAAGGGCATGCAGCAAACATAAGAGCAGTTTATGAGCGAGCTCCTAAGCAATGTTCATTTTAATGCTGCTGCAGCCCAGGTGACTTAAAACAGTGTCCTGAATCCCACCTTTTCCCATTTTCTCCAAGACAGAAAGCAATTCTCTCTGACCTTCACTGCTATAGACTTTTCAATGTCTCTGTAAGCATTCAATTAATTTACTGAGTCTGTTCTTGCTGAAATACACAAGGTAGTTTCTGCTTTCCTGGGTCATATAAATAGGTAGGATCTCATGGGATCAGAGACTTATTCTACTCATTCACTCACTGAACAAATGTTTTACTATGCAACTACTACCTTCCAAGCTCTATTATTGGTACCGGAAATAAAAATAAAAACAATAGGCTACAGGAGGATATGAGAAGGGAGAAGAATGAAAAAGATTCATTAAGTAGTGGGGCTGAAACAACAGTACAGTGGGTAGGATGTCTGCCACGCACATAACCAACCCAAGTTTGATCTCCTGCACCACATATGGGCCCCTAAACACTGCCAAGAGTGATCCCTCAGCACAGAGCCAGGACTAACTCCTGATGCTGGTATCACCCAAAAAAAAGGGAGTGAATACTATCCCCAAAGCATTGTACAAATTCAATACAGTCCCTCTAAGGATGCCCATGATATTTTTTTTCACTTTTTTTTCTATTTATTTCTTTTTCTTCTTAAATTTTTATTAGTGAAACACCATGAGAGACTCTCCCGACCCATGAGCAGGGGATATCTTTCCATGTTCTCATATCCTCTTTTATTTCCTGAAGTAGCGTTTTGTAGTTTTCTTTGTACAGGTCCTTTACTTCCTTGTTAAGGTGATTCCTAGGTACTTGATTTTCTGGGGCACAACTGTGAACGGGAATGTTTTCTTCATGTCATTTTCTTCTCTTTCACTATTTGCGTATAGGAAAGCTATGGACTTTTGAGTATTGATTTTATAGCCTGCCACTTTACTTTACAAGTCTATTGTTTCTAGGAGTTTCTTGGTAGAGGTTTTACGGTTCTCTAAGTATAGTATCATATCATCTGCGAATAGTGAGAGCTTGATTTCTTCCTTTCCTACCTGGATGCCCTTAATATCTTTTTCTTGCCTAATCGCTATTGCAAGTACTTCCAGTACTATACTGAACAGCAGTGGAGAGAGTGGACATCCTTGTCTCGTCCCTGATTTAAGAGGGAAGGAGCTCAGTTTTTCCCCATTGAAGATGATGCTTGCTGTAGGCTTGTGGTAGATGGCTTTAACTACATTGAGGAAAGTCCCCTCTATCCCCATTTTGGCGAGGGTTTTCATCATAAACGGGTGCTGGATCTTGTCAAATGCTTTCTATGCATCTATTGATATGACCATATGGTTTTTATCTTTTCTTTTGTTGATATGATGGATTATGTTGATTGATTTCCGAATGTTAAACCATCCTTGCATCCCCAGGATGAATCCTACTTGGTCATGGTATATGATCTTTTTGATGAGTTGTTGAATTCTATTTGCTAGTATTTTGTTGAGAATCTTCACATCCGTGTTCATCGGGGATATAGGCTTGTAGTTTTCTTTTCTTGTGGTGTCTTTGTTTCCTTTCGGTATTAGAGAGATATGGGCTTCATAGAAACTGTTTGGAAGAGTTTCTGTTTTTTCAATTTCCTGGAAAAGCTTGAGAAGGACTAGCAGTAGGTCCTCTTTAAATGTTTGGAAAAATTTGCTAGTGAATCCATCTGGACCTGAACTTTTGTTTTTGGGAAGACTTTTGATTACAGTTTCAATTTCCTTGATGTTAATAGGTTTATTCAGGTACTCTAGATCTTCTTAATTCAGCTTTGGGAGATGATAGGAATCCAGGAATTTATCCATTTCTTCTAGGTGCCCATGATATTTTTTAAAGAAATCAGTCAAACCCTCCTGAAATTTATATGGAACAATAAACCCCCTGAACAGCTAGAACAATCCTCAGGAAAAGAAGATGGGCAGTATCACTTTCCCCAGCTTCAAACTATAAAAACTAAAAAAAAAAAAACTATAAAAACTTCTAACTATAAAGTGGTAGTAATTAAAACAGCATGGTACTGAGATAAGGACAGACCCTCAGAGCAATGGAATGGAACAGAAAACCCAAAGATAACTGGGTTATCCCAGATATATAGTGAGCTAATCTTTGATAAAGAAGCAAAAAATATTAAATGGAGCAAGAAAAGGCTCTTCAACAAGTGGTAATAGGAAAACTGTTTGGACATAAGCAAAAATATGAACTCGGACCTTTTTCTAATGTCAAGACAAATGTCTAACCGAGTGGGTTAAAGATCTAGCTATCAGTCCTGAATACACAAGGTACACAGAGGAAAACACAGGCTGAACTCTCCATGATAGAGGCATCTATAAGGATGAAACACCACTAAGGAAGCAAGTAGAAGTGAAGATAAACAAATTGGACTACACTGAACTAAGAAGCTTCTGCACCTCAAAGGAAATAATAACCAGAATGCAAAGACAGCTCATGGAAAGGGAGAAATTATTTGCCCACCACTCATCTGACAAAGGGTTAATATCCAAGATTTATGAAACACTGGCAGAACTCTACAAGAGAAAAAGAAAAATCAACCCTGTCAAAAATTGAGGAGAAAAGATTGAAAAGAAACTTCTTCAAAGAAGAAATACAAAAGGCCAAAAAGCATATGAAAAAAAAAAATGCTCTGTGTCACTAATCATCAGGGAAATGTAAATCAAAACAATGAGATATCACCTCACACTACAGAGACTGGCACTCATCAAAAAGAACAATAACCAGTGTTGGTGAGGATGTGAAGGAAAGGAACTCCCATTCACTTCTGGTGGGAATGTTAACTGGTCCAGTCTTTTTGGAAGACAATATAGATATTGCTCAAAAAAAAAACTAGGAATTGAGCTTCCATAGGACCCATCAATTGTACTCCTGAGAATATATCCCAAGGGCCCAAAAAGCACAATGCAGAAAAGACACCTGCACTCCTAGGTTTATTGTATATTGGCTATATGCAATAGCCAAAATATGGAAACAACCCAAATGCCCACAAACAAACAACTGGATAAAGAAACTGTACACAAACACAATGCAATAATGAAGCCTTAAGAAATGATGATGAAGTCAGGCAATTCGCTGCAATGTGGATGGATTCAGAGAGTATCATGTTGAGTGAAATCAGCCAAAGGGAGAGGAAGAGCAGTTTAAGGAGGTACATGAGAGAGTCGTGTCTCCAGGCAGACACAGAGCAGAAAGCTTGGGTGAGCTGGTACACCAAGGGAACAGCCAAAATCTAGCACAATTGGACTGGAGCATTTAGAACAGGTGACAAAGGCCCGGGAGTTCACCGTAAAGACTGCAGCTTTCATTCTGAGTGAGATGGGAATCCCTGGAGTTTCTGAGCAAGAGTGGCATGACCTGGCATGACCTGGTCCCTGTGTGGGGAGCAAACAGCGGGGGATGATAAGCACAACAGGGAAGTAAATGACATCAGGACCATATGACAATGACAAGGACCGAGGTATTATTTAGTGGGCAAAGTAGATGGATTGTAGCTATCTTGAAGGGAGGGGACCTAAATCAGTATTTATAGGGAACCAGGGCGACTTAAAGTGATGCGTGGTCATCGAGGCTAGGAGTTTAATGCAAGGGACAGAGAATGAAATGCGGTACGGACCTCCAAGCATCCTGCCCAGCTGGAAGTGCTTTTCACTAGGTCTGAAGCTGGTGATCCTCAGGAGGACATTCTGTGGTCTGGTATCAAACTGGGGTTGAGCACATAACCCACCACACTACCTCCCTGGCCCCTCGAGCGATATTTTTAAAATATTTCCTCCTAGAATACACGTGGAAAGGTTTAAAAAATAAAGCAATAAGATTGCAGCACTCTTTACAATAGCCAGAATCTGAAAAAACACAGAATCTGTGCCCGAGAACAGATGACTGGTTAAAGAAACTTTGGTACATTTACACAATGGAGTACTATGTAGCTGTTAGAAAAGATGAAGTCATGAAATTTACATACAAGTGGTACTACATGGAAAGTATCATGTTAAGGGAAATGAGTCAGAAAGAGTGGGATAGACACAGAAAGATTGCATTCATCTGGGGAACATAAAGCAACAAAACAGGAGACTAACACCCAGGAATGGCTGAGATTAGTACCAGGAATTTTGCTCCATGACTTGAAGGCCAGCCACACGTGCTAGGTGAAAAGGAAGCTCAGATAGAGAAGAGAGCACCAAATAAAGGGTGTTGTGAGGATCCTCCCAGGGTGGGAAAAGCATGCTGAAAGTAGTCTATAGACCAAACATGATCGCCACTCAATGCCTCTCTTGCAAAACACAGTACCCAAAAGAAGAGAGAGAGAGAACAAGGGGGAATGCCCTGCCACAGCGGCAGGGTGGGACGAAGGGATGGGGAGTGGGAGGGATGCTGGGACCCGTGGTGGTGGAGGATGGGCACTGGTGGAGGGATGGGTACTTGATCATTGTATAACTGAAACCCAAGCACAAAAATTTATAAGTCTATAACTGTACCTCATGGTGTTTCACTAATAAAAAAAAATTTTTTTTAAAAAAGACTATCTTCAAGGGTAAGGTTTATAAAATACTCCATAAAATGTTTCAATATATCTTTGAAGAATCTCAGACTTAAAAATAAATAAATAAATAATAAAGCAATGAGAAGGAAGAGAAGGAAACTGGAGAAAAAAATAGTAAAAATGACTCCCAGGATTAGGGCCTGAGCAAATAAAAGGACAAGGTTGTCATTAACTAATGGAGTGAAAACTGAGGGGAACAAATTTAGAAGGGGAGAAAATCAGTTTCTGACATGACAGGTTGGAGACGCCTGTTACACACCCAAAATAATATGAAGAGCGAGAAGCAGTGACAAGTCCCTACAGGACCCTGAGAATTGAATCCTGAGATGAGCACTGTATGCCAGAGAACAATGGAGTGGCGAACACCCTGGGCGCAGGGAAAAAGAAAAAGAACAGTTAGAGTGACCTGTCCTTCCAAGGTAGCAATGCAAATGCGCTGTAGCAGGGATGCTCACGGGGCCCACTAGCCCTGTGGTATCTAACACTGTGGAAATATTTTTATTATCACAACAGTTGAAGATAGTAAGGGGAAGCGGAGGTTTTACATCTCAGGATATCCACATTCAGGGCAGGTGACTCCATGCCAAAAAAGTGGCCCATAGCCCACATCCTTCTGAATGTCTCACCAGCTGCTATACTTGTGAAAAACCTAATTTAGACCTAGATTCTAACTTCATCTTACAAATACAGTGCTTCCTGCACAATTTTACAGTATACTACATTCTTCCAAGGATGTATATTCGTTATATAAATAAAACACTGTTAGTTTAGTCACCATCCTGAAAACTCATGTTCAAGTACTTAAGTAACATAAAATACTTGCTATCTGTGTTTCTGTGTCAACTCCACTGAAATACTTTTGGTGTATGTAGAACAAAGTATTGAATTAGCCAGACATATTAAATGCAGTATTCTCACTACTGAAAGTTATTTTTTGAAACTATCTGGGCATTCAATAATATGCTTAACTTTAATAGTATGATTAGGAGAAATCTACCTTGCAATCTTATTTGAAACTGATTCCCTAGGAGTTGACTGTCTTTTTCAATCTTACTAGAACACTTCCCAGAGGTCAACCCCTCTTTCTCCCTCTTTTTACCATTTGTTTCCAATTCATCCTCTTTAGATTTCCAACGCTGCATAAAGGATATGATCTCCAAAGTTCTGCTACAAATGAGAAACAGAACACTGACCTGAACAAGAGGTGGAATCTGAAGACAGGAGGTATATTTCCTGTGATAATTCATCACTAATCCTCACAAGTTACAATACAGGAAATTGTTCTGCTTCAGCAGAGATTCCACTCATTCTGAAGGTCACTCTGCTTTCTCATTTTTCCATTTAGATAGTTTAATTTTCTGCGATGTTAGTCCTGCTTCAACTAGGCCTATTTCCCTCTTTCTAATACCATACATAAATTCATCTAGCTTGCTATTACCTTTTCTACCGAACAACTTCTAATCTGCTCAATTCTCTTATATCTAAACATATCCATTATAAGTAGGTCCAAATAGCTATTTCATTATGTTTTCCAAGGTAAGTGTTTGAACATCTCATATGGAAATAGAGACTCTTTTTTTATAAAGTATTTCCTTTTACCTTCATTAATATTATGGCTAGCACAGAAGTCTTTGAACATCTCATATGGAAATAGAGACTTTTTCATAAAGTATTTCCTTTTACCTTCATTAATATTATGGCTAGCATAGAAAACCATTTTTTCTTTTATTTTTTTTTTTGCCTTTTTAGGTCACACTCAGCAATGCTCAGGGGTTACTCCTGGCTCTGCACTCAGGAATTACTACAGGAGGTGCTCGGGGGACCATATGGGATGCCAGGAATCAAATCCAGGTCAGCTGCATACAAGACCCTACCCACTGTTCTATCACTTAGGCCCCAGGAAACCAATGTTTAAAATCACGATATGCAGTCGTATTTGTTAATCTACACATTTAATTTAGCAATAACAGATGAGATATCATAAAAATACTGGGTTTTTTTTTTTTTGAGCAAAAGGTACCCAGTCTGACATTACTGAAAACCACTGGAATAAAGGAACAGACTATCAGTAGGACTTAAAGAAATAAAAAATAAAAACAGCTATGCACAAGACTATGCAAAAGACTATGCTAAATGATGGAAGATCCTAGATGTATCCTATGGTAGAATACTTCTGCCTCTGATGGATAAAGTGCTAAGGAACAGGAGTGAGAGAAAAGGAAGAGTTTCTCAGATACAACAAAAAATCACAAGTCTGGGTAGCAGGAAGCACTGAAACAATGAAACAGAAAACACTGAGAACCAGAAAACAAGAAAACACCTGATCTGGGAGGGCCAGCAAGGAGTACCAGCTAAAAGAGAACCTGATAAAAAGACTCCAAGACATATAATCCAAACAACGAATAGCATAGATAAAGACACAACTACTGCAAGGAGCAAGATCAAAGAAGGAAATCACATACAAAGCCATATTCTTTAGATCTGCAGCAGATTTATCAGATGAAACCACCCAAGTCCAAAGACAGTCTTGGCATATAGCGAAAAAACTCAATGCAATGAATGCCTCACCTAGAATACTTTATCTAGCTAGACTGTCACTCAGACTCAAAGGAAGGATACACTACTTCCTGGATAAACAACAGCTCAGAAATTTCATGGACTCACAACCAACCTTAAAGGAAGAACTGAAGGGGCTACCATAAGACAAGACAAACCCCACAAGGACAACAAACCTCTACAGAAAGATGGCACAAAACCCCGTGACAATAATCTCTCTCGGTGTCAGTGGTCTAAATGCACCAATCAAGAGTCAAAGAGTTGGAGGGCCAGAGGCAGGTGAAGACCAAGCAAACATCTGCTGTGCGTTATGCAATGGGGGCAGGAGTACTCAAGAAGAAAGACAGAGACAAACCAAGTGTTTCCTGCCAGGTACAAGTGGGTGCAAAGGAAAAGACTGATACAAGAAGAGTTAGGGGTCATACTCAAAGGGTAAGAAAGTAGGAATATTAACTACTCAGTGTGAACCTTGAACAGAATTTTTTTTAATTAAATCACCATGAGATACACACTTACAAAGTTGTTCATAACTGGGTTTCAATCAATGAACAGAATTTTTTAACAAGAATAAAGAATGCAAAAAAAAAAAAAGCATGAGTGAATTAAAACCATGGTTTCATGGATGGACTGGAGCGGTAGTACAGCAGATAGGACATTTGCAGTCAGCCTGTATTCAACCTCTGGCGCCCCATTTGGTCCCCTAAGCCTGTCAGGAGTGATCTCTCTGCTGAGGTATGATAAGGGGTAAGTCCTGAGCATTGCTGGGTGTGGCCCCAAAACAAACAAGAAACCCTGCTTTCAGCTAACCAAAAAACACAATACGTGAGCTCTTTACAGGGAGACCTGCCAGGGATGAACCAGGATGGAGGGACAAGGCTCTAAAAGACAGATACTGCACCACTGAAGATACCGCAGACCTGAGGCAGCTAAGCTGCTGGCAACCACAGCCACCGAGCAGGGCAAGAAAGCCCCAAGGTAAGTGCAATAAAGATATGGTATTCAGAACATACAGTGGAATCTCACAGCTCAGAAATGAAATAGCAAATCATCCAAAACGTAAATACCGGAAGATGTGAGCAGACACTTCAAGGAAAATGCACTGAAGCACACGAGAAGATGGACATCACGGGAAATGAAAATCAAAGTTCCGTGAGTCACTTCCACTCACTAGGATAGGTACAAACAAACAACAAAAACATATTCGCTAGCAAGGCTAGAGAGAAATAAAAACCCTCATCTACTGCAGAGAGGAATGTGAAACCGTCTATTAGTCTCGTGGTTCCCAAATGACTTAAACATGGAGTTTACCATGACCCAGAAATTTCACTCAATTATAACCCAGGGAAATAATATATATCCATAGAAAAGCTTGTGTAGATAATAATTTTCACAGCAACATTACTCATAATATCAAAAAAGTAGAACAACGCACATGCTCCTCAACTGATAAATGAACAAATTGAACAAATAAGATTTGGAACACATGGAACATTATTAGCCACAATTGGGAGGGGAAAACTGATGATGTGCTACAGAATGGATGAACCTCGAAAGCATCAGAAAGAAGCCAGAAATGAAAGGCCACATATTTCACAATCTGACTTACATGAAATGTCAAATCAGGCAAATCAATATAGATAGTAAATAGATTAATGGCCGTATAGGACTGGGAAAAGGGGAGAGAACAGAGATTGACTACTAATGGGTACCTGATGTCCTTATTCGGAAGGAGTAAAAATGTTGTAAAATGAATTGTGATAATGGCTGCATAGCCCTGTGAATATGCCAGATGCCATTTAAAAGGATGCTGCAAATAGAAGAGGTATGTGGTATGTACACTGTACCTCATAAAGCTGTTTTTTTTATTTTTATACCAGGTGAAACCTTTTATTAGTTTATTCCTTCATTTATTTTACTGTTTTTTTATTATTTAATTTTTTTTATTAGTGAAACACCATGAGGTACAGTTATAGACTTATAAATTTTTGTGCTTGGGTTTCAATTATACAATGATCAAACACCCATCCCTCCACCAGTGCCCATTTTCCACCACCAGGGGTCCCAGTATCCCTCCCACCCCCCATCCCCCCATCCCACCCTGCCTCTGTGGCAGCACATTCCCTTTTGTTGTCTCTCTCTCCTTTTGGGTCCTGTGGTTTGTAAGAGAGGCATTGAGTGGCAATCATGTTTGGTCTATAGTCTCCTTTCAGCATGCTTCTCCCACCCTGGGAGGATCCTTCCAACACCATTTATTTGGTGCTCCCTTCTCTATCTGAGCTCCCTTTTCCCCTAGCACGTGTGGCTGGCCTCCAAGTTATGGAGCAAAATTCCTGGTACTAATCTCGGCCACTCCTGGGTGTTAGTCTCCCATTTTGTTGCTTTATGTTCCCCAGATGAATGCAATCTTTCTGTGTCTATCCCGCTCTTTCTGACTCATTTCGCTTAACATGATACTTTCCATGTAGTACCACTTGTATGTAAATTTCATAGCTTCATCTTTTCTAAGGCTGTTTTTTTTTTTTAATGCTGCCTTCTTTGTGGGCTCTATGGAGGTGATGAAGTGTCAACATGGAGTGGTCAATAATTTTAGAAGAACTTAGCACTTATTTTTCTCAAGAGGCCAAGAAGTGAATAGAACAACTAAAGGAGAGCAGAGGGCCACCAGGTCTGATCAACAGACAGAGAGAGGGATAAGGCAAAAGCGAGGGAGAGTCTTGATTGGGATTTCCTCAGAAATGGAAGCATGACGGGGAAGGGGAGATCGTGGCTTCATAAATGAGAGAATCTGGTAAGGAGGTGGTTGGCAATGAGCCTTCTGATTCCAGAGGGAGGGTCTGCTTATTAAACAAAAGCTGGGGCTGCCTTTCAGCTGAGATCTCAGAGGACAATCTCACCTCGGGGCCATAGACCACAAATGCCAGAGCAAAAAGAATAAAAGAAAATAAGAAAGTTAAGCTGGTATCTTTGGCCTGATGCTGAAAGTTGCCAAATGCAGAACCTAAGAAAACAATAAAGAGAGTAGAAACTCAAAGTCTGATTGATATTAAAGTTTAGATGGAAATGCAGAAAAACCTAGAAGAGTGAAAACAATTTTCAAACAAAACAAAAACTCAAGATAGAATTTATGCTGCATGATCTGACTTTCTCAACCCTATAGTAACTAAAACAATGAACTCAGTAGAAAAGATAGTCAGATATATTAATGAGACAGAAGTCCAGAAATAAGCTGGCCCGTATCTACTAGTCTTATTTCTTACAATGACTTAAAAGCAATTCAATGGTTAAAAAGTCCCTTTCAGAGCTCAGATAGAGAAGGGAGCACTAAATAAAGGGTGTTGGGTGGATCCTCTCAGGATGGAAGAAGCACGCTGAAAGTAGACTATAGACCAAACATGATTGCCACTCAATGCCTCTTTTGCAAACCACAACACCCAAAAGGCGAGAGAGAACAAAAGGAAATGCCCTGCCACAGAGGCAGGGTGGGATGGAGGGATAGGGGGTGGGAGGGATACTGGGACCCGTGGTGGTGGTGGAAAATGGGCACTGGTGGAGGGATGGGCACTTGATCATTGTACAACGGAAACCCAAGCACAAAAATTTGTAAGTCTACAACTGTACCTCATGATGTTTCACTGATAAAAATTAAATAAATAAGTAAAAGAGCCTCAAAATAAAACAAAATACTTTACAAATATGAATGGCCAATATGACATGCACACAAAAAGATAACAGCATCAGCAGAGTACAAATTCAGATCCCAGTGTTACTTCTTTACGCTTACTAGAAAAGATTTACAATACCTTACAATAGTGAGATTATGTAGCAACTGTAACTTTCACAGTGTTGATATTTGTTACCTGATGTAGGGGGACATGCATTGACTAGAAAAGGCAGGAGTGAATTTACTACAGTGGAAAAAATTAGTCTCTTGCTTGTGGTGGATAACTGGCTTCTACAGTCACCAAAATTTGCTAAATTAATTTGACAAATTCATTCAAAATCATTTCATGTATTAAACAAAAATGATGCCTGCAAATGATAAAATTCATTAACTGCATGTAATAGCCATATAAAAACTACACCAAACAGCAACAGTATTTGAACAGAAAAAAAAAGTACCTTTGTCCACCTGCAGAGCTTCACCCCAGAATGGCTCCCAATCAACTGATAACCTGAATAAAAAAAAAAAAAAAAAAAAAACAGGAAAAACAAAACTGAATTGATACAGTCTCTTATGTATAAACAGAGAATATAAAATTGAGGCAGTCATTTTCGTTGCTTAAATAAAGGCAGGCAACAAAACAGTAGCTGAAAACATTAAAAATTAATTCACCAGAATGACAAAACAATTTTAAGTGTTTATGCACCTAATAACATATTCTCAAATAAACAATAAGCTATTCCAAAACTGCAGGAAAATTTTTAACCTCTCTCTGTGTCTAACAGATGTCACAGACAAAATTCAGGAAAACTCTAGCATCTGAGCAACAAAACAAACCTGATCAAAATACAACTGCAGAATGTACCTGCTTTACGAGAACACAAGAAAAATGTATAAAATAAACCACATTCCGGGCCAAAAACAAAAGCAAACGACTAGATTTCAAACTAGTGACAGAAAAACTATTATCAGTCTGGAAATGAAGCAATGGACTAATAGATTAAAATAAATATTGCACAGGGCTAAGGATGCATCCGAAAAATAAAGTCTCCCAAACGTGGAAAAAGCAAATCCTAGGAAAAAAACAAATGAATGTAAATTTTTAGCATCATTCCTCTATCACATATAAGACTTGAGCCAGATAAGACATGAAAAGGTGGGGGGGGGGGGGGGGGGGAGAAATACCAAAGTAACCACATTTCCTTTATTGACAAATTACTGAGGAAACAAGTAAAACATTCTGATTTCAGAAGAAATGTAATAAAGTTCCTCAGGAGGCTTCAAGTAATAAGCTGCAATTATCCAGAGTCCTTCGCACAAAAAAGGCTCTTGACTTTCAGTCAAATGAAACAAATAAGGAAACAGTACAGATGACAGCCTAAGTGGATCAAGTAGCAGGTTAAACCGGTATTCACAGTGTAACAATTAATGGAATAATGTCAATTTGGATTACAAGTCTCTTGTGGTAACATTAGGGCTCTGTTTTTTAACCTCTTCTACACTTATGTCAACATCTCGATATCAATAAAGCACTGCTTATCTACTTGAAATTGAAACGGTGCCCAACTGGTGGGTGAGCTAATCTCTCTGGTCCTAGAACAGGCATTTTAAAAGATCCCCAGATATAAAGGCAGATTCTCAGGTCAACAGAATAATATTAAAAGCCCAGAGATAAACCTTCAAACACGTGGAGGCAGTTTATGAAAACAGAGCTACGTGCATGGAGTGGAGCAAGGAAAGACTCTTCAACAAACACAGTTGGGAAAACTGGTGAGTCTCACACAAAATACTAATCTGGACCCCTATCTCAAACCATACACAAGTATACTCAAGAAGAATTAAAGACCTTGATATTACAACCCAAATTCCTAAAATATATCAAGGAAAACCTAGGAGAATTACATATTAACTTCCTCTGAAGGTATACTCAATAAATCAATGCCATTCGTGAAGAAAACAGAAGCAACAATAAACAAACAAAACTATCAAACTGAAGTTTCTGCACTGCAAAAGAAATGACTTGGGGCTGGAGCGATAATACAGCGGGTAGGGTGTTTGCCTTGCACACAGGACCCGGGTTCAATTCCCAGCATCCCATATGGCCTCCCGAGCACTGCCAGCAGTAATTCCTGGGTGCATGAGAAAGCAGTAACCCCTGTGCATCACCAGGTATGACCCAAAAAAAAAAAGAAAAAAGAAAGAAAAGAAATGACTAAAATATAATATCGAAGATATATATAGCACTCATAAAACTTAACAACAAAAAGTAAACAATATTCCCATCAAGAAGTAGGGAAAAGAGATGAAGAACTACTTCCTCCAAGAAGATACACAGATGGCAAATAAGCAAGAAAAAGTGTTTCTTCACTAGTCTATCACGGAAACGCAATCCAAAATGACAAAAAGAGACACACCAGTGGGAATGAGACACATCAAAAAAACCTGAAATAACCAATGCTGGTGGGGATGTAGTCTCTGGTTCAGCCTCTACGGAAACTGAAGAGACATCTCAAAAAGCGAAAATAGAGTTCCATATGACTCAGCATCTACTCTAAGAGCAGGAAAACATTAGTTCGAAAAGATATTTGCACTCCTATGTTCATTACACCACCATTCACAAGAGTCAAGACCTGGAAACAGCTCAAATGCCCATCAGCAAGAAAAATGGATAAACTAAAGTTTATATATACAATAGAATGCAGCTCAGTTAAAATAAAAAAATAAACTGTCTTGCCTTTTGCTACAATTTGGATGGAACTGAAAATGTCAGAGGGAGCAGAACAAATAACAAAATGGTCCCATTCATATGTGGCATACAAAGAGACATGTAAGGAAATAAACAATAATTACAAAAACCAACTCTGGGAGTCTACTTACAGAAGGGTTTACTGAAAGGATTTTGGAGGAGGGGCAAGGGAAATAGGATAAAAAGGGACCAGATACAGTAGTGGAGAAATGCTGGCATTTGGGGCTGGGGAGATAGTACAGTGGGTAGGGCATTTGCCTTGCACGCGGCCGACCCAGGTTCGAGTCCCAGCATCCCATATGGTCCCCTGTGCACTGCCAGGAGTAATTCCTGAGTGCAAAGCCAGGAGTAACTGTGCATCGATGGGTGTGACCCAAAAATTTTTTTAAAATTTAAAAAAAAAAGAAACGCTGCACTCTGGTAACACTGTATTTCTACAATATTAATAGTAACACTACTGTACATCATGGTGCTTAAGTAAAACTATTTTTCAAAAAAAGTTTCCAAGAGAAAATTCTAATTCTTCTTCTGTTTTCCTCAATTACATGTTGTATCTATCACTAGCATAAAAATAAGTTACCTTAGTTCTCTTTTTTATTTTTTCAAATTTTATTAACGCACCATGAGTTACAAAGTTATTCACGGTTGGTTTTTTGACATACCAAGTTCCGTCACCAATCCCACCACCAGTGTCAACTTTCCTCCCCTAGTCTTCCCAGGTTGCCTCGCCAACACTCCCATCCCGCCACCCCAGCCGTGGCCTGTCTTCTTGACAGGAATCTTTTCTATCTGATTATTAAAGTCTGAGTCTTCAAAAGTAGATAGAGAGTATTGGGGAAATTGCCTGCCATGGAGGCAGGGTGAGAACTGGGATGGCGGGAGCGGGTTGAGGGATATTCTGGGGACACTGGTGGTGGAAAGTGTGCATAGTGGAGGGATGGGTGTTCGATCATTGTACAACTGAATCTCGAACATGAAAGCTTTGTAACTCTATCTCACGGTAATTCCATTAAAAAAAAAAAAGTAATGTGGAGTTCTTGCCCAATTCAAACGGCTTAATCAATGGCTGAAAAAATAGCAGTACTCCTGCATTAAAAAAATAAATAAATAAAGTCTGGGTCTTGTGATTTCGGTATTGTTGACTGTGTGCTTTGGGATATTTAGCTCTGTTATTTCTTTACACCAGCCATGGACCTGAATCCCCTTAACTCCTGTCCCCACTGCTTTTCCTCTTCTCCCCTTCCCTTCCTCCTCTTTCCTTCCCCTCCCTATCCTCTGAGACCAAGGGTGATCCAGGCATCCCCCCTTTAAACCACTGCATTTCTTCATCCAGTTACTCTAAATACCACATGTAAATGGTATCTTGTGTGTGTCCTTCTTCTAGCCTACTTCATTTAACAAAGTGTCTTCCAGTTCCATCCTTGTTGCAGCAAATTGCATGATTTCATCATTTTTTATAGCTGCACAGTATTCCATTATATATACCACATCTTCATGATCCACTTAATTGTGACCTTAGTTCTTTATATGCTATATATTCTCTCTATATATGTGTCTATACGTCTACATACATATATATGCCAAGATATAGAGTTCTACAAAATCAGACACTGAAGTAGTTATGGAAACTGCATAGGGCTCTATGCAGAGATCTGTACCAAGTTTCTCATCAGAAAGCAACAAAGGGCAGTAGAGACAAGTAACAAATAAGGTGAGTCTTAATTTTCACCCAATTTACTTATTTGAAAGCTTTCAGCATCACAGAAGGGAGAGCAAACCCAAGTAAAAGCAATGTCCTCCCTGAGTTGAGAAAATGGAGTGAAAAATCTGAGAACCTATATGGTGAGAGTTTGCAGGGCTAAGTTCCAGAGGAGTAAAAACTACAGAGACTGAAGGATTCCTCTCTAGTATTTGCCTGAGCCCTACTGTGTATGGCAGAGAAAGTACCCAAGAAGAAGAAAAATCATCATCTGAACAGTTCAGACACACCTGTATCAAAAACAGTGGAGAACTGTATCTGTTCCTGATGGTGAGATAAGAAGCTTCTAGATGCATAGGCTTTGCCTCAATAGTGAGGTGTCTAACTACTGAGGTGAGATAGTGCAGCATGTAAGGTATGTGCCTTGCCCATGGTTTCCAGAGATGGTATCCCATATGGTCCCCCACGAGTGATCTCTGAGCATAGAGCCAAGAATAAGCCCAGAGCACAGCTACTCCCCTCGAAAAAAAAAAAAAAAGAAAGAAAGAAAAACCCTATACAGTTATGTGTTCATTCCTCTTAGTGAAACAGGACCATATCCAGATCTGCTTTTATGTGAAACACTTCAAACTAATTAGTCTAATATCATACAAGTCTTTTCTAGGTTTGGTCACTTCCCCTTAATGGAGGGTGATTTGTAGAGAAGTCAGTGGCAACATTTTCTACCTGCACATCAACCCAGTAGATTAAGAAAGGAGGGAATCCACTGGCCAAGCAGACAACAGAAACATAAGCTCATACATACAAGGAGACCCTTAGCCGCCCCTGATGCCACCATCACTTAGCGAAAGGCTACAAAATCCTTCCCCCGGTTTCAACTTCCTCTTCCAGGTGTTCAACCCAACTGCTTAGCGCAACAACTCCTGAGAATGTTCACCTTGTTTCGTAAGAGCTTCTCGGAGAGCAGGAGTTATCATAGCTCGTCGCTCACTGGCTTCATTCTTTAGTGAGTTCCTGAGCAAAAGGGCTTTCTCTTCTTGCTGTTCCTTTTCTTTCTATATAAAAATAAACAGAATGAAATGCAGAACTGGTGAGGGGCAATGAAATAGCAAAACAATCATGAACACGTAGTGCAAACCATGGCCCGCGATCTTGTACAGTCCAATGTGATCACATTTCCAGTGAGACGATGCTCTAAAGATATTCTAGGGTCTTTCGAACTCCCACCTCCCCATAGTAATTAGATACTAAAATGTACACCATATAAAACGTAAATCAACAATTCACTTATCTAGACACAAGTATCTCTAACAATCTAACTTCAGCAAATTTCTTCTTTGAATTTCAATGACTTCATATGAAAAACGGAGTTAATAACATCTAAGAGCGTGGATATGCTAAAGATTAAATGAAATAAAGCCACAAGGCACAGTGCCTAATATATATGTTGGAGCTGAATAAACTACACCAACTGCTGAGCATTACATCTGTAAGCCAAAGTGCCATGTCCTATCAGCCATCAGGGTTATGACACCACCTCCACCTGTCACCATAAAAAACGTTCTTCAGTGAGAGACAGAAGTCTTATGGACAACATAAAACAGACTGTTTCTTTTTTATTTTGGCCACAAGAAAATTCTAGAACACACCTTTGATCATTGCCAGCGACCTTGCAACACGCTCGTGTCATATACTCTGTGGGTCATGTCATTTACCCTTTCCATTAATTTCTTTCTCTCTTTATAAATACCACAGCATTT
The DNA here is from genome assembly GCF_029834395.1 of Sorex fumeus. Lineage (NCBI taxonomy): Eukaryota > Metazoa > Chordata > Mammalia > Eulipotyphla > Soricidae > Sorex > Sorex fumeus. The sequence goes on from NW_026606183.1 coordinate 5,014,288, forward strand.
ACTTATTTTAAAAACTTATCTTAAAATTTTCTGGGAAGAAAGCAGGATGCTAATTAACTTCAAGACAACACACAAATTCTGTTACATTTTAGAAGATACTCACAGATCTCAGAGGTATAGACATTCAAAATAACTCAAAGTGGTTGCAAGCCCCAGACTGCCCTTGGTGCCTGTCTATTCATGATATCCAGCAACAGCAAAAGGCAAGAGGATTCCCAATAATACACTTTTCACCTGAAAATGCCAATCCCTCATGGAAGCTGAGGTCTATGCCAAACCAATACAGAAGGGAGGATGGTCCACATATGAAGCTGAGCATCAGGTCATAGGAATTCCCTCTATCAGTCAACTTCTGCGACTCATCAGAGTTCACTTTATTATTATGTTAGTCCTCTATACCAGCATCCTTCAACCTTTTCACACCTGAGGACTAGGATCCATCCTGCATCCAAGCCCACAAGTCAGTTCTTAGAATGGATGGCAAGCCAGTAATTTTCAACTTTACTACACCTGTGGACCACAAGCACCTTGCAATGGTGGTTGAAAAATCACTGTTCTCGGTGATTTTTAGAAAACTACAGAGTGAATGGGCTGGAACGACAGCACAGCGGGTAGGCGTCTGCCTTGCATGCAGCCGATCCGAGTTCGATTCCTCCGCCCCTCTAGGATAGCCTGGCAAGCTACCAAGAGTATCTCGCACGCATGGCAAAGCCTGGAAAGCTACCTGTGACATATCTGATATGCCAAAACATTCACAATGGGTCTCACAACTTGCTGTTAGACGTTACTGGTGCCCACTCAAGCAAATAGATAAGCAACAGGAAGACAGTGACAGTGACAGAGTGAATCAAAAAAAAGAAGATAAAACGTAAACCAATGAAATTTGAAGTTACCTTCCTTACATTCTGTTACTCAGAAACTTGCTCTGAAATAGAAAGTCAGTGAAAAAAAAAAAAACACTGCAGAGACTTAAATGTGCAAAATGAGAAATGCAAACCCACAGTAGGTTCTATTTATCCTAAAAATCAGCATTACTAAATATAATCAAAATACAAAGTTAATAAACAATTTTGCTTCTGTTAACAGAGTTCCAACTATATACTTCCAGATGGAATTGATAAAATTTATAAACAAACATCAATTACTGGTTCATATCTATTATAAAAGAAGTTGGTTTAATGCCATTTTACTAAAATTAAACAGCTCCTGTTATTATTTCACCAAAATAGTTCAAGATAACATTTTGACTTTAAGACAATTTCAGCCAAAAGCAAAGATGCAAGCGTGAAAGGAAATTGTATAATGAAGCAAATCTTGACTCTGAGTGCATTTAAATGTCTCTGAACTAATTCCACAGCGAGTGACAATAATTCCCTAATAATCATGCAAAACTTGATGAAGAAGCAGGCCTATTTACTATAAAGCACCTTATTTGCCTACCCCCAAAAGCCACAGAAATCCAAAAATGGACCCAATCCTTGATTCTGGCCTCTGAGCTCAGTGCTCAGGGCTCCAAGCTCCTCCTGTGGTTTCAGAAAACACAACTGGTGACCCTTCTGAAATAAATACCGGGAGTATCTCACCTGCACGGCAAAGCCTGGCAAATTGCCCGTGAAGTATTGGATATGCCAAACACAGTGACAACAAGTCTCATGATGGAGACGTTACTGGGCCCACTCGAGCAAATAGATGAACAACGGAAGGCCAGTGCTACGAGTGCTGCAGTGCTACACTCTGAAAGAAAGGCCCCTGCATGCTATCCACGCCCCAACACGGGAGAAGTTATTGAAAAGCACAGTCTAGTGAGCGAGTCTCCAGATTCAATCACTAGAATATAAAATTTTACATGAAAAGAGAGCAGATTCTGATAAAGGTCTTGAGCACTGGGACAAACATTTATCATTCATCCTTCTAAGGCAGTTTGTCTTTTCAAGTCCTATCTTCCATAGCAGCAGCAACTTCATTCCTGCAAAGAAATGCAATAGCTCAGGGCATTCCCCAGGGGAAGCATGAAGCACCATTCAAATTCTAATTTTAATCTCAGAGGTGCAGATACTGTTCACTTAGGCCCAGAATATAATAATAACTATCACAAAGGCCCTAAAATATGTTTTGATTATTATGGCTGCTATACAGCCTAAATGGAAATTAATGAGACCCTCCCTGTTCTTAAAATTGAGTTTTAATTCCTAACGTGTGGATTCTTTCAATCCGCAATTTTGCCTAGAGATTCAGCTCTTAAAACACAACCGTTAATAGCTAAGCTAAATCGTCTCCCTGCAGCCAGCCTCTACACTCCCCGCCCCCCCCCCCCCCCCAAATTCCTACCCTTGATGCTTAAAGCCTCTCATTTGTGCCTTGAGAGACAGGAGCAACCACTCCAAGCTGCTGATTCTGGGCATTTAAAGGTGCAACGACAGGATCTTGTAAGGTGCTATCTGAGACCAGTTCTCAAAAGCAGAGGGCAAGAAGCCCATTCAAGATTATTAGCTAGCGACTTTCATGAGCAAGGCAACTTAACCCACCAGGATCATTGAGGGCATCCAGAAGATGAGTTTGATTTCCCATACTTCTGGGGCCTGAGCCAGTACGGCAGGCTGGCACCACCACCAGCCCCGCCAGGAGTGCACCAGGAATAAGCCCAGAACACAGCTAGGTGTGGCCGTAAAACCAAATATAGATATATATAGATATATATATTATATATTATATATTATATATATATTATATCATACATGCCCACAAAAAATGTAAAATTTACAGAAGCCCTGAGACTGTTCAGACAATCTTAACTCCAAATTAATATTTTAAGGCTATATGCCAGGAAAACAAATAGAATAAACATTACAAGAGAGGGAGTGGTTAAGGCTCAGCCTTACATGTTTCTGATGGGGGGGGGGGGGGCGGAGGGGGAGGGAGGGGGTGTTTAATCCTGGACATCACAGGGTTTCCAGGTATCTCTGACAGGGGGTCCTGACCAGCCAGGATAGTGCAGGGAATCCCCAGCACTGCAGGCTAAGAACGATGCGCCCGCGATGCTCTTACAGCTGGCCTGGCCAAAGAACACTGGGAGGAGCTCCCAGGTTCAGGATGGGCCAAAACCAAAACAGTTTCAGAGAAGCAGGGAGAAGAGCCCCCAATTGCCAAGGCCCTGCTCCTGGGTTAGGCAAAAGTCACCTTCTCTCCTGTGCCTGCCCCAACAACAGGCAAAAAGAAAAGTTGATTCCAAATTAACTCTCCAGGTACTTATAAAAAGGAGTCTACGTGAAAAGTTCTACACAAACACAAATCGGAATGGACAAACCTTGTAATGATGGGAGCAAGGAGTAATGCTAGTCTTCTTTTAATAAATTATACAAAATTACCTAGTTCATTTTGACACCAACATCCCAGAAACCATGGTACCACCTCAATTTTGTGTAGGATAAACACAAGGCAAAGGAGTCATTTGTTAGTATTTTGGTTTTGAGGTTGTTTTTCGGTTTGGGTTGTGTGGTGGTTGTTGTGTGGTTTTGTGGTGGTGGTGGTGGTGGTGGTGGTGGTGGCGGTGGTTTTGGGCGACACCTGGTGGTGCTCAGGGCTTACTACTGGCTCTGCACTAGGGACCACTTCTGGTAGGGACTGGGAGGTAACAGAGGGTGCCAGGGAACAAACATGCATCAGCCACTTGCGAGGCAAGCACCTACCTGCTATACTATCACTCCAGCCCCTGTTAAAGATTTTTGAGGTACAATGAATAACTGCCAAACAGGTATTTACAACAAAGTTTTTCATTACCAAAACACACGTGGAAGATGCTCGACTCCAATTCGAGTAGGCTTGGAGGTCTCGGCCCCAGAACCCACGTGGCTTTGTCCCTCTGCCAGTACCTTCATGTGTGCGGAGAGTGGTCTCAGCATGGTGGTGGCTGGTCCTGGAGGTCTTCGGCTGCCGGAGCCCTGGTCGGGGCGGGGAGGAAAGCTCAACCCGCTCCCCTCCAAGGGGCTCCGGGAAGGAACACCCAGGCGCGGGGGCAGAAGACTGCACTGTTCTCGTCCGGGATCTGGATTTTATTGGAGTCGAGCATCTTCCACCCAGATCCTCCAAATTCCAGTAGGCGGGGGTCACACCCACCACCTGGCCCCCTGGCGCCGTGTAATCCCATCAGCGGCCAAGACTCAGAGACTATAAAATCCAGATCCCGGAACCGCGCAGCCGCAAATGCGGCCACGCGACATCTTATCAGAACCTTTTTTTATGACATCTTATTGTCTCATTACTACTTTGGACAAACTTGCAGGCTATCGAATGTAGCCTGCCCACAGGGCAGAGTCTGGCAAACTCCCCGTGGCGTACCAAATATGCCAAATACCAGTAACAATGATGGGTCTCATTCTCCTAAAGAGCCTTGAATATAATCTCAGGGCTAGGATGAAAGAGACGTTACTGGGGCCTGCTCGAGGCAATCGACGAATAACAGGATGATGAAATGAAATGAAAAATAACACACGTCTCTTCAGGGTGAAAAAAAGGGCCTTTCTATTCAATGAAACTTGTTTTGTCAATCCCTGTTTATTATCCAGTGCTTCTCTTGCCTTCTTCATGGACAAAACTGAAGCCAACAGTGCTGGCCTCTCAAGAGGTCATTTTTGGGGCTGGAGCAGTAGCACAGCGGGGAAGGCATTTGCCTTGCACATGACCGACCCAAGTTTGATTCCCAGCATCCCATATGGTCCCTGAGCACCGTCAGGAGTGATTCCTGAGTGCAGAGCCAGGAGTAACCCCTGAGCATCGCCGGGTGTGACCCAAAAAGCAAAAAAAAAAAAAGATCATTTTCTAGTCCGCCCGTGGAGGCCAAGAGTCATCCCAACAGAGGATGGCACTGAGTACAGGGGGATGAAATAATGACCAAAAAACCCAACTACCAGACGGCTATTTCCTGCTGGTCTCATCTGTTTCAGTCATGTAGATCTGGCAACTTTCAATATTAAAAACTTTTTCAGATGAAACTAAAACTCCTACCACAACTTAACCCCATTTCCTCAGGTTCCTGTTTCCTTAATAAATACTATTCTTCTGTCAAAATTAAATTTTAAAGTGACCAATTTCCAAAAGCACTCAATGACTTTGGGGTATTAAGTTTTAAGGATGCTTTCTAAGCTTTCTGAAAAGCAGTTTGACCAGGTATAAGCAGCTTTTAAGCGGTTTTTCTCTGACCCTGTGGTTCTATTTTGGACAAAACAACTGCAAGAAATAATTCCAGAACTATTAAGTGTTCCTGGCTACTCAGCGTAAGGGTGAGTCAGGCTGGCTTACAGGCAATGTCTTCAGATTAAAGAAATATGACCTTCTGTTTTTGAATGAATTAAACTCTAAATCTTGAAAAAAATATGAAAGAAAAACTTGCTTCATGTTATTCTACTGCAGTACTATGCAACTTTATAATCAGGACTAAACACACTGAGACACTTTCATAATTTAAATAGCTGGGAAGTTGAAATATTTCTCGGGTGAGTAACTGCCAAGCATTTACCATTTATTTCCAAAAGTAATGATACTAATATCACTGCCTGCTTATACAAAAGATGCAATGGGGAGTATTTAGCAACATTTATTTACTGCAGAGAAATAAGAAAGGAAGAAATGGAGGGAGGAACAAAGGAGGGAGGAATGAGGAAGGGAGGAATGAGGGATGGAGGGAGAGAAGGAGGGAAGGAGTCACTTTATTTTTATAAATCTCAACCTAAGAGAAATGGAAATAAACTAAAATCTCTTCCATTTCCCTTGTAGGAAAACCATTACAGCCAGATCACACCACCTCGTTAGAAGAGATCTTCTCATATACCAATAGTTAATATTTACCAATACACACATATGCTGGGCAACAAAATAAAGGTTTTAGATAGGTGAACATTTCCTCCTCATAACTCTATATAATGTAGTTACTTCCATTTCAGAGATTAGAAAATTAAAACAGTGAAAGAACTTTCTCACAAACATGCAGGCTGAGACAGCACATCCTGTCAAAGCAGAGAGTATCAAACAAAGAGACCCAACACTGGGAATACTTTGGTCCCTCTCCAGCATGGGGTATGCTCACAAGTGCTCAAGAATACTGGGGTATGCTCACGAGTACTCAAGAACACTGGCTCTACGAGAGCTACTAAGATACTATGATACTAAGATACTAAGGCGATCTAAAGTGATGCATAAGGATAATGAATAGGAAGCAGCCCAGATAAATGTGTGAGCAGATCCCAAAAGAAGTGTCCAAGAAAAGGAAGGGTGGAAGGAAGGATAAGAGAGAGAGTCCCTGGGCTAGGACAGGTAGGCACATGCCTTAAACACAGCCAACCCAGATTCCATCCCTGACATCTCATATGGTTCTCCGAGCCCACCCGGTTGAATTCCTGAGCAGAGTCAGAAATAACCCCTGCGTATCACCAGTTGTGGTCCAAAAACAAAAACAAAAAAGAGTCAAGCAGCAATACGCTTCCTGAGATCAGCATACTATGTTCAATAGAAAATAAAAGTAAAAAATTCATTGGGAAGTTATGTAACTTAATGATGAAAAAACAAAACTGGTGGCTTATTTTCAATCATACTGAAGTTGAAAAAAAATATTCTTCCACCACCCAAGATATTATGATTTTAAGAGACCTCTTAGAGAAAGCTAAATATCATAAACCGTCTGTGTAAGGTTCATACAGTCCATTTCTTTGCAGAAAATAATTTATATGGATTCCCAAAATTTCTGTTGGTGCTTTTTCTCTTGGCGCCCTCTAATGGAGACAAAATGAAAAAGCAAGGAAAAAATACACCCATAAATTATTCCAAGCTCTTAGTATACACTTGAAATATAGTACTGCACTGTAGCACTGTCCTCCCGTTGTTCATCGATTTGCTCAAGCGGGCACCAGTAATGTCTCCATTTTGAGACTTGTTACTGTGTTTGGCATACGCCACGGGGAGCTTGCCAGGCTCTGCCATGCGGGCAGGATACTCTCGGTAACTTGCCGGGCTCTCCGAGAGGTACGGAGCAATCGAATCCAGGTTGGCTGCGTGCAAGGCAAAGGTCCTACCCGCTGTTATATCACTCCAGCCTATATTGAAAATAAACACCGATGACACCACACAGATATTGCGAGTTTGATGATGTGTTAATTTATGTGTGATATGCTACTTAGCTTGAATGTGTTAGATCATTTCATACACATACATGTATCAAATTATATTATATAGCATATTTAGATAGCCAATTTTACCATCAAAACCGATAAAATTTTTGCCAGTCAGAGCTGGGTGGGAGCTGGGGTTCTATTGGAGTTCGCGGTTAAAAATAAGTATTGGTAAAGGGAAATGTGTTTGATATTTACATGACTGAGACCTAAACCCGAAAGCTCTGTAACTTTTCCCACAGTGATTCAATAAAGAAATAAATTATAAATATATATATATATAATTTTAAATTTCTTGTTTTATTTAACCTGGTAGAAAATTGAGAATCTACTGAAATCAGGTGTTTTAAGCACTAAAATCTATGCTGTTTTTTTAAATTTTCACCATGAAAATGACTGAGATTTTTAATTAATAGTCCTAAAATTTCTATTTTTGGCCCAGTATCATCAACTGGGGAGAAATATCACTAAGAAAAAATATACTTTAAAAGGGATTTTTTTAAAAAAAAAGATCTCTCAGGACAGTGCTAATTATAGTAGCAGAAAACCTAAAACAATAAATTACCAATTCTTAAAAAAAAAAAAAAGCAAATTTACATACAGGAGTATAAAAGGAGGCCCCCAGAACCATGCCACCGGACTCCACACCAGGCTGTGGGGAGTGGTGAGAGCCCTCCCAACCACACGGGACCCAGCCCCGGCAGCCGACCTCCACTGCCCAACTACCACCATGCTCCAGACACATTATAAGACACTTCCTACCGATTTATGCCTCTGGAGAGCCCAGCAAGCTATGGAGAGTATCCCGCCCACACAGGCAGAGCTGGCAAGCTCCCCGTGAAGTATTCGATATGCCAAATACAGTAACAACAATAGGTCTGATTCTCCTGACCACCCTGAAAGAGCCTCTAATCGCTGGGAAAAGACGAGTAAGAAGAGGCTGCTAAAATCTCAGAGCCGGGAGGAAGAGATGTTACTGGCGCCCGCTCAAGTAAATCAAAGATCAACAGGATGACAGTGATACAGTGTACATCTAATGTTGGTGCCTGTTAAAATTCCAGCAATTACAAAGCATTTTTCCAAGAATGTTCTCATTTTATTGAACTCTGTGGGGTCACTGTCCATGGTTCTGAGACAGAGTAATTAAGGCTAAAAGACAATTAAACTGCACCATTAGACCACAAATTTACAAAACAGCTGAGCCCAACCTGAACCTACATTTGATACACTTCTCATTTTTAACAGCTAGTTCACAAGAGCTTCTCAAATACCAAGCTACTGACATGTCAGATGCAGAACCCCGTCTGCCTGATGCTGTGCACCCACCCGGTTTTCCCCCAAGAGCATCACACAAGGACCCTAGTGCCTGAACCCGCCACACACTGATTGTGTGAGGCGGGTCCCTAGTGCTGGGACCCGCCTCACACTGCTCCCAGAAACGGCTGTGGGCTCTCAGGACTCCTGCACTGACTTTACTCTGCAGTGCTCAGCTCCCCCATGCTAGTACTATCTTAATTCAAGCCCTAATCACCTATTCCCACAAAAACTCACAAAGGTAGCTAGCAGTGGGAGTAGGAAGTCATGGAAACCTAAATGACAGCCAGAGTAGTGCCAGGGCCAATAATATTGAAAGCCTTCCCGGGACCCTAAACAATCAGTATCGATTATTAACTGTTTAATGAATCTCTAAACAATCAGCAGGAAAGAAAGAGATCAACACCCAGCTGTTTCCCAGGGGTGAAAGACAGTGTGAGCGATGAATGAGAAACACTCGACCTCAAACTGCAACAGACACAATCAGGAAGCACCACAGAACCCCACCTCACTCAGTGAGCAAAAGCAGTTGGTCAGAAGAGTCATCAAATACTAAGCAGCTTTCTCACATAGAAAGCTGTTGAAGATGTTTAAAGAGCTCAAAGAAACAACGTGCAAGCACAAGAAAGCATGAGGTCAAAAATAAGAAAACTACCATCAGAAGTGACAGAACTGAAGAGTTTGGTAGATGAAATAGAAAACTCAATGAAGTTTCCTTGGCAGCAGAGTAAGGTAGCAGCTAAGGAAAAACTCAGTGAGCTCCAAGATAGGATGCAGGAAACCTCTAGACACAAAAGATTAGAAACACACAGTATGAGAGACAAGTATGGGATGGGCTCAAGAGGAACAACATAAGAATCACCAAGATCCCTGAGCAACAGAATGGCAATTCGAATGAAAAAAACCATTAGTCAAAGAAATCACAACTGAGAAACTCCCAGAGTTGAGGAGTGCCTGCACCAAATTCAAGAGGCATGAAGGGTACCAGTCAAAAGAGATCCAAATAAAAATACAAAACAGGTCATAAACAGAATAACAAAAGTCAAATTAGAGATCGAATACTGAGAGCTGCAAAACCAATGGAGGAAATCGCAAACAAAAGAGCTTCCATTAGATTCATAGCAGATTTGTTAATTTATTAAGTAGAACCTATGGGTCAAAAGAAAAAGGTGGGATATAGTTTTAAAAAATTTTTAAAAAGACTTCTGGGGCTGGAGCGATGGCACAGTGGGTAGGGTGTTTGCCTTGCATGCGGCCAACCCGGGTGCGATTCCCAGCATCCCATATCAGTCCCCCAAGAAAGACCAGGAGTAATTTCTGAGTGTATGATCCACGAGTAACCCCTGTGCATTGCCTGGTGTGACCCAAAAAGGAAAAAAAAACAGACTTCCATGAAATGAACACCTCACCAAGAATACTCTACCCATTTAGACTATGATTCATATCTAAGGGAATGACACAAAGCTTCATGAATAACCAACAGTGGAGGAACTTCACAGCTTTTACTCCAACTTTGCAAGAAGCATGGAAGGGGATTCTTTACAAGATAAATTTCACAACACCCTTAACTTCTACAGAACGATCGATTAAAAACATCAAATCAATAATCTCACTCACAATCAAGAGATATAGACTAGTAGGATGGATCAGAAAACTGAACCCAACTTCCCACTGCCTGCAAAAGTCACATTTGAACAATGGTTGCAGGCTCAAAGGCAAGGACGGAAAATAGTATTTCAAACAAACAGCTCCCTTGAAAAGGCCAGAGTGGCCATACTTCTATCATATACACTTACATTTAAAATAGTAGTAAGGAACGGGATAGACATTTCTTAATGTATGAGAGATCAGAGAGAACTCACACACCTGAACATCTATGCACCTAATTAAAGACGATAAAATACTTAAAATGGACCTGAGCAGAGGGTAGTACAGTGAGTAAGATGCTTGCCTTGCACGCAGCCAAATTGGATTCAATCCCTGACACTCCATACAGTCCCCCAAACCCCACCAGGATGATTCCTGAACACAAAGACAGGAGTAGATCCTGAGCAATGCTGGGTGTAGCGGCCCCTCCCCACTCCACCAAAAAAAAAAAAAAAGTAAAACAACAGCTAACAGACCTGGAGGAAAATACTAAAATACTGACAGTAATACAAGAGTAGATGGAAATTTATATTCCATGCTATATGAACCAAGCTAAAATTCAACAAGGAAACAACTGGATTTATAAGGAATGAAAGAGATGAGATTAGCAGGTAGAAAGGACATATGCATATAAATATACATGGCTCTCCAATTCCAAAAAGTAAAATACATTCTTATCCTGTGCACATGCGGTATTTCCAAGGTAGACCACATGCTAGGTGACAAAACAAAACCACTGCAGGTTAGAATGTCAACTGGTCCAACTTGTTTTGGAAAACAATGTGACACTCCTCAAAAATGAGGAATCAAGCTTTCACATAAACTAGGAATTCCACTCTGGACATCTAGACAAAAAATTCTATTCAGAAAAGACTCCAATATTCACTGTAGCACTATTTACAATAGCCAAAATTATAAAGAGCCCAGTACTTCAATAACAGATGAATAAACTACAGTACAAATATTTAATGGAAAACTACTCAATATATACTATAAGGAAATAGAATATCGTGAAATTTTCATGATTTCATTTGATATGGATGGATCTGGAAGGTATGCTGAGTGAAGTTAGTCAGAAGAGGGACAGACACAGAATGAACTCTTCCCATATGGGATATAAAGATACAGTGTAGGGGCTGGAGAGATAGTACAGCTGGTAGGGCTCTTGCCTTGCACAACCCAGGTTTGACCCCTAGCACCACATAGGACCCCCACGCCCTGCTAGAAATGATCCCTGAGCAGAGAGGCAGGAGTAAGCCTTGAATACAGCAAGGTATGAAAATACCAACCCAACCAACATCCTCCCCCCATAAAAAAAAAATAGACATATAACAAATGCCCAAAGGCAAGAGAAACTGAAACAGGTTCTCAGTAATAAATTTGAGGGTTTGCGGGGAGAATAAAGATAATGGAGAGATACAGGGACAATGGTGGAGGGAAGCAGACACTGGGGGAGGTGTCAGAATGGACTATATCATGCAGAAACTCTGTCATTAATAGTATTGTGGACAGAGCGATAGTGCAGCGGATAGGGAGCTTGCCTCCAGCCAACCCCGTTCCTGCCACCACAGATGCTTTCCCAAGGAATGATTCCTGAGTGAGTGCAGAACTAGGAGTAAGCCTTGGGCACCGCCAGGGATGGCCCAAAATACCAAAGGTGGCAGGGGAGGGCAGTATTACAAATCACTGTGCCTAAAAAAAAAAAAAAAAAAGTTAAAGAGAAAAAGAAATAAAATAAGATGTCAGAGACATTAGTACATAAAGGCATTAGGAAATGAGAGACTACTACAATGAAAAAAAGATGAAAGCATCACATACTGATGTATGACTTCCATCTGGGAGTTAGATAGCAAAGGACAGACTAGTTGCTTTAACAAGTAAATGCCGCTTCTGAGACAGCACAGGCCTGTCCTCCCCGAGTAAAGAACTCAGAAGTGGTCCCTGGAGAGAGGGCAACAGCCTCCCCATGAACCAATGGGGCAGTGAGAGAAGAGATAACAGGCTCATCACAGAAGAAAACAGGGATGCAGGCCCCAGAGGAAGGAAGCACACTTCTTCCCTGCACACTTCTCAGAAGCCACTGGGCTCCATGCAGAGGAACAGGCAGAGAAGGCCAGTAACGGCATCTTCAAAGAATCCATGAAAATAATGCCTGAAGAGGCCAGAGAGATAGTACAGCGAGGAGGGTGCTCACCTTGCACACAGCCAACCCTGAACACCACCAGGAGAGGTCCCTGAGCACAGAGCCAGGAGTAAGCCACAAGCACTGTCAGGTACGGCCTAAAAGTCTAAATAAATACATAAATAAGAAAACATTGTGTGGAAGAGTCTACCTCAAACATCTGACAAAGAAGGAGAGCAAAAAAATGACGGATTGTTGCCCCAGGAAAACATTCCTACTTCTCTGCTGTTCTCCTGCCTTCTCTATCCACATCCCTGAAAAGATTCAAATTAACATCAAGCAAACAAGCTAGAAAGTAGAAAATAAACAAAGTCCGACCTTTGAACTTAATTGAAAACGCTGACGAGTACATAGGACAGACATTCTGCCAAAGTAATACTGTGTGCCTGGAAGAGACAGCAAACACTGTCACCCGAAATGACAAGGACAGTCATGGAGACAGTTTTTCCTCCCAAGCAAGAAACTCATCTTCTCCCTCCTGAGCAAGTTTGTCCTCTCTCTATTTTCAAATGTTTCATTATTACAGCTACGTTTATCATAATGAAAAGAATTTAACCAGAGAAAAGTAAGTAGCTGATAAATTTGCTTCCTTGGGACCCAAGAGGCAGTGAACAGAACAAGAACTTTATACACAAACAGCAGAGGTTCAATTCCCAGCACTCCATACGCTGCCCCAGGCCTGCCAGAATGATCCCTGAGCAGAGCCAGGAGTAAGCCCTGAGCACCACACGGTATGGCTCAAAAATAAAAGAGAGAAAATTATTTTCTTAAATTACCACTTGGGCTGGAGCAATAGGGCGTTTGCCTTCCACGCAGCCGGCCCGGGCAGACCCTGGTTTGATAACTCCACCCCTCTCGGAGAGCTTGGCAAGCAACCAAGAGTATCGTGCCCGCAAGGCAAAGCCTGGCAAACTAACCGTGATATATTCGATATGCCAAAAACAGTAACAAGTCTCACAATGGAGACGTTACTGGTGCCCGCTCAAGCAAACTGATAAACAACGGGAGGACAGTGCCACAGTGAGACTACTTGTTACAAAGTAGGAAGCCACTCAGAGCAAAATATAGGAATCCTCATGTCTTATTTAAGGAATAAGTTCTTAAGGACCTTGTAATTCAAAACAAGTTACCAGCCAGTCCTATCAAAAAGTAAGCTATTCTATAGCAACAAAATAAAAAGTTAATATTTCAGCTGATACCATATTTTGTTTTGTTTTGGAGTAGTGGGTGGAAGGCAGCTTCCCCAGGCTTCTTATTTCAAACGCTCAGAAAAGTCAAAAAGTACAGTGAAGACCCCTATTTCTTTCACCTTTTGCTTGTTCATTATCCATCTATTTTTCATGCATGCATGCACACACAAACACACACAAAAACAAGTATAAATGTGTAAATAAATAAAATGTTGAACCATGTGTTGCAGACACTTCATTTAAAATCTGTAATTATTTAGGGATCAGCAAGACAGTACCATGAATGGGGGCTTGCCTTGCATGCTGCTGACCGTAATTCAAATTCTTAGCATCCTAAATGGTTCCCCAGCACTTCCAGGAGTAACCCCTGGGCGCAGATAAAATCAGTACCATTTTTAAAATGCCAAATGTCTAAACAACTTCCCTTACTCCTTCAAAGTCAAAATGATAATTTCATTTTTAAGAACAGACCCAGCCTATGTTCAACTATTTATTACTGATTATTTAAAGAGCAACAACAGTTGTCTTAAAGATTTTCCTACATTGTTAATTTTCCTGATTTTCCCTAGGATTAGATTCAAGTTAAATGATTTTGATGCAAACCTGCCTAGATAATGTATACATCTTACTACCAAGAGGCATGTAATGTTTAACGCTAATGACCAGCTAATGATGAAGCTAGATTTGTTTAGTAGAGATGACAATCACCTAATTGCTCCACTTGTAAAGTAGATAAATTTTTCCTTTGTCATCTCTAAGGTATTTCTTTTCCTACTGATTTTTTTTTTCAAATCTAAGAGTTGTTGCTTCTGGAATTTTAGAACTCTGTGAATTTTTGTCCCACAAAATTATATACATCAATCCCTATAGTCAATCACTACACTGAGGATTGCAGGCAAATGTTTGTCTAATTCTAGAATGTTATATCTGTATTAAGTGAAACCTGTAAACACCATCTAGTGTGCCTTCCCATTGTTTTTTTGGTGTTTCGGTTTTGTTGTTTATTTTTTTTTTAGTGGGCGTGGGGGGCTGTCACACTTGGTGATGCTCGGGGGATACCCCTGGCTCTATACTCAGGAATTAACTCCTGGCAGTGACCAGTGATCAGGGAACCATATGGGATGCCAGGGATTGAACCTGGGCCAGCCACGTGCAAGGCAAGTGCCCTCTGCTGTACTATGGCTCCGGCCCTCTCTGGGTTTGTTACAGTCTTCCTGCTTGGCCTTAACTGCCTTAGAGTTTCAAAAAGATTGAGTTTATTGTTGCCAGGACAGACCCAGTGGATGCCCCACAATGTGAGGCAAAACATACAGTGCCAGGGATCACCGCCGGGTCTCTCCCATGCGAGGTGTGTATTCAGTCCCTTGAGGCACAGCCCCAGGGCTGACTTTTTCTTTTTTTAATTTGATGTAATAAATCAGTTTCAATGTATAATACCTTCACTTTTGATGCTCAATTGTATTCAGGTTTACAACACAATGATTTAGTGTTTGCACATGTGGTAAAAGGATCACAACATTAAGTCAGTTATTAGATTTATCACCACATAGCTACAACTTGTTTCTCGGGTGATGAGAATTTGTTTTTAGAATTTACTCTTTTATCTGGGCTGGAGTGATAGCACAGAGGGTAGGACGTTTGTCTTACACGCTGCCAGCTGGGCTGACCCAGGTAAGATTCCTCCGCCCCTCTCGGAGAGCCCGGCAAACTACCGAGAGTATCACACCCGCACGGCAAAGCCTGGGAAGCTACCCGTAGCGTATTCGATAAGCTAAACACCGTAACAACAAGTCTCACGATGGAGACATTACTGGACCCGCTCGGGCAAATCGATGAACAACAAGAAGGCAGTGCAGTGCAGTGCTACTCTTTTATCTGCAATAAAGGCCATACAATGGTATCAGCAGTTTGCATTATAAACTGATCCAAATTTGACCTCTGAGAAACTTGAGCTGGCTCCTCTCCTTTTGAGATCCCCATTAATCTTTGAGACACCCTAACAGGCTCATCTGTTGTTCTCCCTTCCCTGCACCTTGAATCAACCATTTCTCCTGGGAGTCCCAGTTCCCTTTAGTAGGGAATAATATTCCAAAAACACAAAATGGATCCAGAGAGATACAACAGAGGGCTGGGGGCTTGTCTTGCACATGGTCAACCCAAATCAAACATAATGCCACATGAAAATCATATTAATGTATATGGGTTTCACTATTGCTTCACAGCTGTACACCATTATTATTACGTGGGCTTATCATGCTTTTTTAGCAGATATCCAAACAGATATGTATTTGTTATTAAGGTACAAGATATAATCTTCTCAACCATGTACAAGGCAAATGCCTTAAGCCCTGATAACTACTGATCCAGCGCCTCAATGGTAAATTTAATCTTTTGTTGCATCTAGACTTTTTTTTCATTTTTAGAGAAAAAATTTATTTTACTGAATCACCGTGTTATCGGGCATTCCAAAGCTGTTATGTAAATTTTGTAAATTGTTTAAATTTTGAACTTTGTGAAAATGTATCGTTATCTTCAAGGTTCACTCAAGTAAGTGGGTTCACTCAAGAGACTGGGTGTTGGGAAGACAACCCAAGCTCCTCCAGGCAGCAAAGACCTGTAAGCTTCGAGGATCAGGACTTTGTCAGCTATGTGCGCACACCAATGTTTGCTAGGCTATACCTGCTGTCTCTAGTTTTAATCTGCATTTCTATTTTATTATGATTGAAGGTGGGCATTTTTTTGATTATAAAAGTTGACTTCTAGGGTCGGAGAGATAGTACAGTGGTACTTGCCTTGCATGCAGCAAACCCAGGTTCAATCTCTGGCACCACATCTGGTTCCCCCAGCACTGCTCGGAGTAATCCCTGAGTCTGGAGCAGGAGCAAGCCTGGAGTACCATCTGCTGTGCTCCCTCCCAAAAGACCAAAAAGTTCATTTCTAGAGCTTTTTCTGAGACTTGCTTATTCATATATCTTTGATCACTTGATCACTTGACTTCCCGTTAATCGAAGATTTGCTCGAGCAGGCGCCAGTAATGTCTCCATTTGTCCCTGTCGCGTGCTAGTGTAGCCCAATGGCATCTGTTCGTTCTAGGAACAGGAAGAGCCTCAAACTGATCATTCATGATCTTGATGAAGAAGTCTGACCATCTGATAGGTGGGCAGCCACGCGGTCTTTTGACATCCCGTGGAATCCAGTCAGTAACGGCTCTAGTCCAGCAGTCGTCTCTAAATCTCATTACGTGACCAGCCCATCTGATTTTTGACGCCTTGGCAAACGAGACAGTGTCCCTGATTCTCGATCGTCGATGGGAGGTTGAAACTCCGGATTCTTTCTCTCATTTGAGTGAAACTTGATACTCCAAGCACAGCTCTTTCAATTCCTCTTTGGGAGACCCAAATAGCGAATAGTGTTCTCATCCTGTTTGCGTAGGGCCCAGGCGTATGTTAATGCAAGAAGAACAGTGGAATCAAAGAGATGTGCCCGGAGCCGGAGGTTCTTCATCCTCTTAGCTATTTCTTCGACGCTCTTGAAGGCGTTCCAAGCCTCTCTCTTCCTCCTGCACAGTTCGGGTGCCAGGTCATTTGTCATGTTGACTTCTCGACCTAGGTACACATAACTGTTGCATTCGGAGATGGTCGGTCCATTGAGAGTGAATGCAGCGTCAGGAACGAGGCTGTTTCTCATAAACATTGTTTTCATAAGATTCAGCTGTAGTCCGACCCTTCCACACTCACAGTCGAAGTCGGCCAGCATTTGTGCCGCTTGGCAAGCTACCGAGAGTATTCCGCCCACACAACAGAGCCTCGCAAGCTATCCGTTGTGTATTCGATATGCCAAAACCAGTAATTACAATGGGTCTCATTCCCCTGACCCTGAAGGCGCCATATATCTTTACCTCTTTTAATTTTCTATTTAATTTAGGTTTATTTTGCATGCACTTTTTATTGTCAGTGGTAGTGTTCTCTGGGAACTATAGAGGCGTACTTGCTGCGGGGCTAGGGATTTCATTCAGTGATGCAGGGCAGTCCAGAGAATCATAAGGCGGACCCCACACAAGTAAGGCATGTGCACTACCACTCAATCACATTGCCAGCCCCACGTGTAACTCCAAGTGTTTTAGACAGCAGGAAAAAAAAAAACAAGGAGTTTTTCATATAAGGGTCAAATATTTTCTCTTTTCTCATTTGTCTTTTGTTTTGCTTATAGCCAAGCAACTCTTTTTCATTTTTTTTCTTTTCTTTTTTTGCTTTTGGGGTCACACCTGGCGATGCACAGGAGTTACTCCTGGCTCATGCACTCAGGAATTACTCCTGGCAGTGCTCAGGGGACCATATGGGATGCTGGGAATTGAACCTGGGTCAGCCATATATAAGGCAAACATCCTACCTGCTGTGCTATCGCTCCAGTCCCGCAACTCTTCTTTTTAAAAATCACTGATAAATTTTTTTCTGTTTGCTCGTCTGTTTTGAGGCAGCAGGGCTCTGGGGATTCTCCTGGTTCTGTGCTCAGGAGTGTTTGGGAGACCAAACATGGTGCCAGGGACCGAGCCAGGGTCAACAATGCATAAGACAAGTGCCTTAACCCTTGATAACGACTGATCCAGCCCCTCAAAGATAAATTTAATCTTTTGTTGCCTCTACTTTTTTTTATTTTAAAAAAAAAATTTATTTTATTGAATCACCGTGTGATCAGGCATTCCAAAGCTGTTCATGATTAAGTTTCAGTCATACAGTGCTCCAGCACCCATCCCTCAAACACTGCAGAATTTCCCAGCATCTAGATTTTTAATCACACACAAAAAAACCTTCCTCCAAGCTATAAAACTATGCAAGTAATTTTTCTTTTATATCTATTTTCAACATTTAGATCTGATTCAATTAGAGTTCATTCTGATATATGTATGTGATACAGAGCCAACTTTACCCTTTCAGAGGAACTATCCATTCAACTGTCAGCATAATTCATACTAAAGGCATATTCTGTCTTGCTCTTCAAGCCCGTGTTCTCCCTTGAACACGGATCTCACTAACTTGCCTCTGTTTTCTTGCTTATGTCCACTCTGGAGAGGCCTGCATTCTCTTTCAAACAAATATATATATATATGTATATATACATATATATATATATAAAATCTCCCTTCACATCTTTCTAAATAAGTTTCAATTAAACTTCACAAAAAAATAAACTGAGATTTTTAAAAATAAAAGTGTATTTCCCCTTAAGGAAACAAGCAGACTCATTTATCTTATAGAAATTCCTACACATTCTCAAGTACATTCCTGGAATTTCATCCCATGAGATCTGTCAGTCTCATGAGGAACCAGTACAGTGATTTTAACTAAGGATGCTTTACAATGAAGTTCCACTGATAAAACTAGTTGTTCTCATTACTAGTTTGCCAAGGTTTTCATAACTATACTTTTTCACATAAGCAAACTCAGGGAAAAAAATAAACAGAAATTTTTAGTGCGGTGGTAATAAACTTATGTACTTCCTTCAAAGATCTGATATCTTTACAATACTGATTTACTCAACTTACTTTGTGACACTTGTTCAAGTCACTCAAAAACATTTAAAATTCTTCCTCAAAGATTCAGAGTATTTCTTTTTAGGTTCCAGGACAATGGCTCAAAGGGGTGGAGCATGTGCTTCTGATGTGACAGGCTGGATTCCATCCCCAACACCACATGGTCCCTGAGTACTGCAGAGTGTGTTCCAAAAATTTAACTTAAAAAAATTCTTCCCGCCTTTTCCCCTTGGAAGCAGCATTGTGACTGCCATCTTTCAGAGCCTACTGGACAGAGATATGAGCTTGCAGTGACAGGGCACACAGGGCCTCTCAGGATGGGGGACAGAACCAGCCCTTCTCCCCGCCCAGACAAGACCCGAGTTGCCGCCCACGAATGGCTCTTCCACTCCTGAACAGCCATAATCCCAGAGGCAAACAACCCAATCTTGGAACCCAGCGGCTTCTGGCAGAAATCCCTCTGAACAATACCAGAAATCCAAAATCATATGCTCTTCATTATCAGCAATAGAAAACAAATTGTCTAATGATGCCTTTTCAGTAGGTCTGATTGTTGGGGGGAAATTCCAAATAATAATAGTGGGTCTTCTGTAGAAAAATTGAATGTAATCAAAGTAAAGAGAGAGTAAAGTGAAAATCATCTGCCACACAGGCAGGGGGAGTGGTGGAATGGGGGACATATGGGGGTTTTTGCTGGTGGAACATGTGCACTGGTGAAGGGATGGGTATTTGATCATTGTATATCCGAGACTTAAACCTGAAAGCTTTGTAACTGTTCTCACGGTAATTCAATTAAAAAAAATTCTTTCCATTCTATAAAATAACTTAATAGGAGAGACACCCACGGATGGTAGACACAAGGGCCAGGAAGACTGCTCCATGTTTGGAAGCCTGCCTCATTAGCCAGGGAAGAAGGCAGCTGGAATACAGACGGGATCACTAAATCATTGATGGTTAGAGGAATCATTCAGGATGGTAGACGTGTGCTGAAAGCAGATAAAGGACCAAGCCTCTCAGTATCTATACTGCAAACCCTAACGCCCAAAAGTACAGAGAGAGTATGGGGAATACTGTCTGCCATAGGAGCAGGGAGGGCTAGGATGGGGGGAGGGGGGAGATATTGGTGGTGGAAAATGTGCACTGGTGGAGGGATGGGTATTCAATCATTGCATGACTGAAACTCAAAACATGAAAGCTATGTAACTATATCTCACGGTGATTTAATAAAAGAAAATGGGGAAAAAAATAAGCTATAGAGGCTGGAGCAATAGCACAGAGGGTAGGGCGTTTGCCAGGTCAACCCAGGTTCGATTCCCAGCATCCCATATGGTCCCCTGAGCACAGCCAGGGGTAATTCCTGAGCGCAGAGCCAGGAGTAACCCCTGTGCATTGCTGGGTGTGACCAAAAAAAAAAAAAGCTAAAAGCCAATATTAAGTAAAAAAAAAGTTCTTTCCATGCAAAATAATTATACAGGGGTGGAGCGAGGGAAACTGGGACATTGGTGGTGAGAAGTATACACTGGTAAAGGGATGGGTGCTGGAACATTGTATGATTGAAAACCAATCATGAGCAACTTTGTAGCTGTGTATCTCACAGTGATTCAATGAAATAAATAAATAGTTAAAAAAAATAGTTTCATGCACTTACCTTTATCTTTATTGAGGTATAATCAATTAACATTTTAAGAAGGTGTTAGTTCAGGTGCACAAAAAGATTCAAGATTTGTATATATTGTGAAATGATCAAGGCAGTAAATGGTTACCTTCTGTCACAGACATAGCTAGAAAAACTATTTTCTTATGATGAGAAATTTGAAGCGGTAGGGCGTTCGCCTTACAAGCGGCCAACATGGCCGACCCGAGTTCAATTCCTCCACCCCTCTCGGAGAGCCCGGCAAGCTACCGAGAGTATTCGATATGCCAGACACAGTAACAACAAAGTCTCCAATGGAGACGTTACTGGGCCCGCTCGAGCAAATCGACGATCAACAGGAGGGCCTTTACCTTACCTTTACCTTTACTGGCTCAACAACCTATAAATATGCAGTATAGGACCGTGATCTACATTACTGTGCTGCATATCACAAAACCAGGATCACTTTCCTCTCTATCTACCTTTTGATCCCGAACCCCATTCCATCCAGTTTCCCTCTTCTTGTCTCCTGGCAACCAACAACCTGTTCTCTGGAGAGCTAAGTTCGCTTTGTTGTTTTGTTTTTGTTTCATTCCACGTATAAGGGAGAACAAACAGCATTTGCCCCCAGAATACTATACCTTCTCTTTCTTCACATGATTCATAATCATGCCAAGATCTTCAACATCCACCACAGAATTTAGTCGCTGAAGGTCCTCAGTACTAGCCTCTTCCTCGCTGGAGCTCTCAACAGGCTCCTCCTGGAACATGATCAAAGTGGCAGAAATTCATTACTCAAAGTTGCAAACCATGTACCATTCCCGTCTTTCGGAAAAAAATGTGACTTCACTGGGGATGTGAGATATTTTAGAAGAAGAGAGGTGAGCAAACTATAATCCACAAGTACAGCCCTTATGTATGAGTAACAGCTGGCTTCTAATCAGAAACCAAAGAAGGTACCAGAATGATAGTATAGCAGGTAGGGCATTTACTTGCACAAAGACGACCCATATTTCATCCCTGGCACCACATACAGTCCCAACACCCCGCCAGGAGTGATCCCTGAGTACAGAGCCAGGAGTAAGTCCTGGGTACTGCCAAATGTGCCCCCAGCGCCCCCCCCCCCAAAAAAAAGACAATTAACTACTTGAATCCAGCAATTCAATGATTAGAGAAGAGATACCGAAGCCAATGAAACTGTTAGTTGGGACAAGGTAAGACTCGGTGTCCCCAGAGCATCAGACCGTGGCCCCTCATGCTCCACACCTCGCTATCCTGGCAATGAGGTCCGGCTCGAGGGGGGGTGCCTGGCTCTGCTTCCGGGGGGCCATGCCGATTAGACTCGCATGGACTATTCTTGCAGCGACCCCCACAGGCTTTCTTCTCTCCTTTCTGAAGCATCTGCAACCGGGAGATGAACTTGGTCTTCCAAGCTCCAAAGTCGGCTTCGATGCTGCCGTGTTTGCTCTTCACCACATCACAGTCACCCTCCCCTCGAGCCATCACACGGGAAGCCCCCAGCATCCAGAGCCACTTATCAACGTGCTTGCCAACCTGTGGGAAAAGGAGCTGGTGAGCGCCTGCTGGAACCCTCTGCCACAGAACCCTGCACGCAGCTTTGCACACTCTGTGCTCCAGGGCTCCAGAGCCCATCACAGGCCTAACAACG
Source organism: Sorex fumeus (assembly GCF_029834395.1). NCBI lineage: Eukaryota > Metazoa > Chordata > Mammalia > Eulipotyphla > Soricidae > Sorex > Sorex fumeus. The sequence goes on from NW_026606183.1 coordinate 5,036,610, forward strand.
GCCGTGGATCTGCTCGGCAAACAACACCTGGGGCCCCCTATGCGTCAGCCCACCTCAAGCTAGTACATTCTGACAGTCGCCTACCTAAAACTTATTTTTTTTAAGAAAGGACAAATAACCCCTTTACCAAACTAAGGGTTTATACTAAAAGGGAATTTGAAAATAACTATACTACATCACACTCGGGAGCCAAGGACATGGGCCTAAGTGTATAGGACTCCGGAAGGGGATGGCCCTCAAGCACAACAGAGGTGTGGCTCCCACAACAACAGTAATGAAGAAACAAAATAAAAATAAGTCACAGTGACAATTAAAACAATTCACTAACAAAATGAGTATGTTCCAAAGCTCAAATGGGTCAAAGCCCAATGAATGACAAAATGCAAATAGAGTTCATTTGGAACAACTCTCCCAGAGCACTTTTATACTCTCAGAAATATTTCTGAACAAGTATGAGACGAATACTCAAAGACAATAGAAACAAGGGCCAAGAGGAGTGGTCTGTGGTTGGAAGCTTGTCACAAGTGGTGGCAGGAAAGGAGAGAGGCATGCACTTAAGACAGAAAAGGAACCACTATGATAATTAGAAATAATCACTCTCTGGACATGAACTGAGTGCTGGGGCTGGAACAAAAGCACAGAGAGTAGGGCATTTGCCTTGCATGCGGCAGACCTGGGTTCGATTCCCAGCATCCCATATGGTCCCCTGAGCACCACCACAGGAGTGATGCCTGAGTGCAGAGCCAGGAGTAACCCCTGAGCATCGCTGGATGTGACCCAAAAAGCATAAAAAATAAATAAATGAGTGCTGAAAGGAGGTAAAGTGATATTCATGATAACCTTTCAGTATCTGTACTAAAAACCACAACCCCGAGACAGAGAGAGAGAGAGAGAGAGAGAGAGAGATCTGGAGACATTTGGCTGGAAATGTGCACTGGTGGAGGGATGGGAGTTAGAAGATTGAAACCCAATCATGAACAACTAACTGTGTATCTCACGGTGATTCAATTAAAAAAAGTCGAGGGGGAAGGGGAGTATGTATTTGATGGCAACATAAAGCATCTAAACTAAGGCACAGGGGTTACCAGGGAGCACAGTCAGAGCTTAAAAATCCTGACAGGGATGTGGCTGAGTGGCGGGGAGCACCCACTCTGCCATGGAGTGGATTTTTTTTTTTTTTTTTTTTTGCGGGATGACACCATGCAGTGCTCAGGGTTTACTCCTGGCAGGACTCGGGGATCAGTAAGCCATATGCAAAGCAAAAATAAATAAATAAATAAATAAATACTTTCCTGCTCCACCATCTCTCCAGCCCAAATTATTTTTTTAATTAAAAGGAGAATTATAGAAATGAGTCAGCAAGAGAGGGACAAAGAAAGATTTCATTCATCTGGGGAACATAAAGTAATAAAATAGAAGACTAACACCCAAGAATAGCCAAAATAAGTACCAGGAGGTTCACTCCATGGCTTGTAGGCCAGCTGCACATTCTAGGGGAAAAGACAACTCAGATAGAAAAGGGAGCACCAAATAAAGGATGTTGGGAGGATCCTCCCAGGATGGGAGATGCATGCTGAAAGTAGACTGTAGACCGAGCATGATTGCCTCTTGGTGCCTCTTTTGCAAAACATAGCACCCAAAAGTAAGAGAGAACAAAAAGGAATGCCCTGCCACAAAGGCAGGGTGGGATGGAGGGGATGGGGGGTTGGGAGGGGTACTGGGATCAGTGGTGGTGGAGGATGGGCAGTGGTGGACGGATGGGTACTCGATCATTGTATAATTGAAATCCAAGCACAAAAATTTGTAAGTCTACAACTGTACCTCAAGGTGTTTCACTAATAAAAAAATAAATTCAAAAAAAAATGGAGAGACTTAAATGAATAAAATCCACATATATTTCACTGTCACTGTCACTGTCTTCCCGTTGTTCATCGATTTGCTCGAGCAGGCCCAGTAACGTCTCCATTGTGACAATTGTTACTCTGTTTGGCATAATGAATACATCACGGGTAGATCCACATATAATTCACAAGAAAAAAAAAAGGGGAATTATAGGAAAAGCTCAGCATATACCGCCTACCTCGTACCTACCTTGTTAAAGTGGCTCACATAGGCAGAATTTCCTAGGCCAAACACGGCGTATCTCAGACCCTTCAGGTAAGTTCTGCCAAATCGAAAATCACTGGATGCTTCCTCCAGCCATTTGCAGAACCACTCTGCGCTCTCAGGGGGGCGGCCGTCGGTGTATGTAGCAACCAGGAAGGCACAGACACTTTTACTGGTCACCTAGCCAAGAGAGAAGTATTCAAGTATTCTGAATATACATGATCTCAATGAAGAAAACCCTTTCTCAGACACTGACATTCAAAAGGGAGAGACACATAGGGGTCTCTCATAGGTGGAACTTACAGATACACAGCAGGGGAGCAACAAAGAGCCAAAGGAGAGACACACCCCTGAGCTGGTGAGGATTGAAAGAGCGGGGTGCGCGGGTCCTTGGGAGAGAGAGTGATGGCTGTGGTGTTGGCATCATGTGAAGAGTAAACCACAAACTCTCAGTCAGCAAAAATATGTTTTTAAAAATTAAAAAATAGATTGGAGGTGGTGGGAGGGATACTGGGATCATTTGTGGTGGCGAATGGGCACTGGTGGAGGGATGGGTACTCGATCATTGTATAACCGAAACCCAAGCATGAAAGTTTGTAAGTCTACAACTGTACTTCGTGGTGTTTCACTAATAAAAATTAAAAAATAAATAAATAAATAAATAAATAGATACTGGCATTTAGGACCAGGGGTCTGGTTCAAATACTCAAGCAAACGTGTTGGATATAGGAGGCCCTGTGCTCAATTCTGGCACCAAGCGGCACCCCAGTCACTACCTGTGATTCACAGGGGAATGGCCCCTAAAACAAAATTCTTGGTATTAGAATAATTATGAAATAATTATTAAAATATTATTTAAAACATTATTAAAATATTATAATAATCCCTAAGGTCAAAGGGTGTATACAGAAACAAAGCTCATTTCCAACAGTGAAAACTGTTCTGAGATCTAAGAAAATACTGAGTTTGCATCTCCTGTTCTCCGACTATAAACTCCTATTTCTCCACTCTGTCAGGTTGAAAATAAAATCCAAATCTCTCCAAAAGAAATACGAAAAGAGCTGGGGCGAGAGAGATGGAACAGTGGGTAAGGTGGTTGCCTTGTACAAAGCCTACCTGGCTTTAATCTCCTGAGCCCACCAGGAGTGATTTCTGAGCAGAACCAGGAGTAACCCATGAGCACTGCCAGATCTGGCCCAAAAGCAAACAAACAAAAAGTTATTGGTCTACACTTGACAATGTTTGTCAAGTTAGGAACAGGGAACTTCAAACCACCCACTTGGCCACCCCAGAACAGGTGCCTGAGAGACAGGCCCATTCCAGCTCCGAAGCAGAGCCCATCACATCTAACACTTCAGATTCACGGTAAAACTCACTCAAATGAAATTTCTCATAACAAAAAACTAGAAAGTGAGCTTCTATATGATCCCTCAATACCACTTCTCGGAATATATCCCGGGGATGCAAAAAAGCACAGTAGAAATGACATCTGTACCTATATGTTCATTGCAGCACTGTTCACAAGAGCCAAAATCTGGAAACAACCCAAGTGCCCTAGAACAGATGGCTGGTTAAAAAAACTTTGGTACATCTACACAATGAAATACTATGCAGCTGTCAGGAGAGATGAAATCATGAACGTTACTTATAAATGGATAGACATGGAGAGTATCATGCTAGTGAAATGAGTCAGAGAGGAACAAACATAAAAGGACTGCACTAAAAAAAAAAAAAAAAAACACTAAAAAAATTAAAAAAAAAAAAAAAAAAGGACTGCACTTATTTGTGGAGTATAAAACAACATGAGGCTGACTCCTAAGGATAGTAGATACATGGGACAGATAGATTACTCCATAGCTGGAAGCCTGCCTCATGAGCAATGGGGAGAAAGCACCTGGAATAGAGAAGGGATCACTAAGAAAATGATGGCTTGAGGAAACAGTCGGGATGGGAGATGTGTGCTGAAAGTAGATAAAAGACCAAACATAACCTCTCAGTGTCTGTACTGCAAACCATAATGACCAAAATATACAGAGAGTTTGGTGAATATTTTCTGCCATGGAGACAGGGAAGGGTGAGGAAAGGGGGGGGTAGGGCGGGTATACTGGAGATATTGGTGGTGGGGAATGTGCACTGGTGGAGGGACGGGTATTTGATAATTGTGTGATTGTAACCCAAACACGGAAGCTTGTAACTATCTCACGGTGATTCAATAAAATGTCACTTGATAACTTGACATCCCGTTACTCACTGATTTGCTCGAGCAGGCGCCAGTAATGTCTCCATTCGGCCCTGTGGCGTGCTAGTGTAGCCCAATGACATCTGCTCATTCTAGGAACACAAAGAGCCTCAAACCGATCATTCAGGGTCTTGACAAAGAAGTCTGACCATCTTGTAGAGGAGCGGCCATGCAATCTTCTGACATCCCATGGAATCTACTCAGTAACAACTCTAATACAGTGGTCGTCTCAAAATCTCATTACGTGTCCAGCCCATCTGATTTTCGACACCTTGGCAAACAAGACAGCATCCCTGATTCATAATCATCAACAGGGGTCAGAACTCCATATTCTTTCTCTCACTTGAGTGAAATGTGGTACTCCAAGCATAGCTCTTTCGATTCCTCTTTGGGAGACCTGAATAGTGTTCTCAACCTGTTTTCGTAGGGCCCAGGTCTCTGAGGCGTATGTTAATGCAGAAAGAACAGTGGAATCGAAGAGATGTGCCTGGAGCCAGAGGTTCTTCATCCTCTTAGCTATTTCTTAGACACTCCTGAAAGCATTCTAAGCCACTCTCTTCCTCCTGAGCAACTCAGGTGCCAGGTCATTCGTCATGTTGACTTCTCGACCTAGGCATACATAACTGTTGCATTCGGAGATGTTCGTTCCGTTGAGAGTGAATGGAACATCACGAACAATACTGTTTCTCATAAACATTGTCTTTGTGAGATTCAGCTGTAGATTCACCTTTCCACACTCATGGTCCTAGTAGGCCAGCATTGTGCCGTTTGGCTAATGTTTGGTGTTATTAGAACGATGTCATCAGCAAAGCGGAGGTGGTGTAGTTGCCGACCATCTATCTTCACTCCCATTCCTTCCCATTCCAGTCGTCGCATGACATCCTTGAGGGTGGCACTGAAGAGTTTTGGTGAAATGGTATCACCCTGCCGAACCCCTCTCTTGACCTAGATGATCACTTCTTTGTAGAATGGTAAGATCCTGGTAGTGAATCCGTAATACAGCTCACGGAGGATCCTGATGTATTGGGCTTGAATGCCCTGATTGGCTAGGGCTTCAATGACCGCTTCTGTCTCAACAGAATCAAAGGCCTTCTTTAAATCAATGAACGTTAGACAGAGCAGCATCTTGAACTCCCGAGAAATCTCAATGAACTTGGTTATTGTGTGGATATGGTCGATCGTGCTGAATCCTTTTCAGAACCCGGCTTGCTCGCATGGTTGTCCTTCATCTAGTGTTCTGCCAATCTTATTCAGGATGACTCGAGTGAAAAGCTTGTAGACAACAGAAAACAGGCAGATTGGGCAATAGTTGCCAATGGCATAGATGTCTCCCTTCTTGTACAGTAGTATACAGTCCTGCTGGTTTTCCACTGGGATAGAACCTTGCGTTCAGACAGGTAGCGTGTGAAGAGCCACGCCAGTGTATTGATGAGTACTGATGGCAGGTTCTTCAGGTATTCGGGTCTGACCTTGTCTGAGCCAGGTGCTGTTTGCTTCTTTACTGATGAAATGGCGTGTCGAATTTCAGAAGGGAGAACATTGAGAATGACAATCCATCCGCAGAATTTGGTATGTGGGCAGGTGGACGTGGCTAACAAAGAGATCCGAGTAGAAGCCATGAAAAATATTCTCCATTGCCCTTCTGGAAGATGTGATAGATCCATCAGGACGTCGGAGGGCAGTCATCTTGGTCTTGTAGTTGGCAAAGAACAGACAGGCATTGCAAATACTTTTCCCAGCTTCTGCCGCATCTGCCAGCACTGCTGCTCTTCTCTCTTTGAGGTCCTTTATCGCTTCTCTACACTGCTTTGCGAGCTCGGACGTTCGCTTGTGGTTGCCTGAGGCTTGCACCAAGCCACGTTGGCAAATGAGTCCAAGAGTTTTCGAAGACAGGCGTCTTGTTGTGGGTATCGCTCTCTCGGCTCTCCTCGCACAACCATGGAGGTGCTGAACCAGTCAATCATATTCTTTGTCAAAGTTGTCAACGACAGCATCTTCCCATGTTGCTGCAATAGTGCCAAAGAGCTCCCAGTTGGTGGTCGTTCTGGGAGTACTTTTCTTAAACTTTGCAGCCCTTTCTCCCTGCTCCCTGAAGTAGAATTATGCACTAAGGAGACAGTGGTCCGATCCCATTTGGAATTTTGGGACAACAGGGACATCGGTCAGGAAAAACCATCAATTGAATATGATGTGGTCAATTTCATTGTGGAACCGGCCACCAGGAGACTCCCATGTCCAATGTTTAGATTCAGCCTTCCAGAACTGTGAGTTACCATGGATGGTCTTGGTTGACATGATGAACTCAGTCTCTCACCCTGTTCGTTCTATTCTAGGCCATGGGTCCCGATCTGGAGTTCTTCGACTAATCTTCTCAGTCTTATCTTGGCATTAAAATCACCGATAATGATCTTGTAGAAGGTGTGGTCTTCTTTATAGAACTTCTCCAGCTCCATGTAGAACTTCTCAATTTCTCCTTCATCATAACTGGAGGTTGGTGCATAGACAACGAAGATAGAAATTGCCAGCAGTGAGCCACATATATTCAAGTGTAATCATCCAATTCGGGTTGTTAAGCTTTCAAATGAATCAATGCTCATGGCCAAGTTCGTGTTGACAAGGACACCGACACCACCGATGCCTCTTTTATCGTATGTTCCGAGGAACAGTTCTTCTCCAGTGTCAAAAACGGCGTGATGTGATTGATGCCTTCTCATCTCAGTCAGACCAATGATGTCGTACTTGATCTTTTGCGCTTGTACCATCAGACCCTCAATGGATGCATCTGATGCCAGCATACGTGCATTAAAAATACAGATAGTCATTTTCATCCTTCTCCGTTTTGGCAGCTTAATTCAGCCTTGAGATTTTATCAGCCTCTCCTTCCTCATCCTTCTTAATGCTGCCGTATTGGTGGCTCTTTCAGGGTCAGGGGAATGAGACCCATTGTATTTACTGGTTTTGGCATATCGAATACACCACGGATAGCTTGCCAGGCTCTGCCATGCGGGCAGGATATTCTCGGTAGCTTGTCAGGCTCGCCAAGAGGGATAGAAGCTTTTAGGACAGCCTCTAATTGCCCTTGCAGATATTCCTATGGTTCAAACCATATTTGAACCCCATCAAATATGGTACGGTAATCTTGGAAGATGGGTATTAAATGTCCGGAAAGCATCCTGGAGCATGGTGGCGGCTGGGTAATTGAGGTAGTATTTTTTTTTAAATAAAATTTAAAAAAAAAGAAAGAAAGAAATCTTTCATAACAGAAATTAGCTGTGCTCTGAACCTATGAATCCTACATTGTATACAACCTATGTATCCAGAGAGAAGAGCTGATTATGTTTGAGAGTTTTGATTGGAGGGAGAAAGAGGACAATCACCAACCTCTTCCACAAGATGATCATCAGGGTCATATTCTTTCAGATTAATAATTGTCACTGGCAAGTCTAGGGAAGTAACCTCTTCAGCAAGAACTGTTGCAAATCCCTGATTGGAAAAAAAAAAAATCAAGTAAAATTTTCAATAAATAAGCCAAATGTAGTCTTTGTTTTTCTCTGCTGGCAAAGGAACAAGGTTTCTTATCAAAACCTTTTCTAATAAATGACATTTATCATCCTAAGCACAAAAAAAGCACTGTTCACTTTGGCCATTTTTCTCAAGCATCGTCATAAAGATTATTTACTCCAAGATTTTACCTGTGGGGTAAATGTGAATTAGCTTTATATTCCCGCTTAACCCCCAACAACAATAACAAAATCTAAATGTACCTTAAAAAAAGAGGAAAACTCTCCTCAATCATATGCTCATCTAATCTTTGATAAAGGTGCAAGTAATGTGAAGTGGAGTAAGGAAAGCCTCTTTAATAAATTGTGTTGGCATCACTGGACGGCTACATGCAAAAAAATAGGCTCAGAACTCTGCCTAACACCATGTACAAAAGTAAGATCAAAATGGATTAAAGACCTCAACATCAGACCAGAAACCATAAGGTACATTGAAGATAAAGTTGGCAAAACTCTCCATGACATTGAAGCTAATGGTATCTTCAAAGATGCCACGCCACTGGCCGAGCAAGTGAAAACAGAGATAGATAAATGGGACTATCTTAAACTAAGAAGCTTCTGCACCTCCAAAGAAACAGTGACCAAAATACAAAGACAGTCTACAGAATGGGAAAGGATATTCACCGAATACACATCTGACAAGGGGTTGATATCCAGGATATACAAAATACTGGTTAAACTCCACAAGAAGAAAACATCCAACCCCATCCAAAAATGGGGCAATGAAATGAACAGAAACTTTCTCAAAGAAGAAATCCGAATGGCAAAAAAGCACATGAGAAAATGCTCTACATCATTAATCATCAGGGAGATGCAGATCAAAACCACAATGAGATACCATCTCACACCTCAGAGACTGGCCCATATTCAAAAGAACAAAAGCAACCGATGCTGGCGTGGATGTGGCAAGAAAGGTACACTCCTTCACTGTTGCTGGGAATGTCCACTGGTTCAGCCCTTCTGGAAAACAGTATGGACGATTCTCAAAAAATTAGAAATTGAGCTCCCATTTGACCCAGCAATACCACTCCTGGGAATATATCCCAGAGAGGCAAAAATGGATAGTCGAAGTGACATCTGCACTTGTTTGTTCATTGCAGCACTCTTTACAATAGCCAGAAACTGGAAGAAACCTGAATGCCCAAGAACAGATGACTGGTTAAAGAAACTTTGGTACATCTACACAATGGAGTACTATGTAGCTGTTAGAAAAGATGAAGTCATGAAATTTACATACAAGTGGTACAATATGGAAAGTATCATGCTAAGCGAAATGAGTCAGAAAGAGAGGGATAGACATAGAAAGATTGCATTCATCTGGGGGATATAAAGTAACAAAGTATGAGATTAATACCCAAGAATAGCTGAGATCAGCACCAGGAGGATTACTCCATAACTTAGAGGCCAGCCGGGTATCCTAGAGGAAAGGGCTGTTCAGATAGAGAAGGGAGCACCAAATAAAGGATGTTTGGAGGATCCTCCCAGGAGGGGAGATGCATGTCGAAAGTAGACTATGGACTGAACATGTTTGCCACTCAATGCCTCTTTTGCAGACCACAACACCCAAAAGGAGAGAGAGAACACAGGGGATTGCCCTGCCACAGAGACAGGGGGGATGGGGGGATGGGGGTGGGAGGGATATTATCCATGGTGGTGGAAAATGGGCACTGGTGGAGGGATGGGTATCTGATCATTGTATAATTGAAACCAAAGCACAAAAAATTGTAAATCTACAACTTTAAAAAAAATAAAATAAAATAAAGGGGAAAAAAAAAAAAAGTATATGTTGTGACAAATCTATTGGCTATGAAATGTGCGGGCTTTGCTGTAACAGCCAGTGAAGGCCTATATAAGATCCCCTCTGAAGAAGTTCTGGGTCTTGCCTGACCGCTTGGGCTTGACCCTGGCTAGCCAGCTCAATAAACTACCTGCTTGCTGATTGCAAAAAAAAAAAAAAAAAAAAAAGAGGAAAAGGCGAAGAGAATGGGAAACTTGAGCAACACTAGCACTTTTTCTACAGACCGGAAGTGAACAGGAACAGCTGACAGGAGAAAGCACCAGGAAGAGCCTATATTCCTGAGAGGACTCCAGAGGGATCTGGACACTGGATGTCATTATAGCAGATACAGGGGGTCTAGTGGAACAGAGACCAGCCAACTGCTGACAGTCTACCTGAATGGCACCTGTCCGCACTCCCGACAAAATGAACCAAATGCCAGGTGCCAGCACCCCAGGAAAAAACCTTTACAGTTTTGGATTTTTTAGTTTTGTTTTTTGCTTAGTTGATCCTGCTAAGTACCTATTCAGTGTGTATTTACGCCAGCCTCAATCTTGCACAGTATTAGAGTGGGCAAGACACACTGTTCCTGTCCACAAAGACAGCAAGCGAATGAACAGAGAAATGAAAAAATACAGTCTTATATATAATGCTAGAAAAATCAGGATAAGGTAGAGTACTAAAGAAAACTGTTAGCAGAGAAGAATGGTTCATTTCCATAAGGAGGGCAGGAATGGGTGTAGATAATAAAAACAAAAATCTGGTTATCATCTCCAATTCCTGGCAGAGAACTCCTAAAACCCATGGAACTTAACATCTTCACTGTGTCAACCAAATAACTCCTGGGGGGGGGGGGGGGGGGGGAGGGGTCACTCAGGATAGTGGCTGGTTACCAGAAAACCTACCTCAGAACTTTGATACCCTTTCACCAGTGGGCTGAAAAAGTTCATTAAGCTACAGTGTGAAACCTACATGTAGAAAATAATAAGATAAATGGCCAGGCATGTGGTGATGCAATCCCTGGAGTACAGCAATCCCTAACACCGCCCCCAAAAATAAAGAACTAAAGATAAATGGTGGGGTTGGTAAACATTTAATACCCATCTTCCAAGATTACCGCACCATATTTGACGGGGTTCAAATATGGTTTGAACCATAGGAATATCTGCAAGGGTAATTCGATATTACAGTGGTGAGAAGGTGGCACGGCCAGGGAGGGCAAGGAAGCAACACCCCTCCCTGACGCTGAACTACGCATCCCTTCCCTTGGGCTGTTTGGAGTTGAATATTCTATGAAACACTGACAAGCAGTGGCCAGAAAGAGAGTACAGCCAAGCAAGGCATGTCACATGCAGTAATCCCAGTTCAGATCCTGCCACTGCATCTGGTTCCTGAACCCCAACACAAGTGATCCTTGAATACAGAGCCAGTAGTAAGGTCTGAGCGCTGCCAGGTGTGGCCCAAACACACACAAACACACATACACACACACACACACACACACACACACACAAATACAAACTTCTAAATAAAAGAAGAAAATATAAGTAAAGCCATTTTCTGAGTTCTGTGACTTACCCTGGAGAATTCTTGAATCTAAGAAGGGGATTGTGGGAACTTATGGTTGGTCAGTGAAAAGTATGGGTGGCCTGTGGGAATCGGGAACTGGGACTGGTACCTAACATAGGGACAGTTGTGCAGACTGCATCCTGAACCCCAGGGTTTTGATAGCTAACTCTGGAGAGTCAGTGTGAGAATTAAAGAACTGGTGTCAGAAATACTCCAACGGACTCCGAAGATAAAGGGGGATGGAGCTCTGTGACAGAGCACGCACATGAGGGAGGCATAGGGACAATCCCTGGCTGGCAGGCACACACACATGCACACAGACAAACACAAACACACACATACACGCACACTGACAAACACACACACATACACACACACACACACACACACACACACACACACACACTTAAGTCAAACCTGAAGGAAATGAAAGCATAAGGCAGAAGGATCCACCAGGAGACGCGTTGAGTCAGAACACTCAAAACAAGGAGTAGCAGACTTGGCCAAGAGCAAGGTTAAAGGAATGGGCCAAGGCCATGAGGAAAGGGGCCTCTGCCACGAAAGAAGCTACCCTGGGTGGGGATGCACCCCTAGTCACTGCAGGGCTCTATTCCGAGGGAAAAAGGACCTCCCTGGAGTTCTCCAAGTCCCAGGAGTTCCTAAAGTCGAGGAGCAGGTGAGAGAGCTGAGTCAGGGACCCTGGTCAGATACCACCGTGAGCGGCTAAGCTGAGAGGAGGGTGGCTGGGACCAGGAACCAGGACGATTCTGACAGGACCACAAGACTACATATGAGTTTGACAGGCTGCATTGGCATTCTCAGAAAAAGGAACAAACAACTTTTTCTCACCTGCATGCAGAATTTATTTTTAATTCCATATATGAGATATCTTGGAAGTCTGTTTTTGACGGGATGGGGAGTCCGGTGGTGCCTAGGGATCACTCTTGGTGGGACTTGGGGGACCATATGTGGTGCCGGGATGGACTCCAGATCAGTTGTGGGCAAGGAAAAGGCCCCTAGACATTGTGCCATCTCTCTGGCCCCCTTCTTTAATGTGCTGAGGTCACCTGGTTACAACAGTGCTGCCATTTATGCTTACAGAGTAAAGGGACTGCATGTCTACCACCACCAAGTGCCAACACCTGGGAACACAAGTGCCAGTACCAGACCCTCACATCACTTCGAGTTCGTCTCTTCCTTCCCCCTACCCCAATCAAAGATTTCTGCTGCCACAGTTCAGAGTAGAAACTTAAGTCTAGAATTTATCTGCTACTCCTGGGGATCAGCAAACTAAGACCCACAAGCCAAACCCAGCCCTCTGTGCCCATTCGCGTCCACATTCTTCTGATCAACTGTTTCTACCCTACAACAGCAGAAGTAAAGAAAAGCGACATAACCTAAAAATCTAAAGACACAGAGGCTAAAGCAGAGCAGGTAGGGTGTTTGCCTTGCACACAGCTGACCTGGGTTTGACTCCTAGCATCCCATATGGTTCCCCGAGCACCGCCAGGGGTAATTCCTGAGTGCACAGCCAGGAGTAACCCCTTTTGCATCACCCGGTGTGACACAAAAAGAAAAAAAAAATTAAAACACTTGACAAATTCTATCAAATCAAATTTAAATTCCACAAATAGTAAGATCCCTAAGAATAAAGCGAATGTAAACAAAGACAGGGTCTCAGGGACTGTGTGCCGGGACATTCCCAGAGATCAAGGCAATGGAGGGAAATCTGAGGATGACAACGCCTCCGCAAAGTTGCGGGGGAATCTACAGGACCCAGAAAGTTCAGCAAAGAGCATATGTTGAGAAGCAGGAGCCGGAGGATTAAATAACACCATGGAAGTACTTGGGAGCGGGCTCGGGCACGCAAGACTAACTGGAGTGGTTCAAGAAAAACCAGAAGAACCAGAGAGAGCACGCAGGAACAACACTGTCAGGGAGTTGAATATTTAAAGGCCAAAAACAGGGCAGCAACCAGAAGCTATGAGGTGAGCAAGTCGCCCAGCACGTCCTGACCTTCCCTGTGCAGAGCACCCGGAGCGAATCCAAGTCAGAGAAAAGTGGGCTGTGCTCCGCAGCCCCGGAGAAAACCACCCCAGCCCCGCCTCATTCTGTCCTGAATCGAAACGGAGAGCCAAGGCTCACCAAGCAGAAAAGAAAAATGCCAGAACTGGGAAAGCAGGTACATCAAAGAGCAGCAAAAATTTGGGAAGATACTTTCTTAAATTATAAACAAACATTAACAGAGAAAAACCAAAATGGAACTTTTGCAATTAAAAACATATTGCAAATTCAAAAACAAGGTTGAGGGGCTGGTGCGATAGTACAGTGAGTAGGGCGTTTGCCTGGCATGCGGTCAACCGGAGTTCAATTCCCAGAATCCCATATGGTTCCCCAAGCACCGCCAGGATTAATTTCTCAGTGCAAGCCAAGAGTAATCCCTGGGCATCGCTGGGTGTGACTCAAAAAGCAAAAGAAAAAAAAAAAAGGTTGAGAATTGAAACTCAAGAACACAGAAAGTTACCCCCCCCCAAAAAATAAATTGAGAGCAATATTTGAGATACAAAAATATCCACAAATACCAACATCTAAAACTAATAGGAGTTTCAGAAAGGACAAAAAAATAGAAGGGGAAAAAGTACCCCAAAAATACTGACATAACTAATGCACATAAACCCTCAAAACAAAGAAAAGCCCAAGAGTGGCACATGGCTAAAAAATCATTCAACTTGGACAACATCTCACAAAGTTTCTACATAAAAGGCACCCCCTCCAAAAAAAAAAAAAATGCTTACAGAAACAAACAAACAAACAAAAAAAAAAAACAAGAAAGTCACCTGAGGGAACTAGCCTTCTCATCATCACCACCACTAGAAGACAATGAAGGTCTCTGAAGTTGCAGTAGAGATCTCTAAAGTTCTGGAAACAACCCAAGTGCCCCAAAACAGATGACTTGTTAAAAAAAAAAAAAAAACTATGGTACATCTACACAATGGAACACTATGCAGCTGTTAGGAAAAATGAAGTCATGAAATTCACTTATAAATGGATGGACATGGAGAGTATCATGCTAAGTGAAATGAGACAGAAAGAAAGGGACAAACACTATGACAATGATGGTTGGAAGCGATCTCTCTGGATGGGAGCTGTGTGCTGAAAGTTGATAAAGGACCAAACGTAATGGCTTCTCAATACCTGTTACTGCAAACCATAGCGCCCAAAAGGAGGGAGAGAGGGAGGGAGAGAGAGAGAGAAAGAGAGAGAAGAAAAGCACCTGCCATAGGGGCAGGCTGGGAAGGTGGGTTAGGGGGAGTGACAGGAGGAAACTGAGGATACTGGTGTTGGGAAGTGTACACTGGTGGGGAGATGAGTGCTGGAACACTGTATGACTGAAACCCAATCATGAACAGCTTGGGAACTGTGGATCTCACAGTAATTCAACTAAAAAAAAAAACAAGATCTTCAAAGTTGCAAGGAAAAAAATTGCAGAAGTGGAGGGGCCGGGGGCAATCGCCAGACCAGCAGTGTTCAGGGGGCCACGCCAATGGTGCTCAGCGAATCACAGGCAACATCAGAATTCAAACCAAGGTTGTGACTGCAGTCATATGCTACATGAGTGCCTTAATTGTTGTACTATCTCTCCAGCCCCAAGAATAATTCATATGGGGGCCATTCCTGGCAGAGCTGTGGAAGGGGATAGGGAGATGGGAGGCACACAGTGATGGATAACAACCCAAGTATGTTGAGGCCAAAATATGTTGAGAAACATCCATAATCCCAGAGAAATATTATAGCTTACAGTTCTATACCCAATCAAGTAATGAATCAAATGTGAAAACAGAACCAAGAATTTCAGATGGCATACTTCCAAAAAGGAGGGCCATCTATCTGCTCTGAGTAACAATTTTTCTGTCTGTTAGTTTTTGGGCCACACTTGGCGATGGTCAGGGATTACTCCTGGCTTAGTGCTCAGGAATCACTCCTGGTGATGCTCAGGGAATCATATGTGGTAGCAGGGATCATAGAACCTGGGTCGGTCGTGTGGAAGGCAAGTGTCCTACTCACTATGCTGGCCCACAATTGTAAGCCACTGAGACCTGAGGAATGTTTGTGGTAGCTAACAAAAGGTGTGGAAGACTTTTTTTTTTTTTTTTTTTTTTGCTTTTTGGGTCGAACCTAACAATGCACAGGAGTTACTTCTGGCTCTGCACCCCCCTGGCAGTGCTCAGGGAACCATATGGGAAGCTGGGAATCGAACCCAGGTCGGCCGCATGCAAGGCCTTACCTGCTGTGCTACTGCTCCAGCCCCAGGTGTGGAAAACTTTTACATCATGTGGACAAATGAAGGAACTCTCACACACAGGTTAAAAACACGCCAGAGGGGCGGAAACAAAAAAGTACAGTGGGTAAGGCACTTGCTTTGCCCACAGCCAAATCAGGTTCAAACCCTGAACAACAGCAGGTGTGATCCCTGAGTGCACAACCAGGTATAAGCCCAAAGCATTGCCAGATATGGCCCCAACAAATAAAATAAACACACAACAGAGGGACCTGAGAATAGCACAAGATGGAAAGAATCTGCCTTGCACACAATCAGCCCTAGTTTGATCCCCAATCGCACATACTGGCCCCCAAGCACAGGGTCAGAAGTAAGCCCTGAACACAGTCAGCTGTGGCCCCCAAAAAAACAAAACAATCCATTGAAAAAACACCAGAGGAAGTAAAAATAGAAAAGCATTTTTAATAAAATAAAAGTACTTTTCATTAAGAAACTTCTGCACGCCTGGATTTATTACCATATTCAAGTATCAATTTGATTTTCTAAAAATTCTTAAAACTTGAAGACACTCTAAATGAGGTATCTGATTATGAGAAACATAAAAGGACTTTATTTTGGCTGCTCATATTACTTTAACTTTCTTCCAGTTCCTACCTCTACTGCTCAAGGGTGAACTATTTAAAAGCAAGTTAATTGGTAATAGCATAATGAACAACTGTTACTGTAAATAATACTAATAACTTGACATGCTCTACAGTATTGAAACCTTACAAAATATTATTCTAACAAATATCCACAAGAGGGCAGTGGAATGCTTTTTAAGCACTATACAACTATAATAGCCCTTAAATTTTCATTTTTATGTTAGTCTTGTATCTATTCCTAGAAAGCCCTAAATAGCTACAACTTCTGTAACATAAAATCAGGCCGCATATAGAAAAAACAGATAAAAAGCCAGATATCTGTAGTACATTTCTATTTTAAATAGCACTCAATTTTGAAATTGTGAAAACTAGGGCCCATATGGGCTGGAGCGATAGCACAGTGGTAGGGCGTTTGCCTTGCACGCAGCCAACATGGCCGACCCAAGTTCAATTCCTCCGCCCCTCTCGGAGAGCCCGGCAAGATACTCTCGGTAGAGAGTATCTCGTCCGCGCGGCAAAGCCTGGCAAGCTCCCTGTGACGTATTCAATATGCCAAACACAGTAACAACAAAAGTCTCCAATAGAGACGTTATTGGGCCCGCTCGAGCAAATCAATGAACAATGGGAGGACAGTGACAGTGACAGGGCCCATACTAGATGCTACTGGTCCCATTCGCTATTCACCGTCCTTTATCCTGTATATACAAGTCTCAATAGCAGACTGAATTCTCTCCTTTCTACTGAAATACAAAAGACTACTCAGGATGGGACCACCAGTTGGCTGGAATTAAACACAGTAAAAAATACACCCATCGTGCCAGACAGAAAAAAAAAAATGTATAATGGAAAAAGGGGAGTAAAGACTCGGAAGATTAGAAAATAAATTCACTTCTAGTCTAAAGGATGTTTTCTTAAAAGATCAGGAAACACAAAAAGGAAAAAAAATCATATAAAATTCTTACCTTTGCTGTTCCAGTCTGAGAACCATAAAAAATCTTTACTCTGGACACAAAAACTTCCTTCTTTGGAACAGAGACATAACCATTCGTCACCAAATTCCCAGTTATTTTTGAAATGCTTTTGTCCTGTGAGTTCTTGTCCTTGAAAATAAAAGACTGCACAGAATCTATCAAGTTTGATTATTTTCCTAACTTCCATAGAGATAAAAACTGGCATACATTCTTTGGAGCTATAGTACAGTGGGTAGGGCTTTTGCCTTGCACACGACCAACCCAGGGTTCGATTCCTCCGTCCCTCTCAAAGAGCCTGGCAAGCTACCAAGAGTATCCTGCCCACCAGGGCAGAGCCTGGCAAGCTATGGGTGGAGTATTTGATATGTCAAAAACAGTAACAACAAGTCTCACAATGGAGACATTACTGGTGCCCGCTGGAGCAAATTGATGAACAATAGGATGACGGTGCTACAGTGCTACACCATTTCTAGTTTTACTCAAACAATAACTCCTTGATATATGTTTTATAAAGGGAGAACACACATTTCCAAAGACCATAATGATTCCCATTTCCTCCAAGATAAGACTATATTTGAAGTATATTCCATAATGTGTTTATTAAATTAACAGTCAAAAGTAATTAGGATGGGGAGGTTGGGCCATACCCAGTTGTGCTCAGAGTTCACTCCCGGTTCTGTGCTCAGGGATCACTCCTAGCGATAAGAGGGGGACCATATGCAGTCCAGGGATTGATCCAAGTCAGACACATGCAGTTCAGTGGGGGAAAAGAATACTAATCCTTCAAGATGCAAAACATAAGCTTTTTCACAAAAATTTTTCATTAGAAAATCTTCCTGTATCTAAAACTGAGACATACACAGACATAAAAGAAAGGCAAAGAACTTAGTCTATGACAACTTAGTCTCTGAAAACTAGGGGAGGGGGATAATGTTAGGCCTTTTAAAACCTGTCTAGCTGGGGCTGGAGCAATGGCACAGCAGGTAAGGCGTCTGCCTTGCACACGGCAGACCTGGGTTCCCAGCTTCCCATATGGTACCCTGAGCACGGCCTGGAGTAATTCCTAAGCACAGAGCCAGAAGCGACCCCTGTGTATCGCTGGGTGTGACCCAAAAAGCAAAAAAAAAAAAAAAAAAAAAAACTGTTTGGCCGTGGAGCAGACACAAAAGTAATTTGAAAATGTCTAAATATATCCCTATAAAATATAAATAATTTACCTGCTTCCTGATGACAATCTGAAAACAAATCCAAAGGCTAATGCCAAAGGCAAAGCCCAAATATATGTAAAATCTGTTTATCCACAATGAGAGCAAAGGTGAGAAGTCCCAAGCATTCAAAGGATCTAAATTGAAAATACAGATAACTTCGTTTAAAGCTTCATATACAAAGAAATGCCTACTCAGAAATACATTTTTTAAACGTTAGCTCTAATAAAAATAAGACACTGTGTGTGGCAATGTGGTAAAATTTATATACTATTATAAACTCAAAAATATATAGAAGCAAAAATCTGTAACCTTTACTTGGCTATAGCAATTGGAAGCGAAAGATAAAATAAAAACATTACGTAGAATCATAAGTCAATAGTGTTTTGTCATGCCGGCACCCTAAGCTTTAAAAATTAAAGCATTCCTAATGATGCATGGCAAATGGGTTCTCAAACAGTTGATCCCACGCTTCAAGTTTTAATGAAAGACAGGGCTGAGCCTGACTTGAAATGTTCAGTCTGGGAGCAATTTCGAAAGACTGAAAATAAAGTTTACAGGTCCTCCAGGATGAAAAGTATCCAAAGTAATCGATACACGTGGGTAACTGACGGCAGGAAAGGGAGGGGAGGGAGCGCAGTTAACTCTGCCTTTAGCTTCCACTTAGAGGCATGCTTTGATTCTAAAAATCATTCCTAGCATCAAAGAGCCTGATCGAAATTGGAGAACAATTCTCCCTCGCCTCCAGGGTCGTGTCCACACTGAAAGGAACCAGGTCCGTGTTCACCTAGAGTCACAAGGAAAAAACCAAAACACAAAAATCGGTTTCCTCCCCTGCAGCCCCAGCAACCTTGCCCGCGGCGGGAAAAAAAAAAGAGGGGGTCCTTACCCATTCTCCTACAAAACTGGGCCCTGAGACGGAGAGGAGAGGAAAACGGCCGAACTGAGAGACCAGATGGCAGATGTGGCTGCCAGGACCCCTCCGAATCTAGCCCGCAGCATCGGCTCAGCAACAGCAGCACCTAGAGCTGGGGGCAGCCATGACACTTGCAGGCCCGTCCGGATTGGCTAAGCGCCGGGGAAGGGGCGGGTCCAAGTGAAGCAACGCCCGGAGCGCTGGGATGGGAGCGGGCGACTCTGCGGTCCTCTGGCAAAAAACTGCGGGGTGGACGAGAGTTTTTAAGCAACCAAATGCAAGGTGTTGGGCCGATTGAATCTCAGTTCAAACTCATTCACTTTGAGTGGTCTTGAAGGGCTTTATTTCGTTTGGGAGCCAAACCCGGAGATGCTCATTGATCGAGTCGGCCGGGTCTGCCGCGTACAAGGCCATCTCCCTCTATCTCTCCGGCCCCAAATACACTCGTTTTAAGAAGGTATTACTTAGGGCAGATGCAATTATTAAGTGTTCGATATTAAGATCGCATATTTTAGCAGTGTAGACGCATCCACAGCGGAAACCTTAGGGGTATTTGCTTTAAGATATTCAAACACGAAGATGTTTAAAGAAATGAAGGAGGTCGGGTGAAACAACCGGCCGAATTACGGAGCACACTGCACGTTAAACCTCAACAGTCCAAAGAAACCGGCATAGGCGTGGCCTCCGGCTCGGACGCGCTGGCGCAGTGTCCCCCCCACCCCCGGTCAGCGGACGCAACTCCGCCAGCCAATCAGAGCTCCTTTGGCGCTAGACGCCAGTGAATAACGTCAGGACTCACGCCCGTCTCCCCCGGGCGCGGAAGGATGCTGTAAAGTGCGCACGCGTCGTTGCTCCCTCGTCCTCGCCCTGTTTCCGCCACACCTGACGCCTGCGCAGTGAGTCGGCGAGGGGTCCACCCGCGGGGCGGTGGCAGTTGGCTCCGCCGCGCACTGTGCGGGTGTTACACGGCCGCGCGGCGCGGGGCGTTACAGGACGCGGGCACCGTCGGGCCCGCGCGACGTGGGGGCTGCCGAGGTCACCGGGCCGGGGTCCGTGAGCAGCCGCGATGTCCATCTTCACGCCCACCAACCAGATCCGCCTGACCAATGTGGCCGTGGTCCGCATGAAGCGCGGGGGGAAGCGCTTCGAGATCGCCTGCTACAAAAACAAGGTCGTCGGGTGGCGGAGCGGCGTGTGAGTGACCCTTCCCCCTCGGGGCCTGCCGGGCGCTGGCCCTGGGCAGCTACGGAGCGGGCGAGGCGGGCTTGTCACGGAGGGAACTGGGAACCTGGCTGGCGCTTGCCCTTCCCGAGTTTGAAACCCAGGGTTGCGGGCGGTTTTATTCTGTTTGCTTTGCTTCGCTGGGTTTGGGCTATTGAGGACGGGGGAGTCACAGTTGTCGCGGAATCGAGACGCCCCCGCGATTGTGTTGCTGGGGCCAGAATAATGGGCTTCCAAATGCGTGCCCGGCTGTTGCGGCCCCGCTGGCCCTGCGCTGTCCCGAGCGCCCGGTGCCCTCACTACCGCCATCTAGTGCCGCCCAGCCCCGCGGCACTTCCCGCTGCCTGCCGGCTCCGCCCGGGACATTTTTTTTATCCATTGAGTAAATGCGATGACGTAGGTGGCCCTGAGCTTTGAAATGTTCCTGCCTCGCCGAGTTGTCAGCTGGTATTTACATGTGCATGGATTTCCAAGTTTCCAGTGTGTTCACTTAGGTCTTTCTCTCTTACCCTCACAAGGGAAAAAGACCTCGATGAAGTTCTGCAGACCCACTCAGTGTTTGTAAATGTTTCTAAAGGTCAGGTTGCAAAGAAGGAAGATCTCGTCAGTGCATTTGGAACAGATGACCAGACTGAAATCTGTAAGCAGGTGGGTTTAGAGCTGCACCATAACAGCACTACTGACCCTAATATTTCATCTGTTAGACTAAGTATTTATAAGCTTGATAAACCTTAAAGAATGGGGTTTTGGAGCACAGTGAGTAGGGCGTTTGCCTTGTACGCAGCCTACTCGGGTTCGATTCCTCTGTCCCTCTCAGAGAGCCCAGCAAGCTACTGAGGGTATCCGGCCCCGTGGCATAGCCTGGAAAGCTCCCCGTGGAGTATTCGATATGCCAAAAACAGTAACAAGTCTCACAATGGAGACATTACTGGTACCCGCTCGAGCAAATCAGTGAACAGCGGGAGGACAGTGCTACAGTGAATGCTTAACTATGGAAGAATGTGAGCGTACAACTCACTTTAATAATTCAGGTCATGACTTTTTCCCTTTGTTTAGCCCAAGTCTCTAGAAATTGAATTTTGTTATTAGTTGCCTCTTTTTTTCATTTGTGTATTTTAAGTATTTACCTCATTTAGACCATTAAAATTGCCTTTCCCCTTTCTATATCCAATCTCTTAAATAAGCAAGACTTTTCAAGCCCAAGGTAACCAAGTATATCCTTTAGGATATACTTAAGAGTATATCCTAAAGGATCTACTTGAGCCTTAGCTAAAATCATTGCTTATTTATCTGATAGCTAGAGAAGAATTTAACTTTTTTTAGATGTTTTAAAATTTTTTGAATTTTCAAATTTTTTAAATTTAAAAAAATTTTAAATTTTTTTGAATTTAATTCAAACATTGGTTTACAAGACTAAACACCTTTTGCTTCACACCCAGCGATGCTCAGGGGTTATTCAGGAATTACTCCTGGCAGTGCTGGGGAGACCATATGGGATGAGGGGATCGAACCTGGGTCAGCCTCGTGCATGGTAAATGCCCTACCGCTGTACTATCACTCCAGCCCAAGAATAAACACTTTTTAGGCTACAATGTTAAAAAACTACACACACACACCCTCCGCCAAAGTGCTAATCTCCCTCCACCACTTTCCAGCAGACCCCTTTATCTTGTCAGCCCACTCCACACCCTTTTGGTAACCTAATTTTATGTTTGCAGTGTATGGGTTTCCGTGTACACTGCCTATTCCCTTGGTTTATGTCTCATATATCACGTTGAGATCACTGATATTTGTACTTTGCCCTCTGATTCATGTTATTCAGCATAACGTGCACCATGGCCTTCCATTTCCTTTGTATGGCAAAGAGCATGTTATATCAGAGGGCAAAAGTTCATCTTTTCTATTAGCTAAGGAGTAAGAAATTTAATTTTCTCCCCAGTTAATGAATATGGTAGGCAGCAAATAGTGTGTAATTAAAAACAATGCTTTCTTAAATGTGCTCTTTTTCTCCTTTAGATTTTGACTAAAGGTGAAGTTCAAGTATCAGATAAAGAAAGACACACCCAGCTGGAGCAGATGTTCAGAGACATTGCAACTATTGTGGCTGACAAATGTGTAAATCCTGAAACCAAGAGGCCCTACACTGTAATCCTTATCGAGAGAGCGATGAAGGACATCCACTACTCAGTCAAAACCAACAAGAGCACAAAACAGCAGGTGAGCAGTTTTTAACAAGCTCCAATGAAAATCAGCATTCTCTGAAAAAAAAAAATCATCAAATGGTTATCATTTAAAGACATTATTAAAAGATAAAAACTTGGGGCTGGAGCATTAGCACAGCAGATAGGGCATTTGCCTTGCATGCGACTGACCCAAATTCGATTCCCAGCATCCTATATGCCCCCCCAAGCATCACCGGGTGTGACCCAAAAAGCAAAAATAAATAAATAAATAAAAAGATAAAAACTTGTATTTTTACAGTGATTTTTACTTTGCTTTTTAGATCATAAAAAGATTTCTTTAGATTATAAAAAAGTGTTCATACTCTAAAAGCCAACTTTTTAATATGTTTGCTTTGGTATATTCAAAAACTTATGCAGTCTTCCCTGCTACATGAATTGAGGATGTTTTCATTACCACAGGAAAAAATCTTGCACCCATTATTAGCAGGTGATCCTTGTCCTCCCTCCTCCACACAGCCACAAACTTACTTTATCACCTTCATGGACTTAATTTATGAGCAGTTCATGTAAATGGATACAGTACAGTAAGTTTTCTTTAAAGGTTGGATCCTATTGTATCATGTCTCAGTATGTCATTTCTTTTTTATGACTATTCGGTATAATATGAAAATAACACATTTGGTTTATTTTCAGTCTTGGGTTCTTTACTCTTTAACATTGCAGGGGTCGGTGCCACTGTGCTTGGAGGCTGTTCCTGTCTCCGTGTTCAGAAGTGACCCCTGTTTCACTCGGGGAACTGTATTTGGTGTCAGGCATCAGTCCATGGTCAGTCATGTGCAAGACTGACTTCCTGTATATACTATTACACTTTTTTTTTCTTTTTGGGTCACACCAGGCGATACACAGGGGTTATTCCTGGTGGTGCTCAGGAGACTATATAGGACCTGGGAATCAAACCCGGGACTTTTTAAAAATAAAGAATAATGCTGCTGTGAAATTTAATTTTTTCCTTTAGACTTGTTTTTATTTCTTTGTCTCCAGGAATGAAATTACTATATAGTAACTATGTTTAATGTATAATTATTGTTTATTTAATTGGGGTTTCACTTGGTTTAATTTGCATTTCTTTATTGAGTGGTGATATATTTTCATGTGCTTCATAATTTTTTTTGAGAAGTCTATAGCCTTTAACCAAATTCTTTTTTTTTTTTCCTTTTGGGTCACACCCAGCGACGCCCAGGGGTTACTCCTGGCTCTCCACTCAGGAATTACTCCTGGCGGTGCTCAGGGGACCATATGTGATACTGGGATTCAAAACCCAGGTCGGCCGCGTGCAAGGCAAACACCTTACCCACGGTGCTATCGCTCCAGCCCCAGACCAAATTCTTTTTGTTTTCTTTTTTTTTTTATTTTATAATCATTTTTATAATTTCATAATCAAACAACTCTGCAATTCAAGAGGAGGGATAGGAAATTATAGAACTGAGAACCACAGGAAGAGCACAGGGACTAGAGGACACTCGAGGGGGGACAGGGCACTCTCCTGAGCTGTAGAAGGAAGGAACAGCCTGGTAGTTAAGGGAGTCCGAGACTTCAGATATATCCACAGTCAGAATCCGTTGCCTTCCTGCTGGTGCTGCCATTCCTGGTCTCATAGCTGTTCATGGCTTGCACAGTATTCCTGCCCTCCTTCACTTTACCCAACACCACATGCCTGCTGCCCCCCCAAGTCTTGACACTACAGATGAAAAACTGGGAATCGTTGGTGTGGGATCCAGCATTTGCCATGGACAAGATGCCAGGATCTCTATTCTTCGGGATGAAGTTCGCATCACCAAACTTTACTCCATAGATAATTCAGAGTGAAGTCCCCACCCTGCACCGAAATCCTGGGAAAATCCTGTAGAAGCAGGAAACTTTGTAACCAAATCCTTTCTCAGAACAAGACAGTGTTCTGCCTTCTTTGGGGCTTCCACTGCAACTAGCTCAAAGGAGATGGCTGAGGCTCACCATTGACTGGTTTGCTTGACCATGGTTGCGGAAGGAACCAGGCAGTGATGGTGTCTGCAAGGCCTGGTTGTTTTTTAATTTTTTATTTAGGTTTGGGGCCACACCCAGCAGTGCTTAGGGGTTATTCCTGCTGGTGCTTAGGGGGAAAATGCAGTGTTCAAGATGAAACCAGGGTTGGCTACAGGCAAGACAAGTGCCTTACCTCCTGTACTAACTCTCTGGCCCTCACTTTTCATTAAATTATAAAAAAAAAAAAATACTTAACTACGTTAAATTATAAGAAGATATACTATCTAAATGTTAGTAACATCAGTTATAGAATATACCAGTATTTTTTTTCTCCATTTCTCGGGTTGTCATCTCACTTCGATGTTGATTGTTTTGTTTTGTTTAGTTTTTTTTTTTTTAAGCACAAAGGCTTTTAACTGATGTCCAAATGAACCGTTTTTTCCTGAGGTTGCTTATGTTCTTCCTTTAGTATCTTAATTAGCCAGCTAGATGAAAACTGCTTTGCTTTGACTACTTGATGAGACCGTGTGGCAGAAGCAGCAGAGAAATTGCAAACTTTCTCAATTTTTTTCTTGATAGGCTTTGGAAGTGATAAAGCAGTTAAAGGAGAATATGAAGATCGAACGTGCTCACATGAGACTTCGGTTCATTCTCCCACTGAATGAAGGGAAGAAGCTGAAAGAAAAACTCAAGCCACTGATCAAGGTTGTGGAAAGTGAAGACTACAGCCAACACTTAGAAATCGTAAGGATTCTCTTAAAATTCTATTCTTCCAGTACTGGAGCAATAGCATAACAGATAGGGCATTTGCCTTGCACGCAGCCAACCCAGGTTTGATTCCCAGCATCCCATATGGTCTCCTGACCACCACCAGGAGTAATTCCTGAGTGCAAAGTCAGGAGTAACCCCTGAGCATCATCGGGTGTGACCCAAAAAGAAAAAAAAATTCGATTCTTCCATCTTTGTGTCCATTTGCCAAAATTCCCTAGTCAGAATTATTTAACAGACATTCAGAAGGTATGAGCAGTAAAGCATTCTTAGAATTCTGCTAGAACGTCAAGTCAGAGGGCAAGCGAAATAGTTCAAGGGGTCAAAGAGGAAGCCTCCCATGCAGCCCACCCCATCCCCAGCTCTGCAGGCCCTAGGGGCCCCGGATTAGAGTGACAGGACTCAAGAGGTATCATATCTTTGATTGGCAAAGAATAGATCTGCCAGCTGATAGGCCAGGAAGGACCTGGCCTTCCCAGCACCTTAGGAGTCCCTACTTCTTCCCCATTCCCAAAAAAGTCAGAGTTGAGTTAGAAATAAATTGTACTTGAACACACACTTTTTTAAATTATTTTTGATGAATTCATGCTTTTGTTTGTTTTGCTTTGTACTGTTTTGGTTCCACACCCAGCAGTGCTCAGGATTTACTCCTAGTTCTCTTAGGAATCACTACTGGCAGATTCCAGAGAACGATATATGGTGGATCGAATCTGGAACCCCAACATTGCAAGGCAAACAACACACCTACTGTACTGTCTATCTGGCCCTGTTGTGTTCATTTTTGGTGGAAGAATATATTATACTCTTAAATCTTTTATGAGGAAAATGGAAAGATTGAAAGTCAGTAAGACTCAATTACCATGAAATATTTTAAGCAACAAAAACGTCATTATCTTTGAGTTTGAACCCCACAGCTTTAGTGTAAATTCAGATATCTGCAGATGCATGTTTCGCGCCTCTTTAGCAAACAGCTCCAGAGGATTATTGAATATTAGACTCTAGATTTGAAATAAGACGTCTAAAATACTCTGGAGTTTTAAAATCCTCTCAAGACATAACATTTGGTCCGAAAGAAGACGTTTAGGGCTGGAGGGACAGTACAGAGTCTAAGGTCTTGTATCGCACACAGCTGAGCATCCCAAGCCTGCCAGATGATGCCCCAGTGGAGAACCAGGTGTAGCCCCCAAACAAAAGACATTTAAGTTTTTTACTCCTTCAGTTATGGATTTCTTAAAAAATAAAAAGAACTTTGAATGATGTGTAATGATAAATATTGGTATTCAAAAACCTGCAGCGGCCCGGCATGATAGTACAGTGGGTAAGGCACTTGCCTTACACGCAGCTGGCCCAGATTCGATCATTGGCCTCCCGTCTTATCCCCTGTGCACTGCCAAGAGTGATTCCTGGGAGCTGGAGCAATAGTACAATGGGTAAGGCATTTGCCTTGCACGCGGACAACCCGGGTTCAATTCCCAGCAACCCATATGGTCCCCCAAGCATCGCCAGGTGTGACCAAAAAAAAAAAAAAAATGTGATTCCTGAATGTAGAGCCAGGAGTAACACCAGACCATCTCCAGGGATGGCCCAAAAAGAATTTTTTTTTAAAAAATCTGCAGTCCTCTAGTCCAGCCACTTCATTAGCAGCAGAGGCTGCAACAGAACCTACCCGCCACCCCATGCTCTGTCTTCTCTGTTGCCCGGAAGGTTGTGTAGAGATGAACTTGGGAAGGGCTATGCGTGGTTGTCCAAGAGAGTCGGGGCTCTGTCTTCTGTGTCCTTAGCTGCCTATCTAAACGCTGTGTTCCATGTTTCAGGTGTGTCTCACTGACCCCGGCTGCTTCCGAGAAATTGACGAGCTAATTAAGAAGGAGACAAAAGGCAAAGGTTCTTTGGAAGTCCTCAATTTGAAAGACGTGGAAGAAGGAGATGAAAAATTAGAATGACACCAGTCTCTTCAGCTTTCTGACACTACAAGGGTTTTCATTTCGCAGTCCTTTCTGTGGTCTGCCAAAATAACTTGCTCACACTTGACGTTTGCTATCTTTGTGTTACACGTGTACACAGACTTTCCTTACTAAGTATTACCATATGGGATTCATTTACTTTCCTTTATAAATTGAGACTTTAGCCAAAAATGAAAAATTCAGTGTACAAAATGCAGAACACTTTGCTTCTGTCCTTGCCCTTGTAGCTTTCCAAGGTGAAAGTTATTTGAGGCAGTCCTTACGAATGGAAGGTTAATTAATTGTAGGAGGACATTTCTGTGACAGGTATTTGCTGAGAAAACATGATGAGTTAATCCTATGTGTGTATAGGATAATTTTCTTTTGTAGCCTAATAGAAAACTTGGATGATGACTTCCTGATTAGCTGGAAAAGAGACAGATACACAGTGACTGGGCAGGAACTGAAGGGGCTTCCTTGACAATACTGCCATGACCTGGGTCAGTCCCATTATAAAGTAGTTTATTTCTGATTTTTAAAGTTTATAATATATATATTAATATGGCTAAAATTATAATCAATAAAACCACTATTTTTATTAATCTACGGCTTGTGTTCCCAGATCACTTCTTACCTCCCTTCTTCCCTGCCTCTTGTAGGGCTGGAATTTCTTAGCAGGAGTAAGTAAATAAGTAGCCAGGATGCTTAGAAAAGACCTGTTGGATAAACACCTGCTAAATTAGCTGGGGCTGTCAGAGATACGGTTCTTAATATTTTAAAATTTTGGTGGACAGATTCTTTTTTTTAACTCATCCTCAAGAGAAATACAGATAACAAATAAAGGTTCATTTCATTATTAAGAATAGTTTTTATTTTAACTAAACACAGTGTTCTTATACCTGATTGGTTTCATATGCACGTAGAATTCACTTGTTACAAGTTCTCAGAAATGTTGTTTTAAAATCATTGAAATTACAAAGCTAAAAAATTTTTTGTATAAAAATAACATGGGTACACATTTGTTTACACTGACATTGAGCTTTGTACTGATACACTTCTTTAAATGTGGCTGATTTCATTTGTATAGTTCATTATTTTATAAAGATGGTTGAAACTTGAAGACAAAGGAAATAGTCAATTGTGAAGTTGTGAAGCTAACACGTTTAGTGGTTTTCATCTGTTCTGTAGAATGGTGGCAGTATATGGAGAAGTTATTACCACTGAACACAAAGTAGGCCTAGATCATGTACCATTTTACTGATATATAAATATTACAAATATTTTTATTACAAAAAATGATCTTTGTTTCTACTTTAGTCATCCACAAAATACTTTTAACAGTTCCTCAGGTGTAAGTTGAGAATCACTGCTTTTACCAGCTTGAACAGTTAAAACTGTCTCAGGTTAATTTTATAATTATTAAATTATTTTAATAATTTGTTACTAAAATGTCAGTCAGGGGGGCTGGAGAGATAGCACAGCGGGAAGGGCGTTTGCCTTGCACGCAGCCGACCCAGGTTCGATTCTCAGTATCCCATATGGTCCCCTGAGCACTGCCAGGAGTAACTCCTGAATGCAGAGCCAGGAGTAACCCCTGTGCATCGCCAGGTGTGACCCAAAAAGAAAGAAAAAAAAATGTCGGGGGCTGGAGAGAGTAGTGTGGGCTGGGCACTTTCCTTGCAAGCGGGTCTAAGTTCCTGGCACCTACCATGGTCCCCTGAACCCCACCAGGAGTAAGCCCTGAGCACTGCTGGTGTGGCATAAAAACCACAATAGCTGTATTTTTAGTGGGAAAAGATATAAGCAATTAGATACTTTTTAATTTTTTGATCCTCCTATAAAAGTGAGTTTCTCTCAAGTGGGGGCTATGTGAACCCCCAGAATATTCCAGGGGCCACAGGTGAAAATTATGTAAAGATGACATAAGAAAATACTGTCAAGAGGTTGAAAACCTGTAGATCAAACCATTTTTTTGATTTGCTTTGTGTTTTGCTTTTTGGGTCACACCCAGCGATACACAGGGGTTACTCCTTGCTCATGCACTCAGGAATTACTCCTGGCCGTGCTCGGGGGACCATATGGGGTGCTGGGAATCAAACCCGGGTCGGGCCACGTGCAAGGTAAATGCCCTACCCGCTGTGCTATCACTCCAGCCCCTCAAACCATTTTTGAACTAAAAAAGGTCTTACTGGGTTGGAGCAATAGCACAGCAGATAGGACATTTGCCTTGCACGCGGCCAACCCGGGTTCGATGCCCAGCATCCCATATGGTCCCCTGAGCACGGCCAGGAGTAATTCTTGAGTGCAGAGCCAGGAGTAATCCCTGTGCATCGCCGGGTGTGACCCAAAAAGCAAATAAAAAGAAGCTCTGAGTTTCTGTTTTTAAAAAGGTCTTACAGCTTGGTCAGAATGGACATTTCTAAATTAACACGTGGTAGTGCAGCTCTTTGCTTTGATGCTTCTCTCATCTCCGTGCAGTTCCTCTAGCCAGTAGAGCCCCATACTGCTTGAAATCCCTTCACAGACCATGAGTTTGCCCACCCTTGCTTTTGGGTTCGCCATTGGTACACACACACACACACACACACACACACACACACACACACACACACACACCAATGTGTTGAGCCTAATTAAATGTGAGGTGATACCTGCACTACATGAGGTCCCTTGACTTCAGAAACTCCATCATTGCAGGGTTTAATCCTGGAGGCCTTTGAGCATCACCAGGTGTGGTTCTGCTGGCCCCTGAATTCTGCCAGGTGTGGCCCCCAACACGACTGGGGTGCCCCTTGTGGTCCCTGGCGTGACAGGGCCGTAGCACTGAACCATCACCAGGTTAGCACTTGGGACGCTTCCAGGCTCCCTGCACACTACTCGACAGGGTTTATCAGCTACAGCAGCATTTCTCAACCAGTAGAGTCGGGAAGTCAGATGGAAATTGTGTAAATACGGGGTCATGGCCCAAGATTAGAGGGGCCAGCCCGTAGGACGGCAACAGAAGGAAGCATTGCTGGAAGTGACAACAGTTCGAAAAAGTTTGAGGAAAGCTTTGTACAAAGGCTACTTGGCGTCACTAGGTGGTTTCTGGTATGCTAAGTTGCCACAACCCTCAGGATATTTGCATCTGCTGCCAGCAGAGGTCCACGTTTCCCCCCAGAATATCCAGTCCAGTCTTGCTCTGTTGGCTGTAAAGAAAATTGCCAATGTTCATATGCACTACCCATACACATGTTTTTAGCCTGCTCACTACCTCAACCCCACCTCATGAGGTTCTAAAGACTTCAGTGGTTGCTAACCCTTATAGTTTGCGTGACTGTTTTCAAATTCAGGGCACTGGTTATTTGAAAATCCTTTCTGCTGCTGTACAATGTATCAAACTCCAGTGGTTGTGGAAAAACTGCCGCTTGCAGCATTTAATGATAGAGATAGCAGAAGCCATTGGCTCTTCGCTCATCACTCCTAGCATTACCCAGCCAACCAGACCTATAGTTCAATATAAAAATCTGAGGCCATAGGGTCAGAGCCATAGTACAGCTGGTGGGAACTTGCCTTGCACGTAGCTGACCCAGGTTTGATCCTCAGAATCCAATATGGCCCTCTAAGCACAGCCGGGAGTGATCCCTGAGCACAGAGCTGGGTGTAGTCCAAAAGAAGCAAAAAAAAAAAAAAATCTGAGATTACAGTGTGCGTCATCCCTGCAGTGCTCAAGGGCCCTCAGGGCCACGCCAGACAATACTCAGGAAGGCCATGCGGTGCCAGGCATCGCACCAATGCTTCAATAAGCTGTTAAGAATATCTCCTCACCCCCAAACTTAAACTTTTATAGTCTTAAGAATATGAAAGTGTTTCACTAATAAAAATTTTTTTTAAAAAATATGAGTTACTAGAAAGTGTTTTGACAATTATGGGAAGACACAATACTTAAAAGAGTAGATATAGTTTTTACTCATTAAAAAACTTGTATGAGGCTGGAGTCAGTAGGGTGCTTTCTTTGCACACATGGTAGACATGGGTTCGATCCCCAGCACCACTTATGGTACCCTGAACCCTCCCAGGAGTGATTCCTGAGTGCCAAGCCAGGAGTAAACCCTGATCATCGCTGGATGTGGCCCCCAAACCAAAACAAAAATATGCATTTAACTTTTCTCCATACCTCTCTAGGATGGTAATAAACAAAGAGCTATGAAAATCCCAAGGCACTGTGTTGGTACTTGATCATATGCACTTGGGGGAGCACAGTTCAACAATAATACCCAGTAATTCTGCTCCTAAATATACTCTTCAAAGAGTTGAAATCATGCAACATGAACAGATGAGTCAGCAGATAAGGGGCCTCAATAATGTACTTTTGGGAAATAATAATACAAGAAGAGATGTCCTACCTCTAAAGTGGCCCAAAGGCATGAAGATCACATTCCTTTGACATACAAATCCTGAACTCTTTGTAGAGGAGAAACTTAGCCCTCACAAAGAGAAGGGTGGACCCTCAGAGAAGAAGTTACAGAAGAAACCATGAGATTATGAAAAGACCATCAACAGCTGCATAGTACTCCATTGTATAGATATACCAGTGTCTTTAGCCAGTCATCTGTTCTCAGGCACTCGGATTTTTTCCAAATTTTGGCTATTGTGAACTGTACAGCAATGAACATAGAAGTGCAGATGTCACTTCAGCTAAACTTTTTTGCCTCTCCAGGATATATTCCCAGGAGTGGTATTGCTGGATCAAATGGGAGCTCAATTTCTAATTTTTTGAGAATCGTCCATACTGTTTTCCAAAAGGGCTGGACCAGTCGGCATTCCCACCAGCAGTGAAGAAGAGTCCCTTTCTCACCACATCTGCACCAACATTGGTTGCCCCTGTTCTTTTGGATGTGGG
This sequence comes from Sorex fumeus, assembly GCF_029834395.1. NCBI lineage: Eukaryota > Metazoa > Chordata > Mammalia > Eulipotyphla > Soricidae > Sorex > Sorex fumeus. Next base: position 5,068,892 of record NW_026606183.1, read on the forward strand.
TCTGTCTCTGTGGTGTGAGGTGATATCTCATTGCTGTTTTGATCTGCATCTCCCTGATGATTAGTGATGTAGAGCATTTTCTCATGTACCTTTTAGCCATTCAGAATTCTTCTTTGAAAAAGTTTCTATTTATTTCATTACCCCATTTTTTGATGGGGTTGGATGTTTTTTGTGGAGTTCAACCAGTGCTTTGTATATCCTTGATATCAACCCCTTATCCGATGGGTATTGGGTGAATATTCTTTCCCATTCTGTAGAAGTCATAAAATTTACATACAAATGTTACTACATGGAAAGTATCATGCTAAGTGAAATGAGTCAGAAAGAGAGGGAAGACATAGAAAGATTGCATTCATCTGGGGAATATAAAATAACAAAATAGGAGATCAACATCCTAGAATAGTCAAGATAAGTTACAAGAGGTTGACTCCATGGCTTGAAGGCCAACCGCACATGCTATGGGAAAGGGCAGCTCAAATGGAGAAGGGAACACTAAGCAAAGGGTGTTGGGAGGATTCTCCCAGGATGGGAGATGCATGTTGAAAGTAGACTATAGACCGAACATATTTGCCACTCAATGCTGCTTTTGCAAACCTTAGCATCCAAAATGAGAGAAAAAACAAAAGGGAATGCCCTGCCACAGAGGCGGGATGGGATGGGGGGATGGGAGGGATGAGAGGGTTACTGGGACCATTGGTGGTGGAGAATGGGCACTGGTGGAGGGACACAATCATTGTATATCCAAAACCCAAGTACAAAAACTTATAAGGTCAACAACTATACCACATGGTGTTTCGCTAAGAAAAAAGAAGAAAAAAGAAAAGACCATCAACAGTCCAAGGGATGAGATTAGTGAAGATCATTAATAGCGCAAGGGAAATACCTGGATTAAGTTTTATGTATGCAAAACCTAGGAAAAAATATTTGGAGAAATTGTATACAAGCTTGTCCTGAATGTCATTGGGGTGGGGGAAGTCAGAGAGAGAGAGTATAGTGGATTGGGTATTTTCCTTGCTTGCTGCTGTTCATGGCGGGTTCGATCTCTGCCCCCCACATGGTCTCCCGGGTCCCACCAGGATGGATCCCTGAGTGCAGAGCCAGGAGAAAAAACTGAGCAACTCTGCATATGGACTAAAAAAAAAAAAAAAAAGATGAAAGCCATTTGGGGCTCGCTCTTCTAGACTGCATTCTCTCTCAAATATAGATTTCTTTTCTCTCGCCCCTCACAGGTTTCATTCAATAAAAACGATTTCTCTTCACTCTTCTGCCTCTTCCTGAAGTTACACTGGTCAGAATTATTCCTGGTGGTGCTGGGGGACTATGTGGGATGCCAGGTCGACTGTGAGCAAGGCAAGCACCTTACCTGCTCTCTGGCCCTAGTTCTCTTCTTTCTGCTCTCATACTTCTGTGTGCTTTGCTGACTACGTGTGCCATCATTTTTTTGAGCTCATTAAAGTTACTCCCTGAGAGGCTGGAATGATAGCACAGCAGGTAGGGCATTTGCCTTCCACCTGGCCAATCCCGGTTCGATTCCCAGCATCCCATATGGTCCCCTGGGCACCACCAGGAGTAATTCCTGTGTGCAGAGCCAGGAGTAACCCCTGTGTATCTCCACGTGTGACCCAAAAGCAAAAAGAAAAAAGGAAAAAATAAGTTACTCTCCGAAAGTATACAGAACTCGTTATTGCTCCCCTGGAACAGGGTAGGATGGGGGGAAGAGAGTGAAATAGTGAGAAAATAGCGGTTCCAGGCAAAAATCCTCCTACCTTCTCCTGGTCTTCAGAGTTTTTCCACAGATAGTTGCTTCTATTTTATTTGCCTTTAGTCCATCAGGCTAAAATACTTGATTCTGACCATTCCATCCTGTTTTCTATCTGCTGAACTCTTTGCCAGAGATGCCTAGACATGATTAAACCTTTTGCCAGGACACAGCTTGGCTGTGGGGACATCACAGTCACAGTCCCTATGAAGCAGTCATTTAAATGAAGTTCTGCTCCAACGAAACCTCCCTCTGACAATGAGGGAAGTCTAAGAATACTTTAGCTTAGCGACACAGCCTAGACAACACTCTCCGAGTCAGTACACAAAGAGCAGAGCTTTGATGTGACAGGATGAAACATTTGCACTTCCTGAAACATCAACAGTCTGCTTGCTTTGGGCAGTCTTCATCCTCATGGTGAGTGTCACAGAGCTCAGACTCTTGATGTTCATAAAGGCAGGAATCTTATTTATGAGACTTTTCTATAATATCAAAATTATTCACTGTCACTGTCACTGTCCTCCCATTGTTCATCGATTTGCTCGAGCGGGCCAAGTAACATCTCCATTGGAGACTTTGTTGTTACTGTGTTTGGCATATCGAATACATCATGGGTAGCTTGCCAGGCTCTGCCGTGCGGGCGAGATACTCTCGGTAGCTGGCCGGGCTCTCCGAGAGGGGCAGAGGAATTGAACTCGGGTCAGCCATGTTGGCTGCGTGCAAGGCAAATGCCCTACCGCAGTGCTATCACTCCAGCCCATCAAAACTGTTATTTCATTATATATGTTATATACTAGTTTCCTAGGACACTGCCATAACAATGTACCACAAACCGAGCAGCTTGGAACAGAAATGGATTATCTCCTAGACAAACCTGGAAGGGAATCCGTTTTCATATCTCCCTTGCTTCCGGTGTTTTTGGTTTTCACTGGGGGGAGGTAGAAGGGGAGGGGAGACACACAACACATCCAGCTACACTCAGGGCCTACTCCTGGCTCTGTAATCAGGAATCACTCCCCGTAGGGCTCAGGGGACTACCAAGGGTGCCTGAGATTGAACCCGGGTCAGCCACTGCAAAGCTGCAAGGCCCCAGATACTGGTGTTTTATCAAAATCTTTGGTGTTTCTGGGTTTGCTATTGCATAAGTTCAACATCTGCCTTCCTTGTCATGTTTTTCTCATGTTGTGTTACTGCCTTCGCATGCAGTTTTCTTTTTTGGCGACTCACTTTTAAATTTCTAAAGAAAGCACAAAGAATGGACTCTTATTTGTTAACTATGCATGCCCATTATTGTACAGCATCTTGAGAATGTATCATCTCTCACAACTGAAACTTTGTTCCTGTTCCACATCAATTACTGGAAGGGTCTTAGGGCAACCATGTAGAGCATCTTCAGGCCTATCAATATGGAATTCAGTGCTCCTGTGCAGTGTGCCTTGTTCAGGTTGTTCACCACCCTATGGTGGTGGCTTGCAGACAATAGCGACTTGTTTGTCTCAGTTTTTGAAGACGGGGAAGTCGAGGAACAGGGATCTGGTGAGTCAGAGTTTGCTGAGAGCCCGCTTCCTGGGTGAGAGATGGCTGTCCCCACATGGCAGAAAGGGCTCCTGTCACTAATCCCATCCTTGAAGTATTTACTTTCAGCACCTAAAATACCTCCCAAAGGTTCCACCCCCAAATGCCATCTTACTGGGGTTTAGGTTTCAGCCTAACATGAATTTGGGAGGAAAAGAAAACATCGATGGAACTGGCTGCTGTTGGAATTCTCTAGAGTCACCTGCATACGGGGATCAAGATGAGATCCAGGTACACCTTGTATCAAGGTGGAGTGTGTGTATTGTCACTTCCCCACCACCACCGTTAATACAGGAAATCTGAAACTTCTTGTATGATAATACGTATCTGTGGTGTTTAGATGTTATTCTGGCTCTCTGAAGGAAAAGACATTTCAATTGTATCACGTTCAGCTGTAAATATAAACAAAGTTAAAAACAGGGATCTGGGACAAATAATGGCTGGGATCTCTGAAAAGAGAACAGGTCAGCGGGTTCATGAGTAAGACCTGAAAGCTGAATGCTGCAGACACTGTTAATTGCTGCAGGAGCTGTTAATTGCTTCCATAGATTAATTCGTGATACTTGAACTATGCAGGAAGTCTTTATTTTTCTTTTTAGTCTTTTATTTTTAAAGAAATGTTAATCATTGTTGGAGCCTGGCACTCGCTTCACTGTGCAGCACTTCCCTAAGAATGCAACTCAGCTGAGGGAAACATACCTTAGTTTGTTCAGAAACAGCTGTCAGCAGGCCTGCTGCAGGAATACGGTGGCCAGGACAGCCACTCCTCTCAGAGCACTCTGTCCCACCCCAACACTGCCGGGAGGTCGTGTCTAGGCTCCGGGTTACGAGACCCACGCATGGCTATAAGAGTTGCTTTCCTTGTCTTGCTTCACTGGATTTGTCAAGTCCTATCTTCCCTTCCTCAGCTTAGATACAGAAATATCAAATTTTCTTTCCGGGGCAGTAAAATTCCTACAAAGAGGACTGCAGAGGTGGAGAGGACCAGTCGGCTACTTTGGTGTGACTTTGATTCTGCTCCTGAGTGTGCTCCTGAGGGGTCTACAGGAGAGCAGCAGGCTAAGGGGATTGCATGCTCTGAACCAGAGGGAGAGGGAGGCCCCCTTCTCAGCAGCAACCACCACAGGACCTGCAAGGTATAAAAGCAGAGTCAACCTAGGCCCCACTAGACAACAGAGCGTTTGTCCTCTAAGGGAGAAGATTGCACACTTGGCAAGACCAGCTTACTAGGAATCACTGCCCTCTCATCCTGATGATAGGTGGACCCTGCACAGAGCAGCAGAGAAAAAACCAAATGTTCATCACATATGTTTTTCCTTACCAAACATCCGTCTGGAAGAAATAGAGACGCAGCAAATAAATTCAGATGTTTTATTCTGTAAAGCACATATGCACATATTTCAAACACAGAAAATTAATCTGGAAGTGAATGCCATAACAGATCAGCTACTGACCATCATGCAGCAAGATAAGTGAAATGATCTGCTGGCCCTCCTAACCCTACAGTGCCCGCAGAAGGGTTGGAAACCAGGATATTGAATTACCTACACACTGCCAAAGAAAACGCAACAGAAATGGCAGGTTCCTGATGAAAAGAAAAACTTACAAATAGAATCAAAACTGATTCAAGTCAAACAGTGAAAGGACAAAAGGAAAAAAGGAAAAGAGATCAATATGATCTGAAACAACCATTTTAATAGTAAGTTGCTGACCTTCTGTTGGACCTTATCCAGTCCAAGGTGCCTGAGGATGAGCGAGTGCTCCTGTGCTGGGTCACCCCTGGACGGCAAACAGGCCCTGTCTGTGACACTCTCCTCCTGCAGTCGCCAGCCAGACCCGGCGGTGTCCAAGTACTAACGGATCCTCTGGGCTTCCTGAGGCTCCAGGGAAGTCCCCGGTCATTAGACTTCTTCCCAGCTCCCCTGGGCTCCCAGCCTCCCCTACCTCCCTTGGATACCTGCGTGGCTCTGGGCTCTGAACTCTGGATTACCTGCTAGGGTGAATGCTGGGTTTTAAACTGTGTCCTAGCTTTACCACGAATTAGATCGTCCAGGCACCTGAGGCCCTTCCTTTCCTTCCTTTCCTAGCTACAGATTCCAGCCATTCCCTATTCGACAAACAAGGGGGGTTAAAATTAGCCAACATGCTGGATTGCACAAACCAGTGAAACTGACTTCTTTTGCCTGCCTTTCTCCTTTGATATTACTTCGTCAGTTATAAATCTAATCCTGTAACTCCACTTCGATGGGATTCCATCAATTCGGTAGCAGCTTAATCTAAAATCTGTTGGTCTTAATGATGCCGCGTTTGTAAAGGTCAAGCCAAATAAATGGCTCTTTCTCTATCTTACCTCATCAGAGCCTCCAGTCTCTAAAGAGAAAACCAAATGAACAAATTAGCCATGCATCATTAAGCAACTCGTAACAGACAAAAAAAAAAAAAAAAAACAACTGGATAGACAAGTCATTATCACGCTTGAAATGTACTAAAAGGAAAAAAGGATTACAAACATATCTAGTTACTATGGTGATTATTTTAACCATCTTCAGTTAAAAAACAACTGCTTTCCATTCAAGAATGCCTGCGATAAACATACTGGGCCAATACATTTCAGACTGTAGGACTGATTCTAACTTAGAACAGACTATACGCCAAGAGTTAAGAGATAGAAGAACTGACAGTCATGTCTAAGGTTTTATTTGCCCTTTTGCTGGAACAGTGCTTGGGAGAACACAGAAATCACTAATGATGATGAGTTATTAAGGCAAAGAGCTAAAAGAGCTATCGATTTTTTTTAATTGAAAAGAGAAAAACAAAAAATAAGTACAGGGAAAAAAAATCACACATTTTTAAATATAAATGAAATATAAATGGAAATGGATTAAAAGGAAAAAGAAAGCAAAAACTAGATCATCAAAATGTTACTAGGAAGCGCTTTTGGTTTTCCTAGTAAGTGGCTTTGATTAAAATTTCACAGGCATATTTGTCACATCATCCAGCATTGTTACCAGGAAATGTTACTTTTTCTTCTGACCATTCCTTAATTGTAAAAAAAGGAGAGTTCATCTCCTCTTCAAAAACACCAATTAACTATTAAACCAAATCATTCTTTCTTTCCATAATGTTATCTGCATTCCAGAAAAGGGTTAAATTTATTCTAAAGTCATATTGTTATTTTCAAGCCTCTAGCGCAAAGAAACTGCTGTAACTATTACAATGAAAAGAATGAGCAACAGAGGAGAAAGGGGGAGACATTCTGTGCCAATTCAAGCCATACTTCTCACCAAAGTGGAAAATGAAACTTAAGATCTTTATTGTGTAGTGACTCTTAAGTACTTAACTTTTTACTCAAGATAAAAAAGCGTAAGTCTGTCCTAACTAGAGCAGTATTAAAATGTAACTATTGTACTTTTTTTCTTCAAAGGGAAAAAAAAACTGATAAAGATAGGCATGTTTCCTTGCAAGCAAAACAGAGAAAACAGTACTACTGTTGTTACTATGATTTTTAAGCCACAGACACATAAAATCCACAAAATGGATCGGTGGCTTTGGAAATGCAGTATCATATCAAAGGCGCAGACTGTTTTGAACAAAAGCAAACCTCAACCCCACCAGTAACGAATGCCCGGTGACCTCTTAAAAGACAGCGTGGCACGATTTGCTCCAAGAGCAAGACCACCACTCCCCTTTGGCGCTCCAAGAGAACATCTTGCCAAGTGTACAGGTGAGGCTGACGGCTTCTGGCTGCGCCCAGTGCAAAGCACGTGCATCATTGGACCAATTTCTGAATAGATTTTTATAAATATATACAAATCAGTTACAGGCACTTTGAAATGTCTTTGGCTGGAATAACCCAACATTGCGAGATAATGTATTCACAGAGTGTCCAGGCCCAGGCTGGGTTCAGCAGGCAATGATTATGGTTCCTCAGTCTCTCAGCAAGCCACCAGCTGGGGGGTTAGGCATCAGCCAGAGCCACCTAAAGAAGACCACAAGATAAGCAAACGGTCACACCGCAGCGCTAAGGTAACTAGCCCCGCCTCTCCTGGGCTCTACCCAAAGACATGCACATTCGCTTCAAGCCAGAGAATCACGAAAACCCTATGAAAATCCTTAAGAAATCCCCGAGGTTCTTCTCATCTAGGACAGAATCATTTCCTGCCGTGTCACAGACCAGCTGTGCTGAGGACAGAATCCGCCGGTCCAAAGCCTTAATGGGTATACTCTCAGGCCCCTTCTCCGTCCTTTCCCCTCCGGACTCCTTTCCAACCCTGATTTCTTCCTGTGACCTATGTCCTACCGACTGGCCTCCTAGCTTCATGCTGTGGCCCCATTTATGCGATTTTCACCTCGGACTATTCTGGGGATCCACAGTGGGCCCTCTGGCCCCCAGCTGAGAACCACTGCACTAAAGCAAACTCCCCAAGGGGTGACACCAACTCCCAAGGCATGGGACCGCCAGTGGGGAGCAGCCACTGCAGGGACACATCAGGTGGCTCACTTAGAGGAGAGTTCAGGCAATTGGGGCGGACACCAAATCATGTTTTTTTTTTTGTTTTTTAACTTAAAAAGGGGTCAGTAGGCTAAATAATTTGGGAACCCCTGCTCTACGCAAGGCTTCTGAACCCATTTCCACCTGTAATCCCTTTAGGTTGAAGAAATGAAATATGGGCAGATACTGCAACAAACACCCCCAGATTTATTCCCTAGTTGATCTTAAATTTTGGTCATGTGCATTCAGAAACCTTTCATTTTTGCCAAATTTTTCACGACAACACATTCAGTTACCTGATCCTATATGAAGTCACAGACCACAGTTTAAGGCTCTCTAAGAAAAAATAACGTAACAGAACTAGACAGGTCTTTCTGTGTAAAGACCTCTAGCAAAATGCTGAGCCAGACTCCATCCACATCTCACCTTCTCAGGGCAAAACTCAGGATTGCTCTGACGCAATTTGCTTGGTCTGCCTTTGATAACAGCATAGCAAAACATTGTTATCACCATCACGAAGAGAAAGTAACTGGTGTGCATGAGGTGCAAGTTTATTAATGAACGGTCATCCTAGAGAGAAAAGACAAGAAACATCTGTACCGGGTTATCAGAACATCTTAATGCCGTATTTCTAGACCCAGGGCTCAAAATCTCTAGACTTATCTCAACTTTAACTCTCTTTGGGGGAAGATGGGGCTTCTCAAACAATGCCCGGGGGCACAGGGGCCACTCCTAGTGATTCCAAGTCAACTAGATCAGATGGTTCGATGTTTGAGCCCAACAGTGCTCACCAGGGTAACATTTCGAGGCACAAGAGAAGGGAATAAGGTGTTGGGGATCCAGTGCATGGCCTCAAACATGGAAGGCATGAGCTCTACTTCTTTGCACGATCTTCCTGGCCCCTCAAGTTTAATCTTTTAGGTTTGTCTGGGACCACAACTGCCAGTGCTCAGGATCCCACAAAAAACAGTCTATGAAAACCAGTCCCACTCTGTGCTCAGGAAGATGTCTGGTAGTACTTGAGGGACCATATGCAGTGCTGGGGACTGAACTGCAATCAGCTATGTGCTAGATGAGATAGACTTCCTGTACTCTCTCTCCAGCCCACAAATTTGTTTTTCTATTTTAATTATAATAGTTCAAGTCAGATATTTATAAAAGTAGTGTTAATGCTATGGCTTTGATGTACACAATTACCACCACTCAACACCACCCAAGGACCCAAGACCGTCCACCAAAGTCCTTCATGCTACTCTAGCCCACCTCCGCATTCCATAGCCCAACACTGTCCTTAGGTTATGTAGTGTCTATCCCACATCCCATACCCCACCCCAAAACATTGGTAATCCTGGTTTTGTAATCTAAATCAAGGCTGTCATCTATTTTAATTCTTTAACTGGAATAGTCCTGTTCTCTATCTGTCTTCTAAATATTAAATCTGGCTCTCATTCTGCAATGAGAAGGTATTCCAGAGGATTTCTTAAGCAGCCTTCTGCCGAGATTTCTGCACCCCTACTCTATGGGAACACTCAGCCCCCTCCCCTAGAGGTTCTCTCCTGAGAAGCTTCCAGGGAACCGGTCTTTAACACCTATGTGTGTCTGGTTTCATACCCCGTTCCTCTCCTGTGAGCTTCAGACCCCCTCCCACCTACAACTAACTACCTGATGGGCAGAACAGTCTTCCTAACACTCTGCTCTACAAATCCTGGAAAGCGCATCCAAGAAAGTGACTGCCTAGCCTGAAAAGAAAGTCTAACTACCCCAGGAGGCTTCCACCCACTATCCAACCTGATCACAGCTCACTCCTGGCAGGGCTCTAGCCTACAACTTCCACAACTTGATAGAAAGTGGACGAGGGGGAAAAATAAGAGGCTGCAGAGAGAGCTCAAGGTCAGGGGTACCTACCTTGTATACAACTAGGGTCAGAGCACTGCCAACTGTGGTCCTAATGAGCCAGAGCTGTGCCACAATGCCCGACTGGAGTATTAAGCAAGCAGGAGTGTCCCTAAGCACTGCATGGGCAATACCCTAACACACCCTTCCCCACCACCCCACCCCCCGCCAAAAAGAAAGAAAATAAATCCATGTGACATGCTCACAGAAAAAGAACATTTAATTAAAAAAAAGAGAGAGAGAGCAGTCTGCTAAAAGTAGACACAAATCTAAGAAGCTAAAAGTGGCACATCACCCACCAATCTAGGTTAGTCTTCTTTCCTGTTTCTCAGTAGGTAAAATTCTATTCAGTACCTCTCAATATCAAAGTCTCACTCAACTTCTCCATGTAGGTGAAGCTCCTACCTTTCTGAATTCCAAAAGTACTATTTAAATCCAATACTGACATAAGCTAAATGTTCTTCTTGGAATAGCTGTTAGCATGCTTAAAACAGCACAAGTATCTCCCACAACACCCAGGGGTCAATCAAGAATAACTGCTGAGTGAAGCAGCAAAGAACAGAGCAGAATGTCCTTAGGCAGGGTCAGGGGTGTGGTTCAAGGGGCTGAGCACATGCCTCGCATGTAAGAGGTCCAAAATTCAAACCCTAGCACAAGGCTCCTTGAGCCTCTCTGGAGTGGCCTTGGGCCCGCAAGCACGACTGGGTGTGGCCCCTGCTTTAAGACATTTTTAGGAAAATAAATTTTAAAAGAATTTCCTCAACTTCAAGGGTGGCACATTTTCCCAAGTCTTGTCATTCTGCCTCATCTTCCAATCCAGAAAGAAATCCAGAATGGCAGGGACCAAGCTAACCCAAAAAAGTTAAAAAAAAAAAAAAAAAAAAAAAGCTACTTCAACAATTCACAATTCATACAACGTCTTCACTTACATCTGGAACAATAACGGTCAGCTTGGGATTTAAAGCATGATACACTTTTCCAATGGCGCCCTTGTAACACCAGAAAGGATTATAATCTTGAGCATATTTTGTGTTGGCATCTCTGGCAGTCGTGAAGATCTTGTACCAGAGCGTGGCGTTGCTGTACGTATCAGGAACACAATGTGGTGGCTGTCTGCAAGGGAAGAGAAGCAGAGACACATGCTCTGTAGTCTGAGACATTTACAGGTTTCCCTTAACACTGAACAGAGCCACATGTGTAAAAAAGAGACACACACATGTTTCTCTGAGATAAGTACTGTCATGTCCCTAGTTCAAGAATTTTTAAAAACTTGAATGAACATAACAGGTCCTACAAGAAATAAGCATCTGATATAAATGAGTCTGAAGAACCTCTGCCTTCAGAATCCAAGCATGGTCCTCCGACTTACGATGCTGCCAAAAGGAGCAACTTCTTTCAAGTCTATTTTCTCAAATGATCTAAATGTCTTAAAGTCACAACTGGAAACTTTATATACAACCATCTCCATCACCCGAGCAGCAAAGTATCTTATCTTTCCTATCAAACCCCAAAAGTCTAAGATAAACACCGGGATAATTATTAGTTTAAAATAAAATCCCTTGTGGGGCTGGAGAGATAGCACAGTGGGTAGGGCATTTGCCTTGCATGCAGCCGACCTGGGTTCGATTCCCAGCATCCCATATGGTCCCCTGAGCACCATCAGGAGTAACTCCTGAGTGCATGAGCCAGGAGTAACCCCTGTGCATCGCCGAGTGTGACCCAAAAAGAAAAAAAAAAAGAAAATAAAATCCCTTGAATAAGCTACATTTTATATTCCATGTATTTGCAGATCTTTCGCTCTTTTCAGAGGGAAAAAACACAGTTGTTCCTTAAGACATTTCAAAAACAGTATTTTGTACTTTGAAAACAAAAACAGATCATCATTTCCCCCCTTTGTTTTGTCTTCTTCTTCAATTGTACACTTGCTTTCAATTGTAAAAAGATCTAGACAATGGAAAAAAACAAAATCTTCCTTTTCGAGATCCTAAATTAACAGTTATTCTGGTCACAGACCAGAGCTCTTATCTTTCCCAGATGTGCTTATTCTACAAACAGGATAGGCAGTTTAAGAACACACAACCACCGGGGCTTCTACTACTTCATTGAAGTACTGACTCTGATAATTATTTGTAGAAATTCTATCTGCAGAATCCCAGGTTTCCCGAAAGTTCTTTACATAAACCCATGTCAGGAACATCCTGCGAATTCGCTCCAGCACCCCCCTCCTGGTAGTAAATGGAGTCTCTCGCCCACATCCGCTTGGGTCAGAAAACCACTTACACTGTGACAGGGAACACACCGGGGTTGGCTGTGAGGGTCATGCAGGCTGTGAACACCACCTGCTCACAGTGACTGTGAAGGGCACAGTCGTCCGAACTCCACGCTGTGGGGAGGGTAAAGGTAATGTTTATCTCCTCGTGGGCTTCCCTGCCTAGGAGAAAGAAACCATTTTTTGGTAAGCAAAGGCAAAAATTTATGTATTACTCCTGGGGCCCGAATGAATCCTGATACCAACACCACCCAGGAACCACCTACAGTGCACAGAAGCACAACACCTGCTTTCGAAGGATCGAAGAAACAACTGCTCTGAGACCACTGTGAGGCCTGCTCACCCAGCAGTGCCACGAAGCGCCAGATGGAGAAAGATCACCTCGAGCCAGCGCCTGGCCCAGCGTCAGGCCAAAGTGCAGGCCGTGTCCACGCTGGAAAGCTGGGTTGGGTGGACTGCAATCACCACTGTTCTAGCGTTTGGACAGCACTCCTATCATTTTCTATCTGCTTTTATATGTGATTTTTCACTTAAAATTTACCACTCACTCACAAACGGGACCAAAAGAGTGTTGCGAGTTTCCTTTTCTATGCCAGGAGACTGAGGGTGAGAAGGTTACAGGCTAGTAAGTGATGGAACGTAAATGAAAATCAGGAGTCCCACCACAGTGCAAGGAATAGGTCTACTTGCAGAACAGAAACCCAGAACTGCCTTACCTTATTGCCACAGGATCAGCTCACCATGACAGCAAAGAGAAAGCGGGAAGACACTCTCATGTTCACTTAAGGACATTTTTGGCTTTGGGGCCACACTCAATGGTAGTCAGGGGCTACTCCAGGCTCAGTGCTCAGGAGTTGCTCCTACTGGTGCTCAAGGAACCAAGCGGTGCCAGGGACCAATGCATGCAAAGCATTGTTCTAGTCCACTGAGCTCTCTCTGGGCTTCCTTTAAAGACTTGAAATGGTTCTTGGTAAACAAAGAAACCAATGCTTACTCTTTCAAGACCGGAATCTCCAGAATGTAGCCTTTCGGGATCATAACACCTTCTCAACAACTAACTTATTTCTTTCTGGGTATGTGTGTGGGGGGGTGTATGCATGGGTGTATGAGGGGGAGGGGTCATAGCTGACAGTGCTCAGGGGCTACTCCTGCTATTGCTTGGAAAACCATGCAGTGCAGGGGATTAACCCTGCACCTGCCACATGCAAAGCAGATGTTCCAGTCCTTTAGACTCTCCCAGCACTCTGATCTGATTTTTAAAACGAACAAGTGTGTGAGTGTATATATAAATACATATCATCTTTGTGCCAGGAACTACTGTCAATTCTTGGCAAATATTAAGTCATACATGTCTATGCTACAGTCCCAAACTTCCACAGAAACGAATAGATTGTAAGTTTTTCTCTATTTCTTCCCAGCCACAAAAACAATGCTATCATAGCTTAATGCTGAGCTAATTGTGCACAGCTCAATGGTGAGCTAATAACGGAGTCCAAAAATCTGTCGATGAACAACAATAGCATGCACTGAAAACTCCAACAAAAAAATGGAAAAAAAAGGAAAAAGTTGTCTGTTAATATAAAACCAGAAATAGCCCGTGCAGTTTCTTGCCCTTTTGGTAAGAGTCTATTGCGTGTCCAGCACTTTATTAAAATAAAGATGTAGCAGATATGGCTCCTTAACATCACTTACTTGAAACTCAACAAAAGGTGAGACACATGCAAATATAATCTGAGTAAACCCTAGCTGCTAGGCATCGGCCTTAAAACAGGGGCTGCCCGTGACAGTCTGAGAACACAGTGACTACAGATACCTGAAAGTCCAATCTGATGCCCTAAAATGGTCGAGTATAGATGAGTGACATTTCGGGAGTATCCTCCAAAGGGTTTCAGTGGGTCCAGAGTCAGGGTGATTGCAACCGAGATGTTAATTGGGCCTGAATCCTCCAGGGCCTGTGGGGATTGGGTGGACACTCTGGTCTGCCCACTGGTCATTGTGCTTTCTGGAGTCGTGGTGTCATTTGTAAGATGCTTTAATGTCTCATTCTCTGATACACAGAAGTCCAAATCATTAAACCTCAGTAGAAAAGTATTCCAATCCTTCAGGAATAGGAGAAAGAGAAATCAGTCTGAGTAGTCCAAAAGCGCAGCCACCACAAAAAAGAGTTACTTTGATATCACACAGGAACAGAGAAACTATACTTCACAGTCAGGCTTTTAATTTAAAATAACAATGACCATAAAGCATCACCCTCTTTAGACTGGCCTAGCGGTGGAATTTTCCAAACCCTTTCTATTCAAAATCTAAGAAACTATTCTGGACTGGCATGAGGTAGTAAATAAATGTAAGATAAACCAACTTGTACAAGAAGATCAAACAGCCTTTATACTTCAAGTAATCTACCTTCAGAATCAAACTTGATTGGAAAAAAAGAAGCTTGAACAAAAGAACTAATCCAAACTCATTAAGCAGTTACATCACTATTATTATTATTGTCACTTTTGTTTGTTTTTGCACCACACCCGGTGGTTCTCAAGGCTCTTGAATCTGCATTCAGAGATCATTCCTGCGGGCTTGGGGGTGCCAGGGATCAAACCCAGGTCAGTTGCACGCAAGGCAAGCGTCTACTTACTGGACTATTGCTCCTGCCCCTATAATTATTTTTTAATAAGGCTTTATTGATTCTTTTCAAAAGGTCAATTCTAGACACCTTATGTTCTCTCTCGTTAAGAGTATGAAGCCACAGGAAGTAACTCAAGTCATGAGTTGTTTTTCTCCTCCATCATGAAATTTGGATGCTATGTGAGAATAAGAACAATTTCAAAAGGAAGGAGAAAAAGTATTTTCAGACTTCAAAAGATACACATACTCTCTACTAATGGTTTTAAGTCTTAAGTGAGCTTAAAGACACATATAGCTTATTGTAGTGAGAACAATAATTAGTATCCAGTAGAATCTTACTGTTAGCAGAAACCCATGGATGAACTCATGCTGAAATGGCAACAACACGCCTATCTCCAAGTGTTAAATATAATGTCTCCCAAGTAACATTCATTTACAGAGTTGCCAGAAGTGAAGACAACCTGAATTATACAAATTACTCTAGCACAGGTAGGAATTAGAAGCGCCATCTGAATTCCAAGCAGTCGAGAGCGAGCCTGCCTTTCTAGCATCAGTACAACCATCTATTAGCACTGAGCAAGACTGCAACTCCATGTGTTAACTTACAGCTCTTCTAACACCGACAAACGAAGTCAACAAATCTAGAGGGTGGTAAGTGGAAAAGAATATTCTACCTCACCCTCCGTTCCAGACACAAGGATACTGAGGTGCACATCAAATTAGGAACTCTTCAGTTCCATAGTTGTAGGCAGAATCAGGATTATGTGTCTACAACTTTTCCAATACTCTTTCCTGGGACTTGGGGACCTCATATGAAACTAAAACCACAAAACTAAGAATAACCAAAATTCTGCAGCAATCTGAAACAGCTTTCCCAGAGAGCTCAAGTCCATTTTAGCTATTAGGGACAAATTAACCAGGCTACACCCTAACGACTAGATCAGCTTAGAGTAGACCTCTGAGGAAAAGCACTTGCCAGAATGCTTCACACTTTAGCAGTGAACACAATGTTCATTTCAGCCCTAAATTAAGTTGTTTTTTCTTTTTTTGTACAACCTCTAAAGATACTGGCAAGGTAGAGTCTTCTAGAACTCTTCTAAAACTCTTCTAAAACTCTGGTTTCTCTCTTCTAAAACAGAAAAAATACTCTTTGAAAGGATTTCACAGTAAAAATAATTGAAACTTCTTACCTTATTATTTTTTTATTTGGGGGCTACACTTGGCTGTGCTCAGGACTTACTCCTGGCTGTGGGATGGCAGCAATTCTGGGAGGATGGCAGAGGGTTGGGACTATATGCAGTGCTGGAATTGATATTGAGTGGACTGCACACAGGAAAGTGCCCTACCCCTAAATTTACTATTTTAACTGTGTTAGAGTCCACAAATGAAGGTCGACCCTCCTGCTAATATCACTAAGAACAATGGCTTTCGTCCTCTGTAAATCTGAGGACTGGTACCTGTTTGCAGATTGGTGGCTGATCTAGAATACCACAAAAGACAGCTATGATCACCATTACACGGCAAACACAATGCACAAACCCAATAATGTCAACCCAATCCCCAATCTCACTGTAAGCAATGACCACACACCAAAGAAGCAAAATTGTGAGAAGGTACTCAAGGACTCTATGAAGACAGGAACTAATTTGCCTAAAAGAAACTTCATCCGCCAATAATTTCAATTTATTATTTTAGCATGACTGCTAATGTATAGAACAAATTTATTAATAGATACAGTGTCATTCATCCCTATCAAATATTATTAATATTGCTTTATGCTGTGAAAAACACCAATCTTTCAAAATCTGCCCAAGTATTTAAATTATGATATGCCTAGAACAAGTATTAGAAGGTAATGTGATAATATATTTAAATTTACCAAAATGTAAAATCTAGAAGTTGAGTTTGTAGATAATACTTTCCTTGCTTTAATAAATGTATTTAAATTTACTCCTCTAACTTCTTTAGGATCTCAATCCCATTTTATCTAATGAAAAAAGCTACCTGTACAGTTGATCATGTTGAGGGCGATACAGTTTTAAAATAACGGGGCCTGAGTGATAGTACAGCAGGTAGGGTTTTTGCCTTGCATACTTGGGTTCAATCTCTGACACCCCATATGGTCCCCCAATCCCCGCCAACTGCCAGATGTGGTCCAAAATCTTAAATAACCAAATAACAAATGTTTACATGTGTTTTGTTTCATGGGCCACACCTGGCAGTGCTTGGCAGACCATGTGGTGCTGCGATTACACTGGGGTGAGACACATGCAAGGCACCTGTACTTGCCTTAACTAACACCTGGACTCCCTCTCCAGCCCATTTAGAACTTTTGAACTGTAACAACATGCTAATTTAACACAAATATAAGGGGAAAAAAAGCTACTTCTCCAACTTTCTGACACACCACTCTACAAGTATGCTTTTCAACACACAGCCTGTAAGAAATGGTAGCATTATTTAAAACAACTATCTGATGAGGTATTTCCATCAAGTCGCAGGAAAATGAAAACAAGAAACTACAAATAAATACTGAACTTTTTCCCTGGGACTGAGGAAAAAAAAAAAAGTGGTGAGCCAAAATGGTATTTTCCCACTCTAAAAGTCTAGTCTGGGAGGAACACCTGGAACATACTGTACCTCTGCCATTTCTGGTGATTTAATCTCCTTGATTTTGAAGAAATAGCCCAGGGTCAGGAAAGCTATTGCCATGGCGCTCACACTGATCATGAAGACCACCAAAGGAGGCCGACTGCTGATGTACAGCTTCAGGTTCTCCAGGGGGTTGATGCTGAACATTATTCTGACCAGCTCCACCTGAAAGGAAATCATCAGAAGACTCAGACTAACTTGGCAAAAGAAAGCTTTATTCTCACTTTTGGTTTCTTGAATAGCACAGGGAGATCACGGAATGGTCAACCTGAGAAACGTTTGATAATAAATCCACTCGAAAGACTGCAATTAAAAAACAATCCAGCTACTCAATGTCAAATGTCATCACTTCAAAGTAAAATATGCCTTCTGCTGGAGTCTTCAAATTATACTAAACACTTGCTACTTCCATTTTTAAAGTGTTATAAGTAGGTCAACATGACACAAACATATGCCAACACACATAAGAAAAGAGATGCTCTAGTCTTCTATCATTGAAAATTCTATTTAACAACATTCTGTCTGCCTGGTGTAAAGTACAGTCAAGCCAAATCCAATACCAAGTACAGAAAGCCACTCAATAAATATTGAATTCCATCAGTCCTTTACTTAAAGCCTTTGTAAAGTTTCCTACTGACCCTAGGGCGAGGCCAGTGACATCTGTATTGGTCCACATTGTTTCAGGATCCTGAAGCCCCAACCACCTCAATGGCTGCATCCCCATCAACTTCCTTTCCTCCCTCATGGTGTTCTGGCCACAACAGTCTTGTTATTTTTTTTAGATCAGTCATCAGTTTCTGCAAGAAAGTCACCTGGAAAGTGGCACTGAACCTGGAAATCAGCTTGGGGAACACTGTCTTCTGGACAACACTGTCTTTCCTACAGACCAAAAGCCTTGGATGCTCTCAATTGACAGAGGTTGTCTTTCACTTATTCCAACAAATTTTCAAAATGTAAGTTTGTATTTCTTTTGATAAATTTTATCCCCATGTACTTCCTTTTTCTTGAATTCTTTTTTAATGGCTTAGCTGAAGTCTTTACCTCTGCCAGAAATGACTTTAAGAATTTCCACAACATTATTCTTCCATAATCTTGTTTGCCCATTAGTCAACTCCTCGGAGAGACCTTCCCTGCCCATCCCCTGCCCCCAGTCTCTTGGTCCCCTTCACACTGTTTAGTACCAGTCAAAAGTACAATTAATTTTCATTTTTAATTTTGGAGAAAAAGATGTATGAAGAGACCTTAAGAACTAACAGCATAACAGCAAACATTTGCAATGTGTGCTGTGTGCTTATTTGTCCTCAGATGGATCTCTGTAATGCCAAAAAAAAAAAAAAAGAAAAAGAAAATTCTCTCCTCTATCCTAAAGGTAACCCCAGTTCTTCAATTGGCAAGTACACATGTTCCACGCACCTTTATACTTTTTAATGTATAAGAAGATACAATTACTGCACTGCCAACTGAAAAGTTGGAGCAAATACGCTTGTGCTATGTTCACTCAACATTCTGTTTCTAATTTGTTAATCTTTGTAGAAATCTAGTCCCATCAATTTCACAGCAGTACAGTATGCAATTGTTTTATAGTTAAGTTGTCCCAAACTGAGGTGTCCAGCTAAGTTCTTCCCTGTTGCGCTTACAAAGACACTGCTGTAGGGGCGAGCACAACGGGTGACAGGGCAAAGGCCGTCTGCATCCTGTCTCTGCTCTCTGACTACTGTCCAAGCTGTGCCAGTTTCTACATTTCCCCAAATCGAGAAACTTTTCTCTCCTTCATAAGCTTTAAGTTTAATCCTATTGATGTTAAATACCCCAAGCAGCTAAGTTTTAATATAGCTTATATTGTCTACCATAGAAGATTCTTGAAATTGGTTAACAGCTAAACTAAGATATAACTCATATGTCATAAAGTTCTTTTGTGTAAAGAATCCACTTCAGAGACCTGGACAGCTGGCACTATAATAATGTTCGAACATTTTAATAATCTCTTAAAGTAACCTTCTACTCTTTGACAGTGATCATGATTCCCATCAGCCCATAATCAACCACTGAAATATCTTAATAGGCTTGTTTTGTTTTGGGTCTACACTCAGCAATGCTCAGAGATTATTACTCCTAACTGCACTCAGTAACTGCTCCTGGTGGGGCTCAGGGGACCATATGGGGTGCTGAGGATCTGCCAGGAGCCAATATGTCAGTACAGCCTGACCTGCAATCTAAGACTAATCTCTTATTGAAAAATGTTAAGATACATTGTGTAAGTTTCTGAGCTATGCCCGGGATAAGTGCCATGAACCCACCCCTAATGAACCCACCCCTAGGGCTCACACCATGATTTACTGAAAATCTGCATGCTTTGTTAATTCCTCATTTTGCCCACTTCCTCATGTAATCAATTATATAAGGCTAGCTTGGGAGAAATAAAGTTGGAGCTTGATCAGAGTCTTGACTTGCTCCCATTCTTCTCTCTCTCTCTTCCCCCCCCTCCCCCCGCCACTCGCGCACCCTCTCCCAGTCATTCATCCACGTTGACTAGTCCCACAGGTCAGGGCAGGGATCAAACCTGGGTTGGCTACAAATAAGGAAAGTGCTGTACACACTGGACTACTGCTATTTCATTTCATTTCATTTCATCATCCTGTTATTCGTCGATTGCCTCAAGCAGGCCCCAGTAACGTCTCTTTCATTCAAGCCCTGAGATTATATTCAAGGCTCTTTAGGAGAATGAGACCCATCATTGTTACTGGTATTTGGCATATTTGGTGCGCCACGGGGAGTTTGCCAGACTCTGCCCTGTGGGCAGGCTACATTCGATAGCCTGCAAATTTGTCCAAAGTAGGAATGAGATAATAAGATGTCATAAAAAAAAGTTCTGATAAGATGTTGCACGGCCGCGGATGCGGCCGCGCGGTTCCGGAATCTGGATTTTATAGTCTCTGAGTCTTGGCCGCTGATGGGATTACACGGTGCCAGGGGGCCAGGTGGTGGGTGTGACCCCCGCCTGCTGGAATTTGGAGGATCTGGGTGGAAGATGCTCGACTCCAATCCGAGTAGGCTTGGAGGTCTCGGCCCCGGAACCCGCGTGGCTTTGTCCCTCTGCCAGTACCTTCATGTGTGTGGAGAGTGGTCTCAGCATGGTGGTGGCTAGTCCTGGAGGTCTTCGGCTGCCAGAGCCCCAGTCGGGGCGGGGAGGAAAGCTCAACCCGCTCCCCTCCAAGCGGTCCCAGCGAGGAACACCCAGGCGTGGGGGCAGAAGACTGCACTGTTCTCGTCCGGGATCTGGATTTTATAGTCTCTGAGTCTTGGCCGCTGATGGGATTACACGGCGCCAGGGGGCCAAGTGGTGGGTGTGACCCCCACCTACTGGAATTTGGAGGATCTGGATGGAAGATGCTCGACTCCAATCCGAGTAGGCTTGGAGGTCTCGGCCCCGGAACCCGCGTGGCTTTGTCCCTCTGCCAGTACCTTCATGTGTGCGGAGAGTGGTCTCAGCATAACTACTGCTATAACCCCTTAAATATCTTCTATCTCTAAAGATTTGTCTATTCTGGGAATTTCAAGTAAATGAAATTATGGGATATGTAGTCTTTGGTGATATTTCACTTAGTGTATTTTTTTCTTTTTGGGTCACACCCAGCGGTGCACAGGGCTTACTCCTGGCTCTGCACTCAGGAATTACTCCCGGCGGTGCTCGGGGGACCATAAGGGATGCTGGGAAACGAACCCGGGTCAGGTTCAAGGCAAACGCCCTACCCACTGTGCTATCACTCCAGCCCCCACTTAGTGTATTTTCAAGGTCTATTTAATGTTGGAACAGTAACAATACTTCACTACTTTTAATTGCCAAGATTATTTATGAAATATTACTCATAAACAATATCCACTCATCATTTGATGGGAAAATCTCTATCATGAATAATGGTGCTATAAAAATGTAAGTCATGGAATGTTTTTCTCTCTTTTGGCTGGATACTTATGAGTGACACTTGAGTCATACGTTAAAACTCTGTTTAACCTTCTGAGAATCTGCAATTGCTCTTCCATATGTGCATTCTCAGCAGTGTAATGATTCTTCAATTTCTCTACTTCTTCAACACTTACTCTGGCTTTTTTTCAAAGTTTACATCTATCCACTTTATGCCTCTGATACTTTGCAAATTCATTTTATTTTCTCTATACATCATATATTTTCATTTTTCTCCCACAAGTTTTATTTTTTACTTTTAATCTCACTGGAATTAGACAAGTCTGCAATGAGGTAGGTTTCTTTTAACTTTTTTCTATAGTAGTAGTCAATTGTTACTGAAGATGGTTCTGTAATGCACGAGTTTCCCATAAATTTGTAATACTCTCACAAATACCAAGCTCCTATACACATGTAGATTTTCCTTTTTTCATTCACTTTCTTTGAACATTTGTGGGGGTTTATTTCAGTATGAATTTGATAGTAAACATGAAGAAATGAGGTTCATCTAACACACTTTTCACATTTTTCATAAGAACACCGTGTGGTGTGTGTGTGTCTGTGTGTGTGTGTGTGTGTGTGTGTGTGTGTGTGTGTGTTCACTAAGTAAGGTTAGTAGACAGTGTAGGTTTTCTCTGTAGAGGACTTCTTTAGAGTGAGCAAGCTTTTGTCATTCTGATTATCTTCAGAAGAGATCCCTCCTGTTCAATTACTCCAAGGAGATTAAGGCATGAGTTCACACACGTTCTTTCTCACATTGGTCCTAATCATATACATTCCATCTCAGTGATCAATTTCCACCTCAACCTTATTGGACATTTTCTTTCCAACATTAAATGACTGAAATGCGTGTTTTAAATTTGCCATTCTGAATCTTCAAACAGTTTGTCAAACTGTGAGGCAACATCTCTTAGCCTCTGTTATTTCTTAAGAATGGCAGAAGGGAAAAAAATAATTAATAAATTAGTAAGAATGGCAGAAGGGCTCTCTACGAAGAAAATTCAGGGATCACAGGTCAGAGAGAGACGGACCTTCAAGTCAGGAGCTCACCAACTTGAGAGGTGGAGCAGACATTTGGAGACTTAATCCTGAGTACCTGCAGGTTCAATGGCAGACCCACCACTCTATTCTTTTCGCCTCACTAGCATGCTTGTCTGACTCTTGCTATCTACTACAAGAATACAATCATTTTGCTGTTTTTATTCAAAACTGTCTTGTGGGCTGGAGCAATAGCACAGTGGGTAGGGCGTTTGCCTTGCATTAAGCCAACCCAGGTTCAATTCCCAGCATCCCATATGGTCCCCCGAGCACTGCCAAGAGTAATTCCTGAGTGCATGAGTCAGGAGTAACCCCTGTGCATCGCTGGGTGTGACCCAAAAAGAAAAAAAAAGAAAAAGAAAAAAAACTCTCGTTTATTCTTAGCCTTTCTACTCCCCAATAAGAATTTTAGATTCCAATTTTAAAGTTCTCAGAAAAATCTTACTGGGATTTAAACTGGAATCACCAAATCTACTATTAATTAGGAGGAAAAAATGACACCTTTACAACAACATGTATCCTAACTTATGAACATGGTATGTCCATTTTTGTCTACTATTCAAATTTAGTACATTTTTCCCATTTTTCTCAAGACTTTGACAACAGTCTTCAATTAATCAACACAAAATGGCAGTAGTAAGAATCCTTGGCTCATTCTGAGCTTTAATATTTCATTTTTATATATGGTAAATGTTAAACTTTTTTGATAGAAATCACCAAGTTAAAGAAAACCTCTTTGATTTCAAGTTTGCAAAACATTTTACAAATAAGTGCTACATTTAAATGAATCTTTGGCCCCCGCGCCTGGCTGTCCTCACCGGGGCCCCTTGGAGGGGAGCGGGTTGGTTCCCTCTCCGACGCGAGCAGAGCCCCGGCAGCCAAAGACCTCCAGATCCAGTCACAGCCATACTGAGACCACTCTCCACACGTCCAGACAAGCCTCATGCATGAAGGAACCGGCAGAGGAACCCAGGCATGTGGGTTCCAGGGCTGAGATCTCCAAGCCTGCTCGGATTGGGACTGAGCCTTCTCCACCCAGATCCCCCATCTTCCAGTAGGTAGGCATTACACCCACCGGCTGCCACCGGTGCCAGGTGGTCCCATCAATGGCCAAGACCCAGAGACTATAAAACCCAGCTCCCGGAAGCTGGGACATCTTCACTGTCACTGTCCTCCCGTTGATCATCGATTTGCTCGAGTGGGCCCAGCAACGTCTCCATTGGAGACTTTGTTGGGACATCTTATTATCTCGTTTTTACTTTGGAGAACCTGGCAGGCTACCAAAAGTATCCTGTCCGCAAGAGTCTGGCAAACTTCCCGTGTCGTACTCAATATGCCAAATACCAGTAACAATGATAGGTCTCATTCTCCTAGCCCTAAAAGAGCACTAAATATGGCTTTTTGAAAATCTCAGGGCTAGGAAGAAGGAGACGTTACTGGTGACTGCTCGAAGCAATCCACGAACAGGATGATCGTGATCGTGATTTAAATGAACCTGTAATTTCATTACCTGCAATTTCTAAATAAGCAGCTTTCCCTTTAATATCTTAATACGAACAATGTAACTTGATTTTATTATATTAAGCCCTTTTCATTCCTTGGATAAGTAAAATATCATTTTTAAAAAACTGCATTGTTAATATTTACTAAATTTTATCAAAGTTCCACATTCATTCTTAGCAAGAGAAAAAAAAACTACAGGTCACTGTCATAACTCTTGATATGTTCCTTGTATATGTATGTGTTCCTTGTAACTAAATTATCCTTGTACCATAAAACTAACCATATTAGCTTATGCATTTTCTGAAATAATATGAATAAGATATGTGTTTCCACTTCTTGGAAATCTGATAAAACTTCACCATAAAAAAAACACTAGAATCTGTCAAGTTTTTGGCTTTGTATTTAAATGAGAAATCTTAACTACTTATTACCCTTTTATTTTTGGATTCTGGTTTTGGGGGTCATACCCAATGGTGCTCAGGGATCATGTGGTACCAAGGGAGTAAATTCAGGGATCCTGCAAGCAAAGCATGAGTTTTTAGGATTTTTATCAAAGTATTATTTCATGACGGCAAAGCCTGGCAAGCTACCTGTGACGTACTGGATATGCCGAACACAGTAACGAGTCTCACGATGGAGACATTACTGGGCCCACTAGAGCAAATCAATAAACAACAGGAGGCCAGTGCAGTGCAATACAGTGCAGCTCAAACTTTAATTTACTTTACTTATGTTGATTTTTATTACAAAAATTGGTGCTTGCCATCTCCTTTTACATACTCTATTTATGTTTCCAAAGAACAGCATTTGGGTTTGTACACTGAGTCTAGATAGTGCTCTTTGCTTTTTCATTTTATTTATTTTTTTGCTTTTTCATTTTAAAAAATTATTCTATATTTAAAAAAATTTTGTTTCATCTGCTCTATGGATATTATCAGCTCAAGTTTTTCCTTTGGATTTATCTCATATTTTTCTTTTTATATTAAGCATTAAAATATATACATTTCCCTCAACACACTCCCTGCATTCCTTTTCCTTACCACCACCAACATAACCCATCAGCAAATCTTGCTGTTTTTTTCTAAAGCACCTCACATCCACATACTCTTATCTTCTTTTTTGCTTTTTGCTTTTTTTGGAAGGGGTCACACCTGGGATTGCACAGGAGTTACTCCTGGATCATGCACTCAGGAATTACTCCTGATGGTGCTCAGGGGACCATAAGGGATGCTGGGAAATCAAACCCAGGCTGGCTGCGTGCAAGGCAAATGCCCTTCCTGCTGTGCTAATGCTCCAACCCCACATACTCTTATCTTACCATGACTAATCACTGTCTGTTTCCCCATGAATCTACAACCCTAAGACCTCAT
The DNA here is from genome assembly GCF_029834395.1 of Sorex fumeus. Classification (NCBI taxonomy): domain Eukaryota; kingdom Metazoa; phylum Chordata; class Mammalia; order Eulipotyphla; family Soricidae; genus Sorex; species Sorex fumeus. The sequence continues at coordinate 5,094,026 of NW_026606183.1, forward strand.
ATTCTGGTGCCCACCGAACGTGTTCATATTTACAAAGACTCTTCCTTCTGTATTCCCTATCTCAACTTTGTAAAATATCCTTCTCTCCCGCCAACCCTATCTGCCATAACCACAGCCCCATATAACTCAAGCAATTGCTAATTGCTGAAGATTCCATTTCTTTAATTTATTTAGTTTTGGGGCCAGACCCAGGATGCTCAGGGGTTACTCCTGGAGATGCTCAGGAAACCAACCATATGGGATGCCAGAGGTGCAACCAGAGTTGGCCACATGCAAGGTAAGTCCCCTACCACTATACTATCTCTCTGGCCATAAAGACTCCATTTCTTTTTTTGGCTTCTTGGGTCACACTCAGTGATGCCAGAAGTTACTCTTGGCTCTGCACTCAGGAATTACTCCTGGTGGTGCTCGGGGGACCATATGAGATGCCAGGGATCAAACCCAGTTTAGCCGCAGCAAGGCAAACACCCTATCCTTCGTGCTCCAGCCCCTGAAGATTAAATTTCTATATCTGCTGGAGCGATAACACAGCAGATAGGGCATTTGCCTTGCACGCAGTCAACCCAGGTTTGATTCCTCCACCCTTCTCAGAGAGCCCAGCAAGCTACCAAGAGTATCTCGCACGCAGGGCAAAGCCTGGCAAGTCCCCGTGACGTATTCGATATGCCAAAAACAGTAACAACAAGTCTCACAATTTGTTGTGAGATGTGACTGGTGCCCGCTTGAGCAAATCGATGAACAATGGGAGGACAGTGCTACAGTGCTACCATCCTTTAATTCTTTACTTTTCATACTTCTCTGCTACTTCATGGCCCATGGTCCCATCATCATTTGTGGTAACTATTACTGTCTCTATTAGATCTTCCTGTGGACAATCAAATTGATCCCCTATGTCAGTTTTTCCAAAATGTACAATACTGACCCAATACTGGGGGGGGGGGGGGGGGGGGGGGGGGGAGAAGGCTGGGGCTGGAGTGATACCACAGAGGGTAGGGTGTTTGCCTTGCCCAGGGCCTGAGTGCAGTAACCCCTGTGCACTGCTGGGTGTGATTCCCCACCCCCCCAAAAAATTATACTGGTGGGGGAGATGAAGAAACGATGCCTGGAAGCAACAGTAGATAGTCTTGAGTATGCAATTAGTGGGGGTGGGCGGAATTCAGTTTGCTCACTTAAAGAAGATAGAGTTCCCAGGAAGAGGGATGCCTTTTCCATGGACGGACAGGTAAGCCAAATAGATCTGGGAAAGTGGAGTGATCTCCAAATCTATTACAGTGAGCACAGTACATGCTTTGCATACAGCCTACCTAGGTTCACTCCCTGGCACCCCACAGGGTTCTACAAGCCTTGCCAGGAGTGATCCCTGAGTGCAGAGCCAAAAGTTAGCCCTGAGTACCACTTGGTGTGCCCCCCCCCCCCAAAAAAAACTGAGCAAAACTTTGGGAACCTTTGCTCTATGTACTGTCAGAGTGACTTTTTCAAATACAAATCGTATTACAGCTTAAATCTCTGAGTTACAAATGATGATCAACCATGAGCTAGGTCTTTTCTACTTTTAAATGGTTCAAAAATACGCCTGCAATTCCCAAGTACATATCAGACAATACCGTAAGAGCCTCTCAACCCACAAGTCCTCCTGACCTTCATGAACCACATCCCAATATGTGGAGCCAAGGGTTACCTTCCCTATAAAAGTTTTCTGGCCTCTCTAATCACTCCTTCAAGGAGAAGGGACCACTTTCATTTTTCAACTACAAATTTCTCCCAGAGTGCCTGAACACTTCACTGTAATTGTGGGTTCTTAAGGGCAGGTACAATATCTTACTTGTCTCTGCATAATCAATATGTAGATACTTATGTTTTTTTCTTTTTACATGTGGGTACTTTTAAAATGCAAGATCATTAAACAAACTAATCAAATTGAGTAGAATTAAACCATAAACTAAAAAAAAAAAAACCAAGGAAGTAATTAGAGCAAGTTTCCTATATGCCATCAAGGAGCAACTAGCAACTAACACCACTTTTTTTTTTATTGTCAATCCCTAAAATTTATTTAAATATAAAAACAAGATCTGTACAAGAGCTATATGAGGAAAACTACAAAATTCTCATGAGCAAAATCAAGAGAACTAAATAAATGGTCCATGCTCACAAACAGAAACACTCAACATGTACGGCTGGCAGTTCTTCCCAATTATGCACAGGTTTAATTCAGTGCAATCAAAATCCAAAATTCAATTACCTTATGGATATCAAAAACTTATTTAAAATTTATTCTAAAGCTTATATGGAAAGATAAAAGAATCAGTATAGACAATATTGAAGGAGGACAAAGGACTTCGAGACTTCCTATAATCAGAACAGTGTGATACTGACCAAAGAAATAGGAAAAAAGAAAAGGGAAAAACAGAACAAAATAAACCCAGAAAAGACCCATTTAAATACAGCTAGCACATTGCAGCACTCTTTACAATAGCCAGAAGCTGGAAAAAACCTGAGAACAGGTGACTGGTTAAAGAAACTTTGGTACATCTACACAATGGAGTACTAGGTAGCTGTTAGAAAAGATGAAGTCATGAAATTTACATACAAGTGGTACTACATGGAAAGCATCACGTAAGGCGAAATGATTCAGAAAGAGAGGGATAGACATAGAAAGACTGCATTCATCTAGGAAACATAAAGTAACAAAATAGGAGACTAACACCCTAGAGTGGATGAGATTAGTACCAGGAGTTTTGCTCCGTGGCTTGGAGGCCAGCCACACACTCTAGGGGAAAAGGGAGCTCAGACAGAGAAAGGAGCATCAAATAAAGGATGTTGGGAGGATCCTCCCAGGATGGGAGAAGCATGCTGAAAGTAGACTATAGATCAAACATGATTGCCACTCAATGCCTCTCTTGCAAACCACAGGACCCAAAAGGAGAGAGAGAGAACAAAAGGGAATGCCCTGCCACAGAGGCAGGGCGGGATGGTGGGGATGGGGGATGGGAGGGATGCTGGGACCCGTGGTGGTGGAGGATGGGCGCTGGTGGAGGGATGGGTGTTTGATCATTGTACAATTGAAACCCAAGCACAAAAATTTGTAAATCTACAACTGTACCTCACGGTGTTTCACTAACAAAAATTTAAAAAAAAAAAACGTAAATGAAGTGACATCTGCACTTGTTTGTTCATTGCAACACTGTTGACAATAGCTAGAATATGGAAAAACCCTGAGTGCCTGCGAACAGATGACTGGTTAAAGAAACTTTGGTACATCTACACAATGGAGTACTATGTAGCAATGAGAAAAAATGAAGTCATGAAATTTACATACAAGTGGTACTACATGGAAAATATTATGCTAAGCGACATGAAGAAAGAGAGGGACAGACACAGAAAGATTGCATTCATCTGGGTAACAAAATAAGAGACTAACACCCAAGAACAGCTGTGATAAATACCAGATTGTTCACTCCATGGCTTAGAGGCCAGCCACACACTCTAGGGGTAAAGGCAGCTCAGATAGAGAAGGGAGCACCAAATAAAGGGTGGTGGTAAGATCTGCCCAGGATGGGAGATGGATGCCTGCTAAAAGTAGTCTATGGACTGAACATGACTGCCACCCAATGTCTCTTCTGCAGACCACAGCACCCAAAAGGAGAGATAGAACAAAGGGGAGTGCCCTGCCACAGAGGCAGGGTGGGATGGGGGGTGGGGGGTGGGAGGGATACTGGGATTGGTGGAGGTGGAGAATGGGCACTGGTGGTGGGATGGGTACTCGATCATTGTATAACTGAAACCCAAGCACAACAACTTGTAAGTCCACAACTGTACCTCATGGTGTTTCACTAATAAAACAAAGTTTTTAATTTATTAAAAAATAAATAAATACAGCTAGCCGTTCTCCAACAAAAGAGAAAAGCAAAATATAGTGAAGCAAAAAAAAAAAAACCTGTTTAACAAATGGTGCTAGATCAGGCATACACATTGGGTTAGGGGTGGGGATGGGGGAGGAATGAGGTATCTAGATACAGAATTCATAGTTTTCAAAAGTAAACAAAAACTTAGTTATTAATTTAAGTTTTATATTAAATTTTTTATTAATAAATTATATTTATATCCATAAAACTCTGGAAGATAACACGTGAAAACCTAGACTGAGTTAAGTGATCGCCTTGACATCAAAGGTACCATATATGAAAAAAATGAATGAACCTAACCATTAAAGTTAAGAGTTTCTACCCTATAAAGGATACTGTTAAGGCAAGTGAAGACTAAAGGAAAACATATGCCAAGGTCAGGTATTGAAGGACTAAACTCACTCACTCAGCAATAAGAAAATAAACAGCGCAATTAAAAAAAAAAATTGGCCGAAGATCTTACAGACACCTCACAAAAGAAGATATGGATGACCAATAAGCACTGACAGATGCTCTATATCATATTATCAGGAAATAAATTCTAATACACCACTAAACATCAATTACAATAGTTAAAACTCAGAACAATGACACCACCAACTATTAGCAAGGAATGAAGCATTAGCAACTCCCATTCACTGCCAGAAGACACACAACTGGAAATAGTTAGGCCAGAGACTGTACAGGGGTTAGTGAAAGCACTGGCCTTGTACGTAGTTGACCTGGGTTTGATCCCTCGGTCCCCTGACACCTCATATAGTTCCCAGAGCACTACCAGGATTGATCCCTGAGCACAGTGCCAGATGCACCCCCCACCAAAAAAATAAAATAATAATAAAATAAATTAAAATTAAAAAAAAAAAACTAAAGAGAAAGGAATAGTCACTTTGAAAATGGCTTGGTGGCTTCTTATAAAATACTTGTGCATACCACAGAAAGATTGGTGATTGCTAAAGACTGCAAGGGAAAACAGGTACAACTAAGACTTTTAGGTCAGTGAAAACAATTCTAAAATGGTAGTCCGTGAGACTAAAACAGTAGATACATGATACCAAGAGGAGAGCCTACAAATTTATGGCCTTGGAGGGATAATGACTGTCAATGTAGGTTCATTAACTGTAACAAACGTATCATTCTTTATGTTGGCAATGGGGGAGGCAACATTGAGTGGGAGTAGAACGTTTTATAAAAAACTCTGTACCTTCTTTGCCATTTTTTCTGTGACCTTAATAATGCTCTAAAAAAAAGCAAAGTCTTTAAGAAAAAAATCTAAAAATAATACTAATTAGGTTAAGATGAGTATGATTCAGAAACAAAAACTTTAATTAGTAAACTAGAGCTCCAGTGAGAGAAAAAAATGTGCACTGCATCTAAAAAATAAAAGTCATTCACCATAGGGCTGGAGCGATAGCACAGCAGGTAGGGCGTTTCCCATAGGGTCCCCCGAGCACCGTCAAGAGTGATTCCTGAGTGCATGAGCCAGGAGTAACCCCCGTGCATTGCTGGGTGTGACCCAAAATAAGCAAAAAATAAAAAAAACTTGGGGCTGGAGCAATAACACAGTGGGTACGGCGTTTGCCTTGCACGCGGCTGACCCGGGTTCAATTCCCAGCATTCCACATGGTCCCCTGAACACCGCCAGGAGTAATTCCTGAGTGCAGAACCAGGAGTAACCCCTGTGCATCACCGGGTGTGACCCAAAAAGAAAAAAAAAAATCATTCACCATCTATGATTATGAATACAGAAAAACAGAAAAATTTGAATTAAAATTCACTTCCAGAAAAAATTATCACTAAAACCTGTCACACTTAAACACAATGTCAGCATAAGCACCCACAAGTTAGCAAATATTATCAATCAATGTTAATTTAATCACAGATTTCCAGACTCCAGTATGTGATTTTACTACTTTTTTATTAAAGCTAAAATCGAACTATTTCACAAGCTTAAAACTTCTTTCCACCATTCACAGATGCATCAAATATGAGATTAGTAAGATGCTAATGAAATTTATTCCCTTTGCAAAGAATCATCAAAACATTTATAAATTTCAAACAGTAAATATCACTATTTATAAAGAAATTAAGCTATGTGTGGGGAGAAGTCGAGAAAGTGAAAACTTACTATCTGACCCTCCTTCTTAAAAATGCATCCCAACTCCAATCAGAGACTTTCTCCAGGAGAGAGATAGGACTACGATGACAATTTCATAGAACATGAAAGCACAAAAGGTCAATGACGTATGTGGAATTCAATGGCAATACTCACTTGGGATGGTGAGTTAAGTGTCTGAATTGCAGTATCCTAGAGTCATCTCAAGCAACCTGCAGTTACAAAAAATATAAGTCACTTTTAAAGGGTGGGGAGTTGAGGAAAGGAAAGGAGAACCTATTATAAACTTTCTAGTGACCAACTTGGCTCTACCTACCAACAGTACTAAAACCCAACTCTTTAGTTCTGGGCTTGCAGTTCTAAGAACTTACCAAGGAAACACCCAGTGCTGAAAACATAGATTAACTACTGAAAGAGCAAACTCGGAAAGATGTAACAGAAAAAAAAATGCCCAATAAAAGCAGGACTATTTCACCTGTAGGAAAATAATGGAGCCAGTTAAAAACACAGAATCTAAGAAAACGAACAAACAAAAAAATAAAAACCCCCAAAGAATCTAAAATAGTATATACAGAATGCCATTTCAGGCTTTCTCAGTATCTAAGGTGTGTGCATCGGCAACCAACCACACGGGGTAAGAGACCAATAACAGACCTTCAGTTACGAACACTGATGCTGATAGTTAGCTCTGTTAAACTACATATAGCTTTCTTCTTTGCTTTTATTTTAATTTCTATCACAATTATATATTTCCTTTGAAATAATCCCTAAGAAAATTTATATTCTTCCACTGTGTTCAAAACGAAACTCATTTAGTTTTGATTTCATTCACTTTCTTCATTAATAAAAGCCAAAAAAAGGGGATAAAAAAATCTAAAACAGTGGCTTCTGGGACCCAGGATGGACGTCTCAGTGGCATCCTTGCCGGGCCGAGGCCCTGAGTTCAAATCCCTGTTCATCCGCATGCAGCAGCCATCCAGCAGCACTACGATTTGGAATCTCCAGTGCCATAATTTCTGGCACATCACAACCAAATACTACAATCAAGCGTGTCACCCTCAGTCATTGCAATCAATAAAGGATAGGGAGGCGAACAGGGTGATTTAGGGGCCTGAGAGAGAGAGAGAGAGAGAGAGAGAGAGAGAGAGAGAGAGAGAGAAACCGTACAGTGGGTGGCTCACCTGCCTTGCACACAGCCAACCTGGGTTCAATCCCTGGCACCCCATATGGTCCTTCAAGCACAGCCAGGAGTGATTCTTGAGCACAGACCAGGAATAAGCCCTAAGCACCACTGGACATGGTCCAAAACAGAAGGGAAAAAAATAATAATTTCTTAAACCAACCAAAAAAGAACAAAAACAGGACAGGGAAGTCTTCTAATATATCCTAGGCTAAGGGCATACTTGAACTTGCTGTGGTTGGCTTTAAGGTATCTGTGAAAAACCAAGTATAAAATGAGAAAGAACTTTACAACCTAGCTCCTCCAAAGTAAAGCACTCCGTGTTCCTGGGCAGACAGTACCCAGAGGTTCTTCAGGCAAGTGTGGGCTGGTGTTCTAGAGCCAGCTGAGAGGGTTCGAGGAGGGTCAGGGAAGGAGGGGGTGTCTCAGGAGGTGAAGCACCAGCTGGGCAGGGGAGAAGACCTTCAAAAAGGAAGGATAGGACCAGTGAACAAAAATTAAGAATAACTAAAGAAAGAATCCCCTTACCTTTCTGGTATTTAAAAAGGATTCGGGTGGGGCCAGAGAGAAAGTACGGGGTTAAGGCACTTAGTTGCCTTCTATGCAGCTGCCCCTGGTTCATTTCTAAGCACAGAAATCAAGAGCCATCCCCTATTACTGGAGGATAGGGAGGGGAATTCAGGTAAATCTGAGTTCCTCACAACCCTCTGTCTGGCATGATAACTGGATCCAGACAGGGGAGAGAAAACAAATGGTAAGAAGAGAACCACAGAGAAGAAACTGAGGCAACCGGTGAACTGTTTCAATGAAAAAAAGGGGCCAGAGCAATACTACAGTGGGACAGTGGGTAAAGGATTGGTGTTTGCAAGTGGTCCACCCAGGTGCAATTCCCAATACGGTTCCCAGAGCCAGACCTGACAGAGAGATCCCTGGTAGAGTCACAAACAAGTAGGTGTGGCCCCCAAACTAAAAAGCAAAATGGGATCGGGTGAGGGAACAAACACATTCCCAAGCAGAGGAAAGAGCTCTTCAGAGAAGGCTCTACAGGAGACCAGTGTAAGCAGAGCAGTGACTTTGCAACTTAGTGATATTTTATTAGACAAAAAACAAATTAACATCAATGATGCCAGAAACACATAATGTCTCCCTTTCTCCAAAGTCCATGTTCTTTAAAGGACACTGCCCCAGGGGGCAGGAGAGAGAGTGCTTCAGGAAATAAAGGTCTATTTGTGTACACGTACAGTGACCCCAGCTCCATCTCCATCACTATGATCCCCTGAACAGCACCTGGCATGACCTCTATGCACAGAGCCAGGACTAAATCCTAAGCACTGCTAGGAGTGGCCCCCAAACCAAAGAAAAACAGTAATAATAAAGTATGTCCCATGGCTACTTGTCTAAGTTAAAAACTGGAATCTCTGGCAGGAGAGGGATTCCATATTCCACATACTTACGACTCAGACCACTAGGTTCACCACCTAAACACCAAAACTACCCTCCTTCTCTACTAGAGTTCCCCCGAGGCTACATAAGAGTTTAAGCTTTCCTATGCGGAGACCTGCTCTACATTTATTTTCTCTTGTGTTAAAACAGCAGGAATTCACTTTGGTAGAATTCACTTTAGAGAGCTCCATTTTGAATGTAAGAATTAAGTCAGCATTTCTGAAATATCCTGTAATGTTGGGAGTTATTTGGAAGGCTTCTGGATGAGATGCCAAATATCCAAGTCTTAGAAGAGGTAAAACGATGGTTTTCCACTATCAACATAAAAACCTCCTGGGCCGCCTCAAACACCCAGCTTTCCCCAAGCACTGAGGAGAAACCATCCTCATCACCCACCATAGAGCAAAGCAAAAAAAAAAAAAAAAAAAGAACAAAAATACCAGAAAAGACAAGACACTCGGGCAATTCAGCAGCAAAGAAAGAAGAAAGGAAATTGCCGAGGTCTCAGATAAAGCTCAAACTGAGCTCAGGCTGGGGCCTCTAGAGGACAGGAGCACACTGCAGAACCCAACATCCATCTATCAGAATCCTCCACTTGACCCATCCAGAACCAACCTGGTCCTAACAGAAGGCAAGCCGTCAGGCAGGGATGCCTGCCACTCAGCACACTACAGTAAAGCAGTCCTGTCACTCCCACCTCTCAAATATCTCTCAAAATCAGCTCGTTGGTCCCCATCCCCAAGAACACTGGCTTCTTTGGCCGGCTGAACTCCAAAAGCATCCTGCTCCTATTGTGCCCACTGCCAGGATGGCCGAATGTTACACTGACCTCCCTCGGGCAGTGTCTCTCCCCAAGGAGGCTCCTGACAATAACACTTACACTGCTGCCCACTTTTTTGTTCTAAGAGTTCTGCACTTATTTTGTTAGATCCTCGCATTTTTTGTTTTTTGTTTGTGTGTTTGTTTGTTTTGTGCTGGGACCCAATCCTCACATTTGTAAAATGGAAGAGAAAATTCATAAGCTAGTTAATTTGCCTGGATTCAAACCCACTCAACTTCTAGAGTTCATATACTAATAACAAGCCACTAAGTGCTCTTACTTTCCACCCATTAACTGTTAGGGGTTAGAATAAGAGTCAACTCCATTGAGTGAGAAAATGACTCCACCAAATTTTGTAATTAAGACATGGTCATATAAGCAAAACCCATTTCATTAGACATGATGATAGCAGGAAGCAGATTACAAAGAGTATTGTTGTTCACAGTTTCAACATAAAATGGGCCATGCACCAGGCACCATGCCAAGTACTGGATATATTTTACATTTTTTTATCCTCAAAATATTACTAGGTATTTATGCTCTCACCTTACACAAAAGGAAGCTTAGTCAAAATATATCAAGTACTTTGCACAAGGTTATATACTACAAATGAGCTGGCAGCGATTGATTGACCTGAAAAACATGCCATCAATCAGAATGCCAGGGTTGATAAGTAAGTTTCAAATCAAATGCCAAGATGAACTTTTTTTTTTCCTTTGGAAGGGGGGAGGGAGTTAGGGATTTGGGCCACACAGAGCAGTACTCAGGGTATACTTCTGGCTCTGTATTCAGGAATCACTCCTGGTCGGGCTTGGGGGACCATGTGGGTGCCAGGGATTTAAACCAAGTTGGATGCATGCAAGGCAAGTGCTAACCTGCTGTGCAATCATTCCATCCTTTGGAAGAAAATATTCACATGCCACAGACTAACAGATTTTAAAAAGTACATTTAAGATTCTTTTTTTAAAGTTTAAAATTCCAAAACTTCTTTTCCATCTCTTTAGCAAGGCAACTCCTATCTAAGCACTCTCAATATATTTGGTATAAAGCAGAGGGTATCTTCTACCAGTGGATTCTTGTTTTCTTACTCTAATACAATTCACAGTGCAAAAAAGACTTTTACAGTAACTCAAGTTTAAAGGGACAAGATAATTTACAACAGAAATCAGTTTTAGTTTCTAAATAAGAATTTCTGACAAAATTATACTTGATTAAAGACAAAAAATTAAAAAGAAAGAACATGGGTTCTGGGCCTGAGCAACAGTACAGCAGGGAGGGAATTTGCCTTGCACATGGCCGACCAGGGTTCGATCCCCAGCATCCCAGATGGTGCCCTGAGCACCAGCAGGAGTAATTCCTGAGTGCAGAGCCAGGAGTAACCCCTGAGCATCGCTGGGTGTGACCCAAAAAGCAAAATAAAAATAAAAATCACCTCCATTTAAAAAAAAAAGAACATGGGCTGATTATAATTATGTAAAAGGATTTCTATTAACACTGCTCAGCTTTTAAAGTCACGATAACGCCAACATGGTTCCCTTTTTTTATAGGGGACGGGGGGACGGGGGGGGTGGGAGCAGAGTGCCCTCCCAAGCAGTGCTCAGGAAGCCTGGCAATTCTCTGCCAATCAGGCCAGATGTTCAACATGAGGGACCAAGGATGTGGCACTGCCCTGGCCACCCCTGCAGTGCACAGCGGCCTCTAGAGCTACACCAGTCAATGCTTGGCGTCACCAGTCATGAAGTGACATGGACTGAACCAGAATCGACCAGAGACAGGGCGTGTATCTTAAGTCTTTGCACTCTCGCTAGTCCCCAAGAAATTAAAAATAAATTCACCAGGTTTGTCTTCAAGCCCATGTTCTCTCTGGAACCCACAGCTTCCTTCTTTGTCTCTGGAGAAGCCAGTGTTCACTCTCAAACACACATTTCTCTTTTTCTCTCTCCTATCTTTCTAAATAAATTTCAATAAGAACTATCTTACTTAACCAACAAACAGTAATAAATCAATTCACCAGTCAGAAAAAAGGCAAATATTTCCTCTCCGTTTGTTTGATTGGTGTCCATCCCAAAACCAAATTAAAAGTATCATCATATTGAAATGTAATCATTTGGTTTAACAGAAATCTTAAAAAATCACGACTGCACACAGAATCCAATGACTACTTAAGTCTCAGCATGAAATCATATGAAACACCAAATTCAGTGTAAAGACCTAACAGGTCCTTTTTGTTGCTGTTCTCTTTTTTCCCAGAGCCAGCCTCACCCATGTGAAGTATGTTCATCACATCCTGACCCAAGCCAGTTTTTTGGGCTGGCCACAAACACCCAATGGTAAATGACAGTACTGTACAGACTATCATCACTGAAGGCTGATGTGTACTGCCCAAGTCCTACGTAGGTATGTAATTATGAATCTCTTGTCAAATTCTTTGGTTCGGATCGGAAAAAAGATAATACAAATACTTCTATGCTTCTCAAAATAAATCTAGATTCAATTTGATGAAAACCTTCTTTCCTCCATTCCTTTTTTCCTTCTTTTTCTGGGGAAGAGAGGGGGAGGGGGAGGGCACACCCAGAAATATTCAGGAGCTATTTCTGACTCCGGAACTAGATGTGATGCCAGGGATTCACCCAGTCGATGCTGCCCCAAGAAAGGCGAGTGCTTTACCTGGACTACCTCTCCTGCCCCATGAGAATTCTGAACTGTAAGGTCCTCCTACATGGCAAGGTTATTCTGCAGCATATCAAGGTAGCACTGTAGCACTGTCCTCCCGTTGTTCACAGATTTTCTCAAGTGGGCACCAGTAATGTAAGCCAGGTTGGCCGTGTGCAAGACAAACGCCCTACCCGCTGTGCTGCCGCTCCGGCCCATATCAATACCAGCAAAAACTCCCTACAGCACTGCCTCCCTGTCAAGTTCTGTCCTTTAAGACCACTCTTTCTCAGATGCTTATCTAGAAGATGGGGAAAGAGTGAGAAATGCGTCAGGAAGGTACAGTTCTGTGCTGGTTTAAAGGCGGCGGCTTTAAGTCAGTGCTGTCCCGAAACTGTCAGGCGTTTCAGAGCAAGAAATGACAATGGGAAGTGCCTGATGGAATGACAATACTGGGTAAAAGAAAGAAACATCATCTCTGTGATGTGACTGGAGGTCACTTTTGAACACTCAGGAGATGGCTAAAGAGCTGTCACTTGGCTGAAGCCAGAGCGGCTGAGAGGACTCCAAAGCTGCACTCCTGCAATCCTGAATACAGGCAAGATGACAAGCAGACGCCTGGGTGAATTAATACCTGAGAGAAATTACAATCACATTTTTTCACGGTCGCTAAAAAAAAAAAAATTTTTGAAAAAAACAAAGTAAGTGCCACTTGAGGTCACTGGCTGTTTACAAGAACAAGACAAGCTCATTAAATGAAAACAATCCTTTAGTTCTCAAATATCACCAGAACCCAGACTGGACAGGATATGGCTTTCTGTCTTAGAAAAGCATTTAATCATTAACCAGTCTTCCAGCCACATGGCCAAGACTCGAGGTTTCGGTATCATCTTCCAACGTGGTCTTAGCTTTTTTTTTTTTTTTTTTTTTTTTTTTTTTTTTGCTTTTTGGGTCACACCCGGCTTTGTACAGGGGTTACTCCTGGTGGTGCTCAGGGGTACCATAAGGGATGCTGGGAATCGAAACCCCGTCTGCCGCATGCAAGGCAAATGCCCTAGCCTCTGTGTTTTCGCACCAGCCCGGGTCTTAGCTCTTTCTCTTTTTTCTTTTTTTTTAATTTCAGTTCACCTGATCCACCACTCACACGCAATTTCCTTCTGATCCATAACAAAATCCCTCAAGTTTGGTCCCTTCATGTGGCAATGACACACTGCCACATTTACAGACGATTGGTTTCTCAACAGCTTTAAATTCCACGGAGTAGCCCCCAGCACCATGGGGTCCGGCCCCGAAAGCAACATTCAAGTGAGCCTGCGGACATAAACTAGACTTGCAGGCAGCTCCCTCCTTCCCTGCAGCCGCTCGCTGCAGCCCGCACCCAAACCACAGAACGCAAAGCGAGCGAGCGAGCTCAAATCGGATGCGCTCCGCCAACGAACGAACGAACTCCCTGGCTGCATGCAGTGCCGGGTCGCCGGCAGGTCGGCCTCGATCCCGATCCAGGCCACGGGAATTCTCCCCCCCCCCTCCCACCTTCACTCACGAGTCAGCAGACACCGGGGGGGCGACGCAGGCGAGAATGAAGCCCATCTGCGCTGCGCCGACTTCAGACCCCCCTGAAGGAGGCCGGGGCCGGGAAGCGCCGACCCCTCACGCACCCACAGAACCTTCGTCTATTGACAGAACGCGAGGGAGCGTGGGGGGGGGGGACAGGCGGGTCAGCCTAAGTTCCACGGGGGGGGGGGGGAGAGAAGCCGAGCTCAGGGGCTCTCCGCGAGGGGCGGCCAATCTGCCCGACTCCCACCCGCTCCCGACTCCGGGAGGACCCCCCCCCCCGCCCTCCTAAACACCGGTCCCTCGTATGATGCCGTTGGACCGCATCCAGGGCCGCGGCGACCCGGCTCTTCCCGCCCCTCCCTCAGTCGAGAGACCCGGAAACACGTGCCTCGTGTTTGTTTCACTAAGATGCCCGCGGCGGCGGCGGCGGCGGCGGCGACAACAACAAGCCCACCCGGGCTCGCCACCTCCTCGGGTATAATTGGGCCCCCCCCCACCCCGCCGCCCCGTCAGAAACGGCACGTTAACAACCCCCTCCCCCGCCCCGTTTTGCGAAGCTACACTCCGGAGCCCTGCCGCGGGGACGCCCCGGCATGCGAGGGGCACACGCCGGGGCCGGGGGACCGGGCTGGGCACCCCCGCGCCCCGAGCCCTCCCCACCTCCCCGCCCCGGCCCGCTCACCCCGCTCCGGCGGCGGCGCTGCTCCCACGGCCGCTCCGCGCTCAGCCGGGGCCGCCCGGCACCATCCTCCCCACCCCCCGTCCGGCTCCGCGGGGACCGCCGCGAGGACCTGGGGCCCGGCCGGCGCGCGCCGCGGAGACCAGGGCCACGCTCGGGTCAGGCGGCCGCGCGTTTCCGGGTGAGAAGCCCCGCAGCGACGCCGCCGCCGCCGCGACCTCCGACACCGGCGTCCGACGGCGGCGCGGCCGGGACAAGACGCCTCAGAGGCGGCCGCCGCGCGCGCCGCGGCCACGCCCCCCCGGGCCGGTCACGTGGGACCCGCGCGCGGCGGCGGCGGCGGCGGCGACGTGGCGGGGTGCGTGCGGACGAGGCTGCGGGGAGCTACGTCGGTGTGTCTGGGGTGTGATGCGGGAGGCTGCCGAGCCCCGGGGGTGTGGCGCGGCGGCGGGTTCCCCCCCCCCCGCCTGTTGAGGTCCTGGGTTCTAGTCCCAGCGAGCCACACGCCCACACAGACGCACGTTGTTGCTACAGATTCGCGAATTGTGTTTGTTCTGTTTTAATGCATCATGTACCCGTGTTGTTTTGTAGCCACTGAATAATTACGGATGTTCAAGACACTGATTCCTCGCGGAATTAGGAAGGTGGCAACTAAAGCTAACGGTTGCAAAGATCATAAAATAGGTTAAAGCTAGGAGCTGTTCATGTCACTCTTTTTTTTTTTTTTTGTCCTTTTTGGGTCACACCCAGCGATGCGCAGGGGCTACTCCTGGCTCTGCACTCAGGAATTACTCCTGGCGGTGCTTGAGGGACCATATGGGATGCCGGAGATTGAATTCGGGTCGGCCGGGTGCAAGGCAAACGCCCTACCCACTGTACTATTGCCCTGTTAATGTCACTCTTGAGGCATGAAGGAAAAATATTGCAGAACCCAAACAAAGGTGGGTTTTTTTTTAATTCCTTCTTTATAGAGCATCACGCATCAGGTATGACTTGGGGGCCTGCATGATCTCGGCACCTCTGTGCATGGTAGGCTTGAGTGCTACCACTTAAACAATCTCTGTTCTGCAGCCCCCCCCCCCCCCCCCACCTCCTATCTATCTTCATTCCTTTCTCTTTCAGTACCGAGGGAGCCAAGCATACGGCCTCACACCCAAGCATTATTTTGAAAAAGAATCAGTGGCACCCCCTGTACACACACACTCCACCACCACCACCACCACTATCATCACCATCACCACCACCACTAGATGTGGTCCTAGTGGTCCCCAAGTACAACAGTGCGGAGCATGCATGTCCAAGAATGGACCCAATTTTTAAAAATCAATAGCTTTCAAATGGATCTCAAGAGAAATTGCTTAACTTTCCGTAGAATGTTAATTAGCACTGTCCTCCAATTGTTCATCGATGTGTTCCAGCGGGCACCAGTAACATCTCCATCGTGAGACTTTTTGTTACTGTTTTTGGCATATCGAATATGCCACAGGGAGCTTGCCAGACTCTGCCATGCGGGCAGAATACTCTCAGTAGCTTGCCAGGCTCTCCGAGAGGGACAGAGGAATCGAAGCCAGGTCAGCAGTATGCAAGGCAAACGCCCTATCCACTGTGCTATAGCTCCAACCCAGAATGTTAATTACAAAGATAAAAATACTATTTTCAAGATTACACCTTCAATCTAAAAGTTGTTAAAGCAGGCCATATTACGGGTTGAGCATGCCCAGGTCAGCAAGTGGTCAAGGTTAATTTAAATGCGTAGTTACAGTTTGGTTGAGTATGAATTAAACCTGAATTTGGATTCAGAACAGTATGGTGGGTTCATCATGAGGATAAATCAAAAAATAAGTTTTGGCAGAGAGATAGCTCAATATCTTGGAACACATACTTTATAGGCAGAAAGCTGGGTTCAGTCCTCAGCGTGGCCTGGTCGCCTGAGCACCACCAGGTACCACCAAGTACAAGGCAACAGATCTTGATCCAGTGATCTCCTGGGCCTCGGGCACACCTAGTGGTACTCCGGACTGTCCAAGATACACCTGGCATCAGGTGGTGTCAGGAGTGAAATCAAAGTCAGGTGCGTGTGATCCCTGGATTATCTGTCTCCCCAACCCAGCTTAGCTCTGAAAGAACCCTGGAAGTTGTTTTTTTTTTATTCATTTTGATATCTTTGTAACTAGCACAGCAGGTAGGGCGTTTGCCTTGCATGCAGCCAACATGGCCGACCCGAGTTCGATTCCTCCGCCCCTCTCGGAGAGCCCGGCAAGCTACCGAGAGTATCTCGCCCGCACGGCAGAGCCTGGCAAGCTACCCGTGACGTATTTGATATGCCAAACACAGTAGCAAGTGTCACAGTGGAGACGTTACTGGGCCCACAAGAGCAAATCAATGAACAACAGGAGGACGGTGACAATGACAGTGTAACTTTAATGAAATGAAGTACTGTTTCGTAATAAACTAAGTAAATGTTTTGTATTCTTTTATTTTTTTTATTTTTTTAGGGGGCTCCCTGGCAGTGCTGTTGACCACTAGGGCATATGTACCTGGCAGTGCTCCAGAGGTCATGAGAGACAGAACAGTGTCTATGCTTGTTGTGCTTGCCTTGCATGCAGCTCACCTGGGTTCTATCCCAGACACTCTTCTGTTTTTTTTTTTATTGGGGGGTGATCACACCCAGCAATGCTCAGGGGTTACTCCTGGCTCTGCACTCAGTAATTACCCCTGACAGTGCTCAGGGACCATGTGGGATGCCAGGGATCAAATTTAGGTCAGCCACATGGAAAGCAAACGCCCTACTGCTGCACTATGGCTCCAGCTTAATCCCAGGCACTCTTATGGTCTCCAAGACCCATCAGGAGAGATCTCTGAGTAGCACTGTCCTCCCGTTGTTCATCGATTTGCTCGAGCAAGCACCAGTAACATCTCCATCATGAGACTTGTTACTGTTTTTGGTATATTGAATACACCATGGGGAACTTGCCAGGCTCTGCCATGTGGGAGGGATACTCTCAGTAGCTGGCCGGGCTCTCCAAGATGAACAAAGGAATCGAAGTCGGGTCAGCCGCGTGCAAGGCAAATGCCGTACTCACTGTGCTATATCACTCCAGCCTCTCTGAGTGCAGAGCCAAAAGTAAGCCCTGAGTGCGGCCCAAAGGTTTTTGGGTGTTTTGGCTAAGTTGGACCAGGAGACAGATAGATAATCCAGGGATCACATGCACCTGACTTTGATTTAACTCCTGACACCACCTGACGCCAGGTGTATCTTGGACGGCCCAGAGCACAATTAGGTGTGGTCCTGAGGCCCAGAACACCAGCTGGGTACGGCCCCAAAGATTTTAAAAATGTAATTCCTTGTTCAGTAATGGATGACTTCTCATTTATAAAGACATTTAATAGAAAATCTAAAATTAAAATAAGACACTTCTTTCTTCTGGGGCCAGAGAGACAGTACAGAGGTTAAGGCACTCGCCTTGCAAGTAGTGAACCCCAGTTTAATCCCCAGCACCACGTATGGTCCAGTCAGTAATGCCAAGGAGTTGTCCCTAAGCACAGAGCCAAGAGTAAGTCCTGAGCACAGTCAGGTGTACCCCTGCCCCACAACGTGAGAAAATAATTGTGATAATTTTAAATATTTGAATGCTTTTGTTCAGATACTTTTATGACCAAAGATAGGTATAAGTTTGTGAAATTGAGAATAAAAACTATATATATATATATATATATTTTTTATGGGGAAGCTGGACTCTAAAACTCATAAGATATTGGGGGTGGAGGGAGTGATAGTACAGCAGGTAAGGCACTTACCTTGCACGTGTTCAACCTGGGTTCAATCCCCAACACCCCAATCAGGCCAGGAGTGATCTTTTAGTGCAGAGCCAGGATTATGCCTGGAAAAATCTTGTGTGTGACCCCAAAACAAACCAACAAAAAAAAGTACAGTTTTCTAGATGTAACAAAATGGGCTATTGCAAATGAAAATAATTTTAATGAAGTTTTGTGAAACATTTTACTTATTGGGGGGGGGTCATACCGGGCAATGCACAGGGGTGACTCCTGGCTCTGCACTCAGGAATTACTCCTGGCGGTGCTCAGGGGACCATATGGGATGCTGGGAATCAAACCCGGGTCGGCCGCGTGTAAGGCAAATGCCCTACCCGCTGTGCTATCACTGCAGCCCCCGAAACATTTTACTTTTTTTTTTCTTTTTTTGCTTTTTGGGTCACACCCAGCGGTGCTCAGGGGTTACTCCTGGCTCATGTACTCAGGAATTGCTCCTGGCAGTGCTCGGGGGACCATATGGGATGCTGGGAATCGAACCTGTGTTGGCCATGTTGGCTGCGTGCAAGGCAAACGCCCTATCCGCTGTGCTATCGCTCCAGCCCCAAAACATTTTACTTTTTACAAACTTAAAAACTTTCCTTTCTGAGCTGTGACTTGCAACCTGGTAGGTAGAATGACTGCACTCATTCCTGGGATTTAGAAAAAAAAAGCATAGTATGAGACTAATACTCAAGGACAATAGAAACAAGAGGCCAGAGAACTGGTCTGGGATTGGAAGTGGGTGTTGGGGGGTGTGAGAGGGCAGTTAGGATAAAGAAGGGACCACTATGTCAATGATAGTTAAAAATGATCACTCTGGGCAAGTAAAGGGATATACATGTTAATCCTTTGGTACCTGGATTGCAAACCATAATGCCCAGAAGGAAAGAGAAAGAGAGAAGAAAAGTGTCTGCCATAAAGGCAGTCTGGGGTGGTGGTGAGTGGGGGATTGGGAGGGAAACTGGGGATATTGGTGGTGGGAAAAGTACACTGGTGAAGGGACGATGTTGGAACATTGTATGGCTAAAACCCAATCATGAACAACTTTGTAACTGAGTCTTTCACGATGACTCAATAATAAATAAATAAAAACAAAAAAGAGATGTGCTCACCTATGTTTGTTACAATGCCTACTATAATAGCCAGGTTAGGAAAACAATACAGATGTCCAAGATAGATGAATGGATTAAAAAAATTATATTCATGTACAATGGAATGCTATTCAGCACTAAGAAAATATGAAATCATGCACTTCACTGTAATTTAAAAGGGACAGAAGGGCATCGTGTTAAGAAAAATAAATCAGAGGGAAAAGGACAAATACCAGATGACTTAACTCACCTACCTGTAGTATCTGTCTGGCATATTGAATACATCATGGGGAGGTTGCCAGGCTCTGCCATGCGGGCGAGATACTCTCGGTAGCTTGCCAGGCTCTCCGAGAGGGGCGGAGGAAACGAACTCAGGTCGGCCATGTTGGCTGCGTGCAAGGCAAACGCCCTACCGCTGTCCTATTGCTCCAGCCCACCTGTAGTATATGGAGAAGTAAAATAGGAGAATAGACAGGATCCAATGATGACAGACACTTGGCTTTGAATTACAAAACTGAGATGACCTAGCAGTCAGGGGCAGATGTGGGGGCAAATGATGAAGGGTACTAGAAGGATTTTAGGATTTTGGCAGAGGATCTTCGGTACTTTGGTGGTAATGAGATGTGGTAATCATATACATCAAGATCATATAAATGTCATTTTAAACATGGCACGAAAATTACAATGCTAAATGAAAATGTTATGTTCAGAACATAGAACCTGAAAGACAGCTGAGGTTGAAGCAGACATCAACATCCTACAGTGAAGGAGGAAAAAAAAGTTTTAAAACTGTTAGGGGAGGTGGAGCTTTCGTACAGTGGGTAGGGCATTTGCCTTGCACGCAGCCGACCCCAGGTTCGATCCCCAGCATCCCATGTGGCACTGAGCACCACCAGGAATAATTCCTGAGTGCAGAGCCAGAAGTAATCCCTGAGCACTGCCGGGTGTGACCCAAAATGCCAGAAAAAAAAACTGTTAGGATGCCCAGTCTAAAGGAATTTTCAAACTTGTATGAGTTTTAGCTTTTTTAATTATAATGGGTTCAATATCCTCATGATGTCAGCAGGAGAAGAAGAAAAACCATCTTTTGGAAATAACTCCTAGTACTATAATCATAAATTTCAAAAGTCTTGCCCATAAGAGAAATTAACTGAAGGGTGTGGAAAAAACTAAGAGACAGAAAAAAGGAAATACCTAACCTCAGTGTTCTGTCTTCTTTCTCACCTGTGTAAACTGCCTATCACCTAACAAGATTAAATATATAATCTCATACTAAAATACCATCTTTACTGAATGTGGTACATGATAAACAGCTTTACAAGGAGTACTAGAAAAACAAAAAACAAACAATTTTAACTCAGAAATCATCAGAAGTACAATATTGCAGAGGTGATGGAATTACCATTTGGAAATTTAAAATTAGTCCGTTATACAAAAGGGTTCTAATGAAAAAGCAAAAAGGACTACAAACCAGAGATGTTTAATTTAGGACCAAGGAAATCACTCAAAGGGCTAAAGCACATTTTTCATGTGTGAGCCCTGCATTCAATCCCTGAAATTATATGGTCCCCAAAGTAACACTTGGTGCCACTCCCAAGCACCATTGTGGGTAGCCCCAGACAGACATACAAAAAGTTAAAATATGATGATTGGAAACAGAGAAATGCTAAGAAGCCAAAGAAAATTCTAGAAATCAAAAATACCATGAGAGAAATAAGGAATGCCCTAAATGCTCAACATAACTAGAGAAAGAATTCAAGAGAGCTTGAAGAAATGTCATTAGAAACTTTCAAAACAGAAAACTGCTTTAAAAATTTGCTTAAAAATTGCACCGCACTGTAGCACTGTCCTCCCGTTGTTCATCAATTTTGCTCGAGTGGGCACCAGTAACGTTTCCATTGTGAGATTTGTTGTTGCTGTTTTTGGCATATCGAATACGCCACAGGGAGCTTGCCAGGCTCTGCTGTGTGGGTGGGATACTCTCGGTAGCTTGCCGGGCTCTCCAAGAGGGACAGAGGAATCGAACCCCGGTTGTCTGTGTGCAAGGCAAATGCCCTACCCGCTGTGCTAATAAATTAGTAAGTAAAGTATAGAAAAATATAATATCAATGGTACAATCACAAAAAATGTAGCATATACATAATGGGAATAGCAGAATAAAAGAAAAAGAAATACTTGAAACTAGTATAGAGTTTTCCAGAACTCATGATAGTCAATAATCTATATCAAGGGATTTCAAAGAATTTCAAGCAAAATATTTTTAAAAAATTAAAAAGAGGCAAGAGTCTCTGGATCTGTATTGAAAACCATAATGCCCAAAGGCAGAAAGTAAAAAAGGAAAGTGCCTGACATAGAGGTAGAGGGTGAAGTGGGGTGAGGTTGGCAGGAGGGATGCTGGGACATTGGTGGTGGAAAATGTACACTGGTGGAGGGATGGGTGTTCAATCATTGTATGGCTGGAACTCAATCATGAAAGCTTTGTAACTATCTCATGGTGATTCAATTAAAAAGTAATTTTTGTTTATTTTTAATTTTTCAATTTTTAAAAAAAATTTTTACGATTTTTATACATTTTTAGGGCTGGAGCCATAGCACAGCAGTAGGGCATTTGCCGTGAGCGTAGCCAGCCCGGCCAAGCCGGGTTTGGTTCCTCCGCCCCTCTCAGAGAGCCTAGCAAGCTACTGACAGTATCTCGCCCGCACGGCAAAGCCTGGCAAGCTACCCGTGACGTATTCGATATGCCAAACACAGTAACAACAAGTCTCAAAATGGAGACGTTACTAGGCCCACTCGAGCAAATCGATGAACAACGGGAGGACAATGACAGTTATACATTTTATTTTTATAAAGTAGCTCACGGTAGGTCATTACAGATAATATTCAAAGGCAAGAGGTTAACAAGAGAAATGGGAAGATAGGAGGAGGAGAAGGTGAAGATTCTAGACATACAATATTCAAACTACTGAAGAAGATGGGACTTTATAATACTTTACCCAAAGAAAAGGAGCAAGGATAAGAAATGCTATAAGATATCCCCAGAAATCATGGGATGAAATCAAATATTTTAAAGTACTGAAAGACAATTGTATGTTGACTATAATTATTTAATGTAAATATTATATGTAAAATAAATATTTATTTATGTATAAAAATAAATAAAGTACGGAAAGAAAGAAACATCGATCTAGAATTCTGTGTCAGTAAAATAAAACACTATAGGGCATGGAAAATTATCGGGAGTAATGAGGGACATTACTTAAGTGTTAAAGTTGTCAAATCTCTAAGAAGATGTAACAGTTCTTAATGAGTATACATTAATAACTGTCCAAATACACAAGGCAAACATGATAGATATTTTAGGAGCAATATATTAATCCATTATTATAGATGGATATTCAAAACCATCCATTAATCACTGACAAATCTGGCATAGAAAATAACAATACAATTGAAGTAAACAGCATCATCAATCCACCACATCTACTGATATCTTTTTTTTTAAAGCAATTGACATCTTTAGAATACTTTATGCAAAAACAGAATACGTATTCCTCTGAAGCTCACACAGAGCATTCATTAAGGCCATATGCAGGTCCATTAAAAAAAAACAAGTTTTATTTTATTTTTTATTTATTTTGGGTTCTGCGATTTACAGTACTGTTAAACGATGTATTTTTCCTGCACATAATTCCAACACCACACCCATAATAACTAGAGCACTCACCTCCCTTCCCCACATCTTAACAAACTTAATAGAAATCATAGAGTGTTCTTTGATTCTAATTTAAATGGAATTAAGTAGAAGAGGGTAACTATCTAATTTAAATGGAATTAAATAGAAAAGACAAAAAGATATCTAAAAACTACCTCCAAATGGAGACTAAACAGTCCGTTTCTAAAGAACCCATGGCCAAAGACATATCTCAGCAGAGATTTCAACAAATGTCTAGTAGCTGGGAAGTTAGTTCAGTGGTCAGGACACAAGTTTGAATCTTCACATCACATGGCCCCTGAGCACCTCAGGGGGTGACCTTGGTGATCCCCAACACCTTTACCTGCACATTTAACCATAATGTTGGTCAAATCTTGTGAGGAGTGTTCCCCCTGGCCTCCTGAGTTGCCTGGAAGACCCCCAAAAAACTGTCAGTCTAAATGCTAAACCAATACAGGACATTAAATTTTGTGAGAAGGGCCAGAGGGTACATGATTTGCATGTTGCAGGTTTGGTTCCTGACATCACATGAGCCCTTGAGCACAGTAGACCCCAAACACAGTTAAGTGTAGTCCAAAACCTGCCAAATAAATAGAATTGGTGAGAAACAAAGTAGTGCTTAGAGCTAAATGTGTAAAGTTTAATAGCGCTGTAGCACTGTCCTCCCATTGTTCATCAATTCGCTTGAGCGGGCACCAGTAATGTCTCCACTATGAGACTTGTTGAACTGTTTTTGGCATATTGAATACGCCACGGAGCGCATGCCAGGCTCTGCCATGCTGTCGAGATATTCTCGGTAGCTTGCCAGGCTCTCCGAAAGGGATGGAGGAATCGAACCCGGCTCAGCCACGTGCAAGGCAAACGCCCTACCCGCTATGCTATTGCTCCAGCCCATAGAGTTTAATGTAGCACTGTAGCACTGATTTGCTCGAGCGGGCACCAATAACATCTCCATTGTGAGACTTCTTGTTACTGTGTTTGGCATATCAAATATGTCATGGGGAGCTTGCCAGGCTTTGCCATGCAGGCTGAATACTCTCAGTAGCTTGCCGGGCTCTCCAAGAGGGGCAGAGGAATCTAACCCAGGTCATCAGTGTGCAAGGCAAACATCATACCTGATATGTTATCGCTCTGGCCCGTAGAGTTTATACAAACAAAAATTCATTTAACCTAGTAAAACAATAACAAATGGCCAGAGGCAATATAAATTTTGAACTGGGTCACAGAACTGAGCTTACCACAAGCTGGAGAATGGGAGAGAGGGACAGGTGGAGTGAGGGAGCACTGAGACAATGATGGAAGGAAGCAGACACTCTGTGGTGTGAGAACATTGGAAGCATGAAAACCTATCATAACAGTATTGTAGTAAATCATATTAAAAATAAAATAAGAAACAGTTGAGGGTGGAATTCCTGCCACCAATCCACTTCCTCTGATGCCCAGCCTGAGTCCCATCCCAAAGAAGCTGGCAATTCTGTGGAAGAGGGTCTGTGTGGACACCTGCCTCTTCTTGACCTTTATCCAGGACCAGTTTCTCGAGGCTCCTAAAGTTGTTAAGCCTACGTTGCAAATATGAGATGGATGGCAAGCTTGTATAGCTGGTTCTGTGATGACATCGTGGGAAAGAAATAACTGAGTGCCAGTAACTTCTCTCCAACCACATACTGACGTTATCTTCCTGTGCTTCTCTCTTCATAACCCCAAGAGCCTGGGAATCATTGAGAAGTGCATCCAAGGATGAAGCCACTCTGCTTGGTTAGCCCATCATCCCCATAGAGAATAAAGACTTGAGACATAAATGAGAATACCAGGAAAGATGACCAACAGAAAACAGGAACCCATTGTATCTAAGAAAGTCCAGGACATGACAAAACTGCAACAGCACATTTTGACCTGTTAGAGTCCTGTGAAGCCGTAGCACAGCGCATAGGGAGTTTGCCTTGCATGCAGCCAACCAGGGTTCAATTCCTCTGTCCCTCTCAGAGAGCCCAGCAAGCTACCAATAGTACCCCACCCACACGGCAAAGCCTGGCAAAGTCTCCATGGCGTATTCATTATGCCAAAAACAGTAACAACAAGTCTCATGATCGAGATGTTACTGGTGCCCGCTCGAGCAAATCGATGAACAACGGAAGAACAGTGCTACTGTGCAGTGGTACAGGGTCCTATGCTTAGGTTTCCGTTTTCAGTTCCCTCCAGTCTAGGATTGCACAGAGTATCTCTCGTGCCAGTAGGTGGTGGTGGTAACCCTTCCTACCTCCTAGCCTTTGGAAATTTAGTCCTATGCCTATTCCTTTCAAAGCAAGGTCCTCCTGGATGTCCCAGTTTGGAGGTAGGAGGTCTTGACCATTTTGGCCTGACCCAAAGGATCATCACATACCTACACTCTATACGCTTCTGCTCACAGGAGTTCCTGGGGTAAGGGAACTGGAAAGTATAATCCAATGAAAATAATGAAAGTATAATCCAATGACAATAATACGGAAATACTTATAGACAAATCTGAAGATGAGCAGCTGATAACATAATACTGTTATTTCATACTATAATATTCCCCCTCCACCTAAATTAATTCTAGATTATTAGCATGACTTAAAAATCATTGAGGTTTTCTTTTAATGTTCACTTGGAATCTGAATCAGGGGGTATATACTATCAGATTTTTTTAAGTATTTAAAAGTTCATATAAGATACTGATGCTGTGGGAGAGTAATGGCCACATATACAAAACACAGACTCAACAGAACAGGAAACACGAGATCTAAGCTGCAACCACTGAACTTCGTAATGTGCCTGTCGAGGTGGGTGGCAGGGAGGTTGGGGGATGGATTGAGGGGTGGACTATGGGAACACTGGTGGAGGAAAGTCAACACTGGTGGGATTGGTGTTGAAATATCATATGCCTAAAACTCAACTGTCAACTTTGCAAATCACGATTCTTTAAATAAAATTATTTTAAATTAAAAAATAAAAGTTTGTATATGATAGTGATAGCTATTATTATTATTATATTATTGTTATTATTATTATTATTCCGAAAAGGATTCAGCACCATCGACCATATCCACACAATAACCAAGTTCATTGAGGTTTCCCAGGTGTTCAAGATGCCGCTCTGTCTAATGTTCATTGATTTAAAGAAGGCCTTTGATTCTGTTGAGACAGAAGCAGTCATCGAAGCCCTAGCCAATCAGGGCGTTCAAACTCAATACATCAGGATCCTCTGTGAGCTGTGTTACGGATTCACTACCAGGATCTCACCATTCTACAAAGGAGTGATCATCCATGTCAAGAGAGGGGTTCGGCAGGGTGATACTATTTCACCGAAACTCTTCAGTGCCACCCTCAAGGGAACACCATGCGACGATTGGAATGGGAAGGAATGGGAGTGAAGATAGATGGTTGGCAACTACACCACCTCCACTTTGCTGATGACATTCTAATAACACCAAACATCAGCCAAGCGGCACAAATGCTGACTGACTTCGACTGTGAGTGTGGCAAGGTCAGATTACAGCTGAATCTCACAAAGACAATGTTCATGAGAAACAGTCTTGTTCCTGACGTTCCATTCACTCTCAATGGAACGACCATCTCCAAATGCAACAGTTATACATACATAGGTCGAGAAGTCAACATGACGAATGACCTGGCACCTGAGTTGCGCAGGAGGGAGAGAGCAGCTTGGAAAGCCTTCAAGAGCATTGAAGAAATAAGTAAAAGGATGAAGAACCTCCAGCTCCGAGCACATCTCTTCGATTCCACTGTTCTTCCTGCATTAACATACACCTCAGAGACATGGGCCCTACGAAAACAGGATGAGAACGCTATTCAGGTCTCCCAAAGAGGAATTGAAAGAGCTATGCTTGGAGTATCACGCTTCACTCAAATGAGAGAAAGAATCCAGAGTTCCGACCTCCATCAACGCTCAAGAATCAGGGATGCTCTCTCATTTGCCAAGGCATCGAAAATCAGATGGGCTGGACACAAAATGAGATTTAGAGACGACCGCTGGACTAGAGTCATTACCAACTGGATTCCACGGGATGTCAAAAGATCGCGTGGCCGCCCACCTACGAGATGGTCAGATTTCTTCGTCAAGACTCTGAAGAATTGGTTTGAGGCTCTTCATGTTCCTAGAAAGAGTAAATGCCATTGGGCTACGCTAGCACACAACAGGGATGAATGGAGACGTTACTGGCGCCCGCTTGAGCAAATCGATGAGTAACGGGATATCAAGTGAAGTGATTATTACTATTATTTTGCTTTCTGGGTCACACCCCATGATACACAGGGGTTACTCCTGGCTCTACACTCAGGAATTATCCCTGGTGGTACGCAGGGGACCATATGGGATGCTGGGAATCGAATCCAAGTCAGCCACGTGCAAGGCAAATGCCCTTCCTGCTGTGCTGTCGCTCCAGCCCTGTGATAGCTTGATCACTTGACTTCCCGTTAATCGTTAATTTGCTCGAGCAGGCGCCAGTAACATCTCCATTTGTCCCTGTCACGTGCTAGTGTAGTGACCTCCACTACCTCCACTAGACCTCCACTACCTTCACTACCCAGCTGCCACCACGCTCCAGGACGCTTTCTGGATGCTTAGGCCGAGACTCACGCATGACTGAAGCCCCACAGAACAAGATAAGCGGACCTCTGAGACCTTAGACTCCAGGCTGTGATAGCTATTATTACTAAAATGATGAGAATTAAAGCTAGTTAGAACACAAGTCAAATATACAAACAAAAATATAAATAGGTCAAGGGGATCCAAATACTTTGGTGGGGTAAAGAAGTAGCTAAATCTCCAAACCACAGAATCAACCACACTGAAAGCAAGCAGTCTAAACTTCAACAACCAAACTTTAAAATGTGCCTGTTGGAATGAAGAGAGATCTAGTAGGTAGGGCACTTGCCTTGCACACAGTTGATCAGAGTTCCATCCCAGGCACCCTATATGGTCCCCCGAGCCCTGCAGGAATGATTCCTGTGTGCAGAACCAGGAATAACCTCTGAGAAGCGTGGGATGTGGCCTCAAAACAAACTGAAAAATATGCCAAGATGGTAGGATGGGGTTGAGGGTGGGTGGAAGGGAATCTGAGAATTCTGGTGGAGGGAAGAAGACACTGGTGGTCGGATTGGTGTGGAAACACAGTATGTCTAAAATCCAGCTATGAATAACTTCATAAATCATGGTGCTTTAATAATTCTTTTAAAAATTTATTAAAAATTAAGCTAATTAGTCTTCACAAATCTTGCAAGAAATGTTAAAAGAGATGCCTATGAAACTAAAGGGAAGCCCCACCTCAAAACAGCAAAGCATTCCCATCAGTAGTGACCCCTGAGTGTACAACCAGGAGTGACCCCTGAGCCAGATGTGGCCCTAAAACCAATAAGTAAATAAATAAATTGCTTGCAAAAAATAAAAAAGCAAAGTACCAAAAATATATATGGGAGAAGTCAATAGAATACAAATATTGAATTTAATAACTTCAAAATAATCATGGACACAAATTGGAAAGAAATTTAGACATAATATCAAATACATCAAAGCACAAAGAAAAAAAGATAAACTACAAAATCGCCAAAAAAAATTAAAATGGCTACAAATACTTAGGCTGTAGTCATTACTTTTAATATCAGTTGTCTGAATTCATCAAACAATTGTTTGTAAAAGATATAGACTGGCTGAATAGATCAAAATCATATGATATTTCTACTTCTTACAGTAACTTCAAATCAACTTAGCATGAATATAGGTTGAAAGAGAAAGATATAAGACAATTTTATAAACAAATGACAAGTACAACCATATTTTATCAAATAAAATAGATTTCCAGCTTTAAAATTATTAAGAAATAAGAATGCACATTAGTTAATAATCATGAGCATAACAGAACAAAATATGTAATATATGTCAAATGGTAGAGTACCAAAATACATAATTAACTGCAACTATGACTAAAGCTAAAGAATGAAATTCAGAGAAATGAAATAACAGTATTTTTTTTACCTTATTACAACCATAAACCTATCAACTAGTCAGAGATTAGATAAGAACAACAACTTTAGATAAACAAACTAGACCAGATGAGCTTAGTAAACGTTTTCAGAGCCTTCTACCCCCAAGCAGCAAACTTTTCATTTTTTTCTAGCATTCACATGAAAGATTCTCATGGAATAGATGAGACATAAAACAACTGTGACAAACTTATGAAGACTGAAATCATACCAAGTGTTTCATTATAATCACAGTGCTATAAAACTAAAAATAACCCCCAACAGAAAAGCAAAAAAAAAAAACTTAAATATCTGGAGCAATGTCGCTCTGGATACGCAGGAGTCACTGGGCTGCCAAGAGGCCAGCCTTGGCGGAGGAGGCTAGCAGCCTCGAGGGAGGGTGAGCACAGGAGCCAAGTCACAAGAAAGATACGCACTCCGGGAGCGCTTTGCAGAGACAGCTCATTTATTGCAAGCTGGGTCAACCTTATATACTGAAAGAGGCAAGAAACATCTTAGGGAGACTTTCAGAACATACTTGCACAAAGTGAAAACAAGCTAAAACAGGATGTTGATTGCTTTTGACTGGGGCCCTGTTCACTCAACTGTCCCCTGGTATTTTTTTTTTCTTTTTGGGTCACACCCAGCGATGCTCAGAGGTTACTTCTGGCTCATGCACTCAGAAATTACTCCTGGCGGTGCTTGGGGGACCCTATGGGATGCTGGGAATCGAATCCATATGGGATGCTGGGAATCCAACCCAGGTAAGCCAAGTGTAAGGCAAACGCCCTACCTGCTGTGCTGTCGCCCCAGCGCTCCCTGGTATTGTTTTTAACTAAACTCGAATTTACCGGAGGGGAGTCGGACCATTGCTGGGAAGCCAAAAGGGGAGCTTCCGGGGAGGAGCCGCCTAGTCGCCAACTATGCTCCCTGCCCCCCCCCCCCCCCCCCCCGCAGCATTACCCACTGAGCAACATTCTTATCAATAATCATTGGGGCAGTGAGGAAATTAAAGTAGAAATTAAAAAGTACTTGGAGCCAAGTCAAAACTAAGACAAGTTATCAGAACCTATGGAATGTAATTTAAAAATTGGGGGAAAGTTAATAGCAATATAAGCCTATATCAAGAAATAAGAAATATCTGAAAAAAAATCCCAAGTATCCAAGAAGAGGTGACTGATAAAGAAACTATGGCATATTATACACAATGGAAAACTGTATGGCTCTCAGAAGAGACAAGAGCATGTAATTTGCCACTACATGTATGGAATTGGAAGACATCATGCTGGGTAAAGTTGGAAAGAGATATAAAATTATCTCCCTTGTGTGTGGGATATTTCCCTGACCCTGAAAGCGCCTCTGATACAGCCAGCGTTGGGAAGGACGAGTAAGGAGAGGCTGCTAAAATCTCAGGGCTGGGACAAATGGAGACATTACTGGCGCCTGCTCGAGTAAATAGATGAGCAATGGGATGACATGATACAGTGTAATACAGGGATGTGTGGGATATAAAGAAGCACAGTAGGGGAATAACAAAAGGCCGAAAGCAACAGAGTCAAAGAACTGATCTATATGACTAAGCTTGCCATGGCTGTGACCTGTGCGAGGGGAGAAGTGTCGGGGTAAGGGGTCAGAAGGAGTGAGGGCCTGGGAATATAGTCCATATAGTCGAAGTGACATCTGCACTTTTTTGCAGCACTCTTTGCAATAGCCAGAATCTGGAAAAAACCTGAGAGCCTGAGAACAGATGACTGGTTAAAGAAACTTGGGTATATTTACATAATGGAGTACTATGTAGCTGTTAGAAAAGACAAGTCATGAAATTTACATACAAGTGGTACTACATGGAAAGTATCATGTTAAGCGAAAAGACTCAGAAAGAGAAGGATAGACATAGAAAGATTGCATTCATCTGGGGAACATAAAGTAATAAAATAGGAGACTGACATCTAAGAACGGCCGAGATTAATACCAGGAATTTTACTCCATGGCTTGGAGGCCAGCCACACATGCTAGGGGAAAAGGGAGCTCAGATAGAGAAGGGAGCACCAAATAAAGGGTATTGGGAGGATCCTCCCAGGATGGGAGAAGCATGCTGAAAGTAGACTATAGACCAAACATGATTGCCACTCAATGCCTCTTTTGCAAACCACAACACCCAAAAGGAGAGAGAGAACAAAAGGGAATGCCCTGCCACAGAGGCAGAGTAGGATGGGGGGGATGGGGGGTGGGAGGGATACTGGGATCCGTGGCGGTGGGAAATGGGCACTGGTGGAGGAATGGGTATATGATCATTGTATGATTGAAACCCAAGCACAAAAATTTCTAAGTCTACAACTGTACCTCATGATGTCTCACGAATTTTTTGCTCAAGCGGGCCCAGTAACATCTCCATTGGAGACTTTGTTGTTACTGTGTTTGGCATATCGAATACATCACGGGTAGGTTGCCAGGCTCTGCCGTGCGGGTGAGATACTCTCAGTAGCTTGCCAGGCTGTCCGAGAGGGGCGGAGGAATCGAACCCGGCTCGGCCGGGCTGGCTGCACGCAAGGCAAACGCCCTACAGCTGTGCTATGTCTCACTAATAAAAATTTTTAAAAAAAAGGAGTGAGGGGGGACTTAGAGGCAATGATGGTGGGAACCTGGACACTCTGGTGGATATGGGGGTGTTGTAATGTTGCATTCGTGAAGCCCTCTTATTGATAATGTTATAAAATTACAGTGACTGGAATGACATTATTTATTGGGGGGAGGGGTGTGGACTGGGGGGTGGAGTTGGTCCAAACCCAGCAAGCCAAGTTCCCTACCTGCCGTACTATCTCTCCAGACCCTAAAGTGACATTAAAAAAAAAAGAAAGAAAGAAAGAAAGAAAGAAAGAAAGAAAGAAAGACAAACAGAATCCCAAAGTCTCAAGTTAAATCCCTAGCAATGAACAGTCCCTCGACATGAGTAAGTGTGGCCCTTGTAGCCACCAGCACTGCCATGCCCATGATCCCTGGTCACAGACACTCTTGTACCCCATGCAACTGTCTGGGATTAGTACTTGATGTCAACCGTGAATAGATACAGCAATGCCTCTAAGGGCTGAGGTTCTGACAGTTGGTGGCCATGAGCAGTGGCGGAAGTGGGGAACACAAGAAAAGTTCAGTGCAGTCCAGGTACAAGGGGGTAGGGGGAGTTTATCAAGAGATTTACTCCTCATAACTTAAATAGATTATGTTCAAAAATTTAAAAACATTTTAGGCACTATGGTTACAGTAGTTTATGATGGTGCGTAAAATTACAACCACCAAAGTGTTCATGAGCCACTGTCCCTGTGGATCTGGAATGAAGGTATCCTTCATTCCTCCCCCACTACACTGTTAATTAGGACCCGAAAAATGGTGAACTATGCCTGGCAGGGTGAAGCCAGAGGAAACTCTGGTAGAGGTCCGTAGCGGTCCTGACGTGCAAATCGATCATCTGACCTGGGTATAGGGGCGAAAGACTAATGGAACCATCTAGTAGCTGGTTCCCTCCGAAGTTTCCCTCAGGATAGCTGGCGCTCTCACACGACCACCCACGCAGTTAATCAATTTAACAAACTGCTAATCCAAGGGTTTGTCATTGTTCAACACAAGTACAAACAATATTTTTTTGTTTTGTCTTGATACCACAGATGAGTGAGATCATCAGTGTTCTTCTCCCTCTACCTTATTTCACTTAAGATGATACCCTTCAGGGGCTGGAGCGATAGCACAGTAGGTAGGGCATTTGCCTTGCATGCGGCCGACCCAGGTTCGACTCCCAGCATTCCATATGGCTCCTGGAGCACCTCCAGGAGTAATTCCTGGGTGCAGAGCCAGGAGTAACCCCTGTGCATCATTGGGTATGACCCCCCCCAAAAAATTATGCCCTTCAGTTCCATACACATTGCAGTGAACTGCATGAATTCATCTATCCTTATTCCATTGTGTAAAATGCCATACCATAATATTCCATACCTCAACTTCTTTTTCCATTCGCCTGCCACTGGACATTTAGGTTGTTGCCACATCCTGGCTGTCCTACTAAGTGCTATAATGAGCATAGTGTACATAGCTGCTTTGTATACCTATGTTTGATCCAGCAGTTCCACTTCTTGGCATCTTCCTCCAAACACAAAACCATTAAATAAAAAATTATAATATTTTTGGTTTTGGACCACACATGGTAGTGCTCAAGGCTTACTCCTAGCTTTGTGCTCAGGGATCACTTCTCGAGGGGCTTGGGTTACCATACGTGGTGCCAGGGATCAAATTTGCCTTACCTGTTGTATTATCTGTAAAAATAAAGGGGCCATCATCACCAAAGTGCCCAGGACTCTCCACTGACCCCATGTTTTGTTTTCTACTTGCCATATAGCTCCCGTGCCCACCACCAGATCGCCAGGATCCCTTCAGCATTTCCCCGAGGTCCCTTCCCTCCTACCCTGCCCACAGCACTTCCAGATTACAGTCATGCTGACCAGAGAGCTTACGTTCTTTTCAGACTGGGGGTGCACCAGTGGTGCCTCAGAACAAGGTTGTTTCTGACACAACTCTTCCCAGGTTCCTGGGAAGGAGCCAGTACATGTGAGCACTGTCCCTGTGCTTCTGTCTAGTGGGTGGGTCCCCACAGGTAAAGGTGCTTTTGGAATGCCATCCCACATGGTGGCAATGTGGAATTTTCTGTTTGAATTATCATTTTTTTTTTATTTTTGGGTTACACCTGGCGATGCACAGGGGTTACTCCTGGCTCTGCACTCAGGAATTATTCCTGGTGGTACTCAGGAGACCATATGGGATGCTGGGAATTGAACCAGGTGGGCCGAGCGCAAGGCAGACGCCCTACCCCCTGTACTATTGCTCCAGCCCAACATATTAAGGATGTTGAGGACTCTTTTTTGCTCTGCATAAATCTTTTTCTTTGCATGTTTCTTTTTGTCCTTCAGCCTGAGCAAGTCACTAGGGCAACACTCATTCACCTCCTGCTCCTGTCTCCCATGACTGACGCTTCATACACTTATTTTTCCCTGGATCTCCCTGGCGGCTCATCAACCTGGTTGGACAGAGTCCTCAGGTCTGCCTCCCAGAGCAAAAGGTGCTAAAATTCAACAAAGCGGACAATGCTAGGGGCGGAAGGCCCTGGAACATCTCATCAGTGCTGTCCCCGCGTTGGGTCCCCCAGGCCGCCAGATTTCACACACCCCGAATCCTAGAGCTGGTCTAACAACAATGTTCACCAAGAGGCCCAGCCGGACCCTCTAAAACACGACTTCAGGGTCAGGGAAATGACCCAAAGGGCTGCAGCACAGCTCTGCTTTGCACGTGGGAGCCCCCTGGTTCGATCCCCGACTCTGCCAGGCTGCCCAGCAAAACACACCGCGTGCGATGGGACTCACAAGTCACCCTCTTTCCCGAGCGCCAGCGTCAGGTCTCAGCTCTCCCCCTGCGCCCCATCCGGATCGGCGTGGGCAGCAGTGGCCATCACTGCGGGACTCAGGGACGCGAAAGGCCCAGCGAGAAGCCCCGGCCCGGGCTCTACTCACCTTCGCGCTGGGAGCCCCGAGCTCCGGCAGCCTCGGCCCCACCGGACCCACCGGGCCCGCCGCGGCCCCCAGGTCCGGGCAGAAGTGGAGGGCCCCAGGGGCGAGCTGGGGAGAGCACTGGAGCTGGGGGTGCTGGGGTGAGGAGCTGTGGGGCGCTGGGAGACGGAGGACAGGGGACAAAGTACCAAAGTCAGATGCGGTCCCAGAGGGGAGTAAGGAGGAGGCGACAGTCACAGCAGGGTAGCAAGGCCGAAAGAGGCGGCAGGGTGTGGGGTCAGGGGTTCCATGTGGGCGCTGCCTTAGCAACCAGAACCTTTCCTACTCCCCTCCACCAATCCCCTGCTTTCTCAACTGAAGCCTTGACACCCCATCTTAGAACTGTCCCCCACCCCCACTGCTTGGCCACCCAAGCCCAGGTTCTCCCTGGAGCCTCCAAGGATTTCTGGTCTCTAGTTCTGATGCCCCTGAGGCCTGTCTTAGGCTCCTAAATCTCTCTCCCTCCCTCCCTCCCTCCCTCCCTCTTTCCTTCCTTCCTTCCTTCCTTCCTTCCTTCCTCCCTCCCTCCCTTCCTTCATTCCTCCCTCCCTTCCTCCTACCCTCCCTCCTATCCTCCCTTCCTTCCTCCTTCCTTCCTTCCTTTCTTCCTTCCTTCCTTCCTTCCTTCCTTCCTTCCCTCCTTCCTTCCTTCCTTCCTTCCTCCATTCCTTTCTCCTACCATCCCTCCTACCCTCTGTTTCTTTCTTCCTTCCTTCCTTTCTTTCTTCCTTCCTTCCTTCCTTCCTTCCTTCCTTCTTCCATCCCTCTCTCCTACCATCCCTCTTACCCTCTCTTCCTTCCTTCCTTCCTTCCTTCCTTCCTTCCTTCTTCCATCCCTCTCTCCTACCATCCCTCTTACCCTCTCTTCCTTCTTCCTTCCTTCCTTCCTTCCTTCCTTCCTTCCTTCCCTCCCTCCTTCCTTCCTTCCTTCCTTCCTCCATTCCTTTCTCCTACCATCCCTCCTACCCTCTCTTCCTTCCTTCCTTCCTTCCTTCCTTCCTTCCTTCCTTCCTTCCTTCCTTCCTCTCTCCTACCATCCCTCCTACCCTCTCTTCCTTCCTTCCTTCCTTCCTTCCTTCCTTCCTTCCTTCCTTCCTTCCTTCCTTCATCACCTATGGCTTTCAGAGATCCTCCACACTATCTCTCTCTCTCTGCGTTGGGGAGCCACAGAAACCTACTCCCCTCTTCCAGGGGCTCTCTATGGCCAGGACCCTCCCCTAGCAGAGGCAGCCCCCCCCCTAGCCAACTGCACTCCTGCTCTCTCATAACCCCCTGTGTGTGTTTCAGTCTTGATTCTTTCATAGAAAGCAGAAACAAGCAGTTCTGTCCAAGCGCAGACACCAACACGAGTATTCAAGGGCTCACTGTTATCCCTGGGTCCCATTCCTAAGGTCCTACTGTTTGTTTTTAATAGGCTTATATTTTATTTAGTTATTCAGTTGCTTTTATTTATTACATTAAGTGTTTAGTATTAAGGTGCCATGATTTACAGTCATTCATCGTTGAGTTTCAATGATGGGATGCAAGGGATTGAGCCTTGGGTGGGCCACGTGGCCAATGCTCTCCCCCCACCCACTATACTAAGACTCAGGCCCCGGAAGGTGTTTTTCTGCTCTGTCAGGTTGCCCTCAATTCCTTGAGCCCCTGGCAGCTCAAAACCATCACTAAAAATACCACCACTTTTTACTGCAGAAAATTTGAGCAAAGAGGAACTATTCTGTCACTGTTGTAATAGAAAATCAATTTTACCAACACACACACATATATATGCATATATATAATATATAAATATATATACATATATAAAGTCAAATATACATACATATATAAGGTCAAATATATATGTGTATATATACATACATATGCATGTATGTATACGTGTTTGAATTTGGGGGTTACACCCAGCAATTCTCAGGCATCACTCCTGGCTCTGCACTTGGGAATACTTCTGGCAATGCTTAGGAGACCATATAGGATGCCAGGGATCAAACCCAGTTTGGCTACATACAAGGCAAATGTCCTACCTGCTGTATTATTGCTCCAGCCCTAACACACATATATTTTATTTATTTATTTATTTATTTATTTTATTTAAATTTTTATTAGTGAAACACCATGAGGTACAGTTGTAGACTTACAAATTTTTGTGCTTGGGTTTCAGTTATACAATGATCGAATACCCATCCCTCCACCGGTGCCCATTCTCCACCACCACTGATCCCAGTATCCCTCCCCCCCACCCCCTCACCCCCATCCCAACCTGCCTCTGTGGCAGGGCATTCCCTTTTGTTCTCTCTCTCCTTTTGGGTGCTGTGATTTTCAAAAGAGGCATTGAGTGGCAATCACATTTGGTCTATAGTCTACTCTCAGCACGCATCTCCCATCCTGGAGGATCCTCCCAATACCCTTTATTTGGTGCTCCCTTCTCTATCTGAGCTGCCTTTTCCCCTAGCGAACACACATATATTTTAAAAGCAAAACCCAAACCTAACAGCGAATGAAACCAAAATCCAAACCAAACAGCTAATAAACAATAGCATTCAAGTGTTTAGGTGCTGTTTCCCGCCTAGACACTGTCCCACCTTCGAAGAAGAGGCAGGTGTCAGAGAGATGCTCTGTGTGCGGGAGGTCCAGGTTCTGCCTCACAACCTCTAAGCACAGATCCAGGAGTAGCCTCTCAACACTACCGGGTTTGGCTCAAATTCCTCCCAGATTTTATTTTAAAAATAAAAGGAGACAATTGGTACATGGGGCTTAAGTCATAATGCCCAAAAGTGACCGTGAAAGAAGTAAAACCCGAAGGGAGGAGAGCACTGTCACTCAGAAGGTCACAGTCACCCCAAAATAGCTGGGGCAGGAATGAGGAAAAGAAGGTGGGAGTTGATTTATGTTCATTGCAGCACTGTTTATAATAGCCAGAATCTGGAAAAAAAAAAACAAGTGCCAGAGGACAGATGACTGACTAAAGAAACTTTGGAACATCTACACAATGGAATAGTATGCAGCTGTTAGAAAAAGATAAAGTCGTGAAATCTGCATATTAAGTGGATTAATGTGGAGAGTATCATGCTAAGTGTAATGAGTCAGAAAGAGAGGGACGTAGAAGGACTGCACTTATTTGTGGAATATAAAGTAACAAAATGGGAGACTAACACCCAAAGAGAGTAGAGATAAGGACAGGAAGATTGCTCCACGGCTTAGAAGCTGGCCTCACATGGTGGGGGAAAAGGCAACTCAGATAGAGAAGGGAACACCAATGGATGCTTGGAGGACCCGCTAAGGATGGGAGATGCGTACTGAAAGTACACTATAGACCGAACATGATGGCCACTTAATATCTGCGTTGCAGACCACAACACTCTAAAGGAGAGAGAGAGTAAAAGGGAATGCCCTGCCACAGAGGCCAGGGGGCGGGGGTCGCGGCAGGGGGTGGTGTGAGGGATACAGGGAACACTGGTTCTGGAGAACGGGCACTGGTGGAGGGATGGGTACTCGATTATTGTATGACTGAAACGTAAGCACGAAATTTTCTGGGTTTTTTTTGGGGGGACTCACATCCGGCGATGCACAGGGGTTACTCCTGGCTCTGCACTCAGGAATTACCCTTGGCAGTGCTCGGAAGACCATATAGGATGCTGGGAATCGAACCTGGGTCAGCCGCGTGCAAGGCAAACACCCTACCTGCCGAGCTATTGCTCCAGCCCCCAGCACGAAACTTTCTAAGTCTGTAACTGTATCTCACAGTGATTCCTTAAAAAATTAAAAATAAAAAAAAATTTAAAAAGGCTGGAGTGATAGCACAATGGATAGGACATTTGCCTTGCAAGCTGCTGACCCGGGTTCGATTCCCTGTATCCCATATGGTCCCCTGAGCACCGCCAGGAGTAATTCCTGAGTGCATGAGCCAGGAGTAAACCCTGTGCAATGCCAGGTGTGACCCAAAAAGCAAATAAATAAATAAAAAAGAAGGTGGGAGTT
Source organism: Sorex fumeus (assembly GCF_029834395.1). Taxonomy (NCBI): domain Eukaryota; kingdom Metazoa; phylum Chordata; class Mammalia; order Eulipotyphla; family Soricidae; genus Sorex; species Sorex fumeus. The sequence continues at coordinate 5,132,551 of NW_026606183.1, forward strand.
GAGTTTGGGGTCCTGTACAGGGAAGATCATTCCTGTAGTTGAGGAAGTGCTCCCCAAAGCCAGTGTCAGCCTCCCCTACGGGGGTGCCCTAGGCCTTGCCTTGATCTTGACAACCAGCTGTGTGAGCCTAGTCGTTTCCTTCCCTGGAGGGAAAGACGCTTACTCACCCCTTGGATGGGAAGCCAAGGTTGGCCACAGAGCCACCCCATCTGTTCCTCCTGCAGGCTGTGTTCCATCCAGCTGTCCCTGCCCACCTGCCTCTTCTCAAGACTGTTGCCAGCAGCTGTTTGTCCTTGATCTCTATTATGTATATTGTGCATGGTGCTATTTGTCTTTGGTCTATGCCACGTGTGTATAAGTAACAGGACATCCTTGTCTCTGACACGCTCCTTCTTTGGCATGAGTGGGCATGGCACAGAGGATCTCAGCCATCTGGATCTACCACAACACTGGCATCATTAAAAGGAACCCAAAGGAGCCTCATAGGAGCGTTCACAAGCACAGCATATTGGGAAGACTTTGCTCGGGAAGATGGACGGGTGGGCCCTGGGTCTTAGATGATTTAGAGAAAGGAAGGACTTAGATGATTTAGACTAGGGAAGCTCCTGGGTACTGGGGAGCTCGAGGAAAAGGACGCCCTGAAAATACTGTGTTGGTGGATTTATTGATACAGGAATCTATGGGAAGATACTTTGGAAAGCAGCTTGTTAAGCAGCTGCAGCTGTAGGCTGGCCAAAACACGGGTGGTCCCATTAGTAACAGAAGGGGAATTAGAGCTCCAAGCATAGCTCAATAGTTATAGAAGGAATTAAAGCTGGAACAGGACACTTGTCTGGCTCAGGCATACAACAAAAGCATATGAACCAGAAAGCCAAAAAGAACAAACAACCAATTAAGTGATCTTGCAGGCTATTTTTTTCCCTTTATTTTATTTTATTTTATTTTATTTTATTTTATTGCAGTTGTAGATTTACAATTTCCTGTGCTTTGGTTTCAACTATACAATGATCAGACACCCATCCCTCCACCAGTGCCCACCCTCCACCACCATGGATAATATCCCTCCCACCCCCATCCCCCCATCCCCCCTGTCTCTGTGGCAGGGCAATCCCTTGTGTTCTCTCTCTCCTTTTGCAAACACCCTACCCACTGGGTGCTGTGGTCCGCAAAAGAGGCATTGAGTGGCAAACATGTTCAGTCCATAGTCTACTTTCGACATGCATCTCCCCTCCTGGGAGGATCCTCCAAACATCCTTTATTTGGTGCTCCCTGAACTGCCCTTTCCTCTATCTGAACTGCCCTTTCCTCTAGGATACCCGGCTGGCCTCTAAGTTATGGAGTAATCCTCCTGGTGCTGATCTCAGCTATTCTTGGGTATTAATCTCATACTTTGTTACTTTATATCCCCCAGATGAATGCAATCTTTCTATGTCTATCCCTCTCTTTCTGACTCATTTCGCTTAGCATGATACTTTCCATGTTGTACCACTTGTATGTAAATTTCATGACTTCATCTTTTCTAACAGCTACATAGTACTCCATTGTGTAGATGTACCAAAGTTTCTTTAACCAGTCATCTGTTCGTGGGCATTCAGGTTTCTTCCAGTTTCTGGCTATTGTAAAGAGTGCCTTGCAGGCTATTTTTAAGAGGTAAGGGGAGAAAGATGCTGGCCGCATACTGGCAGTTGTCATCAGACCAGGTTAGTCACCCCTGTAAGTGGATCCCCCGGTCTTTACTTCCACATCATCAGAAATAGAAGCAATAGAGGGAGAAAAGGAGAAGGTCTGACAAATGCAGTTGATGCTAGGCATAAGGTGCTTACCCCCAAATCTGTATTTATTCCACCAATCCAACAATACTTTTTTAGGATTGGATGTTTCTCAAGGTCTAACCATACAATCTGACATTGGTGGATTCCACCTTCGAGTATGACCGGTTGAAGTGAGTCTAAAAGGACACTTGTTCTGGGGCTGAAGTGATAGCACAGTGGGTAGGGTGTTTGCCTTGCATGCGGCTGCCCCGGGTTTGTTTCCCAGCATCCCATATGGTCCCCTGAGCACTGTCAGGGGTAATTCCTGAGTGCAGAGCCAGGAGTAACCCCTGTGCATTGCCTGGTGCGACCCAAAAAGCAAAAAAAAAAAAAAGGACACTTCTTCACTTGTTCTGTGCTCCTTCCAGAGTTCCAACAGGTCACTGCCATGTGACAATTACCTGGTGGTCAGGTGGAAATAATGACACCATAGCCAAACTGGCTAAAGAATAGACCATCATCACATCTGTCCCAAACCCCTTTAATTCTACAATGTGGCCTTTCTGAAAACTGGGTGGTAGATACGGAATGACAATGGGCTGTTGGGAGTTGAATAAGATGGTTCCCCCCCCCCCCCCACCGCCAGTGCATGTGGTGGTCTTGAATATATCATCACCTCTGGACTGGCTGCTTACTCAGGAACCCCTGTACCACTCCACACGGCCTGGCCAGCGCTTTCTGCAGTGTTCACATCCATCTAGATGGTCAAGAGTGGTGCACCTCACAGGGGAAGGTAGACAAAGGCACTTTACTGTTCTCCCCAAGTATATCTGCACAGCCCACCTTCCCCCACAGCTGGCATGGAGGAACTCAGTTTACAGTCCAAGGCCCCTGGTGTGGAAGTGTTTTACTCTGCTCATGATATCCTTCCAACCTCTGAGTCTTGTAGGCTGTGAAAAGGTGGTGCTACATACACATGGTTGTTTTTTATGCTTGGGTTTCAGTCAGATAATGTTCCAACACCCTTACCTTCACCAGTGTACATTTCCAACCACCAATGTCCCCAGTTTCGCTCCCACCTCCCAGCCTTTTTCCTCTCTCTCTCTCTCTCTCTCTCTCTCTCTCTCTCTCTCTCTCTCTCTCTCTCTCTCTCTCCCTCTCCCCTTTTGGGCATTGTGATTTGCAATGCAGATACTGTATATGCCTTTACCTACTTTCAGCACACAGTTCTTGTCCAGAGTGATCATTTCTATTATTGTCATAGTGGTCTCTTCTCTATTCATACACACTTGTGGCACGCTTCCAACCATTGACCAGTCCTTCCTGTGCCACACTTGTTAATCCACCTCCAGGAATAAGGATGTGTTGTCAAGACAAAGAAACTGTAGGACTTTATCTGTCAAATCCTTGGAGCTTGTTTGGGTGAAGAGAGGCAAAAGTCATGCCAGCTGCCATCATAAAACTAAGAATTCCCTTTCCCTATCACTCAGAAATGATTGCAAAAATTCCCAAGCCTCTTGGGTTTTGGTGAACCTTTGCTCCACACTTGGCTCAGCTTGTGTGCCCTCTTTACTGCTTATGCAGAAAGAGGGCACAATGGAATTGTAAAAAGGAACACCAGAGAGAGTTTGGTCAGAACAAAACTGTGGTTTAAGGCATGCAAGCATTGGGTATTTCAACCCTGCCCTTCCATGTGAGTCAGCAGTTAGCGTCATTGTAGGAGCTCTGGTGATGTGCTTTTTTGGGAAATAATGAATCTTAAGAAGACATTGCCTAACCCTGAAGTAGTCCAAAGGCATAAAGGCCACATTTCCGGGAATAAAAATCTTGAGCTTTTTGGAGAGAAGAAACAGGCACCACTCAGATGCAGAAATCCAAGGCCCACCTGGAGAAGGGTGGACCTCCCACTCAGGACGGGGTGAAACTACAGACAAATTATGAGAGCATGAAGAGACCTTGGTGAACCCATAAGGCACACAAATGACTCCAGAAGCGCAATGATGCTGGGTGTTTGAGACTCTCCTTGATGCCAGTCTCCCTGGCAACTTGCATCTGCAAACCCTTGAATTGGAAGCAGCTAAGGGCCTGGAGTCCCAGTCACGTGCTCCCAAACGGGCCTCCCCCACTGAATGACAACTGTACCAACTAGTGTGGGAACAAATGCATAGCACCTGGCTTTGGCTGGGAAACTCCCGCTAGGAATAGATGGGAATTTTTGTTTGTTTTTTATTCTGGTTTTGTTTTTTGTTTATTTAGTTTCTTCTTTCTTTTGTTTTGGGCCCACACCTTGTGATTTTCAGGGCTTACTCCTGGCTCTGAACTCCGGGATCACACTCCTGGTAGAGTCAGGGCACCATATAGGGTTCTGGGGAATAAACATGGCTTTGCGTAATGCAAGGTCAGCACCCTGCATCTCTCTGGCCCTTGGGTGGGATATTTTTCAGCACACATCCAAGTTATCACCAATTTACAAACTTTTTGCAAGGTTCAGGGCAGCAGATCACTGTGAACAGCTCTGAGGTCCCAACCCCATCATTAGGCCTTCCTACAATCCTTGCATATTTTGTGGGGCGATCATATCATGTGCTCCTCTGTGACCTTGTCTCAGTCACAGGAGAAGAGCTGTGAGGTGAAGCCAGTAGGTGCCTTCACCACCTGCGATGCAGGCCAGGTCAGAGACTTAGCATTAGTGACCGCCAGTTAGTTAGTTTTCAAAAAATAAATGCTGGCAGGAGATGTGGCTCAGCAATAAAACATAGTAAAGCACAGTTCTCTCATGAGCACATATCTCCTTCATTTACTTTCTGAATAAATTTATATTAATTTTTTAAGTAAAAAATAAAAATAGTAAAGCACAGGCTTTGCATGCATGACCTGGGTCAGCTCCCCAACAACTGACAAAAGGGAAAAGGAAACACTCATGCAGTTGATAGAGAAACAAAGTGCTTTGACTTTTAGCTTTTAGTGGGTCTGTTTTTTTTATAAGACATATCTGCTTTTTTAAAAATTTTGGTTGAATAACCATGAGATACAGTTACAAAGGTTTCATGTTTGGGTTTTGGTCATACAATAATCTAACACCCATCCCTTCACCAGTGCACATTTTCCACCACCAAAGTCCTTAGTATCCCCACAATCCCAACCCTTCCCCTGCCTGTGTGGCAATTTCCACAATACTCTCTCTACTCGACTACATTCAGTATTTCAACACCAGTCCCATCATTATTATTTGGAATTTTCCCGCCACCACTCAAACCTGCCGAAAAGACAATGCTAGACAATTTATTTTATATTGATTGTTATAAATAGCATATGATGTCGTGTAGCCACAAGAGCGGCCGCATGCTCCTGAAATTCTAAAATTTTAATAATTAGGGTCTGGAGAGATCTTTGCAGCAAGATGCTTGGTTCGGAGATTGTTTTGTGTGTCTCTGGATCATGGCCATTAAGGAGCTTAAGTAGTAGCTGGAAGCAGTTGGTGGGCATCATATTAGGATCCCATAGGGGTGGGGGGATATGAGAGGGACTGGCTCCTCCCCTGTCCCATGAAGTTCGCATTTGCCATTACTGTTCCCATGTCTCTGGGCTTCTCATTGGGTTCTGGAGGATGGCGGCCACTGGGATTCTTAGGTGGCAGGCAGAAGGACAGCACCTGCTTCCATCTGGAGTAAGCTGGAGAGATTGACCTATTGCTAGTCAGGGGCATCTCTGTAGCAAGCTGCTTGGTTCCGAGTTTCTTTTGTGTGTCTCAAAGCATATCTGATTTATGAAAATTACTCACATTCCAGCACCTCAAATTTCCACACCACATTTTGGGAAATATTTTTTATTTTCTTTTTTCTTATTTTGCAGTGCCAGAAATCAAACCCAGGGCCTTAGTCCTGCAGAGCATATGCTCCCCCTTTGAGGCCTATCTCTGGCTACTCTGGGAAAATTTTTTTTTTTTTTTGGCTTTTTGGGTCACACTCAGTGATGCTCAGGAGTTACTCCTGGCTCTGCACTCAGGTATTACTGGACCATATGGAATGCGAGGGATTGAACCCGGTTTAGCCCTACCTGCTGTGCTATCACTCCAGCCCCATACTCTGGGAAATTTCTTAATCTTTTCTGTGAAATGGAAGTAATCAATAAAGTTTAATTATTCCCATCATTCTATTCCTAATAAAACTTTTTCTTTATACATTTTACATATTATAAACAATATTATACCTATTATAAATACTATCATGCATTGTATATATTTATATCACTATTATCACTGTCATCCTGTTAATCATCGATTAACAGTGGGCACTAGTAGCGTCTCCATTTGTCCCAGCCATGAGATTTTAGCATCGTAAACGTTATGCTCTCTCTCTGAGGATGCGGCATGCCAGCTGGATGTTCTTGAGAATAATGGTGATGCGCTTGACGAGGAATGCGCAGAGGTTGGTATCCTCGAAGACCCCCACCAGGTAGACCTCCCACACCTCCTGCAGTGCCATGAGGGCCGAGCTCTGGGAGCGCAGGTCGGTCTAGAAGTCCTGTGCGATCTCACACGCCAGCCACTGGAACTGAAGCTGGCGGATCTCGAGCAGCCGGTAGTGGTGTGGCTTCTTCACGCCACCTGTGGCTGGCATGCTCTTGTGGGTCGCCTTGGTGGCCAACTGCTTGCGAGGCGCCTTCCTGCCGTTGACTTGCGCACTGTCTGCTTAGTACGAGCCCTCGTTCTTCCCAACTCAGCTGGAGACTCCTTCAGGGTTAGGAAAATGAGACCCATTTTAGCTACTGTTATTGCCATATTTGGTACATCACAGCGGCTTGCCAGGCTCTGCTGTGCGGGCTGGATACCCTTGGTAGCTTGCCGGGCTCTCCTGAGGGAAGATGGAGGCTTTATATAAGTATATAATGGACCATAAGCTATTTTCTATCATTTTATGTAGTTTATCTATATATATATATCTATCAATAAACTATTTTCTATCATTTTATGTAGTTTTTTTTTTTAATGTAGTTTTTGGCTGGAACCCTCCTGGTATGGAGTGTCACATCATCACTTGCACAGGAGATTACTGTCACAGGCAGTCAAAACCTGAGACCTGAGGGTCGAGGCTCTCCCCTGGCAGATGTGGCATTCCGGGGTTTCACGAATCCCAGCGCAGCTACCTCACTTCCTCTGATGCAGGAGGAGGATGGATGTTTTGTCAAGCTTGGCTGAAGCAGATGTTCCAGGCATGAAACATCTCAGAAGCATCAAACTTGATCTTAAACACTTATACAAATTCTGCGTCTGATTCCCCTTAGAGTAACATTGATTTTTTTGAAAGAAAGAAAGAGAGAGAGAGAGAGAGAGAGAGAGAGAGAGAGAGAAAGAGAGGAAGGAAGAGGAAGGAAGGAAGGAAGGAAGGAAGGAAGGAAGGAAGGAAGGAAGGAAGGAAGGAAGGAAGGAAAGAAGGGAGGGAGGGAGGGAGGGAGGGAGGGAGGGAGGGAGGGAGGGAGGGAGAAAGGGAGGAAGGGAGAGAGAAAGAAAGAAAGAAAGAAAGAAAGAAAGAAAGAAAGAAAGAAAGAAAGAAAGAAAGAAAGAGAGAACCTATTTCCAGGTTAAAATGGAACTGTACAAAAAAGTATCACAGACTTTGAAGGGATCTGAAGCTGTCTCTGCCAACCTCTGATCTGTAAGGGCCAACTCAGTCAGTTCATGTATTTCAGGGACTCACAAGAGGTTCCAGATTTGTTTAGGGTTCAGACATCTCGATGACATAACTTTTCGGTTTACCCATTTACTTGTCTTTCCTCCTTAGACACACACACATTTTTACGAAAGCAGTCTTCATAATCTGTCTAGTTCTCCTGTGTTGTTTGACTCTTTGTGATGTCAGTGCACTCCACGGGTGACTTATATGAAGCGGGGAGGAGAAAGACGGTCACTTTCTCCCCAACCGCCTCTGCCACCCGGGACCCAGGGTTACTGGGTTCTTGTCTCGCCTCACAGAAAGGAATTTCAGGAGTAGACAAGCAGTGAAATAAACAGATTTTATTTGGGGGATTTTTAAGGTGTGGCGGGGGAGAGAGTAATGTACTCAAGAGAGAACACAGAGTTCTCCAAGGGCGGAGAGAGCCTCTATACACATCCCAGCATTAGACACGAAAGCATGAAAGTACACATCTCAAGAGGGGAGATGCGGGAGACACATGTGCTCGGCCATGTGGGCACAAGCACACATGGGCCCAGGCAGCATACGCATTAGAGTAACATGTTTTAGGGGGTAAAAAAATCCCAAATATCCTAGCCCACAAGGGAATTTAATGCTAGGAATGATGACATTTAAAAAAATTATGCCATTTAAAAAATCTTTGCCATCTATCTTTCTGTCCTCCCTCCTAGACTTCCAAATATTTGTTCAATAAATATAATTAAATCCTTGCTATGTGGTTCAAGGCCTTGGGAGTACAGCAGAGAATTAACAGACAAGATCCCTGCTTGGAGGTTCCCTACACTCTCATAGGAACAAGGGTTAATAGTAGTTAAGCTCTTACTATGTGTCAGACATGATGCAAAGTCATCTCCTCTCACTCTTACATTTAAGCTTCATATGCCTTTAGAAAATAGACAACTACTTTCCTTACTCTTAAGCAAACTGAAACTCAACATCTTAGAATAACATTACAATACAGTCACAGCAGAGTTGTGGCCTCAGAGTTGGATTAACGATCATCTCATTCTAAAGGTCATGCTCTATGTTTTCTAGAATATATGCTGTAATTTAAAGAAATTCGGTGAAATTTTCATTGGACAATTTTTTTTTAATTTTATTGAATCACCGTGAGATAGTTACAAGCTTTCATGTTTGGGTTACAATCACACAATGATCAAACACTTATCCCTCCACAGGTGCATATTCCTCAACACCAATATCCCCGGTATACCCCCCCATTCCCACCCTCCCCCTGCCTCATGGCAGACATGATTCCCCATAATCCCTCTCTACTTTTGGGCATTTTGGTTTGCAATACAGACTCTGAGAGGTTATCATGTTTGGTCCTTTACCACTTTCTGCACACATCTCCCATCCCGACCAATTCCTCCAGCCATCTTTTTCTTAAAAGGGAATTTTAAGAAATTCCTAGTGATCCCTTCTCTATTCCAGCTGCCTTCTCCCCTTTGCTCATGAAGCAGGCTTCCAGCTATGGAGCAATCTCTCTGTCCCATGTATCTACTATCCTTAAGTGTCAGTCTCATGTTATGTTGTTTTATACTCCACAAATGAGTGCAGTCCTTCTATGTCTGTCCCTCTCTTTCTTTTTTTTTTTTTTTTTTTTTGCTTTTTGGGTAACACCTGGCTATGCACAGGGGGTTACTCCTGGCTATGCACTCAAGAGTTACTCCTGGCAGTGCTCAGGGGACCATATGGGATGCTGGGAATCGAACTCGAGTCAGCCGTGTGCAAGGCAAACACCCTACCCGCTGTGCTATCTCTCCAGCCCCTGTCCCTCTCTTTCTGACTCATTTCACTTAGCATGATACTCTCCATGTCTATCCATTTATAAGCCAAAAAAAAACCCTTCATCTCCCTTGACAGCTGCATAGTATTCCATTGTGTAGATGTACCAAAATTTCTTTAACCAGTCATCTGTTCTGAGGCACTTAGGTTGTTTCCAGATTTTGGCTATTGTGATCAGTGCTGCAATGAACATATAGGTACAGATGTCATTTCTACTGTGCCTTTTTGCTTCCTCAGAATATATTCCCAGAAGTGGTATTGTGGGGTCATATGGAAGCTCAATTTCTAGTTTTTGAAGGACTGTCCATATTGTTTTCCAGAAAGGCTGGACTAGTGGGCATTCCCACCAACAGTGAAAGAGTGTCATTGGACAAATTTCTTTAGGGGCTGGAAAAAGGGGTGGTGTTCCCAAGTGGTACTCAGGAGGTTCGGGTGCCTTTCCTGGACTTCCCAGGGCTGGGGATGCAGTATCACTTGCGCCCTGCAGTGCTTGGGATTCCCAGAGCTGCTTTGGCAGTGCTCAGGCGAATGATTTTCTTCTCCAAATCTGAGAGCTGTCTCCTACACATCTGATGGCACTGCCTCAGCTTATGATTTTTAGGCTGGTTAAGATGCCATCTATGGTCTATAGTCTACTTTCAGCATGCTTCTCCCATCCTGCGAGGATCCTCCCAACACCTTTTATTTGGTGCTCCCTTCTCTATCTGAGCTCCCTTTTCCCCTAGCATATAATTGAAACCCAAGCACAAAAATTTGTAAGTCTACAACTGTACCTCATGGTGTCTCACTTATAAAAATTTAAAAAAAAAGATACCATCTTACTGTGTAGTCAAGCGGCAGATGGAGTATGAACAAGATTAACATTTCTTATATATTTGAAACATTTTTATTTTATTTTTTTTGTTTGGGAGCCACACCCAGCAGGGCTCAGCACTTAACTACTGATTATGTGCTCAGAGATCACTCCTGATGGTGCTTCGGATACCATATGGGGTGCTGAGAATCAAACTAGAGTTGACCACATGCAAAGCAAGTACATTAACCCCTCTGGCCCCTATATCTGAAATATTTAAAAATGTGAATCTGGTGATAACTTTGAACTAGAAGTTACAAGATCTCAGTGCCACATCTGATCTGGATCAGGTGAAAAAACCTGTAATAGGGTCTCTGCATCTCTGTGGTCCAGATATTGATGGAGCTGATATACTTTGAAGCAGAGGATGTGTGATGAGCAGAAGAAGGCACGGTCCCTGCCTTTATGGTGCATGTGTGTAGCAGTGCAAAAAGATGCTATCTAATTACAGTATAACACAAATGTAGCCCACAGACAAGGACTCAATGACCCATAGTGAGATAGAACAACTTTCATAACTTTTCTTTTACTAAAGTATTTTTTTATAATTCCACTAGCCATTTAGTGTTAACAGGTAATATAAATTATTTTGTGCCTGCTGAGGGGACAGGTAGGGGTTAGGACAATGGTGAAGGAAGTTGACACTGGTGGTAGGACTGATAGTGCAATAGGAATGCTTGTAACAAACGCATCATGAATAACTTTGTAAACTGTTTAAATAAAAGGGAGAGAAAAAAAGAAAAGACAAATGATGGAGGCAGCACAAAGGTGAATGGGTTACCAAGGCAAACGGGCAGAGCACAGAAGAGTTTTAAGATAGTGACACTTGTCAGAATCATGGTAGATAAATGTCAGGATAAATTATTCAGAACCAAAGAGTGTTCAATCCAATGGACGCTATAGGCTTTGGGTGTATGTCTCATGTTGGGTGTGTGTCTCATATCGGTTCACCTATTAAAACTTGCCACCCTGGTGGGGAGCAGATCTGGAAAGCAGATCTGAGAGCAGGAAGTGTGTCGGAAAATACCTCCCCTCAGTTCTGCTATGAACTTAAGACATAAGTTTTTAAAGAAGAAAATGGCTATTTTTTAAAAAGTATACATTAATACTTCTCTGACAAACTTTTTGACTTTTTTTTAAATCGTATTCAGAGATGTTCCTGGCTCTGCACTCAGGAATTACTCCTGGCGGTGCACAGGGGGCCATATGGGATGCCGGGAATCAAACCCGGGTCGGCAAGTGTGCAAGGCAAACTCCTGCCCCACTGTACTATCTATCCAGCACATTTATATGTCTCTGAAATGTGCTTTTAGCTCCATTTTTTCCCCCAGTGACACTTACAAGTAAGTATTTGTAGCCTGTGTCAATTAAAGGTAACCTATCTCTACACCAAACTTTACCTTTGGACTAAAATACTGAGTTACAGGGGGATTCCTGTTTATTACACCAAGGCTGCCTCTCAAAAATTGCACAAATTTGCAACGACACTCCCACCAAGAATGTGTATATCTTTCCTCAAGTCTTGCTGACAGTGTGTTTGCAAGCTTTCGCATTTTCTTTTTGGTTACCTTAGTGGTCAAATAGCATCTTAATTAGTCTTAATCTGTATTAAATTCAAACATTGAAATATTTTTCATGGCAGCTCCCATAATCGGGCAGAGTACAGTAGGTTCACTCCTGTGAACCTATGAGCGAGACTAACCTTAACCCTTCCTTACATGTGGCTTCTCCCTTTCCACTCCAGCTGAGGGATAGCTCTCTGAGCAGGAAACAGCATCCAAATAGACTTTTTTTTTTTTGCTTTTGGGGTCACACCCGGCAATGCTCAGGGGTTACTCCTGGCTCTGCACTCAGGAATTACTCCTGGCGGTGCTTGGGGGGACCAAATGGGATTCTGGGAATCGAACCCAGGTCAGCTGTGTGCAAGGCAAATGCCTACCTGCTGTATTATTGCTCCGGCTTCTCAAATAGACTTTAATACCATTGTCATTTCTATTTTGATTTTTAATTTAGCTTTTCTTACTTGGGTGGTGTGTGTGTGTGTGTGAGTGTGTGTGTGTGTGTGTGTGTGTGTGTGTGTGTGTGTGTTTTGGGTCTCCCGATAGGGGCTCAGGGAACCCAGGGGCCACTCTTGGTGACACTCTGCCTCAATGAGAGGGCCAGAGGATACGTGTTTTTTTATCTGTGGTGCTGGGGCCAACCAGGACCACGCTGACAGTACTTGGGGCCTCTTGGACCATGCTCAGAGATGCTTGGGAAGGTTCGTGGGACTGGACCCATATTGAATATATGTGAGAGTGCACCCTAACCACTGAGCTCTCTGTCCCCTTTGTCTTGGTTTTTTAATGGTCCCTGTCTATTTCTGGAAAGGCACTTTTTGCCTTTACCTTAATGATAAAAATTTTAATTTTTGTCATAAAGTTTCTTAATACTAAAATTCATAGGATTTCAAGCAATACTTTCTAAGTGGTTATGGGTCTTGGAGTTGGGAGAAAAACGATGTCATTCATGCTCAAAGCACCCTAGGAGCCTCAGCTCAGGACTAGGCCAGGAGAAACTGTTCAAACGGGTTTGACTTCAGATCCTTGCTCCCTGCTCACACCCAGCACTCAGCACTCCAGGTGTGCCAGCTCTCAGGATGTTGCCTCAGAGTCCCAAAGACTGTCTTTGAACTTTCAGACCGAGTATGCACACATTCTTTTAGAGATCCAAAAAAAAAAAATAATAAAGAAGGAGAATTAGCTTTCAGTATATATATTGCAAACTACAACGATCAAAAGCAAAAGGAGAGACTTTTGCAAACCACAGCACCCAAAAGGAGAGAGAGAACAAAAGGGAATGCCCTGCCACAGAGGCAGGGTGGGATGGGGGGGGGGGGGTGGGAGTGTGGGAGGGATACTGCAATCAGTGGTGGTGGAGAATGGGCACTGGTGGAGGGATGGGTACTTGATCATTGTATAACTGAAAGCCAAGCACAAAAATTTGCAAGTCTACAACTGTACCTCATAGTGTATCACTAATAAAAATTTTAAAAAAAGCAAAAGGAGAGAGAGAGAGTAGGAGGGAGGGAGGGAGGGAGGGAGGGAGAGAGGGAGGGAGGGAGAGACAGAGGGAGGAAGGGTGGGAGGGAAGGAGAGAGAGGGAGGAAGGGTAGAAGGGAGGGAGGGAGGGAGGGAGAGAGAGGAAGGGAGGAAGGGTGTGAGGGAGGGTGGGAGGGAGAGAGAGAACAGTGCCTGTCATAGAGGCGAGGGTGGGGTGGGGGGAGAGTAAAACTGGGACCATTAGTGGTGGGAAATGTACACTGGTGAAGGGATGGTGTTGGAACATTGTATTACTGAGACACAATCATGAACAACTTTGTAACTGTGTACCTCACTGTGAGGAAGGAAGGAAGGAAGGAAGGAAGGAAGGAAGGAAGGAAGGAAGGAAGGAAGGAAGGAAGGAAGGAAGGGAGGGAGGGAGGGAGGGAGGGAGGGAGGGAGGGAGGGAGGGAGGGAGGGAGGGAGGATTTACTCCTGGTGGTACTTGAGGGATCGTGTGGGATGCTGGGAATCGAAGTTGTGTAGGCTGTTTGCAAGGCAAATGTCCTCCCCGTTGTACTATAGCTCTGGCCCCTCATCATGAGTTTTCGTCTAAAACTTATTCACAACCATGGTGTAATGCAAGCCTATCCAAATTTAGAAGTGGTATTAATCATTTAATAATAATAGTCACAGCTGAGTCATGTGATCTTAGTAATCTGATACATTATAAAGCACAATAAAATCTTTTGATTGGAAGAAGATAAACTAGCAAAACATTTTTAATCAGATACCACTGTTTTTTTTAACATCACAGATGTTTCAGGTCTGCATAATTGCACGTGGACATCTGCACACATTTCACCGGAGACCCACCAAAATTCTTTCACCACACAATTCCCTATCCTCAGCCCTCCTCCACTTTGGCAACCACCTACCTGTTCTTTATATTCAGGAGTTCACTAGAAAATAGCGATAGCACAGCGGTAGGGCATTTGCCTTGCACGCAGCCAACATGGCCGACCGGAGTTCGATTCCTCCGCCCCTCTCGGAGAGCCTGGCAAGCTCCCCGTGATGTATTCGATATGCCAGACACAGTAACAACGAAGTCTCCAATGGAGACGTTACTGGGCCCACTTGAGCAAATCGATATATATATGTGTGTGTGTGTGTGTGTGTGTGTGTGTGTGTGTGTGTATTGGTTTTGGGGTCACAGCTGGTGATGCACAGGGGTTACTTCTGGCTCTGTACTCAGGAATTATTCCTGGTGGTGCTCAGGGGACCATATGGGATGCTGGGAATCGAACCCAGGTCGGCCGTGTGCAAGGCAAATGCCCTACGCCCTGTACTATCACTTCAGCCCCCACTAGTAAGTATATTTAAAAAAATATTGTTGATGAATTTGCTTCCTTTGAAGCAGGAAAATAAAAAATTATTCTCGCATAAGTAAATATTTGTTATAATATGCTCATTGCCCTTGTCGGTTTCTTTTAAAATCTTGTTTTTTCCGTCTGTACCAGTTTATTTAACCTGTCTGAATCTACATTTACTCATTATACAGTGGGGATAATTTTCACAGAGATTTTGTAAGGATTCAAGTACATAATGTTGCATGAAGCAGTAAATTAAACAATACAGAACCAATTTTGAATATGTGTGTGTAGGAATTTGATTAATGCCTATTTTTTCTTTTCATTCCAAGCACCATGAAAGCACTTAATTTCCTGGATTGTCTAACTATAGGATTTTGTTACATAACCTAGGATATTGGATTAAATAAATGTTTAAGTAAATAAAAGACTGAGTTCCTGGAAAATGGTATATACAATTAATTGCATAATTTTAATTGAGCACAGTAACTGGTATTAAAAATCAGTAATATTACCAGTAGTATAATTTACCTTCTATAATTTTGATTTTGATAGGGAAGCAACAAGTACCGATTGGTTTGTTTTATTTTTATTTTTTTATCTTTGGGCTGGAGAGATAGCACAGTGGTAAGGCGTTTGCCTTGCACACAGCCAGCCCGGCCAAGCCGGATTCGATTCCTCTGCCCCTCTCGGAGAGCCTGAGAAGCTACCGAGAGTATCTCACCTGCATGGCAAAGCCTGGCAAGCTACCCAGGTTTGGTATTTGATATGCCAAACACAGTAACAAGTCTCACAATGGAGATATTACTGGACCTGCTTGAGCAAATTGATGAACAACGAGAGGACAGACTTTTTTTAAATTTTATTAATTTTTTTTTGCAGAGAACTTCTCTAAAACCTTTATTCCTCTGAGTTTTTTAAAAAAATTTTATTAGTGAAACGCCATGAGGTACAGTTGTAGACTTACAAATTTTTGTGCTTGGGTTTCAGTTATACAATGATCAAGTACCCATCCCTCCACCAGTACCCATTCTCCACCACCACTGATTGCAGTATCCCTCCCACACTCCCACCCTCCCCCATCCCACCCTGCCTCTGTGGCAGGGCATTCCCTTTTGTTCTCTCTCTCCTTTTGGGTGCTGTGGTTTTCTTTCCTTTTTTTTTTTAATGTAGGAGTACTGCTATTTATTCAGCCACTGATTAGCTGATTGAATTGTGCATGAACTCCACCTTACTTTTTTTTTCCATTTTTTATAATTTTATTTATTGAATCATCGTGAGAGCAGTTACAAAGCTTTTGGGTCTAAGTCTCGGTCATACAATGAAACACCCGTACCTTCACCAGTGCCCATTCTCCACCACCAAAAACCCCAGTATACCCCCATCCCACACCCTCCCCCCACCTGTGGGGCAGATGATTTCCACATTACTCTCTCTCTCTACTTTGATCACATTCAATATTTCGACACCAGACCCACCATTATTATTTGAGATTTTACCCCAACGCTCACTCAGATCTGATGAAAAGGCAACAGTAGACAATTTGTTTTCTATTGCTGGTTATGAATAACATATGATGTCGCGTGGCTGCAGTAGGGCCATGTTATTTTGAAATTCCGAAATTTTAACACTTAAATCTGGAGGGATTTCTGCCAAACCTGCTGGGTTCTGAGATTTGCTCCTGAGTCTCTGGGGTCATGGCCGTTAAGCAGCTTGATCAGGGGCCAGAGAGGCCGTTCGTGGGAGATGACTTGGGGTCTCTTTGGGGTGGGGAGGACACGCTCGGCTCGACCCCCATCCCATGAGGCCCAAAATGTCTTGTCCCTGTGGCCCCAGACCTGACTATCCAATGGCCTCTGGAGGATGATGGCCACCGAGCCGCCAGGGGGAAGCAGGCGGAGGGACAACATCCTTTCCACCCTGGGGTGGCCCGGTGACAGTATCCTACTGCATGGTCCGGACACATTTCTGCCAAAAGCTGCTGGGTTTTGAGATTTGTCTCTGAGTCTCTGGGATCATGGCTGTTAAGCAGCTTGATCAGGAGCCACAGAGGCCGTTCGTGGGTGATGACTTGGGGTCTCATTGGGGTGGGGAGGACAGGACCGGCTCCACCCCCATCCTGTGAGGCCCAACAAGTTTTGTCACTGTGGGCCCAAGCCTGACTGTCCAACGGCCTCTGGAGGATGACGGCCACCGAGCTGCCAGGGGGAAGCAGGTGGAGGGGCAGCACCCTTTCCCCCCTGGGGTGGCCCGGTGACAGTAACCTACTGCATGGTCCGGATGCATTTCTGCCAAAAGCCGCTGGGTTTCGAGATTTGTTTCTGAGTCTCTGGGATCATGGCCGTTAAGCAGCTTGATCAGGGGCAGAGAGGCCGTTTGTGGGCGATGACTTGGGATCTCATTGGGGTGGGGAGGACAGGACCGGCTCCACCCCCATCCCGTGAGGTCCTGTGTGTCTCGTCACTGCGGGTCCAAACCTGACTGTCCAGTGGCCTCTGGAGGATAGCAGCCACTGGGCCACCATTGTGAACAGGCCAAGGCACAAAACCTATTCCCACCTGGCTTGGCCCAGCACTGGCAACCTACTGCGTGTTCCGGATGCATTTCTGCCAAAAGCCACTGGGTTTCGAGATTTGTTTCTGAGTCTCTGGGATCATGGCCATTAAGCAATTCAATTAGGAACCAGAGAGGCCATGCCTCCAATTATATAGCTGAGCCGGAGGTAGTTTGTGGGTGTGTTTCCCACATACCTAACTTTTGGCTGTTTACTTTCTTGGTAAACTTTGCCCCAAGTTTTTGGAGTCTGGCCAAAGGCACAGAGCAATTTTGGGGTATCTGGAAGTCTGAAGTCGCCATGTGGTTGCTGATGCACTCGCCTCACAGGTACAGACTGACCTGCTGGCAGCACCATACCCCCTGGGTGCTGTGGTTTTCAGAAGAGGCATTGAGTGGCAGTCATGTTTGGTCTATAGTCTACTCTCAGCACGCATCTTCCATCCTGGGAGGATCCTCCCAACACCCTTTATTTGGTACTTCCTTCTCTATCTGAGCTGCCTTTACCCCTAGAGTGTGCAGCTGGCCTCCAAGCCATGGAGTAAACCTTCTGGTACTTATCTCAGCTATTCTTGGGTGTTAGTCTCCTAGTTTGTTACTTTATGTTCCCCAGATGAATGCAATCTTTCTATGTCTGTCCCTCTCTTTCTGACTCATTTTGCTTAGCGTGATACTTTCCATGTAGTACCACTTGCATATAAATTTCATGACTTCATCTTTTCTAATAGCTACATAGTACTCCATTGTGTAGATGTACCAAAGTTTCTTTAGCCAGTCATCTGTTCTTGGGCACTCAGGTTTCTTCCAGTTTCTGGCTATTGTAAAGAGTGCTGCAATGAACATACAAGTGCAGATGTCACTTCGACCATACTTTTTTTTGCCTCTCTGGGATATATTCCCAGGAGTGGTATTCCTGGGTCAAATGGGAGCTCAATTTCTAATTTTTTGAGAATCGTCTATATTGTTTTCCAAAAGGGCTGAACCAGTCGGCATTCCCACCAGCAATGAAAGAAGGTCTCTTTCTTGCCACATCCATGCCAACACCGATTTCTTTTGTTCTTTTGGATGTGGGCCAGTCTCTGTGGTGTGATATGATATCTTGTCGTTTTGATCTGCATCTCCTTGATGATTAATGATGTAGAGCATTTTCTCATATGCCTTTTTGCCATTCGGGCTTCTTCTTTGAGAAAGTTTCTGTTCATTTCGTCGCCCCATTTTTGGATGGGGTTGGATGTTTTCTTCTTGTGGAGTTCAACCAGTACTTTGTATATCCTTGATATCAAACCCTTGTCGGATGTCTATTGGGCGAATATCTTTTCCCATTCTGTAGACTGTCTTTGTATTTTTGTCAGTGTTTCTGTTGAGGCGCAGAAGCTTCTTAATTTAAGATAGTCCCATTTGTCTATTTCTGTTTTCACTTGCTTTAAAATCTTTTTAACTACTTCAAAATTGATGAGAAAATGAACAACTAAAAATTAGGAAATGCCTTCGCCATCTGGAGTGAACATTCCCTTTACCTTGAGTCCCACGCTTATTCCGGAAAGATTCTGGATTTTTATTCTTCTGAGTTTGTATCAGGATTCCAGCCCTGAGATCCTGAATCTTTGGGGGCAATGAGGGTGATCAAATAGCACAGCATCTATTTTAGGTGCTCAAATCCTTCCCTCTATCTTCAGACTATCATCAGAGAAATCATCACATCTTCGACTATCATCAGAGAAAGCAAAGCGGCACAGCTCTGTCTGCAAGGGTCCAGTAGGCTCACTAACAATTACTGGCTCTCAGACCGTAACAAAAGTCCTTTTGGGTCCCAAGCTGCGGACGCCCCGCGACTGACCTTGCATCCTGCGCTGAGGTTCCATTGGTCAGAAAAAAGCAAGTGTGCGCCCTCTGCCGGCCGCGCTGCGCATCGAGGGCATCTTATGCCAAAATAAGTCAGAAAGGACAAATAGCAGATTTTTCCCCTCTGTGTGGGACTGAGATAAAACAAGAGAATAGACTTATCAGATATCGATAACTAAATGAGAGCAAACCCTTTCCGTCTGACTAAAAAACGGGCTAGTGGAGTGATAGCACAGCCGGGAGGGCGTTAGCCTTGCTGACCTGGGTTTCATACCCGTCCCCTACCCAATCTCATAGGGTCCTTCCCCCACCCCCAGTATAGCCAGGAGTAATTCCTGAGTGCAGAGCCAGGAGCAACCCCTGAGCATCTCCTGGTGTGACGAAAAAAGAAAAAAAAAAGGTTAGTAACTTGTGGGTGGAGGAGGTTTGAAGGATTAGGAAGAGATGGATCAGAAGTCATACAAGGAAGTGGTGGAGGACACTTCGGTTGTAAAACCATAAATATTTAAGATCATTTAAACTATTATAACAAAATTAAAATTTATAATGTATATATACATATATATATATATTTATGGCCTGGAGAGATAGCACAGTGGTAGGGCGTTTGCCTTACAAGTGGCCAACATGGCCAACCCGAGTTAGATTCCTCCGCCCCCCTTGGAGAGCCCGGCAAGCTACCGAGAGTATCTCACCCGTACGGCAGAGCCTGGCAAGCTACCCATGATGTACTCGATATGCCAAACACAGTAACAACAAGTCTCACGATGGAGATGTTACTGGGACCGCTCCAGCAAATCGATGAACAACGGGAGGACCGTGACCGTGACTGTGATATATATTTATAGTAGTCTATAGTAGTTGAGGGGCTGGAGCGATAGCACAGCGGGTAGGATGTTTTCCTTGCACAGGGCCAACCTGAATTCGATTCCTCCGTCCAGAGCTCTCGGAGAGCCTGGCAAGCTAACGAGAGTATCCTGCCAACACGGCAAAGCCTGGCAAACTCCCCGTGGCATATTCGATATGCCAAAAACAGTAACAACAAGTCTCACAATGGAGTGGTTACTGATGCCCACTCAATCAAATTGATGAACAACAGGAGGACAGTGCTACAGTGCTATAGCAGTTGAGAGGCTGGGGACCTAGCTCAGCAATAAAGCACTCACCTTGCCCTGGGTTCAGTCCCCAGCATATCCCCTCTGAGAGAAGTTCCAGCAGGATCAAAGGTCAGGAAAGGAATTTCAAAGACCGTCAACCACTCCCATCTCTAGCCCCTTGGCAACCTGGAGCAATGACCTAGGTAGAAGCCCCACGTGGGGGCAGGTTGGAGAAACTCTGTAAAAGCCACCTTGAACAAAGGAAGTGCTCGCATATGCTGCCCGAGCCCATGTGCTGGCTGTGCCTATGTTGCCAAGCACATGCGGTACCTGAGCACATGTGGTGCCTGAATCTCTTGAGACGTGTGCTGGGACTCTCTCCATCCTTGGAGAAGCCCACGTTCTTCCTTTTTTTAATTTTATGTTTTTACTCGTTTTATTTTATTTGCTTTTTGGGTCACACCCGGCGATGCACAGAGGTTACTCCTGGTTCTGTACTCAGGAATTACCACTGGCAGTGCTTGGGGGACCATATGGGATGCTGGGGAATCGAACCCGGGTCGGGCCGCGTGCAAGGCAAACGCCCTACCTGCTGTGCTATGGCTCCAGCCCCCCCACGTTCTTCCTTGAGTGCATCACTCTCTCCCTTTACTCTCCCTCCTTCCCCTTCCTAAAAGTCTCCAAATAAAATCTGTTTCTACTTTACTGCTTGTCTACTCCTGAAATTCCTTTCTGTGAGATAGGACAAAAAAACCCTGGGTAAGGCCTAGGACTGACTTTCTTTTCCTGCAAAGAGCAATTCTTTGCTCCAGCCTGAGACTGTGGTTCTGAAGAATCAGGTTGTGGGGATCAGCTCCTGGACCGAGATGACCAACCAGATGTCAGGTGTGGCTTGATGGTCACTTGGTGGGGCTGGCGGGGCTCTGGCCCACGCTGCACAGTGGCTCATCCGCAGACTTCATCAGTCCTAGCCTTTGCAGCTGGTCTCGGGTGGCAGACATGTACCAGGAGAAAGCAACATAAGCCACTCGTGGGGGTCCACCTACTTTAGAGCTATTAATTAAATTATACATTAATTTAAAATTATAAAATTTTACTAGTTCGAGCAATTGTGACATTACATTACTAGATAAACAATAGATCAATGGAAGAGAATCAAGTACATGAAATGGATACCTACAGGTGTGACCAGTTGAGTTTTTTTGTTTTGGGTCACACTATGTAATATACTCCTGGCTCTGTGCTCAGTGATCATTCCTGAGCTTGGAGACCATAAGAGGTGCCTGCCATATGCAAGGCAAGAGCTTTAACCCCTATACTCTTTCTAGTCGTGACCAATTGTTTTTGGCAAGCATTTGCTTGAGTGATACTCTAGCAATTAAATATTCATGGAATATAAATTATGGGGACCTAGCTCAGCAATAAAGCACTTGCTTTGCCCTGGGTTCAGTCTCCAGCATATCCCCTCTGAGAGAAGTTCTAGCAGGAGCAAAGGTCAGGAAAGGAATTTCAAAGACCATCAACCACTCCCATCTCTAGCCTTACACTGTATTCTGCATTGTGCCACAATTTCTTTAATACTTCTATAACAAAATGGGTAAAATCTTTGGAACACGGGACAAGTTCCAGAGTTTTTAGGTATAACACCAGAAGCATGATTACCCATAAAATAAAAGAGATGCGATCACTGGACTTTTGATAAATTAGATAAAAGAACTATCAGGATTTAATATTTAAATTTAAAAAATTTTTAAATTAGGTCAAAAGATATGAACTATAAACATAAGTGAAGAAGATATATACATATCAAGTAACATTATATAGTGCAACAATTTAAGCATTCACGTGTTGAAGAGTGTTTAAATTGACTGGCAAAGGGGCCACCAAACCCATGCTTAGGACGTCTAGGAAGCACCTGACAATGCTTGGGGGACCAAGAGGTGCCAGAGATTGTAGAAGGGTCCTCTGCATGCAAGGCATGCTCCTCAACATGTTCGTGTGGGCACATACCACACTTGAATGTGGTTTCATTAACCAAATTGCATTGCTGGCATCAACAATGTGAGCCCCACACTGTCTGGTCTCAAATTGTATTTGTTTGGGGTTATCATGAATAAAGGTGCCATGAATATTTGTGGCTGGCTGACCTCACCGGGGCCCCTTGGAGGAGGGCGGGTTGAGTTTTCCTCTCCTCCCCGAGCAGAGCCTCGACAGCTAAAGACCGCCGGGACCCAGTCAAAGTCACGCTGAAACCACTCTCCACATGCTTGGATGAGGAACAGCAGAGGAACCTAGGTGTGTGGGACCCGGGGCTGAGATCTCCAAGCCTGCTTGGTTCGGGACTGGGCCTCCTCCACCCAGCTCCCCCACCTTCCAGTAGCTAGACAGTTACACCTACCAACTGCCGTGTAACCCATCAACGGCCATCCAGAGTCTATAAAACCAAGCTCCTGGAAGTGCGCGGCCGTGAATGTGTACACAGAATAAGACCTCTTATTCTCTAGTTCTCACTCTCAGAGAAGCAGGCAGGCTACTGAGAGTATCATACCTGCTTATATGCCTGACTAGGAACACCCTGTAAAGGTGATTAGAGGCTGCCCCAAAAGCCTCCATCTGTCTCACAGAGCCCGGCAAGCTACCGAGAGTATCCCGCCCGCACGGCAGAGCCTGACAAGCTACCCATGGCATAGTTGATATGTCAAAAATAGTAACAATGAATGGTCCTCATTCCCCTGACCCTGAAGGAGCCCCCAATATGTCACTGGACTACATTGGCACGTGACAGGGACGAATGGAGACGTTACTGGGCTCGCTCGAGCTAATTGAAGAACAACGGGGTGATAGTAATAGTGAATATTTGTGTATGTATTTTTGTGTGAACAAAATCATTTATTTTTGGGGGACAAGTAGACAATTTGTAACTGGTAGGTTGCATGATAATAAGAAACCTAGTTTTATAAGAAGTTGTCAAACTAGGGGCCAGAGAGGTAGTACAATGGGTAAGGAGCTTACCTTGCATGCAGCTGACCTGGCTTTGACCCCTGGCACCTCATTTGGTCCCCTCAGAACTTCCAGGGGTAATTTCTGAGTGCAGGAATGGGAGTAACCCCTGAGCATCACTGGATATGGTCCAAAAACAAACAAACAAAATTTTCCTTTCATTTGAGAGAGTTATTACAAATACTTCGCTGAAATTGTTTGAACATGATTTATGAGGGAAGTTATTCTATAGGGTTTTTTCCCTTGGAATATCCTTATCTGATTTTGGTATCAAAGTAATACTAAATACTAATTTCCTCCTCTACAGTTTTTAAAAAGAATTTGAAGACTGATGCCAATTCGTCTTTAAATGGTAGATTACAAACGAAGGTATCAGATTCTGGACTAGAGTAATTTAAAGAATTCTGTTCTTTCTACATTTGCTGCTATTTTTCTGTGAGGGATTCTACCAATAGGGTGTAAAATATAGTTTTTTTCTGAAATTGGGTTGCTATGACAGGAAAACAAGGCCAGAGATTGAGCTAATTCCAGTATTAGAAACCAGAAAATATGTTTTTCTCAGAAAACTACCCTTACCCCAAAGCTTAAAGATAAGGACAGTAAGCCTGACCCTTACTTTGCTTAGTTTTATAGATAAGATAACGTGACTCAGGACCAGACCACTAGAGAATTTTTTTGTTCTAGCACTCATGAGTCTAATACCCACTCTTCCTAAAAACCATGCTTCAGGGGCTGAGAGATAGTACAGTGGGTCAGGTGCTTGCTTTGCCCGCGGCTGACCTGGGTTTGATCCCCAGAATTTCATATGATCCCCTGATTATCTTCAGGCATAATTCCTGAGTGCAGAGTCACTTTTTGGGTATATGTGGACCCTGAACAAAATAAAACAAAAAATCCTTCCTGCTCTTTCTCTTTGAAAACCTCTTCTTGCGACTAAAGAACCAAATTCTCTAGTGGACTGGCTCAGATGATTCCTCTGAGGACATGAATCTGTAAATGTCCCAGTCTGCCAGTTTGTTGAAAGAGCTCACCGCCTGGACTGTGCCTCTTGATTGACTGGCCAAGTGGTAATGGAACTGGCTTTTGTTTACAGTAACATCTTCCAATATCTGAGGTTTTCTTTTTCATTTAAAAGAAGATTTTAAAAAAATTCAATATTCAGCAAGAATCTCCCATCCTGGGAGGATCCTCCCAACACCCTTTATTTGGTGCTTCCTTCTCTATCTGAGCTGCCTTTTCCCCCTAGTGTGTGCGGCTGGCCTCCAAGCCATGGAGTAAACCTCCTGGTACTAATCTCAGCTATTCTTGGGTGTTAGTCTCCTATTTTGTTACTTTATGTTCCCCAGATGAATGCAATCTTTCTATGTCTGTCCCTCTCTTTCTGACTCATTTCGCTTAGCATGATACTTTCCATGTAGTACCACTTGTATATAAATTTCATGACTTCATCTTTTCTAACAGCTACATAGGTGCTTCACTAATAAAAATTTTAAAAAATTCAGTATTCAGACAACATTCTTCAAGGACTTAGAACAAGTCAATAATGTTTGACTTGTCAAAAATTAATAATGTAAAATCAAATAATAATGTAAATAATGTAAAATCAAAAAAAGACCCCAGATGGACAAAACCATATTGAAAAGTAAGAATCTGGGAGGCATCTCATTACCTAGCTTGAAGCTATACTATAAAGCCATAGTGATCAAAACAGTGTGGTACTGAAGTAAGGACAGATGCTCACCAACAAGTCAGAATAAAATATCCAAGAACAAACTCCCCAGTGGTCAGCTGATTTTTGTTTTGTTTAGGGTGGGGGCACACCCGGCGCTACTCAGAAGTTACTCTTGGCTCTGCACTCAGGGATCACTCCTGGCAGGCTCACAGGGCCATATGGGATGCTAGGGAATGAACCCAGGTCAGCCTCAAGGCAAACACCTTAACCTCTGCACTACTGTGATCAGCTGATTTTTTTTTCTTTTTGGGTCACACCCAGTAATGCTCAGGGATTACTCCTGGCGATGCTTGGAGGACCACATGGGGTGCTGGGAATTGAACCCAGGTCGAGCGCGTGTAAGGCAAACGTCCTACCTCTTGTACTATCACTCCGACCCGATCAACTAATTTTTGATAAAGCTGCTGAAAGCTTGAAATGGAATAATGCCTTTCCAACAAATGTTGCTGAGAAACTTGGATAACCACATGTAAAAATTAAACTTGGATCTATGTATCACACCTTATACAAAAGTCAAAGTATATTAAATAATCTATTAAGGAAAACATTGAGGAAAATACAGGCAGAACACTGCAAGACCTGGGCCTTAAAGGAGTCTTCAATGATATTATGCTATTGGCAAAGGTTACAGGATCAAAAATAGTTTGTTATTTTTCTGTGAGGGACTCTACCAACAGGGTGGAATATATAGTTCTTTCTGAAATTGGAAACAAGGCCAGAGACTGAGCTAACTCCAGTATTAGAACTTTTTACATTTCTGCATGGCGAAAGAAATGTGGGCTAAAAGTAAAAGACAGCTAATTGAGAAAAAATATTTGCATTCAACACATCAGGTAAAGGGGTTAATACTCAGGATTTAAAAAGTACTCACAGGGGCTGGAGCGATAGCACAGTGGGTAGGGCGTTTGCCTTGCACACAGCCAACATGGCCAACACAGGTTCGATTCCCAGCACCCCATATGGTCCCCTGAGAACCGCCAGGAGCAATTCCTGAGTGCATGAGCCAGGAGTAACCCCTGAGCATCGCTGGGTATGACCCAAAAAGCAAAAAAATAAAAATAAAGATAAAATAAAAAAAAAGTACTCACAAAGGTCAACAATAAGAAAAAATCTATACATGGGGAAAGAAATGAATAGCTACTTCTCCATGGAAGACCAATGGATGTCCAACAGGCACATGAAAAAATGCTCAGCATCACTAATTAGGAAAATCCAAATAAAGCTGACAACGAATTATACTAGTGAGAATGACATCTATCAAAAATACTAAAAACAGTATCTGTGTTGGTGGGGATGTGGTGAAAAGGAACTCTATCCACTCCTAGTGGGAATGTTATCTGGGTCAACTCCTATGGACAACAGTCTGAAGGGCTCTCAGTAAACTTAAATCTGAGCTCCCATATGAGTCAGCAATTCTACTTTGGGGTATCTACCCCCAGTACAGAAAAAATATTCATTCAAAATGATATGAATTCCATTTATTCATTTCAGCACTCAGTACAACAGCTAAGATCTGGAATCAACCTGGATGTCCAACGACAGATATGTGCATCATGATGATGTGGTATATATACACAATGGAATACTACACAGCTGTAAGAAATGATGAAATCATGCAATTCACTGCAACATAGATAGAACTGGAAGACATGTTAAATGAAGCCAGAAGAAAGATAAACACAGGGTGATATCACCCTGTGTAGGTGGTGTTTAGAATAATTGAATGAGGGAATGCAATGGTCTAAAGTGGGGATGCCTAGATCACCCCAGGCCCCGGTGTATAGGGTGGAGAAGGAAAGAAACGGAAGGGAGGTGGGGAGAAGAGACAGATGAGAAGCAACAGGGAGCAAGGGCCAACGGGATTCAGGTACACTCTGTTAAGGAATGATGGAGCTGAGTAGCCAAACCAGAGTCAACAACATTGCAATCATGAGAGCCAAACTTTGATAACCAAACTTAAAAAAAGATGCCTGTCAAGATGGCAGGCTGGGAGTGGGGGTGGGGTAGGGAGAGAACCTGGGAACACTGGTGGAGGGAAGTTGACACCGGTGGTGGAATTGTTGCTGGAACATTGTATGTCTAACTCAACCATGAACAACTTTGTAAATTATGGTGCTTTAATAAAGTAGAATTTACAAAAATTCAGTTTTTTTAAATAATCAATAGACCTTTTTTGTTGTTGTCTCTTTTTAAATGTTTCCAATGACAAACACTTGAGCCGACTCCTGTTACTTCCATGATTTTGAAGTGAAAACATATTTCTTGCCCTTTATGCCAATGTCTTAAACCTGAATTCAACCATTTCTCCAAGGAACTGGATCAGGGGTGTCTGAAAGGCATGTCCATAACCCCCTCAGTTATGATGCAGCTCCAGGTATGCCATTTGGCCTAACCCTGATCATTTTCTGTGTGCTGAGCTCCTAGCCAGAGTGGTCAGGGGAGCAAGGGAATAAACTATCCATCTTGGGGTCACGGGTTGGGGACAGGGCCCTGTAGAAGCCAGAAGTTCTAAGCAAGCAACACCATCCTATCAGATCTTGCTTGAAAAACACTAATTCAAAATACGGACCTTAAAGCACAGGGAATAATTATACACAAGGAACTCTACAACCAGACTAACCCCCGCAACCCCCACATACCTTTTTTTTTCCCCTCAAATTTGTAGTTTTAAAAAAATGTCTTCAAAGCTCTCATTATTAGTTTCTATCTAAAAAGGTATTTCAGCTTATATTTGCTAATAAACCAGTGAGAGAAATCATTTTGTAGATGATTTTTATGACTATACAAACTTTGTGAAATTTAGTTAAGTAACAATATTTTCTAAAAGCATTTATGGTACTTATCACTTGGATACTCAGCATTGCTAGTGATTGCTCCAAGTTGTTTCATGCTCATCCCCATCTCTTGAAGCAGGCAGTTCACATCCCTAGTTCACAGAAAAGGTTTATGAAACGAGACTTACCCAACGTCAAAGAGCGCATTAAGCAGTGAAAGTCTGAAACAAGGACCGGGGACATGATATGGGGGTTATGAACCCACTCAGGTTTGACCCCTGGAACCACATGGCCTCCTGAGAGCACCATCAGATGTGGCCTGGTGGTCCCCCAGATTGCAGGAGCAGAAAATGCTGAGCCCCAACACTAAACCGTGGGCTTGGTTGGTTGAGTAGCTCTGGGAGTGGTCCCTGGAGCCTTGGGGTAACGCTTGGGAGACCCTCACCCAAAAATACAAAAACAAAAAATTTGAAACCAACTCCAACCCACCTTCTACTTCAGAGACTTAATAACCAGGCTATGTCATCTCTGTTGATTAGATAAACTCCTCTCTCCCTTTGTTTCTACTTGAAGAGTACCTAGGACAAAACTTTCAAAACAATTCAAATTTACAATGTTAGAAAGCATTCTTGTTTAAGGGAAATGCCTCTAAAGTTTCACCAAGACTAAATAAGCATCATAATGATGGCTGTGATATTATGGCATATGCCTTTGTAGTATGGGATTATCAATTTTTATGCATTTTCTTAAAATTAAGAATAATAAAAACAAATCTATTGAAAAGAGGAATGGGTTATGAAACTTAACTTCCCAGTTTTTAATTTTTTTAAATCATGAGCTTTCTAGGAGATCTTTTTAACAACTCCACATGGAATAAAACCTAAACATATGCTTTCAGACACAGAAAAAGGTCCTTGGTTCTTACCAAACTTTTAGATACCAACATAGGAAAACACTTGAAATGTTAACTGATGTCTATGGGCCCCACGGGTGACTTATGTGAAGCGCGGAGGAGAAAGATACCCTCAATCACCTCTGCCACCCGGGACCCAGGGTTACAGGGTTCTTGTCTTGCCTAGCGGAAAGGAATTTCAGGAGTAGACAAGCAGCGAAATAGATTTTATTTGGAGGATTTTTAAGGTATGGAGGGGAAGAGAGTGGGAGAGAGATAGAGAGTGAGAGAGAGAGAGGGAGAGAGAGAGAGAGTGAGAGAGAGAGGGGAGAGAGAGACAGAGAGAGAGAGAGAGAGAGAGAGAGAGAGAGAGAGTAATGTACTCAAGAGAGAATGCAGGCTTTTCCAAGGGCAGAGAGCCCCTAAACACATCCTAGCATTAGACACAAAAGCATGAAAGTACACATCTCAAGAGGGGAGATGCGGGCGACACATGCGCTCAGGCTCCACATGGGCTCGGCCACATGGGTACAAGCAGCACATGGGCTCTGGCAGCATATACGCCTAATTTTTTAAATTTTTATTATAAGTCCCAGCAGCCTCCACACCCAATGGTGCCATACGAAGGGCCCACACCACAGCTCTTTCTTGTCCTCTGCTTTGCTGCTCTGTTCCACCCCCATCTTGCCTCCGCTGCCATCACAGGACCTGCTCCCTTCCAGCGAGATTCTAGAAGCCTCCACTCCTGAACGGTACCATATTACAGGCCCCTATCACAGCTCCCGAATGATGTGACTAGTATGATATAAACCAAATGAATTCAACTAGTTTAAGAAATTAAAAGAAAGACAGTTTTTGTGTGGGGGGGCTGATATGCACATTTTTATTTAACAAATATAGTGTACAACAACCAAAAAAACTATACATTCCCAGGAGAATTAAAAGTATACATATTTGGATTAGCACCTAGAAAGTACATAGAAAAGAAAAGAGGGGAAAAATTTTCTACTAAAATCATTGTGGGACCCAGGGTTCCTTAAAGTAGATTCTAAGACTAAGTCTTACTGGTGTTTGAAAATACTAAGTCACTACATTCCAAGTGACCTTGGTATTAAGTTGATTTTAATGGCTTCATGTCAGTGCTTCAGGACAACAGATATGTCACCTTGATACATTTTTATGTGTCAAGGATAGAGTTTTATACTTACCCCAGGTGTATTTCAAATTCACCACATCACAAATTTGTGGTGTACTACATTATAAATTTGTGGTGTACTAAGTAATAAATTTGTGGCTACTTCCTATAGAGAGTGAGCAAGCAAAGAAACCTTTCTTAATTGCAAGCATCAGGTAATCTTGCTTAGAAACAATGCTCTCTCTGGTAAGAGGGTCCCCCAGGCACTACCAGAGGTGATCCCTGAGCACAAAGCCAGGTGCAGCCCATGAGCAATGTCAGGTATGGCCCCAAAATCCAAACCCCACTCCACCCTGTGACCCCTTGCAAATAACTGCAACTCTGATAATCTATAGAAATCACTTGAATTTGACTGGAAGGATTGCTGGCAGGATATGAAAGGTTCCTTGAGGACCAGAAAAGATTCCACAGTCAGTGACTATCAAGCTTATTGAGTGAGATTAACATTATCCTGTGTTTAATAATATTCTTTGATTGTTATATTAACCACCTGGAGGGTAACTCCCTTGCCTGCAAAACTAGTCTGATACTTGGAGCAATTTGTCACAGGAGACAGTTGGAGATGTATGGGGCAAATTTTCACAATTGAGTGTGTGTGCTCATTCCTGGGCCAGCTCCTTTACATCCACAGTCTTAATAAATGTTTATGATGAGTAAAGGAAGGAGGTGCAAGAAGCATGGTTCGAAGTCTTCAATTGACTTTACTGAATAGTAAATTTATGTGACCTAAAAATTATTCTGAATCCCAATGGTGTCACAGTCTGTGTTATATAGGATCTTTAAGTTAGGGCTAACGTATTAGAAGTAAACATTTTCTAGATTCATTTTAAATGGGATAAACCAAATTAAACTGTGTTAAAGGCAATATACTTCATTTTAAATTAAAAAAATTAACACATGTAATGCCATGCACAGCAGACACCATCTTTTTAAAACATATTTACAATTTTACATATTTACTTAACAATATATCTTTTATCTTTACAATTATAAAATTATCTCAAACTGTAGAATAGCGGTACCATTGATTTCCCTTCAGCATATATTTTTCTAGCATTTTTCTATTCTTTAAAAGGCAAGTATTCACCCCAATCCAAACCACAGAGAATGCTTACAGAGGAAGCATACTGGAAAATCATGGAGAAATAATTTAGACAAAATTTTCATACAAGCGTCAATGAATCTATTTCAGTAACTCAAATAAATAGTATTTTATTATTTACCAAGCTTCCCCTGCCTTGAAAGACAAAGCAAACAATCCCCATAAACAGTACCTTTAAAAATGTTTGGAGTAATTAAGATATAGTCTAGATCCCATCAGTGAACTGTAGTAAGAGCTCTACAATTTAGGCTCTAATAAACACTATGCATATTTTTATCATCCTGCATAAACTTGAGGTTGAAGTGGTGGAGGAAGTTTATCATTTTCAACATTTTCAGAGTCAATTGCTGCTAAAGATGGATTTGGGGGCTTAATTTCAAGTGGATATTTCTCAACAATGTCTTGAACCTCTTTTGCAATTCCATCTGTCCAATCTATTAGGTCTTTTTCAAGTTTCTTGGCTTCAGTCATGATCCTCTCCTGTCGCTCATTCAACTGAGAAAGAAGATCCAAGTTCTTATACATTTGTTTAACACCTAAGCAAGCGTCTGGAGACCAATTCTCAGATTCTTGCTTCTTTGGAGAAGTCTGGCCAGACATGTAGCGATCAAAATCTTCCTGACTTAAATTTAAAGACTGAGCATCTAATTTCTCAATGAACGCCACAGCACAACACTACAAAAAGAAGAGAGAATTATTTGTTAGTCACATGAGGAAAGTAACACTTACTCAAATAGATTTTTATTTTTCCATTTTTTCTCAAATTGATGTTTTAATTCCTTTACTATGGAGAAGTAAAATACCCAGCTTCAAACATTACCAACTTATACGTAAAATAAATCAGAAGGAAAGAGACAAAAAACAAATGATCTCACAAGTTTGGTATATAAAGAAACAAAGCAAGTGAACAGACAGTGTCTAATGAAAACAAACCTTCAGAGTATCAAAAGAACTGAGTTTACCAAGGAGGATATAGAGCGGTGGAGAGAGAGAACTTTAAGCTCCAAAACTGCATGTGATGCCAAGGCACGGCCAGGAGTGATCCCTGAGCAAGAGGCAGGAGTAAGGCCTAAGCACCGTCAGGTGGGGCTCCCAAATGAAATAATAACAATAATCTTAATTATTCTATTTCTTCCTTCAAAAACAACAAATTTAATTGCCACCTCCCACTGTGTCTGAATGTCTGCACATCAGTCCTGTCCATTCCAGGATCATATACAGTGAAATATTTGAGGGGACACCCTAGGTGTTTTGTTCCACAATACAGAGTTTAATTACTACATAGCTTCCTTTGGACAAAAAATGGAATGGAAATTAGAGGTTCTCTGCTTTCCTGCTATCACCTAAAGGAGAGGAATCATTTCTATGGCTTAGAGCTTCAGGTTACCTATGCACATGCCCCACGATCTTTCACCAACTCCCCACAATGCCTACCTACCCAGAGTATGGCCAGTCACTGGACACGTCCTCAGGATATGGGTATAATATACAGAGCACTGGTCTCAAAGAGATATTTTATCATCAAATGGTTAAAAGTACAATGCTTTGAAAGCAACAGTCTGTCACTTGACATCAAGTGAGTCACAGAGATAGTTACCTACACTCGTTCTGGTTTCCACATAGATAAAATTAGGAAAATACCACCTGGATGTATTGCGAAAATTATACAAAATACAAGTCCATGTTTAGCTCATAAATATAGAATAAACACTAGCAAATATCAGTAGAGAAACAATTACTCTGCCAAACAGACATTTTTGTTTTATTTTCTGATGCCAACAAAATTTTTCTACAAAGAGCACATGACATTTTCACATAAGGAAGATATTTCAGAGACTGGGAGATAACACTTTTGTGGAAAAAACCAAACACAAATCTTGTTTTTTAATGAAGAAATCAATATCCAACATTAGGTTGGCTCTTAGGTTGGTTAAAACCAACCAAGCAGTTGGCACTTATGCCTGGGGCCTGGGGAGGTGGGGGGGGGGGGGGCGGGAACAGCCAATGGAAGTGGGAGCTCAACATGGCTGTCGTGTTTCCCAAAAAAGTATCACAATCCCATCAGACACTTCCTGGCAAAACAGAACTGGGTGATGACGCCAGTTCAATTCCTGGCATAGCAGATGGTTCCCCTAAGAACCACCAAGGGTCACTCCTAAGCACTGAGTCAAGAACCGTCCCTGAGCACCTCTGTGTGTGACTGAAATCTCTTTTCTGACCTCAGAAAATTATCACAATCTCTAATCAAGTGCTAGGAGATGGGGTGCCTGTCTGGGCAAGCTGTCCCTGCTCTGCAAGCACTCCAGGCTGTCTCATTCGGGAGCATAAATTCACCCCAGCCTGTGAAATTTCTCTCATATAAATAACTTCTCAGTTCTTTTCCGTAACACTAAGAAACATTTACCAGATTGGTGAAATAGTAGCCGTCTTCTCCAGTCATTAATCGGCTTGGGTTGCAGAAGCGGGTGATATACTGGATATTGGACTGAAGGCGTGGGGGGTTGCCCTTCAAAACAATGTAGATGAGAGTAGGCAAGAAGTCATCAGCTGAAGCTGGTTCATTCTTGGTGATCTTGATGGCATTGAAGATGTGCTTGCTGCATTTCGTGATGCATGCCAACTTATCTCTAGGCACACGTTTTGAATCCATTTCAATGATATCTATAAAGCAGAAGGAAAAGCTTTTAGTATAAAAATAATGATGAATATGAGCAACAGGAAAATTATTTCCTACCTATTAAGTTACAGAGGAACCTTCACCAATTCCTGCTCTATCAGGTGGCTTATGAAAAACTTAAAAAGCAAGAATAAGAAATCCATACCAAGAAAAGAGATGCCCACTGGTGGAGGGATGGGTATTCAATCATTGTATAACTGAAACCCAAGCACAAAAATTTGTTAGACTACAACTGTACCTCATAGTGTTTCACTAATAAATATTTAAGGGGGAAAAAAAAAAGAAAGAAATGAGATGACCTTGGGCTAGAAACCACAGCGTGAGTAACAGATACTACTAATACTATTAAGGAGATGACTAAGGTTGAAAGGAGTTTGATGATTTACCCAGATCGTATAGACAGTGAGTGACAGAGAGGGGACTCCTTTCTGATTCTAAATGACTTCAATCATGAGGGTACATTGCTTATGATCTCTTATGAAAAAATAACAAAAAAGGTGAGGTGGAGAGCCTTGCGACAGTCTACAACAGGCCCAAAGGGTACCAGCTAAAGGAACCTAATGAGACTCTGGCAAGCTCAAAGACGTAAGAGAATAAAGTGGTGGGGGGGACCACAATGAAGTGAGAGCTTCACCAAGAATATTTTAGCCATTCAGATTTGAAGGAATTACACAGAGCTTCACAGGTAACAAACAGCTCAGGAATTTCATACACCTGAAATCAACTTTTCAAGAAGTACTGAGGGGCTTCTTTAAGACAAGACAAACCATACATACAGGCCAAACTTCTACTGAAAGATGGCACAAAACTCCATAATAATGTCACTCAATGTTAACAGCGTCACTGCACAAATTAAGTGACACCAAGTGGCAGGATGGTCAGAAAACTGAATCCACCTTCTGCTTCCACCAAGATACACAAGTGAATAAAAAGGGCAAACACAGTCTTATAGTCAGAGGCTGGAAGACAATATTTCAAACAAACAATCCCTGTAAAAAGGTTGGGGTGAAGAAGTCATAGATTCTTACAGTGGGTGGTCGCACTTTTGTCCACAGTACAGAGAATGACAGGAGGTAGCCGGCCACATGGGAGCTGATGGTGTGGGCCCTCTCCCTGCCTACAGGTCAGAAGTTGCGGTTTCCTGAAGCAGGTGGCTGGCCTCTGGATAATCTCCCTCCTTCTACATCCCATAAGGAGCAAACCTTGGTTTCTTATACTGAACTCGCATCGGGTCGGCATGGCTCCTGAACACCCCCAGACACACAGGGTTAACAGCATTTTAGCACCAGCTCCAATCACTACTCTCTTCAAAACCCACAAATAATAGCTATGGTAGCTAGAAGTAAAAGATCCTTAATGTTAGAGAAATAGCAACTTCGGGCCATAGAACACATTCCTGGAACAAGCGTAAAAAGCTCTACACCACTAAAGAGTAACATCATATTACAGCAAGAGAATAACTTGGACAGGGAAGGAAGAGACCAATGACCAAGTTCCCCCAAAGACCTCCCTAGCAGAGGGTGGGAGGTAGGCGACACTGAAAGTGAAGTGGAAAGGCTCACCCCCGAACTACAACAGGCACAATGGGAAAGCGGCACGGAAACCCCGCAAGAGTAGTGGGCAAACAGTCGTCCTAAAGACTCAACCTCTATAATCTCTCTGACAAAGACCTCAGAGAGGAAATGTGTGAGAATGTGGAATGAGCTCAAAGAAACAACGGAATGGAGAGCCAATAAAACATATGAGGATATGAGAGCAGAAACAAACTGTACGAGCAGAGATGACAAAAGAATTTGGTAGGTAAAATGAAAAACTCACTGGAAGTCTCCACATCAGAGTTACAGTGAGCTCCCATATGACACGCAGAAAACACGCAGACAACAGCAGAAGAAGGAAAAAAGCCTCAAGACAAATAAGCATCAGATAAGAGAACTTTGGGAGGAATTTCAAGAGGAATAACATAACAGTCAATAGGGCCCCAGAGGGCAAAGAAACTAAGCTTATGAAGAAGCACCATTGCTGAGAAGTTTCCAGAACTAAAGAGTGCAGGCACCCAGATCCTAGAGGCTGGAAGGGAATCAGCTAAAAATTATAGAAACCCCAAGACACATCTTAATCAGAATGATGAAAGCCATGGAGATAAAATACTGAAAATAGCAAGACCAAAGAAGGAAATTACATACAAAGCCATGTGTATAAGATATACTACAATAGACTTATCAAATTAAGACCCTTGGGGCTGGAGCGATAGCACAGCGGGTAGGGCGTTCGCCTTACAAGCGGCCAACATGGCCGACCCGAGTTCGATTCCTCCGCCCCTCCCGGAGAGCCCGGCAAACTACCGAGAGTATTCGATATGCCAGACACAGTAACAACAAAGTCTCCAATGGAGACGTTACTGGGCCCGCTCGAGCAAATCGACGATCAACGGGAGGGCCTTTACCTTTTACTTTACCTGGGTCCAAGATAATGGGATATAGTTAAAAAAAAAATATATATATATATGTGTGTGTGTGTGTGTGGGTGTGTGCGAACAAATTATTGGATAAAGAAACCTGGCACACAAATACCCAATGGTCTACTTCTGAGACACTAAAAAATATGAAATCAAACCATTTGCTGCTATGTGGATGGATCTGAAAAGTACCATGCTGAGTGAAGTCAGTCAGAGGGAGAGAGACAGAATGAGCTTTGTTAGATGCAGGGTAAAAAGAGACATAGGAGAATAATAAATGCCAAAAGCAACAGAAACAAAGAGCATGAGAACTGGTTTCTAGTAGCTTGCCACTGGGGTGGGTGAGGACTAGGTCAGTGAAGGTTAGAAAAGGACACTGGGGGAGGGATGTGGATACTGGTGAATGGATTGGTGTTGTTGGAACATTGTATACCTGAAACAACCACAAGCAATTTTGTAACCTGTAATTCATGATGATTCAAAAATATCTAGTAAGAAATTAATAACTATAGGAAAAAACTACACTTGATACAATCTAATATACAGTTCAAAAATAAAAACTTTGCATCAAGTAAAAACAACAATAACAGCTGTCACAAATAGGTCCACAATGGCTAATCCTCACAATATGTAAAAATATCACTGTTGTGAGCACCTACAACACCTTTGTGACACGTGTTACTTGCTTTTTACAGAAGAAACATAGCAGGAGCATAAGTGTCATCTCATAAATAACATTTTATTTTTCACTATTTTTTTTTTGTTGGGGGGGTCATACCCGGCTGTGCTCAGGAATCACTCCTTGAGGGCTCAGGGGACCATCTGGGATATCAGGGTTAGAACCCAAATTATCTGTATGTGCCCTACCCACTGTACTATCACTCTAGCACTTTATTTCTCTTAGCAAAAAATTATTTTATTGACCTTATCTACCAATGTCTAAATTCAACCGGAGAGTTTGTATAAAGGCACACTCTGTCACAAAGATTAGGAGGCCAACAAGGAATAGTTAGGCTAAGTATCAGACTTACTAGAATGACACAAGAGAAGGGACAGGGTGTACGTATCCTACCCTTTGAATGTACGTATCTGCTTGCAATCTGCAACAAGAAGCAGCTTAACTGACGGCAATTGCTTTCCACTTGCAAGAATAAAACTTCCAGACTTACAAAGGATGGTGACAGGTACCAAAAGAATTTTCTCACTCAGCTCTCATCCCATAGGCCATCTTCCCTGACTAGCCTCCCAGAACTACAGGCCACGAAGACAGCGGTACAAAGAACTTATTTCACCTCACTAATGTTTTTATTCCTACTACTACATGTCCATTATGCAAACCATAGGGTTTTTTTTTTCAAATTTAGCTCCTTTAATATTTTAACTCTAGACTATAATTTTTGTTAATACATTTTTCTTTTTCTAATAAAAACAGAAATATAAGCAGAACTTTTGTTTTATTTACCAAGTTTTCTTTCATTTTTCATTTTCATTCTCTCACTAATCTTTATTCTTTAAGTTTTAAAGTTGAAGAGAAAGTACTTTTTATCTGGGTATATATGTGACTATTACTGCCAAGAGGCAAGGGCAGGAACGTCAAAAGGAAGGAGAGAAGGAAAAAGAAGTAAATAAAAGAAGAAAAAAGAAAACCCAAGGAATTTTATTTTCCATATTCTCTTTTCAGCATGGAAGTCTAATATCCCTACCCTGAAATAAGGTGTTTTATTTCCCTCCTAACCAGTTTTGGTGCACAGTTTAGTCACAGCACTAAAACTTTAAGTAGGAGATAGGAAGGAAAAGAAAAGAAAAAAGGGACTTCCCACTTAATT
The DNA here is from genome assembly GCF_029834395.1 of Sorex fumeus. Lineage (NCBI taxonomy): Eukaryota > Metazoa > Chordata > Mammalia > Eulipotyphla > Soricidae > Sorex > Sorex fumeus. The sequence continues at coordinate 5,170,171 of NW_026606183.1, forward strand.
AGTTCTCTAAGCAAAGACTTGCCTATCTGTCTATTTTTCACTTTCAGGAGATCCCCAAGAATTGCTCTATCTCTGTATCTTCTGTTCAGGGCTTATACTTGAAATCAGTAGGAAAGAAAAGGCTGAGTGTTGCATACACTATTTCAGCAGATGTCTAGACTTCTCTTTAATGAGGCTTGAGAATACAGTAGGTAAACTATCTCTTTAGGTTCAAGATTTCTCAAGTTGGCACATTTTTGGCTAGATAACTTGTTTTTTTAATTTGTAGAACAGTTCCATGCATGGCAGAATGTTTAATAGCATCCCTGTCTTCTACCCACGAGATGCCAGTACCACCCACAAGTGCATGAAATAAAACAATGCCTCCAGCTATTGTTGAATGTCAGGAAGTGGGGGGAAGAGAGGTGTATGGGCAAGTAGCACTTGACCAGACCACCGAACCACTGCTCTATTCTTAGGTGGAAACAAGCGAGAGGAAAAGATTTGCCACTGACACTCTTTCACTCTTCATACCCTTATTCTTTAAGAAAAACTGATGATGGGAATACCTAATCCTCTGTCTTCCTAAAGGCAATGGGAAGACCTAAAAAAGGGGAAAACAAAACAAAACATGGGACTGGAGAGATAGCACAATAGATAGGGCACTTGCTTGCACACGCTGACCTGGGTTCTATCCCTAGCATCCCATATTGTCCCCTATACACTGCTAGGAGTAATTCCTAAGTGCAGAGCCAAGAGTAACCCCTGAGCTTCACCAAATGTGGCACCCAAACCAAAAGAGTCCTAAAGAGTACCCTAATTAAACCTCATGGCAGAAATCTTAGAGTCTTTTTGTCTTTTTGGTTGAAGAGTCCAGATGAAGAGTCCAAAGATCCTGGAGACTCCCATATTACTAAGAACTGACAGTAGATTATACTGGCTGGGATAAAACTGGCTTCTCAGACTGTAGTTTACTGGAAAGAAGTCTAAGAAAGAAGAATTTTCATCCTGAATTTGTCTAAAAGATAAGCCCTATTATTTTAGTATTTCAAGGTTTTTGAAGATCATGTTTACAGAACCATGATTTCAAATACCTATTTCTTTGGGGGAGAGTGGGGAGAGGGCTGGGGTTATAGCTCAAAGGTAAAATACATGTTTCATATGTGAGGTTAGACTTTCTTCTGGCCGTTAGAGGAAAAAAATATAGAAGTGGGATTAGCAAATTTCTCTCTGATCTCAGAGGGCTCTTATCTCCTCCAATTAGAATATATTTGTGCTTTGATTCCATTCTACACATTTAGGGTGTGATCTTCTTGGTAATATGATCACTTCCAGCATATCCACGTCATCTTAAGTAAGTGAAGTGTCCTCCCGTTGTTCACAGATTTTGCTCGACCAGGCCCAGTAACGTCTCCATTTTGAGACTTGTTGTTACTGTGTTTGGCATATCGAATATATCACGGGTAGCTTTCTAGGCTTTGCCGTGCGGGCGAGATACTGTCGGTAGCTTGCTGGGCTCTCCAAGAGGGGCGGAGGAATTGAACATGGCTCGGCTGGGCTGGCTGCGCGCAAGGCAAACACCTGTCTCAAAATCTTTATTCATATACAACAGAGATCATCATTTTTTAAGCCCAAGTGCAAAGACTGGTGTTTTTCACTGAATCAAGAGGACATGGAATGGATTTTCATCCATGAGTTTTTTCTTTATATGTAGATTTATATTAATTGAAATAAAAATTGCTTCATTCAAAACAAGTAATAGGCTGGTAGCACATGTGAATACAATTAAAACCACACAGAGGCCAGGGATGTAGCTCAGCAGTAAAGCATTTGCCTTTGAATTTTGAGGTTCTGGGTTCCATTCTCAGCACTAGAGGAAAAAAAGGGGGGGGGGAACTGCTACAAACTGACTCCTTCTGTACTGGATCTCACCTTAAATTAGAAATAATGTTACCTTTTGTCCTCATAGAGGCAGACTATGTTTGCATTTGTACTAGTAAAATGGGAGACAGGATGAGAAAAAGATAAAGCTTTTGCAATTGTGGTGGTCCTGGGTGTATAACTCAAGTGGCAAAGACATGCATGTGCAGGGCCTTGAACTGAGCAATAGGAATAACAGTCTTGGATTCTCAGAAATAATAAACAAGGCCCCCTAAGAATGAATTTATAAAAATAAATTTGTGGCTTAAGTTTACTGTTAAAAGGTCTGTTAAAATACCACCTTAAATTTCTTGAGAAAAAAGTTTCACTTCTCAAATTTTATGAACAAACCGTTCATGTATTGAAATCCTCTTAGATCTATTTTTAAGTAAATAATGGTCTGGCACATGTGAGTTCTGATTTTACAAGGTATTTCCTGTGGCATTCAGAAAAGAGTCCTCAACATGAGTTCCTACTGATTGCTTTTAAATATAAACAGTTTTGAACATTTTAGTAAGTGTCGAAGGGGAAAATACAAGTCCAGGTCCATATTGTGATATCTAAGAAGCTTTCCCCTTTATTGCTCAGAAGATTAAAAAAGTAGATTCAAAGAGTCAATTCATGGGATATAAGAAGCAGAAAAGCTTTGAACAACAAAGACAATAGTAAATAAACAGCCAGATCAATTACATTCTACTTCCAGAATTCACATGGGACAGAGAAAAAGCTGTTTAGAACAGGTATTGAAATGCAAAGATACGCAGAGAAACAGAACTCTGTGATAGTGGGAGAACCATGTTAGAGGAGGTAACCCAGTCCTCAGAGGGTCTTGAAACTAAGTTTCTGTCAGGGTCCTGCTGTTCTTCCACAACACTGATAATACCTTAAACATTTCCCCACTCTTTTTTTGGGTCACACCTGATGATTCTCAGGGGTACTTCTGGCTCTGCATTCAGGAATTACTCCTGGTGGTGGTCAGGTGACCATATGGGTTGCTGGGGATCGAAACTGGGTTGGCAATGTGCAAGGCAAACGTCCTACTGGCTGTACTATTGCTCCAGGCCTCCATTCCTTTCTATATCTTGAATAAGTCTAAAGTTCTTATAAACAAATGAACGGACTAAAAACCTGTCCCTGACATTGCTAATATTAGCTGATTAGTTTTCCTCCCAGCAGAATTTTATCTGCAATCTCTAAATAAGCAAGTATTTGCAACTCTTCTCCCTAACCAATAAGAATCTGGACAAGGTTGAACGTTTTTTCCATCGCTGTTTTTTTGATTTTTGTTTCTTGGCCACACCAGTGCTCAGGGTTTGCTCCTAGTTCTGTGCTCAGGGATTTCTCCTTGTGTTGCTCAGGGAACCATATGGGGCACTGGGAGATCTAATCTAGGTTGGCAAGGGAAGCTCCTTGCCCACTGTACTACTCTCTGGGTCCTATTGGGTATCCCCTCCACCAAAAAATGAAAATTAAAAAAAAAAACCTTAAGCTGCATTTCTACTGGGTTATTTCTATGAATAAAAAATCTGAACCTCTCAGAATAATACACACACATCAAATTCGAGCTCTTCATTTATTTTCTGAACAAGCCAGAAAAAAAGAAACAAAGCACACCTAATTACCACATTAGAAATATCATTTTGATAACTCTAGTCTGGAGATTACCTTGCCTTGCTAAATCCCACCAAAATTACTTTGAATATATAAATGCAACCAAGTTTTAAAAAATTTACCTGTTATATTTGCTCAATATGTGAAACATAACTAAACTAGTTCAAAGTCCAAAGAAATAAGAGACATTAGTCATAACATGAAGGAGAAAAGCCACTTATATGCTACTTAATGCTTCACATTAATATTTCATAGTTTTTTTTCCAGTGCCAAGATTTGAACCTAGGGCTTCACTCATGAAAGGAAGGAAGTGCTTAACCTCTGAGTCACAAGCCCTAATGCTGGCAAATAATTTTTAAAACACTCAAAATACAAAACTTGAACGTCTCAGAATGGAACATCAAATTTGAGCTCTTCATTTATTTACTGACCAAGCCAGTAAAAAAGAAACAATTAAAGACATTTTGGGGGGATGGGAGGCTGAGTCACACCCAGTGATGCTCAGGGCTTACTCCAGATTCTCTAATCAGGGATACTCCTGGTGGTGCTTGGGAAAATCGTATGTAGTGCTGGGGATTAAAACAGAGATAGAAGTATGCAAGGCTGGTGCCCTTATCCTCTGTATTCTCTCTCTAGCCCCAAACATATGTCTTATAATCTCCATTTTAGAAATACTTTATGGATTTATATAGCAAAATGCTAACTTAAAAAAAAAGAGTCAGGGAAGGGGATATGATGTCACCAACAGATCAACCTGTACCTGTGGGGCAAGTGCATCTGCAGTCTGATGGTGCCTTCAGGTGTCCTGACACCCCAAAATTGCCACTGTGCCTTTGGCCAGAACCCAACGACTTGGGCCCAAATTTACCAAGAAATTAAACGACCAAAAGTTAGGTATATGGGAGCCATGCTCACAAACCACCTCTGGCTCAGCTATATAAGCTCATTTATAGGCTCATCTCATAAGATAAATCTATTTATCTCATAAGATAAATTTATCTCATAAGATAAATCTCAAAAGAGACCAAAAGCCAGAGTTAATCTCGGATCCATGCAAGGCTGAACAGACTGGAGGCAAATCGAAGGGGGAAGGGGGGGTTGGCCTATTCCTGCCCAAGCAGAGCCCCCAGCAGCCACTTGCTTCCACAATCCAAAATCGCCGTCATACCCCTGGCATGACTCCACCGTCTCAGGACGGACCTCACCAAGATATAATCTGCTGAAAATTCGGGCATGTGGGTTTTGTGGCTAAAATCTCTAGGCTTTCATGGAGTTGGGGTAGGCTACCTCCACCACTTCCCAATAACCATGGAAGCACTGGTAGTCACCCCCCACAAACAAACTCCAGCACCACCCTGTAAATTCTAATACTGGCCTTGCTTCAGAGACCCATAAATAAAACTTGAAAGAGATCAAAAGCCATAGACACAGCAGCAAGTCCCAGAAGACACCAAAGAGCCAGAGATCTCTCCGGAGTCCAATACCAAGCCAATTTTACTGGTACACCCCAGATGGATCAGGTGCAGTCTCTCTGCCTACTCCAGATGGAATCCCGGTGACCAAGAGCTTCCACAAGCAAGGCTCAGGTATGGAGGTTCCAAGACTAAATCTCCATGTCACATGGTGGCAGAGGTGCTGGGCTGACCACCCCTGGCTTCTTGTCCACTCGTCAGTATGGCTGTCACCCCCACAATGTCTCTCTGGGCACCATTTTAGCGTACCAACAGCCCTGGTCCAGAGACACAGCAACGAGTCCCAGAAGACAGCACAGAGCCAGAGATCTCTCGAGACCCCAATACCAAGCCAATTTTACCACTACACCCTAGATGGATCAGGTGTAGTCTCTCTGCCTATTCCAGATGGAATCCTGGTGACCAAGAGCTTCCATAAGCAAGGCCCAGGTATGCAGGTTCCAGGACTAAATCTCCAGGTCGCATGGCAGCAGAGGTGCCAGGCTGTCTCGCCCCTCCCCGGCTCCCCGCCAGCTCACTGGGCTGGATGTCACACCCACAATGTTCCTCCCAGCACCATCTTAATGCACCAACAGCCTTGGTAGAGAGATGCCCAACTGAATTCCAAAATGGATTGTTGCCCTATAGAAACGTCTCTGGAACCCAACCATTTACAATCTAGGATTCCAGAAGCGTGTGGCCGTGACACCCAAGATATTCATAATGAGCAACGGACAATAAATGATCTAGCATCTGTCCCTGGCAGGAAGGCTTGAATGGTGGTGGGAAAATTCAAGCAAAACATAATGCTCAAAAGTAGAGAGAGAATACTAGCGAAATTGCCTACCATGAAGGCAGAGTGAGGACTGGGATGGGAGGGGGCGATATTCTGGACACATGGTGGTGGAAAGTATGCACTGGTGGAGGGATGGGTATTCGATGATTGTATGGCTGAATCTCGAACATGAAAGCTTTGTAACTGTATCTCACAGTGATTCAATTAAAAAAAAAAGTAATGTGGAATTCATGCCCAACTCAAACAGCTTAATCAATGGCTGAATAAATAGCAGACTCCTACATTTGAAAACAAACAAAAAAAAAGAGTCAAGTATAAAAGCTCTCAATTACACTGACCTGTAATTGCTTTCACTACCATATCGGACACTTCAGGGATTTCTTCATTTACAGGGACACAAAGCATCTGAGGTGTAACCCAGTGTAGTGCTCTACAATGGAGAAAGAGACAGTAAAATAAGTTTCCAAGAATGGGCTGTAGTAATTTATATTGCCGTTTCTTTCAGTTAAGAGAAAATATAAGGCAACACTGAGTAATCACACATCTCCAGGCTCAAGTACATCACCCCCGCACATATCAGACATGTAGTTCACGTGCCAAAGTAACCAGGTAAAAGGTAATGAGGTAAAAAAAGTAACTGGTAAAATGAGGCTTTCCTTCTGCATTTGTTATAAAAAATTTAAGCAGAAGTCTATTTTACCAGTTGAAATGAGATTATACTAAAACTAAAAAGAGCACTTGATATGATAAAGATTTAAGAAAAATTTGCCCTCAGTTCACCATCTAATGTCCTTTTAAGCTCTATCTTCAACTCCCAGATGACTACCGTCTAAGTAAGAGGCCAACAATAATGTATCAAGTCAGCTTCTCTGGTCACATCCTAGCCATTCACCACTGACCTTTACTACTTTCCTGACTAATCCTTTCACTCTGCATTTCAGTTCAAAGGCCACCAAGTTACCCCGATTTCCTAACCTCAGACTCCGTCTCGTCACTTCTGGTGTGACAAAGTCCAGTTACAAATCTACCAATACCAGTCCCCTTGTCTAGGACACCCATTGGGATTCCTCTGGCCCTCTTCTAATCATTCTCAGTCTGGGGCTCATCCTTACTCTTCTGTCTGTTTCTAGTGTTGTTGCCACTGGAATTCAGAGCACTGGCACTCACTCACTCACTCAATACTGACTGAGTGCTTTGAGAAGTGTCATCAACTCAGTGTTCATGAAAAGGTGTGACTGGAATAAAGACTGAATAATGAGCATTCCTGAGAGGGATGAGGAAAGACACCTCTTGCATACCTTCGTGCTTAACAAGTTAAATGCAACTCTCTTCTATTCCTTGGAAATTTCAGAGTTGAAACAATCTTGTATTTGGTTTTTAACTAAAGAAACTTGAATACAAACAAGCAATATGATCAGCCAAGCCTCTTCCTCCTATCAATACACCATATTCCCATTCTTTCTGATACCACAAAAAGGCTTATATGCTGAGAATGATAGATATATTAGCTCTCAGGGTTTGAAACTCAAGTACCGTTTTCTCCCACAAACTCTTCTTCAAAGTGCAGGTAATAAATATGAGAACAAAAACATAACAATGAACTACCTGATCCTCTTTTGAATAGCAAGATCTTTCTTCTCATCATCAGTAGTTTCTGGACAGAACACATATTTATAGAGACGTGTCATGATGTACTTTTCAATCTGATCCATTATCTTCTCAACTTTTTCTGGAGACACTGAAATATCCAAATAAATACAAAAGCTCAATAAAAAGTAGGATATTTATTTATTTAAATTTGATTTTTATTAGTGAAACACCATGAGGTACAGTTGTAGACTTACAAACTTCTTTGCTTGGGTTTCAATTATGCAATGATCAAAGACCCATCTCTCCACCAGTGTCCATTTTCCACCACCACGGGTCCCAGTATCCCTCCCACCCCCCAACCCCCATCCCACACTGCCTCTGTGGCAGGGTATTCCCTTTTGTTCTCTCTCTCCTTTTGGGTATTGTGTTTTGCAAAAGAGGCATTGAGTGGCAATCATGTTTGGTCTATAGTCAAAAGCAGGATATTCTAAATTAAGAGTATTTTTCTATAGAACTTTATGGAACAAAAAATTAAAGTACTAGAAATCTATTAAAAATGCAACACAACAAAATAAGGAAATATATTTAACATATCCTGGAATGAAAGCAATACAGGTAGTGTCTTAAAATAGCCTTTTAAAATGTTTTTAACCTCATGGGAAGGGGGGCGTTCCGGCCCGTTCTTCACGCCCTACCGAGCGGCTCTCCTGCATGGCCACGGCCCCAGAAGCACAAGGACTTAACACAGAAAACCAGCAGCTTGGAGCAGAAAAGCGAACGGACTATGGACTATGCGTTAAACTGTGCCATCATGCCTGCCCGGAGGGGAAAGGGTGTTGCCCCATTCGCCCTCTCCTCTCTGGAAAGAAAGATGGCGGCCACATGGGAGCCTTGTGGACAGCAGGTATGAGCCGGGGGTCAGGGGCGACAAAAACCTCATGGGAAGGGGGGCGTTCTGGCCCGTCCTTCACGCCTTACCGAGGTCACCAGTTGCCCCCAACGAGCGGCTCTCCGGCACGGCCACGACTCCAGAGCACAGAAACCAATCTCTTAATTATCTGACTTTTAGTAGAAATACTTCCAGGGTTAATAAGTAAAATAGTAGAAATCCAAAGCCGCGCGGCCGCGATATTCTTGAACCCAGCTGTAGAAAGCAAATCATTTCACAACGCTTTTTCAGCATGTCTGATTTGGGGGGTGGGGGGGCTGGTAAACTCTAAATAATAATGGTGCATCTTTTATCGAAACAATGAATCTAGTCAAAGTAGATAGAGTGTTAACTAGAACTCATCTGCCTCACAGGAATTCGGAGGGGTGGGAGGTGGGGTTCTATTGGGGTTCGCGGTAAAAAATAAGTATTGGTAAAGGGAAATGTGTTTGATATTTACATGACTGAGACCTAAACCTGAAAGCTCTGTAACTTTTCCCACAGTGATTCAATAAATAAATAAATTATTAAAAAAATAATAATAAAAAAATGTTTTTAAAATTACTTCAACTTTTGAAATAGTTAAGTACAGAATCCCCACTTCTGACCTTCTAACTTAAGATGTTTTGACAGAATGTAACAGGTGTTCATCCACATAAGTAGGAAGAATTCCACATGGATTACTCCCAAATGCTTCATTGGAAAAGCAACTAAAATTCTCAAGACTTGAGAAAGGTAAGTCTTACTTACCCTTTAATTTTACTGAGATTTATAATAAAACCACAGAGATCTCCCTGAGGTCGACAATGGGAAGATTTCCCAGATATACATACATGATAAGTTTCTTTTAAAAAATCCAACATCAATGGAAGTCAAACTTGGTTAGAATTTCTAAAAATGTTGCATTAAATCAGTGATTCTCACTGTTTCCTTCTACCCCAATCCATTGGATGAATACATAATTATAAACCAAGATTCACCAAGACAGTGATTCCCAAGATAAGGGGGGTTTCATTTAGAAACCTCCAGAGGGGTATTAATTCATCAGCTCTTATATTTATTAAACACTGCTCAATAAATTATCCCGTTGCTCTGATTTTCCTGGAAAGATACACATGATACATGACACACATTATGGTTCTCAAAATGTAAGACTATTTTCCAGAATGTCGGTGGAGTAATTAAGATATAGTAGGAAAATCCGTAGGTTACCAGAAGAAGAGGGAAACTGTTAAGAGACTGAACAGTCAGGTCCTGTGCAACTTCCATGATTTTCTCAATGTCTGGTTTACAAAGTATTACCTTTTCCACGAGTCTGCATTCTTTCAGCCACGGTCTGATAAAAATCCTGGGTACATTCTGACTGTTCCTCAATACTTAATTCCTGAATGAAAAGGAGAAAAAGACTGCTTGTTAGCTGAACCATAAATAAAGCTCTACATACATGAAGTACTTGATACCCACTCTTTGAACCAGATGAGAATTTCATAAATACTACAAACTACATAAACTTTGCAGGTGAGAAAACTCTACCCATTATATATAATACCCATTTTCTTTCAAAGAATATTTAAAGTCTATTTTGGGGAGGGAGTAGATGGGCCACACCCTGCAGAGGTCAGGGCCTATTCCTGGCTCTGTCCTCAGAAGTGACCACTGAAGGTGCTCGGGGGACGATATGTACACATGTCAGTTCAGGGGGGAAGCAGGGATGTGTCTCAGTTGTTAACTACAAGCCTTGCATTCATAAGACCTGGGTTTGATCCTCAGCACCAAACAAAACAAGCAACAGCAAAGTAAGCGAAATACAGTTTGGTACAAAACAAGCAGATGGTGGTATGAAAGAAAGTGTTAACAATAATAAATAAAGTAGAACTTGGAATGATTATGCAGCTCAATGGCACAGCACTTGCCTCGCATGTAAGAGGACCCAGGTAAACCTCTCTCTCCTCGCCTTCCCTTAAAAATACAGAAGTTAGTCTATTAATTTGTCTCCAACTTGACTTTCGAGCAATCATCTATAAAGTTTATCTAACAACAGTCACATAATTCAGTGCCAAAATATTAAGCAACCAATTTTACGTGAGAAATTCTAAAAATTTCTTCCAAATTCTCATTAAAATGGCACTGTAGGGCCGGATCGATAATATATTGGGTAGGGAGTTTGCCTTGCATATGCCTGACCCAGGTTCAATTCCTGGCATCCCATATGGTCCCCCATGCACCGCCAAGAGTAATTCCTGAGTGCAGAGCCAGGAGTAAACCCCTGAGCATCGCTGGGTGTGATCCCAAAAGAAACAACAACAACAACAAACGCACTGTATAATGAAGGACATAAAGCCAGGAATAATTCAGTAGAATTGTTTTTCACAGTCTGCCTCTATATACATATCGATGACAATATGATGATGGACTTATAAAACCCAGTGAAGGATGCAGATGTCAGCACTAGTTTGATTCAGAAAGAACAACTTGTGGTCAGGGGTTGCAGCAAAATTATATCTATTGATTTGCTTTAACAGTGTCTCTCTAGTCCATCCTTTTCTGTTTTGGGCCCTTGTCAAATCTCACCTGTGTGCTAGCTGTTTGCATCTCTGACCTGTCTCAGTTTACAATCCACCTTATACACTGGAGTTCAATGATCAGTTTAAACAAGAGATTGACAAACTTATATTTCCTTTCGGGGGTGAGGGGGGGAAAATCACTTCACTGCCCATTCTTCCATCAAGAAGTCTATCCCCAAATATACAGAAAGTTATTTCCCATGAAGCAGCCAAGGCTACTGCCCCTCCTGGATCATTATTCCAGCATGGCCCTACCCTGGGGGGATATTACTCACTTGGGGAAATAAGAACTGAGAATAGCTACAACACCTGAAAACTGAACAACATACTGTTAAAGAATAACTGGATCAAAGAGGAAATCAAAGAAGAACATTTAAAATTTCTTGAAATGAATGAGAATGAAGACACAAACAATGGAATGAAACAAAAGTAATATGAAGGGGGAAGTTCACAGCTGTACAGGTTTTTATTAGGAAAGCAGAAAGGGCTCTAATCAATGCAAAAAACTAGAAAAAAGAACATGTGAATTCAAAAGCAGGAGGAAATAATAAAAATCAAAGCAGAAATCAATGATATAGAACAGAAATCAAGAAAAAAATACAAAGGATCAATGAAACCAAGAGCTGGTTTTTTGAAAGAAAAAAACAAGATTAACAACCCCGTATGGGCTGGAGCGATAGCACAGCGGGTAGGGCGTTCGCCTTACAAGCGGCCAACATGGCTGACCCGAGTTCGATTCCTCCGCCCCTCTCGGAGAGCCCGGCAAGCTACCGAGAGTATTCGATATGCCAGACACAGTAACAACAAAGTCTCCAATGCAGACGTTACTGGGCCCGCTTGAGCAAATCGACGATCAACGGGAGGGCCTTTACCTTTACCTTTTATGAACAACTTATAACTCTAGACTTATGAGGAGAAGAAAGGAGAAAACCCAAATGGATCAGAGATGAAAAGGAAAAATACAACAATCACTCCTAAACTACAAAAGATCATAGCTGTTATGTTACAAAGCTAAATAAAATAACCTAGAAGAAACAAATGCTTAAAATCATACAATTTCCCAAGAAACAATCATAAGCATAAGACATGAACAGACCAACATTGAGGAAGGAAAAAAAACACGGGGCTGGAGAGATTACAATACACTGGGTAGGGCAATTACCTTGCACGCAACCAGAGTTCAATCCCCAGCATCTCATATGGTACCCCAAGCACCACCAGGAGTAGTTTCTGAGTGCACAGCCAGGAGTAATGCCTGAGCACTGCCAGGTGTTCCCCAAACACAAAAAATATCCCTGAGGTCCAGAGAGGTTCACCAGTGAATTCTGCCAAACTTTCAAAGAATTACTACTTATACTACACAAATAAAGAAGCAGGAATCCTTTTCAAATAGCTCCTAGGAAGCTAACACTACCAAAACCAAATAAAGAAAAAGAAAATCACTGACCAATATTTCCAATGAACATTGTCACAAAGGTTCTCAACAAAATCCTGATGAATCAAATATAACACTGTATCAATAGAATCATAAATCATGATTGGGATTTATTCCAAGGATGGTTCAATACATTTAAATCAATTAATGTAATATATAAAATCAACAAGAGGTAAAAAAAGTGATCATATCAACTGATATGATCATATTATATGATCATATCAACTGATGCTAAGAAAGCTTTTGAAAAGATTTATCATCCCTTTCATGATAAGAGTCCTCAATAAATTATGGAGAATTCGGAGAATAATGGCCATTCACAATAAACTCACAGCCAATATTACACTTAATGATAAAAACCCAGACTCCTTCCCTCTGAGATCAAATACAAGCAAGGATGTCCACTTTCTCCACAACAATTACACAAGAAAAGGAAATCAAAAGGATCCAAATTGGAAAAGATGTCAAATTACAGCTAATTCAGAAGACATAATATACACAGAAGATCCTAAAATCTCCACTAAAAAACTTGTAAAAACAATAAGCCAATAAAGTAACAATAAGCCAATAACAATAAGCCAATATGACAAAATAGCAAAATATATCGATTCCATGCCATTCCAATGACATTCCTCAGGATTTAGAATGAACCCTACTCAAATTTATATGAAATCACAACCTACTCAAACAGTCAGGGTATTCTGAGAGAAAAGAAGTTGGGGGGCTGGAGCGACAGCACAGCGGGTAGGGCATTTGCCTTGCACATGGCCAACCCGGGTTAGATTCCCAGCATCCCGGATGGTCCCCTGAGCACTGCCAGGAGTAATTCCTGAGTGCAGAGCCAGGAGTAACCTCTGTGCATTGTCAGATGTGACTCAAAAGGGGAAAAAAAAAGCTGGGAGTTATCACATTTCTTGATTTGGGGATTTAAAAAAAAATTATTTGTTTTGGGGTCAAACCTGGCGATGCTCTGTTGAAAGTAGACTATGGACTGAACATGTTTGCCACTCAATGCCTCTTTTGCAGACCACAACACCCAAAAGGAGAGAGAGAGAACAAAAGGGATTGCCCTGCCACAGACGCAGGGTGGGATGGGGGGGATGGGGGTGGGAGGGATATTATCCATGGTGGTGGAAAATGGGCACTGGTGGAGGGATGGGATTTGATCATTGTATAATCGAAACCCAAGCACAAAAAAATTGTAAATCTACAACTGTTCCTCATGGTGTCTCACTAAAAAAAAAAAAAAAAAAAAAAAAAAAGAATGCAATAAAATAAAATAAAAAGACATAACTAAGCAAAAAAACAAAAAAAAAACCTGGCGATGCTCAAGGGTTATTCCTGACTCTACACTCAGGAATCCCTTCTGGTGGTACTTGAAAGTTACAGAAATCAAAATGGTGTGGGAGTGTAAGCCTCAGATCTATGAAAGTCAATCTACAATATAGGAGCCAAATACATGAAGTGGAGCAAGTAAAGCCTCTTCAACAAATGGTGTTGGGAAAACTAGATAGCCGCGTACATTTAAAAAAAAAAATGTGGGGCCATAACTTACACTATGAATTCTGATGTAGTCTATGAATTCTAGTTTAAAGTCTTTGATCCACTTTTCTGATGTACTCATAAGAATATTTATTATTCTTAATGTGATGAAATGAGACATCAAAACAATGAGATTATCATCTCATACCAATGAGAATGGCATATATCAAAAAAGAAAAACTCAAAATTAACAGGAATGTGGTGAAAAAAGGAACCCTTTTTTTGGGGGGGGGTGGTTTATAACCAGTAATACTCAGGAGTTAACTCTTGGCAGTGCTCGAGAGACCATATGGGAAGCTTGGGATCTAGTCAGGTCAAATGCCCTATCGGCTGTACTACTGCTCTGGCCCCCATACTTCTACATCTTTAGTACTTATTTCATACTACAGAATAGCTCACCGCCACTCTGTTTTTGTTTCTTTTGGAGGGCCATATCCACTTGTGTAGGGGTTTGCTCCTGGGCCACAACCAGCTGTCCTGATTCTATGCTCAGGGATCACACTGAGTGGGGCTTGAAGGACCCCATTATCATGGGGTACCACAGATAAAACATAGGTCAGCTGTGTGAAGACAAGTGCTTTAACCACTGTACTATCTCTCAGTCCCTCATTCTCACAAGTCTTTGACTATTTCCTTAATCAAGTTTTCTCTGTATTTCATCTGGAAATTCCATCTTTAGAATTTGATCTCCTGGGTTCACTAATTTTCTTTTTCATACTACAATTAACTAATTGATTTACTTAGGTTTTAGCTTTCTAGTCAGTATTTTTTGAATTTCTAGTTTTGCTTTTCTATAAGAACTGTTTTAGAAAAATAATACAAATGACTTTAATACTCTTAAAGAAATTTTAAAAAATTGAACATTTAAAGAATTCAAAGCATGCAGTCTTGATATTTTCAGACAATTATACTGAGGGATGAAATTCTTTATACCTGAGGTTGATTTATTTATTCATTTATTTTTGGTTTAGGGGCCACAGTCAGCTGTGTTGAGGGCTTATTCCTGGCTCTACTGTAATCAGTGATCACTCCTGTAGGTACTCAAGAGAACATATGTGGTGCCAGGAATCATTTTTAAAGCACTGTAAGCACTGTCCTCCCGTGATTCATCAATTTGCTCAAACAAGCACCAGTAACATCTCATTGTGAGACTTGTTGTTACTGTTTTGGCATATGGAACATACCATGGGGAGCATGCCAGGGTCTGCGTGTGGGCGGGATACTCTTGGTAGCTTGCCGGGCTCTCTGAGAGGGATAGAGGAATCGAACCCAGGTGGGATGCATGCAAGGAAAACGGCCTACCCGCTGTGCTATCGCTCCAGCGCCGTTTTAAAAGTCAACTAAATTATTACAGAGCAAAAATATTCTGTGAACAATTTCATATGGGGTGATGAATAACTACCAACCTTTAGTTTTTACTTATGATAAAAAATAGAAACTATTGTATGAATTCTCAATTTTTCCAAATTAAGTCTGTCACTTTTAATCAACACATCTGTATTATCTTGCTTTAGCTGTAAATGTCACTATTTGCTTACAAAAATTAGAAAGAGAGAGAAAAGAGGGCTCAGTATATATCAAAAGCAGAAAATAAAGATTTCTTTTTACTTTATCAACTGAATTCAAAATTAAAAATATATTTGGTAAAGGGTGTTGGGAGCATCCTCCCAGGATGGGAGATGCGTGCTGAGAGTAGACTATAGACCGAACATGATGGCCACTCAATGCCTCTGGTGCAAACCACAGCACCCAAAAGGAGAGAGAGAACAAAAGGGAATGCCCTGCCACAGAGGCAGGGTGGGGTGGTGGAGAATGGGCACTGGTGGAGGGATGGGTGTTCGATCACTGAATAACTGAAACCCAAGCACAAAAATTTGTAAGTCTACAACTGTACCTCATGGTATTTCACTAATAAAAATTAAAAAAATATATATTTGGGCAAAAAAAAAATATATATATATATATTTGGGCAATTCAATCGGCCTAATCAATGGCTGAATAAATATCAATACTCCTACATTAAATATATATATATACATATATATATATTTGGGCAGAAATTAAGTGCTAACTAGTCCAGTTATCTCTGACCACAGCTGGAATATACCTAAGCAATCAATCATTTTGTTGTTTCCCTCATTCTTTTTTCCTCTCTTAAGTCTTTCCTACTTCATGGGGAAAAAAAAAACCTTTTGAAGTAATTCTGAGTTTACTGGATATTAAATATATAACACTTAATGAATATTACAACAGGATTATGAGCCCTAGTTATAAAACTGCTCCCTTTACAAAGAACCATACGAAATATTCCAGTTGAAATTATGAATTAGAAATTACAGCGTAAATATACACATGAAAGACACAAATTCTAGTTCTGACATTGTCTGGTTCTGACATTTTCTCCTTTTGGAATTCATTTTTCTTTCTGGCTCTCAACTGTTCCATCTATACAATAAAATGAATGAATTAGGTATCTGTGAAGGTGATTTTCAAAATCTAAATTCTAGCCTTTCCTTTCACTATCTGAGCAAGAAAAGGAAAAATTTGAAAAAACCTGGACGAGAGCCCAAAGTAAAAGTCCAGGGGCTTAGAGTGCCAGACTAAATACATGAATGTGAGTTGAAATCCTGGTCATCTAACATGTACTTAAATGCTGTTGGAGTCTGGCAGTTATGCTGTGATCCCTGGTGCCATGAGTCATTCCTGACTACACCACGCAAGGTGTCTGTGAGTACTTAAAAAAGGGATGCAAGCACAACTAAAAGAGATGTGTGTGCAATCAATGGAGCAACCCCTGGTTAGCACCACAACCATAGTTATGTGCCTCAACTATAAGTGCTTGCCCCAGCAAGGACATGCGTATTATAATTCATCAAGCATTATGTATTTACTACCCACATCACAACTAAAGAGGTACAAACCTCAGTGAGTACTACAGCAAGCACCAAAATATAACGTGCAACCGCTTGCAAGCACTACAAAATTTAAAACACGTACAAAGAACAGCCCAAACAAAAGAAACCTAAAATGATTGCTGCTCATCTAATAAATGCCTTTTAGAGTTCGGGGTATAACATGACTCTCCTAGAGGTTACATTACACAAAACGACAACTTAGGCAGGCTTACTATTACTAACAAGTGTTTGTGATGTCAGACTTTCCATGTAATGATGATCCAAACACCCTTGAGGTGCAGTGGAAGAATACAAGCTTGGGAGTCAGGTTTTAACGTGACATTTCTTAGGTTAGTAACTTAACCGAAGTGACATTTCTTAGATTAGTAATTTAACAAGTGACATTTCTTAGATTAATAATTTAACATCTTTCTAGATTTTGACTCTCTCAGGTATAAAAATGACAAAATGACACTAAATATCTCTAAGACCATATCTAACATCAAAATTCTGTATTTCTAAAGTGATTAATCTCAACCTACCCTTTTGTAATGCATTGTTTCTAAAAACAGCTTGGTTTGCTTATAGATTTCTTGGCCAGTCTTATGGAGGGTCTTGAGAAATTCTATAAACTCTTTGGACACTCTATCCGTTTCAATGCTGGTTTGCCGGTTTATAGAAGGGCTGGGAGCTTTTGCTTCTTGAATTTCTGTTAGAAAATGAAACATAATAAATTTCAATTCATTACACAAGAAGGCCCACGCATGGATTACTTTAAGTATCTAAATTAAGGTTATTTAGATTATGCTTAATCGAAGTCAAGTGAATTTATTTTAAACTTAAATATTTAGGCAATTTCCCTTAAAGTAAGCTAAATCTATCATACAAGTAGGAAGTATCTGAGCCCCCCCCCCAAAGAAATAACAACATGATCCAAAAGAAATTCCTATTCAAATAAAAGCTGCTATATTAGTATTTTCTTAACCAATTAAATATACTTTGGACTATGTGTAATCATTAATATTGAAACAGTATTATAAACTTGAACACTGTTTCCAGACTGTATAAGTTTATAAAACTAGTTAACAGATAAAGTGGCAATCAACAGAAGTACTAAAAAAGAAGACAATTGAGAAATCGTAAGACAGTCATTCTAATAATTCCATTTTGTTTGCCAAAAATATCAAAGACTAATTGTTTATGTCAAGATTAACACTTATTTACCCATCACTCAATTTTATTCTTTTTTCGGGATCACACCTGGCCTGAGGCTTATTCCTGGTTCTGTGCTCAGGATTACTTCTGTCAAGGCTCAGGGGACCAGATGCCATATAGAGAATCAAAGAAGGATCAGATTTTGAGCAAGGCAAGTGCCTTAACCGCTCACTATACTCTCTCTCCAACCCACCCACCATTCAGTTTTCAAGTTCCTACTTCTGAAAGAGAAAGAATGCATCCAAAGTAGCAGAATGATCCAGGCAGAGTTGTAAGCATTCTCAGAAAGTAACTATCACTAGGAGTCTGACCACATTCTAAAATCTCCTAATTCTAAGCCAAAATAATCACAACCATAAAAATATTATGCGCTACCTAACTGAAAAAAATATGCAAAGTGGAAAAAAATATGTAAAGTGGAGGAGCAAGGAAAACAGTCCAAAGGTTTGAAGCACATGCTTTTATAAGGTGGAGGCCAGGGTTTGATCCCTAAGCACCGCCCGATATGGCCAAAAAAGGAAAGAAAATTAAAAAAAAAAACCCATAAACTGGATCAGGAATAACCAAAACTATGAGGGAAAGGAGAAATAAAAATACAAAGTTTACAAACTATATTATTTGTTTAAAATAAAGAATATTGTTATAAGGATTGGGCTGGAGTGATAGCACAGTAGATAGGGTGTTTGCCTTGCATGCGGCCCACCAGGCCGACCCAGGTTCGATTCCTCTGCCCCTCTTGAAGAGCCCGGCAAGCTACTGAGAGTATCTTGCACGCATGGCAAAGTCTGGCAAGCTACCCATGACGTATTCAATATGCAAACACAGTAACAAGTGTCACAATGGAGACATTGCTGGGCCCGCTTGAGCAAATCGATGAACAATGGGAGGACAGTGACAGTGACAGTTATGAGGTATTTTATGTAAGCCTCATGGTAATTACAACAGAAAATCATATACTTACTATAGAAAAGAACATGATAAAGAACCAAAGTTTATTCATACAAAGGCATTAAAACACAAATGAATAGGATAAGAAACTAGCAATAACTAATCTATAGATCAAATAATATTGAACAAATGGCTAAGTTAAATTCTTAATGATTAACATTTAAACATAAAAGTATTAAATCCTCCAATTTAAGATACAGAATAGCTTAAATGATTTAAAAAAAAAAAAGACCAACAATGTACTGACACAAGAAATGTACTTTGCCTTGAAGACACACAGACTGACAGGAGGCCCAGGGGATGACTCAGGGGCTAAGAGCAGCTGCCTTGGACTAAAGGAGATAGTACAGGGGTTCAGGCACTTGCCTTCCCTGTGGTCTACCCTGGTTTGATTCCAAAGCTTGGCCCCCAAGCTTCTCAACAAGTGATCCTGAGCACTGAGCTAGAGAAACCTTAGCATACCACTAGTGTGACACCCATTCTATAAAACAAAAACAAAAACCCCTCAATATTTAAAGGGCTGCAGAGTATTTACAATAGTCAGAATCCGAAAACAATCTGAGTGCCTGATAACAGATGACTGGATAAAGAAACTATGGTCCATAATATTATCTACATAATATTATCTACATAATGGAATACTATGCAGCCACCAGGAAAAATGAATAAATTCAATTCTGGTGCTACTCACATATACCCAGTGACCCAGTGTGAGCCTGGCAACTCAACTAACTGGGCCCACTGCACTGCCAAGTTGTGTACAATCGCTAGTACAAAGTATTAAGCACTGCAACTAAAGTGCTGATCCCATGGAAAGCACAACAAAAGAGAAGCAACCTCTATAGCCAGGAATTCAATCCTGAGAGCATGTATGTGAGTACCACAGTGAGCTACAACTCATGTGTGAGCACAATGAAATTAGTGCAACCTCAGGAAACATGTGAGCATGCATCCTAGCACACCAGGAGTGATCCCTGAGCACAAAGCCCGCATCCTAGCACGCCAGGAGTGATCCCTGAGCACAGAGCCAGAACTAACCACACCCACTGCTGGGTGTGGCCCAACAATCAAAAAAGAAAGAAAAAAGATAAAAGTAAATGGAAATACATTCTGTTCTCATGTGTGCAAACACTTCCTCTGTAAAGTGTGCCACCCCACTTAGAATCACAGTGATCTATGTGACTCCAAGAGGCACCACGACTGAGTGTAGGTAACCCTGGTTATCAAAACAACAGAAACAACCGGAAGGGAAGGAACTAATAAAAAAGATACAGACTGAGAGCACAGATGGAAAAGGCATTTCAAGCAAATGGTAATCAAAAAGCAGGCACAGCTAACCTTCTTATTAGAACAAATTCAATAACCGTAAAAAGAAACAACACAGTCATTATATATTGATAAATAAATGCATCAAAACATCAAAAAGATAAATAATTGTAAATATCTGTGCCCACCAACAGAGCAACTAAATAAAGCAAAACCAGAATAAAATAGTAATACAACAATACTTGCGAGAGAATCAATAAGGAAACAGCAGACCTGAACAACACTTATATACAAGATGGACCTAACAGACATACAGAATGTTCTCTCCATGTACAGCAGAATGCACACTCTTCCTAAGTACATGTGAACATTTTCTGGGATAGACCATACGCTAGGCTACAAAACAAAAAGATACTACTAGGAAAATAACAACTTTAATGAGCACAAATAATTTTTTTCTTTTCGAAAATGATATAATTTATATACATCTATATACGAATATATAAATATATATCATCCTAAATGGTACTGGAGGCATAGATCAAATGGTAGAGCATTCCCTTGAGTTTCCTTGCAGGAGTAAGGCCTGGCACCATGTGGCCCTGAGCACCACTGGGTATTACCCAATAGTCCCTCGTATTGACAGTTGAGGCCCCCACAACAATGACAACAACATGATTTTTTTTTCTCTTTTTTGGGTCATACCCGGTGATGCACAGGGGTTACTCCTGGCTCATTCACTCAGGAATTACTCCTGGTGCTGCTCAGGGGACCATATGGGATGCTGGGAATCGAACCAGGGTCGGCCGCATTCACCTACCCACAGTGCTATCACTCCAGCCCCAACTACATGAATTTTTAAAAAAGATAACAGAAGAATGAAAATTCTTAAAATTCAACAAAGAAACTTTGAATTTAATCAACAAGCTCAGTAAAGTTGTGGCACACAAAATTAACATACAAAAAAATAAGTATTCTAAAAAATAATAATGGCATTAAAAATAATTTCATTTACAACAGAATGAAAAACAAAATATTTAAAAATAACATTCAGGGGACCATATGGGATGCCAGGAATAGAATCCGGTATCCAGTAGGCATGGTAAGCACCCTACTGCTGTACTATCACTCCAGCCCCATGAAAGAAACCAACTTTTAAAATTGTATCGCTGGTAAAAGAAATCAAAGAAGGGGCTGGAGTGATAATATAGCCCATAGGGCACTTGCCTTGCACATGGCCAACCTGCGTTTCAGGTTTGATTCTCAGCATCCCATTTGGTCCCCCTAGCACGCCAGGAGTGATCCCTGAGCTTAGAGCCAGGACTAACCCCACCCATTGCTGGGTGTGGCCCAAATATCAAAAAAGAAAAAAATCAAAGATAAAAGTAACTGGAAATACATTCTGTTCTCACAGGATTGGAAGAGATAATATTATCAAAACATCAATATTGCCAGATTAGGAGACTGAGTACAGGAGTTAAGGCACTTGCCTTGCATGTGGATAAGTCTTGTTTGATCCATGGAACCATACATGGTCTTATAAGTATTACCAGGGGTTACTCCTGAGCACAGAGCACAGAGCCAAAAAGAACCCCCGAGCACCACCAGATATGTTTTCCCACCCCCAACATGTTTATGTTATCATAGAACATAGAATATAGAATCCTATCTAAAGATTCAACACAATCCCTATCAATATTTAATTGACATTTTTTAACAGAAGCTCAGAAAGAACTCCCAAAATTCCTATAAACCAAAGATCTTAAATATACCAAGAAATCTGAGAAAGAACAAAACAGAAGGTATCAATTATACTTCTGACTTCAAACTATATTAAATAAAGCTTTAGTTATCAAAACGATACCAAAAAAACCAACTAGATCAATTTAACAGAACTGAGAGCCCAGAAATAAACTTACGCATATATAGTTTACCACAAACTTGACAAGGGAGTCAGAACTACTCAATGGATAAAAGACAGCCTTCCCTTCAATAAGTGGTGCTGGAATAATTAAACACTTGAAAAATAAAACGACACCTAACTGACATCACTCACAAAATTAACTTAAAAGGAATTAAAGTCCTGTCTGGAAAGAAAGATGGCGGCCGCACGGGAGCCTTGTGGACAGCAGGTTTGAGCCGGGGGCGGGGGGCAGCGGGGGCCTCATGGGAAGGGGGGCGTTCTGGGCCGTCCTTCACGCCCGACCGAGGTCACCAGCTGCCCCCCACGAGCGGCTCTCCGGCACAGCCACGGCTCCAGAGCACAGAAACCAATCTCTTAACTATCTAACTTTTAATAGAAATACTTCCAGGGTTAATAAGTGAAACAGCAGACATCATTTTATTCTTAAACCAAGCTGTAGAAAGCAAATCATTTCACAACACTGTTTCAGCATATCTGATTGGGGGGGGGGGTCGTAAACTCTAAAGGATAATTGTGTATCTTCTATCGAAACAATGTATCTAGTCAAAGTAGAGAGAGTATTAACTAGAACTCATCTGCCTCACAGGAATTGGGAGGGGTGGGAGGTGGGGTTCTATTGGGGTTCACGGTTAAAAATAAGTATTGGTAAAGGGAAATGTGTTTGATACTTACATGACTGAGACCTAAACCCGAAAGCTCTGTAACTTTTCCCACAGTGATTCAATAAAGAAATAAGCTATTAAAAATAAATAAATAAATAAATAAATAAATAAAGGAATTAAAGTCCTAAGCCCACAAAACTCCTGGAAGAAAACACTGGAATAATGCTTAAAGTAATAAAAAAAAATTAATATGGAAACAAAGCCTTCAAAATATATTTCATCTACCTTGATTACCAATTTTTCCACACCCCAATCTAAAAACTTTGTTTACAAAGTCTTCCTATGGGTCAAGTGATATGCATGATACACTTTCAGTTAACTGTATTGCAAAGCATAGAGCCTTAAAGAGAAAATAAAAAAGGAAAAAGTGCAAGCCAGAGGCAGGCTGGAGAATTCAAGGGAAACTGGGGACACTGGCAGAGGGAGGGGTTGGAGTTGGAATACTGTATGACTGAAACTCAAATCATAAATAACTTTGCTACTTAGTAATTCCTTGTGATTCATTAATTAAAAAAAAAAGTCTTCTTCCTAGGACCTAGAAGATAGCTCAAAGGGTTGGAATGCATGCTTTGCATGCAAAAGGCCTAGATTTTATTCCCAACAGCTCCCTAAGCAATGCCCCTAACACGATCCAGGAGTAAATCCTGCGTACCATCAGGTTCGGCTCACCTCCGTACCCCCAACCCCAAAGAAAATCAAATAAATGAATAAACAAGTCTGTTCAGGATGTAGATATCTGTGGCAAAAGTACATGCTGAACAAAGTTGATTTTTCACTGTGAAAAGGATTCTGTCTGTGAAGCACTTGGTCCACATCTCTAGTCCACAAAAAAGCCTAGTAGTGTCTAGACCAAATAAAACTACATGTAGTTTAGGCTAAGTTTATGTACAAAGGTCAAACAAATAATTACTCTAAAATAAAAAGCTCCTCTGGCAAAGTTACATAAATTACCTGTGAAACAAAGATCAAATAGCATGCTCTTTTCCTAATAAATACACATAAATTTAAAAAAATATTTTGAAATCCTATCACTATATTTTCTGTAGATAAAAATGAGCAAAAATCTAAAGTAAATATTTATTATTATAAAGAAAAAAAGAAGATAAGACTTATTACATATAAAAAGTTTTAAAAACAAGATCACTTGGAACTTTTAAAATTTAATCTTAAAATTTTTTGTAGCATCATTTGCAAAATGAGACAGGTGGTTTTATAACTTCCTTACTATTTTTCCTGTTATCACATACCATTTTGCCAATTCAAATGATTAATAGGACTTTTCCAAATCAATATACAAAATTTTAGCTAAAAAAAAAGAATGAATCCAATCAATACTCTGGAGCTTTTCACCAATAGAAATTACTCTAAAAACTTACTCTCCAAAATACTTAACAGTAATTGGAGACTTACTATATTGTCAGGCACACTGATTAAACTCTTTACACAAATCAACTCATATAAACCTCTAACTCGCCTATGAGAGATAGTGGAGCCCCTCAAAATAAATAGGCAGGGCTTATTGAGATGAGCATGCTTAATTTGAGGTTAAACAGCTAAAAAATAGCAACATAAAAATCAAGCCAGAAGTGACTCCAAAGTTTATGCTTTTAACCCTCCTGGTTAGCAACCTTCTAATAAATCATGAGTAGAAAACATTCTTAATTTAATTTAATCTCCTAAATGATTATTGCATTAGAAAGTTGCTACAATTGGTGACTATATAAAAACTGAAAATCTTGCCATCAAAAAGATTTAAAGGTGTACGTTTGTTAAAGAAAAGAGCTATTTTGGGGGAGTATAAGCAATCTTTCCTTTTAATAAAACAAAACAGTAGGCATTAAATCTGAAAAGACCAGCAATCATCTTACGAATTTATTAATGATGAATTATTCCGTTACTTTTAGGCAGACTAAAAACCCTCATGTTGGGGGAGGTGGATGAGGCAGGGGTCCAAGAGAATAGTTCTGATAATATCAGCACTGGTTCCCAGCCTCCCTTAGCACTTCAAATGTGCTGCTGACTGATTACCAACATGAAGTTTAGATACTGAATCCCACCATAACTTGTCACTTTCAGCTACCTGGCTGCTCACTGGTAACAATCGTTTTACTGGTTAAATAGTCTTTTAAGAAATAGGATGAGGGGGGCAGAAAGATAGAATGGCAGGTAGGGTTTTTGTCTCGCACAAGGCCCGCCCGTTGATTCCCGGCACCCCATATGGTCTCCAAAACCCACTAGGTGTGATTCCTGAGTGCAGAACCAGAAGAAGCCCTGGGCATTGCAGGTGTGCCCCCGCAAAAAAGACGAGGTTAGAATGTATAACAAGTAGATACAGTACTCTGAACACTAGAAAATACCTATCCATGCTTATTTTTACCCCTCTGAAAGTCCAAAGTGAGCCTTTCCTCTGTGTTTTCTATGTACTTCTGCAAGACCCAAGCTGTCTCTCAAGCACTATCTGAGAGAGAAAATCTTATGATAACTTCAGCAAGCATATAATTAGCCATTTCTGATAAAATATAGTTAAAAATATCCTACCAATGAGAATCCAGATTCAAAAATTAAAGGTAGAAAATATAAATCATCTAAAAAAATTAAAGCAAACTATGTAGGGCTGCAGAGAGAGTATGGTGGGCATTGAGCTCGCCTTGGCATACAGTGGACCTAGGTTAGACCCCCTGGCACCATATGTGGTCCCCTGAGAACTCCCAGAAGTAATCTTTGAATGCAGAGTCAGAAGTATACCCTAACATTGCCAGGTGTGGCCCAAAAAACAAAAAAAAATAAAGGAAAGAAAAGAAAAAAGAAAACTATGTATTCAGTGCTCTTTATTCTTCTTATAGGGTAGAAAACTATGTATTCAGTGCTCCTTATTTTTCTTATAGAGTAAATAAAGCTTCTGTCTATAAGTGCCTTCAAAGGAGATTTTTGGTTTTAGATTTATCTGACCTAAAACACAATTTTCTTCTCAAATATAGGTTGCTATACAAAAGTTACAAAAATTAACAAATGAGACTATATGCACTAAGAATTTACTCTGCATCTCACTTGAGCACAGAAAAGAAAACTAAAAAAAGAAATCAGAAAATTACCTTTCTTTGATCCAACCCTGGAGGAAGCACTGAAGAATTTCTTCACTGTGGTAACTTTGCGGGTCTTCTCATTGGTTTTCTTTTCCTCAAACTTGGAAAATGTGAGGGATTGGGCTCCTTGGCTACTCTGACTGCTGGCAAAGGCTTCCTCCTCCTCTCGTTGAAGTCTGTGATCCAAGAGAAAATTAAGAATGATGGAGGCTTTTCAAATTTTTTACTTATGTCTTAAAGGTTACTATTCATTAAACCTAGAAAAATCTAAAAGTTTTAGAGATGGAGGATAAATATACCAAATACATTTGAAATCTCTAACATGAAACAAACTGAATAATATGTTACTATGGTCTTTTCAAGGAGACTCCCAGCAGATCGTGTTCATTAAACAATTATATTAGCTATATGAAATAAAGTCATGTGGCTTTCTTTAACAAGATCAACTGAAAAGGAAAAAAGAGTAAAGTAAAAAATTACCATATAATGTGATTAAGTAAAATCCAAGTGCTATAAGAATATAGGGAGAGCAAATCTGCTAAAGAGTCCAAAGAGTTTACATGGGTGACATTTAGACTAGTATTTATAAAGATAACTTCACCAAGTTAAAGGGCATTCTAGAACAGGAAACTACAAATATAAGTCACACAATTTTTATTGTGGAGCAAGTTTAATGTAGTCAGAACACTGAGTGTGATAAACTGTGAAGCTCACCATGAATTACAACTGGTCATAGGTGGTACTAAATTTTGACTGCCAAATGCTCATTATCATCCTGGACTTCACTGTATTGTAGAGAACCAAGGAAGTACCACAACAGTAGATGACAGAGTAGGTTGGAGATTTGGGACAAGTGGCTCCCAAGCACCACCATATGTGAACTTGGTAACCCCTAGGACACTGCTGGGTTGCCTCTGATGGGCTGTGAGCACTGTTAAGACTGATGACAATACTACTGAACCACTGGGGGCCTATCACTAAACTACCAGGCCTACTCCACCAAGTACCAGGCTGATTCTTATCAGGACTAGTTCTGAGCACCCAGAACTAGTGGGCACTATTAAGTGTGGCCCAAAGAAGAAAATTATTAATAATAAGATTATAAGATATAAGTGACAGAAAGTAACAGCCTGGAAAATAGGAGATGAAATTCAAAAACTTCACTGAGCTGGAATAAGCAGACCATGCTTAGATATTTATGATGTGGGACTTGAAAGAGAAATTAAGAATGACTCCAATGTGGGGCACAAACAAACGCTGGGAGTATCGATTAGAATAAATAAATGCGGGGCTGGAGCAAGACCACAGCGGGTAGGGCGTTTGCCTTGCACACAGCCGACCTAGGTTCGATTCCCAGCATCCCATATGGTCCCCCGAGCACCACCAGGAGTAATTCCTGAGTGCATGAACCAGGAGTAACTCCTGTGCATCACCAGGCGTGACCCCAAAATAATAAATAAATAAATAAATAAATAAATGCAATAAATCTGGTCGAATTTATATTAACAAAATTCAAGGTATTTATAGTACAAAAGGCTTTTTAACAAAACAGATGTTCTCAAAGTGTGAATCTCCATTTGGCAGCAACAGCATCACTCAGGAACTTTTAAGAAATGCAAAAACTCAGGCCTCACTCCCAGCCTACTAAAGTCAAGCACTGTAGCAAGGTCCAGCCATCACTGCTTTTGTAAGCTTTCCAGGTGATTTTGTATAACTGTTCAAACTTGAAGAACGATACTGCCGGAAATGTCAAGCAAGGTCAAAACTGGAAACAGTAAGAGACAGCAACAAAATAACAAGTAGGGGTGCTAGTCTGAGAATTGAATAGATGCATTTTCTCTGAGACAAAACAGAAGCTAGTGAAAATAAAAATATTAACTTATCCCAGTGTAGAGACAGGAAAAAGCTAAGAGAATTCATGCCCTAGTGGCTTCAATTTTCTTTATAAAATAGGATCAGCCACTGAGAGTATTAAGAATGCAATAGAAAAGAAATCAGAGGAAACTATTAATGTTTTATGTCTAAGTTTTCTTGTTGGCCATGAAGTCACTGAAAGCAGTGAGTGTGCTTTGAATTCTGAGTTTACCACAGATGCTAGCAATGTATTCCTTCAATAAATCTGGCTGGTTAAATATTTCAAAAATGTCACACAAGGAAAAAAAAAGCTGTCAGAGCTCAGTTTTAGTATCCTTCATTGAGAAATTCTACAACTTATAGAATGCTTTGGAAAAGAATTAACATATTCGTGGTATTTTACTGTATTAGTCATCATGCTTGCCAATCATTTCATCTTTCGCTTGTATCATAATCATAAACGTCTAGATAATACAAACTACTTTTGACCTACAAACTCCATCACTGATGCCACTTTCACTGTTTTCTCATTGTTCATCAATTTGCTCAAGCGGGCACCAGTAACGTCTCACAACAAATTGTGAGACTTGCTGTTATTGTTTTTGGCATATCGAATACATTACGGGTAGCTTGCCAGGCTTCGCCGTGTGGGCGAGATACTTTCGGTAGCTTGCCAGGCTCTATGAGCGGGGCGGAGGAATCGAACTCAAGTCGGTCACCTGTAAGGCAAACACCTTACCAGCTGAACTATTGCTCCATTACTGATGAAAAATCAGTAAATTTCCAAAACAAAGGGAATAAATGTATAAATCAACAGGCTTATACTATTAGGTTTTTGTGTCCAATGCCAGCAGGATATATAAAAAGATAAGAAAACAAAAGCCTCTTGAGAATCATGTATCATACCTTGTACTAAGTACAACACAACTCTTATCTTTTCCATGGAGTTGATTTATCTCCATTCTTCTATTTCAAGGAGCTTATTGTCTTATTAGAAATTAAAACCATTACGTGCTTGAAACAAAATAACTAAAAGTCAGAGATTTTTTTATTCACCGAATAAAGCACTGAAAGTTATCACTAAATGTTGACTAATGTACTGAGAGTTCAAAAGAGAAGAGAAGGGGGCTGGAGCGATAGCAGAGTGGGTAGGGCGTTTGCCTTGCAGGTGACCGACCCGAGTTCGATTCCCAGAATCCCATTTGGTCCTCTGAGCACCACTAGGGGTAATTCTTGAGTGCAGAGCCAGGAATAACCCCTGAGCATCGCCAGGTGTGACCCAAAAAGCAAAAAAACAAACAAACCAAAAAAAAAAAAAAAGAGAAGAGAAAAAAGTATCCTGACAAAGACAGAACTATGTATTCAATTACATCACTGTTAAACTGTCCCCAGAAAAGATTTTTTCACCTCTCTGCGAGTTCCCAATCCTCCTGAATCTGCTTCTGCCTGGCTTTGTGGTATTCCTCCCTCCAGCATTTAGAACAGAAACCCTGCCAAGCAGGGTTGCCATAGTAACCACATCCTTTCTTGCATAGGAGTTCCGACTGATCCACATGAATTCCTCGGCGTTCCGACTTAAGGCTCATCTTCTTCCTGATAATCAAGTAACAAAAAGATGTTATTGAAATTTAACTATCATTCTACTAACATTCTAGCAATTGAGAATAAAAATATATGGGACAGGAAGGATAGTACAGTGGCTAGGGCATTTGTCTTGTATGTGGCCAGCCCAGGTTCAATCCCCAGAATCCCATATGATTCCCCAAGCAATGCCAGAAGTAATTCCTGAGTTTAGAGACAGGAGTAACCCCTGAGCATCACTAGGTATGACCCAAAAATAATAATGATGATAACTAATAAATAAAATATTTTTAAAGAATAAAAATATGCGCCCACACCTTTAAACTATATTGGAAAGAAGCAGCGAGGGAAGGAGAGGAGAGGGAAAGGAATTTTATTTTAGTTTTTAAATTTTATTTTATTAAAGCACCGTGCTAATCTTCTCTGTATCGTTCCAATTTTAGTATATGTGCTGCCGAAGCTCGGAGAGCCCGGCAAGCTACCGAGAGTATTCGATATGCCAGACACAGTAACAACAAAGTCTCCAATGGAGATGTTACTGGGCCCGCTCGAGCAAATCGACGATCAACGGGAGGGCCTTTACCTTACCTTTTACCTTAAAGCACCGTGAGGGACTGAAGCGACAGCACAGCGGGTAGGGCGCTTGTCCTGCAGGCAGCTGACCAAGTTCTCCTGGTGGTGCTCGGGGATGTTGGGAATCAAACCCAGGCCGGCTGCATGCAAGGCAAATGCCCTACCCGCTGTACTATCACCTCAGCCCCGGGAAAAGAATTTTAAACACAGAAAATTTCTGATATACTCATACTAAGAAAGAGTTCTTATTTCCTTCCCAAAGCCATAAATATAAAATACACATCAAAGGGACAAGAGTACAGGAGGCAGGGTGCTTGCTTTGCACGTGATTAACCTTAGTTCAATCCCTAGCACTGAGTCTGATCCCCCAAACACAGCTAGGCGTGATCCCTAGGTACAGAGTCAGGACTAAGCCAGCACTGCAAGTGTGGGAAGAAACGGAAGGACAGGGAGGAGGAGGAAAAGAGAGCTAATAGTAAGTTAAAAGCCTAAATATCAGACATAACGCTATAAAACTCCTAGAAGAAAACAGTAAATTTGATGATACTGGATTTAGCAATGATTTCTTAGGTCTGACACCAAAAGCAGACATAAAAGCAAGAATAGGTAAATATGAATATATTAAACAGAAAAGGAGACAAATCAACAGAGAGCGCAACTTATAAGAGGAGAAAATATCAGAAAGCCACATCGTTCTCAATATGTACATATATGTATGCACATGTTTGTGTATACAGTTAGCTAGCTCTGGATAGAGCTTATAGGAAATTAAGCACTTATGTTCCGAATATACAAAGAACTTCTACAACTCAACAACAAATAATTCAATAATCCAGTTAAAAATTAGCAAAGGACTTGGACAGAGAATTCTCCAAAACTGACATATAAATAGGGCTGGAGAGAGAATTCAACAGGTTAAAGACATGCTTTGCCTGTGAGAGGCCTGGGTTTGATCCCGGGCACATGGCCCCCAGGGCAAAGCCAGGAGTAACCACCCCTCCATACACCTCCAGAATATTGTTCAAAAAAAGCAAAAACAAGAAAAGACATACCGATAGCCAACCAACGTATAAAAAATGCTTTATATCACTAATCAAGGAAATACAAATCCAAACCATCTTAATATTTTTAAAATTTGGCTTTTTTTTGGTGTTTGGGTGGGCTGGAGTATTTGCTTTGTGCGAGGCGGACCTGGTCAAGCTGGGTTCGATTCCTCCACCCCTCTCGGAGAGCCAGGCAAGCTGCCGAGAGTATCTCGCCCAGACGGCAAAGCCTGACAAGCTACCCGTGATGTATTCAATATGCCAAAACACAGTAACAAGAAGTCTCACAACGGAGACGTTACTGGGCCCGCTCAAGCAAATCGATGAACAACAGGACAGTGCAGTACAGTGCAGTTTGCTTGGGCACCACATCTGGCCTTGCTCAGTGCTTACTCCTGGTCTACTCAGGGATCATTGTCTGGTGGGCTCTGGAAACCATATGCGGTGCCAGGGATTGAACCTGAGTTAACCACACAAAAAGCAAATGCTGTACTCTCTCTCCATCATTTAACCTACCAAGTAAAACATCTTGTAAGGAAATAGCTTTGTAGGAAATTCAAGTTATTTTGCAGACTGCCTCTCAGAAGGAAAGTTGCAACAAAAATCAATAAGATCCTCTTCATAATTAACTAATATTTTTACTGGTTTTTCCCTACTGTTAAAAACAACTTTCTGATGCATATCTTATATAAGACTTCATAACAATATCAAATTTTAATTTTGTTTCGGTTTTTGGACCACACCTGACTGGTTCTGCTCTTAGGGGACACTCCTGGAAGGTGACACCGTATGTGAGACCGGGGATTGAACCCTAATTGACCACATGTAAGTCAAGTGACCTACACACTGTACTGTAGCTCTGGTCTTTTAACATCAAATTTTAAAGGACTTTGTCTTAATGTCTACTCTATCTAAAATTCTACCAATTCGATGTATGCAATCCTCACCTCTATTATGAGACCAACAATATTTCCTCATATCCTTTCTCTCTCTAATATATCTATAGCTAACCTATTTTCTACAAGGTGCTACTATTCAATGGAAAAATTCTCAACAAGTGGTATTGGAACAACTGAACAGACACATACAAAGGAACAAAGTCAGACCCTTCAGATCACATAGAAAAATTAAATTCCAAATGTATAAAAGACCAAAATGCAAAAGTAAAAGCAGGAGAGGGGAGGAGAAGGGAAAGGAGGGGAGAAAGACAGGTGGGCCAAGCAGTAAAGTAGCTCAAACAGTGCTCAGACCATGTGCCTAGCATATGTGATGCTGAATTTGATTCCTGGAACTGCATGGCATACAAACACTGCTGGTTGGGGCCTTATGGCCTCAAAAGAAAATAGCACATAAGAAAAAATGAAGTAAGCCTTCATAATTCTGGATTTTGCGAAATAAATAATACATCTTTTTGGTTTCGTTTTTGGGCGACACCTAGGAGTGCTCAGAACTTAGTCCTGGCTCTGTACTCAGGGATCATTCCTGATGGGGCATAAGGT
Organism: Sorex fumeus; assembly: GCF_029834395.1. Lineage (NCBI taxonomy): Eukaryota > Metazoa > Chordata > Mammalia > Eulipotyphla > Soricidae > Sorex > Sorex fumeus. The sequence continues at coordinate 5,202,529 of NW_026606183.1, forward strand.
ACCATATGGGGTGTCAGAGATAAAACCTGAGTCAGCCATGTGCAAGGTAAGCACCTTGCCTGTAATACTATCTCTCCGACGCCTATCAAAATATTCTTCAAGGTAACACTAGGAGTATAACCAGCAAAAACAAAAACAAAAAATGAACACAAATTGATCATTTCAGCACAATTTGAAATTTGTAGGACATGAGGGTTGCTCAGTGGTCAGAGCATCTGCTGGTAAGAGGTCTTGGTTTCAATCCTACAAATTATTCCACAATCACAGCAGCACTGTCATCCATAAATCTCAGTGCCACAACATGGTGTATGATTTCTGGTGTACCATAAACAAGTATGGGCACCACAACCAAGTGCATGCAACCCCTAGACATTCACAAAAACAATAAAGGAAAGGGAAAGAAAAAACTTAAAACTTCTGTGTTTCCAAGGACTTTACCAGGAAAATAAAAAGAGAGTTCACAGAGTAAGAAATAGTATTTTCAGAGGCCCAGTGAGCTCCACTAGTGGCCCTAGCAGCAATGCATCACGGGGCCCAAGCACTGAATCATCAGACACTTATAGCTGGGTTGAGTATTGCAGGAAGTGCTCCACCACCACCAAGATCCACAAGACTGCTGAAGAGGTCAAACAAATAAATAGGGGAGGAAAGGAAAGAAAACGGTATGCAATCTGGACACACACACACACACACACACACACACACACACACACACACAAACATATACACATATAAAAATGTGAAATGGTCAACATGCATATGAAATGATGTTCAACATTAGTCATCAAGGTAAAGCCAATAAAAACTACAATAAGCTATGTGCCAGCTAGGATAACAAAGTCAGGTTATAACAAGAGTTGTCAAGGATAGGGAAAAGCTAGATTCGAAATAGTTCTACAACCTGCGTATAGCCTTTGTTACAGGAATCTATATAAATAGTAAAGTGACACAGAACCTGTAACACACTCTATAGACCTTAACTTCTTGGTTTTGATAAAGTAATATAGTTATATAAGATGCAACCATTAGGGTAAAATGGGTGAAAAGTAAGACCTCTATACTATCTATGCAACTTCTCCTTAATCTGTAATAACAAGTAACATTTTTAAAGTTAAAAGTTTTAAATTTTAAAATTTAAAAGCAACATTTTAAAACTTTTTAAATGGGAAAACTGCAGGGGGACTACCTTACTGGTAGTACTATAGTACTATCTAGGACCCAATTCTGTTTTTCCTAGGCATAATCAATCACCTAATCAGTGAGGCTACAAGACAGAAGACAAAAGTAAGCTACTATCCATGCTCCCTTGTCTAAGAGTCAAGTCAGAGAGGCCATACCCAGTACCCAGTACTGCATGCTTTTTTTTTTTCTTTTTGGGTCACACCTGGTGATGCTCAGGGTTACTCCTGGCTCTGCACTCAGGAATTACTCCTGGCGGTGCTTGGGGGACCATATGGGATGCTGGGAATCGAATCCGGGTTGGCCATGTGCAAGGCAAATGCCCTACCCGTTGTGCTATCTCTCTAGTCCCGGTACTGCATGTTGACAGAAAGGTTTTTATTGAGCAACACAGACAGATACATTATGTATTAGGAGGATTCTCCTAATAATACAAAAATTATTCTCCAGTGTTAGAACAGTTCAGATTCCTGTAAATTCTGCCCCAGGGCTAAGATCTCATCTCAGCTGAGATAACCTTTAAAAAGACTAGCGGAAGGGGCTGGAGAGACAGTCCAGGGTAAAGTGCTTGCCTTATAGAGAACCACAAATAATCCCTAGAGCACTGCCAGGAGTGATGTGATCCCTGAGCTCAGTGCCAGGAGTAAACCCTAAGCACAGTCAGGTTTGGCCCAAAAAAACAGAAATAAAAAAAGGAAGAGAAGTACAAATTCCACAGAATTATGTGTTCTTCCTTAAAGTCTTGTATATTAAAAGATTCATCTTTTCCTATTTTAAGTATGTGTGGGGGGAAGCACAGACTAAAGCAAAAACCAAAAACTACTCTTGGCTTCTGAGTTGCTTCTCACTATCTTATGACACTCTTGTTTCCTATTTTTGGGTTCACGTCAAATCCTCATAGATCATATCTCTAGGGGTCACCAAGGATTTACAGGAAATATCTGATCAATTCTAGTACAATGATACTTTTTTTTACCTCAGTGATAAAATAAAACTGGGGCTAGGGAGATAGCTCAATGGACTGGAGTAGATGCTTCGCATGCAGGAGGCATGGGTTTGGATTCCTGGGATTGCTTAAAAAAATATCTTCAATGAACAGAAAAATTAAGTATTTTCTCATTTTAGAATGTATCTCTCAAAAAAAAGGATTTACTGAGTAAAAGATCTATCTAGGTTTCTTGTACCACTCTAATTTTGTAATACTTTATGAGCCTGAAATTATTTCCAAATACAGCATTTTAATTAACAATATAACAAAAGAAAATTAAAAATTATTTTACTTTTCCTGTGAAGGCCCTTTTGATTCTCTTTCAAATAAAATTGAACCCCTTAATAAAGCTTAAAAAAGAAATAACAATTTATAAATTTTGTTATGAAGGATTAGTATTTATGATGACCATTTACAAATTAGAAAAGGCTTCCTAGAAATGAAATGTCAAAGAGATTGTATATTTCAATTTATGATCTATACTATCAAAGTACAATCACAAATTCCTATTTACATTCAGTTCTCCAGTGATCCAGAGAATTGCTTTCCAAAAATGTATAAATACCATACTAGTATTTCTTAATGTTTGTCAATCTAAAAAGCAATTAAAAAAATCCTTATTTGAATACATAGTTCCTTAAGAAGGCTAATTAGGGGTTGAAATGATAAATCAATGCAGTGCAAACATAGAAGGGCCAGATTTGATCGCTGTACCCCAAGGTCTTCTGAGCAGTCATTCTCAGGAGTGACCCCCAAGCAGAGAAATCAGAATAACCCTTGAACACTGCTGGGTATGGCCCCAAAACAGTGACAACAAAATAATGAATCATCTTTATATTTATTGACTATTACTACTTTATTTTAGGGGTGGTGCCATACATGGCAGTATTCAGGAACCTCAGGCCAAATCCTAGAAGTGCTCAGACCCTATCCAGTGGTGCTAGGAACTGGAGAGACATATACAGTACCAGGAACCGAACCCAGGGCCCCACATATGCCAGGTATATGTCCTATCTATCACTTTAGCCACATCCCCCACGATTAGTTTATTTTCATTAAATAAACAGTCCAACTTCCTTGGTCATTTTTTTTTCTTTTTACAGTTACTCTTTTTTTTTTTGATGGGAGGCCACAACCAGCAATACTCAAGGGTTACTCAATACTCAAGGGTTACTCATAACTCTGTACTCAGGAATTACTCCTGGCAGTGCTCGGGGATTACATGGATGATAGGGATTGAACTTGGATTGGCCATGTGTAAGGCAAACACCCTACCCACTCTCATCACTTCAGCCCCTATTCTTTTTATGTTATCTTTAAGTCCTTAATCTTATATGTTATGAAGACATCACAGTTTCAAAGGCTTGGTGTTTCAAACCTGCATTCTCATTTCACTTACTTATTAAAACAAATTACTGTAAAACCAAGGAGAATTTCAGAAGGAGAATTAAAGGCAGAGTTCTAGTGTTAAATAAGACAAGACAAAGTATCCAAACATTAGCTTCCTAATGATAATCAAACCATGGAATATAATGAAGAGTTTATGTTGCTGGAGTCGGAGCCAGTAGGGCAACATTCTTAAGGAATGACTTCAAGACAACAATCTTCTGTTGTACTCGTCACACCCTCTTCAGTAAAGTGAAATTATGACTCCAATCTGAGCATGCTATTCCCCAGATAATAGTGCAAAATTATCTGGCTGCTCTGGTCACTTCCTTTATGCTTCAGAAGAACAACCAATCTCCCAACTTAATTTATTTGATGAATAATTGACAAAAAAATGAGCTCTCTTAAGGTCACCTAAAGGAATAGCAAGCTGCAACATATAAGGTGATTTTAACTATTAAAGATTTTCTTTTCAATCACATCTAAATTTTAGCTTTGCTACAACCATTTCACCCTAGCCATTCGCTGAAACTGGGGAAATGTATCTACGAGAGAACCACAAAAAGAAACTACCAGGATTGAAGATGTATTTATTCTTATTTGTTAAATGAATCAATCAAATAAATACAAAAAAAATCTTATCGGTATTTTTTTTTTGCATTTGAGACATGTCTTGTATATAACAAAAATTTAAGCCAATTAAACTGCAGAAACTTTCAAACATTGATAAAACTATGCTATTTGTTTTGTATCTTTACAAGACAGAATGACTCCCAAAAATGTGATTGATTTGGAAGTAAATATTACAGCTATAATTAGTTAAAATAATATCATATGGGATCAAGATGAGTCTTAAATCCAATAAGCTTGGTGCCCTTATAAGAAGACTGAAAGAAAGAGAAACAGACTGACTATGCAGTCATGCAAGCAGAAACTGGAGACAGAGCTGCAGCCAAAGAACTTCAAGAACGGCCAGCAACCACTTTCCTTATACTCTTCACGACCGCATGGCCCCACTCAGATCTCGATTTTTACTTTTATCCTCCTAATTCCTCAGAACAAATTTCTGTTTTTTTACCTCACCCAGTTTGTGGCAGCTTGTTATAGCTTCCAACTAACAAATCACCTAATAATTTATAGCAAGCCTATAAAGTATGTTTTCCACAATTTGACTAGAACTATGGTTTCACAGCATCTTTTTTTTTTTTCTTTTTGGGTCACACCCAGCAATGCACAGGAATTACTCCTGGCTCTGCACTCAGGAATTACTCCTGGCAGTGCTTGGGGGACCATATGGGATGCTGGGAATCGAACCCGGATTGGCCGTGTGCAAGGCAAACGCCCTCCCCGCTGTGCTATCGCTCCAGCCCCAACATCATTTGTTCTTTACAAGTAAAACAATCATATTCAAGTTGGGCTTATGTCACTGTACTGATGAAAAAGCACAACTTTGATTCTCGAAAGTAACCTGCTTTAAATGATAAATTGTATGCCCTCTTATTTGTCCACCTTCAAGTCTGACCATGGTCAATAAGTATTTGATTCTCAGAATCATTCTCACTGGCTCCTATAGAGTTTTAAAAGAACAAGTATTAGAATACTTATATTTTATTACATTTTTTGCCTACATTTTCACTCCATGTTCTTAGGCACATAACACTGCCAGAGTGACTATGACAAGAATTTTTCAAAATTTATTTAATTAAATGTATGCAAGACTGACAAAGTACCACACAGCTTTCTTTCATTTTTGCCCCTTATACATTCTCAAGAAACCAATGAAGACAGAGACAGAAAATTAAATAGCAAGTGACTTACTTATAAAGAAGTGGTTCTCAAAATTTAGCATGTGACTGTAATCATTTGAAGACTTGTTAAAAGACAGCCCCACAACTGCAGTCTCATGGGAAGGGGGACGGTACTGGCACGTCCTTCACGCCCTACCGAGGTCATGAGTTGCCCCCCACAAGCGGCTCTCTGGCATGGCCATGGCTCCAGAGGCAAAAGGACTTAGTCCAGAGCCCAGCAGCTTGCAGAGGAAAGGTGAATGGATCATGCATTAAACTACGGCGCCATGCCTCCCCGGGAGGGAAAGGGTATTGCTCCCTTCAGCCTTTTCCCCCCCTGGCAGCAAGGTGGCCGCTGCCTCAGAGCTTACAGGAAAGCCAGGTTGAGCTGGCGGTGATGGGGCAACTGCAGTCTCATGGGAAGGGGGGTGGTACCGGCACGTCCTTCACGCCCTACCAAGGTCATGAGTTGCCCCCCACGAGCGGCTCTCCAGCATGGCCATAACACCAGACACACAGAAACCAATCTCGTAATTATCTGGCTCTTTGCAGGAATTCAAAATCGTGGCCATGTGACATTATGTGATTCTCATAACCAGCTATAGAAAACAAAACATTTCACAATGCCTTTTCAGCAATTCTGATTATTTGGGGGGAAATTCTAAACAATAATGGTGCATCATTTGTTGAAATAATGAATGTAATCAAAGTAGAGAAGAGTTAAGTAGAAATCATCTGCCTCACAGGCATTTGGAGGGGTGGGAGGGGGGGTATACTGGGGTTCTTGGTGGTGAAAAATGAGTACTGGTGAAGGGAAAGGTGTTTGATCACTGTATGACTGAGACTTAAACCTGAAAGCTTAGTAACTTTTCCCACAGTGATTCAATAAATAAATATAAAAAGAAAAAAAATAAGTAAAAAAATTAAGGTGGAGTTCATGCCCAATTCAATCAGCTAATCAGTGGCTGAATAAATAGCAGTACTCCTACAAGAAAAAAATAAAACCCAACTGACCCAAAAAAAAAAAAAAGCCCCAATCCAGGAGGTCTGGGGTAGTACTTAAGAATTTGGATTTCTGGGGCTGGAGGGATAGCATAGCCAATAGGGTGTTTGCCTTGCATGTGGCCAACCCAGGTTCAATCCCCAGCATCCCATTTAGTCCCTCAAGCACTGCCAGGAGTAATTCCTGAGTGCAGACTCTGGAGTAACCCCTGAGCATCGCTGGGTATGGACGCCTCCTGCCCCCGCCAAAAAAAAAATATGGATTTCTAACAAGTTCCCAGTTGTTCTAGTCTTTGGGAACCAACACTATAAAAGAAAGTCACATTATAACAGATTTCTTCTCATGACTTTAATCCTCAAGGTATTTCTAGATATGAAGCAATTTGTAGCTGACTGAAACTCCCACTAATAACTAGGAGAGCTTGATGCATTTAAAAATCAATATTAAAACACATCAGAATGCAGTTCAAATTGCCAAGACTGGAAGGGTCTAGATTCTGGAGAAAGAGGAACTGCAGAGAAAGATGGCATTTATGCAGTCACCTTTTCAGCGTACATTTGCTGATCTGGAAAAAAAGATTCAGAATGCAGACTTTCTGTAGGCAGAGCAATGAAAATCTTCGAAAGAGGTGGAGAGCAAAACTGAAGGTGCCAATAGCCTATAAAACAGTTAAAAAAAATGGGCCTTATCAGTGGCTGGTTTTCCCCTGAAGAAATTTACCAAATTCTGAAGCTGCATAAGGAGGGCTTCAAAAACAAAACGGAAAGTCTGAAAATCAAGAATGGACTTTTCAGTAATCTCACGCTTCTCAAAAAACAAAGATGATAATACAGAAGTCAATTCAAAAGGATTCCTCCTTCTAAATTCACTTGGGGATCAGTTGGAGCCCTTAACAACTAGTTGCAAGTACCAAAGAAAACAACTGAAGGAAACAGTCTTACAAAACCTACAATCAGTCATCAACTTAGTTCTAATGACAACAAGGGATAAACCTGGCAACCAAAAGGGAGATGTCTGAAAAGGAGAAGCATTATCTGTGGATATTTTTTTTTTAAATGGAATCACCATGAGACAGAGCATTACAAAATTGTTTATGATTGCAACAAAATTGTTTATGATTGTGTTTCAGTCATACACTGTTGCAACACCAATTCCTCCATCAGTGTAATTTCCTAGCACCAATGTCCCCAGTTTCTCCTCCCACCGTTCAAGCCAACTCCCACCCCAGCCTCTCTCCAGGGCAGGCATCTCTCTTCTCTCTCTCTTTCTCTCTCACTTTAGGCATTATGGTTTGCAATACAGATGCCGAAAGGCTATTATGTATATCCCCTTACCCGCTTTCAACACTCAGTTCTTGTTCAAAGTGATCATTTCCAACTAGTATTTTCATAATGGGCCCTCCTCTATCTTAACTACCCTCCATTTCCCACACCATTGACCAACCACTGACCAGTTCTCCTGGCCTGTTTTCATGTAATCCAGCATTCACATAACTGAAAACTATAAGAAAAGAAAAATCTTAGAAAGAGATTCTGAGATGATCCAGATGCTGAACTCACTGGTTTTCAACACATAAAGGGGTGGGGTGGGGGCTAGGGTGTGTATAAAAACTTAAGGCAAGAGCAACAATGCAGTAAGTAGGGTATTTGTGCAAACACAGCCAACCCAGGTTTGATCCCCAGCATCCATATGGTCCCCTAAGCACCTAATGATCCCTAGAAAGTCCTGACCACTGCTGAGTGTGGCCCTAAAACCAAAGTAACCTGAACTTCTAGCTCTAAAAAATATAACCAAAATTAATAATTCAAAGGGCAGATTTAAAGCAGTCAAACCAGAGCAGAAAAAAAGAGTTAGCAATTGAAACCCAAGTCAGTGAAATGTACCCAAACTGTAGGAGAAAAACTAATAGAAATACAGGGAGAAATGTCAAGAGAATGACAGGCACTCTGAAAAGTCTATCAGAGTGTACCTAGAATTCCAAAAGAGAAGAGAATGAATATGGCAGCAGCAATATTAAGAATGAAATTCTTGAATAAATAACTCACAAGTTAAAGAAATTATATGAATCCCATTCAGAAAAAAAAAAGATAAAGCAAAATTAAGCTGTTAAAAAAAGAGAGAGAAACTCTGAAAGTGGTTTTGTTGTTTTTGTTTTTGGGAAATACTGGCTATGCTCAGAGATTACTCCAAATTCTGTACTGAGGAACTGCTTCTGGCCAGGTTCAGGGGACCATTTGGGGCGCCAGGAGTCAAATCTGGTTGGGCAGCATGCAAGCAAGGCAAGGACCACACCTGCTGCACTATCAATCCAGCCTGCTGCAAAGTAGCCACAGAAAAAAAGCACACGAATTTTTAAACACAACAATAACAAGAAGTTAAATGTTTATAGAAATAGTAGCAAAATGGGCCAGATCAATAGTGAAATAGGTTGGGCCTCTGCAAGTGGCTGCCCTAGGTTGGATCCCCTGCATTCCATATGGTACCCCATCAGGAGTGGTCACTGAGCACAGGGCCAGAAGTAAGACTGAACAACGCAGCCCTACTTCCAAAGAAAGAAACAGTAACAGAAAGTCAGAAGGCAATGAAACACCATCTTGAAAATATTAAAAAAGTAAATAAATGCCCACCTAGAATGCAGTGCTCCGTTACTATTTCTTTTAGAAATAAAGACAAAATTGGGGTCAGAGAACAGCAGGCAAGTGATAGACATGGATTTGATCCCTGACACCCCATATGGTTCCCTGAGTACCACCAGGAGTGATCCCTGAACAGAAGGGGAGAGAGGGGGAGAGAAAGGGAGGAGAAGGGGAGGGGGGTGGGGGAGGAGGGGGAGGGGGAGGGGAGGAGGGGGAGGAGGGGGAGGAGGAGGATCCAATCATGAACTTTGCAACTATGTATCTCACTGCGATTCAATTTTTAAAAAACAGGGCAAAAAAGCCTGAGAGTATCAGGAATGGAAGAGATAAAGCATGCAAAATTACCAAAAGAAAACCAGCAAAAAGACAACTGATACATACAAAGGAGACTTGAAGGCAAAAACACTGCTTAGATCAAGAGTAGTAGCTATTAAATACATTTTTAAAAGATTCTAGTGGGAGCCAACTGATTAGAAATCAGCCATCAGTGGTAGCTAAGGAGAGTATTATTACCAATGGTTTTGAAGGTCACTGCAAAATACTAATTCTTTCCAAAGATTTCTGGTAAGAGCCAGGGTGGTGGCTCAGTAGTAATGCCATACACCCTGCCATACACCCTGGCACTGCCAAAACTGTAATAACAACCTAAGAGACCTATGGCCCCTCAAAGATGGGTGGAACACTATAAAACAAAGCATACACACACAGCACATAAATACTGGACTTCTTTGAGCATAAATATCGGCCTTATGGTCAGTTCTGAAATGTTTATATAAAATAATTAAAAATACAAAAACAAAATTAAAAGGTAGATCATATTATACAGCAAAAAATGTGCATTGAATGCAGATGACCTGGATTCAATCCCCAAAACTGCATATTCAGTTAACAGCATCCCAGAGTTCCACCCTGAGCACCATCCCTGCAGTGCCCAAATCAAAAAATAAACAAAAGTTTTAGCATCGTAACAATGTGTCAAAATAACCAACCCCGAGGGTGATGGTGGAAACGGAAATCTTTTTATTTTATTTTCTCTTTTTTTTGTCTTTCTTTTTTGTTTGCTTTGGGGCCACAGCCAGCTTTATTCAGGGGTTACTCTTGGCTCTGCACTCAGGAATTACTACTGGTAGTGCTTGGGGGACCATGTGGGAAGGCCAGGATCAAAGCCATAGACTGTTTGCAAGACAAATGTCCTCCCGCTGTACTATCACTCCAGTCCCCCCAAATCTTTTTTCTTAAAGTATTTGCTAGTACTCATATATTTCAATTACAGCTGAAGCATGCTCTTTAGAATAAAACTGAAATCTGTATTACATTTACCCAAATGGCAGACTTGACATGATTACCATTAATTTGTGCTTAGGCTGGATTGGTTGGGCCTAAAATCCAGTGTCCTAATCATTTTTCTGTCAAAATCTAAGAACTTTAAACATCAAACGAATCTCAACTTATAATTGTTTTCATATTTTTGTTTGTTGGAGCGATAGCACAGCAGGTAGGGTGTCTGCCTTGGACGCAGCCAACCCAGTTCAATTCCTCTGCCTCTCTTGGAGAGCCCGGCAAGCTAAGGAGAGTTCCTCACCCACACGGTGAAGCCTGGCAAGCTACCCGTGATGTATTTATATGCCAAAAACAGTAGCAACAAGTCTCACAATTTGTTGTGAGACATTAGTGGTGCCCGCTCAAGCAAATCGATGAACAACGGGGGGACAGACAGACAGTGATCCTATTATTTTAAGGATCTCTTCTTGTAATATCCTTGTAACATCCTATTGGTCACTGGCCCAACTTAGAAATTTGTTTTAAAAAACAAAGCCAAAACGTCTGTGGAAATGCAATTAGGCAGGAACAGTTCCACCCATTGTTTACCGATTAAGGATGAATAGGACGTTCTCTATTCTCTGGTTTCATAGGTTAGGTCATGATTTATAACATAATGGAGGTATACTGTAATATTCCAAAAATAAAATGATCTAGAATTACCTTGAACAGTATCATGAAAAAACCCAGGAAATAGAGTTTAATAACCTATACACCAAGCAATGTCATTATGAAAATATAAACTATATTCAGCAGTGAGATCACTAGCTAAAGTTTCACTCTAGAGCTTGAGAAATAACTCAAAGACCCAGAGTGCAAGCTTTGCATGTAGGAGGCTGCCCTGGTTCGATCCTTGGTACAGCATGTTCTCCTAAGCACTACCAGGTGTGCCCAAATAAATAAATAAATAAATATTTTAAATAATAAAATTAAAGTGCTGGAGAGATAGCACAGGGATTAAGGTGCTTGCCTTGCACGGAACCAACCCCAGTTTGATTTCCCAGTACTACATATGGTCCCCCAAGCACCACCAGGAGAGCCTCCTGAAACAGATACAGGAGTATCCCCTGAACACTGCAGGGGCCCCCAAACCCCAAATTAATTAATTAGCTTTAAAAACTATTGTGCTTTCCAGGAGGATTACTCCATAGCTTAGTGGCCAGCCGGGCATTCTAGAGGAAAGGGCAGCTCAGACAGAGAAGGGAGCACCAAATAAAGGGTGTTTGGAGGATCCTCCCAGGAGGGGAGATGCATGTCGAAAGTAGACTATGGACTGAACATGTTTGCCACTCAATGCCTCTTTTGCAGACCACAACACCCAAAAGGAGAGAGAGAACACAGGGGATTGCCCTGCCACAGAGGCAGAGGGGATGGGGGGGTGGGGGTGGGGGTGATATTATCCATGGTGGTGGAAAATGGGCACTGGTGGAGGGATGGGTATCTGATCATTGTATAATCGAAACCCAAGCACAAAAATTGTAAATCTACAACTGTACCTCATGGTGTTTCACTAATAAAAAAAATGGAAAAAAAAAACTATTGTGCTTTAACTTAAGAAAAGTGCAATAATCTTCAGCTTAAAATACAGATTCTACTAACTTACCTAACATTTCACTTAAAATGAGCGGCTCTGTTCCCTTCTTAAAAATACATTACATGGGACTGGAGGCACAGTGCAGTGACACGGGGTGCCTATCCTAAAGTTCAAATCCCTGGTGTCCCACATGTACCAAGCTCAAATCTGGCAGCTCTCCTGTTTGAGCCTGGCAGCTCTGCTGTCTGCAATCTCCAGTACCATAACCAATTTCTGACTAAACGAGTGTAAACATCACAGAAAAGGGTGCAACTCCCAGTGAGCAGAGCCATTAAATGATGTGAAATTGGTACAGCCAGGAAGTGCAATCTTTTTTTTTTTTTTGGTGGGGGGGGTGTCACACTGGCGATGCACAGGGGTACTCCTGGTTCACGCACTCAGGAATTACTCCTGGCAGTAGTTCAAGGGACCATATGGGATGTGGGAATCTAACCCAGGTAGGCTGCATGCAAGGCAAATGCCATACCCACTGTGCTATTGTTCCAGCCCCAGGAAGTTCAATCTTTGGCAATCATAAGCATCACAGCAACCCCAAGTAAACAACATAACCATAACTGGAATGCCTCAACTAAGAATGCAACACTGAGCAGGTACGCATGCAAGCATCCCAGTGGAAGGAATGCAAACCTTGATGAGCACTATGTCTAAGTGTGCAACTCTATGCTAACCCCCAATGAGCACCACAGCTGAAAATGTGAACAGAGTCAGGCATGTGCATAATTTCCCAGTCATCACAACACCATCATTAACAACACGGAAGGTGAGGGGGGCAAGGAAGGAATAAAAACAAAAGAAAAAAGTAAATTATATGCCTGAGTTTTCAAGGTCAGCATTCTCCGTGGTGGAACATCCCTAACTTCTTGAAACAATCTCCACCCCCAGACAGAGCATGCCTACTAAAACGCAACGGCACTGCTATTAACCAAAAATAACATAGATTTACTGTAGAAACCTACCAGCACAAATTCAAACCACAATGGAACTCAAGTTCCACTGAGAAAATATTTACGGAAGGTAACCTGCAGAATGTGCAACACATCTTCTTATGTAGATAATCTAAAATAGATCCTTAAATTAAATCAGTCTAGAGCTCTAAGTAGTTAGATCACATTTTGCTGGCACCAAACCCACTTTTACTGAATTACATGTTGATCAACCTACATGAGGCAGTAAGAATTTATACCAAAAACCAAAACACAACACAACACAAATCTCTGAAATGCAGTTTTTGGAAAGCCAAAGGAGAAACTGGTCTTTAACTTACGGTCACTGGACCATGTAACTGATTATATTCCTCTCTGATGAGCTACTAAAACACATAATCAGGAGATCGGGAGAGGGCTCCAAGGGCTGAAGCACATCCTCTGCATGCAGACACCACCAGTTCAACCCCAAGAAAAGTATAGCGTTCCCTGTGCAAGAAGAGAGGTCACAAATTTTTGTCCTCTAACAAATACCCACAACTTTGGTCTAAGTGCTCATATTTTGTGCTCATATCTCATTCCTGTTTCCATTTTAAATTTCCTCTCATACTCCTAATACATCACTCCCAAATTCTGTATACTACCACTAGAATAGTGTAGGTAATCTTTAGGAATCTTTTCTAAAACAAGATGTGATCTAAGTAAACAAGATGTGATATGTTCTTCTTAAAAATTATGTAACATAGTAAGACATTTTCTTCCATTTATAAACATTTCATGAGTTTAACTTAAAAAGGTAGTGTCTTTTATGTGCTTTAAGGGGGAAAGAAGTGCTTTTGCAAATATATCTAAAATTAGGAAACTCTAACAGAGAGCTACAAAAATAAAACATGGAATTTTCAGGGAGAACACAGAAAAATTGTAAATAAGTCCCTATGTAAAAAAAAACAAAAACCAAGGTCAATTTTGTTTTCAAAATGTAGACCAGATGGGGCTGGAGGAATAGCACAGCAGGTAGGGTGTTTGCCTTGCACACAGCCGACCAAGGTTCGATTCCCAGCATCCCATATGGTCCCCTGAGCACCGCCAGGGATAATTCCTGAATGCATGAGCCAGGAGTAACCCCTGTGCATCGCCAGGTGTGACCCAAAAAACAAACAAATAAATAAATAAATAAAAAGTAGACCAGAATGAGAAATAAACATCCTTTCCATGCAGGAGGCCCAGGTTTAATTGCCGGCAATACATTATTGTCTCTGAGCAGGGAAGAGTGACTCTATTCCACCAAGCACCAGGACAGGAGTAGCCCCTGAAAATCCCTCCTGTACTCTAGAAACAAAATAACAACAAATCACTATAACTGAAACTGACTTATTTATTCCAAGTAAAAACTCAAATTAGCTTCAGAAATGAAGCTTTTTAATACAGGGGCCGCACCCAGTGATGCTGGGGGTGAATGAGAGATAACAGGAGAGTCCAGGAAATGCTCAGCCCACACAGTGAGATGTTTGGGGGCCACATGGACCATACCTCAGACTCAGTTGGCCTTGGGACACTGTGGCTGAGGTCTCTCCCAGTCCTTTCCAACCTGATTTGTTACATTTTTTTGTACAACCCTTTCTGAGTTAGTTGTCCTAAGTAATTTCCCCAGAGGAAACTACTAAGGTGAAACAGCACAAAATTTGGAGATGCAAAGGTTCTTGCTACATTTGATTCAGCGATTTCAGAAATCTTGCTGTCATCAGAGTACTAAAACTTGCCATACTTATTATTCTAATCATAACTTCTGGATTTAATTACATATTTATCTAACTGATTTTAATTATAATTCTTCACCCTTTACATGACTCTGAACAAGTGAGCTATACTATGATAAACATGAACAAATGTTTCACTACACAATAAAAATGACACCTCCTATCCCACAGGCGTCATCAAAATCACGACTGGACTTGGACTCTCTCAGGAACTTGAAAATAGCAGCATAAAAGTACTTCCCTTTCTAAAAGCATTTCAGGAGTTTTATCCAAACATAAAAAAAAAAGTGAGTTATATAAGCAGGATAAGGTCAACTTTTTCCTCCTATTTAGCATGTCTATATTAGTTATTCATCAATATGTGAATAACTTCAACTATATGAAACATCATGTTATTTCTATAGTTCTATATGATAGAAATAAGTATTTAACAAGGCTTTCAAAATAAGACTTCTACTCTAAAACTGTGGTTTCTATTTTATTTTATTTTGGTTTGGGGGCCATAACCAATGGTGCTCAGGGCTTAGTCCTGGTTCTGCACTTGGGAATCACTCCTCGTAAAGTTCAGGAGAAAATACGGGACACCAAGGATCAAAACCAAATCAGCCAGATGCAAGGCTCCAGCCCTCTAAAACTGTGTTTTGTTTATTTGTTTTTCTTTCTTGTTTAGAGCAACACCTGGCGATGCTCAGAACCTACTACTAACTCTGGGTTCAGGCATTACTCCTGATGGAGCTTAGGAGACCATTTCTGGGATGCCAGGAATCTAACCTAGGTGAGCAGAGTGCAAGGTCCTACCCACTGCACTATCTCTCTGGCAACAAAACTATGGTTTTAATGTGATAACTTTATTGATGGGCTAAGATTTCTGAGTGACAAAACAGGTGCTATGTTACACAGTTATCTCTTGACAATTTAATGACAGTTTAATCTCTGATAAAGATACTTACAATGTCACTGTCCTCCCGTTGTTCATCGATTTGCTCAAGCGGGCCCAGTAACAATGTGAGACTTGTTACTGTGTTTGGCATATCTAATACATCACTGGTAGCTTGCCAGGCTTTGTTGTGCGGGCGAGATACTCTCGGTAGCTTGCCGGGCTCTCCGAGAGGGGCAAAGGAATCGAACTTGGGTCGGTACAGTTTGCCGCGTGCAAGGTAAACGCCCTACCCGCTGTGCTATCGCTCCAGCAATGTAACCAATAAAAAACACATACACTAAAAATTAAACTCCCTCTGTCAAACTGAAATTCTATGTCTCTAGCCAAAAACTGAGGCAAGTAACTAAAGCAGAATTTACCTCTTCAATAAATTAATCCCCTCTTATTCGAAACAAACCCACACATAGTACGAAATCCTATCTATACTATGCTTTTCCTACACATATATACCTATGATAGTTATGAATGTACGAACAAGATTCAGTAAGAGACTGACAACAATTGGGCCAGAGAAAAAGTACAGGTGTTAAATCAAACACCTTGCATACCACACTGACCCTTGTTCAAATATCTGGTAATGCACATGATACTCTGAGTACCACTAGGTGTGACCACCCCCACCCAAAATAAGAAAAATAACCAGTAATGAAATAAAACAATTATATTGTGACCCAGGCTATGACAATGTGGTCACTTTCTTTAAAATTCCTTGTATGCTGGGGCTGGAGCAATAACACAGCGGGTAGGGCGTTTCCCTTGCACACAGCCGACCTGAGTTCTATTCCCAGCATCCCATATGGTCCCCTGAGTGCCGCCAGGAGTAATTCCTGAGTGCAGAGCCAGGAGTAACCCCTGTGCATTGCCAAGTGTGACCCAAAAAGCAAAAAAAATTTCCTTGTATGCTATATTTTCAGATCAAATTTCTCCTTACAGTAGTCCTATAGAGCTCACAAAGAAGCAATTCGGAGATGAGTAAACCATTAAATGAGCAGAAAAGAATCTTAATAATACAAAATAGTATATAATCATAATTATTGGGCCCTGCGCTTGATAGCCACGGAGCAATGGAGAGGTAAGATCTCCATTTATAAAAAATAATTTTTTTTCAACTACAAATGACCCTGTTTAAAATTTGTCCCTGGTTCTGCCATCAGATAAAGCTCAGGCAACTGCATCTGTGCCTTATCTGCCATCACATGCCCTGTACTTTTCTGTGTTTCAATACCCACCTCCTGGGAGTTACTGGTTCTTCTTTTGGCACCACCTTCCCTATTCCCATCTAGTCCTGGAGTTATTCAATTTGCAATGCTTCTACAAAAGATTGCCTAAATACCTCTTCCACCCTCCTGACCCTCCAGGCTGGCCTGACTGAGTGTCCCTCCCAGCACGGCCCTCCTTGGCGCCCACAACAGCTGGTACTGTGACTGTCCCTCTCTCCAGTACTGGCAAACTTCTAGAGAGCAAAAACGCGATCCACTGCCAGGTCTGTAAAAATTGAAATCCTTAAGACTTCTTAACCTTCCATAGAAGGAGCAGAAACCGGGCAGCTGGCTCCAGGGTGGGGGGAAGGTGTGGAGGGAGGGGGAGGACGTGCATGCCCCCAGTTTCATCCGGACACAGTCCTGGGACATGTCCCTTCCGTGAATGGTCTCTGAGCACCCAGCTGGGAGCAACACAACACTGGAGCGTCACCCCCCCTCCCCCGCCGCAAGCCAAAATCAACACAAATCCAGAGACTCTTCAAACAAGTTAGCATGATCTGTGCATGAAATCTTGCACCTCTCCAGCAAGCCTCCTAGGTAGGACTATTTAAATAGAAGACTTTTAAAAATAAGCAGCAGCTAAATCCACAACGGGGGCGGGGGGGGAGGGGCAGGAGGGCACGGTCGACGACACGAATCTTAACCTAAAAAAAGCATATACATATACACACACACATATATATATACATATATATATATATATATATATATATATATATCTTTCGGTCCAAAGAACTGCTCCCTCCTGGGGGCCGGAGCAATAGTGCAGAAGGGCTGGGCGTTAGCCTTGCACACGGCCGACCCGGGTTCGATCCTCGGCATCCCATAGGGTCCCCGGAGCACCCCCAGGAGTAATTCCTGAGTGCAGAGCCAAGAGTACCCTCTGTGCATCGCCGGGTGTGACCCAAAAGAACTTAAAAAAAAAAACAAAACAACAACCAGAGAACTGCTCCCCTGAAGATGCAGTAAACTTGACAGGCAAACTTCCCACACACTCCCCGACAACCCCGCGCCGAGTCCCCGCGGGGTCACTGTCCTCCCTCCGCCGTGCTCGCCCGCGGGACGAAAGTTCTCGTCGGGGCCCGTCCCCAGGTCCCCGCGGCCCGGCGCCCTCCCCGGGCCATCTGGGTCCAACTGGGTCGGAGGGGACGGCGCGGTCCCCGGGGGTCCCCGGGCGCGCTCTGGCCCGCCGGCCGCCACCACAAGTGTCCCCCGGCGTCCCCCGGGCTCTCCGCGGCCGGGAGCGAGCACGAACCGGCGGCCCCCAGGAACTGCCCGGCGCCCGCCGCTCGGAGCCGGGCCGGGCCGGGCCGGGCCCGGGAGAACTCGGTGACAGGCGCCGGGAGGCTGAGGCAGCCCGGCGGGCTCGGGGGCGAGGGCGAGTCGGAGGCAGCCGAGCGACGCGGCGCGACCCCGAGCAGCGCCCGCCCGCCCGCGCCGCCGCCACCCCCGCCGCTCGCCACGGCGGCCCCGCCGGCCCCTACCTCGTCCGCGGCTCCACCGGCGTCCGGACCGCCGCTCTCCAGAGTCACCGCGCAGGTCGGGTTCCGCCAGTCCGCCCCCCGCCCTCACGTCGGCCCGCCTCTCCCGCGCCCCGCCCCCGCCGCCGCGCACGCACGCACGCACGCCCCTACGTCACTTCCGGGCTCCGGCCCGGGCGGAGGCGGGGCCTGCTGCTTTCCACTCAGCACCCGGGCCGGCCCGGGCGGTGTCTCCGCGGAGTTCCCGGCCCCGGGCTGACGCGCGCCGGGCGCTCTCCTCCGCGGTCCCGGCTCTGGGGCCGGCACTTCCCTCAGGCCGACGTGCTCGCGTGTGGAACGGGGCCGCTTGGAAATAATTGGTCCCATCCTTCACGGATCTCCCGTTTCTCAAGTAGTTAAAAGAGATAGGTGGATCCAGCGGCTGCTTTTTTTTTTTTTTTTGCTTTTTGGGTCACACCCAGCGATGCTCAGGGGGTTACTCCTGGCTCTTCACTCAGGAATTACTCCCGGCGGTGCTCGGAGGACCCTATGGGATGCTGGGAATCGAACCCGGGTCGGCCGCGTGCAAGGCAAACGCCCTGCCCGCTGTGCTATCGCTCCAGCCCCGGGACTGATTTTTTTTTTTTTTTTTTTATGACCGACAGCCCAAGGTTAGTGTGTGCCTGCCAGTGCCACACAGTTTTACTAAATGGTTTCAAGTCCTTGTGAGACCCCTTTCAGGGGATGTTGGGACCAGCAGCTGCTTCTGTCCATAGCATAAAGTGCAGCCGCCACAGGGAAGAGGGAGAGAAAGGGATTCTCTCTCAGTACCGTGTCTGTCATGCACAGTTTTGCAAAGTTAGGGACGAGAGACACGCGTCCCCAGAGCAGCAGCCGATGCAGCTGGTGGAGTCCTGCAGGCGCCCAGTGCCACCCAGGGGAATCAGTGGCATTGGGAGAGGATCGCTGTTGGGGGGTCCCTGGCCTCCTGAGCATTGCTTGGGATCTTAACCCGCCAAAAATGTTGATATTGGTTCATTCTCCCAAATTAGTCCTAAGTGCAACCCCAAGTGAAGTCTTTTTGACATAATAGGTTAAGAAACTGAAAACAATGGAAATTACCCGTTGACAAGGGAACTTTGTGTCCATAAAGGAAATATCCTTTCACAATAGGTCTCTCCCTCTCTGTACCTGAAAAGATGAAGAATCTGGTGTTTCAAGAAGACACCAACTTATGACGAAAAGCATTGTAGTAAAAGGGGGATGCTTAGCTCATCGTGGACCCCAGTGTTTACAGAGGAGACTGAGAAGGAAAAAATCAAGGGTGGGAGAGAACAAGAAGGAAAGGAGTAACCGTGTTCAGGGCTTCAGTTATCCAAGTGATTTGAGTGAGGGATATAGCCTTGTATCCAAAACACCAGCCTAAGGGACAGCTACTGAAACTGTAACATGTCTGTCAAGTGGACAGTTGGGGGCTTGGGATGGGGAGGGAATCTGGGAACAAGTAGTGGAGGGAAGTTGACACCTGTGGAGGGATTGGTGTTGAATTATCCTAAGCCTAGAAGGCCACTATCAGTAACTTTGTAAATCATGGCTCTTAAATAAAAATTTAAAAATAAAGATGACACCAACTTAAATTTGCATAAAATATTAAATTTTCTTACCACTCTTTTCCTGATCATCTCCCCTAATCAGTCTCTCTGTACACTATTTTTTGTCTACTTGAAGTTGGTGTTTATATGGACATTCTAAGCCATTTCCGTGTGAATCACCCATATTTATATAAGGTGCATGTTTAGGGGTTTTTTGGGGGTTGGGGGAGGGTGGGAGATGCACAGACCCAGCTATGCCCAGGCTTTACCCCTAGCGTTCTGAGGGATCACGCCTGGTGATGGTCTGAGAACATATATATATATATATATGTGTATATATATGTATATATATATATATATCAGGTGTGTGTGTGTGTATATATATATATATATATATATATATATGGGCTGGAGCGATAGCACAGCGGGTAGGGCGTTCGCCTTACAAGCGGCCAACATGGCCGACCCGAGTTCGATTCCTCCGCCCCTCTCGGAGAGCCCGGCAAGCTACCGAGAGTATTCGATATGCCAGACACAGTAACAACAAAGTCTCCAATGGAGACGTTACTGGGCCCGCTCGAGCAAATCGACGATCAACGGGAGGGCCTTTACCTTTACCTTTACCTTTATATATATATATCAGGAATGAAAATGGAGTGACAGCTATGCCAGATAAGTATGCTAACCCCTGTACTATCTCTGCAGCCAGAGGTGCATGTTAATAAATTATGTAACGAAATTCTTCTTTCACTTTTACCATTACATTGCCAGGTGTGGCCCATGAATAATAAAAAGTAAAGTCAACATTATTTGAAGCAGGCTGGAGTGATAGTCCAGCGGGAAGGGCTTTTGCCTTGCACATGGCGACCCGGGTTTGATTCCCAGCATCCCATATGTTCCCCCGAGCACCACCAGGAGTGATTCCTGAGTGCAAAGCCAGGAGTAACCCCTGTGCTTCGCCGGGTGTGACACAAAAAGAAAATATATTTGAAGCCTTTTTAATACAAAGCTCTAATTTTTTAAAATTAAAATCAATCTGTACACAATTCCTATTGAAGCATTAAAAATAGGTATCAGAATACCGGATCATATATATCTTACAAATTATAAGGATTTTCACTTTTTTTTCTTTTTTTTTCCCTCTTTTTTTTGCATTTTGGGTCACACCTAGCAATGCACAGGGGTTACTTCTGGCTCATGCACTCAGGAGTTACTTCTGGCGGTGCTCTGGGGACCATATGGGTTGCTGGGAATTGAACCCAGGTCGACCACATGCAAGGCAAACACCCTACCAGCTGTGCTATCGCACCAGCCCCAGGACTTTCACTTTTCTTTTTTTTGGGGGGGGGTCACACCTGGCGGTGCACAGGGGTTACTCCTGGCTCTACACTCAGGAATTACTCCTGGTGGTGCTAGGGGACCATATGGGAAGCTGGGAATCGAACCCGGGTCTGCCTTGTGCAAGTCAAATGCCTTCCCTGCTGTGCTGTCGCTCCAGCCCCTGGACTTTCACTTTTATTCTAAGATAAGTCATCAGTTTTAGTGGAGGACAAGAAAAACTTGTAGTTTTTAGACTAGACTGAGGTGGAATAAGGAAAATATCAAGATGATTCATAGTTAAATAATGACTTTTGGTTTGGTTACTTGGTTTTTGGGCCACACCTGACAGTGCTCAGGGCTTACCCCTGTCTGTGCCTCAGGGAGCACTCCCAGTGGAATGTGGTGCTGGGGATCAAACCTTGTGTGCAAGGCAAGCTCCCCGGACCTGCTGGACTATCATTCCAGCCCCAAGAATGATCACTTTTATATACTAACATAGGGCTAATACAAAGAGGAAACAATTCTAAGAAAAATGTAAGTTTAGTATGAAATATGTTGAATGTGAGATGACTACAGGACCCTGGAGCTGGTTTTAAAAGTCTCAGAACAATGGAACTCATGGGCCTGCTCGGAACGTGTATGTTTCCCCTCACCCCGCCCCACCGCCAAGTGCTTGTCAGTGTCGTGGTGGCCCCTTCTGTGCAGGATCTGGTCTCCCTTGTGCAGTGAGCATCCGAGAAGGCAGACCCGTGTCTCTCGTCCTCCGCAGTTTCAAAGTTCCCTCAAATAAATGTATTGGTGGTGATTTGGGAAAAAATAAAAGTCTCAGAACATTTTGGAATCATAGCGTTCACTAGTAGTCAGTGAAGTAACAAGCGAATATAACCAACAACAGCATGTAATAGGCAAAATAACTTTATATTTATACACTTTATCATGTAAAGCCGTTTTTCAAATTCAGTCTTTTACAATGTGCATATTGTTCTCCTAGCACTGTCTCTTGAAGACATTCTACTCATCGAATGGCCTTAACGCCTTTATAAAATGCCGGTTTGTCATAGTTATTAAGGTTGATTTCTGGATTCCCAGTTCTGTTGCACTGGCCTACACATCTATCTTTTACACCTGTGCCACGATGTTTTGGTTACTAAAACTTAGCATTATATTAAGAAGTTTGAATCAAGAATTTTTTTCTTTTCTTTTTTTGGGGGGAAGGGGTCACACCTGGCTATGCACAGGGGTTACTCCTGGTGGTGCTCAGGGGACCATATGGGATGCTGGGAATCGAACCCGGGATGGCTGCATGCAAGGCAAACGCCCTACCCACTGTGCTATCGCTCCAGCCCCGAGTCAAGTATTTTTTTTACTTTGGGGTCATTCCTGGTGATATTTGGGGTTTGCTCCTAGTGGAGCTCAGAGAACCATATGATGCAGGGATTGAACCTGGGCCTCTTGTATGCAAAGCATGTGTTGAGCTCTCTCTCTCTCTCTCTCTCTGGCTCAAGCTTTGTTTTTTAAGATTTTTTGTGCTGTTTTTTTAAATAAAATTTCACTTTTTGGTTTTGGGGCCACACCTGACTATGTTTAGGGCTTACTCCTGGTTCTGCTTAGGATTGGGGGACCATGAGGTACCAGGGATCAAATCTGAGTTTGCTGTATGTAAGGTGAACAACACCCTCTCTCTCCAGCTCCATTTGACATTTCTTGACTGTGCACCGCTTTATAGGTATTGTTCTAAGGATTAGGATCATTCTAACAACATAGGCAGTTTGTCTTCAGGGAGCTTGTTGACACAGTGACTTAAATTTCTGTTAATAAGTACTATTTATTGCCCTTCAGAAATAACAGTAATATGGTAATGTATTTGTGGGGAGGTTCCCAAGTGGTGTTCACGGGGTCCAGGAATCATTCCCAGCGATACTTGGGTTGGCAGTTCCAAGAGAGGGTCCGAAGATGCAGTGCTGTTCTGGGTCTATGGTGCTGGTGTCCCCCAGTGCCACCCTGGTGGAACTCAGGGACCTCCATGGTGAAGCTTGAGGCAGGAATATATTTTAACTGATGCAGAGAGTCTCACTGAATATGTGGCATTTGAGCTGGGACATAAACTATGAAAATGAGCCAGCTATGAATGAGAGGAGCTGGGGGAAGGGTATTCCAGAAGAAGTTTTGTACTCACAAAAATGAGGCTAGGAGGAGTGATGAGTCTGGAGAGATGGGCAGGAACCAAAGCAAAAGGTTTTAAGTAGTCACAAAGCCCAATCTAATTTTTTCAAACGACATACTTATAATAGATACTGAGCCCAGTTTCTTTGTAGTAATACAAGATGAAAAATAATTCAGATAAATAAATTTGTGAACATTTTCAAGATATACCTTGATAATGGATTCGATTACTTGGTGGTAGATTTTAAGTGTGAGATAAAGAGGAATGAATGATGATTATTAGGTTCTTGTTGACTGGGTCACTGTCACTGTCCTCCTGTTGTCCATCGATTTTCTCGAGCAGGCCCAGTAACGTCTCCAATGTGAGACTTTGTTGTTACTGTGTTTGGCATATCGGATACGTCACGGGGAGCTTGCCAGGCTTTGCCATGCAGGCAAGATACTCTTGGTAGCTTGCCGGGCTCTCCGAGAGGGGCGGAGGAATCGAACCCGGCTTGGACGAGCTGGCTGCGCAGGAAGGCAAATGCCCTACCGCTGTGCTATCGCTCCAGCCCTTGTGGGTGGTAGTATTATTTCCTGGTAGAGATTAAATGAGGAATGTGTTTTGGCAGATGTGGAATAGGGAGTAAAAACTTGTTTGAAACAAGGGATGCTAAAAAAGACATTGCTAACAACAACAACAACAACCCCCCAAAAACCTGGATGTTAAATCTGAAGTGGCTAACAGATATTATAAACTTTTAGCAGGTGATTAGGTATTTAATCCAAGACTGAGGGGAAACTTGGGCACGAGTATGTGAGTCACTCGCATATAACTTGCCAGTCATTGGCCTTGCAGTTCAATATTCATTTTTTTGCCTTCTGTACAAAAATAGAATCTTTCTCAATTTGAATATCCTTTTCTTTTCCATTGACACAACATTTTTTTAAAAAAAGAAGACATTTAAAAAAGAGACATTGCAGGTGGGCAGATGTTTTCCTTCCTTGGTTCCAGTATGATCTCTCCAGCATCCAGCTCTTGTAGGTCCTCAGGGCCAGCAGCTTCCTCAGTGCTCTCTTAGGTGACTTTTGTAGTAAAATGTCTGTGGCAACACACCCCATGAACAGATATTCCCAGCCTCCTAAAATGGGCTTCCAGCAAGTTCCACCAGCATAGCACCCTAGTTACTTCTTGTTTCAGTGAGCCATGGCCAAGCCCTCTCCAAATCAGCTCTGGGGGAAGAGTGGAGGTTTTCCTTAAATGCTTAAAAAAAAACTTTTTTTTAAGTAACCAGAAGTCACGAAGTTATTCAAGACTGAGTTTCAGACTTACATTTCAACAGGAATTTCTTCTTCGGTGTCCACCTTCCCCTCACCAATGCCCACCTCTCCTACTCCATTTGCGTCTCACCAGCAGTCTGCCTACTAGAGGTGCTTTTTTGCTAAGTTTCTGCACTGTGGTTTATGGTACTGTTGCTGACAGGGTTTCATGCATGACACTTTACCACCTTTCAGTACCACCCTCTCCATCCACTTGAACACTTCTGTCACCATAGTTGCTGCCCCCTCCCTGTCCTATTCCCCAGGTCCCCCAAGTGGCATGTTTCTTACTGAGTATCAGTTCTTATGTTGTTTCCATCATCTTTGGGTTTGTTATTCTACCATTATGCTTAGTTACATCCTGCATATGAAAGAGTTATGTTGGTCGCTTTCCCTCTAACTTCACTCAGCATGATACTCTGGGTCCCTCCATGTAATAGCAAACTGCCTACTTTTAATCTTTTTTATTAGCCAATTTCACATAAATTACGAGGGTTTTCTTCCTAAGTGATTCTAAATGAAATTCATGCAATATCACTCAAGCAAACAATACAAAAGAAGAAATCAGATGGAAAGTCCCAAGAAGTCTTTATTTTTCCATTTGGAAGGGTGAGATGGCACTAGAAGAAGCACCTGGCTTTGTGTCCTATCCCAAACATGAGTTGGAAGGACACAGTCCCTTCAAAGGTCCATTTTGGGAAGTTCTAGGCTTTGGCTAGGTACCTACCTTCAGCTGGCAGTGGTTTTTCTCAGTCAGCAACAACTACAACTTGGAATATCTCTGCTAGTCTCTTGCATTTGGTTTCTTCTAAAGCCAAAATGTTGCAAAACATGGTTCACTCTCATTGCACAGGAGGGCCTGTTCCCAAGTTTACTTTCACAGCTTTAGACTGCTATGGACAGACAGCCTTCCAGGAGTTCTTCAAAGGGTCTCTCTACATCGTGAACCTACTGATTTTATTGCAATTATGAAACCTCTATGAGTTCTTTACTTTGTCAACACAAGCATCATGAAGATGTCAAAACATTGCTCATGCTAGGACTCCTACCAAGATGTTGTACTGTATTTGGGTTGTGTAAGATCAAGACAAGTGAAAAGACGTATGAGGTTTTCACCTATTTTAACACTGGTCCTCAGCAAAGGATCAAGTAAAACCACTTCCTGAAAAGAAAAAATGGTGAATTGAGAGGCATAAAAAAATGCCAGGAATTGCCAATAAACTCCTCAAATCCTGGGGCACAGTTGAGTATTCAACTAAGACCATCATGTTTTTTGTCTATTATCTTTTGAGCACAGACTATCTTGACTGGACTCTTAGATCATTATACTTCTGGATATCTTAACCCACAGGTCTAGAGTGTTCCTGAGATGATACACATTCTAGAAACTTAAGCCTACTTAAAATATCCTTCAAGTTCCTACATAAAAAAATTATAAGGTATAAAGAGTTTTTTATCTGGACCCTGAACTTGTTTCTTCTACTTGGAGGTCAAGCTTTAAGTTTTGTGCTACTTTGTGCTTCTATTTCTTGTTGAGAAAAAAAGATAAAACAGGAATGTGGGGCTGTAGACATAATGCAGCCGACCCAGGTTTGATCCCTAGCATCCCATCCATATATGGTCCTCAAAGCCTGCCAGGAGTAATTCCTGAGCACAGAACCGGGAGTAATCCCTAAGTACTGTTGAGTGTGGCTCCCAAATTTAAATAAAATAAATCAAAAGCGGGAATGTATGAATACATTAATTTCAAAGCTCTCATGAAGCTACCTGTCATCTGCCATGTTTGTATGATGTGTGTGTGTGGGGGGGGTGTCAAATGGTCATCAAGAGACTTCTCTGGAAGTTGGTTTATTTGAAACCAACTAAATTGGTTGCTACTGAGATTGCTACTGAGGTCACATATGCTGGAAAATGTGTCATAATCTGATTGTGAACTCCTTTAAGTGCATAATATAATTCTAAAATGCTCAATTTGATCTTCCCCACCATTGTGCTTTCTGTCCCCCCACCCTCCGCTCTCGCAACCCCCTCCCCTCCACTTGCAGGTGAACAGTAGTTCTCTTTTCACTGAGTGGCAGGCAGTTGGAGAAGGTGGAATCTCTGGATCTCTAGAGCCTGCTACTCTCAGAAGGAACAAGGATGTGAGAGGAAATGTTCTTCGCAGTTCAGAAATAGAAATGCTTTTTTTTTTGCTTTTTGCTTTTTGGGTCATACCTGGTGATGCACAGGGGTTACTCCTGGCTCATGTACTCAGGAATTACTCCTGGCAGCACTCAGGGATGCTGGGAATCAAACCTGGGTCGGGTTAGCTACATGCAAGGCAAATGCCCTACCCGCTGTGCTATCACTCCAGCCCCAGAAATGTCTTGTTTCTAAAGGCTGTATTATGGACTATTCTTTTGCAGCTGAATATATAGAGCACAAAATTTTATTTTACTGGAAGGTAAAAAAATATATCCTTTGAATCTGGTGCTAACCCAGACCTATGATTTTTATGTATAACATTCTCAGTTTTATCTGTATTTATATTTTAGAAAAGAATATAAACCTAAGGGGAAAACGAGTTATCTATAATTCACAGTGAATAAGATTGGTCCAGAAACAACTAGCGTTGGGAGGATAAGGAAAGCAAATAATTGCTCTTATTTAGAATTTAAAATTCAGTGGCATCCTCTAAGTTATGTTTGAAATAAAATTCTCAATTAACATTTTAACAGCACAGAAAACCCAAGAACAGGATAAAAAAATTGTAAAGAATGAAAGGACAGTAAATTTAAAGCTCAATAAAAGCTAAAATTCATACTACAGTTAAACAAATTAAAATTAAAAATAAGTAAAGCTAGGTAAGAGGTCAGTTTGAAAACGGTGAAGGGAGGGTGCAGGCAGGATAGAGAACCAAAGTTCAAGGCCATGAGCCCCATGTTAGGTAGATAGTGTCCCCTGAGTTAAACTAAACAGCCTCCATCCAATTATTCTCCTGACATCAGGGGACTGTCGAGGAAGGCTGTGGTCCTGGCACAGCACCCCAACTCATCAGCCCAGTGCAGTTGGGCCTACAAACTACAGGAGTGATTACCCTGGGCTGCTCTGATCATGTTGAGTGGTCAAGCACCAGGCAGGGAGCCCAATACTCACCTTGTTAGGCATTCTCCACTCACTCCCCAATAATAGGGACCTTACTTGTGTGTGTGTGTGTGTGTGTGTGTGTGTGTGTGTGTGTGTGTGTGTGTGTGAGAGTCCTTTCTTGAGCGTAATAAATTGAGGATCCCTCTACCTCCTTAATGTTCAGGATTATGTAAGGCCTCCATGTCTAAGGAGGAAGTCTAATTAGAGTGTCTGCTTTTCAAAACTTCATGGTTCAGGAAGGGTAAAACTCTGAGTCTCAGCAGTGGGAAACTGGACTGCCAAAAAGAAAGCAGAGTTCTGCTATTGAACACCCCTGAGGGTTGCACAAAAGGGTCTAGGTTTGAATTCTGGCTTTGCTTACTAGGTATATATCCTTCAGGAAATCACACCTTTGTGAGCTTTAGTTTCCAACTTTTAAGATGTTAGTGTATTATTACTAAGTGATTATATGCACAGTAATTAGATCAGAGAGTACATTTGGCACAGATGATTCAGCACTTTTGTCTAAGACAGAATAACCAGCGTTAAATGTTGCAGTTAGCTACCCAGCACCTCAGAACTCAACTTTCTAGATTAGTCTGTGGAGACTAATCCATCTAGTTGGGGCACTTGCAGCTGGGAAGGCATCAGACTCTGCTTTTGGAGTAAGGGCAGCTTAGGTCCACGTTCCTAAAGAAGGGCCTTAATCATGGAGTCACATGTATGTTTAGGGCTACTAAGCTTCTTTTACAAAGAAGTGGTAACCAGAGAGGAAAACTTTCTTTCAGAACGACCTGGCAAGCTTTTGAGCCACATCATTTCAGCTGTGCTATCTGGAAAATGTTAAATAGAGAGAGCAGAGGTGCTTGTCTCTGTTGGGTGGATACACTCCTACCTGAAACAGAGATACGACTTAGAGTAACTACTTTCATGGTCCCCATCCCCCAAAACAGGGCAGGAATTCGGTTGCTGGTCTTAAGAAAGAGCCCCCCCCTCTTTTTTTTAAATTTAGAGCAACATTCCCAAACTTACCACCTTATAAGCAGAAATCAAGATATATTTGCTGGCAAAGTACGGGCAGGGGAGGGATGAGAGCAAATCTCTAATAAAAAAAGGCACAGCACCCAGGTTCTAATACTTGACTTTAATGCCTTGTGAGGGTACTGCAGCTCCATGCACCAAAGCGCTCACAGACAAGGTAATGAACAAACACAGAAAGTGTACACAAACCCAACACCATACAGGAGGAAGACAATGAACCAAGTGACCTCCCACAGTTGAGAGACAAGTTCTATTCCTACACCCAGTCTTTGTTCTTCCTCCAACCCCCTGCCAACCCACTTTTCCCCACTTAACATATTACATATACATGTTTTTCCAAGAATTTCCAAGAATTCCAAAAAGTGCCTCTCCCACCCTAGTATCCCAGCATTGCTGCTTTTGATGAATAATGTCTCCTTCTTTTAAGTATCATGAGGTAGGCAGCACCTTCATGAAAGAGTTCCAGCCAAATGGTACCCAAAAAGTGCTTAACCGCTTATTAGAATTGAACATGAACAGGCATGTAGAAGGATGATTCTTGAGATTCTAACAGGGATCAAAATATTTCAGTGTAAGTAGTTTTTATTCTGCTGTTTGTCTGAACCTCTTCAGAATCCAACTCAGACCAAGATCACACATTGAGGTTCACCCCCCTTTGTGGCTTGCAGATGTCATTTTCCTAGTCCTCCATCCAGCCACCCAGAACGGAAAACTTTCATGTGATTAGTCCGAGATACGAGGCTCAGAGAGCTCTAGAATATCACCAAGCCCCAGGAAGAAAGGGTAGAAAATTCTGGAGGATAGTTTTCTATGATCCACATGGTATGATCTGTATAGTCTGGTGAATTAACCAGAGGGAGCATAAGGATGGTGACGATTCCTCTATTTCTTCTATTTAGTGCTATCACCAGAGTTTTTATCATCTGGTGTGATGTAATATTTTTTTTTTATCGTGGTTTTGTTTCAGTCTTTTTTTTATTGCCATTGAGTTTTTCATTTTTACTGAATTTAGTTATGGTTAGCATTGCATCATACAATCCTAAAAACTTTCTCCTTCCCAAGCCAGTGAGGCTCACACTTGTGAGAAGAGAGCCCTAAGTAAAACATAAGGGAAGTTCAAGAGTAGGCACTTTGGTTGGACCCAAATAATCAATAGCCAATGATCTGTCTCAGTAGGATAAATCAGGTGAGAGAAGCATTTATTGACATTAAGCACAAACATTTAAAAATATACTTCCTTTTAGTCAGGGAGAAGCATTCATCTTTTGGAGGGTTCCTTCCTGATGCAACCCTTCTGTATTCTGGCCATTCAGAGTTGGAAAGGGAACCAACCGGGAGAAATCACTTCCTAAGAGATACCCCACAAGGAAGCAATAGCTTCCACCATATCCAAAAGCACATTTCTAGTCCCAATTTGGCCTCTCATCACAGAATAGCCAAACTGGGCCACTGAATCCTTTTACTCTATTTAGAAGGTGCTCTAAACTGGCCATCAATGTCCCCACTCTTTCTGGTCTACTGAACTCTTCTCTACAATGCCACACTGCATACCACTGTGAGGACAACATCAGAGAGACCCAGAAGTAGGGGTGTTTCCAGAAAGACGCAAAGAACACTGTCCTTAAAGACCCAGTAAGTCTTCAGGTCTTTGTGTGTGTGTGTGTGTGTGTGTGTGTGTGTGTGTGTATGTGTGTGTGTTTGCTGGAAGTCAAACCCAGGGCCTCAAACATTTGGAGCCTGCACCCCACTGCTAAGCTACATCTCTGTCCTCTTCAGTGCTCCTTCACACCCCACCCCCTTACCCCGCCATCTCCTTGTGTTTTATATGGCAGACCAAGTGCTAAGATTTGCCCTACTGGGGACAGGAATGGGAAGAAGCAAGGTTGGGTGCCCAAAAGCCTGGGCTTAATCAGCTGCTCTCTATACACACTGAATTATTCCTCTGTATCTGTCAGAAAATGAACCAGTTTTAAGCAGCAATACCAATCAGAGAAACTTCGAGAAAAACAAACCTGTTAGAACAAGCCAAGGACATTAGTTTCGGCAAGGTGACAATCCACTTTATGGATGAGAATAGAGAACACATTCCTTGGGACCTAAATGACTGCAGTTTCCTCTGAGATCTCAGCCAATTCGTCTGCTCCATCTAATATAAGAATGCAAATACGTAGGCTGGGAAGCTAGCTCAAAGGGCCAGGAGCAGGCTTGGTATGTGGGAGGCCTGGGTTGGTCCGTGGCTCTGCAAGGTACCATGAGCAGAGTTAGAAGTGACCCCGAGCACTGACCCAGGAGTAGCCTTCAAGCACTGTCATGATGGCCTCCCCCTCCCACGCCCTAGCCTCTCTGTACCCACATGGAACCCTAATTCCGTCAAGGGCTAGAGAAAGAGCTCAACACTGGAGAATCTGCTCTGCATCCAGGAGCCATTTTGATTTCCAGCACTAGACCGATCCCTGAGCACATCCAGGAGTCACCCCCAAATATCAAGTTAGGAGTAGCCCCTAAGCACTGCTGGGTACATCCCTGAACACTACCACCACCCACAAAGAGAAAGAAAGAAAAAAGAAAGGAAGAAAGGAAGAAAAGAAGAAAGACAGAAAGACAGAAAGACAGAAAGAAAGAAAGAAAGAAAGAAAGAAAGAAAGAAAGAAAGAAAGAAAGAAAGAAAGGAAGGAAGGAAGGAGGGAGGGAGGGAAGGAGGAAGGGAGGGAGGAAGGAAGGAAAGAAGGAATGAAGGAAAAAGGAAGGAATGAAGAAAGAAAAAAGAAGGAAAAAGGAAAAGGAAGAAAGGAAAGAAAAAGAAAAGAAAAGAAAGAAAGAAAACAAGAAAGAAAGAAAATTTACTCAAGGTCCGAGGACTTCGCCTTCTCTTCAAAATGAGAAAGGCTCTTCCGCTTCCCTGTGCTCTACTTTACCAATCTGGTCTCTTAAGACAGACCGTTGAGACTTCCTCATCAGTTCTGTGTGTGTATATATATACACACACGTACACACACACATATATTTTTAAATCTTCCTGTAAGAGCAATCAACTGCATACACCACAGGGAGAATTGTCAAGTGGCACAGAAACGCCATCCCAACACACTGCTCTTCCTTTGGTGGGCAGGGAGGGATGCGTGTCTGTGCCCTGACTAGCTGCTGCCCGGCTGCAGATGAAGCCAGGAAGAAATCTGAAGGGAGTGATGCACGCCATCACTTTCTCTCTCTGAAATACGGGCAGTCAAACAGAACGGGGGCATGTCTTCCAACAGCTCTGGGATAGCTCTGCCTCTCACTGCAAACCCTTTCTTTACTGCCCTAGCACAGTCTCCTAGGGGGTTAGCAGGACAAAGCAACAGGATTTAAATAGGGGGCTCTCATTTAAGGAAGTTCACCACAAATTGGATCCTGATACAGTTAAATCCCAACCACAGAGGCACAGCTCAAAGATAACAGAAGATCGAGGCATCTTGCCTGCTTGACTCGGGGTATCTTCCAAAGGAGCCTCTGGAGCGAGGAGATAGCTCCAAGGGCTGGAGCACATGCCTGGCATGCACAGGGCCCAACGGTCGAGCCCTGGCACCACTCGGCTTCCCAATACAGGGGATGTAACCCCAGCACCACTGGGAAGGCCCCAAAGAAACAAAACAAAGCGAAAATAAGGAACCTCTGAAACGTGAATTCCAGCCTTGAAAGAAGATAACCCCTCAAGCAAGAAGAGTTGGTGAGAAGGTAGAAAAAAGCCAAGGCCCCAAGGCAGGGCTGTAAACATGGTGCTGTTCTAAGGCCATCCTGGTGCATGTTTTTGGCAACTATGGTTACAGCTCCAAATTGTGGTGAAAACTCGATGTTGAGAGGAAAAGAAGAGACTTTCCACATCCTAAGACAACACACAAGACTATTCTTGGGGTAAGAGTGCGTTAGGAAAGAAGATGCTCTTTCTTCCTCAGCAGAAGCTGCAAAGAGCTACTTAGTAAATCCCCTCATACTTTCTACATTCATACCTTATACCCTGGGCACAGCAAGAAATATTAGAATAGGGTCAGAAAGTGATTATGACTATATTTTTTGGGGGGAGGGGATTAACGCGGCTCTAAAAAGGGTAAGGTCAAGAAAATAAAAAAAACCTCTCTGAACTTCCTGGTCCAGCCCTAGCTAGCCAGACCACCTCAGCCCCAGGCAAAGGCTGCCAAGGCCTTGAGGAAAGACCAGTGAGTGCAGGCCCCAAGTCCCCGTGGGCCACGAGTCTGACGCTGAAGTGCCGCCAGGGAAACTGAAGCCGGGTCGCCCTCCCGCTGGAGCTTCGCCTCAGGGCTCAGTCCTCACCTCGGCAGGTTCTGGGCCAGTCAGTAACCCTTTCGGGGAGTCTCCTCCCAGTGCCACCAAGGGGCAGGGACACCCTCCCTGACGGGACTCTGTTCCCTACCAGGGCTACTCACCACCAGGTGATCTTGAACTCATAGATGGGACGCTTGCAGTAGTAGTGACTGATGAGGTGCTTGTCACACACCCCGATGCACTGGTGGTCCACGGTGAGGCCCTGGGCAGAGAGGTCCGTGACCAGGCAGTGCAGCAGGTCATACACATCGGCCACGGCCTCCCAGGGCCCGAAAGACACATCCACCTCGCAGTGGTGCTGAAAGATCTGCCCGTCACTCTCGCTCCTCTCGAAGCGCAGGGAGTTGAAAAGGGGACACTCATAGGGGGTGATGGGCATCTCCTCCTTGAAGACACAGACCTTGAGCTTGGCAAAGCGGGCCTTCCGCTGGACCGCGCGCAGCTGGGCAATCTCCACAATCCGCTCCAAATGGTCTATGGGGGTGAACACAGCACCTATCATTGGAGTGGGAGGGTTGGGAGGCAGGGGTGAGGCAAGGCAGTGGGAGGGAGCCCAAAGAGACCAAGTGATGGCGAGATCCAAGAGAGGAGAGTCAGAATTCTGGGAAAGGGGCACAATGAACTGGGGACTGGGTGCTCCACAGCAGAAGGCCGAGAGTTTCCTTCCGCAAGGCAACTTGACCCACACCAGTCACCTGTGCCCGAAGCTGTCAGAAAGGAAAGCGGGAATCACTCCCATCCTGTGTTGTGTGCATGGGTGACAGTTAACCCGCTGGCGCTGATAGAGACTGATAGAGGCCTTGCCACCCTCTGTCCCCACTGCCCTGCTGTTGACCCCTCACCTTTGTAATAGGGCATGAGTTCCAGAAACGCCTGGCGCACTTTCTCCCCCTTCAGCGGCTGCATGTTCTCCAGCTGCTCCAGGAGGGGCCCGATGGCATAGTACTGGGCCTCTTTGTGCACGGCCTGCACGCGGTCCCGGGGGGGCAAGTCTCCCGAGCGCAGGAAGTTCAGCACATCTCTGAGCAGGAGGAAAGAAGACGGGTGAGAGGAGCTCCAGCATCGGAGCAGCACCGCAGAGTGGCTAAGCACAGGTGAGGCCTCCGAACGCCAGTAGGAAGTCTGGGGCGGTGAGCTTAGCCTCTCTGTGTCTTCATTTTCTCATTTGTAAAACCTGGGGACATACCCTATAATGTTAGGAGAGAGCTAAATTAGTCAACATGGAGAAAGTGCCTAGAAAGTTCTGGGCACAGGTCAAGTCCTTAGTGTTAGTAGTTGTTACTATTAACATCAGTATTACTATAATTGTGCTATTATATGTGGCTATGATTATGTTTATGCAAGAACATACATGATGCCTAGTCCTTTAATATATTTTGATGGAGGTATAATCATACTCAATTAATGTAAAAAATCATTAGGTTTGTTTTATGGGGGGAGGCACACCCAGCAGCGCTCAAGGCTTACTCCTGGCTCTGCACTCAGGAATCACTCCCGGTGCTGCTCAGGGAGCATACAGGGTGCCAGGGATTGCACCAAGGTTGGCCATGTGCAAGGCAAGCACCTTATTCACTGTACTATCACTCCAAATCACCAAAATCATAATTCATAAGTTCTTTCTTCTTATTATTACTATTATTAGTTTTTGGACCACACCCAGCAGTGTTGAAAGTTATAATGGCTCTAAGCTTGGAGATTACTTCTGGGCAAAGCTCAGGAGATTATATGAGGTGCTGGATATGGGGTGCTGGCTATGGGGTGCTGGGGATCAAACCAGGGTTGGCCACATGCAAAGCAAATGCCTTAACCCCATACTAGCTTTCCACCCTCCCAATTATTTTTATGTATGAATGGACCATACAGCCATCTAGATCAGAGACCTCCAAACTTACTTGTCCTACTTCTCCCTATCCAGGGGAGGTGGGGAGAGGGAGGAACCATTCAGCACCTCTGAAAATGTACCTTCTTTCAGCGAACAAACGCACCCTACAGTAGTACCCAAGCGCCCCCCAGGGGACAGTATCACTCACTTTGGAAACACTGGGCTAGATGAGATGAGCTATTTCCGCCTCCTTCCCTTCACCGTTCACCTTGTTGTACATGGTCTCACTCTCCACAGAGATAGAGAACTAACTTGCATTAGTTTTGACTTTTGGAATTAATATTCAGTAGAATCATACAGCATGATCCATTTTGTGCCCGGCTTCTTCTGCACAACTTAATTTTTGAATTTCGGGGATGCATCCCCAGGTTGCGTAGGACAGTTATTTGTTCTTTCTTGCCAGCATACCAGTAGCATACCAGTGAGTGGATGCGCTGTATGTGCCTATTTTCTGCTTGGATGGATGTTTGAGTGGCCAGTGTAGAGCTCTTACGAGGGAAGCTGTGATGAACATTCCTACGTGAGACCTTCTGAAGACTCGAGCACCAGTTTCTCTTAGGCGAATTCTAGTAGCACTGTTCAGCCACAGGTTTAATGAAGTGTCTGCGACATTCTGCATTCCCACAGCCATGAGGAGGCGGCCCACATCTACACATCCCTACCGTTAGGATTATTCTGTAGTTGGATGGAGAAGATCAAATGCCTAACTCTAACATTTGAACAAACTGATTTCCGGAGCCAAGAAAATGATGCACTGTATTTTCTTAAAATAAAAATTCAGTCTTTAAGATAACACCTTCAGACTCCTCAGTGTCAAGAGCAATCAGATCCATTTCTGGAACTTGTAAAGAGGGTTTTTTTCTATAAGCATTTAGGAGTAAACGAGATCAAACTGCTACCTCAATGTTCCCCAGCTGCCACTACCAAAATGCTCTATGGGCTAGTGCTCTCAGCCACTGCTCATGCTCACAATGTCCCCTTTAATCCTTTTGGTGACATTATGGAATAAGTGCGATCTCGTGTCTACTTTAGGAATGAGGAAGAAGTGGAGCTCAGTGTGCTAAAGAACACCCTTGCTCCGAGAGTGGGATGCAGGCACAGTGGTCCAAGATGCTGTACCCGAACCCTGTACTATGTGGAGACCAGGCAGCCTTCCACTCTGGGTAGCTGCCATGAACTACACCGGCAGAGAACTGCACTGCACAACTGCGCTGAACCTCTCTTTCAGGACTGACTTCAACAACTGTATCTGCCGCTGCTGAATCACACTGGCTTCTAGCAGCCGGAGGATAAACGCCACAAGGTCCCGCTGGTTTCCATGCCACTTTCTGCCACTCTAAGCCCAGCATCAGTGTGAAAGCCAAACACGGTTCCCCTTCCCACAACCCTTCCAAAATTAGCCCTCTAGGATCTTCAGCAAAACTGGGTAAGTTCTGAGAAAGAAAACCGGAGGGCAGCAGCTGCCAGCAGGGGCCAGCCTTCCTCCCCCAAGCAGCCTGCAAACAAGAATCTTTTTATAGCTTTGCAGAGCTATGTGACACTTTGTTTTCTCAGCATTCGAGGCAGCTGACAGCCCGATGGGGAAGCCCACATGCTCGGAACCAAGTGATCTGACCAGAGGCTCCTTCGGAGGATAGAAATGACCTTCCTCTTAATGCTGGGCCATACTGCTGGAGGCCAGCAGAGAGGGAGAAGTTGCAGCGTCTGTCTCGCCGGCCACATGTTCCAGCCAAGGACCATATTAATTCCTGAGTCATTTCCAAAGTTAGACTGAAGGAGCAAAGCGTTTCAGTCACATACTTGGAGAGGACCTGGATGGGGGTCAAGCCACTTTATTTAATCCATACGACAGGCTTGCAATTTAGCTTAATTCGTTTTTAATTTCACAAACAAAGTTTTAAAATTTATTTATGTGTAAAATTGTAAAAAAAACATACTTTCTTGGAAAATCTTTCCAGACTTTGTGTTCTAATGCTACAATGACAACAAAAATAGAAAGATTTTGAATTTTATTTTTTTTATTCCTTTGGGAATGACTGTACCTTAGTGCTCAAGGGTCATTCTCATTGGTGCTCAGGGGACTATGTGGTTCCAGGGATTGAACCTGGGCCTCATAATTCAGTGCAAGTAGACCAGCGCTTAGAACCCCTGGTTTTTAAAAAAAAAAAACTTTTCTTGGCATGAAGGATAACAACACTATGTTGGCCCTTTCTTCACTGCCAAGGAAAATTTGTTTTGTTTTGGGGCCACACGCAGCAGTGCTGAGGAGCTATTTCTGGCTCTGTATTTAGGGATCCGTGTGAGGCTGGGGGTTGCCCTGGGCCTTCCATATGCAGCACATGCGTTTAACATCGAGCTATCTCTCTGAGCCGCCCCGCCACCCCTGCCAGTCTTTTTTGGTAGGGTGGGGTGGCTAAAACAATTTTCTGCCATTCAGGCTAGAGAGAGAGTTGGTCACAGTCAACCTAGGTTTGAGCCCCATCATCCCGTATGGTTCCCTGGGAACCACCATAAGTGATCCCTGAGAGCAGAGCACTGTCAGGTGTGGCCCCAAAACCAAACAAGGAAAATTCTCTACTGCCATCTTAACACCAAAATTATGGAAAGACATAATTCTGGGGAAAAAAATCTCAAAAAAAGTTTGTCAGCCCAGTACTGCTAGGGTTGGGCCTGGTGGTCCCCAGCACTGCCACCCAAGCACTGAAACCTGGCCAGGCCAAGTTTCACCAGAAGTGAGTCACAGCCTTGTACCCCTCACCCTCAAGCACCACTGCGGAGACATCCCACCAAAAACAACAAACAAAGCTTGTCACAATTTGGATCTCAAAACAACTTCAAGAAATTGCTTTGGACCTTCCCTGCCTCTACATGGGAAGGCACACAGATAACAAGGTTTAGGTCTAAAATTATATAGACTATAAATAGTTTCATCATTGGAGAGACAGTACAGGAGTGAGGCATTTGTCTTGCAGGCACATAGGGTTTCCCCAGCACCACCAGGGGTAACTTCTGAAGCACAGAGCCAGGAATAGTCTTGGAGACCTGCCAGGTGAGTCCAATACCCAAAGTAAATAGAAAAAGAAAAAAAGAAAAAAAAGTAAAGAAATAGTTTCATCATAACCTACCAATTGTGTTACCTGGGGTTTCTCCAACTTTCCTCATCAACTTTGGGGAAGTAACTAAAAACTCTAGTCCAATTGAGTAAGAACGTTTACTGAATCCCATCAGTAAGTTATTTCCTCTTCTATGTGCCATGGATGATGGAACCTCCCCACCCCCAGGACCACGTCACTCAGTATTAAGGACCACACAGTTGATCATAGAGGGAAAGACATACCCAAAGTGTGTGCCATCCCGGTCAATGAAGTACCGGCCCTCAGCATCAGTGGGGATATAATGTCGCCCGCTGAACATGGCTGCCAACATGGTGTCTTCATAGCGCCGTAGGGTGGACAGGCGTGTGGTGAAGTGAGCCCCTCCAATGTTAAGAGGGACAACCTCAGGAAACTGGAAAGGAACCACCAGCAGTCTCAGCCAGCAAGGGGATAAAAGCCAGAACTGCACCATCGTCATCTTCTAGATAAGCACCACACATTCATTCGGTCACTCAAGGCCCAAACCTTTCAGAACTCTCTTCTCCCTCCCATCCCTTCCTCTCTTCTTGTCATTTTCCAAGTCTTCCTGTTCTCCTGATAGCTTGCTTTATTTATTTATTTATTTAGGTTTTGGGGCCACATCCAGCAGTGTTCAGGGCTTACTCCTGGATCTTTGCTCAGGTGTCACTCGTGGGCAAGGCAAGTGCCCTATATCCACTGTACTGTTTCTTTAGCCCTGCCCCCAACAGCTCTTAAATCACGACTCTCCACCCTAATCCCGTTCTTTCTGCTACAGAGTTCAAAAACTTTCATTTTCTTCCACTTCCTAAATTTATCATTTCTGTCTCCTTACTCAAAATGTCGGGCCCATTGTGCTCTCACCACTTTCCCTCAGTCCATTTAGCAAACACAAATTTCCCAATGGCAGCATGAGAGCAGCAAGAGTGATCTGCAAACCACAGCACCCAAAAGGAGAGAGAGAACAAAAGGAAATGCCTTGTCACAGAAGCAGGGTGGGATGGGGGGGATGGGGAGTAGGAGGGATCCTGGGATTAGTGGTGGTGAAGAATGGGCACTGGTGAGGGATGGGTACTCGATCATTGTATAACTGAAACCCAAGCACAAAAATTTGTATGTCTACCACTGGTGTTTCACTAATAAAAAGTTAAAAAAAAAAAAAGAGTGATCTGCAAGCCCAACCCTGTTCAGAACTGGGAGCTATTTGTGATACTCAGCTGCTTGTGAAACCCAGTGAGGTGGGCCTGAGGTTCTCATTCAGCCAGTGACCCAGTACTGCTTAGGCCCAGTGGTAGTGGGGGCCAGAGGGCTGTAGCTGGGGTACCAGGAGGGATATGCCATGCCAGAGATCCAACTCAGGGATCTCACATATGCAAGGTTCCCACTCCATCCCTTTAAACTGTCTTCCTGGCCTCACATGTGCCCTTTTTTTCTAGGTCAGAAATGAACCATAAAAGTTAGCAGCACTCTGGGACTGGAGCAATAGCACAGCGGGTAGGGCGTTTGCCTTGCACGCAGCCAACATGGCCAACACAGGTTCGATTCTCAGCATCCCATATGGTCCCCCGAGCACGGCTAGGAGCAATTCCTGAGTGCATGAGCCAGGAGTAACCCCTGAGCATCACCAGGTGTGACCCAAAAAGCAAAAAAAAAAAATTAGCAGCACTCACTCTAGAAAATCCTATTCCAACTCCTCTACTCTGGGAACAAAATTCAAGACATCTTTAATTTTGCCTTCACTCCACTAGCACAACACATCAGCAAACATTTTCTCCTCAGCCCACTATATCAGATCCTAAATTTCCAGAGGCAAAGAAAAGTATCTAGTTTACCAATCAAGAAGCCTAACACAGGGGAACTTGGAGGTTTGTCGGTTGTTTCAGGCACCCACTCCTCAACCCTGTACCTGACCAGTGTAACACTTAAACTGTTGGAGTGAGATCAGTACACAGTAAGGGTAAGATGCTGGAGGCAAAGGCAGGTTGGAGAACATGGAAATGATGGAACAGATTTGCCCCAAGAAACTCAAGGTTTTCCCCAAAATGCTCAGGACCTTCTACTGTTGTTAAGGATAACTACGACTCACTGCTTCTATCAAACTGCATCTGAAAGAAATGAAGGCAGGTCTCGACTTTTCTGACAACTCTCCTCCAGGTAAGCTAAACTTTTATTCCAATGTACACTTTTCTCTGTTACATCTGCCTGGCTCCAGTGAAAGGCTAGATTTACTCATCAAGCCGGTCCATTTCCCAGCTTTCAAAACTCACAGGGTGAGGATGTGGCTCAGTGGTGACCCTGGGTTTCATCCTTGACACCACAAATTAAAAAAAAAAAAGTTAATTACACAGAGCCTTGAGCACACATAAAAGACCCAAAGATATATAAATCAATGAAAGAAAAAGGTGTTTACAAT
Source organism: Sorex fumeus (assembly GCF_029834395.1). Classification (NCBI taxonomy): domain Eukaryota; kingdom Metazoa; phylum Chordata; class Mammalia; order Eulipotyphla; family Soricidae; genus Sorex; species Sorex fumeus. The sequence goes on from NW_026606183.1 coordinate 5,243,012, forward strand.
TACTGTTTGCAAGGAATATTACACTTCTGTACCAGATCAACAGGAAATGCCTTCTCTTGTTCTTGAAGTTCTCTAAAAAATAAGAGCTGGAGGGCTAGTACAGTGGGTAAGGTGCTTGCCTTATCCGGGACCAACCTGGGTTTAATCAGCCCTTGATTGAACTCAGGTCCATGAGCCCCACAATGAGTGATCCCTGAGCCTCAGAACCAGAAGTAATCCCCAAGGACCACTGGACCTGCTCATACAAAGGTCTTAACTATTTCTTGGGAATAACAATACATACTTCATATTTCTGGAGCCATTTCCAAGGATATATCCTAACAAGTGAAGTGCTTGCTCCTCCTAGAAGGGAGAACCAAGGCCGGAAGGTGGAAGTCACTGAAACTGAAACAGGCACCTCACTGAAACAGTGGGGAGCCCGCAGGGACTGGCTTAAGTCTCTGGGTCCTGGGCTCTTATTGTCAAACCACACTGTTCCCCCAATGTTAGGGTCTCTAATAGCACTCAGCCCTCTTTCAGAAGGAGGACTCTAGATTTTTCCATGATGCTGGGGCTACAGGGCAACCCCCAAGAACCACCCTGCTCAGCCCTGCCCTATTGTGGTCTCTGTCCATTCTCCCAGCTCCTGGGCTCCCGCGTCCTGCGCAACCTCCGCCCTACCTCTTGTTAGTGCCCAGAAGCACCCCATCTCCCCTCCTCTTCTACTTCCTTCTCCTGGGGGCCAATCTGGACGTTAGCAGGACGCTGTCACACACATCAAGTCTAGTAGCGGCCACTGTGCGTCACCGGACAGCAGCCGCGAGGGAAACGGTGGCAGTCAGGTGGGCGTGGACACCTCTAGTCATTGGTCAGTGCTCTCCGTGCACGGTCCCCGGGCCCACACTCTGGGCAGCCGGGAGGCTGAGTTTGGGCAACCGCCTCGGGCCTCCTCTTGAATTTTAGAGGATACTATTATCCCTTGGGCCTCCAACGTTCCCCCGCCCCCGGGCCGAGGCTCCCACCGGTAGCTGGCAAGAATGGGCCATCCTGCCGGGCGCAAATGCACCTCGCAGGCAGAGAACCCCGGGAGCTGCTCCTTGCAGCAGGGCGTTTTATGGGGCCGGTGGAAGCGGGGTTCAGCTCCTCCGCCAGCCCGACCCCCAGCCAGCCCCCAATCCCAGCGCTGCCCAACCCCAAGGTCAGCCGCGTCTCCCTCGGGGCCCCTCCCCGCGCCCCGCCCCACCCTCCTCCATCCAGGTACCTCCTGGGGCAGCAGGGGCAGTGCGTGCTCCGCCTGCGTCGCCGTCGGGGTGGCCGGCTCCAGAAATTCGTCTTCGGTGTCGGAGCTGGACATGGCACCGTCCGGGCGACGGCTGTCTGGCTCCCGTCCTGTGACTACCACCATCCCTCTGGCTCTCCGCAGTTGGCGCGGCTGCGCGTGGGCAGGCGGACGTTGGCTGGGCACTAACGCCAAGCAGCGCCTGGCATGACGCGGCGCGGCCGACGGGCGGGGCGGGAGCAGCGGCAGCGAGCACTGCGCGCGGGCAGGACCGCGCCCGTCCCCTCGGCGCCGCTGGGCTGGCGGACCCCCGGGGACCGCGCGGCCACGCGCCTGACCCGGCCGCCTCCGGCCATTGGCCAGCCCGTGTTTGCTCAGCCGCTGACTGACAGGAAGCCTGTCCAGTGCCAGAGCAGACAGCGAGCTCAGCCTGCGTCTGATTGGCCAGTCGGAGCGGGCCTGCCAGCACACCCTGCTCTGATTGGTCCTCTTGACAGAGGGCACGCCCTCTCCTCCCGGTGACGCTCGCCCGCAGCGCTGGCTGTGTCTTAGCTGAGTCCCTGGACTCACCGCCGTTTTGGACTTCGGGATGGAAGAGTATTATTAGTACGAGACGAAGGGGGGCTCGTGTGCCGCCAGGGTAGCGGCCCTCTGCTTCCTTGGGTGCCGACGGCCAGGGAGATCGGAAGGCGGGGCATCAGGCCTAGTCAAGGGAGGCGGCTGGAGGGTGCCCAGAGGGTCTGGCCCAGTTGGTTGAGCATCTCTAGTAGCAGACCTGGGGCACCCTGAGCACTGCTTGAGAGCCGCCCCAGCAAATCTCTAGAGAGGACCTCTACACGTGTTTGCTACCACTTTCTCCAGCACCTGATCACCTTCCAAAGCCAAGATCTCAGTCACCTTGTATTAAGTCAACAGCTTTCTGTGCTCTTTCTGGGGTGTCAGCTGCCGCCATATGAATTGGCACTCTATAAATGCAATTTATGTAATTAACTCAGCGCCACCAGGACATGTGTCGATGTGCTGCTTCTAGTCTTCTAGTCAGCTTTTTTGGAGATATAGCGGACATATACTAGTTTCAGATTTATAACCTGATGGTTGCATTCACTGCAAAATGTTCACAGTAATAAGTCGAGCGAGCATCCAAATCAGCTCTTCTCTATTTTACTAGTTTTTCAACGTCCTTCCACGCTCTAGGAAAACGTTCCTCCTTATGGTTTTTGGCTTTTATCATGCAAAAGAATAGAGACTATTGTGTATGAAGAACTTGCTCATGACTACCATCTCACCCATCTGTTCTTTTTTTTTTTTTTTTTTTAGGCCTTTTTTGGAGGAGGGTTGACACCTGGAGATGCTTTATGGGTTACTCCAGGCTCTGCACTCAGGGAATACTCCAGGCATTGCTCAGGGAAACATGGGATGCTGGGATCGAACCCAGGTCAGACCTGTTCAAGGCAAGCTTCGTATCTTCTGTACTATCTCTCTAGCCCCCTATCACCCACCTATTAATTATGTGCAAAAATCTCTTTTCCGGGGCCGGAGCTATAGTATAGCGGGTAGGGTGTTAGCCTTGCATGTGTGGACCCAGGTTCCATCCCTGGCATTCCATATGGTCCCCCGAGCACCTCCAGGGGTGTTTCCTGAGTGCAGAGCCAGGAGTAACTCCTGAGCATCGCTGGGTGTGACCCAGAAAAGAAAAAAATAAAGAAATAAAACCCCACAAAAACAAATTGAAAAAAAATCTCTTTTCCTCCAGCTTTAGAGGAAGATGTTTCTCTGGATTTGAGGGCATTTGCCTTGCATGCAGCTGGCCCGGCCAAGCTGGGTTCAATTCCTCCGCCCCTCTTGGAGAGCCCAGCAAGCTACTGAGAGTATTTCGCCCGCATGGCAAAACCTGGCAAGCTACCTGTGACATATTCAATATGCCAAACTCTGTAACAACAAGTCTCACAATGGAGCCATTACTGGACCCGCTCGAGCAAATCGATTAACAACGGGAGGACAGTGCTACAGTTCTACAGTAGTAGTAGTCTTTTGCAGGGGGTGTTTCCAACAATATTCAAGAGTTGTCATTCTTCGTGATGCTTTGTTCAATGCTTGGGCCCAGCTGTGCTGAGAGTTCCAAGGCTACCCCCGGCAGTGCTGGGGACAGGGCATTCATGCCAGAACTTGAAGTCTCATACACACAAGGCGTGCATTCAATACTCTGTGCTGGCCCATTGTGGCTAATTCTTTCAAAGAGGTTCTTGCTTTTTCCAGTATAGTGCTTGGTTTCAGGGCTCCTTTCTATATTGTTTTGTTTGCTATTTTATGTAACAGTTCCTCCCATTATAATAAGCAAAAACTCTTCCTCAATCCCACATCCTTCAATCAGGAGCAATTATCTTCTATGTGCCTTTGCAGTCAATATCTTAAATAGTTTGCACATCTTTCATGTCCTTATTTCCACTGCAAGTGAAACCCTTTACTCATGGAAATTTTTATTATTGGGCCTGGGATGATCTCCATTCAGACATATTCAGGACTTACTCCTGGATCTGTGGTCAGGAATAATTTCCGGGGATGCTCGGGGGATTATTTGTGGTGCTGGGGTTTTAACCTGGGTCTGCCATGTTCAGGGAAAGCACCATAACCCCATACTATCTCTCTGACCCTCTCATCTGAGTTCTTTACATCAATTTTTGGATAAAATTTTATATTTTCATGCATGTAGCATTGTAGCACTGTCCTTCTGCTGATCAATTTGCTTGAATAGGCCCAGTAATGTCTCCATTGTGAGATTTGTTGTTACTGTGTTAGGCGTATCGAATAAGTCATGGGTAGCTTGCCAGGCTTTGCCAAGGGGCCAAGATACTCTTGGTAGCTTGCCAGGCTCTCTGAGAGGGGCGGAGGAATTGAACCTGGGCCGACCGGGTTGGCCACATGCAAGGCAAATGCCCTACCCACTGTGCTATCGCTCCAGCCCTTCATGCATGTAATTATAATAAAACAAACAATAATAAAAACAAAAGTAAAAATGCAAAACAAATAATAAAATGATATGACAAAATATAGGTGCCAAAATACATATGTCAATAATTGACAAAATATATGTCAAAAACTATGAAAAAATTTTTTTCATAATTTTATTTTTTGAATCACTGTGGGAAAAGTTACAAAGCTTTCAGGTTCAAGTCTCGGTCATACAATGACCAAACACCTTTCCCTTCACCAGTACTCATTTCATTTTTTACCACCAAGAACCCCAATATACCCCCCTCTCACCCCTCCCAGTGCCTGTGAGGCAGATGATTTCTACTTAACTCTTCTCTACATTGATTACATTCATTATTTCGACAAATGATGCACCATTATTGTTTAGAATTTCCCTCCCAACAATCAGAATTGCTGAAAAGGCATTGTGAAATAATTTGTTTTCTATAGCTGGTTATGAGAATCATATAATGTCATGCGGCCATGATAGCGACCACGCGATTTTGGATTCCTGCAAAGAGCCAGATAATTATGAGATTGGTTTCTGTGCGTCTGGTGTTATGGCTGTGCTGGAGAGCCACTCGTGGGGGGCAACTCATGACCTTGGTAGGGCGTGACGGACGAGCCGTTATCGCCCCCCTTCCCATGAAACTGTAGTTGCCCTATCACTATGGGCTCATACCTGGCTTTCCTATAAGCTCTGAGGAGGCAGCCACCTTGCTGCTGGGGGCGGGGGGGGGGGGGGGGAAGGTGGGAGCAACACCCTTTCCCTCCCAGGGAGGCATGGCCCCGTAGTTTAACACATGGTCCATTCACTTTTCTGCCACAAGCTGCGGGATCTGGACTAAGTCCTTTTGCCTCTGAAGTCATGGTCGCGCCAGAGAGCTGCTCGTGGGGGGCAACTCATGATCTTGGTAGGGCATGAAGGACGTGCCGGTACCATCCCTCTTCCCATGAGACTGCAGTTGCCCCATCACCACTGGCTCCTACCTGGCTTTCCAATAAGCTCTGAGGCGGCAGCCACCTTGTATGTGGTCCAGATGCATTTCTGCCAAAAGCCACTGAGTTTCGAGATTTGTTTCTGAGTCTCTGGGATCATGGCCATTAATCAGCTTGATCAGGAGCCAGAGAGGCCACTTTTTTTTTTTTTTTTTGCTTTTTGAGTTACACCTGGCGATGCACAGGGGTTACTCCTGGCTCTGAGCTCAGGAATTACCCCTGGCGGTGCTCAAAGGATCATATGGGATGCTGGGCATTGAACCCGGGTCGGCCGCATGCAAGGCAAACACCCTACCCACTGTGCTATTGCTCCAGGCCCCCAGAGAGGCCATTTGTAGGCGGCAACTCGGGGTCTCATTGGGATGGGGAGAAAAAGGGCCGGTTCCAACCCCATCTGGTGAGGCCCTGCATGTCTCCTCACTGCAGGCCACGGTGCCCTCTGGAGGATGGCAGTTACCGGGCCGCCAGGGGGAACAGCCAAGGCATAAAACCTATTCCCATCTGGAGTGGCCCAGCGCCAGTAACCTACTGCAGGAACAGGACGTATTTCTGCCAAAGCCTTTGGATTTCTGAGATTCGTTTCTGAGTCTCTGGGATCATGGCCGTTAAGCAATTTGATCAGAAACCAGAGAGGCCATGCCTCCAATTATATAGCTGAGCTGGAAGTGGTTTGTGGGTGTGTCTCCCACATACCTAACTTTTGGCCATTGACTTTTTTGGTGAACTTTGCCCCAAGTTTTTGGGGTCTGGCCAAAGGCACAGCAGCAATTTTGGGGTATCTAGATGTGTGAAGGTGCCATAAGGCTGCTGATGCACTCGCCTCACAGGTACAGATTGATCTGCTGGCGGCACCATAACCCCAAGGAACTATGAAAATTTTTATGAATTTGGTTTGAGGGCACCTAGTTGTCCTTGCCTAATATTGCTATTTATGAGTTTATTACCTATGACTTTAAGTGAATTACTGTTCTAGTCACCTCTGGAAGTGTTACTGTTAAGCCTCATGTCCCTAGTTCTTTCACTTCATTACTAGATTATGTGGCATTTCTACTGGCCAATAATGTCAGGTTTAAGCACTTCACAGAAGCTCCTGGTGCTTCTCAGGCCTACCTGAATGGGGAGCCAGAGTTGTGACCAAAGACCTTTGTCTACAGAATCAGTCACTGCTCAGGCTCTCTGAGGTATCAGCCTTAGCGGGGAGAGAGATAAGTTTACTGCGCTGATGGATCAAGATAATGTTCTGGTCAACAGAACTATGCAAGCTATTTGAAAAGGACTCAAAATGTGCAGTTTTAACGATGCTCATGAAAATGAAGAGATAATGGATGAGAACTTCAATAAAGAAAAAGAGCTCGACTTGCACGCAGCAAACCTGGGTTTGATCCTTGGCATCCGATATGGTCCCCTAAGCACCTCTAGGAGTAATTCCTGAGTGCAGAAGATTCCTAAGAGCTAGAGCACAGCAGGTAGGGCATTTGCTTTGCACGCGGCTGACCTGGGTTCGATCCCCAGCATCCCATATGATCCCCTGAGTGCCACCAGGAGTAATTCCTGAGCGCAGAACCAGGAATAAACCCTGTGTATTGCCGGGTGTGACCCAAAAAGCAAAAAAAAAAAAAAAAAAAAAAAAAGAAACCCTAAACATTGTTGAGTGCCCCCCAATAAAAAGTTTGAGGAAAGTCCAGATAGATATGCTACATCCAAAGAATAAAGTAGTCGAGCAAACAAACAAAAAAATAAAATAAAATAGGACTCAATAGCAAAATGGAAGGAGTAAAAGTAATTGAATCAGTGAGCTCAAAGATAAAGTCCAGATAAATATCCCTCATCTAAAGACTACTGTTAGATATCCCTCATCTAAAGACTATTGTTAGATATTCCTCATCTAAAGACTATTGTTGCCCAAGAAACAAACAAAAAAGATATTATAAGGGCTCAATAGTAGAATGGAAGAATAAAAATGAAACACTGAACCAATGAACTCAAAGTGAGCTCAGAGATAAAATAATAGAAATTATCCAAAAAAAAAACCAACAAGAATAATTACAATAAAGATAATAACTCATATTCCTTCCTCCTTCCTTCCTTCCATCCTTCCTTCCTTCCTTCCTTCCTTCCTTCCTTCCTTCCTTCCTTCCCTCTTCCTTCTTTCCTTTCTCATACAGAGAAAGTGCTGTGCTACTGAACCACATCTCTGGCCAAATAAGAACTTTATGGGACAGCATCTAAAGAAATAACATTTACACATAGCAGTTCCGGAAGGACAAGGGAGAAAAGAGGACGAATTATTATTTGAAGAAATAATATGTTTCTTAAACTGAAAAATGAGTGAGACACCCAGATTTTGGAAACTCAGATTTCATAACAAAATAAACCAAAGATGACAATTATACATGATAAAGTGAGAAAAATTAAAAGAGAGAATATTTTTTTGTGGGGATGGGGGAAGAGGGAGTGGGACCAAACCAAGTCAGCCACATATAAGGCAAGTGCTTTAACTGTCTCAAACCCTAAAGGGAGAATTCTAAAAGCAGCAAGATAAAAGTAAAGATTCACATATAAGGGAAATGCCTTAAGATTCATTGATTTCTCAACAGAAACTCTGCAGGCCAGAAGAGAGTAGCATCATACACACAGTCCTATATGGAAAAGAGTCCAATTCAGTATACTCTTAGTCATCTAGGTTATAACTCAGATTTGAAGGGCATGGGAGAGTAAAGAGATTTTCAGACAAACAATTAAGGGAATTTATTGCCACTAAACTGGCCTTCCTAGAAATGCTTGGGACTTCTATAAAAGGAAAAGAAATCCCACTTGGAAGCAGCTAGATATCTGAGAACATACAAAGTTTAAAATATGGGCAAGAAGTAAAAAATGGTGGGGACTTTTTCAATTTTACATTTTAGATGCTAGTTTTTAGTTCTGATTTGATTCTTATTTGTCTATTGAGATTTTGAGTATATTAATTTATTAGCATATTTTATTCCATCAATGAATAAAATATATTTTCTGTAAAAGAATATCTATTATTACTAATAAGTGCTTGATATTATATTGCTCATTCAGCATTTATATAAATCAAGATTTCCCTTTGATTTCCCTTTCTCTGAGAATGTCTCATGTTGTCCTAATGCTTTTGCTATATATACTTGGATTATATGCCAAACATTTTATTTATTTATCATCTCTGGATTCTATTTTATTCTTCTGAAATATAAATAAGTATATAGGTAAAAGGTTAAAGTAAATATCCCAAGGCACTCTAGGAACAAAATAATATAAAACAACAGAGATCTGTTAACTTTTCTCTAAAGGACCAGAAAATAACTATTTTCAGCTTAGCAGGTCATAGGATGTATGCTTCAACTCTGCTGCTCGTGAGAGAAAGCATAGGTGGAAATGATAGGTGTGAGGGGCCAAAGTGATAGTACAGCGGGTAGGGTGTTTGCCTTGCACGTGGCAGATCTGGGGTTCAATCCCTGGCATTCCATATGGTCCCACAAACACAGGAGTAATTCCTGAGTGCAGAGCCAGGAGTAAGCCCTGAGTATTGCTGGGTGTAACCCCCCTGGGCCCCCCAAAATATCTCTGTACCACGTTGTGATCTCTTGAAATATGTTCCATCTAATGTCCTAGTGGGCTAGAGCGATAGCACAGTGGTAGGGCGTTTGCCTTGCATGCAGCCAACATGGCCGACCCGAGTTCGATTCCTCCGCCCCTCTCGGAGAGCCCGGCAAGCTACCGAGAGTATCTCGCCCACAAGCCCGGCAAGCTCCCCGTGACGTATTTGATATGCCAAACACAGTAACAACAAAGTCTCCAATGGAGACGTTACTGGGCCCGCTCGAGCAAATCGAGCAAATGTCCTAGTAGTTGCCATTCCACTTCATCTTTGATTCACATATCAGTAATTCACTTGTAGACAACAAACAATGCCTTCATCTTGAGACTAGTATAGATATTTTTTGAAAGATCCTGAGCTATATCTAGAGATGGTTGGGGCCTACTCACAGCTCTGTGCTTGCAGGTTGCTCCCAGCATTGCTCAGGAGACCTATCTATGTATCTCTGATCTCACTGGTCCATGTTAGAGATATTTCAACAAAAAATAATGGGGTTCCAGAAATGTGGCTGAGTATATGCCTCATGTATCTAAGGTCTGAGATTCATTCCTCTGCATACCCTGGCCCCCAAAGTTAAGTAATGATGTTTATCAGAATATAATCTACTCAGATCTGCCAAATACCAGGAACAATGATGGGTCTCATTCTCCTAACCCTGAAAAAGCCTTGAATATGGCACTTTTAAAAAAAAATCTCAGGGCTAGGACGAAGAAGACGTTACTGGCACCTGCTCGAGGCAATCGACGAACAACAGGGTGGTCGTGATCGTGATCGTGAATCTACTCAGAGTCAATGTTAAGTCTAATTACAAGTGTAGTCTTGAGTGACACATGGTTTGAGGGGTGGGCTTCCAAGACCATTCCCTAAGCCGATTGGGCCTAAAGAGGTCCTACCCAAATTGGCCCAATTGGCCAAGGACATGTGGATGTGCTGTTTCTTGGGCTCTGTGGTACTGGGATCACCAGGAGGACCCCAGTGGTGCTTGGGGGCCTCCAGGGCTATACTTGGCAGTGCAGAAGGTGGGGGTGTTTGCAGTGATAGTTCAAATCTAATTTCTGCACATGTAAAGCTTATGCCCCTGAACCTGTGCTAGCTCCCTGGCCCCTAGATCTTACTGTTATCAAGTTCAGATAAAATGTTCAATGTCTTAATTTCTTTCTTTTAAAAAACTACTTTTACATTTTGAAAATAGTTAAGAAGAAAGAAGAAAACAAGAATATCTATAATTCTAGCATGGAGAGACACTACCATTAAAATTTGTGAACATATCTTTTTAGTTTTTTTTTTTTTTGGTGGGCTGGAGCGATAGCACAGTGGATAACGTGTTTGCCTTGCAATGGGCCACCATGGCCGACCCGAGTTCGATTCCTCCGCCCCTCTCATAGAGCCCAGCAAGCTACCAAGAGTATCTCGCCCGCAGGGCAAAGCCTGGCAAGCTACCTGTGACGTATTTGATATGCCAAACACAGTAACAATTGTCACAATGGAGACGTTACTGGGCCCGCTCAAGTAAATCGATGAACACCGGGAGGACCGTGACCTTGATGGCTTCAATCTACAGAATAGTTTTTAAAAATCCTGTCAGGTGTTTTGTTGTTGGTTTTGTTTGTTTGTTTTGCTTACTGTAGCATTTTCCCAGGTAACTTAATTTCTACAATATCCTATTTATTAACAGTATTCAACATGTAGATTCCCCCCCCCCCCCCCACACTGGCTACTGTTCAAGGGTTACTCTGAGTTTGGTGTTGAGGAAGTGGAGATGTCACTTCCAGCTGTGCTCAAGGGGATGAAACTTGCACCTGCATGCAAAGAATGTGCTCCAGCCCTTTGAGCTTCCTTTTGAGCCCAAGGATCCCCTTTTGTGGTTTTGGTTTTCATTTTTTTTTAAAAAAAACTTTGATTTGCAAACTAAAACAATACTTCATGTGTGCTGTGTTGGGAATGTAACTTAGGTCTTCATACATTTAAGATACATGTAAAGCATGTGCTTTATTGCTATGCTGCATCCCTGAACCTATATTTTTCTTTTTCTCCTGCACTCTCCCTCCCTCCTTTCCTTCTGTGTGGTGATGGTGAGAGTGAATGGGAGTTCACATCAGTGGTGCTCAGGGCATACTCCTGGTTCTGAGTTCTAGGATCATTCCTGGTGATGCTTAGGGGATCATATGTGCCAGGGTTCAAACCAAGGTTGGTCACACGCAAGGCAAGGACCTTAGCACTGTACTGTCTCTCTGGCTCCCTCAATGTACACCTTTGTAGAGAAAATTTTGTACACACGTGATAAATATGCCTTTCAACTTTAAAACTCTTCCAAAGTTTTAGAATGTTTTGACCATGGGGAGCACCTGGTTGCTAAGACTCCCTCCCTCACTAAGAAATTCAGTAGTTGGTCCATATTTGGGCCAATGGAGGGCATTTGCCACCTCAGGGAAATGCCGTAAAACTCTTCCTATCATATAAAAAGATTTTATAGAAATAAAAAGTTTTTATTGATAAATAAAAATATCTTCCATTTTGAATCTTTGGTAATAATTAACAAACTTCAAAGGAAGAATCAAAGTCATTTATATTTCTATCAACATATCACATACAATATTTGATATGTTTTGTTAGAATTTAATTCCAAAAATGAATTTAAATGACCTCTTTTGCCCTATAATTTATTTATTTATTTATTTATTTTTTTATTAGTGGGACACCATGAGGTACAGTTGTAGACTTACAAATTTTTGTGCTTGGGTTTCAATTATACAATGATCAAATACCCATCCCTCCACCAGTGCTTGCCCAATAATTTAAGTAGCTAACTTTGAATTATGCAGAAATATAAAGATGCAAATCCAATTAAAATTTTAATTTCTCAACAGAAAATTGTTGGATTGTGAAAAATCAGCAAAAGAGAAAAAAGGAACTCTTCCTAATAATACTGACTTTGCCAGAGGAAAAAAACCCAGAGGGGGCTGGAGCAATAGCATAGCGGGTAGGGCATTTGCCTTGCATGCAGCTGATCCAGGTTCGATTCCCAGCATCCCATATGGCCCCCTGAGCACCGCCAGGAGTAATTCCTGAGTGCAGAGCCAGGAGTAACCCCTGTGCATCACCAGGTGTGACCCAAGAAGCACTCACAAAAAAAGCCCAGCCCAGATAACTCATGATTTGCAGCTCTCAAAAATACAGATTTGGGGATAAAAGTGAATGTCTAGAACCTCACCATCCATCATCTACAAAGCAGGCTTTGCTAAGTAGTACTATAAATTTGGCTAGAACTTCAAAACTATTTATTTTCTGTGCATTTCTCTTTATTTACACCCAGCCATTAATTCCCCAGGGCAACAATTTGTCTATGCTTCTTGCCATATCCAATTATACCTTGCAAATTACTAAGCACAGGAGATACTTAGATGGTCAGACAATGCTACAGAAAAATTTCTGTCCTGGAATTGAGAAGCAGAGTCATGACTGAGGGCATAGGCACTGAACTCAGGCTTCGTGTACCTGGATCCTGATTCTATTGCGTACTAGGTGTCAGAGGACCTCATTTCCTGAGTCAAAGGTTCTTCATCATCTCATTAACTGTGGGTAGTTACGAAACCTCCCTCAAAAGGTAATTAGCACAATTAATATTTAAACATAAAAAAGCACATGTCTAGGCCACGAGGAGCCTCTGATTCCTAAGACTCCCCCCCCCCCCCCATTTAAAAACTCTGGTTTTCATGTCTGATGCTTTCTCAAAGCTCCCCCAATTACCACTGATGGTACCTGCCTCTCCCTGGCTTCCCTGGCTCACCTGTTGGCTATAAAACTTTCAAACAGCCACAAACCACTTGACTACCTTATTCCTTTACCTTGCCACCCTTGTTATGATTTATTATCATTGTGATGAAAAAGTTCAAGCACAAGAGATACCGTGAAGCTCATATTGTGAAGTGTTCTGCCACTGAGCAACATCCCAGTCATCATCAAATTTATTCTAGACATCTTTCATTTAACAGGAGTTCCATTTGCTTCCAGGAAATCGTAACAGTATGCAACAGTTACCTTTTTATAGGTGATGGAAGATGTCATGTGGAAAAGAAATGCTTTTCTTATTGAGCTGAAAAGAAATTTGTTCCAAGGGGTTGCAGAGATAGTACAGAGGTTAAAGGGTTTGCCTTGTATGTGGCCAATGCCAGTTCAAATTCCCAGCAGGACACATGGTCCTGCAAGCACCATCAGGAGTGAGTCCTGAGCAATGTCCCATCATCATCACCCCCGTCATCATATTTTTCTTAGACCAGAAACAGTCCATGAAAGAGTGTCTTTGGGTTGGTTTGTGTTTGGTGCTCAGGGCTTACTCCTGGCTCTGTGTTCAGGGATCACTCCTGGTGGGCTCAGGGACCATATGGAATGCTGGAGCTCAAATCCAAGTGGGCTGCATGCAAAGCAAGCGCACTACCCACTGTGCTATCTCTCCAGCCCCAGAAATACCAATAGAAACAGAGACACCACAACAAAGATTTCTTGCTATTTGGCCAATGGAGTGCATTTAAGGTTTTCCTTTGGGCAGCTGGGCTGAGTCGGATGTTTCGTGCAGTGGTTCCCTGTACATACTTTCATCCACAACTGAATTCCCGAGGAATATGCAGGTGTTGTGAATAAAAATCACGTGTTTCGTTAGGGGAAAGTACTTGAATCATGCTGGTTTAATCATATAGTTTTAAGTACGTTCTTCCTTCTGTTTGTGACAGACTCTATAAGGACCTCCTACCTTCAAAGCGGTAATGTGAGACTAACATAGGAAAGACAGAATATCTAACATCCATCAATCATGCAACATACACTATTTTGTCACTGTCACTGTCCTCCCGTTGATCATCCTCGAGCGGGCCCAGTAACGTCTCCATTGGAGACTGTGTTGTTACTGTGTTTGGCATATCGAATACGTCACGGGGAGCTTGCCAGGCTCTGCCCTGCGGGCGAGATACTCTCGGTAGCTTGCCGGGCTCTCCGAGAGGGGCGGAGGAATCGAACTCGGGTCGGCCATGTTGGCTGTGTGCAAGGCAAACACACCTTACCCGCTGTGTTATCGCTCCAGCCCACACTATTATGATGAAACTGATTTTACTGCTTTTTACATAGGAGGATGTAGTTAAGTAATAAGAAACAGGAATCAAGATAATTGAGACCTACAAGACCAGAATTTCCCAGGTAAAAGGGAGAGGGTTTAGGCTTATAGAGCTCTGGAGAATTAAAAAGTGAAGGGAGGGGCTGGAGAGATAACACAACGGGTAGGGCGTTTGCCTTGTATGCGGTCGACCTGGGTTCGATTCCCAGCATCTCATATGGTCCCCCGAGCACCGCCAGGAGTGATTCCTGAGTGCAGAGCCAGGAGTAACCCCTGAGCATCACCGGGTGTGACCCGAAAGTAATGTGTTAGACCTTAGAGAAAAGGTGTCTGGACAAGGAGTTACTTAAACTCTGTACAGTGTTGCTGCAAAAGAAGTGGTCGGGAGGCAGAAGACGGGGCTTCCATGCTGGAAAGGACACTAGGTCAGGCTGGGACTAGACACCTGGTCACCAAGGGGGCAGCAGCTGAGCGTCAAGTGACAAAATCTGGCTGGGCCTGATTCCTCCTCAGAGCAGTGACATGTTAGCGGTTTCTTGGAGGCTTAATCATTTCAAAAAAGTTCCTAGAATGGATTCCAAGAATGTTCCAGACACCTCCTTAGGTGTCAGGGGTACAAAAAAACAGAAAAGGCAATGCCTGCCTTTTAGGAAGTTACTGTCTGATACAGAAGATGATTACAAAATTTAATGAATGAATTAAAAACTCCAAATGGCAGGTGGGCAAGCGTGGGCAGTCTTTGAGGTGGCCTTCACGTAGGCAGATAATTGAGACAAGTAGCACTGTAGCACTGTCGTCCTGTTGTTCATTGATTTGCTAAAGTGGGCACTAGTCTCTATCGTGAGACCTGTTGTAACTGTTTTTGGCATATCGAATACGTCATGGGTAGCTTGCCAGACTTTGCTGTGTGGGTGGGATACTCTCGGTAGCTTGCCAGGCTCTCTGAGAGGAGCGGAGGAATCGAACCGGGGAGGGCCTGGGTTGGCCGCGTGCAAAGCAAACGCCCTACCCGCTGTGCTATTGCTCCAGCCCCGAGAGAAGTACTCGCAAGCAAACAGCAAGGGAGCAACACTGCAAGGAAAAGGATGACATGTGCCAAGACAGGAGAAAACCTTGCTGTGTTTGAGGAAGTACAAAACCCTCAAGAGTGCAGGGGTGAGGTAGGGAGAATGGCCTCAGTCTGATACATGTAAGATGGGTGAGAAGAGGGAAGAAGACGCTAGTTCTGCAGCTTGAATAACTGGGTAGAAAAGTTTAATTCCTGGGACCCTGAGGAATAGCTCAGTGGTTCATCCTGCCTTGCATGCCAATGGTCACAAATTCAATCCCTGATCATGGCAGCTTCGCTGTTTGAAACCCTCGACGCTCTGCTGCGTGTGACCTCCAACTCTGCAAATGGTATCTGACAACACCAAAGCATGGTGTATGCGGGCACCAAAACAAAGGGGGTGTGACCCTGAGCAAGCACTGCAGGCAAAATTTATGTGATCACCACAGATAGGAAGTGGGACCCCTGGCAAGCAAGTGTGAGCACACCACAGCGAACCCCGCGGGCACTATCATGAGAATGTGTGTGACTCAACTAGAGAGTGTGTTCCTGCTGTAGGGATACATACAAGCACTTCCAAGTAAACGGAGTACCCATGTGGGAGAGCACTGCTGGCCGGAGCAAGAGCAGTACCGTCTGCTGTGCAGCCCGAGCCCCACAGCCAGGCAGATGTGCAAGCCTATTATTACAACACCAACAACGGCAAGGGGAGGATGGGAGGGCATTTATTTTTTATTTTATTTTTTTGCTTTTTGGGTCACACCTGGCGATGCACAGGGGTTACTCCTGGCTCTGCACTCAGGAATTACTCCTGGTGGTCCTCGGGGGATCATATGGGATGCTGGGAATCGAACCTGGGTTGGCTGTGTGCAAGGCAAATGCCCTACCTGCTGTGCTATCGCTCCACAGCCCCAGATTGGAGGGAATTTAAAAAGAAAGAAAGACAATTACAAAGATGGATGAGGCTAGAGAAGATAGTTTTAGGGTCAAAGATGAGAAAAAAAAACATTTAAAAACCCATGCTCAGTGCTTAGGACAGAGGACAAACTCATACATAGAAATTATTGATCTGTCTTCTAGAAAACAGTTGGGGATAATAACTGTTCTGTCCCCAAATATAGTACGAAAGCATGAAAGCATGAAAGAAGAAAAGGGTTCTGAAACAAACGGAGGGCACAGGAGTCTGTGAAATACACCCAAGTGAGAGCTCTGCTCAAATGGGAACATATAAAGGAAAACAAGTACAAGCCAGTCAAGAAACTGGTTTATTGGGAAGCCAGCTAATCGGGTCTAACCACTTCCCTGAAACAACAGCAATAAAACCACATCAAAACATAAAGTACAGTGCTTCACATTTAAAGCTTTTATTTTGAAAAATAAAATACAAAAGTCATTAAGTTGTAAATGTAGACAGTCATTCCTCAGCTTCTCAGAAACAATGCAATGATTTAAATAAGATATTTCATATTATCCACATCAATACATGGAAGCAGGTGCAAGTGTTTGACAAAACATTAGAACAGGTACAGACAACCGCCAAATTTTCCTTAAAGAATTCTGTTTTTCAATGGACCCGTTGGAAACAAACGTTTGGAATCCAGTAAAAAAGATGAGGACTACAGCGGTCTCCACAGAAAGCACACGTCGCCTGGGGACGCCTTGCCCACGGGGATGTGCAGGGGGTCAGGGTCAAGAGCTGGAGAAGCAGATCAGCAGGAAGGCCTGCGGGGGTCCCCTCCGCACCCCACCCTCTCGGGAGGGGACTGGCACTGGAACGGGGGTCTCGGTGCGCACACACTCCGCTGAGCTGGGAAGGGAGCCAGGCCGCGAAATCTGTCCTCTGTGCCAAGGTGCTGGTCTTCTCTAGGGAGACAAACAGGAAGTTGTTAGCGGTGTGCAGCACCGTCCACTCTCGGGCGTCCTGCCCAGTGGCCACTCAGCCCATCAGGGTCCCTTGGCTCATTTTGCGTCCATAAGCAAAAGCAGTGGATGCGTACTACAAGGGCTCTGTTGCCCGTCTGCATTTCTCAGGAGAACACCACAAATGACAGTGCACTCTGCCTCTACCAGGATGACATTTATAAAAGAACTGATGAAAGCACGCGCTGTGGTGTTTGTGTGTGTGTGTGTGTGTGTGTGTGTGTGTGTGTGTTTGGGAGGGAATTTATCCATAGGTTTTAAAAGTATTTCAGATAAATCAAATTATCTAAAGCCTGACAACTGCTCTTACACTGGCAAGCTCAGAAAATAGATCAAATAGTCAGCATTTGCTCCTGAGCAAATGCATCCTGAGACATACTACTATAGCTCACTTCCATCAATACTTCCGACATGGCATAGCCATATTCATATGCTTTTTGTTTTTCTTTTTGGGCCATACCCAGTGATGCTCAGGGAATACTCCTGGCTCTGCACTCGGGAATTACTCCTGGCGATGCTTGGGGGACCATATGGGATGCCGGGGATTGAGCCCAGGTCTGCTGTGTGCAAGGCAAATGCCCTAACAGCTGCACTATCGTTCTGGCCCCTCACATGCTTTTTGTATCTATAATCCACAAACACACAGAAAGTCTAGATATCTGTTATTCAAATTATTAAATCGCATCTTCCGTAAGTATAACAGGAATAACACCACCTATTTATCAGGAGACTTTTAAAATGAAATAATATAGGGGGCTGGAGTGATAGCACAGTGGGCAGGGCAATTGCCTTGCACGAGGCCAACCCGGGTTCGATTCCCAGCATCCCATATGGTCCCCTGAGAACCACCAGGAGCAATTCCTGAGTGCAGAACCAAGAGTAACCCCTGTGCATCACTGGGTGTGACCCAAAAAAGAAAAAAAAAAGAAATAATATATATCATAGATATTATGTATATTACATAGTATGACTTATATATAACATAAGCTATCTATTGGAGTATATAATATACATTTCTTATATATATTTATACTCCATAATATATTTTCTATTTCCTATAAATATAAAATATATAACTTTATAATTTATACTTTCATATTTACATTTTATATAAATATACAACATGTAAGTGCTGGAGCAATAGCACAGTGGGTAGGGCGTTTGCCTTGCATGCGGCCAACCCAGGTTCGATTCCTCCGCCCCTCTCGGAGAGCCCGGCAAGCTACCGAGAGTATCTCTCCTGCACGGCAGAGCCTGGCAAGCTCCCCGTGGCATATTCAACATGCCAAAAACAGTAACAACAAGTCTCACAATGGAGACATTACTGGTGCTCGCTCAAGCAAATCAATAAACAATGGGAGGATAGTGCTATAGTATTACAGCACTGCACTGTAGCATTGTCCTCCCATTGTTCATCCATTTGCTCGAGCAGGCCCAGTAACGTCTCCATTGTGAGACTTGTTGTTAATGTGTTTGGCATATAGAATATGTCACAGGTAGCTGGCCAGTATGGGCGAGATACTCTTGGTAGCTTCCCGGGCTCTCCGAGAGGGGCAGAGGAATCAAACCTGGGTCCGCTGGGTCACCATGTGTAAGGCAAATGCCCTACCCGCTGTGCTATCACTCCAGCCCACTATAGTGCTATACAACATATAATTTTGGTATTTTGTGCCTGGTATGGAGTCTGCATTTGTTAATATCCTATTACGTAAAATAAGGATAAAACCAGCAAGCAAAAGTATAAGAAGAAAATCAGACAGTGGGGCTGAAGTGATGAATGTACATTTGCCTCAGATGTGGCCAATCCGGGTTCAATTCCCAGCATCCCATATAGTCTTCCAAGCATGGCTAGGGGTGATTCTGAGCACAGAGCTAGGAGTAACCCCTGAGCATCACTGGGTGTGGCCCCAAAACAAACAAACAAACAAACAAAAAAGGAAAATCAGACAGAAAAAAATTTTCAAGTTACTATTTGCCCAAAACTATATCTGGTACTTTATATGAATGATCTCATTTAATACTCCAAACAGTGCTTCAATATAATAGTAATATTTTAGTAAAATATTTAACTTAGAATGAGTGTAATATTTTAAAACTAAACTTTGATTGAGAGAAGCTTGAAGAAATTGCTTAAACATACGGTTTGTAAACACAGAGCTAGAATTGGAGCCCAGCGGTTTTTCAGAGAGAAGGCACTTCCCCTTGCTAGCAGTGCAACTCACTCTTGACACAAGTGCTTCATTTGATGTTTGTTGATTGGATAAATATGGCTAATTGATTCAGGCCTTACATCATGATCACGATCATGACCATCCTGTTATTCGTCGATTGCCTCGAGCAGGCCCCAGTAATGCCTCCTTCATCCTAGCCCTGAGATTTTTAAGAAAGTGCTATATTCAAGGCTCTTTAGGAGAATGAGACCCATCATTGTTACTGGTATTTGGCATATTGGGTACGCCACGGGGAGTTTGCCAGACTCTGCCGTATGGGCAGGTTACATTCGGTAGCCTGCCAGTTTGTCCAAAGTAGGAATGAGATAATAAGATGTCGCGCGGCTGCAAATGCGGCCACGCGCTTCCGGGAGGTGGGTTTTATAGTCTCTGAGTCTTGGCCGTTGATGGGATTACACAGTGCCAGGGGGCCAGTTGGTGGGTGTGACCCCTACCTACTGGAATTTGGAGGATCTGGGTGGAGGATGCTCAGCCCTGATCCGAGTAGGCTTGGAGATCTCAGCCCCGGGACCCGCATGCCTTTGTTCCTCTGCCGGTACCTTCATGTGTGCGGAGAGTAGTCTCAGCATGGTGGTGGCTGGTTCTTACATAGGGGCCTTACATAGGTGGGCAAAATTCAAATTTCGAGTGAAAGCTGTGGTGTGATCAAAACAATAAAGTGTGAGAGAGGGGGATGAGCCCTGAGCAGCTCCATCAGAGACTGGGATTTAGAGAGAAACCCATTAGTTGAGTAGCATTCCAGGGCATGTATCTATTACTCAGATATATATGGTTTGGCTGATCTAGTCCACATGGCAGCTCTCAGCTACCAAGAGACCAAATAGGTTACAAACCTGACATCATAATACATTAAATATATTAAGGGCAGACTTGGGGTAAAAAACCCAACCCACCTGTTGTGGGTGGCATATGTGTTTCGAGAAGGGTGTCTGCCTCTTCCCTCTCTACCCACCCTGGGCACCCAGGGAAGTGTCTGGAGAGGGCCCGGGGTTATGGGAGTCTGCAGGAGCACCTGCACGGCACAGACCTGATGTCTCGCCTGGTGGCACGTGTTCTGTACAGCTCGGGAAATGGTCCCTGCCACCTAATTTCTCTGGGAGCTGTGGAACCCAGACTAGAAAGAGGTACTGCTCTTTGTAGAAAAGAAAAGTCAGTCCTAAATCTTATTCAGTCTTTACCAGGAATATCACCTTCCCTCACAGAGAAGAATTTCAGGAGGAAATGAACCGCGAAGTGAAAACAGATTTATTTAGAAATTATGAGGAAGGAGAGAGATAGAGAGTGACGCACACAAGCGAGGTCATGGGTTTCTCTGGAGGGGAGAGCTAAGAATACACATCTCAGAGGGCGTTAGGGGCCACCCCCCACCTCCACTCGGGAAGCCCCCGCTTGCTTTTTTCAGAGTTGGTTTGTAGGTTTTTCTCCCCAACTGTCCCCATGTGGCACTTTCTATGAAGATGAGTCCATTAATAATTCAAGGGAAAGAACCTGAATTTTTGGGTGTCCACCTTCATCCCTTACCACAACCCTTTGTTCCTGCCGGAGTGTCTCTCCAGAGTGGAGTCCAGCCTTCTCTGGGCCAGTTCTGGTGCCAGTTCCAGTTAAGGGTCTTATGAGGCCTCAGTTCCCGCGTCCATAAAGTGGGTCTGGCCATCAAGCTTTTTGCTACTTTAAGGCTAGTGACAGAGGAACTTGAAATCCCAACATGTTTTTTCACTTCCAGGCTGGAGCAAGAAGAGCACAGCGGGTAGGACTCTAATAGCACCCAGGCCTGATCCCTGGCACCCCAGGTGGTACCCTGAGCCTTGCCAAAAGTGATTCCTGAGAGCAGAGCCAAAAGCAAGCAACAAGCAAGCAAAACCCTCACTGCCAGCCCTTCAATCCCTCTCCAACCCTCCCAATCTACATGCCGCCTTCAAACCCACAGGAATATCAGCGTAAAATGATTAGTGTAACAAATACTCGGAGAAGGTAGCAGAGATCATGGAAAGAACCCATCTAGAAGTCAGAAGACACATTCTTTGGGCCTTCTGGGCGACCTTGACCAACCCGTCACCTGTTCTGTTTAGGATCTGTTTTCTTTTCTTTTTTTTTTTAAACTATAGTTTTTATTTTATTATTTCTTTATTTCTTTATTTTGCTTTTGGGGTCACACCCAGCAATGCACAGGGGTTACTCCTGGCTCATGCATTCAGGAATTAATCCTGGCGGTGCTCAGGGGATGCTGGGAATCAAACCCTGGTCAGCCGCGTGCAAGGCAAATGCCCTACCCGCTGTGCTATCGCTCCAGCCCCAGAATCTGTTTTCCTACCAGCAAACTGACGGGGTGGGCTTGAAAGTCTCCAGGCTTTATTTTCTACATAAAATATTTCATCATTTTAAACTCTTCCTCATATTGAAAAATAACAGGATCAGGCTTTTTGCCCACATTATTATGATTAATTCGTACCACCACTCGTACACTTTACAGATGAAGAAACTAAGATACAGAGAAGTCGATTAAATTGTTAAATCCCACAAAGAGCTCAGATCTCCTCCAGGCAGACTCACGAGAGTTTCCCATGAGAACTTGGGAATTCCAGCCTGGCCTCTCATAAAGAACTCAGGCATGAAATCCCCAAGACCTAGCAATACTCCCCACTCCAGACCCCAGTTCTTACCTCATATATGAAAGAGGTTCCTGGCTCTGCTACTCCACTTGCTCAGTCTGTTAGAAAACAAAAGATGTCTTATAAGTCTTTTTTTTCCCTTATTTTTCTTTTTATAAGTCTTATAGCCCTCGAAGCTGGTGAGCATGCGATGTGCCTGCTAGTGCTGACGCATTAGCCGTAACCTTCAGGCTCTGATTATACTTTCTGATGAGTCCACTCTGCTACTATTGTGTTAAGAAGAATCTGTCGCAGGTTTCTGGTAGGGAATCCTTGGAAAATTTCGTGCAACAGGAGTACCTTTGTTGTCCATGAGTCCTGTGGATCAGACCTGAGTTTATGTTAAGAGATGGGGAAGAGTAGGGACAGGGACTTGTCACTGAGAAACTGCCAGTGGCTTTGAACTAGCTCGAACACCAGCTAGGGGACAGAACTGAATTTGGTTACAGGGACATTAATCCATCAATCACATCTTTGTGATGAACTGGACCCCCATAAAAACTCTAGATGTCTAGTTTCAGTGGCACTTGCTGGTTGGTGAACACAGCAAGGTGCTAGATACAAGGGAGATGTATCCTGACCCCATAGGGAGTGAGCAGAGGATCTCCGTGTGAGTTCCTCCCAGCCTTGCCCCATGTACTAGTTCAACGGTCCGGTCTTGATTTATATCCTTTATAATAAACCTGTAACCTAAGTACAGTCTTATCTGAGTTCTGTGAGCTCTTCCTGTTACATGTCAAACAGGTTCTGTGGGTTTCCGTTTTCTCTTACCCCTTCCCCACCTTTTAAAGGTAAGGCTGTCCAGGCACGTGCTTTAAAATGTTTTTCATAAACCTGTTTACAAGTCGCTCAGAGCCTGTCTTGCCTACAGGTCCAAAGGCCAGCGATGATAACCAAGGCAAGAAACCAGTGGTTTTCAATCTTCCTACACTTGCAGACCAGCTTTAAAAAACATTACTTAGGGGCTGGAGCGATAGCATAGAGGTAGGGCGTTGGTCTTCCACACAGCCCACCAGCATCCCATATGGTCCTCGGAGCACCGCCAGGAGTAATTTCTGTATGCAGAGCCAGGAGTAACCCCTATGCATCGCCGGGTGTGACCCAAAAAGAAACAAAAATTATTTAGCACAGAGTCAGGAATAAGCCCTGAGTCTTGCAGGGTGTGGCCCCAACCCCCTGTGTTGTCTGAGACCCTCCCCACCGCCCCCTCACTCCCAAAGACATTGTTTATCAAGGCATCTTCCAGAATCCAGTCTTTTCAAATTAAAAGTTAAATAAGTTAAAGTCTGCTATGTTCCTCTTCTAAATATGCATGTGAGGCATTAAGTGAGACTATCAAAAAAAGGGACCTGAAGTGCCTATTGAGTATTGAGGCTTTTGCTGACTTTTCTGTCATCTTTCCTTCACTGAATTGCTAAAATTCTCTATATCTTATAGATATATCTTTTGTTTTGAACATTTTCTCATTTGTTTTCATTTGTGATGCTTTTTGAAAATAATTCTCAGTTTTTGGCTGTAGCTGTGGTCCAGCAGGTCGAGTGTTTGTTTTGCACACTTGGACCTATGTGGGGTCCTTGGAACCCCGTGTAGTCTCCCAAGCTCATCAGGAGCGATCCCTGAGCTGGTTACTGGTTCAGGAGTAAGCGCTGAACACCATTGGTGTAGCCTCAAAACAAAACCAAAATAATAATTTAAAAAAAATCCTCAAATTTAATGTAAGCCAAGTTAATCTATTTTAATTAATAATTAGCATTTTTTAGAATTTACTTGGCTGGAGCGACAGCACAGCAGGTAGGGCGTTTGCCTTGCACGCGGCCGAACTGGGTTCGATTCCGTCCCTCTTAGAGAGCCCAGCAAGCTACCAAGAGTATCCTGCTCGCATGGCAGAGCCTGGCAAGCTCCCCATGGCATATTCAATATGCCAAAAACAGTAACAAGTCTCACAATGGAGATGTTACTGGTGCCTGCTTGAACAAATCGATGAACAACGGGACAACAGTGCTACAGTGCTACTTAAAAAAAAATCCTTCCTTCTTAAGGTAATGAAGATACTGTCTTCTAAAAACTTGATTATAATCTGCCTGAAAAAGATTTTTGTTATAGCTGTGAATTAGGGACGTCCCATTTGTTTTACTTTTTGGATCATATCCGGCAATGCACAGGAGTTATTCCTGGCTCATGCATTCAGGAAATATTCCCGGTGGTGCTTGGGGGACCATAAGGGGTGCTGCGAATAGAACCCGGGTCGACCGTGTGCAAGGCAAACGCCCTACCTGTTGTGCTATGGCTCCAGCTCCCCCCCACATTTGTTTTAGTAGCTAATTCCCTTTCTTGAATCTTTCAGACTTAGCACTTGGATTTGACAGTCATTTAGGACTCTGTCTTTTGTGTTATTCTCTGACTCCTACTGCCTCAGCTTGGAAGTGACAACTTCTCCAGGAATCCTCCCAGCTTTTGAAGTGGGCTTTAGGCCAATGTTTTCTCTTATGTGCCAAAGTTGATCACGGTCTTTTGTTCTGATTTTTGTTTTCTGGGCCACACCTGGTTATTTTCAGGGGCTACTCCTGGCTCTATACTCCAGGGACCAGGCAGGGCTAGAGATGTCTGGCCTACATTAAAATACACTGACTTACTGGTGGAGGGATGGGTACTTGATCATTGTATAACGGAAACCCAAGCACCAAAATTTGTAAGTCAATAATTGTACCTCATGGTGTTTCACTAATAAAAATTTTTAAAAAATACACTGACTTATTCCATGGTTTTTTTTTTTTAAATTTTGCTCGAGCGGGCCCAGTAACGTGTCCATTGGAGACTTTGTTGTTACTGTGTCTGGCATATCGAATACTCTCGGTAGCTTGCCGGGCTCTCCGAGAGGGGCGGAGGAATCGAACTCGGGTCGGCCATGTTGGCCGCTTGTAAGGTGAATGCCCTACCGCTCTGCTATCGCTCCTTCTACCAAGCTTCTATTATGGGTAAGAAATTAGAATAAGAACCTCAGGAGTTAAAGAACAAAGTCTTAAGAAACATCTGTATTAAAAACCAAGATTGTACCAGAAAGAGAGCTCATCAGGCTGAGTTTCTTTGTGTGTAGGAGGCCCAGCTTAAATTCTCAGTACCAGAACATCTATGAGAGCAACCTCTCCGGCACTGGCAGGTATGGCCCACAAACAAATAAAAAAAAAATATATATATATATATATGCCAATGAGAATACGCCTAGGAAATGGTTAGAAATTTATCAGTACTCTGTCAATTACTGATGTCGGACTGTTCCAGGCAAGGGTCTGGGAGGTGGAGCTTCAATTTTCAATGGTGTGAGTCAGAGCATCTCTTAGAGAGCTAAGGCCTTACTCTGGGTGCCGCAGACACTATGACTTAGGGTCTGGTACATGGTAGTTTTCCTCATCAACCCATATCTGGGACATTTTAAATTTACTTATTTCTGTCACATCTGGCAGTACTTGGGGACCACTCCTGGCTTGGTGTCCCAGGGTCTTGGTGGAGCTCAGGGTATTGAACCTGGGGTCCATACGTGAACCTCGCGCTCAGCGTTTTGAGCTGTCTCCCAGGTTCCTAGAACATTTTTCAGAAACCCATTTCAGTACTAAGTCTTTATTTCCTCATTGATAAGCTAATCACTGACAGCAGCAGTCTCCAGGCACTGTGTCCGACCTGGGATTAGTGATTTTCCCCTTGCACTGTGTTAGAGAGGGAAGCTGCTGCTGCTGGACTCATGGGGTAGATGCCACCCTCCCCCGCCCCCCGACCTTCCCACACAGATGATGCTCAGAGCAAAATACTCTGCTACTCTAGGCTTATTCCTACCTCTACTTCTCTTCAACTCAAGAAGCAATATGGGAATCTGAGTGAGAGTATGACAATAAGTATGTCTTTTGGATCAGAATTTAGGTTATTAAATGTAAAAGTACAAGCTTCAATGGTTATCATCCTTTCTCAACTTGGGGGATTTCCTAATAGAGACCCAGTTACAATGACTATAATACACTCCCAAGTTTTCTAGGCTCTAAGTGAGAACCGTTAGGCAGTCAAGGATAGCTATGTAATAAGAACAAGTGGCAACAATACATTTTTAATTTCAAGGTAAATACCGAGGTTGAAGTGGACTCACCATGGTGATGCCTACCTATGTGTGAGACCTCAAGTCATCGCATTTTATTGAATAATTTATACTTTCCTAGGTTTAGAAGACACTGAGCTCTCTGAAATTAAGACTGTCAAATTATTGTTAAAGCCAGCAATTATCAGGGACTGGGGAGGTAACTCAGTGGTAGAGTACTTGCCTGGGTTTGATTCCTGGCACTGCAAAGACAAGGCAAGACCACACCAAACTAAATGAAACCCCTTACCCCCCTCCAAAAAAAATCACCATTGCCAGATATCAGTCTTTCTGCCACCACACATATCTTTCTCTTTTTAAAGCAAGACGACCTCCAGGGCCTGGAATGGGCTCATGTGGGCAGGGTGTGCACC
Organism: Sorex fumeus; assembly: GCF_029834395.1. Taxonomy (NCBI): domain Eukaryota; kingdom Metazoa; phylum Chordata; class Mammalia; order Eulipotyphla; family Soricidae; genus Sorex; species Sorex fumeus. The sequence continues at coordinate 5,269,306 of NW_026606183.1, forward strand.
TCCACGGGTGAGTCCTGACTCAGGGGCCTCGAGGGGAAGCAGCAGGAAGCAGATACAGTACCTGAGGTTTTTCTTTAAGAAATTCAGGTAGTTGAAATTCTCCTTTATAGACCTGCAGGGAGGAAAAAAAAAAGCCACAAGTGAGTTGAAGAAAACAGATTGTGCCAGAAGGGGGCAGGATGCCAGCTGTGCCCACAGCGCTGGGCTGACTTCACCTGTGTTTGTGGGGAAGCCCCAGGAGGCCAGAGCCAGCCAGGGGTGGAAGCCCCGTTTCTCCAACCTTCCCGATTCACATCTACACAGCTGCTCCCAGATGTGGTCAGGCTGAAAGTCCAGGGTACCCAAAGAAGACAAGGGAAGCTTCTGAGGCCAGAGGGATAGCCCGGGGGTCAAGGTGCTTTTCGTGCAGGAGAGAAAGAAGAAAGGTGACTGCCATAAAGGCAGGTGTGGGGGTCACAGTGAAGGGTTGTGGGAGGGAAGCTGGGGACACTGGTGGTGGGAAAGGCACACAGCTGGAGGGATGGGTGTTAGGACACCATTTGACTGAAACCCAATCAGGAATAGCTTTGTGATGGTTGATCTCACAATGATTCAACATATACATAAAATCACATACATATTACGTATTATCACATATATAATAAATATTTATTATCTATATACGTATATGATCACTTGATCACTTGACATCTGGTTACCCATTGATTCGCTTGAGCAGGTGCCAGTAACGTCTCCATTTATCCCTGTTGTGTGCTAGTGTAGCCCAATGGCATCTGCTCGCTCCAGGAACACGAAGGGCCTCAAACCATTTGTTCCAAGATCTTGACAAAGAAGTCTGACCATCTCGTAGGTGGGCAGCCATGCGTTCTTTAGACGTCCCGTGGAATCCAGTCGGTAATGGCTCTAGTCCAGTGGTTGTCTTCAAATCTCATTATGTGTCCAGCCCATCTGATTTTTGATGCCTTGGCAAACGAGACAGTGTCCCTGATTCTCGATCATCAATAGAGGTTGAAACACCGGATTCCTTCTCTCACTTGAGTGAAGTGTAATATTCCAAGCATGGCTCTTACAGTTCCTCTTTAGGAGACCCGAATAGTGTTCTCATCCTGCTTTTGTAGGACCCAGTTCTCTGAGGCGTATGTTAATGCAGGAAGAACGGTGGAGTCAAAGAGATCTGCCCGGAGTCAGAGGTTCTTCGTCCTCTTAGCTATTTCTTCGATGCTCTTGAAAGCATTCCTTGCAGCTCTCTTTCTCCTGTGCAGCTCAAGGGCCAGTTCATTCATCATGTTGAGTTCTCGGCCTAGGTACACATAACAGCTGCATTCAGAGATGTTCGTTCTGTTGAGAGCGAATGGAACATCAGGAATGAGTCCCTTTCTCATAAACATTGTCTTTGTGAGATTCAGCTGCAGTCCAATCTTTCCACACTCATGGTCCAAGTCGGCCAACATTTGTGCCGCTTGGCTAATGTTTGGTGTTATTAGAACGATGTCATCAGCGAAGGGGAGATGGTGCAATTGCTGACCGTCTATCTTCACTCCCATTCCTTCCCATTCCAGTTGTCGCATGACGTTCTCGAAAGTGGCACTGAAGAGTTTCAGTGAAATGGTATCACCCTGCCGAACCCCTCTCTTTACATTGATGATCACTTCCTTGTAGAATGGTGAGATCCTGGTGGTGAATCTGCAATACAGGTCACGGAGGATCCTGATGTATTGAGTTTGAATGCCCTCTTTGGCTAGGGCTTTGATGACCGCTTCTGTCTCAACAGAATCAAAGGCCTGATGTATGATATACATCATATATAATATAATATATAATCATGTATATATACGGCTCCAGGTACATCTCTTCGACTCCACCGTTCTCCCTGCACTAATATATACCTCAGAGACCTGGGTCCTATGAAAACAGGATGAGAATGCTATTTGGGTCTCCCAAAGAGGAATTGAAAAACTATGCTTGGAGTATCACGCTTCACTCAAGTGAGAGAAGGAATCCGGAGTTCCGAAATCCGTTGACGATCAAAGATCAGGAACACTGCCTCGTTTGCCAAGGCATCGAAAATCAGATGAGGTGGACACGTAATGCGATTTGAAGATGACTGCTGGACTAGAGCCATTACCGACTGGATTCCACCTGACGTCAAAAGAACGCATAGCCGCCCACCTACAAGATGGTCAGATTTCTTCGTCAAGACCCTGAACCAATGGCTTGAGGCTCTTTGTGTTCCTGTAGCAAGCAGATGCCATTGGGCTACACTAGCATGTGACAGGGACGAATGGAGACGTTACTGGCACCCGCTCAAGCAATCAATGAGTAACAGGATGTCAAGTGATCAATGATCATATATATATAATAAAAAATCTTAAAAAAAAGAATCCCTGGAAGGGGTTCCTGGACCTCCTAAGTACTGTTTAGAAGCCAAGCTCCTCCCAATTTCCTTTTGGATTCTCCACTCTTAAAACTCTGAATTCAAGCCATCTTTTCTCAAATTAACCCTGCATCATATCGATTTAAATATTAAATAGTTCTTAAAATAATACATGACCATAAAATTTTGTTGTTTTTTTTTGTTTTGTTTTGTTTTGTTTTGGTTTTTGGGCTATACCTGGCGATGCTCAGGGCTTACTCCTGGCGGTGCTTGGGGGACCCTATGGGATGTCATGATTTAACCTTGGTTGGCTGCATGCAAGGAAAGCGCCCTATGCACTGTGCAATCTCCCTCTCTGCACAATTCATGTGTGCAGTTGTTGGGCACACCCAATGGTGCTCAGGGCTTACTCCTGGCTCTGTGTTCTAGGATCACTCCTGATTGTGCTCAGGGAATCATACATGGTGCCAGGGATCAAAGCCAGGTCAGCTGCATGCAAGGAAAATCAGCTGTACAATGGCTCTGACCCTTTTTCTTTCTTTTTTTTTCTTTTGCTTTTTGGGTCACACCCGGCGATGCACAGGGGTTACTCCTAGCTCATGCCCTCAGAGATTACTCCTGGCGGTGCTCAGGGGACTATATGGGATGCTGGGAATCGAACCTGGGTTGGCCATGTGCAAGGCAAACATCCTACCCGCTGGGGTATTGGTCCAGCCTCCCCCCCTTTTTCTTTCTTTCCCTCCTTCCTTTCCTCCCTTCCTTCTTCACAAAACACAAAAGTCAGTTCTGCAGCAAAAAAACTATGACTTGAAGGCTTAGATGATCTTTTTTTACAGCAATAATTTTTTTTCTTTTTTGGGTCACACCTGGCAATGCACAGGGGTTATTCCTGGTTCATACACTCAGGAATTACCCTGGCGGTGCTCAGGGGACCATATGGGATGTTGGGAATTGAATCCAGGTCAATCATGTGCAAGGCAAATGCCCTACCCGCTGTGCTATCATTCCAGCCCACTTACAACAATAATTTTATTTATTTTTAGCTCCCAAGCAGTGCTCAGGAGGCATGGATACTACTACTGGCAAAACTTGGCCAACTAGTTCAATGTTCAAATGTCCACTGAACACTGGACAGTTCAGTATTAGGGCCCAAGGATGTAGTGCTTGGTCCTGTGATGCTGGTGGTACTGTGGGATATCTCCCACAACAGTGTGGGGGATAAAACTCGAGACTTGCACATTCTAGGCATATGCTCTAGCACCTGAATCATAACCCTGGCCTTATGTTGACTTTGTTTCTTTCAGCAAAACTTCTACTTGTTTTTGGGTACAGAGGGAAAGAGAGCTATCAGATGAGCTTGCTCATATATAAGAATATAAGAAATGTATCTTTCTGTGCTTAGGGTTTACTCTGGTTCTATGGTCATAGATCACTCTTGGTGGGACCTGAGGACATTACAGGGTGCTCGGGACTGAACTAGAGCCAGCTGCATGCAAGGCAAGCACCCTATCTGCTGTACTTCTCTCAGACACCCACAATCAATTTAATTGAGTATAGGCATACAATGTCATTGTACCACACCCATCACCAAAGTGACATCCCTTTCTTCACTGTCCCTTCTTGTTCCCTCACCCATTATCACTTAACGGGTTCAGTTCAATAGGCAGAATCTCGGGGTTTATTCTCATTGGCCCTTACTTTGCTTCTTATTATTTAAAATATTATTTTAGCAACAGTACCAGTATTATTACTTTATACTTGCAGTGCCGCTCTGCCACCAGAGTCCCGGAATCCCTCCACCATTAACCCACTGTCCCCCTCCCCACCCCTCAGCACTCTCAGATTATAGTTCTATTGAGTGTACCTTGCTTTGTTCTCTTATATTCCATATGAGCAAGATCATCTAATGTCTCTCTTCCTCTCTGATCACTTCATTCATTTTTTTTTTTTGCTTTTTGGGTCACACTTGGCGGTGCACAGGCGTTACTCCTGGCTCTGCACTCAGGAGTTACTCCTGGCAATGCTCAGGGGACCATATCGGATGCTGGGAATCGAACCCGGGTTGGCCGCGTGCAAGGCAAACGCCCTATCCACTGTGCTATCTCTCCAGCCCCCCACTTAAATTTATCGTAACACCTTCAATTCCAAGTTGTAGCAACAAGCAAGATTTATCTTTCATAGCTGAGGGGTGGAGTGATAGCACAGGGGGTAGGGAGTTTGCCTTGCAAGCAGTCAACCCGGGTACAATTCTTCCGTCCCTCTAGGAGAGCCCGGCAAGCTAGGGAGAGTATCCCGCCCGCACGGAAAAGCCTGGCAAGCTACCTGTGACATATTTGATATGCCAAAAACAGTAAAAAGTCTCACAATGGAGATGTTATTGGTGCCTACTCAAGCAAACTGATGAACAATGGGAGGCCAATGCTACAGTACAGTGCTACAGCTGAGGGGTATTCACGTGTGCAGTTAATATATGTGTGTGTGTGTGTGTGTGTGTGTGTGTACATACATATGCCTCCATTTCTTTGGGGTGGGGTTTGGGCCACACCCAGTTGTGCTTAGGACTTACTCCTATGACAAGATTTTTAATCCATTGTGAGTCAGTCCTTCTGTATGGTGTGAGATATGGGGTCTAAATTTTTTTGCCTGTGGCTATCTAGTTTTCCAAGCACCATTAGACAAAGAGTCTCTCTCCATTTCATGTACTCAACCCCTCTGCTGTAAATCAATTGACCATATGTATAAGGGTTTACCTCTGTGGTCGATTCTAGTTCACTCACTGGAGAGTCTGTATTTGATCTAATACCATGTTGTTTTGATAATTATAATTTTGTAATAAATACTAAAGTTTGGGAATACAGTCTAGATTTTTTCCTTAGAATTGCTTTGGCTATTTGAGATGTTTTTAAGTTCCATACAAATTTGAGAATTATTTGATGTATATTCTTTACAATGCAATGGAAATTTTGGTAAGAACTGCATTGCAGGGCTAGAGTGATAGTCCAGCTGGGAGAACCGGAGCTGGGTTCGATCTCTGGCATCCCATATGATCCCCCAAGCACCACCAGGAGTAATTCCTGACTGCAGAGCCAGGAGTAATCCCTGAGCATTGAGCATTGCCAGATGTAACTCAAAAATCAAAAAAAAAAAAAAAAGAACGAGAAAAAGAACTGCATTGCATCTGTAAATAATTGTGGGTAAGATGGTCATTTTAATGTTGTTGATTCTTCCAATCCACAAATAATGTTTCCATTTTCTTCTGTTTTATTTCTTTCAGAAGTAATTTATACTTTTTACTAATTAGTTCTTTTGCCTACTTAAAAAAATTGATTCCTAGACTTTTCTCACATGATTATAAATGAGATAGGAGTTTTAAAATTTTATTTCTCTTCTACATTGTTAACTTGTAAAAACGCAACAGATTTATGTGCATTGGTTTTGTAGTCGCTACATAACTGTTTAAGTTTATTGTTTCTACAAGTTTTTTTGGGAAATAGTGAGGTAAGGAGGTAGGGAGGTTGGGCCACATATGGTAGTATTTGGAGCTACTCTCAGTTCTGTGCCAGGGTCATTTAGTTGAAGGGGGTTAGCTGCAAATAAGGCAAAAGAATTAACTCCTAGACTTCTCTCCACCTCTTTAGGAGTTTTTTTTTTAGTGGCATGTTTATAGTTTTCTATATGGCCTTTACAATACAACCCTAAATTCCTCAACCATGTTGCTCTTAATTGTAGTTAATAAATGGCTCACATATAGACTTTAAAGATTAATTATTTTGCTTTGGGGACACACCTGATGGTGTACAGGGAATACTCCTGGCAAGTACTCTATGGTCACGCAGGTTGTACTTGGTTGGGGGGGAGGGTTCCACAATGCTGGGGATAAAATTTGGGGCCCTCCCATATAAAACATACACTACAACCCTTTGAGCTATCTTCTTTTGGGGGGAGGGGGAGCATCCATCCAGCAATGCTTAGGAATTATTCCTGGCTCTGCACTCAGAAATTACTCCTGGAAGTCCTCAGTGGCCATGTGGGATTCTGCAGATTGAACCTGTGTCGGCTGTGTGCAAGGCAAGCATCCTACCTACTAGACTATCTCTTCAGCCCCTGAGCTATCTGAGCCAACAGACCTAATTTTTTTTGGTGGGGGAAAGGAAAAAGCGGGGTTTCAGGCCACATCCAGCACTGCTCAGGGCTTACTCCTGGCTCTGTACTCTTTCTTGGGAACCATGTGTGATGCCAGAGACTGAACCCAGATTGTCTGAGTACACGGTAAGCACCCTACCAGCAACACTATTGCTTTGCCCCCTCGCCCCCAAAGCTTCCTTATAGCTTCCAGGGTTTTGACTTTTTTCAGAACGTCAGAGAAGCTTTCTGATGAAGCTTTCTCAGGCAGGCTCCTTTCATTTAGCAAATAATGCATTTAAGGTTCCTCCCCATCTTTTTGTGGCTTGATAACTCAAGTCGCTTCCTTACAAAATCACTTAATAATGTTCCATTGCTTTGTTATCTAGCACTCTGTCTCATCATCTGTTGAACAACATACTGCTCCCTAGTTTTGGCAAAAAATGAACAAAAGCTGTTATCAACATTTGTATACAGACTCTGCATGAAGTTTTCAACATGACTTTGGTAACATGACTGCTAACATGACATGATCCTCTTTGAAACTTTGTAAGAAATCACCGAGAGCACTGTGAGGTTGGAGCACTCCTGACCCTGCACTCTTGGTCCTATACCACAGGCACTGATTGCTCCTTAATAAAAAGAAACAGAAAATATAGAAGAAACAGTCCAACTCAGCACTGTACCTTTCTGCATTCCCACAATCATTTAGTTCCAGTTACTGTTACTCCATATCCCGTTACTCCATATCTTCCTGAAGTAATATTTGTATTACACCGCATCCTCATAATCATACAGTATTGTCAGTGTTCTGGGTTTTGACCATTCTAAAAGGTGTAAGGTGGTATTTCATTGTTTTGATTTGCATTTCCCTAATGACATGTTCCTTTTCATATGTGTAGTTGCCATCAGAATATTTTCTTTAGCATGGTATTAAAGTTCCTGGACATTTTATTTATTTATTTAATTACTTTGGCTTTTTGGGTCACATCCATGATGCTCAGGGGATACTCCTGGCTCTGCACTCAGGAATTACTCCTGGCATTCCTTGAGGAACCAAATAGGATGCCGGGATGGAACCCGGGTTGGCCTCATGCGAAGGCCAACGCCCTCCCACTGTACTATTGCTCTGGCCCCTCCTTGGGCATTTTAAAATTGAGTTTCTTCTTAATTTTGAGTATTAAGAATTCCTTGAATATTCTGGAAGTCAATCCCTTAGCAGATAAGTTTTGCAAACACTTCCTCCCATAGTTTGTGACTTGTCTTTTTCTTTATTTACCAGGGTCTTTCAGTCTTCCTGAACGTAATATGCTACCTCCAGTTTTCTTTTATTAGGGGTAACCTTTATTTTTAATGTTTCCTTAATTTTTTCTTTCTCTTTTTTAAAATTTTTATTGGCGAAACACCATGAGTGTTTCACTAATAAAACACCATTAGTGAAACATCATGAGGTACAGCTGTAGACTTATAGTTGGTGCTTGTGTTTCAGTTATACAATGATCGAATACCCATCCCTCCACCAGTGCCCATTCTCCACCACCACTGATCCCAGTATCCCTCCCACCCAATGTTTCCTTAATTTTAAAGTGAGTTTCTTGTTAATATAAAACTGTTTTCTCTCCTTTTCTGACAACACTTTTGACATCTGTGTGTTTTCCTTCCTACCAAACAATTCTCACACTCATACCAGAGCTAACACAGTTGCAAGGGGCTGGAGCTATAGCACAGTGGGTAGGGCGTTTGCCTTGCACACAGCCGACCTGGGTTCCATTCCCAGCATCCCATATGGTCCCCGAACACCACCAGGGGTAATTCCTGAGTGCAGAGCCAGGAGTAACTCGCTGAGCATTGCTGGGTGTGACCCAAAAAGCAAACAAAACAAAACAAAACAAAACACAGTTGCGAACAGTCAAGGGCTTGGTCCCCCCAAAATGCCCTCTGCTTCAGACCCAGCTGCAAGACTTTTGACTGAGCAGCTATAAATCAAGGTTTCCCTCCTCAGGTCCCATTATTAAGTATAAATGATTCATAGAACTCAAGGAAACACTGTGTACTATGGCCAGTTTATTTGGACAGTTGCAAACACCAGGTGAAGAGATTCACAGGCTAGGTCTGGAAACATTCTGAGCACAGAAGCTTTTATCACTCCTGGCAGTGTTCAGGGCACATATGTGATGCTGCCATTTTGTTTCTGTGGAGCTGTGAGATGCATTACCTTCCCCACGCAGGAACATGTGCCAACTGGGACCTTCTCTGTGTCCTTCACTTTCACGAGGAGTTTCATATTTATGGAAGTTCCATTATATGGCATGACTGATTAAATCAGTGGTTGATTACCTGATCCATAGTCCTTCTCTCCTGGACATAGAGTAAGGGGCTAAAGATTCTTCCTATCCAAACACAGGGTTGATTCCTATGTCAACCAGTTTCAATCCTAAAGCTATGCAAGGAACTGGAGCAGTACAGTTCTTTCAGGAGGAACTCAGTTATACCTTTCTGATAGGTATGGTGTTGAGATGTATGGGTGGGAGAACTTTCAACAATAATTAGGTCCCAGGCTTTTAGAGAGTTCTCATGTCATGTCTGGGCACCTGCACAAGAGCTTCTCGGCTTCCTCTCTCAGGTGTAATTAATAAGTCAGAAAGAGGTAGAGTGGATATTTCCCTTAAATCTAACTTGACATCCACTTCTTCCTCCAGTTTCTGGAATAGTGGTTTGTCTTGTGACCTCAACTCTTGTTGAAACCCTCAATCTATTATTTCTCCATTAATAAAAAAATTACTGACTTTCAATTTTCAAAAGATTTTCAGTCTTTTGTTGAAGATGAGAGTGATGATAGGAAGAAGTCTTGTTACAACTTTAATTTGTATAGTTTTTATATGTTTAACTATGGCTAACATTTCTCATAATCGAGATGGTGGTGGGAAATGGGCACTGGTGGAGGGATGGGTATTTGATCATTGTATAATTGAAACCCAAGCACAAAATTTGTAAGTCTACAACTGTATCTCACGGAGTCTCACTAATAAAAATTTAAAAAAAAGATACTGTATTAAAAACTGCCAAATGATTTCCAACAGGATCAAACCTGTAGGATAATTTATCAGTTTAATTTTATCCCTCTTTACCAAAACATCTTTCTAGAAACCCCACAAACTTCTCTCTAGACTGCTTGTGCTTAAGCTCTCTAGCCCAACTGCTCCTCCCTCCTAGTCTTCCTCTCACTGCCCTTCACTGCCTCCTTCCTTCCATTTTGGGGCCACAACCCGCAGTGCTCAGAGGCCACTCCACGTTCTACGTTCAGGGGTCTCTCTGGCACTATCCAGGGAAACTTGTGGTGCCAGGGATCATGGAGCCTGGATCTCTGCATGCAAAGAAAGTGCTTAGTCTGCTGAACTGTCTCTCTGGCCTCGTTTCTGATTTTGATTTTCTGGGCTAGAGCAACAGCACAGCGGGTAGGGCATTTGCCATGCATGCGGTCGACCTGGGTTCAATTCCTCTGTCCCTCTCCGAGAGCCTGGCAAGCTACAGAGAGTATCCTGCGTGCACGGCAGAGCCGGCAAGCTCCCTGTGGTGTATTCGATATGCCAAAAACAGTAACAAGTATCACACTTTGTTGTGAGACGTTACTGGTGCTTGCTTGAGAAAATTGATGAACAACGGGAGGACAGTGCTACGGTGCTCCAGTTTACTCGCTCAGGTCTTCCCTCTCAGTTCATCCCCCCAACCCTACCCCACCCCACCCCTTTTTCCAAATGCAGTTCATTCTCCAGCAGTTCCTGAGAAAGGCTGTAGAAGGAGCAAATGTCTTGTGATTTTCCATGTCTGAAATTGTCATTATTTTATCCAGACACATTCAAAGTTTATCTGGATAAACCTAGAATCTAGGTACTCATCTTTTCGGAATTATGGCAATACTCCATTCTTCTTCCAGTCCCCCATGCTCTGTTGACAAGGCCAACACCGTTCAAATTCCTGGTCCTTTGTATGTGATATTTGTTTTCACTTAATAAACTTGAAGAATTCTCTTATTCTCTGGTGTTCCATAATCTTATAATAACAAGCTTTAATGAGGATTTTTTCTTCACTCATGATACTAGAAATGAATACTATTGTGTTCCTGGGAAATTTCTTAGATTACAAATTGGATAATTATCTGCTCATCATTTCCTCTTATTCTGGAATTCCAATTAGTTAAGATTAGATCATCTGAACTAAGCTTCTAAATTTCTAACAGGTTTTCTCTACTGATTTAATATCTCTTGTACTGAATAAAAATTTTGGTTCTAATGTTTTGATTTTTCCATTTAAAAAATTTTTACTTCTGAGATGTTTTTTATTGTGGTCTAAAAAAATAAGATCTGTTCCCTCACCTGATCATTACAACAAAGACATTAATGAAAAAATAAAATATGTGGTATAAGGTCAAACAAAAAGCACAGCTAAGAAAACCATCAACAAAATGAAGTCAATCTAAATAATGGAAGGAAGTATTTGCAAATTGAGTATCTGACAAGGAAACTAACATCCAAGTACAACGATCTCATACAAAATAACAATCTGATTTTTTTTAAAGGGAAGAACTGAACATATATTTTTTCATAGATAATTTGCAGAAAGCCATCAGGTGAAAAGAAGCACAGCATTATCTAGGGAAATACAAATCAAAAATCACAATTAAAGATCTATCACCTCACATTACTTCGGATGATTGTTTAATTTCATTTTTGGATTTTGGGCCACACCTGGCAATGCTCCGGGATTACTCCTTGCTCTGTACTCAGAAATAACTCCTGGTAGTGCTCAAGGGACCATATAGGATGCCAGGGATTGAACCTGGGTCAATGGCATGCAAGGCAACCCTTACCTGTTGTACTATCTCTCCAAACCCAGAATGATTGCTTTTACTTTTATTTTTAGGTTTTTGGACCAGACTCAGTAATGCTCAGAGGTTATTCCTGGCTCTGTGCTCTGGAATTACTCCTGGTCAACTCGGTGTGGGGAGGGGCATATTTGGGAAGACGGAGTCAAACTCGGATTGGCAGCATGCAAAGCAAACACCCTACCCACTGTACTATCTCTCCAGCCCAAGAATGATTGTTTTTAAAAGACAAAGAACAAATTTGGATAACGATGTGGAGAAAATAGCAATGTAAATTGTGTAGCCACTAGGGAAAATAGTATGACGTTTCCTCAAAAAGTTAAAAATAGAAATGATAGCACAGCAGACAAGGTGTTTGCCTTGCATGCTGGGGACCCAGGTTTGATCCCCTAATACCATATAGTATGAGCACTGTGAGGAGTGATTTCCATGTGCAGAGCCAGAAGTAACCCCCGAGTATCACCAGGTGTGTTCCCTCACCAAAGGGGGAAGAAAAAGAACTAACATATAATAAAGAAAAGAGTATCACTGTCTTAGAGGCATTTGTACTCCAATGTTCACGACAGATTATTCAGAAGAGACAGCCAAGACATGGAAACAATCCATCAGCTGATGAGTGGGTAAAAGAAAATCTCTTACTGTGAGTCTTTCTATAGTTTATAAATGAGAGAAAAGGTATAAACAAAATGCTACAGAAAGGGCAATTATACAGTCCTAACACAAAGCAAAAAGCCCATAGATATGTTCTTTCAATTTGGTAACAATAACGTATGTTGGTGAATGCTCCTATTCTTAGTTATGTTGCTGGAGCAGTATCTGCAATTTTCAAAAAAACAGAAGCAGAGCAGCAAAAAAAAAAAAACCAAAATAACAAACAAACAACCCCCCCCCCCACATGTGTCTATACATGTGTGCAGAAGAGATGGAGATGAAGAGTAAGTTAGCAAAATTTTAAAATAAATCTGTTTTGGGGCTGGAGCAATAGCACAGCGGGAAGGGTGTTTCCCTTGCATGCAGCCAACCTAGGTTTGATTCCCAGCATCCCATATGGTCCCCCGAGCACCACCAAGAGTAATTCCTGAGTGCATGAACCAGGTGTAACTCCTGTGCATTGCCGGGTGTGACCCAAAAAGCAAAAAAAAAAAAAAAAAAAATTAATTAAAAAAAATCTGTTTTTAAAACAATAAATCTAGAACACAATGATTCTATCATATGTAATAGAGGTTTTTCCCATTTTTTCTGTAAGTATACTAAACTTAAAAACAAGTGAGGAGGACAATGAAAAGACCTTCCAGTACAACACTTGCCTTGCATGTGGCTGACCCTGGTTCGATCCCCGGCACCGCATTTGGTTCCCTGAGCACAGCTGGGTGTGGCTCCCTGACCACAAAGATTAATTTTTGTAATAGCAATGTCTTTTAATGTCTTTTTTTCCCTTTTTGGGTCACCCAGCAATGCACAGGGGTTACTCCTTGCTCATGCATTCAGGAATTACTCCTGGTGGTGCTTGGGGGACCATATGGGATGCTGGAAATCAAACCTGGGTCAACTGCGTGCAAGGAAAACGCCCTACCCGCTGTGCTATTGCTCCAGCCCCTACAATAGCAATGTCTTAAAGAAGAATCTGAGCTTTCGTTTTGCTCTTCCCTTTCCTCCCCTTCTGCTGCTTTGCTGCAGAGCTGGCACACAGGCTGCGGTGCTTGTCCGTCCGGTTGCTGGGATCACCCTCAGCCGAGGGGCAGCACTGGGAAGGGAACGTGCTGACCTTAGCCTCACACCGAAAGGCAAAGGCTCTAGCCTGAGCTAGCCTGGCCCACCCCTTCCCCACTTGCTCATGCCACCTTGCAGGCCGACATCCACTCCTCCCACTGATAACTCCTTTTGTGGTCGCCTGTACCCTGATCCTTGCAGCCACGTGCACACACTTAAACCTCCCGTCACTGGGTGAAGAGCAGCAGGGAAGGAAAAAAGCAACAGGCAGTGGGACCCTCAGTCTCCCAGGGGCTGACTACAAAGGTACTTCAGCACAGCAGGAGACAGCAAACAGGGTGGGGAAGGGGCTGGAGCGATAGCACAGCGGGTAGGGCATTTGCCTCGCAAATGATTGACCTGGATTCGATTCCCAACATCCCATATGGTCCCCCAAGGGCCGCCAGGAGTAATTCCTGAGTGCATGAGCCAGAAGTAACCCCTGTGCATTGCTGAGTGTGACCCAAAAAAGGAAAAAAAAAACCCCACGATGGAGAAGCCAGAACCAAGCGCACCAAGCTCAATGGGCCTGCATCCGGTGAAGAGTATTAGGTGCAGGCCGGAATTCAACAAAGGCCTTTTTCCTGACAGGTAATCTGGGAACTGGCGGCTGTGAAGGAGGCTGCTGGGTTCCTCCAAGCTCCTTTGTCTTCTCTCCCCTCAGTTCTCCCACTGAAAGTTAACCACCTAGGAGCTTGTTGGAGATCATCTCCCAATATCACAGAACATTTAAATAAAAATTTTACCCACTTTTGTACAAAAAAAATAAGGTAGAGAATTCAACAATATTATCAGTGGGGAAACACACTAAGGGTTGGAGGGAGAGGGAAACTGGGTTTCATCCAAAACTCTCTTTGGGAAGTTTTTTACTTGTTGAACCACATACATTTATTTCCTTGGGGTACCTGGGCCATACCCAGCGATGCTCAGGGCTAACTCCTGGCTCCGCACTTAGGGATCACTCCTGGGGAACTCAGGGGGCCATATTTGGTGCTGGGGGTTGAACTAGGGTCGGTCACGTGCAGGGCAAACACCCTACCCACTGTACTATCTCCAGCCCTTGGACCAAATAAAAAAAATTTTTAAACCTTTTTTTTTATTGAATCACTGTGAGACAGACCCTTATAAAGATGCTCATGATTGGATTTCAGTCAAACAGTATTCCAATACTCATCCCTCCACTAGTGTACATTTCCCAGTACCAGTGTCCCCAGGTTCCCTCCCATCACCCCCAAGTCCCTGCCTGTGTCTAAGATAGGTGGTTTTCCTCTCTCTCTCTCTCTGCCTCTATCTCTCTGTCTCTCTGTTTCTCCTTTTGGATATTGTCATTTGCAATATGGACCACAAAAAATTTAAGTGGTCCAAAATCTTAACATTTTCCTGTTAAGTATAGTACTTATAAATTCTGTTTATAAGGCGATTTTTCTAATCATCATACTATGGAGGACTCACTGTCTACTAGAAATTGGGACTGATACCATCTTTTACCAGATCTCTCTCTCTCTCTTTCTCTCTCTCTCTCTCTCTCCTCTCTCTCTCTCTCTCTCTCTCTCTCTCACACACACACACACCCTTTTCTGACTAGAAAGAAATGACCTCTTTAGAACTAGTCAATTCTTATAGAAAACAAAGCTGTCTTTGTTATAAACTAACACAAGGCCCTATGTCCTCTCTCTGGCAGCTACACCCTAGAAGATTACTCTCCCTTCAACAGACTCCGGGTCCAGCAAATTGGCACAACCCTCTAGCACAAATCCACCCAAATCATTTAAACCAGCTAATTGTCTACCATTTCCTGCCTTACTTTTGGAAACCCCAACTAAGTCCCTGGCCTACAAGTTTTCCTAACTTCTGCCTCCTGGGCTTTTCCCATATCATGGCACTGTCACCAGGGCCTGGGAATGCTATCAACTTCATTTTTCTGACCTGCTCTTCTGACCCCTTTTGTGATACTTATTCATCTGTAACTAGTGGCTGGACCTTGGGCAGTTGTTCCCATCTGTGCGCTACCATTAATCATGCTGCAATAACACTGGTATGCATATAACTTAAAAGTGTCAGTTTTATCTTTTTTGTGTTCATATCCAGTGACTCTGTGTTTAATATTTTTGAGGAACTATCATGCTATTTTCTGTGTAATTATAAGCGCATCCAGGTGAATGTGAAGTAGTTCGTTTTCACTTGCATTGTCTTAGTTAAACATCTGTTCATGTGCTTAGCGGCTCCTTTTATAGCTTTGGAAATTTGTTCATTCACAGTGTTTGCTTATTGGGTTTTGGCTTTGAGCCACATCAGACAGTGCTCACAGCTGACTCCAGCTCTCCGTTGAGGGATCACTCTCCGTGGGCTCAGAGGACCATACAGGGTCCTGGGAATTGAACCAGTGTCAGCTGCATACAAGACAAGTTTCTCACCATGTAATATCTCTACAGCCCCTCTTTGCCCGTTTTATACAGGGTGATGTAAAATCTTATTATTAAGCCACAGAACTGTCTGTTCATTCTATATCCCATATTTGTCTTTAGATATCATCCTCTGTGCTGCCTTCCTTTCTCTAAAAAAAATTTTAGGGGGGTATGGTGCCCCCAGCAGGTCAACCTGTACCTGCAGGGTAAGTGCATCAGCAGCCTGATGGTGCCTTCAGATTTCCAAAATAATCCAAAATTGCTGCTGTACCTTTGGCCGGACCCCAAGAACTTGGGGCCAAGTTTACCAAGAAATTAAATGGCCAAAAGTTAGGTATGTGGGAGCCACACTCACAAACCACCTCTGGCTCAGCTATACAAGCTCATTTATTGGCCTTATTTCAGAGATCCATAAATTTTCAAAGAGATCAAAAGGCGCAGTTAGGGCAGGCGGTGAGGTGCAATGGGGGCTTGCGGGTACGCCCTGCACGGCATATGCCAATAGTTTATTTCTCTGGAAAAGATGGAAACAAGGGCCATGATCCAAAGACACACAAAAGAATCTCTGAATCAAGCAGTTTGCCGCAGAGATGCCTCTGGACTTTAAGCCAGGCCAACTTCACCAAGGTGCCTCAGATGGGGGGGCGGGGGGCAGGCATTGTCCCTTCACTTTTCCCCTAAAAACCCTGGTGGCCGCCAGCTTCCAGAACCCAATGAGAAGTGCAAGCACGCGGCTTCGGTGGCAGCAAACTCCAGGCCTCCAAGAATTGGAGATGGGCTGGTCCTTCTCATCCCCCCCATCCCATGAGATCCTGGAAGTCATGCCCACAAACTGTCTCCGGCTGCTACTTGAGCTCCTTAATGGTCATGATCCAGAGACACACAAAGAATCATCTAACAGAGCAGCTCTCAGCAGAAATTTCTCCAGGCCCTAATTATCTAAAATTTTAGAATTCTAGGAGCAAGCATGGCGACATCTTATGCTATTCATAACAAATAATACAAAAGAGAGTATGGGGGAGATGGGCTGCCATAGAGGCAGTGGGAGGGTTGGGATGGGGGGGAGATACCGGGGTACTTGGTGAAAGATGTATACTGGTGGAAGGTTGGGTGATTGATCATTGTATGACTGAACCTCAAATAGGAAAGCTTTGTAACTGTATCTCACGGTGATTAAAATAACAATAATAATAATAATAATAATAAAACTAACATTCTGAAATTTGAAAAGAAAGTAATGCAGAGTTCATGCCCGATTCAATCAGCTTCATCAATGGCTGAATAAATAACAGTCCTCCTACATTAAAAAAAAAACCTTTTTTTAATTGAATCAACTGAATAAGTTGAGATCTCCAAGGCTGCTCGGATGGGGACTGGGATTCCTCTACCCAGATCCCCCATATTCCAGTAGCCAGACAGTTACACCTACCAACTGCCCCCACCACCGTGTAATCCCATCAACGGCCAAGATCCAGAGACTGTAAAACCAAGCTCCCGGAAGCGCTCAGCTTCTTACTGTCTAGTTCTCACTCTCGGAGAACCCAGCAGGCTACCGTGAGTATCCTGCCTGCACGGCAGAGTCTGGCAAACTCCCCGTGGCGTATTTGACATGCCAAAACCCAGTAACAATGATGGGTCTCATTCCCCTGACCCTGAAAGAGCGTCCAATGTGGCACTTGCTAAAATCTCAGGGCTAGGACAAATGGAGACGTTACTGGTGCCTGCTCAAGGAACTCCATGAACAACAGGATAACAGTGAAGTTGAATCACCACGAGGTATGCAGTTACAAAGTTTGAGATTGGATTTCAGTCATACAATATCCCAACAACCATCCCTTCACCAGTGTACATTTCTCACCAATGTTCAGTTTCCCTCCTGACCCGCCTCCAACCCCACCCCCATCCCCACACCTCTATGGCAATGCTTTTCTTTCTTAATGATGTTATTTGTAGTTCAAACCTTTAATTTTTAAGGCAATACCATTTTCCTGTTCTTTTTGTCACTTTACTCTTGGTATCACAACACAAAAAAGTGATATCTGTCTTAGTCAAATATAAGGTCATAAGTATTTACTCCTATGCTGTTTTCTAAATTTCACAGTTTTAGGATTTCAATTTAGGCCCATTTTCATTTAAGTTTTGAGCACAGTATTAGAGAAGAGGTCAAACTTCAGTATTTAGTTGCCCCAGAACTATCTGTTGAAAAGACTGTTCTTTTCCCATTTAATTATCATGGCAATAAAACTGATAATCCAAACCCCTGGAAGGTGTGGGGTTGAGTGGGTGGGGAAATACTGACCAGAACTGAGGTGACATAGAGACATAATGGTGGAAGATTATGTCTCTTTGGTGTGACATGGTGCAGTAATTTTGTATATCAATACCATTTGTTTTGATATTAATACAACCATCTTACTCAAAGTATAAGAAAATTAAAAGTAAAAAAAGGGGGGGAGGGGCTGGAGTGATAGCACAGCAGGTAGGGCATTTGCCTTGCATGCAGCCAACCCAGGTTCGATTCCCTGCATCCCATATAGTCCCCTGAGCACCACCAGGAATAATTCCTGAGTACAGAGCCAGGAGTAACCACTGTGCATTGCCAGGTATGACCCAAAAAGAAAAAAAAAGGGAAAGGGAATCTAAACAATAGCCAAAAGTTTATCCCAAATCAAAAAGCTCAGTTTCAGAATTCACTAATTAGATCTTCCATTCCTTCAAAGGTACTACATATCCTTTTCAAGCTCTTTCAGAAAGCCAAAGATATAGGAATCCCTCTAGTTTCTATTAGTCAATATTACCCTGACACCAAATGCAGATGAAGACATCACTAAAAAAGTTAACAAATATCCCTAATGAAAATATGCAAAGGCCCTCATCAAAATCTTAGCAAACCAAATTCAATGGTTCATTAAATGAATCATAAACAATGATTAATAGGATTTATTCCAGGCAAGCAAGGATGGTTCAACTGTGTATATTGAACATCCTCCAATATACACAATTCAGACATTGACAGAACACATTAACGAAAGGCAAAAACCTTAATAAATGCAGAGAAAGAATCCAATAAGATTCAATGCCCGTTTATGACTATAAACCCTCAACAAAATAGAAATTTGCCTCAATATAGCAAAGATCATATATTGTAAACCCACAGCTAACACCATACTTAATAGCAAGAAAACTGAATACTTTTCCTCTAAGATAAGCATAATATAAGGATATTCACTCTCACTGCTACTATTAACTACACTATTGGAAGTTCTAACAGTAAGGTCAAAAAGAGTAATAAATGGTTTTTAAGTTGGAAAAGAAGCTAAATTATCACTACAGAAAACCCCAAAGGACTCCACCAGAAAAACTTTAAGAAGCAATAAAGTTGCAGGCTACAAAATCAACACTTAAGAATTTGTTGCGTTTTTATATGCAAATAATGTAAGATCAAGCCCATTTACAATAATGTAAAAAAAATATATCAAATACCCAGGAAACAAGGAGGTGAAAGAACTATTTGCTGAAAACTCCATATACATCACTGTTAAAATAAGTAGAAGATAAGAAAAGGAGATGAAAACAAAATTCTTACTCATAGATTAGAAGAGTTAATGTTAAATGGCCTTCTTACCAAAATCACTGTACTGAGATTCAAGGCAATCCCATAAAAATTCCTACGGCACTGTTCAAGAACATAAAACAAATACTGCTGAAATTCAGATTACAGAAACATAAAAATCCCCAAACAACTAAAGCAAAAAAAAAAAAAAGAAAAGGAATACATCACGTTATCTAAACTTAAAATATACTGTAACACTGTCCACTGTAGCACTGTCCTCCCGTTGTTCATCAATTTGCTCGAGCTGGCACCAGTAACATCTCACAACAAACTGTGAGACTTGTTGTTACTGTTTTTGGCATATTGAATACGTCATGGGTCGCTTGCCAGACTTTGCCATGCAGGCAAGATACTTTTGGTAGTTTGCCGGGCTCTCTGAGAGGGGTGGAGGAATCAAACCCAGGTTGGCTATGTTGGCCATGTGCAAGGCAAATAAATGCCTTACCCGCTGTGCTATTGCTCCAGCCCTAAAATATGCTATCAATACATAATAATCAAAGTTGCATGGTACTGGAATAAAATCACTATCCGACCAAAAGGAACAAAATCAAGAGCCAAAAGGGGAAAACTCAGACAGTTAATTTATGACAAAAGAGCTGAATGCATTAAGTGGATAAAGAAGTTTCTCAAGGGCTGGAGCAAAAGCATGGCGGGTAGGGCATTTGTCTTGTACGCCGCTGACCCGGATTTGATTTCCAGCATCCCATATGGTCCTCTGAGCACTGCCAGGAGTAATTCCTGAGCACATGAACCAGGAGTAACCCAGATGCATTGCTGGGTGTGACCCAAAAAGTAAAAAAAAAAAAAAAGTTTCTTAAACAGTGCTTGGAAAACAGATACACACACACACACACACACACACACACACACACAAAGAAAACTGGAAACCTATCTTATATCAAACACAAAAGTTAATTTTAAATGAGTTAAAGTCCTCAAAATTGGGGGGACAAAGAAAGGTACAAGGTTTAAGGCTCATGTCTAGCACACAGTTGACCCTGGTTTGATCCCCCTCAGATTTGGTCCCTGGAGCACTGCTGGGTGCAGCCCTAGAGATCTCTGAACACTCTGGGTATGAGTGTGGAGGGTCCTACACCCTGCCAGGGTAGCCTGAAAGACCTCCAGCACCATAGGGCCTGACCAGCACCATATCCTTGGGCCCTCGTCTTGAGCCACTGGCCCAGTTGGCCAAGAAACACTGGGAGAGGTTCCCAGATCCTCTTAAGTACCACTAAGTGGCCTTTTCCAACAAAACAAAACAAAAATTCCTCAGCATTGTAACTAAATCCAAAAAATACATTTGGGAAAACATAAACAAAATTTTCATTAAACTGATCTCAGAGGAGTCTTCAATGATTCAGCGCCATTAGCAAAAATAAACAAAACCTCAATATAAATAGGACTGTATCAAACTAAAAAGCTTTTGCACTTAAAAAAATTGCCTAAAATAAAAGAAAACCCTGTGGAATTGGAGTAAATACTCATTTCATATCATAATTCTGATAAAGATACATAAAGTACTTACAGAACTCAACAACATAAAATAACCCCATGAAAAATATAGAAAGAAGAACTGAACAGACAACTTTCTAAAGAAGATATTTAGATGGCCAAGAAAATGTACTCTCAAAAACCTGTTCATTGTCACTGAATTATTTTGTTCTGGGTTCACACCAAGCACTTATTCCTGGCTTGGTTCTCGGGACCAAATGGGGTCTGGGAATTGAACAGATTCTGGGAGTTGGCTGTGTGCAGGTCAAGCGCCCGACCCAGGACTATTGCTCCAGCCCTCTTTGTCACTGATTATTAGGGAAATGCATATCTAAACCTTAAGCCACTTAGAATGATCTATATACAAAAGGTTGAAAGCAAACAATCAGCGCTTGCACAGATGTGAAAAAGGAACCTTATTCACTGCTGGTGGAATTGTCATCTGATCAGTCTCAATGGAAAACAGCCTGGAGACTTCTCAAAAATTTAAAATGAAACTACCATCTGACCCTGCGGTTCCACTCCTTAGTACCAATCTCAAGAACCAAGAACACGAAAACAAAAAAATTGGAACTATATTTACACCTAATTTATTTCAATAGTCATCATTTGGAAACAACCCAACATCCCAACAATGAATAAAGAAAATTTGTTAGATATGTACACAATGGAATAAGTGTATATCTATAAGAGATGAAATCTTGCATTTTTCTATAATATGGATAGAATTATTAAGTAAAATTAAGTCTGTAGGAAGAAGATAAATACCAGATCATCTCACTCATGTGTGCTATATATAGAAATAAAGTAAGGAAAGAAATAATGGTTAATAAAAACAAAGCCTTGGGCTTGGTGATAATGATGGAAGGATACTAGTACCTTGGTGGTGGGTATGGTACCTGCCCCCCCATCCCCCAGCAAACAGTAGGTCATTATCATCTAAGATTTTATACAAAAAGCTTTGAAGATAAGGGATTTGAGTTGAATTAAACCTATGAAAATTCCTAATACAAAAACAAGATTATCAGCTTGCATGCATTACAATAAAAGACTTAAAATGTGATTATAGTTGGCATTATTCCTCAAAATTATGTCACTTTAGAGATAAAAGAAGGAAAAAAAAAAGTCTGCCTCCCTAGCATGTTTTTGAAACCCTTTCAAAAGCCACAAATATGTATGTAATGTGACACGGCCTCAAAACCACACAGCATTCTTCCCAACTTACCATTTATATAAGCCAAAAATAATCTAGAAAGGCAACACGTCTGAAGAAAAAGTATAATGCCTACTGCCTGAAATACCTCTAAAAATCACCTGCACTTCTACCTGGGTTTATAAAAACCATTTCCTTATTGTAGACAGGAGAAAACTACAAGTTAATAATCACGAGAAATTACCAAGAAGTATATTAGTATGCTAACTTGATACAAACTTCATCTTCAGCAGAATGTAACTTACAAAACTTTATTACATATGAAACGTGGGGCTGGAGTGATAGCACAGCGGGTAGGGCATTTGCCTTGCATGCAACTGACCCAGGTTCGATTCCCAGCATCCCATATGGTCCCCCAGCACCGCCAGGAGTAATTCCTCAGTACAGAACTGGGAGTAAGGCCTGTGCACCACCGGGTGTGATTTCAAAAGCAATATATATATATATATATACATATATATATATATATCTGAAACGTGTTTTAAAACTTAGGAGACAGTTCCTCAAAGAATACATACATGTAATACCTTGAAAAGGCTCAATCACATTCATCAATGAAACCTGTATTTTAAAAGATTTTAATAGGTTTAACAGAAACTTGGTCAGAGAGGTGGTATAGCAGGTAAGGTGCTTGCTTGCCTTGTGCACAGCCGGCCCGGGCTCTACCGGCAGCACCACACGTGGCTCCTGAGCCACAATCTCAACTGATCTCTAAGCGCAGGCCAGTAGGAAGCCATGAGCACCTCTGGGTGTGGGCCCAAAACCAATAAAAACGAAAACAAAAACAAAGTAATAAAAAATTCTAATAGTGTGATCAATGTTTACTTTTCAACTATCATGCCTTAATAGAAACAATAAGCAAGAGAACTGGTTTTACAGTAGGAAGTTTGCCACTTCATGAAGGGTGGGGGAATGATAGGTCGGGGAAGGGTATATATCCCAAGACTGGTGGAGGGAAGTGGTCACTCTGAGGGAGAATAGAGAACTGAAGTAGGTATATAAAGTGCCTGCCATGGGGAGGGAGGGAAACTGGGGACATTGGTGGAGGAAACTAGTCACTGGTAAAAGAACTGGTGTGGAAATTGTATGGCAGAAATTCAACTATGAATCACTTGATCACTTGACTTCCTGTTAATCGTTGATTTTCTCGAGCGGGCGCCAGTAACGTCTCCATTTGTCCCTGTTGCGTGCTAGTGTAGCCCAGTGGCGTTTGTTCGTTCTAGGAACATGAAGAGCCTCAAACCGATCGTTCATGATCTTGATGAAGAAGTCTGACCATCTGGTAGATGGTCCACTACCTCCACTACCCAGCCACCGCCACGCTCCAGGATGCTTTCTGGACAGCGCGGCCGCAAAGTGGCGGCACAACACATTATAAAACACTTAATATCCATACATAATTACAATTATGAATACCTCTGTTAATTTTGAAATTCATAGTGATTCAATAAAAAGAAAAGAAAGGAAGAAAGAAAGAGAAAAAGAAAGAAAGAAAGAAAGAAAGAAAGGGAAAGAGAGAGAAAGAAAGAGAGCAAGCAAGCATGCCTTATCTAAACAAAGGTTTAAAAGGAAAGCAGCTTTGGGGCTCGAGCGATAGTACAGCGGGTAGGGCATTTGCATCTGGAAAACAACAGAAGACAGAAAGTCTGAAAACAAACTCGTGTCTTTGTACATGCGACACAGGGTCCGTCCAGTTCTTAAAGAAAGGAAAAGTTCGCCAGACTGTATATTTGTTGTACTTTACATTCTATGTTCTAAGAAATAACTTAAAAATTTAAAATTTTATAAGGAAACAAGAAACAAAATTAAAATGTTTTCCAAAAAAAAGAAACGTTTTCAGGGTCAATTTCATATGAATTTTTCTCGATTTACTCAACATTCTCAAAATTTCACTTGTGAAGTCAGAGAGACAGTTCAGGGGCTAAGGAGCATGCTCCACATGTGTTTCATCTGGGTTGAGCCCTGTACCAAGTGGTCCCTGGAGCTACAGTTTGGAGACCCCCAGCATCACTGGGGTAGTGCAGGCAATCCCTGAAGCACAGGCTCTCTGAACAGCCCTGCATCCGTGGACCCACATACAGAACCGTGCTCCTTTAGCTGAGAATTATCGGGCAGGGCCCCTTGGCCTCCAGAGAACTGACTGAACTGGGAGTCTCCCCACCACCAACAGAAAAATGTCACGGGATGTAAGCTGGGGGGATGCAGCTCACAGTGACTGAACGCATGTCCTTTGGGTTCAATCCTCGGTACCCCAAAACCAAACCAAACAAAACTTACCCTTCTGGTGTTTTCAAGGATTTTGGGATCAGGTTTTCCATAGTTAGGTGGATTGGCATATGGGTCATATCCCAGTTTGGCAAGCATGGGTGCAATCGCTGCCATATCTTGTAGAACATCTGATGGTATCTTCCCGACCCATTTGGATAGAGCTGCCACATTGACTGGCTTGATGACCTGGTCAGTAGATCTCTCCACTCTGAAATGATGTAATGTGAATAATTACTTATATTTAGAATACAAAAAAGTAGAGATAAAAGAACACCTGAAATTACTTCTGGTAACTTTAAATGACAAGTTCAACACTATTAAGAAAGGGCATTAATACAGGCTTAACTCTATTTGCCAGACTGTATTTATATATTCTAAATATGACTGTAATTATTGGGAATTTCGGATTTCTAGAAAAAAATAAGAAGTGTCAGCTGAAAATATCAGCACAAAATGTACTGACCCTTAATTGAAACATGCAGGGAAAAAAAATGAAGATAAGACTGCTTACATAAGAGATGGAAAGGTCATATAGTGCACATGACATGCATGTGTGAAACCCTGGGTTTAATCTCCCGAACAACCAGGTGTAGCCCGGGTGTCCCTTACAATCCTGAGCACCACCAGGGGTGTGTCCCCCCGCAAGGAAAAGAAAAACAGTCAGTCAACTTTAGAATGCATAAAAAACAAACTAGCATGATGAAACGATAAATGAGCAGAGAGGGCAAGATATGTGATAAATCAAGTAGAACAAAATGTTAATTATAGCTAGTAACTAAATTTTTTTCTATGATTTTTATATCCGATAATGTTTCAAGATAAAATACCGGAGGAAAAAACATCTAACCCATGATCTGCTAAGAATACAAAACATTTGTTTATTCTATCTTTCTGAAGAAATCACTTTTTTTTTCTTTTTGGATCACACCCAGCAATGCTCAGGGATTACTACTGGCTCTGCACTCAGGAATTACTCCTGGCGGTGCTCGGGGACCATATGGGATGCCGGGGATCGAACCCAGGTCAGCTGTGTGCAAGGCAAATGTCCTATCCATTGTACTATCACTCCGGCCCCGGAATCACTTTTTTAAAGAAGAAAATGAAGTGATATTTAGGATTTTCTTTTAAAGATTAATTATTTTTAGACACCAAAACTGTTAATGGTAGGGTTTCATGCACAAAACACTCCCAGCACCACACCGTCTACCAACTGTCTGCTCCCCTCCACCATTTTCCTAGAGCCTCTTTCAAAGTCTCCCCACAGAAACCAATTACCCAGTGGTAAGCGTCCTACTGAAGACCAGTTCTAGGTTTCTGTTGATTTTTGGCATTTTTTTGTATTCCCCTGCCATGTTTCTTTATATCCTGCATCTGAGAGAGATCATTCTGTCTGCCCCTCCTGCATCTGAGAGAGATCATTCTGTTTGCCCCTCAACTTCTTGTTTGTTTTTTTCGGGGGCACACCTGGCAATGCTCAGGGTCTACTCCTGGCTCTGATACCAAATCATACCTACTCACACCAAATGGGATGCTGGGGATTGAACACAATTTAGGCCACGTGCAAGGTAAATGCCCTACCCACTGGACTATCACTCTGGCTCCCTTGGACCACAGCTTTATAAGTCTCTCCACCAGAGTTTCAGTGCCTACGATTTTCAGTACTATAGAATAAGCATGTTCTGCCACTTAACCTGGAAATTAATTTTCACAAACATTTTATTAAAAACTTTTATGCTTTAATGTTTATATTTATTATATTTGAATAAATATTCAATCATCTAACAAAATATTTAAAAAGTGATATTTCCTTGGGTGGCTGGAGGGTTGGGTCACACTGTTGCTCCAAACTTAGTCCTGGCTCTGTACTCAGGGACCGCTTCTGGTGGGGACCCAATTCCTATTGCTTAGGAATCTAACTGGGATCAGCCACAAGCCAGGCAAGTGGCAGCAGCCACACCCTCTCTGGCCCCAAATTTCTACCCTTTTGTTGTTGCTGTTTAAAAAAGAGAGAGAGAGAGAGAGAGAGAGAGAGAGAGAGAGAGAGAGAGAGAGAGAGAGAGAACGAACTGGGCCATACAAAAGAAATGACAAGTCAGAGATAAGCCAGAGCATTTTGTCGTACGAGACAGCAAGGAAAGGTATCACAAAATACTGTGGTTTTGGCAGAGTAGGGAGTAAAGTGAGAGAGCTCCCAATCCTCAAACAGCAGGAAACAGAGGGAAAATGAGCTAGATACAGAATTTTACATGGGGCACATAAAATTCTCTTTACCTAAAAAAAAAAAACACAACTCTATCCAGAAAGGAAAACTGGAGGGACCTGAAATCATCTTTGCAATGAAACTTGGCCTGACACCTGACATCCACCAAAGGCACAGTTAAGGTACAAAATAAGAGGGAGGAAGAGGCGGGGGTTGCAGAGATGTCTAATTGACAGAGTTTTGCCAAGAAATCAAGTCGAATCTAGCAATCTGCTTGTACACAGGGTGAGTGTACAAACGGTTAAACTTGGGGGGCTCCCTTGCTGTCAGGTACCATCCTAAACTCTAGGTGGAGAAGGGGCAGGCGGTAAGGTAAATAAAATATCGGAAAGGTAAATATCGTCACTGTGAGGATCATCACTGTGACTTTAGCATCAACAAAGCCCAAAGCCAAGGGCTGGAGCGATAGCACAGAGGGTAGAGCGTTTGCCTTGCACGCGGCTGACCCGGGTTCTATTCCCAGCATCCCATATGGTTCCCTGAGCACCGCCAGGAGTAATTCCTGAGTGCATGAGCCAGGAGTAACCCCTGAGCATCGCTGGGTGTGACCCAAAAAGAAAAAAAAAAACTTCAAAGCCAACCTCTCCCCTATGCGGTAGCACTGTCCTCTTGTTGTTCATCGATTTGCTCAAGCGAGCCCAATAACATCTCAAATGTGAGACTTGTTGTTACTGTGTTTGGCAAATCGAATACATACTGGGCCGCTTGCCAGGCTTTACAGTGCGGGCGTGATACTATTGGTAGCTTGTTGGGCTCTCTGAGAAAGTCGAAGGAATCGAACCTGGCTCGGCCAGGTTGACTGCGTGCAAGGCAAACTGCCCTACCCGCTGTGTTCTTGCTCCAGCCCTATGTTCCTGTACCCCTATGTGGTACAGATACCAAATATCCACCTAGGCAAGAGAAAAGTGGAGAGGTTGCAGCAGCTCCAGGTGAAGCAAGTCCAAGACAACCTCCTGCGTGGGCTGCAGTGCACATACCCCTACCCATCTGAGACAGAGAGGGAAGCAGAATGTGTCAGGGTCCAGCAAGCCCAAAGCTGCTCCCTTCCCACCACATCTGACTCTGGATAACATCTCCTGCCCTTTTAAGAAAATGAACAAAGTGACAGAGGACTGACTGATTAGAGTGAAAAAGGAAGGAGACTTTTCAAAAAAAAAACTAAAAATATGATTTCCAGATGATCTAGCAGTCCAGTCCTTGGTATCTATTCTAAGAATTCATTCAAAAACACTAATTCAAAAAAATACATATGCACCTTTATGTTCACTGCAGTGCTGTTTACAATAACCAAGATCTGGAGACTACCCAAATGTCCAACAATAGGTTAGTGGAGACATAACTTGTGGTATATACACACAATGAAATACTACTCAGCTATAAGAAAAAGATGGAATCTTGTATTTCTCTCCAACGTGGATGAAAATGGAGGATATGAGTAAAGTGGGTGTGAAGAAGGAAAATGCCAGAGAATCTTGTTCATAAGTAGAGTATAAAGAACCAATAGAAATAAACCCGAGGGGCTGGAGTGATAGCACAGGGGGTAGGGCATTTGCCTTGCATGCGGCTGACCCAGGTTCGATTCCTAGCATCCCATATGGTCCCCCAGCACCGCCAGGAGTAATTCCTGAGTGCAGAGCCAGGAGTAACCCCTGTACAGCGCCGGGTGTGACCCAGAAAGCAAAAAAGAAAAAGAAAGAAAGAAAGAAAGAAAGAAAGAAAGAAAGAAAGAAAGAAAGCTGAGATACTGATGACAGAACTGAGAACTGACCTTGCAATGGGAGGCAGGAGAAGGGACTTAGTGACTTTGTGCTGGAAGGATATTGGCACTCTGCCAGTAGGTGTGAGACAGAGCATGGGAAACAGTAAATAAATAAAAAAACACTTAATACTTTTGATGATGGGCTGGAGCGATAGTACAGTGGGTAGGGCATTTGCCTTGCATGCAGCCAACCCAGCTGCCTGGGTTCGATTCCTCCATCTCTCTCGGAGAGCCCGGCAAGCTACTGAGAGTATCTCGCCTGCACGGCAAAGCCTGGCAAGCTCCCCATGACGTATTCGATATGCCAAACACAGTAACAACAAATCTCACAATGGAGACGTTACTGGGCCCGCTTGAGCAAAATGATGAACAATGGGAGGACAGTGCAGTGCTACTTTTGATGATATCACAATTTAAGTTGAGAGGAAAACAAAAGTGGTCCAATTTGGTTTATGTTTTGTTGAAGGCCCCATGGGCGACCAGCAATGCTCAGGTTATGCTCCTGGTTCTGTGCTGACAAGGACCCAGCCCCTCGGCAGCACTGACGTTAGACACTCAACCACATTCATCCACTGAAAACGTCATGGCTTGGTTTGGTTCTATTATCCCATTCTTTATTAGTTACAGACAGTACAATCTTGATAAATATGCAAGGACGTTTGATTATTTACTGAGAGTTGTCTCTTAAGAAAGGGTAAAGTGGCTTTAATAGCAGCATTAAATCAGAGGTTCTAGAAGTATAATTTGCTGAAAGCTAAGCCATGGCAAAACAAGAAATGTAACTCCCTAATCTAAGATCACTGCAACATGTATTGTATATTCTATCTCAGTAACACCTTCAGAATATGTTCCACAAAGAGAAACTTCTTTTCCCTTTGTTCATAGATGTCTTTCAAGTTCCTATAATTAGTTTCAGGCACATCACAAAAGGTAAACAAATATTTGTTAAAAGTAATAACCAGAAAGTCTGTTTCAGATTAATCAGTAACTGTGTTTCTATGTTGAGATTAATAGCACACACACACACACACATACACACAAAACACAGTTTCTACTTTTCTCTATTTACCTGCCCTCTCCCCAATGAGGTGGTCATGTTGAAGCATTTTTTGTTATTATTATTATTATTTTTTTTTTTGCTTTTTGGGTCACACACCCAGTGATATTCAAGGGTTACTCCTGGCTCTGCACTCAGGAATTACTCCTGGTCGATGCTCGGGGGACCATATGGGATGCTGGGGATCAATCTTGGGTCAGCCGCATGGAAAGCACATACCCTACCCGCTGTACTGTCCCTCTAGCCCTTATGTTGAAGCTTTTATCACTCAGATCCTAGAACACTGTGGGATAAAAGCACCTGAATTCTGGTTTTGTCTCTGTTTATTTTATTTTCTCTGTGTAGCAGCATATTGGTGTTTGGCTAGTCTCACAGTCTTTGCAAGGAACACATTTTATTTCTTGATTTTTTTTTCTTATATTTTCCTTGGTTTGGTGCCAAACCCAGTGGGGCTTGGAGGATCATGTGTTGGGATTTAACCCATGCCTCCTACATGCAAAGCATGAGGTCCAGCTTGTTGAGCTATCTCTAAAACTTCCAAGTTGTATTTCTTTTCGATGACCTACAACTAATTGTAAAAATGCTGGCTGTTTATTTCTCGAAAGTTCCCCCTTACTCCTTTTGCTTTGGTTCTCCAGCATAATTCAACAGAAAACAGTCTGTAATAAATGTTAAATATCACTAATAAAATGGTGAAATGTTACTAATAATTTCTCATTCTAGACACGAAGAATTAAGTTAACCAAAGTAAGCACTGTAGCACTGTAGCACTGTCCTCCTGTTGTTCACTGACTGGCTCAAGTGGGCACCAGTAACGTATCCATTGTGAGACTTGTTGTTACCATGTTTGGCAGATTGAATACGTCACAGGGAGCTTGCCAGGCTCTGCCGTGCGGGCGGAATACTCTCAGTAGCTTGCCAGCCTCCCTGAGAGGGATGGAGGAATCGAACCCGGATCGGCTGTGTGCAAGGCAAACACCCTACCCACTGTGCTAGTTTACAAGCCACTAACAGAAATTGGGGTGGCGTGTTGAGCGTTGCAGATGCTTTTGTCTCTCTCCCTAACTGATTTACGGATTCTTGTGGTTGCTGCTTTAGGAAGCCAAGTGTGGAGGGCACAGTGGACTCCAGGATTATGGGAAGTGGGGTAGGAAGTCAGGGGCTGCCAGCCAGCATTGCTCAGGCTGCTGTTATCAAGAACCACCTGTGGGCTGGAGTGATAGGACAGTGGGGAGGGCGCTCACCTTGCCTGCAACGACCAGGATTCTGTCCTGCCATCCCATAGGGTTTCCCAAGCACCGCCGGAGTGATCCCTGAGCACAGAGCCCTGAGCTTGCTCAACGTTTTACAAAAACAAACAACAAAAATAAAGTTAACCAAACTAAGTTATGTATTTTTTAGAATTTTACATATAAAATCAACATAACTAAAACAAAATTGGGTGCTTAGCAGATTCACTTTATACCTAGATCTGGTATAAAGATCTTGTTTTTTTTGTTTGTTTGTTTGTTTTGTTTTTGGTTTGTTCTTTGTGGAGCATGGTGACAGACACTGGTGCAAGTAAGACCTGAGTTTGCAAAACAGCCCAACAGGAAAGCCTTGCAAGAGGGAGTATCTGGGCAAAGTTGAAAAGAACAGGGTGTCAGCCAGCACCAGGTCTTCGACCTCGAGCCTCATTCGATCTCCTAGTCACATGAGCCCTAGACACAGAAACTGTCACATCACGGTCCGGTCACGGTCCTTCCATTGTTCATCGATTTGCTCGAGCGGGCCCAGTAACATCTCTATCATGAGACTTGTTGTTACTGTGTTTGGCATATCAAATATGTCATGGGTAGCTTGCCAGGCTCTGCCATGTGGGCGAGATACTCTCGGTAGCTTGCTGGGCTCTCCGAGAGGGGCGGAGGAATCGAACTTGGGTTGGCCATGTTGGCCGCTTGTAAGGCGAACGCCCTACCGCTTTGAAAATCATCCTAACAGCAGCATCTAGCCTTGACTGGGATTGGACTGTAGCAAAGCAGAGTTGGAGAGGTGATAGGCCAATAATGCTAAACTTTCTGTGATTGGACCATCCTCTTAAGCCGAGCCCCCCCTATAAAATATGTGTGTATTTGGCAATAAAGTGAACAGCCATCAGCTGCTCCCGGAGGGTGTTTCTTTGCACGCCCGTTATCCTCCCGTTATCCTTTGCCCTACATTTGGCCAGACCCGGTGTGCAATGTGTCCAGGCACCATTGGGGGGAAAATTGTTCCCCAACAGTTCTTGGTGGTGGTGATGGGGTTGGAGGTGGGCGGAGAGGATTGAGCCATACCTGGTGGTGCCCAGAAGCTACTTCTAGTTCTTTATCTTTGACTTGCACCACAAAATTAGCTGTTTCTCTAAACATTAAACTACCTTTTAAAAATGGAGTACAGGGGCCAGAGTACAGTGGGTGGGGTACTTGCCTTGCATGTGGCTGACCCAGGTTTGGTCCCCAGTACCCCAGATGATCCCTTGAGTCAGAAGGACAGGAATAGATATAGAATGGTTGCTTTTATTTGTGGGATATTTTTAAAAAATAATATGTAACTAATATCCAAAGCCAGTGAAAATGGGCCAGGAGGACTGGTCAATTGTTGGAAATTACCATAAAGGTGTGGGAGATGGAAGGTAGTTAAGATAGAGGAGGGTCCATTCTGACAATACTAGATCGAAATAATCACTCTGGACAAGAGCTGAGTGTTGAAAGTAGGTAAAGGGACATACATGATAATCTTTCAGCATATGTATTGCAAACCATAATGCCTAAAATGAGAGAGAGAAAGAGAGAAAGAGAGAGAGAGAGAAGAGGTGCCTGCCATTGAGGCAGGTGGGGATGAGGAGAGGGCTTGAAGGGGTGGAGGGAAACAGGGGACACTGGTGCTGGGAAATTACATTCGTGGAGGGATTGGTGTTGGACCATTGTATGGTGTCAAATTTTTAACTGGGGGTGGCTTTGGGTGTGGATGTGACCTCTGGAGCTTCTGGAAGTACAGGGAGGTTGGGGAAGGTAGCCCATGCCGACTCGAACAAAGCCTAGAGATTGTAATCACTGGAGCGATAGCACAGCGGGTAGGGCGTTCGCCTTACAAGCGGCCAACATGGCCGACCAGAGTTCGATTCCTCCGCCCCTCTCGGAGAGCCCAGCAAGCTACCGAGAGTATTCGATATGCCAAACACAGTAACAACAAAGTCTCCAATGGAGACGTTACTGGGCCCGCTCGAGCAAATCGACGATCAACGGGAGGGCCTTTACCTTTACCTTACCTTAGACCCGCACACCTAAATTTTCAGCAGGTTAATTTCTGGGTGACACTTGGTCCCCAGACAATGAAGTTCAGCCAGAGACATGGCAGTGATTTTGCAGTGTGGGAGGGAGCAGCTGCTGGGGTTGTTTGGGCAGACCCTGGGCTGGCCTGCCCTTCTCTGGGTGCCCGGATGTTTTAGCCATGTGTGGGTATCCGAAGGATTTTTAGCAGCTGTTTCATCTCTCTTGAGATTTATTTATGAGTCTCTGAGCAAGGTCAGTAGATGAACTTACATGGCACCAGAGGCGGTTCGTGGGAATGACCACTGGGGCAAGGGCATGACTGCGTGGGCATGACTGCTGGGCACGAACAACAGGGAGGAGATTGTTCGTGCCCAGTCTTCTTACTATGTAATGTAACTGATAATATGGGTATCTTGAGCTGACCCCTAAAGACTCATGTTTCAGTTATTTCTGGGTATTTAAAAACTTGTGTTGGAAAATTTGCTCAAGTCCATTTGTTCAAAAAAAGTCAAAGGAATGAGTTTTAGACAGATGCTCCAGACTAACTGTAAGACTAAACAAAAGTTTACGAAAATCTCTAAAAAAAATTCACAGCTTTAGCTTCCACTCAGCATCTTGAAATTAGGAATATTCTTATAGCCCTCCATACCTTTTCTCATGAACTTTTAAACATTATTTTGGACTCACAATATGTAGCAAAACTAATCCAAATTCCCCAAAATATATTAAATGTTCCAGTAACAACATAAAAATTCTGATACTGTGTTAATTTCTCTGCAACATTCCTTGCAGGTACATAAGCAGACCATCTTTATGACTCAATAAAGTACATTTTAACTCGCCTGGAGAAAGAGCTATGGGCAGACCAAACCTGTTATCCCCTTTCAAATTCAACAATCAAATAGCCTGTGGCATCAGAACTGGGAAGCCCACTCTAAAGCATTTAATCTCACATCTGAGTTTGCCTAGATGGCCAAATTAACCCTCATATCACATATAGTCATCAGGAAACCAACTCAAAAGGTCTGGCGCCAAATGACCTGTGATGAGTGGATGAGTCTAGTGGACATCAATCATGTAGACTTCCGCCTCAATATATTCAAGTACCTATCCATAACTATTCTGCTGTTATCCATGCCAAAGCCCACCTTAAAGAAAACATCATGACTATTATAGCCTACTGTCAGCATTTGCTTCATGGTTTTAAGTTAAACACCAACAATGGCTCTCAAACAGAAATTTACAATTTTGGCACATTAAATTATATGGAAGACCCTACAATTCACGAAGCCAAGTAATAGCAGAAAGAGCCCATCAAACCATAAAATCCTTCCTTAAAAAACAAAGAAGGGGGGAGATTCATATAAGACAGCTGCCTGTGGACCAAAATATAACTGTGATTTAAATATATTATTTATTGGGGGGGTGGTTTTTAGGTCACACTCAGCAATGTCCAGGGCTTACTCTCGGCTCTGGGATCATTTCTTTTGTGCTCAGGGAACTATATGGGGTGCCAGGGATCAAATCTGGGTCAGACATGTACAAGGCCAACACCTTATCTGCTGTTCTATATCTCTGGTAGCTTTAAAATTTAAGAGTCTTGGCTCTCAAGGACTTCACAAAAACATGCACCAAGAATTCACTAAAACCTAAAATTCTTTTAAAACTCTTGCTAGAAGATTCCTGGCAAGGACCATGGGAATTAATAATGTAGAAGAGATGGTATGCTCATATCTCAACAGGAAAACAACCGGGGTGGCTCCCAGCAGGAAGGGTAAAAGCCCACCATGAGCTGGCACCAGAGGCAGACCACCACCAGTCCCTCCTCCCTTGTTTTTTTGCTTTTTGGGTCACACCCAGTGATGCTCTGGGGTTACTCCTGGCTCTGCATTCAGGAATTACTCATGGTGGTGCTTGGGGAACCATATGAGATACCAGGGATTGAACCTGGGTCGGTCGCATGCAAGGCAAACTTTTTAAAGTTTGACAGTATAGCTCTACCTGCTGTACTATCGCTCCAGCCTACCCCCAGTCCCATTGAATGAGTCAATGGGACATCTCACAACGAAGGACTGACCCCCCCAAGAGGAGCCAACTTCAAGAAAAAGCATCTTGTGGAGGCACAAAAGCAACTAGAATTATGGCACCTAACATTACCTGGGAGCCCCAAGAGAGCAGCAGAGCAAACATAACTGATGCTTTTAAAAAGTCAGGGAGTAGCACCTAACACCCCGGTGCATCTATTTTCAGTCATGATAGGACTATTACACTTAACTGGCCCATTCCCCTCAGCAAGCAGCCAGCATCTGTACTAAGGGTAGCTCATTAACCCTGCCTCTGTTGGATCTAATAAAGCGAATTATGCAAACCACCTCCCAAGAACTGTTAACTCAAACTTCCATTGATAAAGTAAATCCTGACTCCACTGGAAGGAGTCAGCAGTTCAATAGCTCAATGACAACATGTTTATGTATCAATCTAGACTTCTTTGTGACACTATTTCAATAAATGTGTTGATGACTGCCATTTCCTTATGATCAATCAACATCTTGGAGTGAAGTAGAAAAACATTTATGTGTAGCATTTCACCCAAATTTATCAAAAAAAATAATAATAACAGTGTTGATGTTTTGTTACCTCAACAAATGAATGACATCCAACAAGAAATCAAGAAGGCATGAGGTACATTTTGGGATTGGTGGAGTAACCTCAACCCCATGAAGTGTTAATATTGGAGTACTATTAAAACTTGGATTCCTAAATGAACTGTAATACAAATCCTCTTAGTGATAATTTATTTTGATGCGAAGAGCCTGTTCTATGACCAGTGACGGCACCACTGCCTCCCAGCCTAACAGGCCTGCTCCCGGAAACCAACAGCATCTTCAACTGCTGAAAAATTCATCAGGAAAAGGCAGCACATGTATGACACTAACAGTCTGCCTTTGAAAAAAAGGGTGGGGTGAAGGGGCGGGGATGTGGAAAATCAGCCCCTTGGTTAAAAAACCCCAAGATTGGGACATTCTCTTGGGTAAAAAAAAAATTAGACAACGAGGGCTGCAAAGAAGAAAGCAAGAGATCCCCTACTAGAATAAGATAGGTTGCTGCATCTACACAACGGAATACTACTCAGCTGTTAGGAAAATGAAGTCATGAAATTTGCGTATAAATGGATGGACTTGGAGAGTACCCTGCTGAGTGAAATGAGTCAGAAGGAGAGGGGACAGATACAGAATGACTGCATTCATTTGTGGTATATAAAAATGTACATATATGTATGTATATAAATGTGTGTATATAGATATAGATATAGATATAGATACAGATATATATATTAGAAGACATATCCATAGCCAGGGAAAACAGGTTCAAAGGGAACTGGTCAACAGTTGGAATCAACCACAAGAGTGTGTGGGGCGGAGGGTAGTAAGATAGAGAAGGAACCAGGATGACAACAATAGCTAGAAATGATCATGCTGGACAAGTACTGAGTGTTAATAATTCGATAAAGGGATATATACGGGATAACTTTTCAGTATCTGTCCTGCAAACCACAATGCCCAAAGGGGGGGAGAGAGAGAGAAAGAGAGAATGAGAGAGAAGAAAAATGCCTGCTATAGAGGCAGGCTGGGGGGGGTGATGGGAGGGGAAACTGGGGACACTGGTGTTGGGAAACGTACACTGGTGGAGGGATGGGTGTTGGAACACTGTATGACTGAAACCAAATTATGAACAACTTTGCAAAGATATACCTCACAGTGATTCAACAATCAAATCTTAAAATAAATAAAGAGATAGATTGCTGTGATTTCAATGCTATACATTAAAGTGCTTTTTGATTGCTTATCATTATAATTTATGTCAATATTCCAATCTTGGCTCTTAATATACCTGTTCCTTTTATTTATTTCTCTTTTAAAAATAAAAATTGGTTTTTGGACCGTACCCAGTGGTGCTCAGAGCTTACTCCTGGTTGTGTACTCAGGGATCACTTCTGGCAGGGCTCAGGGACCATATGGGGTATCAGGGATCAAACCCAGGTTGGTCACATGCAAGGCAAGCCCCTACCTGCTGTATTACGACTCCAGCCTCATCTGTTAATTCTTGATGCACCTGTTAACTGTTAATGTGCCTGATAACTATTCTTACTGTACCTGTTAGTGTACAAAATGGCTCACTTGTTGGAAGCCAAAGGGTCAAGCAGATATGGTACTTAACAAATGACCAGTCTGTCCCTTACTGCTCTAAGAGGCTAACTTGGTACTGGAAAGCCACAGCATTTGTCTTATTTTTTGAGACTGACCCTGCTGGACACAGATTGAAGGTGCCAATCTGATTTGTTTTATTGTAGTAAATTATCACATTCCTTTTGTAACAAAATGGTATAAAATGCAGAAATTAGAGTGAAGTAAATCAAGAAGCAAAAGATATTACAGGATGGTTTCTCTGAATGCAGCAGTTATGTATACCTAGGTCGAGAACTCAACATGACAAACGACCTGGCACCTAAGTTGAGCAGTAGGAAGAGAGCTGTGTGGAATACCTTCAAGAGCATCACAGAAGTTGTTAAGAGGACAAAGAACCTCCAGCTCCGGGCACATCTTTTCGACTCCACTGTTCCTCCTGCACTAACATACAACTGAGAGACCTGGGCCCCATGAAAACAGGATGAGAACACTATTTGGGTTTCCCAAAGAGGAATCGAAAGAGCTATGCTTGGAGGATCACGCTTCACTCAAGTGAGAGAAGGAATCCGGAGGTCCAGCCTCTGAAGATCAAGGATGCTGTCTCATTTACCAAGAAGTCGAAAATCAGATGGGCCAGACACGGAATGCGATTTGGAGATGACCGCTGGACTAGAGCCGTTACCGACTAGATTCCACGGGACATCAAAAAAACACCTGGTCGCCCACCTACGAGATAGTCGGACTTCTTCATTAAGACCCTGAATGAATGGTTCGATGCTCGTGTTCCTGGAGCAAGCAGACGTCATTGGGCTCCACTAGCATGCGACAGGGACGAATGGAGACGTTACTGGTGCTCGCTCAAGCAAACTGATGAACAACGGGATGACAAGTGATTACAAGTGATAAACTAAAGCAAGCACACTGGAAAATTAAAAAACAAAACTAACTCCTAGATTTGGTAAAACCTTTGGCAGTAAATGAAGAGAATAGGGACAGTAAGAGGAATAGGTAGAAGGATCTTTTTACTGGGAAGATGGCACTGGACCTTTTATGTTAAGTGTGGTGAATCACAACCATACAGAAGTGTAAATCTATGTCCCTGAAATTTCATGGTACACTGTTAACCAATGATAAATCACTTTTTTTTAAAAAAAGCCAGCAAAATAAATTAATGCAACTAAATCCAATGTTGGAGACCAAGGATACAGAAGAAAGGAACTCTAACATACTCCTGCTACATACAACCACTTTGGAAGACAGGTAATTCCTTTAAAAATTAAGCATAGCTACCATGTCATCCAGAAAAATTTTTATCTTGTCCAAGAGAAATGACAGCATATGTCTACACAAAAGTGTTTATAGCAGATTTACTTTTAATAGCCCCAAATTGGAACAAATTCAAATATCCATCAACAAGTGAATAGATAAACAAATTAATGTATGTTTGCACACTGTAATACTACTCAGCAATAACAAGGGAAGAACCACGATGCACACAACCTCCGGGCTCAGTCTCAAAATATCAAGTATGACACGTAAGAGAAAGACACGTACAAAAAAAAGTATATTCTGAATTATCCCACTTATTAAAAAAAAAGCTAGATGATATGATCTACTCTAGAGTGATAGAAAGCATATCAATAGTTGGCTGGAAACAGGGCAAAGGCTATAAAGACTGGACTGAGAGGGAGATAACGGAAGTTCATGAGGACACTTTCATCACGATCACGATCACGACCATCCTGTTATTCGTCGATTGCCTCGAGCAGGCCCCAGTAGCGTCTCCTTCGTCCTAGCCCTGAGATTTTAAAAAGTGCCATATTCAAGGCTCTTTCATGGTTAGGAGAATGAGACCCGTCATTGTTACTGGTATTTGGCATATTGGGTACACCACGGGTACGCCACGGGAAGTTTGCCAGACTCTGCCATGGACACTTTCATACATCTTAGATATGTTTCTGATACACATATTTCACGGTCAAAACACCAAACCATACATTTTGAATACATTCATTTCATAGCATGTCAATTATACCTCAACAATGCTATTTATACAAATGGGGAAAAAAAGATCTTAGTTTACATACAGTCTCCAATGTGTCTCTGGATCACTCCAGTTGGATGCATGCTTTCTTCCAAATTCTTTCATAGCATCCAGGAGATAATTACCCTAGCCCTCCTAGTTTTCTGTATGTCCTTAACTAGATCTGACTACAGGGAAAGAAGATGCTGCTCTGAAAATAAGCTAAGCAAAGCAAAAAAAAAAAAGCTTGACTTTCATTGGAAACAAGTTACAGCAAGTAGAATTGTGAGAATACTTTTAATTGTTTGGAAATTCTGTATGGTATCAAAGGTCAAACACAAGCTGCACACATTCGAGGCATGGGTCTACCTCTTAGCCATGTTCCCGACCCTTAGAGACTGGATTTTAAAGTGTGTGTGTGTGTGTGTCTGTGTGTGTGTGTGTGTGCACGTGCAAGCATGTGTGATATCCCGGGCAGCCTGGAGGGGGTTTGGGGATGGGATTCACCCATTCTCAGAGCCCCGGGAGCCAAAACCCTCCAGAACTCAATCGCCGCCATTCTCACGACCAACTTCCACAGGCTTGGATGAACTTCATCCATGAGTAAATTTCCTAAAAAACTCCGGTATATGCAGGTTTTATAACTAAAATCTCCAGGCTCTCACACAGTCGGGGATGGGCAACCTCCCCCCATCTCCCTGTTCTTCTGGGAACCTGGGTGGTTCTCACACCCACAGAACTGCCTCTGGCACCATATAAGCTCATTAATGGCCATGATCCGAAGGGTCACAAATAAATCTTGGAAGAAATCACCACGCTGCAGAGATGCCTCGGGACTCCAAAGTCACTATCCAGTTAAAAATTTAACTCCGGCTGTATCACCCTATTTAAAATTTTAGAATTCCTAACATCTCATACTCCATACCACTGATATACTAGGAGTAGCACACTACATTGGATGGGGTGTAAGGTAGAAGGAAACTGATCTAGATTAAAAAATATAATATATGTATATGTATATATAACATATATAAGCACACAAGGCTCAAACTGTACCAAGAGTTTAGTAACCTTTTATACAAGGGCTTAATGTCTCCAGGTTGAGACACAACAATCTCCAAACACTTTGTTCTAAGGAAACTTTTTTGTATCCTTGTTAGTGGATTATTCATAACAAGCAATACAAAATAAATTATTTAAGGCCTGCTTTTGGGTCAGACTTGGGTGGTGGTTGGGAAAATTTGACATATTGGTGGTGAGAAGGTGTAATGGTGGTGGGATTCATGTTGGAATACTGAAAGTAATACATTACTGTGAACAACTTTATAAAAATAAAATTTAAAATTCAAAATAAAAAAGTGTGTGTGTGTGTGTGTGTGTGTGTGTGTGTGTGTGTGTGTGTTGCTGAAATTCACAGATAACAAGCCTGCCAGGCTCAAACAACAGAGCTGCTCAGACTGTGCTCAGTGCAACTGGAATGCCAGGAATTCACTAAGCTACAACATCATTCCTACAGACCCTGACAAAGTTTTCTTAACTCTACTGCCAATAATTTTACATAAGTTCTTATGTTATCTAGTGGTATTTTCCAAGTTTTCAATGCTGCCTAAATATTTTAGCATTAAATAAATAATTACTTTAAACAATTTTCCCAGAATAAAATTGTTTATAGGAAGGCAATGGCTCCCAGGATGATCATGCTAAGAACTTTCAAGTTAACATAAAATATTTCATAACTTGGTATTTACTAATAGAATAACTTCCTTAAGTTTCTGCTTTATTTCCCAAATACCTATTTTTGAAAGTAGGGCATCAAGTCTTCACAGATTCAATATGGTCTAGATGAGACCTGCCTACCAAAGTAGCTCTGATATTGTCTGTTTTATATTGGAATTCTGAGTGAGCTTTTCCTTCAAAAATGAGGTTGAATGCTAAGTTATTTAATTTTAATTTAAATTTTAAAAACCATTTGCAATCCTCTAAAATTTAAATGTATAAATCACAAATGTGTAAATTAATGATAACACATTTATGGAGAGTATAGACGTGTAAATGGTACAAATATACAGGGTAATATGGATACTTTGGAACACAGGAAGTACTTGGAAGTCACTTCTGGCGATTATATTACTTAGCACATAAAGGTAAAGGTAAAGGTAAAGGCCCTCCCGTTGATCGTCGATTTGCTCGAGTGGGCCCAGTAACGTCTCCATTGGAGACTTTGTTGTTACTGTGTTTGGCATATCAAATACTCTCGGTACCTTGCCGGGCTCTCTGAGAGGGGCGGAGGAATCGAACTCGGGTCGGCCATGTTGGCCGCTTGTAAGGCGAACGCCCTACCGCTGTGCTATCGCTCCAGCCCAATGAACAGAAATATTTAATTTTTACGTCTACCAAAGTAATAGGTAAAGGCCCTCCCCTTGATCGTCGATTTGCTCGAGCGGGCCCAGTAACGTCTCCATTGGAGACTTTGTTGTTACTGTGTTTGGCATATCAAATACTCTCGGTAGCTTGCCGGGCTCTCCGAGAGGGGCGGAGGAATCGAACTCGGGTCGGCCATGTTGGCCGCTTGTAAGGCGAACGCCCTACCCGCTGTGCTAATGTACAAGAATATTCTTAACAACTCTATGTCCATAATAGCCCAATACTGGAAACAACCTAAAAGTCCATCAATGGAACATGGGATCTACATCATAAACTTAGTATTAAAGCAAAAAAGTAGACACAAAGCAATAATTAGGCACAATTGCAGTAGGCACAACAACCCAGCAGTGATTACTGCTAGGTTGAGGAGGAACATAAGGGAGCCTTAAGGTTACTGATAATTTTCTTTTTTTTGTGGAAGGTAATCATACAAAGGTATACATGCATCAAATAGTACAAAGAATATCTTCGGGGCTGGAGTGATAGCACAGCGGGTAGGGCATTTGCCTTGCGTGCGGCTGACCCGGGTTCAATTCCCAGCATCCCATATGGTCACCCAAGCACTGCCAGGAGTAATTCCTGAGTGCATGAGCCAGAAATAACCCCCTGTGCATTGCTGCGTGTGACCTTTCCCCCCAAAAAAGAATATCTTCACGTTTACTCTGCATCTAATACCTTTATTTGCTATTGTTTATTTTTCTTGCTGGACTAGAGCAATAGCACAACAGGTAGGGTGTTTGCCTTGCATGCAGCCAACCCAGGTTCAATTCCTCCACCCCTCTCAGAGAGCCTGGCAAGCTACAGAGAGTATCCCGCGTGCACGGCAGAGCCTGACGAGCTCCCTGTGGTGTATTCGATAAGCCAAAAACAGTAACAACAAGTCTCACAATGGAGACGTTCCTGGTGCCTCGAGCAAATCAATG
The DNA here is from genome assembly GCF_029834395.1 of Sorex fumeus. NCBI lineage: Eukaryota > Metazoa > Chordata > Mammalia > Eulipotyphla > Soricidae > Sorex > Sorex fumeus. The sequence goes on from NW_026606183.1 coordinate 5,311,346, forward strand.
AACAATGGGAGGACAGTGCTAAAGTATTTTTCTTGCTGGCCAAATCCAGGCCTCGTTCAAAGAGTGTGCTCTACCATTGAGCTACTTTCCCCAGTCTACATGATGGTTTATCCTTGCTTTATTTTGGACAAGCCAATTAGCAGCGATGGGGGTGATACTTGGAATACTTGGTCAGGCAGTGGGGGCCTAACAGACATGGGGCTTGGGCCAGGAGTACTAAGGGTTCCACCTGGTGGTTATACTTGGTGATAGCTGAGAGGTTAAGCAGTGCCTGGAATAAAACTTGGGTCCTTGTTTGGGTAATTAAACTTTGTCCAGGCATTTACTCCAATCCTTGAGCCATCTCCCTAGCATACACCCTATAATCTTTAAAAATTTGTATTTTTAAGAGTTTTGATATTAGCACTAGAAGTTCTAGCCATGGAAAGCAAGACCCTCAGTAGATCACTTAATCACTTAACTTCCCGTTAGTCGTCAATTTGCTGGAGCGGGCGCCAGTAACGTCTCCATTTGTCCTGTCGCGTGCTAGTGTAGCCCAATGGCATCTGTTCGCTCTGGGATCATGAAGAGCCTCAAACCGATCGTTCATGATCTTCAAGAAGAAGTCTGACCATCTGGTAGGTGGGCGGCCACGTGGTCTTTTGACATCCCGTGGAATCCAGTTAGTAACAGCTCTAGTCCAGCGGTCGTCTTTAAATCTCATTACGTGACCAGCCCATCTGATTTTTGACACCTTAGCAAATGAGACAGCGTCCCTGATTCTTGATCGTCGACAGATGTCGGAACTCTGGATTTTTTCTCTCATTTGAGTGAAACGTGATATTCCAAGCATAGCTCTTTCTATTCTTCTTTGGGAGACCTGAATAGCGTTCTCATCCTGTTTGCGTAGGGCCCAGGTCTCTGAGGCATATGTTAATGCAGGAAGAACAGTGGAATCAAAGAGATGTGCCCGGAGCCAGAGGTTCTTCGTCCTCTTAGCTATTTCTTCGACGTTCTTGAAGGCGTTCCAAGCTGCTCTCTTCCTCCTGCGCAGCTCGGGTGCCAGGTCATTTGTCATGTTGACTTCTCGACCTAGGTACACATAGCTGTTGCATTCGGAGATGGTCGTTCCGTTGAGAGCGAATGGGGCGTCAGGAACGAGGCTGTTTCTCATAAACATTGTCTTCGTAAGATTCAGCTGTAGTCCTACCTTTCCAGACTCACGGTCAAAGTCGGCCAGCATTTGTGGCGCTTGGCTGATGTTTGGTGTTATTAAAACAATGTCATCAGCAAAGCGGAGGTGGTGTAGTTGCTGACCATCTATCTTCACTCCCATTCCTTCCCATTCCAGTCGTCGCATGATGTTCTCGAGGGTGGCACTGAAGAGTTTCGGTGAAATGGTATCACCCTGCCGCACCCCTCTCTTGACATCAACGATCACTTCTTTGTAGAATGGTGAGATCCTGGTAGTGAATCCGCAATACAGCTCACAGAGGATCCTGATGTATTGAGTTTGAATGCCCTGATTGGCTAGGGCTTCAATGACCGCTTCTGTCTCAACAGAATCAAAGGCCTTCTTTAAATCAATGAACGTTAAGCAGAGCGGCATCTTGAACTCCCGAGAAACCTCCATGAGCTTGGTTATCGTGTGGATATGGTCGATGGTGCTGAATCCTTTGTGGAACCCTGCTTGCTCGCATGGTTGTCCTTCATCTAGTGTTCTGCCAATCCTATTCAGGAAGACTTGAGTGAACAACTTGTAGATGACAGACAATAGGCAGATCGGGCGATAGTTGCCAATGTCATGGATGTCTCCCTTCTTGAACAGTAGTACGGTCCTGCTGGTTTTCCACTGGGACGGAACCTTGCATTCAGACAGGTAGCGAGTGAAGAGCCGAGCCAGTGTATTGATGAGTACTGACGGCAGGTTCTTCAGGTGTTCAGGTCTGACCTTGTCTGGGCCGGGTGCTGTTTGCTTCTTTACCAACGAAATGGCGTGTCGGATTTCGGAAGGGAGAACGTTAGGAACGACATACCCATCCTGTGGAATTTGGTATGTCGGCAAGTGGACATGGCTATCGAAGAGATTTGAGTAGAAGTCATGGATAATCTTCTCCATTGCCGTTCTGGAGGATGTGATGGATCCATCAAGACGTCGGAGGGCAGTCATCTTGGTCTTATAGTTGGCAAAGGACAGGCGGGCGTTACGAATACTTTTCCCGGCTTCTGCCGCATCTACCAGTACTTCTGCTCTTCTCTCTTTGAGGTCTTCCTTGATCGCATCTCTGCACTGCTTTGCGAGCTCGGATGTTAGCTTGCAGTTGCCTGAGGCATGCGCCAAACCACGCTGGCGAATTAGCTCAAGAGTTTTCGAAGACAGGCGTTTTTTTTGTGGCTATCTCTCTCTTGGCGTTCCTCGCACATTCATGGAGGTGCTGAACCAGTCGATCGTATTCCTCGTCAATGTTGTCAACAATGGCATCTTCCCATGTTGCCGCAATAGTGCCAAAGAGCTCCCAGTTGGTGGTCGTTCTGGGAGTTCTCTTTTTGAACTTTGCAGCCCTTTCTCCCCGCTCTGTGAAGTAGAATTTTGCACGAAGGAGACGGTGGTCCGATCCCGTTCGAAATTTTGGGACAACAGCGACATCGGTCAGGCAAAACCATCGATTGAATATGATGTGGTCTATTTCGTTGTGGACTCGTCCACTGGGAGACTCCCATGTCCAACGTTTAGATTCTGCCTTCTGGAACTGTGAGTTACCATGGATGGTCTTGGTCGACATGATGAATTCAGACAGTCTCTCACCCTGTTCGTTCCATTCTAGGCCATGGGTCCCGATGTGAAGTTCTTCAGCTGATCTTCTCGGTCCTATCTTGGCATTAAATCTTTAAAAATTCGTATTTTTAAGAGTTTTGATATTAGCACTAGAAGCTCTAGCCATGGAAAGCAAGACCCTCAGTAGATACCCATTCCATATACTACACTGTAAAAAATATTTTGTTTCCTTTTCAAATACATTCAAGTTTCTACAAATAAATACACCCAAGTTTCTACAAATAAATACATCAAAGTTTCTACAAATTTCCTGTCTTCATGATTGCTTTATTTTTTGAGCAAATTGATGAACGGGAGGACAATGCTACAGTTCTCCCATTTATTTTTTTAAATTGAATCACAGTGATATACACAATTATAAAATTGTTTATGATTTGATTTCAGTCATATAATGTTCCAACACCCATCCCTTCTACTGTACTTTTCCCACCACCAGTGGCCCCAGTTTTTGATTGATTTCAACATGGTAAGTACATACACAGAGTGATCTCCTGATTTCTTGCACAATTTAAATCTGGGAATATTTAATTCCCTACTTAGAGAGGCTGAGGGGTATCTTACAGGTTCTTTAAAAATATTTTTATCTACTTACATTATAGAATGTTTATTTTATACTAATAAGGAAGGAATTTCATAATCTTTGGGCCAAACAAACAAACATAAAATGAAATACCTACGTGATTAGAAATTAGTTATGGTCTACTACCTAAAAATAATAATAGATTATGATAACTGTAGAGTGGTAATCCTCTTTGAATTAAAAATAACCTAGAGTGACAATAACTGTAAAAAGTAAAGTAAAGGCCCTCCCGTTGATCGTCGATTTGCTCGAGCGGGTCCAGTAACATCTCCACTGGAGACTTTGTTGTTACTGTGTTTGGCATATCGAATACTCTCGGTAGCTTGCCGGGCTCTCCGAGAGGGGCGGAGGAATCGAACTCGGGTCGGCCATGTTGGCCGCTTGTAAGGCGAATGCCCTACCCGCTGTGCTATCACTCCAGCCCTTGACAATAACTGTAGTGACAATAATTTGTAATCAATAACTAAAAGTTAGGAACAGAATAGAAGATATTTCTTTTAAATTAAATTTGTGAACAATACTTCATAAACTCGTTACAGTAAAAAATATCAAGCAGATATTTCTTGGTGGCAAGTAAGACTCATAGGGAAATAAATGGCCTTAGGGATAAATAGAAAAGAAATAAAATTTAGTTACAGGCAATTCTGTTTTCTGGAGAAGATGCTTTCTGAATCTCACAGTATTTTCTATGATTATCTTCTCATCCTCAGCATGTAAGTCTTCAAGTAAGAATGTCAGATCACTCTGGTCATTTCTTCATAATGCAATGGTTTAAGAAGCACTTGAATTTTTTTTTGGGGGGGGGTCAGACCCGGCAATGCACAGGGGTCACTCCTGGCTCATGCACTCAGGAATTACTCCTGGTGGTGCTCAGGGGACCATAATGGGATGCTGGGAATCGAACCCGGGTAGGCTGGGTGGAAAGCCAACGCCCTACTTGCTGTGTTATTGTTCCAGACCCAGAAACACTTGAATTTATGAACCTTCTTACAAGGATTACAGATTAATCTTACAAATTGGGGAGGTTTTATAGCCTTTTGTGAAGAACAAAAGAATATAAATCACTTAGATAACAAAGAACAACACGCAATAAAATGTTGAAACACAACACCCAAAAGGAGAGAGAGAAGAGAGGGAAATGCCCGGCCACAGAGGCAGGGTGGGATGGGAGGGATGGGGGGTGGGAGGGATACTGGGATCCGTGGTGGTGGGAAATGGGCACTGGTGGAGGGATGGTATATTTGATAATTGTATAATTGAAACCCAAGCACAAAATTTGTAAGTCTACAACTGTACCTCATGGTGTCTCACTAATAAAAATTTAAAAAAATAAACAAATAAATAAAAGCACAGATAAATGAGGAAAAAAAATGCTAGTCCATTGAAACTAAAGCATGGACTCTAATTCTGGCCTTGTCATCTAAATTTGAGCAAATTTATTTCAGTATTTTTTGACCATGAAGGAACTAAGTTGGATAATTTTATCTTTTATTTTTCTCTATCATTAAAAATTCCTAAATGCTTGGAATTATTTACATGCACATCCCATGGTAGACGTATCTGCCAATATTTATCTTAATCAACATAAAGCCATGTAGAGCTTGGAAGGCAGAAGCCACAGAAATTGAGTGATGAACTTTTAGAGCCCAAATATACTTGTAAGATAATTTAAAATATATGGAGGGGTTTTTGGATCACATCCGCAGTGCTCAGGGGTTGCTCTTGGCTCTGCTCACTCCTGATATTCCATGGGGGGACCTTATCACAGTGCCAGGGACTGAAGTAGACTCAGATGCATGCAAGACAACAGCCTTACCTCCTTTACAATCTTTGCATCCATTTTTTTTCCTTTTTAATCAATGAATATAAATCTGGGGCTGGAGCAAAAGCACACTGGGTAGGGCGTTTGCCTTGCACGTGGCCGACCCAGGTTCGATTCCCAGCATCCCATATGGTGCCCGCCCCCCCCCCCCCCCTTGAGCACTGCCAGGGGTAATTCGTGACTGCAGAGCCAGAAGTGACCTCTGTGCATCACTGGGTGTAACCTTTTTGAAGCAAAAAAATATATATATATAAATCTATTCCTAAATGTTGTTTACACACACACACACACACACACACACACACACACACACACACACACAGAGCTTATTATAGGGTCAAGATAAAAAAAAAGTAACTTCTACTCACTTTGACAGGGACACTCCCCCAGCTTTCCCAATCATCTCTTCATGGTGTAATACTGAATGGTTCCATGGAATATGGAGGAACTTTAAGAGTGTTCTCATCCACCGTTCAGGATGCAAGACAAGCTGTTCATAGTGAACTAACATGCATTTTTTATAACCAACCTCCATACACTGGTTATACATGGTCTCTATAGCACGATTCCACTTGGTCAAACAATCCCTATAGCTGTTTAAGTCAAACCCAGCTATCGTAACTTTCCGAGAAATCATTGAATGTACTGATGCTCGTCCATCTCGGACCATGAGGAGAAATTTGGCATTGGGGAATAACCTAGCAAGGTAGGTTAGGGATTTCAGGGCGAAAGGATCTTTATTACATAAGTACGGAGCTGGTTCCCCATGCTTCACAATGATTTCTAGTAGAAAGGCTTGCATGGCAGAATCCAGCACATCATCGGTGACACCAGCCTCATCCAACCGTATTTTCTCTTTACTGGACCGTGACCACATTTGCTTCAGGGCCAGGATCCGGGGAATGACCCTGGTTTCCTCTCCACAGCGAATGTCAGGATGTGCATCTAACATGGCTCTCATGAGCGTGGTTCCACTCCGAGGCACACCTCCAATAAAGATTAAAGGCATATCTTTGTGATAGGCAAGAGTTGTGTTGGCTTTGATGTCCAGGTTGGTTCGCACCGTTGTCCTTGTGCTCTCCAATCTGAGGGGCTGGCTCCGTTCTTCTATTCGGTGATGGCATTCCATGGCATGTTGGCCCAAGTAGAACACGGTCACTGAGCTAATCACCAGACAGGCCAAGAGTAAGTTCTGCTTCAGTTTTCCAACCATCTTGATGTTGTTACCTTGGTATTTAGAGAGATATTTCACTCAAATGATTTTCAGAAAATATTCAGGCCATGAAGAGTCTACTTCAGAAAGATGATCAACATCTAATAAGAAAAGTAAAACATTATTTTACCACTACATCAAGAGTATTTACATATTAGTCATCAGTTATCACTATCACATTCCAGTGGGAAAGACACTAATACTTATATACGCTAATATTCATAGGACACAAGTATATATACAAATTCAAACAAAAATAAATCAGCATTATAAACAAATAGCTTTTTCATTTGTTTGCATTTGGGCCACAGCGGGGCTTCTCCTGACTCAGGGATCACTCCTGTTGTGATTCGGGTGATCGTGGGGGTGCTAGACATTGAAGCCGGATCGCTGTGTGCAAGGCAAATGCCCTATTCACTGCACTGTTTCTCCATCCCCTACAAATGGCTCTTTTTACGACATTTTTGCTTGTTTTTAGGCTGTATCCGGTAGTACTCAGAAGACCATGTGGCGTCACACATCAAAAATGCAGTTCAGGGGCTGGAGCGATAGCACAGCGGGTAGGGTGCTTGCCTTGCACGTAGCCAACATGGCCAACACAGGTTCAATTCCCAGCATCCCATATGGTCCCCCGAGCACCGCCAGGAGCAATTTCTGAGTGCATGAGCCAGGAGTAACCCCTGAGTATCACAGGGTGTGACCCAAAAAGCAAAAAAAAAAAAATGCAGTTCACAGGAGGTTTACTCCATGGCTTAAAGGACAGCTGCACACTCTAGGGGTAAAAGCAGATAAAAGCACCAAATAAAGGGTGCTGGGAGGATCCGCCCAGGATGGCAGATGCATGCTGAAAGTAGACTATAGACCGAACATGATTGCCACCCAATGCCTCTTTTGCAAACCACAGCACCCAAAAGGAGAGAGAGAGAACAAGGGGGAGTGCCCTGCCACAGAGGCAGGGTGGGATAGGGGGATGGGGGGATGGGAGGGATACTGGGATTGGTGGGGGTGGAGAATGGGCACTGGTGGAGGGATGGGTACTTGATCATTGTATAACTGAAACCCAGGCACAAAAATTTGTAAGTCTAACAACTGTACCTCATGGTGTTTCACTAATAAAAATTTTAAAAAATGCAGTTCAATCAAAGCACACATTCTAACCTATTGACCTATAGCCCTCTGGCCCCATATAATTCTGTAAGCAAAGTAAAAAAATAAAACTATTCTTATTAGTGAAGTATGCAGATATTTAATACACTCAAGAATGTTTGGAGCCCAACCCACAGCTTGCCTCTGGTATAAAAAATTTCTTCATTTCCAAGACATTACCACCACACTCTACCATAAAGAGAAATTACAGAAGAAACACACAATTTCCAAATCTTTCATACAGGTTCAGTTTATACACCCCATACATTAGTTATTTAGGGACGGCAGGCTAGATTCTTGGGTGGGGCTAAGAAAAAATTTTGCTAAGGACAGTAGTGTCCTGACCCTTGCCTCAAGAAATAATCCCATGGACTGACAGAAATGCAAACATTGATAGTAAAATGGGTTTAGCGTCTTAGCTGAAACAAGCAAAGGAACAGTGGGAGGGCATTAAGGGTTCTGGGAAAACTGGAAAAATGTTAGTGAAAATAAGATGGAGAGCCGTTCTAAGAAGTAGGACACATATGCAAAAGCACAATCATTTAACAAAACAGATTCCTCTTGGATAACAGAAAATAACTGGTATAGGAATTTTGCTCCATGACTTGGAGGCCAGCCACACGTGCTAGGGGAAAAGGAAACTCAGATAGAGAAGAGAGCACCAAATAAAGGGTGTTGGGAGGATCCTCCCAGGGTGGGAGAAGCATGCTGAAAGTAGTCTATAGACCAAACATGATTGCCACTCAATGCCTCTCTTGCAAAACAAAGTACCCAAAAGAAGAGAGAGAGAACAAGAGGGAATGCCCTGCCACAGAGCGCAGGGTGGGACACGGGCATGGGGGATGGGAGGGATGCTGGGACCTGTGGTGGTGGAGGATGGGCACTGGTGGAGGGATGGGTACTTGATCATTGTATAACTGAAACCCAAGCACGAAAATTTATAAGTCTATAACTGTACCTCATGGTGTTTCATTAATAAAAAAAAAAAGAACTGGTATAAAAGGAACAAAGTGTGTGTGTGTGTGTGTGTGTGTGTACGCGTGTGTGTGTCTGTGTGTTATGGAGTGTATGTGTGTTTGTTATGGAGGGGGAAAGAGAGAAAAGGAAGAGTGAGAAAGGGACTGGGAAGGGCAGTCAGAGAGGAGGGAACAGAGAGATAAGATTTAGAAACAGAATGTTCTAAGATACATTATGACCAAATATGCAGATGTGCAAAAGCAGCACATGTATACAAAACTTTTTGAAATGCTAGTTTAGCTAATGTAGATAGCAATAAGACTATATTTAGACTAAAAATTTCCCCCTGAATTCTCAGATGGCCACACGTGATAATCAATCCTTATGTCATTTTGGCTAGGCTATGATGTCCAGTGTGTGAGCCAAACACCAGAGGAGATATGAAGATATTTTCAAGATCTGGTTAATATGCAAGTCAACAGACTCTTAAGTGAAGCAGATCATCCTCCATTATCCTTCAGAAATAGGCTGGCCTCACCTAACAAAGCCCTTAAGACTAAAAATAAGTTTCCTCAACAAAAGGGAATTCTCAAGACTGCAACATAGAAACCCAATGTGAGTTTCCCCGGGTTGTCCCAAGGAATTTCAACTGTTATCTTCCAGGCTATCCTATGGAGCTTAGAACTGACAGCCCCACAATCTCATGAATCAATTCCTTAAAAACTCTCTGGCTAGAGAGCTCAACAGCTAAGCACATGCTTTGCATCTGGGAGGCCTGGGTTTGACCCTGGCACCCACGAAGTCCCCAAGCACCACTCAGTCCCCTGAGCCAAGGAATAGCCTCCAGGCACCTCAGGGTGTAGCCTCATAAAAATAAAACAAACCCTTTTGTGTGTGTTTGTGTGTGTGGGTGAGCTGCTCCATCATCTTCCATTTACACGGAATGTCTACATAAGTCAAATTTGCAGAACCAGAAAGCAAGGAGCAGAAAAGCAGCGGGCATTTAACAGCAAACAGACATGAGGGGTCAAGATGGAAACATTTCAAATCTGAATTGGGAAGATGTTTGCAGAACTCTGTGAATGTACTATAAATCACTGAATTATACACTTACAATGGGTAAGATTTTTTTGGTACAGAACATACGTCAGTACAGCTCTGTGTGTGTGTGTGTGTGTGTGTGTGTGTGTGTGTGTGTGTGTTCTAGGAGAACAACACTACAGCAGTTAAGGTACTTGCCCTGCTTGCAGCTGACCTGGGTTCAATTCTCAATACCCCATTCTTTCCCTGGAGCCCACCAAGAGAGATCCTTGAGTGCAAGAGTCAGGAGTAAGCCCTAAGTATCACCAGGTGTGGCCCCAAAACCAAATATACACATGCATACACATACACATACATATACATACATATACTCCTAGAAAAATATTTTGATTCTCTCAGCAGAATAGAACAGAATAAACTAGGATTTCACTTTTGTTTACACAAATATTCATTCCTCTAGTTGCATACTGAGCTTATTTTACTGTGCCTTCATTACAAAGCTGCATGCAACAAAGAACCATAAAGTGAAAACAGCTTGAAATGAAAATATCGGTTTAATAAGAAAAGCATGCAAAGAAAAAGTATTAAGATAATTGGTAGAAAATGGCATTAAAGTCATCATGCAAAAGCTGTGCCCATGGTATGGAAGACACACTTAACTTTGCTATACCGAGTTCAAGTTAAAAGTGGGTTAGGTGGGGGAAAAATAATGCAGAGAAAAAGTAATAGAGAAATCAAAAAACTAAGATTCAATCCCAAAATAATATTTGGTTGAAAAAAAATATCCAAATACAAAAGGAAGCATCCCTGAATTGGAGAAAAAATCATCCTTATATATGAGGGAGGGCTTTGTTTTGTTTAATGGCCATACCTGGCAGTGTTTGGGCTATGCCCAACTTGATGCCTGGAGGTCACTCATGGTGGTGCTTGGGGGAATGTGTGGTGCTGGGGATAGAATCTGGGTTCCAGCATGCAAAGCATGTGATCTAAATTTTGAATCATCCTGGCCCAAGGTCTCTATTTTAAGCAAAATAAATTCCAATAAATGCAACCGGGACTCATTCTAGCAATTTCAAATATCAAATGTTTAATTTCAGTGATTTAATTCACTTTGGGCTGGAGCTATAACACAGTGAGTAGGGCGTTTGCCTTGCACACAGCCAACATGGCCAACCCGAGGTTGATTTTTCCGCCCCTCTCGGAGAGCCCGGAAAGCTACCGAGAGTATCTCGCCTACACGGGCACAGCAAAGCCTGGCAAGCTCCTCGTGACGTATTCAATATGCTAAACACAGTAACAACCAAGTGTCACAATGGAGACGTTATTGGGCCCACTTGAGAAAATCGATGAACAACGGGAGGACAGTGACAGTGACAATTCACTTTAGGTTTATGCAATCCCAATCTTGAAAAACAACAAAACTCAGGGCCAGAGAGATAGCACAGGGGCAAGATGATTGTCTTGCACTTGGATGTCTGAGGTTCAATTCCAGCATCCCATATGGTCTTCCAAGCATCACTATGAGTGATCCCTAAGTGCAGTGCCAGGCATTAGCCCTGGGCACTGTTGGATGTGGCCTAAAATCCAAAAGAAAAAAGAAAACAAAACAAAGTCAGAGAACTCAAAATTCCCAAATTAATATAATGCTACAGTAAAAAAGACAACAGTCTTTAATAAAGGCTTAATTTCTCTCCGCCCCCTCCCCCATATTGTATTGAATCACCACTATCTTGGCTCTGCCCTTCATTGTACTGCATTTTTAATAGGGCTCACAGCAATAGTTGGGGGTCCAGGGACACTTCTGGAAATGCTTGGCTGGTAGTCTGGGCATGATGATTTGGTGCTCAAGCCTAGCAGTGATTGGAAGGCCATAACATAGCAGAGCATTTTGTTCTGTTTTTCAATCATCACATCCCACCAGCTGTTTCCAAATCCAACCTTTTTATTTCTTTTAAACACCACAGTTTACAGAGCTATTAATGCAAGGTTTTATGCATTAACAGCTCACCCTACTCCCTGTGTCCCCATTCCAACCCCTCTCTCCTGTGGTAAGCTTCCTACTGAAGACGGGCTGGAGCGATAGCACAGCGGGTAGGGCATTTGCCTTGCACGCAGCCAACATGGCCAACCCGAGTTCAATTCCTCTGCCCCTCTTGGAGAGCCTGGCAAGTTACCGAGAGTATCTTGCCCGTACGGCAGAGCCTGGCAAGCTCCCCGTGACGTATTCGATATGCCAAACACAGTAACAAGTCTCACAATGGAGACGTTACTGGGCCCACTCGAGCAAATCAATGAACAACGGGAAGACCATGCCTTAGGCATCAGTTATTCCCCCACTGTTCCTTAATATCTTGAACATACAGAAAATGTACTCTGTGCTGTCCTTCTCCAATCCTTTTGATATATGTCATTTTTACTATCTTAACACACTTTCAGATTCTGAATTCAGGTGACTTATCCATTCCCCACCACAGCACGCTTAACAGAAACACAGGTTATAGAATACACTGAGTCTTTAAAATTCACACATACATCTTGCTTCAGAGACCCATAAATAAATCTCAAAAGAGATCAAAAGTTGCAGTCAATTTCAGATCCATGCAAGGCTGAACAGACTGGGGTAGATTGGAGGGGTGCAGGTTTGCCTGGCACCCGCCCAAAAGAGCCCCCAACAGCCTTGCTCCCACAATCTGAAATTGCTGCCATGCCCCCGGCTAGACCCCACCGCCTTGGGATGAACATCACTGAGCTATTAATCTCTGGAAAATTTGGGTATGTGTTGTTCTGTGACTGAAATCTCTGGCTTTCTCAGGGTCGGGATGGGCCACTTTCTGCCACCTCCCTCTACTTCTGGAAGCTCTGGCAGTCATGTCCACACCCCAAAGTTGCCAACCAGTTAAAAAAAAAAGCTACTCCAGCTGTACCTTTCTGAAAAAATACTGAATGTCATGAACAAAACACAATGACCTCTTAGCACCTATACTGCAAACCATAATTCACACACAGAGAAAGAGAGAAAAAGAAAGATGCCTGCCATAGAGGCAGGCAGGGGGAGGGGGGCAGGGAGAGAAACAGGGGACACTGGTGGTTTGAAATGTTCACTGGTGGAGGGATGGATATTGGAACATTTTATGACTGAAACCAATAGCTTTGTCTATCTCAAGGTGATTCAATTAAAAAATATAATAAATGCATTTTAAAATATCACCCATATATTAGTCAGACTTGGAAAAATATTCTTTAGAAAAGAGACACTTTGGAGTTTGAGCACTCTCTCACTCTCTTCTCTCTCTCTCTCTCTCTCTCTCTCTCATTCTCTCTCTCTCTCTCAATGACACTTCTCAAATTCTTAAAAAACTAAATAAATGGAGTTTATATACAGTGGTCTTGGCCACTGTGTATATGTGCACTTACACACACACACACACGCACACATACATACACACACATACACACACCTCTTTTCATTATAGACAGTCCCCAACTTAGAATGATTTGTCACTGTCACTGTCCTCCCGTTGTTTATCGATTTTCTTGAGCAGGCCCAGTAACATCTCCATTGTGAACCTCTGTTGTTACTGTGCTTGGCATATTGAATATGTCATGGTTAGCTTGCCAGGCTTTTGCCGTGCGAGCGAGACACTCTCGGTAGCTTGCCGGGCTCTCCGAGACGGGCAGAGGAATCGAACTCGGGTCGGCCATGTTGGCTGCTTGCAAGGCAAATGCCCTACTTGCTGTGCTATCGCTCTAGCCCAGAATGATTTGACTTGATAATATTAGAAATTTAGTACATCTTTAGCTGAACTAAATCTACTCCCATCTTCAGTTGAGGAAGATAGGTACTCTGAATTTTACTAAACTGAGGAGTATCAAGATTTTCTCAATTGGGGCACTAATAATAGAAGTTCTAGATGAAACTGAGTTCTAGCACTAGCTTTTCAATTGCTGTTTTGTGGACTGGCATGGTGCTGCAGGTTTAAAGAAGTTGTAAGCCATCCTGGCCGGCAGGCACCACAATCCCCGGAGAATTCTTCGGGCCCCATACTGAGCCGATATCACAGGGAGGTCCTGGATGGAACAGGTGCAGTCTCCTCATCTTCTCCAGATGGAACCCTAGCAACCATGAGCTTCTACAAGAATGGCTCTACAAGTATGTGGGCACGCCACATGACCTTTCCTGATATGCAAAGTGAGCAATAGAAAGTAAATGATCTAGGGTCTGTCCCTGGAAGGCACTCTTGAATGATGGTGGGAAAATTCAAGCAAAATATAATGCCCAACAGAAATGCATCTGGACTGTGCATTAAACTAATGCAATGCGGGATGCAAGGGGTGTTTGTCCCTCCACCTTTCCCCCTGGTGGTGGCAGCAGGGTGGCCGTCATCTTTCAGAGCCTTTCAGACAGCCACATATGAGACTGCAGTGACAGGAATGTGGGGCCTCATGGGATGGGGAGGTGGAACCGGCTCTGCTCCCCGCTCTGACAAGGCACCGAGTTGCCGCCCATGAACGCCTCCTCTGGCTCCTGAATGGCCAAGATCCCAGAGGCACACAAACCAATCTCAGATATCACCAGCTTTTGGCAGAAATGCATCTGTACTGTGCATTAAACTACAGCACCGTGCCACCCCGGGAGGGGAATGGTGTTTGTCCCTCTGCCTTTTCCCCCTGGCAGCGGTGGCAGGGTGGCCACCATCTTTCAGATCCTAATGGACAGCCAGGTATGAGACTGCAATGACAAGGCACGTGGGGCCTCATGGGATAGGGGGTGGAAACGGCCCTGCTTCCCGCCCTGACGAGGCCCCGGGTTGCCACCCACGAATGCCTCCTCCGGCTCCTGAATGGCCACGATCCCAGAGGCACACACAAACCAATCTCAGAACCCAGCAGCTTTTGGCAGAAATCCCTCCAGACTTATTACTAAAATATCAGAAATTCAAAATCACATGCAACATCATATGCTCTTCATAATCAGCAACAGAAAACAAATTATCTAATGATGCTTTTTTGGCAGGTCTGATTGTTGGGGAAAATTCCAAATAATAATGGTGGATCTTTTGTCATAATATTGAATGTGATCAAAGTAGAGAGAGAGTAAAGTGGAAATCTGCCACACAGGCAGGAGGAGGGGTGGGAGGGGGGTATACTGGGGTTCTTGGTGGTGGAAAATGTGCACTGGTGAAGGGATGGGTATTTGATCACTGTATGACCAACTGAGACTTAAACTGGAAAGCTTTGTGGCTGTTCTCATGGTGATTCACTGTCACTGTCACTGTCCTCCCATTGTTCATCAATTTGCCAGAGCAGACCCAGTAACGTCTCCATTGTGAGATTTGTTGTTTACTGTGTTTGGCATAGCAAATATGTCACGGGTAGCTTGTCAGGCTTTGCTGTGCGGGCAAGATACTCTCAGTAGCTTGCCAGGGTCTCCGAGAGGGGCGAAGAAATTGAACCCGGACCGGTCGGGTCTGCCGCACGCAAGGCAAATGCCCTATTGCTGTGCTATCGCTCCAGCCCCATGGTGATTCAATAATAAAAAAAAATTTAAGAAAATAAAGAAGTTGTAAGCTACTCAACTCTCTCTCTCTCTCTCTCTCTCTCTCTCTCTCTCTCTCTCTCTCTCTCTTCCTCCCTCTCCTCCTTAGGGAAGAGAAAGCTTTCTTTTTTTTTTCTTTTTCATTAGTGAAACACCATGAGGCACAGTTTTAGACTTACGAATTTTTGTGCTTGGGTTTCAATTATACAATGATCAAGTACCCATCCCTCCACCAGTGCCCATCCTCCACCACCTATGATCCCAGTATCCCTCCCACCCCCCATCCACCCCATCCAACCCCGCCTCTGTGGCAGGGCATTCCCTTTTGTTCTCTCTCTCCTTTTGGTTTCTGTGGTTTGCAAAAGATGCACTGAGTGGCTATCATGTTCGGCCTATAGTCTATTTTCAGCATACATCTCTTATCCTGGGAGGGTCCTCCTAACACCCTTTACTTGGTGCTCCCCTCTCTATCTGAGATGCCTTCTCCCTCAGCATGCGCGGCTGGCCTCCAAACCATGGAGTGAACCTCTTGGTACTTATCTCGGCTATTTTTGGGTGTTAAGTCTCCCAATCTGTTACTTTATATTCCCCAGATGAATGCAATCAGTCTCTCCTTCTGACTCAATTCGCTTAGCATGATATTTTCCATGTAGTACCACTTGTATGTAAATTTCATGACTTCATCTTTTCTAACAGCTATATAGTACTCCATTGTGTAGATGTACCAAAGTTTCTTTAACCAGTCATCTGTTCTCGGGCACTCGGGTTTTTTCCAGATTTTGGCTATTGTGAATAGTGCAGCAATGAACATAGAAGTGCAGATGTCATTTCGACTGCACTTTTTTGCCTCTCCGGGATATATTCCCAGGAGTGGTATTGCTGGGTCAAATGGGAGCTCAATTTCTAATTTTTTGAGAATTGTCCATACTGTTTTCCAAAAGGCCTGAACCAGTAGGCATTCCCACCAGCAGTGAAGGAGAGTCCCTTCCTCCCCACATCCATGCTAACACCGGTTGCTTTTATTCTTTTGTGGGCCAGTCTCTGTGGTGTAAGATGTTATCTCATTGTTGTTTTGATCTGCATCTCTCTGATAATTAGTGATGTAGAGCATGGAGAAAGCTTTCTTTCTATTAAAACATTGAAATAAATATATCTGAGAAATGACCATTAATAGGCTACTCTTTCCCAGTATGCCAAATGAAATATGCCAGAAATAATGTTCTGGTGAAGAGAATGCTGAGATTATTACTTTATACTTGGTTCTCTCTAGGTCTGTGGAGATTGCTTAATCAAAACCAGAATCAGTCAACAGAAATAGGGGTATAGAGGTCAGCAAGGCAACACGTGGGCCAGGCACATGCAATCACGAGCACATTTGTTGCTTGTGCTTTTTATAGCAAGGGCAGTGGCCCTGTGCTAGGTCCAAAGAGATATTGAGTAAATGTTAAAGTAAAAGATAAACTTATAGAAATGTAGCAATCCCCTGAAATTTTTCTTTCCTTAGTTAACCATTAGCTCCATGATTCTAACTAATTCAGTAAAAACAGTAAGTAATGCCACCTTGTATGGTGTTTCAAGTCTAGTCCATAGCTGTCTACTTACTTCTAACTTTTTAGCAAAAGGAAACATTATATTGTCTCCTTGAGCCTGTCAATTCATAACTGATATTTAATGCGAATGAAAAGTGAAAGGATGAATGTGAATGACAACTTTGTTAATAAAAAGAAACCTCAAAGGGGTAGAGTAAATAAATGCTTTGCAAGCTTAAGCCTGGCGCTCAATCCCTGGCACTGCATGGCACTGAATAATGTTTGTGCATTTTCTTTTTTTAGGGAAAAAAAAAAGTAAGTACAGTTAGACAGAACTGGGATCTAATCTGAAATCAGATTTTTTATGTTTATCCATATGGAATTGGATAAATCACTGAGCACCAGTTCTTACATCCACAAAATAAGGATAATGGTAATGACATACTTTTTTTACATGAAATTAAGAGTAGACAAAACAAAAGTAAAAATGGAGAGATGAAGGCACCACCGCATACTCTTTTTTCTTTCACAATCTTGATGCAAAAAAAGGTGGTAATGTTACTTTTAAAGATCAGCACCCGTGACACCCTCACACACTGCCTATCGACCCCAACCTCTCAGCAATCCTACCACGCAGACTGACCCCCTGAAATAATGCTCTTATTATTATTTAATATATAAATTATTTCCCCACCCACACCAGGCCCTGCCATGCCAGACTACTGACAGCATGCTCTTCTCTCCTTTCTAATAATGCACACCTAGTATCTTTTCCTGCCGGGTTGAGTGTTCAATGTAGAGACTCATACAGGATTTCTTTCTCCCTTTTACATGTGACCTCAACTAACTGGAAAGAACACATTGGTTGCACACTGATTACAGTATTTATCTCCACTAGATTTAATTTGTTGTTGTTGTTGTTGTTTTAGAGAAAGCTAGAGAAGTAATACAGGGGTTAACCAATATCATGGTTGGTGGAAAATCACCAGGAGGGGCTCCCAGGACACATAAGCTCCACTTGGGAGTCACCCCAAAGCCCCACCGCAAACAAACAGCAAAACAAATGACAAACTAAGGTGCTGGGGATAGAGCTGATTAGTAAAGCACTTGCCTTGCATGTGAGCCCTGGGTTTAATCCCTGGGTCAAAACACCCCACCTAAAATAAAATTAATTCACCATTCATGCACCCAAGTCATGAATAGCAGATAAAATGTAGAGCGAGGACTTTACAGATGATTAAGCTACTTATGGGCTTTTCTCTTAAATCTTAAAACACCTTCAGAATCATTTGAAATAAAGAAAATGTTGAACCATGCGAAAATGAGATAAAAAAAACTACAAATAAACAGTACTCTGGAAATCATAAAAAAAATTTTTTTTGTAATCTTAATCATTACCTGGAGTGATAGCACAGCGGGTGGGTGTTTGCCTTGCACACGGCAGACCAGGGTTTGATTCCTTTGTCCCTCTCAGAGAGCCAGACAAGCTACCGAAAGTATCCCACCTGCACAGCAGAGCCTAGCAAGCTCCCCATGGCATATTTGATATGCCAAAAACAGTAACAAGTCTCACAATGGAGATATTACTGGTGCCTGCTCGAGCAAATTGATGAACAACGGGAGGACAGTGCTACAGAGCAATCATTATCAATATGGAATTTTTTAAATTGACTCAACGAGTGATTACAAAATAGTATGGAAGAAAAATTGTTTTTCCAAGACTATGGAAAAGAGCCAAACACATAGTAAAATATTAACACAAATGTTTTTATTTATTGAATCACCATGAATTACAAAGTAGAAGGCCTAAGGTCTAAAAGTAAACTCACATGTGTGTATACACAATTTAATATTTTAAAAACAAAGTAATATTTCAGTGGCAGTATTTATGATACACACACCTACATTTACCATACTTCATCTGTGGTAACACACATACACACACAACAGATATTCTGAAGCCTCTTGAATCTATTTACAAATAGGACTTCTACCCCTAGTCTCAGTCTTGATCATTTGATCACTCAAAAACCAAGAGACAACTCTGAATGGACACTGCATTGATGGTCTTTGGCTCTGACATGCCAACGCACCGTTGCTTGGGCTCTGCAGCTCTGGAGATTACCCAGATCACAATGTGTTATGTGAGGCCTTCGAGGGCCACACATAGTTGTGCTAAGGGGACCACGTGGTGCCAGATGCCATTCTGTGTGAACCAGAATCTGCAAGTTTCAAGGCATACACCTTAACTCTTGTACTCTCTTCGGGGTCACTTTATTTTTTAACAGAAAATACACACAGTACAAAATTAGAAAATTACAGAAGGTCAGATCTATTTTTAGAATCATTTTTACCAACAAAGGAGCATTTCAATAGCTATTGTTTGAGTGTTGACTGATTATTTTTTTGAGGGGGTGGGGCACACCAGCAATGCTCAGGACTCCTCTTGAGTAAGTTTTTAAGAAGCAGAGTTTTTTTCCTCATTAACTTATTCGTTACAAATAAAATCTACCTGAATAAATAGCAATACTCCTACATTAAACAGTCACGGTCGTCCCCTTGTTCATCGATTTGCTCAAGCGATCCCAGTAACGTCTCCATTTTGAGACTTACTGTGTTACTGTGTTTGGCATATTGAATATGTTACAGGTAGCTTGCCAGACTTTGCCGTGCGGGCGAGATATTCTTGGTAGCTTGCCGAACTCTCCAAGAGGGGTGGAGGAATAGAACCCAGCTTGGCCGGGCGGGCCGGCTGCACGCAAGGCAAACACCCTACCACTGTGCTATTGCTCCAGCCCTCCTACATTAAAATAAAATTTAAAAAAAATTTAAATTTTAAAAAATAAAAGTAAATAAAATCTACCACCTTTTTTTCCCCCACAGTCCTCAAGATTGTCTCTCACCCACCAACCTCTTCTCCTTGTATGTTCTCTGGTTAATTTTTAATTTTTTTGGTTACGTCTGTTCACCAATTTTATTAGCAGAGGCAAATAAGACTTTTTCTGACTCAATTCTGACTTACTTTCTGACTTATTTCATTAATAGGAGCCCTTCCATTTTGCTGCAAGTGGCAAAATTTCATCTTTGTTTAAAAAGCTGAATGGTTTTCCATTGTATAAATGCAACATTATTTTGTAGTCCAGCACCGAGCACTTCAGATGATTTCATGTTTTCACTATTGCTACTACTGTAACTAAATCAGCAATAAATACTAGGTGACTATAACTTTTTGTGCTGACATGTGTATATGTGTGTGTATATAGCGTGTGTGCGCGCACACACACACACACACACACACACACACACACACACATTTTTAGATACCCAGAGGTGAAATTGCTAGATCATGTGTAGCTCTCTTTAACTTGTTTTGGTTTGCTTCGGTTTGGGACCACACTATGCAATGCTCAGAGGTTCCTCCTGTCTCTGTACTCAGGAATCAGTCCTAACAGGCATCAGGGGTCCATATGGAATATTCGGGATCAAACCCACGTTGGTTGCATGCACAGAACATGCCCTATGTGCTATACTATCGCCAAAGCCCTATTGTTATCTTCTTAAGGATGTTCCATACTATGCTTCAAAATAGCCAGACCAATTTACATTCCCACCTGCAGATTACAGTAGATTCTTTTTTCTCCACACCTCCCCAACACTTACAATTGTTGCTCCATTTGAGGTAAGCCATTCTCAGGGACTGAAGTGCTCTCTCATTTCATTTGCAATCTCTTTTTCATTTGTAACCAGTATCTTCCATCTGTATGAATACCTTTGAAAAATTATTCAAATCTCCTCACTTGGGTTTCTGTTTTGCTGTCAAGTATGAATAGTAACCTTGCCTGTAAACGTTCTTATGAGTCAGCCTTGGGTATTAACCCCTTAATAGATAAAACACTGTCACACTGTCCTCCCATTGTTCATCGATTTGCTCGAGCGGGCCCAGTAACATCTCCATTGTGAGACTTGTTGCTGTGTTTGGCATATTGAATGCCCTCGGTAGCTTGCCAGGCTCTCCAAGAGGGACAGGGAAATCGAACCTGGCTCGGTCAGGCTAGCTAGCTGCGTGCAAGGCAAACGCCCTACCACTATGCTATCACACCACCCTTAATATATGATGTGAAATATCTTCTACATTCTTTAGGCCATCTTTTCATTCTGTTTATATTTTCTTTTGTTGCACAAAGATTTTAAGTTAATACAGTCCCACTGGGTTTTTCTTTTATTTTTTCCATGTTTCTTGATGTTGGTGTTCAGTTCCCATATACACATCTCTAAAGATAATGCCATGGAATTTTTCACTGATGTCATCTTCTCTATACTTAATGACTTCAGGTCTTAGATCCAATTCTTGAACTCAATTTGAATTTAGTTTGTACATGGCTATGTACAAATATCCTATTTTCTGTACCATATGTTAAAGAGACTCCATTCTCAACTGACAATCTGAGATCCTTTGTCATAAACTAACAATAAATGTTTACCTCTGAACTTTCTATTCTAATTCATTGACCCACATGTCAACTTTTATGGTTTTTCTAATTTTAGCTACTGTCATTTTATAGTATTGTTTGAGCTAGCCAACATGATGCCTGCATTTTTATTTTATTTTTCTTTGTCAGGATTACGTAGCTATTCAGGGTCTTTTATGATTTCATACTAACTTTAGGGGTTTTTTGTGTGTTTGTTTTATTTCCAAAACAATGGAATTCTAAGAAGAATTACATTTAAACTGTATATTGCTTTTGGGAAATGGGAAGGTTAACTATGTAAATTCTTCCCGTCAGACACAAAAATAAAAGTGAAACTATCATTTGCTAATGATATAATACACACAGAAAACTTTTAAGTTTCATTAAAGGTAATTAGAAACAATGAGTACAGCAAAGTTGTTACCGAAATCTTTTTACTCTTGTTCATAAATGATGAACCAGAATAAATTGGTAAAACTGCTCCACTTACAACTGTGTCCAAAATAATTAAATTCTTAGGTACAAATTTGATGGTGACATCCATAGCATAAAGTACAAGATGCTATTAGAAGATATAGTGGGGGGACAGAGAGATAATACAATGGGTAGGGCACTTGCCAACCTGGGTTTGATTCTGGCACCTCATATAGTCCCTTGAGTCTTGCCAGGAGTGGTCCCTGAACACAGAACCAATGGTAAAGCCTTGAGTACAGCTGGGTATGGCCCCCTAACACACACACACACACACACACACACACACACACTGGAAGATGTAGCAGAGGGGCCAGACATAGTCACCAGGGGTCATTTCTGAGCACAAAACCGGGAATCAATCGCTGGGTGTGGCAAAACAAAAGGACATAGCACAGAGGGATAGACTTCCCATGTGTCTAACAGGAAGAATTTACATAGTTAACCTTCCCATTTCCCAAAAGCAATATACAGTTTAAATGTAATTCTACTTAGAATTCCATTGTTTTGGAAATAAAACAAACAAACAAAAACCCCCTAAAGTTAGTATGAAATCATAAAAGACCCTGAATAGCTACGTAACCCTGACAAAGAAAAATAAAATAAAAATGCAGGCATCATGTTGGCTAGCTCAAACAATACTATAAAATGACAGTAGCTAAAATTAGAAAAACCATAAAAATTGACATGTGGGTCAATGAATTAGAATAGAAAGTTCAGAGGTAAACATTTATTGTTAGTTTATGACAAAGGATCTCAGATTGTCAGTTGAGAATGGAGTCTCTTTAACATATGGTACAGAAAATAGGATATTTGTACATAGCCATGTACAAACTAAATTCAAATTGAGTTCAAGAATTGGATCTAAGACCTGAAGTCATTAAGTATAGAGAAGATGACATCAGTGAAAAATTCCATGGCATTATCTTTAGAGATGTGTATATGGGAACTGAACACCAACATCAAGAAACATGGAAAAAATAAAAGAAAAACCCAGTGGGACTGTATTAACTTAAAATCTTTGTGCAACAAAAGAAAATATAAACAGAATGAAAAGATGGCCTAAAGAATGTAGAAGATATTTCACATCATATATTAAGGGTGGTGTGATAGCATAGTGGTAGGGCGTTTGCCTTGCACGCAGCTAGCTAGCCTGACCGAGCCAGGTTCGATTTCCCTGTCCCTCTTGGAGAGCCTGGCAAGCTACCGAGAGCATTCAATATGCCAAACACAGCAACAAGTCTCACAATGGAGATGTTACTGGGCCCGCTCGAGCAAATCGATGAACAATGGGAGGACAGTGTGACAGTGTTTTATCTATTAAGGGGTTAATACCCAAGGCTGACTCATAAGAACGTTTACAGGCAAGGTTACTATTCATACTTGACAGCAAAACAGAAACCCAAGTGAGGAGATTTGAATAATTTTTCAAAGGTATTCAAACAGATGGAAGATACTGGTTACAAATGAAAAAGAGATTGCAAATGAAATGAGAGAGCACTTCAGTCCCTGAGAATGGCTTACCTCAAATGGAGCAACAATTGTAAGTGTTGGGGAGGTGTGGAGAAA
This sequence comes from Sorex fumeus, assembly GCF_029834395.1. Taxonomy (NCBI): domain Eukaryota; kingdom Metazoa; phylum Chordata; class Mammalia; order Eulipotyphla; family Soricidae; genus Sorex; species Sorex fumeus. The sequence goes on from NW_026606183.1 coordinate 5,334,494, forward strand.
AAAGAATCTACTGTAATCTGCAGGTGGGAATGTAAATTGGTCTGGCTATTTTGAAGCATAGTATGGAACATCCTTAAGAAGATAACAATAGGGCTTTGGCGATAGTATAGCACGTAGGGCATGTTCTGTGCATGCAACCAACGTGGGTTTGGTCCCGAATATTCCATATGGACCGACCCCTGATGCCTGTTAGGACTGATTCCTGAGTACAGAGACAGGAGGAACCTCTGAGCATTGCATAGTGTGGTCCCAAACCGAAGCAAACCAAAACAAGTTAAAGAGAGCTACACATGATCTAGCAATTTCACCTCTGGGTATCTAAAAATGTGTGTGTGTGTGTGTGTGTGTGTGTGTGTGTGTGTGTGTGTGTGTTGGCACCACACTTCTCACAGGGGTGCAGCTTGGATAGGTTGACCAGCGCATGGGGAACAGGCAGGAAAGCTGAGGGCTTGGGGCGCTGGGCAGGATGGCAGGGATACCGCCACAGCTCCTGGGAGAGCTGCAAAGAGCTGGACAGCCAGAGACGGGGGAGGGGAGGGGGTTCCTGCCCCTCTCGATTCTCCTGCAGCATCTCCTGTAGACTTCGGGGGGGGGGGGGGTCCTGTGGTGTGTGCCAGGCTCTGGAAGTTGTGCCCATCGCTGCCCCTCCAGCTAGGGGGGTGTGGGCTGCCTGTGCAGGGGGCCGAGGGAGCGTCCCTAATAAACCTGGCTTTAGTTTGCTTTCCTCTCAGCCTTGGTCTCTTTACTTCTCCACCAACCTTGCAATAACAGGTTGGCAAGCAGGAGCGAAATCTGCAACACCGGCACTCTGCAGGCTGGAATGGAGTGGTAACTGTGGAAAGTGCTCTGCAGTTCCTCCAAACGTTAGGCGTAGAGTGTTAGAGTTACCATATGACCCAACAATTATACTCCTAGGTATATATCTGGGAGAAATGAAAATATGGCCACATAAAAACTTGTATGCAGGCTTACTCTCCAGCCAGGCAAAGTCCCAGGTCTCTCTTTGCTTGCTGGTATCCTTGCTCTTCCAAACTTCTGTTCTCTCTCTCTTTCTCTCTCTCTCTCTCTCTCTCTCTCTCTCTCTCTCTCTCTCTCTCTCTCTCTCTCTCTCTCTCTCTCTCCAGCTATGCTCAGGGGTTACTGCTGACTCATGCACTCAGGAATTACTCCTGGCAGTGCTCGGGGGACCATATGGGATGCTGGGAATCGAACCTGGGTCGGCCATGTACAAGGCAAACGCCCTAGCCGCTGTGCTGTGCTGTGCTATCGCTACAGCCCCTCTTGTTCTCTCTTGAACTAACACAATCCCTTTCCTTCTCCCACCCCCACAGCTTTCTATGTCAGCTTCATTCAAGAAAAACTACCTTGTTTCAAAACAAAAAGCCCTATCTTGTTTCACTAAAAAGCAACAACAAAAAACTTGTATACAAATGCTCATAAGAGTACAAGTCATAAAAGCCAGAAAAAGGAAACAATTCAAACATTCATCAATTAATGTATAAGATGTGATCTAGCCATAAAACGGAACAGCATTCAAAATAAAAAAAAAAGATACAGCATTCCACATTACAATATCTTGAAAACATCATGTTAAAAGGAAAACACCAGTAATATATGACATATTGTATGATTAAATTTACATAAGATGTACAGAATAAGGAAATCAATAGAAAGAAAAAAAATAGTGGTTGCCTAAGAAAGGGAGGTGACAAGTGAGTGACAAGTGAAACAGGTATACTGTATCTTTGTGGGGTGTGAAAACGTCCTAAAGTTAACTGTGATAATGGATATACAATTGTGTATACAGTATACAGTAAAAAAGTATTAGACTTTAGCTGGGTAAATGCATGAGAAGAAAAACTCTATTTTTTAAATTAATAAATGCATGGTATATGCCCTATATATCCTCACTGGGGTCCCTTGAAGGGAGGTGAGTTGAGTTTCCCTTCCCGTCCCGAGCAGAACCCGAGCAGCCAAAGACCTCCAGGACCAGCCACAGCAATGCTTAAGACCACTCTCCACACGTTTGGACGAGCCTCACATATGAAGGAACCAGCAGAGGAACCCAGGCATGCGGGACCCGGGGCTGAGATCTCCAAGCCTGCTCGGATTGGGACTGGGCCTCCTCCACCCAGGTCCCCCATCTTCCAGTAGGTAGGTGTTACACCCACCAACTGCCCCCGGTGCCTTGTTATCCCATCAACAGCCAATTGAAGATTGAATAAATCTTCAATACCCAGCTCCCGGAAGCACTGGATTTTATAGTCTCTGGGTCTTATTATCTAGCTCTTACTCTTGGAGAACCCGGCAGGCTACCAAGAGTATCCTGCTCTCACGGCAGAGTCTGGCAAACTCCCCGTGGCATATTCAATATGCCAAAACCCAGTAACAATGATGGGTCTCATTCCCCTGACCCTGAAAGAGCCTTGAATGTGGCACTTTCTAAAATCTCAGGGCTAGGACAAAGGAGACGTTACTGGTGCCTGGTCGAGGAAATCGATGAACAACAGGATGACAGTGATACAGTGATACAGCGATGAATAAGGTTTTTAGTGAAATACACAGGCTAGGACCTGCACATTAAGACTTTCTGGGTGGCTGCCTACTAAAGTAGAAGATTCAAGCATGGTCCTGAGTCACCTGACACAATATGAAAAATGATCAGGGTAGAGCGAAATAAGTCAGAAGGAAAAGGACAGATATAGAATGAATGCATCCCTTTTGTGGGATGTATGGAAAGAAAGAAGGAAGGAAGGAAGCAAGGAAGGAAGGAAGGAAGGAGGGAGGGAGGGAGGGAGGGAGGGAGGGAAGGAAGGAAGGAAGGAAGGAGGGAGGGAGGGAGGGAGGGAGGGAAGGAAGGAAGGAAGGAAGGAAGGAAGGAAGGAAGGAAGGAAGGAAGGAAGACTAATATCCAAGGCCAGGGAAAATGGGCCAGGAGGACTAGGCAATGGTTGGAAGATTGCGGGGTGGGGTAAGGGAGAAAGAGAGGTGGCGGGAGGGGGGTGGGAGGGAAGTCCCTGCCAATGAAGCAGGAGGGAAAGGGGGAGGGGGAGGAGTTGGTGGTGGGAAAAGTACGCTGGTAAAGGGATGGGTGTTGGAACATTATATGACTTAAAGTCAATCATGAAACTTTGTAACTAAATATTTCACTGTGATTCAATTAAAAAAATATTTTTTTAAAAAGACCAGGATACACCCAAACAATAACCAGGATAACCACAAGTTAAAGGCACTAAACAGAAACCAATACCAAGATGAGTTAGACGATGGAATCATAACACAAATCTTAAGTAGCCACCATTAGGGGCTGCAGAAGTTAGTACAGCAGGTAGGGCGCTTGTCTTGCACACAGCTGACCCGGGTTTCGTCCCTGGCATCTCATACGGTTTCCTGAGCACCAGCTGGGGTAATTCCTGAGTGCAGAGCCATTAACTCCTGAACTCCCCCAAAGATTAAACCCCCCCCCAAAAAATCCATGCCAAGATATATAAAAATTTAACTTTTGAAAATCAAAGGCAAAGAATCAATCTTTAAACCAGCTCAGGAGAAGCGTACCCAGAGAAACATGAAATTTGAGGAACGAAGGTTTCCACGGTCATCTAAAATCCCTGAATTCTCCATAAAATGCAAAACATTTCAAATGCTTAAACAGCAGTCAACTGAAAATTCTACCTGGGACCAGTACGGGCCAGGGCTGACTCAGTTACAAAAGCACTCATCTCACAAGCACGAGGCTTTGAATGCAGTTTCCATCACAGCCCACCTGTGCTCCCCACGCTTCAGGTGTTTGGGACCCCTGCACTGCCACAGAATGCAAACGCTCTGGAAAACCACAGCCAGATGTTTGCAAGTACTTGCAACTAAGGTGGGTGAGCCCAAGGGCGAGCACTACAGTCAGATGTGTGGCCCTGGTGAGCACCGCGACCAAGGACATGTGCAGCCACTGTTCATCTCAACAAAGAGAAGGGAAGGGAAGGGGGGGAAATTACTGACCACATGGTAAGAAAACACTCTTTGTCACTGTCACTGTCCTCCCGCTGTTCATCGATTTGCTCGAGTGGGCCCAGTAACGTCTCCATCTTGAGACTTGTTGTTACTGTGTTTGGCATATCGAATACATCACAGGGAGCTTGCCAGGCTTTGCCGTGCGGGTGAGATACTCTTGGTTGCTTACAGGGCTCTCTGAGAGGGGTGGAGGAATTGAACCCGGCTCGGCCGGGCTGGCTGCACGCAAGGCAAACACCCTACCGGTAAGAAAACAAGATCCAGTTTATATCTCAGCTCTAAAAGAAATATGCTGTTACAAAATGTGCTGATGTCAATAAATAAGTGATGACAGACTTTTCTATAACAGCAATTGAATATTTGGGAATTACAGATTTCTCCCCTCTACCCCTCCCTTTCATTAATGCCAATGAGAGTCTTACAGGTAGGTAACAATGGATATTCATCGTTTCTTAAAATCTCTTTAAGTGAAATGGTTCTGGGCCAGAGAAATAGCTCAATGGGCTGAAGCAAACGCTTTACATCAGGGTTAGATGTTCAGTAAAGGATGGACCCCGAGTACTGACAGGCCCAATCCCTAAGCACTGAGCCAGGAGTAACCCTTGAGCAATACCTGTGTGGCCTGAAACGAGAGAAAGAGAAAGAGAGAGAGAGAGGGAGAGAGAGAGAGAGTTAGAGAGAGTTAGAGAGAGAAAGAGAGCGTGTTCTACCACTTCCTAAGATTTTTTATTAGAAATGTTTGTCCTAGTTAAAAATGCCTAAAATAACCAGAGCTATTTGTTTTAAAAGGCTATGACTGAGCCAGAGATAGTCCAATGGACTGAACATGTAAAATATTCCTTGCATGTGGGAAAGTCAGGTTTGATCGCAGGTACAACAATCCCCCAGCACCAGCAGAAGCAATGCCTGAAAACAGAGCTGAGAATAGCCCCTAAGGACTCCTGGATGTGACCCAACCCCCCAAAAAAGATATGGTCCTCAACCATCTGAAAAAGACTATGTACCTCTGGCTAGAATGAACAAAAGTTCTATGAAAGAACCTCTATACTATCACACCATAACCTTTGTGTTTGTTTGGTTTCTGGAGCCACACCCAGCAATGCTCAGGGGTGACTCCTGGCTCCACACTCAGGAATTACTGCTGGCGGTGCTGGGGGGGAGGGGGGAAATACGCGGGATGCCAGGAATTGAACCACGGTTGGTTGGTTGGTTGGTCGTGTGCAAGGAAAGGACCCCACCCGCTGTATTATCGCTCCAGCCCCACCATAATGATTTTAAAGCTAAATCATAATTCCATTCATCGGTATCTACTCTAATTTATCACGATCATGTGCATGGTGGGAGGGGCTGAAACAAGGAAGACTGAGTATGAATAGTTATCTGTAAAGCAGCCAAAACACAGTTGGTCAGTTTTCAAAACTGTGAACTCAAGATGTGCTTTACCAGATTTATTTACCAACTGAGTCACTCAACCAATATTACATCAAGTTTCTAAAACATAAAAAATCCTAGGCAAGGCAGTGACAAGAACAGAAATAAGGCGTTTTGATAGTCTGAGATAATTACTATAAATAACAAATATAATAATTATAATAATTACTCCGCCCCTCTCGGAGAGCCCGGCAAGCTACCGAGAGTATTCGATATGCCAGACACAGTAACAACAAAGTCTCCAATGGAGACGTTACTGGGCCCGCTCGAGCAAATCGACGATCAACGGGAGGGCCTTTACCTTACCTTTTACCATAATTATATACCTGACACAAGAATCTAAATCTCTTGAATTACTTGATAGGAATGAGAGGGATTTTGTGATTCATAATAAATTTCTTTCAATCTCTTTTTCTTTTTGGGTCACACCCAGCGATGCTCAGGGCTTACTCCTGGCTCTGCACTCAGGAATTACTTCTGATGGTGCTCAGGGGACCATATGAGATAACAAGGATCAAACCCGGGTCAGCTGCAAGCAAGACAAATGCCCTACTCACTGTCTTATCGCTCCGGCCCCAATTTCTTTCAATCTTACTGGAGTTTTTCATAGATTTGCTCAAGCGGGCCCAGTAGCATCTCCATCGTGAGACTTGTTGTTACTGTGTTTAGCACATTGAATACGTCATGGGTAGCTTGCCAGGCTTTGCTGTGCGGGCAAGATACTCTCCGTAGCTTGCGGGGCTCTCCAAGAGGGGTGGAGGAATTGAACTCTGGTCAGCCGAGCTGGCTGCGTGCAAGGCAAATGCCCTACCCGCTGTGCTATCGCTCCAGCCCTCCTGGAGTTTATACTAGTAAAATGACTCTTGCCAGAGCAACTAGACCCTGACCTAGGGGAAAAACAGGGGGCTGTAAATTGAAAACAATCACCATTATCCAATGACTAGATCGAGTGTCCCCAGGTAACACTGACTGCATAAAATTCTTAAGCCTAAATCACTCAGAAATCTTTCAGACTGGTAAACACATGGAGGTTGGTGCAACTCGAGAAGGAATGGAAGCTCAGTGCCCGTTGCCACACAGTTTGCCCCATGCATCCCAAATGCCTGGCAGTTCCTTGTTTTTAATTTATTTATTAACTTCTTTTGGGATCCCCAAGCCGTGATGGGGGAGCAGGTATGCAAGTGAGCATGCAGTGCCAGGGAACACACAAGGCTTGTGCTCCGGCCCTTTGTGCCATTTTCCCAGCCCTAGTCTTCATTTTTAACCTTTATAATGGAGAGGTAATGGTAAGAGCGTTTTTTTTTTCTTTTTGGGACACACCCAGCGATGTTCAGGGGTTACTCCTCGTTCTGCACTCAGGAATTACTCCTGGCGGTGCGTGGGGGACCATATGGAATGCCAGGGATCAAACCCAGGTCGGCCACATACAAGGCATCTTACCATCTCTCCGGCGTAAGGGCGTTCTTAAAGTTGTCTGAGACCTCCCAACAAATCTGAGGAGGGGGTTGTCAGAATCTTAATTTATAGTCAGTTGCTTGAAAGTAAAAATCACAAGCTGAAACCTCCAACTCATATTTAAAGGAAGGTGGCTGGAACTGAGGCCTGCGACTCTGGGGTCGGCACTAACTTAGCTAGTTAAGGTCATCCAGATGGTGACCGCAGAATTGGAGAATCACTTAAGGTGAGAAAAAAACTCACAGTCTTTGTGTTAGAAGAGCTTTGAGTAGTGGACAAAAACAGTAGTTTACTTTCAGGCATGGTTCCAGATCCCCAGGAGCTTCTAGTCATGGTCAGGGTGAAATATTTTAAAGAAAATTATTTCAACAGCTACGTGTCCCAAGTACAAGAAAAGCAAGTAACTACAACAAAGTGTGACATTTCTCCTGATTCTTAAATGTTGGATGCTATTGTTTCTCAGAGTTCCATCACTTCCTTATCTGGCTCTGAGCCCAGTTCTCAGTCCTAACTGCGTATCATCATTACATGGAAAGCAGTTTTTAATGCCTTGATCCCTCATCCTTACCCTTTAAAAGCTCCCCAGATAGTTTTCAAGTAGAATCACAGTCGAAAACTAGAAAATCTCACCTACTTTTCATGACTCCGGTTTCCCCCCTATTGCAGACCATAATATCAGCACTTTCAGGCCAAACCATCCCCTCTGCAGTACCTCAGGCACTTCATTCTCAATAGATCCAAAACTGGATTCCTTCTCTTTCCTCCAAAACCTGGTCCTTTTCCTGTATTTCCTAACTGATGAATAGAGCCACCATTAGCCTAGTCAAATATCAAGAAGTTATCTTTTATTTTTCCTGCCTCCTCACCTTCCACACTTAAGCAGTTCTTTCCTTTTTCTTTCTTTTCCTTTCTTTCTCTCTCTCTTTCTTTTTCTTTTTTGGTGGAGAAGAGGGTTGATGATCAGGGAACCATACTGGGTAGCAGGGATCGAACTCAGGTCAGTCACTTGCAAGACAAGTGCCTCACCTGCTGTTCTCTCTCTCTCTCTCCCCCTCCCCCGCCGACTAGCTCTTCTTGCTGAGTTTAAACACATTAGGTTCTCTCACTGGCTTCATCATGTTTCACCTAGATCCCTGTAACAACCCATACATCACTCTAATCCTTCTCTAGAGCCCTTTCAAACAATGCTACCAGAAGAATCAGGAGCAACTCCTCAAAATGCATCTAATTACAATGCTCCATCCAGATCAGGGGATGTAGACATGGATTCAAATCCATCTTAGGGTTAGGGAGATAGTCCAGGGTTAATGTTCTTACCTTGTATGAGGCAGACCATGGCTTGAGCCTCAGCACCATACAGTCCCCTAAGCACCTCCAACACCTCCAAGAGTGACCTTAGACCACAAAGCCATGAGGAGCCCTGAGCACAGCCAAATGTGTGTGTGTGTGTGTGTGTGTGTGTGTGTGTGTGTGTGATCTTAAAGAGGCCAGGGGATGCTCAGCAGTGAAACAACTGTCTTGCAAACATAATGCCATGAATTCAATCCCTGGTGTCACCTGCATGAACAGTCCCCATAGTCTACTGCTGTCTGGAACCCCAGCAAGGTGAGTACACAGTCTCTAACATCTCAGTGTCTTTGAGAGTACCGCAACTAAAGCATCTGACCCCTGCAAACACCACAACTAAAGATGTGGGAGCACTGTGGCCGGGACAGTGATCCCTGGCCAGCATGTGTTACAGCCATAACAACCCCTGGCAAGCACTACAACTAAAGGACCGTGACTCCCACAAGTGCATGTGCAAGCACCACAACTAAAGAGAGCGGCCGCTGCTGAGAACAACGGCCAAGTGCTGGAAGCATCATATCCAGATGTGGAGGCCCTGGCAAGCACCACAACCGCGTGTGTGAGCGCAGCCTAGCATCTGTAATGGCATTGCGACAAGTGGGATCTTTAAGACTGTAACCTTAAAGTCTAGAAAGAAAAAAAAGACATGTAAAAAAAAAAGGTAACCTTGATAGATCAAAATATAAGTTAGGAAGGAGTGAATGGCTTTTTGCTGAGTAAATTAGAGGCACATATAATCTACAGGTTGCTATGGGCAGAAAGAGAAGTTTGTGGAGAAAGAGCTCAAAGGCATGAGGTATTTAGGCAGTCAAAGTAGTGTGGGGACAGAGGCAAAAGGCATGTCATGGACAATGACATAATCCTGAGATAGGAACAAGTTAGACTTAGCATGATTCCCCACACACCCACCACCACTCCCCCCAATCCCTCACCCCCACTCCCTGGCTGAAATAGTAGTTTCCCACTACTATCAGAATGAAACTGCAGGGGGCTAGAGCGGGTAGGGGGTTAGCCTTGCACGAAGCCAACCCGGGTTCAATTCCCAGCATTCCATATGGTCCCCTGAGCACTGCCAGGAGTAACTCCTGAGTGCAGAGCCAGGAGTAGCCCCTGTGCATCTTCAGGTGTGACCCAAAAAGCCTAAAAAAAAAAAAAAAAGAATGAAACTGCAGTAGGAGATACAGATCATTCATGAGCTGTCTCTCCAAACACTTTCAGCTTCATCTCTCATCAGACCATGTCTTCCTTCTCCAGTGATTCCAGACCCCAGTTCTTCTACAAAGGTATATGGCACACTCCTGTATATTTTTGTTTGGGGGCCACACCCTGCAGTGCTCAGGGTTACTCCTGGCTCTGCCCTCAGGGATCACTCCTGGCGGGGCTCAGGGGACCATATAGGGTGCTGGGATGGAACGGGCGTGACTGCATGCAAGGTAAATGGACTACCCCCTCGCTGTGCCCCACATCTGAACATCTCTCAAGATCGTCTATCTCTCTCTCCTTTTCTACACTGTCCACATTCAGCTCAGCAATCATCTCTTTTGAAAACTTTTATTGGTTGACTAAGCATCTTCTATGAATATTTTCAGCACTTATAAACCCGAGATACAATGACATAAGACACAACCCCTTTCCTTGGTGTTTGTTAACGAATCAGAGAGAAAAAAAATAAGACATCATCTTAATAGGTTAACCCCAGAGAAAAGATGTGGCTAGAACACAAAGTCAGCGAGGGGCCGGAGAGAGAGGGCTGGGGTTAAGGAACTTGCCTTGCACGCCAACCCCAATTCAATCCCTGGTACCCCATAGGATCCCCTGAGCACCTCCAGGAGTGAGCCCTGAGCACCGTCGGACGTGGTCCAACACTCTCCCCCGCACCCTGAAACCCTAGCCCCCACTCCCAAATCACCAAGCACCAACGGGGCGGGGGGAATATAGATAGATGGTCCGAGACTGGCCAAGGCGCCTGGGGACTGGGGGGACAGACATCCTTCCCTGCCCTGCCCAGCGCCGCGCGCTTCTCGGGGGCATCCGGGCTGACGGTGCCGCTGCCCTCCACTCTGACTCATGACGGCGCAGGGGTCCACAGGGAAGACCAGCGCACCGTGGCTCTGGATCACCGAACCAAACGGTTGCTGGGCCGCGATGTTCAGAACCGTGACCCCAGAGGCAAGGGTCGCCTCCTCCTCCTCCCCGTCCCCCGGCTGAAATCCATCAGACGGCCCCCCACGACCGCCAGGATGAAACTGCAGCGGGCGCGAAAACACGATCTCGGGGGGGGGGGGGGGGGGGGGGTCGGGACGGGATCGGGTGCAACAGCGACAGCGACAGCCCAGCCCGGGCGCTGCGGTCCCGGGGCCCGAGCTCAAGGCGAGGAGGGGACGCGGGGCCAGCGAGCGGGCGGCCGGGCCGGACCGTGCCCCGAGCGGAGCGCGCAGTCCGCCTTACCTGGGACGAGCGAGGAGCCGCCGCGCCGCCTCCCCAGCATCCTGGGCTCCCCCGCGCCTCCCACCGCGCCGGGCGGGGACCGTCCCGCTCGCCTTCCCAGCCGGGCGCCACGCGCCGCCGGCCCCGCGGAGCAGAGCGGACGCGACCGACCCCGCGGCCGCTCAGCAGCGACTCCCGCCGCCGCCGCCGCCGCTGCCGCCGCCGGAGCGCCCGCCCCGCTGCGGGGCCACCGGGGATCATAGGCGCGCGCTGATTGGCCTTCTCGCGCCTGGCCCGGCTGATGTGTCGGGCTCTCTGATTCGTGCCACCCCGACGGAGGCGGGGCTCGGCGCTGTTCGGGCTCCGGGAGGAGCAGAGGGGCGGGAGCGGACCCGAAGTCGCGGCGGCCAGGGATGCTCCGGCGAGGGCGTTTGCGCGCTGCCCGCGGAGGGGGGGTCGGCCAGGAGGGCACCTGTAGGTGCGGGTGTGGCCGGAGCTGGAGCGCTGGCCGGCGCCGGTAGCGATCTCCTCGACCCCACGGGGGTGGCCTGCAACCATAAGACATCCCCAGGAATGCCCACTCCGTGGCCCTCTGGCCCAGAAGCGTTCAGCTCACCGTGGAGAGCAAACACAGCAAGTGCAAACACAGATTCGCAGGATGTTCCTTACCGCACAGGAGTGGAAATGACTTGTTTAAATTTCAGGGGAGTCAGTGGAATTTCACAACTTAAAATTAGCCCTCTGTGTTCCAGCAGGCTCTAATTGTTTCGGCGCTAAATAGGTTAGGGGAAAAAAGCATGGGATCGGCAATCTGAATGTACAAGAACTCTATTTTACAATATTTGCCCGTTTGCTGGGAAGGTAGCTCAGAAGGAGGGTGGTCCTGGGTTCCAGCACTAGCACTCACACAAATCCTGTTCATCCTGGAAGCTTTGTTATCTCTACAATGAGGACTGCAGAATAAGGCATATGCCCTAGGAAGTTTCTGTAAAGTCCAAGCAAGTAGACACAAAAATTTGTATCTGCTGGCTGGAGACGTAGTACAGCGTGTCGGGTGCTAGCCTTGCACGGCGGAGCCAGGTTTCATCCCGGCACTACATATGGTCCCCAGAAGTGACCCCCGAATGCAGAATCAGGAATAAACCAAGAACACCACCGCGTGTGGCCCCAAACAAAACAAACCAAAAAGCAAAAAAGTATCTGAACATAGCATATGTAGGAGCATTATTATTAATAGTTAATAAAACTTGGAGGGTGACATGTAGATGAACTGATTAATGGTTGAAGAGAATAAGGCATATCTATACAATAAAATATTATTCAGCCTGCAAAAAAAATTAACTTCTAAAATATGCTATACTGTTCATGAATCTTGAAAATATCTGAAAGGAACTGAAGAAACTATACTACAAATCATCTAATCCATTTATATGAAATGTAAGAATTGGCAAATTTACAGTACATTGATGGAAGCCTTGGGCTGAAGGGATGGGGGAAATAGGAAATGGTTTTTTATGGGTATGGAGTTTTTTTTGGGGGGGTGACTGATGAAAGTTATAAAATTGTGTCAGTCGCATAAATCTTTGAATATACAAGAACTAAATACTTTAAATAGCTGAATTAGATGGTAACTTATATTTTAATAAAGCTAGGGTTACAGGGGTCGGGAAGGAGGGAGGGGTGGTAGGAATCAACCCCATATATGCAAGGCATGTGATATATGGGTAAGCCATATCCACATCCCCAGCCTCTCAAAAAATAAGTTATTTTTAAAATTGAGATAAAATGAGATAATAAACCTCTGAGAGCCCTTCAAGAAGAACTCCGATGTGTAACCGTACTTCCTTCTATATGCTGTTGCAAAATCTTGAATAATTTGATCTGAGAAAATTAAAACGGATACCCATGGCATTTTTCTCTGAAACATTTAAATTAAATGAAGAAGATGGTCTGATTTAAGCAAACCTGTTACTGGGCAGGCAAAAATAGATTGCTGTCATTACAAAGCACATTACAGGGAAATCAGCAAGGTCCACAGGCAGAAAATCGGGGGAAGGAGAAGGAAGGAGACAGCACTCAACAAGATAACTAGAAGGCCAGTCTTTTAAGGTAAGGGACTAGGTCTCATTCCATGTCCTTCATTCCAGACCTCTTCAAGAAATGACTTCACTTTCACTCCATGGCTTGGAGGCCAGCCACACGTGCTAGGGGAAAAGGCAACTCAAATAGAGAAGGGAGCACCAAGTAAAGGGTGTTGGGAGGATCCTCCCAAGATGGGAGATGCATGCTGAAAGTAGACTATAGACCGAACATGATTGCCACTCTATGCCTCTTTTGCAAACCACAGCACCCAAAAGGAGAGAGAGAGAGTAAAAGGGAATGCCCTGCCACAGAGGCCGGGTGGGATGGAGGGGGTGGGGTGGGGAGGGATACTGGAATCATTGGTGGTGGAGAATGGGCACTGGTGGAGGGATGGATACTCGATCATTGTATAACTGAAACCCATGCACAAAAATTTGTAAGTCTATAACTGTACCTCATGGTGTTTCACTAATAAAAATTTTTTAAAAAATGACCTCACCATGACCTAAGTAATACTGTAGTCAGAGGCAGAGAGATGCCTCAAAAGCTCAGAGCATTCTTTATCTGCAGGATACCCAAGTTCCATCCCTGATCCCACATGGTTCCTGAGCGCCAGAGCAACCCCTGAGCCTCATGGGTGCTCCTCCACCCCATAGAAACAAAAACAAGATACTGGACCTGGGCCAGAGAGACAGCTCAATACACTTTGTATGTGGGAAGCCCAGGTTCATTCTCCAATATCACATGATCCCCTGAGCACCACCGGGAGTGAGCACTGAATCAAGCATAACCCTTGCACTGCTGGTTAAAACCCAAGCACTGTAGCACTATCCTCCTATTGCTCAACAATTTGCTCGAGCGGGCACCAGTAACGTCTCCATTGTGAGACTTGTTGTTATTGTTTTTGGCATATCGAATACATCACGGGTAGCTTGCCAGGCTTTGCCTTGAGGGCAGGATACTCTAGGTAGCCCGATAGCCGGGCTCTCCGAGAGGGGCAAAGGAATTGAACCCGGGTCGGCTGCATGCAAGGCAAATGCCCTACCTTCTGTGCTATGGCTTCAGCCCATGTTCAAAACCCAAAGTAAACAAAAATACAGGTGCCACTATTATAACTACAAGGGCATTCCTGTGGGAAGCATGGTCCCTACGAGCGTCTCTCCCCAGATGAGAAACGCAGCTCTTGGGGCTGACCTTCAACCCAGCAAATGCTTTCCACACCTGCAAGAGGAAGTGGCCAGGTGGGAGACTGTGACTTGAGTCTCATGTACTAACTTAGGAGAACAAATTCCAGATGTGGGGGATTCAGTAAGACCAGTGGGTAGGAGGCTGTTCAGTGAAAACCTGGCAGGGAGGTTGGCAGGATGTGTCCCTGGGCACAGCTCCAGGGGCCTCTGTCTGCTGATTGCAGTCACAAGCGAAGGACAGGAAGGCAACTTCAGAAGCAAGCTTTTCCGGGTTTCCAAGTCTACCCCCTACCCAATACTCATGTAAAGAAGATGCCAAAATAATGGACTCCTAAATGAAAAGAACAAAGTTAGAAACAGATTATATTACATGACCTATTGAATTTAATAATATGAAGACACACATGCTTGTGATTTTTCAGAGATAATCCTCACCAGGGACAGTAGTAAACTGGGAACAGTGATTGTATCTGGGAGGGAACTGAGGGATGTGGGCAAGACCGAAAGAGATTTATTTTTACCGTTGAAATTTTGAAATTTTGTAAAAGTAAAGTAAAGGCCCTCCCGTTGATCGTCGATTTGCTCGAGCGGGCCCAGTAACGTCTCCATTGGAGACTTTGTTGTTACTGTGTCTGGCATATCAAATACTCTCCGTAGCTTGCCGGGCTCTCCGAGAGGGGCGGAGGAATCGAACTCGGGTCGGCCATGTTGGCCGCGTGTAAGGCGAACGCCCTACCCGCTGTGCTATCGCTCCAGCCCTTGAAATTTTGTATTTTGGATTAATCTAGATTTGTTTTTGCCTTGGGGCCACACACTGCAGTGCACAGAGGTTATTCTTAGTTCTGCACTCAAGAATTGCTCCTGATGAGCTTGGAGGACCGTATGGGATGCCAGAGAGCAAACCCTTAGCCTCTGTACTATCTCTCCAGCATATATATGTATATGTGTGTGTGTATGGAGTATACACATAGCATATCGGGTTCCTCCGTCCCTCTCGGAGAGCCCGGCAAGCTACTGAGAGTATCCTGCCCGTATGGCAGAGCCTGGCAAGCTCCCTATGGTGTATTGGATATGCCAAAAACAGTAACAACAAGTCTCACAATAGAGAGTTACTGGTGCCTGCTCGAGTAAATCAATGAACAATGGGAAAACAGTGCTACAGTGATATATATATATATATATATATATATATACACATATACATATATATAGTTTTTTATTAAAGAGAAATATCTACTGGAGAACTCACTTTTCACTTGGCACTTATACTGTTCTTATACTGTTCTGTGTCATTTAATAAGCCTGTGTAATTTAAGAATATTCAGAACACTCTGCCCAGATTCAGATTTCACCTGAGAGAACAGAGGACTTTGCCCTATGACCTGTATATAGGCCATTCAAAGAACTCAGGGTTTTTTGTTGTTGGTCTTTTCTATTCCCATTTTGGTTCATTTTGGTTTTGGTTTTGAGCCACAGCAGGTGACGCTCAGGGGTTATTCATGGCTCTACATTCAGGAATTACTACTGGTAGTGCTCAGGAGATCATATGGGATGCCGGGAATTGAACCCAGCTTAACTGCATGTGAGGCAAATGCCCTACCCGGTGTACTATCACTCTGCCCTCACCCCATTTTTTTTTCCAAATAGCACAGGCAGCTCTCTCAGAAAAGAGAATTAGTCACCTCAGGAAAAGCCCACAAGGTCAGTCTTTATATAGCTTTTGCCTCAGAGGAAGATCTGGTCAAAAGCGAGGACGTGAGATTCATCTGGAAAAAGCCTCTGTGGCCATATCCCTCAGAAAGCTAGAGAAAAACCTGGGGCAGCACAGCCCTTAGCACTGTTATGGAGGGAGAGTGTGTCAGCATTTCTCTGATATTTGGGAGGACAGAAGTGCCATAGATTTCCCTCCACAGCATTTCCTTTCCAGGATCTGGCAAGATGGAAACAGAGGTGGGAGGTGGAGGGAGGAGAAAGCCCTCAAGTAAAGAAAAACTGGGGAAAAGAATCATGCCAGGTTCTATTTTCATCCTGTCCATGGAGTGAGATGCGAGGGGCCGAAGAAAGGGGACTAGAAACAGAATAGAAAGAGCAAAGCACCTTTACCGTGTGCTTTCAGGAGCTTTCAGAGAGCTCAGACTTCCTAACTGGAAGGGAGTGAAGTGGGGCAAAGGGAGTTCTCAAGAGAAAGGGCAAAACACGGTGGTGAAAGAAGTTGCTTGAGTTTCTCTGGCCCTCTGAACTGTCCCCGCCACACCTCCACAGACCTGGCAGTCATTGAATGACTATGCGAGTGAATGAGTGAGAGAGATGAATTCCAAGGCCAGCAGCCCCCGATGAAGGTCATGAGGCAAAGCAGAGCAACAAACAGAAGAGAAGAGGAGGGCATTTGGGACTGGAGCAATAGCACAGCGGGTAGGGCGCTTGCCTTGCACGTGGTCGACCTGGGTTCGATTCCCAGCATCCCATAGGGTCCCCCGAGCACTGCCAGGAGTAATTCCTGAGTGCATGAGCCAGGAGAAACCCCCTGTACAATGCCGGGTGTGACCCAAAAGGAAAAAAAAATAGAAGAGGAGGGCATTTAAGTCCTGTCTGGAAGGGGGTTGGGGGTAGCTGGGTGGAACCTCCAGAACCAAAAATTCCTGGCGGAAGATTGAGGGTTAAGCCTTCCCTTTACTTAAAGTGACCCAAGGCTGGGGCCAAGATAAAACACTTACCAAACAGCATCAAAGAGCCAACGAGATTCAGGAGACACCTCACAATTCCCTTGAAACTGGTGGGATAGAGGAACTTGCACAAAAAAGAAAATGGTGATACAATTTGAAGAAAAGGGGGAAAAATTTTCCCCACCCCTAGATCCAGGAAAACTAGCCAGGTCAGCCCCCTCAGCCACATCATCACTTTAAAGTCAGAATCCAGCCCAGCTCGGAGCAGACGTTTTCCAAATGGTTACAGACTTCCTGCACCTTCCAAAAAATACCTCTTCATGCTGCTCTTGCCAGGCAGGGAGGGCTGCATGCCCAGACTGGAACCAACTAAATGGGCTTCCTGAGCCTGGGAGCTGCATCCCAGGCTGGGCAAACCCTGGTACAGGAAACTGGGGATGATCTGGGAGAAACGCATCCTCGCATTCCTGTGACAACAGACATTATATGACTTTCAGGAATGTTTTCCTAACCTAACTATGAATATAAACCACCCTGCAAAATCCACACCAGGCCTCTCTTCAGTTTCCTGAAACAAACTACAGGGGAAGGGGTCCCTCAGCTCAGAAAACAGAGATGGGAGTAATGACCAGGAGATGCCAGAAAGATGTTTCTGAGAAGCTTGTTTCCTGACCTGAAAATTAAATGATTTGTCCATTTTGTGAAAACTCGTCTAAGTATACAGATGCACTTTTTAAATGTTCATTACACTTTATTTAAAAATAAAACATCTCCCAGATAAATCTGATTCCCCTTTTAGGTTTAAGAACCACTAGTTCAGAGGTGCAGGTTGGGAGATTTCTGTTATACTAAAGAAATTCTGGGTGCCAACACACTGAACAAATCCAACGCAATCCCCATAAAAATTCTCTGGCATTCTTCAAGAACATGGAACAAATTCTATTAAAACTTGTATGGAGCCATAAAACTTCTCGACTAGCCAAAGCAATACTTAGAAAAAAAGAATATGGGGGAGGGGAGTTTCATTTCCTGATTTAAAATCATGTAAAGCTATAGCAATCGAAATTGTATAGTACTGGAATTAAGGCAGATTCTTAGTCCAATGGAATAGAATTGTGAAGTGGAACAAGGAAAATCTCTACAACATATGGGACCAGGAGAGTCTGGAGAGATAGTACGGGGGTAGATAGACTACCAGCCAGATAGACTGTCTCTTGCTTCACACACAGCCAGTGTAGGTCTCACCCTCAGCACCCTATATGGTCCCCCCAAGTCCCGCCAGGAGTGATCCCTGAGCCCAGATCCAGGAGTAAGCCCTGCGAACTGCTGCTGTGACCCAAAAATCAAGCGGAAATAAATAAGATACTGGGAGAACCAGCTAATTATATGAAAAAAAATTGTAATTAATCTAGCCCCCCCCCACACCATATACAAAAGTTAATTTAAACTGGACTAAAGACCTCATTATTAGTCCAAACTCAATAAAATATATAAAGGAAAATACAGATAGAATGTCAAACTAAAAAGTTTCTGTACTAAAAAAAAATGATGTGTAAAAATAGATACTCTACTCATTGGACGAAAATATTCACACACTCGGGGCTGGAGTGATAGCACAGTGGGTAGGGCATTTGCCTTGCACACAGCCAACCCGGGTTTGATTCCCAGCATCCCATATGGTTCCCTGAACACCACCAGGAATATTCCTGAGTGCATGAGCCAAGAGAAACCCCTGTGCATCGCCAGATGTGACCCAAAAAGAAAAGAAAATTCATACATTTCTGACAATAGCACTTCAAGCAAAAACAAAGAAACAAAGCATTTACTCGCCTCTCAGTGCGTCCTAGTCTCTACTTTTATTCCTTTGCTAATGCACAGGCTTCTACCTGCACTGAACTCCTTAACCCAGCTGGGCCAGGGTAATTCAGTCACCCTCACACTGAAACCTGGCCAAAGAAAACTTATTTAAGCAAGGTTGTCCTTGCTTTGCCCTTCCTCCAAAACCCTCCAGGGATAATCTCAGTTTACCCTTGCCCCCAAAGTCTAACTCTTCTTTATTTCACTACTAATATAGACTATGTTTCACGGAACCAGCCCACATGGGAATTTTTTTTGATTGCTTTGTTATGTTGTTGTTTGATTAATATCTGTGATGCTTATGAGCTATTCTTGACATGGTGTGGAGGTGTCACTCCTGGCTATGCTCAGGGAACCATGTAACGCAGGGGATCAAATCTAAGCCTTCAGCATGCAAAATATGGGCTGCAGACCCTGGCCACCACAAAGGAATTTATGGTTCGTTTTGGTACCCATTGATCTGCAAACCCTCTTTATTAAAATAAGATTTCCTGTATTTGTCCTCTTACTATAAAAAAACAGTTCTGATGGCCATGCAGACAAGATGGTCACTTTGAGGACACAAGTCTGTTTTCTAACTTGCCATCTGTTTGCCAGAAAAGTGCTTTTTAAAAATATATATTTAATTTGAATATTACATAAATAATATTTAATCGAATCACAATGAGATATACAGTTACAAAGTTGTTCATGATTGGGTTCCAGTCATACAGTGTTCCAACACCCATCCTTTCACCAGTGTACTTTTTTTTTCTGGGTCACACCCAGCGATGCTCAGGGGTTACTCCTGGCTCATGCACTCAGGAATTGCTCCTGGCGGTGCTCAGGGGACCATATGGGATGCTGGGAATCGAACCTGTGTCGGCCATGTTGGCTGCGTGCAAGGCAAACGCCTTACCCGCTGTGCTATCGCTCCAGCCCACCAGTGTATTTTTTAACCACCAATGTCACCAGTTTCCCTCCTGCACCCACTCTCTAGTCTGCCTCTATAAGCACTATGGCAGACACGTTTCCTCTCTCTCTCTCTCCTTCTCTCTCTTTCCTTTTGTGCAATATGGTTTGCAATACAGGTACTGAAAGGCTAACAT
This sequence comes from Sorex fumeus, assembly GCF_029834395.1. Classification (NCBI taxonomy): domain Eukaryota; kingdom Metazoa; phylum Chordata; class Mammalia; order Eulipotyphla; family Soricidae; genus Sorex; species Sorex fumeus. The sequence continues at coordinate 5,354,036 of NW_026606183.1, forward strand.
ATTTGTCTCTTTACCTCCTTTCAGCACTCATTTCTGTCCAGAGTGATCATTTTCTACTATCATTGTCACAGTGGTCCCTTCTCTAACCTAACTATCCCCCTGCCCTCCACTATGGCAAGCTTCCAACCGTGGATCAATCCTCCTGGTCCTTGTTTCTACTGTCCTTGAATATTAGTCTCATACTATGTCTTTTTATATTTTACAAATGGGTGCAATCATTCTATGTCTGTCCCTCTTCTGACTCATTTCACTCAGCATTATACTCTATCCATTTATAAGCAAATTCCATGACTTCATTTTTCCTGGTGGCTTCATACTATTCCATTGTGTATCATAGTTTCTTTATTCATTTGTCTATTCTCAGGCATTCAGGTTGTTTCAGAGTCTGACTATTGTGAATAATGCTGCAGTGAATATAGAAATGCAAATGGCTTTTCTGAAGAGTGTTTTTGGAACCCAAAAGGCATATTCTCAGAAGTGGTATTGCTATGTCATATAGAAGCTAAATTTCCAGTGTTTTGAGGAATGTTTGTATTATTTTCCAAAAAGGCTGGACCAGTTGGCATTCCCACCAACAATGAATGAGAGTTTCTCTCTCACTTCTGCGTCAACACTGGTTGAACTTTATGATGTGTGCCAGTCTCTGTGGTGTGAGATGATATCTTGTTATTTTGATTTGTCTCTCCCTGATGATTAAGCGATGCAGACATTTTTTCTTGTGGTTTTTGGACATTTGTATTTCTTCTTTGAAAAAGTTTCTGTTCATTTATTTTCATAATTTTTTTATAGGATTGGATGTATTTTCTTGTGGAGTTCTACCAGTGCCTTATAAATCATTGATCTTAACTCCTTGTCAGATATGTATTGGGTAAAAAATTTTCCCTTTGCAAGGGCTGTCTTTATATCTTGGTCACCATTTCTTTTGAGGTTCAGAAGCTTCCTAGTTTAATGTAGTCCCATTTGTTATCTTTGCTTTCACTTGCTTGGTCACTTTCTCAGTTTGTGAGAAATCTGAAAGATTAAAGCTAGATTAGTCTGATAGAGAAAGAAATCATGATGTAGAACCCAGATGTTCTGGTTTATCTAGCTGACGGGAAAAGTTGAATCATTGGTAGATGCCAGAGCAATATGAAAACTAGTTAGCAGTTTGGGGGACTTAGGTTTCTCTTACTCAGTTAGGAAAGCTTGATGAGTTCTCCTACCCACCTTGGGACCTCCCCATGCCTCAAGGAAGTGTGACCAGATGCTTTATTTATGTGCCAGGTTTGTTTTGTGTTATATATTGTTTTGTGTTACATGTTGTTATTTGTTGTTGGTGTTATATGGTGATTTGAAGGGTTGTCTTTAAACCTGAGAGTTTGGAGAGGTTTTTTTTTTTTTAATGTCTGCCTCATAACTTTCTATGCTGAAACATTTTCTATTATAGAAAGAAAATTTTAAAAGTCAAAAAACTACAAAAATTTTAGAAGGCACTAGGTACAGATCACTAGGTACTTTTGAGGTTTAAAAAAAGCATGCTTTAAAGCTGTGCTAACAGCAGATCTAAAAAAAAAATAGAAAAAAAATTTGTTCCCATAGAATCAAAATAGAATCTGGTTAAAGTCTGGAAAGGATAGAAAATAAGAAAAGAACTATCAGTATATCTTCAGAGCCTACCTTTGTCTGAGATCCATCTTTTGTGACATTCAGGGGGAAGGGAAAAATCTTGAGACTAGATTTAAGGTCTTTCTTCCTTCCTTCCTTTCTTCCTTCCTTCCTTCCTTCCTTCCTTCCTTCCTTCCTTCCTTCCTTCCTCCCTCCCTCCCTTTCTTTTCTTCCTTCCTTCCCTCTCTTTCTTTCTTTCTTTTTTCTTTACAAAAACTGCAGTAAATGTCTTTTTTTTTTTTGCTTTTTGGGTAACACTTGGCGATGCACAGGGGTTACTCCTGGCTCTGCACTCAGCACTCCTGGCGGTGCTCAGGGGACCATATGGGATGCTGGGAATCGAACCCGGGTTGGTCGCGTGCAAGGCAAACACCCTACCCACTGTGCTATTGCTCCAGCCCCTGCAGTAAATATCTTTATTTCAAAAATATTAAATAGAATAGTAGGGTGCTTGCCTTGCATACGGCCAACCAGGATGACCTAGGTATGATTCCTCACACCACACATAATCCCCACGTCCACCAGAAGATCCCTGAGCGCAAAGCCAGAATCCCTGAGCACTGGCAAGTGTGCCCCCTATACTCACCAAATACTAAATTGCTACAGAGCTTATTTTACAAGTCAAGACCCAGGTTCAACAAGGAATTAGGCCATCTTTGTTTTACAAATAAAGGTAGAATTTCAGTAACACTGAAGACAAACCTCTTAAAGTAGAGGTACAGAACTATGTTAAAATTAAATAAAAGAAAGTTCTTCTGTTTCTACAAGGATTGGCAATCCAAATACTTTCTTTTGCTGGTTTTTGCTATTTTTGGGAACCATACCTGACAGTGGAGCACTTCTGGCTCTGTGCTCAGCGGCCTTATGTGGTGTTGGAGATTGTATTGGGATCAGCTGCACGCAAGGTAAGTGACTTTTAAAAATAGCTATAATCTCTAATTTTTTAATTATTTGTCTGTTTTTGGGGAATGGGGTGTGGAGCCACACCTGGAAGTGCTCAGGGCTTACTCCTGGTTCTGTGCTCAGGGATCACTACTGGTGGGACTCGGGACCATTTGGAATGTCTGGGACCAACAGAGATTGATCCTGCACTGCTCACTGTACCATTTCTCCAGCCCTAACAAGGCAAATATCTTAAACCCTGCACTTCCTCAAATATTTTTTTCTAACCTATCATATTTTAATAAAAAAACAAAAGACTTCATTTTATGCCTGAATGTATATTTGTGTATCTTCCCCACTTTCATTTTGTTACTGAATACAATTCTTCTAAATCTGATCCCAAAATACTTATGAGCTGAAGCAATTTTGGTAAATAAAAACTAATTTAAATTTTAATGGTTTAGTTTCAAGTATGCACATCTCTAAAGTCATAAAAATGGATGCAAAACTTCTATCCACCTTTATTTACCAATTAGAATCAGCTCATGTTATGTTAACAGGAAAAGTGGCTGGTTTTTTTTTTTTTTAGTAGTTTTTGGACTAACTAGTATGGAGACAAAATGGAGTTACTTGTGCTAAGGCCAATGGTCAGGTCAGCTTGCTCTAGGGGTAAAAGATGAAATTATTTTAGTTACTGAACTGGTCTGCCTAGTAAATGAAAACAGATGTTATTTTAATTTAGTTTTATTTATTAAAATAACAGATGTTATTTTAATTTAATTTAGTTTTATTATCAGACTTTTAATAATGTAAAGCTATTTTTGATTTAAGACTAAATTTTATTTGCAGTTCTGAAATCTTTTCTTGTGCTATGGTAATTTTTGTAGGTATTTTAAATCTTCTGATATCTGTGAGACAAAACTTCCAGGAATAAAAATTCTAGGAAAACAAAATTTAGTTGCTGGCTAAAGGTAAAGTAAATATGGATGGGCTTAGGAGAACTTCTTTAACTCCATAATAATTACTTTCTCCCCTTATGGGAAGAAAAATGCATATCGGTAAGGTCTATTTGGCATGGCAAAGCTATATAGATAGCATTGTCACATAAAAAGAAACTGTCTTAGGGGCCAGGGCAATAGAACAGTGAAGAGGGTGTTGCCTTGCATGTGGCTGACCCAGGTTCGATTCCCCAGCATCCCAGATGGTATCCAAGCACTGCCCAGAATAATTTCCGAGTGTAGAGCCAGAAGTAACTCCTGAGCATCACCAGTTGTGACACAAAAAGCAAAACAAATAAATAAATCTTGTATAAAAAAAGAAACTATCTTAATATATGTGGATAATATGATGGATAATATAAAATTAATCTGGAACTCCTGATGATCCTGATATGTTCTGATCAATTCTGGGTACCTTAAGAAATTGTATGTAACAAAATTAAATAAACCTCTAATTGTGATCATTCTAAAGCCATTTATAGAATTTAAAGAATAGCTTGTGTTCACAGAAGTTTGTGGGCAGGAAAGATTTTGATAGTTACCACAGAGTGCATATTTGTCATAGAATCAAGGATAAAAACTGCAGAGCTTATGGAAAAACTGGACACTTAAAAATTACAGATCAAGATTTTCTACGTTAGATTGAATATATAATTGAGAATGAATATAATTTAGAACTATAGAAACCTGGAAAATTATATATTATTACAAATAGAATGGAAATATTTCTCTCTTCTTGCAACGTGTTTGTATAAAGGCAGGAAGAAATCATTCCTCTCTATAATAGACTACCTCAAACATGAACAAAGATGGAAATTCAAAAGTCTGTTATGGGACTCCAGAGCCCTTTTCCAACGAAGCTGAAAGTCCAGGGGGATGCATTTAAATGACAAAAGAACACTCAGCTGATAGCAGATGTTGTCTTTAAGTCCACCCTGAAATCTCAGGGGTGATTAAATGCAAGAAGACCCAGCCAGAAACTGGGAATATCTTTACTGTTGAAAATAAGACTGAACAAAGAATGTCAATCTGTGATCTCTGCCTATGGCCCCCTCTTCTAAGTGTCAAAAGAAAGTTCTGGAAAACAGAATCACTCTCAATCCTAAAGGGGGTGGGATGAAAGACTAAAGAAGCTGAAAGCTGCCACCCATTCACCATGCTGACTTGATCGTTACCGGGAATCTTCATCAGGCTGAGCCTTAATTAACTCAGCATAGAGAGTAAGAATATTAAAATTTAATTGACATCGGAGCTGCCTACACTGTCCCTAGCCAATTCCCAAGATTTCTCCTAGCAAAATCTTCAACACAATGGGGGTAAACAGAATCTAAGAATAGAAAATTTACTTAACATCTCTGCTTCTATTGTGCTTATGTAATTTGGTCACATTTATTAAAAGTAAATTTAATGAGTTACTGTTATTTGGTACTTTAGGCGTGAGGGTGGAGAGAAAAATATTTCAAAAACTTTTTTATTTTTAGTTTTTCTGAAGTTTTTTTGCTTGTCAACAGGATGTTTCCTGAGACACTCCCTACCCATTTTTCATAATTACCACACCACATTTAATGGGGTTCAGACAGTAGGCAACAAATCTTAGAGGGAAATATATATATTTCCCTCTCTCTATATATATATATATTATATATATACTTTCTCTATATATATATTATATATATATACTCTCTATATATATTATATATATATATATAGAGAGAGAGAGAGAGAGAGCAAGAGAGAGAGAAAACCCAGCAAGCTACCAAGAGTATCCCACCCGCACAGCAGAGTCTGGCAAGCATTTGATATGCCAAAAATAGTAACAATAACAGGTCTCATTCCTGACCCTGAAAGAGCCTCCAATACGGCAGCCTTGGGAAAGACGAGTAAGGAGAGGCTGCTAAACTCTCAGGGCTAGGACGAATAGAGACGTTACTGCTCCAGTAAATCGATGACAATGGGATGACAATGATACAGTGATACAGTGACTTTGTCATTGATTAAGAATTTGGACAGTCTGGGGCTGGAGAGAAAGAACAGTGGGTAGGGTTCTGGACTTGCAGGAGGCCCACCTGAGTTCGATTCTAGCACCCATATTGCTCCAAGGCCTGAGCATCACCAGATGTGACCAAAAAACCAAAAACAAAAACAGAAAAAAGAAGAAGAATTTGGACAGTTGTGAGTTTCAAGAAAAAGCGCAGGCATGCGTGGGACTCGAGCGTTCGGTAGCCGAGAACCGTTCCCCTAGTTGGCCCACAGCAACAGATGGACGAAGGACCAGAAGAACGAAGAAACGGGACCTGAGGCTTGTGGGTGGGGAGTTTATTTCTCTCTCCTCCCCAGCGTAGTTGGATCTCTTCCCTTACAGCACAACTGTAGTCGTAGTTTTGGTCTTAGTCATCATGAACAACCGGATGACAGTGATAGCCCCAGACTGTCCAAATTCTTAATCAATGACAAAGTCACTGTATCACTGTATCAGTCATTGTTCTATCATCCTAGTTTCCTCGTAGACCTCAAAGTCCTCTCTTCCTCTTACCCTTTAACATCATAGTTATATAGAAATCATGAAGGGTGAGGGTACACTTAGGTGGGGCTGTTTGTTACACATAGTAAAAAAGAGATAAAGTCACTCCTTCAGCGGAAGTTCTAGAGGATTAACTCAAGGATAAAATCTCATTTGAGGGGTCAGCACTCCAGATTACTAGGAGATCCACTCAAGGGAGGGATTCCATCCAGGTTGTATTGCTTTCTCCTTTCCTCAACCAGTAATCCATTTAAGCAATCATAGGAAATTTACTTCTTATAAGATTTCTAGTCATTTTGTATGAACACAGTAAGAGATATATTAAGCTTAAAAGTTGGCTCTTCCTGGGGACATCACACTATATATCCCAGATCATAATCCTCAGGCCAGGTTACTCTTTCCTAACCCCAGCAGGGTTCTTATTCAATTACTTCTTTTTGGGTCATGACAGAGTTTGTCTCATGACCATGCTCTTAACTTATTATACTTATGGTGTTCAACTTGTCCCCTTTTGATGCCAGGGTAGCTTACCGCTTGCCCTGGGTCCATCCAGTTCCTTCGTCGGGATCCTGCTTTTGGAGTGCTAGGAACTAAGGACAACTGAGGCTTAAGTCGAGTAAATATGGATGCCCAGAGTAAATTTTATTCTGGAGTCTATTAACTCCCATGTTACAAAGCATAGCATCAACTGTCTTCCTATGTCTATACAAAAAGAACATTACTAAACCATGCAAGTTACATAAAGGAAAGAGAAAAGCAATATAGATTACTAGTGCTTGATGGAATTGGGTGTGCCTCAAGGGGCACTGTTGTGGGAGTAACTCAATAAACCAAAGCTCCCTGCAGGAGGAGCAAGGACAACCCAATGTTATCCAACAGATAGTCTTCTGCAAAACTGGAAATGGAGAGCTTGATATAGAAATTAGAAATACTGTTTTTCTGAATGTGTGAGAACATCAGTGAACACTGGTATGTTCTTGAAACTCTTAACTAGATTTTTAGTTTACTTTAACTATTTTCTCTTTTTTGACAAAAATCTAATGATATCCAGAAAAATCACAGGAACAACTAAATAAAAAGGTCTTGAATGGCATGAAAATAGCTTAAGTGGGGTGAATGTCCTGCAGCACTGTCTGAAGAACGTCTTCAGAGAGGAACAAAGGCTCTGGTTTAACACCCAGCAAAAAACAGATGGGATGTAACAAGCTTATACATATTCTAGTTTCTTAGGAAATTCATGCACACTTACGAGGACTAATGCTTGACCATGAGCAACTGAAAAACATACAAAGTATGTACAAAACATTGCATGGACAGACAATGTTGGAGAAATGTCATTAGAGGTGTGTTTTTAGTATAGACTTGAATGGGAAGACAGAAGAGGTTGCAGAGGTTTCCACTGTGCAGTCTCCTCCGAGCCAGCACCGTCCAGTCACAGGCCTGGGATTCTTAGTACAGAAGCATTAAGGTGGGCTGGAGCGATAGCACAGCAGGTAGGGCGTTTGCCTTGCACACGGCCGATCTGGGTTCAATTCCCAGCATCCCATATGAGCCCCCAAACACGGCCATGAGTAATTCCTGAGTGCATGAGCCAGGAATAACCCCTGTGCAATGCCGGGTGTGACCCAAAAAGGAAAAAAAAAGTATTAAGGTTCTGTTTTGGTCCAATCAAAGTCTAAATAATATAAGAAGGTAGCTTCTTCTAGGAAACATTGCTATACTCTCCAAGCTACAACCCTTGGGCTAATTTTTTTTTTTTAAAAGTAAAGTAAAGTAAAGGCCCTCCCGTTGATCGTCGATTTGCTTGAGCGGGCCCAGTAACGTCTCCATTGGAGACTTTGTTGTTACTGTGTCTGGCATATCGAATACTCTCGGTAGCTTGCCGGGCTCTCCGAGAGGGGCGGAGGAATCGAACTCGGGTCAGCCATGTTGGCTGCGTGCAAGGCAAACGCCCTACCCGCTGTTAGTTTTTCTTAACCCCAAGTGAGTCCTTCTAAAGTCTGGGAGGTGTGGGAAGAGAAGGGACAATGCTGAAAGACCTTTGACAGGGACTGGAGAGGTAGTGCAGTAGGTGGGGCGCTTGCCTGGCATGCAACCAACCCGGGTTTCATCTCCAGCATTCCACAGAGTTCCCTAAGCACTGCCAGTAGTAATTGCTGAGTGCAGAGTGAAGATATTTGGGATTTTTTAAAAAAATTTTTTGGGTCACACCCGACGATGCTCAGAGGTTACTCCTGGCTCTGCACTCAGGAATCACTCCTGGTGTTGTTTGGGGGACCATATGGGATGCCTGGGATTGAACCCAGGTGAGCCACGTGCAGGGCAAATGCCCTACCCACTGTACTATCTCTCTGGCCCTATACCTTTGGATATTTTCTATACCCCTACTGTGGCTTTGGTTCTTTTTAATATACCACACTTGAGAGATCATTTTGTGTCTATCTCTCTCCTTCTGACTAACTTCACTCAGCATGATACTCTCCAAATCCATCTAAATAGCAGCAGATCGCATGGTTTCATCTTTTCTTATAGCTGACTAGGAGAGCCCGGCAAGCTACCAAGAGTATCTCACCTGGACAGCAAAGCCTGGCAAGCTACCTGTGGCATGTTCGATCTGCCAAACACAGTAACAATTGTCACAATGGAGACGTTACTGCACCCGCTCGAGCAAATCAATGAACAACAGGAGGATAGTGATGGTGACAGTGACAGTATTACATTGTGTATGGGTATATGTACCAAAGTTTCTTTACCCAGTCACCAGGATTTTAGCTACTGTGAATAGAGCTACAATGCACATAGGAAAAGAAACATCTTTTCTGAGTAGACTGTTGGGGCTCTGGTGTAGATGCCAAGGAGTGAAGTTGCTGGATCATGTGAGAGCTCAGTTTCCTAGTTTTTTGAGATATGTCCATATTGTTTTCTACAAAGGCTCGATCAATCAACATTCCCACCAGCAGAAAATGAGATGGTCCCTCTTTATTCTGCATTCAACAACAGCACCAGTTATTTTGTTCTTTATGATGTGTGTAAATCTTACTGGCATGAGATGACATCTCATCATTGTTTTTAATTTGTATTTCCTTAATTAGAAGTGATTCCGAGCATTTTAAAAATACCTCTTGGGTATCTGTATGTCTTCTTTGAGCAAGTTTCTGATTATCTCTCTATCCTCCATTTTTGATGTGCGCTTTTTATTGTAAAGTACCACCAGTGCTTTATAAATCTTGGATATTAATTGTTTATCTGATAGGTGGTGGGCAAATGTCCTCTCCCATGCTGTGGGGTGTCTGTTTATTCTGGTTCTTGTTTCTTCTGTGGCACAGAAGCTTCTTAATGAGTGCCATTTGTTTGTCTTTGCTTCCATCTGCTTGACCAAAGTGGTTGATTCATTAAAAATACCTCTTGCTTCAATGTCATGGAGTGTGCTACTTATGTTTTTCTCAATATAATTTATGGATTCAGGTTTGATATCAAGGTCTTTAATCCATTTGGATCCGACCTTCATTAATGGCTAAAGAAAAGGGCCTAAGTTCATTTTTTAGCATGTGACCAACCTGTTATCCCAATACTATTTGTGGAAGAGGAATCCTTGTTTCACTTATTTCTTCTTTATTGAAGCTATAACTGTCCAGATACCTGAGAATCTGCCTTTGAACTCTCAATTCCAATTCATTGGTCTGTTCTTATTCTAGTACCATACAATTTTACTGTCTTGATTACTATAACTTTATAGTACAGTTTAAATTGGGAAAAGAGAAGTCCCCAATCCCCAAATCCAAATCTTTTTCTATGATTGCTGTGGCTATTCAGGAAGGGGGGTATTATTCCATATGAATTTCAAGAGTGTTTATGTTTTTTTTAAATGTCAATGGGATTTTGGGAGGACTGCATTGAATCTGTATAATACTTTAGGCAAGACTGTCATTTTTTTACAATCCTTCCTGTCCATAAACATACAACTTTTGAGAAATTCCAAAGGCAGAACTGCAAAGAAGCAACCCCCTACTACCCCAAAATATGTCTTGCTTGGGTAAAAAGTTTACTTCAAAGGAGGGCTCTGAAGGTAAAACCATGTCAAACTGTTCTGTTCCACTCATCCCCCAGTGATGGCTTAAGTCAGCAGGAAATAGCTGAAACTGAGTCGGTACCCCTTCCCCAAGTGAAAAACTAACAGCTGACAGCAGGCACTAAAAGAACAGGCATATAAGAAAAACAACTCATAGAAAACAGTTTTCTCTTATGCTCAAATATTCAGGGAAAGGTATAATAAGTTATTTCTTACACCATGACAGCTTCTTCCATTCCTAATTAGCAAACCACCCCTACACAGCAAAAAAAAAAAAAAAAAAAAAAAAAAAAAGCCAGATTTTACTTAGAGTCTCAACTTTCATAGACATGGAAGTGAGAATTGATTGAAATGGGACCAAATAAAGCTTATCTAGGCAAGGCTTTTTCCATATTATCCTTCTCCCCTACACACACACACACACACACACACACACACACACACACATACACACACACACACACACACACACACCTAAAGATAAGGCCTCAACTGACCCTTCCCCTCTAATCCTAAACCATACTTCTCATGTTTGCAGAAAAGATAAGGCATGCCTTGGGGAACTTGCCTCAGCCCACAAGAAAATGTTATTCATTTTATTATTACGAAATAATAATAAGAAAATAATAATAAGAAAATGTTATTCATGTTATTCATTTCATTTTGGTGACCACGAGTATGAAACACTCTTTCCCTGTTCTCCTTCTCTACTAAACCTTCTTCTGTGGCCATGCAGCTGACATGATTCCTTTGAGGACTTGAAACTATCATCTTCCAACCTACTAGCTTGTTGCTAATAAAGCTCTTCCTTGACCCACCACTCAATCTCTTGATTTCTTGGCTCTCAGACAGCAGGGGAACTGGGCCTTGGTGGTTGCAACATGGCACTGCACATACTGGCTTCACTGAGTCTCCTCTTTGGGACTCTTTGCTCTCTAATTTATAACCTAAGGCACTTTTCACATTCTACTTTACGTTCTTCTACTCTGTGAAATGTAGGGAATCAAAATTTAACATCATAAAATATGTTTTTGGCAAAAAGATTATCTCATTAGGAGGTACTCTGAAAGCTAGGTTAAGGCTGGCATTTTGTGAGCTACTTTTACATATTAAAAAAGAATATCACTATTAGTTATTTGTATCTGTTGAAGAGAAAGGAGCTCAGATTCTGGGCCCTGAGAACAGATGACTGGTTAAAAAAAACTTTGGTACATCTACACAATGGAATACTATGCAGTTATTAGGAAAGATGAAGTCAAGAAATTTGCTTATAAGTGAATGGTCATGGAGACTATCATGGTAAGAGAAATGAGTCATAAAGAGATGGACAGACTTAGAATGACTGCACTCATTTGTGGAATATAGCACTGCACTCTAGCACTGTCCTCCTATTGTTCATCGATTTGCTCGAGCAGGCCCAGTAACATTGTGAGACTTGTTACTGTGTTTGGCATATCAAATACATCACGGGTAGCTTGCCAGGCTTTGCCGTTCGGGCTAGATACTCTCAGTAGCTTGCCAGGCTCTCCGATTGGGGTAGAGGAATTGAACTTGGGTCGACCAGGTCGGCCTTGTGCAAGGCAAACACCCTACCCGCTGTGCTATTGCTCCAGCCCATAGTGAAATATAAAATAACATAATATGAGGTTGACATCCAAGGACAGTAGATACAAAGGCCAGGAGAATTGCTTCATAGTTGGAAGCCTGCCTTATGAGCTGGAGGAGAAGGCAGCTGGAATAGAGAAAGGATCACTAAGTCAATGATGTTTGGAGGAATTGTTCGGGGTGGGAGATGTGTACTGAAAGTAGATATAGGACCAAATAGCCTCTGATAGCCTCTCAGTATCTATATTGCAAATCATAATGCCCAAAACTAGAGAGAGGTAAGGTAAAGGTAAAGGCCCTCCCGTTGATCGTCGATTTGCTCGAGCGAGCCCAGTAACGTCTCCATTGGAGACTTTGTTGTTACTGTGTCTGGCATACCGAATACTCTCGGTAGCTTGCCGGGCTCTCCGAGAGGGGCGGAGGAATCGAACTCGGGTCGGCCATGTTGGCCGCTTGTAAGGCGAACGCCCTACCGCTGTGCTATAGCTCCAGCCCTAGAGAGAGAGTAAGGAGGAAATTGTCTGCCATAAAGGCAAGGAAGGGTTGGGATGGGCAGTGGGTACTGGGGACATTGGTGGTGGAAAACGTGCTCTAGTGGAGGGATGGGTGTTTGACCATTGTATGACTGAAACTCAAACATGAATGCTTTGTAGGTGTAGCTCACTGGGATTCAATAAAAAAATTCTGATTTGCATATAAGTGGATGGACATGGAGAGTATCATGCAAAGTGAAATGAGTCAGAGAGAGGGACAGACGTAGAATTACTGCACTCATCTGTGGAATATAAAGTAACAGAACGGGAGACTAACACCCAAGGATAGTAGAGATAAGAGCCAGGAGTATTCTTCCACAGGTTGGAAGCCGACCTCATATGCTGGGGGAAAAGGCAGTTGAGATAGAGAAGGGACCACCAAGTGATGGATGCATGGAGGGCTCGCTTGGAATGGGAGATGCATGCTCAAAGTAGACTATAGACCAAACATGATGGCCACTTAATACCTGTCTTGCAAACCATAACACCCAAAAGGAGAGAGAGAATAAAAGGGAATGTGCCTGCCACAGAGGCAGGGGGAGGGATAGGGTGGGAGTGGCAGGCGGGATACTGGGAACACTGGTGGTGGAGAATGGGCACTGGTGGAGGGATAGGTACTCAATCATTATATGACTGAAACATAATCATGAAAGTTTGTAAGTCTGTAATTGTATCTCACGATGATTCATTAACATTTTTTTAAAAAAATTCTGGGCCCATTCAATATCTCTATTGCAAACCACAACACCCTAAAGGAAAGAGAGAACAAAAGGGAATGCCCTGCCACAGAAGCGGGGTGGGGTGGGAGTGGAGGGTGGAGTGGGTGGGGGGAGGGTACTAGGATCACTGGTGGTGGAGAATGGGCACCAGTGGAGGCATGGGTACTCGATCATTGTATAACTGAAACCCAAGCACGAAAGTTTGTAAGTCTACAATTGTACCTCATGGTGTTTCACTAACAAAAAAAAATAAAATAAATAAAAAGCAAAAAATAAATAAATTTTTTTTTAAATTCTGAAAAGGTGTTCAACTTCACTAGTATCCAATAAATGCAACTTAAAACCAAAAGAAAAAATTCTGGGCCCACTCAAATTCTGGGTCTGAGTAACAAATTATGGAAATATTTAGTAGGAGTGTGATATTGTGTAGGCAAGAATAAAAGCAAGTTTTTTTTAATAGAAAAAGCACCGTATTCAGACTGGCACAGTGAAAGCTTTCCCTGGGAAAGAGGTCCCCCAGCACTCCGGGAGAAGTTTTTTTATTTTATGTCTCTGGGCTGCCTAAATTGGCTATGTCTGTTTTCTGCAAATTAGTTAATTCTGTTAAATGGTGAGCAGGGGATGTGTAGCCAACTCTTAGAACAGAGTGAGTTGTATATAAACTGTTCTGAACAATCATGTGAGGATAATGAGATCTATATAAAATAGTTTGAATCTTTCCAGGAAAAGAAGTCATGGGCCCAATTCTAGGAACTTGAGTGGTAGCAAGATGCATGGACTGACTTGCTGAGTCGACTCTGCCAGGCAGGGCTGCCTATGCTTGTTTGGGGAGTTGAGTGGCAGAGAGAGTGACAATAGGATCTCTGGAGTCTCCTATCACAGCTGATTACGTTAGCAGGAACTTTTCAACATTATCAAGCATTTCAGATATGAGGAGAGAAATTGGGCAACTTTTCATGGCCTTATGCTAGACCATTTCATTTGTCTTCCTCCTTGAAACTGTTTAACTCTTATCAATGAAGGAGATAGCAAGTTAAATCATTTAGCCCATCTCACCTTTACTGTTCCTTCCTGGTAACCTCTCATAATAAATATTATTTAAGTAGGTTACTATGGTCATTTCAGGCTTTCTGCATGTGTACATATTATTAATATATTCCTCTTTTTTATTTAAGGGTTTTGGGTTGGGGGCTACACCTGGCAGTACTCAGGGCTTGCTCCTGGCTTTGCACTAAGGGAATCACTCCTGGCAATGCTCAGGGCGGTCCTGGGCAGCGTGAAGGTACTGTACTATCTCTCTGGTTCCATATTATTAATCTTTCTGGTATTTCTCTTCTCTGTATAATACAGACTTACTTACCAGCTTAGAAGAACCAAAAGGAAAAGTGAGATTTCTCCCTTTTCTTTTGTGGTGTTATTCTGATTCTCCTCTCTCAGAAACTACTTAGAGAGCAAGTGATAATTTATTTGCTACATACTCTCCAGTGCAGTAAAATTGAGCACTGATGAGTTGAATTTTTGTAGCTTTTTTTTTCCCTCTTCATGTGTGTGGGAGGGTGGGGAATACACCTAGCAGTGTTCAGGAAGTACTCCTGGTTACATGCTGAGCACAGAAGGATCTCTTCCGGTGCTGCTTGGGAAACTGTGTGGTACTAGGATTGAATGCAGACCTTCCACATGCTAAACACACACTCCAGCCTTTGAGCTATTCCCCTCAGCCTTGCAGAAATGTTTTGAGGTAGCCATTAAGAAAAAAAAATTACCTTTTGTACTGTGAAAAGCTCTGTGGCCCCTGCCCATCTACATTACAGTCCCTGCTGCAGTTACACAAAGAGACAGGCTGACCACAGCATTTATAAGAACCAGAACCCAACATTCATCTAACCAAAAATCTTGGGGCTGGAGAAATAACTAAACTATAGAGTTCTTACCTTATGTGTATAAAGCCCTGGGTTCAATTCCTAGCACCCCTCCCCCCAGACACATACACACCAATCTTATGACAATTTTTTTTACCTCTTAACCTGCATTTTCTCACAACTGAAAATGAACCTTGCCTCAGAAAGAATGATTCAAGTTCAAAATATGCCTTTTTTAATTAGTTCAGGATGTTAGAATTGCCATGCTGTGCTGACTTCTTCCTCTAGGTAGCCCTCAAGTTGAATGCTTAAAAATGTTATTTTTTTTTTAATTTCCCTTCCCTTCATGACATTTTACTTTAATTAGCATTCTGCAGCAGCACCACTGTTCTGGGCCCAGAAGAATAGTATTTTGGGGGCAAGGAGATGGCTCAGTGGCTGCAGGACATGTTTTGCACGCTGGAGGCACAAGTTTGATTCCTGCCCCACATGGTCCCAGAGCACTGCTGTGAGGAGTAACCCCTGAGTATGACCTGGTGTGGATGGCAAATCAAATAAAGAATAATGTTCTGGATGTTTATTCAGAGGGCTGGAGCGATAGCACAGCGGTAGGGCATTTGCCTTGCACGCAGCCAACATGGCTGACCCGAGTTGGATTCCTCCGCTCCTCTCGGAGAGCCCGGCAAGCTACTGAGAGTTATCTCGCCCACGCGGCAGAGCCTGGCAAGCTACCCATGATGTATTCAATATGCCAAACACAGTAACAACAAAGTCTCCAATGGAGACCTTACTGGGCCCGCTTGAGCAAATCGATGAACAACGGGAGGACAGTGACAGTGACAGATTTTTCCTCAAGAATCATTTGATGAGTCAGAAAGAGAGGGACAGACAAAGAAAGATTGCATTCATCTGGGGAACATAAAGTAACAAAATAGGAGACTAACACCCAAAAATAGTCGAGATAAGTACCAAGAGATTTGCTCCATGGCTTGGAGACCAGCTGCACATGCTGAGGCAGCTCAGATAGAGAAGGGAACACCAAGTAAAGGGTGCTGGGAGGATCCTCCCAGGATGGGAGATGCATGCTGAAAGTAGACTATAGACCGAAGATGATTGCCACTCAATACCTCTTTTGCAAACTGCAACACCCAAAAGGAGAGAGAGAACAAAAGGGAATGCCCTGCCACAGAGGCAGGGTGGGATGGGGGGATGGGGGGTGGGAGGGATACTGGGATTAGTGGTGGTGGAGAATGGGCACTGGTGGAGGGATGGGTACTCCATTATTGTATAACTGAAACCCAAGCACAAAAATTTGTAAGTCTACAACTGTACCTCATGATGTTCCACTAATGAAAATGTAAAAAAATAAACACATAGATTTAAAAAAAAAAAAAGAATCATTTGAGTCACTTTGTGCTAAACTGTCAACTCTAAGAATTACTGCTATGAGCAAAATGTAGGTTTAGTAAAAGAGAAATTTATCAGAAGTAATTAGAATAGAAAATATTGCAAATAATTTACCCAATCAAAGGTTAATATCTTAGATACAGAAATAATTCACAAAACTCATCAACAAACAACCTCATAAAAATGGGGTGAAGAGGCTGGAGCAATAGTACTGTGGGTAAGGGCATTTGCCTTGCACGCAGCCAACCGAGGTTCGATTCCCAGCATCCCATATGGTCCCCCAAGCACCGGCAGGAGTAATTCGAGTAATTCCTGAGTGCATGAGCCAGAAGTAACCCCTGGCATCGCCGGGTGTGACCCAAAAAGAAAAAAAAATGGGGTGAAGAACTGAACAGACACTAACAAGAAGATATACAGATGGCCAACAGGCACTGAGAAATTGTTCATCATCCCTAATTATCAAGGAAATGAAAATAAAAATGATAATGCTACTTCATCTCACACTAGTGAAAATGACCAAATACAATAAAAATGACCCGGAATAAGTTCTGGCAAGGATGTTAAAAAAGAGTGCTCATACACTGCGAATGGGGACACAAGCTGGTCTAGTCCCTAAAGAAACATATGGTTCTTGTTAAGAATAGATTTACAAGGGGCTGGAGTACAGCGGGTAGGGTGTTTGCACTGCATGCAGCCAAACTGGTTTGATCCCTGGCATCTCGTCTGGTTCCCAGAGCCCTGCAGGAGATCCCTAAGCACCTAGTGAGAAGAAAGCTCTGAGCACTGGTAGGTGTGGTCCAAAAACAAACAAAATAAGATCTGCTATATGATTCAATGAATCATATGGCTTTATAAACTTCAATATAAAAAAAAAACATGCACTCTGGTGTTCACTGAGCCATGACATGGAAACAACTGTGAAGATTAAACAATAACACAGAAACAACCCAAGTACTTAACAATAGGTGATTATGCAATGTTAGGTTTAGGGCTAAAGCTACAGTTAAGTGGGCTGAAGCTGCCTGTTTTCTAATCTCTATGGTGTCAGGGATTGAACAGATGGTCCAGATTCAATCCCAGGGAGCATATAGTTCCCCAAATTCCCCCAGGAGCAACCTGGGAGCACTGATCCAGGACTAATCTGAGTATTTCTGAATGTGACCCCCAAACAAAACAAACAAACAAAATATGGGGTTGGAGTGATAGCACAGTGAATAGGGCAATTGCCTTGCATGCGACATACCTGGGTTCGATCCCCAGCCTCCCATATGGTCCCTCGAGTACCTCCAGGAGTAATTCCTGAGTGCAGAGCCAGGAGTAATCCCTGAGAATTGCAAGGTGTGACTCAAAAAGCAAATAAATAAATATGAAAATAAATAATAAATATGAATATACATAATGGGATTGCAGCTATAAAAATGTTGCAATCTTGCCATTTATGACAACATGGAGAAAAACAAGAAGGCCACATTGTATGTGGAATAAGTTAGAAGGAGAAAAATAAACACAGGATGATTTCACTTATATGGCACATATAGAATCAAAGCAAGGAGACAGACAAAACCACATGAAAGCAAACCCTTGGATTCTGATCACAGGACTTAAGTTATCAAAGATGGAAGGAGATGGAGGTTGAAAGAGTGGAGAGATCCAGTGAGGGGATACCTAATCTTTGATTATCTGAGGTCATAGACATCTGAAGAGGTGTGGAACTACATCTCTAAAAATATAGTCTTATAAACCAATATCATTTCAATAAAAATGAATTTAGATCCAAGAAATAAATTTAGTCAGAGCCAAGTGAGTAGTACCTAGATTGGGAGAACATTCAACAGATCTTTTTGGTTCTTTGGTTGAGTGACTGACTCACCTTCAGAGGCTTGACCTTAATTTATGTAGGTAAGTTATATACACAGAAAGAATATATACTTGTTTTTGAGAAAAGATATCTTGTTAATTTCTTATTCTTTTCAATTAACTGAAGGATGTTGTATTGGAGGAAGTGTTCAGTGAAGATTAAAACTGTTAGGTACTGGGGCTGGAGCAATAGCACAGAGGATAGGGCATTTGCCTTGCACGCAGCCAACCCCCCGGGTTCGATTCCCAGCATCCCATATGGTCCCCGAGAACTGCCAGGAATAATTCCTTAGTTCATGAGCCAGGAGTAACCCCTAAGCATCTACGGGTGTGATCCCCCCCACAAAAAAAGCAAAAACAAAAAAACAAACAAACAAAAACCCTGTTAAGTACTGATCTGGTAACAAGGTCTGTTTTACCTGCAATGGAAATTATTCATGTGCAAGTTAAATAAAGAATAGCAAAGGTCTGTTAAATAATAGTATACACATATGTATCAGAGTGAAAATATACCCCCCAAAATTAGTAGCTTAGTTTCTAAGTATGACGGTTTACTATAAGTATATTTTAAAGGTACACACTCAGGGGTGTGGTGCTGCCAGCAGGTCAACCTGGACGTGTGGGGCAAGTGCATCAGCAGCCTGATGGTGCCTTTAGGCTTCCTGATACCCCAAAATTGCTGCTGTGCCTTTGGCCTGTCCCCAACAACTCAGGATACTTACTCCTGAGAAAGTATCAAAAGTTAGGTACGTGGGAGCCACACCCACAAACCACCTCCAACTCAGCTATACAAGCTCATTTACCAGCCTTGTTTCAGAGAACCATAAGCAAATTTCAGAAGAGATCAAAAACCGCAGTTAGGAGGCTGGAGTGATTGCACAGCAGGTAGGGCATTTGCCTTGCATGTGGCCAACCTGGGTTCGATTCCCAGCACGAAGATGTTTGCTTCAGGGAATAATATAGAATGTGAAGTGATAGCACAGCGGTAGGGTGTTTGCCTTGCATGCAGCCGGCTGGCAGAGCCGGGTTCGATTCCTCCACCCCTCTCGGAGAGCCCAGCAAGCTACTGAGAGTATCTCTCCCGCACAGCAAAGACTGGCAGACCCATGGCATATCCAATATGCCAAACACAGTAACAACAAGTCTCACAATGGGGATGTTACTGGGCCCACTCGAGTAAATCGATGAACAATGGGAGGACAGTGCTACAGTGCTACAGTTGTTGCCATGAAGCTTTGCACAAAAGAGCATTTTTTTTTTTCAGGAAAAAGCTCTTTTTAATTGTTTTTCATCTAGGTCAATTGTAGACTACATTTACATTGATTTTTTTTTCAATGTAGTCGCCATGAAACTACAATTATTTATGATTTGGTTTCAGGCATAGAATGTTTCAACGCTAATCCCTTCACTAGTGCCCATTTCCCTCCACCAATGTGTCCCTCTCCTCACTCATTTGCCTGCCACCCAGTAGCCTGCCTCTTTGAGAGGTACATTCAAAAAAAAAAAGTTTTCCACTGTGGTTTACAGTACTGCTGATAGTTTTACCGCCTTGACCACTTTTTAGCACCAATTTCTCCTGGTTGAACACTTCCCCCAACCACAGTCGTTGCACCCCCCTCCTTTCTATGCTCCAGTCTCCTCAAGTGACATGTTTCCTACTGAAAATCAGTTCTTGTGTTCTTTGTGTCCATTCTCTTTGGGTATTTGTTATTCCACCATTATGTTTCTCCACATATGAGCGAAGATCATTTTGTGTTCGTCCATCTCCCTCTGACTAACTTCACTCAGCATGATACGCTTCAGGTCCCTCCATGTAGCAGCAAATTTCATTACTTTTATCTTTTCTTATGACTAAGTAATATTCCACTGTTTATATGCACCATAGTTTCTTTATCTATTCATCTATTCTTGGACACTTCAGTTGCTTCAAGATTTTGGCTATTGTGGATAGTGCTGATAGAAACACCCGGGTACAAATGTTTTGTATCCATTTTGTTTTTGGGTCCTTGGGGTATATTTTAAGAAGCAGGGTTGCTGGGTCAAATGGAATCTCAATTTCTAGGTTTCTAAAGGAATGTCCATATTGTTTTGAAGAAAGACTGGACTGTCAATAATCCCACCATCAGTGAATGAGAGTCCCTTTTCCCCCACATCTATGCCAGCACTAATCGTTTTTGTACTTTTTGATGTGTGTCAGTCTCTGTGGTGTGAGGTGATATCTCATTATTCTTTTGATTTGCATCTCCCTGGTGATTAATGATGCAGAGCAATTTTTGTGTATTTTCTGGGCATTTATATTTATTCTTTGAGAAAGTTCCTGCTCATCTCTTCTCCCCATTTTTTGATGGGGTTGTATTTATTTTCTTATAAAGTCATACCAGTGCCTTATATTTCTTTGATATTAACTCCATATTAGATGGGTGGTTGGCAAATAATTTCTCCCATTCTGTGCGTTGAGTTTGTATCCTGACTATTGTTCCATTAAGGTACAGAAGTTTCTGAGTTTAACGCAGTCCCATTTGTTTATCTTTATTTTCACTTGCTTGGTCAATGGTATTTCATTCTTACGATGCCATTAGCTTCATTATCATGAAAAGTTCTGCCTATGTTCCTTTATATACAGCATGGATTTAGGTCTGATATCAAGGTCTTTAATCCATTTTGATTTGACTTTCGTGAATTGTGTTAGAAAGAGGTCTGGGTGAATTTTTTTTTTATGTAGGTGACCAGTTTTTTCCACCATCCCTTGTTCAGGAGGATTTTCTTCCTTTGTTTTATATTTTTTGCTCCTTTATTGTATACCTGAGGTTCTGTCTCAGGTTACTCTGCTCTATTCCATTAACCTGAAAGTCCATTAATCCAGTACCATGCTGTTTTGATTACTACTGCTCTGTAGTACAGTTTGAAGGTGGGGAAAGTGGGACCTCTCACCATCTTCTTTTATTCCCAAGGATTGCTTTAGCTATTCGGGATGGCAGGTATTCTTCCATATGAATTTCAGGAGTGCTTTGGATATCCTTATAGGAACTGCATTGAATCTGTACAAAACTTCAAGAATATTGAATTTTGATTATATTAATCCTTGAAACCCATTAGCAGGGAATGTACTTCCATTTCCTCATGTCCTCTCTTATTTCTTGCAGTAGTGCCTTATAGTTGTTGGTTTTTTTTTTTTAAATAGAACCTTCATCTTTGTAGTTAGGCTGATTCAAAGGTAATAGATTTTCTGAAGCACAATTGTGAATGGGATTGTTTTTAAACATCTTTCTCTTCTATTTCAGGCGTTTGCCTTGCATGCGGCCGACCTGGCCGAACCGGGTTTGATTCCTCTGCCCCTCTCGGAGAGCCCAGAAAACTACTGACAGTATCTCTCCTGCGTGGCAAAGCCTGGCAAACTACACATGACGTATCCAATATGCCAAACATGGTAAGTAACAACAAAGTCTCACAATGGATACCTTACTGGGCCCGCTGGAGCAAATAGATGAACAACAGGAGGACAGTGCTACAGTGCTCCAGGAAATCTATGGACTTTTGTGTATCAGTTTTGTAGCCAGCCACTTATATTGTATATAAGTATATTGTATATATTGTAGCCAGCCACCAAATATATTGTTTCTAGGAACTTTTTTGAAGGGTCATTATGGTTTCCTAAATATAATATCATGTCCTCTGCAAATAGTGAGAGCTTTACTTCTTTGTTTCCTATTCGGATGCCCTTAGTTCATTTTTTTCCCCCAACTGCTATGGCAAATACTTGCATGACTGTATTAAGTAGAATTGGCAAGAGTGGTGAATCTTGTCTTGTGCCTGATATTAAAGTGAAGGCTTTAGTTTTTCCCCCATTGAGTAAAATGTTTGCCGTGGGTTTGTGGTAAATGGCTATGACTATGGTGAGCAAAGTTTCTTCAATTCCAATTTTATTGAGAGATTTTTTTTTATCATGAATGGGTGCTGATCTTGTAAAATCCTTCTCTTCAACTATTCGTATGATCATATGATTTTTATTTTTCTTTTCTTGATATTACATTGATTACGTTGATGTGTATGTTAAACCATCCTTAAATTTCTGGGATGAGTCCCACTTAGTTACGGCATATGATATTTTTGATGAGTGTTGGATTCTATTTGCTAGTATTTTGTTGAGGATCTTTGCATCTGTGTTCTTCAGGGATACTTGTATGTAATTCTCTCTCTTTTGTGTGTGTGTGTGATGCCTCTGTCTGCTTTTGATATCAGGATAATGTTTGCCTCATCAAAATTGGGAGTGTTTCCATTTCTTCAGTTTCCTGAAGAGCTGAAGAGGACTGGCACTAGGACTTCTTTAAAGGATTGAAAGAACTTACAGTGAATATATCTGGGACTGGGACTTTGTTTTGGGGTAGATTTTTCATTACCATTCTTAATTGATTGATATGTTTAGAGTTCCAAATCCTCTTTATTCAGACTAGGAGATTTTAGGAGTTCAAAGAATTTGCCCATTTCTTCTAGGTTCTCAGGTGCATTGGAGAAGAATATATATATGTGTATATATATATTATATTTATCCTCTCTCTTACACTTCTTCCTTCAAAGGAAGTATTTCCTTACTGAACCTTAGTCTAGTTGATCTATTGACAGGTGTCAGAATATATATAATTTCCTTCTTTGATCTGCTTTCAGTATTTTATGTTTTTCATCATTTGGATTGTATATATCTATATATTTATCTAATATATATCTGTTTCCTCCACTCCCCCCCAGATAACCAGTATTAGTTATTTATAGGAAGCATTGTTTCTGAAGCATGTTCATATTCCAAACTGTCAAGTACCAACTGTGTTCCAAGAGACAATAAGATAAAAAACCACCAACACGGCTTTCTGTTAAATGTTTTTTCCTACTGGTACTCTACTCAAGGCATAATACATTTTCTAGTCCTAGCAGTTATTAAAACAAACTGATTTGACTTGCTCTCAGCATATTCAACTATGTTCTCTCTGATTTGATTTAAAATCTTTGGTTCTCTTCAACATTCGATACCAAATTATTTCCCCCTTCTTGAAAAATTCCATCCATAGTCTACCTTGCCTTCCTTCCCCAATTTCAGCCCAGGCAGTGGAAAATCAGTTGTGGTTTTAACTCCTTCCTTTTTGTTGCTACTGTTGTCACAGTGACTGGGATTCACACACATGCTTGGCTATCAAGCTCACGCACTTGGTTGTGGTTCTTACACCTCAGTGGGAATTCTCCCCAGGGATCCTATGATCATAGGACCCTGGCTCGCTGAGGGTCATACTTATTTAGCTGGGTGTTCTTGCGTGTTCTGGTGTTAGTACTTGCCTGGTGTGTTGCACCTACTTCCATTCTCCACAAGGGACCACATATCCCCTCTCCTCCCCTCTCCTCCCCTCTCCTCCCCTCTCCTCCCCTCCCCTCCTCTCCTCCCCTCCCCTCTCCTCTCTTCCCCTCCCCTCCCCTCTTCTTCCCTCTCCCTCTCTGCCCCCCTCCCCTCTCCTCTCCTCCCCTTCCCTCCCCTCCTCTTCCCTGTCCTCTCTTGTCCAGCCTTTTGATGCTCAGGGGGTCTTCCAGGATCTGCACTAGAAATCAACTCCTGGCAATTTCTGGGGAACATATGAGATGCTGGGGATCAAATCCAGGCTGCCTGCTTGCCAGGCAAGCGCCCTGCCAGCTGTACTATCTCTCTGGCCTCAAGGGTCCACATCGTAATTGCACTAGGTGGTCAGACTGTTCAAAGGTGGTGCTTGCACACTTGCCCGCAGTGCTCTGGAGTTTGCACATTCTGTTGCAAGTGCAGGGAATCCCAGTCCTAGTGTTGCCTTCAGCATTCTGGGCAGTATGGGAGGATTGAACACTGCCTCCCACTGCTAGCGCAAATACTACTTAACACGAAGCCATCCCTGTACTCTCAGCCCCCTGCTTAGCAAAGATTATTAAGGTAGTCTTTGTGGAAATAATAAATGGACCTGGTGAGATAGCTTAGCATGGTAGAAGAGTTCTTGCAGGGCTGGAGAGATAGTACAGTGGGTAGGACATTTGCCTTGCATGCAGCTGATCTGGGTTTGATTCCCAGCTCCCCAGTGGTCCCCTGAGCATTTCCAGGAGTAATTCCTGAGTGCAGGGCCAGGAGGAAGCCCTGAGAACCGCCAGGTATAGCCCAAAAGAGTTCTGAAGGACTTAAAATTTTTTTTAAATGGACTTTATGATTTTTTTTACCTTAAGTAGCCAACATGGCCGACCCGAGTTTGATTCCTCTGCCCCTCTCGGAGAGCCCGGCAAGCTACCGAGAGTATCTCGCCCGCACGGAAGAGCCTGGCAAGCTACCCGTGATGTATTCGATATGCCAAACACAGTAACAACAAAGTCTCCAATGGAGACGTTACTGGGCCCGCTCGAGCAAATCGATGAACAACAGGAGGACAGTGATGATGAATATATATCTATGAGTATTCTTATTTGGATCTCTTTTATTCAGGACTGATGTCATTGACTATTGCTTTTTCATTTCAGTTGTCTTCCTGGCCCTCCGGAACCACAGTGATTCTTATGCTGTTACTCTTGAAATCATTCTGAAGTTCTCCTCTCAGCTGTTGGTTTATTTTGAGGAATTTTCCCATCTTCTGCTGTTGTCTGGAGATTTTCATTATCTCATCTTGCAGCTCAGTGATTCTGTCCTTAGCAGTTTTTACTTTGGGGCTGCGGCCTTCCACTGAGTTTTTCATTCTGCTTACCAAATTTTTCAGGTCTACTGTTTCTCTTTGTAGTTTTCTCATTTCTGCTCTCATGTCTTCTTGTTTTTAATCGACTGTCTGTTCCATTATTTCTTGAGTTCATGAAACATCTAAGCAATTCTACTCTGAAACTCTTTTCAGAGAGATTCTGTAAGTGGCTCTTACTAATTGAATCTTCAGGATTACAGTTTTCGTCCACTACCTGGGCTGGAGTGATAGCACAGCGGGTAGGGCATTTGCTTTGCATGCGGCCGACCCAAGTTCAATTCCTCCTCCCCCTGTCAAAGAGCCCAGCAAGCTACTGAGAGTATCTTGCCTGCATGGCAAAGCCTGGCAAGCTACCCGTGACATATTCGATATGCCAAAAACAATAACAAGTCTCACAATTTGTTGTGAGACGTTACTGGTGCCCACTTGAGCAAATCGATGAACAACTGGAGTACAGTGCTACTGTGCAACCTGTGGTGAGGATTGCAAAGCTTTACCATGGTTCCTTTTGTAGTCTGAGCATGTGTCTTTTCCACATTACTGTTAGCATCCGGCTGCTGTCAGGGAGATCCCTGGGGGAATTCCACGGAGGGAGGAAGATTATCTTCTGGACACAGGGAACACTTGGAACTCCTGACCTTTGAGTGGAGTCAGGTTCTAAGGGGTCTACTCAGCGTTTGGGCCTCTCTGCTTCCCTCCCAGTAGCAAGAGGGGAGTGGGAATTACAGCCTCAGGGTATGCTTGGGAAACACTTAGGAAAACCACAGCTGCTCCCTCTACACTTAGTCTGTCTCAGTTTATTTCAAACAGAGGTAATGGATCAAGAAGAAACATACTAGGGATTTCTTTGAAATTTCTTTAAACCTTGATTTAAAATCCCTAGGTATAATTTTCAGAGTTAAGTTCATCTGATATATCTGTGTTTAGGAAGATGAGCGGATCAGAGATTGTTTAAATCTTTTCAAAATGTCCCTAAAACAGATGTGAAGATAGTCTGATGCTTATTCTAGCAACTTATAAACAAGACAGAGGCAGCTTGGACACTGGCTCTCCTCATGTTTTTTTTTTTTTCTGCTTTTTGCCCCACTGTTCTTCACAATAAGATAAAAATCACTGCTTTGCATGCTCGGGATGGGAGATGAGTGCTGAAAGTAGAATATAGACCTAACACGATGGCCACTCAATATCTCTATTGCAAACAGCAACACCCTAAAGGAAAGAGAGAACAAAAGGGAATGCCCTGCCACAGAGGCGGGGTGGGATGGGGGGAGGTGGGGTGGAGGAGGGATACTAGGGTCTTTGGTGGTGGAGAATGGCCACTGGTGGAAGGATGGGTACTTGATCATTGTATAACTGAAACCCAAGCCGAAAGTTTGTAAGTCTACAACTGTACCCCATGGTGTTTCAGTAATAAAAATTAAATTAATAAAAAGAATCACTCTTTTGTTGGACTAGAGTGATAGCACAGTAGGGCATTTGTCTTGCATGCAGTCGACCCGGGTTTGATTCCCAGCATCCCATATGGTCCCCTGAGCACAGCCAGGGGCTAATTCCTGAGTGCAGAACCAGGAATAATCCCTGTGCATTGCCGGGTGTGATCCAAAAAAGAAAAAAAAAATCACTGCTTTGTTGACATCAGAATGCTTTGGGTGGAAGTTTTGGACAGGACAAAGGTAGATATTTTCTAAGAAATGTAGTTGTTTTCTTTTATTTGGTTTTATATATACCAAAAGAAATATTGTAACTCTATAACTACTTTCATAATCTTTTCAAAGAAAGTTAACATTAAACTAATTAATTCCCACTGACTGGTTCAGCCCTTTTGGAAAACAATATGGACAATTATCAAAAAATTAGAAATGGAGCTCCCATTTGACCCAGCACCAGCAATACCATTCCTGGGAATATATACCAGAGAGACAAAAAAGTATAGTCGAAGTGACATCTGCACTTGTTTGTTCATTGCAGCACTCTTTACAATAGCCAGAATCTGGAAAAAACCTGAGAGCCCGAGAACAGATGACTGGTTAAAGAAACTTTGGTACATCTACACAATGGAGTACTATGTAGCTGTTAGAAAAGATGAAGTCATGAAATTTACATACAAGTAAATTTTCTACTACATAGAAAGTATCATGCTAAGCGAAATGAGTCAGAAAGAGAGGAACAGACATAGAAAGATTGCATTCATCTGGGGAACATAAAGTAACAAAAGAGGAGACTAACACCCAAGAGTAGCTGAGAAAAGTACCAGGAGGTTTACTCCATAGCTTGGAGGTCAGCCACACATGTTAGGGGAAAAGGGAGCTCAGATAGAGAAGGGAGCACCAAATAAAGGGTATTGGGAGGATCCTCCCAGGATGGGAGATGCATGCTGAAAGTAGACTATAGACAGAACATGATTGCCTCTCAATGCCTCTTTTTCAAACCATAGCACCCAAAAGGAGAGAGAGAACAAAAGGGAATGCTCTGCCACAGAGGCAGGGTGGAATGGGGGGGATGGGGGGTGGGAGGGATACTGGGATCAGTGGTGGTGGAGAATGGGCACTGGTGGAGGGATGGATACTTGATTATTGTATAACTGAAACCCAAGCACAAAAATTTGTAAGTCTACAACTGTGCCTCATGGTGTATCACTAATAAAAATTTAAAAATAAACTAATTCCCATAGTCTGGCCTGTTTTTTTTTGTAAGTAAAGTGTTTTTTCTCCCCTGCATTGTCAGGGATTAAAACCAGTACCTCAGACATTTAAACCACAAATATAAGCCATGGAATACACAGCTAAGTCATATCCCCAGCCCCGTAAGTGAAGTTTCTTTTAAGAATGATTTGTTGGGGAATGGAGAGATAGCAAAATTGGCTGTATTGCACTCAGCCTGCTTTGTCTCTCCAGCACCAATGATCCCCTGAGTACCACTGGAAGTGACCCTCAAGCACAGAGCAAGAAATAATCCCCCAAAACCAAAGCCAAACGAAAACAAAATACTGCTTTGTTGGAACTTTTCAAAGACTAATATAAGAAAGTAAAAATAATATATTGCCATCAGATTTCACCCACAATATCTACAATTAATTGAGTTTCTCTGTTAAATATGACACTCCAGCCAAAACTTAATATTGTAGCAGTCATTTCCAGTTGGCCTATTATGAGGAAAACAGATTATATTGCTCTTATTTGGAAAAGTATGTAGACTTAAAAATTTCTAAATACTAGAGGGATTAAGAAAGGGAGGGAAAAGTCTCATTGTTGTTTACTTGATCACTTGATCACTTGACATCCTGTTACTCATCGATTTGCTCCAGCGGGAGCCAGTAAAGTCTCCATTCATCCCTGTCATGTGCTAGTGTAGCCCAATGGCGTCTGCTAGTTCTAGGAACACAAAGAGCCTCAAACCGATCGTTCAGGGTCTTTGACGAAAAAGTCTGGCCATCTTGTAGGTGGGCGGCCACATGATCTTTTGACGTCCTGTGGAATCCAGTCGGTAATGGCTCTAGTCCAGTGGTCATCTCCAAATCTCATTATGTGTCCAGCCCATCTGATTTTCGACGCCTTGGCAAATGAGACAGCGTCCCTGACTCTTGACCATCAACAGAGGTCAGAACTCCGGATTCTTTCTCTCATTTGAGTGAAATGTGATACTCCAAGCATAGCTCTTTCGATTCTTCTTTGAGAGACCCAACTAGCGGTCTCATCCTGTTTTCGTAGGGCCCAGGTCTCTGAGGCGTATGTTAATGCAGGAAGAGCAGTGGAATCGAAGAGATGTGCCCGGAGCCGGAGATTCTTCGTCCTCTTAGCTATTTCTTCAACGCTCTTGAAGGTGTCCCAAGCCGCTCTCTTCCTCCTGCACAACTCAGGTGCCAGGTCATTTGTCATGTTGACTTCTCGACCTAGATATACATAACTGTTGCATTCGGAGATGTTTGTTCCATTGAGAGCAAAAGGAATGTCACGAACAAGACTGTTTCTCATAAACATTGTCTTCGTGAGATTCAGTTGTTGTCCGACCTTTCCACACTCATGGTCGAAGTCGGCCAGCATTTGTGCTGCTTGGCTAATGTCTGGTGTTATTAGAACAATGTCATCAGCAAAGCAGAGGTGGTGTAGTTGCCGACCGTCTAGCTTCACTCCCATTCCTCCCCATTCCAGTCGTTGCATGACGTTCTCGAGGGTGACATTGAAGAGTTTCGGTGAAATGGTATCACCCTGCTGAACCCCTTTCTTGACATGGATGATCACCTCTTTGTAGAATGGTGAGATCCTGGTAGTGAATCCATAATACAGCTCACAAAGGATCCTGATGTATTGAGTTTGAATGCCCTGTTTGATTTAGGGCTTCTGTGACTGCTTCCATCTCAACAGAATCAAAGGCCTTCTTTAAATCAATGAATGTTAGACAAAGCGGCATCTTGAATTCCCGAGAAACCTCAATGAGCTTGGTTATCGTGTGGATATGGTCGATGGCATCTTGAATTCCCGAGAAACCTCAATGAGCTTGGTTATCGTGTGGATATGGTCGATGGTGCTGAATCCTTTGTGGAACCCAGCTTGCTCGCAAGGTTGTCCTTCATCTAGTGTTCTGCCAATCCTATTCAGGATGACTCGAGTGAACAGCTTGTAGATGACAGACAATAGGCAGATTGGGTGATAGTTGCCAATGTCGTGGATGTCTCCCTTCTTGTACAGTAGTACAGTCCTGCTGGTTTTCCATTGGGATGGAACCTTGCATTCAGACAGGTAGCATGTGAAGAGCCGAGCTAGTGTATTGATGAGTACCGACGGCAGATTCTTCAGATGTCTGGATCTGACCTTGTCTGGGCCAGGTGCTGTTCACTTCTTTACTGATAAAATGGCATGTCGTATTTCGGAAGGGAGAACATTGGGAACGACATATCCATCCTGTGGAATTTGGTATGTGGATGCGGCTATCGAAGAGATCCGAGTAGAAGTCATGGATAATCTTCTCCATTGCCCTTCTGAAAGATGTGAGAGATCCATCAGGACGTCGGAGGGCAGTCATCTTGTTCTTGTAGTTGATGAAGGACAGGTGGGCGTTGCGAATGCTTGTCCTGGCTTCTGCTGCATCTGCCAACACTGCTGCTCTTCTCTCTTTGAGGTCTTCCTTGATCGCTTTTCTGCACTGCTTTGCGAGCTCGGACGTTTGCTTGTGGTTGCCCGAGGCTTGTGCCAAGCCACGTTGGCGAATGAGCTCAAGAGTTTTCAAAGGCAGGTATCTTTTTGTGGTATCTCTCTGTTGGCGTTTGTAATTGTATCTCATGTTGATTCAATAAAAAAATAAATAAAGTGAATTGAGGGACTATGGATATAACTTCAAGGGCTATAGCTCATTTCTTATGTGTGGGAGTTAGTACAATCATGGAGATGCTGAACCAGTCAATCATATTCCTCGTCAATGTTGTCAATGATGGCATCTTCTCATGTTGCAGCAACAGAACCAAAGAGCTCCCTGTTGGTGGTCGTTCTGGGAGTTCTCTTCTTAAACATTGCAGCCCTTTCTCCCTGCTCCGTGAAGTAGAATTCTGCATGAAGGAGATGGTGGTCTGATCCCATTTGGAATTTTGGAACAATAGTGACATCGGTCAGGCAAAACCATCGATTGAATATGATGTGGTCAATTTGGTTGTGGAACTGTCCGCCGAGAGACTCCCAAGTCCAACGTTTAGATTCAGTCTCCTGGAACTGTGAGTTACCAGGGGTAGTCTTGGTTGACATGATGAACTCAGTCTCTCACCCTGTTCGTTCCATTCTATGCCATGGGTCCCGATGTGGAGTTCTTTGGCTGATCTTCTTGGTCCTATCTTGGCATTAAAATCACCAACAATGATCTTGTAGAAGGTGTGGTCTTCTTTATAGAACTTCCCCAGCTCCATGCAGAACTTCTTAATTTCTCCTTCACCATAACTGGATGTTGGTGTGTAGACAACAAAGATAGAAACTGCCGGCAGTGAGCCACATCAATTCAAGTATAATTGTCCGATTCAGGTTGTTAGGCATTCGAATGAATCAATTGTTGTTTACAAAGTGTGTAAATTTGTGTAAATTACACAATCATTGTTCAGTGTAATCAATTCTTATTTTACTTAGATCAATTTTTTTCACTAGTTCTAGAAAATTCCCCCAATTTAGAAGAGCGGTAGTCCAGTGGCTAAAGCACTTATCTTGCATGAGACTAAGTGCATTGCATATGGTCTCCTGAGCACTGCCAGGAGTGACCCCTGAACACAGTGCCAGGAAGAGCTGATGAGCACTGTCAGTTGTGTTCACCACAGGAAGGAAAGTTCCTCTGTTTAGTTTTTGTGTTTTGTTCAGGCTCACTCCTTGTGATATTTGGGAGCTATTTCTCCATGGTGTTTGGAGAATTGAACACAGAGCTCCCACACATAAGGAATGAGCTATAGCCCTTGA
This sequence comes from Sorex fumeus, assembly GCF_029834395.1. NCBI lineage: Eukaryota > Metazoa > Chordata > Mammalia > Eulipotyphla > Soricidae > Sorex > Sorex fumeus. Next base: position 5,385,274 of record NW_026606183.1, read on the forward strand.
AGTTATGTCCATAGTCCCTCAATTCACTTTATTTATTTTTTATTGAAGCAACATGAGATACAATTACAAAGCTTTCATGTTTGAGCTTCAGCCATTCAATGATCGAACACCCATCTCTCCACCAGTGCACATTTTCCACCACCAAATGTCCCCAGTATCCCCAGCCCCCCCATCCCAGTCCTCGCCCAGGCTCTGTGGCAGACAATTTCCCCAGTACTCTCCTCTACTTTGGGGCATTCTAGTTTGCTCGAATTTTCCCACCCCCATTCAAGCCTGCCTGTCAGGGGCAGATGCTAGATAATTTATTTTCTATTGCTCACTTTGAATATGATGAGAGGTCGCGCTTTTGAAATTCTAAGATTGTAAATGGTTGGGGTCCAGAGACATCTCTGTGGGGTGCTAATCCATTGTGAGATTCAATTGGGAGTTCCTGGACCAGGGCCATTGGTGTGCTGAGATGGCACCTGGAGGCAGATTTTTGGTGTGACACCCAGGATCCCGAGTGGGTGGGAGCTGGGGAGAGACAGCCCAACTCCTCTGCTGCACCTTGTAGCCTGGAGTCTTAGGCCTGGAACCCAAATTTCTGGGCCTTGCTTCTGGAAGCTCGTGGTCGCCAAGGCTTCATCTGGAGAGATCAGGGAGAGCACACCTGCTCCATCTGAGGTGCCCTGGTGAAATTGGCTTGGAGACCTAGTTCACTTTTAAACTATTAAAATTATTGGTGGGTCAGAGAGATAGCACAGTGGGAAAGGCACTTTGCATGCAGCTGACCCGGGTTTGATCCTCAACACCCAACATGGTCCCTCAAACACGCCCAGGAGTGCCCAGTGAATACATCTGGGTGTGGCCCAAAACAAAAAAAAAATAGTTATGGGGACTCTGTACTTGACAAAGTTCTTTCCGTTAATTTCCTTGATGATGAAATACCTTCATCAATAAACAAAAACAACAGGCAGCAACTGGTAAAAATTTAAAAATGTTCAAGCCAAGCCTAAATATCTGATCAGGATTAATTATAATATAATTAATAGGATAATTTGGCCATTTTCTGTGACCAGATATTATCAGACAGCTAGGAATTTTATGTGGTTTTCAGAACACAAATTGAATTCAAATTAGTTTCCATGGGGAAAAACTATCTGACATGTTTGTCTCTGTCTGTGTCATGGAAATTGGTTTAACAGGTCCAGAAATGCTCTGTAATTTCTGCACTGTACCCTCCCCTTTTTTCAGACTCTGTTCCTGTACTCCCTACTGCATTCACACAGTCCCCACCAAGCTTGCCACTGGTTTATGGTTTTGCAAACAGGATTATGGTTTTGCAAAAACAATAGTGTCCTTTACCTAATCTCCCCTCCCCAAATAACCACTAGGGGTGAGGTAGACTAAAAAGATAACAGACTCCACAGCCTGTGCTGAGCAGACTTCGCTCTGAACTATCATTCAATAAATTATCTATCACTTTGATCTTGTCTACACTCTTTACTATTTGATTAGTTCTTTTACTAGCTGACCATTCAAGCTCTTTGGGGGACGAGGCCCAAAGGAAACATCAAATAATCTTCAAATAGTAATACTTATGCAAGTATAAAAAGTACCAAATAAGTCTAATTAGTTTCTTATATCTCTACTGTCACTGTCACTGTCCTCCCGTTGCTCATCAATTTGCTCGAGTGGGCCCAGTAACATTGTAAGACTTGTTACTGTGTTTGGCATATCGAATATGTCACAGGTATCTTGCCAGGCTTTGCCGTGCAGGCGAGATACTCTCTGTAGCTTGCCGGGCTCTCCGAGAGGGGTGGAGGAATCGAACTAGGGTCAGGGATCGGCCACGTGCAAGGCAAACGCCCTACCCACTGTGCTATGGCTCCAAATGAGAAAAATAAAATATTTCCAAAACTCTCTAAAATGTGTTTATTTAAAATAAGAATATTTACTAAGGATTCGACTTCGGAAAGCTTTGTAAAAAAATATCAAAAGTGTTTGGATAACTGGCCTAAAAGAATCTCAGGTCATTATAACATAACCCTTAATTAACCATCTAGCCAAAGTGACAATAAATAACTTTAAAGCACACATGGAAGCTTGTAAGATTGCAAACAGCACTTAACTGTTTGAAAATCAAGAAGATGTAGATATAATAATAAAGATAACATGAACACATATACACTTATTTTTCTAACAATTTTTTTATCTTCTACGTAGGCAACTTAAAAGGTAAATATTTTTTCCACAATACCTTATTGAGAGCAGGGCAATTATTAAAAATGTGGGGACCTGAGCAATGGTAAAGCTGGTGAGGTGTTGGCTTTAATGCAGCTGACCCAGGTTTGATCCCTGGCACAATATGTGGTCCCCCAAGCCCCATCAGAGACATATTTAAAGAGATGAAGCACATGCTCTGTGGTGCTCAGGGCTTACTCCTAGCTCTACACTCAGGCATTACTCTTGGTGGTGCTTGGGGGACCATATGGGATACCGGAGATCGAACCCGGGTTGGCTGTTCTCAAGGCAAATGCCCTACCCGCTGTACTATCGCTCCAGTCCCAGGAGTACCATAAGGTTTTCCAAGCACCAGTGGAAGCAACCTCCAAGCACCATCCTTGCAGTAGCTTTCTGAACCTGCCAGGTATGGCCCACGAACAATAAAGAAACAAATACAAACACATATTTAGGCTTAAACTAGGGTTAGCTGGATTTCTATTACTCAATGGTTGTAATTAATGCACGTGAGTAGATTTAAAATAGTTATTTCCAATTAGATTTCAGTTGGGCTGGCCTGGGCACTTGGCTTTCACATGCTTACAGTCTGAATTGTACTTCTCTTTCTCTGGTGCCTCTAGACAGCTTCTCCCTCACACCTCAGGAGCTGGCAGACACTGTGTTTTATGTTCTCGGTGGAAGTTTCACGGCCTCTCTTTGGGATGGATCATTAGAGGTAAAAGCAAAGAAACAAAAAAGCTCTCATACTCTTTTTTTTTTTGTTTTTAACTTATTTAGCCAAGAGCCCCACCAGGAGTGATTTCCTGAGCAAAAAGTCAGGGTTAAACCCTGAGTACACATAGGGCGTTCGACTTACAAGCGGCCAACATGGCCGACCCGAGTTCGATTCCTCCGCCCCTCTCGGAGAGCCCGGCAAGCTACCGAGAGTATTCGATATGCCAGACACAGTAACAACAAAGTCTCCAATGGAGACGTTACTGGACCCGCTCGAGCAAATCGACGATCAACGGGAGGGCCTTTACCTTTACCTTACATATAATAAATAAATAAATAAATAAATAAATTCCCAAGCCAATTCCCTTTATGCAAATCCTGCCCCTGACAATTTGAGCTTTGGGGAAGTTTTTCTATTAGGAAAAAAAGGTAATAATAATAATAATGATAACAACATTACTTAATTAATATGTATATCATAATGATATTACATAAAGTGTCATTAATGTTGTTATGTATAGGAAGAGATGTTAAATAATTGAGTATTATTTTACTTTATTTTATGTATAGTGTTATTTATTAGATATTAATGAGCATCACTTAAGTCTTTCCTATATTCATTTGCATTCAATCTCTTACCCCTTCTCCTACCTCACAGTGTGTGCCAGGTAGTTTTGTATATTGTTTGATTTGCTTCCTTTAGAATTATTCATTCTGTGAATGAAAGGCTCTTGAAAGATTTTAAATACCTTTCTTGTTACTAAACCACTGTTAAAGTTTGTAGTATAGTTGCAAGCACATTTCTAAAACATTTCCAAATATCCACTTTCTTAGAAAGAATCCTTAACCTAGAAGTTTGTGTGGGCTGAAGCAATAACACAGCAGTAGGGTGTTTGCCTTGCACGCGGCCCACGCGGCCCACCCGAGTTTGATTTCTCCTCCCCTCTCAGAGAGCCTGGCAGGCTACAGAGAGTATCTCGCCCACATGGCAGAGCCTGGCAAGCTACCCGTGACGTATTCAATATGCCAAACACAGTAACAACAAGTCTCACGATGGAGACGTTACTGGACCCGCTCGAGAAAATCAATGAACAACGGGAGGACAGTGACAGTGACTTATTTAAACATCCTGATTTACAAAGTTGTTCATAAAACAGCTGTTTCAGGCATTCAGTGTTCCAACACCAACCCCACCATCAGTGTGACCTTCCCTCCACCATTGTTCCCAGTTTTCCCACCTATCTCCATGCCTGCCCCCTCAGGCAGACACAAGATTGTTTTGGTTTTTATTGCCTGTTGCAACACCACTACAAGATTACTCTTATATTAATAATTCCCTTTGTCATGGGGGGTTGTTGCTTAGATGTATGGGATGGCTCTCTGAGGCTATACAGGTGCTGGCTCTCTGAGGTTGCCCATGCATGTTATTATATCAGTTTGTCTTAAAATCATTTGGATTCGTTCCATCCTTGTTCTCAGGAGGAGCTGGTAGCCCCTGAAATTTTTTAATTTTTAAAAATTTTTCATAAAGTTCACAATAATTGTTTCCGTTCAATATTTCAACACCAAACCCTCCACCATTGCACTTTCCCACCACAATTACTTTGAATCTTCCCTCCACCACCCTATCCTGCCCCTTAAGGAAATGCTAAATAGTTTATGAGCTTGTATAGCTGAGCCTGAGGTGGTTTGTGGGTGTGACTCCCACATACCTAACTTTTTTTATTAATTTCTTGGGACCAGGAAACTTGGTCCCATGTTGTTGCGGTTCGGCCAAAAGCACAGTGGCAATTTTGGGGTATCAGGAAGCCTGAAGGCACCATCTCGCTGCAGATGCACTCACCCCGCAGGTACAGATTGACCTGCTGGCGGCACCATACCCTTCATACTCTTCTTATAGAAAATTTTATCTAAAATAAGCCTTTACTTGTCCTATTCTCACGCTTGCACACTAAACTTTGGTTATAATTTAGTTAAATTTTTTGTCACTTAAAGTGCCCAGATGGTCATTCTAGGATGGTTACAGAATTAATCAGCAGGAACAGTGTCTTTGGCTTTGCTGAACTGGGTCTTAAAAAGTCTACGTTTGCATCTAGTCCATACACTGTCCACTGACAGACCCAAAACATGTTTCAAGGCAAATTTGAACTGTTTTCCCTGTGAGTTTTTGGGTCACACCTGCCAGTGCTTAAGGGTTACTCCTGAACTAGCGTTCAGAGTTTGCTTCTGCGGCTCCAGCTCTTTGAACCACCTCTCCAAACTTGATTTGTTTTTTAAATCTCTCAGCTTGGGACAATTTTAGGCCAAGTCACAGGACTGCTGTTCCACTTCAGCAGCATCGAATGTCATCAGGATAGCAGTGGATGTCATTACTGAAACATCTAATTAAACAGAAAGCATAAAAATAAAGGCTCTGTTATGTGATATGAGATTAATCTCCTATAAATTTAAAGAAAGATTAAACCATCCCCCAAAGAATTTAAGAGCTGAAACTTTGCCCCAAACATTGCCGCCACTGTCCTGTCTTTGCCAGTGGACTAGGGACTCTGAAGTGGGTCACAGTGGAAAAGACAAAATGCATAGAAGAGCTGGATTCAAAAATTAACACCGCCCCCCCCCCCCCCACACACACACAAACAAAACGACCTAAGAACTACAAAGCAGGGGCCAGGGAAATAGTTCAAGTTGTATAGTACGTGCCTAGCATATGCAAGGCCCCAAGTTTGAAATCGGACACCATATGACCCCCTTGATCACCGAGCCATTCGAATCTGGTGACACTTAGCATCACTGGGAATGGCCACCAAACCACTGGACTGAGCACAAACTGTTCAACCCAAACCACTGCCTCAGTTTGATGAAGCCAGATATTCTAGTTTCAGATATTCATCATACTGAAACTAGTTCTGTGCTTAATTGTAAAGGGGGAAAACCCAACTTACTAAGAATAAAAGCTAATATAAACTCTAAGTCTCTCTTGAAAATGGCCTGAAATGTCATGTGACCTGTTTCCATACCAGAGAAACATAACGAAGCCAGTAGTCAATTTTTGTAAGGTTCTGCGAAGAAACTGTGATTGGCCTTTTCTATATAACCGTGACAACTATGAGAAGGGCCCAATCACTAAACTTACCAGGACTGTCAAAGCTTTTATGATGGTCTGAATTTCCTAAACTGAGATTATATTATTTTGTAATATAAATAACTCTACAACTATCTAGATACTGATAATGATAGATCCATAGATAGATTAAATAGATAGAGATTCTGTAGTACTTATAGAACCCTCTAGACCGTGACTCTCTGAGGGGAAAAAAGAATCCAGATCTCAAAAACTGAGGATAGGGACTCAAGAATTTCTGAACTGGTGAGTTAAAATAACTTAGGAATGTGTGTCTGTTGGGGGAATAGTCACATGAGGACACATTTTAATCATTACCACTGATGCGGGCCAGATTGCTTTCCAAGAAACCCTACCCTATCATTTTTCCCATTTTTCAATTTTTGTTTGAGAACTCAGAAGAAATGAAGCAAGCCTGGGTATTCTTGGAAGGAAAGCTATGCCTGAGCATAAGGGCCAGCATTTTAGCCAGGGTGTGTCTGATTCAGGATGTAATGACAATAAGGGTAGCTCTCTGGGTCCTAGAAAGAGGAGATTTGACAAATGATTCTTTCCAGAAATCAACAGATTCAGAGGTCGCGGAGCAAAATTCACCTCCAGAATCTAAAGATGAGTCAATTTCCTCTATGCTCCTGAACTGTAGCCATGGATTTAATTCTTATCCAATTTGAATAATTGGGTCTGATATGAAGCAGCTGTTAACTCAAGGGACTATTAGCTGAGAGCTTATCACTTGGAGAGATGTTTCAAAAATTCATAGATCATGGACCCCCATTCTGACCCATGTTACTTGGTAAAGGTCATAAAGATTGTTAAGGATTGAGTTAAGAAATAGTGCGAAAGAACCCAGAGTCATTAAGATCAGAGCATCGGGGCTGGGTTGATAGCACAGCCTTGAATGCCTTGCATGCCACCGACCGGGGTTCGATTCCTCTGTCCCTCTCAGAGAGTCCGGCAAGCTACTGAGTATCCCACCTGCATGGCAGAGCCTGGCAAGCTCCCAGTGGCATATCTGATATGCCAAAAAACAGTAACAAGTCTCACAATGGAGATGCTACTGGTGCCTGCTCAAGCAAATGGATGAACAACGAGAGGTCAGTGTTACAGTGCTACCAGTAGGACACACTGGACAATGAGAACTGTTTTAAGACATACTAGTTTTCAACCGAGGAAGGGAGGATAGTCTTCATATGGGGGCAGAGGTCAGGGATGCTGCCAAATAGCCTATAAGTCACCGGAGGACCAAAACGAGAAATAAACCTCTCTAAATTTCATTATGAGGTTGAAAAGTTCTGAACTGCAACAAATTTGAAATTGGTAAGGTTTCTGAAAAGTCACTATTTGGGAATGGAAGAGTGTTGGTGAATGCAAGGCAATCATCTTAATTTTGTGTACTATCTCTCTGGTTCAAAGACATTAAACACAAGTGTGTGATTCTGTTTTGTGGATACCACAACCACTTGTCCTTGGGAGGCCATGTAGTTTGGAGATTAAACGCTAGAATCAAGTTTATAAAAGGAGATGCAATTTCCCCTGCACCCTGTGAAGGAAGAGAGGACTTCCTCAGAGAACTCACCAGAGCATCCAAGCATTTAAGAACCGACCCATGTGTAACAAATTTTAAATCTGCTCCCAGCAATACTATGAAAATTCTGTTTTTTTTCTTGCTGACTTTTCCTCACTTCCTTCCTGTATTCCTACCACCAAAAGTGAGTCACCCACAAACTATTCCCAGCTTCCCACGGTGGAGAACTTTGATGAGGAGAAAATCTATCAAGAGCACTCTCAAGAGTGGTGGAATTTCAACTGCATCTTTCGAGCATCAGTCTAGGGTGGGACTTCAGGCTTCTAGACCCCGAAATACAGGGAAGCACACAGGAGAGGGCCATGATATGTGCCTAACTTGTGTCTAATTTCTGTTAACAAGAATGTCTGTTGACAGAAATTCTGCACAGTCTCAGATCCTCTTAGCACCAACCCAGAATTTATCTTACTGCCTTATTCATCATGAGCATGACTCTTGCTGACTAGATGAATTCCTGATCCCAACAGGGGTCCAGAACAAATTTACTTTTTTATTTTTTTAATACTCTTAAGCCCTGCCCCTACCTGTGTAATTAGTTTCACTTCGTGCTGCATAGCTTCGAAGCATTGTTTCTTATTTTTTTTTATTAAAAACTTTTTTAATAGTGAGACATCGTGAGGTACAGTTGCAGACTTACACATTTTTGTGCTTGGTTTTCCATTATACAATGATCAAGTACCCATCCCTCCACCAGTGCCCATTTCCCACCACCACGGATCCCAGTATCTGTCTCACCCCCCATCCCCCACATCCCACCCTGCCTCTGTGGCAGGACATTCCCTTTTGTTCTCTCTCTCTTATTGGGTGTTGTGGTTTGCAAAAGAGGCAATGGGTGACAATCATGTGTAGTCTATAGTCTACTTTCCGCAGAAACATTGTTTCTTTTCCCTCCCCCCTGCCATGGCTTTACCTGTCACGTTGTGAAGAGTTCAGGCCCGGGAGTCAGACCTCGATTCAAACATGGGCTGTGCTGCGAACTGCTTTGTGCATGTATATTGGAGAAAAACAGTTCATCTCTTTACAAAGCTTCAGTTTCCTCATTCAAAAAAATAATAGACTAATAGCAACACTGAGTCATCGGAGCACATTAATTATGTAGGGAAAGTGCATAACATTTGGCTCATAGAAAGTATTTAAATACATAGTATTTAAAAACATAGTATTTAAAAACATTTGGCTCATAGAAAGTATTTAAATACATAGAAAGTATTTAAATAAAGTATTTAATACATGGCCATTTTTCTTCTTATACAAATACACACTATTGTGCCAAGATCTGGGGGTCCAGTGGTATAAACAAATTTCTGTCTGCATGGTGTGAAATTCTAGACAGTGCTTGAAAGATAATTGAAACCCAAGTACAGAAATGCGTAAGTCTGCAACTACCTCATGATTTCTCACTATTAAAAATTAAAAAATAAATAAATAAATAAATACAGGTTTAAGTGCTGGAGCGATAGCCGTAGGGCGTTTGCCTTGCACGCAGCCCAACCTGGGTTTGATCCGTAGCATCCCATATGGTCCCCCAAGCACCCCGAGGAGTAATTCCTGAGTGTAGAGCCAGGAGTAGCCCCTGAGCATCACTGGGTGTGACCCCAAAAGCAAAACCAAAAAAAATACAGGTTTAATAATACCATTTGTGATTGAAATGCAACTGTTTGTAGGTGGGGAACCGGGAGATACTCGACCAGTTGACCCATTGTTCTTGGGAGGTGGTGCTCCATGAGGTGCGGACACTGAACCCCGATTTTTTTCTTTCTTCTTTTTTTGGGGGTCGCACCCAGCGATGCCCAGGGCTTACTCCTGGCTCTGCACTCAGGAATAACTTCTGGTGGTGCTTTGGGGACCATATGGGATGCCGGGGATCGAACCCAGGTAGGCCGCATGCAAGGCAAACACCCTACCCGCTGTACTATCTCTCTGGCCCCTGAACCCTGGTTTGAAATGCTGTACCATCTCCGTGTCCCTAATAGACAATCATTTTCAGTGTTACGAAAGAAGATGGGCAGAACACCTAAAAAATGAGGGGGATCTGGAGTGGGGGTACGGATTTACAGGTGGTTAGAATTCCCCAGCTCTGGGTGTAGCTGTGAACCTGAGCAGAGAGCTCCATCCAACAGCAACGAGAAGGAGGTCCTGCGGCCTTTGTCGACTCGTCCTGCTCCCCACTAAAGCATCTTCCCCCAGCCCTCCAACCTCCCCAGCTGCGTCGGAGCAGCCCATCCAAAGCCTGGGGCGGAGAAGGCAAAACTCCACCACCGGTTCGCTTGATGTTTCTGTCATTCAAAGCGGACACTGAAGGCAAGAACATGCAGTCTGTGGCCCTTCGCAGAGTTACCAAGCCGGGAAGGAGGAGGAGGAGGACAGACACCTCTCAGACTTTAGGGCATTTTCTAGCCTCCCCCTGCTGGAATAGTCAGCCCCTGGAAAGCAACCAGATTTGCGGCTATAAATGAGTTCCAGGAGTTCTTTCTTCTTTCCTTTCCCCTCACCCCTCAATTCTCTTTCCCTTTCCGTCTCTCTCTTTCTCCTCACTTTACCTCTCCCTCTCAAGGTTAAAAAAATACCTGCTTGGGTGTAGGAGATAGTTCAGTACGCTGGAACAGATGCTTTGGAAGTCCAGAGTCCCTGAACTACACCTGACCCAGGAACAGATCCTTAGAGCGCCACTAGAGTGTCCATCCACGTCGCCACAACCCCACTTCCTCCAAAATCAACTAACCAACCAACCACCAAACATGTCCACAAACCCTGAAGCACATGGCAAAGAATTAAGACAAGTACTACTCAGAATAAATCCCTTGGTCTTATTAATGCACAGTTTTATTGATTTCACTTTTTTTTTTTTTAGCCACTCACAGCTGTGCTCAAGCCTTTCTCCTGGTATTGTGCTAAGGATCACTCTTGGTAAGACTCAGGAGACCATCCATATGCTGTGCCAGGGATCCAGCTGGCATGCACCTCACACAGAACCAGAGCCTTACACCTGTACAATATCTCTGGCCCATTATGATACAGTTTTATAAACCATAGCGGGCCGGAGCGACAGTACAATGAGTAGAGCTTTGGTCTTGCATGAGGCCAACCTGGGTTTAATCCCCGACATCCCACAGGGTCCCCCAAGCACCACCAGGAGTAATTCCTGAGTGTAGAGCCAGGAGTAACCCCTGAATATCGCTGGGTTATTAAAAAGAAAAAAAAGGGTCTCCATCAAGTAACAGCCTGGAGTAGCCCCTGAGCACTACCAGAAACAAGCTTCCAAAAACAAAGTAAAAAAATCCAACATAGCACACTTGAGGTCAGTTCTTGAGTCAAAGGCCTCCAGTTTGCCTGTGTCTCCTATGCCCCACCCAATCCCCCCTGACTCTGACTCTGCCCTTGCTCTGGCTGATAAGGCATCAGAGAAAGAGAAGTAGCGGAGACCCGGGAAGAGCTTGCTCCGTGGGGTTTGTTCTTTTGCTGCTCTTTGGAACCACGAAACTTCTGTGAGAGGTAACCTGGGCAGCCTTCTGGAAATATCACATGGACCTATCCCAGATGAGCCTATTACACCAATCAACCTCCTGACTACCCAATATGTGAGTGAGGCTATTTCTGACTATTCAGCCCAATCGCAAAACATCTAAACACAGAACAAGGGAAACAGGGGCTGGAGCGGTAACACAGGGGGTAGGGCGTTTGCCTTGCATGCGGCTAACCTGGGTTTGATTCCCAGCATCCCACATGGGACCCCAAGCACTGCCAGGTGTAATTCCTGAGTGCATGAGCCAGGTTATGATCCCCCCCCAAAAAAGAAACCAAAAAAAAGGGGAAACAAATTTGGTTATTTAAATAACTAAATTTGTGATTTGTTACAAAAGTTAACCTACCTGTGTGTGGGTGTGTGTGTGTGTGTGTGTGGGTGCGCACGTGCGCACGTGTGAATCACGGGCATCAGGACTGCCAGGCTGAAAGAACAGAAATGACAGGTAGTCTTCTCCATGTATGTTGGTTTTGAACTCATGCCATCAGCTTACGATGTTACCCTAAGCTTCCCAATGCTTCTATAGGCCCTCACGGGCTGATTTTTATAAAATTCTGTGGCCTATTTTTCACATTTGAGCTTTTAACAAGTACTTTGTCCTTTGATTAGAACTTCCCATGAACATCTGTTTTTAATAGTCACACACTAGTCTCATGAGGAATCTATCTAGTTTATAAAATTGCAGACCTATTGTTTAACATTTAGGTCATTTTTAATCTTGGTGATTGTCATCTTTATGTCTAAATATTTTTTATTTTATATTTTTTTCTGAGGATTTACTGGAATAAAATTAGAGAGCCATAGTGAATGACAGTATGATATTTTATTTAACTTCTTACCATGAATTTTTTTTCTTGGTACCGTGCTATTGCTTCCTCACTTTTTTGCTGAAATTAAGCAAAGCATCAAGTGTATAATGTTCCTAGCATTTAACTTCAATAATCATATTTTGCTATTTTTGTTTCATCATTAACCGTCCTCGCCATTTCCCTGAATTATTTTAATGTATAACTCATAACTTTTAAAAAATGTATTTCTAGCTTATATTTTGTTTTGTTTCGGTGGTACATCTGGTGATGCTCAAGAATTACTCCTAGCTGTGCATTCAGGAATCACCTATAGGATGTTGGTTTCGAACCTGTTTCGGCCACATGCAAGACAAGTGCCCTACCCACTGTGCTATCTCTCTGGCCCCTGCTAAATTATTTTAACAGGAATCATTCCAGGTGACACTAGCGATACTTGGGGATCACCAAGACCAAACTTTGTAGTGTGCAGAGGCCGATAAGAATTTTTTTAAAAAACACAGCTGATAACTGGATAAAAAAATAGCATATCTACAATGAAATACTACTCAGCTATTAGAAAAGATGAAATTTTGATTATTTGTTGCAACTTAGATAGATTGGAGGAAGCCATGTTAAGTGAAATGAGTTAGAAAGAGACAAAAATCAGATGATCTTGGGGCTGGAGCGATAGCACCGTGGGTAGGGTGTTTGCCTTGCACATAGCCAACCCGGGTTCGATTCCCAGCATCCCATATGGTCCCCTGAGCACCACCAGGGATAATTCCTGAGTGCAGAGCCAGGAATATCACCGGGTGTGTCCCAAAATGAAAAAGAGAGGGAAAAAAAAAACCCAGATGATCTTACTCAGATGTGGAGTACAAAGGAGCAAAACAAAGGATCAGACAGTCCCCACTGGAAACAAACACTGAGATACAGCCAAGAGAACTGTAATCTGAGTGTGCCAGGGAGTAGGGCCCTGGGGGTAATGTAAGAGGGATCTTGGCACTGATGCTGGTGGTAGTGTCATCAGAGTGTAGTTGCGCTGCAAATATAAAACAATTAGATTGGTATTATTGTATATAAATAATTTTAAAGAAATTTAACTTCAAAAGAATTAAAACAAAGCTGAAGTCATAGTACAAGGGCTAAATCAATGTTTTACATATAGCTGACCCCAGTTCCATCCGGGACACACTTGGTCCCACAGGTACCACTGGTAGTAATCCCTGAGCACAGAGCTGGGAGTAGCCCCCGAGTACCACCAGGTGTAGGCCTATAAAATAAGTACAAAAACATAAGGGCAGGATTGTAACTCAAGTGGTAAAGCATGTGCCAGGTCCAGGGTTTGGTCCTCAGAATTTTTAGGCAAACAGTGCCTGATTCTATGCCGAGAAATGTCAAGTGTGCTGGTGACCAAGAATAAACAAAAGTAGGCACCACCTCCATGGGGCCCCTCAAAGCTTTATATATAATAGGACTTCCAATGCTGAATCATTGTTGATTTTTCTTGATTATCTGAAATCACACTAATTTCTTCAAATCAAGATCCAAAGACTATCTTGGGTAATACATTGCTTATTTACATTTCCCACAAACTGGATTTGGTTCATTGCATCCTTCCAATGACTTTTAACAAATTTCTCTAGCCTCCATATTTCCTCCTTTTCCAGAAAGAAGCTTCAGCAAATTAATGTTTAATTTGTTTTTCTGACATGAATATTTCATTTGGGATGGTATGCTCCTAACATATCATGTTAAAAGGCCCACACCATCTGTTTGTCATTCTGTATGTTGTTAGGATTGAACCGTGGGCTTAGAAGTCATCAATCTGGCTTGCACATTATAAAGTTCCCATCAGCATTTTACCTAATGCTTTCAGCAGCTATTGGTGATCATTGCTTAAATTCATTCCAAATAATAAATTATGGTTTTTCTAATTTTATCAATTCATTTTGCTCTAATAATTATGTTTAAAAGTTTTTTTCAGTAACCATCTGGATAACCTAAAATAAAGTTAATATAGCAAGGCAAAATAAATGCTTAATTCTTTCCTTGTCACCAGTTTTCAGAATGAGTGAGTATGAGTAAAGCCTAGAAATTTACAAAAATAACCTTTAATTGACAAGTAATACATGATAATTACCATAATGAGATCCAAGTATAAAATAAAATTTAATGCAATATTCTTTAGATCCCAGAGTTGAAAACTTACATATGTAAATGAGAATAGGCATTTTAATTAGATTATATTGAATGGCTTTAATTTTTTATTTACATAAGCGAAATTCATATAGTAATCACAAATTGACTCTTACTGATTTATTTTCTGATCATTCTATTTGCCATTTAGGGCTGGAGCGATAGCACAGTGGTAGGGCGTTTGCCTTGCACGCAGCCAACATGGCCAACCTGAGTTCGATTCCTCCGCCCCTCTCGGAGAGCCCGGCAAGCTACCGAGAGTATCCGATATGCCAGACACAGTAACAACAAAGTCTCCAATGGAGACGTTACTGGGCCCGCTCGAGCAAATCGACGATCAATGGGAGGGTGAACTATACTATACTATACTATTTGCCATTTATTAAAGTTTTGTTGGAATAAGCAATATAAAGTAAATTTGTTATGTGCCAAAGGGGGCGGGTTGGGACTGGGAGAGAAACTGGGGATACTGGTGGAGGGAAGGTCACACTGGTGGTGTTGGAACACAAAATGCTTGAAACAACTGTATAATGAACAACTTTGTAAAGCATTGTGTGTCTTTTTTAATTTTTATTAGTGAAACACCATGAGGTACAGTTGTAGACTTACAAATTTTTGTGCTTGGGTTTCAGTTATGCAATGATCGAACACCCATCCCTCCACCAGTACCCATTCTCGACCACCACTGATTCCAGTATCCCTCCTACCCCCCCCATCCCCCATCCCACCCTGCCTCTGTGGCAGGGCATTCCCTTTTGTTCTCTCTCTCCTTTTGGTGCTGTGGTTTGCAACAGAGGCATTGGTGGCAATCATGTTCGGTCCACTTTCAGCATGGATCTCCCATCCTGGGAGGATCCTCCCAACACCCTTTATTTGGTGCTGCCTTCTCTATCTGAGCTGCCTTTTCCCCTAGCGTGTGCAGCTAGCCTCCAAGCCATGGAGTAAACCTCCTGGTACTTATCTTGACTATTCTTGGATGTTAGTCTCCTATTTTGTTACTTTATGTTCCCCAGATGAAAGGCATGGTATTTTTAATAAAAAATAATTTAAAAATGAAAAATAACCATTTATTTATACTTTTAATATTATGAATATCTAGTTTCTATTTTTATTTTTGTTTATGTTGAGAACAAATACCAGTAACAATTATGGGTTTCATTCTCCTAAAGAGCCTTGAATATAATCTCAGGGCTAGGATGAAGGAGACGTTACTGGGGCCTGCTCGAGGCAATCGACGAATAACAGGATGATTTGTGATTTGTGATTTGTGATGTTGGGACCACAACTGGTGGAGCTCAAGGGCTGTTCTCAGGGTGGTGCCTGGGACCAATATATTGCACAGAATTAACCTGTGGTGTCCCGTGCAAAGTAGAAGCTTCTGCCCTATGAACCAAACCCCCTGGCCTAACTTACTGTATTCTTGATATATTTTAAGCCATCACCGTCATTTTTCTTTTCAGTGCCCAGATTGTGTTATTTTGTTTTAAATATCGTATATGTAATGTGTAAAAGTATTTATTTACCCTTTAATAAAGGAGCAAGAAATAATAAGTGGAGCAAGAAAAGCCTCTTCAACAAGTGGTATTGGCATAATTAGTCAGCTATATGCAAAACAATTAAAATAAAAAGAATTCAGACCTCTATGCCATGCACAAAAGTCCAATCAAAATGTATTAAAGACCTTGATATCATACCTGAATCCGTTAGATACATGAAAATGTAGACAGAATTTTCCATGACATTGAAGCTAAAGGTATCTTTAAGGATAAACCACCACTGACCAAGCAATTGGAAGCAAAGATAAACAAATGGGACTACATTAAACTAAGAAGCTTCTAAACCTCAAAGGAAATGGTGACCAGAATACAAAGACATCTGAAAGTATCTCGCCCGCAACGTATTTGATATACCAAACACAGTAACAAGTCTCACAAGGGCAGTGACAGTGACAGTGAATGTTTTTGTATCCTTTGGATAGAGTCTGCAGGAGTGGAACTGCTATATCATTATGGAAGTTCTATTTTTAATCCTTTGAGAAAGCTTATATTCCTACCAGTGATGCATAAGGGCCTTTTCCTTTCATTCCTGCCAGAAGGAACTTCCTTGTCTCTCTTATCTCTGTGGCATTTCATGACCTGAACACTGTCCTCTCCTTCCTTTATGGCCTCTCCTGCTGAGAGTCAGGTATCCTCAGCTGACCTGTCTTCCTTCAGGGTTTACATCTTACTTCACTGAGTTGAAATTACAGGAGCAGGAGGGTCCAGAGTTGCTGTCCAGTTTCCCTCTCTAATCTTGTTTCTAGTCTTCATGAAATGAAGTATGACATAACTTCCCATGATTTTCCTGAAATCCAGGCCAATTTGTTTATATGCTATCTAGGCCTGCTTTCACAACTAAGCATTGAGGAGACTGCACGGCTTCTGATGCATGACCTATTTACTCTGGCTCTTCACAGAATTGTGGTTCACCCATGATCCACCTCAAAATATCAAATCTGGCATTTTGCCATTTTTATTTCTCCTTTTATTATCTAAGGAAGTTTTCCGGGCAACTTAAAAGAAAGCATAGAGGGGTCAGAGCGATAGTACAGCGGGTAGGGTCTTGCATGCCACTGACCTGGTTCCATTCCAGTGCCCCAGATGCTCCCCAGAGCACCGCCGGGAGTGATCCCTGAGCTCAGAGACAGAAGAAAGCCCAGAGCATCGCCAGGTGTGGCCCCCAAATCTAACTAAACCAAACCCAAAGAAATCATGGACCACCTTTCTCCCCAGCATTTCAGGGACTCAGGGAAATGGCACAGCTGCCTTGTGATCAGCAGAGACTTTGGACTGGTCCTCCTGGCTTCACCTCCAGCCCCACACTGTCCAAATGGCCCCAGCGGCCATGCTGAGACCACAACCCCGCGGACACTGACAAGTTTATTCCTTAAACTCCATTAACTCTCAGTCTGGTGGGGTAACTGCAGGGTTCAGTTCTGTCCCAGAATACCTCCATAACAATTTTGATATCTAAATAGGAGAAACCAGCCCAGTCCACTTAAATCCCATCTCATGGTCAGGAAATGACTAGAAGAACAGACCTCAGTGGTAGCCCCTTAATGTAAAAGAACGAAAGAGATCAGTATCTAAATAATTGAGTCGCTAAAGCTCAACTTTTAACACCTGCAAAACTAATGCCAATGTGGAAACAAAGGAATTCACCTGCTTTGGCAGATAGGGCCAGAAATGCAGACAAATATTTTAACTTAACAAAAGTCTCGAGCCTAGGGGCTGGAGCGATAGCACAGCAGGTAGGGCCTTTGCCTTGCACACGGCCGACCTGGGTTTGATTCCCAGCATCCCACATGGTCCCCCGAGCACCGCCAGGAGTAATTCCTGAATGCATGAGCCAGGAGTATTCCTGTGCATCGCTGGGTGTGACCCCCCACAAAAAAAGTCTCGAGCCTAATGGAGGAAGAATTCATTTTAAGGAAGAACTAATTTAAAGTATCAAAGAGTTCATACAAATGGAACTAAATGAGATCAAGGATACACTAGCAAGCCTCAGTAACAGAATTCAGCATGCAGAGAATTGTATTAGTGACACTGAAAACAAAATACTAGTCATTAACAAAAATGAAGAAGCAAAAAAAAACAGAGAAGTAAACAAATATGAAAAGCAAAGAAAAGAGAAGTAAACAAACAGAGAGAATGTAAGATTCTTGGTGAGTAACATCAAGAAGAGCGATCTCTAATTCAGAGATTCAAAACAACTGTTTCATGAACAACTTTGTAAATCACGAGGTTTAGATAAAGTTAGAAAAACAAATTATGTGGGAGTCTCTGAGAATAAGCTTCTTTAAAAATGCAGTTTTAGTACCCAGAGAGAAACAGGGCATGACTGAAGAACCACAGCAGATGAGAAGCTGGGCTAGGTGAGCTAAGCTGGTAGGAGGCAGAAACTGAGCCTCTGGTGGACCCGAGGAGCCTACTGGAGATGTCCAGTTTAGCTGGAGAAACAGGGTCTGCCTGACTCCGGAAAACACCCGTTAGTGACACTGTTCATCTTAGGACTGGACCTGGTTGCTGGGCTCAGACCATAGTAAGCCCTGAAAGGGAATGTTTACACTAGCAACCTCTAGACTCAAATTAAGAATCTCCTTAATGCAGCTGTTAGGAAAGACAAAGTCATGAACTTTGCTTATAAGTGGATGGTCATGGAGAGTATCATGCTAAGTGAAATGAGTCAGAAAGAGAGGGACAGACATAGAAGGACTGCACTCATTTGTGGAATATAAAATATCATACTATGAGACTAACAGTAGAGACAGGGCTAGGAAGATTGCTCCATGGTTGGAAGCCTGCCTTATGAGTAGGGGGAGAAGGCAGCTGGGATAGAGAAGGAATCACTAAGTCAACAGTGGTTGGAGGGATCGCTCGGGATAGGAGATGTGTGCTAAAGGTAGTTCACTGGAGTGATAGCACAGTGGATAAGGCGTTTGCCTTGCATGCAGCTGACCCAGGTTCAATTCCTCCACTCCTCTCGGAGAGCCCGGCAAGCTACCAAGAGTATCTCGCCTGCAGGGCAAAGCCTGGCAAGCTACCTGTGACATATTCAATATACCAAACACAGTAACAACAAGTCTCACAATTTGTTGTGAAATATTACTGGTGCCCACTTGAGCTAATCGATGAACAATGGGAAGACAGTGCTACAGTGCTAGAAGTAGATAAAGGACTAAAGATGATGGCTTCTCATTATTTGTATTTCAAACCATAATGCCCATAAGTAGAGAGAGAGAGAGTAAGAGGGAAACTTTCTGCCATAGAGGCAGGGGGAGGGGCAGGACAGGGTGGGGAGGGATACTGGGGACATTGGTGGTGGAAAATGTACACTGGTGGAGGGATGGGTGTTTGATCATTGTACGACTGAAACTCAAACATGAAAGCTTTGTTAAGTGTAACTCATGGTGATTTAATAAGGAGAGAGAGAGAGAGAGAGAGAGAGAAGGGATAAGTGCCTGCCATAGAGATAGGCTGGGGGGGAGGTGGCAGGGGTGACAGGAGGGAAACTGGGGACACTGATGGTGGGAAATGTGCCCTAGGAAAGGCACAGATGTTGGAACATTGCATGACCAAAACCCGATCGTGAACAACTTTGTGCCTCTGTATCTCACAGTGATTCAATAAAAAATAACAATAATAATGATAATAATAATAATAGAATCTCCTATAACAGAACCCTTGGGATACTGACCCACATTGGTGTTTGATCTTGGTTCCAAGCCTGGCTGAGATCCTCTGCCGTGACCTCTCTTGCATTCTGTAAGTTCACTTGCACTCCCTAAAATTCAGCTTGTGACTTTCCACCAGAGTTTCTAGCTCCAAATTTTTTGCCCTGGATCTGACTCCTTGGTATTCCTATGACTCAAGGTTCTGGCTTCCTTCCTCACAACTCCACCCTGCCTATGTTCTGGTCTTCCCACAAGCTCCAAGAGAGAGGGGAGAGAAGAACAGGGAGGTTTTCTTTCCCAGATTTCCATGCCCCTCCATCCCTGCCTTGCAAAGACAGCTGGATTCTGATTCTGGGAACCCAACTATGTCCTATGGCTGTAGGATACTACAGACACAGCAACTCAGGAAGCTGAAAGCCATCAGTCTGAGTAACAACAGGAACTGGCTCCTCATTGCCGCAAACCCGATATGTTTCAGCCTATGGCCTGGGCACTGTCATGGGTTGGCTCTATCTCCTCTCTAGGTCAAGGGATATTTGAAAGGAAGTATGACAAAGGAATATCAGAAACAGGTTTGCTCACTACATCTGATGCTTAAAGCCCCAAGTTTCCGATTAACAATTGATTTTCAAGCTCTAGAATGTGAATTCCAGTTTTGGAGGGAACAGACTACAGTCTACTTCAACGTTTAGTCTGGGGGTCACACATAAGGCTGTGCTGTTGATGGAGGTGTGGACTCTACTTACCCTCGCTGTCCCCTTATTCAACAGGGTCAAACCCTTTGCTGAGGCACCCAGTGATGGCTGTGATGTTCACTGGAGGCACTGCAGGGCTCACACTGCAGGCCCTTGTCTGAGGGTTTACTGTTTGTTGTTAGTTGAACCTTATGTGTTATTGTTTTTGTTTATTGAGCTTAGTTGGCATCTATGCTACTTTCCCCCATATAATTTGGCGTTAGACATCTCTTACTGAGATGTCAGTATTCTGGAATTTGGAGATATCACACACGTGCTCCAGGAGCTATAGAATGGGGTCCATGAGTTCATACGGAGGCTGCTGAGGGGTGTGGGTGTGGCTGCTGGGATTTCTGGAAGTCTGGGAGAGTGGAGGAAGGCTGTTGGACCTTACTCCGGGAAGACCCCAGAGTTCTCAGCCTAAAACACTGGTGTACTTGGAATTTTTTTTTCGGTTTGGCGTCTCTGCAGAGATGAGTCCTGAAGAACTGGGTGGGTACTGGGCCTTAGCATGGCAGCAGAGTGGAGGGTGGGTGTGGCTGTCCCACCTCCGGGCTCCAGCTGGGTGGGCACCCCAGAGTTTATAGCCAAGAGTATTCTGTGTATCCATGTGGTGTTAGCTCGGTATGGTATTCACACTGAATAATTTGTCTACATTGATGAGGGTGTCATTGAGGGGATGCAGTGCTGGAAAGATGGAGGCGCTGGGAGCCTCAGGTGAAGTGTGGGGAGCATGGGAATGTTTTCCGTCTGTTTCAAGAAGGTTGTTTACGAAGTGGGTTTGCGCTTTTTTCTGAAAAGGAGTTAAATTTTACTTAACTAAAATCTAAGTAAATTTGGGAACCTTTGGTCCAATGGGAACCTCGTCAACAAGTCACCACAGTTCTAATACTATATTAAAAATAACAAAAGCAGGAACTCTGTGAAAACCATTCTGAATGACACAACTTCTTTCAAGAGTTCCAGAAAACCAAATTCACATCAAAATGAATAGTACAACATTGTTGAGTTTGAATTCCACACAAGTTATTATTAGGGGAAAAAATTTCAATTATCTTAAAACCAGCTAAAGTTACTAAGAAAATAATAAAATATATAAACAAAAACCACTGTAAATAACATTTTTCAATGCGTGATCCTTTCATTCTTTATCCATATAAAGAATTAGAATTAAAAAGAAAAAGAACTAAGTGAGAAGAAACAGAACAAATAAACACAACACAATTGTCTTTAAGGGAAATAGAAAAGAGGAACAAATTTAGATGCAAAAAAAAATCATACAAGAGAACTAAATTACAGGATGAAAGTGACAAATATGTGTAAGAGGAAAATAGGAGCATGTGAAGGAAGCTCTAAAGAAGAGAAATGAAGCTGGGCTAGAGTGACAATATGGTGTGGAGGGCATTTGCCTGGCACACAGCACACCTGGGTTTGATCCCCAGCATCCCATAGGTCTTTCAAGCACTTCCGGGAGTAATTCCTAAGTGCAGAGCCAGAAGTAACCACTGAGCATCGCCAAAACAAAACAAAACAAAAAAGATGAAGAAGAGAACTAAACCAAGTGAACCAGTTTTTAAAAATTCTTTCTTTTTTGGGTCACACCCAGTTGTGCTCAGGGGCTATACCTGGCTCTGAGCTTCAGAATCACCTTTGGTGCTCTGGAACCAGAGATCGAACCTCCCTCCTGTAGGCAAAGTATACTTTGCATGTTCTCAGAAAATCTATCTTTTTGTCTAAAACAAAAAGATAGACCAAGAAAATATTTTTAAAATCAAGAAAATATACTTAGGAGGCCAGGGGTGCAACTCAGGAAAATTGCACTTGCCTGGGGTCAGTTCCCTTAGCAGTAAAAAGAAAAAGACTGAAAGAAAACATTTAAAATCTATTGACTTGTTGATGTAAAATATGTCTAAACTCAAGAAAATAGGTAAAGAGGAAAACAACTCATATTTTAAGGAAATAATATTTAAACTACATGCACATCTATGTACCTGAAAGTACTTGAACCAAACAACTAATACCAAGACATGGTCTAGTAAATTCACCAGACATGTAGGAGAACAAAATTATTTAAACTTAGAAAAACAAAAGGAAAATATTACTAGAAAGTTTCGAATACTTGATGTTAGAAGAAAACAAAGCAATAGAGTTAACATATTCAAGAAGAAGAAAATCTCTCTCTTACTCTGCCTCAGGTCAGAGTAAGAGAGAGAGAGAGAGACAGAGACAGAGATAGAGACAGATAGCAGACAGAGACAGAGACAGAGAGAAAGAGACAGAGAGAGATAGAGAGACAGAGAAAACGCTCAGTGAGCTAAAGCTGTAGGCTTTGAGAACAGGAGGCCCAGGTTCAATTCTCAGCCCCACATGGTCCCTTGAGCACTGCAGCAAGAGACCCCAAGCACAGAGCCATTAACCCCTGATCATCATGAGCAAAGCACCAAAAAGAAATGTGAACCCAAGGATTTTATATTAAGCAAAACTGCTTTTTCAATATAGAGTACCACCAGAAGTGATCTGTGAGTGCAGAGCCTGGAATAAGTCAGAAAGAATATAAATATTTAAAAAACAAATGTATAAAGAGCATAAATTATTACCAATACACAAAAACTCAGGAAATTGTTACCATGACCTCTTACTCTACTAAAATCTACTAAAGAACAAATGTCAGAAAATCAAAATGAGCGCTATGAATCACTGTAGCACTGTCTTCCCGTTGTTCATCGATTTGCTCAAGTGGGCACCAGTAATATTTCACAACAAATTGTGAGACTTGTTGTTACTGTGTTTGGCATATTGAATATGTCACGGGGAGCTTGCCAGGCTTTGCCGTGCAGGCGAGATACTCTTGGTAGCTTGCTGGGCTCTCCAAGAGGAGCACTATGAATACAACATATTAATCAAGTACATTATAGGTATAAGTATCCAATTGCAAAACTAGACTAAATAAGGTATAAACAGAATGATGATGATGTATTCTGGAGTTTTCTTTAGTTTTGGTTTGGTTTTGAGTCACATCCAGCTGTGCTCAGGGTTTACTCCTGGCTCTGCACTCAGGGATCATTCCTGGTGTGGCTCAGGTGACTAAATGGGGTGCCGAGGGTTGAACCCGGGACAGCTGTGTGCAAGGCAAGCACACCCTACCTTCTGTAATATCACTCTGGTCTCTGGCTGTGCATTCTGGTGATATGTAGAATGTTTTTTGTAAAATAAGAACGATAACGGCAACTGTTTTCAAGCAAGGACTCTCTGCCCAATGTGTTTAGAAGTCAATACCATGGCATCAGAAAAGACTTGATTTCTGGGTCAGCTGAAAAAGAGACAGAAGGGAGGGCTCAAACATGTCTCCTTTGTTTAGGGGGTAGGAGTTTTTTAATGAGGTTAGGGGGTAGGCAATTATGGGGAAAGTCAATTATGATTGACTAACAAGATTTGTAAGCATTAGTGTTTTATTCTGGTGGGCCTCTTGCTTCAAAACAGACCTCAGCAATTTTTCTTTTTAGCTTTTAACTTCCACAAATTTACTCCCCAAAGACTTTGGAAGCCACCCAGAGGACAAGATGCTGTTATCAGTGCTTGTGTTCTGGAAGACAACTCGCAAAAGAGCTGGAAGTTTCCATTTCAAACAAATGTTGAATAGTTCTGGTTTCTGGTCTCAAAACCATGTCCAAAAACTCCTTTCAATCATGTGTTAGTGGTAGCAGCAGTAGTATTCTGAGACGAGTTGTGGTATATTCTAATTTTATTATATAGAAAAGTTTAACTGAAAATCCTTAATCAGAAGTGGAAGCTGCACTAGAAGCAACTCAAGAGGCACCTTTGCCTATAAAAATATATGCATACATTACAGGATATATATTATGCTCCTAGCATTTCTATTCATATATGTATATATTTGTAAATATATACATACTGTTTTATAGTAACACTGGGAAAGATTCCTCTACCTTCTTGGTTCTTCTCTGTCTGGACATGTATCAAATAGCATCAAATGGGTTTCACAGATGATAAAGATAAATTGAATATTGTGTTCATATGGGGAACTTAGGATATGGGTATTCCGTCTTCAGTCCTGGAGAAGTGGGCTTACATCCTGAACTAAGGAATGCAGTAGTGGTCCTAAGGGGAGAGGAAGATCAGGTTGGGTGACTCCAATTTACTCTGCAAATACAGTTGTGTTTCTCAGGTGTTTCGAATCTTACTGTTTCCACATACAATCTTGTAACGAGATAATATTTCTGATCATCATTAATATTACTTCAAGTTAATTAAGGGAATGAAAATTGCTTCTCTGGGGCCAGAGAGATAGAACGGTGGGTAAGGCACTTGCCTTCCATGTGGCTGACTGAGGTTCGATCCCCATTACCCCATATAGTGCCCTGAAACTGCAAGGAGTGATCCCCGAGCACAGAGCCAGGAGTAAGTCTTGAGCACTACTGGGCGTGCCCCCCCAAAGAAAATATCTTCTCTGATTAGAAGAGCAGTAAGAGTTTTTATTCTGTCTCTACATTATCTGCCTGCCAAAAAAGGCCTACTTTGAGGAAGTCTGTTTGTTCTGAGCATCCCCCACCCCTTGAAAAGATCCAGAAACAACAATTAAACAAGAGCAATGAAGAGTGGCCTAAAAATATTTTGTATTAGAAGAAACAAGTCCTTATTTAAAGAAATAAGTGAGTCCAGAGCACGAAAAACAAGAAATGAACCTGGAAAATCAGTTCTCAAATCAGATCACAAGAATTCTTTCAAAGACTTCTGCAGTTAATCAGAAAGACTCAGGACCCAATTTTGAAGAGGCTTCCGCTGAAGATAACTTGAGTCACACCAAGCATAATAATTGCATAGAGGGGCTGGAGCAATAGCACAGTGGATAGGGCATTTGCCTTGCATGTGGCTGACCTGGGTTAGATTCTCAGCATCCCATATGGTCCCCCAAGCACCACCAGGAGTGATTCCTGAGTGCAGAGCCAGGAGTAACCCCTGAGAATCTCCAGGTGTGATCCAAAAAAGCAAAAAAAAAAAAAATTCATCAGAGAGCCCGGCAAGCTACCGAGAGTATTGGATATGCCAGACACAGTAACAACAAAGTCTCCAATGGAGACGTTACTGGGCCCGCTCGAGTAAAACCCATCAATAATATGAAGTCCATGACTTCATAACAGTATTTCAAATTAAATAATCTGGTAACCTTTGGAAGATGAATAGAAGGCAATTCATTCTCTTGAAAATAGGTAAGAGAAGGGGGTATGGTGCCGCCAGCAGGTCAATCTGTACCTGTGAGGTGAGTGCATCAGCAGCCTGATGGTGCCTTCAGACTTCCAGATACCCCAAAATTACTGCTGTGCCTTTGGCCAGACCCCAAAAACTTGGGGCAAAGTTTACCAAGAAAGGAAATGGCCAAAAGTTAGGTATGTGGGAGACAAACCCACAAACCACCTCCGGCTCAGCTATATAATTAGAGGCATGGCCTCTCTGGTTCCTGATCGAACTGCTTAACAGCCATGATCCTAGAGACTGAGAAACAAATCTCAAAACCCAACGGCTTTTGACAGAATTGCATCCAGTCCTTGCAGTAGGTTACCTGCACCTGGCCACCCTAGGTGGGAATAGTTTTCCTGCCTTGACCTGTTCCCCCTGGAGGCCCAGTGGCCGCCATCCTCTAGAGGCCACTGGACAGTCGGGTTTGGACCCGCAGTGATGAGACGTGGGGCCTTATGGGATGGGGGTGGAGCCGGCCCTTTCCTCCCTGTTTCAACAAGAACCCGAGTGGCCGCCTATGAATGGCCTCTCTGGCTCCTGATCAAGCTGCTTAATGGCCACGATCCCAAAGACTCAGAAACAAATCTCAAAACCCAGCGGCTTTTGGCAGAAATGCGTTCAGACCCCGCAGTAGGTTACTGTCGCCAGGCCACCCCAGGGGGGAAAGGGTGCTGTCCCTCTGCCTGCTCCCTCTTGGTGGCTCAGTGGCCATCATCCGCCAAAGGCCTCTGGACAGTCAGGTTTGGGCCCTCAGTGACGAGACACACCGGGTCTCACGGGATGGGGGTGGAGCTAGACCTTTCCTCCCTGTTCCAACAAGATGCCGAGTCGTCTCCCACAAATGGACTCTCTGGCTCCTGATCAAGCTGCTAAATGGCCATGATCCCAGAGATTATGGAACAAATCTCGGAACCCAGCATGTTTTGGCAGAAATCCCTCAGATTTAATTGTTAAAATTTTGAAATTTTAAAATCGCACAGCACTACTGCAGCTGTGAAAAATCATATATTATTCATAACCAGCAATAGAAAAGTAGAGAGAGAGTAATGTGGAAATCATCTGCCCCACAGGTAGGTGGAGGGTTTGGGATGGGGGTATACTGGGGTTTTTGGTGGTGGAGAATGGGCACTGGTGAAGGTACAGGTGTTTTATTGTATGACCAAGACTTAAATCTGAAAGCTTTGTAACTGCTCTCATGGTGATTCAATAAATAAAATTATAAAAAATGAAAAAAAAGTAAGGTGAATTTCATGCCCAATTCAATCAGAATAAACAGCAGTACTCCTACATTTAAAAAAAAAAGAAGAAGAAAAAAATAGGTAAGAGAAAGAATAAAGCCTTGCCTTATACAAATTTTATCCTAAGTAAAGGTAATAAAAATATATATTTTTTAAATTTCCAGCTTTTTTTCTTTCTTTTCTTCATCATTTCCTTTAGAAAACTTGAAAGGAACCAGAGCAATAGTACAGCAGGCAGAAGTTTGTTTTGCATGTGGTTCACCGGGTTTGATACTGGCATCGCATATGGTCCAAGTCCACCAGGAGTGACCCCTGAGCACAGATCTGAGAACCACTGGGTGTGAACCAAAAGCAGAACAAAAAAGGGAAAACTTGAAAATCTAATACTTTCTTTTGGCTCTTAAGATATATTTAACTTTTTTTCAAGATAAATAGACTTATTGCCAGTTTTTCATGCCAGAAATGTCTTTCTTAGAAGTTTAATAGCCCCTCCTTAAAATGTGCACTTCAGACCACGCATTTCACCCCAGCTCAGTCAGGAGCCTCTCAAGCACACCACCCAGCCCAGCTAGGTCCCCCAGAAGACCCCCGTGAGGGCCTGGAAGGTGCCGCCCCCTGCCCAGGAATTTGAGGATTAACATCTTGGAAACTGTGCTCAGAACGACATCATTTCACCCCTGGCCAGTCAGGAGCCCCTGAGGCATACCATGCAGCCCAGCTAGACACTGAGAAGGTCCTCACAAGGCCCCATCCCTGCTCCCACATGCATTTCTTCACTTTATCCATCATATCCACAGAGATATGTATCTCACAATGCACTGACATTCTAACACTCATCCACACAACGATACACAAAACTCATCTTCAGGGTGCAAAAGCCACAATGAGAAAGCAATGTAGAACATGCTTAGTCACCAAAGACTCTGAAGACCCAACCAGTAATGACCAGTTATCTGACCTCTCTGATAAGGACTTAAGAGAAGAAATTTTGAGAATGTTTTAAGGGTCCAAAGAAACAAGGGAATGGGCATCAAGTAAAACACAAGAGGATATGAGAGCAGAAATTAGAAAACTAAACGCAGAAATGATAGAACTAAAGATTTTGGTAAGTGAAATGAAAAACTTACTGAAGGCTTCAGCAACAGAGTAACAGCAGCTAAGGATAAAAATCACTGAACTCCAAGATGAAATGCAGTAAACCTCCAAAGAAGAGCAGAAGATGGGGAAGAAAAAATCAAAATGAATGAACAGCAGACAAGAAAACTCTCGGATAAATTAAAGAAGAATAATGTAAGATCATCAGGGTTCCCAGAGGGACAGGAAGCAACCCTCATGAAGAAGCAACAGGCACAAATATCATGGCTGAGAAGTTCCCAGGGAAAACGTAGGAACCCTGATCCAAGAGGCCCAAAGGGTACCAGTCAAAACAGAACCAAATAAAAATACTCCAAGGCATATCCTAATCAGAATGACAAATGCCAAAGATAGAGATAGAACACTCAATACAGCAAGACCAAAGAAGAAATGATATACAAAGATAAGATTTATAGTCTATTTATCATGTAAGACCCTCTGGGATCAAAGACAGTGGTGGGACATAGTTTAAAAAAAAATCAATGACATGAACACCTGACCAAGAATACTTTATCTAGCAGACTCTCATTCAGATTTGAAGGAACAATATACAACTTTATATAGATAATAGGTCAGGAACTTCATAGACTTGAAACTAGGTTTATAAGAAGAACTGAAGGAAGGGCTGCTTGAGCTGGAACCATAGTACAGCGGGGAGGGCATTTGCCTTGCACATAGCTGACCTGGGTTCAATCCCTCGCATCCCATATGGTCCCCCGCGAACACTGCCAGGAGTAATTGCTGAGTGCAGAGCCAGAAGTAACACCTGAGAATCGCTGGGTATGACTGCCCCCCCCACACCCAAAAAACAAACAAAAAAAGGCTACTCAAAGACAAGACAAATCTCACAACCACACTAAACTTTTACAGAAAGATGGCACAAAACTCCTTAACAATAATCTCACTCAATGTCAACCACCTAAATGCACCAATGAAGAGACACAGAGTGGCAGGATTGATTAAAAAATTGAACCTAACCAAATTCATTTTTCTATGAAGCTAAGGGAATGGTAAAATTTCTCTTGAGTCTGAATAGCCTCAACTGACCTTACTTCATAACAATCCTTGCCATAAGAATCAGAGTTGTAGTTACTCTAAGCAGGAGGAA
The DNA here is from genome assembly GCF_029834395.1 of Sorex fumeus. NCBI lineage: Eukaryota > Metazoa > Chordata > Mammalia > Eulipotyphla > Soricidae > Sorex > Sorex fumeus. The sequence continues at coordinate 5,414,109 of NW_026606183.1, forward strand.
GGCAACTGATTTGGGGTGTGTGGGGAGGTTTGTTTGGTTTTTGGTTTGGGGACCACACCTGGCAATGGTTTAGGGGATACCCCTGGCTCAGTGCTCAGAGGTTTCTCCTAGTGGTGCCCATGCAATAGGAATCATGCAATGCTAGGGATTGAACCCAGGTCTCCTGCCTGAAAAGCGTGCACACCAGCTCTTGTGCACTAACTCCCTGGCCTAAAAATTGTATTTGGGACAGGCAAAGGTAGTTTCTGAAGTGACTAGTACCAAAGTTCTATTTCTTAATTTGAGATGTGGTTGTAAGGGCATGCTCCTTATAATTCATTACCATGAATAGCATAGATCTCTTCATAATTCATAGCCCTATAATTCACAGATTTTGTTTTTATTTTGCATTTAAATAATAACTAGTCTGAACAAAACAGAAGTTGTAAAGATTAACAAGTCCTCTAATCATTGCTGGCCCAGAAAATTCTGCATAGAAATTAAGTAGAAGTGACTTGCTAATGGAAACTAGAGTCAAAGGTGACTTCAAGGTTTACACAACAGGATAAGATGAGAATTGCAAAACTATCATGAGGCCATCCATGACTTATAGTTAATAACCAACCAAGTGGCATTTCCAGTTTAGGGCAAGGAGAGGAAGCATTAACATGGATGGCCAGGAAGAGCCTTTCTGGAAAAGGGAAGTCACAAGCTATATCTTGAGTTAGAATTTGGATACTTCTATACACAGGCATATAATGCAGGCAGATGGCTTAGAAAACACAAATCACAGAGATGGGAAAGTATTTTTTGTCTTTCACTGACTAATGTTTATTCATACCAAAGTCTACACATTACTTTCTCAGAGAACCCTCCTCAATTCTCTCAGGCTAGGTCTGGGTCTCTGTCAGATGCTCACTGAGCAAATTTTCATTTCTAACTCAATGCACAATTTTAAATCAATAGTAAACTGTGCCAGCTGGGGATGTTGCTCATCAGTAGGATTCTTGTCTTTCATGTGTGAGGTTCTACCCAGGTTTGATCCACAGCCCCACAAATATGAAGAGTAATAGATAGACAGATATGGGATGGAGAGATTGCTCAAGGGCATCCCTGGCTCACATAGTCCCTGAGCACTTCAAAGAACAAACTCCAAGCACAGTCACTAATAGCCCCTAAGAACTGCCTAGTGTGTCCCCCAAACAAACAAACCAGTAAACTGTTAAACTGGTTATTAAGTGCTCACCTTTCTGGCCAGAACATAACATTTCCTAAAGAGAGGGAATCTGGCTGACAGTAACATTATAGCACCAGTGTCCTGGCTTAAGCCTTGCTTGCTTGATATAGTACAGCAGGTAAGGGACATGCCTTGCAGGCACCCAACCAGGGATCAGTTCCCAGAACCCTGTATGATCCTGCAAGAAAGCCCCGCCAGGGAGCGATCCCTGAGCACAGAGCCAGATACAGGGCTTAGAATTCCTGTCTTGAAAGCATATAGTCACAAATTCAGATCCCACATGTCCCACAAACACCTACCATGTTCCCGGAAGATCTACTGTTTGAGTCAGGCAGCTGTGCTGTCTGTGGTCCCTGCTTCTGCAACTGATTCCTGTCCACAGTGCGCTCCTCTCACAACTGTGAGCATCAGAAGGAAGTGTGGGCCTCAGAAAGCACCACAACTAACACAAACTCAAATGTATAACCACCACAGCCCAAGGTGCAGTGCTGCCTAAAAAAAGGTGTCAGGAATACACTTAACTCCTATTCACAATAACAGCAGCAACAACAATGACAGGAAGAAAAGATGGGGGCCTGGGAATATAAATAAATAAATAATAATAACTGAGTAAATGAACAAGGAATCTCATTGAACTGGAAAGGTGGGCTGGGCAAGAAACAAAATTTTGGGGAGCCAGATTTTGACCAAAAATATTAGTGTTGGGGCTGGAGTGATAGTACAGCAGGTAGGATGTTTGCCTTGCACACGGTTGAGCCAGGTTCAATCCCCAGCATCCCATATGGTCCCCCAAGCACCACCAGGAGTAATTTCTGAGTGCAGAATCAGTAATAACCCCTGGTATTGCCAGACGTGTCCCAAAAAAAGCAAAAACAACAATTTTATTGGTGTTAAATGCTTAGATTTTCCTCCTTCTCCTTCTCCTTTTCTTTCTTCTCCTCCTCCTTTCTCCATCTCTCTCTTTTCCCATCTCTTTCTCTCCTTTCTCTTTTATTCTAAACAACAAAATTGTGTTGTCTTTCAATTCTAAAGGCTAAACATCTGAAACCCATGACATTCGCCAATTTACAACAGTTGCTGCTGCTTCCTTCCGAGGACGCTATGCTGAACTGTTCTATTCCACCCACAGATATCTTCTAAGAAGCTCTTGTGTTGCTCTGTTTAACCCATCACTTTTGTTTAGGCTGTGGGGGTACTAAGACTAAACCAAGCTGGGAATGACCTCACAGCATCTATTCTAAACTACATTGCTCCAATTTCCTCTTTCATTGAGGACACTAGTTAGACTGAGTAAAAGCTAACTGAATGAACCCATTTAAACTCATGTCTTTAGAACACAGCCCACAGGCTCTGGGATGTGGTTCAAGTAATAGAGCACGTGCTTTGCAGATGAGGTGTCTGGGTGCACCCCCAGGTTCCATGGTCTTCCTAGCACCATCAGGTTGGACCCTCGACCCTGACATGTGTATTTGATTGTTTGTTTTGCGTCACACCCGTGCTATCGCTCCAGCCCCAAGTAACTTTTTAAAATATAGAGTGATTTATAAGCAAGTCAGGGGTGCAGCTGGAGCGATAGCACAGCGGGTAGGGCGTTTGCCTTGCACACGGCCAAGCCGGGTTCGATTCCCAGCATCCTATATGGTCCCCTGAGCACTGCCAGGAGTAATTCCTGAGTGCAGATCCAGGAGTGACCCTGAGCATCGCTGGGTGTGACTCAAAAAGAAAAAAAAACTTTTTGAAGCAATTGAGCACTTAGAATTCCAACATGTTGTGTTATTTTTTGGTAAGGAACACAGTTTTCCTATCATTCACTCAGTATTTAAGAGAGCCCAGAGATTTTATTTATTCTATATACATTTCTGTGAAAGTCCTACCTCCCCTTGTGAGCAAGAGTCACTCTCATGCCCTCCCAAATGTGCTTCCAGGGAGTGCTCTGGGTTTTCTCAACCATCCAAGGCTAAACTGTCTCAACTGAGATTCTCCAACCCATCTTTGTTGTATTTTATCTCCTGATACCATTTTTAGAATGAATGATACATAACATAGACTTATTAATTTTAATACAGTAGCTTCAATATTTTCAAAGTAGCTCATACGAACTCTGCTAAAGACAGGTCATGACTACAGTGGAACTACCGTCAGTTCGAGCCCCCAGGACTCAACCCTGCTCTCATTCACTGAGGAATGAGCCAGGGAGGACACACTTCAGCCATGGCTTTTAAAGATACTGGAAAGAGACCAGTGGAACAGGAAGTGGCAATTCACCAAATCAGGACTCTTCTCACTAGCCACATGAAATCTTTTGAGGTGTGTGCTGGCTTCTGAAAGTGAAAGGGTTTATTCAAAGACCAAAAGGACTTTGGGGATCACTAGAAGAAAACACTTAATCAGATTTTCTAGTTTTATTAAGTGTAAGATTTCAATCTTAATTTAAAGGCATATTCTCCTGTAGATGGTTTTCAAAGAATACAATCAGCAATGTGACCGTGTTGCGAGGTAAACGTGAAGCATAATGATTTGATTGCATTTCAGTGGGCAATCTTACTCCTTTGTCTGCTCTTGAGACGCACAGTTGTTCTAAAATTCTTTTCTATTAGTGAATCAAAGCTTAACATATCATTAAAAATTACTATTCTATAGTATAGAGAGTGGAGACTCCAAATAACATGTTGCTTTATAAAAATCCTCGCTGTTTCCTATCAACCCTCAAACTACAATCTCCAACTTTGGTTGTAAACATGTCTTCAACATTTAACACTCTACGCTAATGATCAATGCATGTATGTGTGAGTTCAAATAGTGTGGGGGTGTGCAACACGTGTGTTTGGTGGTTGCGAGTCGCCTTCCCATCCTCCCCAAGCCTCCCCAGTCAAGGTACAAAGAGATGGGGGAACATGAATAGTTGGTAAAAATGGCCTGTTTAATGCAGAGTTGTTTGTATACTTATAGAACATACGAAGGGGGTTGAGGCATAGAACTGCATGTAGGTGTGACTGATCATAACAGAAGTAAATGATTTCAGCGGAGACAATTCTCTTGGAAAGATTAACTCAAGGAGACACTCCCAGGGACAACTATGTTGCTTTCGTCTTTCCCTTTAGTTGTGTATATTAAACAATTAAGTTCGCTTCTTAATAATACTTGCAGTTATTAGTATAAACACAGTAAGAGATAAATATCCCAAAACTTAGTTTTCTGGCCTCTCAGAGCAAGCAAGGCTTTTACTGTAAATCCATGACTAAGTCCTCAGGTTGGTTTAGCTTATCCTTCCCCATGGGGTTCCTATCTCTTAAGTCATAATTTTTTGGTTTGCATCAAGACTGTGCTTTTAGGCTTTCTAGATTGTCCCATTTCAATGCTAGGGTAATTTCGCCACTCACCCCGGGTCCATCCCAGTCCCACAGCGGGACCTTTCTTTGCGGGGTTTTATGAACTATGGCAACCAAGGCCTGAGTCAAGTAATTATGACGGATGCCCAGGAGTAGGTATATTTCAGAATCAATCAACTCCCAAATATTAGAGCATTAAGCATTAATGGTCTTTATGCGTTTTAGCTCTATAGTAAAAATGAAAAACTATAAGGGAAGTAGAAAAGTAGGTGCTTCACTAAAAATACAAAGTCCAGAATTACCAGGAAGTTTTGGCTTATGAGTAACCAAGATTAACTTGGGGAATTGTGACAATCAGAGGTAAAACACAAAGGAAAGGTTAAAGACAAACTCAGGCTGCTCGCAAGAACACCATAAGCTTCTCTGGGGGGGAAGAAAAGGGGCAATTCACGACGCCCAAAATACTTAGGGTCAATATCCAATATGTATTTATGTATATAGTTCTGAATACCAGATTTTCATAATATTGCTCAGGTGCTCCTGAGCAATCGTTTCCACTGAAGAATTGAAACCAGTCAACATTTTCTTGGCATTGCAAAGTATTTTTCTCTCAGTTCCAGAAATTTCAGAGCCAAAGTGGTGCTCAATTTTAAGTATACCCATGTTTCTAATTAAAAAATCTGCAACTCTGCCTTCTGTGCCCAAGTATCACAAGCTCCAAGGTTCTCTGGTTCTCAGTGTAATAGAAATGCACGAGGCCAAGGAGAGAGGCTGGCTGAGTTTATTGCTTATAAGCCTGGGCACAGGGAAAACAAGCACCAAGCAAAGTTTTTAAAGGGGGCAGAGATGGGAAAAGATCAAGCCTAAACCTGGGGCCGCGAGACATAGGAGGTTGGGTTCAGAGGCTAAGTAGAACACGTTTCTTCATGGGACCCATGTCTCATCAGCATGCTAACTCTCTACCCCTGAGAGATATTTTAGTACTCAGATGGGGGAAAGTTCAATGTATTCACACTGGGGCTCGGCTTAGAACAAGTTGGTTCCATCTGTACTTTCTGTTGAGTGAAACATCCTCTGCAATTTTTTTTCTTTTTGGGTCACACCCAGCTATGCACAGGAGTTACTCCTGGCTTTGCACTCAGGAATTACTCTTGGCGGTACTTGGGAGACCATATGGGATGCTGGGAATCGAACCCGGCTTGGCCGTGTGCAAGGCAAACGCCCTACCCACTGTGCTATTGCTCCAGCCCCCATCTTCTGCATTTTTATGAGACAAGTTACTCAACGATTTGTAGTCTTTCCTTTGAGGTAATAAGTAAAGCAACAGGTTTTGTGGCTGCAAGAGAGGAGTTGGATCCTGAACACAGTCTCTGGTCTATATTGTCTGGTTTCTAAAATATTTTGTTGGGGTGAAATATACATAAAATGCATCATTTAACCACAGTTAAGTTCAGAGTCTAGAGTTCAGTGGTGTTAAAGTACATTCACACTATCACCACCAACACACTATCACCACTATCAAATGGACCCCGCAGATGTTTTTCCTCTTCCCGAGTGGAAATTCTACCTGTTAAACAGTAACTGCCTACTTCTCCCCCCCCCCCCACCCCACTTCTGGAAGCCCCAGCAGCCACACCCACATCCCTCCCCAATGTCATATAAACTCATCTATCTACTTGCCCTGCTTCAGAGACTCATGCCAAACTGTCGAACATTTCAGGCACATTGGGTTTTTTCAGCTAAAAACTTCAGGTCATCTTGGAGTCTGGGTGAATGTCTCTCCACCCCTCCATACTTCTGAAAGCTCCACAGACACAGGCACATTCCACCACCTGTCATGTAAGCTCAATCCCCAGTTAAATATTCTAGATTTTCTGAGGCAACATCTCAAACTTTACAATACTAACAGCCCAGGAGGAGCTCTCCACATTAAATGGGAATATACTGTAAAAATCAATTAAACTTGACTAACAAGAACATTGACACCGAAAGTTCAATTAGCACAAGAGCTTAGTAAACCCTCAGACAAGGACTTAATGTCCCCATGGTGAGAAGCAACAATTTTCATGAATTTTCTTTTACTGAAGTATGTTTTGACCATTCCATTAGCCATTTGGTGATAACAGATAATATAAAACAAATTATTTTGCGCTTGCAATGGGGGTAGGCTTGAGGGGTGATTGGAAAATGGAGGGAAAGGAAGAGGGAAAGTAACAGTGGGGGTGTGATTGGTGTTGAAATATTAAATACTTATAACAAATGCATCATGAACAACTTTGTAAACCACGGTGTTTGAAGTGGAGAAAAATGTGAAAAATCAATATTGATGACCTCAGCTTCCCCCAATTTTTAAAAATTAAACAGTAATTGACTAGTCTCTCACTGTCATTTCTCTCATTATCATTCCACCTACTGCCTCTATGACTCTGATCTTTGTAGATATCTCGTGTAAACAGAATTTGTATTTGTCCTGCGTTTGGATTATTTAATTTAGCACTATGTCTTCAAGACTCAATTATATAGTATCTGTCAGTACATATGTCTATGTATACACTACATTATATTATATGTGTACAATAGAAATATATGACATGCTATTTTTAGCCATTGAAGCATACTATCAAGAGAGTAAGGTGCACCGCACAGAATCGGAGAAAATATTTCAATCTGACAAGAAAATATAACTTTGTTAAACAATTTTCTCTTTTGTTATTTGAGCATAATCATCATTGCGATATCTAAAATTATGTAGCTGTGCCCCTATACTTTATTCTAAAAGTTTTAATTATAAACATCCTGGGGCTGCAAAAATAGTACCGTTGGTAAGGTGCTTGCCTTCATGAGGTTTGCCTGACTCCAATCTCTGGCACCCCACATGGTCCCCCAACCCTAACAGGAGTGATCCCTGAGCACAGAACCAGGTGTAAACCCTGAGTACCGCCAAGGGTGACTCCCCCAAACAAAAAATAAATCACTTAATCACTTAATAACTTAACTTCCCGTTAGTCGTCAATTTGCTCAAGCGGGCGCCAGTAACGTCTCCATTTGTCCCTGTCGCGTGCTAGTGTAGCCCAATGGTATCTGTTCGCTCCGGGAACATGAAGAGCCTCAAACCGATCGTTCGTGATCTTGACGAAGAAGTCTGACCATCTGGTAGGTGGGCGGCCACGTGGTCTTTTGACATCCCGTGGAATCCAGTCAGTAACAGCTCTAGTCCAGCGGTCGTCTTTAAATCTCATTACGTGACCAGCCCATCTGATTTTCGACACCTTGGCAAATGAGACAGCGTCCCTGATTCTTGATCGTCGACGGATGTCAGAACTCCGGATTTTTTCTCTCATTTGAGTGAAACGTGATATTCCAAGCATAGCTCTTTCTATTCTTCTTTGGGAGACCTGAATAGCGTTCTCATCCTGTTTGCGTAGGGCCCAGGTCTCTGAGGCATATGTTAATGCAGGAAGAACAGTGGAATCAAAGAGATGTGCCCGGAGCCAGAGGTTCTTCGTCCTCTTAGCTATTTCTTCGACGTTCTTGAAGGCGTTCCAAGCCGCTCTCTTCCTCCTGCGCAGCTAGGGTGCCAGGTCATTTGTCATGTTGACCTCTCGACCTAGGTACACATAGCTGTTGCATTCGGAGATGGTCGTTCCATTGAGAGTGAATGGGGCATCAGGAACAAGGCTGTTTCTCATAAACATTGTCTTCGTAAGATTCAGCTGTAGTCCTACCTTTCCACACTCACGGTCAAAGTCGGCCAGCATTTGTGCCGCTTGGCTGATGTTTGGTGTTATTAAAACAATATCATCAGCAAAGCGGAGGTGGTGTAATTGCCGACCATCTATCTTCACTCCCATTCCTTCCCATTCCAGTCGTCGCATGATGTTCTCGAGGGTGGCACTGAAGAGTTTCGGTGAAATGGTATCACCCTGCCGCACCCCTCTCTTGACATCAACGATCACTTCTTTGTAGAATGGTGAGATCCTGGTAGTGAATCCGCAATACAGCTTACGGAGGATCCTGATGTATTGGGCTTGAATGCCCTGATTGGCTAGGGCTTCAATGACCGCTTCCGTCTCAACAGAATCAAAGGCCTTCTTTAAATCAATGAACGTTAAACAGAGCGGCATCTTGAACTCCCGAGAAACCTCAATGAGCTTGGTTATCATGTGGATATGGTCGATGGTGCGGAACCCGGCTTACTCGCATGGTTGTCCTTCATCTAGTGTTCTGCCAATCCTATTTAGGATGACTCGAGTGAACAACTTGTAGATGACAGACAATAGGCAGATCGGGCGATAGTTGCCAATGTCATGGATGTCTCCCTTCTTGAACAGTAGTACGGTCCTGCTGGTTTTCCACTGGGACGGAACCTTGCATTCAGACAGGTAGCGAGTGAAGAGCCGAGCCAGTGTATTGATGAGTACACTACTTCCACTACGCAGCTGTCGCCACACTCCAGGACACTTTCCGGACCCGCACGGTCACAAAGCGGCCGCGCGACACATCATAAGACACTAAATACCCATCTTCCGGAATTGTCGTACCATATTTGATAAGGTTTAAATATGGTAACACCTACAAGGGTGATTAGAGGTTGCCCCAAAAGCCTCTATCCCTCTCGGAAAGACTGGCAAGCTACCGAGAGTATTCCACCCGCACAGAAGAGCCTGGCAAGCTATCCGTTGTGTATTCGATATGCCAAAACCAGTAACTACAACTGGTCTCATTCACCTGACCCTGAAGGCTTCACCGACATGGCAGCACTGAGGATGAGAAAGGAGAGGCCGACAAAATCTCAAGGCCGACCTAGGCTGCCACAACGAAGGAAGACAAAAATGATCGTCTGTACTTTCAATGCACGTACACTAGCATCAGATGCATCCATCGAGGACCTGATGGTACAAGCGCGAATGATCAAGTACGACATCATTGGTCTGACCGAGACAAGAAGGCACGAATCTCACCATGCCGTTTTCGACACTGGAGAAGAATTGTTCCTGGAAACATGCGATAAAAGAGGTGTTGGAGGCGTCGGTGTCCTTGTCAACACAAACTTGGCCAAGAGCATTGATTCATTCGAATGCCTAACAACCCGAATCGGATGTTTACATTTGAATAGATGTGGCTCACTGCCTGCAGTTTCTATCTTTGTTGTCTACGCACCAACATCTCATTATGATGAAAGAGAAATCGAGAAGTTCTACATGGAGCTAGAGAAGTTCTATAAAGAAGACCACACCTTCTACAAGATCATTGTGGGTGATTTTAATGCCAAGATAGGACTGAGAAGATCAGCTGAAGAACTTCACTTCGGGACCCATGGCCTAGAATGGAACGAACAGGGTGAGAGACTGTCTGAGTTCATCATGTCGACCAAAACCATTCATGGTAACTCACAGTTCCAGAAGGCAGAATCTAAACGATGGACATGGGAGTCTCCCGGTGGACGATTCCACAACGAAATAGACTACATCATATTCAATCGACGGTTTTGCCTGACCGATGTCGCTGTTGTCCCAAAATTTCGAACAGGATCGGACCACCGTCTCCTTCGTGCAAAATTCTACTTCAGAGTGGGGAGAAAGGGCTGCAAAGTTCAAAAAGAGAACTCCCAGAATGACCACCAACTGGGAACTCTTTGGTACTATTGTGGCAACATGGGAAGATGCCATTGTTGACAACATTGATGAGGAATACGATCGACTGGTTCAGCACCTCCATGAATGTGCGAGGAATGCCAAGAGAGAGATAGCCACAGAAAATCGCCTATCTTCGAAAACTCTTGAGCTAATTCGCCAGCGTGGTTTGGCGCATGCCTCAGGCAACCACAAGCTAACGTCCGAGCTCGCAAAGCAGTGCAGAGATGCGATCAAGGAAGACCTCAAAGAGAGAAGAGTAGAAGTACTGGTAGATGCGGCAGAAGCCGGGAAAAGTATTCGTAACGCCCGCCTGTCCTTCGCCAACTACAAGACCAAGATGACTTCCCTCCGACGTCCTGATGGATCCATCACATCCTCCAGAACGGCAATGGAGAAGATTATCCATGACTTCTACTCAAATCTCTTCGATAGCCATGTCCACTTGCCGACATACCAAATTCCACAGGATGGATATGTCGTTCCCAACATTCTCCCTTCCGAAATCCGACATGCCATTTCGTCGGTAAAGAAACAAACAGCACCCGGACCAGACAAGGTCAGACCTGAACACCTGAAGAACCTGCCATCAGTACTCACCAAAAAATAAATAAGCATCTAATAATCAGAACTATTGTAGAATCGGAGATAGAACAGTGGGCAAGGCGCTTGCATTGCATATGGCCCGCCTGGGTCCAATCCCCAACACTTCATACGCCACCAACCCCACTCCCTAGACCCACCAGGAGCAGTCAGGATTAAGCCCTGAGCACAACCTGTAGTAGTTCAAAATCCAAACAACAAAAGACTTTATTGTTATTTAGGGTAGAGGCTAAGGGTCCCCCTCACTCTGTTTTTTTCTCTTTTATTTTTGAGTCACACCTGCAATGCTCAGGGGCTACTTCTAGCTCTGCACTCAGGTATAACTCCTGGAAGGGCTGGGGTACCATATGGGATGCTGGGGATTGAACCATATGCAAGGCAAGTATCCTACCCTCTGCACTATCGCTCTGGCCCCTTTCTCTTTTTTGCTATAGCTGGCAGTGCGTGGGGGCTATTCCTGGCTCTGTGCTAGGAGTGGTCTCAGGGTTGACCACAGGCAAAGCAATTACCTCACCTCCTATCCTGTCTCTCCAGCCCCCACCTCATTTCTTTTGTATGTGGGTATCTCGTTTTCTCAGAAGCAGTTGACGAATGGTTGTGGTACCCTTGCTGAAAATCAGTTGACAAGGTTTCATGTTTGTGCTATCATCATGTCCTGTCCTATCCTATTCTGTCCATCATCTCTTTTAACTTGTACCACACTGCTGATTACTGTGTAAGCTTGATTACTATACTACATGTGAAATTGGAACTGTGAGATCAAACTGTCCTCTTCTTTTTCAAGGCTGTTTCCCCAACCCTTCGTATCCCCGTTGCTAATGTTGCGAGGACCAGGATCTCACATACACTTGGGTGTGGCTCACACATTTAGTGGTGTTCACCCAGTCCCACCTCAGGTTGTGGTGCTCACACAACTGACCGCAGTGCTTGCACATGTGCCCCCTAGGGGCACTATACTTAGGTATAGGTTACTGTGTTCACACATGAGCTGATGGAGGTTGTGGTATTTGCACATCTTTTTGGTCATGATGCTCACGCAGACTCACCCTTTAGTTGCACTCACCTGCAGTGTGGCAGGAAATCACTTAATATGTCAGGAGTCTCAGCCATAAACAGTAGAGGTTCCAACTCAGCACATGAGGTGGCCCTGGAGATCAAGCCTCGTGCTTACAAGACTGGCACCTCAGACACCAGGCCACCTCCTGGCTCCCTCAGGGTGGTTCTCATTGTCTGGGGTATCTTGGGATCCATGTGTATTTTAGGTTTTCTGTTTTTGCTAGAAATACTGGTTTGCCCACAATGAGATACCATCTCACACCTCAGAGACTGGCCCACATTCAAAAGAACAAAAGCAACCGATGCTGGCGTGGATGTGGCGAGAAAGGGACACTCCTTCACTGTTGGTGGGAATGTCCACTGGTTCAGCCCTTCTGGAAAACAGTATGGACGATTCTCAAAAAATTAGAAATTGAGCTCCCATTTGACCCAGCAATACCACTCCTGGGAATATATCCCAGAGAGGCAAAAATGTATAGTCGAAGTGACATCTGCACTTGTTTGTTCATTGCAGCACTCTTTACAATAGCCAGAAACTGGAAGAAACCTGAATGCCCAAGAACAGATGACTGGTTAAAGAAACTTTGGTACATCTACACAATGGAGTACTATGTAGCTCTTAGAAAAGATGAAGTCATGAAATTTACATACAAGTGGTACAATATGGAAAGTATCATGCTAAGCGAAATGAGTCAGAAAGAGAGGGATAGACATAGAAGGATTGCATTCATCTGGGGGATATAAAGTAACAAAGTATGAGATTAATACCCAAGAATAGCTGAGATCAGCACCAGGACGATTACTCCATAACTTAGAGGCCAGCCGGGTATCCTAGAGGAAAGGGCTGTTCAGATAGAGAAGGGAGCACCAAATAAAGGATGTTTGGAGGATCCTCCCAGGAGGGGAGATGCATGTAGAAAGTAGACTATGGACTGAACATGTTTGCCACTCAATGCCTCTTTTGCAGACCACAACACCCAAAAGGAGAGAGAGAACACAGGGGATTGCCCTGCCACAGAGACAGGGGGGATGGGGGGATGGGGGTGGGAGGGATATTATCCATGGTGGTGGAAAATGGGCACTGGTGGAGGGATGGGTATCTGATCATTGTATAATTGAAACCAAAGCACAAAAAATTGTAAATCTACAACTTTAAAAAAAATAAAATAAAATAAAGGGGAAAAAAAAAATACTGGTTTGCTAAAAATATTACTAGGTTTTCTATTTTTGCTAAACATATTTCTGCATAAGCCTATTGATCACCCAGGGTATTGCTGACATCTATCTTAATATAAATGATACATTAAAACTTCCAGTGCATGAACACGTGGTCTTTCCATTTGTCTTATTTCAGTACTGTGTTCTTTGAGGGGAGGGGAGACTCACCCAGAAATGCTCAGGACTCACTCCTGGATTTACCCTCAGGCATCACTCCTGGCAGGGCTTGGGGAAATATATGGGGTGCCAGGGACTAAACCCAGGTCAGCTGTGTGCAAGGCACTGTACTATCTCTCCAGCCCCCAATGTTTAATAGTTTTTATTGCACAAGTTTTTCACCTCCTAAGTTAAATTTAACACTAATTTATTCTCTTCAATGTTACTCTAAATAGAAGCAGTAAGCTTCGCCTAACCTTAATACATTGTGTAATGTGTCTTTTGGCCATTTCATAGAATGTTATCACTCAAATCTAGAAGGTACCGCTTCCTATTAACCTCTTTGAAGCCTCTTAGCGCCATTATTTTAGATGGTAGAAATTTTATTAAGAACACATGATGGTAGTTTTCTTAATATTTTCTCAGAGTTCTTATTATTGGGGAATAAAAATACAAATGATTTTTCTGTGAAGATCCTGTATCACTTTCCCAGAGATAAGTTTATTAGTTACAATTGACTTGTGCATGTGTGTGTTCTGTCACAGTAATATGTGAATAGAAGTAGAAAAAAAAATGGGCAAGGTTGTTTCATTGCTGGAGGAAACAAAGGAAAAGCCTTCAATTATTTGACACTGAGCAGGATAACTGTGGACTTATCATATATGCCCTTCATTATACTATTCCTAGTTATCGAATACATCTATCAATTATGCTAGTTTTCTCCCTCCGGTTAATATTATATACGACCAAGGCAGAGCCTGGCAAGCTGCCCATGGTGTATTCGATATGCCAAAAATAGTAACAAGTCTCACTATGGAGACGTTCATGGTGTCCGCTCGAGCAAATTGATGAACAATGGGAGGACAGTGCTACAATGCTACTACCATGGCATTGTGATATGTAAGAAATTATGTAATAATCTTCATCTACAGTTCCAGACTGAAAAATCCACCAAATCCTTGTAATTTCCTAAGTGCTGAGTTTAATCACCAACGGACAGTGATCGAATTTACCTTGCCTACTTGGCCTCCATGGAAACCCAAGAGAGATGAGTAGGGAGTACTTCTGGGTGGTGAGAATGGCACACCTGGAGAGGTATAGACATTCCATCTTTCCTTGTCTTGTCCTGGGCATCTCTTCCAACTTACTGTTCCTAATATTCCTTAGACGGTGAGGAAATGGGTTTCCCGAGTTCTGTAAGGTGCTCTAGTAAATTAATTGGACCTGAGGAGTCATGGCAACTGCTCAGATAGGAAATTGGCCAGTCGGAATCACAGCTCAGCTTGACTTGCAACTGGCACTTTAAGTCTAAGGAGGAGCTAGTGGAAACCTCCGAGCTGTAGCCAGGTCAGAAACAAAATAGTCTGTTTTGTTTTGACTCAGGTTGGTGGAGGAAGAAGGGCCACACCCAGTGGGGCTCAGGGATCATTCCTGGCAGAGGTCAGGGGCCATATGGGATACAGGGGATCAAACCCAGTTCAGCTGTGTACAAGGCAAACATCCTACCCAACTGTACTCATAGTACAATCTGGCGATAGCTCCAGCCCCTGACTGGCATCTTAAGGAGAGGAAGGTGTTAGGAGCCTGAGCTCTTAACTCTAGAATCTGCTGCTATTTCTGAGTCATGAACAAATTAAGCTGAATTTGTAGACACCCACTCTGCTGGTGTCTAACAATTGTTTTCTGGAGTGGGAAAGCCTCCACCAACCATGCTGGAAGTTGTCCAGGAATTCCTCATTTTCGCTGTTAAACCATTTTGCATTCTAGGAATAAATCTTCCTTGATCCTGACATATAATGATTTTATTTTTATTTTGGAGTCACACCCGGCAATGCACAGGGGATACTCCTGGCTCTGCACTTAGGAATTACTCCTGGTGGTGCTCAGAGGACCAAATGGGATGCTGGAGATCAAACCCGGGTCAGCCGCATGCAAGGCAAACACCCTACCCGCTGTGCTATCACTCCAGCCCCCATACAATGATTTTAATGTTAGTTTTTGTTGCGAGTTTTGCATCAATATTAATAAGGGATGTTGGTTCTTAATTTTCTTATAGTGTTCTGTTTTGGTGTCAGATGAATGCTGAAATCTTCAGTTTGGGGAAGTTAGAAACATTTATGTCACCTAAACCAACAGGAAAGAAACAAAGAGCTGATTCCATTTGATCCAGCTGCCATACTTCTAAGTATCCACAGCCCACCCCTCAACACAAAAACACTCATTAGAAAAGACACAAGTACAACTATATCCATTGCAGCTCTGAGTACAACAGCCAGGATATGGAAACAACAGACAGATAAAGAAGCTGCATTTTTTCATGCAGCCACATGAAAAAATAGTCGTGCAGTTTGCAGAAACTTGAATGGAACTGGAGGGTATCATGCTGAGTGGAGTAAGCCATTGGTAGATAAAGACATACAGGGCAGTCTCACTTACCTGGAATATAGAGAGGAACAAACAAATCAAGGGCATGGAACATACCAAATGGTAATAGACCTTGGACACTGGAATACAAACGAGTGCCATGTTTCAGGCTGGGAGTAGACAATTAGGTTGACAGGAAGTAATACGGGCACATAGGTGAAGGGTCTGAAATATATGGATGGTGGCTAAGGGAGGTAACAGTCTGCACCAAAACTGTAACTGTCAAGTCACAGTGTAGGGATGGGTGAGGGGGAAGGAAAGAAGGAAAGTCAGACCCACAATGACGCAGGAACAGGCGTGGAAGGTCATGGGCACTACAATGGCGCGGATGTGCAATAACTTTGTATATCAGTATTATAAACTTAAGTATTATTGTAACCTTATTACATACTGGCTGGAGCAATAGCACAGCGGTAGAGCGTCTGCCTTGCACGCAGCCAACATGGCCGACCCGAGTTGGATTCCTCTGCCCCTCTCGGAGAGCCCGGCAAGCTACCGAGAGTATTTGATATGCCAAACACAGTAACAACAAAGTCTCCAATGGAGACGTTACTGGGCCCGCTCGAGCAAATCGATGATCAACGGGAGGGCCTTTACTTTACTTTTACTTATTACATATATATATAAAGGTAATACATTATATACATAATTTAAGAAGAAACCAAGAGCTGAATTGCCAGCAGATCTGGGCCAGGACTGCTGACCTTATTTTTTTTCACTTCGGTTTACAAATAAGATGGAATGTGCTCCTGGGACCAACCCAAGAGGACATTTATTGTTTATTCTAGTGCCCTCTGGTCTGCAACCCACCCTTCCTAAAATTACAATTATTTTTTTGTAAAAGTCACTTGTTGACTACAGGAAAGATGAGTCCACGAGTGTGCACCCTCCTCCTGCTGGCCTGTCGGCAGCTTTCTCACCAGTAACCAGTGGTGCTGCAGGTAGGGAGACCGAAACAACAGCACTGAAAATAGCTTCGCGACAAAATGAGTCTTATACTCATTTTGAAAGGGGCTTATGCAGGCATTTTCTGCCCACAAAAGGAGAGGGTGAATGTGAGGAATCAGCCTTTCAGCAATCTTCCCAGAAGCCAGGACAGCCATGTCTGGTTCTACCAAACTCTCCAAAGTCTGAGTATCAACAAATGTGCACAAAGTAATTATCCTAAGATTTATAAATTCAAAATGAGACACAACATTACAACAAACAATAATTTAGAAGTTTGAGTTTACTTTTCATTCCTATATATTTGTCTATTTACAAAGCTACAGAACTGTGCTCCTTTTAAAGGTGTAAACAAGCTGCCCCGTTGAGCAAATGAAACGCAGCCAACCCCAGCAGGCACCCAGCTCCCCACCCCCACACCAGGACAGGACAGCGGAGGTGGTCAAAAAGGCAGCCACCGCTGTTTCTGCTGACACTAACATTCAATCTGGAGTGTCTCACTTCAATTGGAATGAGACATTCAGGATTAAACAGTGAGCTGATAAACAAAGCCCATGCCAGGAGAGCAGAAGGGCTGGAGACCAGGAAGAGTTAAGCCAGATCTATTCTTCTTGATCTCTGCTGTCCTTGAGAAGAGTCCTCTAAGGTGAAAAAACTGCGGTGGTTATGTTTGACCCTAGAGAAACTACTGAGTCAGCCAAACGGATTCTTCTCACTCAACCCCGGCTTGGGAAGTACCCGAGAAGAGCTGGAATGAATCCGAACAAAGCACATCAAAGGCAATGTGGATCCGACCAGCTGTGCACAGGGACCTGCCACATGGGGCAACGGCTCCGGCAGACAACTTTCTACCACTGAGTGTTCCATTAATCACTGTCAGCACTGGCTTTGTCCTCTCTCGTCTCTTTACTCCAGTATCAGTGTGTTTTTGTCACGTTTCTTCTCCTTAGGGGGCACAAGTATTTTCCAGCTTATTTCTGAGAAAGACTAACTTTTCTGATTTACCAGCTAAGGCTTAAATTAGAGATATTGGCTAGTAGACAAAACCAGTCTTCTCTGTCTGGCAGACAGCCGCTGGACCTTTTAATTTCGTGAGGCAGGTAGGGCAACTGTGTTCTTCTATGCTGGATCCTCTTCATCCATTGTGATATCACTGCTGGGGTTCTTCTGCTCAGCCTCTGGTCCAGCGGGTAGAATGCTTGTGACCGTGTGGAGGAGAGCTTCGATCTGCTCCTCTGTGAGCCGTTCTTCACTCTCTTCCACCATCTGCAGAAGGAGAGAAAAATCCCAGTAGGATTACTGACAAGGCTCACAGTTCCGGCTCACCCAGCCTTCCTCATGCGTGCTGCTACTTAGTCCTGGCGCCGGGGACAGCTCAGATTTCTACATCTTCCTCCACCTTGCTCCATGGGAGGGAGAGCACTTCAAACTCTGGGGTACTCGGTCCATTTGAATGCTCAAAATGATTAGTGGAAGAAAAATAAAAAGGCAAGTTGCAGGATAAAGAAAAAGAAAGCCCTGACAGACCTATGCCCAATCTTCTTATCATGAAAATACATTGTACATGCAAAGAATACTCACCTCTGGGGAACAAAATGGCACATTATATATTTTGTATTTCATAACCCATACACCTATAACTTATGAACAGTATAAAAACTCTTTCAGATGGCTGTCAAATGCCTTATTTTTCCTCAATTCCTCACAACAACCACCACACTCCCTTATGAAGCTCATGTGCTATTGACACTTTATATTTCTTATAATCCTCAAAATAATCCTAGCAAGGGGAAGAACTAGCACCTAAATTAATGCTTACACCATGTGGCCCTTGGTCATCTCCTGGGAATCAGGAGTCTGTGGAGTGACAGCTGTGGGACCACTGCACGCTATCCCAACAAAGATTCACTAAAAGCCTAGTTTCTCAGAGGGTCTGCAAATCTGAACAGAAATGATTATGACAGTCATGAGAGCTTTTTATTTTAATTTTTTTGGTGGGGGAAGATATTGATGCCTACACCCAGTGATGCTGAAAGGCTATTCCTGGCTCTGGACTCAGGAATGACTTCTAGGGGGACCACAGGTCATGCTGGAGATTAAACCAGGGCCAGCTGCATTGCAAGGCATGTTCCTTACCCCATCACTATCTCACAAGAATTTTCTTATCCTTACTCATTAGTGAATATAAATGGAGTATAATCAATCACCTTTTAAATATCAATACATAGGCAACCAGATTACTTAACCATGTTTACTCCTAATGATCATCCTTCACAAATGGTTTTCTTAGCCAAAGGCGTCTACCAATCTCACAGCAATCTTTACTATCTGACAACTAAAACCAAAACAATCTCCAGAAAGAAATCCTGGAAGATTAAAGTAGAGCCCAGAGCAACAGTACAGCAGGGAGGGCACTTGCCTTGCATGCAGGCTCAATCCCTAACATTCCATATGTCCCCTGGTCCCCTGACACAAGTGATTAAGTAGAGCCCAGAGCAACAGTACAGCGGGGAGGGCACTTGCCTTGCATGCAGGCTCAATCCCTAACATTCCATATGTCCCCTGGTCCCCTGACACGAGTGATTTCCTGAGCACTGGCAGGTGCACCCCCAAAACCATAACCAAACAAAAAACTCCTGAGGTCAAACAACATGAGAAGCTTACATCCTGAAATAAATCCTGAAAAGAAAGAATCTTACTGTCTCATTCCACAGACAGAACCAATGCTAATCAAAGTTTGTGATCCTACAACAAACTCTTGACAAGTAAGCTTTTAAAGTTCATTTCAATCCAAAATATATTTCCACAACTATATAACAAGCTTGTGTTTTTCTCAGGTAAAGAAGAGCTTAACTGAGCTAACTGATCTACATCCCATCATGCTGTGAAATGAAATGACCTTCCAGAAAGATTTCTAAGCTCCGCAGAAAAGCTGTTCTACTGAGAAAAAAATATTATTTTCAAAAACTCATTTTTAAATTAAACATACAAAACTAGGCTCTGTAAGGGGCAGTAATCTAACATTAATAATCTAATAATTATCAATTAACATTAATAATCAATGCCCAAAGAATGAGTGGGGAGGAGAGGCGAGAAAGAGGAATATGTACAATTTACTTACTCCTGAGGAAAGATAATCTCCATCTGAGTAATGAATGCCCCCAAATTTGAGAACAATTGGCACATACAATTAATACGTCAGGGGAAGAGGGTGAAGGAGATTTTCTGTACATGTTCTTTTTCTTTTTGGGCACACCCAACGATGCTCAGGGGTTCCTCCTGGCTCTGCACTCAGGAATTACTCCTGGTGGTGCTCAGGGGACCATACGGGATGCCGGGAATCAAACCTGGGTAAGCTCCGTGCAAGGCAAACGCCATACCCGCTGCGCTATCGCTCCAGCCCCAATTTCCTGTACTTTACACGAGATAACTACTCATTAAAAGTATTTGTGCAGTGCTCAAACACGTAATTCTGGAGTCACAGCCACCAAAGTGTCTCAACAACACTGTATATAAAATCAGAACGTTTTCCGTACGATTAAGGGGAAGTTAAGCATTATAAGGGGAAGTTGGCCTGCAGCACAAACAAAGGAGGAACAAGATCTTTTACTTGGAACTCAGACTGTTTCTTTCTAAAGTGACACTCTCAAGTAGGTTTCAGTCATTTCCTCTCCCAGAGCTACTGGAGGGTTGACTAGCAATTCAGGAAGTTTGTTTTATGACCTCTGAGGGGCTGTTTGGTTGAGAAACCAAACAGCAGGATTCAACTAGCCACCATCTTGCATCCTAATCTGAGTTTAGGCATGCCAGAAGTAAGATAAAAGTGCCCAGAAGAAAGAACACCTACTTTTCAGTAACAGTTCTTAGGAGCGCTCTAATTTTGTCAACATCACTAACAACAGAAGCTTATTAGCTCATAACTCTCAGGGATAATTAGTTAGGTACTTTTAAACCCCAAACTACCAAGTTAGATGAGGACAACAAAACTAAAATGCAGTAAGCAAAATGAAATACACACATAAAGATAGCTTTCAGAAACTCAAAACTCATTAACCTCTCTTGGACCACTAGGGTAAATAATAATATTGCTCTTCACCTTTTTCTCCAACACAAAAGAAACAGAGCCCAAATAAAGGTAGATACTAAAGATTTCAACATATTAGGATAAAATAGTAAGTAAATTTTTAAATCCAAAGTATTTACAGAGGTGTCAATATAATGCCTTTTTAATAACATAATTACAATTTCCAGAGGTTGTCCAATTGAGCTTTATTATTCTGCATTCCTTCACTATTCCTTTTCTCTTCTATGAACGCACTGGCTGTGGTGTCCATACACTTGTGCTGCAGTGTTTACAAGTGCACGCCATGGATCATACTCTTAGTTGTGGTGGCTCACATACCAGTTTGGTTGTAGTGTTCATACCTGACCATGGTGTTCACGTCTTTTTTTGTGGTGGTGAAGTGTGAGCACACACCTAGCTGTGATAGGCCGGAGAGCACCACACCTACCGTGGAGACGGCACCCCATACAGCACAGCCACCGGGAATACGCTAGTGTACTCGGAGCAGGGTCATGGCTTGAACCTGGAGCCTCACCCACATTTGTAAGGTGTGTGTTGCCAAAGGGCCATCCCAGACCGAGTTGTTTTTCATTCTATTTGCCAAGCATAATCTACTTTCCTTACACAACTCAAAGTCAAAGGAGCAACACGCACTTCTACCTGACCTCAAATAGTTCCCTTACCCCTATAAATTTCAATTTTGGTTAATGTAAAATTAAAGCATGCTTATGGTAAAGACCAAACAGGTACTGTACAGTGGTTTGTAAGCCATAAAATATATTCGACTTTTTTTTTTAAATAATCACTCAATTCTAACAGGCACAGATGGCAGTGTTGGTCAGGACAGTGGCCTATAAAGTCATAGGGTCACTGTCCTGTATTCAGGACAGCAGTGTCACAAACTGTTCCAATGAATAGGAGACAGGCAGTGGCAGAAGTCACAAAAGCTGTGTGATTTCTTCACAGACCTTATCAGTCATCGGTAGAAATGAGGAATGCAACAAATCATGACTGAGGTACATAACTAAAAAAGTGAAACTTCAGCTTCCAAAACTGAACACTAATGAAATGCTGGAATCACTTCTGGGACCAGGCACAGTAAATCACTGTAAGGGTAACACAGGAAAATTATCAAGTTCTTTGCATTTTCCACTCTATCTGGAAAACCTCATTTTTCTGTCCCTCTCTGGTACAAAGAGATAACTGCAAGAGTTGGTAAATGACTTGCTATTTCCTCTAGTCTAGTAAAATCTAGAAAATAAAATCTGACTGGGAAAAAAATTCTGGCTATAATAGAGGCAGGCTAGGGGTGTGGAGATTATGGGAGGGAACCTGGGGACACTGGTGCTGGGAAACGTACACTGGTGGAGGGATGGGTGTTGGAACGCTGTATGACTGAAACCAAATTACGAACAGCTTTGTAAAGATATATTTCACAGTGATTCAATAATAAAATCTTTAAAAAAAATTCTGGCTATAAAATGGTCCAATGGCTAGGAAACAACATACAGTGTTATTGTTTGGAGGAGCTCAAGGAGCGCTTACAGGGCAAGGGGCCATTTCCGTTGATACTGGGTGCAGCTGTGTGGGTCTGACGGGTTCAGTGCTTAGGTCAGCAACGTGGCAATGCTCAAGCCCAAGAGCGCTTGGGGGTCACAGGGCCATGCTGGCAGTGCTCGGGAGAACATTCGGGACCAGGAATCAAACTCAAGGCCTCCACAAAATGCATGTTCCAGCTCTCTGAGCCAACTCCCGCAGTTCCAACATGCAGTTTTTATTAAGGGCTCGTGGAAAGGAGAAGTGAGCAGTCTGAGGGGATGCCACACAACTCTTCCTTCTCCCCATACGAAAGCGCATGTCTTACAGCTACAGATCAAATCATTAGCCCTGACTGTGGTGGGAAGGTTTAAGCTAAAGGGGCATATACAAAGCCCTGGCACATGCCTGGCATCCCAGGAGACACGCTTATGAGCAGCTAATCTCAGCAAGCAATGAGAGCCCCAACAGGGTCTGAGATGAGGTCACACTCCTCCTCATCATCGCTGCTCTCCATCTGTCATTAAGCCATGAATAACACATGTTGCTGATTAAAGCTGGAAGAGAAATGACATGTGATCTTTAACCCAGAGGGAAAGGGATTAAATTCTTTTTGTTCAGTTTTTTCCTTCTTTTTAAAGTTGAATCTCTAACACAGTCAAAAATATAAGAATACTGAGGCTATCTCCATGTGTTCCCCACAAAAAAACCTTACTTAGCCTTAAAGGTCTTTCTCCCAGAAGGGCACCCATTATGGAAGGAATTTCCTAATTTAATTTTGGATGCATTTTGAAGAGAATTAACCCTCAGCAGCCAAAATAAGAAGCAGCAGCAGCAGCAGCATTAGCCAAACATTAAATATCCCATGACCCTTTAAAAAACATTAGAATTTTTTTTTTCTCAAAAATCACTCTAGTAGGCAATTTTTTTCATGCCTTTCTGGAAGAAATTTGACCAGAACTAAATATTGCTAAAATGGACTTTGGAAACTTTTATTTTCATTTTAGTAATTCTCCAGCCATTTTGGTTTTTATTTTACTGGCAGTGAAAGTCCAATATTTCTGTTCTGCATATACAATAGTGAGTTTGAACTTGTTACAATATGCCAATATAGTAACTACTCAGTTTGTGTCACTGGACGTCAACTTCACATTCTCCTTACATTATCACAGCCATGTATTACACCTGCCTTCTACATTCTGAAGCTATGCAATTTAGACTTTGCAGATGATAAGCCTCCAAGCTTATCATCTTATGTATGGTTTTATACAGGGAAACCACAGTGGTACAGAAGATGGACTAGAGGGTGTGTGAACCAAACCATGGTAAATGGTCAGGATGCTGCCAGTGCTGAGCTGAGGAAAGGTGACAGAAATTAATGCAGTACAGTAGGGGAAGAATAGGAGATAGAAGTAACAGATTGTGGGGATTAACTGAATATAAGGCGGAAGGAAGAAAATGACTTCCAGACTTGGAGAACTTGGGCCAGGAGAGTGAGAGAGAGAATGCAAATGGGAAAGTTCACAAAGATCTGTTAACTGAGAAGAGAAATAATAATCAGGGTGAATTGGGGGTGTGGTGTGGTGGGGGTGGGGGGTTGAGGAGAGATAAATTCCACCAGAGTCATGCTGAGCCCAATGGCCAATGTTTTTATACAACATCTGGTCAGTAATAACCCCAACAGGAAAGCAATGGCCAGAACAATGCAGGCTATCATGGAAACACAGACCTGCCAGATCACAGGCTCAAACCTGATAGAAGGAAGATTTATTTATTTTGAGGACCCCCCTCCCGCACCCCCTGGGGATCAAACTCAAGGTCTCACATATGCAAGTATTCCATTGCTGAGTTACATCCCCAACCTAGAAAGAATTAAATTTAAATTTCATACTAAGTAGGTCAAATTGATGAATTTTCCATTCGCTCATAAAACGGGGTGGTTGAGCAGTCTTTCCCAGATTGGCAGCTCCTGGCTTGTCTGTTCTCAACCTTTATTATCCTTTCTATGGTTCATAAACCAAACCCACAAGTTCAGCCTGCTTCACTCACCAGCTGGATCTCAACAGCAGTCATAGGCCTGTGATTCAGCAGCTGAAGTTTTTCAGCTCTGTGGGAAGAAAAAAAGTAACAAGCATTAAAAAAAAAAACTTGTACCTCTATGAATATCAAGTCTTGACCAAAAAGATTAAAAACCAGAACTCTGCCAGATAATAAATGAGTCATTTGGCATGTGGTCAGCCCTTGGTGCCTTACACTATAACAAGAGAGGATGCCTTCAGTAAAATCCTCAGCACAGTATAAAAAACAGCATGTGTGCGCGCACGCGCGCACACACACACACACACACACACACACACACATACAGAATGGAAATTAAGAGGCACTCACTTTTAAAGGAAAAAAATTAAATCCTACAGGGTATAGAGGCATGGTTATTAGATATGTGTGTTACAAACACAAGTGGCATTTTAATAATTTTATTAAAGGTAAACGTGAGAGCCCGGCAAGCTACCGAGAGTATTCGATATGCCAGACACAGTAACAACAAAGTCTCCAATGGAGACGTTACTGGGCCCGCTCGAGCAAATCGACGATCAACGGGAGGGCCTATTAAAGGTAAAGGTAAAGGTAAAGGCCTCCCGTTGATCATCGATTTGCTCGAGCGGGCCCAGTAATGTCTCCATTGGAGACTTTGTTGTTACTGTGTTTGGCATATCGAATACGTCACGGGGAGCTTGCCAGGCTCTGCCATGCGGGCAAGATACATGAAGAAATCGTTTTATTAATTCAAACTATAGAAAATAAAGATTAACAAAACCATCTTAATTGATTGTCTTAGAATGACTAAGAATATAAGGTTCACTAACACACTTTTAGAAATTCTTGGGAGGCAAATATAGTAGAAATGACATCTGCACTTGTATGTTTATTGCAGCACTATTTACAATAGCCAGAATCTGGAAAAAACCCGAGTGCCCACTAACAGATGACAGGTTAGAAAAACTTGGGTACATATACACAATGGAATACTATGCAGCTGTTAGAAAAGATGAAACCATTAAATTTTCATATAAATGGATCAACATGTAGAGTATCATGCTAAGTGACTTGAGTCAGAGAGAAAGGGACAGACATAGAATGACTACACTCATTTGTGGAATATAAAGCAACAGAATGGGAGACTAACACCCAAGGAGAGTAGAGAGAAGGGCCAGGAGGATTCCTCCAGGGCTTGGAAGCCGGACTCACATGCTGGGGGAAAAGGCAGCTGGGAGAGAGAAGGGACCATTAAATAAATGATGGCTGGAGGGCTTGCTTGGGATGGGAGATGCATGCTGAAAGTAGACTATAGACCAAACATGATAACCACTCACTACCTGTATTGCAAACCGTAATACCCAAAAGGAGAGAGAGAGTAAAAGGGAGTGTGTCTGCCACAGAGGCGGGGGTTGGGGAGGTATGGAGGGTGGAGGCGGGAGGGATACTGGGAACATTGATGAAGAATGGGCACTGGTGGAGGAATGGGTACTCAATCATAGGGAGGGAGGGAGGGAAGAAATTCTTGGGAGGTACAGAGCTGGTAGATGGCTCCACAGCCGGACATCCCTCTGGAATTCCCAACCTGCACCAGTCCACAGCTGCTGCCCAATTCAGACACACCAAACCCCAAACCGTGCACACTACAACTCTACTCCACCCACCCCACACTCAGAAGTCCGGTTGGAAATGCACAGGGCCTTAGTATCACTGCAACTCCCTTCCAGTAAAATGTGAGGCCTCACACCAGTTTTCTATGGGACTCAGAGGTCCCATAGCAGTGGGGGCAGCCGGCCTCAACCCCCTGTACTTCCAGAAACACCAGCAGTCACATCCATATCCCATAGTTACTGCCATGTCTTCTACTATGTAGTTTTTAATATAGCACAAATAAATGCAGTCATTCTTAAATGTCCTTCTCCTGACTCATTTCACTCAGCATGGTACTCTCCATATCCATTTATTTATAAGCAAATTTCATGACTCCTTTTTCCTAACTGCTGTGTAGTATTCCACTGTAGAGATGTACTATAGTTTCTTTATCCACTCATCTGTTTACGGTTGTTTCCAGATTCTGGCTATCGTGAATAGTACTGTGAAGAACATAAGAGAAATGCAGCTGCTGTTTCCATTATGTATATTTGGGCCTCCTGTGTATAGTCCCAGAAGTGGTATTGCTGAGTCAAATGGGAGCTCAATTTCTAGTTTTTTGAGGAATGTCCATATTGTTTCCCAAAAAGGCGGGGCCAGTCAGCATTCCCAAGAACAGAGAAGGAGATTCCTTTTTTCCCCATATCCGCATCAGCACTGGTCATTATTGTACTTTCAAATGTGTGCAAGTTTCTGTGGTGTGCAATGATATTGTTGTTTTGATTTGCATCTCCCTAATGATTAGTGATAAAGAGCATTTTTTTTCATGCGCCTTTGGCCATTCAAATTTTTTTGAGGAAGTTTCTGTTCATTTCTTCTCCCCATTTTTTGGATGGGGTTGAATTTTTTTTTCTTATAAAGTTCTACAAGTGTCTTCTACAAGAGTCCTGTATATCTTGGGTATTAACCCCTAATCAGAAAGGTATCCCATTCTGGAGGCTGTCTTTGTTTCTTGGTCACTGTTTCTTTTGAGGTGCAGAAACTTCTTAGTTTAATATAATCCCATTTGTTTATCTTTGCTCCCACTTATTGGTCGGTGACATTTCAGCTTTGAAGATATCTTCAGCTTCAATATCATGGAGGGTTTTGCCTACATTTTTTTCCATGTACCTTTTGGATTCGGGTCTGATGTTGAGGTCTTTAATCCATTCTGATCTGACTTTTGTGCAGGCCACTTGTTTTCCCAGCACCACTTGTTAAAGAGTTTTCCCTTGCTTCACTTCATATTTCTTGCCCCCTTCTCGAAGATTAAATGATGATACATTTGAGGGTATGTGTCAGAATATTCAACTCTATTCTATTGATCTGCAGGTCTGTTTCTAGTCCAATACCATTCTGTTTTAATTACTGTTTTGCAGTACAGTTTAAAGTTGGGGAGGGTGTTGCCTCCATCTTCTTTTTTCCAAGCTATTCATGCTCCATATGAATTTCTGGAGTGTTTGATCAACGTCTTCGAAAAATGTGATGGGCATCTTTATAGGACCACAATGAATCTGTAGAATGCTTTGGGAGGAATCACCATTTTCACAATGTTAATTCTCCCAGTTCATGAGCAGGGGATGTGTCTCCATTTCCTTATGTCCTCTTTTAATTCTTGAAGTACATTTTGTAGTTTTCTTTGTACAGGTCCTTCACCTCCTTAGTTAAGCTGATTCAGAGGTACTTGATTTTCTAAGGCATGATTGTGAACAGGACTGTTTTTAAATATCATTTTCTTCTCTTTCATTATTTGCATACAGGAAAGCCATAGACTTTTGGGTACTGATTTTGTAACCAGCCACTTTACAATACAGATCTACTGTTTCTAGAACCTTCTTGGTAGAAGCTTAAGAGTTCTTTAAGTATAATATCATGTTATATACAAATAGTAAGAGCTTGACTTCTTCCTTTCTTTTCTGGATGCCCTTGATATCATTTCCTCCCTAATTGCTATTACAAGTAATTCTAGTACTATATTGAATAGAAGTGGTGAGAGTGGCAACCTGATCTTCAAGAGAAGGCTTTAGTTTTTCTCCATTTAGGATAACACCTTGCTTTTCCAACATAGCATTGGAAGCCCTTGTCATAACAGACAAGAAAAAGATATCAAAGAGATTCACATCAAAAAGAGGTTCAAATATAATCACTATTTGCAGACCACAAAGTAATATTTATAAAAGTCCCAAAGGCTCTACAAAAGAATAACAACAAGAACAACTTCTAGGAAAAATAAACCAGTACAGCAAGGCAGCAGTCTACAAACTTAATACACAAAAATCTGTGGTATTTCTGTATAAAAATAATAAACTAAAAAGTAACAACAACCCATTTCAAAATAGTGTCATGAAACATCAAGTACCTAAGAATCAATTTAACAAAAGAAATGAAAGACAGATATAGTGAAAACTATACATTAATGCTGAAGTAGAAGATGACACAAGGAAATGGAAAAATACTTTCTGTTCATGAACTTGAAGAATAAATGTTGTCAAAATAACTTTCCAACCCAACATATTACACAGATTCAAAGCAAGCCCCATTAAATTTTCTATGGTTCTTCAAAGACTTGTAACAAACTATTAAAGATTTTTATGAAACCATAAAACTCCAAAGCAATTCTCAGAGAGGGAAAAAAAAAGAAATGGGAGATATTGCATTTCCCAATTTTGAACTGTACTACACACTAATCATAACTGGCACTGGTAAAACAAATTTATAGACCAATAGAACAAAAATTGAGAGTTCTGATACAAACCTTCAGATTAATGGGCAATTAATCCATGACAAAGACGCTAAGTGCATGAAGTACGGCAAGAATAAAAACTCTTCAACAAATTATGCTGGGGAAAACTGGATAGCTACATGGAAAAAAATTTAAACTGAAAATGTTCACAACTTAGTTCACATGGATTAAAGACCTGAGATTAGATCAGAATCTATAAAATATTTTGAAGAAAACATCAGAACACTCCAGGAATGGACCTTAGAGAACACTCCAGGAAATGGACCTTCGAGATGTTTCCAATGAGCTGAACAGAGAGGCAAAGACATCAAAAATAAAAAACAGCAAATGGGAATAAACTAAAAATGTTTTGTGTGGCAAAAGAAACTCATGCTAACGTAAAAAGATGCCTTACTGAATGAGAGCAAATATCTGTACATAGTACATCACTTAAAGGGTTAGTTCCCTTGATTTATAGAAAGTATTCACAACTTGACAACAAACAAAAAATTCCAACAATCTGTCAAAAATGGGTGAGAAGAGATGAACACACACTTTCCTAAGAAATAAGGATGGCTAACAAGTATATGAAAAAGACCTCATTGTCATTAAGAAATGCAAGTCAAAACGATGAGGTATCATCTCACACCAGAGATAATGACATATATCAAAAAGTCTGAAAATAACCAGTGTTGTTGTAATTACCAGGATGTAATGAGAAAGGAACCCTCAATCACTGTTGGCTGGAATGTCATCTGATTCCACCTCTATGGAAAGCAACATGAGGAGTTCTCAAAAGGTAAGAAAAAAACTCCCATACAACACAGTAATACCACTTCTTGGCATCTACTTCCAAAACACAAAAACATTAATTCACACGAATATATACATACCTATGTTCACTAAAGTTGCCAAGATATGGATAGAACCCAAATGTCCAACTATGGATGAATAAATGGAGTTGTGGCATCTATGTGTGTATATGCATGCACAAGCATGTGATAGAATACTTTACAGCTATGAGAAAGGACATAATCAGGCAATGTGTCACGACAAGTAGTATAGTAAAGTCAGTCAGAAGAAAGGGACAACACAGAAAACACAGAATGATTTCTCTCATATGTGGGATATAAAGACACACACAGTAAAGGAGCAACAAACTGCCAAAGACTGAAAACTCCAGACCTTCTAGGAATTGGGGTGGATGTACTTCCCCAAGTCCTGGCAGCCACACTCATGTCCTGCCACCACCGCAGCCACGTAAGCTCATCTATTAACCTTGCTCCAGAGACTCAATTAAATCTTACAAGAGATCAATTAGCTGCAAAAATTTCTCAGATGTCCAGGCTGAGATCTCCAAGCCTGCATGGTTTGGGACCTGCCAGTAGCTAGACAGTTACACCCACCAACTGCCGTGTAACCCCAACAACGGCCAGGATCCAGAGATTATCACACTCAGCTCCCGGCAGAGAACAAGGCAGAGTCTCCTACCCTGTGCCTGACTGTCTCCACCAGGGCCCAACAGCTGAAGACCTCCGGGTCCCTGCCAAGGCCATGCTGGGACCACTCTCCACACTCAGCTCCCGGACATCTTATCGTCTCATTCCTACTTTGGACAAACTGGCAGGCTACCGAATGTAACCTGCCCACACGGCAGAGTCTGGCAAACTCCCCGTGGCGTACCAAATATGCCAAATACCAGTAACAATGATGGGTCTCATTCTCCTAACCCTGAAAGAGCCTTGAATATGGCACTTTTAAAAAAAAATCTCAGGGCTAGGACGAAGGAGACGTTACTGGGGCCTGCTCGAGGCAATCGACGAACAACAGGATGGTCGTGATCGTGATCGTCCGACAGTCCTAAATGAGACTCCTGGGCAATCTAAGAACAGGGGTCAGCCAAGTTCCCACCCTACCAAAGCCCCTTCAACCTGCACCCTCACCCCCAGCAGCCACACTCGCACGCTAACAGCTGCTGCCATGCCTCCAGCTGGAGTGCCCAGGAACGACATCTCCAAATTCTACAATTTAACATCCCAGTAGGAGCACATCAGATTAGATAGGAATATAACATAGAAGCCAACGAAGCTCCACTAACAAAAATATTAACACAGAAGGCTCAATTAGCAACAACAGCTAAGTAAACCCTCAGACAAGGACTTAACACCCCCATGGTGAGACACAAAATTTCACAAAATTTCCTTTACTACAGTAATTCTTAAAAAAATCTTTAGCCATTTAGTGGTAACAAGAAATATAAAATAAATTATTGTGGGCCTGCTAAAGAGGCAGACTTGAGAGTGGCTGGGGAAATGAAGGCAATGGTGGGGGGAAGGTCACACCGATGGTGGGATCGGTACCCTAGTGGTAGGTATAGTGTTGAAATGACGGATGAATGAAAATATCATTAACAGTATTATAAATCATAATACCTCACACTTAGAAAGTTTTAGGAGAAAACAAACTAGATAAAATTACGTAAACCTCATGAAACTGAGAATTAAGCTTTTTGGACATTTCATTTGGTAGTCTGGGCTGGAGGGATAGCAGAGCGGTAGGGCGTTTGCCTTGCGCGCAGCCAGTCCGGCCGAGCTGGGTTCGATTCCTCTGCCCCACTCGGAGAGCCTGGCAAGCTACCGAGAGTATCTCGCCCGCAGAGCAGAGCCTGGCAAGCTCCCCGTGACATATTCAATATGCCAAACACAGTAACAACAAGCCTCAAAATGGAGACGTTACTGGGCCCGCTCAAGCAAATCGATGAACAACAATTTAAGAGTTTTAAAAGAAAATTCTGGGGAATGGCTGCCTCAGCTGCTCTGACAATATGTAGTAACCACTAGAATCATCAGGGGGCTAGAGAGAGAGCTGAACAGGCTTGGCACACACAGGAGGCCCAGCTGCAATCCCTGACACAATATGTGCCCCCAAGCACCACTGAAATTGACGCCCAAGCACAGAGCTGGGAGTAATCCTGAGTACTACCAAGTCTGGCTCCAAAAACAAAATAAGGTAAAAATATTTCCAATCTCAACCTCAAAAACACTAGCAGTCTGGCAAATTAAAGCTCCCAATTTTCAATACTAGCTAAACAGCTACTGTCTACTATTTTGAATCTCCTCTCCCTGAGAAAATGGTAGGGAAAAAACTATTCAAGGATATTCAAACATATTAAAGAGGACTTCAGCAGTTCATGCTATAAAAGGGGCTCCAGTCTTACACCACAAAGGCCCAGACGCTGAAGCACAGCGGGAACCAGATCTGTCACAGGGGAAGAAGGCCGCCACCACCCTCTACTGGCTGTTTGTGTAACAGTAGCCTAAGCTTTTGCCTCTGGGGATCCGGAAGAATCTAGGCCGATTGAGGGCCTGGAAACGGTAGTTGGGCTCATGCCTAGAACGCACCTGACTAACGTTTGATTCCTGACAAAACATGGTCTCCTGAACATAGCAAGACGCAGCTGAGGGGGGGGGGGGTCCCCAACACTGTGTGGCCCAGAGAACCCGAGACTCAGGGCCCAAGCAACATCACATTCTTAGGCCCTTGCATTAACCTGCCAGCCTAGTTGATTTAAAAATGAAAAATCAACCCAGGGCCTCCGAAGTCAGCCAAAATCAAAATACGCTATATTTACATGTTCTCTTCTTAGCTTTCCTCTCAGTTTTAGAAAAATATCCCCATCAGAAGTGAACTTATTGGGCGCATATGCTGCCTGAGAACAAGTGCTGCTTGTGCCCACATGGCCGAGCACATGTGGTGCTCAAACATGTGTTGCCCGCATCTCCCCTCTTGAGATGTGTACTTTCATGCTTTCATGTCTAATGCTGGGATGTGTGTAGGGGCTCTCTCCGCCCTTGAAGAAGCTCATGTTCTCTTGAGTGCATTACTCTCTCTCTCCCTCCCTCACTCTCTTCCCTCCACACCTTCAAAAGACCTCCAAATAAAATCTGTTTTACTTCAAAAAATAAAAATAAAAAATAAAAAAAAGAAGCGAACTTTTTTTCTCAGAGCTAATCTCTAATTTCTGATTTATCTGATGATTTGCACTTCTTTTTTTTTAAATTTTTACAAAAATATGGAACGCTTCACAAATTTGCGTGTCATCCTTGCACAGGGGCCATGCTAATCTTCTCTGTATCGTTCCAATTTTAGTACATGTGCTGCCAAAGCGAGCGCTAATCTGCACTTCTTAAAACATTTTTCAGTTACAGAAAAACAATTATGCAGGCAACATAATTTTTACCACTTTACTTACTTCAGTGAATTTCTTTCTTTTGGCTTCTGGGGTCACACCTGGTGATACTCAGGGGATACTCCTGTCTCTGCACTTAGGAATTACCCTTGGCACTGCTCGAGGGACCATACGGGATGCTGGGGATTGAACTTGGGCCGGCCGAGGGAGTCAAGGTAAATGCCTTAACCAATATACTATTTCAGCCCCCTACTTTACTACTTCGGCTGGAGCGATAGCACAGAGGGTAGGGCATTTGCCTTGCACGCGGCTGACTGGGTTTGATTCCTCTGCCCCTCTCAGAGAGCCAAGCAAGCTACCTAGAGTATCCTGCCCACACGGCAGAGCCTGGCAAGCTCCCCGTGACGTATTCGATATGCCAAAAACAGTAACAAGTCTCACAATGGAGACGTTACCGGTGCCTGTTGGAGCATATCGATGAACAACGGGAGGACAGTGCTACAGTGCTACTTTACTACTTCAGACACCAACTATAAGAGCCAGAAGTATTTTTGTAAAGTACAAAAGTACTTAAGGTTGGCACAAAGCCATCCTACAGGGAAGATTCAACGACAGTTTTACTTCACTAAATGCTACATACTTCAATTCTGTTTTATCAATCTTAAAAGTATGCAGAGTAGGGGCTGGAGCAACAGCACAAAGGGTAAGGCATTTGCCTTGCACTAGGTTCAATTCCCAGCATCCCATATGGTCCCCCGAACACCGCCAGGAGTAATTCCTGAGTGCATGAGCCAGGAGTAACTTCTGTGCGTTGCTGGATGTGACCCCCCCCCCCCAAAAAAAAAGTATGCAGAGTAATGTCAAAATCACTTTTTTCTTTTAGGTTCCAGACCATGCCCAGGTGTGTGCTCAGTGGTTTCATACCTACAATCAGGAATCACTCCTTGCAGTGCTCAGGGGACCATATAGGATGCCGCAGATCAAACTTGGGCCGGCTGAGTGCAAGCAAGCACCCTACCGCCTTACCGGCTGTACTATGGCTCAGGCTCTTGCCTGAATTAACTTTAGCCACTCTGCAAGAGTCACCCTGCCACCCCCACCCTCTCAGCCACTAAAACTGTTTGCAGGGTGTCAGGGAGACAACTTAAAGAAATGCTTGTGCTAGGCCCCAAGCTGGATACTTGGCAAACACTTCTCTCCCCACCA
Source organism: Sorex fumeus (assembly GCF_029834395.1). NCBI lineage: Eukaryota > Metazoa > Chordata > Mammalia > Eulipotyphla > Soricidae > Sorex > Sorex fumeus. The sequence continues at coordinate 5,448,071 of NW_026606183.1, forward strand.
GCATTGCTGGGCATACCCCTGAGGTCCACAGGCACTGCTAAGCAGCACCCCACTGCTGGCCCAAGAACTAAAATCTCAACCAAGTGTCACTGGGAGTGACACCTGTGCCCCCGGGCACTGCTTGAGAAGCCTTCAAAAAAAATACCGGAAATAAGCAAAGATAGGCAGTAAGAAAAATGTTAAATGTGAAACCTGAAGCAAAGAAATCAAATTTATATCCCACTCACAATAATCTAAATGGTAACAGTAGTCCTTGATTATTGTGAAAATTAAAATGACATGAGAATGTTAAAAGAAAGATAAAGCAGACAGGTTAATAAATGGATGTTACCGTCATTGTAAGGTGAGGATATGAATCTTCCCTGGTTCATTCAACTAGTATTATCTACACTGGTTTCCAATACGAAAGAGTGGAAGATTGGGCTGTGAGCCAACCCAACATTTTAGGTGAATACTCAATGTTTCTAATATATCAAAGAACAAGCATAGGAATATTTTGCCTCAAAAGTACGTATTTATGGGGCTGGAGTGATAGCACAATGGGTAGGGCACTTGCCTTGCACATGACTGACCCTGACATGGGTTCGATCCCCAGCATCCCATATGGTCCCCCGAGCACTGCCAGGAGTAATTCCTGAGTGCAGAGCCAGGAGTAACCCCTGTGCATTGCTGGGTGTGACCCAAAAAGAAAAAAGAAAAAAAAAAAGTTGAATTGTTGAATTGTGCCACCATGCCTTTTTCTGCATCAATGAGATAATTATGTAAGTTATTTTCTTTCATTTTATTAATGTGGTATATTACACTGGCTAATTTTCTGTTGAATTATCCTTGTTTTCCATGAATTAAACTACCACTTGGTCATTATGAGCACCTAGTAAGCATTAATTTAAATCAGTAATTTTGTTAAGGATTTTGCAGTAATTTAAGTGATACTTTTTCTTTTTCTGTGCCAGGATTTAAATCCTTGTGCTCCACTGCTAAAAATACTCCCTGACATAATTTTTCTTGTAGTGATTAGTAGAATTCACCACTGAAAAGCTACTGACTTTCCTATGTTATAAGGCTTTAGATTACTGATTTAGGCTTATTACAATAGGTCTAGTTAGTTTTTCTTTTTCTTCATTATTCTTGGTAAGTTCCATTCTCTATGGATCATAAACACGCATTTTTGTTTTGTTTTGTTGCTTTTTTTGGGTCACACCCGGCGATGTATAGGGGTTACTCCTGGCTCTGCACTCAGGAATTACTCCTGGCGGTACTCAGGGGATCAGCACCTCCAGCCCTTCAACTTTCTCATGACTAGCGTAAATTCCTTGATATAATAAAAATGTATGAAAATCCTACAACTAACACATAATCAATGGTAAAGTTTGAAAGCTTTTCCTCAAAGAGCTTTTCTTCTAAGAACCAAAACAAAGATAGCTGCTTACATTATTTCATTCAACACAGTAAAAAAAAATTACAGAAAGTCTTAAACACAGCAATTATGCAAGAAAAAGAAAAGGTGCCAAAAAACAAAGGAAATTCATACAGAAACAGACTCCAGAAACAACCCAAGTGCCCAAGAACAGATGACTGGATAAATAAACAATGTATATTTACACAATGAAATACTTTTCAGTCATTAGGGAAAAAAGTCATGAAATGTGCTTATAAATGAATGGACATGGAGAACATCATGCTGAGTGACATGAGTTAGAGGGAGAGGGACAGATACAGAATGATCACACTCATTTGCAGGTTATGAAAAAGCAGTATGGAGGATATTAAAAATCATTTTGGGAATAGAACCCAAAGACAATAAAATGAGATCCAAGTAGATAGGTCCACGGCAGGAAGTTTGCCATGGAGGGTGGTGGGTGGGGGTGGAGGATATGCAGTTAGGAAAGACAAAGGGACCACTGTGACAATGACAGTTGGTAATGATCACTCTGGACAATATCTGAGTGCTCTAAGGAGGTAAGAGGTACACATGATATCCGTTCAGTAACAGTATTGCAAAACATAGTGCCTGAAAGGAAATAAAAAGGGAAATAGAAGGAAAGTTACTGCCTGAAGGACAGGATTTTGTAGAATTTGTCAGCTCTGATATTAATTCTAAAAACTTAGATCAAAGTTTTCTACCTGTATAACTTACAATGTCACCAATTATCAATGAAGTTCTTTATTTCACGAACTTAGTTTATCTTTTAGAACTCACCAAGTCATCAGGCACAAGGAGACCAAACAGAATACTGTTGATGCACTTTTGCCAAGAAGCATGTCAAATATCCCACTGATTTTATAAAAAACATTTTACTTTGTGAACACCACGGAACAGACCATAGAAATGGGACTCAAAAATGTGAAAGGAAAGTAAGATTTGGGGGGCCAGCGATGAGCTCAAATAGGACTAGAGAGCATGACTTGGTTCTATTCCCAGCCCTACAGGGAATGACCATAGTGGATGTGGATCTTGAGCACCATCCCAACAAACACCAACTAAAGCAGTTTTGGGGTTCCCCAGTCATTCCACAGAGTACCATCAGGTATGGACATCCTAAATAAGAAATAAAGAGGTGCCTTGCATGTGCCCAACCCAATACCACATGGTCCCTGGAGCACACTAGGTGCAGCCCTGGAGTCCCTCCAGCATGGCTGAGGTGGGTAACCGGGTAATTCCAGCAGCACAGAGCCCAAGCAGCACATCTTCAGATCCTCGCGCTGGAACACCGGCCTGCCTGGTCTAGAGTCACTTGAGGGGCCCATGGACTGAGCCTGGGAGACCCCTCAAAAACATAAAAATTAAAAATGTACAGGAGGACTGGAGAGTACAAAAGGCTGGAGCTTATGCTCAGTACGAAGAAGTCCCAGGTTCAATTCCCATCATCCCACAGCCCCCTGAGCATGCCAGGTGTGGTCCAAATGCCCAAAAGATAAAGGATAAAAGATAAAAGAACGCTGAGTACTAATTATATACCAAACCCCAACTAAATATAGTTATCGAGGTTTTTGCAAATTATCATTTACACCATGAGTCATTCACTTCCAACTTACTCAATTTTTTTTTTTTTTACTTACTTGGTCAACTTGTGGTTTTTCATCGCTGTAAGAAATTCTCTGACAATCTCAGGACTTTGGTGTCTGCATGGTGTTTTTGATATGTATTTTAAAGTCTTTAAAAAAAAGGAAAGAAAAAATAAGCATAAGATAAAGAAACTTGAGCGAGAAAAAAGCACTGATGTGAGGTACCCTGCTTCATGCACGCCACCTCTATGGTATGCTTCCCTACACGCTATAATGTCAGTCTACTCATGAGGAATCTGCAGATAAGCAAAATCAAGTGACTGTCTACAACAAAACAACTGACCAGTCAACTTCAGACATGTGATGGTCCTAGAAAACAAGCACTTATTACAGACTGGAATATTATAAACTGTTAGTGTCTTAAATAAATTTAAAGAAAAGTTTTTTTAAAAATTGTATTGTGGATTGAATCCTTGAGCAAAGGAAAAAAATAGGAAATGAGAGAAATCTTTGGTAATATGTGACAATGTTCATTTTTCAAGTTTGATCACTGTACCATCACTGTGGAAGATGTTAATATTTGGGAGACTAAGGAGAATGGTACATGGGATCTCTCCATATATACTATCTTTTCAAATCTTCTGCAACAGCAAATTTACCTCAAAATTTAAAATTTAAAGAATTTAAAGAGGTGGGGCTGGAGCAATAGCACCACAGGTAGAGTGTTTGCCTTGCACGCGGCTGACCTGGGTTCGATTCCCAGCATCCCATATGGTCCCCCGAGCACTGCCAGGAGTGATTCCTGAGTGCAAAGCCAGGTGTAACCCCTGAGCATCACTGGTGTGACCCAAAAAGCAAAAAAAAAAAATAAAAATAAAAATAAAAAAATAAAGAATTTAAAGAGGATACGCCAACTGGACACGATAGAAGAATTTCAAGGTCCCAAACTAAATAGTAACCTCAAGTATCTGAGTCCCGCAAACAAATATCAAACTGGTTTATACTCCTCCAGAACAATGAATATTCGCAGACAAGGTAAAACACATATAGGCCCTTAGAATAAACGTTTAACCCATATCTTCAAGTGAGTTGCCATTCATGTGAAGAACACTAGAAATATATACTCAGATCTAAAAAGCCTCAAAATGTGACAACATTCCTTATGGCACCATGAATTTAAAGCAAGAACTTAATAAAACAGCAGTGAAATAAATTGATTACATAGTTAACAGTACTCAGGCAGAGATAGTGCAGGGATCAAGAAATTTTTTTGCCTTGCAAGCAACCAGCCCCAGGTCTATCCATGGCACCATAAATAGACCCTGAGCACTGCCAGGAATGATCCCTAAACACAGAGCCAGGAGGAAGTCCTGAACACCACTATGTGTGGTCCCCAAACAAAGCAAAAAAATATAAAAATAAAAGAGAACTTAATAGTATGGGGCAGAAGAAAGAACATTAAGGTGCTGCCCCTGCATGCGGTCAACCCCAGTTCAATCGCTAATACTGCATAAGGTATCTCAAGAACCACCAGGAGTGATTCCCTGAGCACAGAGCCTGAGCTTACAGGGGATGGCCCAAGATCCAAAATCAAAATGAAAATGTAACTTTTTATAAGTTATAATTCGTTATAATTATACGTAGGTCGAGAAATCAACATGATGAATGACCTGGCACCTGAGTTATGCAGGAGGAAGAGAACAGCTTGGGATGCCTTCAAGAGCATTGAAGAAATAACTAAAAGGACAAAGAACCTCCAGCTATGAGCACATCTCTTCGATTCCACTGTTCTTCCTGCATTAACATATGCCTCAGAGACCTGGGCCCTACGAAAACAGGATGAAAACGCTATTTGGGTCTCTCAAAGAGGGATCGAAAGAGCTATGCTTGGAGTATCACGCTTCACTCAAATGAGAAATAGAATCCGGAGTTCTGATCTCCGTCAATGCTCAAGAATCAGGGATGCTGTCTCATTTGCCGAGGCATCAAAAATCAGATGGGCTGGACACGTAATGAGGTTTAGAGACGACCGCTGGACTAGAGCCATTACTGACTGGATTCCACGGGATGTCAAAAGATCGCGTGGACATCCACCTACAAGATGGTCAGACTTCTTCGTCAAGACCCTGAATGATCGGTTTGAGGCTCCGCATGTTCCTAGAACGAGCAGATGCCTCTGGGCTACCCTAGCACACAACAGGGATGAATGGAGACGTTACTGGCACCCACTCAAGTAAATCGATGAGTAACGGGGTGTCAAGTGATCAAGTGATGTAATTGTATATAAAATATAAAAATTAGCTTTTATAATTTTCAAAAAGAATTTTTAGTTTTTGTTTTATAGTTTCAAAACTAATTTTATAGTTATATAATTTTAAAAACTAACTATAACTTTATATTTTTGTATTTAAATATTTTATATAATTTTTTCTATTCATGTTTAATACATGAATATTAATATATAAACATTTTTATTATATTAATATGCACAAAAATCAATTATGACAATTATTAAAATAACCATATTATATTAAGTATTAATAAAGTGTTAATGGGCTGGAGCAATAGCACAGTGGGAAGGGCGTTTGCCTTGCAAGCGGCCAACCTGGCCGACCCAAGTTCGATTCCTCTGCCCCTCTCAGAGAGCCCAGCAAGCTACTGAGAGCATCTCCCCCGCATGGCAAAGCCTGGCAAGCTACCCGTGATGTATTCGATATGCCAAACACAGTAAATCAATGAACAACGGGAGGACAGTGCTACAGTGCTACATAGCGTTAATAATGACATATAATATACATCTTATAATGACATATAATTGCAAGTCGTCAAAAAACAGAGTAAAGTTCAGAAAACAGAGGTTCAAGGCAAGGGCCCTAGTATGTGATCCTGAGAATTACTCAGATGATCCCAACAGTGTTCCAGGGATGCCAGGGGTATAACCCAGCGGTGCTCAGGAATCTAACCAGAACTGGCCACAAGCAAGGCACGTGCCTCAGGCGCTGTACTATCTCTCCAGTCTGAATACTGAATATTAACAGTTTTCAGTGAGTTTTTAAATCTTAGGGTGGCCTTGGGCATCCCTGACATACAACTGATATTAGAGTGGAGAGAGTCTTTGACAATTCCTTCTATTACTAACACAGAGCAAATGCCTTCAGTTTTACTGTCACTATCACTGTCCTCCTGTTATTCATTGATTTGCTCAAGCAGGCCCAGTAACGTCTCCGTTTTGAAACTTGTTGTTACTGTGTCTGGCGTATCCAATATGTCAGGGGTAGCTTGCCAGGCTTTGCCATGTGGGCGAGATACTCTCGGCAGCTTGCCGGGCTCTCCGAGGGGGGTGGAGGAATCGAACCTGGCTTGGCCGGGCTGGCTGCGCACAAGGCAAACACCCTACCACCTGTGCTCTCTCTCCAGCCCTTCAGTTTTACAAACAATAAAAACTAGATACTAGGGCCTGAGTAACAGCTGAAGTGGTAGACCACATGCCTAATATGAGTAAGGTCCTGGATTCAATCCTCTGCACCACAAGGCCCCCTCAATGCTAAGACAGCCCTGGAACACCAATTTATCAGGCTGCTACTACTACGCTGAACATCACAAAAGTGGCCCCAGACACACCAGCACCAATGGGGATGACACCTATTTTTAACACAGGTTCACAGATGGTCCAGCCTTTCTGGAAAACAATATGGACATTCCTGAAAGTCTAGGCATTAAGATTCCACTTGACCCAGCAATCCAACTTCTTGGAATATACCCCAACGACCCAAGAACAAAATGGAGAAAAGACATTTGCACCTGATGTTTTCTGCAACACTATCCACAACAGCCAAAATCTGGAAATAACCCCAGTGTCCAAGAGTAGATGACTGGATGGAGAAAGGATGGTACATACACACAATGGAATAAATCATGCAATTTACTGCTACATGGATGCATCTGGAAATTATCATGCTGAGTCTAGTTATTCAAAGGGAGAGAGAGCAACACAGAATGATCGCTCTCATATGCAGGATATAAAGAAACATAATGGTGAAATAACAAATGCCCAAAGTCAATGGAAACAAAGAACATGAGAACTGGTATTTGATAGGAAACATGACACTTGAGGGGGCTAGGGCATAGGACAGGGAGGGGGCCACCAGAGGAGGGATGATGAATGGTGGGAAGTGTCATACAGGAAACCTATCAGTAATAGTACTGTAAACCACAGTGCAAAACCTTACCAAAAAAGCGCCTCTTATAGAGGCAAAACTGGTGGTGGGGAGAGAGGAAAGAGGGAGGACGTTTGTGGAGGGAAGTGGACACTAGTGAAGGGACTGGTGTTAAAACACGACGTGCCTGAAATCCAATCACGAATAACTTTGTAATTGCACAGTGAGTAAATTTTAAAAGTAAATAAATAAAAAGGGTCAGAGTAAAACTATCCAAATTAGGTAAGAAATTGTCAGTGATCTATATCATTTTGATGTTTTTGCTAATTGTTTCCCAAAAATGTACTTTGAAATCAGAACCACTTTTCATTTTCATACAATTCTCCTAATGCTTTTCATCACACACTAGGGATCAGAAATGAGATGTGATTTCCCAACCCTTGCCTGCAAGTCCTGAGTAGGACCTTACTGTAAGTTGAAAGGAATTTCACCCTAATTCCTGGATTGCGTAAGAATGAACTGCTGGTGGGTTTGTCTGATTGTAGACAGGTTGTGGCTGGTGGATCTGAAGGCAAATTATAATGCTTAACAAAAATCTCTTTAGTTAAAAGAAAAAGAAAAATAAAGAAAAGAAAGAAATTTTCACTAATCAGCAGAACAGCTGCCTCCCCGCCACCCATGGTGGGTAGGACCTCCCCCCCCCCGCCCATGGTGGGTAGGACCCTCTAGAAGCCTAGGCTTACTTCATAGGTGATAGTATTCAAGTTCTGTTGTCCAGAACTGTGTTTATTCTTCCCACTTTCTTTACGCTGCTCTTTGAGATCAGTGAGTAACTGGAAGACCTAGGAAGAGATATACAAAAGATTATTACACATGAATTTGAGAAATGTAATCTATACCAAGGTGTATTTTAAGGATAAATCCAATGCTAATTATTTTCTCTCTTGCAGTCATTAGAGCAAATGTGCATCTAAGAAGTCCAAAAACCTGACCTTGCTTTGAGGACAGGGGATGGGGGGATTTAGGCCATGCCAGAGATGCTCAAGGGTTACTGCTAGCTCTATACTCAGGAATCACTCCTGGTAGAGCTCAGGGGACCATGTGGAATTCTGGGGATCAACCGAGCCAACCACATGCAAGGAAAGTGTCCTACCCACTGCACTATCTCTCCAGCCCCAGAAGAACCTAACATTTAAAACATGCTTTAAGCCAAATAATCAAATGCTTTAATTTACATATAATATATAACATATCACTGATTTCATCTAATTTTAAAACTACACTGAATAACAGTAGCTACCCATGACGTATTCTATACGCCAAACACAGTAACAACAAGTCTCACAATGTTACTGGGCCTGCTCGAGCAAATCAATGAACAACGGGAGGACAGTGACAAGGACAGTGACAGTGACTGAATAACAGAATTTATTTATGTAAAATCTTAGAGAAAAATGAATAAAATATGCTTTCCCAGTGGGGGGGGAGAGGGAGGAAGGGTGGGGTAGAAAGGTAACTACTGCTAAAGAATCTATGATAAACTTTCCACAACGGAAAAAGTTTGTAGTAATACTAAGAAAGACATTTTTTAAAAATTTTATTTATTATTTATTTATTTTTGCTTTTTGGATCACACCTGGTGATAGACAGGGGTTACTCCTGGTTCACACACTCAGTAATTACTCCTGGCGGTGCTCTGGGGGCCATATGGGATGCTGGGAATGGAACCCAGGTCAGCCGCATGCAAGGCAAACGCCCTACCCGCTGTGCTATCTCTCCAGCCCCCAGAAAGACATTTCTTATTCTATTTCAGAGATTATACTAGAGAATTAGGGGACATTTAGGCTCATAGACCATTATTAAAAACAATACAACAACTCCACTATCATTCCTTCAAGAAATAGTGGCATAATCTCCAACAAATGCAGTATTTCATTCCAAACATTAGCAGAATTTAAACAGGATAAGAATGTTTCTGAAAGCTCATCAACAAACATTTCTTTCTTGGTATGAGCAGAAATCATGTAGGATAAACTTTTAGGTAGACAAGTATAAAGAAAACTGTGATAATTCAAACATGTATGTATCATACATTTAAAACCAATCTTTAAATTTTAACTAAAATTTTGTCCTTAAACTCCTGAAACACTGAAAGTGAATGTATAAATGGTATTTCTCCATCTGAAATTAACCTATCATATATTTTGCTAGCACCAAAAAAATAACCAGTAAAATATAAGTTTGGCAAAAAAACGTTAACCTATAACAAATCTCTCTTCTCACCACAGTAAACTCCCCAGCCTAAAGACCTAAATATCCAAATCTTTTAGCTCCTACTACATTATTCAAAATATTATTCAACTAAACTCTCACTTTCAAAACTTGGGTTTTAGTATCAATCAGACTATTATTAGGAATAAGTTAAAAATATCTTATAAGTAAATAGTGATAATTAAGAAAAAGTCCCCATAATTTTAATAGAAGACATTTGCACACAGAAACAATTCAAAAATAGATGCTCCATCCAATGAAGGCATTGCAAATCTTGGGAGCTTTAGGATTTTAGAGAGCTGAAAAGATAGTACAGGGATTAAGGTCTTGCATGTAGCCAAATCCAGTTTAATTCTTTCCATGGCATATTCTCCCTTAAGCACTGTCGATGCGGTGCCAAACCTACCCCCAACATCACCAAAATCGCTGAGATCTTGAGAAGGCTGCCTACAGCAAATTAAAGTTTTTTCAGCTTCCTGAATTACAATATAAATGACCAAATTTAAATACTCTAGGGTCTACCAGATGGTGCCATCTGTCCTGTTTTAAAGACGGAAATCATAATAAATTCAGTTATTTCTAACCAAATCTAATTCAACAGTCTCCAGAAGCAAAGGACAAATTACCAGAGCGAAAAACAGTCTCCTTTGAAGCTACGTACCTCATAGTTACTGAGCAGTGCAGAATTGGCATCCTTTCTGCAAACGAAAAGAAAATTATCAGTTTGGATTCACTTACTTTTGTGGGAATCAAATCTCTGACTGAAACAATTTCAGTCAAGATTCGGCAGTCCAGTTAAGGAGCTTAGGACTACACCCCAAAACTGAGAAATATTCTAAGTCCTACTAATTTTACGTGGCAGTGGAATTACCGAAGAAATCTACTCTTCTAGGGAGGCTGGTGTGGGGGAAACACCCAGCAGTGCTCAAAGGTTATTCTTGGCTTCTGGCAGTTCAGGGAAACCAGGTACTGTGTCAAAGATCAAACTAGGGTCTGCTGCATGCAAGGCAAGCACCTTAATCCCCACACTATCTCCCCAGCCACAGTCTAGTCATATAGACATGGGTAGACATGGCTGTATAAATTTTTAAATATTATTCTTATCCCTGGGCTGGAGCGATAGCACAGCAGGTAGGGTATTTGCCTTGCACATAGCCAATCTTGCACACAGCCAACCTGGAATCGATTCCTCTGTCCCTCTTGGAGAGCCCGGCAAGCTACCGAGAGTATCCCGCCTGCACGGCAGAGCCTGGCAAGCTCCCCATGACGTATTTGATATGCCAAAAACAGTAACAACAAGTCTCACAATGGAGAAGTTATTGGTGCTCGCTTAAGCAAATCAATGAACAACGGGAGTACGGTGCTACAGTGCTGTTCTTATCCCTAATACATGTAAGCAAAATAAGAAAAATCAGACACACCAGGGAAGAGTTAATCATAAGAACAGAACCCCCAGCAGCCACTTGCTTCCACAAACCAATACTGCCACCATACCCCCAGCCTGACTCCACTGTCTCACAGCAGACCTCACTAAGATATAATCTGTTGAAAATTCTGGTATGCGGGTTTTGTGACTGAAATCTCCAGGCTTTCTCGGAGTTGGGATGGGCTACCTCCCCCCATTTCCCAACACTCATGGAAGCACTGGCAGTCACCCCCACGAACCAACTCCAGCACCACCCTGTGTGCTCTACTACCAGACTTGCTTCAGAAACCCTAAGTAAATCTCAACAGAGATCAAAAGCCGCTGTTAAGCTCAGATCCACGCATGATGAACAGACTGGGGTAAATCGGAGAGGGGCAGGTTGGCCTGTGCCTGCCCAAGCAGAGCCCCCAGCAGCCGCTTGCTTCCACAGTCCAAAACTGCTGCCATGCCCCAGCCTGACTCCACCATCTCAGGACAGACCTCACCAAGGCAAAATCTGCTGAAAATTTTGGCATGTGGTTTTTGTGACTGAAATCTCCAGGCTTTCTCAGGGTTGGGATAAGTTACCTCTCCCCACCTCTCTATACTTCCAGAAGTCTCGGCAGTCACATCCACAACCTAAAGCTTCTACCCAACTGAAAAGCTACTCCAGTCTTACCATCCCAATAAAAATACCAAATGTCCTGAACAAACACATATGTAGCACCTGAATTGCCAACCATAATGCATAAAAGGAAAAGGAGAGCGAGCAAGATGAAAAGTGCCTCCCATAGAGGGAGGTGGTGGGGGGTTGGGGATCACTTGTGTCACTTGTCATCCTGTTGATCTTTGATTTGCTTGAGCAGGCGCCAGTAACATCCCCATTCTTCCCTGTCATGTGCTAGTGTAGCCCAATGGCATCTGCTCGCTCCAGGAACACGAAGAGCCTCAAACTGTTTGTTCAGGGCTTTTACGAAGAAGTCTGACCATCTCGTAGTGGGCAGCCAAATATCTTTTTGACGTCCCATGGAATCCAGTCAGTAATAGCTCTAGTCCAGCAGTCATCTCTAAATCAAATTACGTGTCCGGCCCATCAGATTTTAGATGCCTTGGCAAATGAGACAGTGTCCCATATTCTTGACCATCAACAGAGGTCAGAACTCTGGATTCCTTCTCTCACTTGAGTGAAATGTGATATTCTAAACATAGCTCTTTTTATTCCTCTTTGGGATACCCGAATAGTGTTCTCGTCCTGTTATTGTAAGGCCCAGGTCTCTGAGGTGTATGTTAGTGCAGGAAGAACGGTGGAGTAGAAAAGATGTGCCAAGAGCCAGAGGTTTTTCATCGTCTTAACAACTTCTTCGACGCTCTTAAAGGTGTCCCACGCCACTGTCTTCCTCCTGCACAGTTCTGGCGCTCTCGTCCTCCTGCGCAGTTCTGGCACCAAGTTGTTCCTAATGTTGAGTTTTCGACCCAGGTACACATAGCTGCTGCATTCAGAGATGTTTGTTTCGTTGAGCGCAAATGGAACGTCAGGGACTAGTTCATTTTTCATGAACATTGTCTTGGTGAGATTCAGCTGCAGTTTGACCTTTCCACACTCACGGTTGAAGTCGGCCAGAATTTGTGCTGCTTGGCTAATGTTTGGTGTTATTAGAACAACCTCATCAGTGAAGCAGAGGTGGTGTAGTTGCCGACTATCTATTTTCACTCCCATTTCTTCCCATTCCAGTCATCGCATGACGTTCTCGAGGGTGGCACTAAAGAGTTTCGGTGAAATGGTATCACCCTGCCAAACCCCTCTCTTTACGTTGATGATCACTTCCTTGTAGAATGGTGAGATCCTGGAGATGAATCTGTAATACAGCTAGAGGAAGATCCTGATGTAGTGAGTTTGAATGCCCTATTTGACTAGAGCTTCGATGACCGCTTCAGTCTCAACAGAATCAAAGGCCTTCTTTAACTTGATGAATATTCAACAGAGCGGCATCCTGAACTCTCAAGAAACCTCGAAGAGCTTGGTCACTGCGTGGATATGGGGGTTGGAGATGGTGGTGGGGAAAAAGGGGACATTGGTGGTGGGAAATGTACACTGGTGGAGGGAAGGGTGCTGGAACATTGTATGACTGAAACCCAATTATAAACAGCTTTGTAATGGTCTATCTCACGGATATCCAATTTAAAAAAATTTTTTAAGAAAAGTGATGTGGAGTGGGACTTGAGCAATAGCACAGAGGGTAGGGTGTTTGCCTTGCACACGGCCAACCCGGGTTCGATTCCCAGCATCCCATATGGTCCCCTGAGCACCGCCAGGAGTAATTACTGAGTGCAGAGCCAGGAGTAACCCCTGTGCAACACCGGGTGTGACCCAAAATGCAAAAAAAAAAAAAAAGTAATATGGAGTTCATGCACAATTCAATCAGCTTAATCGATGGCTGTATAAATAGCAGTACTCCTACATTTAAGAAAGAAAGAAAGAAAAAAGAAAGAAAGAAAGAAAGAAAGAAAGAGAAAAGAACCCCCCACAATCCACACTGAGCCTCAAAAATCACAAACCAGAAAAAGCAAGAAGTCACTGGAAGAGTACCCACTGGTAGGAAAGGCAAAAAGCAACACTCAGCCTGAGAACAGAGGACTGGTTAAAGAAACTTTGGTACATTTACACAATGGAGTACTATGTAGCTGTTAGAAAAGAGAAGTCACGAAATTTACAAACAAGTGGTACTACATGGAAAATATCATGTTTAGCGAAATGATTCAGAAAGAAAGGGATAGACATAGAAAGACTGCATTCATCTGGGGAACATAAAGTAACAAAATAGGATACTAACACCCTAGAGTGGCCGAGATTAGTACCAGGAATTTTACTCCATGGCTTGGAGGCCAGCCACACATGCTAATGGAAAAGGGAGCTCAGACAGAGAAGGGAACACCAAATAAAGGTGATGGGAGGATCCTCCCAGGATGGGAGAAGCATGCGGAAAGTAGACTATAGACTAAACATGATTGTCACTCAATGCCTCTTTTGCAAACCACAACACCCAATAATAAGAGAGAGAGAACAAAAGGGAATGCCCTGCCACAGAGGCAGGGTGGGATGTGGGGAATGAGGGGTGAGACAGATACTGGGATCCGTGGTGGTGGGAAATGGGCACCGGTGGAGGGATGGGTATTTGATCATTGTATAATTGAAACCCAAGCACAAAAATGTGTAAGTCTGCAACTGTACCTCACGATGACTCACTATTAAAAAATTTTCTAATAAAAAAAAAAAAAGCAACACTCAGCCTATTCCATCCTAAAGCTCCCGTGGGGCAAACTCCATAGACTCACCCCCAGGATACAGCGGATACACCTTGGTCCGCATTACACATTTTTAAACTAGGAGTTGGACTGACACAAATAAGAACAAATTTTTAAAAACATGGACAAATTAGATAGGCAATTTACCCAAATAATCACTGTCACTGCCCTCCCATTGTTCATCGATTTTCTCGAGCGGGCCCAGAAACATCTCTATTGTGAGACTTGTTACTGTGTTTGGCATATCCAATACGTCACGGGTAGCTTGCCAGGCTTTGCCGTGCGAGTGAGATACTCTCGGTAGCTTGCCGGATTCTCTGAGAGGGGCAGAGGAATCAAACTCGGGTTGGCCACACAGGCCGCATGCAAGGCAAACGCCCTACCGCTGTGCTATTGCTCTAACCCACCCAAATAATAAATGAAGCAAAACATCTAAGTGATTAACACAAGAACTCAACCTAAAGCCTGAGGTCAAAAGACTATGAAGTCAGCACTACAATCAAATCAACATTTGAAGTTTATCAAATGCAATAACAGCAGGGAGTCCACAAAGTGCAGCTTAATCCAAATGCATTTACTCACAAAAATATCAAATTTGAAAGAAATCTAACACGGAAAGAATGATGTGTGATTAGTATATGTAACATCATTCATTTGAAATATTATGCAACAAATCAAATCACATGTCATCTCTGCCTACTTAATCAGGAAGTCAGCTCACAAAGCATCCTATTTTTGCCTGAAATTAACTGAGTTACAACTCCCTATTTTCCTAAATATACTGCAATTAAGAAATTCAAACCCAACCAAGAAAAAAATACAAATGTGATTTTACTTCAAAATAACCCCAAGGCCACCAGTGTCATCCCATTGTTACCATTCATTTCCACAGGGCTTCTCTATCATGCAGAGTATCCCATGCCCTGGGAAATTTGACCTTGGCTCTTCCTAGTCATTGCCCCATTATCTAGGTCAATATTGTTAATGCAAGAATCCAAAGGACATCATCTGCCTTTTCTTGAACCAAATACAAAGAAGGGGGAAACTCTTTGATGTGTATTTTAATAACCCTGAGTTTGGGGAGCAGAGAAACAATAGATAATGCAATACTCATTTTTTTCCCCTTCAACTCATATAAATCTACTGCCTTTTAAGCAGGTACTGCGTATTGCAGAATCTGGCTGGTGTAAACCGATGTCTTCTTTTATTAGGAAGACAGTTTCTTTTTTAAACCCATAAATGCCAATACATACAAGACCATCCTTTACTCAATACGTCAAAAAACTGTGTGTGTACCTTTTCATGAAGTCTTTAATGAACCATGTTTGTTAAAGAGGGAAAAACTAAGGTAGTTTTTAATCTCCAAGCAGTTACTCTACCACAAAAAAATCGTCGTAAGTCATTAGAAGCCAGAGAGATAGCCCTGCAAACAACCCCAATTCGATCCCTAGTACTGCATATGGTTCCCCAAACACAGCGAGGAATGATTCCAGAGCAATCAGTCACAAGTAATCCCTGAGCACAGCTGGGTGTGGACAAAGAGCGCTCCCCTCACCCCCACCAAAACAGTCCTGTGAGAAAAGTTGCCTCAAGGTAGGGTGCTTGCCTAATACCAGGCCAAACCAGGTTTAATTCCAGGCACCCCATAGGCTACCATAAAGACTGCCAGAAGTGATTACTGACCATAGCTCATAGCTGGGTTGTAGCCACCCCCAAAAACAATCATCAAAAAACTATGACCTCAATTAAAAAAAAAATAATGTAGATACTTCAAAACACCTGGCCAAAATACAATCTTCAAACTGTCATGTCACAAGACCAATGCCATTTTTTTTAAGTCCAGGTTTTAAGAGGAATCTGAATATAAATTTATCTTTGTCTGTTTTGTTATGCTGAAGTAGAGCAAAGCAAATGCTTCACGAATAAGTTATATCCTCAGCCCCAAATACAAGTTCTATTTTAGGATCTGTACATAAATGCTAGTTATATCACTGTTAAATTCCCTGGGTGTGATTACAGAAAGAAAAATTCTCTTTTGGAGAGTGGAAGAGAGCAGTGCTCAGGAGTCCAGGGGTCATTCCTGGTAGTGCTGGAGAGCCTTGTGTTGCCAAGGATTGAACTCAGTCTCCCACAGGCAAAGAAAGTATGTGTTCCAGCCCTTTGAGTTATCTCCCGATCCCAAGAGACTACCTTTCTGAAGTTGCACGAACTGCAAGAAGAGGGTCAGAGACAGCTCAATGGGCCAGAGAACATGGCCCCCGTGCACAGCCCTGGGCTTTTTAAAGCACTTCTGAGAGCTGTGAGGAGCAATCTCTAAGCACTGGCCCAGGAGCATCACCGGGCATGGTGCAAAAACCCAAAATAAAAAAAGATTTTATAATTCTCAAATATCTCAGCAAAATTATCATAGTGTGCATGGAAAGTGTCGAGTGGTAAGAAAAATGTAAGTGCTAATAAATGATGACTCTAGGCTAAGGGTATCAGTGCAGATCTGTAGTGTGTCTGGAATTTTTCAAATAAATTAAAATGAAAATGTAAAACTAAGGAAACCCATAAGTTGAAAAAACACACTAATATAACTTAAAATTAGGAACTGCAAGAGAGAGTGCAAAGGACTGGAGCTCAAGCTTTTATACAGGAGACCTGGGCTCAATTCCTGGCACCACACACACAGTTCTCCCAGACTACCAGGACTGACCCCAAAGCAATGTAATAAGCACCCCCAAGCTACTTCAGGTATGGTTCAGAAACAAACTATTGATCCCTACAAAGAATTTGGTTATTCTGTAAATAAACACATCAGAATTACGTAACATGGTCACAAATATCCAACACATTTCCCTGAAAGACTCAGAATAGTAGTGATTTTATATATATGAGTGTGCAAGAACAATAATCCAAGATTAAGCTGGAGACTGAATCTATATTTAGAGGCAATCAATTTTCAAAACAGATTAAATAAAGTTGACTTGTTATTTGAATTTTTTTTTTTTTTTTTTTTTTTTGCTTTTTGGGTCACACCCGGCGATGCACAGGGGTTACTCCTGGCTCTGCACTCAGGAATCACTCCTGGCGGTGCTCAGGGAACCATATGGGATGCTGGGAATCGAACCCAGGTCGGCCGCGTGCAAGGCAAGCGCCCTAACCGCTGTGCTATCGCTCCAACCCCGTTATTTGAAATTTAACCTGTAAAATTTGCTTAACTTGCTGAGTCAGTTTAATAAATGTAAACAACTAGTTTGGAAAACAAAATCCTGAATAAACAGAACAAAATGAACTATTGACAGACTTTCCTTAGAAGCACACACATACACAAAAAAGCCCATGTAAGCAGTGCCTATTAATTGCCACACACTTAACTCTTACGAATGCAATGACGAATGGGAATTGCTCAAATTCATAGCCATTCAATCTATGTTATCAAATAAAGTCATGTTCTGAACAACTAAACTCTGGCAACAAGAAAAGCGGGCAGGTAACATGCACTGTCGATCAGCAATTCAACTGCAATGCTCCTTTGGGAGCCACAGACAAGCATCCTTTCCAGCACCTAAGAACTTCTCTAAACCTTAGTGTTTCCTGCTGTAAAGGAAATACCGGCACTTTCTCAAGAAGACAGTGCAGAAGCTGTTCCTAACTACATATATTAGTTTCTTGTTTTTGGCCACACCTGGTGGTGCTCCCAGGACCAGCAATGCTGGAGATCAAACACCGAGCTCTGCGCTCTCCCCTCAGTCAGCCCTCTAGATTACTGTAAGAGTAGCAATCCGAAGGAATAGCAGCGGCTTAGAATACTTACAAGTGTACCACATGTCAAATCCCTGGCATCGCCATATACGCTGAGTGCTACACGCTGAGTGCTATACTGACAGTTCCACCCTTTAAATGAGACAGGGTGAGAGGGAGGGGGGGAGGGAAGGAGGGGGAAGAGGGAGAAAGGAGAGAAATAACTCTGCAACTCCCAGCAAGCACAACCATAACTTGTGCAGCTCAGTTACAGTACGAACCCAGGCAAGCATGTGTGCAAATACCAAACCTCCGTGAGCACTGCAAATGAGTGTGCTAGCACCGGAACTTAAAAAAAAAAAAAGGGTACAGGATCCCAGGTCATTGCATCAACAATGAAAATAGGGAAAATCATGGCGGGGGGAGACACACAACAACTATTTTCAATGGAATAGGGAGTGAAGACAAAAAAGGTTTCCAGTTGTATAATTCCAAGGCATTAAAGACAGCAGAACAGCAAATACCTTATATACACAAAAATGCAATTTTGCTAAATATTTCATATTCTTTTGCCTAAGGAAACTACCAAATGATGTTCAAAAGATTTTAATTTCTATCATTCAACCAAATAAAGAATATTCCTCACCGGGGCCGGAGTGATAGGTACAGCGGGTAGGGTGTTTGCCTTGCACACAGCCGACCCGGGTTCAATCCCCAGCATCCCCCAAGCATCGCCAGGAGTAACTCCTGAGTGCAAAGCCAGGAATAACCCGAGCATCGCTGGGTGTGACCCAAAAATAAATAAATTAAAGATCACTCAACAGGCTGAGCACATGCTTTGTGTGCAAGAGGCCTAGATTCAATCCCTGGCCATATGATACCTCAGCACCTCGGGAGAGACACCCTAAGACAGAGCCAGGAGGAGCAGCCCCCAAGCACGACTTGGTCTGGCTTCCAAGTAAAAATTAAAATAACTAAAGTTTATGTGCATTATTCACTTAGTATTTACTCAGCAAATTAAACAGCAGTGACTAATGGATTAAAAGATACTATAAACAGGGGACCAGGGCAGAGAGACAGCAAAGCAGTTCTTGCTTGCCCTGCACTTAGCCAACCAGGGTACGATCCCCAGGATCCCACATGATCTCCGAGCACACCTGGGTATAGCCCAAAAGCAAAAATCAAACAAACAGAAAAATATAATGGGATTCTCCATCCTTGCCTTCTCATTCAGATCCCAGGACTGCTTAGACAGGAAAGTAATCAGGAATCCAGAGTTTAAGCCATGGCACCACCTGGTAACCCAAAACCACTGAAAATGACTCTTAAATAGAGCCAGGAATAGACCCTCACACTGCCAGGTGTGGCACCAAGAAATAAAATTAAGTAAAATGGAGAGGAAGCCCAAGAAGGGGAGCTATCACACATTCTCATGCAGCATCTTTGCCTTTTCAGTTTGGGTTTTGTTTCGTTTTTTTCCGGGGATTGGGGGATTGTTTGTTTTTAGACTCAGCAGTGCTCAGGAGCTACTCCTGACTCTATAACAAATAACCACCCCTGGCAATACCTGGTGAACTATATCCAGTCCTGGGAACTGAATGGGGTCAGAAAGGCAAGCACCTGACTCTCTGATCCTACCAATGTTAATTAGACGCCAACAGGAAGAATTATCAGTTACTGACATTCACAGATAAAATGGCTTAGTATAAGCAAAAAAAAAAAAAAAAAAAAGGAAAGAAAAGAAAAAGAAAAAAGGGGGGGGCTGGAGTGATAGCACTGCGGGTAGGGCGTTTGCTTTGCACGTGGCCAACCCGGTTCGATTCCCAGCATCCCATATGGTCCCCTGAGCACCACCACCAGGAGTAATTTCTGAGTGCAGAGCCAGGAGTAACCCCTGTGCAATGCCAGGTGTGACCCAAAAAAGGGGAAAAAAAAAGACATAGTATAGGTCCCAACTGGAAAAGAAATCTTTCCTGTCCCAGCAACTCGGGACTATCCTGAACTCTTGGCTTTCAATCAATGAAATTTCATTCAAAAATATCACTCCAATTTCCCTATTTTTTTCCATAAAATAATGTTCCACTCATATATTGGCTTGTTTGGTTGTTTTGTTTTTGCTCTGGTTTGCATGTTTCTAATTGGAATTTCTCCCTTACTTTTAAATAAACCCATTTTGATGGTAATACAATAGGTTATTTCATTTTTCAGGACTACAACTTCAACATTTAGAAGCCAAGCAAGGGATAAGTCAGAAAAGAAGACTGAGAAGATGGTTTAAAGTAAATGGAAATGCAGGATAACATGTCACTTAGCCAAGTTTCAAGTGTTTAATAAATGTAGGTGAGAGACAAAGAGTTGAAGTCAGAAAAATCAACCTTTGCATTTAACAAGATCTAGCGTTTAGGTGATTTTCACGAGACCCATTTTCAGATCTGTAAGGGAAAAACAGAAATGAAAATGGCGAACTTAAATATCAGGGGAAAAGGGCTTTTCTTTTCTTTTTTCTCACACCAGCCATACTTGAGAGCTACTCCAGCTCTGTGTGTGTGTGTGTGTGTGTGTGTGTGTGTGTGTGTGTGTGTGTGTGCGGCAGCAGGGGGGTGGGGGAGGAGAAGTGAGGGTTGTCACTTCTGGTGGTCAAAGGACCAAGCAATGCCTGGGACTAAATCCAGGCATCCTTTTGGCAAAGCATACAGCTTTAGCCCACTTACTATCTCGTCTGAGTTTTGTTTTGTTTTTAAAGATTAGCCAGCTGGAGTGATAGCACAGAGGGTAAGGTGTTTGCCTTGCACACAGCCGACCCACGTTCGATTCAAAGCACCCCATATGGTCCCCTGAGCACTGCCAGGAGTTAATTCCTGAGTGCACAAGCTAGGAGTAACCCCTGTGCACTGCTGGGTGTGACCCAAAAAAAAAAAAAAGATGAGATAGAGAAGGAAGCACCAAATAAAGGGTGTTTGGAGGATCCTCCCAGGATGGGAGATGCATGCTGAAAGTAGACTATGGACTGAACATGTTTGCCACTCAATGCCTCTTTTGCAGACCACAACTCCCAAAAGGAGAGAGAGAACAAAGGGGAATGCCCTGCCACAGGTGGGTGGGATGGGGAGGGATGGGGGTGGGAGGGATACTGGGATCCATGGTGATGGAAAATGGGCACTGGTGGAGGGAAGGGTATTTGATCATTGTATAATCGAAACCCAAACCAAAAATTTTGTATAATCGAAACCCAAGCCAAAAATTTGTAAGTGTACAACTGTACCTCATGGTGTTTCACTAATTTAAAATAAAAGAAAAAAAGAAAGATGAGAAGTCTAGCAGAGCAGGTACTGCGTTTACCTTGCACACGGCCCATGTGGCCAACCCGAGTTTGATTCCTCCACCACTCTCGGAGAGCCGGGCAAGCTAACAAGAGTATCTCGCCCACACAGCAAAGTCTGGCAAGCTATCCGTGATGTACTGGATATGCCAAACACAGTAACAACAAGTCTCACAATGGAGACATTACTGGGCCTGCTCGAGCAAATCAATGAACAACGGGAGGGCAGTGCAGAGCAGTGCAGTGCTGGCAGAAAACCTTACGTAAAGAAGGAAAGAAAAAACCCTAATAATGTATTGGTTTAGAGTAAATTAAACTATATAGATGTTTTCACAGGCTTCAGAGTAAACACCATCATGGACTGTATCAGCATTGTGGTGGCTGAGACCACTCTCACCATGCTGAGACCACTCTCCACACGCATGAAGGTACCGGCAGAGGAACAAAGGCATGTGGGTCCCGGGGCTGAGCATCCTCCACCCAGATCCTCCAAATTCCAGTAGGCAGGGGTCACACCCACCAACTGGCCCCCTGGCACCATGTAATCCCATCAACGGCCAAGACTCAGAGACTATAAAACCCAGCTCCCGGAACCGCGCGGCCGCGAATGTCTATGATAATAAGACATCTTATTATCTCATTCCTACTTTGGACAAACTGGCAGGCTACCGAATGTAACCTGCCCACACAGCAGAGTCTGGCAAACTCCCCGTGGCGTACCCAATATGCCAAATACCAGTAACAATGATGAGTCTCATTCTCCTTACCCTGAAAGAGCCTTGAATATGGCACTTTTTAAAAAACCTCAGGGCTCGGACGAAGGAGACGCTACTGGGGCCTGCTCAAGGCAATCAACAAACAACAGGATGGTCGTGATTGTGACGGACTGTATCAACTTAATTGATCAACATTCATTTTGATCTCAGGGAAGCACTCAGGAAACAGGAGAGGCAATGCACAGAAAGAAAACTAAGGAACAACAAGACTTCAGTGTAGGGCTCTCAAAAAAAAAAGTCAACTATAACAGTGTACTGCATACAATACAGCAATTCAGGGAAGTATTGGTTAAATAAACCTTCATTTGTTACATAAAGATACTATATTGGGCCCCTCCCCTTCCTTTTCCTTCCCCTCCCCTCCCCTCTCCTCCCCTCTCCTCTCCTTTCCTTCCTTCCTCATTCCTTCCCTCCCCAGTCCTTCCCTTTCTTCCTCATTCCTTCTTCCTTCCCTCCCTCCCTCCCGCCCTTCTTTCCTTCCTTCCTCCCTCCCTTCCCTCCTTTCTTTTCCTTTCCTCCCTCCTTCCTCCTCTCCCTCCTTCCTCCCCCTCCCTCCCAAAAAACAAAAAACTAACAAACAAACAAAAAGATACCGTATTGGGGGAGAGGAAGGGGTACCATAAGTACCACAGATCTGTTTCTTGTTTGTACAGAGTTCGGACAAAATAATCCCAGAAGCCCCTTCACCAACCTCCAATGACTCTCGAATCTTTCTGCACCATCGACCTCTTTCTGCTTCCTAGAGCAGCCAAGATCATTTCTTTGTACACTCAGCTCCTTGATGAAGAATGAAGCCCCAGATTCATCAAAATCATTCCAAGGTGGCGGTTACCATCAAACGTGTGCATTCTTCGGCACCATCTTTCTCTGGGAATCTTACTTCATATCTTACAAAGGGAGGGCCAAGGAGGGTGTGGATCATCTCTAGTTAGTCACCAAGAAGTTCATAGGCACAGGGAAACCGAGAGAATCTTGACGATGTGGCTGAGGCTCTTCCTCGGGGACAAGAAGGCATCCCAAGATGAGTCGTGTACACCCTGTACCTGCCGATGCTGTACACTGCCTCATCCTACAGAATTATTGCTAGATCTGCAGAGGGGCTTCTGCACGCTACCTCCCGCTACCACTCACCCACCCACCCACCCATACACACACACATACACCCTCACCCTTCATCTCTGCGACTACCTCCCAAGCCACCAAGAGATGAGGAGGTAAAGTTCATCAAGTAGCTGGAAGATCATTTTGGGGAACCCTGGGCCAGGATCCTTTAAAAGCTCATCCTTTCAGAACTGAAGGACACCATGTTGAGTGAAGCCAAAAGAAGGATAAACACAGACTGAATTTCATTTATCTTTAGAATATAGAATAACAGGATGAAGGAATGCAATGCAATCAAGGGAGGATTCCTAGACCACCCATGACCTCAGAGCATTCAGAGGACACAGAACGCAAGAAAACTGAGGGAAACAGGTAGACAGAAAGCAATGGGGGGGGGGGGGGGGACAGGGTCAAGGACCTCAGGTACTTCGGTGTTGTAGAGTATAGCTACAGATCCAACCCAGAGCCGAAAACACGAATCCAAACTACTTAAAAGTCAAACTTTAAAAGGTGCCTGCAAAGGCAATGTACAGCGTAGGGCCTTTGCCTTTCACACATCCTACCCAGGTCTGATCCTGGCATCCCACCTGGTCCTCTCTGAGCACCACCAGGAGTAATTCCTGAGCACTGAGCCAGGAGTAACCCCTGAGCATCGCAGGGTGGCCCAAGAACAAACAAAAGTGTCTGTCAAGTTAACTGGCTGAGGTGGGGATGGGTGGCTACCTGGGAACAACCGCCAAAGGGCAACAGACCCTGGTGGTGGGACGAGCGCGACAACACTGCACAAACTATCAAGAACTTCGTAAATCATGATTCTAGGGGAAAAGGGAGCTCAGACAGAGAAGGGAGCACCAAATAACGGGTGTTGGGAGGATCCGCCTAGGATGGGAGAAGCATGCTGAAAGTAGACTATAGACCAAACATGATTGCCTCTTTTGCAAACCACAACACCCAATAAGAGAGAGAGAGAACAAAGGGAATGCCCTGCCACAGAGGCAGGGGGGATGGGGAGGATGGGGGGTGGGAGGGATACTGGGACCCCTGGTGGTGGAGGATGGGCGCTGGTGGAGGGATGGGTGTTTGATAATTGTATAATTGAAATCCAAGCACCAAAATTTGTAAGTCTACAACCGTATCTCATGGTGTTTCGCTAATAAAAATTTTTTTTAAAAAATTGAAAAAAGGGGTTCATCTTCACCACCCCTCTACCCCAGAATCACCTGCACCCCGACTTAGGGTGTGTAATTCCTTCTTTTATTCCACGGGGGCTCCGAGAGGGAGGTATGAGCCGGGGGTGTGGGGGCGACTAAAACCTCATGGGAAGGGGGGCGTTTCGGTCCGCCCTTCACGCCCTACCGAGGTCACCAGTTGCCCCCCTATGAGCGGCTCTCCAGCACGGCCACAGCCCCAGAAGCACAAGGACTTAATGCAGAACCCAGCAGCTTGGAGCAGAAAAGTGAAAGGACTATGCGTTAATCCAGGCCATCATGTCTGCCCAGAAGGGAAAGGGTGTTGGTCCCTTCCGCCCTCCTCCCTCTGGAAAGAAAGATGGCGGCCACATGGGAGCCTTGTGGACAGCAGGTATGAGCCGGGGGTGTGGGGGCGACTAAAACCTCATGGGAAGGGGGGCGTTCCGGTCCGTCCTTCACGCCCTACCGAGGTTACCAGTTGCCCCCCGCGAGCGGTTCTCCAGCACGGCCACGGCCCCAGAAGCACAAGGACTTAATGCAGAACCCGGCAGCTTGGAGCAGAAAAGTGAATGGACTATGCGTTAATCCAGGCCATCAGGTCTGTCCAGAGGGGAAAGGGTGTTGCCCCAGTCGCCTTCTCCTCTCTGGAAAGAAAGATGGCGGCCGCATGGGAGCCTTGTGGACAGCAGGTATGAGCCGAGGTAGTGGGGGCGACTAAAACCTCATGGGAAGGGGGGCGTTTCGCTCCGCCCTTCACGCCCTATCGAGGCCACCAGTTGCCCCCCACTAGCGGCTCTCCAGCACGGCCACGTCTCCAGTGCACAGAAACCAATTTCTGAACTATCTGACTTTCAGTAGAAATACTTCCAGGTTCAATAAGTAAAATAGCAGAAATCCAAAACCAACATTTAATTCTTGAACCCAGCTGTAGAAAGCAAATCACGTCACAATGCTTTATCAGCATGTCTGATTTGGGGGGGGGGTAAACTCCAAATAATAGTGGTGAATCTTTTATTGAAACAATGAATCTAATCAAAACAGATAGAGTGTTAACTAGAATTCATCTGCCCCACAGGGACTGGGAGGGGTGGGGGGTGGGGTTTTATTGGGGTTCTTCATGGTAAAAAATAAGTTTTGGTAAAGGGAAATGTGTTTGATATTTGCATGACTGAGACCTAAACCTGAAAGCTTTGTAACCTTTCCCACGGTGATTCAATAAAGAAAGAAAAAAAAATTGAAAAAAGGGGTTCATCTTCACCACCCCTCCACCCCAGAATCACCTGCACCCCGACTTAGGGTGTGTAATTCCTTCTTTTATTCCACGGGGGCTCCGAGAGGGAGGGAGGGAGGGAGGAAGGGAGGAAGGGAGGAAGGGAGGAAGGGAGGGGAAGGGAAGGAGAAGGGAAGGAGAAGGGAAGGAGAAGGGAAGGGGGAAGGGAAGGAGAAGGGAAGGGGGAGGGGAGGGGAAGGGGAGGGGGAGGGGAGGGGGAGGGGAAGGGGAGGGGGAGGGGAGGGGGAGGGGAGGGGAAGGGAGGGGAGGGGAAGGGGAGGGGAGGGAAGGAGAAGGGAAGGGAAAGGGAAGGGGAAGGGAAGAAGGGAAGGGGAAGGGAAGGGAGGGGAAGGGGAAGGGGAAGGGGAAGGAAGGAGAAGGGAAGAGAAGGGAAGGGAAGAAGAGGAAGGGAAGGATGGAAGGAAGAAGGAAGGGGAGGGAGGGAGGGAGGAAGGAAGGAAGGGAGGGAGGGAGGAAGGGAGGGAGCCAGGAAGGAAGGAGGGAAGGAGGGAGGGGAAGGGGGAAGGGAGAAGGGAGAAGGGGAAAGGGAGAAAGGCGAAGGGAAGGGAAGGAGGGAGGGAAGGAAGGCGGCTCTGGTCCCCGAGCCCGCAGGAGCCCGCCCCGACATCGCCCAAACCCGGGCACATTCCCAGCAGCACCAAGGCCGCCCCCGCGCCCAGGCTGCCCGGCAGCGCCGGGTCCGTCCCAGCCATCTCCGGGCGCGGGGCCGGTGAGGCACACGCGGTGCTCGCCCTCCCCCAGGGCCCCGTCCGGCTCCCCGGGACTCGCCCAGCCCGGCCCGCGGCTCGCCAGGGCCCCCGGGTCCGCTCGGGCCGGCTCCGGACAGCGCGGGGCCAGGCCGGGCCGAGCAGCCGAGTCCGGGGTCGTCCGCGACCGGCCTGGTACCGCGGGGTACCGCGGCGGGGAGAGGGTCCGGGGGCCCAAGGGACGGCGCTTCCGCCCCCGCCGGGACGCGCTCCCCGCGACTCACACTTCCATGCCGTCCCCGCCGCGTCCGAGCCGCCGCCACGGCCACGCCCGCCTCCGCGCCGGGTGCCTGCTCCGCGCCGCGGGGCGCGCCGGGAACGCCGCGGAGGACGCCGGGAGCGCCGCGGGGGACGCCGGGAGCGCCGCGGGGGACGCCGGGAGCGCCGCGGGGGATGCCGGGAAGCCGGGGGCTCGGCTCTGCAGGGCTAGTCTGGCGTCGGGTCCCGGAGCTCTTTGTGCTCCGGCGGCTCCGTGTCCGCAGACAGGGCTTGGGGCGTGCTGTAGTCGGCCGGTGGCAACAGAGTCTTAATAAACTACGATTCCGAGTTTAATAACGATGGAATAAATGACGATTCGGGTGTTAATAACAGCCGGGTAGGTTGCTGTTATTAACCTGAGTTCCCAGGAGTGCAAGAAATTCAGTGTGTGTGTTGGGGGGGGAGGGGGCGTTTGCCTTGCACGAGGCCCACCCCGGGTTCGGTTCGCAGCATCCCATATGGTCCCACGAGCACCGCCAGGAGTAACCCCACAGCATCGCCGGGTGTGACCCAAAAAGAAAAAAAAGAAAGAAGGAAAGAAAAAGGAAGATAGATCAGTGTGTCCTATCACTGGATGCTTACTGAAATGCTGTGATGGGGGCTAGTACACTGAATGACCCCAGTATAAACCGGAAAATGTGAAGAAAAAAGCCTGCTAGGGGCTGGAGAGATAGCACAGCGGGTAGGACGGTTGCCTTGCACGCGGCCAACCTGGGTTCGATTCTCAGCATCCCATATGGTCCCCCGGGATTCTGAAGTGCAGTTCCAGGAGGAACCCCTGAGCATTGCTGGGTGTGACCTAAAAAGAAAAAAAAAGCCTGTTAATGACAGTTTAAACTACAACACCGTCTCATATGGAGCTTTTTGCAAGAAACAAAAAAGAAAGGGAAAAAGGAGGAGGGGGATGAAAGGAAAAGAAGATCTTCCGGCTGTGTTATGCTGTGCTATGCCCACATTTGTGGAATACAGGATCCAGGTCTACACACTCTGGTTGACTTTATTTTTTTCCTTATTATGCTCCCAGGGGCCCCGGGGGCTGGAGAAACTCTCACCCCAACCACCTCCAGTGAAACCCCGGAGAGAGGTCCCAGCTCTAAGGAAACTTTTTATAAGGGAAATTCCCAAACCAGTAGTTCACTTACTATCCAAATAATAGCACTGTAGCACTGTCCTCCCATTGTTCATCAATTTGCTCGAGCGGACACCAGTAACGTCTCCATTGTGAGACTTGTTAATGTTTTTGGCATATCCAATATGCCACAGGGAGCTTGCCAGGCTCTGCTGTATCGGCAAGATACTCTCGCTAGCTTGCCAGGTTCTTCAAAAGGGAGGGAGGAATCGAACCCCAGTTGGCTGCATGCAAGGCAAACGCCATACCTGCTGTGAGTTTACTTATTAGGGTGGACCTGGCAGAAGAAGTTTACTACTTTTAATTCTTATCATCCCAGATATAACACTATACTGCTTTGGTTTGGGCTGTTTTAACTTCTTTTCATGAGCGTTAGCACAATGGGTAGGGTGTTTGCCTTGCACGCGGCCGACCCAGGTTGTATTCCTCCATCACTCTCCGAGCGCCTGGAGAGCTACCAAGAGTATCCCACCCACACGGCAGAGCCTGGCAAGCTCCCTGTGGTGTATTCGATATGCCAAAAACAGTAACAACAAATCTCACAATGAAGACGTTACTGGTGCCCGCTCAAGGAAATCGATGAACCACAGGACAGTGCTACAGTGCTTTCATGCTTTTCTTAGACCATAAATCACTCATCCATTCCACAATTTGAAGTCTTTTTTTCCTCCAGGTTCTAATACCTCTTTCTTTAAAACCACATTCCTCCTCCTGGTTCTATCCCTGGCACAAATATGCTAGTCACATGCAGCCCCAGAACACCTCCCCACAGCCCACTCCCCACTTGCTCCCTAAGCAGCCCCCTATCCTCAAGACTTCTTGAGCACCACTTGGAAGGCCTCCCAAAAAATAAAAATAAAATCATGTTTCTCTGTCTAATCTATTTTATCTGTTATTATATCTCAATAACTATAGCTTAATAATAAATTCATCTCTTAAACTGATAACCCAAATAAGCCACATTTGGGCCCTAGCAGGAATGAAATAAGCTAGCAAATGACTTCACACCATATATAGAGAGGGTCTTCATCACCTATCCAGTGGGATGTTCTAGAAGACCAGTACCAAGCCGGTACGCGGATAGGGCATTTGCCTTGCATGCAGCCAACCAGAGTCCAATCCCTGGCATCCCATGTGGTCCCCCAAACACCACCAGGAGTAATTCCTGAGTGCAGAGCCAGTAGTAACCCCTGAGGATCAGTTGGGTGTGAACCCATAAAAGCAAAAAAAAAAAAATCCAAGTGGCTTTACTAATGATTCATTCAATAGTCATGATCTCAACTAACAGAAGGAGAACAGAAGCCTTGCCAGAGACATGTACATAGCAGACTTTAATGGAAAGGAGGATGCAAGGAAAGAAACAGATGTTTCAGGCAAGGCCACCAGGCCACCTTCCCTTCTGGGAAGGATTTCAGACCAACTGGTTCCATCCCAGGCAAGCACAGAAACCACAATTAAGGGAGGTTTTATCTTGGTTTGATAATATGGGCATTTCATTACAAGTAGCTCCATCTGGAACCTGTTCTCTTTTTTTTTTCCAATCAGACTCACCTTCTCTACAGAGGTTAGATATCCCTCAAATGCCACCTACATAGATAAAGGTGGCATCATGTAAGCCTGTGCACACACACACATGAACACAGTAGAGTTCTGAGCCTCTCTGTACATTTGCCTCTGGCCTCCCTGTAGAGAAATGATGCTGTTCTTTCTGAGGCATGGCCTCCCACGTGACACCAACGCTACCTGTGCTGGGGCTTCATTCTCTGACTGCTAGAGTCTGTAGGGTCAATCGAGAGGGCAATCAAAGTTGACAGACATAGCTCGCCTGCCTTTCAATAAGCAGAGGCCTTCACTCCACACTCTTAGGAGGGAACATTTCCCTGGAGCATCCTTTGTTCTCATCTCCTTGCCAGTTGCTTCAGGCTTGATTCCTGATACTCCAACTACATGGGGTTCTCTTAGTAAATTCATAAAATCTTTTTAAAAACAGAATCGTGCTTGGCACATCAGAGACATCGTACAAGGTTTAAGGCATTTGTCTTACTTGCAGATGATTTTATCTGATCCTCAGCACCATACTTCCTGAGCACTGTCAGGAGTGATCCCTGAGCACAGAACCAGAAGTAAGCCCTGAGCACACTGGGCATGACCCCAGAACAAACAACAACAACCAATTTTTTTTATTTTGCTTTTTGGATCATACCCGGCAATGCACAGGGGTTTCTCCTGGCTTGTGCCCTAAGAAATTACTTCCAGTGGTGCTCAGGGACCCATGTGGGATGCTGGGAATCGAATTCGGGTCAGCCATGTGCAAGGCAAATGCCCTACCTTCTGTGCTATTGCTCCAGCCCAAACAACAAAAATTTTTTAAAAAATAGTGCTTGACACCTATAAAGCACTACATAAGAGGGCTTATTAAAATTAACCTACAGAGGCTGGAATGATAGCACAGCAGGGAGGGTGTTTGCCTTGCACATGGCTGACCCGGGTTCAATTCCCAGCATCCTATATGGTCCCCTGAGTACTGCCAGAAGTAATTTCTGAGTGCTGAGCCAGGAGTAACCCCTGTGCATTGCCAGGTATGACCCAAAAAGAAAAAATAAATAAATAAAAATAACCTACATACTTGATGTCTTCTATTTAGCATAGATATAAAAATACAAATTCTACTTTCAGAATTCTGGTCTTGGTTCATATTCTAAAACTATCACTTGATCACTTGACATCCTGTTACTCATCAATTTGCTCGAGCTGGCGTCAGTAACATCTCCATTCATCCCTGTCACATGCTAGTATAGCCCAATGGTGTCTGCTCACTCCAGGAACACGAAGAGCCTTAAACTGATCATTCAGGGTCTTGACGAAGAAGTCTGACCATCTCGTAGGTGGGCGGCCAGGTGATCTTTTGACATCCCATGGAATCCAGTCAGTAATGGCTCTAGTCCAGCGGTCATCTCCAAGTCGCATTACATGTCCAGTCCATCTGATTTTCGATGGCTTGGCAAGCGAGACAGCATCCCTGATTCTCGATCATCAACAGAAGTTGGAACTCTGGGTTCTTTCTCTCATTTGAGTGAAGCATGATACTCCAAGCATAGCTCTTTCTATTCCTCTTTGGGAGACCTGAATAGCACTCTCATCCTGTTTTCATAGGGCCCAGGTCTCTGAGGCATATGTTAATGCAGGAAGAACAGTGGAATCAAAGAGATGTGCCCGGAGCCAGAGGTTCTTCGACCTCTTAAATATTTCTTTGATGCTCTTGAAAGTATTCCAAGCCATTCTCTTCCTCCTGTGCAACTCGGGTGCCAGATCATTTTTTTCATGTTTAGTTCTCGACCTAGGTAAACATAACTGTTGCATTCGGAGATGTTCGTTCCGTTGAGAGCAAATGGAACATCAGGAACTAGTTTGTTTCTCATAAACATTGTCTTCGTGAGATTTAGCTGTAGTCTGACCTTTCCACACTCACGGTCGATATTGGCCAGCATTTGTGCCGCTTGGCTAGTGTTTGGTGTTATTAAAACGATGTCATCAAAAGCGGAGGTGGTGTAGTTGCCAACCGTCTATCTTCTCTCCCATTCCTTCCAATTCCAGTTGTCGCATGACGTTCTCGAGGGTGGCACTGAAGAGTTTCAGTAAAATGGTATCACCCTGCCGAACCCCTCTCTTGACATGGATAATCACTTCCTTGTAGAATGGTGAGATCCCGGTAGTGAATCCATAATACAGCTAACGGAGGATTCTGATGTATTGAGTTTGAAGGCCCTGTAAGGCTAGGGCTTCAATGACCACTTCAGTCTCAACAGAATCAATGGCCTTCTTTAAATCAATGAACATTAGACAGAGCGGCATCTTGAACTCCCGAAAAACCTCAATAAGCTTGGTTACCGTGTGGATATGGTCGACCGTGCTGAATCCTTTTTGGAACGAGGCTTGCTAGCATCTAGTGTTCTGCCAATCCTATTCAGGATGACTTGAGTGAACAGCTTGTAGAAGACAAACAACAGGCAGATCGGGCAATAGTTGCCAATGTCGTGGATGTCTCCCTTCTTATACAGTAGAATAGTCCTGCTGGTTTTCCATTGGGACGGAAACTTGCATTCAGACATGTAGTGTGTGAAGAGCAGAGCCAGTGTATTGATGAGTACTGACGGCAGGTTCTTCAGGAGTTTGACCTTGTCTGACCTTGTCTGGGCCAGTTACTGTTCGCTTCTTTACGAAATGGCATGTTGGATTTCAGAAGGGAGAACATTGAGAATGACATATCCATCCTGTGGAATTTGGTATATGGGCAGGTGGACATGGCTATCGAAAAGATCTGAGTAGGAGTCATGGATAATCTTCTCCATTGCCCTTCTGAAAGATGTGATAGATCTATCAGGACGTCGGAGGGCAGTCATCTTGGTCTTGTAGTTGGTGAAGGACAGGCGGGCATTGTGAATGCTTCTGCCGCATCTGCCAACACTGCTGCTCTTCTCTCTTTGAGGTCTTCCTTGATCACTTTTCTGCACTGCTTTGTGAGCTCGAATGTTCACTTGTGGTTGCCTGAGGCTTGCACCAAGCCACATTGGCAAATGAGCTCAAGAGTTTAAGAAGACAGGCATCTTTTTGTGGCTATCTCTCTCTTGGCATTCCTCACACAATCATGGAGGTGCTGAACCAGTCGATCCTATTCCTCATCAATGTTGTCAATGACAGCATCTTCCCATGTTGCTGCAATAGTGCCAAAGAGCTCCCACTTGGTGGTCGTTCTGGAAGTTCTCTTCTTAAACTTTGCAGCCCTTTCTCCTTGCTCCATGGAGAATTTTGCATGAAGGAGACGGTGGTCCGATCCCAATTCAAATTTTGGGACAACAGTGACATCAGTCAGGCAAGACCGTCAATTGAATATGATGTGGTCAATTTCGTTGTGGAAATGTCCACCAGGAGACAGTTAAAATCTCAAGGAGGCTGATAAAATCTCAAGGCCGAACTAGGCTGCCAAAATGAAGGACAAAAATGACTGTACTTTCAATGTACGTATGCTGGCATCAGATGCGTCCATCGAGGACCTGATGGTGCAAACGTGAAAGATCAAGTATGACATCATTGGTCTGACCTAGACAAGAAGGCATCAACCACATCATGCCATTTTAGACACTGGAGAAGAACTGTTCCTCGGAACATGCGACAAAAGAGGCATCGGTGTTGTTGGTGTCCTTGTCAACACGAACTTGGCCATGAGCATTGATTCATTCGAATGTCTAACAACCTGAATTGGATGATTACACTTGAATAGCTGTGGCTCACTGCTGGCAATTTCTATCTTCATTGTCTACGCACCAATATCCAATTATGATGAAGAAGAAATTGAGAAGTTCTACATGGAGCTGGAGAAGTCCTATAAAGAAGACCACACTTTCTACAAGATCATTGTTGGTGATTTTAATGCCAAGATAGAAGATCAGCCGAAGAACTCCACATTGGGATCCATGGCCTAGAATGGAATTAACAAGGTGAGAGACTGTCTGAGTTCATCATGTAGGCCAAGACCATCCATGGTAACTCACAGTTCCAGAAGGCTGAATGTAAACGTTGGACATGGGAGTCTCCCGGTGGACGGTTCCACAACAAAATCCTAACTCTATACCACTATTAATTTTATGTCTTTGGGCAAATCACTTAATCTTAAAAACATTTAATCTAATCTTTATTGCATCTACTTCCTAAAAGGATGAGTTCCTTCCTTTCTCTCCCCAGTATAGGTTGGTGTTCGTGACTCACTTCTTATGCAATAAAGTTGGCAAATGTGACAATTTATGACAATTGAGACCAGGACTGAAAAAGCAATGGAGTTCTACCTCATGCTCTCTCTTGTGACATGGCCTACGTCACCCCAGAGAAGATCAGGTTTGTTCAAACCACTGTGCTTGAGGGGCCACTGGAGAGATCACACAGACTGCTGCAGTTCCCAGCAATTTGAGTCTTCCCAGCTCAGGCATTAAAAGTGTGACTAAAGAGCTTCAAAAGTGACCCTGACCCAGCCACTCTATGCAACTCTACGAGGAACTCTAAGCCTGAACTTCCTACTGAGCCCATTCAATGTCCAGAGTGAGCAAAGGTGTTAATAGTTATGACAACTGCTTTATTATTTTGTGTAAATTATACAAATGCTATACAACATAAAATTTATAAATTATAAAATGGAATAGTATAATTTTTAATAAGTTATCATTTTTAATGTAGCAATAGATCAGCAATAGTCACATAAAGCATTGAATAAATGAGCCTAATGATTGTTATTTTGAGTCAGCATTACTTTGAACCACCATGGCTCCATGTAATAAAACATAAACTTCCGCTTATTATTCAATATAAATCAGACATAGTACACTTGAAATTTCTTTATTACTCAATGTCCAGGGCATTAATATCATTATTCTTTTTATAACCAAGTTCTGAAGGGTTAGATCACTTGCCCAAGGCCACACCCAAGGAACCATGTGACTCCGATTGAACATCAATGCCTCTGACTTTCGGAACCCACATCGCGCTTGTCAAAGTGCACTATTCATGTGGTAACTGCCACTTGAACGGTTCAAAATGGTTCAAAATTGCCACTTAGGGACAAGGCCGGAGTCAATTCACCGAGAACTCCATTAAGAACAAACAGAATTAGAGCACAAAGATAGTCCAATAGGCTGAGCTCACACTTTGCATGCAAGAAGTCTGGGTTTCATCCCTCACATTGCACAATCACTCCAGAGCATTGCTGGGAGTGATCCCCAAGCACTGAGTTGGGCTGAAAGTAGCCACAGGTCACCAACAAAGGTGCCTCTCGAAAACCACCACCACTACTGGCAAGAACAGGACGGTATTCTCGATGTCCCCTGTGGCATTCTTTCTGATTGGCTTCTGAAAATCCAATATTCTGTATGCATACATAAATCTTAACCAAATGAAGAGAATAGTAACCACACTCCTTGAGACTACTTATTTTCTTGTTTTCACTACAAGGAATGGAAAGACGATTGCCATCTGTGGTTTAGTAATGATCCTATTAGCCATTTGTTAAGTGGATCCCTTGGGTAATTGATTTTTAATAAATTGAACTCTCGGCATTCTCCTAAGACAAACATTATTGCTACTCTGTACAGGATATGAGCTTTGTAGCCAGGGTTTAATTTTCAGCTCAGAGTCAAGGATGAAACTCTGCGGCCTTGCCCTGGATTCTGTCAGGAACTTCATCAGACTGTTCTTAGACAATCCACTTAATCATTCCCTGATTTAGTATCTCCTTAAATCCAAGGCAAATAATTGTAACATTGACTACAAGGAGTATCAGAGAGATCACTGATACATAATATGTTTCACATGAGGCCTAACCATGGTTAGAGATCTCAAGAACAACTGTCCCTGCTTTGTTTTGCTTTTTGTTCTTGCAGCACCAGGCCAGGGCTGGCTCCAACCCAGAGCCTCACATGTGCAAGGCAAGTACTCTAAGGATGAGCCACCTCCCTGGCCCCATCACTGTCATGTTCTTTATTTCCCTGGTGATATATAGAAAACACCTCAATCTTATTTATTCTTTGACTTTCCTTGAGCAGGAGACAGTTTAGAATTTTGTCACTGTCACTGTCATCCTGTTGATGGTCTAATTACTCAAGCGGGCGCCAGTAACATCATCCATTCCTCCCAGCCCTGAGATTTTAGCAGCCTCCCCTTACTCGTCTTTTCCCAACGATTGAAGGTTCTTTCAGGGTCAGGGGAATGAGACCTATTGTCGTTACTGTATTTGGCATATTGAATACGCCAGTGGGAGCTTGCCAGGCTCTCCAAGTATTGTGCAGGCAGGATACTCTCGGTAGCTTGCCGGGCCCTCCAAGAGGCATAAATGGGAAGGAAATGTCTTATAATGTGTCAGCCCGGAAAGCGGCCTGGAGCGTGGCTGTGGTTGGGCAGTGGAGGTCAGAGGAGCATCCGTGAGTTCTGGAGGGTGGCCCATGAGAAGATCATCTGGTGCCAGCAGGGTGTGGCTTATGGGTGTGATCCTTGAGTCACTGGAGACTGGGGGAAGCAGGCAGAGGATCTCTGTTCCAGGTCCCGTTGAGTCCAGAGTCCAAGGTCACAAAGTTACGCATTATCTGGGTTCCTTAGGACTTCATTCTTTCGTGAGTCTTGGCCTGAGCATCCAGAAAGCGGCCTGGAGTGTGGCGGTGAGTGGGTAGTGGAGGTCAGCTGCCAGGGCTGGGTCCCTTGGGATGGTGAGGGCTCTCACCTGCGCCACAGCCTGGTGTGGAGTCCCTAGAATTTTGTATTTAGGAAAATTCATAAGGAGACCTTCCTTTCCTTTCTCTCTTTTCTCCTGGGAGCATAGTTACTCTAAATCATCATCATCATAATGACAGCCAATTTATTTTATTTTTAAACCATTTTTTTAAAAAAACCACCATGATTTACAAAGTTGTGGGGCCAGAGCAATAGTACGGCATTTGTAGGGAGATAGTAAGGTGCTTTTCTTGCATGCGGCCGACTCAAATTTGATCTCCGGCATCCAATATGGTCCCCCAAGCACTGCCAGCAGTAATTTCTGAGTGCAGAGCCAGGAGTAACCCCTGAGCATCACTGGGTGTGACCCAAAAAGAAAAAAATATATAGTTGTTTCAAGCATTTAGTGCTCCAACACCACCAGTGTGACTTTCTATCCAATAATACTCCCCAGTTTCCCTCCCAGTCCTAATCTTTCTCCTCAGGCACATAAAAAAAAATTTACTTTATATTGCTTATTGCAACAAAACCTTAAGAAATGGTAAATAGAATGATCAGAAAATAAATCAGTAAGAGCTGATTTATAATTACTGTATGATTTTTACCTATGTAAATAAAATTAAAACCACTTAATACAATATGATAAAATGCTTTTTCTCATTTACATATATTAGTTTTCAACTCTGGAATCTAAAGTATATTACTTTAAATTTTATTTTATACTTGGGTCTCATGATAATCATGTCTCATCTGTCATTAATAAAACTTTTTAAATAAAGTACTCAATTTATGAATGTAGAAAATAAATTGGTGGTTACCAGGGGCAAGGGTTAGTAAGGGGAAAAGGAAGTTTTGTTTGCATATAGTTTCACAACAACGTAAATGTTCTTAATACCATCAAAATATACACTAAAATGATTAAGATGGGCCAGAGAAGTAACTTTTCAATAGAGCACTTGCCTTGCACATGTGAATTCCTGGATTTGATACTGGTTCTTCAAGCATAGCTAAAATAAATCTGAAACTAGCAAGAGCCAGCTGTACCCCCTCAAACAAAACAAAGATTCAGGTAGCAAATTTTATGCATTTTAAAAACCACAGACAAAAGTTAGCATTTAACAACATTTTTATGTAATAAAT
The DNA here is from genome assembly GCF_029834395.1 of Sorex fumeus. Lineage (NCBI taxonomy): Eukaryota > Metazoa > Chordata > Mammalia > Eulipotyphla > Soricidae > Sorex > Sorex fumeus. The sequence goes on from NW_026606183.1 coordinate 5,485,136, forward strand.
ATTGTTATAGAAATATGTCACTGTCCTCCCGTTGTTCATCGATTTGCTCGAGCGGGCCCAGTAAGGTCTCCATTGGAGACTTTGTTGTTACTGTGTTTGGCATATCAAATACGTCACGGGGAGTTTGCCAGGCTCTGCCATGCGGGCGAGATACTCTCGGTAGCTTGCCGGGCTCTCCGAGAGGGGCGGAGGAATCGAACTCGGGTCGGCCATGTTGGCTGCATGCAAGGCAAACGCCCTGCCGCTGTGCTATCGCTCTAGCCCATTATTATACAAAAATAGAAAACATAAAATTATTACTTTTTTGCAGAAAACATGTTCAGTAGAGAGATGAGAGATACTTTGAAAAATTTTAAAGCGTGAAAAAGATTGTAACATATAGAGATACTTCTAAGAACGACAGAAAATTTCATATGCAAAAGTTGTTAAGGAAATGCTTCAGATAGAAGGAACAAAAGTATTTAGAAATCTGCATTGTCACAAAGACCTTGAAAAATAAAAAAGACAGTTTACAACCAATCTGGTAGAAAATCTTTGCAAAGCATATATCTGGAAGAAAGACTAGTATTCTCAACACACAACAAAAAGCAAACAGCCCAATTTTATTTATCTTAAAGGTAATTTTTAAAGGAAAATATAAAACAATCCCAGAGGTTTTCTGTCCTCTTCCAGGGCAGAGAGATGACCTTGCCTGTTCCAAAGGAAATGGTTACGTGGGGAGGAGGGTGGGCCTGTCCCACACCTTGGGGGACATGGAAGGACCACACAGGCACTTGGTCAGCGGCAAGTGCAACAGTCAGACCTTTGGACTTGGTGGCCACTTGGGCTGCTGATTTTAGAAACAAGATTCCCTCTTCCCAAAAATGCCCTTCTATCTGAAGAAGCTATTGGAGAAGTTTCAGAAAGATCTATGTGTAGGGTACCTGACGGCAGCTTCTGACCTATCTTTTCTCCTAAGCATAGACTATTTTTTTTCTGGTTTTTTAAAATTTAATTAATTAATTTATTTATTGAATCACTGTGGGAACAGTTACAAAACTTTCAGGTTTAAGTCTCGGTCATGCAAATATCAAACACATTTCCCTTTACCAATACTTATTTTTCACCATGAAGAACCTCAATATATCTCCCTCCCAACCCTCCCAATGCCTGTGAGGCAGATGAATTCTAGTTAACACTCTATCTACTTTGATTAGATTCATTGTTTCGACAAAAGATGCACCATTATTATTTAGAGTTTACAGTCCCAAATCAGACATGCTGAAAAGACATTGTGAAATAATTTGTTTTCTACAGCTGGTCACAAGAATCAAATGATGTCGCGTGGTCGCAATAGCGATTTTGGATTTCTGGTATTTTACTTATTAAGCCTGGAAGTATTTCTGCTGAGAATCAGATAATTATGAGATTGGTTTCTGTGCTCTGGAGGCATGCCCATGCCGGAGAGCCGCTCACGAGGGGTAACTCGTGACCTCGGTAGGGCGTCAAGGACGAGCCGGGAACGCCCCCTTTCCCATGAGGTTTCAGTCGCCCCATCACAACCGGCTCATACCTGCTTTCCATAAAGCTCTGAAGTCAGCATAGACTATTAACATTGAGGGAAGGTCACTGATCAGGCATCAGTTGTCAGCTGCACAGAGCTCAATTTCTCTTAAGGTAACCAGAGAGAAAACTTGGGAAAATAACTTGGGGAGAGTTCTTGTTTTTTTTCTTTGTGGGTCAGACCTGGCGATGCACAGGGGTTATTCTTGGCTCTGCACTCAGGAATTACCCCTGGCGTTGCTCAGGGGACCAGATGGGATGCTGGGAATCGAACCTGGATCAGCTTCATGCAAGGCAAACACCCTACCCGCTGTGCTATTGCTCCAGCCCCAAGAGAGTTATTATCTTTCATCTTCATACCCTAACATTTCTGCTCCACTTACCTCCTCAAAGACAGAAATTAGGTTCAGCAACTCAGCCTATGACAGATCATCCAACCAAGACTGCATTCTTGGGGTGGAAGATGAAAGAAGCAAACGAGTTGCTCAGGGTGAGGCTTTTCCTCAGAAACTCCCCTAAGGAGGCTGAGGTCCTGCTAGAACCACAGGACTCACGTAACTGGTGGGCCGGGAATATGCCACACCTGTTCAGCACATCTGTTACAGGACTGGCATTCTTGGTCAGTTTGGCAGTAAGGAGAACACATTCAGGGTCCCCTCACTCATTCTGGGAACTCACCCATGGGAAGGTTCTTGGTGACTGGCTCTCTCACTCTCAAGTCAGCACTGTCAACTGGCGTGAAGGAGCGCCGCAGAATTTCATGCAGGTTGATGACTAAGAGCATTCTTCCTTGATCTTTCTCCATTCCCTCTGGGAGCAGGCATGCCTCCAGGAGTAGAAAAACTGGTATTGAAGACAATGGAGGATTTAGTAGATCATCCAGGAACAGCGCTGTCCTGCTCAGAGGGAGAGTTTGGTGGAGTGTGACTGACTAACGCTGGGCAAGAGAAAAAGCAGAAAAAGACTTGCAGAAGTTATGTTCCTCGGGCTTCTAAGGAGAACACTTGGAGAGTCGACCTGTGTGGGGACGGGGCTGTGAGCCTGGGCAGGGTCTGTTTCAGTTCTGACTCCTGAGATGCCAGCTCCCTTGGCATTTTGCATCCCGACTCTCACCCACTCCGTGAGCTAGCAGGGGGGCAGTCAGTCGTCTAGGCACTTCCCAGCCCCGTCTAGTGTTGCTGTGTTCCAAGATAAACAGGAAGTGAAATATTGGGTGATTGTTCCAGAGCCTCATTTGGGTTTTTTGATTGGCTTTTAGGGTCACACCCAGCAGTGCTCAGGGGCTGCTCCCAGCTCCAAGAGTTGCTCCTGGCAGTTTGGGGAGGATGAACCCAGGCCTCTCACAGCAACTTTGCTGAGCTTGCACTCAGCCCATGAACTACCTCTGTGGGTACCAGGGGACCTCACTTTGAATGTCTTCCAATGTGAAGAACTAAATAACCCCATTATAAAAGGGGGTTATTTATAGGGAGCTATAAATAAGGGCTGGAGTAATAGAACAGTGGGTAAGGTGTCTGCCTTGCACACAGACCAACACAGGTTCGATCCCCGGCATCAGGGGATCAGACCATATGGTACACCACCAGATGCAGTTTCTGAGTGCAGAACCAGGAGTAACCCCTGAGCATTGCTAGGTGTAGTCCCAAAATAACAACAACAACAACAACAAAACAAAAAAAATAATAAATAAAAAGGGTAAAAAACTTTTTTTAAGAAGACAAAAACAATAGCAACAAAAATTTTAATAATAGCATATAAACCTCCGATATACTTGGGGGAAAAAATAACAATAAAACTCGGAAACTCACCAAAATACCTCATCACTTCTTTGAATAACTTCAGCTAAAGATAAAAGGTAGGGGCTGGAGTGATAGTACAGTGGGTAGGGCATTTGCCTTGCACACGGCTGACCTGGGTTTGATTCCCAGCATCCTATATGGTCCCCCGAGCAACCGCCAGGAGTAATTCCTGAGTGCAGAGCCAGGAGTATCCCCCATGCATCGCTGGGTATGACCCAAAATGCAAAAATCAATCAATCAATTAATTAATTAATTAATAACAAAGGGTATTGGGGAAAGGGAAAGGTCAGTTATAGGGCTACCAGGTAACAGGAAAAGGTGTAAGTAAACAGATTTGAATTGTTGCCTTCTCTGTTGGAGGTTGAAGAAATTGGGTCTTCGGAGGTATGCTGAGGGGAAACAATTCCAGGAAGGTTTCCTTTACACATGTAAGCTTCTCTTCCAGAAGGGCAGCCTCCATGTGGCTTTCAGAGCCACTCCTAGCACAGAATAGGGACACATTGTAGGGATGACAGATTCTGTTTCAAAGGGGTAAAAAACATGGACACCTGCTTTAGAAAATATATGGATGATGTACAAACACATTTTTAAAAAGAAGCTTAGATTAGCATTAGGAATATTGAAATGAAAACAATAGAGAAACCATTGTATATCTATAAAAATGACCAAAAGTTAAAAGTTGGATCATTCTAAGTGTTGACAAGGATGTATAGAACTGATAAAAAAGTAAAATTTGGAGTATTTAGTAATTCCTACTAGCTAACATACATCTGCCAGATAATCCAGTCATTCTTCTAGGAACAAAAGCATACAGAGACTTGCAAATGTGTATTTACTATAGTAGCCTATCAAAAGGAATCCAAATGTCCATCAGTGGCTCTTTGGATAAATTGTGGTATGTCCATATAATGGAATACAGTTATCAATTTTAAAACTAATGTTTGAAACATATAATAACATGGGAAGAACATGAATAAATCTCAAAATAATTGTGCAAAGTCCAGGAAACTCTATATGACATAGTCATATATGGTATGAATTTATATAGAGACTAAGATTTAAGAAGCAGAAAAAATAGTGTTTTTCAGATGATGAATGGGGAGAGGAAGGAGAAAGGGATTATAAAGAGACCCAAGAAATGGGAATATGATGGATGAAATGGGAAGAACTGATGGTAAAGCTGTTAAGCGAATCCAGTTTTCTTGTCACAGACTCCACCTGGGAGATCATGAGAATCTCAGTGGGGTCAGATGCACCTCGGCCATCTTAAATGAGGTATATGCTGACCAGAAGCCTGGTGTGCCCAAGGCATGTGCAAATTAGTAGAGCATACTCATTTCCAGAGTGAAGTGTGATATTCCTGGTGACAGACAAGGAAGCTACTAGATTGGATGGGTGGTTTCAAATCCCACCCGCAAACAATAAAAGTAAGATCTTCCCTTTTTTAAAAAATTTATATTTATTTTTTGAATGTATTTATTTCAATCACCTTGAGACACACAGTTACAAAACTATTCATGGTTGGGTTTCAGTCTTACAATGTTCCAACACCCATCCTTCCACCAGTGAATTTTTCCCACCACCAATGTCCCCAGATTCCCTCCTGCCACCACCGTGCCCCTCTCAGCCTGCCTCTGTAGCAGGCACATCTCTCTCTCTGTCTCTGTCTCTCTGTCTCTGTCTCTGTCTCTCTCTGTCTCTCTCTCTCTCTCTCTCTCTCCGTCCCCTTCTCTCTCTCTCACACACACACACGACAAAAACACATTTGTTTATTAATTTTTTTCTACTACACCTCACATCCACAGTGATTGAGGGTTCACACATTCAATCCTTTAACCCTTGTCTCTGATTCATGTCACTTTATTTTTCTATGTATCTGTCTTCTCTTTAGTATTGATTTTCCCCCATCAACTCCCTCACCCCCCCAAAAAAAACTCTAATTTTTCTTAAATAAAAACTACTTTACTTCACCACTCATCTTCCTCCAAATTCCTTTCTATAAAACAACGAACCTAGAAAATTGAGGTGGAATTCGGAAATGACTTTTTCCATTTTCTGCAACTAGCATAACCAATCTTGCCTCTGCCTGAAAGTCATGGCTGCCTCAAAGTCTGCAGAGAAAGTGGGTTTCAGGTGAATTTTTGACATTAGCCCTTGTGAGACGCTCAAGTGACAGGATTTTAGATCTGAGCTATGCAAAATTTCAGCACACCTGATGAAAATCAGTGCTGACTCTCTAGTCCTGACTTTTCACTGACAGCGAGGTAGGAGTGAGGTAGCATTCTATTGTGGCTTCCTTTTCCAAATCTGTGGATTCCCTTTGCACTCACCACCAACAATTAATACTTTCAAAACTTGATTATAGTGTGTTTTCATAAAATGTGTCAAAACATATCAAATTGTATACACTTCAAGCACTTAAATATTCACAGTCATGGTCACGGTCCTCCCGTTATTCATCGATTTGCTCGATTGGGCCCAGTAACGTCTCCATTGTGAGACTTGTTGTTACTTTGTTTGGCATATTGAATACATCGTGGGTAGCTTGCCAGTCTTTGCTGTGCAGGTGAGATACTCTCGGTAGCTTGCAGGGCTCTCTGAGAGGGGTGGAGGAATCAAACCAGGCTCGGCCAGGCTGGCTGTGGGCAAGGCAAATGCCCTACCACTGTGCTATCGCTCCAGCCCACTTAAATATTATTATAGGCCAATTATCTCAGTAAATCTGGTATATACTTTATATATTCTTTAGAATTTTGACGGTCTGGAGCAATAGCACAGTGCAGATTAGTATCTAGTACCCATTTCTTAGTTCATTGATGATTCTTTTCTGCATTCTCTTCTCAACGATGAAGGGTAAGAGAGCTCAGTGGGTTCTCTTTTTTAAGGACTCTACTTCTATTTATGAGATTCTAGCCTCATGATTTAATCATCTACCAAAGACTACACATCCAAATATCTTTTTGCTGGGCATTAGGATTTAACATGAATTTAGGTAAAACACAAACATTCATTATATTACACAAGCCATTCTCAGTCTTATTATAAAGGAATTTTGAGCCTAAATATCCAATGCATGTCTCTCTCCTTCCATCCTTCCTTCCTTCCTTCCTTCCTTCCTTCCTTCCTTCCTTTCTTCCTTCCTCAGAAGACTAAAAGTTAATTTGTTCCGGGATGCAGAGCCGCCAGCAGATCAACTTGTACCCATGAGGCAAGTTCATCAGCAGCCTGATGGTGCCTTCAGGCTTCCTGATACACCAAAATTGCCGCTGTGCCTCTGATCAGACCCCAATAGCTCGGGACCAAGTTTCCCAAGAAATCAAACAGCCAAAACTTAGGTCTGTGGAAGTATAATATAATGATAGTAATATAACAAATGCCCACAAACCACCTCCAGCTCAGCAATACAAGCTCATTTATCTGCCTTGCTTCAGAGACCCATAAATAAATCTCAGGGGAGATCAAATGCTGTGGTTAATATAGGACTTGTGCAATCTGTACAGACTGGGGTAAATTGGATGTGGGGGCAGGTTGGCCTGTTTCCTGCCCAAGCAGGGGCCCCAGCAGCCACTTGCTTCCACAATCCAAAATCACTGCCATGCCCCTGGTCTGACTCTACCATCTCAGAATGAACCTCACCAAGATACAATCTGCTAAAAATTTGGTATGCAGGTTTTGTGACAGGAATCTCCAGGCTTTTTCAGGGTCAGGATGGGCTACCTCCCCCCGACCCACCCTCCCAGTACTTCCAGAAGCCTCGACAGTCACGTCCACACCCCAACGCTGCCACCCAGTTAAGACAACTACTCCAGTATCTTGCCGATACTGAATGCCCTGAACAAACACAGTGACTTATTTGTACCTGAATTGAAAACCATAATGCACATAATGCAGAGAGAGAGAGACAAAGAGACAGAGAGACAGAGAGAAGAAAAGTGCCTGCCACAGAGACTAGGCAGGCTAGGGTGAGAGAGATGCTGGGGGATGGTGGGAGGAAAACGAGGGACATTGGTGGTGGAAATGTATACTGGGGGAAAGATGAGTATTGGACCACTGTATGAGTAAAACCCAATCATGAATAGCTTTGTAAAAGTCTATCTCACGAATATTCAATTACTGTATCACTGTCATCCTGTTGTTCATCAATTGCCTCGAGCAGGCCCCAGTAACATCTCCTTCGTCCTAGCCCTGAGATTTTGAAAAGTGCCACATTCGAGGCTCTTTCAGGTCAGGAGAATGAGACCCATTATTGTTACTGATTTTCGGCATATTGAATATGCCACAGGGAATTTGTCAGACTCTGCTGTGTGGGCAGGATACTTTTTGGTAGCCTGCCAGGTTCTCCAGAGTAAGAACTAGATAAGATGTCCGGGATCAGGGTTTTATAGTCTCTGGGTCTTGGCCATTAATGGGATTACATGGCACCGGGGGCAGTTGGTGGGTGTAACGTCTACATACTGGAAGATGGGGGATCTGGGTGGAGGAGGCCCCAGTCCCAATCCGAGCAGGCTTGGAGATCTACGCCCCGGGTCCCGCACACCTGGGTTCCTCTGCCGGTTCCTTCATGCGTGAGGCTCATCCGAACGTGTGGAGAGTGGTCTTAAGCATGGCTGTGGCTGGAACTGGAGGTCTTCAGCTGCCGGAGCTTTGCTAGGGGTGGGGAGGGAAACTCAACCCACCCTCCTCCAAGGGGCCCCCTGTGAGGACAGCAAGGCACGGAGGCAGGAGACTCTGCGCTGTTCTCTTCCGAGAGAAGGGTTTTATAGTCTCTGGGTCTTGGCCATTGATGGGATTACACGGTGCCGGGGGCAGTTGGTGGGTGTAACACCTACATACTGGAAGATGGGGGATCTGGGTGGAGGAGGCCCCAATCCCAATCTGAGCAGGCTTGGAGATCTATGCCCCGGGTCCCACACACCTGAGTTCCTCTGCCGGTTCCTTCATGTGTGAGGCTCATCCGAACGTGTGGAGAGTGGTCTTAAGCATAGCTGTGGCTGGAACCAGAGGTCTTCCACATATTAGTGAGACACATATTAGTTGTTTTTTTAAAAATTCTCTTTTTTCAATAGGGAAAGTAGCATCTAGCTTTTGTTCAACACTGAGGCTTTGAAGTCATCTACTATATTTCATCTCAATCTCAGATATTTATCAAAAGCTAATTAGGGAAGACCTCCAGGACCAGCCACCACCATGCTGAGACCACTCTCCGCACACATGAAGGTACTGGCAGAGGGACAAAGCCACGCGGGTTCCGGGGCCGAGATCTCCAAGCCTACTCGAATTGGAGTCGAGCATCCTCCACCCAGATCCTCCAAATTCCAGTAGGCAGGGGTCACACCCACCACCTGGCCCCCTGGCGCCGTGTAATCCCATCAGCGGCCAAAACTCAGAGACTATAAAATCCAGCTCCCGGAACCGCGCGGCCGGACATCTTATCAGGACATCTTTTTATGACATCTTATCTCATTCCTACTTTGGACAAACTTGCAGGCTATCGAATGTAGCCTGCCCACAGGGCAGAGTCTGGCAAACTCCCCGTGGCGTACCAAATATGCCAAATACCAGTAACAATGATGGGTCTCATTCTCCTAAAAGAGCCTTGAATATAATCTCAGGGCTAGGATGAAAGAGACGTTACTGGGGCCTGCTCGAGGCAATCGACGAATAACAGGATGATGAATGAATGAATGAATGAATGAAATTAGGGAAGAGAGGGAAAGATAATTCAGGAGATAAGGCACATGCCTTGCATGTAGCATCAGTGGCCATGACTCTTATTTCAAGTACCAGGCAACCACATACGATCCCCTGAGCATGGCCAGGAGCTACTCCTGAGCAGAGAGTCAGGAAAAGACCTGGAACACAACACACACATACACCCCAAGTTAACAGGATTCATACTTAGTGCATAAATATAATATACTTGCACTAAATTTTAAGTTAGTTTATGGTACAGATATAGTAGAAGGGTCTGGGTTCCACCCCAGATGTCCAGGCCTCTCCTTTACCCATAAATAACACCACTGGTCCTGTTCTTGACACTGCCCTGTCCCATGCATGACTCCCTGTCTCATCTCACACAATCTACTCGCCTCCCATGAGAGCCAGGTCCTGGCCCTGCATGGTTCTCTGTCCTGTGTGTGCTCTCCTCAATCTCCAGCCAAGGCCAGAAGCATGTGGGCAAGATCCCTGTGCTCTGTCCTCCCAGGGTAACCCCAGAAGTTCTGTCATTCTGTCCCGGCTATCCTAGTCTCTGGCCACCCATATGCATGCAGATGCTGTGCACAGCACCTTATCACTCTCTGAACATCTAAACCCTGACTGGACCTGAGCTTTCCTGGCATCTGTGCCCGGCCTGTATTCTGTCCCTGTCTGGGCCTAGGAGGCCTGTCTATGTACAATCATCTGTCAGGGTATGTAGCCCCATCTGAATCTGCAGGTCTGAGAAGAGAGAGAGAGGGTCAGAGAGAGGGTGAAGAGAAAGAAGAGGAAGAGAGTAGAACAGAGGGAGCTAGGGCTGAGGACATCCTTTGGTCTGCTACCATATCTACCACATCACCCCTACCCTCCCATATCTATTCTGATTGGCTAGCTGTTCCAGGGGCAAAATTTAAAGTGACAGACTAAATTCATCTGAGCTCCACCCATCTGCTCTCCTTTGGGTCTCTGTTAACTGGTTGGGCTGAAGAAGCTGCTGGGAAGTTGTAAGGCAGGCCAGCAGCTAGAGTCCCTCTGGAGCCAGATGGGGCTGAGGCTTCAGGTTGGGGTCTGGTCATCTCTGGATCCAGACTGGCTCTGTAGGGGCTGGAGCGATAGCATAGCAGGTAGAGGTTTGTCTTGCACCAGGCTGACCCAGGTTCGATTCTCAGCATCCCAAATGGTCCCCTGAGCACTGCCAGGAGTAATTTCTGAGGCACGAGCCAGAAATACTTAAAATAGGTCTTACTTAAAAAAAATGGGCCAGGAGTAAGCCCTGGATATCATTGCGTGTGGCTCCAAACCCTAAATAAATAAATAAATAAATAAATAAATAAATAAAATCACCTATAAGGGCTTCTCCAGCTCAGCCAATCAACAGGAGATGCCTGGCTTGGCTGGCCTTCCACAGAGCCAGTCTGGGTTTTTGTTGTTGTTGTTTTGTTTTTTGGGTGACACCCGGCAAGCCCAGGAGTTACTTCTGGCTCATGTGCTCAGGAATTACTCCTGGCGGTGTTCAGGGGACCATATGGGATGCTGGGAATCGAACCCAAGCCGGCTGTGTGCAAGGCAAGCATGCTACCCACTGTACTATCACTCAGCCCCATAAAGCTTAATTTCTTAAACTGTGGCTCATGACCTCATAGGGGTCATGGAAACTCTTTCAAATATAATTCTTTATAATATATCATCAATGAAAGTTTGATTTGTATACCTATTTTCTACACCTGTATTTCTGAGGTTATCTGAGAATTTATAGGGCAGGAAAGAAGTCCTGAATGGGAAAGTTTAAGAAGCCTGTAGATTAGAGTCCACTCCAAGTGTGTGCAGGTGTCAGAGGGGACAATTACCAGGCTTGAGAAGGTAGGTAGCAGGGGGTGTTTGTGTGTTATTTTCATTTGTTGATGCTTTTCACATTCTGTCTTCCTTTCAGTTTTGGGGTCAAGTCTGCAGTGCTCAAGACGCAGTGTGGAGGATGAGATCCAGACTTTGGGCATGCAAAGTGTGCATAGACCTTTGAATTCTCCCCCTGGTCTAGGTAGGTGTTTTATTTTTATTTTATGCATTGCTTGGGGGGGCACATCAGGGCTTACTTCATTTTGGGGAGGGTTCACACCAGGCGATGCACAGGGGTTACTCCTGGCTCTGCACTCAGGAATTACTCCTGGTGGTACTCAGGGGACCATATGGGATGCTGGGAATCAAACCCGGGTTGGCCACGTGCAAGGCAAACGTCCTACCCGCTGTGCTATCGCTCCAGTCCCTTGGGCTTAGTTCTGGCAATGCTCAGGGAACTATATGTGGTGATGGGATTCAAATCTAGGTTGGCTCTGTGCAAGGCAGGTGCTATAACCCCTGTACTGTTTCTCCCAATCCCTAGGTGTGTGTTTTTACAGGGATATGGTTCCATACTCTGGGGCATGGCCTGCCTGATAGCCCAATCAGCTGCAATCAGGGAGTTTGAGCTATTCCTATGGGAAAGCTCCTCTTGGTGATTTTTCATTTGTGCAGCCTTGGTTTTGATACAAAAATAATTTCTCCCAGCAGTGCTTGGGGACCATTCCTAGCTCCTGATTCAGTACTCAGAGATCACACAGGGCTGGACACAGAACTAGGGTTCCTGAATATAAACCATTTGCTACTTTGAGCCACCTCTCTGCCCCCACCTCTTGAAGTTATTCTGCTTGCCAGGGAAGTCACATCCCCCTGGGTGCATACAGAAGCAGGGATTGGACTTATGACTATACGCCAGCAAAGCAGGTGCTCCGTGTCCTCATGCTATTCTCTGAGCTTTAGCCCTGCAACTGCTGCTTCTTGTCTTTCTCCTGTTCCCTTGTCCAATTCTCCTGCAGTGGACTCCAGACACCAGCACCAGGCCTGCCACTTGCTGCAGGCAGACCTGGAGTAATGGTCTCTTTTCTTTTCTTTTCTTTTCTTTTCTTTTCGGGGGGGGGTCACACCCAGCGATGCCCAGGGGTTACTCCTGGCTCTGCACTCAGGAATTACTCCTGGCGGTGCTCAAGGAACCATATGGGATGCTGGGAATCGAACCCCGTGTGCAAGGCAACTGCCCTACCTGTTGTACTATCGCTCCAGCCTCCAGTCTCTTTTCTGACGTGCTGAAATGCTGACAGCCAGGCTGTCCTTCCTAACCCCTAATGCTTGCATCTTCAGTTTCTTCATCTGTCAACAGAACCGTGGTGAAGATGAAATGAATCAGGTGAAGGGCTGAGCACGGAAGAGGGCACCTGGTAAGTTATCCTGGTAGGTATTTAGGTATTGTGATGTCAGCTCTGCTCTCAGACACCCGTCCAACTCCCTTTCCAATTCTTTTCTTTTTTTCCCTCTTTGGGTCATACCTGGCGATGCACAGAGGTTACTCCTGGATCATGTACTCAGAAATTACTCTGGGAGGTGCTCGGGGAACCCTATGGGATGCTGGGAATCAAACCTGGATCAGCCGCATGCAAGGCAAACACCCTACCCGCTCTATTATCGCTCCAGCCCCCAACCTCAATTCTTTTGTGAAATTGACTTCTATGTGCTACTGGATATTCAGAAATGTGACCTCTTGTTGGTAGAGTACTAATAACTTCTATACCTACAGTCCCAGGACAGATCTCGGGTCTCAGAGACTTTCTACAGCGTTCTGCCAGGGACTTTCTACAACATTCTGTTCTCTGGACCACATGACTCATGACTGGTGTTAGAAGTTTTTCAGACTAGCCAGTGGCTGCATGCAGATCAATTCTGGGGCTCTAGGGAAGAAGTTAGGAGAGGGCAGGGGCTTAAAAAGATTAAGAGAATTTGTATTACTATTATGTCTCTTATCCAAGGAGCTGGTGGCTGGGTGGAGAGAGGATCCAGAAGTTTCAACTTCAGCACTCCAGATTCAAGGAAAGGCTGATGTTTCTGGGCTCAGGTTTCTACTGGAGCCCAGAGTTAAGACCTGAATCACCAGAAGTAGGTCCAACTGACATTTAGCTAGAATGCTGATGGTTTAATGGAAATTCTGATGGGTTTACATGTCAAACAAGGAAGGAAGGCCATGCTAGGCACAGAAGAGAATATTTGGAAAAACTGATGCATCCTGGGTTTTACAAATAATAACACATCTGAGTAGGGGTTAAAAACCTTCAAGCACCAGACATTCCACTCATTGGTATCTTCTTCCCTCCTCTCTGTTCTCAACATTGCTGCCAGAGCAATGTTCTTCAAAAGAAGGGCAAAAAACAAAACAAAACAAAACAAAACAAAAAAAACAACCAATAAAATTCAATGGCTTTAAACTCTGTTGGCTCTCGCCTACTGGACCAAAGACCAAGCTTGCTCCCTTGACATTCAAAGTCCTTCACAATCTTGCCCCCACCTCCCTCTCAACCATCCCAGGGGCCCCTGAGACTCCCTGTCAAAGGAGGAAATCTGCTGATTTCCTGTTTGCAACGCAGGGCATTCACTTTCTGAACCCCCACTGGCCTTGGGCCAGGCTGCTCCTCTGCCCAGAATGTTCTCTGCCTAGAATGTTCTATGCCTCTTCTCAGATACACTCTCTCATCTTCGCAGACCCGCTCAGGGGAAGATCTCATCTTCCCTCCACTCAAGCCTCACCAGGATCCCTTCCTGCACAGAAGTTCAAGGCTGGGCACCCAGTACACAGATATCAACTCACCTTTTTATTTTTATTTTTTTGGTTAGATAATTAATTAATCACTCTTGAGAGGAGGCCTCTGTGCTTCACCACACACCTCCATCGGGCTTTTGTTGCTCTTCTTCTACTTCTTCTTTTGCTTTTTAGGCCACACCCGGCAATGCACAGGGATTACTTCTGGCTCTGCACTCAGGAATTATTCCTGGCGGTGCTCTGGGGACTATACAGATGCTGGGGCTCGAACCCAGGTCGCCGCGTGCAAGGCAAACGCCCTACTGCTGTACTATTGCTCTAGCCCCTTCGTTGCGCTTCTTGAGGCAGATACAATTCCTTTTGCTGGTTTCTTTCCTTCTCAGATTTTTTGTTCGATTTTAGGCTACACCCACGGTGCTGACGTAGGGGGAGGTGCTATTCCCGCCTCTGCTATTGGGGGTCTCCCCCCACGATCAGGGACCAATCCTAGGCCTCCCACACGGCGAAAACATGCGCTCCGTTCTTTGAGCTATTTCTCCAGCATTCGCTCAGAACTGTGTGTCATGTCTAACTTTGGACGTCATGTCTAACTCTGTCCAACTCTGGACGTCACGTCTAACTCAGCCCACAGGACGCCTGGTCTGTTGGTTGAATGACTGCGTGAGCGCGCAGGCCATTACCCAGTTCGTTGGGCCGGTCACCCTGATGGTGGTGGTGGTGGTGGGGGGGTGGTCTTCGCAACTCTTGGCCCAGCAGGGGTCCTAGAGCCCGGGATGCGGCGTGCAAGGGCGCTTACCCGGAGCGCCCCAGCTCCGACACCGCCCTCGCTGCCCCTCACCCAGTCCACGGGGCCCGGCCCCGCCTACATCCCGGATTGGGCGGCGGAGGCAACGCCCACCCGGAGGCGCCGCCCGGGATTGGTGCGGCCGCGGCCGGGAGGCGGGGCCAGGCCGGGAGCCGCTGACGCAACGGGGGCCAGAAAAGCCGGGCTGGCCGCGGGCCGCTCCGACGGCGCGAGCAGCCGAGGTGAGTGCGCGGCCTCGGGCGCGCGGGCGGGGGTCCCGGGCCGCCTTCCCGGGGCCTGCGCTCCTCCTTGCACGGGCCGCGGCGGCCCCGCCCGGAGCTCCATAGTCTGTCTTGCCTTCCAGACGCGGAGGACCTAGACTCCCGCACGCGGAGGAACCGCCCAAGATGGCATCGGAGGTAAGAGCACGGGGTGGGGGGCGCCGGTCCGCTGCGCCGCCGTCCGGGCAGTAGCCGGGCACGGCCGGCCTGCCCGTCCTCCGGCCAGCTGCCCCCGCCGGCACCCCCAGATCCGCCGGGATAGGTGCTTCCCGTTTGCTCTGCCCTTACTCTCTGCTCCCTACCCGCCCACCTCGCGCCCGGCTTCTGCGGTGGTCCCGCGGCGAGGCCCGGTGTGCCCCTGGGTGGGAAAGATTCTCATCACTTACTCAGCTCCCTTCCCATTCCATCCTTTCTCCCACCATCATCCCCCATCAGCTCCGACCCCTGCTGGGTGGCCCCCGTGTGGCCGCACTTGCACGTGACTGTGTGGACGAGGCAGGGGCCAGGGGGACTGTGCCCTGTGGCTGGCTCGTTTCCAGCCTCCACACTCCGGACGCTTACTGACCTCGGGGGGCCAAGGGGTCTCAGGGTTCATTTTCTTTCCTTGAGCCTCAGTTGGTTTGGCAAATGGGGGTCCTAATCGGCATCTGCCTCTCTGTTAATACTAAAGGATGAGGGGGCCAGAGGGATAGTACAGCGGATAGGGCGTTTGCCTTGCACACAGCCGACCTGGGTTTCTATCGCATGTGGTCCCCCAAGCACTGCCAGGAGTAATTCCTGAGTGCAGAACCAGGAGTAACCCCTGAGCATCGCCGGGTATGGCCCAAAAAGTGGGAAAAAAAAAAAAACAACTCAAGGATGAATTGCTCATTGCTGTGATCCCCCAGGTACAAGGAACTGTTTGCTTCATGCCAGTGACAGGAACCCAGGCCCTGGAAGCAGGAGGTTTGGGTTCCAACCCCTTGTAGCCTCACTGGCTGACCAGTTGCTTCCTCTCTCTGGGCCTCTTCTGGCTCATCTGAGCGAATGGAATGAGAGCCAGTCGGCCTGCTAGTTCCTGGCTGGTGGAGTAGGGCTGGGGGCAGGATCTGGACTTTGGAGTCAAATAGACTTGGTTTCTAAAGCAGCCCCGTGACCTCCCTTTGTGAAGTCAAGCCAGCAGCGCCCACCTCCCAGGACGGTGGAATGGCCGGGTGGAATGCTAACCCTTACAGGTGCTCGGGGACTGTTCTGCTAAGTGAGACTGTCTGTGACAGCACCCACACTGCCCTCTTGCGTTCGGAACTGGCTCCTGCTCGTTCAGCCCAGCCTCGACCAGTGTTTTTCGCTCTAGGATCACTCCTGGATCTTGCCTATGACACGGGATCATTTAGCCCCCAACTCTGTCCCAGCTTGGGGCAGTGACTCGCCCCACACTGGGTCTCCCTTCTCCTCTGTGCCTGCCTCACAATGAAAAACCTCCTGGGGGTCCTTTTAAGTTTACAGGAGAGTGAGATGTGACCCCACTGGTGGGTGGGCTACCTTGGAGAGACCACTGCTGACCTCTGCTTGGTCAGGTCGTGCTGGCACTAACTGGTTTGGCGCTTATTAAGTAGTTGTTATTACATCCAAGGTAGGAGTCCAGGGCCTGCTGGGGGTGGTGCCCGGCCCTGGCCGAACTCCCAGTGACTGGCTAGCGCTCACTCTTTGGGTCCAGCAGTCAGGAACGGGCCCACAGGGTGCTTTGCTGGAGAGTGAGGCCTGGCAGGGCAGCAGGTCCAGGTGCTGAAAGGCAGGGTGGACACTGCCTCTGCAGACCAGCCTGTTGGCAGCCATGGCTCTTGGGCACCGAGGGGTCAGCTGTAGCCTGGAACCAGGGGCACTGCAGCCAGACTGGAGCTCGAGCACTCCTTGGCCACCAGAAGCCCAAACCCCTCCCTGGGGAATAACCAGGATTCACTGAGTGCCCGCCACTGTGCCCCGCGTGCCCTTAGCCAGTTGACCGCTCACAACAGCTCTTAGCAAATAGATGCTGTCTTATCCCTGGTGTAGCTGTCACCCTCAGAGATGGTCAGATGCCCACAGTAGGTGGCTCACAGAGGTCCAACCATTGCAAGGAGTGGAAGAAGGCTAGTTACCCTCAGTGCCAGTGAAGTGTCATGTGTGCCTCCACCCTGCACCCTCTCCTCCCAGTCCTTGGCACTCAGGGCACTTGGACTGTTTCCCCTGCTTGTCCACCCCCCTCCCCCACCTGCCCCGGGCTCTGGCCTCTGCCCTCTTTCAAAATAGAGATTCTGTTTGATTACCATCACTGCCCCCACATCCCCCCCACCCCCACCACACACACACACAGAGTCTGGAGATGCTGTAACCCTAGTTCAGTCTGTGGCACTAAATGGTCCCCCTGAGCACTGTGCTGAAAATAATCCCAAACCCTATTAGGTATAACCCAGATTTCTTTTTTAAATTAAAAAAAATATATAGGGGCTGGAGCAATAGCACAGCAGGTAGGGTGTTTGTCTTGCACGTGGCCAACCCGGGTTTGATTCCCAGCATCCCATATGGTCCCCTGAGCACCGCCAGGAGTAATGCCTGAGTGCAGAGCCCAGTGCAACGCTGGGTGTGACCCCCCCAAAAAAAGCAAAAAATAAAAAGAAAATAATAGGGGCCAGAGAGATAGTACAGTGGTTAAGGCACTGCCTTACATGCAACTGACCCCAGTGGTCTCAAAATAGAGACCACTCCTGTGGTCTCCCAGGCCCCACCAGGAGTGACCCCTGAACACAGAGCCCAGAGGAAGCCCTGAACACCACCACGTGTGGTCCAGTTCGCCCCAGTCCCAAATTCCAAAACAGGCTTGCCTCTGCTCCTGCCCTCTGTGGGGCAGAAGAAAGGGTCATCTAGTAAACTCCTAGAAAGATAGTGACAAAAGGTGTGTTGGGGGGATAACCAACCTCTCCAAAGGTAAGAGTTGGCCCAGAGCGATGCTACAGGAGGTGAGACACTTGCCTTCCACAGCCAAATCCTGTTCAATGCCTGGCACCTCAGATGGGCCCCCCAGCACCACCGGACACTCCTGAGCCCAAACCCAGGAGTAGCCCCAAAACACCAAGTGTGGCCCAACCTCTCCCCGCTCCAAAAAGGTTCGAAGTTTGATCCTGAGACTGTGGCCTGGTATTGTGCCTCACATCTCACTGGTCAGCAGCAGGGAAGGTCCTAGAATACCGACTGTGGTCCGGGGGGGCTCCTGCACTGCCTCTATCTCCCCAGTGCATGATGGGAAGAACCGGATTTTTTTTTTGGTTTGTTTTGGGGTCATACCCCGTGATGCATGGGGCTTATTCCTGGCCCTGTGCTTAGGGATCATTCCTGGTGGGGCCATCACTCCTCACATTACTCCCGCTGGGGTTCGAATCCGGCTCATCTGCATACACAGAAAATGCCCTACCTGCTGTGCCGTCTCTCCAGCCCCAAGAACCCTAACTTTAGGGCCTCGCCCCATTCCGACGCTCAGTCCCTGAATGACTTTGGGCAAATGCATGACCCTCTCTGAGCTTCTCCTTGTCTGCCCTATCAGACTTGATAGCCCACCCCCATCCCTGCCCCACCCCTACCTCCGAGCCTTGTAAAGCTGCTCTTCTGGGGGAGGGGAGGATAAATTAATTACTCTTGCTCTCCTGGCCAGAGTGGGAAGCTATGGGGTGGCCGGTTTGTGGGTGCCGTGGACCCCATCATGGAGAGGTTCAACGCGTCCATTGCCTACGACCGAAACCTATGGGAGGTGGACGTGCAGGGCAGCAAGGCCTACAGCCGGGGCCTGGAGAAGGCAGGGCTGCTCACCAAGGCCGAGATGGACCGGATTCACCAAGGCCTCGACAAGGTACTGCCGAGGCCCCAGGCCACCCTGGGCCCCTCCCTCTGGCCCCCTCCTACCAGATCCCTGAGCACAGGCTACAGAGCTGTCCTAAGCCTGACAGTTCCCTTTGGCGTGCACAGACCCTTCCCGAGGTGCATTTGCTGCTTCTGCCTCTCTTCATCCTCCAGTGGCTTGGGGCAGTGCGGGGCTGGAGGCACTCTCTGGGGAAGAGGCGTGCAGGCTCCCTCGCAGAGCCTCCAGCATTGTCCCAGGATGCAGCGCCCATGCAGGGATGGCCAGTGGGCGGGCGGGTCCTGGAAGCTCCTGCTTGCCCCTGACCCCCATAGCCTTCTACTTCAGGTGGCTGAGGAGTGGGCCCAGGGCACCTTCAAACTCAACCCCAACGATGAGGACATCCATACAGCCAATGAGCGGCGTCTGAAGGTAAAAGCCACCACCGCCTGCCCAAAGCCAAGGGGACGCTGAGCCTGCCCTGAGCCCTTCTGAGCCTAAATCCCATTGTTCTGTTCGCTTCATCATCACCGGCGGGATGCGGGAGCAGGATGGCAGAGGCTCCCGGGGCCAGGGTCCCTGGGGAATGGAGGGTGCTAGGCGGAGTTGGGGCACAGGGCACCCCTGTCTGGGCTGACCTGACCCCTGCCTCTCCTCCATGCCAGGAGCTCATCGGCGATACCGCGGGGAAGCTGCACACTGGCCGGAGCCGGAACGACCAGGTGCTGCTTGCCCTGCCCTTGCTGTCTAACCTGGGAGGCCCCAGGGGCAGAGTTGGGGCCTAGCAGCGGTCCGGGACCCCGTCTGCTCCCTCAGCGCCACCTCCTCCCTGTAGGTGGTCACAGACCTCCGGCTGTGGATGCGTCAGGACTGCTCCAAGCTCGCCGCCCTCCTCCGGGACCTCATCAAGTGCATGGTGGACCGGGCAGAGGCGTAAGTCAGGGGGACACAGCGCAGAGACAAGCTGGGTCTCAGACCCTGAAGGCGGGGTGGGTGGGCAGTGCCCGGTGCCAGGGCATCGCATGAGTCCTGCCGGGAGCAGACAGAGCTGGTGTGTTTCTGCAGCAGCAGCCTGTGTGCGCCCAACAGTGCCTCTCTGAGCAGGCACTCTCTCCTCGAGCCCAAGGAAAGCCGACGAGTCACCCCTCAGTCTCTCCGATCCCTTGCCAAGAGGGGGTTCACCTCCTTTTCCTTGGGCCCCACTCTGCAGATGAGCAAAGGCAGAAGAACCAAAGCCTGGAGGCGGGGTGCAGGAAGTGACTGCCAATGAGTAGTTTTCTTTGGGGTGTGATAAAATGTTCTCCGGCTTTTGGTGGTTGGACATTCAGGCACAAACCTTTAGTGGGTGAATTGGGAACAAATGAATTCTACCTCAGTAAAGACAAAAACTGAGCATCCAGGGTTCAAGAGGTACTCAGGGCCCGAGTTAGATCCCTGACATTCCCTAAGCCCCGGCTCCCAGCACCGCCAGTGGTGGCACCTAAAAAAATGACCCATGGTCTGGGGCTGGAGCGATAGCACAGCGGGTAGGGCATTTGCCTTGCACGTACGTGACTGACCCGGGTTCAATTGCCAGCAACCCATATGGTCCCCTGAGTGCTGCCAGGAGTAATTCCTGAGTACAGAGCCAGGAGTAACCCCTGTGCATCGCCGGGTGTGATCCAAAAAGAAAAAAAATGACCCGTGGTCCCGGCATACTGCCTCTGCCTGCCCTGCTGACATGCCTCCCTCTATTCTGTGGTTTTAGCGAGCTGCCCCCCAACACCCCCATGCACCTCCTCCTTCTCCTGCCCCTGTGCGTGGACCCCCTCCCCTGAGGATGTGACCCCATCCTGGTCCTGGCCCAGCCCTGGCCAGTTCTTGGATTTGGCTCCCCGACATCCGGTGTCCTCCCAACCGTGTGTTGGTCCCCACGATCTCGGGCTTGGCCCCCCATAGCCTGCGCGAACCCAGAGCGCCTCCCCCGCCCCACCTTCCCCTGCAGGGAGCGGGACGTGCTCTTCCCGGGCTACACACACCTGCAGAGGGCCCAGCCCATCCGCTGGAGCCACTGGATCCTGAGGTGAGGCGGGAGCACCTGGTGGGGTGCCAGGCGGGGGCTCTGCGGGGGGCGGGGGCTGGCCGGGCCGCTGACCCTTGCACCCCCTCCCATAGCCACACCGTGGCGCTGACCCGGGACCTGGAGCGGCTGCTGCAAGTGCGGAAGCGTGTCAACGTCCTGCCCCTGGGGAGGTGAGCACTGTCTTAGGGAGCCTCCAAGGAGGAGAAGCAGGAAGGACATGGGGTTACCTGCCCAGGGTTCCTCCCGGTTGGGCACGAGATGGGGGCAACTGAGCTAGCAAGTACCCGAGCCCCCCTTCCCTTCCTCACAAAGACGGGGGTACTGGGGTCCCGCGCCTGGGCACTGAGTCCCCTGTCCCCGCAGCGGGGCCATTGCAGGCAATCCTCTGGGAGTGGACCGGGAGCTGCTCCGAACGGGTGAGGCGCCCTGCCCCCTCCTGGGGATCCCCCTCAGTCCCCACCACGTCCTGCACCTCCTGGGGCTGCAGTTCCTTCCTTTCTTACCCCTGGAGGCTGAGGTCAGAACAGGGGAGAGCTGCCATGGGGGTGGCCCCCTGCTTCCTTCTGGGGACCCCACCCTCGTCTCCTCCCTGAAAGGGGTCCCCCAGGGAGGTGCTGGGTGAGACCCCCCTCCTTGCTCTCTGGCCCAGCCCTGTCCACTCTGTCCCTGTCCAGAGCTGAATTTTGGAGCCATGACTCTGAACAGCATGGACGCCACCAGTGAGCGAGACTTTGTGGGTGAGTCCTGGGGGCAGCCCCTGCCTGCTGGCCTCGGTCCCCCCAGCCCTGTGGGGTGAGCCTGAGCGTCTTCTTCCTTGCCTCCAGCCGAGTTCCTCTTCTGGGCATCACTGTGCGGGGTTCACCTGAGCAGGGTGGCCGAGGATCTCATCCTCTACGGCACCAAGGAGTTCAGCTTCGTGCAGCTCTCCGACGCCTACAGGTAAGGCCCGCCGCCCACACCCCCCTCCAGCCCACCGACACCAACCTCTCCTCCCGCCACACCCCCCACAGCCCCTTCAGCCCACCGCCTCTGTCCCCAGCACCGGAAGCAGCCTGATGCCCCAGAAGAAAAATCCCGACAGCCTGGAGCTGATCCGGAGCAAGGCCGGGCGCATGTTTGGGCGGGTGAGCAGGGCTCGGAATGGGGTTGGGGGAGCTGAGGGCCCCGGAAACAGTCAAGAATGGCTCCAGGGAGGCTGGAGTGATAGCACAGCAGGTAGGCCTTGCATGCGGCCGACCCAGGTTCGATTCCCAGCATTCTATATGGTCCCCAGAGCACCACCAGGAGTAATTCCTGAGAACAGAGCCAGGAGGAACCCCTGAGCATCGCCAGGTGTAACCCAAAAAGCCAAAAAAGAAAAAAAAAGAATGGCTCTAGGAGCCAGCCCTGACCCCAACTCTTTCCTCAGTGTGCCGGGCTCCTGATGACACTCAAGGGACTTCCGAGCACTTACAACAAGGACTTACAGGTGTGAGGCTGGGGGGCGCCAGGTGAGGGCCCCACCTGCATGTACCTCATGAGCTCTGGCGTCTGGGAGACCCCAGAGTTGCCTCCCACCATTCTGCGCCCAAGAGCCATCTCCTCTCTGCAGGGCGAGGTGGGGGGAACACGGGGTGCGCCTAGAGGAAGGCGGGGGGAGGGGCTTCGGGGCTCTCAACCTGGCTGCCCCCCTTCCAGGAGGACAAGGAAGCCGTGTTTGAAGTGTCGGACACCATGAGCGCCGTCCTGCAGGTGGCCACTGGTGTCATCTCTTCACTGCAGGCAAGACATGCTTCTCCTTCCCAGGCCTCCTGGGGTGGGGGTGGGGGGGGTGGTCTGTGCCTGTGTCTGCCCCTGAGCAGTGAAGGGCCAAAACATAAGCCGGAAGGAAGTGGGTTAGACTTTGGGGTCCTATCAACAGTCCTGTCTTATCACGATTATGGGAAATTTCAGTACACAGTTATTGCGATAATGTATAATGAACTTGTGTACCAACCCCAGCTTGCCCACTACCTCCCCTCTTTTTGATTTTGTCGGGGAGGGGGCGCAAATCTGGTGGTACACAGGGGCTCCTCCTAGCCATGTGGGTAGGGATCTCTCCCAGTGGCACGTGGAGGACCATGCAGTGCTGGGATCTAGCCCGGCTCCTTCAGACAGAGTCTGTGCACTAGCCCTTGGAACTGTCTGCCCGGTTTGGTGTGGCGGTGGAGGCCGGAGCCATAGTATGAGCAGGGCTCTCGCTTTGCATGCGACAAAACCTGGTTTAATCACCAGCATCCCATATGGATTCCTGAGCACAGCCCAGAGCACAGTCTGATGTGCCCCTCTTTCTCCTCTCCCCCCAAAAAAACCCCAACCAACCAACCACATAAATAAATAAATGAGCAATGCAATCCTAGGCCCCTCTGCAGATTCAGTGAAGCAGAGTTTCTGGTGGTAAAGCCTTGCCGCTTGGATGTGTAGTCAATTCTGACCCTGCAAACGTAATGATTAGCCCAGTCATGCGCTCCACACTGGGAAATTCATGGAGAAACTGGCTCGAGCAGAGAGCAAAATAGGGTGAGGAAAAGCAGGTCTGGCCACGATGGGCACCTGCTGATTGGGGCATGGGACCGCGGGCCTGAGGGTCCCCGACTCACACCTGGCCTGGCTGCATCTCCCAGATCCACCGGGAGAACATGGCGAAGGCCCTTAGCCCCGACATGCTGGCCACTGACCTTGCCTACTATCTGGTCCGCAAAGGGGTAAGTGTGAGGTGGCCAGGGGGAGAGGGAGGAGGTGAGATGCCCCCCCCCCCCCCCAGCCCTGAGTGGGTTGGGGATGGTCAGGGAGGGCCTGGGACAAACAAGCTGATGTCAGTCTGGCTCTCTCCGTCGGTGTCCAGATGCCGTTCCGCCAGGCCCACGAGGCCTCTGGGAAAGCTGTGTTCATGGCTGAGACCAAGGGGGTCCCCCTCAACAAGCTGTCGCTGCAGGAACTGCAGACCATCAGGTACGGCTGCCCCCGCCCCTGCTGCTGCCTCCGCTGCTCCGGGCTGCTGGGGGCCAGGGTGTCCCAACCCTTCTGACCTGTGATCCTCCTTTGCCCCCAGCCCCCTGTTCGCAGGTGACGTGAGCCACGTGTGGGACTACGGGCACAGCGTGGAGCAGTACACGGCCCTGGGAGGCACAGCGCGCTCCAGCGTCGACTGGCAGATCGGCCAGGTGCGAGCACTGTTGCAGGCGCAGCAGATCTAGGCCTCCCCCCTGCCCACTCCCAAATAAAGTGACCCAAGAAGAGGCTGTTGCACGTTTCCTGCCCAGCCTTGTCGGCCTCAGTTGGAGGTGGGGGCGGTCCAGGGGTCTCTCAGCAGTAGGGGCCGCCAGGAAGTGGAGAACGCATGTAAAGGTGGCAAGAGTCGAGATGCGGAGGAGAAAGCGGATTTTTTTTTTCTTTTTGGGGTCACATTTGGTGATGCACAAGGGTTCCTCCTGGCTCTGCACTCAGGAATTATTCCTGGCGGTGCGCGGGGGACCATATGGGATGCTGGGAATCCAACCCGGGTCGGCCATGTGCAAGGCAAACGCCCTACCCACTGTGCTATCGCTCCAGCCCCATGAAGTGGATTTTCTCTCAGCCGGGCATTGGGCACGGGACTTCCCAGTGACCGTTAGCCTCGCATTGGAGCTCTGCTGGGGCCTGGTGCGCAGGGCAAATCCTTCCCTTCCTCCAGGGTCTCCTTAACCCACCCTCTCCAGGACCTCTGGGCACCCTGACACGGCATCCCGGGCAGAGGGCTGAACCAGAGGTCCAGGGGTACTCATGAGGGAAGGGGGTCATTTGGTGATAAAGCTAGCCACGATGCCAGGTGCCAGGTGCACTTCCTACACTGGTGGTCCAAGGTGCCTCCATTTCAAGAAACTATGAACAAACCCTGAGGCAAAAGCCTCAGGCAGCTCTGCCACAGGGTGCCTGCCCCAAGCTACAGGAAGGGGGGTGGAGGGATGTCATAATGAGTCACGGTCAGGCTGAGGCACATGAATCTCTTCTAAGCAACCTGCTCATAAGATCCTCAGAAGAATGCCTGAGATTTCCTGGGAGCTGAGCGAGGCGGGATGGAACACACTGCTCATGCTTGGGGGTCACCTCCCCTTCCTTTGTGTTCAGGGCTTGCTTCTAGCAGTATCTGGGGGTCACATG
This sequence comes from Sorex fumeus, assembly GCF_029834395.1. NCBI lineage: Eukaryota > Metazoa > Chordata > Mammalia > Eulipotyphla > Soricidae > Sorex > Sorex fumeus. Next base: position 5,509,924 of record NW_026606183.1, read on the forward strand.
ATGCAGCAGTAGGACTGGGGGAGGCCCCATACGAGGCAAGCCTCTTAACCCCTGAGCTGTCTCTCTGGCCTCTGGAATTTGCATTTTATTGATGAAAATCAGCAGCAACTTCAAGAATCTCCAGAATGAAGAACCCCCTCCTAACTGATTCCGGGAGCAATGAAAAGGCAGTAAATCAAGGAGCCCAAATTTCAGCAATGTGGACATGACAGAAATTCCAGAAAGAATAAGTCACAGATAAGAGTCTGTCTGTCTGTCTGTCTGTCTTCCTTTCCTTCTCTCTGTATTACTGATTGGAGTTCTGTGATTTGCAGCACTGTTTTTTTTTTTTTAATGTAGGAGTACTGCTATTTATTCAGCCACTGATTAGCTGATTGAATTGTGCATGCACTCCACCTTACTTTTTTTTTTTCATTTTTTATAATTTTATTTATTGAATCACCATGAGAGCAGTTACAAAGCTTTCGGGTCTAAGTCTCGGTCATACAATGAAACACCCATACCTTCACCAGTGCCCATTCTCCACCCCCAACAACCCCAATATACCCCTATCCCACACTCTCCCCCTACCTGTGGGGCAGATGATTTCCACAATACTCTCTCTCTCTACTTTGATCACATTCAGTATTTTGACACCAGACCCACCATTATTATTTGAGATTTTACCCCAACACTCAGATCTGCTGAAAAGGCAATAGTAGACAATTTGTGTTCTATTGCTGGTTATGAATAACATATGATGTTGCATGGCTGCAGTAGGGCCATGTGATTTCGAAATTCTGAAATTTTAACACTTAAATCTGGAGGGATTTCTGCCAAAAGCCACTGGGTTTCGAGATTTGCTCCTGAGTCTCTGGGATCATGGCCATTGAGCAGCTTGATCAGGAGCCAAAGAGGCCGTTGGTGTGCGATGACTTGGGGTCTCGTTGGGACCGGGAGACCAGGACCGGCTCCACCCCCATCCTGTGAGGCCCAACAAGATTCATCACTGCGGGCCCAGACCTGACTGTCCAATGGCCTCAGGAGGACATGAGCCACCAAGGGGAAGCAGGCAGAGGGACAACACCCTTTCCCCCCTGGGGTGGCCCAGCGACAGTAACCTACTGCGGGGTCTGGACGCATTTCTGCCAAAAGCGGCTGGGTTTTGAGATGTTTCTGAGTCTCTGGGATCAAGGCCGTTAAGCAGCTTGATCAGGAGCCAGAGAGGCCGTTCATGGGCGATGACTTGGGGTCTCATTGGGGTGAGGAGGACAGGCCTGGCTCCACCCCCTTCCCATGAGGCCCAACAAGTTTCGTCACTGCGGACCCAAGCCTGACTGTCCAGTGGCCTCTGGAGGATGACGGCCACCAAGCCACCAAGGGGGAGCTGGTGGAGTGACAACACCCTTTCCTCCCTGGGGTGGCCTGGCGACAGTAATGTACTGTGGGGTCCGGACGCATTTCTGCCAAAAGCCGCTGGGTTTTCGAGATTTGTTTCTGAGTCTCTGGGATCATGGCTGTCAAGCAGCTTGATCAGGAGCCAAAGAGGCCATTCGTGAGTGATGACTTAGGGTCTCGTTGGGGTGGGGAGGACAGGACCGGCTACACCTTCATCCCATGAGGCCCTGCGTGTCTCATCACTGCGGGCCCAAACCTGACTGTCCAGTGGCCTCTGGAGGATGGTGGTCACCAGGCCGCCAGGGGGAACAGGCCAAGGCACGAAACCTATTCCCACCTGGGTTGGCCCAGCACCGGTAACCTACTGCAGGGACCGGACACATTTCTGCCAATAGTCGCTGGGTTTCAAGATTTGTTTCTGAGTCTCTGGGATCATGGCCGTTAAGCAGTTCAATCAGGAACCAGAGAGGCCATGCCTCCAATTATATAGCTTAGCTGGAGGTGGTTTGTGGGTGTGTCTCCCACATACCTAACTTTTGGCCGTTTACTTTCTTGGTAAACTTTGTCCCAAGTTTTTGGGGTCTGGCCAAAGGCACAGCAGCAATTTTGGGGTATCTGGAAGTCTGAAGGCGCCATCAGGCTGCTGATGCACTCGTCTCACGGTACAGATTGATCTGCTGGCGGCACCATACCCCCTGTAGCACCATTAATGACAGTTTCTCATGCACGCAATGCCAAAACTATGCCCATTCCCAGTGTACCCACCTCCCTCCGCTCCCCACAGGACCCCCAGCACCCCTCCTTTTCCAACTTCTCCCCCCCGCCCCCAACTCAGTGCGTAGATCAGCTCCAGAGCAGTGTTTCTCAGCCTCTGATCCTGATGGTGTCATTCTCAGAAACTTGAAAATGCAGATTTTCAGCCCCCACTTCAAGTTGTTCATTCAGGTTGTGGTGTGGCCTGCCAACAATTTGTTTTCACAACTCCTGGGTGTGTCTGGCTACTCCAAATTTGAGGGGTTCACTGGAACCGCCTCACACAAAGTGACTTCAGACCAGGAATTTTAGCATCACCTGGTCTCACTCTGATTGATTCAGACTCTGCTTTTTTTTTTCTTTTTGGGTCGCACCCAACGATGCACAGGGGTTACTCCTGGCTCTGCACTCAGGAATTACTCCTGGCGGTGCTTAGGGGACCCTATGGGATGCTGGGAATCAAACCCAGGTCGGCAGCATTCAAGGCAAACACCCTACCTGCTATACTATCACTCCAGCCCCTAGACTCTGCATTTTTAACACTTCCTGGTGTTTCTTGCACTCTGAAGATCCCGGGAATGCCTAAAATCTCATCCATCAAACATGGAAGGATTACATAGTATGCATGCAGTGGTGAAGAGGTTGCTAAAACTGGCTTAGCATTTTCATCCATTAGGCACACCCCAGTTTGAGTGGACACTTTTCAAGCAGCCCTGTTAAAGATGCCCATAAAATTTCTTTTACTTTAGTCACTGTAATTTACAATACTGTCCATAAGGGGCTGGAGCGATAGCACAGCAGTTAGGGCTTTTGCCTTGCATGCAGCTGACCCAGATTCAATTCCCAGAATCCCATATGGTCCCCCAAGCACAGCCAGGAATAATTCCTGAGTGCATGAGGCAGGAGTGACCCCTATACATCACAGGTGTGACCCAAAAAGCAAAAAAAAAAAAAACAAAAAATACTGTCCATAATAAGGTTTCATACAACATTCCAACACCACACCTCCCACTAGTGTCACTTTCCCTCCCTCATTGTTTCAACATTCCGCCCACCACAACCCAACAACTTTACCCTGTAAGTTCAGTTCTGTAGACCAGTTAACAGATTCTGTTGCTTTGAGTTATTTGTTATTGCCTTTCTGTTTTATAGCCCACATACGGGTGAGATCATTCTGTATCTGTCTCTCTAACTGACTTCAGAATAATACTCTCCAGATCCATCCATAGAGCAGCAAATTGCATGCCTTCATCTTCTCTTACAGCGCAGTAGCAATTTCATTCTGTGTTTTTACCGGAGTCTCTTTAACTTGATATCAAGTACCAGATGGACACTGGGGTTGTTCCAGATTTCAGCTCAGGCGAATAGTATGGCAAGGGACATAGGAGCACATAAGCCTTTTCTGAATAGAGTTTTTGAGGTAGATGTCAAGAAGTGGAATTGTTTATTATATGAAAACTTAGCTGGGCTTTTGGGTTTTGTTTTGTTTTAAGAAATGTCCGTTTTGTTTTCCGAAAGGGTTGAGCCAGGTGATATTCCCAACAGCAATAAATGAGGGTCCCCCACACGCACACAATTAAAGCCCCTCCCTAGCTCAAACTGTCCTCCCAGTGTCTCCAACCTTTGAGCCCAGCCTCTGGGGGCCAACATGACTAGAAAGAAGGTCTCCCAACTTAGCAGATCAAGAGTTTGTGGAGCTCTTCTCCAATCTTGCCTACTGAACCACTCCCTATTTCTGCCTCTTTCTGTTCTGCCACCTACTGGCTCCATCCTTTTCTTTCTTATGTTGTTTTAGTTTGGGGATTTGGGCAGATGGGTGTTTCTCATAACTTATTCCTGGCTCTGAGCTCAGGGATCACTCCTGGCAATGTTTGGGGGGACCAAATGCGGTGCCAGATCAGTTATGTACAAAGTATGTTCCTTAACGCCTGTGCTTGTCTCTCCAGTCCCGTCTTTGTTTCATGTCTTTGGTTTTTTTGGGGGGGGTCACACCTGGCAATGCACAGGGGTTATCTCCTGGCTTTGCACTCAGGAATTACTCCTGGCGGTGCTCAGGGGACCATATGGGATGCTGGGAATCAAACCCGGGTCAGCCGCGTACAAGGCAAACGCCCTACCCACTGTGTTATCGCTCTAGCCTTTTGTATTTAGCCTCTTTGTCTGTTTACACCAAAGCTCAGTGTGACCTGGTATTGGTTTCCCAATGCTGATATAATAAATTATTGCAAACTTTGAGGCTTAAAACAAACTATCTGAAGTCAGAGATGTGAAATAGTTCTACTGGGAATATCTCAGTAAATACTTGATACTTGATATCAAGTACCAGCTGGTCTCAGCTTGCTCCAGAGGCATAGGAGAGAATCTGTCTCTTTTGCAGTTCCTCAAGGTCATGGCCATTCTTTGGTGTGTGGTACCAGACTCCATCTTCAAGATCAGCATAGCATCTCCAAGTACCAGTCCATCTCTGATCTGTCCCAGCCATCACTTCTAGATCAATCTGCCTCTGCAGAATATTAGGACCCTGTGTTTACATTGGTGCCACCTGGATCAACTCTACATTTCAAGTTCTCTGATTTTAAAAATCCTTTATGAAGTGGTATACTCACAAGTTCTGGATATTTCCTCAGCTTCCCTTTGTTATGCCACAGTATCTGGGGATCAGTATACCTAATACCACAACAGCAGTACCACCACGATCCAGATTGCAGCCTGCAAGGCAGGTATTCTACCACTGTCACATCCCTGGTAACATCTTCGTGGAATCATTGTTCAGCCTACCTCCAAAAGAGTCTTCTTCACCCCACATGCAGAACACAACCCATTATCTAGTCAACTCAAATTCATATTTTACTTAAACTTTATCACCTCAAAAATCCCGTATCTGGGCCAGAAAGATAGTGCAGGGCATAAGGCGCTTGCACGTGGCCAGCCCTGATTTCATTCCCAGCCCTGCATATGATCCCACAGGCACCGTGAGAATTGATCCCCGAGCTGCCAGGTCCAACCCCCAAAGCGAAAACAAATCACAATCCATATCTAATCGTCAGATTGGGTATCTGTGACTCTAGGATGATCAATCATGGGGCTAAATTCCTCTCTCTTGATGAAGCTGTGGAACTTAGATGACTGGTGAGAAATAAGCGTGTAGGGCCCAGCAGGCCAGTCGCATAGGGGTTTAGAGCTTTGCATGCATTGGACCCTGTTTGGTCTCTGATGTCACATGGTCCCCTGATATAACCAGGCGTCACCCTGGAGGCCTCCCAAGCACTGCCAGTGTGGTCCCAGAGGTTCCCGAGCACCACTTCCTTTGGGGAACTCTCAGTCACCAAATGGTTGGTCAAACACTGCTGGGAGTGGTGGGAAACGGGAATACATCCTAATCTCACACACACACACATACACACACACACCCAGGTAGTAAGTGATCTGTCCCAACTACTGGTTGAGGGACAACATAAAGTTATAGATTTATGGGACTGGAGCGATAGTACAGCGGTAGGGCATTTGCCTCGCATGCGGCCCACCCAGATTCGATTCCCAGCATCCCATATGGTCTCCTGAGCACCACCAGAGTAATTCCTGAGTACAAAGCCAGGAGTAACCCCTGTGCACCACCGGGTGTGACCCAAAAAAGAAAAAAAAAGTCACACTTACTCGTTTAGAAATTAAGAAAATGAAATGAAAAGAGTGACTCACGCCCCCTTAGGTTTTGAGACCTGGGATTAATCTTTATAACAATCCTGCTCTCTGCACCCGCATCCCTGCCCCGACCCCATCGTCTTCCTTTCTCTTTCTTGCAGTTTATAGCCCGTCTTTGCAGCTGAATTCTATCAGCCTATTTTCTCCCTATAAAAATTTGAAAGCACTTTAAAAGCTCTGATTAATGATTCTCCTTGCTCTGTTCCTTTTATTCCATTCCAGTAATGTCTTTGTTGATACAACACCCCCAACCACTTTGGATCCACTGTAAATGTTTCTTCTTAGGCAATTCCTCCATAGATCTTTTTTTTTTTTTTTTTTTTTTTTTTTTTTTTTTTTTTAATGTTATTTTTTTTTTTTTTATTTTTTTATTTTTTTATTTTTTTTATTTTTTTTATTTTTTATTAGTGAAACAACATGAGGTACAGTTATAGATTTACAAATTTTGTGCTTGGATCTCGGTCATACCACGATCAAATACCCATCCCTCCACCAGTGCCCATTTTCCACCACCAGGATAATATCCCTCCCCCCCATCCTCCCATCCCCCCATCCCCCCCTGCCACTGTGGCAGGGCATTCCCCCCTGTTCTCTCTCTCCTCCTGGGCGCTGTGATCAGCCAAAGAGGCATTGAGTGGCGAACATGTTCAGTCCAGTCTACTTTCAACCTGCATCTCCCCTCCTGGGAGGATCCTCCAAACACCCTCCACTTGGCGTTCCCCTCTCCATCTGAATTGTCCTTTCCCCTAGAATACCCAGCTGGCCTCTAAGTTATGGAGTAATTCTCCTGGTGTTGTGGGTATTAATCTCATATTTTATTATTTTATATCCCCCAGATGAATGCTATCTTTCTATGTCTATCCCTCTCTTTCTGACTCATTTCGCTTAGCATGATACTTTCCATATTGTACCACTTGTATGTAAAGTTCGTGATTTCATCTCTTTTAAGAGCCACATAGTACTCCATTGTGTAGATGTACCAAAGTTTCTTTAACCAGTCATCTGTTCTTGGGCACTCAGGTCTCTTCCAGTTTCTGGCTACTGTAAAGAGTGCTGCAATGAACAAACAAGTGCAGATGTCCCTTCGGCTACACGTTTTTGCCTCTCTGGGATATATTCCCAGGAGTGGTATCGCTGGGTCAAATGGGAGCTCAATTTCTAATTTTTTGAGGAACGTCCATACTGTTTTCCAGAAGGGCTGAACCAGTGGACATTCCCACCAACAGTGAAGGAGTGTCCCTTTCTCGCCACATCCGCGCCAGCAACGGTTGCTTTTGTTCTTTTGAATGTGGGCCAGTCTCTGAGGTGTGAGATGATATCTCATTGTGGTTTTGATCTGCATCTCCCTGATGATTAATGATGTAGAGCATTTTCTCATGTGCTTTTTTGCCATTCGGATTTCTTCTTTGAGAAAGTTTCTGTTCATTTCATTGCCCCATTTTTTGATGGGGTTGGATGTTTTCTTCTTGTGGAGTTCTACCAGTATTTTGTATATCCTTGATATCAACCCCTTGTCAGATGTGTATTCGGCGAATATTCTTTCCCATTCTGTAGACTGTCTTTGTACCTTGGTAACTGTTTCTTTGGAGGTACCTACAGCAAGCATCATCCTCAATGGGGAAAAACTGAGAGCCTTCCCTCTAAGATCAGGGACGAGACAAGGATGCCCACTCTCTCCACTGCTGTTCAATATAGTACTGGAAGTACTTGCAATAGCAATTAGGCAAGAAAAAGACATTAAGGGCATTCAGGTAGGAAAGGAAGAAATAAAGCTCTCACTATTCGCAGATGATATGATACTATACTTAGAGAACCCAATAACCTCCACCAAAAAACTCCTAGAAACAATAGACTTGTATAGTAAAGTTGCAGGTTATAAAATCAATACACAAAAGTCCATGGCTTTCCTATATGCAAACAGTGAGAGAGAAGAAAGCATCATGAAAAAAACAATCCCGTTCACAATTGTGCCCCAGAAAATCAAGTACCTAGGAATCAGCTTAACTAAGGAAGTAAAGGACCTGTACAAAGAAAACTACAAAACGCTACTTCAGGAAATAAAAGAGGACATGAGGAAATGGAAAGACATCCCCTGCTCATGGGTCGGAAGACTTAACATTGTCAAAATGGCAATACTACCGAAAGCACTGTACAAATTCAGTGCAATCCCTATAAGGATACCCATGACATTCTTCAAAGAAATGGAGAAAACACTCCTGAAATTTATATGGAATAATAAACCCCCACGAATAGCTAAAGCAATTCTTGGGAAAAAGAAAATGGGAGGAATCAACCTCCCGAACTTCAAACTTTACTACAAAGCGGTAATAATCAAAACAGCATGGTACTGGAACAAAGGCAGAACTGCAGACCAATGGAACAGAGTTGAATACACTGACATCACCCCCCAATCATATGATCATCTAATCTTTGATAAAGGTGCAAGAAATGTGAAGTGGAGTAAGGAAAGCCTCTTTAACAAATTGTGCTGGCATCACTGGACGGCTACATGCAAAAAAATGGGCTCAGAATTCTGCCTAACACCATGTACAAAGGTAAGATCAAAATGGATTAAAGACCTCAATATCAGACCAGAAACCATAAGATACATTGAAGACAAAGTTGGCAAAACCCTCCATAGATCTTTCTGGGATAATCAATCTCTCTCTTGACTTCTGAGTTTTAAGGGATCCATGAGTTATAGCCATATCTCTTTAAAAGCAGATTATGCTGACGGGTTTTTTTTTCATTTTTCAAAAAAATTTTTTTTTGCTTTTTTTGGGTCACACCCGACGATGCACAGGGGTTACTCCTGGCTCTGCACTCAGGAGTTACTCCTGCCGGTGCTCAGGGGACCATATGGGATGCTGGGAATCAAACCTGGGTTGGCCGCGTGCGAAGCAAACTCCCTACCCGCTGTGCTATCTCTCCAGCCCCTCATTTTTCAAAATTTTTATTTTTATAAAGTTGTTCACAATAATTGACTACATTCAATATGTTGATTACATTCAACACCAATCCCACCACCATTAGACCTTCCCACCACCATTATTTTGAATTTTCCCACCACCACCAAAGGCAGATGCTAAATAATTTATTTCATATTGCTTGTTATGAATAATCAACTGTAAATGATCCAAAGAAGTTTCCTTAGGGGGAAGTGTGTAAAAATTGTATCTCACCTTGGAGCCATTAAGTGTTGGGCCATTTTATTTAATTTATTTATTTTGACACCAGACCCACCATAATTATTTGGGATTTTACCCAGACTCTAAGCTGCTGAAAAGGCAACATTAGAGAATTTGTTTTCTGTTGCTGATTATGAATTGCATATGATGTTGCATGGCCACGATAGCAGCCATGCAATTTTGGAATTCTGAAGTTTTAATAATTAAATCTGGAGGGATTTCTGCCAAAAGCTGCTGGGTTCTGAGATTTGTTTTTGAGTCTCTGGAATCATGGTTGTTAAGCAGCTCGATCAGTAGACAGAAGGCTCATTCTTGGGCAGCGACTCAGGGTCTCGAAGGGGCAGGGGGCCAATGAGGGAATGGGTCGGTTCCACCCCCATCCATTGAGGCCCAGTGTTTCTTATCACTACAGGTCTCTACCTGGCTGTCCATAGGCCTCTGGAAGATGGCAGCGACCGAGCCACCAGGGGGAACAGACCAAGGCACTAAACCTTCCCCACCTGAGGTGGCCAGGCGCCAGAAACCTAATGTGAAGTCCAGACGCATTTCTGCCAAAAGCCAACGAGAAACTCGGGCCTCATGGGATGGGAGTGGAGCCGGCCCTTCCCCCCACTCCCACCACCCCTACGAGACCCTGAGTCGCTGCCCACGAACGAGTCCTTTGGCTACTGATCGAACTGCTTAACGGCCATGATCCCAGAGACTCAGAAACAAATCTCGGAATCCAGAGGCTTTTGGCAGTAATGCATCTAGACTTTGCATTAGGTTTCTGGTGCCGGGCCACCCCTGGTGGGAATAGGTTTCATGCCTTGGCCTGTTCCCCCTGGAGGCTCGGTTGCCACCATCTTCCAGAAGCCTATGCTGACGTTTTGATCCTTTCTAACATTAGCAAAATGTAGTACAGCCGGGGCTGGAGGGATGGCTTGAAAGCTGAGCTCAGGCTTTGCATGTGGGAGGCCTACACCACCTGACCACATGAGGCTGCCTGGCAGCAATCCCTAAACACTACCTGGTGGAGCAAAATAAAATTAAAAAGATTATCCAACATCATAGATTTTCTTTTATTTAAAAATATATTTTATTATTTCCCCCACCTCTCTCTCTTTTGTAGTTACTATTTTTGTAATTATCACTGTCCTCCCGTTGTTCATCGATTTGCTCGAGCGGGCCCAGTAACGTCTCCATTGGACACTTTGTCGTTACTGTGTTTGGCATATCGAATACGTCACGGGGAGCTTGCCAGGCTCTGCCGTGCGGGCGAGATACTCTCGGTAGCTGGTCAGGCTCTCCTAGAGGGGCGGAGGAATCGAACTTGGGTCGGCCATGTTGGCTGCATGGGAGGCAAACGCCCTACTGCTGTGCTATCGCTCTAGCCCATTTTTGTAATTATTATAGCCCGGCAAGCTACCGAGAGTATTCGATATGCCAGACACAGTAACAACAAAGTCTCCAATGGAGACGTTACTGGGCCCACTCGAGCAAATCGATGATCAACGGGAGGGCCTTTAATTATTAAAATAGAATAAAATATATTTTATTATTCCTCACCCCCAATCTATTTCGCTGGGATGACCAAGGTCACACACACTTGGTGGTACCGAGGGTCACAAATGGCACTGCCACCAGGATCATGCTCTCTTTGTGAGGGAGGGCAACAGATCAAAACTCGTAGCTCATGCCTGCAAAAGCAGATGTTTCACATCCCAGAGTCCACATTCTCTACGGCTTGCTTTGCTAAAAGTGAATTTCCATAATCTCGTCATTGACCACCATCCAGATCGCACATCCTTCTCTCACGGAAGGGAGCATAGCATGATGCTCGCCATAACCATGCCACTGGACCCCGCGCCAGGCTGTTTCGCTCAGGCACCCTGGAGGGGGGTGGGTAAGACCCTTCTCTGCCCCAAGGGACCCAGCCCCGACAGCCAAAAACTTCTAGAACCCAGCCACTGCCATGCTCACAGCCACACCCCACACACTCGGGCTGAGCCTCACCCATAGGTGAACCTATTCCTGGACTGGAATGCAGCCACACAGCAACTCATACCTCACGCCACCCATACTTCAAGAGTACCGCACCACATTTGATGGGGTTTAAAGTAGGACCGAGAACAGATGATTGGTTAAAGAAACTTTGGTACATCTACACAATGGAGTACTATGTAGCAGTTAGAAAAAAATGAAGTCACGAAATTTACATACAAGTGGTACTACATGGAAAATATTATGCTAAGCAAAATGAGTCAGAAAGAGAGGGACAGACATAGAAAGATGGCATTCATCTGGGTAACATAAAGGAACAAAATAAGAGACTAACACCAGAGAACAGCTGTGATAAATACCAGGTTGTTCACTCCATGGCTTAGAGGCCAGCCACACACTCCAGGGGTAAAGTCAGCTCAGATAGAAAAGAAACAGACCAAATAAAGGGTGCTGGAAAGATCCGCCCAGGATGGGAGATGCCTGCTGAAAGTAATCTATGGACCGAACACAATTGCCCCCCAATGTCTCTTCTGCAGACCACAGCACCCAAAAGGAAAGATAGAACAAAAGGGAATGCCCTGACACAGAGGCGGGGTGGGATGGGGGATGGGGGGTTGGGAGGGATACTGGGATTGGTGGGGGTGGAGAATGGGCACCGGTGGTGGGATGGGTACTCAATCATTGCATAACTGAAACCCAAGCACAACAACTTATAAGTCTACAACTGTACCTCATGGTGTTTCACTAATAAAAAAATAAATAAATAAAAAGAAATAAAGTAGGAGTCAATCAATCTTAGAGGGAAACATTTTTTTTATAAGAACATAAGACTCAACCTTTAACGTGTTAGTGATCTCTTGTAGAAGGGCTTAATGACCCCTGGATGAAGTACAACAATCTTCACACTCTTTCCTCTAAAGAAACTTTTTTGGTAGCATTTCCAGCGGTTTTTCATAACAAACAATACAAATAAATTATTTTAGTTCTGCTTTGGGGCACAGGTTAGTGTTCAGGATGGAAATATCTGAAATATGGTGGTGGGGTTGGTGTTTAAATATTAAATGTACTGTCACTGTCACTGTCCTCCTGTTGTTCATCGATTTGCTCGAGCGGGCCCAATAACGTCTCCATTGTGACAATTGTTACTGTGTTTGGCATATCGAATATGTCACGGGTAGCTTGCCAGGCTTTTATTATGAAGTACTTTATAAAAAAAAACACTACTGAAAAAAGAAAATGAAGCTAGCAAAAAGTAAGCACACCTAAAAAAGAGACTGAAAAGAGTAAAACATGAAAATGAGTAACAGGACCAATAGTACAGTGGGTAGGGCATTTGTCTTGCATGCAGTCATCCCGGGTTTGATTCCCAGCATCCCATATGGTCCCTCGAGCAGTGCCAGGAGTAATTCCTGAGTGCAGAGTCAGAAGTAACCCCTGAACATTGACGAGTGTTACCCAAAGAGAAAAAAAAAAAGAAAATGAAGAGTAAAAGACTACTGGTATTAAACCATAGCACCAACAAACATACAAAAAGTGATGGTGGGCAGGTGTGATATTTTAATTTCTTTTAATTTGGGGGGACTTGGAGGCACCACACCCAGCAGTGCTCAGGGTTTACTTCTGGCTCTGTATTCAGGGATTGCTTCTGGCAAGATCCCTCTTATTGGGGACCATATGGAGTGCCAGGAATCAGACCCAGGTCAACCTTGTGCAAGACAAGCATCCTACCCACTATGGGTCTGGTTCCTGGAGATTTTATTTATTTATTTGTTTGTTTATTTTATTAGTGAAACACCATGAGGTACAGTTGTAGACTTATAAATTTTTGTGCTTGGGTTTTAGTTATACAATGATCAAGTACCTATCCCTCCTGGAGATTTTAAAGGACTGAACACATGCTCCTGAGCCCCTCCAGTTCCTCCTCCCACTCCATCACCCCCAAAAGTGGTATAACATTGGAATAATAAACCGGGCTTATGTACTGGTTTCTACAGAATTGATTTGACAAATAAGGATAAGAAGAAAATATCTAAACTGGAAGGGAGTTCACAGACTGGCAGTTCTTCTGGGACATGGTTCCAATCTCTGTATAATTGATGTTAATAGAAATGGACAAATGAGTCCACTGGCCCCATCACAACTGACACCACTCTTCACGGTGTGCTAGCAGACAAGCACTGCAGGCCTCTGAGCCTCTGAGCCACACTACAGCCCTCCCAGAGGATGAGATTTCAAAGGGTTCCCTAGAAAGCACTGAGTTAAAGTTCCTTTAAGTAAAAATTAATGTCAAAGAACAGAAAAAAACTCTATTTGGGATCAGAGAGATAGTACAATGAGTAAAGTGTTTGCCTTGCATGCACCTAACCCAGGTCAAAATCCCTGCAGCACCATGCATGGTCTCTGGATGTCCACTATGAGTGACCCCTGAGCAGAGAACCAGGGGTAAGCCCTAACACATCAATTATGGTGAAAAAATAAAAATAAAAACAACTCGACACTCTGAATCAGCTTAACAAAAGAGGTGAAGGACGTATGCAAAGAAAGATACAAAACATTATTTCATGAAATGAAAGAGGATACAGGAAATGGAAACACATTCTCTACTCATGAATTGGGAGGATTAACATTGACAAAATGGCAATACTCCCCAAAGCAATATACAGAAGCAGTTCCTATAAGGATGACATTTTTCAAAGAAACAGACCAAACACTGCTGAAATTCATATGGAACAATAAATCCCCATGAATAGCTAAGCAATCCTTGGAAAAAAAGAAGATGGGAGGCATCACCTTTCCAACTTCCAACTGTACTACAAAGCAGTAGTAATTAAAACAGCATGACATTAGAAAAAGATGGATCCACAGATCAATAGAATAGAATTGAATATCCTGACACAGATCCTCAAATATAGGATCACTTAATCTTTGATGCAGAAGCAAGAAATATGAAGTGAAGCAAGAAAAGCCTCTTCAACAAGTGGTTATTGGAAAGCTCGGTGGCTATGTGCAAAAAAAGGAAAAAGAAAAAAAGAACTCATTTCTAATACCAGGCACAAAAGTCAGATCAAAATGGACTAAAGAACTCAATATTAGACCTGAATCCACAAGGCATATGGAGGAAAATGTAGGCAGAACCTTCCATGACACTCACTGAAGCTAAAGGCATCTTCAAAGATGACCACTGACCAAGCAAGTGGAAGCGAAGATAAACAAATGGGACTACATTAAATTAAGAAGTTTCTGCATCTCAAAAGAAACAGTAACCAATCTTAGGGGGATATATATTTACACACACACACACACACACACACACACACACACACATATAGGCACACAAGGCTCAACCTTTAACATGTTACAAATCTCTTATAGACGGGCTTAATGACTTCTGGGTGAAGTACAACAATCTTCAGGCATTTTCCTCTAAGAAACCTTTTTGCCCCATTTTTAGCGGATTATTCATGACAAACTATGCAAAATAAATTATTTCGCTTCTGCTTTGGGGGCAGGGTTTGGGTTTGAGATGGAAATATGATGGTGCGAAAGTGTAATGGTGGTGAGATTGGTGTTTGAATATTAAAAGTAATCAAATATTGTGAACGACTTTATAAAAATAAAATAAAATAAAGCAATAGTAACCAAGACACAAAGACAGCCTATAGAATGGAAAAAATATCTGATAATATATATCTGATAAATATCTGATGAAGGGTTTAATATCAAAGATATAAGGCATTGGCAGAAATTTCACTGTCACTGTCTTCCCGTTGTTCATCGATTTGCTCGAGCGGGCCCGGGCAGGAGGGAAACTGGGGACATTGGTGGTGGGAATTGTATACTGGTGAAGAGATGAGTGTTTAGAACATTATATGACTGAAACCCAATCATGAACAACTTTGGAACTGTATCTTACTGTGATTCAATAGAAATAAATAAATAAATATCCAACCCCAGCAAAAAGTGGGGAGAAGGAATGAATAGAAATTTCCTCAAAGAAGAAATACAAATGGCCAAAAGGCATGTGGAAAAATGCTCTACATCACAAATTATCAGGGAAGTAAAATCAAAACAACAATGAGATACCACAGAAACTGGGCACACATCAAAAAGAACAAGAACAGAACTAGTGCTGGCACCGATGTGGAGAGAAAGGGACTTCCATTCATTGTTGGTGGGAATGCCAACTGCTTAAGCCTTTCTTGAAAACAATATGTACTTCCTCAAAAATACCTAGAAACTGAGCTCCCATTTGACTTAGCAAAACCACATCTGGGTATATGCCCTGGGGGCCCCAAAACACAGCACAAACACCATCTGCACTTCTCTTTTTAAAATGTTATTGAATCACCATGAGATACACAGATACAAAGCTGCTCATAGTCGGGTTTCAGTCATACAATATTCCAACACCCATTCCTCCACCAGTGCACCTGTCCCACCATCAATGTCCCCCCGCAGCCTGTCTCTCTGGCAGTATGGCAGGCACTTTCCTCTCTCTCTGTCTGTGTCTCTGTCTCTGTCTCTCTGTATCTCTGTCTCTCTGTCTCTCTGTCTCTCTCTCTTCTATACCCCACCTGCACTTCTGTGTTCATTGCAGCACTATTCACATATTCACAATGACCAGAATCTGGAAACGCCCAAGAACACTTGATCACTTGACTTCCTGTTAATCGTCGATTTGCTCGAGCGGGCACCAGTAACGTCTCCATTTGTCCCTGTTGCGTGCTAGTGTAGCCCAATGGCCCAAGAACAAATGACTGGATAAACTATGGTGCATCTACACAATGGAATACTACACAGCCATTAGGAAAAATGAAGTCATGAAATTTGCTTATAACTAGATAGACATAGAGAGTATCATGCTGAATGAAATGAGTCAGAAGAAGAGGGACATACATAGAATGATTGCACTCATCTGTGGGTTACAAAAAACAGCATAGTATAAAATTAATAGCCAAGGATAGAAGAAACATGCATGGGCCAAGAGGACTAGTCATGGTTGGAAGTTTGCCACAGTGTGTGGGGGTGGTTGGGGGGGGTGAAGTGTGGGGGAAGACAGAGGGCAGTTAGGACAGAAAAGGGACCATTATGACAATAGTACTGTAGCACTGTCCTCCCGTTGTTCATCGATTTGTTCAAGCAGGCACCAGTAACATCTCACAACAAATTGTGAGACTTGTTGTTACTGTGTTTGGCATATCAAATACGTCACAGGGAGCTTGCCAAGCTTTGCTGTGCGGATGAGATACTCTTGGTAACTCGTCAGGCTCTCCGAGAGGGGTGGAGAAATCAAACCCGGGTTGACCATGTCGGTGGCGTGCAAATGCCTTACCCATGGTGCTATAGTGTAAATACTTACTTAAAAAGGAAAATTAAAATAATGACAATATTATAACAATAATAGTTAGAAATTATCATTCTGGGCAAGAAAGTAGATAAAGGAATATACATGATAACCTTTTAGTACATGTACTGCAAACCATAATGCCCAAAAGGGGGAGGGGGGAGAGAGAGAGAGAGAGAGAGAGAGAGAATACAAGTGTCTGCCACAGAGGCGAGCGGGGACAAGGAAGGTAACTTGGGACATTGGTGTTGTAAGACATTGCTTCTTACAGAGATTTAGTAAAAAAAAAATTACTTTTTAAAAAGATAGTTATGTATGCTAAGTCAGATCTTTTGAGACAAAAAACAACCAGAATTTTTTATTCTATTTGACATCTTCAATATGTATTGTTTTGTAATTTTGTATAGCCAGAAGTATTGTAAAACACATGTTTATTTTCTTCTACCCAGCAATTAATGTATAAGGATCACAGAAAAGGGGAATAATAGTGATAGCTGATTCCTCTTAGTGATTACTATTACTGGTGGTGGGTTTGATGCAGTTAACGAGGAGTTGAAATCCCTGCTTTTTTTTTTCTTTTTGGGTCACACTCGGCAATACACAGGGGCTACTCCTTGCTCTGCGCTTAGGAATTACTCCTGGTGGTGCTCAGGGGACCATATGGGATGCCAGAGATCGAACCTGGGTCAGTCACATGCATGGCAAATGCCCTCCCTGCTGTGCTATCGCTCCAGCCCCGAAATCCCTGCCTTCTGTTGAATGAAAAATTGCAAGCGGGCCCCTAGGAGGAGGGGGATTTTTGAAAGCTCCTGACTATGTCTTCCTCGATTTCAAGGAGGAGAGATTTTAGAAAGTTCCATAAGTGGACTCCCTGATTTTCTGGAGATATGCATTCCCCTGTGGACATCCATTGTGTTGAAGTCTCCGAGTCTGTCATGACACTAGTTGTTGAATTATCATCATCTTCTTGCTCTGATTCAGATATTTCAGTTTCTTAGTACTTTGTAGTTAGTGTGCTTTTGTATTAGTAAGAGGATTCATTTAGCGTACCACTTCTAAGTTAGAATGGGTAGCCAGCTCAATGCCCTAGGGGTGCATAAAAGGTGAAGATGATGATAATGATGAGAATCTAGGATTATGTCTGCACTACGGTGCTCATGCCATGTACCACAATGGGCCAGCTCCTGGAGGGAGGCATGTCAGTCTCCCCACAGCCAGTGGGAGCAGCACTGCTGCATTGCAGGTATCAACAACTGGATCGTAGTCAGAAGCAGGATTCCAGTGTCAATGTGATTCTGATTGATGAGATTCTAGAGCATCTCACTCTGTTTCTACTGTATGTCTATTAGAGAAAGAGGCTCAGCATCCAGCCTGGTTGATCAGGATCAGTACCGAAGCTTAGCCAATTTCTTGTACACCATTCCAGAAAGGAATCTCAAACAAGTCCTAGGAACAGGATAGGGTTGGACACCTGAGCCTTTGTAGCCATAAGATCCTCCTCCAGCCCACTCTCAGAGAAAACCCTCCCCTGCACCCAACTACACCCCTTGTGGAGCACAAGCAGTCAAGTGCCCATTATCACACCTTTTTCACCTCTGATCTGAGGTGATACTATGTCAGATCTTACTTTGGTAAATCAAACTCAGTAGACTTTGCATTAATAATGTCTATAAAGGTTCCAAAGGCAGAAAAGCACAGTCATAGCTGGAGTAGGTGGCAATAGTGTAAATTCTAATTATTGTTCCTTCCTGAATGAAAGAAGCAGCATTCCCAGAAGTGAAATGTGCTGATTCCAAAATCTAAAGACGCTTGTCCAGAGTTCTGCCTTTTCCTTCATAGAAGAAAGTGTAATAAAGTTAGAGAGAAAATTGGGCATGACCCGTTAGATTGTTACTCTGGGGATTTCAGTGTTCTAGGATCTTCCGGAAGTTTTTGTGGAATTTATTTCTCACCTTCTGCCTTGCATACATCTTTCTTGGGAATCTGTCATACTTGCCACTTCTCACTCAGCTTACACAATTAGCATGTTATCATTAATGTAGCAGAAGAGAATTGTGTCCTGTGATGCATGAAGGTCTCTGTAGACTGTATTATGACAGTAGATAGTAGAGTTTGCATAGGCTTAGCAACCCACAGTAAATGTATACATTTGCCTTTTTTTTTTTTAGCTTTTTGGGTCATACCCGGCAATGCACAGGAGTTATTCCTGGCTTTGCACTCAGGAATTACCCCTGGCGGTGCTCAGGGGACCTTAAGGGATGCTGGGAATCGAACCCGGGTCGGCCGTGTGCAAGGCAAACGCCCTACCCACTGTGCTATCACTCCAGCCCCTACATTTGCCTTTCTCATGTAATTATGACCTGATTTTTATCCTGTTGGTGGGGAGTGAAGATAATACATTTTACCCACCAGTGGCCACATACCAACTACCACAGACTCTGATGATCCATTCCAGGAACGGTGAAGCTTCTGAACTTCAGCTCCCTGGTCGTGTCAAGTTGGACCCGAAGATCCCTGTTCGTTCACACTAAATTTCTGCCAGCAAGGTGGCTGGCTGCCCATAGCATCAAGTGCTGTTGTTGTTCAGGTATCTTAATCAGCTTTGGAGACCGCATGGGCGACACCGCCATCTCCATGAGTCCCATTCCATCCTTAGGCACCACTCTTTTTGAGAGAAAATATTTAAAGGAAACTTAGAGTCATTCACATGGAAATTTTACGAGCCCATTTGCCATAAAACCCATTGGACCCCTGTTCAGAGCACTGAGAGCTGCTGCAGATCTGCCAGCTCTCCTGTTTGTCGTCACACCACCACCATCTACTCCCTTCCCCCCAACCCTTGATGATGATGGTCAACATCATCCTTAATGGTGAAAAAGCAAAAGAATTCCCTCTGAGATCAGGTGCAAAGTAAGGATGTCCACTCTCCCCTCTTCTATTCAACACAGAATTAGAAGTCCTGGGGCTGGAGCAATAGCACAGTGGGTAGGGCATTTACCTTGCACGCGGCCAACTGGGGTTTGATTCCCAGCATCCTATATGGTCCCTCGAGCACTGCCAGGAGTAATTCCTGAGTGCATAAGCCATGAGTAACCCCTGTGCATCGCTGGGTGTGACCCAAAAAAAGCCAAAAAAGAAAAAAAAAAGAATTAGAAGTAGATTAGGCAAGAAAAACAAATCAAAGAGATCAAAGTTGGAAAAGAAAAATGCAAATTATCACTATTTTCAGATGACATGATGTTATACATAAAAGATCCTAAGAGTTCACAAAAAAAGGTCCCTAGAAACAATAAACTAATACAGCAAAGAAGACTGGCTACAAAGTCAGTAAGTAAAAACCAGTCATATCCGTATATACAAAGAATAAATCAGGGGAAGAAGTGATCAAGGAGTCTATCCCATTTAAAATAGTATCCCAAAACATCAAGTATCTAGGAATCAGCTTAACAAACGATGTGAGAGATCTATACCATGATAGCTTTAAATTACTTAAGATATAAACCCTTAGGAAACTGAGAAGTATCCCATATTCCTGGATGGAAAGAATCGGTATTATTAAAATGGCTATCCCAAGCTATGACTATCCTAAGGTTTAATGCAATCCCCATCCAAATTAAGACAACAATTTTCCAGGACCTAGAAAAGTAAATAATAAAGTTTGTATGGAATCTGAAAAGACCAAAAATAGCCAAAGTCATACTGTCTGTCTGTCTGTCCTCCCGTTGTTCATCAGTTTGCTCGAGCAGGCCCAGTAACATCTCCATTGTAAGACTTCTTGTTACTGTGTTTGGCATATTGAATACTCTCGGTAGCTTGCCAGGCTCTCCGAGAGGGTGGAGGAAAGTCATACTGAAAAATAAGAATTCAGGAGGTATTTCATTACCAAATTTGAAACTGTATTAAAAAGCTATAGTGATTAAAACTGCATGGTACTGGAATATAGATAGATCCTATAATCAATGCATCAGAATTGAATACCAAATGACAAAACCCCATTATATGGGCAGTTAATTTTTGATAAATAAGTTGAAAATATGAAATGGAGTAGAGATAGCCTCTTTTAAAAACGGTGCTGGGGAAATGGATAACTACATATAAGAAAATAAAACTGGATCCATCATAAAAAGTCAATACAAAATCGATCAAAGACCTTGAGATCTGACCAGAAACTATAAAGTACATTGAGAAAAACATAGGCTTTAAGATTTGGAATTCATGGAATTCATGCCCAATTTAATCAGCATAATCAATGGCTGAATAAATAGCAGTACTCCTACATTATTAAAAATAAATAAATAAATAAAAGAGTTGGACCTCAAAGTGCCTCCAATGATCTGATATCACAGGCAAGGGCAACACAAACAAAAATGAAAAAATGGAACTATATAAAGTTAAAGGACTTCTGCATGGCAAAAGAAACACTGGCTAAAACTGAAAGACTGAATGGGAAAAATATTTGCATTCAACATTCAACATTCATCAGATAAAGGTTTGGTATCCAGGATATATAACGTACTTACGAAGATCAACAACTGAAAAAATAAATTACCCAGGATATATAAAGTACTTACAAAGATCAACAACCAAAAAAAAAATCCTATAAAAAAATGGGGAGAGGAAATGAAAAGGCACTTCTCAGAGGAAGGCAGGCAGATGGCTAGTAGCCACATGAAAAAGTGCTGAGCACTCAGTTTTAATGCCATTCCTGCTTTTCCTCTTTCTTACTCTGCAGTCTTCATTTTTATCTTTCAGGAAAAAAAAAACGCTGAGCATCATTTATCATCAAGATAATCCAAATCAAGATGACAATAAGATAATATTCTCACACCAGTGAGAATGGAGCAAACCAAAAATAGTTAGGAACAACCTGTGTTGGCGGGGATGTGGTGAAAAGGAAACTCTCATTCAATGCTGTTGGGAATGTTGTCTGGACAACCCCTGTGGAAAGCAGTATGGAGAGTTCTCGGTAAACTTAGAATTGAACTGCCAAAAAATGTAAGGTGGAGTTCATGCAAAATTCAATCAGCCTAATCAATGGCTGAATAAATGGCAGTACTCCTACATAAAAAAAAAAAAAATTGAACTGCCATATGACCCAGCAATTCCACTTTTAGGCATCTATCTCCAGGTTTAGTACCTCCATGATTGGGCAAAGAACCAAGATAGCCACAAAAAGAGAGATAGCCACAAAAAGATGCCTGTCTTCGAAAACTCTCGAGCTCATTTGCCAATGTGGCTTGGTGTAAGCCTCAGGCAACCTCAAGAAAATGTCCAAGCTCGCAAAGCAGTGCAGAGAAGCTATAAAGGAGGCAAAGAGAGAAGAGCAGCAGTCTGGCAGATGCGGCAGAAGCTGGGAAAAGCATTCACAACGCCTGCCTGTCCTTGACCAACTACATACCACGATGACTGCCCTCCGACGTCCTGATGGATCTATCACATCTGTCAGAAGGGCAATGGAGAAGATTATCCATGACATCTACTCGAATTTCTTCAATAGTCATGTCCACCTGGCCACATACCAAATTCCACAGAATGGATATGTCGTTCCCAACGTTCTCCCTTCTGAAATCTGACACGTCATTTGTCAGTAAAGAAGTGAACAGCACCCGGCCCAGACAAGGTCAGATC
Organism: Sorex fumeus; assembly: GCF_029834395.1. NCBI lineage: Eukaryota > Metazoa > Chordata > Mammalia > Eulipotyphla > Soricidae > Sorex > Sorex fumeus. The sequence continues at coordinate 5,531,896 of NW_026606183.1, forward strand.
TGAACACCTGAAGAACCTGCCATCAGTACTCATCAATACACTGGCTCAGCTCTTCACATTCACATACCTGTTTGAATGCAAGGTTCTGTCCCAATGGAAAATCAGCAGGACCGTACTACTGTTCAAGAAGGGAGACATCCATGACATTGGCAACTATTGCCCCATCTGCCTATTGTCTGTCATCTACAAGTTGTTCACTCGAGTCATCCTAAATAGGATTGGCAGAACACTAGATGAAGGACAACCATGCGAGCAAGCCGGGTTCCGCAAAGGATTCAGCACCATCGACCATATCCACACGATAACCAAGCTCATTGAGGTTTCTTGGGAGTTCAAGATGCTGCTCTGTCTAACATTCATTGATTTAAAGAAGGCCTTTGATTCTATTGAGACTGAAGCAGTCATTGAGGCCCTAGCCAAACAGGGCGTTCAGTGTCAATACATCAGGATCCTCTGTGAGCTGTATTGCGGGTTCACTACCAGGATCTCACCATTCTATGGGGAGGTGATCATTGATGTCAAGATAGGGGTTCGGCAGGGTGATACCATTTCACCGAAACTCTTCAGGGCCACCCTCAAGAACATCATGCGATGACTGGAATGGTAAGGAATGGGAGAGAAGATAGATGGTCGGCAACTACACCACCTCCTCTTTGCTGATGACATCATTCTTATAACATCAAACATCAGCCGAGCGGCACAAATGCTGGCCGACTTCAACCGTGAGTGTGGAAAGGTCGGACTACAGCTGAATCTCACAAAGACAATGTTTATGAGAAACAGTCTCGTTCCTGATGTTCCATTCATTCTCAACGGGATGAACATCTCTGAATGCAACAGTTATATGTACCTAGGTCGAGAAGTCAACATGACGAATGACCTGGCACCTGAGTTGTGCTGGAGGAAGAGAGCAGCTTGAAATGCCTTCAAGAGCATTGAAGAAATAGCTAAGAGGACAAAGAACCTCCGGCTTCGGGCACATCTCTTCGATTCCACTGTTCTTCCTGTATTAACATACGCCTCAGAGACCTGGGCCCTATGAAAACAGGATGAGAACACTATTCGGGTCTCCCAAAGAGGAATCAAAAGAGCTATACTTGGAGTATCACACTTCACTCAAGTGAGAGAAAGAATCTGGAGTTCCGACCTCCGTTGACGGTCAAGAATCAGGAATGCTGTCTCGTTTGCCAAGGCGTCGAAAATCAGATGGGCTGAACAGTAATGAGATTTGGGGATGACTGCTGGACTAGAGCCATTACCAGCTGGATTCCACAGGACATCAAAAGATTGCGTGGCTGCCCACCTACGAGATGGTCAGACTTCTTCGTCAAGACCCTGAATGATTGGTTTGAGGATCTTCATGTTCTTAGAATGAGCAGACGCTATTGAGCTACATTAGCACGTCACAGGGACGAATGGAGACATTGCTGGCGCCCACTCGAGCAAATCGATGAGTAATGGGATGTCAAGTGATCAAGTGATCTCCAGGACATAAAAACACTCTCTCAGAAAGACATATGCACACCATTCTTCATTGCTGCACTGAGTACAATATCTAAGACATGGAATCAACCCAGGTGTTCAACTTCAGATGAATGAATTATGGAGATGTAGTATATATCTGTTGGATATTAACCCTAAGTGTTTTAGTCTTCATCAGTGAATTGCTCCTTTTCCTCCTCCCATGCTTACCATTCTTTTGTTAGCATCCCTAATTTAAAGTTTATCTTTTTTTTTCTTTTTGACTCACACGCGGTGATACACAGGGGATACTCCTGGCTCTGCACTCAGGAAATACTCCTGGTGGTGCTCGGGGGACCATATGGGATGCTGGGAATCGAACCGGGTCAGCCATGTGCAAGGCAAACACCCTACCCACTATGCTATGGTTCCAGCCTCTAAAGTTTTTCTTTAACCTTTGCTTTTTATTTTACCTCTCATTGTCACAGTTCCCAAGTGAGTCTTGATTACTTATAAGCCAAAACTTTCTGGTAATTCTGAACTTTGTACTTGTACTGCTTTGTTTTTGAAGTCCTGTATTTTTGTACCTGCTTTTCTATTTCCCCTATAGCCTTTTAATTTACTACTATAGAACAATGTTCATTGGTTAAACACAAAAAGACCATTAATGCTATGCTCCTAGTATTTGGGAGTTGGTTGACTCTGAAATATATCTATTCCTGGGCATAATTACTTGGTCATAATTACTTGACTCGGGCTTCAGTTGCTATAGTTCTTAACACCCCAAAAGGGAAGTCCCTCCATGGGACTGGGATGGACCCAGGGGCAAGTGGCAAAGCTATCCCGAAATGGGACTTTCTAGAAAGCATAAATGCATGGTCTTGATGAGAGCTGTTATGACTTAAGAGACAGGAGCCCCAGGGGGAAGGACAAGCTGAACTGGCCTGAGGGACTTAGTCTGGGATTTACCCTAAAAGCTTTGTAAATGCTTTGCTTGCTCTCAGAGCCCAGAGAACTAAGTATTTAAAGACTTGTTTGCTCTCAAAGCCCAGAGAACTAAGTGTTGAGATCTTTGTCTCTTACTGCGTTAATCCAAACAACTGCAAGTATTGATAACTTACGCTAGAGGGAAAGAAAAAGCAGTGTAGATGTCCCTGGGAGACAGAGTGTGTCCTTGAGTTTATCTCCCCAAGAGAGTTTTCTTTACCAAAATGTTTATCTATGTAAATGATCAATCACACCTATGTCCTTACCTCAAACACCCCTCAGATGTTCTATAAGTATGCAAGTCTACGTTAAATGGGCTGTTTTCACCATCAGGTTGTGGTCCCCTGTCTCCCTGTTTCTCTGTCTCTCTGTTGGGGAGGCCTGGGGAGGTGGGGAGGTGACTCTGGGCCACGGAAGGCACACTACATTTTGCTTTGTGAACTCACATATATCCACCATGGAATACTATGCAGCTGCAAGGAATGAAGAAATCATGCAATTTACTGCAATATGTTTGGAACTGAAAGATACCATGTTGAAGTGAAGTAAGCCAGAAGAAGAAAGACAAACACAAGATGATCTCACTTACCTGTGGTCTATAAAATACTGGATGAGGAAATGTACTACAGTAATTGGGGGATGTCCAGATTTCCCTTGGCTCCAGTGTTTAGAGAGAAGAAAGACCGAGAAAGAAAAATCAAGGGGATAAGAAGAAAACAGGAGGGGCTGGAGTGATAGCACAGCAGGTAGGGCATTTGCCTTGCACGCGGCCGACCCGGGTTCAATCCCCAGCAACCCGTATGGTCCCCTGAGCGCCTCCAGGAGTGATTCCTGAGTACATGATCGAGGAGTAACCTCTGTACATTGCTGGGTGTGACCCAAAAAGTAAAAAAGAAGAAGAAGAAGAAGAAGAAGAAGAAGAAACAGGAAGTAAAGGATGAATAGACATCAGGGCTTCAGTTATAATGGTGATTTGAGTGAGTGGTATAGCCATAAACCCAAAACACAGACTCAACAAAACTGAAAACATGAGGATGGAAGTGGCAACCTCTGAAACTTTGAAACGTGCCTGTCAAGTTGACATGTAGGGAGGGATGGGGTGACAGTTGGGGTGGGGAGAGAATATGGGGACACTGGTGGAAGTTTACACTGTGATAGTACTGATGTTGAAATATTATATACCTCAAACTCTACTATCAACAACTTTGTAAATTACAGTTCTTAAATAAAAAGTTTAAAAACAAAACCAAAAAACTGTGGAACTGAAATAAGGACCGACCCTCAGATCAAAGGAATAGAACAGAAAATCCAAAGACAAACCCCCAGGCATAGGGCCAGTTCATCTTTAATAGTACTGCATTGTCTTCCCATTGTTCATTGACTTGCTTGAGCAGGCACCAGTAACGTTTCCATTGTGAGACTTGTTGTTACTGTTTCTGGCATATCAAATATGCCACGAGGAGCTTGCCAGGCTCTGCCATGTGGGCAGGATACTCTTGGTAGCTTGATGGGCTCTCCGAGAGGGACAGAGGAATCGAACATGGGTTAGCCGCGTACAAGACAAATGCCCTAACTGCTGTGCTATCACTCCAAATCTAAATGTAGCAGGATAAAAGAAAGAGATTCAGATATCCAAAACCATTAATGGCTCTTCCTCACCTTTCTTCACCATGTTACTGCTTCTACCTAGTTGGGGTCTACCCTGGTGAGTGTCAACAACCTTATTAAGGGAGCACTGGGATTCCTCATTATTCCCGACCTGCCATTCCCAAAGAGTAGGACCTTGTTTGAGCTCTTTGCATAGCCAACAGTCATTTGTATTTGTGTCTTCTTCCCAAAACTGGGAGGTTTAATAAAGCAGAACAGCGTACATCAGCCACATCACATCTGTGCACATCTGTGCACATAAAATGCTCAAGAAACACATTTTTATAAAGAAGCAAAAAATACAAAGTGAAACAAGAAAAGTTTCTTCAACAAGTGGTGCCAGGAAAACTATCAGCCATATGCAGGGAAATAAAATGAACTTAGACCTGTTTCTAACTCCATGCACAAAATTAAAATCAAAATGGATTAAAGATCTCAATTGGCGCATATGCTGACTGAGCCCATGTGCTGTTTACGCCCACGTGGCTGACCACATGTGGTGCCCGAGCACATGTGTCGCCCGCATCTCCCCTCTTGAGATGTGTACTTTTATGCTTTCGTGTCTAACTTTACTCTGTCTCTCTCTGTCTCTCTGTTTCTCTGTCTCTCTCTCTCTCTCTCTCCATCCCTCCCCCTCCACACCTAAAAGTCCTCCAAATAAAATCTATTTGTTTCAAAAAATAAATAAATAAAGATCTCAATTAAAGGCCTCAATTAAAACCCCCAGGCATAGGGCCAGTTCATCTTTAATAGTACTGCACTGTCCTCTCCTTGTTCATTGACTTGCTCGAGCAGGCACCAGTAACGTCTCCATTGTGAGACTTGTTGTTACTGTTTTTGGCATATCGAATACGCCACAGGGAGCTTGCCAGGCTCTATCATGTGGGCAGGATACTCTTGGTAACTTGCTGGGCTCTCCTAGAGGGAAGGAGAAATTGAACCCAGATTGGCCGCATGCAAGGCAAATGCCCTACCCGCTGTGCTATCACTCCAGCCCATTAGTCTGACAAAGGGTTAATATCCAAAATATCAAAAGCATTGGTAGAACTCTTTTTTTTTTTCTTTTTTGGTCACACCTAGCAATGCTCAGGGGTTACGTCTGACTCTGCACTCAGGTATCACTCCTGGGAGTGCTCGGGGACCATACGGGATGTCAGGGATTGAACCTGGGTCGACCGCATGCAAGGCAAATGCCCTACCTGCTGTGCTATTGCTCCAGCCCCAAAACTCTTTAAGAAAAAAATTCAACCCCATCAAAAATGGGTAGAATAGATGTTATAATGGAAAGTTATGATATGTATCATTGATTTCTACTCAAAGAGATACTTTTGCTTGTGGGTAGAAAATATTTTCAAATGCCCAACCCTGTCTGCACTTAGGATGAACTTCCCTGTTCCAAGCTAAGAAAATGCTGATTTTTAGGAAACTCCCTGTAACCATACTTAGAAAATGCCATCATATGCGTACTCCCATATTACTTGAGGATGAAGCAAAATAGTGATGAGTTTTGAAGTAACATGTTATTAAAAAACAGGCAGCTGCACACCTGAGCTCTGTTTCAGGTACTAGTATAGCCTAGACCTGCTGGTTTGATCAACCAGTGTAATAAAGACCTCCTTGTTCTTCTGTTATAGAATGTCTGTGTTCTTGATTAAGTAAACAAACATTAGAGCAAAGATGAACAGAAACTTCCTAAAGAAGAAAAACAAATAGCCAGATGGCATATTAAAAAATGCTTTGCATCATTAATCATTAGGGAAATGAAAATCAAAACAACAATGAGATATTATTTCACACTTAAGAGACATCACTCATCAAAAAGGATAACTAATTTTGGAAAGGATGTGGGGGGGAAAGGAATCTTCATTCACTGCTGCTGGAAATGTGGACCAGTACAGCCTTTTTGGAAGACAATATGGGTATTCCTTAAAAATCTAGGAATTGAGAAAAAATCTAGGGGGTGAAAGAGAGAGAGAGAGAGAGAGAGAGAGAGAGAGAGAGAGAGAGAGGAAAAGTGCCTGCCATAGAGGCAGACTGGGGGTGGGGGTGGGGAACCTGGAGACATTGGTGCCTGGAAATGTACACTGGTGGAGGGATGGGTGTTGGAATACTGTGTTACTGAAATTCAATCATGAAGAGCTTTGTGAGGGTCTGTCTCACAGTGATTCAATAAAAAAGTTTTAAAAAAGCCAAAACACAACAAAACAAAGAAATCATTAAAAAAAAACACCCATTAAATGGTGACTATGTAAAAAAAAAAATCTAGGAATTGCACTCTATACATCCCAGCAATTCCACTCCTTGCAATATACCCCCGAGGGCCCAAAAGCACAATGCAGAAAAGGTATCTGCATTCTTATGTTCATTCCTATGTTCATTCAAAATTGTCAAAATCTGGAAACCACCCAAATGTCCAAGAACAGATAGCTGATTGGATAAAGAATCTGTGGTACACACAATAGAATATCACTTGGCCTTTAGAAAATATGAAGCCATACAATTTGCTGCTGTATGGATAGATATGGAGAGTACCACACTGAGTGAAGTTAATTAGAGGGAGATGGACAGGCACAGAATCTCTCCTAGGTGAGATGTAAAGAAACTTTGCAGGGGGCTGGGGCCATAGCACAGCAGTTAGGGCGTTTGCCTTGCATGCGGCCGACCTGGGTTCGATTCCCAGTATCCCATATGGTCCCCTGAGCACTGCCAGGAGTAATTCCTGAGTGCAGACCCAGGTGTAACCCCTGAGTATCGCCCGGTGTGACTCAAAAAGCAAAATAATAATAATAATAAAACTTTTAAAAATGTAAAAAAATTAAAAAAGAAACTTTGTAGGGAATAACAAATGCCCAGCGGCAATAGAAAGGAACAAGAGAACTGGTTTTCAGTAGGAAGCTTGTCAGTAGGCTTGGGGTGAAGGAGAATCTAAGTCAGGGAAGGAAACAATAGAAGAATTAGAGAGAGAGAAGTGCCTGTCATACACTCAGCCTGGGGGGCCAGAGGGAAACTGGGAACATTGGGGATGTTCCAACCAAGTAAAGGGACTGGTTTTCAAAAATTGAGCACCTGAAACTTAGTAACAAACATTTTTTTCTTTTTATTCTTTTTTTGGGTCACACCCGTCAATGCACAGGGGCCACTGCTGGCTCATGCACTCAGGAATTACTCCTGGTGGGATGCTGGGAATCGAACCCGGGTTGGCTGTGTGCAAGGCAAATGCCCTACCAGCTGTGCTATCTCTCCAGCTCCACTAATGAATATTTTTGTACCTCTGTAATTCATGGTGATTTAATAAAAAGATAATTTGTACTAGCTAAATATAAAGGTTGACTTCCTAATGAAAATCTAATTATTAACTCATAGTAGCAGATAAATCTCTGTTTTCTGTTTGATTTGGCCGTGCAAAGCATATTCTCCAGCCCTTTGAGTTATCTGCAGCCCCATAATCTATTTTCATGTTTTGTTTTGGGGTTATATACCGAGGTGCTAAGAGCTTACTCATGGCTCTTCACTTAGAGGTCACTCATGGCAGTGCTTGGGAGACCACACTGGGTGCTGGGGATCGAACGCAGGTCAGCCACGTGCAAGGCCTGCCTGCCGTAATCTCTCTCCGACATCCAATTTCCAGTTTAAAAATAATTGTTGGTTTGATTCTAGTTATACAAACAATGCACAATTATAGTAGAAACTTTCTTTAAATTTTTCTCTTGGGGAGGTGGTTTTGGGGCCACACCCAGCAGTACTCAAGGGACTTCTCCTGGGTCTGTGCTCATGGATCACTGGGCAGTAACTGGGGGACGATATATGGTGACAAGGAATGAACTGGGGTCAGCCATATGCAAGTAAGTGACTTGTGCCCTTATCAAGATGAGGGTGAGGCAGTGAGTGAGTGGCCCAACCCCCAGGTAGGACCGTTATCTCTCCATCCTCACAGTACAAAATTTCCATCAGAAAATCATGAAGACAAAATGAAAATCATCTAGAACATTTTTTTTTTCTTTTTGGGTCACACCCAGCGATGCTCAGGGGTTACTCCTGGCTTTGCACTCAGGAATTACTCCTGGCAGTGCCTCACGCACTCAGAAATTATTCCTGGCTGTGCTTGGGGGACCATATGGGATGCCGGGAATCGAACCTGGGTCGGCTGCGTGCAAGGCAAATGCCCTACCCGCTGTGCTATCACTCCAGCCCCAATCTAGAACATTTTTTTCTCAGTCTTTTTCCTACTGAGCTCTTCGACGTTGTCACTTTCCTGTAACATACACACAGATTGGCAGATTGGTCCCTAGTCTTCGGAAGTGGCCTCCAAAGTTACGATTTTTACCTGTGGCCCCTTGGAATGTCTTGGAGGTATATGGGGGTGGGGGGCATATGGATCCATCTGAGAAACACTGACCTTCCTCAATAATAACCCTTCACACCTGTGCCTTTACCTGGGACATAATTTCAATAATGTTGCAATCAGATAGCATATGCTTTTGCACCCTGCTTTCTTTTTTCTTTTCATAATCATCTGGGGAAAACCACTGTGTGCGTTCACAAAGTGTGGGGGCAGGATGCATGAGTTTGGTGGCCGAGAGCTGCCTCTCAGTCCTCCCCAGCATGGAACAAAGAGGGTCATGGATAGATGGTAAAAATGGCCCAATTAATGCAGAGCTGTTAGCATACTTAAAGAAAATCCAAAGGAGTTTGAGGTAAAGGACTACACGTAGGTGTGATTAATCATTTACAGAAGAAAAAAAAATTTTTTTTTTTCTGTTTGGGTCACTCCCAGCGATTCTCAGGGATTACTCCTGGCTCTGCACTCAGGAATTACTCCTGGTGGTGCTCAGGGACCATATGGAACGCTGGGAATCAAACCCGGGTCGGCCGTGTGCAAGGCAAACGCCTTACCTGCTGTGCTATCGATCCAGTCCCCAGAAGTAAAACATTTTGGAGGAGGCAATCTCTTGGGGAGATATACTCAAGGAGACATTTGTTCTCCCAGGGACATCTATATTGATCTATATTGATTTTTCTCTTTTCCTTTAGTTGTACATACTAAACAATTAAGTTTACTTCTTATTAGTACTTGCAGTTATTTGGATAAACACAGTAAGAGATATAGATTTCCAAAACTTAGTTCTCTGGACTTCGAAGGCAAGGCTGCTGGGTTTCTACCAAACATTCCAGATTAGGTCCTCAGGCTGGTTCAGCTTGTCCTTCCCTATGGGGTCCTGTCTCTTAAGTCATGACAGCTTGCATCAAGACTGTGCTCTTAGGCTTTCTAGACAGTCCCATTTTGATGTCAGGGGAAGTTTTGCCCCTTGCCCTGGTCCATCTCAATCCCACAGCAGGACTTTCCTTTGTGGGGTGTTAGGAACTATAGCAATCAAAGCCTGAGTCAAGTAATTATGACAGATGCCCAGGAGTAGATATATATTTCAGTTAATCAACTCCCAAATATTAGGGGCATAGCATTAATGGCCTTTCTGTATTTAAGCAAAGAACATTGCTCTGTAATGAAATATGAAAAGCTATAGGGAGATAGAAAAGCAGGTAATTCACTAAAAATACAAAGTCCAGAGTTACCAGAAATTTTTTGGCTTATAAGTAACCAAGACTGACTTGGGGAACTGTGACGATGAGAGGTAAAACACAAAGGAAAGGTTAAACTCAAACGACATGGGATGCCAGGGATATTTGGCTGACATGCAAGGCAAGTCCCCTCCCCACTATACTGTCGCTCCAGTCTGCTGCGTTAGCTCTTGAAGATGTACTTTTTACACCTTTCTCTCCCCTCACATCTTTCTAAATAAGTTTTAATAAAAACTTTGCTTCACCAAATAAAATTAAAACTAAAAAGGGGGGTGTAATGCATGAATCAATGTATGCAGGAAAATTATGGAGAATATATTTACTATTGTGGAGAGTATTCTCCATAATAACTTTCGTTATGGCTTCACTTGCCAGGGATGACCAGGAGTCCAGCCTGAGTCCCAATCCCAGGTTCTTTACTACAGAAAACATGCTGCACCCCGGCACATCCCAAGAGAACCTTTCACTTCGTCTGGAGGTGGGAAGCCCACGCAGGTGTAAACTGTGTCTGCAAAACCGTTGCAGGACTGCAAGCCAAGTCCATGGGGTGTGGCTGGACGGCGCCTGCTGCCCCTAACCTGCCCGGAACATTCTCTCCTCCGCCTACCGCCCTCAGGCGGTGCACTCAATGGTCGGTTTCCTTTCGGCTTTGAGTTGCGAAAGGAAAGTCTCCAGCCAGGCCCAGGGTGAGGGCTGTGGGCGGCCCACCCTTGGGGCAGCACAGCCCCGGGGCTTCTAGCGGGACTCCCGGTAGGGGCGGGGCGGGACGGCGCGGGTGGGGCAGTGAGCGCGCAGCGTCCCGGGGTTGGGGGAGGCCCGGGAGGCGGGGAGCCGGGCGGGGAGCCGGGTGGGAGGGTGGGGGAAGACTGGGGGGCGGGGAGCCGGGTAGGGGGTGGGTGGGGGAGGCTTGGGGGGGTGGGGAGTCGGGCGCTGGGGGGAGGCCTGGGGGCGGGGAGCCGGGTAGGGGGTGGGTGGGGGAGGCTGGGGGGTGGGGAGCCGGGAGGGGGGGAGGCCCGGGGGCGGGGGTTGGGGGGGAACCCTACTGGGGGGGCGGGGAACCGGGCGGGGGGGGTGGAGGCGCCCCGGGGTGCGCATGCGCCGCAGCGCTCAGCCCACGTGACGGCCGGGCAGCGGCGGGAGCGGCGGGCTGCTGGCGGCGGCGGCGGGAGCATGCGGGGCCCGGCGCGGTGCGCGCTGCTGGCGGCGCTGTGGTGGGGCTGCGGGCTGGCGCTGCGCGGCGGCATGCTGTACCCGCGGGAGAGCCCGTCGCGGGAGCGCAAGGAGCTGTCGGGCCTCTGGAGCTTCCGCGCCGACACGTCGGCCTGCCGGCGCCGGGGCTTGGAGCAGCAGTGGTACCGGGAGCCGCTGCGGAAGGTGCGGGGCTCGCGGCGGGACGGAGCTCGGGGCTGGGCCCGGGACGGGGCGGGCCGGCCGCCGCCCTCCCCTCCCCTTCGGGCGCTGGGCGTGGGGCTGGCCCCCCCCATCCGGCTCCCCCACTGTCACATCCTCTTTTTTCAGCGGTCTTGGCACCGGGCGGGAGAGGGGAGCGGGAAGGGAGTGGGGGGCGGCGGGGGCGGGGGTCCGGGCCACACCCAGTCGTCCCCCAGGGCCGAGGCGGGAGCGACTTCCCCTTTGCTCCCGCGCTTCTGCCAGCTTTGGGCCAGCCGGGGTCCGAGCGCGTCCGCCCCGGGCACACCCCCCGCCACCCCGAGGAAGGACTTGCCGCTCCCGCAAGCCCTTTGAGCACCCAGGCACGCAGCCCTCTCCAGCCCGAGGGTGCTTTTAAGGCCCGCCGGCGTCTGGGCTGCTCCTTGGGGAAACCCGCGCTCCGCCAGGGTCACTGACCCCGGGCTTCGGGCAGCTCCGGGGAAGCCGCGCGCGCGCTCTGCCTGGTCCCCAAAGTGCTGCCCGCAGCTTCCTGGGTGTCCTGTTGATTGGTTGGGTGTCTGGTGGCTCCTGAGTGGGGCTGTGAGAAGTGAATGAGCTCTTTTAAAGGCACCGGTCAATTGTTGGCAAGGACGAAGGTGGGGTGACCTGGGATTCCAGGGTCTTGGGGAAGTCATGTGGTCCCAACTTCTTCCTGTTGGCTAGGAGCTGGAACCGGTCTGAGATTCCTGCATGGTCTCGACCTGACCTCTTTGTCCCCCCACCCCCCAGTCTGGCCCCACCTTGGACATGCCGGTACCGTCCAGCTTCAACGACGTGGGCCAGGACATTCGGCTGCGAGGCTTTGTTGGCTGGGTGTGGTATGAGCGGGAGGTGATCCTGCCCCAGCGGTGGACCCAGGACCTGGGCACGAGAGTGGTGCTGAGGATTGGCAGTGCCCACTACTACGCCATTGTGGTCAGTGCAGTGGGCGTGGGCAGGTCAAGTGGGCAGGAGTAGCTGCAGAGCATGCAGGGGGCCCCTTGGAGGCGGGGAGGGGAGGGGAGAGGGACACTTGCTGCACACTGGGGTCTGTGCCCTGGCAGACCCTGGTCCACGGGAGCCCATTTCCCCTTCAGGCTGGGGAGGGGGGCTGACAGGGGGCCTTCCACTTCTACATACTTAGAACTCCAAATCGCTGTGTCTTTAGTGGGTGAATGGGGTCCATGTGGCAGAGCACGAGGGTGGCCATCTCCCCTTCGAGGCAGACATCAGCAAGTTGGTCCAGAGTGGGCCGCTGTCCTTCTGCCGGATCACCATCGCCATCAACAACACGCTCACTCCCCACACCCTGCCGCCCGGGACCATCCTCTTCCAGGGGGACACCTCCAAGTGAGCGGCTCCCTGTCCCCTCCCTTCCAGCCCCCTCGCCCCCACAGCCTTCCCTCTGGGGGCAGGGCCTTGGCAGGGGGTCACGGGGCGAAGGACCCAGCTCGTGGTCCCAGTTGGTCACTGACCTCACGCCGTAGGTACCCGAAGGGTTACTTTGTCCAGAAGACAAACTTTGACTTTTTCAACTACGCGGGACTGCACCGGCCAGTCCTCCTCTACACCACACCTGCCGCCTACATCGATGATATCACCGTCACCACTGACGTGGAACAAGACACTGGTGAGAGCCGCTGCACAGCCGGACCCCCAGCCCAGGGAGATGCTCTCCCAGCCTCTCCTCCCCACCTCAGGCTCTGTTCAGCTAAGGGAAGCGCCAAAGGCTGGGTAAACCCTTTCAGAACAGGCTTGAGCCTTGCCTGTTCCCCCTGCCCCATATATCACATGAACTCCTAAAGTGCTGTAGGAGGTCTCATCTGGTGTGACTGATTTTTTTCCCCCCTTTTTTGGTCACATCCGGCAATGCTCAGGGGTTACTAGTGGCTCTGCACTTATGAATTACTCCTGGTGGTACCAGGGGGGACCATATGGGATGCTGGGAATCGAACCTGTGTCGGCCACGTGCTGGGCAAATGCCCTACCTGCTGTGCTATTGCTCCAGCCCCTGGTGTGACTGATTTAATGAGAAGAGCATGAGAAGTGGGGCCTGCTGAGGGTCGTGCAGCTCGCCCGTGGCCCTTCTGCTCTGGGTGGTCACTGCATCTCCCCTTGATGCTGCTGAGGAGCTGCTTGCTGGGTAACTGCTGCCACCAGTATGGCCGGGTCTGGGCTGGCCCCCTCCGTTCTTCTCACCCAGTGTCTCTTGTCTTCCGCAGGGCTGGTGAACTACCAGATTTTTGTCCAGGGCAGTGATCGCTACCAGCTGGAAGTGCTTCTTCTGGATGAGGACGGCAGAGTCGTGGCGCAGGGCGAGGGAGGCCAGGGACAGCTGCGGGTGCCCGCTGCCCACCTCTGGTGGCCGTACCTGATGCACGAGCACCCCGCCTACCTGTACTCCTTGGAGGTGAGGGGCGTCTGGCTGGGCGCCAGGAGCTCCTGTCTCCATCCAGCAGGGTTGCGGGGACGGGGACAGACTGCCACAGTTCTTTGAGTTCACTCATGAGTGGAGGGGTGGAAGGCCGCCTGATTCCTCGAACCCTCTGCGGAAGAACCGAGGCAGGCCAGTTTTGAAGCCCGTGGCCCTTGGCAGGAGTAGGAGGAAGGCTTTCCTGGCAGAGAGCGGGACCTGTCGAGGCTGCGTCACAGCTTGCAGTGGGTGGGCTGCCGCAAACGGTGGTGGGGGCAGCTGGCCAGCTAGCCTGTCCGTGCTTGGTGCTTGCAGGTGAGGCTGAGCGCAGAGACGGCCGATGGGCCCGTGTCTGACTTCTATACCCTCCCCGTGGGGATTCGAACCGTGGGAGTCACAGCCAGCCAGTTCCTCATCAACCGGACGCCTTTCTACTTCCACGGGGTCAACAAGCACGAGGACGCAGATGTAAGTTGGGGCGCCTGGGTCCCGGTGGCCGCTCCGAGCCGACTCTCTGGAACCTCCTCGGCTCACCGCGCAGACGCTCCGGGATGTGTCTCCCAGGCAGCACACCAGAGAAGGGGGCTGCCGTGCTCTGCTCTGCCACCCTAGGTCCGCGGGAAGGGCTTCGACTGGCCCCTGCTGGTGAAGGACTTCAACCTGCTCCGCTGGCTCGGGGCCAATGCCTTCCGCACCAGCCACTACCCCTACGCAGAGGAGGTGCTGCAGCTCTGTGACCGCTACGGGATCGTGGTCATCGACGAGAGTCCCGGCGTGGGCATCGTGCTGAAGTGAGTGCCCGCTGCCCGCGTGCTTCAGCTGTTCTTCCGGTCGACCCTGACCGGCTCCTTTTTTCCCCCTCCTCGTCCTGCAGGGAGAGTTTCAGCAATGAGTCTCTACAGCACCACCTGGAGGTGATGGATGAGCTGGTCCGCCGGGACAAGAACCACCCGGCAGTGGTGATGTGGTCCGTGGCTAACGAGCCTGCCTCCTACCTGCCGCCTGCTGGCCACTACTTCAAGTCAGTGCCCCCACGCCCCTGGGCTGGGTCAGCTTGGGGGTGAGGAGTCTGTCCCGGTGCTGGCAGCCGTGGGAGAGCCAACGTTGGCGGGGCAAGGGTTGCTCTGAGCATCAGCCCCTCTGCTGGCCCGGGCTTGAGGATGACCCACACCTGGTCATTGAGGTTGAGGGGACCAACTCTCGAACTCACAGCTCAGTGTTACTCCACAGTAATGCTGAGCACCAGTATTTCCTTTCACTCTGGAAATGAAATCCAGAGGCAACCATTTTTGTATGTGTGACTTCAGCGATTCAGGGGAGTCACTGACAAAGTCCACACAGGTGTGAAGGCAGGAAGCACAGCTAGGACGCAGAGGGAGGAGGGACTGCATGACTGGCTGCCAGCATTTAATTCTGTCCGAAATGATGAACTTTTTTTCCCTTTTCTGGGTCACACCCAGTGATGCACAGGTGTTACTCCTGGTTCTTCACTCAGGAACTACCCCTGGCGGTGCTCAGGGGACCATATGGGATGCTGGGAGTCGAACCCGGGTCGGCCGCATGCAAGGCAAACACCCTACCCGCTGTGCTATCACTCCAGCCCCTTTTTTCTTTTTCCTTTTTTTTTTTTTTCGAAATGGTGAACTTCTAAGTAACGTTTCAAACCCAACTAAATATGTCCCCCCTCCTGGAATATGTCCTGCATGTAACACTGTAGGGGGAAAAAGTGCTTTGTGATGTTTAACTTGATCTGTACAGTGAAGTTATGCCACCTTGACTTGGAATGATATAGACAGGATTTTTGATGGCCGGCATGTCCTAACTGTCCCCGAGTTACCTTGTTGGGCAAACCAGGCCATCTGAAGTCATCACATCAGTGCAGACACCTTCTCTCTCTTCCACTCGGCATTCCAGGAGACAGCCACACTCCTTAGAAGATTGCCTTCCAGAAACGGGAGGTTCCCCTTCTCTGAGGCAGACCAGACCCGGGGGTGTTTCTTGGTTCCTTCTCTTACAGAGGGGATTGGATTGTTTACTTACTGCAGAGGTCACTTCCCCTAAGTTATGGAGTGTTTGGAGCTGACCAAGGAGGGAAGGTTCTGAAGTGAGGACCAGCCTGGACAGTGGATAACTCCACACAGACCCCAGTGTCTGGGGCTCTTGCTGGCTGGAGTTTGGCTGGGGCATAGAGTTTCCGCTGTGAGGCTGAGAGGAATAAAGGCTGCCAGGAGTGGGATCCTGGTACTCAGATGGGTTTTTGGCTAGGAGAGTGGATGAGGCAGATTTTGGAGCAGCAGGATGGATGGAGAGGGGTGGGCTGAGCTGATGTGTAGTGGTGCTCAGACTGGGTTCCCGGCTGATGGGGGCCGTTGCAGAGAGGAAGTCTGGAATTGGAGGGTAAGGAACTCGGTTCTGCCATGAGGGCTCAGAGCCTTTGAATGAGCAGCGCTCACAGGGAGACTGCATAACAGAAAGGTGAACTATGATGAATCAAAAATGAGGGGATGGGGGGCTGGAGCAATAGCACAGCGGGTAGGGTGTTTGCCTTGCACATGGCTGACCCGGGTTCGATTCCCAGCATCCCATAGGGTCCCCCGAGCACCGCCAGGAGTAATTGAGTGATTTCTGAGTGCATGATCCAGGAGTAACCCCTGTGCCTCCATCGCTAGGTGTGACCCAAACAGCAAAAAAAAAAAAAAAAAACCAAACTGAGGCGGCTGCTTGGGAACGGGACTTGCTTACTTGAGGGGTTCAGCATTAACGCTGTTTCTGCAGAGAAGCTATCTCTGACTCTAATCCTGGCTGTTATTCCCCTAGAGCCCCATGCTTCCCCCTTCATAATGCTCCCACCACGTCCATCTGCATCTCTAACACTTCCCTGCAAGCCCTCTTCTCCTGAGCAACTGGGAAGCATGAACAGAGCTGCTCCAGCACCAGAGAGCCCAGCACACAGCCTGGCACACACTCCCTAACTATGTGTTAATATCCCACAGTATAGGAGGTTAGGGAGTACCTTGCAAGCAGCAATATTCGCAGTCCTAGTTGATCCTGACCACTGCCAGTGGTCATTCCTGAGCACAGAGTCAGGAATAGAACCTAAGCACTGTTAGGTGAACACCTGCTCCTAACGGAAGAAAAATAAATGATGACTCCTACCCACCTTCCTATGTTCTCATTTTCAAAAAAGAGTTTTTGTTTAGAGATTAAGAGCCCAGTTTGGGGCTGTGAAGACTTCTCTGGGATGTAGAATTTGGATAGAGAGAGGGGAACAGTTTTGGGGAGAGCGAGCTGAGGCTGGAGGAACATAACTCTACTAGAACACCTCTGAGGTCGGGAAGAGAATAGTTTGTTTTGACAGGGGGGGTGGGAGGGTGAGTCTGACAGTGCTCGTGTCTTCTGCCCTCTGCGGACAGGACGCTGATCGCCCACACCAAAGCCTTGGACCCTTCCCGGCCCGTGACCTTTGTGACCAACAGCCATTATGGAGAAGACTTGGGGGTGAGCCTCGGGGTCTCCACCCTTCTCTGCCTGTCCTCTGGTTCTAGAGCAATCTCAGACTACTTGACATGCTCCCAGACCAGCCAGACCTCCCACGAGGGTGGGTGGCACCCAGGTGTAAGATTTTCTTAGTCACCAGGCACTGGGACTTGGTGAATTCAGGAAGAATGAACAAAAAAGACTGCTTTCGTTGTTTGTTCAAACTCCACTTTTTATGAACTGTGATTTGATGTTCAGTACTTCTGCTTTAATATGCTTATGAGACAGCAGAGGCTTTGAGGGGGTTCACTGTCCTCGTTACCCAGTCTCAAACCTAACTGACCCCCAGAACCACTGAGGAAAGCTTTCGGAAAGTGTCGGTCTCTGGATCCTGAAACCGACTTAGTAGATCTACAATGGGAATCTGAGTTTGTGAGAGCTCAGAGATTTTATCACCAACCAGCCTTGGGAATCAAGTTGTAAATCACAGCAGCAAGAGAAATGCACCTTTGCTAGAGAACAGAGGGTCGGTCAAAACTCGAGAAGAAATGCCACAGAAGGGGAGACCATCTAAAGAATGGGTGAGAAGATACGATGCCAACAGGAATTGTAAACACCGTCATTTTAACAGGGTGTTCCCATGCCATCTCTGAAGAACAGCAGCTTTTTCAAAATGCACTGTAGCACTGTCCTCCTGTTGTTCATCAGTTTGCTCTAGCAGGCACCAGTAATGTCTCCATTGTGAGACTTGTTGTTACTGTTCTTGGCATATCAAATATGCCACAGAGAGCTTGCCAGGCTCTGCTGTGCGGGTGGGATACTCTCTGTAGCTTGCCGGGCTCTCCGAGAGGACCGGAGGAATCAGATCCGGGTCAGCCGCGTGCAAGGCAAACACCCTACCTGCTGTGCTGTCCCTCCAGTTCAAAATGCAAAGACTGGTAAAACAGCAGTGTGAGTGAAAGTGAAGTCACGCCCAAGCCTGAGGGCTTCCTCTCTGTTCTGCCCTCAGGTGGACCCAGAGCTCTGCCTGGGCTTTGAGGTTTCAGGTAGACCTGGTGGGATGAGAATGGTGTGTCTTCCACTTCTGCCAGCATCTTTCTGTTGCCATGGGCCTGTGCTCACTCGGGAAAGATGGTCCCTGCCAGGTTTTGGAGGTGGCATTTATTCTGGTGCCCTGACAGAAAGCTGAACGAGCCTTTGCTGCTCAGATCTGAGCTCACCTTGTTTAAGCCAGTGTTTAAGCCCAGTCCTGAAGGGTGCTGGTCTGCAGGTGCAAAGTGGTGGCAAACTACTTGTTTAGACTCTAGGTGGTCTCAAGCCACATCCCAGCTACCCTCTGAGGAGCGGCTTTTGGTAACACTTTATGACCTACAGTGTCACCTCTTCCTTCCGAAGGAGAAAAACTATTCCTCAGCTGAGAACAGCTCCCCAGGGCTACGTAAGGGAAGACCGGTGACAGGAGTGCTCCCGAAGAGGTCCACAGCGCAGTTGGGATGCTCCCTGGGTTTCCACTGAGGTTACTCTTTCTCTGGGCTTTTACTCCTGGAAGTGCTGGCAGTGCTCAGGGGACCCTATGGGATGCTTGGAATCGAACCCCCGTGGGCTGTGTGCAAGGCAAATGCTCTACCCGCTGTGCTATCGTTCCAGCCCCTCAAGTCACTTCTTGACAGTTCCCTACACATGTGAGCATCTAAATCATGTTTGCATCCCTCTCAGTTTCATGCCAGAAGAAACTGATGACATGTTTTGGTGAACAAGTTTTATCATCTTTGTCCTAGGCCCCGTTTGTGGACGTTATATGTGTGAATAGTTACTACTCCTGGTATCACGACTTCGGGCACTTGGAAGTGATACAGCTGCAGCTGGCATCCGAATTTGAGAACTGGTATAAGACCTATCAGAAACCAATTATTCAGAGCGAGTATGGAGCAGAAAGCATTGCAGGGCTTCACCAAGTAAGTGCTGTGGAACGTTGGTTTTTGGTTTCTTTTTTTTTTCTTCTTTTTTTTTTTTTTTTGCTTTTTGGGTCACACCTGGCAGTGCTCAGGGGTTATTATTCCTGGCTCTGAATTCAGGAATTATTCCTGGCAGTACTCAGTTGGGGGGACCATATGGGGTGCCGGAGATTGAACCCAGGTTGGCTGCGTGTAAGGCAAAACGCCCTCCCCGCTGTACTATGGCTCTGGCCCTGTGCTGTGGAACTTCATTTGCTTCTTAGTGATGTCACTCATTGACCCCAGACATGCCCCTGTTCCCCCATCCCTCACTTGTTCTGATGAGTGTCCCCCGTGTCTAACTGCCCACAGTTCACTCTGGCTTCCGCCTCATTGATGTGGTCCTTAGAGCAGCCGCCCTGAAATCCACACTCTGCATGGCACTGGCCACCCTGGCTGCTGCGACTGTCACCTCCTGTGCTGTCTGCCCTCCCCCCCTGCATCTTCCTTTCCTTACACTGGCCTCTTCACTGTGGTCACTGACTCATTCCCCTGGAGCCCCACAGTCACCAGCTGGTGGATGTGCCCTCAATTAACTCCCTCTACTCATCTCCATGGGCTGGAGTGATAGCACAGCGGTAGGGCGTTTGCCTTGCACGCAGCCAACATGGCCGACCCAAATTCGATTCCTCCGCCCCTCTCAGAGAGCCTGGCAAGCTACCGAGAGTATCTAGCCCGCACGGCAGAGCCTGGCAAGCTACCCGTGACATATTCTATATGCCAAACACAGTAACAACAAAGTCTCCAATGGGGATGTTACTGGGCCCACTTGAGCAAATCGATGAACAATGGGAACACAGTGACCAGTGACAGTGACTCATCTCCATCTCAGCTTTGCTCATGGGACACTCACCCTTTGGCGCTTCTGACTGACTCGGCTCCAGGAGGAAGGCTGAGTTCCTTTTTTTTTTTTTTTTTAATTTTTCTTAGAGAAACACCACGAGGTAACAGTTGTAGACTTACAAATTTTTGTGCTTGGGTTTCAGTAAACCATGCTCGAGTACCCGTCCCTCCACCAGTGCCCATTCTCCACCACCAATGACCAGCGTCCCTCCCAACCCCCCATCCCACTGCGCCCTCTGCGGTAGAGCATTCCCGTTTATTCTCTCTCCTTTTGGGTGCAGTGGTTTGCAAAAGAGGCATTGAGTGGCAATCATGTTTGGTCTATAGTCTACTTTCAGCATGCATCTTCCATCCTGGGAGGATCCTCCCAACACCCTTTATTTGGTGCTCCCTTCTCTATCTGGGCTAGGAAGGCTGAGTTCTGCTGACTGCTGTGTGTCCCCCCTTCCCCCCTTGTTCTGGAGGGTCACCACACAGGCAGTTGCTAACCAGTAGCCAAGAGGTTGTGTGGTATCTTGGAGTGGGCTGTCATTACTATTACATAGGCCCTTTTCCCCTCATACGCTGTTTTGTGGGCATTTTCTTGTGGATTTTCTTAATTCCCCTGACTCCCCCCCCCTCTTTTTTTTTTTTTTTGCTTTTTGGGTCATACCCAGCGATGTACAGGGGTTACTCCTGGCTTTTCAGGCAGGAATTATTCCTGGCGGTGCTCGGGGGACCATATGGGATGCTGGGTATTGAACCTGGGTCAGCCTCATACAAGGCAAACACCCTACCCGCTGTGCTATCAATAGCTCCAGCCCCCTGGCTCCCTGTTTCATTCCCTGCCTCTCGCCTTATGTCAGTGGCTATGCAGTGACCAGGGCCCTGCACCTACTCTTGGTGTGGTGCTCACTGAGGTCGCTTGCTTTAGTTGTGCTTCCACACACCTGGCAGTGCTGAGGTGAGAGTTGGCTCTGGCGCCGGGCATCAGAAACCAAGTGTCATACTGCGTGCCTGAGACACTGGGGGGGCAAACTCTCGCGTCCACACGGAGCTGTCTCCTGATCCTTTTGTGGGGGTTTTAATCACAACTCGCCCCCCCACGTCCATCCAGCCATGTGGTCCTTGGCTGTTAGAATACTGCAGTTCCCCACTGACACAGTCTATTAGTCTGCTACTCCCTGTGTGTTTAACAGCTTCCCACAATGAACTATATTACTCTGCTTGAGTTTTAAAATTCTCTCTTTGGTGGCCACACAGGAGATACTTACTCAAGAGGCCTATGAGGGCCCCTTTATACATTTTTCGTTTTTTTTTTTGGGTGGGGGGGAACCCCTGACAGTGCTCAGGGCCTACTTCTGGTAGATTCAGGGGGCCATATGGGATGCTTGGGATCAAACCAGGGTTGGCCGTGTGTAAGGCAAACAGCCTATTCGCTGTACTGTTGTTCTGGCCCCCTTTGTACATTTTTTTGGGTGAACTGTGCCAGTGGGTCATTTTCTTTTTCTTTTCTTTTCTTTATTTACTTTTTGCTTTTTGGGTTTTTGTTTTTTTTGCTCTTTGGGTCACACCCGGCGTTGCAAAGGGGTTACTCCTGGCTCTGCACTCAGGAATTACCCCTGGCGGTGCTCGGGGGACCATATGGGATGCTGGGAATCCAACCCGGGTTGGCCATGTGCAAGGTAAACGCCCTACCCACTGTGCTATCGTTCCAGCCCCAGTGGATCATTTCAAGGCCTGACAATGCAATACTGCCTGGGCCCTCCAGAGCTGGACATTCCTTGGGGCACTCTGGTAGGCTTGGGCCTACGAGGGCTGCACCGCACAATATGGGATACTGTTTGGTGCCAGGCAATGAACTGGGGCCATCTGCATGCAAAGCATGCCCCTTAAACCTCTGTTTATCTTTCGACCCTAGATTACTGTTGACACCATTAACTCCACCTTTCTTACTCAAAATGACACTTTCACAGGCTGGTGGAATCAGGGGAAATAGCTCATGAAGACAGTATTTAAATAGATTCTTCCCCTCTGTAAAGGTAACCATTATCTTTTTTTCTTTCCTTACCATTCTTATTGATGTACCGATATGTACACTATTGTTAAGTAACTTTTCATGCACACATCATTCCGGCATCACGCCTCTCACCAGAGAGCCCCCTCCCTACCTTCAGTCAGTGCCCACGGCCCTCCCGCCTTACCCCCTCCACACAAGCTCAGTTCTGTAGACTGAATCTCCGAACCTCACAAGTGGCCACTTGCTGTTCCCTTCCTGTTTCTTTATTTCCCCATATGAGACTTTATTTTTACATTGTGGAAGTGTTAATACCTATACACTTCCAGAGCTTCACAACTAAACTTCCTGAAACTCCACAAAATTGTAAATGTAATTTTTTTCAAAACCTGTATCTTTTTCTTTTTTACATGTATAAGTTAAAAAAATTAATCATAGGGAACCAGAGCGTCCCTTGCATGCGGGTGACTCGGTCAACCCCAGTACCACATCTGGTCCCCTGAGCTCCTGAGTGCAGATCCAGGAGTAAGCCCTGAGCACCTCCAGTGTGGCCTTTCCCCCCCAAAAATAATATGAATTACATGCTAACATATTTTAAATATATGAATCAGTAAGAATCAGAGTAGACCCTTCACGCCCTACCGAGGCCACCAGTTGCCCCCCACGAGCGGCTCTCCAGCACGGCCACGACTCCAGAACACAGAAACCAATTTCTTAACTATCTGACTTTCAGTAGAAATACTTCCAGGGTCAATAGGTAAAATAGCAGAAATCCAAAACCAACATTTAATTCTTGAACCCAGCTGTAGAAAGCAAATCACTTCACAATGCTTTTTCAGCATGTCTGATTTGGGGGGGGGAAACTCTAAATAATAGTGGTGAATCTTTTATTGAAACAATCTAATCAAAGCGGATAGAGTGTTAACTAGAATTCATCTGCCTCACAGGGACGGGGAGGGGTGGGGGGTGGGGTTTTATTGGGGTTCTTCATGGGAAAAAATAAGTATTGGTAAAGGGAAATGTGTTTGATATTTGCATGACTGAGACATAAACCTGAAAGCTTTGTAACCTTTCCCACAGTGATTCAATAAAAAAAAAAAAAAAAAAAGAATCAGAGTAGAATTCAAAAATTGTTTTTACTTTTTTATTGAATCACGGTGAGATAGACTGTTACAAAGCTGTTCATGATTGAATTTCAGTTATACAGTGTTCCAACACCCATCCCTCCACCAGAGTACATTTCCCAGCACCAATGTCCCCAGGTTCCCTCCCATCACCCCCCACTCCCCACCTCCTCTATGGCAGGCACTTCTCTCTCTCTTCTCTCTCTCTCTCTCTCTCTCTCTCTCTCCCCCCTCCCCCTTTCTCCCTCCCTCTCTCCCTCCCTCCTTCCTTTTGGATATTGTAGTTTGCAATATTGATACTGAAAGGTTATCAAGAATATCCCTTTAAACCCTCAGATCTTGTTCAGTGTGATCATTCCCTGTTATTGTCTTACTGGTCTCTTTTCTATCTTACCTGCCCTCCGCCCCACACACACTTTAGAATTAAATTTTTAAGGGAAAATATGTATAGGCCTATAAAGTATAACTATGTTTTCTTTCTTTTTTTCTTTTTTGGGTCACACCTGGCAATGCACGGAGGTTATTCCTGGCTCTGTACTCAGGAATTACTCCTGGTGGTGCTTGGGGGACCATGTCGGATGCTGGGAATTGAACCCAGGTCGGCGCATGCAATGCAGATGCCCTGCCCGCTGTGCTGTTGCTCCAGCCCATAACTGTGTTTTATTCTAAAAAGGAAATACTGGCTTATGCCAGAAAATATTACAGAAAATGCTTAAGTATCTGCATTAAGTATGTGAAAAGATTGTGGTAAAAATTTCGTAGATGCAAAAAAATCACCTGAATAGACATAGCAGCATCAATATAAATGAAACATTTGATTCCTGAAAAAGTATAAGACTCTTAGCAAGCTTGGAATAAACAGACCTGTCTTATCTGGTAGAAGACAGCCACAAGTACCATAAATTAATGCCATACTTAGTGGCAAAAAGATGAGAAGTTTGTCTTATCTTTGAAAGAAGCTTCCTTAATGCTTCTTGGAAAACTGGTTTCAAGGCTATGAATTCCCTAAGCTGTTGCCTGTCCGTGAAGCTCTGCATCTTTTTTTTTTTTTTTTTTTTTGGGTCACACCTGGCGATGCTCGGGGGACCATATGGGATGCCGGGGATTGAACGCGAGTTGGCCTGCGTTCAAAGCAAACACCCTACCTGCTGTAGCATCACTCCTGCTCTGAAGTTCTGCATCTTTCA
Source organism: Sorex fumeus (assembly GCF_029834395.1). Taxonomy (NCBI): domain Eukaryota; kingdom Metazoa; phylum Chordata; class Mammalia; order Eulipotyphla; family Soricidae; genus Sorex; species Sorex fumeus. The sequence continues at coordinate 5,556,009 of NW_026606183.1, forward strand.
TTCAAATCAGAATGATAATCTAGCCGGATAGAGTATTCTTGGTGAGGAGTTCATTTCATTGAGTTTATTTTCTTACTCTTCTTTTGGCTGTAGTCTCATTTGATGTATTTGCTATTAATTTTATCAGCTTTTCTTCGTATATGTTCCTTTTTTTAGTCTTGCTGCATTTAATACCCTGTCTCTGTCTTTTCTCATTCTGATTTAAAATGTATCTTGGGAGTTTTTCAGTTTGCGTTTATTTTTGCTGGGCCTCTTGGATCTTGGTGCTTGCTCTTCAACTCTGGGAAATTCTTTTGTTGTTGTTTTGTTTTCTGGTCATGCGCGGTGGTGCTCATGGGATTATTCCAGGTTCTGTGCTGGCAAGGCTTCCAGGATCATATGGGGTACCCGGAACTGCCCGCATGCAAAGCAAGCTTCTTACCTGCTACACTGTTTCTCCAGCTCCAACTATGGGAAGTTCTTATATGTGATTTTTTAAATCGTGTATTAAAGCACCATGATTATTCATAGTTGAGTTTCAGACAGTGTTCTAACATTGACCCCATGGCTCTCCAGTTTCTCTCCACCAGGTGTTCCCAGGTTCCCTCCCCACCCCCTGCCCCCCCCCCCCCCCCCACGCCACCCCTGCATCTCAACAGGCACCTTTCACAGTGTGATTATTTTCAGTGTAGTTGACTCTGTGGTTTGAATATTTAGCTGTACCATTCCTTTACACTGCCATGGTACATTCCCTTGACCCCGACGTCCCCCCCTCCCCGCCACATTGCTTTCCATCTGTCTTTTCCCCCCCAGACCCTCGATTTCTTTCCTTCTCTTTCTCCCTGTACTCCAGGTTGATCTAGTCCCCCCCTCCTCCGTCTTTGTAAAAACACTGTATTCCCTCATGCAGTTATTCTGATTACCACCCTGATCACCACCCTTTGTCCTCTTTCCTCTGGCTTTATTTAATATATTATCTTCCAGTTCCACTCATGTTTCTGTGAATTGCACGGTTTCATTGTTCCCTTATAGTTGCATAGTGTTCCATTGCCACATCTGCATGACGTACTTATCTGTGGTTGGACACCTATGTCGATTCTGTATCTTAACTATTTTACTGAGCGTTGTGATGAAGAATGGGGAGTAGATACCCAAAAGTGGAATTGCTGGGTCTTGGGGCAGCTCAATTTTAAGTTTACTGAGGATTCTCCGTACTGTTTTTCCACAAGGGTTGACCTAGACAACATTATCACCAGCAGCAGATGAGAGTTCCTTTCTCACCACCTTGATTTTTTTTTTTTTTTTTTTTTTTTTTAGCGAATGGCTCTTCATCAAACTTGCCTTCTTACTCCTCAGGAACTCTGAGGTTTCTCATACTGTTCCTCTTGAACTTATCCCTCGCATATCTTTCTGGTGTGCTATCCATTTCTGAGGACATTTTCTTATTGTCTTTGTTTTCTAGAAGTTCTTGCCTCTCATCTTTTAAGCTCACTAATACTTTCCTCAGCTGTTACTCTACTGCTCAGACCTTGTATTACTTTTAAATATCACCTACTATACTTTTTTATTTTTTCTACTTCTGATTGTAGTTTTGACTCATAATTTATTGTGCATTGTGGACTACCCTGTACCATCCTTCTGTTGAGCTCACCCTCAACATGGTGTCACTGAAATCATTCTCTGAGTCTCTTGAGACTCATTGACAGAGCTGGTTGGTACTGGTAGAGCTTTCCATGGTATCCTTTTTACTCATTGAGCTTGGTGGCTTCTACACATCCTGTGTGCTATGCTGAGGGTGAATCTTTGTAGTTAGTGCCCGTGGAAGCCTGAGGGTTAAGCTGGGTTCTCTCCTTTCCCTGCCTATATATTCACCCAGTGTGAAGGGTGGTAAGAAGAGCAGTCTTGTGGCAGTATGCTTCAGGTATAGACTAAAGGTGCAGTAGCAAGCAGAGATTCTGAGATATGGAGGTGGGTATGCTGAGATCTGGGGGCTGGATAGCACAGCGGGTAAGGCGTTTGCCTTGCATGTGGTCAACACGGCCAATCCGAGTTTGATTCCTCCACCCTCTTGGAGAGCCCAGCAAGCTACCAAGAGTATCTCGCCCACACGGCAAAGCCTAGCAAGCTACCCGTAGCATATTTGATATGCCAAACACAGTAACAACAAGTCTCACAATGTTACTGGGCCCACTCGAGCAAAACGATGAACAATGCGAGGACAGTGACAGTGATGCTGAGATCTGAATTTTTTTTTTTTTAAATAAAGCAATCTAGTTTTGTTTTTGTTTTGCTTTTTGGGTCACACCTAGCATTGCACAAGGGTTGCTCTTGGCTCATGCACTCAGGAATTACTCCTGGTGGTGCTTGGGGGACCATATGGGATGCTGGCAATCGAACCCGGGTTGGCCGCATGCAAGGCAAACACCCTACCCGATGTACTATTGCCCCAGCCCCAAAGCAATCTAGTTTTTAATTGAATGAATCTTACTTAGAATCGATGGGAAAGAAAGGAAGTACATAGTCAAGAGAGAATATGGTTCTGAAGAGCAAGTTTTAAGAAATCTAAACCTTGCTCCTCAAGCCTGTGTCCTTCCTTGAGCATGTACTTCCTTTTTCTCTCCCTCACATTTTTCTCAGTATGCTTCAATAAAAATGTCTTGCTTCACAGGAGGAGAAAAAGGAGGAGAAATCTGAATTCTTACACTCTTTTGAAAGAATCCATGTCAGCAGTGTCTTACTAGTCCCCTTTGTTTGGTACAGGCACATCTTGGAGCTATTCTGAGTTTGGTTCTAGCACAATAAAATACTTCTTTTTGGTGGGTAGGGGAGCATACCCAGCGATGCTTATAAGTCCCTCCTGGCTCTGTGCTCACTTTTGGCAGTGATTGGCGGACCATAGGGGATGCCAAGGATTGAACCCGGGCTGGCCAAGGCAAGCACCTGACCTGCTGCAACTATACTCATTCATTTTAGGGGCTGCTCTTCAGACCCCCAAATGAATACTTAATGAAGTGAGTCAAACTTTTTGATTCCCCAGTGTACATAAAAGTTGTGGGGGCTGGAGCGCTAGCAGAGAGGGTAAGGTGTTTGCCTTGCACGTGGCCAACCCGGGTTCGATTCCCAGCATTCCATATGGTCACCCAAGCACTGCCAGGAGTAATTCCTGAGTGTAGAGCCAGGAGTAACCCCTGAGCATCTCCAGGTGTGACCCCCCCAAAAAAAGAGTTGTGTATTTACTGTAGTATGGCTAAGTGTGCAATAGCATTACATTTTTAAAAGTACATATCTTAATTTTAAAATACTTTATTGCTATAAAGGGTTAACCATCTGTACCAAGTTCTCATCTTTACTATCTTTAACTCGTAAAATAATATATATAATGATATGTAAATCATATATTATCAACAGAGTGCAGTAAGAGTATGTACCTGCATAGCCACAATGGTAGTTACAAGTTACATGTGGCTAGTAACTAGACTTGAAGTGGCATCAGTATGACTAAACACTTGAATTTAGTTTAGCTGTGTGTTGCTACAACGTACAAATACAGGATCAGTTCCCTTAAAACAAAGTAGAAAATCTACATGTTGTCCTGCCTTCCAGTTCAACTTTAGAAAAAGAACAAACATAACTGTAGCATTTTAGTACTTTACACTGGAAATGAAGCCAAAGCAGGGTTTTTGGTTTGTTTTTGTTTTTTGGCTACATCCAGTGTAGCTCCACTCCTGGCTCTGTACTCAGGAATCACTCGTGGTGGGCTCAGGGGAACATATGGGATGAGTCACACCAATTTTCAAATTACTTGCTGGCAGTTACTTAAAACTTGAGCTTTATATTATCCAAAAAAAATTTGTGTTGTTGTTAAAACTCAATTCTAGCCCCAATTCTCTTTGCCCTGAATTCTAGGATCCACCTCTGATGTTCAGTGAAGAGTACCAGAAAAGTCTGCTAGAGCAGTATCATTTGGTTCTGGATCAAAAACGTAAGGACTATGTGATTGGAGAGCTCATCTGGAATTTTGCCGATTTTATGACTGACCAGTGTAAGTGGCATTTTGTAATAGCGTTTCTAATTCTTCCAGTTTGGCCTTTCTGTTGTTCATTTGGTTTTAATAATCTGAAAATCAGTGGGGGTGGGGGAAGCTTTTTTACCTACATTAGAGAATTTTATAGGAATTCCAAAGTCATTTTACTGGGGGGGAGTGCGGGGCAGGGGGAAGAAACACCAGCTGGAAGTGTGTTACCTGAGGGCAAACTGTATGGCTTACTTGCTTCACAGTAGTATGAGGAAAAATTGGACCCCAAATTGGATTTACTTGTTACTGTTCCCAAGTAGATTCATATCCTGAAATACTTAAGACACTTCAGTTTTCTATTCACTTGTAAAAAAGAGATTAATCAAATACAGGTAAGTTTCAAAAGGTGAAGTGTTCAGAGAATATATTTGGCACTCAAATGTGACTAAATGAAGGCTCCTTCAATTAGTGTCCAAAAGAACATTTCCCACTTCTTCCAGAATACTAGTTTCTCCAAATACCATAAACTTGGGGATGATAGGAAAGGATTTGATGTTACGGAAATTACAACAAAAAGGCTAAATTGTCAGTGAAAGTTAGGATGCAAAGACGTAGAGAAATTGGACAAGAGCCTCTCTCCTACAGCAGATGAAACGAATGGCTTCTAGAAATGCCCTGGATCCGAGAATTAGCAGTTCATCTTGGGGGAGCCACCCGATTGTTTCTTTTCCTAAGTCTCGAAGTGGGGTAGCATAGGGACACTGAAGGAAGAGCTTAGTCAGTCCTGGCCTTTTGCTGATGTGGAAGAAATCACAATCTTGAACCTTCCCGTTGGGGGCTGGGCTTTCCCTCGGTAGTAGTGAGAAGCCAAGCTGGGAGCTGCCCTCACCTGGCTGACCAGCCACGCTGGGGTTGGCCTGCACACTGAACTCTGCTAGCCCGTCTAGGCAGGGGGAGTGCTCTTGAAAAGCCTCAAGCCTTTCCAAGTACATCAGCTTTTGGATTACTTTCCCTTCCAAATGAAGAACTGGAGCTGGTGTATTTTGGGAAGTTGGTAGTATTTATAACTCAACCCCATAGAGTGGCTACTTCAGAACACATTCCCTGAACTGTGTAGGACATCTCTGCTTATTAGTGTCGCACTTGGTTCCATGTTGGTTCCAATTTGGCCCACCAGAAGTCACCTGATCCTTGACTTGCTTTATTTAGCAACAACAAGAGTGTTGGGGAATAAGAAAGGAATCTTCACTCGGCAGAGAGAACCGAAAAGTGCTGCGTTCCTTCTGCGAGAGAGGTACTGGAAACTTGCCAACGAGACCAGGTATCACCTGTGAGTGACAGTGTTTGGCAATGGCCCGTTGACTTTTCCAAGCCAGCGCCCTGTTTCTGCTGCTGCTGGCCGAGCAATGCCCCGTCTCCGATAAGGGCATCAGCACAGCACACAAATGCTTTCTGGACTGTGCGGCTGGTCTGCATTTAATGTTAGAAGGGAATGTTGAGAGTTAAAAGCAAAAACAAAGCAATAAAAAACAATTTATAGTAAGGGGAGAGTTGGCTTAAAAGTGGCCATGTATAAATTAAAGGATCTCTACTGAAAGCAGTTGAAATTATCTGTGTCTGACAGACTTTTCATACACTTGTGTCTGAACTCTTGTGTAAGTCAGCATTCACACCACATGCAGTTGTTGGTTACATAGTGTGCTTCCAGAGGAACAGTTCCAGTGCTAGAGGTGTCATTTTCATGTTCAAGGTAGGCAACCTGGGCTCAGAGTAATACTTGTGGCTCTGCACTCAGGGATCACTCCTGGCTCATCTCAGGGACCATATGGGGTGCTGGGGGATCAAAACCAGGGCAGCCTTGAGTAAGGCGAGCAGCCTCACACAATACTGTTGTTGTGGACATCTCCACGAGCTGGCTCTGATCGTCTGGGCACCTTCAGTTCCTCTCTCTGAACCAACCCCCCCCCCCCCCCCCACGCACACACCCCGATCATGTCACACCCACCTAAAAGCACATGTTATGCTGGCATAACAAACAAGACTTACAAGACTTTCAAATACCAGTTTATTTCTCTTTTTGGTGAAGCAAGATAGTTTTTATTGAAACTTAATTAGAAAGATGTGAGGGGAGAGAAAAAAAGTATGTCTTGGAGAGAGAACTCAGGCTTTTCTAGAGGAAGTAAGCTAGCAAAGAAACAGACTTGAGGCTCAAGGGCATGGGCTTGAGGAACCATGGGCACCTGTTTCCACAGAATTGAGGAATAAAGGGAAAGAAGGAAAGGCGACCCCGGAAGGGAGCTCAGCCTGCCAGTTCTCCCAGGACATAGTTCCACTCTGCTGTAACCGACCTTAAGAGAAAAGAACCAATGAGTCCACTGGCCCCGCCACAAGTGATACCACTCTCCAGTGTGTTAGCAGACAAGCACTGCAGGCCTTTGAGCCTCTGAGCCAAACTAGAGCCCTCCCAGAGATGCGATTTCAAAGGGTCTGCTAGACACCACTGAGCTTGTGTTTTCTCCAAATAAAGTTGAATGTTCAGAGTATCACAAATTCTCTTTAGGGCCAGAGGGATCATACAGCGGGTATGGTGCAGCACACCAGTTTGGTGGGGGTGGGGGGTGCGCGACACACACGACACTAGTTGCCGAACATTAACAAATAGACACTCTTTCAAGTGTTTTCTAAATCAGGGATAAGGGCCATTTCTTATCGCCTCAAGTCCTTGGACAGATGACGGGAGAAGACATTCCGCTGCCCCCGCCCTGCAGCCAGCGCCCCAGTGCCGCCACACCCCACAACTCCTCTTGATTGTCCCAGCTGTCCCTGCCTCCATTCTGACCAGAAATGTTATCTCAGGTCCACAGGAACAGTTCGAAAAGGAGGTAACAAATAGTGACCCTTATGAGCAACTAACATATCAGTGTGAAATAATGATCAATTCCCAGACAGCACCTGAAAAAAAAAGTCTAAGGACAGTGCGTAGGCAGAGGAATTCACCTGCAGTGGCAGACAGGAGTCCAGCAAAATCCTCAAGCTCAACTAGAATCTTGAGCCTCAGAGAGGAGGGCATCAATCAACACTGCAATGGCAGTGGGACTCACGCTCCAGAGCATCTGAAGGAAGAACTGATTCCGAGTAGCAGAGACAAGCAAGCCACAGCTGCAGAATTCAGCGAGTGGAGAATCACATCATCAGTGACACTTAAGACATGATACTAGCCATTAACAATAGTGGAGCAGCAAGAGAAAAGGGAAACTGATGAATATAGAAAAGTGCAATTCTTGATGGATAACAGCATGAAGAATAATCTCCAAATTTATGAATACCAGGAGGTGAGGAAGAAGAAAAAGGGGGAGAATGACAGATCAATGTAATAATTCAGAACATCCCCAGTTTATGGAGGGAAACTTCTGCACAGATTCAAGAGTCCCAAAGAGCACCAAACAAAATCAACGCAAACAAATCGACACCAAGACACAGAGCAATTAAAATGGTAAAAACAAAAGTACTTCAAGAGAGAGGAAAAACCTTTAGTGCAAGAGAAATAATTATTGCAGATCTCCCATATGCAAGGGAAATAATTATTGCAGATCTCCCATGTGATATACAAGCAAGAAAGAGTGGAATGACACATTCAAAGTATCAAATAAAAAAAACCTTCCAACCTATTACTCTGCAAACCTCTCATTTAGATCTGATGGAGCTTTTTAAGAATGTTTTCAGAGAAATATGAGTCGGCAAAATCTGCAACACCTAAACCAATCCTGCAAACAATCCTGCTGAGGCCACCTAAAAAAGCAAAAGGACATTTGTGAAAAGAGCAAAATTATGCACACAATGGGAAAATAGCCCTTTATAATCTCTCTGAACACCAATGGACGAAATACTCCTATCCAAAGGCACAGAACAGCCAGATGGATCAGAAAATCTATTTATCTGCTGCTTACAGAAAACACAAACTCGTGACACAGTCTCAGAGTGAAAGGATAGAAAACAATCATACAAGCCAATGGTAGATTAAAATAAAAAAAAAACACCAATAAGACAGCCATACCAAACAGCATTCAACCCAGAGAAACTAGAGACAGATAGGGACGCTGCTTAGTGATTAAGGCAACAACGAAACAAGAAGTGTTCATACCAAAATCTATGAACCAAATTAAAGGCCAGAAAACTTTTCAAAGATTTCTGCTCACAAATCTAAATAAACGTATTGATGGAAACAATAAATGTGGAGTTTGAAAACTAGGATTAGTGGACATATACAGGGTTATGTATGAAAACTGAGTACACATTCTTCTCTAGTGCACATGGAAGGTTCTTCAGTTGGGAGGGGATAACTCAAACACATAAATTTACAAATACAGAAATCATACAGAGTACTCTCTCGGCTCACAATGCCATGAAAGGAAATTAGAAGAAAGCTTCCAAACTGGACAAGTTACTGCCAAATATCAACTGGATCAAAGAAAAATCAAGGAATAAAAAGATTTCCTGGAAATGAACATACAAGTGATCTGAATCTCTGACATATAGCAAAAGCTGTTCTAGGGGAAATTTATAGCAATGCAGGCCTACATTAAGAAAGAAAGAAGCCCAAGTCAACAATCTAAATGCACGTCAAAAATTTAGAGCAGAAACAACAAACTAAAAAAGTGGAAGGAGATAATAAAAACTAGAGCAGAAATCAGTAATATAGAAACTAAGAATGCAATACAAAGAATTGATGAAGCCAGAAGCTGGGTCTTTGACAGAATAAACAAGATAGATATGCCTCTAGACAGACTTATAGGGGAAAGGAGAGAAAATGTCCAAATAAACAGAATCAAAGAAAAGGGGACAAATCACAACAAACCCTTTAGAAATCGAAGATAATATGGGAGGTTACTATGAACTGCTGTATGCTCCTAAACTGGAACAGATTCTTAGAATCAGGTAATCTTCCAAAATTGAAAAAGGAGGAAGCAATAAGCTTGAACAAGCCAATGAAAAGCAAGGAATTATTGTAACAGAAATTAAGAATCTCTTCAAGAAAAAAAGGATCCATTCAAGATGGTTTACTGGTGAGTACTATCATTTCTTCAGAAAACTTATGCTGATATGCTTTAAACTCTTCCAAAATATTGAAGAAACAGAAATCCTAACAGTGATGTTAACATTACACTCATACATAAAGCAGATAGAAAAGAAAACTTCAGACCCAGATGAACATTAATACAAAAATCCTTAACAAAATCTTAACACACTGAATCCAACAACACATCAAAAGAATGATACATCGTTATCAAGTGGGATTCATCCCAGGAATGCAAGGATGGTTCAACATATACTAATCAATAAACAATACGCATAAAAAAAAGACAAAGCTCATATGCTATCAACTGATGCAAAGAAAGATCCAACATTCATACACTCATGATAAAAAATCTCAACAAAATGGGTTGGAAGGTTTCTCAAGATAGTAATGGCTGTAAAAAGCACACAACCACTATTTTTAGTGGGAAAAACTGAAAGCATTCCTGCTGAGGTCAGGTACAAGGCAAGTACGTCCACTGTTTTCATTTTGTTCAATATAGTATATCCAAAGTCTGAGCAACAGCAATCAGACAAAAAAGAAATCAAAGGGATCCAATCTGGAAAGAAGAAATCCAACTGTCACAATTTGCAGATGACATGGTAATATACAGAGGAGACCCTAAAGAGTCCACTAAACGTTTCTAGAAACAGTAAATCAATTCAGCAAAGTCAACAAAGGCTACAACGTCAACATACAAAAACAGTTTGCAGACACACCCACAGCCTTTGCCATGTAAACAGCCCAGCTTTCCAGCTGCAAGGCTAATCTCAGAAGAGATACTAAGCTGATGAAATTCACAAGTCCTTATCTTTGGGCTGAAAACCCTGGGGCCTCCTCAGAAGTGAGGCAGACTGAGTTCCTGCTCCACCGAGGCCCCAGATGCTGCACCCACACCCCACAGCCACCATATAAATGACCCAGCTTCACAGTATCAGAAGATACTCTGCTAACGAAACTCCCAGGTACACGGTGCAGTCTTCAGGCTGAAAACTCAGGGGTCTTCTCAGAGTCAGTGTGGGCAACCTCCTTCCATCCACCGTATTGCCAGAAACCCCCACACTCACAGCATTTCCATGAAAATGGCCTAGCTCCACAGCTTTATAATCTCAGAAGAGACAGTAGGCCAATGAAATTCACAGGAATTCCAGTCTTTGGGCTGAAAACTACAGTAGACTCAGGAGGTGGTAGGATGAGAACCATCCCAGTTCCACAGCTCCAGAAGCTCCTGGATGCAACCTCCTAAGTCCTCAACACTGACAGCCCAGTAGGAGCACAGAAAATTTTATGAGAAAGTAACATAAAACCCACTAAGTTCAATAAGCAAAAACACAAAAGGCTCAGCTAGCCTTCTACAAATAGTTCAGGAAGTCCTCAATGACTTGAATAACACCACCATGAAATATATAAGAATTTTCATCAACTTTCTTATACTGAGCCTTAAAAAAATAATTTCACCTACCATTTTGTTATAACAAGCAATATAAAATAAATTATTTTGTGCCTGCTTGGGAAGTGGCTTGGAGAATGGGTAGATAGGAAACTAGGGATAGTGGTGGAGGGAAGGTGACACTGGTGGCAGAATTGGTGTTGCAATACTGAATGCCCCAAACAACTATTATGAACAAAATTTGTGAACCACTGTGTTTAAAGTTAGAGGGAGAAAAAAAATGGGACATCGAATCAGCTTTTCTGCATGCAAAAGGTATATGGGCTAATACCAAAAGCAACTGAATGGGGAAAAAATCTCATTACATCAGATAAAAGGTTGATACCCAGGGGCTGGAGCAATAGCACAGCGGGTAGGGCGTTTGCCTTGCACGCGGCCAACCTGGGTTCTATTCCCAGGATCCCATATGGTCCCCTGAGCAATGCCAGGGATAATTCCTGAGTGCAGAGCCAGGAGTAACTCCTGTGCATTGCCGGGTGTGACCCAAAAAGCCAACAACAAAAAAGAGGTTGATACCCAGGATATATATAAGTAGCCCCAAAGATCAATAATAATGACAACAAAATCCAAAACCCCATTTAAAAAATGGGGAAAGGAAAAGAATAGATATTTCTCAGCCTATTCTTTCTCAGTTGGATGGCCAATAGGCACATGAAAAAGTGCTCAGCATCACTTATCATATAAAGGAAATCCAGGTAAAGACAACTCCAACTCACACCAGTAAGAATGGCACATAAGAAATGTGTGGGCACAATCTGTCTTGGCAGGATGTCTTTGCTGGTGGGAATGATGTTTAGTTCAACCCACCTGGAAAACAGTATAGGGAGTTCTCAGTGAACTTAAAACTGAGCTGCCATACGATCCAGGACCTCAACTGTTGGACATCTCCAGGGCAGAAAAACTCTTTCAAATGGCCATATACACACTATTATTCATTGCAGCACTACATACAATAGCTAAGATATGGAATCAGCCAAGGTGCCTTAAATGATCATGAAGATGTGGCATATAAATACACAATGGGACACTGCACTGTGCGGCTTTAAGATGCAATGAAACCATATAATTCGCTGCAACATGGATGGAACTGGAAGATATGTTAAATGAAGCAAGAAGGAAGACCGGTGATCTCCCTTCTATATGGTATTTAGAATAACTGGACAAGGGAATGTAAGGTAATAAGGAGTGGATGCCTAGATCACTCTTGACCCCAAAGTATAGGAGAACAAGGAGGAGAGAAATCAAGGTGGGGGCCAGGAGGAAACATGGGAACACTTGTGGATAGAACCTGACACTGGTGGTGGGATTGGTGTTGAAATATTATATGCCTAAAACCCGATTAATAACTTCGTACATCTTTTTTTTTTAAAGAAAGCAAGCCAAACTGTATTTCATATGGATTCATCGTTCCTGTAGATGTTACCATTTTGGAAGTCACTGGAACATTCAAGGTGATCTTTAGTAAGGCAGTAGGGAAAAACTGCATATGGTTATATTCTATTTGTTTACCAACCTTAAGCAGTCGACATGATTTTATTAATTTCTGTCAACCACATAAACATAAACCTACAGGAATTCAAGAACAAGAATCTCTAAGAACTCTGCTTCTATCTTCTGGAAGTTAGTTCACCTGTAGAAATGAAGTTAGAGGAAGTTTGCAGTAGCACTTTTCAATCACTGGTCCAGAGGTATAAAAAAGTTAACTGTTTTTTAAGACGACCAAGTTAATTTTAGCCTCTCATAATGTTTAGTACAGTATAAGAATAATGGCAGCACAACTTCCACAGGGTAACTTCTACATTTATTTTATACCAAAAAAGTTATGTGCAACAAATAAACATTCTTACATATTTACATTTGTTTTTTTTACCAGTTAGCAAAACTGTGTCCTAAATCTCTGATAAAGAATATTTCTATCTATATTAAAGGGAAAATCTGCCCAGTGAACTCAGTTTGAAATTAATTTACTCTGGAGCTTAAAGCACTAATAATAAATATTTTTGATGGAACATACTATACAGATCATACACCTAATACTTAGGCCATGCTTAATACAGTTTTATAATAAAGCATTTCATGTTTTCTGGGCCAATTTAAAAAGAGAAAAAGTTTAACCAATAAGAATGGACTCCCACCCTAACCCCTTTTGTTTTATCGAAGGGTTGTTCTCACAAGTTAGGAATCACTTAAGTGCCGCCTAAGTGTCTGAAGAAAAAATGTTTCGCCAATTCTTGTGTTTGGGGACAGAATACAAGAGGAAGGGGTTGCACATTATAGATATTGCTTGCCAAATACAAGAGTTTCTTGTTGGCCTAATACTGATTTTCACGAGAAGAGCTCCTGTCAGCACACGGAGATTGCAAGCGCTGGCACCAATCTTGGTTATGAAGGAACTGTTGAAATAACTGCACATTTGCTGGTCTAACAAATATAATGAAATACAAGTAAACTTGTCAATACATAGTTTTAATTTCACTGTAATCTTGGTCCTGTATATATACTTCGTAGATCCAAAGATCTCTTCAACCGAATTTTAGATCGAAGCCTATTTTATAAAGTCAAAATTTTTCAATATTCTTTAAAAGTAAATGGATTTAAATAGAGGCTACATATATCAAGTAAAAGTAATTTCTGGCAGACACCTGAGTTAGTTTACCAAAAGGTTACCCTCACCGACGACTAGCTGCAATGAAAAAACCAAATAAGATCCTTTCCTTTTCTCTTGGTTTCTGAGTCATTCCCAGTGATGCTCAGGGGTTACTCCTGACTCTGGACTCCGGAATTACTCCTGATGGTGCTCTGGGAACTATATGGGTTGCCTGGGATTGAGCTTGGGTAGGCTGTGTACAAGGCAAGCACCCTACCTACTGTACTGTTGCTCCGGCCCCCCAAATGAAATCCTTTAAACCACACAGGTTTCCTAGAATTTATCATCTGACCTGCTATTATTATTTCCTCAAATATGACTACCCAGAGTCATTTCAAAACCAAGGATAGACTATTTTGGGGTGTGTGTGTGTATGTGTGTGTGTGTGTGTGTGTGTGTGTGTGTGTGTAAGGGGGGGGGTAGCGATTCTCTTTCCCCCTTAGTCTGTTCATCAACATTGGTGGCTGATAATGCTTAGATATTCATTCTAATCTTGGGCTGGATAGTACAGGGATTAAGGTGTTGCCAACATACAGCTGACCCAGGTTTGACGCCCAGCACCACACATATGGTCCCCAAGCCTTACTTGGAGTGAGCCCTTTGCACAGAGCTAGGGCTGAGTGAGCCCCTGAGCACTGCTGAGTGTGATCCAACCCCCAAAATCCCCAAATGACAATCCCGAAATCTTATCACATGATGTTTTCTCCTTTTTCTCGGATGGGAGAGAATGTAGAGGGAAGCCTAAATTCTCCCAAGGTAAAAATACCACGTAACACCCACAGGGGGTTCTGTTGCATATTGAGTTATTGGCACAATAATGCTGTTGTTTCGGGCAGCATATGTACATTGTTCAGTGAGAAAAGGACAATTCTTCTGGGGTCACGGGAATGTGGCAAAAAAAAATTATATAACAAACTATGTTTTCACCAAGGCTTAATTAAAAAAGCAATGTAAAAACTAGGAGATTCTTTTACATTTCTTTTTCATTTTCTCATGTTGAGTTGAAGACATTTGCAGGAATGCAACATTAAGACAAGCTTTAACTATACTTTGCTGAGTTTTACAAAATGTGATGAAAAACCATTTTCACTTGGGACACAAGGAACTTGTTTAGCACAACTGGTGTTACACAGAGGTCTTAACCGTTAAGCCATTTCCACTCTTAGGAAAGGAAAGCAGCAAACTGCTGAGTAGAACTAGAAGCACTGTAACTAGATGACCTCACTGCTTCTCCAGACACCAGACATCCATCCAATCATTGTTTTCTAGACTTCTTTAACTATAGAAATAAGAACAGTACATACATAAAACAGGCATTGAAATATTCACATTCATGGGACAACATAAACTTTGATGAAATCTCAATTAATTTATCTTTACAAAATGGTTAAAACTAGTTAAAAATTCACTACAATTCAGATTTGATACCTGCTTTGGGCCAGAAGAACGCTGCATCAATTATGACAGTTGGAAACTGCTGAACAGTTAGTTGCTGACTTGACACATTATGGTTTACAGAGTAGAGTCTGTCCCTTCCCTTCAAAAAGAAGGTAAATAAAGCACTCAAAAGTACTGATCTGTTTTTAACAATGATTAATCGAATTGTAAGCAAAACATTACTACTACTCAACCAAAGGAATAAAATAATCATAGAGAACTTTCTGCAGAATAAGAGTTTTTGACTTTGCAGTAAGAAAGGAAGGACACTTCTGCCCAAGTTCAACACACAAAATATTTGGTTTGAGATTTAAGACAGAAGGCACTTTTAACATTCTGATTTAAGATGTTAACTGTAGAAACATACTCTCACAATTTCATCTGAATTTATTCAAATGCTTTTCTAAAATTCTGCATTTGTAGTTATTAAAAGAGTAGTGACAACATTACTGTAGATATTTCTACCTATATTATTCCTCCTGGTTAAGCGAACTGAGCAGTGTGTCAGCCCTGACGTTTAGAAATCCAAAGACTGAAACACTAGACTTAACATTGGTTAGTGCAGAAAGAAACGGGGGAAACACTATGTGACAGAGCCACCCGAGAGCAGTCCTACTCTGGAGCAACTGTGCTGAGACTGGTTATTTCAAAGTTGTAATACTGTTCGGTTGACTGGCACCAGTATCAAGCAAAAGTGTCAGCATGAAAATTGAGTTGTTGTGAGACTTTCCCAACAAGGCCATATTAGTATTTCCAGCTTTTCTCCCAAGAAATCTCCTTTCCCCATCTTTAGTGTTCTGAAGGCCTTGGATTTAAGGTCTGTTCACCTGTCTTGTTCTGTAAGGTTATAATTGATCCAGTTTTATGATTACACGCAAACTTGAATCTCCATTTTTAGTTCCTTTTGGAGGACGGAGATGAAAGGGAACCAACCACCCTCTTCTTCCGTTTTTCAATACTGGACCCATAGCTAGCAGTACTTTTCGCAAGATGCTCTGTGTGGACTCACTATCTTCACTATTTCTCCCATCAGCACTGAGCTGACAGTGCTTCATTGCTACACTTCAACTAAGTGGTACAGTAAGTTCTGCAGGGATGGATCCAATATTTCTACCTTTATTTACAAATGTCACATAAATGGATTCTAGTTGAATCTACATGTTTAAATCCATCGGCTAAAAACATATTACATATTGTAAACATGGCAATATTTAATACAGTATCTATTCTAAAATATTTTCATGTCATGATCACATTTGTTATACCTGAAATTTAATTCATACACATTAGAGAATTACTAGCAATGTTTGCTTACTTTACAATTGAGGGTAGAGGGCTAGGACTACATTTTATTATTTCGAAAACATCCTCAAAGTAAAGTTAAAGCTTGTCTCTGATTGGCTTGGCGTAGCTTTTTTTTTTGTATCCGTGTTTAAAATGAAGATTGACACCGAAAATTGGTAGGGCCCCTTCTAATTCACAGGATTTTTAAAAAACCAGTTTAAGATTCGGAAGGAAAGTGTCTTTTGTGAAGAATAAAAAACAAAACGAAACAAAAACTGCTGCAGAATAAACTTAATGGAAAAGGGGACTTGAGACTGTCAGGTAGAGAGTCCTGCTGGGCGTCAGTCCTGCTTGGGCTGTAGTTGCCTTTTCCAGGCCTCATTCAAGTAAACTAGTCGTTTGTAGTTGATGATAAGAAGTATGAAGTTCAGCACGTATGTGACGACGCAGATGATGCAAAACTCCTTCAGCACAAAGTACAGAATGTAGGCCAGGTACAAAGAGCCTACCACAGACGCGATGGAGGAGGTCATGAGGATTAAAGCTGCAACCGCACTTGCTGTCATGCCTGCAAGAGAAGGAGACACCTGGCTCAATCAAACCTGGCACTGCACAGGCGGTTTTGGAGTTAAAAGGGAACATTGTGTTGTGTGCTGCGGCTCTGGCATACTGATCTTACTGAAGAAGCACTAGAAAACTTGATTTTAAGGGGGCTGGAGAGATAGCAGAAAGGGTATTTGCCTCACATGCAGCCCATCCTGGTGCAATCCCTGGTACCCCATACAGTCCCCTGAGCATTACCAGGTATGGCCCTCCCCCCCAAAAAGCCTACAGATCAGGGCCAGGGTGACAGTACTGCAGATCAGCTCTTGCCTTACACATAGATGACCCTGCTTTGATCCCAGCCACCACTAGGTGTGGCCCCAAAACAAACAAATAGAAAGATTGCAGGTCAGGGAGAATTTGTAAAGGGGTTAAGGTACTTGACTTGAATGTGACTGACCCCAGTTCAGTTCGATCCCTGTCTCCGCATATGGTCCCTTCAGGGCAGCAGTTTCTATTTGGCTCTTTCTCAGGATTGATTTACGAGCATAGGCCCAGAAAGGAAAAAGCCCTCAGCACCACCAGGTGTTGGCCCCCAATCTCCTCACACCACCAACGCGCCCCCCCCCAAAAAGAATTAAACTACAGATCTGTTTTGTTAAGATTATGTTGATTGTAAAGTTACCAGCTTTACTTGCTTGACTTGCCAACATATTCAAATTCAAAATTCAAATATTGCTTATTTTATAAATGAAGTCACACAAAGAAAATATAATCCTGCAATCAATGAAGCTGGTTTGTAAGACTAACAGCCCCCCTCTCCTAGTGGATAAACTAAGCAGAAACCATTTGGTGAGTCCCTCCCCTGGCCTTTCTGTAGAATAAAAATTTATTTTTCCGTGTTAGGGAAAAAAAAAAAGATAAAAAAAATTAACAATGGGAGATGATTCTAACAACATGTTGCTGGAAAAGTGAACGTATCTGTGAAAAATATTTCAGAAAAAGTTCACCATGGTGAATGAGTGAAACCACATTGGCCTGTTGGTGTCATGTAGCAGGGGAAAAAAAAGACAGTTGTGTGCACTGAACCAAAGCTTTCAAGACAAAAAACCAACCAGATATTTTATTCCATCTGACATCTTCACATATCTATATTTTGTATAGCCGAGAGTACTGAAAATATGTATATTCATTTTCTTCTACCCAGCAACTAATGGTTAAGAATCACAGAAAAAAGGAAAACAGTTAACTGCTAAGAGTGGGTTTGAGGCGATTAGCTACCTGAGGAATGCGAAGTCCTCACTTGTGGGCTGCAGCCCAGCCACAGAAACCACCTGCTTATCAGAGCAGGTAGCCCTGGAGTCTGGTGCTTTAAAGACCCTTCAAGATGACTAAGAGCCTGTTCAGTTACTTGTGCCAAAAGCTGGAAAATCTGACTGGCCAGATTTTATAAATGAAAGACTTACTGCATCCCACCCACACGCATGCATTCATGTGATGTCTACGGAGGCGATCACACTGCAGTGGCAGCAGAGTTGCCCCAGCTGGCAAAGCCTAAGTTATTTCCTATTTGGCCCTCCACTGAAGTTGGCTGACTTCACTTAACGCTAAGCACTTAAAAAATTTAAAGATTAATACTTATCTAAGTTTCAAAATTACATTGTTATTTAATATCATGATTACACCCTAGCTTCTATTATATTGCTAATTATGCTAATATGTATAAAGCACTTAAAATTTCAGAAAGACCTGCTATCCTTATTTTCGTTTTTCTGGGGCACACTGGGCAGAGCACAGGGGTGGTACTTGGGGGGACCAGGACATACTCCCACATTGCAAAGGACTATGTGCTCTAGCTCTCTGAGTCACCTCCCTGGCCCAATACCAGCTATTAAATAAGTGCTATTTTATCTAATAAATACCTGTCCTGGGATGATAGCTGGTGGCCAGGGAGAAATATCTCCCTGGTAGGGCTGGAGAAGTGTCGAGTAGGAGATCCCGTGTCAAAGTCTGGGTTTGATTCCACCCTCCCTCCCCAAGCAGTGTCCCTTCCCACCCAGCATCACAGGTGTAGCTTCCACAACAGTGTTTTAAAAATCACGATGATTTAAACGGTGCTACAGCCCTGAATAAATAAATGATGGCACAATCAGGCAGTGAACTATTGTCACAGAAAGATGCCCAAGATGTTTAAGTCAAAAAGAAAACAAAAATAAACTGTAGAACAGTGTCTATCTTTTACATTTTTTTTTAAAGGAGAATTTGAGCTGGAGAGATGGTATAGTGGGTGAGGCGATTGCCTTGCATGAGGCTAACTAGGGTTTGATCCTCAGCACCCCACATGGCTACCTGAGTCCTGCCAGGAGTGATCCTTGGCAAAGGGCCAGGACGTAGCCCTCAGCTCCGTCAGGTGTGCCTCTCTCTCACAAACACACACACACAAATAACAAATTAAGATTTGTATTTTCTTGTATATATCTAAAGAAACATCAACAAGAAGCAACAGCTACCAATCAGGAATGAGATGGAAAAACAAGGGAAAACACATGATACACAATTCTAAGTGTGTATAGGGTGCAGAGGTAGCTCCAAGTCTGGAGCGCACCCTCTGTACGCAGGAGGCCTGGGGTCAACCCCGAGAACAAGGGATTCCAAATACCTTCAGAAGTGACCCTCCCAAGCACTGCGCAAGGAGTAGCCGTGAGGACATCCAGGCATGGTTCAAAAACAAAACAAAAATCACCTAAAAAGTGTATATGATAAAATTGAAACATGTCTCATCTCTTTCCAGAAATTAACACAGTCAAAAATCTTATTTTGTGTTGCAGGGATCAAACCCAGGCCTCATAGATGCAAGGCAAATCTACCACTGAGCTACAATCTCAGACCCAGAACTAAGTTTTCTTGGACCCTGAACTTGGACTTTATTGAAAATCCATACAAAACAAATAGAAACAAAAGTAAAAAATCTCACCCCAGCTATCAAACACACACGTACACACACACAACACACACACACACACACTTACTGTTATGATACTCTTTTTTTTTTTTTTAATTTTCACTAAACTGGTTTTGATCTTTCCAGGATATCACATGTAGACCTACTTTTTCCTATACTGGTCACATAGTATTTTCTAGTACGGATGAACCTGATTTAACAAACATTATAAATAAGCTACTCTATTTTTTTTTTCGTTTTTGCTATTTTAAGCTGTACTGTTTTGAATATTCTTATGCATATTTTTATTTCCTTAAGCAAATATGAAGAGTTGGGCAACTTAAGAAAAATGTTGGTTTACAATTCATCTCATAAAAAGTGATCGTCAGGGCAGCTGGGGCCTGAATTCAATTCCTGGAAAACATGTCCACATGAGCACTGTCAGATGTGGCCCAGGTAGTGCTGACCCCACGGGGCCCAAGCAGCACTGTACTTGCTGGCCCTTGTGCTGAACCAATCAATGGCCTGGTTAGCTGGTGGGGCCTCCAGGCCTCCCAATATTGCTTGGGAGTCCCCTTCCTCCAAAATGAACATCACAGGCCCAGAAAAGCTGATAGAGGAAATAATAACATTGAGACGCAAAGACAAAAAAGGGAGAATTTCATCCTTAAATTACACAAACTTTTGTTCAATCAAAATTCATAATTAAAAGGAGAGGAAACCAAAATACAGTAAAATTTAAATGACGGCAATCAACATGTACCTGTTACATTCAATTTTTTTTCAGGAAACAGTTTAAAATTGAGGATGATAAAACTTCAGGGAAACCTGTCCAGTGATAGAAAAGCAATTTTGGTAGATTAAAAAAGAAACAACAAAAGTCCTGTGTGTGGTACTAGGAACTGAACCAGGAACTCACCTCATCTACATTTTAAAGTGAGCACATCTCTGACCCTATATATGTTTGTTTTTTTAAAACTTACTTGTTTCTTTGGTTTTGGGGCCCCACACCCAGTGGTGCTCCTGGATTATGCTCAGGGGTCACTGGCCATACTCAGAACTATGAAGTGCCAGGGACCAAATCAGGGTCAGCCACATGACAAGACATGAGCTTTAACCACAGATAGAATATCTCTCTGGCCTTCCTATGTTTTTTGACTCATCCTGACCATATTTGGATATTCTGCGAGAAGAATTTTAGAGAAAAATGGTCACTAGTTTTATTTAGAACAGGGAAGGAAAAAAACTGGGCCAGATATCAAAGGGTTAAGAGGGCATACTTTTCATGCAGAGCCCTGGGTTTGATCTCCATGCACTAATGGTCCCCAAGGCATTGCTGATTATGCCCCCCTAGAAAAACAAATGAAACTCTTAAAAAAAAAACCCTCAATAATAACAAAACACTTAAGAGGACAGAAAACAGAAAAGAAATCACATAAAATTAAGTGAAAACAAAAGACCATGGAAAAAGTGAAACAGTAAGACTGGAGCATTAATTCCTCTGTATAGGAGTGGTTTTTCTGGACATCATGTTTTGCTGCTACAGCTATTAGCATCATCAAAATCTTAGTGAACCAAATTTTCACAACACAAAAAATGTGCTATGAATTAATGGTTCTATCATTAACTTTCATTTAATTTCAAGACACCAGGTAAAGACAAAGTAGTAAATGGAATGAAATAAAATAACCTAACTTTTGTTATTGCTGTATAAGTACTTACCAAGTAATAACTGTAGTATATAAAATATAAGTCCAAAGACACTGTTTGGCTGGTTTAATACACCATCCTTTCCAAAAATGGAACCCAAAAGACCAAATCCTCGACCCCATCTGTAAAATAAGGAAAATCAGTAAACCTACATTTGAGTTTTCCTATTTTAAAAGATGTAAAATTATCTTGTTATAAACCCATCCAAATCTCTAAGTTACCAATTGCTATATATCTATTTTCCAAAAGGTTTAAGACGAATCTTTTTTCTAATGGCACCAGTATTTGTAGAGAAAATGCTCTCATAATGATTGCCAGTATCTCTTAGCAGCAGCACCAGCAACAATTTAGACTAAAGAATTCTTTGTGGTGGGAGACTGTTGAGAACATCACAGGGGTCGAGAGAAAACCCTGGCCCAGGAGATGCATGGATCAGGGCTCCTTTGCCACCTTCCACAGTGCTGAGTACCAACAGCCATTAAGACATGCCCCTGGGGTCAACACCACCCCCAGTGCAAGCCACTGTCAGAAGCTTTGAATCACTCATTTCAAGTTGTAGAGACACGAGGATATGTGTACACTGGGCACAGTATGAAACTACAGTTCTTTCCTGGAACTGTATTGCAGAAGTACAAAACTGAAGGCCAGAGAGAGGGATCCCTGTTCAATGGGCTGAGCACATCGTGTGCATGCAGAAGACCCTCAGGTTGGATTCCTGGCACCGACCACAGCCAGGAGTGACCCTTAACAACTACAGCATGTGGGTCAAAAACAAAAACAAAAAAAGTAAAACTGAAACACCATCGGTTTCTAACTTCAAAACCTGCAGCTGAGAGTCAGTTACAGTTCAAGGATTAAGGTCTCTGCTGCAAACTGCGGACCCCAGCACCATCTGGCTTCCTGCGCAGCAGAGCGTGACCCGACACCCACCTTAGAAAATAAAATTATATACAGGTGACCTAACATCTTCAAAATACTTTTCAAAATAGGATTTAATAAAATTTGATGCACATACTGAATTTTAAAAAGCTTACATGATAATTTAACTCTGAGACCTTTCAAAACTCAAAAAGAAAACACCAGTCGTGGTTTGAAATCCACAGTGAAGCAGTCAATACAACTGACACAGTTCAGAAAAAAAATTAGAAACACAGACTATTTTTTTGGAGGGAAGGGTAATGGGGAAGGAAAGGCCACACTGGTCTCTGCCCAGGGCTTTCCTTGGCTCTGTACTCATGGCAGTGCTCACAGCACGGTATATGGTACTACACGCAAGGCAAGCATACTACCTGCTGTATTAACTTAATCACACCACTTACAACCTGATACTGACGAAGCAGTGTGTTTAAGCCACATCTAACTGTGAGCCACCAGTGGTATACCTGCCATCAACGTGTTAATAGTATTCTGTTCGAGAAATGAGTAAAAGCCTTTATACTGACGATGCTGAGAGATAATAACCCCAATTCTACAAGCAATGAGAGCCATGAAGACTTTTATTATACAATTACACATTTCAAGGCACACAAAACAATTATCTTCTTTCATCCAACAAATGCGTACTGAACATGTTTGAAACAGGGTGAGGCAAGTTAGGGCCTAGAAGTGAATAAGACAAGGTGGTGCCCTTGGGGGGGCTGAGAGTCCACTGAGGGAAGCAAAGCCAGAAACAGCTAAACAAAAAACTAACTTTCCTCAGAAATGATCAGCCGATTAATAAATACACAGTCACCTCTGTGTCTCTACTGAGAAGGGAGGTTTTTGTAAGCCAAAGCTTCTAGAAGTTTAAAAGTACATTCAGGACAAGGGAAACACTTTCAATCCCCAACAAGGCATGATCCACCACTGTGCCCCCCCCCCCCCCCCCCCACCACCAGGAATGAACATCCAAAGCAAAACCGAGTGTGGTCCAAAAACAAACTGCAAATGCACAATTAGAGGGGAATCTTGTAATATGAAGGTTTTATTTTAGTAGGTCAGGACAGACTCAAGAATACATATTTAAAGAAATTAAACACAATACTCTGAGACAATGTTATGTCTCTAGTCCCGGGCCACGCTTGAACAGACAGAAGGTGTCAGCAGAAGCTACAGTCTGGGAAGGCTTGTTTCAGGAATTAGGAGAATCCTGAATGAAGAGAAACACTCCTCTCATGAGAAATGTTAAGAACAAAAACACCTAGAGGCAAGAATGCAAACTGAGTGAGCAAATAAGGCCACTAGGATTGACACAATGACCAGTAGAGTACAAGAGAATGTGAGGCACATCCGATTATTTACAGTATTTATGACCTTGTCTGATGGCCACTGATGAAGAGATTAAGTTTTATTTCTTTTATTTCGATTTCAACAGGAAGTCTCCCCCCCCCCATTTTTCTACCTTAATTTTCGGTGGCATTTTAAATAGGGTAAAGGTAAGGTAAGGTAAAGGCCCTCCCGTTGATCATCGATTTGCTCGAGTGGGCCCAGTAACGTCTCCATTGGAGACTTTGTTGTTACTGTGTCTGGCATATCGAATATGTCACGGGGAGTTTGCCAGGTTCTGCCGTGCGGGCGAGATACTCTCGGTAGCTTGCCGGGCTCTCCGAGAGGGGCGGAGGAATCGAACTCGGGTTGGCCATGTTGGCTGCGTGCAAGGCAAACGCCCTACCGCTGTGCTATCGCTCCTATGAGCTTATTTATGATTACTCTTGGCTACAAAGTACTGCCCAAGAAAAGCAAGAACACAGATGAGAAACTGTATGCAAACTAACAACATTCTTGGCACTGTATTTTGGAGGCTCTGCATTCCAAGTGTAACTCTTCTTCCCTTATGAGGTTCTGTTTTCTCACATAAAACTACTTTTTTAAAAAGTTTCTAGTCTTACCTATCTGAAGTGGCAATTTAACTAAAAATCACCACCTTTGGCAATGTAAATAACTGGACATACTGTCAAAATTATCATGCAGAAACAGAAATTTTATCTATTCCATACAAATTATGCATACTTGGTCACCTGAATATTTTCCTTGGGGGTGGGGGAGGAAATGTTGTGATCCAGAAAAATACATCACTTATTAAGTAGTACACAGATGAAGCTTAAAACCCTAAAACAAAATATAGACAGCATTCCCTAATTCCGTTTCTTTCCACTCTGATCCCTGATGCAGAGAGGGAACCACTTGAACATCTATTAACTGATATTCCCTTTTATTTACTTCTACATTTCCAAATAATATTCTTATATGGCTAGTTCTTGACATATGAATTCAAAATGAATTCAAATTTCTAACGACAAGCCAAGATGCTACTTTTTAAAACAAATTCTATTATGAAAATGCAGGTTTTTTTGGGTTTTTTTTTTTTGCTTTTGGGGTCACACCTGGCGATGCACAGGTGTTACTCCTGGCTCATGCACTCAGGAATTACTCCTGGCAGTGCTCAGGGAACCATATAGGATGCTGGGAATCGAACTCGGGTCGGCCGCATGCAAGGCAAACGCCCTACCCTCTGTGCTATCACTCCAGCCCCAAAATGCATATAAAATGAGTAATATAATACCATGTACTTATCATTCACTTCAAAAATTTTCATCTTCATGCATACCTGCTAACCAGTCTATTTTTCTAGATGGTAGAGGTAATTAACACACAAACCTTGACTGTACAATTCTGACAAATGAATAAGCCTGAATATAAAGCACAGTCCGCCCGTAAGAGACATTCTCCCTCTTAAAACTAAAGTCTGTAATTCCCATTCCTCTTGGACTTGTGCAGAGTGGCTGGTCAGGCTTATAGGATTCGATCTCCAAACTAAAGCTGAAGCTCTCGGCTCTTGTATCATAGTACAGCAATTTTTCCCTTGGGTCAAATTAAGTTGTAAGATGCAATGGCCATTCCAGCATTTCAACCAATAGAATTTCCTTGATAAATATAATGAATAATAATTAATTTCCTTGGGACTAGAAAGATAGTACAAGGAATAAACCGCCTTACACATGGCCCACCCCAGTTTGATCCCAGCATCACGTGGTTGGGAGTGGCCCAAAATCCAAAGAAATTAATGCTTTTTACTTGGCATTACATAAAATTCTATTTCTTGGGAATATAGTGCAGATTTTTCATAAATGATACTGTATTTTAAAAAGACGAAGGGGAACAAAAATAATTTTTAACCTTTTAAGGACCAGAAAATAAGGCTCAATAATGGAGTGCATGTCTTGCATGACAGGCCCTAAATTCAACCTTCAGTACCAAAATAAGGCAGAGAAAGGATGGAATATATGCTTTTCATGCAGGAGCCCAGGTTAAAATCCTGGTACCACATGATCCCCTGAGCTCTTCAGAGTCTGGCTCAAACCTAAAATAAATAAATAAGAAAACTTTCTGGTTGGAACATTTGAAAATACTATAGTTTATCCCCCTCCTCACTTCTAAACACTATTCAAGGAAATGAAATATACCTTATGTTCTAATTTTACAACTATATTTTTTAATCAATTTATCTTTATCTGACCTGTACTCAAAACTCTGTAATACGATTTATGTACAAAACTGTCCCCAAGTAATCTGTGATCAATGAGCGGTATTAATCAGTTCAGAAAAAAAAAGTTTTGGATAATACAGATGTTCACTTTCTTTATTAATAACATTAATGAGGTAATTATGCAAAAGATAATTTTTTCATTTTTAGATCATTAAAGCATGGTTATCTAATTTTTTTTTAAACAGAAGCAACCTGTTTATTCAAAGGAATTTATAGAAATGTGAGAGGAGAGAGACATACATATTCAAGAGAATACATGGATTTCTCTAAGGAAGAAAAAGCAGTATGGCTGTGATTAACCCAAATAACATCCTTGAATATATACTGTGTTTGGGGAGGCTATAAATAATGCCATTTCCCTGAGGTATCAATAAGAAATTGTTTAAATTTTTCTAAACACTCCGAATTATTCCACACACACAGTTTAAGCAAATAATTCCCTTTAAAAGGCTGGGGCAGTCATACTTATATTAAACAGCATACACTTCACTAAAAGAAGTTGTAAGAGACATAGATGGTCATTTCATAATGATCAAGGGTTTTATAATCAGAAAGAACTCACACTCCTGAATTTATGCTTTCAATGAGGGACCATCAAAATATTTAAAAGAATTGCTAAAAGACCTGAAGGAAGATTCAGCAACAAATTAATAGTTGGAGCCTTCAGTATCCCGGGGGATGCAAGGATGGTTTAATATACACAAATCAATCAAACCATAAACACCATATCAATAAAAGACTAAAAGCATATAATCATACCAATAGATGCAGAGAAAGCATTTGGTAAAATCCAACATTCATGCTTGATTTGAAAAGAAAAAAAAAGCCTCAAAATAAAATGGGAGTTGAAGGAACTTTCCTTAACATAATTAAGCTATTTATGTTAATAGCTTAATTAAAGCCCACAGCTACCATATGCAATGGAAAAACTAACAGTCTTCTCTCTAAGGTAAGGCATAAGTCAAGGATGCCCACTATCACCACTACTTTTCAATACAGTGTTGGGAATTCCTGCCTTAGCAATTAGACAAAAAAGATATTAGAGCATCCAGATTTAAAAAGAAGTCAAACTCTCACTATTTATGCATGACATAATAGTATATTTGGAAAACCCTACAAAGAAACACTAGAAACAACAGACTTGTACAGTAAAGTGGCAGAATTCAATAAACAGAAATCATCACTTTTCTATATGCAAATAATGACATAGAAGAAACAAATTAAAACAATCACAATCCAATTTACCTAAAAAAAAAAAAGTACCAAGGAATTAGCTTAACAGGTGAAAGACTTTACTACTAGATAAACTGTAAAACACTACTAAAAGAAATTTAAGAGGAATTAGAAACACTAACCCTATTCATGAATTACAAGGATTAACACTGTCAAAATGGCAATTTTGCACAATATACACTAAACAAATTCAATGCAGTTCCTATAAAAATTGCCAAGACATCTATTATAAGAACATAGATCAAATTGTTAAAATTTATATAAAGTAATAAACCTTGCCAAATAGCCAAACCAGTCCTGGGGAGAAAGATGAGAGGTTCTCTTTCCACATTTCAAAGTGTACGATAAAGCTGTAGATAATTAGGGGCCAGAGAAATAGTACAGTAGGTAGGGCATTTGCCTTGTATGCAGCCAACCTTGGTTCAACCCCCAGCATCCTATATGGTCTTCCGAGCACCACCAGGAATAATTATTGTGCGCAGAGTCAGCCATAACCCCTGAGCATCGTTGGGTGTGATCCCTAACAAAAACCAAATGTGTGCGTGCACACAAACTGTGGTAATGAATAAGGACTCTCAGATTAATGGAATCAGACTGAGAGTCCAGATACAGGCCTTAGGGGTATATGAACAGTTGATATTTGATAAAGGAGCAAAGGGTATGAAGTGGAGCAAGAAAAGCATCGCCAAAATGGTGCTGGGAACACTGGTCAGTGACATGCAAAAAACAAAAACAAAAACAAAAGAATTCAGACCCCTTTTTCTGTTTTTTTTTTTCCCTTAAATCTTTATTAGTGAAACACCATGAAGTACAGTTGTAGACTTACAAATTTTTGTGCTTGGGTTTCAGTTATACAATGACCAAGTACCCATCCCTCCACTAGTGCCCATTCTCCACCACCACCAGTCCCAGTATCCCTCCCACCCCAATTACCCCCATCCCCCGTCCTACTCTTCCACTGTGGCAGGGCATTCCCTTTTGTTATCTCTCTCCTTTTGAGTGCTGTGCAGACCCCTTTCTTTAATCATGCATAATGGTCAAAACAAAATGGATTAAAAATCTTGATATCAGACATGAATCCATAAATTATGCTGAGGAAAACAAAGGCACAACACTTCATGACATTGAATCTAGAGGCATCTTCAATGATTCAATGCCATGGGCAAAGAAGCTGGGAGGCAAAGATAAATAAGACTACATCAAACTCAGAAGCTTCTGCACCAAAAAGACAATGACCAGAATAAAAACCAAACTGGAAGAAAATATCTGCCCACCAATCACCTACAAAAGGTTAATATACAAGATATATATAGTAGAGCTTTCTACATGGCAGAACTTTAAAAGAAAAAAAAAAACCTCATCAAAACATAGGGGTAAGAAGCTTACTCAGAGAAGCAAAACAGATTGCCAAAAGGTATATGAAAATATGCACTGTGTCACTTATCATCAGGGAAAAGTAAATCAAAACAGCAATGAGATATCTTCTCACACATCACAGAGAATAAGAACAACCAGTGTTGGCGGGGATGGAGGGGGAAAGGGACCATCATTTACTGCTGGTGGGAATATCAGATGGAAAACAATATGGATACTTGTCAAAAACACAAGCACTTTATGGAAAACACTTGTCAAAAATATGGACACTTTTGGGAAAACAATATGGACACTTGTCAAAAAACTAAGAATTGAGCTTCAAGACATTCACACTCCTATATTCATTGAAGCACTACTTACAATAGTCAAAATTTGGAAACAACCCAAACAATCGAAATGACTAAAGAAACTATGATACATACACATAATGGAATATCACAAGGCTGTAAGACAAAATCATGTCATTTTCTTCTCTGTGGATGGATCTAGAGAGCACTACGCTGAGAGAAGGTAGGAGGAAAGGACAGACACAGTGCTCTCCTGCACACCTGGGATATACAAAAGGAGGCAACAGACACTGAGAGCTGGTCTTAGCAGGAAGCATCACGTAGTAGTAAGGGAAGGGAGGGGGAAGGCAGGGGTGGGGAGGGCACTGGACAATGGTAGAGGGTGGTGGTTCTAGCCATGAAACCCTGCCAGAGTAACACTTCTGTAAATCACAGTGTCTAAAAGAAAATTTTTTTAAAAGAAAACAAAGGGAACAGCAGGGGGGCAGGGGAAAATATATTTCCCCTGTTCTGAGGAAAAATGATCTGAAATGCTCACTTATACAAACCACTCATGAACATCTGTACATAAATATATGTACTGAATTCTTGCTTTTTAACCCAGCTTTTTGTAGGCCCCATCTGGCTGGGCTCAGGGATCACTAGAGTGCTCAGGGGACCATATGAGATACTGCGATTGAACCCAGGTCAGCTGCGCCCAAGGCAAACACCCTAATGGCCATACCATTGCTCCGGCCCTGAGTATTTATACCTTCAAAGTCATAATTTTTTTCTTTGGCATTTAAATTTTTGTTACCAAATATGTGCAATTATCTTATTTCAATTACATTTTATAAAAATAATATAAAATTCTAAACATAGTTACTTGAATTATACAGTTAGGAACTATTTGGTAAAAAAAAAAGAACTATTTATTTGGTGAGCTATGGGATTATATATATATGGCAGTGGTTTCTATAGGTAGCCAAGGGTAGTGGCCTATACCAGGATTTCTTAAACATTTTCATTGCCCAACAAACGCAACACAAAAGAGTATTGCCAAAAACACCTTAGATTAGTTACCCACTTTATTCTGAATTAATTTTTGGACAATGCATATTCAGAGGGCTGGAGCGATAGCACAGCGGGTAGGGAGTATGCCTTACACGTGGCCAACCAGGCTGACCCGAGTTCGGTTGGAGAGCCCGGCAAGCTACCGAGAGTATCTCACCCGCACAGCAGAGCCTGGCAAACTCCCCATGACATATTCGGTATGCCAAACACAGTAACAAGTCTCACAATGGAGACATTACTGGGCCCGCTCGAGTAGATCGATAAACAACTGGAGAACAGTACTACAGTGCAGTACTGACAGTGCATATTCAGAAACCTTTGGATGTTACCAAATGGAGAGTTGAGAACCACAATTTTAAAACCAGGGCCCATACCATTTAGATCTGCAGAAGTAATTCTTCTGACATTTGTACAAAATGAAATTTTCCAGTGACTTATTTTGAAGAACATATTCAGCAATGAGATGTATGACTGGCTATGCATGTATGTACGGTTATGTTTGGGGAAAATTATTTCTCACTCCTGAGATTTCTGCAAGGGAGACACCACCATTTGAGCAGCATACCTTGTCTCCTCTTCTATCTCTTAACTTACTACTCAACCAGTAGCAAAAACTTCTCTGGCCAATTAATTAGAAGGAATTGAGCACCTGTGGGTCAAATCCCCCGATTCTTTTTTGGGGATCTATCTATGTATAGAGAAAAGTTGCATCCTGGATTATTTTCAAAAACTGTGGTATGAAACCGGGGCCAGAGGGAGTACCAGAAGGCTCTGATTTGCATGCAGCTGTCCCCGGTTCAATCCCTGCACCACATACAGTCCCCAGAAGACACCAAAACAAACAAGACACATGGACAAAACTCACCATCTTAATCATTTTTAAATATTCAGTTCAGGAATGGGCTGGAGCAATAGCACATGGTTGACCCAAGTTCGATTCCTCCGCCCCTCTCAGAGAGCCTGGCAAGCTACCGAGAGTATCTCACCCGCACAGCAAAGCCTGGCAAGCTCCCCGTGACATATTCGATATGCCAAACACAGTAACAAGTCTCACAACAGAGATGTTACTGGGCCCACTCGAGCAAATCAATGAACAATGGGAGGACAGTGACAGTGACAGTTCAGGAATGCTAAATATGTTTTTGCTTTTGGGCGAAGCTCAAGGAAACCAACTGGTACCAGGACAGAACATTAGCCTCCTGCATGCAAAGCAGGATTTCCAGCCCTCTGAACGATTTCCCTGGCTCCAGGAATGTTAAATAGGATCACACTGTTACCAGAAGTTTCTTGTCTTGCAAAACTAAAACTCGATACCCATTAATAGCTACTCCTCTTCCTCCCCGTTCCCTAGTAACTACTGCTTTCTCTTCTTCAAGTTGATGAAAATGCCTATCTCATGTCAAGTAGAATCGTATAGTACTTGTTTGCTTGGTGACTAGCTTTATCACTTAAGCCCTCCAGGTCTATCCATGCTGCCGCACACAACAGGATTTCCTTCCTCTTAAAAGATGAATAATATTCTACTTGTTAGACATACCATGATTAATTATTTATTTACCAACTTACAGATATTGGTAGTTTTCATAACTTGTTATATAAAGTTTGAGATCTATATACATCAACCACCTGCAACTGTTCTTAGACATTTTCTTAGACGATGTTCTGAAAATTTTCACCCATTTCCCTACAGAAAGGAGCCCCTTTGAGAGCTCAAAGGTTCAGATTAAACCTAGTATCAAGGCAAATCAAAAGGAGAGTGGGTCCTTGTCACAGAATCCCTTCCTACCATTTCATTGTAAAGGTTACATGATTCATAGGAGGAAGGTGAAAGATGAAAATATAATTCATTTTTCATTTTAAATTATTTTCAAAGAAAAAGCACAAGTATTTGGATAAATTAACAATGGACATTTTAAAAAACACGGGACTGGAGAGATAGTACAAAGGTTAAGGTATATGACTTGCCTGTGGTCAATCCCCCTTTGATCCCAATACCAGGAGGTTCCCATACCCCAAACCTTGCTGGGGTCTCAGGGGTGGTAATTTCCAGGGCCCTCTGAACTCCCACTTGAGATTTAAAAAACAACCAATCTGTGCCAAGAAATGGCTTCATTCTCTGAATACAGTGGACACTATGTGTCAAATATAATTTAAAAATTTTCCAAATCAAAAGGCTTTTTTTTCTCAAGTTATCTCACAAGAATCACAATCACTAAAAGAAATGAATAGATGCTGGAATGTAAAATACTGGGATAACACATGTTTTAAGCTAAAAAAAAGTGGGATTACACATGTGGGCTTAGGTCACCAAAAGTGGGATTACACAAGTGGGCTTAGGTCACCACTATTTAGTTTTATGTGCCATAAATATATATGCTTACCATTATAAAAACTTCCAAGAAAATTAGGTTTATTTGGTTTCCATACAAATTAATTTTATTAAAACCAAACGTAGTGTTTTAAAATCAACATGGTACAAGACAGGACAAACAACAGTAGCTCTCTGATCTAAGAAGTCACTGCCCCCAGAAACAAAAACTTTCAACTCATTTTAGAGATTTATTTTGGTATTTCTATATATTTATTTTCACAAATATGTTTCTATCACTTTTAATCTATTCACTAGATAGTAACTTTCTCACTTCTCTCCAATTCTTCAACTCACAAAATGGTTAATATTAATATTGCTCAACTCACAGTTTGGTTAAATTAATACATTTTTACAAACATGGTTACCACTGTGTGGAACAATATCCTAGGAATGATGCGTTCTAATAGTTTTCTGCAAAGAAAATGAACCAAGTCACAGCTGAGAACCAGAAGAGGGCTTGCGGTTGTGACTCAGTGGTAGAGCAACCACCCTCGAGGCACAAGGCCACAATGCTGCACATGATGACTTGAGTCACTGCCTCACATGCTGACTAGAATCATTGCTTCCCATGCTGACTAGAACCATGGCAACATTGCCACTGGGCTCTCTGGCATCACCCCGAGTGTGTAATCTCCAACAAATCCCTCCACTAAATGTGTAAACACTGTGACCAAGTGGGGGAGCCCTAGTCATTGCAATAAAAAGGGAAGGAAGGAAAAAATTAAACAGAGGAGTAATGTCGACACAATACAGAGCTGTATGACTGTATGTGCCAGAAAATAAAAACAGCTGAAGATAAACTTACGTAGAAACCCCTACAAAAGTATATAAACTCAGTGAACTTACACGAACTGAATATACCTCTGCACTAGCTCCCAGATCGAGAAATAGAGCGCGGGTTGGCTCAGAGGCAGAGTGCCAGTGCCTACCATTACAAGCCTGAGGCTGTAAGGTTTGATCCAAATGTCTGAGTGCGATTCCCAATACCTCTCTGTTTGGAGCTGCCCAAGTCACACAAAGTGTGTGATCTCTGGGAAACACAAACAAGTGTGTGCAAGCTCTGCAATTGCAATGTGCACAATCCCTGGCGTTCACTGTAACAAACCGTGTAAAAGCACCATTAAAGCAGGAGCCTCCGGAAAGCACTGGGGCTGGGGAGGCTGTGCACAACGAAGCTTGTGCAACTCCTGGTCAACACAGAAATGACAAAGGAAGGCGGTTAGGAACAACCCCTGGGGAGATTAAAAGAAAGAGGCAGCACCTCAGAGGCACTATTAGGTTCCCTTTACAATTCTTCCCAGGTAACAAAAAAAATTATCTTTTTTTAAAAAATAAGCGGAAGTAATTTTAGTATATGTAACAAGTATAAAATAACAGAACGCTGCTTGATGTGCTCTAATTTAATCAAGCATTCCTCTCTCAAAGCATAAACTACCCCAATTTTTAACCTTAGAATTGTTTCTAAGGGCAGAGCGATAGCACAGCTGGTAAAGCATTTCCCTTGCATGTGGCCGACCCGGGTTTGATTCCTCTGTCCCTCTCGGAGAGCCCGGCAAGCTACTGAGAGTATCCCGCCCGCACAGCAAAGCCTAGCAAGCTCCCCGTGGCGTATTCAATATGCCAAAAACAGTAACAAGTCTCACAATGGAGACATTACTGGTGCCCGCTCGAGCAAATTGATGAACAACAGGAGGACAGTGCGACAGTACTACAGGATAGTTTCGATTTGAACTCACTACAAGTGAGAATTCCTGGATCCCAGTTTAAATCATGTCCCCACTGCCATTTTTTATAAACTTGATATGGTAAGTCATGTTTTAGCCTAAGTTCCTAGACCATATCGTAAGACTCAATTTCACAGAAAGTAAGCTCTGCCTGGAATATGTTATGTACCAGATATGCTTGTAATAAAACTATTATTTAATGCTTTTATATACATACTGCCTATCTTGGAGCTAACAATTCATGAATTGTTTAGTTTTCTAAGACTAAACGATTTTCAAGGAGATAACCCCTTGGAAAATTGATGAATTGCAATTTTCCTGGAGAATTCCTTCCCAGAAATTTCAACTTCCCTGTTTCTCTCTGGATAACCTGATTCTGAATGGCTGTTCTCTGGGTTTACTACACAGCTCTTGTCCTAAGACTTCCCATCTTTTCCCTACAATAAATCTTGCATTTCTGAGACTTGGCATCTTCCTTTATCTATGTTACTTACTCTAGCAAAACATTTTTCTAATAGCTCCCTGGAGAAAATATGTACTAGATTTAAATTTCTAAGATACTGAAAGTCAAAAAACGTATGTCTCGGGGCTGGAGAGATAGCACAGCGGGTAGGGTGTTTGCCTTGCACGTGGCCGACCCGGGTTCGATTCCCAGCATCCCATATGGTCCCCTGAGCACCACCAGGAGTTAACTCCTGAGTGCAGAGCCAGGAGTAACCCCTGTGCATTGCCGGGTGTGACCCAAAAAGCAAAAAAAAAAAAAAAAAAAGTATGTCTTCCAGAACTGGGCTAACTGCAGTGGAGAAGAGTGGGTGGGGTAGGATGAGGGGAGCCACTTCAGGGGGAGGGTGTGATACTGGCACACTGAGTGCATGAAGCCCTATAATTAACTGTATTGTAAATCAGTGCCTAAAATAGATTAAATAATTAGATAGATAAATGTCTTCTGCCATCATGCTAGATTGATACTTTTGGTGAATAAAGCAGTTTCCCTCAAAACTTTTACAACATTACAATCTTGCTTCCAGAGTCTGTTCGTCCTTGAAAAATCTGATGCATCTTAGTGATAACAAACAGTCCAGGTCAACAAACTCTAGTATCTTATATATGGAAGAAAATAAGAAGGGCTCTGTAATTTCAACTAAATGGAATTTTAGTTCTCTTTTCTCTCACTTTATCCTGAGAATTCATCAGCCATGAAGCGGGGGGGGGGGGGGGGGGGGCGCTTAGGGCGGAGATGGAGGAGACAGCTATAACTCACTATGAGAAATCTTTTTGGCAACAGGAATTGGAGAAAGGGCAGTTGGAAGACAGAGATTGGAAAGAAAATCTCAGTATGTGTGAAGCAAGTTTTGTATAGAACTAAATTAGTCCTAAACACACTCTTAGCTGCAAATGCATGCGACAAATCCAAATGTCTTTGGGTTTGCACACAATCCTGGAGAACCAAACCACAACTAAATCACAATTCAAGCTGCAGATGAACTCAGCAAACTACTAGGATGATAGGACTTAGAGAATGCAAGTGACAGTGAAACT
Organism: Sorex fumeus; assembly: GCF_029834395.1. Taxonomy (NCBI): domain Eukaryota; kingdom Metazoa; phylum Chordata; class Mammalia; order Eulipotyphla; family Soricidae; genus Sorex; species Sorex fumeus. Next base: position 5,591,195 of record NW_026606183.1, read on the forward strand.
AATTTCCACAAAAGGGAAAAAAATTAATCTAATCATATTGAATATTAGCAAAGTCAACATTCTCAAGAAAATTTATAACGAACCATGTCTGACTTACATCAAAATTACATGAAAATACAAAGCATCAAGGAAATATGGCTAATTCTCAATGAACAACAGACAAGATTCACGTGGTAAAGATAATGAAAAAAGATTAAAAAGACGTATGTTTTGAACAAAGTAACTGTCACTGTTACTGTCCTCCCGTTGTTCATCAATTTTCTTGAGCGGGCCCAGTAACGTCTCCATTGTGACACCTGTTACTTGTTACGCATATCTAATACGTCACGGGTAACTTGCCAGGCTTTGCTGTGTGGGCAAGATACTCTTGGCAGATTGCCGGGCTCTCGAGAGGGGCGGAGGAATCAAACCCAGGTTGGCTCGGTCGGCCGCGTGCAAGGCAAACACCCACCCTACCCGCTGTGCTATAGCTCCAGCCATAGCAAAGTAACTATATCTATAAAAAGGAATTTAATAGAAAAAGGATAATAGTATTTGAAATTAAAATTTTAACGGGCTTAATCAATGGCAAATGAGAATGGTCAAAAGTAGATCCAGTGAGCTGGATATTATTGGAAATTATTCTGCTCTAAAGAACAGAAAAATAAACATTTAAATGAACAGAAATATAGGAAGCTTTTAGGCAGTATCAAAAGTCTCACATTCCCTGGAGTACCAGAAGAGACAGCTACACACACAAAAGCTAATAGCCTAGAACTCCTCACCTATAGCCAAATAAAAACATTTACTGATTTGGCTTGCTCTTCAAGCCCATGTTCTCCCTTGAATATGCAACTTGCTTGTTACTGTTCTTGCTTATTTCCATTCTGAAGACTGTCTCAAAGGCTTCTTCTACTCTGAAGAACTCTTTCATGTACTTCCCCCTTACCCTTCCCTCAGAACTTTCTTACTTCACAAAAATCAAACCAAACAAATCCATTTAAAGATTTAAAACCTCGCTGCAGATCAAACAGTTGTAAACTTAAAGAACATCAAAGAACCCAGATGCATCATAAATTACATTCAAAAAGAAATTTCTTGAAAACAGAGGTTTGTGAATAGCATGCTTTGTAAAAACGAGGCCACAGTTTCAATCCCCAGTGATACTCATATGTGCTAAGAAATGATCCCCAGCAGTGCTGCATAACCACCACAAAAACCAACAGGAGCAATCCCTAAGCACTGAGTTTTGGAGACCGACTGAACTCCTCATGCCCTAGGTATTTCTGGGGAGGAGGCTCTGAAGAGAAGACACTGCAGTGCTAAGGGCTTACTCCTGGCTGTTCTCAGGGATCACTCCTGGCGTAACTCAGAATACTGTATGTGTGCTGGTGTGACATGGTTTTGTACATCAATATCAGACACTCTTGTTTTTTTTTCCCCATTACTCTGCATTTAATGTGGGCGTACTGCTATTTATTCAGCCACTGATTAGCTGATTGAATTGGGCATGAATTCCACCTTTGTTTTTTTTTCATTTTTTTATAATTTTGTTTATTGAATTACCGTGAGAGCAGTTACAAAGCTTTCAGGTTTAAGTCTCAGTCATACAATGAAACACCCGTCCCTTCATCAGTGCCCATTCTCCACCACCAAAAAACCCCAGTATACCCCCAGCCCACACCCTCCCCCTACCTGTGGGGCAGATGACTTCCACATTGCTCTCTCTCTACTTTGATTATATTCAATATTTTGACACCAGACCCACCATTATTATTTAAGATTTTACCCCAACACTCAGATCTGCTGAAAAGGCAACAGTATACAATTTGTTTTCTATTCCTGGTTATGAATAACATATGATGTCGTGTGGCTGCAGTAGTGGCCGCGCAATTTTGAAATTCCAAAATTTTAACGATTAAAATACCAGAAACTGGGGCTGGAGAGATAGCACAGCGGGTAGGGTGTTTGCCTTGCACGCGGCCGACCCGGGTTCGATTCCCAGCATCCCATATGGTCCCCTGAACACCACCAGGAGTAACTTCTGAGTGCAGAGCCAGGAGTAACCCCTGTGCATCGCCAGGTGTGACCCCAAAAGAAAAAAAACAAAACCAAAAAAATACCAGAAACTCTTAACACTTGTGATACAGCAGGAGCTGAGGTGTGGAGTGCCAGGTCACTTTCTATATAACCAATCAGAATAGGTAATGCGAAGGCTGGCAGTGAGACTTAGCCACAAATGAAAGGAAGCCCCAAGCCCCAGCTCCCCCTTTTTCTCGGACCGTGTGCTCCCTGTTCCCTCTTCTCTCTTCCCAGATGTCCAGGTCAGGTTAAGTGCACAAGCCCAGACAGACAGGGCCTGGGACAGGTGGGCAACTCACAGGCACGTGGCTGTGCCCAGAGAGTTGGAAAGACGAAACAAGACAACAGGAACTGCTGAGAGGCCCAGCAACGGGCATGGAGCATAGGGATCTTGCCCAGCCGCGGCGGGACACGGAGGAAAGCAACCACGGAACAGAGAGTGATGCAGGGACAGGACCCAGTTATCACTCACTGGAGGTGAGTAGGCTGCATGCGACAAGACAGGGAAGTCATTCACTGAACGGGACCTGGTCATCATTCACAAGTGGAAGAGAAGCCTGAACATCTTGGGAGAGACCCGGACCCATCTACCTTTATATGTGTAATAAACTCCAACCTTTCATCTATTGAGTTTTGTATGTAAATCTTTCATAGACTTCTCAAGAATTCATGAGTGCAGGAAAAATCCGCTTTCGCATTAACACTAGTGACCATGGTATGTAAACAAGAATTTAACAACAATGAAAAAAGAAAACCAAAACAACAACAAATGGTGATGTCAGGTAAACAACCTGATACATAATTTCACAATTTAAACCAAAGATTTAAAACTGGAAATTGTCAGCATATGGGTGGCAATGAGTCTGAAAAACATTACCAAGTAACCTTTGATAATTGAATCAATTAATCAATGACTAATAAACGTATGCTTATTAGTTATCAGAGCTATCAAGGATATAGTAAGGAAGTGAGCCTGAGCTCCCATTAAAACCATAAGTGTGCTATTTGTCTTGGCTTCCCCACCCCCCAAGTGGCTGCCTGCTAAAGAAACCAGGCAGTACTGGGGATTGAACTAAAGCCTCAGTCCTTTGAGCTATCTCACAGCCTCTTGGCTTATTGTATTGTGATGGCTTTTGGGGATCACACAGCTTGAAATGGATATTTATCTACCTTACTTACTGAAAAGTATCCTTTATGGTTGTCTGAAGATTCTTTCAACCATTATTTTCTATGGATTTTAATTTGAAATCAATCTCATCTCTCAGGCTAAACATTATGTCTTTCCTATGTAAAACCATTTAAAAAAAAAGTTTCATACTGGTTTTATGACAGTTTCTAATGGAAATAGTGATATGTCACTCCTTTACTATATTTGCCACAGAAATGTTGCTTAAAATATAGTATATGTGTGTGTACACACACACACCGAGCTTTACCATGATCACAGAAAGTTACCTCATGCCTCTCGCCAATCTTTTTTATTTTGACCACTCCAGACAGGGCTTGAGGAACGACCTGCAGCACGAGGGATCAAACCCTCACCCACTGTACCACCTCTCCCAGCTGCACCAGTGTCTTTTTCTGGAAATTTACAGGGGATTTACAAGTAAAGGGAGAAGTTTTGCTTTTCCTGAAGAGTTAGAGTTAGAGAGCAATGTTTCCTTTATGGGCAAGACTCCCATGAAGTATGTAGATGGAACGTTTGATCCCATTTATATGATAACCAGAACAATCAAAACTGTAAGAGAATAACAGAAACTATAGCAAAAAAACGACACCAATGAGTATCTGTGGGAGGCAAGAGAGGGCACTTCATGCTGGAAGACTAGCGAAGAGGCATGTAGACGTTCAGAAGTGTCACTGACTACCCACTAGATGCTAGTACTATTCCACCCTCACCCCACCCAGGAGCAACACCCACAACTATGTTTAAAGCTGTTAAATGTTCCCTGGGAGGCGATATCACCACCGTCTCTTAGCAGTTCTGACTGACACAGTACATGAATACATTTGGCAAAACTCAGAACACATACCTAAACTTTGAATATTACGTCTATTTTAGTTTCAAAGGAAAACTATACAAATAAAAACTACACCTAATGATGTGCACACTACAGTATTTAGCAGATTTTAGTTATGGTTGGCAGGCATGTAAATGTTCATAGCAGAATCTAAGTGTTGAGTGTACACGTAACCCTTCTTTGATTTAAAAAAAAAAAAAGTTCAGTGGGCCAGAGCGCATCCTGTGGGTAGGGGAATTGCCCTGCAGGCAGCTAACCCAAGTTCGCTCCACAGCATCCCATATGGGCTCCGAGCACCACCAGGAATAATTACTGAGTGCAGAGCCAGGAGTAACCTCTAAGCATGCTGGCCGTGGTCCAAAAACCAAAAGAGGAAAAAAAATTGGTTTAGCACCATAGTGCTAGCACAGCAGATAAGGCACTTGCCTTGCACACAGCTCACCCCTGAGCACTGCAGGAGTGATCCCTGAGCTCAGAGCCAAGGGTAAGTCCTGAGCACCACTGAGTATGGCCACCAAACCGAAATAACAACAATAATAATGATAATGGAATGATAATGGTTTAAAACATTCTCTGTGTCCTGAGCACTGCTGGGTGTGGCTCCCCAAAAATAAACAAAGCTTTTCACATATTTCAATTTTTCACAATGAAATATTAAAGAGTATTTTCAGTGCTATCAGGTCAGAAACATGGAATACATGTGCAATGAAATGGATCAGCTGTAAACACTGTTATTTTGAAAGTAATTAAGTCGTTCTACTACGATAATACGTGGTTCTTGATGAATTCCTGGAAAAGAAGCAATACAGCTCCATGATCACTCATGTTATATTTGCAAATTTATACCAAGCAAACATTTAAGAATAATTCCAGGGGCTGGAGCAACAGCACAGCGGGTAGGGTGTTTGCCTTGCACGTGGCCAACCCGGGTTCGATTCCCAGCATCCCATATGGTCCCCTGAGCACCATCAGGAGTAACTCCTGAGTGCAGAGCCAGGAGTAATCCCTGTGCATTGCCGGGTGTGACCCAAAAAGAAAAAAAAAAAGAATAATTCCAGTCTATTTTAGGTTTGAGATTTCAGTGAAAAGCAGAAATTAGCTTTAAATGCAAAGACTACCCAGAAATTGACTATATTTATACCTGAAAGGAAGTATTTTGAAAAAAAAAATGTTTTAAAGTATATCTCTTCAGGACCTGAAAGATAAGTTCAACAGATTGATCACACGCTTTGCATTCAGGAGGCCTGGGTTTAATTCCCGGCACCACATGGCCCTTGAGCATTGCTAAAGCAATCCCCAAGTACAGCGCAGAAAGTGGTAGCTGTGACCCCAAAACCTAACGGAGACAAAAAGCAAAAGAAAATGAAAGGGAAAAGGAAAATGAGAAGGGGGGTAAGGGAGGGAGGGGAAGGAGGAGAAGGGGTGATCTCTGAGAACAGAGTCAGGAGTATGCAATGAAAACCATTGGACAGAGTCAGGAGTATGCAATGAACACCATTGGTGGTCCAAAAACAAAACAAAACAAAAAAACAACAAAAAGATTTAAAACTTGGGGGCTGGAGAGAGTACAATAGGTAGGATGTTTGCCTTACAACAATTCAACCCTCAGCATCTCGTATGATCCCCTGAGCTATGCCAGGAGTGATCCCTGGGCTCTCAGCCAGGAGGAAAAAGAGCACTGAGCACTGTTGAGTGTGGAAAAAGTCGCTTTCAAATAGCTAGAATAAATTGATGAGGGGTAATTATAAAATCTGTAACATTTAATGTTTTAAAATAGAGAATTCTGAAGCTGTAAAACATCAGTGGGAGCACTCAAGGATGGAGAAAGATTTCACAAAGATAAAATGATTCTCATAATGAAAACAATATAGCTTGCCCAATTTAAAACAGCAGTAGGAGCAGTAACAGATTAAATATTACCAAACAAAACTTGTGACTTAACAATTAAATCAGCCCACAATTCTAATCAGAAGGACAGAACTTGTACAGAGGGACTAGAGAGGTAAAGGGGTTACGGAGCTTCTCTGCAACGCAGTTGATCTCAGCACCCATATTGCCCCCCAAACCTGCTGAGAGTGATCTCTGAGCACAGAGAACGGAGTAAACCCTGAGTACAGTGGGATGTGCCCAGAAAGAAAAAAAAGTTGTAGAAAGAACAGCAATTGATGTCTGAGCATCTAGAATACAAGTCAGGCACTCAGAGGACAAACAGTGAACAAAACAGACATGTTCACGATCTAGAACAAAGTTGAATTCAAAGAGAATGGGGAAAATTAAAGGAAGCTAATGATGGAGGGTGGGAGGGAGAGCAGGAGAGGGAAAAGTACACATCTTGTGTTCTAGCCAAATTCAACAAATTCTGATAAAATTTTCAAACTTCAAAGTGGAAGTCAGGCCAGAGAGACAACTCAATGGCCAGTGCGCATGTTTTGCATGCCAAAGGCCCAGATTCAATCCCCAACACAGCATACTGCCCTGAGCACTGCCAGAGCCGGGCCACCTCCCACCACCACCAGGCACCTCGAGCTGTAACCCAGAAGCCAAACCAAAAAAAGAGATGAAGTATCCCACAAGCAGTTGGGAAAATCAAGGTATACACAACTTTCTAAAAATCTGGTTGAAAAAAATAATTTTGTTCTAGAGCCACATGGGGAAAAAGATGTTAACTGACACTCTATACGTATTCTTAAAAAGCATGTATTTATGCATAAACATATACATCTGTATAAATATACATACACACATACGGTTATTTAGAAAAAGCAAATGCATTAAAATATGTTAGTGAAATTGGAGGCAATTTCTACCTTCTCCCCATTTTGAAAAGCATTGCCATTTTTCCCCCCAAGGGTCAGAAAGATAGCTCAATAGAGCATGCTTTGCAAGATTTGTTATCTTCAGTACCACACAACCCCCCTCCCACCCCAAATGAACAGGAAGTAGCACCTGAGCACCTTCAGTGTTGCCCTGAAACAAACAAAACGATGATTTTTAAGACCATTTCCACTTCATATAATGACAGACTAACACTGTTCCATTTAAATTACTCTCTCGCTCCTTTCTATTTATCCCATCATGCATGGTTCTTTTTTCTCTTTCCTGTCTTCTTTTTATTAACCAACTTTTTTTTATGATTTCTTGTGTCTTCAAAATTAGCTTACTAACACTAATATCTGTAAAATTTACTAACATTCTGCTGTAGGTTTTAACTATGTCCTTAACTTATTCTACTTTGCTATAGCAGAAGTCTTGCGTGTTTACCATAAGGACTTCACAAATATATACTTCCATTCCCCTCCCTCCCATCCTTTGCAGTGTTGCCAGATATTTTACTTTTACATGTTATAAACCCCAGAATACCTTATCAACTTTGCATTAAACCAAACGTATAATTTACAATGCTAAGCAACCATCTCAAATATCCAATTCCAGACATTTCCACTACCCCCCAAAAGAAACCCCACACAGAAAATATTTCTAAAAGAGCAAGATTAAAATATTCGGAATAAAGGTCTTTGTATTTACTTCCCTATTTACCGTTTCCAGCACTTTGTAAAAAGCCAAACTTTTACTGTAAATAATTTTCTTTGCATTACTCTTTTGGGTTTTGAGGCCACACCCAGCAATGTTCAGGGATCATTCCTTGTTCCCTGAGCTCAAGGTTCAGTCCTGCCGATGCTCAGTAGACCATGTGCAGTGCAAAGAACAAAGCTGGTCTCAGCACTACATGCAATGCAAATCAAAGAATATTAACTCCTGTATTCTCAGACCTGTGGGCTGGAGCACAGCAGGTAGGGCGTTTGCCTTGCGTGCAGCTAACCTGGTTTCGATTCCTCGGTCCCTCTTAGCGCAGCAAGCTACTGAGAGTATCCTGCCCACATGGCAGAGCCTAGCAAGCTCCCTGTGGCGTATTCGCTATGCCAAAAACAGTAACAGGTCTCACAATGGAGGGAGACATTACTGATGCCCACTCCAGCAAATCGATGAACGGGATAGTGCTACAGTGCATTCTCAGACCTGAATGTTCTGCTTTAAAAGGTTTCTTGGGGGACAGAGCGATAGTACAGCAGGAAGGATGTTCGCCTTGCATGTGGCCGACCCAGGTTTGATCCCCGGCATCCCCTAGGGTCCCCCAAGCACCACCAGGATTAATTCCTGAGTGCAGAATCAGGAGTAACTCCTGAGCATCACTTGGGTGTGAACCGAAAAGCCAAAATAAAAATCAAAAACAAAACCAAAGAAAGTTTGTGCTCATCTTCTAACAAGAAACGCTGTCAGTGTTCGTTTGTTCAGTCTGTCTTTCCTTTACTTCCTCCTATTTTTCGGGAAGGAGGCACACCTGGCTGTGCTTGGAGCTTTACTCCTGGCTCTGAGTTCAGGGATCATTCCTGGCTGGTGGACCCTTCTGGGTGCTGGGAACTGAACCCAGCAGGCCACCTGTAAGATAAGTAAGAGCCCTACCTACACTGCCTCTCTCTGGCCCTTCCCTCCAATATCTGAAAGGTATTTTGGAGGTAAAAAAAATACCACTAGACAGTGGAATTAACCACCTTCTCATCTCTGCTGAATTTTTTTACTGTGGAAGAAGGGTCTGGGTGACACCCAACAGGGCATGATGCTCTGTCCTGTGCTTCTCCTCGCAGTGCTCAGGAGATCAAACATGCTGCTGGAGATCAGCCACCTGTCAGGAAAGCGCCTTTATATCTGTGCTCGCTCGCTCTCGCTCTCTCTCTCTCTCTCTCTCTCTCTGGCCCCAGCTACTAAATTTCTGACATCTTGATAGTCTTCGTTTTTATCTTCATTCATGATCACTATCACCCCGTTGTTCTTCAATTTGCTCAAGCGGACCCAGTAACGTCTCCATTTGTCCCTGTCACGTGCAAGTGTAGCCCAATGAACATATTGGGGCTCCTTCAGGGTCAGGGGAATGAGGACCATTCACTGTTACTGTTTTTGACACATCGAGTACACCACGTGTAGCTTGTCAGGTTCTGCCGTGCGGGCGGGATACTCTCGGTAGCTTGCCGGGCTCTCCGAGATGGATGGAGGCTTTTGGGGCGGCCTCTAATCACCTTTACAGGTGTTCCTAGTCAGGCATATAGGTGGTAGGATACTCTCAGTAGCCTTCCGGGTTCTCTGAGAGTGAGAACTAGAGAATAAGAGGTCTCCTTCATTATTGGAGAGAATCACTGTATCACTGTCATCCCAATGCTCGTCGAATTACTTGAGCGGGCACCAGTAATTCTCTATTTCTCCCAGTCCTCAGATTTTAGCAGCCTCTTCTTACTGTCTTTTCCCAATGATTGGAGGATCTTTCAGGGTCAGGGGAAGGAGACCTATTGTCGTTACTGTATTTGGCATATCGAATATGCCACGGTCCTGCTGGTTTTCCATTGAGATGGAACCTTGCATTCAGACAGGTAGCGAGTGAAGAGCCGAGCCAGTGTATTGATGAGTACTGATGGCAGGTTCTTCAGGTGTTCAGGTCTGACCTTGTCTGGGCCGGGTGCTGTTTGCTTCTTTACTGACGAAATGGCGTGTCGGATTTCGGAAGGGAGAACGTTGGGAACGACATACCCATCCTGTGGAATTTGGTATGTCGGCAAGTGGACATGGCTATCGAAGAGATTTGAGTAGAAGTCATGGATAATCTTCTCCATTGCCATTCTGGAGGATGTGATGGATCCATCAGGACGTCGGAGGGCAGTCATCTTGGTCTTATAGTTGGCGAAGGACAGGCGGGCGTTACGAATACTTTTCCCGGCTTCTGCCGCATCTACCAGTACTTCTGCTCTTCTCTCTTTGAGGTCTTCCTTGATCGCATCTCTGCACTGCTTTGCGAGCTCGGACGTTAGCTTGCGGTTGCCTGAGGCATGCGCCAAACCACGCTGGCGAATTAGCTCAAGAGTTTTCGAAGATAGGCGACTTTTTGTGGCTATCTCTCTCTTGGCGTTCCTCGCACATTCATGGAGGTGCTGAACCAGTCGATCGTATTCCTCGTCAATGTTGTCAACAATGGCATCTTCCCATGTTGCCGCAATAGTACCAAAGAGTTCCCAGTTGGTGGTCGTTCTGGGAGTTCTCTTTTTGAACTTTGCAGCCCTTTCTCCCCGCTCTGTGAAGTAGAATTTTGCACGAAGGAGACGGTGGTCCGATCCCGTTCGAAATTTTGGGACAACAGCGACATCAGTCAGGCAAAACCGTCGATTGAATATGATGTGGTCTATTTCGTTGTGGAATCGTCCACCGGGAGACTCCCATGTCCATCGTTTAGATTCTGCCTTCTGGAACTGTGAGTTACCATGAATGGTCTTGGTCGACATGATGAACTCAGACAGTCTCTCACCCTGTTCGTTCCATTCTAGGCCATGGGTTCCGATGTGAAGTTCTTCAGCTGATCTTCTCGGTCCTATCTTGGCATTAAAATCACCCACAATGATCTTGTAGAAGGTGTGGTCTTCTTTATAGAACTTCTCTAGCTCCATGTAGAACTTCTCGATTTCTCTTTCATCATAATGAGATGTTGGTGCGTAGACAACGAAGATAGAAACTGCAGGCAGTGAGCCACATCTATTCAAATGTAAACGTCCGATTCGGGTTGTTAGGCATTCGAATGAATCAATGCTCTTGGCCAAGTTTGTGTTGACAAGGACACCAACGCCTCCAACACCTCTTTTATCGCATGTTCCGAGGAACAATTCTTCTCCAGTGTCGAAAACGGCATGGTGAGATTCGTGCCTTCTTGTCTCGGTCAGACCAATGATGTCGTACTTGATCATTCGCGCTTGTACCATCAGGTCCTCGATGGATGCATCTGATGCTAGCGTACGTGCATTGAATACGCTACCTGTCTGAATGCAAGGTTCCATCTCAATGGAAAACCAGCAGGACCGTACTACTGTTCAAGAAGGGAGACATCCATGACATTGGCAACTATCGCCCGATCTGCCTATTGTCTGTCATCTACAAGTTGTTCACTCGAGTCATCCTGAATAGGATTGGCAGAACACTAGATGAAGGACAACCATGTGAGCAAGCAGGGTTCCGCAAAGGATTCAGCACCATCGACCATATCCACACGATAACCAAGCTCATTGAGGTTTCTCGGGAGTTCAAGATGCCGCTCTGCTTAACGTTCATTGATTTAAAGAAGGCCTTTGATTCTGTTGAGACGGAAGCGGTCATTGAAGCCCTAGCCAATCAGGGCATTCAAGCCCAATACATCAGGATCCTCCGTGAGCTGTATTGCGGATTCACTACCAGGATCTCACCATTCTACAAAGAAGTGATCGTTGATGTCAAGAGAGGGGTGCGGCAGGGTGATACCATTTCACCAAAACTCTTCAGTGCCACCCTCGAGAACATCATGCGACGACTGGAATGGGAAGGAATGGGAGTGACGATAGATGGTCGGCAACTACACCACCTCCGCTTTGCTGATGACATTGTTTTAATAACACCAAACATCAGCCAAATGGCACAAATGCTGGCCGACTTTGACCGTGAATGTGGAAAGGTAGGACTACAGCTGAATCTTACGAAGACAATGTTTATGAGAAACAGCCTTGTTCCTGATGCCCCATTCGCTCTCAATGGAACGACCATCTCCGAATGCAACAGCTATGTGTACCTAGGTCGAGAGGTCAACATGACAAATGACCTGGCACCCGAGCTGCGCAGGAGGAAGAGAGCGGCTTGGAACGCCTTCAAGAACGTCGAAGAAATAGCTAAGAGGACGAAGAACCTCTGGCTCCGGGCACATCTCTTTGATTCCACTGTTCTTCCTGCATTAACATATGCCTCAGAGACCTGGGCCCTACGCAAACAAGATGAGAACGCCATTCAGGTCTCCCAAAGAAGAATAGAAAGAGCTATGCTTGGAATATCACGTTTCACTCAAATGAGAGAACGAATCCGGAGTTCTGACATCCGTCGACGATCAAGGATCAGGGACGCTGTCTCATTTGCCAAGGTGTCGAAAATCAGATGGGCTGGTCACGTAATGAGATTTAAAGACGACCGTTGGACTAGAGCTGTTACTGATTGGATTCCACGGGATGTCAAGAGACCGCGTGGCCGCCCACCTACCAGATGGTCAGACTTCTTTGTGAAGGTCATGAACGATCGGTTTGAGGCCCTCCATGTTCCCGGAGCGAAGAGATGCCATTGGGCTACACTAGCACGCGACAGGGACAAATGGAGACGTTACTGGCGCCCGCTCGAGCAAATCGACGACTAACGGGAAGTTAAGCGATTAAGTGATTAAGTGAATATGCCACAGGGGGCTTGCCAGGCTCTTTTTGGTAGCCTGCCGGGCTCTCAGAGAGGCATAAACGGGTAGGAAGTGTCTCATAATGTGTCCCTTGGGGTGGGGACCCAGAACCACACTACTGGACTCCATGCCAGACTGTGGGGGGGGGGGAGGGGGGTGAGAGCCCTCCCTACCCCAAGGGACCCAGACCCGGCAGCCGACCTCCACTGCCCAACCACTGCCATACTCCAGGCCGCTTTCCAGATGCTCAGGCCGACCCTCACGCAAGAATTAAGTCCCATGGAAACCAGATAATGTGGACTGGACAGAATAAGTTCTGTAAATCCATTAATGACCTCACAATTTTGTATCTGAAGCCTCTGTTTTAGTCTTCATCCAGGAGGTCTACTTTAAAAGACAAAACAAAAAGCCTAACTGTAAACTACTTTTTTCTTTGTACCACTCTGAACTCTATTTTTACTACTTTTCTGACTGAGTTCTTGGAATTACACCTTCAAATACAGACAAATTTCCAAAGATCTGAGTCCTATCCACATTTTCTCCATCTGCACAGGATCTTACCATGTGAATTTCAGTGGGTTTCATAGTATCTTTCAAGAACTCTTTTGATGTTGGTTCTTAGCACAACAGAACCACCATATGTAACTGCCATTTGATTTCTCCACTTATTAATACAAAAGCGGAAAAAAGAAGAATACAAATGGAAAAACCTCAAGCACATTTTTAATTATTTGATTTGCCATGCTGGGGACTGAGGCCAGGGCTTCACATACACAAGGCAAGCACTTGGCCACTGAGACGGAGCCCTGCATTTTATTTCATTTTATTATTATTAGTTTTTTTTCTTTTTGAGCCACACCTGGCAATGCACAGGAGTTCCTCCTGGCTCTACACTCAGGAGTTACCCCTGGCGTTGCTCAGGGGATCATATGGGATGCTGGATATCGAACCCGGGTTGGCCGCGTGCAAGGCAAACGCCCTACCCACTGTGCTATTGCTACAGCCCCAGCCATGCATTTTAAAGTGAGTTTACTATGCACATATGGATGTAACTTGAAAATAATAAACCATAACTTATCATTTAACTCAATTAAAGTGCTAAGAATGAAATCTGTTTTATGTGTATTTTTTCCTTCATATTTTATGCTACCTTCTATATACAAAGTATATATCTTCCATCACTAAGTATATCTTTCCAGAGGTTCAGACCAGTATCTTCAAAAAAAAACAGTCATACATCTTCTCTCTAGGGCCTGCCTGTTCTTCTCTGGTCTTTCACAAAACTTCACTTTGCTCCTCTGTCCCCATATCCAGTCAACAATGCTAATGAAAACAGTGAGTTTCAATTTATGAGAGTTACATCAAGCAAAAGGATCTGGAATAATATCAAGCAGCATTGAAGAGCTTGCAGAATAAAAAATTCTTTTTTTACCAAGTGAGAGGAAAAGCAGAAATCTGTAAGGCAGAAATAATGCTCCTTGTATAGGACCAGGCTGTGTCTGGGTAAAAAAGGGCAATTTTGAGAGGGATCAAAGGTAAGACCAGAGGAAGCTACTTTAAAAAAAAAGATGAAAAGAAGGGAAACTTAGTCTGCATTTTCACAGAAAAAAAAAAGAGAAATGGTTCCAAGTGCACAATGGTACTAAGTTGTTTTGTTGCCAAAGGCATTAAATATTGGTTGACTGAAAAATACACATTATCGCCTTCCACTATGTATTCGATACTGAATGAACAGGTCCATGGCCCAGGTTCAGTCCTCATTATCACACGGCGATCTGAGCATTGCCCACTCAGTGTAGTCCTACAGTCCAACAGCCACCAAGTCCCGGTTCTACCGGGGCTGAGTACCACTGCATTCTCCAGTCCAAATACCAAACTGGAATGCTGGGCCCCTGAGCACTGCATGGAGGACACCCAAGAACAACTGATTTAAAAAAACAATAAAATAATAAAATAGAATTCAAAGGTCACAAAGTCAGGGCATCATGCTAAGTGAAATAAGTCACAAAAGACGATTAGCATTTAATTACAATTTTACAAGGTATTATTAGTAGTAGTTAAAATCATAGAAACACAAAGTTCAATGGTGGGTTCCAGGGTTAAAGGGTAGAGCTGTTCAACAGATATGAAAAAATTCTGGCAACTGCTTAATAATACCAACACCTTTAATGGTTACAATGATAAATTTTATGTGCTTTCTGGCACAATTAAAATGTAATTTAAAGGTCACTACATGTCACCCAGTTCCAGACCTCAGAGAGTCACATTATTGTATTTGTCACTCTCTCTAGAGATAGCCCCCCCTTTTTTGAGTCACATCAGGAAGTACTCAGTGGCTTCTCCCAGCAGAGCTTGGGGTAACTGTGTGGTAGTAGGAACCAAACCCACAACTCCTGCATGCAAAGCACGCACTGAAGTCCCTTGAGTCATCCCTCTATTCCCAAAATTCTTATACAGAAATATCTTAAAATAACACCCACACAGAAATAGTGGCATACTGCATATATTCTTCAAATATCCTGGTCTTTTCACTAATGTATCTTAGAGACATTTCTAAATTAGTTCATATGAAAATGCCTTCCTCCTTTTAGGAGCTGCTACTAATTCAATCTAGGATTATACCATTAATTATTTAACCAGTTCCCCAAAGATGAGTAATTTTTATCCGAAATTTTACTATTACAAATTCAGCAATATCTAGTGTATGTAGTTTTATGTGTACTGTAGTAGAAGCAGAGAATGGAATGGTCAAACAAAGACGTACATTCTTTATAAATGTGTAAACACATTTAAGACATTCAAAACCATACAAATCCTGGAGTTTGTATCTTTAATAATTTTCCAGTGTGAAAAAACCATATTGAAAATAATCATGCAAGTTCTCCAAGGCTCCTATCATGCTTCTTTCTAGTGAACACTCACGGACAAGGGGAAACATCCACCTTGAATTTCTAATAGCAGAGTTTGCCTATTTTTGAACTTACACTTTGGTATCTTGCTCATTCACTCAATGTTGTGCTCATGAGAATCATCTGCACTCTGTGAAATATACTATGAAACTTGCCCTCCATTATACTTCAGAATGTAACTATATCTCAATTAATTTTATCCATGATACTCCTGAGACATACATTCTTAATTTTAAAGGATATTACTAAACTGTTCCCCATACCACAAAACTCTACTGTTACTATGTGAAAACTACTTCTCTATATTTTAGTCAAATTAATCGAACATTTTAATCTTTGACAATCTGATAACAAAAATGCTTCCAGGAGGCAAGAGCGATAGTACAGTGGGTAGGGTGCTTGCCTTATACACAGTCAACCCTGTTCAATCCCTGGCATCCCATAAGTTTCCCCTACTAAGGGTAGAGCCAGAAGTAACCTCTAAGCATCACTGGGTGTGTCCCCCGAAAAAGAGCAAACAAACAAAAACAACCGCCTCCAGAGACAGCTCAACAAGCTGGAGCGCAAATGGGAAGGCTCAGGCCTGACCCATGACATTGCATGTTTCCATGAGCACCAAGGCAGGAGTGGGCCCTGAGCACTGCTGGGTAAGGCCCCTAAGAAAACAAAATAAAAACGCTTCCAGTCGAGTTTCTAAGTTTTCGAAAAAAAATTTTATGACTAAAATGAGGGGATCAATTCCTGTTTAAGAATTATTTGTCTTTATTGTGAACCAACTTTGAATGTTCTTTCTGTGTCGACTTATCTATTCAGTTGTTGATTATTTCTCCATTTATTTAAAAAGAAGTCCTGATTTCCCCTGCCCTCCACCCACCATGGTGTAAGGGAATCAAAACCATGGCATCAAAGAGGCAAGATAAATGCTGCATTACTGAGCTACATATAATCCTAGCCTTAAAAACTTTTTTAAAAAAGCTAATTTTTCAAAAGGAACGCTACTCTTAAACATGAAGATAAAAATCCCCACCCCCTATGGACTTGTAAAGTTGTAGGCTATAAAATCAATACCCAGAAGTCCAAGGCTTTCCTACACACAAACTATGAGGGAGAAGAAAGTGACATGAAAAATAAATCCCATTCACAACCATGCCTCAGAAAATCAAGTACCTAGGAATCAGCCTAACTAAGGATGTAAAAATCCTGTACAAAGAAAACTACAGGGGCTGGAGAGATAGCACAGTAGGTAGGGCGTTTGCCTTGCACGCGGCCGACCTGGGTTCGATTCCCAGCATCCCACATGGTCTCCTGAGCACCGCCAGGAGTAACTCCTGAGTGCAGAGCCCGGAGTAACCCCTGTGCATTGCCAGGTGTGACCCAAAAAAGCAAAAACAAACAAACAAAAAAAAAAAGAAAACTACAAAACACTACTTCAGGGAAAAAAAAAAAAGAGGACACAAGGAAATGGAAAGATATCCCCTGCTCATGGATTGGGAGAATTAACATTGTCAAAATGGCAATACTCCCCAAAGCATTGTACAAATTCAATGCGATCCCTATAAGGATACCCATGACATTCTTCAAAGAAATGGAGCAAACACTCCTGAAATTCATAGGGAACAACAAGCCTCCAAGAATAGCTAAAGCAACTCTTGTGAAAGAGAAAATGGGAGGAATCAACTTCCCCAACTTCAAACTCTACCACAAAGCAGTAATAATTAAAACAGCATGGTACTTGCACAAAGGCAGAGCCGCAGATCAATGGAAAAGGGCTGAATATACTGACACTCTCTCCCCAAATATATGATCAGCTAATCTTGGATAAGGGAGCAAGAAATGTGAAGTGAAGCAAGGAAAGCCTCTTTAACAAATTGTGCTGGCAAAACTGGACAGCTACATGCAAAAAAATGGGCTCAGATCTCTACCTAACACAGTGTACAAAAGTAAGATCAAAATGGATTAAAGACCTCAACATCAGACTGGAATCCATAGGGAACATTGAAGACAAAGTTGGCAAAACCCTCCACGACTATGAAGCAAACAGTATCTTCAAAGATGACACGCTACTGGCCAAGCAAGTGAAAACAGAGACAAATGGGAGTATCTTAAAAACTAAGAAGCTTCCACACCTCAAAAGAAACTGACCAAAATACAAAGACAGTCTACAGAATGGGAAAGGGCATTCACCCAATACCCATCCGGTAAGGGGTTGATATCAGGGATATACAAAGCACTGGTTGAACTCCGCAAGAAGAAAACATCCAACCCCAACAAAAAATGGGGTGACGAAATGAACAGAAACTTTCTCAAAGAAGAAATCTGAAAGGCTAAAAGGCACATGAAAAAATGCTCTACATCACTAATCATCAAGGAGATGCAGATCAAAATAACATGAGATATCATCTCACGCCACAGAGACTGGCCCACATCCAAAAGAACAAAAAGCAACCGGTGTTGGCGCAGATGTGGCAAGAAAGGGACCCTCTGGGGGCTGGAGCGATAGCACAGCAGGTAGGGTGTTTGCCTTGCACGCAGCCAACATGGCCAACACAGATTCGATTCCCAGCATCCCATATGGTCCCCCGAGCACCGCCAGGAGCAATTCCTGAGTGCATGAGCCAGGAGTAACCCCTGAGCATCGCTGGGTATGACCCAAAAAGCAAAAAAAAAAAAGGGACCCTCCACTGCTGATAAGAATGTCGACTGGTTCAGCCCTTTTGGAAAACAGTATGGATGATTCTCAAAAAATTAGGAATTGAGCTCCCATTTGACCCAGCAATACCACTCCTGGGAAAATATCCTGGAGAGACAAAAAAGTATAGTCAAAATGTGCACTTGTATGTTCATTGTTGCACTGTTCACAATAGTCAAAATTTAGAAAAAACCGGAGTGCCCAAGAACAGATGACTGGTTAAAGAAACTTTGGTACATCTACACAATGGAATACTATGCAGTTGTTAGAAAAGATGGGCCCTCCCGTTGATCGTCGATTTGCTCGAGCGGGCCCAGTAAGTCATGAAATTTACATATAAGTGATTCTACATGGAAAGTATCATGCTAAGTGAAATGAGCCAGAAAGAGAGGGACAGACATAGAAAGACTGCACTCATCTGGGGAATATAAATAGAATGAGGACGAGCACCCAAGAATAGTTGAGATATGTACCAGGAAATCTGCTCTACAGCTTGGAAGCCAGCAGCACATGATGGGGGAAAAGGCAGCGCAGATAGAGAAGGGAACCCCAAGTAAAGGATGTTTGGAGGATTCACCTGGGATGTGAGATGCGTGCTGAAAGTAGACTATAGACCGAACATGATGGCCACTCAAAACCTCTATTGCAAACCACAACACCCTAAAGGAAAGAGAGAGCAAAAGGGAATGCCCTGCCACAGAGGCGGGGTGGGGTTGGGGTGGGGGGGTGGGAGGGCTCCTAGGATCATTGGTGGAGAAGAATGAGCACTGGTGGAGAGATGGGTACTCAATCATTGTATAACTGAAACCTAAGCACGAAAGTTTGTAAGTCTACAACAGTACCTCATGGTGTTTCACTAGTAAAAATAAAATAAAATAAAATAAAATAACGCCTGCCCCAGTTTATCCTTGACATCCCTATCTTACTTACACTAATTTTTGCTATGAGTAGATTCTGCCTATCTTGAAGCAAATTCATCAACGTTTTTATCTTTTTCCCCTCAGATTTTATCTTTATGGCCTCTAGCACTTTTGTAAAACTTAAAGCAAGTGAAATGTTCATATGTTGTTAGCAACAATATAAGCCAGTACAGTTACTAAGGAAAATTGGCAATATATGCTAACATTGCTATTAAAATTTTAAATAAAATTATATAAATACACACACACGCTCACACACACACACACACACACACACACACACAGAGTCTAGAGAAACAGCTCAAAGGACTGGAATCTCTGCACAAGAGGCCCAGCTTTGTCAGCACCTCTGACTCCTACTGGGAAGGACCCCAGAGCACAAAGGCAGGAGTAGCTCCTAAATGCCATGGGTGTGGCCAAAAACCCAACCCCCACAGCAAAAAATAAGAAGAAAATATATCCCATGAACCAACAGTTCTTAGTTACAATTAGGAAATGAGAGCTTGTGCTCACCACGCATTTACAAAAAGTTTTATGCATTTGACAAGTTATGTAAACAATCAAAATCTCCTATAGTAGCATAGTAGAATAGATAAAATGTGGCACAGATATAATACTACACACAATTTAATACACCAGCACAACAATTTGCTCGTTTTGTTTTGAAGAGGGGTACACTCTTTGGTGCTCAGGCCTTACTCCCCGCTCTCTGCTCAGGGATCACTCCTGGTGAGGATGAAATGACCAGTTAGGGCTAGAGCACAGGTTGGCTGCATGCAAGACAAGTACCCCTACCTACTGTATTCCAGCCATCAGCATAGCAATTTGTGTTAAGACACATCCAAGCATAGTTCGGTCCAAGTGTTAAACCACCCCCTGCTACTGCCCCCAGTGTCCACAGATTTTTTTTTTTTTAAGAAAGACACTGCTGCAAGCAACAAACAAAGCTCGTGGCCTAAATAAAGGTAATGGAGTACACAAATCTGGCTGAGCTAAATACAAGACCTGCCACAAGCTTTATTTGAAAATCAAAAGTAGTTACCACAAAGATAGTAGTGAGTACAGCGCCTGCCTTGCACACAGCGGACCTGGGTTCAATTACCAGAACCTCAATTCCTGGAGTGATCCCTGAGTGCAGAGCCAGCAGAAAGCCCTGAGCACTGCCAGGTGTGGCCCAAAAACTGGAAGAGAAAAAAATGTCGTTCCAGGCCAGGGAACAGTTCAAAGGGTTGGAGCATTTGCCTGGTTAGTGGGGACTTCAGGTTCAACCCCAGGCACCACCAGGGCCGAGTGTCCTTTTACCCCACAAAAGGAGGATATTCTGAAAACTAGGGCCCAGGGACCAGAGACATAGTATAGCCGGGAGGGCACTTGCCTTGCACGCAGCCAACCTGGGTTCAATCCCAAGCATCCCATATGGCCTGAGTACTGCCAGGGACAATCCCCTAGCACAGAACCAAAAGTAACCCCTGAGAATACTGATGTTACCCCCCCCAAAAAAAAAACACCCCACCAGGGGCCTAGAAGATGCCTCTGGGGCTTAAAGCAGCTGCCTGACAAACATGAGGTACAGCTCTCCAGTGCTACCACATGTGACAGGACAATGCTGGCAACCTAAATGTCCTAATGTCTAGGATTCCAGGTGACGAGGAACATAAAAGATGCTCCTAAAACTTCTTCACCATTACCACATGGCCAAAAGTGACTGGAAAATGATCCATTTTAAGACATCTCAATTTCAGAAATTGCTGTCTATGAATTAGAGGAGATATCAACATCTTTCTGACAGTTCTCATTTCCAAAGGCAAGTTATGATTCAGTATTTACTTCTATGTTCCTCAGCAATGTTTTAGAAGTTTCTTAGATTATCCTTCACCTTCCCATGTTGACCTTCCTTCAGAAATATTAAGGGGCCAGGTTAACTGCATCCAACAGACTTTCCTGGATGTAGTTAACCTGGACTCAACCCCCCTCCCCACATATGGTCCCCTGAGCACTGCCTGGAATGATCCCCAAGAATAAGCCCTGAGCACCACCAGGTGGGCCCCAAACAAAACAAAAATTTAAGAAGGGTAAAACCTGTACTTAGATATTCATATGGCATTACTGAGGGGAAAAAAACTAAAAAGAACAAAACCTCATGTAAAGATAATGATGTTTGTGCTGGAGAGGCCCAAGCTGTCCAAATGTCCTTCCTCTGTGAGGTAAAAGGACACAACCCAGTGGTGCCTGTGGGGTCTGAGGCTGAACCTAGAGCTCCCGCACACCAGGCACATGCTCCAAAGGGAGGGCACTGGCCTTGCACGCAGCTGACCCGGGCCCGATCCCAGATCCCATATGGTCCACCGAGCTGTATGCAGAGCCAGGAGTGGGTGTAGCCAAAAACCAAAACAAAAAAAAATAATAAAGTTCTGTACTGAAAGACAACAATACAGATATTTCAATTATCCACACACTCAATACCATCCCAAAGTCACAAGCTGCTCTAAAATGTATGTGCAAATTGTAAGGGATCAAAAATAATTAATACTTAATTCTATCATATATCAAATTTTCCCACCGCCCCTGTCTTATTTTGTTGTTGTTTTAGTGTTACTCCTGTAGTGGGTTTAGTGCTGGGGTTGTTAGCGACAGCATTCACAGAACTGTGTCAAGGATCAAATCCTATGGAAGTCCTTTGAGCCAACTCCTTGGTCCCCAGACACCAAAACTTTTACTCTTGCACCCCTACAAATTACCAAAATACTGAGGAGCTGCTTTTGGTTTGGGGGCCACATCCAGCAGGGCTCAGGGCTTATTCCTAGCTCTAGGCTCAGGAACACACATCACAGGGCTCGGGTACCATGTGCGGTGCTGGGAATCAAACCCTGGTCTGCCCATCTGCAAGGCAAGCACATTACCTACTGCAGTGGGCCTCCAGCCCCAGAGCTTTAATTTTTCTAAGTTGATTTATTCGTTACATTTGAAATCAAACACCAACAATGAAAACATTCATTTAAAAATAATAGGAACCCCATTTTACAAATTACCAAATAGCCTGTTTGTGGCTTTGGGGGCCACACCTGGCAGTGCCAGGTACTGGAAGCCTCCACACCTGACCTCCACAAAATCTCCTCAAACTCTGCTTGCACTCCCAGCCTCCCAGGTGAGGTTAATCTCAGAAGCCTGACGTCTCTGGAGCCTTTCTATAAGGGAGGCAAACGCCTGTCCTCTCCAGGTAGGTCCTGAGAGTCTCTATACCAGAATTCCACCATTACAGGTTGGCAAGTTCCCCATCTCCCGAACTATATGGCTACACACACTCATCAAATCTCACACTGTCATACCTCCTTATTACTGGGTGAAGATGGGCGGGGAAGGAAAAGGGTGACTTCCGGCCTCATCCTCGAGTTAGCCAAGGGAGCTAATCACAAAGATTCACCCTCCGCTCAGCAGCAGCACTGCAAACACAAAGGGGAAGATGTGACTGGGGAAATAGAGCCGGTAAGGCACTTGCCTCGCACGCAGCCAACCAAGGTTCGACTGGTCCACCAAGCTCCAACAGGAGTGATTCCTGAGTGCAGAGCCAGCAGGAACCCCTGGGCATCACCAGGTGTGGCCTAAGAACCAAAAGAAAAAAAAAGAAAAAGAAAGAAAAGAAACAGAAAAAGAGGAAGATATGTATAAAAACTCTTAAGTTCAATGAGTGAAAACAGTAACACAGAAGGCTCAATCTGTACAACATGCTCTGTAAATCCCCAAAGGATGACTTAACTTACACCACAATGAAGATGACTAATGAGCCCAAAGAAATGATGGCACAGGTAGTCAGCAAAGTACAGTAAAGTATGAAGAAGCAAAAATGAGAAAACTACAATTAGAAATAACAGAAATGAAAAGGTTGGTAATATTAAAAACGCAACAGAAAATCTGAGCATCAGAATGACAACAAATAAATAACAACAGCCGAAGAAAGAATTTGAGGAGCTCCAAGAAGAGATAGATGATACTTCTAGAAAACAAAGGAGCAGAAAGACTGAAAAAGAATGAAAAGTACACCGGAGTACAATGGGATGAATTTAAAAGGAACAATGTAAGAATCATCAGAGTCCCTGAAGACAAAGACAAATTGATGAATCAATAGTTAAAGAAATTACAGCTAAGAATTTCCCAGAGTTGCAGAGAGCAGGATCTGAGATCCAAGAGGCCAGAAGAATCTGGGGAAAATAGACACATGAAGAAAAACTCCAAAACACATTATAATCAAAATGACAAGATCTAAAGGTAGATACAGAATACTGAAAGCAGCAAGACCAGAAAGGGGAACAAACATACAAGAAAAGCCCACAAGATTCATAGGGCACTGGGGCCAGAGAGACAGTACAGTGTTAGATAAGGTGCTTGCCCAGCGTGCAGCCAACCCAGGTTCAATCCCAGCATCCCATATGGTCTCCTGAGCTCTGCCAGGAGTGGTTCCTGAGTGCAGAGCAGGAGTAATCCCTACAGATGACTGTCTCCAACCCTCCCTCCCCCACCCCCCAAAAAAAAATTCACAGCAGATCTACAAGCCAGAAGAGATATGGCACAAAAATGTAATTAAATGAACATCTCACCAAGAATACGCTATCCAAGTAGATCATCATTCATCTATGAAAGAATGATACAAAGCTTCAGGAGCAGACAACAGTTTAGGGAATTCAAAGCCTTGAAACCGGTTTTGCAAGAAGCATAAAGGGAGCTTGCTTAAGAGATAGACAAACTTCTCAGCACTCAATACTGAGTATGCCATTCATGCATGACACATTACTAGGTTAAGGAAGGTTGCCCTCTAGACCACTACAACAATGATAGAGGGAAGTGGTCACTGTGGATGAGGACTGGGTGCTGACAGGGGGTAAAATGATAAGTATGATACTCCATCAGTAACAGTATTGTAAACCACAATGCCTAAAAAGGAAAAAGAAAAGGGGTACCTGCCACTGAAGCAGGCTGGGGGTGGAAGGACTGGAGACCTTGGTGGAGGGAAGTGGCATCGGTGTTGGAACATTGTACACCTGACACTCAATCATGAATACCCATAACTTTGTAATTCATGGTGATTCAATTAAAAAAATCTTTTTAAAGAAAGGCTGTCCTTTACTAGATTATGAAAGGTTTGTTTACTCCTAAGTTGCTAAGGTTTTTATACATTTCAATAACAAATTGTTTCACTTATATTGAATTTCTATGTCTGGTCAGGCATTAGTATACATAGATATTAATTAAAACATTTTACTTATTAATGCAGATATTGAAGCAGCATTTATATTTCCTAACATAAAGTATTTCCTTTCTTAGGATAAAACACACATATTTTCATAGACCTTTTAAGATTTCCCCTTAACATTTTCTTAATTCTCCTTGGGCTGGAGAGAGTTCAGTGATCAGGGTCCTTGCCTTGCTGTGACCAACCTCCACACGGTCCTCCAAGCCATGCCAAGAGTGATCCCTGAGTGCACGGTAAGGAGTAAGCCCTGAGCACCATTTCACTCTTGCTAAATTTTACCCTTGTAGAATTTATCTACTTCATGTAAATTTTTAAATATTAGCACAGTACTTTATACTATTTTTAAAATTTAGATACCCAAAAAAGAAATAATTTTTGAAAAAAAATATTTTATCAAGCTAATTGGGCTGGAGCGATAGCACAGCGGTAGGGCGTTCGCCTTACACGTGGCCAACATGGCCGACCCGAGTTCGATTCCTCCGCCCCTCTCGGAGAGCCCGGCAAGCTACCGAGAGTATTCGATATGCCAGACACAGTAACAACAAAGTCTCCAACGGAGACGTTACTGGGCCCGCTCGAGCAAATCGACGATCAACGGGAGGGCCTTTACCTTTACCTTTTACCTATCAAGCTAATTACAATTTCAGGAGTTTAGCTCTATTCATCTATAAGGCGTGTCACTACCTCCAAAATTAAAAGAGAGAAAGCGATCTTCTATTCGTGGAATTAAAAAAGGAGGAAGGAAACAGCAAATGGTCCAAGTCAACAGAATTAGAGATTTTTGTCTACAAAACTGAGCTTACATGACGGTTACTGACGGTTTGGATACTGACGGTTCTGTAGCAAAGCACTAAAGCACTGGCCTTTGCCTTCAGGAAGTCCTGAGGCAGATCCAAGGTGGGGAGGGGGTGGAGGGAGGTTTGGTGAGTAGAAGAGTAGCACAGTTGATTAGAGATTAGTTTAAGGAAGTCTTTCTTCTGGTGTACTGACAAACCTGAATGTTAGTTACAAAGATTACCATTTCGTAATTGTTACATTTAAAAAATAGGTCCAGTGAGATAATACTGGGGGTAAAAGTGCATGCGCTGCATGAGGCCTACCCCAGTATGATTCCCTGGCACTGCACACGGTCCCCCAGTAACAGCAGGAGTGACCCCTAAGGAGCACCGCCAAGATCCCCGATAAGGCATCCTGAGCACTGCCAGATATAGCCCGGAAACAGACCCAAAAACCCAACACAACTCTACTTCTCATATTTACGTTTGTTGTATCACAACAATTACCAAAAAAGCTGAGAAAAGAAACGGAATTGGACCTCTTGACTGAATTTGCTAAGAGGAAGACTCGTGGAGAAATGAACAAAGACAAGTCCCAGGTCTTCACACAACTACAGGGGTGATGATGTCGGTCCCTGGGACAGGAAAGAGCCCTTTCAGAGGAAGAAGATGCATTGAATCACTTTCAATTTACAGTACTTTTGAGACAGGAAAAGTATTCCAGTGGGCAATTAGAATACGCAGATTTAGAGTTCAAAGGAGAGGTATCATAAGCTAGAGATACCCATAAGTGAAGTCATGGAAAGAGCTATGAAAAGTTTTAAAGGCTAACAAGAAAGTACTGGGGTAATCCTTAATATGTCAACATCTAAAGGGCAGGTAAAGGATAAGTCAGTAAAGAAAATTGAAAAGAAGCCAAGTGGTAGGAGGAAAATCATGAACATATAATGAGTCATTAAGGGAAGAGAATGTCTCATGAGTAATAAGTCAATGCAGAGTTAAAGGAGGATATGGGTTATGCGTAATCCTGAGCAAGCCAGCTTTCACCCCGCCTCTTGGGTTCGCTTGAGACAAGCGAAACCCAAGAGAAAAACTAATGGTTCTAAGAAAGCTTGAAAGCTTTTGTGTGGTCTCTACAAGTAACGGATCAAGGCCTCTCTTTCTTTCGATCAGAAAGAGCAGATTTGAGAGCACTGATTAGGCCCGTGTACTACTGGGCAGAATAAGAATAGCGCAGGCTCACTTTTCTGCTTCTCCATGTGACTGAAGTGGTATGAGAGACCTTCAAGAGAGTTCTCAACTGCCAGAGCCAGGTCCAAGCCTACACCATAGGCAGCAAAGGCCGAAGGCAGATGGCCAAGTGCAAATTAGCAGTCAGCTAGAGCTACAGGGCCCCAAGAACTGACAAGAATGTTTTAGAGCAGGCTTCGCTCACTTCATAAGGGAAAGATCTAGCTGTGTCTGAAAAGTGAGAGGTGATCGAGATACTCATTTCCATAGCCTCTTTCAGTTAGAAACAGAGAAATCTTAACTATATTTGGACAGAGAGATGTGGGGAGGGGGTGTGCGAAAAAAAAATACAGCTTCTGCATAAACACCCAGGCTCATTCCATCTTGTTTCATAGTTTTGGTGTCCAAGTCTTATTCAAGAATAAAACGCCTCCACTTTGGTGAAGCCCATGCCCCCGCTCTCATTCCTTCCCCTCTTACCTAAGTAAATTTTTTCCAATAAAAGCTATTTTGCCTCACCAAAAAAAAGATCAATAAAAATCAAATGCAGGAACTGGAGGGACAGAACATCAAGTGACTGCCTTGCACGTGCTCAACCGGATTCAATTCCTAGCACCACATACAGGCCCCCTGAACACTAATGCTAATGTTCAGGACTGATTCCTGAGCACAGTTGCATGTATGAGATCCCCTCTCCCAACCCCCTCAAAAAGAATAAAATGCAGGAACTTGAGGGACAGTACATGGGGAAGGCACTTACTTGCCTTGCTGGTTCCACTCTGATTCCTGGCACCATATGTGGTCCCCCTGAGCACAGCACCAGGAGTAGCCCTTGAGCACCGCTGGGTGTGAGTGTGGCTCAATGGTACTCATGCCTTGTTACGGGAATGTTACTTGTCTCAGTTCAATCCCTGGTACAAATAAAATAAATGTACAGTATTTTGATTTATTTGCCAGTGCAAATATTTAATATGCATCTGTACCTCAGCGGCCACAGACGTGAAAACAGTGGCTATCAACTAGAGAAAATGCTAATGTTCTCAAATTTCTAGCACCACAAAAATCATGTACAAACAAACAAAACCACAATGGGTATCTAGGTTAAAATTGGATTAGCCGATCCAGAATAGAAAGCTACAATACATTTTTCCTTATGGGAAGATTCAAATGAATGTTGGTTCCTTCCCCATTTATGAATCCAATGCAATTCTAACAAAAAGAACTTTTTATAAATCAAAGTAAAATTAACATGAAATAGCAAATATGCAGAACAGGAAAAAAAAATTTACAAAGAGGCTATTAGCCCTGTAGTAAGCCTCTTAGCCTCTCGTAAACCAAACTTACCATAAAGTAAAGTGTAAAGTGTGCTAAGTGAATTGTGTGGAAATATAAGACAAACATCACTGAGAACACAACAAGAATGTGACAGGGAAATTCTTTTGCCATTTCAAATATGGACAAGTGGAACTGGAGCAACAGTACAACAGGTAAGGCGCTTGCCTTGCAAGCAGCTGACCGGGGTTTGATGCCTGACACCCCACCTCGAGGCCCACCTGGGATGATCCCTGAGCACAGAAAGGTGTGGCTCCCCAACCCCACCAAAATGAGAATGCCAGTGCTAGCAAGGGTACAGGGTTCAGCCTTGTTTTAAGATAATACAAGCACTTGTTTTTGTGCTCAGTGCTGTGTTAAGGCTATATACTGGTGCCCTGGTGAACACCTTTCATTTATACGATAATAGTGAATTAGACAATTATAAAGTAATCCTCATTTTATGGAGGAGGAAACCGAGAGATCAAATTACAGAGGTAAGCTTTCTACCCACATACTCCAGCACTAAAGTGTGTGATCTTGACTATTAACTCAATGCACAGGAGGAAATAAACTCAAATCTTAAAACAGGGTGGAGTTTATGCTACTTTTATTCCCTTATTTTGTCCTGAAACTTTTCACTTTGAAAATATGATTTTTTTTTAAAAAAGTCAAACACACAGCAATAAAAGTCCTTTAATTCCTCTAAATGATGGATGCTAATAACAAAAGAATCTTTGTAGATTATAGTCCAATGACTTAAAAGAAAATTTGGTAGAATATTTCACAACCGTAATTTTATGTAACTGCAATATGAAAACATTAAGGCAGTATTTTTTAACGGAGTATATTAAGAGCTCAAATTAATGGCATTTACAATGTTCTTCAATAAATACAAATTTGAATTAATTTATCTGAGGCAGTCTTAGAAAATCCATTCTGCTTGACAGCACAGTATCAATTCACAGATTATTAGGAACTACAAGTGATAGCTTTCAGGTTTTTAAAAAGGTATTACATGGGTTGGAGAGACAGTACAGGGATTAAAGGCACTTGCATGCATGCTGTTGACCCTAATTCAGTCTCCAGCACAGGATTGCCGAGCACAGCTGGGTGTGGCACAGAGCACCCCCCTCTCCCCTAAAAAGATATGACAAAGGGCCTGGAAGAACAGTGCAGTAGCTCAGAGCACCTGCCTTGCAGGTTTATTGTAGTGAGTTCTATATGCAAGAACACAACCCCAGCAGCCCTGTGTGAGCCTGGCAGCTCTGCTGTCCACAATTCCTGAGGCCACAAGTGATTTCTGGCTGCACCACAGAGTGCATAAGCACCACAAGCAAACAAACAAAAAAGTGATTGGGATGCCCAATGAAAATCACAGTCACAACTTCTGTGCCTCAAATCAGGGTCTGAGTCCCAGTAAGCACGTGTGCAAGCACTCCAACTAAAGCAGTATGAACCAAAGCAAGGGGACCATAGGTAGGAAAGGAACCTAAGTATAAAATCAGGGCCCAGCGCAAAGCTCAGTGGCTTACAATGCCTGTGCACTCCCTGTGTCAGCCCAGTGCTACGCTGTGTGCTAGACACATTCCAGGAAACTACCATTTTGCTTGACCCAGCTATGCTGGCAATGAGCTTCAGCAGCCCAAACCACTTCC
Organism: Sorex fumeus; assembly: GCF_029834395.1. NCBI lineage: Eukaryota > Metazoa > Chordata > Mammalia > Eulipotyphla > Soricidae > Sorex > Sorex fumeus. Next base: position 5,620,287 of record NW_026606183.1, read on the forward strand.
AGTCACCATACAGGAGCAAGAGGTTTAATTCAAAGAGACATTTGCCCTCCTATGTTCATTGCAACACTGCTCACAACAGCCCCAAATTGGAAACAACCCAAATATCTTGGGGAAAAAATGAAGGAGATAAACATATACACAAAGTATAGTAAAGATGAAATCATGCACCTGAATGGAACTAGGTGAATGAAGTTCGTAAGAGGGAAAGGGACAAATAATACTGAATCTCTCTGTGTAAGATCAGCGCTACGCCGTGTGCTAAACACATTCCAGGAAACTACCATTTTGCTCGACCCAGCTATGCTGTCAGTGAGCTTCAGCAGCTCAAATATGTGGAATATTTTTTAAAAAAGAATAAAAATACATAGTAAAGGAGTAACAAATGAGTACAGGCAACAGAACCTAAGAATTGACCAACAGAATTGAACTTACCAGGAGCAAGAAATGAGGGTGGAGGAATGGATGGGAGGGGTTCCTGAGATAATGACAGAGGGCATGGGATTAGAATATGAATGAAATCCTATCATTGATAGTACTGTAAATCATGGTGCCTCAAATGAAATTTTAAAATAAGCTAAGTGGATTTTGCAAAAAATAAAATAATAAAAATGTAAAAGGCGATTAAGCATCACAGGCAGAATTACAACCTTGGCAAGTATTGGTGTGAGCACCAGAGTGACACCAGTAAGCCCTACATTCAGAAAGTTCACCAGCACATCTAAAGAGCAAGACCCCTGCAAGCATATATAAGCACCACACTTAAAGGCAAGCACTAAGCCAGCACCATGGCCAACTGTGTGCACACCAGAGCCAGGTATGAGTATGATACACACACACACATCACTCCCCCCCACACACACACCTCAGAGAGTGCTGCAACACAAGGAGAATAAAGTTTTAAATCTAGGGTCACAGAGATAGTATAGCAGATAAGGTGTTCACCTTGCATGTAGCCAACACAGGTTCAAGCCGTGGCACTGCACAGTCCCCAGAGTAGCATGAAATAAGCTCTGAGCACAGCCTGGGTGGCTCAAAATCAAACGAATTAAAATACATTTTTAAAATATGTTAAGGGGCCAGAGAGCTAATACAGCAAGTAGGATGCTTGCCTTGTACATGGCGGACCCAGGTCTAATCCCCAGCTTCCCACAGTCCCCCAAGCACCGCCAGGAGTAATTCCTGAGTGCATAGGCAGGAGTAAGCCCTGAGCATCATCAGGCGTGGCCCAAAAATAAAAAAGAAAAGTTAAATACAAAGCATAAATGTCCATCAATGAATAAAACTACATATAATGAAATACTATTCTACCATACAAAGTAAGGAAAGCCTGCCATTCCAACAATATGAAATAAGCTGCATCAATCAGAGAAAAACAACTACTACATGACTTAGTTCTCGGAATCTAAAATGAAGTAACCGGGTTGGAGATACAGTAGAGTGGATAAGGCACCTGCCTTGCAGCGTGACCCCTGCACCAAATATGGTAACCTGAGCACCAGGAGCAGAGAGTCAATGGGTGCAGCCCTAAAAAGTAAATAAAGCAACCTACAACTATAGAAAAAGATCAGATATGTGTTACCAGAGAACAGACACAGAGAGAGGAATGTGGTCCCAAATACAGGGATGCAATGCACATGGTAACACTATAACTATTAGCTATACAAGAATGTCGATATATAGGTTAGAGAGCAGAACCGAACAATTCTTATCACGAGAAAGCTTTTTGCTTTTCCTTTTTATTACATCCAGACAAGAAGACAGATGTTAACTAGAGCTACTGCAATATTTTCGTTAAGATACGTAAATGACAACCGGGTGGCTCCAGTGACATGCCTTGCAAGCACTACAGGTGAGAGCTCAGCACTGTCCGCAAGCATCACGCACAGTCCCAGCAGCTCTGCTTTCTGGGAACCCCCCAGCACCACAAAAAGTGTGCAATCTCTTGTGCAGAGCCAGGTGTGTGCAAGCACCCTAATTACAAAAATGTACATCCCCTGGCAAGCACCCATAACTAAAGACCGACCGAGACTCTGGCCCAGAGTGCAGCCCCTTGCAAACACTGGAGCCAGAACATGCCTAAGATACCATAAAGATATGAGTGTGAACACAGGGAAGCACATGAGCGAGTACAATAAGTGCATAAACTCCTGGTAGTCACCAAAGCCAAGTATGTAAGTACCACAACCAGATGTGTAAGCACCAAAACCAAGGGCACTGCAACAATAATGAAGAGAAGGTGGTAAAGGCATAGCAAGTAGATTTTTAAAAATTGTAATATGTAACCCAGACTGCAATCCCCTCCAAAAGACTATTAATGCTACCTAAGCATTTTAATACACTTGTCATAAAGTCTCATTGAAATATTTCTAAGCTAAATCCCTAATAACATTAAAGATGTAAATACTTGGTAACTGCAAATAATCTACCCCCAAAAACTTAAATCTTGGGCCAGGAAAAGTTGAAAGGGTTTTAAGAGCATGCCGAAGACCCAAATTCAAATCTCAGCCTCACATATGGTTCCCTAAGCACCAATACGAGTAATTCCTGAACGAGGAGCCAGGAGTAAGTCCTGAGCACTGTTGGATATGACTCCAAAGAACAAAAAGAAAAATAAAAGGGAAAAAATGTAAAATTAAAATTCCCCCCACAATACATATGGTCCGCCCCATCTCCCCAAACACCACCACTCCCTGAGCACAAAGCCAGGAGTAAGCCAATAGTACATCTGGTAAAAGGTAAGGTAAAAGGTAAAGGCCCTCCCGTTGATCGTCGATTTGCACGAGCGGTCCCAGTAACGTCTCCATTGGAGACTTTGTTGTTACTGTGTCTGGCATATCGAATACTCTCGGTAGCTTGCCGGGCTCTCCGAGAGGGGCGGAGGAATCGAACTCGGGTCGGCCATGTTGGCCGCTTGTAAGGCGAACGCCCTACCCGCTGTAAGGTCCCAAAATAATTATGTCAATGAATAAAAGATAAAACAAGTCTTAATATACATACTAATCATGATATTACACATAAGGCAATACATACTACTACTTAAATTTAATGAGTTCCTTAGGTTAATTTAATTTTGCAGAAGAAAACAAGCACTGATCTAAAATTCAAGTATACGCATAAATAACGCAAGAAACTCTTATAAGGATTGTTATCCTGGCAGCATTTTTTAAAAAGTTAAGCAATAAAATTTTTATTGAACAAAGCTTACTTAGAAAGGTGTGGGGAGAGAGAAAGAGGAAATATATATTCAAGTGAGAACACGGACTTTTTTTTTTAAAAGAGAACAAGTTTTCTCCAAGTGGAAAATAAAAAGCCCCGGTAAGACAGTATCTTAGAAATTTTAACTTATTTTTCGCTTGTTTTTCTCAAGTATTCTAAACATATTTTTGCCATAATTTTAAATTATCACAGTAATTTGTGCGCACGAAAAATACTGTATGGAAGATCCAAAGCACACTTCACTTGACCTTCCCAGCAGCACCCCAAAAACTCTAGCACAGTATCACAATCAGAAAACTGACCCAGTAGAAGCCACAGAGCTTATTCTTCACACTCTTCACCAGTTCGACACACTTTGTGGTGAGTGTGTATATGTGTAGATCTAGTTAATTTTGCCACATTTGTAGCTCAGTGTAACTACAATTGAGATAGAGAACTGTTCCACAAGGCTCCTTCGTGATACTCTACCCATACTGTCCCTTTCCCAACTCCTAACTCCTGGTAACCACTCATCTATTCTCAATCTCCGTAATTTTACTTCAAAGAGATTTTAAAACTCTTTTTTTTTTTTTTGCTTTTTGGCGATGCATCACACCTGGCGATGCAAAGGGGTTACTCCTGGCTCTGCACCAGGAATTACTCCTGGCGGTGCTCAGGGGACCATACAGGATGTTGGGAATTGAACCCGGGTCTGTGGCCTGCAAGGCAAATGCCCTACCTGCTGTGCCCCAGCCCCTAAAACTCAATTTTAACACCGAGTTTCTGGGGGCCCAGAGAGATAGTATAGGGGTTAAAACTAGTTTGCCAATCCTGGTTCAATCCCTAGCACTAAAAACAGTTCTAGAGCAAGACCAGGGGTCATTCCTGAGCAGAGCCTCCACCAAAATAAGACAGGAGCCTGAGCGATAGTACAAAGGCTAGGGTACTTGCCTAGCATAAGGCTGTGGCAAGGGCACCAGTTCAATGGTTGCATATGGTCATGGGGCAGCATCAGGAGTGAGCACGGAACCAGGAATAGCCCTTAAGCAAAGCTGAGCATCACTGGATGTGGCCACAAATATGAATATAAATGACTTTTTTTAATTACCTTAAGTAACTCCTTTGAAATAAAGGGCAGTACAGTTCTTATTGCTAGAATTTAGCATGGAGTGCTGGAGATAGCTTAATAGATTGTGCATGCTGGAGGCCCAGTTTTGACTCTTGGGAACACCTGGTTTGGTCATATGAGCACTACCAAGTATGGACCCAAATGTAAAGTAAAGGCCCTCCCGTTGATCATCAATTTGCTTGAGCGGGCCCAGTAACGTCTCCATTGGAGACTTTGTTGTTACTGTGTTTGGCATATCGAGTACGTCACGGGGAGCTTGCCAGGCTCTGCCGTGCGGGCTAGATACTCTCGGTCGCTTGCCAGGCTCTCCGAGAGGGGCGGAGGAATCGAACTCGGGTCGGCCATGTTGGCTGCGTGCAAGGCAAACGCTCTACTGCTGTGCTATCGCTCCAGCCCCTATATAAAAACACAAAACAAAAATTATTAACTCAAAAAAGTTAAATTTCAAGGCCAGAGAAATAGCAAAGGGGTAAGATGTTTACCTTGCACTTGGTGACCCCTGGTTTGATCTGCAGCATCACATGCAGTCCCCGAGCAATGCCACGAGTGACCCCTGAGCACAGACCCAGGGGTACAACCAGAGCACAGCTGTAGGTGTGACCAAGATACTACCTCTCAAAAAAAATTTTTAAGCAAAATTTAATATTATATACATTTGGTTGTATACAGATGTTTGTATTTATAGTGTTTGACGTTTAAATGTTAAAACCAGGGGCCAGGGAGATGGCTCAAATAGTTCCTGTGTGCAAGAGCCCTGGGTTTGGTCCCAGTCGCTGGGAACAACCCACCCACCCCACCCTCAAGAATCTTTGAATCTGAGATCAGCACACTAGACAAGGGGTTACTAATGCTGACTGGCAAGTTGGTGCAAGTTTGCAGCTGAGTTTTCATTAATTTATAAAAAATGAAGAAAAGTAAGAAGAAAATACACCTTAGAACTAAATGAATCAGGGTTGGGAGATGTAACTTAGCAGTCAAGCTCTATGTCACCCAAAAGGAGAGAGAGGACAAAAGGGAATGCCCTGCCACGGGGCGGGGGGCGGGGGGGTATGGGAGAGAATGGGGGTGGGTGGGAGGGCTACTGTGGTGGTGGACAATGGGCACTGGTGGAGGGATGGGTACACGATCACTGTATAATTGAAACCCAAGCACAAAACTTTGTAAGTCTACAACTGTACCTCATGGTGTTTCACTAATAAAATTTTAAAAAAAGAAAAAAAAATTACCTAACAATTCCACGTAAAAAAAAAAAAAAAGTAAAGCTTTATGTGTGTAAGGTTCTAGGTTCAATCACTGCACTGCAAAAAAGCTTACATGATCCAATTTAAGTATCTTTTATTCCAAGATTCCATAATTCCTTTTTCTTTTCCCTTTTGGTTTTTGGGCCACATTCGGCAGTGCTCAGGATTACTCCTGGCTCTGTATTCAGAAATTCCTCCCGGTAGGGCTCACAGACCATACTGGATGCTGGGAACTGACAAGTGAGTGTGCAAGGCAAATGCCTTACTAGCTGTACTATCTCTCCGGGCCCTAGATTCTATAATTTCTGAAATTAATTAAAATACATTTTGTTTTACCATTGACAGTGAGAACTCTTCAGTTTCAGTAGTATAACTTCACACCTCCAAAAATGTGCATAGCACAATATACCCATCACCAACACTCTAATACCATTTTCTACTGACACTCTCCCATCCCCTTTGTTAAACATCTCTCTCATCATCCAAGACTAAGCCTATCTGTGTCATTTTGTTTGTTTTGTGTTGATTCTTCATAGTCCATGAGAAAAATATGCCCTTCTTTTTTGCCTTTTTTTTTTTTAGGGTTGGAGTGATAGCACAGCGGGAAGGGCATTTGCCTTGCACCAGGCCAACACGAGTTAGATTCCTCCATCCCTCTCGAAAAGCCCGGCAAGCTACTGAGAGTATTTCACCCACACAGCAAAGCCTGGCGAGCTACCCTGAGGTATTCAATATGCCAAACACAGTAACAAGTCTCACAATGGAGAAGTTACTGGGCCCCTCGAGGACAGTGCTACAGTTTTTTTTTTTAAGGTCACACCCAGCAATGCACAGGGGTTACTCCTGGCTCATGCAATCAGGAATCACTCCTGGAAGTGTTCGGGGTACCATATGGGATGCTGGGAATCGAACCCGGGTTGGCCGAATGCAAGGCAAACGCCCTACCTGCTGTGCTATCACTCCAGCCCCCCAAAATATTAAATAATATCACTTTTTTAAATAAAGTGATAGTTAACAGTAGCCAGTGGTGTGAGTTACTGTTGCTGTTACTGACTGCACCTGGCAGAAGAACAACAAACTAGCAACTCTACTAACTCTCCCAATTCAGGGGTAAAAATTTCCTTAGATACCACCTCCCAAAACACTGAAGGAATTTACCCACACCTAGCAGACAGACAGACAAGACAGACAAGACAGACAGACAGACACACACACACACACACACACACACACAGAGTGTCTCATTATTTTCCACTTTATTGTTTTGGAGTTAGAATACTTAAGGATTGAGAAATGAGAAATAAATGAATTTTAGCAATTTAAAGATTGGAACCAAGTTCTGGTACAGGACTTCTTTTCTCCAGGATCCTCTTCCTGTGTTAACGTTCCTCAATTCCCTAATCCTACACTCTCAAACCTAAACTCACTTTCTTTTTCCTCTTTTTTTCCCACCAGTGCTTCAGCTTGAATCCAGGACCTCAGAACACATGCAGCGCAAGTCCTCTACCACTGAGCTACATCCCCAGTTCCTCAACGGTTTTAAAACGGCAATCAATCATTAAATCCAATGAAAATTACTGAACTTCAGTAATCTTTTACTTAAAGCCTTTCCTCTGACAAATTTCTATTTCATTCGAGCAACTTCTTTTCATGTCAGTTTACTTTAATTTCCAAGTTTTTACGTTGCCATTTAAGATTTCCAAGTAGTTTATAAACAGGATAACCAAACTCAATACATTTCTTTTAAAATAATTTTATTGTATACATAGGAAATAAATCATATTAGAGCACATTCTTTTCTGTTTTTGGTATTAGAGCATGTTCTTTTCTTTTTCGGAGGGCGGGGGGAAGGGAGGGAGACTGTGGGAGTTGGGGAGAGTCGACCACAACTGGCTGTGCTCAGGGCTTACTTCTTATTCCCTGGCTCTGTGCTCAGGGCTCATTCCTGACAATGCTCGGGGAGCTATCTGTAGTGCCAGGGATTGAACAGAGGTGGGGTGTCAAGCAATGCAAGGAAAGCACCTTAACCTGTGCACTATCTCTAACCCTTGGAGTATGTTCTTTCTTACCTATCTTCCTTTGAAATATTTAAGTATACAGCTACATGTTAAACATTAGGTTCAGTCACAACATACCAATTCACATTTAAGTAAAAAGTAAAGGCCCTCCCGTTGATCATCAATTTGCTCCAGCGGGCCCTGTAACGTCTCCATTGGAGACTTTGTTGTTATTGTGTCTGGCTATAAATGTATCTATTATTTTTTAGTCTTAAATATACTTGTACACATAAAACATACTATCACATGCTAATATTTTGTATTATGCTGCCTTATGAAACAGGAAAGCAGCACAAAAATCTGGATTTTGCTGGAAAACCGGAAATATTTCTAAGACCACACTTGGTTCAAAGACACTCCCATTTAAAAACAATTTAAGAACTAAATCATAGTTTAAATATCCTAAAGCTCTTTCCATATCGGAGGCTAGAAAGGTAGTTAAATTTATTACAAATTGCAACGTTTTCCAAAAATCTAAAGTTACCTATAATTTTCCCTGTATTTCACATCAATTTTTATTTCTTCTTTCTAAAATAGTTCAAATGTACCGCTGAATAATTTTTTTCATTACTAACTCTTTAAACTAACTTTGGGAGCAAGGTACTTTTTAAGTATAACAGTTCTTTTTAATGGAAAGTGAAAATAACATTAAAGTGCTTGCATAAAACACTCTTCATGGTTCTCCAGGGGTATTATTATTAAGCGCATAAAGATAATTTAAAATACCCAACAACAAATGTGAACTTTTTGTCACACTGAGGTGTATTAACTATAAACGCATCTACCATTTTAAACTCTTTAGGTTTAATATACCAATAATGAGTACTTCCCACCAAAAAGCTACAAGATTTTAGTTTATGAACAACTGAGATAAAGAACTTGATCCAAGAAGATGATTAAGTGGAAAAGACGACAGCCTAAAGTTTGTAAATAGTAACAAGACAAACTCCAATAGTAACTTGCTCGTGTACTCACCAATATGTAGGTCAAAATAAAAGAGTAAGCTCTACTACAGTCTACGTAGCAATTTACAAATCAACAGAAGAGTGGAAAAATCTGCTCAAATTCAAACCAAGACATGGAATTCTCTAATAAAATTGGAACCCTATCATCTCATAAGACAATTTTGCTCCTTTTTTTTTAGAAAGAACCCTCTTCAATAGAAAAAAAAAGCGACTGCAGCCTCTTTTCAAAACAGAGCTCCTCTTCCGAAGCAATCTGCCCAGGTGAAGCGAATGGCGCAAACAAACTGTAGCAGCTCAATCAAGGACAACATTTTCTCGAAGCTAAAATTAACGGTTATCCTATACCAATCCCTCCAGTTTGGCAAAGCGTGTCTTTTAAAAAAAAAAAAAAATCCGCCTATGGCAGCCCACGACACTAGCCAACGCTTAGAAGTCACCCTCCTGGACCAAAGAGCACCACCAACACATGACACGTTCGTTAATCTCACTCGAGGGGAGCACAAACTCGACCCGCCGCAGCCCACGCGCGAGGGGGGCAAGCCGAGCCATCGGGGCGGGTCAGCGCGGGGGTCTCCTTCCGAGCCGGGCCCAGCCAAAGCCGCTGCCAGCGCGTGCCGGCCCGCGAATGACACCGAGCCCAGAAGTGCCAATCCTCCCGGAGCGCTCCCGAGTACAAAGAGGCCTGACGCGGAAACACCTGTCCCGGCACCAGGAAGACAGCGGGAAGCGCCGGCCCCGAGCCCACGCCGGCCGCAGCCTCCGGCGCCCGCGCGCCCCGCGACGCGCGCGCGGACCCGGCTCGCCCGGCCCGCGGCCCCCGGACCCACCCGCGCCGAGCCCCTCTCGCCGCCGCTCCGCCCGGCCCAGCCGGCCCGACCGCTCCCGGCGCGCCCCGGCCTCCCGCCCGCACTCTGCCACCTCATCCCTCCCCGCCGCGCTGGCGGCCGCGCCACCTCCGCCCCGGGGGCAGCCCCGGGCCCCCAGCGCGGCCCGCGCCGCGCCGCCCCCAGGCCCGAGAGCCCCCGCCGCGCGCCCCCCGCCCCGCCCCCGCCCCGCTCGGCCGCCGCCGGCCGCTCCCCCCCCCGCCGGGCTACCTGGAGGCGAGCGCGGCGGAGCACTTCACCCAGGGCCCCAGGTCGCAGAGGGCCCGGTGCTCGGGGTCCCGCTCCTTCTCCCGCTCCACGTGGTAGGCGTAGATGGAGAGCAGGATCCCGGCGGCGCACACTGCATACCGGGCCACCCGCTCCCACCGCGGCACCGACACTCTCAGCAGGACGGGCGCCGCCATCTTCCCCCCGCCGCCGCCGCCGCCGCCGCCGCCGCCGCCCTCCGCCTCCACCTCAGCCGCCGCCGCCCGTCGGGGCCCGACCCAGCCGCCGCCGCTACCGCCACCGCCTCCGTCGCCGCCGCCACTGCCGCCGCCGCCGCCGCGCCCCATTGGCCCGACCGCCTCCTCCGGGCCCCGCCCCCACAGGCGCGCGGCCCAACCGCCCCGAAAGGAGAGCGCCCCCAGGGGCGGGTACGGCGCGCGCGAGCGCGGACGGAGGGGCGGGGCGCGCAACCGCCGGGGGCGGGGCCGGGGCGGGGCGGGGCGAGAGGGGCGGGGCCGCGGTCGCGGAGGGTGGGGCCCAGGGGTGGGGCCGATGGGCGGGGCGGGGCGGGGCCGCGCTCCCGAAGGGTGGGGTCCAGGGGGCGGGGCGAGGCCGGAAGGGAGGAGCGGGACTGCGGGCGTGGGGAAGCGCGGGGCGGAGGAGTGGCGCGGTGGGGGGGCTTGTCCCATAGGACAGGGGGGCAGTGAGTAAAATTCAAAATAACACTTGTGCGGGCCGGGGATCCCTTGCCCCCTCCCTCTAAGGGACGTAATTAATTGCTATCCTGCTATCCTTCCCTCCCCCCCCGCCCCCGTCCACCCCTGATGTACCACTTGATGTTTTCTGACTCAATCCAAATTAAATTACCTGATCGTCCCTGTCATCATCTCAAGAGTTTCCTGTATGCCAAGGACAAACTTTTTGTTCACAAATTGCTTGTGAATGCCTTTCTTTGCAAACTGAACTTGAGATGGCTCATTTTTCTATAAACTTTTATAGAAAAATGTAAAATGAACTGAAAAATCAGAACGAAGAAAAAAAAAAGGTGTGTCAGAATAAAAGAAAATATCAGAAAAGAACCTCGAGCATGCCATTATGCTGGTTGGCATAATTATTAAAGGTAAGCCATAATTTTGGCTCTGAGCTCCCTGGCAGCCAAAACTAAAAGGAAAACCTGTGTGTTTATGTCCCTGAAAAGATAAACACCCAATGACTATTGCCAGCATTTCACTGATTGCCGCTTTCTAAGGGATCTTTCAGGAACTTCATATAGTGATTTTGAGTAATAAGCAATATCCTGGTACTAGTTATATCTGTTTGGATAGCAAATGACCCCAGACTTAGCAGCTTAAACCAAAAATAGTGTTTTATTTATTTATTTTTTAAACACAACACCTATTACCTTCCAGTTTCTGTGGCTCAGAAATGCTGGGGACAGGGGGGCTATTTCGCTGTGTTCTCTGCTTTAGGATCTCTCACAAAACTGCAGTTGGGATCAGGCATGTCAGCCCGCTACCAAGGTCACTCACATGATGTTGGCAGGCCTCAGATCCTCCTGGGTTCTTGGCTGGATCCATCAGTTCCTTCCCACTAGCACCTCTCCGTAAGAATCTGTTAGCTTCCTCTAGAGCTAGGCATAAGAGGGGGAAATGGGAGTCCTAAGTCTTCTTTTTTTTTTCCCCCTTTTCTATATCCTAACTTCAGAAGAAATGGCTCATTACTTAAAAATTAATCCTCAACTGAAATACCCATCAGTTGATGAATGGATAAAAAATATTATGGTTTCTGAGGCTGGAGCGATAGCACAGACGGTAGGGCATTTGTCTTGCACGCGGCGATGCGGGTTCGATTCCCAGCATCCCATATGCTCCCCTGAGCACCGCCATGAGTAACTCTTGAGTGCAGAGCCAGGAGTAACCCCTGTGCAGTGCCGGGTGTAACCCAAAAAGCAAAAAATATATATATATGGTTTCTGAGGTGAGGGAGATAGGCTAAGGATTTTAGGTGCCTGATTTGCACATAGCTGACCCGTTTTGATACTCAGCATGCAATCTGGTGACCTGATCAGCCAGTAGTAAGCCCTGAGTATTGCCAGGACTGACTCTTTTTGATCCCACAAAACAACAAGAAAAGGAGAAAAAAAAGATATGGTTTCTTCATAAGAAGGGAGAATCAGAAGTTAAGGCACTTCCCTTGCAAGTGACGACCCTGGTTTGATCCCTGGCACCACATATACGGTTTCCTGAGCACTACAGAGCCGGAAGCACGGCTCTGTCTGCCCAACCCCCCCAACCTCGGCAGAGAAACAAATTTTACCATTTGCAACAACATGTATAAAACTAAGTAAAAAAAAAAAAAACTGTATAATCTGACCCCGAAAGAGCCTCCAATACAGCACCATTGGGAAGGGCGAGTAAGGAGAGGCTGCTAAAATCTCAGGGCTGGGACCAATGGAGACATTACTGGCACCCACTCAAGCAAATCAATGAATAACAGGATAACAGTGATACAGATAGTGATAATCATGGTTCTATGTAGAATCTAACAGGTGAACAAAGAAACAGAAGGTAGATTAGTTTCTACATTAGGGAGGAGCTGGGGGAAGGGTAAAAAGAGATGGAAACTTCCAGTTATAATATGAATTCGTTCTGGAGATGAACGGCACCTTGGTCACTGTAACTAACAATACAATATTCACTGTCACTGTCCTCCCGTTGTTCATCGATTTGCTCGAGCGGGCCCAGTAACGTCTCCATTGTGACACTTGTTACTGTGTTTGGCATATTGAATACATCATGGGTAGCTTGCCAGGCTTTGCCGTGCGGGCGAGATTCTCTAGGTAGATAATACAATATTATGCCTCTGAAAGTTGTTAAAAGAGTAAATTTTATTTGGGGTAGACAGGAGGGAGCCTCCTGAAAATTGCTCCAGGACTAAGTTTGATATCAGCCCATTGAGTTATGTTTCTGACTGCAGAGCCTTGGTTTTTCTTCTTTGTTTTGGGTTTTTTTTTCCTTTTTTATCTTTTTGTGAGGAGTGGGGGAAGGGAAGGTTTGGTCCAAACAAGGGTTTCTCCCAGTGTGTTACTAGGCAGGTGCCATCTTATACTGTAAAAAATATCATTAATTTAATTAATCACTTCACTTGATCACTTGATTCCTCTTAATCATTGATTTGCTCGAGAGGGCGCCATTTGTCCCTGTCCCGTGCTAGTGTAGCCCAATGGTCTGTTCATTCTAGGAACACGAAGAGCCTCAAACCAATTGTTCAAGGTCTTGACAAAGAAGTCTGACCATCTGGTAGGTGGGCGGCCACGCAGTCTTTTGACGTCCCGTGGAATCCAGTTGGTAACGGCCCTAGTCCAGCGGTCATCTCCAAATCTCTTCACGTGTCCAGCCCATCTGATTTTTGACGACTTGGCAAATGAGACAGTGTGCCTGATTCTTGACCGTCAACAGAGGTCGGAACTCCGGATTCTTTCTCACATTTGAGTGAAACGTGATACTCCAAGCATAGATCTTTCGATTCCTCTCTGGGAGACCCAAATAGCGTTATCATTTTGTCTTCGTAGGGCCCAGGTCTCTGAGGCGTATGTTAATGCAGGAAGAACAGTGGAATCAAAGAGATGTGCCCGGAGCCTGAGGTTCTTCTTCCTCTTAGCTATTTCTTCAACACTCTTGAAGGCGCTCCAAGCCACCCTCTTCCTCCTGCGCAACTCAGCTGCCAGGTCGTTGGTCATGTTGACTTCTCGACCTAGGTACACATGTTGCATTCGGAGATGGTCATTCCATTGAGAGCGAATGGAACATCAGGAACAATACCATTTCTCATAAACATTGTCTTTGTGAGATTCAGCTGGAGTCCGACCTTTCCACACTCACAGTCGAAGTCAGCCAGCATTTGTACCTCTTGGCTAATGTTTGGTGTTATTAGAATGATGTCATCAGCAAAGCAGAGGTGGTGTAGTTGCCTACCGTCTATCTTCATTCCCATTCATTCCCATTCCAGTTGTCGCATGGCGTTCTCGAGGGTGGCACTGAAGAGTTTTGGTGAAATGGTATCACCCTGCCGAACCCCTCTCTTGACATCGATGATCATTTCTTTGTAGAATGGTGAGATCCTGGTATTGAATCCATAATACAGCTCATGGAGGATCCTGATGTAATGAGTATGAATGCCCTGATTGGCTAGGTCTTCAATAACCGCTTCCATCTCAACAGAATCAAAGGCCTTCTTTAAATCAATGAACGTTAGACAGAGCGGCATCTTGAACTCCCGAGAAACCTCAATGAGCTTGGTTATCGTGTGGATATGGTCAATGGTGCTGAATCCTTTGCAGAACCCGGCTTGCGCACATCTAGTGTTCTGCCAATCCTCTTCAGGATAACTGGAGTGAACAGCTTGTAGATGACAGAAAATAGGCAGATCGAGCAATAGTTGCCAATGTCGTGGATGTCTCCCTTCTTGTACAGTAGTACAGTCCTGTTGGTTTTCCACTGGGATGGAAACTTGCATTCAGACAGGTAGCGTGTGAAGAGCCGAGCCAGTGTATTGATGAGCACTGACGGCAGGTTCTTCAGGTGTTCAGGTCTGACCTTGTCTGTGCTGTTCGTTTCTTTACCAACGAAATGGCGTGTCGGATTTCAGAAGGGAGAACATTGGGAATGACATATCCATCCTGTGGAATTTGGTATGTGGGCAGGTGGATGTGGCTATCAAAAAGATCTGAGTAGAAGTCATGGATAATCTTCTCCATTGCCCTTCTGGAAGATGTGAGAGATCCATCAGGACGTCGAAGGGCAGTCATCTTGGTCTTGTAGTTGGTGAAGGACAGGCGGGCATTGCGAATGCTTTTCCCGGCTTCTGCCACATCTACCAGCACTGCTGCTCTTCTCTCTTTGAGGTCTTCCTTGATCACATCTCTGCGCTGCTTTGCGAACTCGGACGTTCGCTTGCGGTTGCCTGAGGCATGCGCCAAACCACGTTGGTGAATAAGCTCAAGAGTTTTCGAAGACAGGCATTTTTTTATGGCTATCTCTCAGCATTCCTTGCACAATCATGGAGGTGCTGAACCAGTCGATCGTATTCCTCATCAATGTTGTCAACGACGGCATCTTCCCATGTTGCAGCAAAAGTGCCAAAGAGCTCCCAGTTGGTGGTCGTTTTGGGAGTTCTCTTCTTAAACTTTGCAGCCCTTTCTCCCCGCTCTGTGAAGTAGAATTTTGCATGAAAGAGATGGTGGTCCGATCCCGTTTGGAATTTTGGGACAACAGCAACATCGGTCAGGCAAAACCATCGATTGAATATGATGTGGTCAATTTCGTTGTGGAACCGTCCACCGGGAGACTCCCATGTCCAACATTTAGATTCTGCCTTCTGGAACTGTGAGTTACCATGGATGGTCTTGGTCGACATGATGAACTCAGACAGTCTCTCATACTGTTCATTCCATTCTAGGCCATGGGTCCCGATGTGGAGTTCTTCGGCTGATCTTCTCGGTCCTGTCTTGGCATTAAAATCACCAACAATGATCTTGTAGCAGGTGTGGTCTTCTTTATAGAACTTCTCCAGCTCCATGTAGAACTTCTCAATTTCTCCATCATAATTGGATGTTGGTGCGTCGATAATGAAGATAGAAACTGCCGGCAGTGAGCCACATCTATACAAGTGTAATTGTCCGATTCGGGTTGTTAGGCATTCAAATGAATCAATGCTCATTGCCAAGTTCGTGTTGACAAGGACACCGAGGCCTCTGACGCCTCTTTTGTCGCATGTTCCGAGGAAAACTTATTCTCCAGTGTTGAAAACGGCGTGATGTGATTGATGCCTTCTCATCTCGATCAGACCAATGATGTCGTACTTGATCTTTCGCACTTGTACCATCAGGTCCTCGATGGATGCTTCTGATGCCAACGTACGTGCATTGAAAGTACAATCTTTTTTGTCTTTCTTCGTTCAACCTAGTTCAACCTTGAAATTTTATCAGCCTCTCCTTCCTCATCCTTCTCAACGCTGCCATATTGGTGACTCCTTCAGAGTCAGGGGAATGAGAACTATTGTAATTACTGGTTTTGGCATATCGAATACACAACGGGTAGCTTGCCAGGCTCTGCCGTCTGGGCAGAATACTCTTGATAGCTTGCCAGACTCTCCGAGAGGGATCGAGGCCTTTGGGGTGGCCTCTAATCGCCCTTATTAATTTAATTATTTAAATTTATTATGAATGAATTCACTTGTCACTTGTATCACTTGTCATTCCATTGCTTATCAGTTTGCTCCAGTGGGCCCCAGTAATGTCTCCATTCATCCCTGTCTCATGTTAGTGTAGCCCAATGGCTTCTGCTCTCTCCAGAAACATGAAGAGCATCAAACCGTTCATTCAGGGTCTTGATGAAGAAGTTCGACCATCTTGTAGGTGGGTGGCCAGGTGTTCTTTTGACGTCTCGTGGAATCCAGTAGGTAACGGCTCTAGTCCAGTGGTTGTCTCCAAATCAGATGGGCTGTACATGTAATGCGATTTGGAGACGACCACTGGATTATGAATTATTACGAAAAAATAAAAAACAGGCAAATAACAAGTTTATTTTCCATTATTTGCACCAATAAAAGAATCACAGAATTATCAGAAAATAAATAAAAATCAATGTGTGATAATTGATTGCTATATGTTTTTAACTTTTCTTAATCTAGTAGAGAACAACCATATGTACCATTAGTGTCATATTCAGTGCCACATGTTGGAAAATTTCTCCTATCCTTTAATGGAGTTCTTTTAATGCTTCTTGCAACACAGGTTTCAAGGCTATGAAGTTCCTAAGCTGTTGCCTTCCATGAAGCTCTGTATCATTCTTTCAAATCTGAGAAATAATCTAGCTGGATAGAGTATTATTGTTGAGATGTTTATTTCATTGGGTTTTTGTGCTATATCCTTCCATATTCTTCTGGCTCATAAAGTCTTATTTGATAGATGTGCTATACATCTTATGGGCTTTCCTTTGTATGTAAATTCTTTTTTTGATCTTGCTATTGCTACTTTCTATATTCTATCTTTGGATTTTGTCATTTTGAGCATGTATCTTGTTTTGTTTTGTTTTGCTTTATCTTTGGGCCACACCCAGCAATGTTCAGGGCTCTGCACTCAGGAATTTCTCCTGGCTCTGCATTCAGGAATTCCTCCTGGTGGTGTTGAGTATGTGTCTTGGAATTTTCCTAGTTGGGTCTGTTTTCACTAGGACCCTTTGGGCCTCTTGGATCTCATGGCCTGTAATCCTCAACTCTTGAAAGTTCTTATCGATAGTTTCTTTAACTATTTCTTCATCACATTTGCTTTAGGGATTCCAGTGATTCTTATATTGACCCTCTTGAACTCATCCCGTAGGTCTCTGGTGTGCTGTTCATTTCTTTTCAGACTATTTTCCACTTTCTGCTCTTTCCTAGAGATTTCCTTTTCATCTTTTGCTCAGCTGCTGTTACCTGCTTCTGAGTTTTCTATATCACCTACCATGCTCTTCACTTGTCACTTCTGATTGTAGTTTTTTCATTTTAGCTCTCATATTTTTTGTGCTTTGCTGACTACCTGTGCTATAATTTCTTTGAGATCATTGATCATTCTCACCATGGTATCACTCAAGACATTGTCTAAGGATTTACTGAGCTGGTTGATGTTATTTATGTCTTTGGTGATAGTATTTTCACTTACTGTGAGTAGTGTGTAATTTGCTGAGCTGATCTATTGCGCATTTCAGGATCTATGGTTTGGGCCCTTTTATTAAAGGCACAGGTTGGGGTCAGAGCGATAGTATAGGGCAGGGCTCTTGCCTAGCACATGGCAATCTGGGGTTCAATCCCCAGTTTTCCATATGGTCCCCCAGCACCGACAGGAGAAATTCCTGAGCTCAGGGCTAGGAGTAACCCCTGAGCACAGCCAAGTGTGGCCCAAAACCCAAATACAGTCCAGGTAGGGTGTAGAGGCTACTGGAACTCATCTGGTGGTGAGGGAACTCTGCCTCCCATTCCAGAATAGGCCAAGTGATGTCAGCATCAGTCAGTGACAAGCCTCACCCGCGGTGGTGGAGCAGCAAGCAGAGGTCTGGACACTATTTTAAATGGGGTTGCCTTAAATTCTTTTTTTTCCAGATCTTTGTTTGCATACAGAAGTGCAACCAATTTTTGAGCGTTGATTTTATAGTCCGCTACTTTGCTTTTAGTGGTTTACTATTACTGAGAGGTTTTCAGTGACATCTTTATTGTGTCATCTGCAAATAGTGAGAGTTTAAATTCTTTTCCAATATGAATGCTTTTGATATTTTTCCTTGCCTGATTTCTGTGACATGGACTTCCAAAGTCGCACTGAATTCGAGTGGAGAACATAGAAATCCTTGTCTTATGTGCCTTATCACAGGAGGGGAGGTTTTGATTTTACTTTTCTTTTACGTGAGGGAGGGGGTTATTTTAGGAGGCCACGCACCTGACGTTGATCAGGGCTCACTCCTGGCTCTGTGTGCAGGGATTGATCCTTGAAACTTGTAGAATCACATGGGGTGCCAGGAGTTGAATGCCAATTAGATGCATGCAGGGCAAGTACCTTATCCACACTACAATCTCTCCAGCGCCAGCTTTCAGTTTTTCAGTGCTGATTATCACATTAACTATAGGTTTGCTGTTTATATATATACTGTTATTTTCTAGAGGTATATTCTTCTATTTCTCCCCCCCCTTTTTTTGAAAGTATAAAAGTTTATTGCAATGTAGAAGAGAGAAAAAAAGAACACCCCATGTGGGGAAGAATTTAGTATAAGATAAAGTTCTTCTATCCCTTTTTTGTTGATTGTTTTATCACGAATGAATGTTGCATCTTGGAGAACTGGTTCTTGGTAGAACTTGTGGATTTCGGGGCTGGAGCGATAGTACAACAGGTAGGACATTTGCCTTGCACACGGCTGATCCACGTCTGATTCCCAGCATCCCATATGGCCCCCATAGCACCACCAGGAGTAATTCCTGAGTGCAAAGCCAGGAGTAACCCCTGTGCATTGCTGGGTGTGACCCAAAAAGAAAAAAAAAAAGCTTGTGGATCTCTGGAAGCAACATTTCCAGCACATTTTCTATCTACCGGGTTCAATGTGTCTCAATTGTCCGTAGGGATTTTTAAGGTTGTCTTTGAAGAGATGAGAGGCAACACCTTTCTGGTAGGAGTAGCAAAATAGAGGAACTATAGAGACTACTTTTCCTTCTGTATCATCAGAGAACAATCTCAACTTGTAGAGGGCAGAATGAACAGAGAGAAAGCTTAGTGGGGGTGCAGTTTAGTTTCTGGCCTGGGAGCAGGGTTTGTATCAGAGACCTACTATAAGAGAGATGGGAAAGTCTTCCAGGAGGAAGACATGAACTGTAATAAGTAAGATTTGGAAACTCCAAGATGAAATGTAGTGAGATAAATATTAGGAATTCAAAGAAATCTCTTCTACTAACTCAGGAAAAACACCATTCAAAGAGCAAAAAGGGCAATTCCACGGTGTGGGAGGAGATATCTGTGCTATCTGCCAAGGAACATTCTATCCAGGATCTCTATTGGAGTTTAGTCCCAGCAGTGATATGCTAGGACCCTTGAGGTGCTGGGGGTCAAACCTGCAGCTCTGGCATGCAAAGTCTGTGCCCCTTGACTCATCTCACCTTCCAGAAGCCAATCTGAGTAACAGACAGACAGCCTATTTTTTAAAGGTGGCAAAAGAGGGCTGGAGTGATAGCACAGAGTGTAGGGCATTTGCCTTGCATGCAGCTGACCTGGGTTCGATTCCCCACATCCCATATGGTCCCCCTGAGCACCACCAGGAGTAATTCCTGAGTGCAGAGGTAGGTGTGACCCAAAAAGCAATCAACCAATAAATAAATAAATAAAGATGGCAAAAGTCCTTAATGGGCATTTCACAAAAACAAACATCTTCAAACATATCAGGTGCCCATATTTATTATTAATCCTCAGGGAAATGTGATTTTAAAAGTACACCATCTCTGATTCTACCCCCTGTGCAGCGTATGGTTCCCTGAGCACCACCATGCATTATCCCTTGGCATAGAGGCAGAAGCGAACCCTAAGCACTGCTGGGTGTTGGCCCCCAAAACAAACCAAAAAAATCATGATGCCCTCAAAAGCAGCACCCGGCCCAGACAAGGTCAGACCTGAACACCTGAAGAACCTGCCGTCAGTACTCATCAATACACTGGCTTGGCTCTTCACACGCTACCTGTCTGAATGCAAGGTTCCGTCCCAATGGAAAACCAGCAGGACTGTACTACTGTTCAAGAAGGGAGACATCCATGACATTGGCAACTATCGCCCGATCTGCCTATTGTCTGTCATCTACAAGCTGTTCACTCTAGTCATCCTAAATAGGATTGGCAGAACACTAGGTGAAGGACAACCATGCGAGCAAGCCAGGTTCCGCAAAGGATTCAGCACCATTGACCATATCCACATGATAACCAAGCTCATTGAGGTTTCTCGGGAGTTCAAGATGCCGCTCTGTTTAACATTCATTGATTTAAAGAAGGCCTTTGATTCTGTTGAGATGGAAGCGGTCATTGAAGCCCTGGCCAATCAGGGCATTCAAGCCCAATACATCAGGATCCTCCGTGAGCTCTATTGCGGATTCACTACCAGGATCTCACCATTCTACAAAGAAGTGATTGTTGATGTCAAGAGAGGGGTGCGGCAGGGTGATACCATTTCACCGAAACTCTTCAGTGCCACCCTCGAGAACATCATGCGACAACTGGAATGGGAAGGAATGGGAGTGAAGATAGATGGTCGGCAACTACACCACCTCCGCTTTGCTGATGACATTGTTTTAATAACACCAAACATCAGTCAAGTGGCACAAATGCTGGCCGACTTTGACCGTGAGTGTGGAAAGGTAGGACTGCAGCTGAATCTTACGAAGACAATGTTTATGAGAAACAGCCTTGTTCCTGACGCCCCATTCGCTCTCAATGGAACGACCATCTCCGAATGCAACAGCTATGTGTACCTAGGTCGAGAGGTCAACATGACAAATGACCTGGCACCCGAGCTGCGCAGGAGGAAGAGAGCGGCTTGGAACGCCTTCAAGAACGTCGAAGAAATAGCTAAGAGGACGAAGAACCTCCGGCTCTGGGCACATCTCTTTGATTCCACTGTTCTTCCTGCATTAACATATGCCTCAGAGACCTGGGCCCTACGCAAACAAGATGAGAACGCTATTCAGGTCTCCCAAAGAAGAATAGAAAGAGCTATGCTTGGAATATCACGTTTCACTCAAATGAGAGAACGAATCCGGAGTTCTGACATCCGTCGACGATCAAGGATCAGGGACGCTGTCTCATTTGCCAAGGTGTCGAAAATCAGATGGGCTGGTCACGTAATGAGATTTAAAGACGACCGTTGGACTAGAGCTGTTGCTGATTGGATTCCACGGGATGTCAAAAGACCGCGTGGCCGCCCACCTACCAGATGGTCAGACTTCTTCGTCAAGATCATGAACGATCGGTTTGAGGCCCTTCATGTTCCTGGAGTGAACAGATGCCATTGGGCTACACTAGCACGCGACAGGGACAAATGGAGACGTTACTGGCGCCTGCTCGAGCAAATCGACGACTAACGGGAAGTTAAGTGATTAAGTGATTAAGCCCTCAAAAGAGCCAGCAAAAAACCCTAACTGTCTGGAGATGTTGCTCAGTGGTAGAGTACATGCTTTGCTTGTGGGAAGCCCTAAGTTTGGTCCCCTGCGCTGCAAAAAATAAATAAAAGCACCAACATCACCAAGGGTTAGTGAGAGTGTAGAGAACCAGGATGCTGGTATCTATATTGGGAGTTTGGGGGACTGTTTGGTAGTGCAGTGGCTTTGGTGGCATGTTATCCCTTCAAGGGAGCCTGTTGCAAGTACGCTAGTTGGTCAGTAGTACTTTGGGATCCACCAAAGCCCTCAGGATTAAGTTACAGGGCTGGAGTGATAGCACAGTTGGTGGGGCATTTCATTTGCCTTGCACGCGGCCGACCCGGGTTCCATTCCCAGAATCCCATATGGTCCCCTGAGCACTGCCAGGAGTAATTCCTGAATGCAGAGCCAGGAGTAACCCCTGTGCAAAGCTGGGTGTGACCCAAAGAGAAAAAAAAAGTTACATTCTCGCTAGGCTGCTCCCAGCCAAAGATTGTGCATGGTTTGGGGGGAGGAGGTGGGTGTCAGGTGGGGTGAGGGAAAGGGCGGAGTGGGGAATGAGGGGGGCATGGGCTAGAGACAGGTCCCTCCTGCCTTGCAAATGGCTTTAACCTTTCTTTTCTTTTCTCCTTCCTTCCTGCAATTAATTAATTTTTCTTATAGATGCTCCTTTACTCTGGGCTTTCTGTCAGAGAGTTCTATGTCAGAGCTTTTATAGCTGTCAAATAAGGAACCAGAGAAATAATATAGGCTGACCCTAGTTAGAATCCCTGTTACAATATATGGTCCCTGAGTATTTCCAGGGATTACTCCTGAGCACAGAACCATAGTAATTCCTATGCACTGTTGGATGTGCTCCCCCAAAAAAAAACCCTCAAGATATATCAAATCTATGTTGAAGTCTAAGGTATACAGGCTCTTCTTCCCTATCCTCTTCCTTTCCTCATAGGCAGTGGCCCCTGTAATCCACCTCCATAGTCACTTCCATCTTGGAATCTGCTTCATGGGGGGACTGAATTGACAAAAGTAGTATTTATTGCTAGTATCTTACTCTAATTATACTTTCCGATGTATTGGCAATAGAAATAAGCTCCGATATCCAACAAAAGATATTTACATAATATTCTCTATCTTTGTCTCTACCTCTGTCTGTCTGTCTCTCTCTCTCTTTATCTCGGCTTTTTTGGGTCACATCTGTGGTTACTCCTGTCTCAGCACTCAGGAATTGCTCTTGGTTGTGCTCAGGGAATGGCAGGATGCATATGGGATGGTAGGAATCGAACCCAGGTTGGCTGTGTATAAGGTACATGCCCTATCCTCTGTACTATTATTGCTCCAGCCCCTTATGGAATATTTTCATTTGTAATAGCAAAAAATGGTTCATATGTTCATCAAAAATAGGAAGAATATATAAAGTTTTGATCATTTAAATAATGGACTATTTCGTAGCAATGAAAAATTATATGTGGCATATATAATAACATGAATAAACTTAATAGACAATGGCAAAAAGATACTGGATGACCAGCACAATAAAGGAATTGAGAAAGCAGGGTGGGGGCTGAAGAATTAAATCCACATATATTTATGAAGACCAATAGAAAATTCATGGTAATTATTTTGATGTTTGAGGATGTACTCAACGATCTCCCTACACACACCCTTTGAGTATGGAGAGGACTTAGATGTCAGCCCCATCCCTTATACCAGCTTTATTAAGATATAATTAAAGTGCCAGGAAGATAGCTCAAAGGGCTCGTGTGCATGCTTTGTATGCTGAAGGTCAGGGTTCCTCCCCACACATTACATAGTCTCCTGAGCATTGCTTGGAATGACATGTTAGCACCATGATATGAGTAGCCCCTGAGCACCACTGGGTATTCCCCGCTAATAGATAGCTAGATATAACATATATAGCATTGTATAAGTTTACAATATACAACCTGATAATTCAATGTATGTACGTATTCACTGTATCACTGTATCACTGTCATCCCATTGTTCATTGTTCATTACTCAAGCGGGTTCCAGTAATGTCCCCATTCCTCCCAGCCCTGAGATTTTAGTAGCCTCTCCTTACTCATCTTTCCCAATGCTGCTGCACTGGAGGTTCTTTCAGGGTCAGGGGAATGAGACCTGTTATTGTTACTGTTTTTGGTATATCGAATATGCCATGGATAGCTTGCCAGGCTCTGCCGTGTGGGCAGGATACTCTCAGTAGCTTGCTGGGCTCTCCGATATATATATATATATATATATGGAAAATGGGTAGAGTGTCTTATGTATTTATGTACTTATTATGAAATGAATACCACATTGAGGTAGCTAACACATTCATCATCTCACTTGCTTACCACATGTGTGTGAACATCTAAAATTTACTCTTTTGAGGGGCCTGAGTGATAGTATGTGGATAAGGCACTTACTTTGCATGCAGTCAACCCAGGTTCAATTCCCCTCATCCCATATGGTTCCCCAAACCTTCCTGACTTCAGAGTTCAGAATAATTTCTGAGTTCAGAGTCAGGAGTAAACCTGAGCACCATTGGATGAGACCCTCTCCAAAAAAATTTTACTCTTTTGGGGCTAGAGCAATATACAGTGGGTAAGTCCCTTGTCTTGCTTGCAGGTAACTCGAGTTCAATCCCCAAATTCCTTGTACCACCTATGATCGCCTGAGCCCTGCCAGAACTGATCCCTGAATTCAGAGCCAGGAGTAGACCACAAGCACACAGTCAGGTCTTGCCAAAAAACAAAAAACCCAAAAATTTACTCTTCTAAGCCAGAAAAATAGTACAGGGGTTAAGACACATGTCATGCATGAAGCCCACTCTGGTTTTCTGGCTGAACCCTGGTATCACATAGTCTCTAATCATTCCTGAGTGTGGTACTGGAGGTCCCTAGGCACTGCTGATGTAGCCTGGCTAAGCCCTGACACTTCAGGGCCCTAACAGCACCCATATCCTCAGACCTTGCACTGAATCACAAGCTCAGGTCCAAGTTCTAAATCCAGCATTTCATGGTCCCCCCCCCCACCACACACACACACAGGCAATACAGGGAGAAACTCCTGAGCGCAAAGTGAGGAGTATCTCGTAAACACTATGTAGCCTAAAACAAAACAATAACAACAAGAACAAATTATTGCTGGAATACTGAAATAAAGAATTTTTAGATCAATGTAATGGATATGAGGGCACAAAGATGAACTTTCAGATATATGGACAGTTAATTTTTGACCAAGGAGCTGGGTGTATGAAGTGGACAAAGAAAGCATTTTCAACAAATAGTATTGGGAAAACTAGATTGGCATGTACAAAAAGAAAGAAAGAAAGACGAAAGAAAGAAAATTATCTATCTCACATCATATACAAAAGTTAATCAAAGTGGACTAAATACCTTGATATTAGATCAGAATCCATAAAATATGTTGAGGATAACATACCTTCAAAGATTTGACTTCACTGGCAAAAAAAAAAACCCGAAAATAATAACAAATGGGACTACATCAAACTAAAAAGCTTTTGCACAGCAAAAGTCAAAGTAAAATAAAGACACACGATGGAACAGGAGAAAAATTTGCACATAATATATCCACAAAGGGTTAATCTCTATGATATCTATAGCACGCTCACAAAGTTCAATAACCACAACAAAAACAAACAGCCTCATCAAAAAATGGGATGAGGGGATAAACAGACATTTCTCAAGTTTCTCATTTCTCAAAGAAGTGTCAATAGGCATATGAAAAAGTGCTCTTCATCATCAGGGAAATGCAAATACAAATCAGAATGAGATATCACTCTTTATATTACCAGTGACACTATCAGATATTACGAAGTCCTAAAATAATCGGTGTTGGTGGGATGTGATGAAAAGGGCACTATAGCTAGGAATGTCATCTAGTTCAGTCTCTACAGAAAACAGTGTGGAGACTTCAACAACTCAGAATAGAGCTTCTGTATGACCCAGAAAAAAGAAAGAAAGAAAGAAAGAAAGAAAGAAAGAAAGAAAGAAAGAAAGAAAGAGAGAGAGAGGAAGGAAGGAAGGAAGGAAGGAAGGAAGGAAGGAAAGAAAGAAAGAAAGAAAGAAAGAAAGAAAGAAAGAAAGAAAGAGAGAGAAATAACACATCAGGTAGGGAGTTTGTCTTGCATACAGCTTCTGTTGACCAGGGTTTGATCCCTGGCACCAGATATGGTTCTCCCAGGCCCCTTAAGAGTGATCCCTGAGCACAAAGCCAGAAATAAGTCCTGAGAAGCACCAGAGGTGACTAAGAAAAAAATGAAAATGTGTTCATAATAGATTTGCTCACTTAATGTCTGCTTCCATCAGCTACGAACTCCCTGAGGGCACTGACTTAGTCTTTTATATTCTCAGTGATTGGTGCAGTGCCTGACTCAACAATAGATGCTCACAAATTACTTGCTGAATAAATGAATGAATGAATGAGTGAGCAAGTGAGTGAGTGAATAAATGAAGACCATCTTAAATTACTGGCCACTTCATTCAGCCTTCACTGAATGAGGAGACCAGTACATATCCTTCAAAAGAACTGTCTATGCTGGGGAAAAGGTGGCTCAGATAGAGAAGGGACGACCAAGTAATGGATACTTGGAGGACCCGCTCGGGGTGGGAGATGCATGCTGAAAGTAGACTATAGACCGAACATGATGGCCATTTAATACCTGCATCACAAACCACAACACCCTAAAGGAGAGAGAGAGTGAAAGGGAATGTGCTTGCCACAGAGGCGGAGAGAGGTGGGGGGGATGAAGGGGTGGGAGAGATACTGGAAACACTGATGGTGGAGAATGGGCACTGGTGGAGGGATGGGTACTTGATCACTGTATGACTGAAATGTGAGCACAAAAGTTTGTAACTGTACCTCACAGTGATTCATTAAAAATATATCACTGTCACTGTCCTCCCGTTGTTCATCGATTTGCTCGAGCGGGCCCAGTAACGTCTCCATTGTCAGACTTGTTGTTATTGTGTTTGGCATATTGAATACATCATAGGTAGCTTGCCAGGCTTTGCTGAGGGCAAGATACTCTTGGTAGCTTGCTGGACTCTCCGAGAGGGGCGGTGGAATTGAACCCGGCTCAGCCGGGCCGGCTGCATGCAAGGCAAATGCCCTACCACTGCGCTATTGCTCCTGCTGCCCGGGCCCATGTGCTGTTTGCATCCTCATGGCCAAGCACATGTGGTGCCTGAGCACATGTGTCGCCCGCATCTCCCCTCTTGAGATGTGTACTTTTATGCTTTCCTATCTAATGCTGAGGTGTGTGTAGGGGCTCTCTTCGCCATTGGAGAAGCCCACATTATCTCCTAAGCATATCTCTCTCCTGAACATATCATATCTTTATATATATATAAGAAATTTTTTAAAAAAGAACTGTCTAAGGTAGTATTTCCATCAAGGAAAATTAAGTTCAGAGTTATTCAATACAGTACGAGGTAGAACATCAATTAGCACTCAAGTCTGTCTAATTCATGTTTTACCTCTTTCCACAAGCCCACATAGCTTCCCTCTGATAACTACTACTCAATTTGGCATGAATGCTCTTTTTTGCTAGTAGTTATAATGAATGAATTATTCAACAGTCTTCCCCCTTCATTATAAATGATCATTGTAACCAGGTTCCACAGTCTTTCCTTGTTCTTTCCTCAAGGTAAAAACAGATGGTTATTTATTATCTGCTAGAGGTAAGACCTGGGGCTAAGTCCTGTAGTCAGCTGAGTTTCATACGCACACTGCCATCTCATACACAACCCCAGGGCAACCAGAAGGCCCTGTGACATTCCTCCACTGAGAACGTGGAGGTATGTCTCATTCCAAACCTTGCAATCCCAGGTGATGTAAGATAAGTCCTGGAGCTCAAACGAGATGGCTGAAGTCTATGACTTTCCCTATAGAGCCTCACATCCCTGTTACCCTGTTCTAAGTACTTTATCTGTATATAAAACTCATTTAATCCTGAGAGAGACTTTTGGTGTAGAAACTATTGCTTTTTGTTTTATAAAGAAATGGATAAAAAAGGCCAATTAACTGCTCAAAACACCACAATGTTCTGTCATTTAGATCCATGCTTTTATACCAGTGCACAGAGAATTTTTATTTTTTCACATTAGCATTTAACATTATATAAAGCCTAATGCATATTATACTTAAAAAATTCTTGTGGTTTTTTTGACGGAAAAAATCTTATTTATATTTGTCTCTCTCACTAGAATTTAAACAATGTAATCATGGAGATTTTTGTTTCATTAATGACTGTATCAGTATCCAGTACAGGGTCTGGTCAGTGAGTTTGGTACCCAGTAAAGTCTTAATAAACTCATGAATGAAGAAATTCATTTTATTTATTTATTGGGGCCTTTTTTTTTTGCTTTTTTTGGGTCACACCCAGCAGTGCACAGGGGATACTAGTGGCTTTGCACTATGGAATTGCTCCTGCTGTGCTTGGGGGACCATACAGAATGCTAGGGATTAAACCTGGGTCAGCCATGTGCAAGGCAAATGCCCTGCCCACTGTACTATCATTCTGGCCCAAGAAATTCAATTTTTAAATTAGCCCTGGAAAATGTTAGCTATTAGTACTTTTGCACAAACAACAGACCCACAGCAAATATCTTTTCCCAGTCAAGAAGTAATTCTTTCCACAGAGGTTATTTTTTTTTCACCACCCCAGAAAAAAGGCAAACTTCAGATAACTTTTACAACAGCATTTTCTGTCTCAGCCTAACCACACCTCTCCCATCCTCTGCTTTCCTGAGGATGTCAGTGCAGACATAAAATTCCTATGACTCGACAGCCACATCTTCCTCGTCCTTTATGACCTTTGCCTTCGTCCAACATGAGCTGCCAACAAGAGTGGCCTTGTAATCTCCTCTTGTTGAATGACCAGATTTTTTTTTTAATGTTAAACCTCAGTGACCGGCTCTTAGTATTTACCCTCTCACACAGATTGTAGTTTCCCAGAAGCAACAACAGACTCTTCTATATGCTCTTCATAGTGACGTTGGCACAATTCCCACCGGAAGTTGGTCTCTGTCCCTTTTCCTTGAATCTGAGAGGGTCTGTGACTGCAGCAGAGCTGATGCTGGCTATGTTTTGAGGCTGGATTTGAAAAGGTGGTATCACTTCCCTGTGGTCTTCTCAGGATCCTTACTCTTTGAACTCAGCCACCGTATTTTGAGGAAGCCCAGAGCTCATGGAGATAACTACATTGAGATCTTCCAGCAACAGCACTGCATTTCAGCTGATAGTCAACACTAGCCACCAGACATGAGACTGATGCAGCCTTTGAAATGACTCCAGCGCCCTAACAGCACCTAAGTGAAAATGGTCTTGCTGGATCCAGTCAGCTCCCTGAACCTTGAAAAATTAGGCCGTTTCAAGTTAAAATGTTAAGTGTTTTATGTGTGCAGCAAGAGTAGTTGATGCGTCCTCCTCTCCTTTTTGCTCTCCCGTTATCTTTCCCACCAAACAGTTTCCTCAGTGACCTGTTGGGCCCTATAGCGTTTTCCCTAATTCCTGTTGGAGGCATTTTAGGGCATCTCTCTGTTCCCGGGGATATTTGTAGATTCTTTTACATCCTGTGTGGCTAACTGCAGCAAATCCTGACTTGGTAGGATTCCTCCCTAAGGATTCCTGAGATTTCTCTGAGGGTGTTTACATGCCCCATTAAGGTAGTGAGTTGGTTTCACCACAATTCACATTCCAGTCAGCAGGGATGCCAAATACCATTTGTGCCTATTCGCATGCACACCACACTTTCTGTTTTAGCATATGTTCATATATCAGGACAAAAGCATGCAGCTAATTAATAATACATACTTTATATTTTGCTGGAGCAATAACACAGTGGTAGGGCATTTGCCTTGCAAGCCGCTGGCCTGGCTCAGCCAGGTTCGATTCCTCCACCCCTCTCAGAGAGCCCAGCAAGCTACCAAGAGTATTTCTCCCACACGGCAAAGCCTGGCAAGCTACCCGTGATGTATTTGATATGCCAAACACAGTAACAACAAGTCTGACAATGGAGACGTTACTGAGCCCACTCGAGCAAATCGATGAACAACGGGAGGACAGTGCTACAGTGCTACTTTATATTTAAAGTAAGCATAATAATTATTATTTTATTCATTATATAGTTCAACTCCTAGTAGAACCATGTATTAGAGCGGTTATCTTTAAAAATAGAACTCCAATGAATTTATCATTTTCTCTGTTTATTTTTGGGTTTTGGCAATATCCAGTCGAGCTCAGGGATGTTCCTGATGGTGCTCGGGTGTTCACTTGGCTCCCTGCAGACATGAGCTCTAGCCCTTTGAGCATCTCCCCTAAACTTTCCTTTTAATATGAGAAATACATTTCACAAAAGCCCATTTAATGAACACTTGGTGCATCAGAAGAATTGGTCTAGAATAAGTACAGAGCAGTGCATGGTTAAGAGGGTGAGCTGGAATCACAGATCAATGCCTTTTTTAGCTGCATGTGCCAGTTCTGGTCAGTTTCTTCATCTCTAAAATAGGTTTGGCAATGGCACCTGCCTCAGAAGGTTTGAGGAAGTCCAGAGAGTGCTAGTGTGCATGTTTTGTTCTTCTACAGGGCTCCCACAGCCCTGAATTCAATCCCTGGCACCATATGGTCTCTGGAGCACTCGCCAGGTGTGGCACCCCAAAAGCAAACAAATAAAACAACAGCAAGTTAGAGAAAAATTACATACATAGTATGTAAAATATGTATACATAGTATGTAAAATTACATACATACATAGTACCTATTCAAAGGATAGCCTAGTAATTCTAATGACTGCTATTAACCCTTATCTCTGTGAGAGAAAAATACAGCATTTAGTGAAATTAAATTATTTCATAAAGTTATCTAAAATCTTGCACTCTGCTGG
The DNA here is from genome assembly GCF_029834395.1 of Sorex fumeus. Lineage (NCBI taxonomy): Eukaryota > Metazoa > Chordata > Mammalia > Eulipotyphla > Soricidae > Sorex > Sorex fumeus. The sequence continues at coordinate 5,650,566 of NW_026606183.1, forward strand.
CTCATGTCCCAATTCTGCAGCCCTGGTGCCCTAGATTCTCAGAGAGGCCAATGAGTAGACCTCCCAACACCAACCACTTGTCAACTGCTGCCACTGCACTGTCACAGCATAATTATGGCCAACGATGTGCTGTCTCACACTGCCACAATAATCTGTGTTAATCTGCCTCCATATCCTGCCCCACTCCACTCAGAAAGGAAAAGAGCCTCCTGAAGGCCTCAGTGTCCACACACACACAAACACACACACACACAATTGTCATTCTGTACAACAATTCCTCATCCTGTACAACATTCAGTTGTTGAAGATGACAGACTATTATCTGATGAACTGTAGTAAAACTGTTTCATCCACTGACAAATATGATTGTTTTCTTTCAACTTCAGACACTACCAATTTGGGTTCTGACGTCAGACTCAGTGCTGTTCCCCCATGTATCTGCTTCTCTCTTCTCACCTGTCCTGTTTAAACAGCGGGCCATCAGGCTAGGTACCACTAGGAATACTGGAGGTCTCACATTGTGACTCCACTAGGGCACTAGGTCCTGACATGAGCCTTCATGTAATGATGGGCATTTGTGAGGAGGGAGCCATTAAGACTCAGACATTGAACACGTGTACCCTGTTCCCCAAGGACATCTTCCTCAAGGAGTTGACCAGATGTTTGGGAGTGACTTTTCATAGTTTCCTTGGCTTCTTGAGGTGGAAGAATTTTCATCTTAGATAGGTGAGATGGTTCCTCCAGGATGAACTTTCAGTTGCTATTTTGGAGGAGGAGACCAGGGGCAGGAAGAGACTATAAGGTCTCAGATTCAGCCTAAGGAAATGAGAGGACATTGGTGCATATAAGTCAGCATGGCCCAGAGTAGCTCAGGGGCCGCAAATATCAATCGTAACAGAGACTCCATACCACTGCTGTGGACATTTGGGTTCTTTTGGATCTAAACTTCATCTACATCTAGTTAGAAGAGTCTGAGCTCACCTCCAACTTAAAGAACTAAAAATATGAGGCACTTACTTTTCTATCTCTGTTGGATATAGAGGCAAGACTGTGGCAGGAAGGCTGGGCAGGGCTGACATCACCTACTTAGATTTTCTCGGGGCTGGAGAGATAGTAGAGCAGGTAGGGTGCTTGCAATGCACATGGCCGACATGGGTTTGATCCCTGACGTCACATATGGTCCTCAGAGCCTGCCAAGAGTGATTCCTGAGTGCAGAGCCAGAAGTAAATCCTGAGTTAAGTTGGGTGTGGCCTAAAAATAGAAACGCAAACAAAGATACATGTAGGTTCTGGAACTGACAATGGCAGGTTTTGATACCCAGGGAAATGCCAGGCATTGATGATGGCCGTAGTATACTGGACACTCAAGGAATCAGGAATGGGTGTCTTCAGCAGAAAAACAGCTCCTAGATAAAAGTCTGAAGAGTTCCCATCATGTTCCCTTAACCATCCAGGGGTTTTTCAAATGTCTCAGAGCTGAAAGTGATACTTTCCTAGAGGGCCTTAACCAATACTGGTACCTTGTGCATCTTTAACTCTAGAAGCTTCATTGCCCTCAGAAGAAATGTCCATGGTCTGAAAAACTACTGTTGACCCAACAGTGATCAGGCCTGCTTAGTTTGGGTGCAGCTTCAGCCCATGAGGCCAAAGTAGGAGAAAGAAATTGACAAAGATTTTGAAATAGCAAATCTGCCCATTCTCAGGAGCATCAATTAAGACCTCCTAGGAGACCTTCTACAGGGGATAAGAGAAAAATCCTCCAGTAGAAGTGAGGGAAAGACACAGGGGCACATTGAATTTTCATGACTACTGAGGTGGTGTTGCAATTTCCCACCACTTGGTACAGTCCCAGTAAGTGCTACTTCACAAGAACGTGCTCAGCTGAGAATCTTCTGAACAGGTCCTGGCCACAGATCGTTTCTCCAAAAGAGGGTATTAAAGGTTGTTAGAATGCCTAGAGCTGAGAAGGGAAAAGGCTAGACTAATCGAGATAATTTCAATCTGGCTTTCAAATTTTATTTCATTGCTTTGGTTTTATAGAACTTCTCCAGGTCCATGTAGAACTTCTCAATTTCTCTTTCATCATAATGAGATGTTGGTGCGTAGACAACGAAGATAGAAACTGCTGGCAGGGAGCCACATCTCTTCAAATGTAAACGTCCGGTTCAGGTTGTTAGGCATTCGAATGAATCAATGCTCTTGGCCAAGTTTGTGTTGACAAGGACACCGACGCCTCCGACACCTCTTTTATCGCATGTTCCGAGGAACAATTCTTCTCCAGTGTCGAAAAACGGCATGGTGAGAAGTTCTATAAAGAAGACCACACCTTCTACAAGATCATTGTGGGTGATTTTAATGCCAAGACAGGACCGAGAAAATCAGCTGAAGAACTTCACATCTGGACCCATGGCCTAGAATGGAATGAATAGTATGAGAGACTGTCTGAGTTCATCATGTCAACCAAGACCATCAATGGTAACTCATAGTTCCAGAAGGCAGAATCTAAATGTTGGACATGGGAGTCTCCCGGTGGACGATTCCACAATGAAATAGACCACATCATATTCAATCGGTGGTTTTGCCTGACTGATGTCGCTGTTGTCCCAAAATTCCGAATGGGATCGGACCACCGTCTCCTTCGTGCAAAATTCTACTTCACAGAGCAGGGAGAAAGAGCTGCAAAGTTTAAAAAGAGAACTCCCAGAACGACCACCAACTGGGAGCTCTTTGGCACTATTGCGGCAACATGGGAAGATGCCATTGTTGACAACATTGACGAGGAATATGATCGACTGGTACAGCACCTCCATGAATGTGCGAGGAACGCCAAGAGAGAGATAGCCACAAAAAAACGCCTGTCTTCAAAAACTCTTGAGCTTATTCGCCAGCGTGGTTTGGCACATGCCTCAGGCAACCGCAAGCTAACGTCCGAGCTCGAAAAGCAGTGCAGAGATGCGATCAAGGAAGACCTCAAAGAGAGAAGAGCAGAAGTGCTGGTAGATGCGGCAGAAGCCGGGAAAAGTATTCATAACGCCCGCCTGTTCTTTGCCAACTACAAGACCAAGATGACTGCCCTCAGACGTCCCGATGGATCCATCACATCCTCCAGAACGGCAATGGAGAAGATTATCCATGACTTCTACTCAAATTTCTTCAATAGCCATGTCCACTTGCCGACATACCAAATTCCACAGGATGGATATGTCGTTCCCAATGTTCTCCCTTCCAAAATCCGACACGCCATTTCGTCGGTAAAGAAATGAACAGCACCCGGCCCAGACAAGGTCAGACCTGAACACCTGAAGAACCTGCTGTCAGTACTCATCAATACACTGGCTCAGCTCTTCACACGCTACCTGTCTGAATGCAAGGTTCCATCCCAATGGAAAACCAGCAGGACCGTACTACTGTTCAAGAAGGGAGACATCCATGACATTGGCAACTATCGCCTGATCGGCCTATTGTCTGTCATCTACAAGTTGTTCACTCGAGTCATCCTAAATAGGATTGGCAGAACACTAGATGAAGGAAAACCATGCGAGCAAGCCGGGTTCCACAAAGGATTCAGCACCATCGACCATATCCACACGATAACCAAGCTCATTGAGGTTTCTCGGGAGTTCAAGATGCCGCTCTGTTTAACGTTCATTGATTTAAAGAAGGCCTTTGATTCTGTTGAGACGGAAGCGGTCATTGAAGCCCTAGCCAATCAGGGCATTCAAGCCCAATACATCAAGATCCTCCGTGAGCTGTATTGTGGATTCACTACCAGGATCTCACCATTCTACAAAGAAGTAATCATTGATGTCAAGAGAGGGGTGCGGCAGGGTGATACCATTTCACCAAAACTCTTCAGTGCCACCCTCGAGAACATCATGCGACGACTGGAATGGGAAGGAATGGGAGTGAAGATAGATGGTCGGCAACTACAACACCTCCACTTTGCTGATGACATTGTTTTAATAGCACCAAACATCAGCCAAATGGCACAAATGCTGGCGACTTTGACTGTGAGTGTGGAAAGGTAGGACTACAGCTGAATCTTACAAAGACAATGTTTATGAGAAACAGCCTCGTTCCTGATGCCCCATTCGCTCTCAACGGAACGACCATCTCCGAATGCAACAGCTATGTGTACCTAGGTCGAGAAGTCAACACGACAAATGACCTGGCACCCGAGCTGCGCAGGGCACCCGAGCTGCGCAGGAGGAAGAGAGCGGCTTGGAATGCCTTCAAGAACGTCGAAGAAATAGCTAAGAGGAGGAAGAACCTCCGGCTTCGGCACATCTCTTTGATTCCACTGTTCTTCCTGCATTAACATATGCCTCAGAGACCTGGGCCCTACGCAAACAGGATGAGAACGCTATTCAGGTCTCCCAAAGAAGAATTGAAAGAGCTATGCTTGGAGTATCAGGTTTCACACAAATGAGAGAAAGAATCTGGAGTTCCGACATCCGTTGAAGAATCAGGGACGCTGTCTCATTTGCCAAGGTGTCAAAAATCAGATGGGCTGGTCACGTAATGAGATTTAAAGACGACCGCTAGACTAGAGCTGTTACCAACTGGATTCCACGGGATGTCAAAAGACCGCGTGGCCACTCACCTACCAGATGGTCAGACTTCTTCATCAAGATCATGAACGATCAGTTTGAGGCTCTTCATGTTCCCAGAGCGAACAGATGCCATTGGGCTACACTATCACGCTACAGGGACAAATGTAGACGTTACTGGCGCCCGCTCGAGCAAATTGACGACTAACGGGAAGTTAAGTGATTAAGTGTTTAAGCTTTGGTTTGGGGGCACAAACCTTTTGGTTCCTGGGACCTATCCCTAGCTCTGCAGTGCAGTGGTGGGGATAGAAGCCAGGCCTTCCTTCCCCAAGCACGAGCTCAGCCCATTGAGCCATCTTTCTAAAAAATAAATCTGTTGTCGTTGTTTAAACTCCTTAACTGAGGTTACCAAGCACTAGGGTGAAGAAAAGGTAGACTAGAAGTGACTTAATGCCAGTTGTGGTGGGAGAGATCTTCAGTACTTTGGCAGTAGAGAAAGTGTGACTTTGGACACCAAAACTCACACTGTGACTTAACACTACTGTAACCATGTTACCCCTACTGCAATAGAATACATTAATTGATTGGAAAAATAAAACTCTTGGGGCTGGAGCAATAGTACAGTGGGTAGGGCACTTGCCAACCCTGGTTTGATATGACTAGAGCACCGTATATGAGCCCCAGAAATGCCAGGAGCGATCCCTGAGCACAGAGTCAAAAGTAAGCCATGAATACCATTGGGTAAGACCCAACAGCAGGATAAAAGAGGAAAGAAAGAAATGAAAAAGAAAACTAGAGAGAGAGAGGAGAGAGAGTGAGAGAGAAAGAGAAAGAAGGTAAGTGCCTGTCACAGAGGCAGACAGGGGTAGTGCAGAAGGAAAACTGGGGTCATTGATGGTGGGAAATATGCACTAGTGAAGGGATGGGTGTTGGAGCATTATATAACTGAAACCCAATCTTGTAACTGTGTATCTCACTGTGATTCAATTTTTAATTTGGGGGGTTTTATGGGGGGGCAGAGTCACACCGGCAATGCACAGGGATTGCTCCTGACTCTGCACTCAGGAATCACTCTTTGATGGTGCTCAGGGGACCATATGGGATGCTGGGAGTTGAACCCAGGTCGACCACATGCAAGGTAAATGCCCTACCCGCTGTTCTATTGCTCCAGCCCCTGTGATTCATTTTTTTTTATTTAAGAAAGAAAAAAGGTAAAGGCCCTCCCGTTGATCGTCGATTTGCTCGAGCGGGCCCAGTAACGTCTCCATTGGAGACTTTGTTGTTACTGTGTCTGGCATATCGAATACTCTCGGTAGCTTGCCGGGCTCTCCAAGAGGGGCAGAGGAATCGAACTCGGGTCGGCCATGTTGGCTGCTTGTAAGGCGAACGCCCTACCCGCTGGGCCCGCTCGAGCAAATCGATGATCAACGGGAGGGCCTTTACCTTTACCCTTAAGAAAAAAAAAAAAAGAGGGCTGGAATGATAGTACAGTGGGTAGGTTATTTGCCTTGCACGCGGACACCCCAGGTTCAATTCCCAGCATCCCATATTATTCCCTGAGCACTGCTAGGAGTAATTCCTGAGTGCAGAGCCAGGAGTAAACCCTATGCATTGCCAGGTGTGACCCAAAAAGAAAAAAAAAAGAAAACTCTCTGAGACCCGGAGACCGTTCAGTGGCAAAGTACCTGCCTCCTAAGTTTGAAGTCATGAGTTTGAAGCTTTACACCAGGTGACATGTCCAGTACAATCCCAGTAGCACTGCTGTTCGGGGTCCGTGGTGCTACTCAAAGTGTGTGACCTCGGGTATAATGCCACCAAGGTGTATGAGCACTGCAGCTAAAGTGTATGGTCCGTGGCCAGCACAGGTTGGCACCCCAACCAAGTTAGTACCACTCCCATTATAGCAACATCAGAAAGGGTTGAAGATGAAATTTTAAAAAACACCTCTTAACTTCTTTACCTGCAGCTGTTGATATACGAAGATGGTGTAAGAAAGAAGCATAAAGTAGGGAGAATATAAAGATAGAAGTATGTGGAATCATTTAAGTCTAGGAACCACCTTGAGAATTCAGGCAGCAGAAGGATATAGCCAAATGAGGTCTGAGTGTCCATGAGTATGCAGAGAGAGAACAAGACGGGCTTCCTTTCACCTGCTGCCATCTCCCAGCCCTAGTCATCCATTTATCTATTTTGATTGGATACCTTTTCAGTGATAGCACAGTGGTAGGGGATTTGCCTTGCACATTGCCGGCCCAGCCGACCTGGGTTCAATTCCTCCGAATCAGCAAGAGAGCCCGGCAAGCTACTGAGAGTATCTCGACCGCACGGCAAAGCCTGGCAAGCTACCCGTGATGTATTTGATATTCCAAACACAGTGACAAGTCTCACAATGTTACTGGGCCCGCTGGAGCAAATCGATGAACAACAGGAGGACAGTGCTACGGTGCTACCTTCTCAGTGGGAAGCTTACAACAATCCAGATTATGGGGCTGTACTCTACAGTACAGCAGTAGAGTGCTTGCCTTGCACATGGCTGATAGACAAAATAATATTAAGAGAGGGAGGGTCCTTTAGTGTGGATATTTCTCAAAAAAAAAAAAACCAGTAAGACTAGAGCTTCCTTATGAGTCAGTGATTCTATTTCTTAGAACCTACCCCCAAACACAAAAACATTAATTCAGAAAACTATGTGCACATCTATGTATATGTGAGTGTGTGCACATGTATGAATACTATGCAGCCACAAATATGTAACCCAAACCATAAAAATTAAACCCCAAAAGTGAATTTTCTAAGATGGAGTAAAGGGAGGGAGGGGACATTGATGGAAGAATGCTGACACTGGCTATGAGTTCAGAGCTGGAAAATTGTATGTCTGAAACTATTATTAATGGCATTGTAAGCCACAGTGCAAAGGAAGGATAAAATTATCCAGTTCACTGCAACTCGCTTGGAACTAGAGGGAGGCATGTTAAGTGAAGTGAGGGAAAAGAACAAATAGTGATGTTCTTGTCTGTGGTAAATGAAGTAAGAAAACAAGGGAGTGGAAGGTACTGAAAATGGGAAAACTCTTGATGCTGGATTACAGAAGTGAGAATGCCAAGGAAAGGGAGATGGAAGGAGAAAGAAGATGCAGACTAGTGGTAATACAGGGGGCATTGGTGAGAAGCCTTAGATGGTGTAGAGGTGAAGCGACTTTATACATCAAAGTCATAGGAGCCTACACATAATTATGTGACCCAAATCATAAAAATTAAGGCCCCAAAATGAGTTTTCTATGATGAAGTAAAGGGATAGGAGGGGACATTGATGGAAGAATGCTGACACTGGTTATGATTTCAGTGTTGTAAAATTGCAAGTCTGAACTATTATTAATAGCATTGTAAGTCACAGTGCCAAAATAAAGTTTTTAAAAGAAGGCTGGAATATAACAGTTCAGGCATTTGCTTTGTATGCAACATACCCAGGTTCAATCTCCAGCACCTCATATGGTCCCCCAAGCCCTCCAAAAGTGATCCCTGAGCACAGAACCAGGAGTAAGCCTTGAGCACCACCAGTGTGGCCAAAAAAAGGGTTTTTTTCTATTAGTGAAACACCATGAGGTACAGTTATAGACTTACAAAATTTTGTGCTTGGGTTTCAGTTATACAATGATCAAGTACCCATCCCTCCACCAGTGCCCAGGGTAGAAAGTTCTTGACAAGCTTGGATGATGTATTAGATACTTATTGCTACAGAAAAAATGATCCCCAAACTTTACAATCTTGAACTGTTATGTTGCTATATGCCTGAACTGTTATATGCCTGAACTGTTATACTCCAGTCTTCTTTTAAAAACTTTATTTTGGCACTGTGACTTACAATGCTCACTTCCTCAGTGAACTGGGTTTCAGTCCCTTGCCAGCTGTTGCCCAGAGGCCAACAGTTCCCCATTATCTGAACCTCTTCACGTGGTGGCTTTGCTTTATCCATGAGCAAGCAGAGTATGAGAGAACGTCGGGAAGAGAAAGAGTGTTGGAGAGATCAAAGTCCCACTCCTCGTCATGAATGTGTCATTCTATCACCTTTGTATCTTATATATTTGTACAAGATAGTTCCTGGAAGAACATAGTTAGGTCCAAATCAAACTGAGAGAAGCATTCTATAAAAGGGAGTGACTATCAACAGGAGTTGACTATCAGCAGGAGTCACGGCAGAAATTACCTTCCACAGAGTGGACAGAAGGTAAGAAAGGGGTCAGAATAACAGGCAAATAGGAAAGGAAAGTTTCCATGAATCAGTCACGCACATGAACCCTGGATTTCTGCTCTGCCTCCCTGCCAAGTGGCTTTTTATTCTGTCTACACAGAGACAGGCAAAAATGATTTCCTAAGGCCAGTGAGGTTGCTCAATAGTAGAGTGCTTGCCTTGCATTTATGTGGTGCTGGGTTTTATTCCCATCACTGTATGGTCACCTGAGCTCTGCTTGGAATGACCCCCAACCACCAATACAGGAGTTGCCGCTGAGTATAGCCAGGCATAGGCCCCCAAAAGAAAGCAAAATAAACATCCCCCCCCCAAAAAAAATGAAGTTGTTTCCTCCTGGGGCCCAAAGCAATAGTACAACGGAGTGCATAAGGCACTTGCTTTGCACATAGCTGACTAGGGTTCAATTAGTACCTCATGTGGTCCCCTTAGTCCCTCTAGGAGTAGTCCCTGAGCACCTCCAGGCTGTTCCCCACCCTCCCCAATCCACACAAAAGAAGAAATGGTTTCCTAGTAATGCCATCCTTCTGTAACAATAACCTGTGCCAGTGAAGCTTGGGAGACTATGTGTTGGGGTGGGTCAAACATGGGACTCCCACGTACTTTGCATGTAGGGCCTGTTCTCTTGAAATGGTTAACTGCTCCAGTGAAAACTTAAGAGATGGAGACAGAGAGATAGTACGGAATTAGGTTTGATCCTGGGCATGGTGTATGATCCCATGAACATCATCTGGGATTCAAGAACAACATTCCTGAGCACAGAGCCAGGAATAGCCCCGAGCATTGATGAGTGGGGCACCCTTCCCTCATCCCTTCCAAAAAAGAAAAAAGAAAGAAAGAAATTGAAGAGTACATTTTTAAAATTCTGTTTCATTTGTATTTGTTTTATATTTAAAACAGGTCAGAATACAGTGTTTCTAGAAAATACTGACAACAATTTCTAATCATAATCAACAAGATGATCCAACAATGAGAGAAACTTTAGGGGCTTAGGAAGCTCTAACACTCTGAGGCCATGAGTCTAATATCTTCTGAACTGTCAGCTAATATTGGGTCAGTAACGTTTGTAAGGCTCACAAACCTAGAGAAATACATGGATGGAAACATAATAATAGTGGGAGACTTCAACACCCCCTTGTCACCACTGGGTAGATCCACTAGACAAGGGTATCAGTAAAGGCATGAGAGCCCTAAGTAAAAAATTAGAAGAGCTGTAAAAAATAAATTTATACAGTGCCTTCCATCCTCAAAAAGCAGAATTACAGGGGCTGGAGAGATAGCATAGTGGGTAGGGCATTTGCCTTGCACGCGGCCAACCAGGGTTCGATTCCCAGCATCCCATATGGTCCCCTGAGCACCGCCAGGAGTAATTCCTGAGTGCAGAGCCAGGAGTAACCCCTGTGCATTGCCAGGTGTGACCCCCCCCAAAAAAAGCAGAATTACACATTCTTCTCTAGTGAACATTCTCTAGGATAGACCACATTTTAAGATATAAATATAAGTTATGTAAATTCATAAACCTAAGAGTCATACCAAACATCCTATTTGACCACAATGCCACGGAGATAAAAATTAACCATAAAAAGAAGATGGGGGAGGAACCGGAGCAATAGCATAGAAGGTAGGGCATTTGCTTTGCATGTGGTGGACCCAGCTTCAAACCCCAGCATCCCATATGGTCCCCTAAGCACCGCCAAGAGTACTTCCTGACTGCAGAGCCCGGAGTAACCCCTGAGCATCGCTGGGTGTGACCCAAAAAGAATGAAAAAAGAAGATGGGGAGAAACTGTAACACCTGGAGACTGAACAACATGATGCTACATAACAAATGGATCATAGAAGAAATCAAGAAAGAAATATAAAGATTCCTTGAGATTAATGATAATGAAGAAACAAGTCACCAAAACCTCTGGGACAGAGCAAGAGCTGTACTAGTGGAAAACTTATAGCAATATAGGCCTACCCAAGGAAAGAAGAAAAAGATAAAACCAGCAACCTTAAGGCACACCTTAAATGTCTGGAGAAGCAACAACAAAAGACTAATAGAAGAAAAGAAATAATAAAAACCGGAGCAGAAGTTAGCAATATCAACAAGAATCAAAAAGAAGTCAACAACCAAGAAGGAAGTACAAAGAGTTAACGAAACCAGGAGTTGAGTCTTCAAAAGAGTAAACAAGATAGACAAACCATTGGCTAGACTCACAAGGGAAAAAAGTGTTGAAATAAATTGTTTAGAAGTAAAAGGAGAGAAATTACAATAGAACCCCCCAGAGATTCAAGCCATCATAAGAACTTACTATGAACAAGTCTGGAGAACCTAGGAGAAATAGACAGAATTCTAGAAATAATGTAATCTCCCAAAACTGATGGGGAGGAAGTAGAAAGTCAGAACAGGACAATCACAAGCAAGAAAATTAAAATAGTAATTAAGAATCTCCCCAAGAATAAAAGTCCTGACCCAGATGTGTTTACAGGTGAGTTTTATCAAACCTTCAAAGAAGACTTACTACTGTTGACCCTTGATCTTTTCCAAAATATAGAAGAAAATAATCCTTCCTAACACATTTTATGAAGCTAACATGACACTGATACCCAAAATAGACATATATTACCCAAAAAGGAGAATGTTTCATATCAATTTTCTTGATGAAACTCAATGAAAAAATCCTCAACAAATTCTTAGAGAACCAAATAAAAAATATCACACACCATGATCACAGAGGAGTCATCCCAGGGATGCAAGAATGGTTCAATATGCGTAAATCAATTAATGTAATACACCACATAGGTAAAAGGAAAGATAAAAATCATGATCATATCAACTGATGCAGAGAAAGCTTTTGACAAGATCCAACACCCATTTGTGATTTTAAAAATAAATAAATAAAATGAGGGTTGATCTCTGCCCACTCCAGGTGGAACCCCAGTAACTACGAGCTTCCAGAAGCAAAACCCAGGTACGAAGGTTCCAGGCCACATGGCAGCAGCCGTCTCCCCACCCGCTTGGGGTCCTGGCTGTCACGCCCACGATCTGCCTCTGGGCACCATCTCAGGGGACCAATGGCCTTGATCCAGAGACTCCCAAATGAATCTCAAAATAGATTAGCTCTCCACAGAGATGTCTCTGGACCCCAACCATTTACAATTTTAGAATTCCAGAGTCGTGCAACTGCTTTTGCGGCCACACAACCTCTTATGATATTCATAATAAGCAATCACTTGCATCACTTGCTCATCGATCTGCTTGAGCAGACACCAGTAATGTCTCCATTATCCCTGTCACGAGCGAGTGTAACCCAGTGTCATCTGCTCACTCCAGGAACACAAAGAGCCTCAAACCATTTGTTCAGGGTTTGGTGAAGAAGTCTTACCATCTAGCAGGTGGGCGACCAGGCGTTCTTTTGACGTCCCATGGAATCCAGTTGGTAACAACTCTAGTCCAGCGGTGGTCTCTGAATCGCATTACGTGTCCGGCCCATCTGATTTTTGATGCGTTGGCAAACAAGACAATGTCCCTGATTCTCGATTGTCGATGGAGGTCGGAACTCCGGATTCCTTCTCTCACTTGGGTGAAACATGATATTCCGAGCATGGCTCTTTCAATTCCTCTTTGGGAGACCCAAATAGCATCTCAAATAGTAACAAAAATGAGCTATTTAATAAGCAATAGAAAATAAATCATCTAGCATCTGCCCCTAGCAGGCAAGCTTGAATGGTGGTGGGAAAATTCAAAACAATGGTAGTGGGAAGGTGGAATGGTGATGGGATTGGTGTTGAAATATTGAATTTAACCAATTTAATATGATCAAACTTATGAAAATAATTTTTAAAGGGGGTAAATTAAAATAAACTTAAATATAAAAGCTTTAAAAATAAGGTTGAAGGAAGCTTCCTCAAGTTAGCAAAAGCCATTTATGAAAAATCCATAACTAACATCAATCTTGATGGCGAAGAACTGAAAACATTCCCATGAAGATCAGGCACAAGATGACGATGTCCACTGTCCACTCTTGTTCAAAACTGTGTTAGAAGTCTTGGCAACAGCAATCACGCTAAAAAAAGGAAACCAAAGGGATCCAAAGTGGAAAAGAGGAAGTCAAATTATCTCTATTTGGAGATGACATGATGATACACATTGAAGACCCTTGAAAGTCCACACAAAAGCTCCTAGAAACAATAAACCAGTACAGCAAAGTGGCCAGCTCCAAAGCCAATACACAAAAATCAGTTGCACCCTGTCACTCTATCACTGTATCACTGTCATCCCATTGATTGTCGAGTTACTCAAGCGGGGGCCAGTAATGTCTTTATTCCTCCCAGCCCTGAGATTTTAGCAGCCTCTTCTTATTTGTCTTTTCCCAATGATTGGAGGCTCTTTCAGGGTCAGGGAAATGAGACCTGTTGTCATTACTGTATTTGGCATATCAAATATGCCATGGAGAACTTGCCAGGCTCTGCCCGTATGAGTGGGATACTCTCAGTAGCTTGTTGGGCTCTCCGGGAGGCATATATTTATATAATTTTTCTCTATATAGTTGCACCCTATATAGAAATAATTACCCCATTTAAAATAGTGTCTCTCAGTACATCAACTACCTAGGAATCAACTTAACAAAAGAGTTGAGAGACCATGAAAACTTCAAAGAAAGTTCAACACAGAAAACTTCAAGAAAGAAATTGAAGAAGATATTAGGAAATGGAAAAACATTCCATGCTCATGGATTGGAAAAATCTACATTATCAAAAGGGTCATCTTATCTAAACTGATATATAGATAAAATGCAATCCCTATCCAAATATTACTAAATATTATTCTTTTTTTTTCTTTTTGGGTCACACCCGGCGATGCACAGGGGTTACTCCTGGCTCATGCACTCAGAAATTAGTCCTGGCAATGCTCGGGGGACCATATGGGATGCTGGGAATCGAACCCTAGTCGGCCGCATGCAAGGCAAATGCCCTACCCTCTGTGCTATTGCTCCATCCCCAAATAGTATTCTTTAAGGACTTAAAACCCCCTCAGTTATAAAGTTTGTGTAGAACCATAAAAAAATGTAGCCAAAACCATATTGAAAAACAAGAAATTGGGAGGCATCTCACAATTTAACTGGAATCTATACTATAAAGCCATGGTAATCAAAACAGCATGGTACTGGAATAAAGAAAGACTTCCTGACTGATGGAATAGAATATCCAAGAATATACCACCATATATATAGTCAGGTAATTTTTTAAAAAATTTTTATTAGTGAGACACCATGAGGTACAGTTGCAGACTTACAAATTTTTGTGCTTGGGTTTCAATTATAAAATGATAAAATACCCATCCCTCCACCAGTGCCCATTTCCCACCACCACGGATCCCAGTATCTCTCCCATCCCCCAATGCCCCCATCCAGCCCTGCCACAGAGTCAGCTAATTTTTTTAAATGAATCACCATGAGACACAGTTATAGACTTACAAACTTTCATGGTTATGCCTTAATCATACAATGTTCAAGTACCCATCCCTCCACCTAAAGTGCCCATTCTCCACCACCGATGTTCCCTCCACCCCCACTCCTTCCCACCCCCCGCCTCTGTGGCAGGCACATTCCCTCTTACTCTCTCTCTCCTTTTTAGTGTTATGGTTTGGTCAGCTAATTTTTGACAAAGAAGTTAAAAACATAAAATGGAATAGAGACAACCTCCAACAAACGGTGTTGAGAGAATTAAAGTGCGCATTTTAAATCATGATCTTAAAAAAAATTATGAACCTAGTATAATTTTAAAAGTAAACAGGGTCCAGAGAGATAACACAGGGATTAAGTTACTTCCATGCAGCTGACACAGTTCAATCCCCAGCATCACATACAGTCCCCAGAAGCAACCAAGGAGCATAGAGACTGAAGCAGCTCCTGAGTTCCAATGAATATGGCCCAAAACAACAACAACAATCAACAAGGTAATCTGGAACATGAAGAGTGTTTCTGTAATTTTTAGCTCAAATAATTTGACATATAAAATACCAAGGCACTATACTGGCAGTGGTGAGGGGCTCTTCCTAGCTAGTTTTGGGGAACTGTTTCCTGGTGGTGTCCAGTGACCAGATGGTGATGAGAATTGAACCAGCATCTCTGGCATACAATACCTGTGCACTAGCCCTCTAGCTATCTCCCTGGTCAGGCTTATTTTTGTTTGTTTGTTTGTTTGTTTTGTGGCCATATTCAGTGGTGCAGGAAGGGGGAAGAACTCAGGCGCTAATTACAGCATGCTTGGGGCACTCCTGCCATCTTCCAAGCCCAGGCCCTAAATCAGCTAGTTTTGAAGAAAAAAGTCATACAAAGGTCTATTACAGCCAAACCAGACATGAAGGTCAACCACTTAAAATTCCAGATGCAAGAAAATTAATGGGTCAGAAGAAAGGGAAATTCCCACTGCATTTTTCTCAAACATTAAGAATATTTCTCATGTCCAATTTTGAATTGTGCAATAAGTGTGAACTGTGGCCTGATTCCTCGTTCCCAGCACATTCTACAGAAAACTTGTAGCCAAAGTGTGGCATCATGCTTGACCACTCACTCACTCACTTACTCACTCACTCACAAGAAGTGCTTCAAATTACTGTTTATAAATATCACCTCTAGTCCCAAAAGCACTTGTAGGGACTGGGGAGGTACCATATTTCATCGGATAATCATTGCCACCCTAAATACTATCACATTTTTTTCTTTTACAACATCAGGTAATGGTCTCACACCACATTTTTACCAAAAAAATTATATATGTATATATATATATATATATATATATATGCATGAAATCTATAATGATTATGCAGTGAGAGAGTATTCAAAAGGCTACGAACATGCTCTGTTTGTGGGATACCTAGGTTTGGTCCCTGGAACTTCCTGGTCCCCTTGTCACTCTAGGGAATAGCTACTGAGCATTCTGACTATAGTGCTAAACTGGAAAGTCAACAAGAGACACGTTCTAGCTCAGGAGGAAGAAAGAAAGAAAACAGACAAGCAGGTCAACCCCCTCCCTCAAATATTTATTCCTGCTCATTGTAGGTGATTACCAGACTACAGGAATATGTGAAAGGCCTACCTTGAGAATCACAACACTGGTTTGGATGTATGCTTCTTTGAAAATGAATCTCATTAATTAAGTCAAAGAATGGCCAAGATGAAAGGGTATTAGGGAACATGTGGTCTCATCCCTAATTTAAAAATAAGGAAATTGAGTTTCAAAGACACTAAGTAATTTGCCAAGTAGATAGAGAAGAGCAACATCTAGGTCAGCCATTCCCACGGGGTTCATTCAATATGGAACAACGAAAGTCAACACAAGAATGACTCCACCTCATGGGACAACTGGTTCTTACTTTGCCTTTTGCTCTCCCTCCAGCAAGCAGTATTTCTCAACTTTGTGCTTGTGCAAACTCTTGAGCAGCACGAACTCCTGATCTCAGAGACTCTCCATTTTATTTGCAATCGAGGGCAAAGGCTGAGATGGTTTGGCCCCTCCTTTCCCAGAAGACTGAGTTAAGAGAAAATAAAACAACTTGCTTTTCCTAGTATGGATCATAATGGGAAACACACTCTTCCTTTACTTCTGAAGTAAAAGAAAGGCATTCCAGAGGCTGGGGATCAAAGGACTAAATGAAACACAAGCCTCAGGGTCAGTCCCTAATACTGCATGGTTCCACTTTGCACCAAGGCAGGAGAAGTGCCCCGAGTACCCTGAGTGAGATCCAACACCCAAGGGAGGGAGGGAAGGAGGGAGGGAGAAAAGAAAGAAAGAAAGAAAGAAAGAAAGAAAGAAAGAAAGAAAGAAAGAAAGAAAGAAAGGGAGGGAGGGAGGGAGAAAAGAAAGAAAGAAAGAAAGAAAGAAAGAAAGAAAGAAAGAAAGAAAGAAAGAAAGAAAGAAAGAAAGGGAGGGAGGGAGGGAGGGAGAAAAGAAAGAAAGAAAGAAAGAAAGAAAGAAAGAAAGAAAGAAAGAAAGAAAGAAAGGAAGGAAGGAAGGAGGGAGGCAGGGAGGGAGAGAGGAAGGAAGGAAAGAAAGAAAGAAAGAAAGAAAGAAAGAAGGGAAGGAGGGAGGGAGGGAGGGAGGGAGGAAAGAAAGAAAGAAAGAAAGAAAGAAAGAAAGAAAGAAAGAAAGAAAGAAAGAAAGAGGGGGGGGTGGACTATAGCACAACAGGTAGGGAATTTGCCTTGCATGCAGCCAACCTGGGTTCAATTCCCAGTATCCCATATGGTCCCCTGAGCACCACCAGGAGTAATTCCTGAGTGCAGAGCCAGGAGTAAATAACCCCTGTGCATCACCAGGTGTAACCCAAAAATGAAAGAAAGAAAGAAAGAAAGAAAGAAAGAAAGAAAGAAAGAAAGAAAGAAAGAAAGAAAGAAAGAAAGAAAGAGGGAGGGAGGGAAGGAGGGAGGGAGGGAGGGAGGAGAGGAGGGAGGGACAGAGGAGCAGAGGGAGGGAGGAGAGGAGGGAAAGAGAGGAAGGAAGGAAGGAAGGAAGGAAGGAAGGAAGGAAGGAAGGAAGGAAGGAAGGAAGTCATTCCGAACTGAAAACATTGACCAATGACAACTCGGGAAACTTCACAACTGGCCAGCTGGCAAGAAGCAGATGGAAAGTGGGAGAAAGCCCAAAAGATACTTGACACTGATACTACTTGAGATTGCTTTTGTATGTGCTTTGTCTCCAGCCTCCTCCCCTCAATTTTCAGTTCCTCTAGATGCAAATAATCAGGAAACAAATAAATAATCAAGCAAATCAGGAAATACAAGATAAAACATTAAAATTACCAAAAAGAGTCAAAGAAGGAATGTGCTACACAGAGGCATTCAACAAAATTTAATGCTTAAGATAAAGGAGAGGAGGGGGCTGGAGCAATAGCACAGCGGGTAGGGCATTTGCCTTGCACGCGGCCGACCCGGGTTCAATTCCCAGTATCCCATATGGTCCCCTGAGCACCGCCAGGAGTGATTCCTGAGTGCAGAGCCAAGAGTAATCCCTGAGCATCGCTGGGTGTGACCCCCCCCGCAAAAAAAAAAAAGGAGAAAATGGTGGGGGAGGAGAGTGGAAAGAGCAACATTTGAAAAGTTTGCGAGATATTTTTGTCCGAAATACTGTTTTGTGGCCTCTTCATTAAAATATTGTCTGTGGAAATTAGATTAATATATCCCCTACGGTTTTCAGAATATCAAATAAAGGAGGGTGGGGGCTGGAGTGATAGTACAGAGGGCAGGGCGTTTGCCTTGCACATGGCCGACCCGGGTTCGATCCCCAGCATCCCATATGGTCCCCCTAGTACCGCCAGGGGTAATTCCTGAGTGCAGAGCCAGGAGAAACACCTGTGCATCGCCAGATATGACCCAAAAAGTAAAAAAAAAAAAAAAGGAGGGTGAAGAGGGGAAGGGAGAAAGAAAGGAGAACTTGAATGAGCACTGGGAAATCCCCCAAAAGGCAGAGGCAGACCCGAGCTCTGGTTTTCCTGCTCTCCCCTCCAGCTCTATACAGAAGCAAGAAAGGATTCCCGGGACAGGAAAGACCTCAACAGGCCATGCAAGAGGCCTGGCTCAATCCCAGACACTGCATGGTTCCTCAAGCACCACCAGGAGCAATCTCTGAGCACCAACCAAGCTGGAAACCCCTAGCTCCTCTGGGTGTGGCCCAAAAACCAGAAGAAAAGAAAAGAAAGGAATCCAAGTTCTCTTTGACTTCTCTCTTGGGCTTAAGTTCAAACTTGTTTTGCAAGCATTTAATTACAGAGGCAAGCCATGAGCTACTGCAATCTACTCGCTTATCATTTTTAGGACTTTCACTGTGGAAAAGGGACAAAATGAAGTCAGACAATATAAGCATTCACTCCAGAGCTGCCAGAGATGCCTTTTTTTTTTATGATGAACTAGAATGAAGCTTAACTATGTATGCCAGGGAGCAACTTAAGCAAAGTGGAAATAGAACAAGATTTTCCATTTCTGGATCTAGTAAAATACATTAGCAATAGGCTTTGAGTTTAAGACCATCCAATGAGCTAGTGACTACACAAAGTCATTTTCATAGTGCTCTGATGAGATCACAAAGTAAATGAAATGACTGGCGAGAGAGCACAAACGGCTGGAGAGATGCCTAACGTGTGACAGACCCCAGGTTAGACCCCTGGCTCTACAACTGTCCACCCCATCAGCAGCATCACTGGGCATGGCCTGCTTCCCTCCACCCCCATCCCTGTTAGGCCAAGTAAAAACATGCCAGTGACAGAACAATGAACCATTCAGCCCAGAAATAGCCCGAGAGCCTTAACACTGCTTGGGAGCCCCAGCAAATAAATAAGAAAGTACACAGAAAAATGTAAAAAGAAGAATGAGGGGCTGGAGTGATAGCACAGCAGGTAGGGCGTTTGCCTTGCACGTGGCCAACCCGGGTTGGTTCGATTCCCAGCATCCCATATGGTTCCCTGAGCACCTCCAGGAATAATTCCTGAGTGCAGAGCCAGGAGTAACCCCTGTGCATTGCCAGGTGTGACCCAAAAAGCAAAAAAAAAAAAAAAAGAGGAATGTAAAGGTACCAATTGTTTTTTTCTTTAAAGCTGCACCTTTCCCTCCCCCACATCTATTGAGTTATAAATATTTAAGGCATATAACTTCATGGAATGAGATGATAAGATGTCGTGCGGCCACGAATGAGGCCGCGCGCTTCCAGGAGCTGAGTGTGATAATCTTTGGATCCTGGCCATTGTTGGAGTTACACGGCAGTTGGTGGGTGTAACTGTCTAGTTACTGGCAGGTCCAGTCCCAAACCGTGCAGGCTTGGAGATCTCAGCCCCGGGTCCCACACACCTGGGTTCCTCTGCCAGTTCTTTTATGCGTGAGGCTCATCCAAGTGTGTGGAGAGTGGTCCCAGCATGGCCTTGGCTGGGCCCCGGTGGTCTTCAGCTGTTGGGTCCTGGTGGAGACAGTCAGGCACAGGGTAGGAGACTCTGCCTTGTTCTCTCCCAGGAGCTGAGTGTGATAATCTCTGGATCCTGGCCATTGTTGGAGTTACACGGCAGTTGGTGGGTGTAACTGTCTAGTTACTGGCAGGTCCAGTCCCAAACCGTGCAGGCTTGGAGATCTCAGCCCCGGGTCCCACACACCTGGGTTCCTCTGCCAGTTCTTTTATGCGTGAGGCTCATCCAAGTGTGTGGAGAGTGGTCCCAGCATGGCCTTGGCTGGGCCCCGGTGGTCTTCAGCTGTTGGGCCCTGGTGGAGACAGTCAGGCACAGGGTAGGAGACTCTGCCTTGTTCTCTCCCAGGAGCTGAGTGTGATAATCTCTGGATCCTGGCCATTGTTGGAGTTACACGGCAGTTGGTGGGTGTAACCGTCTAGTTACTGGCAGGTCCAGTCCCAAACCGTGCAGGCTTGGAGATCTCAGCCCCGGGTCCCACACACCTGGGTTCCTCTGCCAGTTCTTTTATGCGTGAGGCTCATCCAAGTGTGTGGAGAGTGGTCCCAGCATGGCCTTGGCTGGGCCCCGGAGGTCTTCAACTGTTGGGCCCTGGTGGAGACAGTCAGGCACATGGTAGGAGACTCTGTCTTGTTCTCTCCCGGGAGCTGAGTGTGATAATCTCTGGATCCTGGCCGTTGTTGGAGTTACACGGCAAACTCCCTGTGGTATACCCAATATGCCAAATACCAGTAACAATGATGGGTCTCATTCTCCTAACCCTGAAAAAGCCTTGAATATGGCACTTAAAAAAAAAAATCTCAGGGCTAGGACGAAGAAGACGTTACTGGCACCTGCTCGAGGCAATCAACAAACAACAGGGTGGTCGTGATCGTGATAACTTCATGAACTGGGGGCCAATGTATATCATTTGAATATAATACGTTAGTCTATTGAAACACTTTACAACGTAGATATGCTGCTTGGATTTTTTTTTTCTTTCTAGATCACACCTGGTGATGCACAGGGGTCACTCCTGGCTCTGCACTCAGGAATTACTCCTGGTGGTGCTCAGGAGACCATATGGGGATGCTGGGAATCGAACCCTGGTTGGCCACGTGCAAGGCAAACGCCCTACCCGCCGTGCTATTGTTTCAGCCCCGCTGCTTGGATCTTTTAAAGGTCAAAGACAGCAGGTAGGGCATTTGCCTTGCACACAATCAACCCAGGTTCAATCACCACATATGGTCCCCTGAGCCTCTCCAGGAGATACCCCTGAGCGGAGATCCAGGAGTAAGCCCTGAGCACAGCTGGTTGTGACTCCCTCCTCCCTGGGGAAAAAAAAAAAAAAAGAAAAGAATTTTTTTGAAAGGAGGAGTTTTAAAGACTCCAACTTGGAGCTCTAGCAATGTTCTAAGCCGTAAATAATTGTAGCTGGATTCAAACAGTGATAGCAAGGACCAAGCAGAAGGGATGGCAGATGGGAGAGATAGTCGAGGGAATTTTGAGAGCTAGTCTCTGGTAGCAAGGATGAAGAAACAACTTCAAGGAAGACTCCCAGGTACCAGGTGAGACAGCCAGGATGGCACATAGCAGAACCGGTCAGAGAGCTAGCAGTTGAAGGAGGAAGGATGCCACCTCACCACGCAACAGCCTCTGCCCATGTATCTCCAGACAGCCTGTGATGTCCAGCTGGCAGCCTGAACATGGACAGCTCACTCACTCTGACTGCCTGTCTTCACAATTTGAAAATAAATTCTGCAATTCCAATAACATAATTGTGTTTAACAGTTGCTGCAGATATTCAGAAACCCTCGAGGTTCACATTTAGTAAGTTTTAGGAGAAAAGAAACTAAGATAAAAATTATGTAAACCTCATGTCACGGTCACGGTCCTCCCGTTGTTCATCAATTTGCTCGAACGGGCCCAGTAACATCTCCATCATGAGACTTGTTGTTACTGTGTTTGGCATATCGAATACGCCACGGGTAGCTTGCCAGGCTGTGCTGTGAGGGTGAGATACTCTCGGTAGCTTGCCGGGCTCTCCGAGAGGGGCGGAGGAATCGAACTCGGGTCGGCCATGTAAACCTCATGAAACCGAGAATTAAGCTTTTTGGACATTTCATTTGGTGGTCTGGGCTGGAGGTATAGCACAGCGGTAGGGCATTTGCCTTGAGCACAGCTGGCCTGGCCAGGCCAAGTTCGATTCCTCCACCCCTCTCGGAGAGCCCCGCAAGTTACCAAGAATATCTCACCCAAACAAACGGCAAAGCCTGGCAAGCTCCCCGTGGCGTATCGATATGCCAAATTTGATAAGTCTCACAACGAAGACGTTACTGGGCCCGCTTGAGCAAATTGATGAACAACGGGAGGACAGTGCTTGAGCAAATTGATGAATAAACAGAGGACAGTGCTACATTTCATTTGGTAGTCTGTGTTTTAGCACATGTGGCTATTAGGACCAACGCACCAGGAGAGCAGAGAACCGAGGCAGTAGCAAGGAACAGGGAAACAGTCAAATAAAACCCACTCTGCCTTGCTCTAGTCTCGTCCACTCTTTTCTATCACTGTATCACTGTATCATTGTCATCCCGTTGCTTATTGATTTACTCGAGTGGGTGGCAGTAATGTCTCCATTCATCCTAGCCTTGAGATTTTAGCAGCCTCTCTTTACTTGTCTTTCCCAACGGTATTGGGGGCTGTTTCAGGGTCAAGGGAATGAGACCTATTTTTTGTTACTGTTTTTGGCATATCAAATATGCCACGGGTAGCTTGCCAGGCTCTTATCTCTAATTTTAAAAATGGCTTTCTAAATGTGAAATATTTTGACAGCAGAATAAGCACTCTATGCCCCAAAATAGAGAGAAAAAAAAACTATACAAATACTGTTTGTATCATCAGGACTGGAGTGATAGCACAGTGGGTAGGGCATTTCCATTGTATTTAGTGACCCTAGTTTCATCCTGACATCTCATGTGGTTCCCTGGCACCATCGGGGTGATTCCTGAGTGCAAGCTAAGTGGAAGCTCTGAGTGTCACTGGGTATGGCCCAAAAACCAATGAAAATAAAAAATATTAAAAACATACTATGCCAGAAATGTGACTTAGTGGTAGAGCACATGCCTCACATATGTGGGACTCTGGACTCAGTTGCCTGCACTACGCACACACACATACACACACACACACACACACACACACGTAACTCAATGAAACTGAAAGGAACCTAAATTACATGTACACATGGAAGTAAGACCAATTTTAAGGAACAGGTTTGTTTCTCAGCCTTCTCCAGTACCCATTTCCTTCTCCCTCTAAAACTGAGCATAATTTTCAAATTTGGGAAAAGAACTACAAGAAAACTTCTACTATGAGAAGCCCACTGCTGTTGACGGACTGTTTTGGGTACTTACTGTGACATATTGGCTGGGTGATTATAAGGATTATTTGTGTGAACTCTTGAGCAACAGTCACTCCTAAAATAGAGACTGTCTGTTCTGCAATTGGATGGAGCAGCCATTTATAGAGAGATGCCATTGGCTGCAATAGGAAAGGAATTTGATTTTTGAAAGGCATTATCAAAGGAACTTTTATTTGGGGAGCAAACAATTTTCCAAGAAGCCTAACACCACTGAGTGCTGTCTGTGAAGATGAAAGGATCTATTATCTTTTTTGTTTATTAGTTTTTGGGACACACCGAGTGATGCTCAGGGGTTACTCCTGGCTCTGCATTCAGGGATCACTCCTGGCAGGCTTGGGGGACCATATGGGATGCTGGGAATTGAATCCTGGGTTGGCAGCCTGCAAGGCACGCTCCCTACCCACTGTACTATTTCTCTGACCCTGGGATCTATATACACAATGGAATACTACGCAGCTGTTAGGAACGAGGAAGTCATGAAATTTGCCTTAAAATGGCTGGGAATGGAAAGTATCGTGTTGAGCGAAATGAGTCAGAAGGAATGACTGTATTCATTTGTGGTATATAAAAGAGTATATAGGGGCTGGAGGGATAGCACAGTGGTTAGGGCGTTTGCCTTGCACGCTGCCGACCCGGGTTCAATTCCCAGCATTCCATATGGTCTCCTGAGCACCGCCAGGAGTAACCCCCGTGCATCTCCAGGTGTGACCCAAAAAGCAAAAAAAAAAAAAAAAAAAAAAAAAAAAGAGTATATAGTAGGAGACCAACATCTATGCCCAGGGAAAACAGGGCTAAGAGGACTGGTCAATGGCTGGAATCTACCACAAGTGTGTGTGGGGCAGAGGGTAGGTAAGATAGAGAAGGGACCAGTATTACAATAATAGTTGGAAACGATCATGCTGGACAAGAGTGTTAAAAGTAGGTAAAGGGATATACATGATAAAAAATAAACAAAAACTCCCTAATCTCTGAATGTGAGGATGAAAGCACCTATTTTCTAAGAATCTTGTTCAAGTGTGACCTGGAGGGACCAAAGGAAGTTGTTGTGGTAGAAATTCACCAATTGTTCCACTTCCTTTTGATTGTTTGCTTTTGGGTCACACTCGGTGGTGCTCAGGACTTATTCCTGGCTTTGCACTCAGGGATAATTCCTGGTGTGACTCAGAGGATCATATAAAGTGCCAGTGATTAAAGCTAGTCAGCTGTGTGCCAGCCAGGCACCCGACCCACTGTACTATTGTTTGGCCCCTCCCACTCCTTTTCTTGCCCCTTTATGGCCAATTTCTCCACAAGCAAAGGGAATATTTCTTTTCTTTTCTTTTATCTTCTTTTGGCATTTTGTTTGTTTGTTGGTGGGCCACACCCAGTGGTGCTCAGGCCTTACTCATGGCTTTGTGCTCAGTGATCACTCCTGATAGTGCTCAAGGGCCCCTGTGCTATGCGGATGGGCTTGGGCCAATCTTTCTGGCCCTAGAATATTCTCTAAAACAAAGATCGGTTAGTTTATCATCAATAGTCTCTAAGAGTGCCAAGATTAAAAACCAAAGACCTGTGCATACTTTGGAAGCACTTGTCACTTGTCACTCGTCATCCTGTTGCTCATCGATTTGCTCAAGCAAGCGCCAATAACGCCTCCATTCATCCCTGTAGCATGCTAGTGTAGCCCAATGGCGGCTGCTCGCTCCCGAACATGAAGAGTATCATAATTTAGAGCATCATAATTGGAAGCACATATACGAAAATTAGAATGACACAGAAATTGTCATAGCTCCTGCCCAAGGATGAGAAGAAAAAGTTCAAAGCATTCCCTATTTTGTTGCTGTTGTTTGTTTTGAAGCCACACCTGGCAGTGTGTGTTTATTTATTTATTTATTTTTAGATTTTGGGCTATACTCAGCTGTTCTCAGGTTTTACCCATGGCTCTGCACTAATGAATAACTCCCGGTGGGGCTTTGGGATTGAACTCGGGTCAGCTGCATGCAAGGCCTTGCCTGCTGTACTATGTCTCAGTGTGTGTTTAATGCTATTGCTTGTTTACTCCCACCTTCTGAGAGAAGAAATCCCACACATTTTGATGATTTAAAGAATGAGAAAAGTGATGACAATCAACAGAAGGTTGGTCTCCTTAAATTAGCTCAGATTCAATGACAGGAAATGTTATTGAATGGAACATTTCAAAATTAGGTAAGATTTCCATATAAAGGTGTCAAACACACAAAAAAATCTCCCTCCCTGGATATTATTTCTTCTAAAGACATTTACATGTGTCTACAAGTCCCTGAAGAACATGAAGACAAATTTGATGAAGGCCCACTACTGAAAGAATCAGAGTTAAGAATTTGCCAGAATTATCGGCTGCGTGACAGACAACCTGGCAGGCTACTGAATGTAACCTGCCCACATGGCAGAGTCTGGCAAACTCCCCGTGGCGTACCCAATATGCCAAATATCAGTAACAATGATGGGTCTCATTCTCCTAACCCTGAAAAAGCCTTGAATATGGCACTTTTTAAAATGTCAAGGCTAGGGCAAAGGAGACATTACTGGTGCCTGCTCCAGGCAATCCACAAACAACAGGATGATCGTGATCGTGATCGTGAGGAGTGCAGGAACTGAGATCCAAGATCCATATTGTTTCTCTTGATTTCAACACATAGTTCTGTGATGTGCTGTTCATTCTGTTTAGACTTTTTCCATCTGTTGTATAAAGGTTTCCTGCATATCACCTTGGAGCTCCTTGACCTTTTCCTCTGAGCAGCTGTTACTCTGCTCTTCAGACATGTCTACGGTCTTTATTTCACGATCACGACCATCCGGTTGTTTGTCAATTGCCTCGAGCGGGCCCCAGTAACATCTCCTTTGTCCTAGCCCTGAGATTTTTAAAAAGTGCCATATTCAAGGCTCTTTCAGGCTTAGGAGAATGAGACCCATCTTTATTTAATTTAATTTAACTTTATTATTTTAAATGAATCACCGTAAGGTACAGTTACAGACTAACAAACTTTCACGATTACGTTCTAGTCATACAATGATCGAGTACCCATCCCTCCACCAGTGCCCATTCTCCACCACCAATGTTCCCAGTATCCCTCCCGCCACCCCCTCCAAACTCCCCAAATGTCTACGATCTTATTATCCTAAATGTGTCAGATATTATCTGATTTTTATTTATCTATTTATTTTTGGTTTGGGAGCCACATCTGGCAATGCCATGGGCTACTCCTGGATCTGTGCTCAGAGATCACTCCTGGTGGTGTTTGGTGGACCATATGGGAAGTTGAGGGATGGAACTTGAGTCATCTTGTGTGCAAGGCATGCACCTCAGCTGTTGTACACCCCTCATCTGATTTTATTTTATTTTTTAAGATTATTTTAATTATTTTTATTTTTTTAGATTATTTTTCAAGCTTGCAAAGCCTGGCAATCTCCCCGTGACATATTCAATATGCCAAACACAGTAACAACAAGTCTCAAAATGGAGACGTTACTGGGCCCGCTGGAGCAAATCGATGAACAACAGGAGGACAGTGCTACAGTGACAGTGCTAAGATTTTTTTATTGAATCACTGTGAGGACCCTTACAAAGTTGTTCATGATGAAATTTCAGTCATAAAGTGTTCCAACACCCATCCCTCCAGCAGTGTACAGTTTCCAGGACTAGTGTCCCCAGTTTCCCTCCCATAACTTCCCACCCCCACCTCCTCTTTTATTCTCTCTCTCTCTCTCTGGTTTTATTTTAAATTCAGTTTCAAACTCATTAAATGCTACAAACTGAGGAAGTGATAATATCATTTGTACTTGAAAGTTGCTCTAAGTGTCAGTTACCTATTGCTGAATAACAATAGATACCTCAGGGCTGGAGCAATAGCACAGCGGTGGGGCATTTTCCTTGCATGCAACCGACTTGGCAGACCCAGGTTCGATTCCTCTGCCCCTCTAGGCGAGCCTGGCAAGCTATCGCCTGCATGGCAAAGCCTGGCAAGCTCCCCATGACATATTCAATATGCCAAACACAGTAACAACAAGTCTCACAATGGAGACATTACTGGGCCTGCTGGAGCAAATTGATGAACAATTTTTTTTCACAATATCTTTTCAGCAGTTCTGATTGTTGGGGGGAAATTCTAAACAATAATGGTGCATCTTTTGTCAAAATAATGAATGTAATCAAAGTAGAGAGAGAGTTAAGTAGAAATCATCTGCCTCACAGGCATCGGGAGGGGTGGGAGAGGGTATATTGGGGTTTTTGGTGGTGAATAATAAGTACTGGTGAAGGGAAGGGTGTTTGATCATTGTATGACCGAGACTTAAACTTGAAAGCTTTGTAACTTTTCACACAGAGATTCAATAAATAAATATAACAAAAAAAAATAAAATCACCGACAATGAAAAAAAAATACTGCGTACAGGAGCTGGAGCAATAGCACAGTGGGTAGGGTGTTTGCCTTGCATGCAGCCCACCCGGGTTCGATCCCCAGCATCCCACCCCTGAGCACTGCCAGGAGTAGTTTGTGAGTGCAAAGCCACTGACCCATGTGCATCACCAGATGTGACCCAAAAAGCCAGAGAGCAAAACGTTGCATACATAATTTTAAACCTCTATAATAATTACCGGGCTGGAGCGATAGCACAGCGGGTAGGGCGTTCGCCTTACAAGCGGCCAACATGGCCGACCTGAGTTCGATTCCTCTGCCCCTCTCGGAGAGCCCGGCAAGCTACCGAGAGTATTCGATATGCCAGACACAGTAACAACAAAGTCTCCAATGGAGACGTTACTGGGCCCACTCGAGCTCGAGCATAATAATTACCAATGATAATAGGTCCTGAGAGTAAGTCTATGGAACTTGGTCTGCTAAGCAGGGTGGAGCAGGCAGAGTGTGATGAAAAAGGACCTAAAATAGTGGTGGAGGGATGCTGGCTTCCTGATACCAATATACTATTCTCTCTTTTTTTTTTTTTTTTGCTTTTTGGGTCACACCTGGCGATGCACAGGGGTTACTCCTGGCTCTGCACTCAGGAATTACCCCTGGCGGTGCTCAGGGGACCATATGAGATGCTGGGAATCGAACCAACCCGGGTTGGCCGCGTGCAAGGCAAACGCCCTACCTGCTGTGCTATTGCTCCAGCCCCTACCAATATACTATTCTTGAAACATTAATATTAACACTATCATAAACCACTGTGCCTCAATAAAGATAAATGTTAAAAATCGTTAAATCATGGTCAAAGTCAGATTGACCATGATAGGGAAACAATGGTACAGAAGTACAGATAGTACAGAAGATAGAGAAACACAGCCAATCCAGATTCAATCAATTTCAGCACCACATATGTTCTCCCGAGACCTGCCAGGAGTGATCCCTGAATGCAGAGCCAGGAGTAAGCCCTGACTCCTCCCACACACACACCCAAGATAAAAAACAACAACAATGTTAAAATCTTCCAAATAAAAAAAAATTAGCTATCTTGAGGTTACTGTGAATTGTTGATGGGGTCCCCACTGGACCTATCCAGCAGAACATCTCCATGTAACCTTTCCCAGAAGAGTAGTAACCCAGGAGAAACTCTAATGGCCCAAACTCAGAAATCATAGATATTCTATTCATGGAAGCATATGACTATCTCCATATTGAAGATAAAGGAAGATGGACTCCACCTGTTGATGACAGAGCATTAAAAAATGTTGCATTCATAATTTTAAACCTCTATCTTTCATTTCCTGAATGGAAAATACATTACAGGGTTGCAACCGCGGAAGAAGGGAGACTAACTCAGAGTCAGGACAGGATCCAGGTAAGAAGTGATAATGGAATGGAGATAAAAGTTGTTGAGATTGCCATAAAGGCAGGTAAGAAGTGATAATAGAATGGAGATAAAGGTTGTGGAGATTGCCATAAAGGTGGGGTGCAGTTAAGATAGAGAAAGGACCATTATGACAATGATAGTTGGAAATGATCACTCTGGACAAGAACTAGGTGCTGAAAAGTGATATGCTCCCCTTTCAGTAACAGTATTGCAAACTACAGTGCCTAAAATGAAAAAGAAAGGGGGAGAAAAGAAAAAAAATTGTCTGCCATAGAGGCAGTCTTGGAGGAGCAGAGTGGGAGGGAACCTGTCGGGGTATTGGTGGCAGGAAGTGTGCACTGGTGAAGGGATGGGTGTTGAAACATTTGTATGACTGAAGCAATCATTAACAACCATGTGACTGCATAGCATACCTCACTATGATTCAATTTAAAATTTTAACGAAAAAAATTAAGTCTGTAGATTGCTCAGATGCATTTGGAACATGTAAATAACACTTGGAATGCATTGGATGCGGGACGTGGGCAGAAAGACCATGATGAGGCTTTGGTTTGAGCAACAAGGTGAGAACAGATGCTATCTGCTCTGTATAACTGAGGGGAAACAGGTGACTGGGAGACAGAAGAGGTAAACCGGAAATCCTATATACAACATAGAATTTTGAGGTGCATATAAGAAAAGAGTCAGGAAGATAGTTCAAAGGACTAGATTATATAATTTGCACACTCATTATACATTTGCACACAAGCCTCAAATTCAAGCGAAAGCACTTTTGTGATTCCCTGAGCTTGGCCAGAAGCAACCTCAGAGCACAAAGCCAAAAGTAGCCCCCAAGAATCTTTCAAAGTCATTCAAATTCCCCCATACCTGTCCCCCACAAAAGGAAAGTATAAGAAGAAGTCCAAGAGGAAACATGAAGGAACTGGGTGAAATTTAAATTGAATTCAAGAGATAGATGTAGGCGAAGGTGTTCCAAGTTGTTTGCAGATATTGGCATTTGAAATCATGGGATAGGAGAGATCACCTAGACAGATATATGTAGGGAAGAGGATCAATATTGAAGGTGCTATAATGTTTAAAATTGTGTTTTAGGAGAAAATGCAGAGAGATACGCCTCAGCTGAGTTGTCCCGGGTAGGCCCAGTCTCTAGGCTGAGGTCTCTGGAGTCTTCTCAGGATGGGGGCAGGCCCAATCCCCATCCCTGCTCTGTCAGAAGGTCCCAGTGACTCACCCACACATGACATCCTCTGGCCTGGCCCTGTGGTTAATCTCAAAGAGATACCAAGCTGCTAAATCATCCCCATTCCAAAGCTCCTAGAGCATAAGGCCACAGTGTGACAACACTACATTTCCAAATTTCACAGTACTGACAGCCCAATACATGCACAGAAAATCAGATGGGAAAGTCATGTTCAAGTCCATAAGCTCAGTAAGTGAAAACAACACAGAACGCTCAACTAGCACCTAATAGATAAGTAAATCCTCAGACAATGACTTTAGCAACATCCTTGCAAGATATAGCTTGTTAAAACAAGCAATATAAAGTAAATTATTTTGTGTCTGCTAAGGGAGCAGGATTGCTGGGGGTGGAGGGAAGGAGAGAAAAGGGGGGAAACTAGGAATTGGGAGAGGGAATGTCATATTCTTAATGGGATTGGTGTTGGGACATTCAACACCTGATACAACTGTATTATGAACAACTTTGTAGATCATGGTGTTTAAATAAAGTTTTGAGAATTTTAAAAATAATAATAATAATAACTAGATTAAAAAAAAACAATATCCAGGTCACCCCGGAGTGGGGCAGGTGAGTCCCTCTGCTTGCCAAACAGAGTCCTGGCAGCCAAAAACTGCCAGAACCAAATTGCTGCCATGCTCATGGCCAGACTCCACGGGCTTGAATGAGTCTCACCCATGAGTGAATCTGTTGAAAAACTCAGGTATGCGGGTTTTGTGACTGAAGTCTCCAGATCTCCAGGTTCCCATGGAGTCAGGGATGGGCGACCTACCCCCACCCCCACCCCGCCATCCCCCCCTGTTCTTCCAGGAGCCTGGCAATCACACCCATGAACTGCCTCTGGTGCCAAAATAAGGTCATTAACTGGTCATGATCCAGAAACTCATAAATAAATCTCAAAGAGATCAGTGAGCTGCAGAGATGCTTCCGGACTCCAAAATCACCATCCAGTTAAAAATTTAACCCCACCTGTATCATTCCATCAAAATTTTAGCATTCCCGGAGTGAATTCTAAGAGACATCTCATACACTGCATCACTGATATGCCAGGAGTAGCACACCACATTGGATGGGATGTAAAGTAAAAGACAACCAATCTTAAGAAAATATCAACACACAAGACATAACATGTAACATGTTACTAGTCTCTTATACAAGGCCGTAATGGCTCTATGGTGAAATACAACAATCTTCACACACTTTTTTTTTTTTAAGGAAATATTTTTTGATTTTTTTTTTTTTTTTTTTTTGCTTTTTTGGGTCACACCCAGCAATGCTCAGGAGTTACTCCTGGCTTCCTGGCTCATGCACTCAGAAATTACTCCTGGCAGTGCTTGGGGGACCATATGGGATGCCGGGGATCGAACCTGGGTCAGCCGCATGCAAGGCAAATGCCCTACCCGCTGTACTATCACTCCGGTCCCTTTTTTGATCACTTTTAGCAAACTAACATAGAAAGCAATACAAAATAAATCCATTTAGGGCCTGCTGTTGGGGCAGGTTTGGGCGGTGATTGGGAAAATAGGAAATAATGGTGGTGGGAAGGTGTAATGGTATGGGATTGGTACTGGGATATTGAATCTAATAAATCTTTGTGAACAATTTTAGAAAAGTTAAATCAAATTTTTTTAAAAAGAAGAAAATGTAGTCTCAAATTGTAAGACAATGCAAAAAAAATTGTAAGGCAATGCTCCTTCAAGTGCCAATCTGCACTATAGATAAATCAGGAAACCAGAGTCCAATGTCAAGAAAATGACACCACAGAGTGAGCTGAAAATGGAGATTAATATAACTAAGGAAGGAAAGAGAGGACCATTAAAATCTAATTGGTTAGACTGGGGCAGGTAAGGCATTTGCCCCTTGCACATGGCCGAATCACATTCTACTCATGGCATTTCATATGGTTCCCAGAGCACTGCCAGGCGTGATCCCTGAGCATAGAGCAAGGAGTAAACCCTGAGCATCACAAGGTGTGGCCCCCTCAAAATAGCACTGCACTGCACTGTAGCACTGTCCTCCCGTTGTTCATTAATTTGCTCCATGAATGAAGGGCACCAGTAACGTTTCCATTGTGAGACTTGTTACTGTTTTTGGCATATCGAATACGTCACGGAGAACTTGCCAGGCTTTGCCGTGTGGGCAGGATACTCAGTAGCTTGCCGGGCTCTCTGAGAGGGGTGGAGGAATCGAACCCAGGTCAGCCGCGTGCAAGGCAAACACCCTACCCGCTGTGCTATCACTCCAGTCCCCCTCAACATAAATGAATAAAATTTTAAAATAAATAAAATCGGGGGCTGGAGAGATAGCACAACGGGTAGGGTGTTTGCCTTCACGCTGTCAACTAGCGTTTGATTCCCAGCATCCCATAAGGTCTCCTGAGCACCACCCGGGATAATTCCTGAGTTCAGAGCCAGGAGTGACCCCTGTGCATCGGCGGGTGTGACCCAAAAAGCAAAAAGGTAAAATAAAATAAAGTAAAACAAATAAAATCTAATCCAATAAGAAAGAGAACCAACATGACCAAATAATCAAAAATTAGTTTAAAAAATAGTAACATAGGGAGATATTTGGAATAAAAAATCATGAATCTAAAGATAAAAGAAACAGACTGAGACACCTGAACAAACACAGCTGGTAGGGTGTTTGCGCTGCACGCAGCGCACCCGATCAACCCGAGTTCAATTTCTCTGCCCCTCTCAGAGAGTCTGCAAGCTACCAAGAGTATCTCGCCCACATGGCAAAGCCTGGCAAGCTACCTGTGATATATTCAATATCCCAAATACAGTAACAACAAGTCTCATAATGTTACTGGGTCTCCTTGAGCAAATTGATGAACAATGAGAGGATAGTGACAGTGACAGTGACAGAAAGAATTTGGTTGTCAGTCGGTAACCCTGAGATAGAGACCCCCCAAAAAAATGAAATGGAAAACTTAGGTACATAGAATGTAATCAGCAAAAGGTATAAGACTTACTTGGAAAAATGAATATAGAATAGAGTCAATCCTGGCAGCACTGCTGAATTTTAAGAACAAAACATTCTACATGCCTTCAGGCAGGAAAACATGACCTGCAGGTAAGGGGAACTTTCAGCTAACCTCAGAACTTTCCAGAGCCACAGCCAGCACCAGGTGATGCCAAAGTCATTGCTCAAAGGGAGGGATGAGTACAAGGAGAGAAAATCAAGAATATTCTCGTCAGAAAAATGTCATTCGAAAAGAATCTTCGAACTGAGCAGCTCAATGCAGAGATGCCTGTGGACTTTAAACCAGGCCGATTTCAGCAGGGTGCCTCAGATGGGAGTAAGCATTGCCCCTCTACCTGCCCCCTAAGAACCCCGGTGGCCGCCAACTTTCAGAACCCAATGAGAAGAGCAGGTACTCGGGTTCAGTGACAGCGAACTCCAGGCCTCAAGGCCTCAAGGGATAGGGGATGGGCCGGTCCTTCTCACCCCCCCTCTACTCCCCATGGGACCCTGGAGGTCACGCCCACAAACTGCCTCCAGCTGTTATTTAAGCTCCTTAATGTCCTTGATCCAAGAGACACACAAAAGAATCTCTGAACCAAGCAGCTCACTGCAAAGATTTCTCCAGACCCTAATTTTCTAAAATTTTAGAATTCTAGGAACATGCAGCCACTCTTGCGGCCGCATGACATCGTATGATATTCATAACAAGCAATACAAAAGAGAATATGGGGGAGATTGTCTGCCATAGAGGCAGGGAGAGGGGTGGTATGGGGGGAGGAGATATCGGGGACCTTGGTGGTGGTGGAAGATGTGCACTGGTGGAGGGATGGGTGTTTGACCATTGTATGACTGAAACTCAAACATGAAAGCTTTGTAACTGTATCTCATGGTGATTCAATAAAAAAAAAAGAAAAGAAAACAAAAATATAATTCATGTATTATAAGCAGTAATCAAGGGCCAAGAAGGTAGCTTAAAGAACTGGAGTACCTTGAAGGAGTGAGGGTTTGATCCCCGGCACCCCCAGATGGTTCCCTGAAGCCCTGAGCACTGCTAGGTGTAGCTCCAAACCATAAAAATGATACAGTTTTAATCTGCAGCTTTTGTTTGGGCTTCTCTGTCCTTTATTTCAAGACAGCTGCTCTACTCACAGTATTATTGCTCTGGCTCCAACGTTTTAATTTTTATTTATTTATTTTGGTTTGGGGGTCACGGCTCAGGGCTTATCTTGACTCTGCACTCAGGGTGGAGCTCTGGGGACCATATGGGATGCCAGCGATCAAACATGGGTTAGCCACAGGTAAGGTAAGTACCTTACCTGCTGTACTGTATCTCTGGCTAATATATATATACACATATATATTATCTTTTTCATAGCAATGAATACTGAAGAAGTGGGAATAAATTGTATAAACATTTATCTGAAGTTCAGAAATGCATCTTTAGCTTTATTAGCTTCTGTTATAGCAATCAAAATTAAAGTTAAAATTTAAATATTTAAAATTCACATGAAATGCGTAGTCTTACTTGTGTTCACTTGTTTAAGATAGTTCATTTACCTATCTACATGTTAAGGTAGCCATTGGCGCAGAAAAAGTATAAAATTATTCTCACCTAATGTTCAAAAACAGTTTCTTGGGGCCCAAGAGACAACACAGGGAGAGGTAAACTCACACCTTGTGTGCGGCTGACCCTGGTACATTCCCCAGCAACACATGTTCCCCTGAGCATTGCAGGGTGTGGTTCTGGAGGCAACCAAACACCTGAGCAGTGCCATATTCTCAGATTATTGCATTAAACTGCTGGTCCATTTGGCAGAAAGACTATGAGAGAGACCCTTGAGCCCCCCAAGCACTGTTCTAGGAGCTGTCTCCACCAAAACTGACCAATTGAGAAAAATTTTTTCTAATGGTATGAAACTCTGTGACTCCTTACTTTATTCTTCTCTGTCAACTGACTTCAATTTCGTATAATTTTATATAATTCAAATTATTTTCACATCACTGTCACTGTCACCGTCCTCCCATTGTTCATCGATTTGCTTGAGCGGGTCCAGTAACATTGTGAAACTTGTTGTTACTGTGTTTGGCATAGCAAATTCTATTTTCACATAGAAATTTTAAATTTTCTGAAAGAAGTAGTTAATAAGAATAGGCTACAGAAATAGTTAATTCAGCACTGACTCTGTACTAAAATTTTTACATATATTGGGTCCTCTAACCCACATATATACATCAAGGTAGGAATTATAATCTGTTTTCCAGAGATGAAGCAGGTTCAACAGCATCTATTAATTTTCCAGAATCACACAATCAATAAGATCAGAGTCAGAACATTGTGTGATGTCAGGGGGGTGGAGCGATAATACAGAGGGCAGGGTGTTTGCCTTGCGCACAGAACACCTGGGTTTGATCCCCGGAACCCCATATAGTACCCCAAGGCCCACCAGGACTGACCCCTAAACACAAAACCTGAACACCACCAATTGTGGCCCCAAAACAAAACAAAACAACAATTTTGCCTGATATCAAAGTCAATGTCCCTCCTATTAACTTACCTCCTGCTAGTTTTATTGAGTTCAGTAACCCAACCCCCACAGGAATGTTCCCACAAACCCATTTCTGCAATACCCTCTTTACTCATGCCAGGAACTTGTTAATGCAAACCAAATGCAATACCCAATTTCCTGCCAAAAGTTATTGTTCAATATCTCTATGATTTGGGTAATAGCTGCTGACTTCACGCTGCCAAGATCTTAAGAGTAATTAAGTAGTCATGACTACTAAGTTGTTACTTAGATTTTGAGTAATAATCATTACTAGCCTCCTCAACTATGTGGAGGGTGTGATGTTCAGATATACCCAGCCCTTTGAGATGCTCTGCTGGAAGGTGGTTGAAGTGCAAAGTATCATTGACTCACCTCAGTCCCCTTTTATTAATAATGATACTTTGCACTTGTTTAGTGTTTGTTCTAAGGGTGGTTTCAAAAGTCAGAGGGAGGGGCTGTAGCGATAGTACGATAGTACAGCGGGTAGAGCCTTTGCCTTGCACGAGGCCGACCCGGGTTCTATTCCCAGCATTCCATATGGTCCCCCGAGCACCGGCAGAAGTAATTCCTGAGGACAGAGCCAGAAGTGACCCCTGTGCATCACCGGGTGTGACCCCCCAAAAAAAACTTCAGAGGGAGCTTAGCAATTTGTAAGTATTTAAATATCTTTCATAATGAATATACATATATACATGCATATGTAGATAATATTGTATGTATACATCACTGTCACTCTCCTGTCGATTTGCTGGAGCAGGCCCAGTAACGTCCCCATTGTGACACTTGTTACTGTGTTTGGCATAACAAATACGTCACAGGTAGCTTGCCAGGCTTTGCCATGCGGGCGAGATACTCTAGGTAGCTTGCCGGGCTCTCCGAGAGGGGCAGAGGAATCAAACCTGGGTTGACCTGGTCGGCCGCATGCAAGGCAAACGCCCTACCTGCAGTGCTATTGATATTAATGTGAAAAGACTCCACAGACAAAAAAATAAAACAAATCCTAAACATACCTTGAATTGAGAGACAGTACAGGGTGTAAGGGCTTGCCTTGTATGTTGTGTGCACCCAACTCCAGCTCAAACCCCAGCACCAGATGTGGTTCCCTGAGGACTACCAGGAGTGACCCCTGAATCCCTGAATACAGAACTAGAAGTAAGCCCTGAGCACCACCAGGTAACACACACACACACACGCACACGCACAAACACACACACACTCACACACACCACAAAAAGGGGCTGGAGAGATAGTACAGTGGGTAAAGCGCTTGGCTTACATGGAGCCCCCCCTGGGTTTGATCCCTGGCATTTCATATGGTCGGTCCCCGGGCCTGCCAGGAGTGACTCCTGAGTGCAGAGCCAGGAGTAATCCCTGAGCATCGCCATTGTTGTACGCCCCCCCTTCTCTACCCCTCCCAAAAAAATTTAAAAAATAAATTCTTTATTGGGTGTGTTGGTGCCAGTGATCAATATGGTGCAAATCACATGCAACTCAAGCCAAATGCATAAACAGAAAGAGCAACTTAGTCACTCTCAGATTCTAAACACCCATCTGTAGGACAGTGTAGGATAACACTGGTTTGTCTTTTTTGCCTTGCCGGAGGGAGCTTAGGTTTATTGGGTTACTCCCATCACAGTGCTCCCATTCCTCTATGTTTATTTGTAACTTCTTTCTTTGTGCTCTGTTAACTTGTAAAGATTGTTTTTCTCTTCTCCTTAAGTCCTTTGCATAGTTCATTCAGGGTGATGTCCTTTTTGTATGGACACAAGAAGACAGTTAATGCTATGCTTTTGTAACCTGGGAGTTAATTGACTCTGAATGATATTTACCTCCTGGACATCTGTTCTCTCCACTTAAACCTCAGCTGCCCTTACTTCCTGGCACCCCAAAAGCAGGCTCCCAATAAGGGACTAGAAGGACCCAGGGCAAGCAGTGAACTATGTGCTACTCTGGCATCAAAACAGGCCTAGCCAAAGTGCCATAATGCTTAACTATAAGTTAAGAGCATGGTCATGGACAAATAATGTCATGATCCAAAAAGTAATAACAGATTCGGATCCTGGAAAGACTACTCTGGCCTGAGCACTGTGGCTGAGTCTGTGGCAAGATGTTCCCTGGAGAGCCGCCCCACAAGCCTCAATGTATCTCTTACTGTGCTATACAAAAATAACTAATATTGCATGCAGGTACCAGGACATATTTTCTGAACTGCAATGGGGCCACCCCGGCTCCCAGGCAACCTCCGATTCCGGAAGTCACGCCCACAACTCGCCCCCCAGCACCATCTTACAGCACATAGCAACAACGAAGAAAACTGGCTGGAGGGCCCCACAGCTCCCCGAGAATGCTCCCAGCCCCAAACAGAGCCAATATCACCAGGAGGTCCCAGATGGGGTAGGTGCTGTCGTCCCGCCTTCTCCAGATGGAATCCCAGTGACCATGAGTTTCTACAAGCATGGCTCTGGCATGCGGGTACCAGGACATTTTTTCCAAACCGTGCGGCCATGCGGCCGCGCGACATTTCCTTATATGCAAAATGATCAATGGAAAGTAAATCATCCAGCATTTCTCCCTGAAAATCAGGCTTGAATGGTGGTGGGAAAATCTGAGCAAAAGATAATGTCCAACCAAAATGTATCTGGACTGTGTATTTAACTATGGTGCTATGCCACCCTGGGAGGGGAAGGGTATCTGTCCCTCTGCCTGTCCCCCTCTGTGGCGGCGACATGGTGTCCTGCATTTTTTAGAGCCTAATGAATAGCCAGGTATGTGACTGCATTGAGGAAGCACGAGGGGTTTCATGGGATGGGGGGGTGAAATCGGCCCTGCT
The DNA here is from genome assembly GCF_029834395.1 of Sorex fumeus. Lineage (NCBI taxonomy): Eukaryota > Metazoa > Chordata > Mammalia > Eulipotyphla > Soricidae > Sorex > Sorex fumeus. Next base: position 5,689,081 of record NW_026606183.1, read on the forward strand.
CCTCGCCATGACAATGCTCCGGGTTGTCGCCCTCAAATGTCTCCTCCTCCGGCTTCTGACTGACCATGAACCCAGAGGCACACATACTAATCTTGGAACCCAGGGACTTCTGGCAGTAATCCCTCTAGGTTTTTTACTAAAATATTAGAATTCTAAATTCGCGTGGCCACTATTGTGGCCACACAACATCATATGCTCTTCATAATCAACATTAGAAAACAAATTTTCTAATGATATCTTTGTGGCAGGTCTGAATGTTGGGGAAAATTCCAAATAACAGTGGTGGGTCGTTTGTCATAATATTGAATGTGATCAACGTAGAGAGAGAGAGAGAGTAAAGTGGAAATCTGCCACATAGGTGGGAGGTGGGTGGGAGGGGGGTATACTGGGGTTTTTGGTGGTGGAAAATGTGCACTGGTGAAGGGATGGGTATTTGATCCTTGTATGACCGACTGAGACTTGAACTGAAAGGCTTTGTTACTGTTCTCACGGTGATTCAATTTTTTATTTAAAAATAAAAAATTTTTAAAAATTAAAAAAAAATAACTAATATTAAGAAGTAGAATTAAGATGTTAATTAAATTATTGGACTAAGGAGAAGAGGAAGGTCCCTAGGTGGTGTTTCCACCCTTGAGCCTGCTGGGCTGTCAGGAAGGGCTTTCTTATGTTGATTTTGCTACCACACTGGGTGTAGTGTCTGCCCCCAGTGCTGGGGAGTTGGAGAGTGACAAGAGAGTTGGAGGGGAGGAGAGAGAGAGCTGGGCAGGAAGATGGAGCACGGAGAGATGAGTGTGAGAGACAGGAGGAGATGGGAATGAGGGGCAGTGTGAGACTAGAATGGAGGGCTCAGAGAACTGAAACAGGCATGTAGGGAGAATGGCAACCGATCAATCAACTGACTTGGTCCTCGTTTCCTCCTCCGTCTACCCCACGGCCTGGGCCACCCCTGATGGGGAAGCAGCCCGAGACCATCAAACCCAGGCGGTGAGGGGAGAGCCATTGGGGCCTCCCCTAGCCACCAGGAGATTATACAGGACAAACTTAACATGAATGACAAGGCTTTCCCAGCCTGGCTTCTAGTAGCCTGCCCCTCAGGCTAATTTCCTTCCATTGGAAATACTAAGCAACATTGCCAGCCCTCAAAAGTAAATTTTCAACACTCAGGAGATACTCCTGGCTCTGTGCTCAGGAATTACTGTGCTTGGGGGAACCATGTGGGATTCCAGGGGCCAAACCAAGGTCAATTGTGTGCAAAGCAAGTGCCCTACCTGCTGTGTTCCAGTTCCCTAGATAAATTCTTAAAGCTAGATTCGGGAGAAAAATAGATAGATGAAAATCAAAGGGCAATATGGTATAACCCAGAGGTCAGGTTCATGAAGTAGATCACATGTCTACCTTATGTGAGTTTGATCCCTGTTACGACATGGTCCCCAAGTAGTGCTGTGTCAACCCAGTGGCCCCAGAGCACCACCTGGTGCTATTTTAAGCGGAGGTGTAGGAGATGAAGAGATAGGACTGTGGATAAGACCAACTTGGGTTTGACTCCTGGAACACCACGTGATTCCTCGAGCACCGCCAAGAATGATCCCTGAAATAGAGTCAGGAGTGATTCCTCAGCATAGCCAGGTGTGCCCCCAAAACAAAGCACAAGACAAAAGTTTTAAAATAAGACAAGTAAAAATAAAAAAGGAGGTGTAACCTTTGCTTACAGACCACTTTAATACCAGTCTGGAGATTGAAAAGTTGAGGCCACCATCAGAGTCACAAAACAATGCTTAATTATGCTCCTTCCTATAATCCTGAACTTCCCAGAGCATGTCACATGTGTTCTTAGCAACTCTATTAGATCTTCCTCTCATATGGCACACTCTTTCTTTTTCTTTCTTTCTTTAGTTTTTAGGCCACACTTGGCTGTGCTCAGGGTTTACTCCTGACTCTGCACTCAGGGATCACTCCTGGTAGGGTTGGGATGTGCCAACATATGTGATGTTGGCAATTGAACCCATGTTGGTCATGTGCCAGGCAATACTACGCGCTGTACTATCTTTCCAACTCCCTGATATGGCACATTCAATCCTGTCTTCCTGGAATTTCAGGAACCCACTATAGGAAACTCTACCAAGACCCCGACCCTTTTGGGATCTCACTGCTGCGAAGATCCCATCAAATGCTAACCTAGTTTCCACTTGTCCCTGTTCAATCCATGTTTTGGTTTGTTTTGCTTGGGAGTCATACCCAACAATGGTTGGGAGTTATTCCTGGCTATGTGTGAAGTATCACTGCCAGCTCAGAGGACCATGCAGTCCCGATGTTTGAGAACATCAGATTCAGGCCTCCCACATGCAAAGCATGTGCTTAGTCCATTGCACCAATATACAATGTAGCCTCCATTAGATAGCCGAGACAGTATATGCACAAAAGAGTAGACCACATAATCCCTCAACTCTAAGTACTAGAGTGACATCCACCAACCTCCTGGCCCTACATCCTAAATGACTCATCATGGTTTGAATCTGCCCTTCCTGCATCTCGAGCATCATGTCTACCATGGCTATAAAGAACAAGAGGTACGGCGTGGGCAAGCCTTTTGGAGTCACTTTTCCCTTGTGCCTAGTTTTCTTTCCCACTGATGAATTCCCCTAATTCTGTTGAGACAGAAGCGGTCATTGAAGCCCTAGCCAATCAGGGCATTCAAGCCCAATACATCAGGATCCTCCGTGAGCTGTATTGCGGATTCACTACCAGGATCTCACCATTCTACAAAGAAGTGATCTTTGATGTCAAGAGAGGGGTGCGGCAGGGTGATACCATTTCACCGAAACTCTTCAGTGCCACCCTTGAGAACATCATGCGACGACTGGAATGGGAAGGAATGGGAGTGAAGATAGATGGTCAGCAACTACAACACCTCCGCTTTGCTGATGACATTGTTTTAATAACACCAAACATCAGCCAAGCGGCACAAATGCTGGTCGACTTTGACCGTGAGTGTGGAAAGGTAGGACTACAGCTGAATCTTACGAAGACAATGTTTATGAGAAACAGCCTCGTTCCTGATGCCCCATTTGCTCTCAATGGAACGACCATCTCCGAATGCAACAGCTATGTGTACCTAGGTCAAGAGGTCAACATGACAAATGACCTGGCACCCGAGCTGCGCAGGAGGAAGAGAGCGGCTTGGAATGCCTTCAAGAACGTCGAAGAAATAGCTAAGAGGACGAAGAACCTCCGGCTCCGGGCACATCTCTTTGATTCCACTGTTCTTCCTGCATTAACATATGCCTCAGAGACCTGGGCCCTACGCAAACAAGATGAGAACGCTATTCAGGTCTCCCAAAGAAGAATAAAAAGAGCTATGCTTGGAATATCACGTTTCACTCAAATGAGAGAAAGAATCCGGAGTTCCGACATCCGTCGACGATCAAGAATCAGGGACGCTGTCTCATTTGCCAAGGTGTCAAAAATCAGATGGGCTGGTCACGTAATGAGATTTAAAGACGACCATTGGACTAGAGCTGTTACCGACTGGATTCCACGGGATGTCAAAAGACCGCATGGCAGCCCACCTACCAGATGGTCAGACTTCTTCGTGAAGATCATGAACGATCGGTTTGAGGCCCTTCATGTTCCTGGAGTGAACAGGGACAAATGGAGACGTTACTGGCACCCGCTCGAGCAAATCGACGACTAATGGGAAGTTAAGTGATTAAGTGATTAAGTGAGTTCCCCTATAAACAGACTGTAACAAGCACCCACCAACCCATGATATATGCCAAAGGGTGAATTCTGGAGGTCTTTAACATTCTCTTACTCTTCAATATATCCCTCTAAAGTTATGCCTAGTCCCTACAATCTACGTCAAAATGTATGTTTGTGGTGCAAATACAGCATCAAGACAAGTCAGGCAGCTGAAATCCCCTCCAAGCCTAACTTCTAAGCAAAATTCTACCCCTAAGCTTTCTGAGGTGGAGATTCTGGAATTGCCACTAATAAAAACTCCTAGAGGAAAAACAGGGGTTTGGTGGAGGGGAGAGGGGAGGATTATAGGATCTTGGACAGAAATCTCCAACTTCCCTTAGTAAAAAGAGGTGGTCTAGGTGAAGAAGCTTATAGGTCAAGGTGTAATGTCAAAGTCATCGTAAGGGCTCTGTATGACAAGATTAGCAGTTCTTCTGTATCTGAAGTGGGCAAATGTCCCTGAGGAAATTCCAAAAATAGCTACTGAAATGTGAAAGAAAATACTAAAACTTCTATTTATCTATTCAACATAGTCTACTCCACTACTTTTGTAGTGGACAATACTTGTAATAGATACTTTCGTATTTATTTTATTATATTAAGTAGCACTGTAGCACTGTCCTCCTTTTGTTCATCAATTTGCTCGAGTGGGCACCAGTAACATCTCCATTGTGAGAATTGTTGTTACTGTTTTTGGCATATTGAATATGCCATGGGGAGCTTGCCAGGCTCTGCTATACGAACGGGATACTCTCGGTAGCTTGCAGGGCTCTCCGAGAGGGACAAAGGAATTGAACTCAGGTCGGCTGCATGCAAGGCAAACTCCCTATCCACTGTGCTATCGCTCCAGTAGAGTATTAATATGTATTAATGTAAATATATTGCAGTTGTATAGTCAACACAGTGGGTTTTTTAGCGGGGTAAGGGGGTCACACCTGACTGTAAGGTATGCTCAAGGCATAATTCTGGTTCTGTGCTCAAGGATCATTCCTGTGGAGGTGCTTGAAGAACCATATATTGTTCCAGGAATTGAACCAAGTTTGCCATATTCAAGGCAAGTACCTTAGTGCTGTGCTATCTCTCGATCCTCAATCCAACTGTAATGATGGAGAAGTTGAAATAGTTTGGAAGCCACTGTTTTAAAAAATAGTAACTCATTTGAAGAATTTAAGCTGGGGGGAAATGACAACATTGGCTTTTTAGTGGAGTCACTGAAATGTGGAGAATTCATTTATTTGAGGTGAAAATTCAGGCAGAGAAACAGGTCAGGATATTCTCTAAACCCTCTAAGTGAGTCTTGAGTTGAAACTCTGGGAATGGGAACAGAAGCAGGTGGAGAGAAGACAGGAAGAGTATTTAGCAGACAGAACTGACGTGACCTGGTGATTGATATAAGGGACAGGAGGGGAAAGAGAAGTTTCTAGCCTGTGTAACTGAATGGATAAGTAAGTAAGTAAGTAAGTAAGTAAGTAAGTAAGTAAGTAAAGGCCCTCCCGTTGTTCGTCGATTTGCTCGAGCGGGCCCAGTAACGTCTCCATTGGAGATTTTGTTGTTACTGTGTTTGGCATATTGAATACATCACGGGTGGCTTGCCAGGCTCTGCCGTGCGGGCGAGATACTCTCCGTAGCTTGCCGGACTCTCCGAGAGGGGCAGAGGAATCGAACTCGGGTCGGCCATGTTGGCTGTGTGCAAAGCAAACACCCTACCGCTGTGCTATCGCTCCAGCCCAACTGAATGGATACCCCGGAGATACACCGCCCATAAAGCAAGAGCTGAATCCTGGAGAAGTCACCGAAATCATAGTCAACTGTCTACTGAGCACAGCAGAAGCAGGCACAAAACCTCTTCCTTCTGCAATGTCTCCCCAGAACCTTTATCTGATAAATCTGGTCATAATAACAAGTGACAAAAGCACATTTGGGTTTTTCTTTTTTATTTTGGTTTTATTTATTTATTTATTTATTCATTCATTCATTTATTTGCTTTTTGGGTCACACCCGGCGATGCACAGGGGTTACTCCTGGCTCTGCACTCAGGAGTTACTCCTGGCGGTGCTCAGGGGATCATATGGGATGCTGGGAATCGAACTCGGGTGGGCCGCGTGCAAGGCAAATGCCCTACCCGCTGTACTATCTCTCCAGCCCCAGTTTTTCTTTTTTAAAAGATTTTTTTTTATTTAAACACTGTGATTTACAAAGTTATTCATAGTTGAGTTTCGGGTTTGTTTAGTTTTCAATTTTTCTTTTTTTCTTTTTATTTAAATAATAAATTGATGGGGAGGGGGTATATATCCAGTGGTGCTCATGGATTGCTCCCAATGGAGATTAAGGGACATAATTTGGCCCATGAGGCCATCTCTCTGGTCCCTTGTTTTAAAGTTTTTCTAGTGAGCCACTGTGATGTACAATACTGTTCATAGTAATATTCCAGGTACATGATGTTGTTAGCGCACACCCGACAGTGTTAGCATCTACCACCACAATTTCTAGGTCCTCTTTCACCACTTAGCAAACTCAGTTCTGCAGTGAGACTCAGTGTCTATTATCATGAGTCAGTTTTTATTATCTTAGTAATAAAAAGAAGATAGCACCTTTAAAGCTTCCATCTCTTCTGCAGAGCAAGAACTGAAGATTGAATATTTTACAGATACTGGCAGATTTAGGTTGGTCACTTGAGATTTAACTTTTTCCCTTCCTTTTTTTTTTTTTTGTATGTAGGAGTACTGCTATTTATTCAGCCACTGATTAGCTGATTGAACTGGGCATGAACTCCAGCTTACTTTTTTTTTCATTTTTTATAATTTTATTTATTGAATCACCGTGAGAGCAGCTACAAAGCCTTTGGGTTTAAGTCTCGGTCATACAATGAAACACCCATACCTTAACCAGTGCCCATTCTCCACCACAAAAACCCCAGTATGCCCCCATTCCACACCCTCCTCCTACCTGTGGGGCAGATGATTTCCACCATACTCTCTCTCTCTACTTTGATCACATTCAATATTTTGACACCAGACCCACTATTATTATTTGGGATTTTACCCCAACACTCAGATCTGCTGGAAAGGCAACAGTAGACAATTTGTTTTCTATTGCTAGTTAAGAATAACATATGATGTCGCATGGCTGCAGTAGTGGCCGCACAATTTTGAAATTCCGAAATATTAACACTTAAATCTGGAGGGATTTCTGCCAAAACCTGCTGGGTTCCAAGATTTGTTCCTGAGTCTCTGGGATCATGGCCGTTAAGAAGATTGATCAGGATCCAGAAAGGCCGTTCCTGGGCAGCGACTCAGGGTCTCGTTGGGACAGGGAGGAGAGGGCCGGCACCACCCCCATCCCGTGAGGCCCCACGTGTCTTGTCACTGCGGGCCCAAAACTGACTGTCCAGTGGCCTCTGGAGAATGGCGGCCACCGAGCCGCCTGGGGGGAGCACGCGGGGGGACAGCAACCTTTCCCCCCTGGGGTGGCCCGGCAACAGTAACCACTGCGGGGTCCAGATGCATTTCTGCCAAAAGCCACTGGATTCTGAGATTTGTTTCTGAGTCTCTGGGATCATGGCCATTAAGCACTTCGATCAGGAAACAGAGAGGCCATGCCTCCAGTTACATAGCTGAGCCTGAGATGGTCTGTGGGTGTGTCTCCCACATACCTAAGTTTTGACTGTTTACTTTCTTGTTAAACTTTGCCCCAAGTTTTGGGGGTCTGGCCAAAGGCACAGCAGCAATTTTGGGGTATCTGGAAGTCTGAAGGTGCCATCAGGCTGCTGATGCACTCGCCTCACAGGTACAGATTGACCTGCTGGTGGCACCATACCCCCAAGCCCTTCCTTTTTCTCTCTCCTAGAATTCTTAAAAGTTCAACCATCAGGGATCATAAATGATAACATAAATGACACCCAAATGATACCCACTCCCCACTCTCAGCAGTAATAGAAGTAGAGCTCTTGGTTCACAGTCTCTGTCTCTTCTCTCCCTTTATCTTCCTCCTACCCACTGCTTGGCCAAGGCCTCCATGTGCTGTGTAATTTCCAGGTCTTATGTGCAATAATCCTTTTTTTTTTCAACTTTTCTGGTGGCTATTACTAGAAGGGTATCTTGTAATCTTAACGAGACACCTAAGGTGCAATTTACTTAAAATTTTGACATAAAGTGAAAAAATCTGTGGCTAAAGAGACAGTACATGGTGGGAAATGGGCACTGGTGGAGGGATGGGTATTTGATCATTGTATAATTGAAACCCAAGCACAAAAATTTGTAAGTCTACAACTGTACTTCATGGTGTCTCACTAATAAAAATTTAAAAATTAAAAAAAAAGAGACAGTACAGGGGTTAAGACCCTTGCTTTGCATTTAGCTAACCCTGGCTCATCCCTGGCACTACATATAGTCCTCAAGCACCATCAGGAGTGATCCCTGAGCACAGAGCCAGTACAAGTCCCTGAGAATCTCCAGGTCTGCCCCCCCCCAAAATAAAGGAAAAAAAAAGAGATAAGTCAAAAAACTAAGTCTAGTTTCCAAACAACCTGGTGATTCCACTTCTTGGCATCTGCCTCAAAATACAAAAACAATAAGTCAAAATATGTGTGTATTGAAAAGATAAATGGGTATAGCACAGAGGGTAGGTCATTTGCTTTGCATGTGGCTGACCCGGATTTGATTCCTCCAATCTCTCTCGGAGAGCCTAGCAAGCTACCAGGAGTATCCCACACACACGGTAGGGCCTGGAAAGCTCCTCGTAGTGTATTCAATATGCCAAAAACAGTAACAACAAGTCTCACAATGGAGACGTTACTGGTGCCCACGTGAGCAAATCAATGAACAACAGGAGGACAGTGTTACAATGCTATAAAATATTGCCGTTTTCTGCAACTTGGATGGCACTAGAGGGTATTTATGTCAAGCAATATTGTCAGAGGGAGAAGGACAAATACAGATAATCTCACTCAACTATGGTATAGAGAGAAACAAAACAAGGGAATAGACAGTATCAATATATAAGTACATAAGTATATCAATAATAAGTACTCAACCTTTGATTACAAAACTGAGGTGACCAAGCAGTGAGGGGATAGGAGAACTGGAAGAGATATAAGAATCATAGTTGGGTGGGGGGATTTCTTGGGTGTTTTGGTCGTGGTAATGTGCAGTAACTTTGTACACTAAAATCTATAAACATTGACATCCTTGTTATCATATAACTAATCTGCAATAAGTCAGATTTACAGTGAAAAGAGGAATGAATACCTATGATGAACCCTCCTGGATCTAGGTTGTAACTCCCGAACATTTCTCATAGCCTGCATTATTATCATTCAACTGAGACACAAAACACGGGGGCACAGTTAAACTGTTAACAAGAACTTTCTCTGGAAGCACTCCACTAGAAAAAAAATCACCAAGGGAATGTGTGGGAGAAAGCTGCTGACCAAGAGCGGCTGCTACCCAGCACTGGGGGCTGACAGGTGCTGGGAAGCTCTGTGTCTGAGATAAGTGCACCAGAAACCGAAAAGTTCATTTCTCTTGCATCTCTCGCGCCCTCTAATGGCAATGCTCAATTGTGTCAGAGGGTTCAGGGAACAGTATGAAGGATTCTTCTCCATGGTTAGCGAGCTGGCCATAGAGGCTGGATTTGGAGCTAAATGACATGATATACTATTTCCACGTGCCAGAGAAAGAAGGAAAGAGTGTGGCTGAAATAAGGAAAAGGAAGCTGATCATTCCAAGTTTGCAGACCCAGACTGAAGAGAGAAGGAGCAAAATCCCTTTAACTACACAAGTATTGAACCACTGTAACTTAATGGGGATCATTTCCACTGGGCACTGCATGTTTTCAAGGAGGTTCTGGTATGTCTGGAGCCAGGCGTTGCTCTGTTCTTCATTCCTAACCCCATGTGCCCGTCACTGTACTTAGTGACCCCCTCCCCGCTACTTCACAAAAACTCAGGCACTCTAAAAATAAACTCCCTCTACTTTTACTCCTAAATTCATATTCTGTCTTGTATTCTATTTGTCCTCTGCTTATAAAGTACGAATTCCCTATTTGGGGAATATTTTTCCTATGGATTAACTTGTCGATTTTCTTCCTGTATCATCTCTCTTACTTCTGTCCTATTAATAACTTTGGGGACTTCCAAAGCATACTCAGAACCCAAAAGCCACTCCCAGAGTGACTCTGTAAACTGGGTTGACATCTCACTGATCAGGTCTGGTGATGAGATGCTACTTGGGTCCAGCACTGCTGAGAGTCATCATGAGCACCCCGGTGATATTTAGGGGACCATGAAGTACGAGAAATGGAACTCAGAGCCTCCTGCATGCGAAGGGTGCCTTCCAGTCCTTCCAGTTACTCAATTGGCCTGATTAGTATCTAAACTCCTTTGTGACCTTCATTTTAAAGAACCTTCCCTAAATGTTCTCCTCCTGTTTTCACAGGGCCCAGGTCTCTGAGGCGTATGTTAATGCAGGAAGAACAGTGGAATCAAAGAGATGTGCCCAGAGCTGGAGGTTCTTCGTCCTCTTAGCTATTGCTTCAACGCTCTTGAAAGCGTTCCAAGACGCTCTCTTCCTCCTGCGCAACTCAGGTGCCAGGTCATTCGTCATGTTGACTTCTCAACCTAGGTACACATAACTTGCATTCAGAGATGTTCATTCCATTGAAAGTGAATGGAATGTCAGGAACGAGACCATTTCTCATAAACATTGTCTTCATGAGATTCAGCTGTAGTTCGACCTTTCCACATTCACAGTCGAAGTCGACCAGCATTTGTGCCACTTGGCTTATGTTTGGTGTTATTAGAACGAGGTCATCGGTGAAGCAGAGGTGGTGTAGTTGCCGACTGTCTATCTTCATTCCCATTCCTTCCCATTCCAGTCGTCACATGACGTTCTCGAAGGTGACACTGAAGAGTTTTGGTGATATGGTATCACCTTGCCGAACCTCTCTCTTGACATGGATAATCACTTCCTTGTAGAATGGTGAGATCCTGGTAGTGAATCCATAATACACCTCACGGAGGATCCTGATGTATTGAGTTTGAACATCCTGTTTGGCTAGGGCTTCGATGACCGCTTAAGTCTCAACAGAATCAAAGGCCTTCTTTAAATCAATGAGCGTTAGACAGGGCGGATGAGAATGCTATTCGGGTCTCCCAAGGAGGAATCAAAAGAGCTATGCTTGGAGTATCACGCTTCACTCAAGTGAGAGAAAGAATCTGGAGTTCCGACCAGGGATGCTGTCTCTTTGCCAAGGCATCAAAATTCAGATGGGATGGACACGTAATGAGATTTGGAGACGACCGCTGAACTAGAGACATAACCAACTGGATTCCACAGGACGTCAAGAGATGGCATGGCCGCCCACCTACAAGATGGTCAGACTTCTTCGTCAAGACCTTGAACAATCGGTTTGAGGCTCTTTGTGTTCCTAGAACAAGCAGACGCCATTGGGTTACACTAGCACGCAACAGGGATGAATGGAGACGTTACTGGCACTTGCTCGAGCAAATCGATGAGTAACAGGATGTCAAGTGATCAAGTGATTCCTAAATGTAGGGAGTTCCCCCTCTCTTTCCTCTACTTCATAGCCGAAGTCTCTTCAGCAAATTCTCTGCTCTTACTGGTTTGATCCCTAGGGCCACATGGTCCCTGAGCTGCCAAGCGCTGCCCCCTCCCCCTACAAATTGAGACTTTGATGGGGGGTGTTTTGTTGTTTTTGCCACACCCAGCAGTGCTCAGGGTTTACTTCTGACTCTGTGCTCAAGAATAACTCCTTGAGGGGATCAGGAGTCCATACAGGGTGCAGGATGGAAACCAGGTCAACTATGTGCAAGGTAAGCTCCTACCCACTGTACTAGCTCTCCAGCTCCAAAATTGTAACTTTGAACAAGATAAGCTTGTCTGCTATGGACAGATTTTATTGGACCAGAATCTGCATCTATAGGTGGGTGATTTCCCCAGGAGATGGTGAGTCTTCCATATCGTTAGTAACTAATAGTTTCAACAAAAGTCAAAGAAATGTTGATACTGAGCGAGACACAGAGACAGAGAGAGAGATTCTAAAACAATAGAGCAGGTAGTTGGAGATGAGGATTCCTTCCAAGAAGTCTCAAGTACTTCTTGAAAACTGAAAAGGCCTTATCGACTCAGACTGTTCACAGCCTTCTCCTAGCTCCAAGCCACATTGGGGGTTGGGGGACACACAAGGACACATCTGGGACTTGCTCTGTCAGACAACTGTGAGCGTATTACAAGAGTTGTTATTAGTCCCATTTCACAGATGAGAAAACTGGGGCTCAGGAAAAAATAAACTGTGGTAGAATACAAATTTATGCTATTGATAACTTAAGTACAGTGTTTTCATAAGATGAGCTAGTCAAAATCAAGAGATTCAAACTGGAAAGAAAGAAATCAAGCTATCACTATTGGAGATTACATATTAATACAAAGGACACCCTAAAGATTACACAAAGGAACTTTTTAAAATTTATTGAATCACTGTAAATCACAAAGTTACCAAGTTATTCATGAGTTTCAGGCATACAATGTTCCAGCACCAGTCTCTTCACCACTGTTCACTTCCCTGTACCAATGTCCCCACTTACCCTCCCAGCTCCCAGCCTGCCTCTTTGGTAGGCACTTCACACCTCCTTCCAGCACTCCATTTTTAGAGAGACCACTCCCTCCACCAGTGTCATATAGTACCCTGTAAGCACTTATTATTCCCCTATCCGAGTTCGATTCCTCTGCCCCTCTCGGAGAGCCCGGCAAGCTACCGAGAGTATTCGATATGCCAGACACAGTAACAACAAAATCTCCAATGGAGACGTTACTGGGCCCGCTCGAGCAAATCGATGATCAACGGGAGGACCTTTACCTTACCTTACCTTATGCTTCTTTATATCCTGCATATGGTAGAGATTTGTCACTGTCACTGTCACTGTCCTCCCATTGTTCATTGATTTGCTCGAGCGGGCACTGTCTGGGCTGGAGCGATAGCACAGAGTTAGGGCGTTTGCCTTGCATGCAGCCAACATGGCCAACCTGAGTTCGATTCCTCCGCCCCTCTCGGAGAGCCTGGCAAGCTACCGAGAGTATCTCACCCGCACGGCAGAGCCTGGCAAGCTACCCGTGATGTATTCGATATGCCAGACACAGTAACAACAAAGTCTCCAATGGAGACGTTACTGGGCCCGCTCAAGCAAATCAATGAACAATGGGAGGACCATGACCTCAATGGTAGAGATATTTAGTTAGTTGGTTTTCATTGAAAAAAATTTAGAGAAAGGTGATGGGAGAGAAAGAAAGATGCATGTTCAAAAAGAATAAGGTCTTCTTGGGGCTGGAGCCGGGTTCAAGTCCCAGCATTCTATATGGTCCTCTGAGCACCACCAGGAGTAATTCCTGAGTGCGTCGCCAGGTGTGATCCAAAAAGAAAATAATAATAATAACAATTATAATAATTATGTCTTCTCTAAAGAGTAAAAAGCCCTCAGAGAAACAGTTCGAGCTCCCTAGGTGCAGGTTAAGCCCTATTCACCACCCTCTCTCTGTGCTGTTACTCAGCATTGGGGACTTCCCAGTGCCACAGACCCAGAGTGAGGACTTCCAGATGCTATGGGATGGTCCGGATGAGCACACAGACCTTCGTCCCACACCACTTTCCCTAGAGAGACAGGAGCATCTTTGGGGGGAGGGGGGCGGGGAGGATACTTCTCCCCTCCATAACACGCAGTAAGCACAGTCATACCCTGCAATAAATTCATAGACCGGTGTCACAGGCACGGTGGGAAAGCAGCATAGAACCCACCACACTTAGCGAGCCAAGAGAGGAGCCCTGAACACTCAATCAACACTCACCAACTATATAACCTCAGAGAAGGTTTTGGGTTTTTTGTTTGCTCGTTTTAGTTCTGGGGTCACACCTGGCAATGGTCATCAGTTACACCTGGCTCTTCACTCAGGAATTACTCCTGGTGGTGCTCAGGAAAACATATGCGATGCTGGCAATCAAACCCAGGCCCCCGGCGTGCAAGACAAGCACTTACTATCAAATAAGGGCTTTAGAGAGGAATTGTTGTGGAGAACAGAAAGGCAATGCTGGTGAAGAAGCTTTAGTCAAAGAAACTGTAACTGGGGCTAGAGCGATAGCACAGCGGGTAGGGCATTTGCCTTGCACACGGCCGACTGGGGTCCACGACCGACGCGGGTTCGATTCCCAGCATCCCATATGGTCCGCTGAGCACCGCCGGGGGGTAATTTCTGAGTGCAAAGCCAGGAGAAGCCCCTGTGCATCGCTGGGTGTGACCCAAAAAGGAAAAAAAAAAGGAAAAGAAAGAAAGAAATTGTAACTGAGAAGTTCCTTGACTTAAGGAGCACATGCGCCTAGGTTCAAGAGGCCCAAAAGGTACCAGCTGAAGAGAACCAACAGCGCAGGTTTGTTGCCATTGCACGTGCTGCCCACCGCGCTGCGAGATCCGCGTTCCCTGCCCACGCACGGGCCTCCCACATCTCCCCTCTTGAGATGTGGACTTTGGCTCTCCACTCCCAAGAAGCCTGTGTTCCCCTGAGTATGTTTCTTTACTTACCCCTCCTTAACTCCTTTTTATTTCCTAATAAACTCGTTATACTTCAGGACCTGAGCCCTGGGTACAGAGGGCAGGTGTTGGCCTTGTGTGCAACCAGCCAGGGTTCAATCCCCAGCACTCCCTGTGGTCTCACCACCACTGCCAGGAATGATCTCCGAGCACAGAGCCAGGAGTCAGCCCTGAGTACCACTGTGTATAGCCCCAGATGTAAATAAACTTGTTTTACTTCAAAAAGAAATTTTAAAATGAGGGACCGGGGCTGGAGCAATAGCACAGTGGGTAGGGCATTTGCCTTGCACGCGGCCGACCCAGGTTCGATTCCCAGCATCCCATATGGTCCCCTGAGCACCGCCAGGAGTAACTCCTGAGTGCAGAGCCAGGAGTAACCCTTGTGCATCACCGGGTGTGACCCAAAAAGAAAAAAAAACAATAAAATGAGGGACCCAAATAGAAATACTCCAAGACACATCCTAATCAAAATGAGAGACATAAAATATTGAAGGCAGCAAAACCAAGTAAGGAAATGATATACAAAGGAGCATTGTTAAGATTCATAGTAGATTTATCAAGTAGATTTACTTAGACAATGGTGAGATACAGTAAAAAGCAACAGCTCAGTGATGAACTTAGTCCTTCCCGGCTGGGGGTTTTCTTTTCCTTTCCCTTCTACTTTCTAAAATAGAAAAAGCTGGGGGGGGGGGGGGTGGGCTGGAGCGATAGCACAGTGGGTAGGGCGTTTGCCTTGCACGCAGCCAACATGGCCGACCCAGGTTCGATTCCCAGCATCCCATATGGTCCCCCGAGCACCGCCAGGAGCAATTCCTGAGTGCATGAGCCAGGAGTAACCCCTGAGCATCGCCGGGTGTGACCCAAAAAGAAAAAAAAAATAGAAAAAGCTCAACGAAACAAACACCTCACCAAGAGTACTCAGCCAGACTATCATTCAGATTTGAAGACTCAAAATGAACATTGAGGAGCTAAATAGTACAGCGATTTGTCTTACACATGGCCAATTCAGGCTTGATTTCCGGTACTACACATGGTACTCCAAGCCCTGCTAAAGTGCTCTCTGAGCAGAGCCAGGAAGAGGCCCTGAGCACCATCAGGTTCGACTGAAAACAAAAAGTAAAAGAAAAAAATTGAAAGAATACATGAAGGGGTTTCTTTTAGACAAAGCAAATTTCAAAAGCACACTAAATTCCTACGGAAAGATGACCAAAAAAATCTGCACAATAATAATCTCACCCAGTGTCAACTGCCTTAATGCAGCAGTTAAGAGACTCAGGAGACCAGATATATAGTACAGTGGGGAGGGTGCTTGCCTTACACGCAGTGACATGACTTCAATCTCTAGCATCCCATGTTACCCCAGGAGTAATGCCTGAGCACAGTCATAAATAACCCCTGAACATTGCTGGGGGTGGTCCAAAAACAACAAAAAAAAAAAAAGGAAAGGAAAATCTTGCATAAGGTCACCCACAAGAATCCTGGCTGAGGACCAGAGAGAGAGAGAATACAGAGATCAAGCACTTGCCTAGCTGAAGTAAATATAAATATAAAACTAAAAAATGAGATTCAACTGAATAATGGAAATAGATAACAGAGAATCCTAAAAATTCAAGAAAGAGTTTGGCCTTCACATACATTGAAGACTATTATATGTTCTTTTTAATCATGGTGGTGGTATGGTTTTTGGACCACATCAGGGAATGCTGGGGGTTACTCTCTGCGTGGTGCTCAGGTGATATTCAAGGGAGCATACAGTGCTGGGGATTGAGCCCCCAGCCCCCAAGTCCCCTTTCTTTCCCACCTCCCATACGCTCCAGTTCTCTGAGCTGTTTCATTGATCCCTATTACACCTTCTTAAACCAGAGGTTGGACTGTCTGACACAAATAATGAAAAAAAAAAATTAAACATGAACGAATTAGATGAGTACTGTGAAAGAAACTTGGGTTAAAATAAAAAAGACCAAGTGCCACTGCAGCTAAGTCCTCCCAGGTGTCAGGGTTGAGGTCTGACGCCTTTCCAGGATAGAGGCCAAGTCTCCACCTGCTGGAAGGCCCAGCACTCTCCACCCACATCTGACTTCCTCCAGCCTAGAAACGGCCCAGCTTGATGACTAATCTCACAGAGATGCCAAGCTGCTGATGATTCAGCAGTTCCAAAGCTCCAAATTCCACAGTACTGACAGTCCAGTCGAAACAACAGAAAATTAGGTGGAAAGTTGCAGAGAAACCCACTAAGTTCAATGAGTGAAAACAATAACGCAGAAGGCCAAACTAGCACCTAACAGCTAGATAATTCCTCAGACAATGACTTTAGTAATGCCATTGTGAGCTGAATCAATAGTACAGTGGGTAGGGCTTTTGCCTTAAACACAGCTGACCCGGGTTTGATCCCCAGCATCCTTATGGTCCCCTGAGCACTGCCAGGAGTAACTGCTGAGTGCAGAGCCAAGAGTAACACCTGAACATTGCAGGTGTGACCCCCCCACAAAAAAAAATAGCAGCCAAAGCAATAGTACAGTGGTTCTTGCCTTTCATGTGCCAATCCTTGGTTTGTATGCAGCTGACTCTGATTTGATCCCTGGCACCACAGAAGGGCTACTGAACACTTCTGAGTATAGGCCCAGAACTAAAATAAATAGCAAGTGGGGACTACAGCAAGAGTACAGCAGGCAGGGCACTTTCCTTGCACATGCCTAAGCCAGATTTGATCCCCAGGCCCTCATACGGTCCCCTGAGCCCTACCAAGAGTGACCTCTGAGCACAGAGCCAGGAATAAGTCCTGAGCACGCTCTTTGTGCCTCCTCCAAAAATTCATGTTTTAAAATTACAGATATCGTCCATAAACTACCACAAAATAAGCAAGCACTAAAAAACAAAAATAATCAGTTCAAGTGAGGGCTTGTGAATAATTGTCAGAATGTGTACTCTACCAGCACTGCACACATGCTATTTTTCAAAGTCTATTTGAAAGATCAGGGGCTGGAGAGATAGCACAGCAGGTAAGGCGTTAGCCTTGCACGCAGCCGACCCAGGTTCAATTCCCAGCATCCCATATGGTCCCCTGAGCACCGCCAGGAGTGATATCTGAGTGCAGAGCCAGGAGTAACCCCTGTGCATCGCCGGGTGTGACCCAAAAAGCAAAAAAAAAAAAAAAAAAATTTAAAAAATTAAAAAAAAAAGATCAGCTCCTATTACCTTAGTGCCCTATCCACTGTATTATTACTCCAGCCCAAGAAACACTGCCTTCTGCGATAGTTTACCATAGTCAGCTAACAAAGTTCAATATTGTGCCAGTTGGCAAAGAAAAAAGTACTGAAATGGACACCAGATTAATTTTGCACAAAGTGTAATAAAGGGTCAGGGTTGGAGAAATATTACAGTGGGCACGTGCTTGCCTTGTGTGAACAAACTTGGGTTTGTTCTCTGGCATCCCATATGGTCCCCTGAGCACTGTCAAGAGTAATCCCTGAGTACAAAGCCAGGAGCAATCCCTGAGCATCACTGGGTATGACCTAAAAAAAAAAAATGAAGAAATGAAGGGTAAATTTGGAGTCAAGAGACAATAAATTGGTAACTGTCACAGACCCCACTGTGAAGAAATCAAATGTTTATATGATTTTTCTTTCCTCGGGTTCGATTCCTCCACCCCGCTCAGAGAGGCCGGCAAGGTACTGAGAGTATCTCGCCCACACGGCAAAGCCTGGCAAGCTACCTGTGACGTTTCAATATGCCAAACACAGTAACAACAAGTCTCACAATGGAGACGTTACTGGGCCTGCTCAAGCAAATCGATGAACAACGGGAGGACAGTGCTACAGTACTATCCAGAATTGAGAGCAAAAAACCAGGTAGATGAAAAGTCTAAACCAGTACTTGGTAAACTCTGATCTATCAGCCAAATGTGGCCTTCTATCTGTTTTCTAAATAAGCCTTAATGGAACATCCACATTTTCATTGTTCACTGTCCATACATACTTTTATGCTAGGTTGACTAGCTATAATAAAGACGATGGTTCTCTCTTTTCCATTTCTATCATATGACTGGCCACCTTTGTTGTGTGAACGTTCGTTCCGTCGGAGGTACTGAGACAAGGAACGCGAAAGAAATTTATGTCATGGAGTGTCCAGGTTCTCTCAGACCTATGACAAAGGTAGAGAGCCCCGAAATCTCCTTGTATTACCATTCTACTGTTCATACTCTAACGGGCTCAAAGCAGGGATGTCATCAAAAGAAGTTACAGGAAGAACATTGAGGCAGGCGAAGCATGTATTGTTTCCTTGTATCCAAAGGCCAGTGCATTTTGGCCTAAGGAAAGAGATACACAAGTGAAACTGAAACCTTTCTTGGGTTTGCATCCCAAAGACAAACTGGGCCCAGCACATAAAATCTACATGTCAAAGATCAGGCTGGGCTTCTGTGAGAAAAGGAAAAACAAGTTCTTTCAATATACTGAAATTTATGAAATTATTTACTGAAGGCAGCTTAAAGGAAAAAGATGTACAGCTTTATCCAAATCATTAGTTTGGACACATGAGAAATCTCGCCCATTTTTATGGTCTCTATGTTCCTGCCCATTGTACGGTACAGTCTACATGGGCTTATTCTAATAGCTCAGTCCAGCCCCAACACACCTTTTCAAAAATTATTTTGGGGGGCCAGAGCAATATTTTGCCAGATAGGGACAGGCACATTAGAAAGTTCCAGTGGTTGCAGCTCTAGAGCTCATGTTTTCGGTTTTCTTGAGTGTGTGTTCTGAAATACAGCTACACTACTCGCTCATATCGCCAGTATAACTGACGCCCTGTTGCCTGTTCTTCTGTTATTTCCCATTCTCTGCTTTCTCACTGGATTTCTTTCCTTCTCTGTCCTTCTCCTCCCTAAACACTTAGGTCAAGGGTGATCTAGACATCCTCCTTTTACTACATTTCCTCTTCCAGTATTCTATATTCCACAGATAAGTGAATTCATCCTGTGTTTGTCTTTCTTCTTCGGGCTTACTTCACTCAACATGATATCTTCCAGTTCCAAACATGTTACGGCAAGTTGCATGATTTCATCGTTCCTTGCAGCTGCATAGTATGCCATTGTATATATAGATCACATTTTCAGAATCCATTCATCTATCATTCGAAGCCTAGGCTGATTACATATCTTAGTTATTGTACTGAGTGTAACAGTGAATAATGATGTGCACATGTCCTTTGAGAGAGTGGTTTGTTTATTTTCTGGGGGTAGACACTCAGCAGTGGAATTGCTGAGTCATCACTGTCACTGTCCACTGTCACTGTCCTCCCGTTGTTCATCGATTTGCTCGAGCGGGCCCAGTAACGTCTCCGTTGGAGACTTTGTTGTTACTGTGTTTGACATATCGAATACATCACGGGTGGCTTGCCTGGCTCTGCCCTGCGGGCAAGATACTCTCGGTACCTTGCCGGGCTCTCCAGAGAGGGGCGGAGGAATCGAACTCGGGTCGGCCATGTTGGCTGCGTGCAAGGCAAACGCCCTACCGCTGTGCTATCGCTCCAGCCCAGCTGGGTCATATGCAGTTCAATTCTAAGTTAACTGAGAACTCTCCATTCTTTTTTTTCCACAGGGGTTGTACCAGACAACATTCCCACCTACAGTGGATGAGACTTTCTTTTTCTTGATTTCCTTAGTTCTTTGGGGGTTTATTTTTCCTCTGTACCTCTTTCAGCAAATTTAAGATAACTTGTCTTTTTTTGCGGTGGGAGGGGCATGGTTTCTCTTAGTTCTGCACTCAGGGATCATTCCTGTTGGAGGTCAGAGGACTGTATGAGGTGGTGGGGATCAAATCCAGGTTGGTTCTATGCAAGGCTAGTAGCCTATCCCCTGTACTATCTCTCCAGGATCTTTAAGATAACTTTTTAAAAGTATGTTTAATAAGCTTAATGTCTGTATTTCTTCAGAGATGGTTTCTACCTTTTTATGGGGGGAGGGGCTCTTAAATTGTTCTTAAGAGGTCAAGGGGCCACTTGCAGCAGTACTGGGTCAATTGGGTCAGTGGTTCAGTGCTGGAATCCGAGGATGAGGTGCTGCTGAATGGAACAGGGCCACACCCTGTGGTGGCAGGGCTTCCGGGTCTATGGTTCTATGCCAATGATGCTCAAGAGACTGTATGGTGTGGGAGAGCAAACCAGAATCAAGTGTAAGCAAGGCATGTGCCCTAATCCCTGTATGAACTCCTAGGCCCATTACCTCTTTCTCCAGCACTGTGACAAAGAAGAGTTTCTTGTGGCCTCCTTTTATTTACTTTCCTACCGTATACATCTCTAGCAAATTCAGTACAGTGAGGGAAATCATTAACAGAGGAAAAAGGAGTTTACAGGATAAGCATATCACCAACACATCAAAGCATATGTTGTCCTGCCAGATCTGTGAACCAAAAGGCTACAATCTCCTGGGAGAAACACAGGTAGTCTCCATATGTCACAACCTCTTCACACCTGGAGTGATAAGTGGGAAGAGAGAATGTTTGCATTTAAAAGTTAAGCTGGGGCCAGAGCAATAATACAGTGGGTAGGGCATTTGCCTTGCACGTGGCCAACCTGGGTTCGATCCCCAGCATCCCAATATGATCCCCCAAGCACCGCCAGTAGTAATTCCTGAGTGCAAAGCCTGAGCATCGCCAGGTGTGACTCAAAAAGAAAAAAATAAATAAAACTAAGCTAGGTCTGAGATATGTGGGAAGGGGAGGATCCCTACTTTGTACTGCCAGGAGTTAAAGTAAGCCAAAGCAGATGAGGGAAGACTTGTTAATCCTTCCAGATCAATCAGACACACAAGCTTCAGCTTGCCCACTTGTCAAAGTGGGGTCCAGGTTCTGCTTCCTGCTTGTAGGGCAGCGTCCGAGGAGTTAGCCTAATGATACGTGTAGGCACCAACACCCATCTGCCCCTTTATTATTATTTTTTGATTTGGTCATGTGTTTCTGTTTTTTTGTTTGTCTTGTAATATTTTTTAATTATTAAAAACTGAAAGTCTGAGGGGCTGGAGCAATAGCACAGCGGGAAGGTTATTTGCCTTGCATGCGGCCAACCCGGGTTCAATTTCCAGCATTCCATATGGTCCCCTGAGCACTGCCAGGAATGATTCCTGAGTGCATGAGCCAAGAGTAACCCCTGTGCATCGCCGGGTGTGACCCAAAAAACAAAAACCTGGGAATTTGAAAGAACCTACCTCTCCTAAACTGTTCTGAAGTAATCTTTTACTACTTACCCAGGTTTTCTCTGAGCCTTGGAATCAGTCTGAGGTGAAATCTTAGGGTCCTCCCAGATCATTTTTAAATATGTGTCTTCCCCAAACCTGTGTAATTCATGACTACATTTTCATCTGCACAGCTTCTTTGTTTGTTTGATTGGTTGGTTTGGGTTTGGGGCCATGCCGGCAATGTTCTGGGCTTATTCCTAGCTCCTCACTCTGGAATCACTCCTGGTGCTACGGGGACCATATAGGATGGCCGGGTTGGCCATAGATAAACACCCCACCTGCTTACCTTGTACTATCATTCTGGCTCCCTGTTACACTCTGCTTTTGAATGTCTTATTCTTTCAGAATTTCATCCAACCTCTCCTTATGTTCCTTAGAACATGTAGCTTTTCCTTATTATTATTTTTTAAGTATATATGAGGGCTGGAGCAATAGCACAGCGGGGAGGGGATTTGCCTTGCACGCAGCTGGCCCAGGTTCGATTTCTCCCTCCCTCTTGGAGAGCCTGGCAAGCTACTGAGTGTATCTCGCCCACATGACAGAGCCTGGCAAGCTTCCCGTGGCGTATTTGATATGCCAAAAACAGCAGTAAGCCTCACAATGGAGACATTACTGGTGCTACTTGAGCAAATCAATGAACAATGGCAGGACAGTGCTACAGTGCAGTGCTACAGTATTTGTGACTCTCTTATGTCCCTGCAGCTTTCCAGAATGCTACCTAATATCACTCTACCTGAGCTTCAGGTTAGATGAATCACATCAGTCTCTGAGCCCCCTGCAAGTTCCAATGTGGCAAGTAAGATACGCTCCTTCCAGCGTGAAGGAGAAAACTGGAAATTGAGCTGCCACTTTCTACACCCTGAAATCATTGCTGCGCCCTGAAAGAGACAGGTAGAGCAAACAAAACAGCACAAATTTTCCTCCCACTTTGAAAGTGACTCCTAGAGTGGACATCTGCGTGGCTGTTGCAGATCATATCTTCCAGGGCGCTGTTCTAACCGGTTGCTGATTGTTTGACATTTTCTGTGGAAACAAGGACTTAGAACTTTCTAGCTCACAATTTTCTCATTTCCCCCTTCGCGCTCTTCATTTTGGCCTTGGCTGTAATGTACCTTCTCAAAAATATCTTCCAAATTTTCTGCCTGAAATGTCATATTCATTATATTGCTGTACTTCGCATTGCATTTACCACCAAAAGACCTATTTTTCAACTTATATGCTTCCTTGTTCAATATTTATAACATTTATGAAAGCAGGGAACTTTATCCAGAAAGTCTAAAATTATACATGGCACATGCTTAATAAATACATCTTGGATGAATGAGACTTAAACTGTTGCTTAAATTTGCCAATTTTCATTAATACTTGAATGTGGTAGGGAGGTCTCCCAAGCAGTGCTCAGAGGGCACTTGCCACTCAGGGAAGCACTCAACCTAATACTGCTCAGGTCCAGGAATGCTGGGATTTGAACCCGGGGCCGCCCTGTGCCAAGCATGCACTAAAGTCCTTTGGCCTTGTTTTAAGGTTTTTTGTTTTGCTTTGTTTTGTTTTGGATTTTTGGGTCACACCCAGCGATGTTCAGGGGCTACTCCTGGCTCTTAACTCAGGAATTACTCCTGGTGGTGCTCAGGGGACCACATGGGATGCTGGGAATCTAACCCAGGTTGGCCGCGTGCAAGGCAAACGCCCTACCCACTGTGCTATTGCTCTAGCCCCTGTTTTGAGTTTTTATATATTTACATGTGTGTATTTAGCAAGCACTATTTATTTGTCATAATTATTTATTTATCACTTTATAATGCTCAGGAGACCATATAAGGTGCCGGGTACAGAAATGGGGTCAGCTGCATGCAAGGCAAGTGCCTTACCCCATAATATCTCTCTGTGACTCACCTCTCCCCCAGTATTTATTTCATACTTTGCTGGAAACACAAATCAAGAAGAAAAGGGGTTTATAATCTTATAGGGAGCTAGACAGATGCACAAATAAACATAAATGGGGAAATGAGAGGTACGTTGAATGCAGACAGCTCTCAGTTTACAAATGAGTGCAGTTAGCTGGAGAGAGAATACAATGGGTAGGGCACTTGCCTTGCACACCACCAACCTGGGTTGATCCTCAACATCCCAGAAATGAGTACTGAGTGCAGAGTAGGTAGTTTAATATCTGAGCATCGCCAGATGTGGCCCAAAATCAAAAAACCAAATCTAAGTCTTTAAGTCTGACCTGAAGGATCTAGAAGACAGTACCAACCTCTACTAAGGCCTGCATGCAAACACAGGAAGTCATTAAGTCACTAGGGAATGTGACCAAGTCTTGTGACCTTACATGAATCTGTTCCTCTTTTCCCTTTCTCTCTAGGTGGTTACAGTGATTCATGGAGAAGGTAATGAAACAGAACTTTATAATCTGTGCATATTCTGCTCCAGCAGCATGATACTTAGTTATTTGTCCCTGATCTCTAAAATTCAAACATTGTATGAAATATAATACCCACTTTCATTTTTATCTTATTTTTATTTTGCAATGACTACCCTTGCTTCAGCTGTACTCAGGGTGCCCAGGTCAGTAAGAGCTTGGAGGTTTGGCCTTGTTTTAGGGCCATACCCAGTGGTGCTCAGGGCTTACTCCTGGCTCTGCACTCAGAGATCACTCCTAGTGGGCTTGGGGGGCCATATAGGGTGCGAAGTATTGAACCTGGGTTGGTCACATGCAAGGAAAGTGCCTTACCTAGTTTACTATTGCTCCAGCCTAGGGCCTGAAGGTTTGGCGCCTGGCGGTGGTTGGGACTACCAGAGTTATGCCAGGGTTATGCTGGGTTATGCTGGGGCTGAAGGGCAGGTGTCATGACTTGAACTTGAATTCACACATTCTAGGCATGTATGCGCCCTGCCACTTGACCTCACTTCCTGGTCCACGAAGTTTTCAATCTTACTTCAGTGATGTCATCAATATTAGTTTGCACTCCTTGGGTTGGAGTGCAAGACAGTGATGGCATCTACTTTTAAATATCTCAGAAGCTAGGGGGGCAGGGACTTCAGCAAGTTGCCTGTGGACTGGAAAGTCATGAGTCCAGAGGCTCTGTAAAATGGAGAGCACAATTACTTTCTGGTATCCTCACTCTTCATCTGGCTTTGCCTTTTATTAGTTATAAAAACAAATAAATTGTGGAAAGCTGTTAAGTTATTATCTCATCTAAAATACTGGAACAGTAATATTTCACACAATTCTTTTTCTGGGTTGGGGGTAGGGACATGCTATCCCTGGCTGTGCTTAGGGCCTACTCCTGGCTCTTGACTGCATAATTAGGTTTAAACCCAGGTAAACTGTGTGCAAGGGAAGCTCCTTACCCACCTAACTCTTTTTTTTATTTTATTTTTACTTCTTTAAATTTTTATTTTATAAGTTAGTTCACAATATTTGATTACATTTAATATTCAAACACCAATCCCACCACCATTACATCTTCCCATCACCAAATTCAGGATGTTTTCATCCCAAGCCCCAACCCCTGTCCCGAAGCACAACCAAAATAATATATTTCGTATTGTCTGTTATGAAGAACCATTGAACATGCTTACAAAAAAGTGTTCATATAGGAAAAAGTGTGAAGATTGTTCTATTTTGGCAGAAGCCATTAAGATATTCTATAGGATATCACTAACATGTTAAAGTTTGGGTGATGTGAGCTTTGGTATATATATCTGAAAATATGTATATATGCATATATATATTTCCCTCTATGATTTGTTGCCCACTGTTTGTTGCCAACTCCATCAAATATGGTGTGGTAATTATGGAGAATGGGTAGGGAGTGTCTTATGATGTGTTGCACAGTCCAGGGATATGTTCACTCATATGTGAGACGCAAATTCTGGCTGACTTCGACCGTGAGAGTGGAAAGGTCACACTACAGCTGAATCTCACGAAGACAATGTTTATGAGAAGCAGTCTTGTTCCTGATGTTACATTCGCTCTCAATGGAACGAACATCTAGTTATGTGTACCTAGGTCAAGAAGTCAACATGACGAACGACCTGGCACCTGAGTTGCACAAGACAAAGATTGCAGCTTGGAACGCCTTCAAGAGCGTCAGAGAAATAGCTAAGAGGACGAAGAACCTCCGACTCTGGGCACATCTCTTCGATTCCACTGTTCTTCCTGCATTAACATACGCCTCAGAGACCTGGGCCCTACGCAAAGAGGATGAGAACACTATTCGGGTCGCCCAAAGAGGAATCGAAAGAGCTATGCTTGGAGGATCATGCTTTACTCAAGTGAGAGAAAGAATACGGAGTTCCAACCTCCGTCAACGAACAATCAGGGATGCTGTCTCATTTGCCAAGGCGTCAAAAATCAGATGGGATGGACACGTAATGCGATTTGGAGATGACCACTGGACTAGAGCCGTTACCGACTGGATTCCACAGGACATCAAAAGATCGTGTGGCCGCCTACCTACGAGATGGTCAGACTTCTTCATCAAGACCCTGAGTGATCAGACTGAGGTTCTTCGTGTTCCTGGAATGAGCAGACGCCATTGGGCTACACTAGCGCGCAACAGGGACGAATGGAGACATTACTGGCGCCCACTCAAGCAAATTGATGAGTAACGGGAAGTCAAGTGATCAAGTCAAGTGATATGTGAGGCTCGGCCCGAGCTTGTGGGAAGTAGCCTGGAGTGTGGAGGCAGTTGGGTGGTGAAGGTTTTTGGCTGCCAGGGCTGGGTCCCTTGGGGCGGGGAGGGCTCTCACCCACCCCCCTCCGGGGAACCCCAAGTGAAAAAAGCCTGGCACAGAGTCCGGTGGCATGGCTATGAGGGCCTCAGGTTATGCTCCCTTCCAGGAGAAGCAGCTATGTGATCTGGGTGATGAGGAGATTATCTGGCGCCAGCAGGAGGTGGCTTACGGGAGTGATCCCTGGATCGCCAGAGACCGTGGTACCCACCTAACTCTTATCCACCTAACTCCTTACCCACCTAACTCCTTATCCATACTAACTCTTTAGCCCTTACATGGTTCATGAAAGGATCAAGAGACATACGATACTTAGTAGCACTGTAGCACTGTCCTCCCATTGTTCATCAATTCCAGGGGGCACCGGTAACATCTCCATTGAGAGACTTGTTACTGTGTTTGGCATATTGAATACTCACATCACCGGTAACTTGCCAGGATTTGCTGTGTGGGAAAGATACTCTTGGTAGCTTGCCAGGCTCTCCGAGAGGGGCAAAAGAATCGAACCATTCCCGGTCAGCCGTGTGCAAGCCAAATGCCCTACCACTGTGCTATTGCTCCAGCCCTAACACACTTAGTAATACTACTTTTTTTCTATATTTTTTTTGTCTATATTCTCCAACTAAGAAGACTCAGGCCTCTTTGAAAAAAATGATTGGTTTCATATCTGGGGGTTTATATACAGGATATACAGGCATTCCATGTCTAGAGTATTATGTATAGGACATCTTGGTTTATTGGAAAACAAGGACTTCCTCCCAAACCACTCAGTTAATTCTAAAAGAACAAAGGAAATGAGTCATCACTAGCCAAAGATAGAACACTATGAGCATTGGAACAGAAAAACAGGGCTGCGGGGGGAAGTGGGACTGGAGAGATGGTACAATGGGTAGGGCACTTGCCTTGCATATAGTCCATCCAGGTTGGATCCTTGCCAGTTCATATTAGTACCCCCACCCAGTGAGGAGTGATCTCTGAGCATCTGTGCCAGGACTAAGCCCTGAGCGCTGCCAGGTGTGGCTCAAAAACAAAACAAAATAAAAAGAATAACATGAATGAAATTGATCAGAATACCATGACTGTATTTTTGTCTTTTTTTTAAATTTTGGGCCGCATCTGGCTATACTCAGTTTTTCTCTGGCTCTGTGCTCAAGATCACTTCTGGTGTGGCTTGGGGGAACCATATGGGGTCTGGGGATTAAACCCAGGTCAGAAGCGTGAAAGGCAAGTGACCTGTCCACTTACTATCTCTCCAGTGCCCGATGGATGTCTGTGTTTCTAAAAGATACACAAATTCAATATAATCATTAAGAAAAAGTTGAAATCCATTAGAATCCTAAAAGACCACTCAAGGGAAGAATTAAACTTCAGTTTTAACTTCTTGTCAAAGTATATTTAAATTAATGAAATAGTCTTAATTCATGAGGGAAAATTCTAGCTGATTAATAAATATAGAAACAATGATTAATTGGAAAATTAGCATTTCAAGCCCAGGAGCTTAGAGCCTAGCTTCTTAAAATGTGGGTCATAGCCCTAAATGGGGTCTTATAACTAAATATGGCAGTCAAAAAAATTGGCAACAGTGTAGGTTTTCTGGATATTCAACAACCATAAATTAATTAAAATCAGGGCCAAAGCAATAGTACAGGGGGTATGGCATTTTCCTTGCAAGTACCCAACCTGGCTTTGATCCGTAGCAACCTATATAGTCCCCTGAGCACTGTTGGGAGTAACTTCTGAGTTCGGAGTAAGGAGACACCTCTGAGCGTTGCCAGGTGTGTCCCCACAACAAAACAAAGTCAAACACTAAAGAATCTGAGTGCCCAGCAAGCACTACGAGTAAATGTGAAAGCACCACAGTCAGACTATGTGCATCTGTGTATATGCATGATATCTCTAATGGAGAAGTGGGGTGATCAGCCTTTCACAATCTCTAACTTATGAACATCGTC
Source organism: Sorex fumeus (assembly GCF_029834395.1). Taxonomy (NCBI): domain Eukaryota; kingdom Metazoa; phylum Chordata; class Mammalia; order Eulipotyphla; family Soricidae; genus Sorex; species Sorex fumeus. The sequence goes on from NW_026606183.1 coordinate 5,717,330, forward strand.
GTAATAAAGCAAAGGGCTGGAACGAGAGAGTTAATGCAGGAGTTAAGGTGGTTAGGACCGCCTTGCACACCCTAGTTCTATCCCCAGCATGACTGACTTAGCCCCTGAACACAGTGGGTGTGGCCCAAACAACTCCCAGATAAATAAAGTAATGAACTATGGGTAAACCATAAAAGTTTAATGTGAAATTTTACAGGGAGAGACTGTTTCCACAATAGATCTCACTGAGCAGAGAGTGCCACTAAAATTGGGAAAATGAGCCAATACATGACTTCTTAGAAAGTGGGGCTAGAGCAATAATACAGAAGGTGATGCGCTTACCTGGCACATGACTGAAAGGGATATGATCACTACAACACATAGACTCCCTGAGCTCCACCAAAGGACAGAGCCAGAAGTAAACCCTGAGCACAGTTGGGAATAACCAAGGAAAACAGAAAAGAAAGAAAACAAAAAAATATTAAGAGGGGCCAAGAGATATTACAGTAGGTAGGGTGCTTCCCTTGCACATAGCCAATCCAGGTTCTATCCCAAGCACCCTAGATGGTCCCTTAAGCACCACCAAGAAGTGATCCCTGAGCATAAAGCCAGGAGTGAGCCTGAGTATGACCCCAAAATCCAAATATATATGATAGGAACAACTTAAGTAACACTACCACAATGAAGCAAATGAATCCACAAAGTGGGACATTTTATAGGACAGCTGACCTAGTTTCTACAATAAGTCATTGTCAAGAAAAATATAAATGGACAGGCAAGCTGTCCTAGCATAGGAGATATATAATAAGACATACAATCAAATTTCATGTATAAATTTTGTATTGTGTTGTATACATTCTGATGTATTTTAGACAATCAGAGAAGTTTTATTCTGAACAGGGTATTAGATGATAACAAGACAAGTTGATTTTGTCAGGGGTGAAAACTGAGTTGTGATTATATAATAAATAAGTATACTTTGGGTTTTTTAGAGCTGCATATTGAGAGATGGGAAGAATAATGATACCACAATTTGATGTATAATGCTGACGTAGAGGAAAACAGAAAAGTATAATTGAGCAATGTGATAATTTTAAATTTTTATTCAAATTTAAATTTTATTAAAATTTTAATTTGAAATGAAAATAATTATTTTTAATTAATTAATTAAATTTTGGCTGCCGGAGCCCTGGTCTGGGCAGGGAGGGAAACTCAACCCACTCCCTTCCAAGTGGCCCCGGCGAGGACAGCCAGGCAGGGCCACATTCGCAGCTGCGCGACATCTTATTATCTCATTCTTACTTTGGACAAACTGGCAGGCTACTGAATATAACCTGCCCACACAGCAGAGTCTGGCAAACTCCCCGTGGCGTACCCAATATGCCAAATACCAGTAACAATGATGGATCTCATTCTCCTAACCCTGAAAGAGCCTTGAACATGGCACTTTTTATTTTTAATATGGCACTTTTTTAAAAAATCTTAGTGCTAGGACAAAGGAGACGTTACTGGCGCCTGCTCAAGGCAATCAACGAACAACAGGATGGTCGTGAATTAAATTTCAATTGTTTGAGTATTTAAATGTAAATAATTGATAATTTTTAAAAACCTTGTTGGAAGAGTATGAAAGCTCTTTACTCATTTCACTTTTGTGTTTGTTTTTAGGTCACACGCAGCTGTGCTCAGGACGTCAGTGCTGAGTGCTCTGCACTCATGGACCTCTCCCAGCAGGGTTCAGGGACCGTATGGGAAGTGAGGGATCAAACTCAAGTCAGCTGCATGCAAGGCAACCACCCTACTCACTGTACCCCCTCATTTCATTTATTTTTTTGGTAGGAGTATCGCTGTTTATTCAGCCATTGATTAGACTGATTGAAATGGGCATGAACTCCACCTTACTTTTTTTCCCTTTTTTTATAATTTTATTTATTGAATCACCGTGACAGCAGTCACAAAGCTTTCGGGTTTAAGTCTCGGTCATACAATGAAACACCCGTACCTTCACCAGTGCCCATTTTGCACCACCAAAAACCCCAGTATAACCCCCATCTTACACCCTCCCCCTGCCTGTGGAGCAGATGATTTCCACATTACTATCTATCTACTTTGATTACATACAATATTTCGACACCAGACCCAGCATTATTATTTGGAACTTTACCCCAATACTCAGATCTGCCGAAAAGGCAACAGTAGACAATTTGTTTTCTATTGCTGGTTATAAATAACATGATTTTGGAATTTCAAAATTTTAACAAATCTGAAGGGATTTCTGCCAAAACCTGCTGGATTGAATTTCTCTATTCTGAGATTTGTTCCTGAGTCTCTGGGATCATGGCCATTAAGCAGTTTGACCAGGAGCCAGAAGGGCCGTTTTTGGGCGGCGACTCAGGGTCTCTCGTTGGGGCAGGCAGGAAAGGTCTGACTCCACCCCCAACCTATGAGGCCCCACGTGTCTCATCACTGTGAGCCCAAACCTGACCATCCAGTGACCTCTGGAGGATGGCGGCCACCGAGCCGCCAGGGGGAACAGGCCAAGGCACAAAACCTATTCCCACCTGGGGTGGCCCAGCGCTGGTAACCTACTGTGAGATGCATTTCTGCCAAAAGCCACTGGGTTCCGAGATTTGTTTCTGAGTCTCTAGAATCATGGCCGTTAAGCAGCTCGATCAGGAGCCAGAAAGGTCATTCATGGGTGGCGACTTGGGGTCTCGTTGGGGTGGGGAAAAAAGGGTCAACTCCACCCCCATCCCGTGAGGCCCCACGTGTCTTATCACTGCAGGCCCAAACCTGACTGTCCAATGGCCTCTGGAAGATGGAGACCACCAAGTCACCAAGCGAGAGCAGGTGGAGGGACAATACCCTTTCCCCCTTGGGGTGGTCCTGCGCCGGTAGCCCATTGCAGGGACCAGACGCATCTCTGCCAAAGCCACTGGGTTCTGAGATTTGTCTCTGAGTCTCTGGGATCATGGCCATTAAGCAGTTCGATCAGGAACCAGAGAGGTTTTGCCTCCAATTACATAGCTGTGCCGGAGGTGGTTTGTGGGTACCTTCACCACAAGTTAGGTATGTGTCTCCCACATACCTAACTTTTGGCCGTTTACTTTCTTGATAAACTTTGCACCAAGTTTTTGGGGTCTGGCCAAAGGTATAGCAGCAATTTTGGGGTATCTGGAAGTCTGAAGGCACCATCAGGCTGTTGATGCAGTCACCTCACAGGTATAGATTGACCTGCTGGCGGGACCATACTCCCGACCTCATTTCATTTTTAAGAATGAATATTTTCACAACAAACTCTAGAGCTTCTTCAGAAAGAGAATGTGTGGAAGAGTGGGATAAAGGATAAATTTTCATTCCTTTCATTTTCAGAAACAGATATAGCACTTTGGAATGGAACAGCAGATATTATTACATTTTTAAAACATGTTTACTTAAAACGTGCTTATTAAAAACATTCTCTTGTCAGGGAGAGAGCTCAAAGGGCTAAAGCTCAGGCTTCACATGAAGGAACACACAGTTTCATCAGGGTTCTGCTACCTCGCTGGGAGGGATGCATCAGGTGATCTAGTAGACAATATGTCGTTTTAAATTTCACCAACATGAAGGGCAGCCAGTCAGAAAGAAGATGGACATGGGTAAGCAGTGTAAATAGTAACACTTTAAAGGAGAACACAGTTCAATCAATGTTCTCTCTTTGATGCCTCACCTGTTCTCACACACAGACATGTGGCCTCAGGGGAAAAGCTGCTGAGCTAAAGGACCTTAAGAGGCAGACTGCTTCAAAAACCTCCACAACCCAATCACAGCCAGGCTCACGGCCAATCTCCACAAGCTCGGATGCGCCTCATCCATGAATGAATTTGTTGAAAAATTTAGGTATGCGGGTTTTGTGACTGAAATCTCAAGGTTCTCATGGAGTCAGGAACTGATGACCTCTCCCCATCTTCCTGTTCTTTCATACCTGGCAGTCATACCCATGAACTGCCTCTGGTGCCATATAAGTTCATTAACCGGCCATGGTTCAGAGACTCACAAATAAATCCCGGAAGAGATCAACAAGTTGCAGAGATGCCTCCAGATCCCAAAGTCACCATCCAATTAAAAATTTAATTCCAGCTCGATCACCTTAGCTAAAATTTTAGAATTCCTGGAGCACAAGGCCACACCTCATACTCAACACCCCTAATGTACCAGGAGTAGCACACATTGGATAGAATGTAAAGTAGTAGGCAACCAATCTTGGTTAAAAACATATTAGCAAACAAGGCTCAACCTGTAGCAACATGTTCCTAATCTTCCATACAAGGGCTCAATAACTCGAGGGTGAGATAGAACAACCTTCACATTCTTCTAAGGAAACCTTTTAAAATCATTTTTAGAGAATTACTCATGACAAGCAATAGCACTGTAGTAGCACTGTCCTCCCGTTGTTCATTGATTTGCTCGAGCAAGCTCAGTAACGTCTCCAGCATTGTGACACTTGTTACTGTGTATGGCATATCGAATACTTCACAGGGAGCTTGCCATACTTTGCTGTGCAGGCAAGATACTCACAGTTGCTTGCCAGGCTCTCCAAGAGGGGTGGAGGAATCGAATCTGGGTCGGCCCGGTCGGCAACGTGTAAGGCAAACGTACTACCTGCTCTGCTATTGCTCCAGCCCCAAGCAATACAAAATAAATTATTTAGGGTCTGCTATTGGGCCAGGCTTGGGTGGTGGTTGGAAAAATTCAAAATAATGTTACTGGGAAGGTGTAATGGTGGTGGAATTGGTGGTGGAATATTGAATGTAATAAATTATTATTAATAATTTTATGAAAATAAAATAAAATCTGGGCTGGAGCAATAGTACAGCAGGTAGGGTGTTTGCCTTATACGCAGTTGACCTGGGTTCGATCCCCAGCTTCCGCTGTGGTTCCCTGAGCACTGCCGGCAATAATTCCTGAGTGCAGAGCCAGGAGTAACCCTGTGCATTGCCGGGTGTGATGCAAAAAAAAAGAAAAAAAGAAAAGAAAAAGAAAAAAGCCTGCCTTCGTAAATTATAGCACAGGAGGCTGGAGTGATAGCACAGTGGTAGGGTGTTTGCCTTGCGCACAGTCAGCCTGGCCGAGCCGGGTTTGATTCCTCCGCCCCTCTCAGAGAGCCCGGCAAGCTACCGAGAGTATCTCACCCACAAGGCAAAGCCTGGCAAGCTACCCGTGATGTATTCAATATGTCTAACACAGTAACAACAAGTCTCAAAAAAATGGAGATGTTACTGCGCCCCCTCAAGCAAATCGATGTACAACGGGAGGACAGTGACAGTGACAGTGACATAAACATCTGGAGTTTTGTGTGCTAACTTTACATGCAAAATTCAAGGACCCAGGGACCAGAGAAAGTACAGCAGGTAGGGCATTTGCCTTACCCAGAAACCTGGGTTTGAATCCCCGCACTATGGTTCCCCAAGTCGTGACAGATGTGATCCCTGAACACAGAATCAGGGTTACGGCCTGAGCACCACTAGGTGTGCCCCTCCTCGCACCAAAAACAACAGCAGCAGCAGCAGCAGCAGCAGCAAAATTCAAGGACCTACATAGGAACTAAACTATTTTCCAGTAATAACATCTCATGCACCCCCCACTACCAAGTACCTAGCCAGGAGTAGCCCTACTTGATGTGATCCTAGGCAACAAAAATAAAAACAAGTAAATAAGAATAAAATTACTCTCCTGGGACTTTCTGATTTAAGAAATCACCAGAATTACCCTCAGAGTGTGGAATTTAGGCCATACTCCAGTAGGACTCTGCTTCAGATGAAAAATTCAAATCAGCAACTTAATCAGAGACAGTATATCTAAGATCTTATTTTATTTATTTATTTATTTATTTGGTGCTTTATGAAGTAGGGAATTGTTTCCAACCTATTACAAAGAAAATACGGGGGGGGGAGGGGCAGCTTCAATTTTTGTTGGAAGAAAATTATCTGTTAAGCCAATTTATTATAAAAAAGCCAAAGCAAAATAAAGATTTTCTTTGTGAGAACTCGAGAACTCCCGGAGAGCCACATTTAGGGCGCAGTAATTGGGTAATTAGGGCAGCGCCTGGAGTGTGCTTAGCATAATGACTCTCCCACTCCCACTCCGCCTTCAGCCGCACTTGGGAGCCCAGCCCAGGCGTTCCCCTTCTCGCCTGCTCTGCCACGACAACACACACTGCAAGGCGCACTGCCCGGCTTACTCTGGCATCCTCTGCTCCCCAGCTTTGCTCTCCAAATAGTCTTGTTTGTGCGTCTCCTGACAGGAGGATTTTGAGCATCGTGATGTACCGAGTTTGTGTGTGGTTGCTTGCAGCAGGCAGGATATCTTTTCCGGTTTCTTTTTGTTGTTGTTTTGGGTTTTTTGTGGATAGTTTTTTTGTTTTTGGTTTGTTTTTGGTTTTCGACCACACCCTGTTGTGCTCAGGGCTTACTCCTGGCTCAGCACTTAGGGATCATTCCTGGCGGGGCTCAGGGGAGTTATATGTGGTGTTAAGGACTGAACCCTAGTCCACTGGTTGCAAGGCAAGCAACTTACCCGCTGTATTCCAGGCCTGGGTTTTTAAAAAAATTAGAAGCCACTTGGGACTGAAGAGATAGTACAGGAGTTAAGGTGCTTGCACTACACGAAGCAATCTTGGTTAGATCCCCAGCACCCTGCGCCTTTTATGGTCCCCCAGTAGCACCAGGAATAATCCCTGAGCAGAGTCAGGAGTAAGCCCTGAGCACAGTCAGGTGTGCTTTCCCCAACCCTCCAAAAAAAAAAAAAATAGGAGCCACCAAAAAAAAGTAGGGACCACACCAGCAGGGTGGCTGCCAGAACCAAGCCCATGGCATCAGGACTTTATACTTGCCGAGTTCGTTCACTGCCATTTATTTGAGGTACCAAAGATCATGATCCAACAAGGGACCCCATGCATGCAAGTCATTAGCTTTACTTTGAACCATACATCCAGCCCCTGCCGGATCCACCTTGATTGCACTCAATACAGTTTAGATTCCTTGCTAAAAGGAACTGTGTATAATTAAATATGATCAGCCCCAAGCACCTTTAGCATTTTGAAAAATTAATTTCAATCCTTTATAGACAGAGTGTTTTTTGAAATTTGGTGTTGATACTTCTTCAAAACAGTTTTCCCTTTACATCAGCATTGAGCTTTCTCGTGTTCTCAAGTCCCCAAGAGAAGGTTTACTGATGGTGCATGTTATTCAAAGAATGCACAGTTCCACTTTCTGTAAGCAGCATTTAACTGTTGTAAGTTGTAGTACTATTCGAATAGTTTGTTGTCGTTGTCGCTTTTTGGGTCACATCCAGCGACGTTCAAGGGTTACTCCTGTCTCTGCACTTCACCTGTCTCTGCACTTCAGGAATTACTCCTGGCCAGAGTTGCGGGACCATACGGGATGCCGGGGACTGAACCCGGGTCGGCCACTTACAAGGCAAACGCCCTATCCGCTGGACTATCGCTCCGGACCCCTAATAGTTTTCAACACAAAGTGCTTGACGTGAATTTGTCAATTTTGCCAGTGGCCACTCGACCCGGGTTCCAGCAAAGGAACTGCCTGAGGTTCTCTAGAGTCTTCGGGCTGTGTGACGTCACCCGTAGCCCCGCCCCGGGGCGGAGCCAATCCCAGCGCGGGGCGGGGCCGGCCAGAGGCGCGGCGCGCGGGCAGGCGGCCCCGCGGCCGGCGCGATGCAGCCGGCCGGGCCCTGCAGCCCGTGTCCGTCCCAGCAGCCGTCACCCGACTCGTGGCCGCCCGTGACCTCCGAGGAGGAGCTCTACGACTGCCTGGACTATTACTACCTGCGCGATTTCCCCGCCTGCGGGGCTGGGCACAGCAAGGGCCGGACCCGGCGGGAGCGGGAACTGCACACCAACTGGACGGTGCCCGGCGGCCACGAGCGCAAGATCGCGCAGAAGCTCCTCAACGGCCTGCGGCAGCGTCGCCAGCGGCAGCTGCAGCCCCGGCCGCGCACTCGGCTCACCTGAGCGCGGGGGCGTGCGCGACGCCGGGGCCGGTCCGGAGCTGGCTAAAGCCTCCCCCAGGCTCCACACCGCCACGCCCCCGTTATCGCCCTGACCACTGCTGCAAGACAAAAAAGGCTCTGCCTTTGATAACTGGAGTTTGGGCCGAATGGAGTAACTCGGAAAGACAGAAAATAACGTTTGACAAATGCAAGTGAGAGATTTCGGACTTAACAGACTAACTTGTTTGTTTTTGTTGGATTTCCTGCAGGACACTTGAAGGGCCATTGAAGTATTTTTTTTTCTGGCTCCACCTGTAACTTAGTGGCGGTCCTAATTCATGCTAGTCAGCAGTTCTTTTTGCCATCACTTAATTTGACTGTTTCAGTGTTAACGTACCGATTGTTAATTTCGTAGCAACCAAGTAGGCATGCCTTTTTGACGCTTTTAATTAAAAGAGAGGAGCAACAATAGCATTTTAACTCTTCTGGTTTTGTTCTGAGTTACTGTGGTAATTGAAATCTACAGTATCTTGAATTTTGTGTGAAGAAGAGGTCACAAGAATGGACAAAGAGAGAACAAAGATAAAAACGCGTACCAAATTTCAACCTATGTCACAGATTATTGTGTAGGAATTAGCTTTGTTTTCCAGTATAAGAATACTTTCAAATATAACTAGTTTGGAAACATGCTCTCCACCTTAGCCTTTTACTATCTACTTTTTATAATTCAGGTAACAGTTCCAGAGGTCACACGGCTAGTTAAAAAGGCCAGACATAATAGGTCTCAATAGTCTTCACTCTAGGGACTGTAGTGGGTAGGGCACTTGCCTTGCAAGTGACCGACATAGTTCAATCCCCGGAATCCTGCCTATGGTTCCTTGAGCCTTGCATAACACCTGAACACTGCCAGTTAATGTCCCAAAAACAGTCTTGGCTCTTAAGATGCATTCAATCCCCAGCACCACATATGGTCCCCTGAGCACCACCAGAAGTGACCTCTAACACAAGAACCAGGAGTAAGTGCTGAGCACCACCAGATGTGATCCAAAAAAGAAAAGAAAACTTTAATATCTACCCACATGAGCCTAGGCAGGAGGCTAATAGAGTGTCTTCATGCTTCTGATGTGCTAGCTAGCTTTTCCCAGAGCAAGTGATTTGAGTGTAAGGAAGTCACAGTACTGTTTATGACCTCGACTTCAAAGCTACACAACACCATGTTGCTTTTTTGTGTGTCTGGGGGTCAATCCCAGCAGCACTTGGCTGGAGCTCAGGTTTTGCTTTTAGTGTTATTCAGAGGACCTTAGATGCCTGAAATTCAGCCTGGGAGCACTCCTGCAAAGTGCGCCCTCCAGCCCTGTTTGCCTTCTCCACAGCCCTCACTTTTACTTTCCCCTATTCATTAAAAGTGATTTACTAAGGGGCGGGCTAGAGCAATAGCACAGCGGTAGGGCGTTTGCCTTACAAGCGGCCAACATGGCCGACCCGAGTTCGATTCCTCCGCCCCTCTCGGAGAGCCCGGCAAGCTACCGAGAGTATTCGATATGCCAGACACAGTAACAACAAAATCTCCAGTGGAGACGTTACTGGGCCTGCTCGAGCAAGTCGATGATCAACGGGAGGGCCTTTAACCTTTACCTTTACCTTACTAAGGGGCAGGACCCAGAGACTCAAATAAATCTCAGAAGAGAGTCACAAATTGCAGAGATGCCTGAAGACCCAGCACCAGGCTGAGTCTAATCCAGCGGAGAGCATGTATTCAAAATAGTTTTATTTGAAAGTATTCTTAGACTGGAAACAAAGCTAACTCCCACACAGTAATCTATGACATGGGTTGAAAGTTAGTAAACATTTTTCTTAAATTTTTTTTTTTTGCTTTTTGGGGTCACACCCAGTGATGCACAGGGGTTATTCCTGGTTCTGCACTCAGGAATTACCCCTGGTGTTGCTCAGGGGACGGTTTGGGATGCTGGGAATCGAACCCGGGTCGTCCGCATGCAAAGCAAACGCCCTACCCACTGAGCTATCACTCCAGCTCCTCTTCTTAAATTCTTCAGTTCAAAGATGGCAACTGAAAAACCCCAGAACCTAGTCGTCACCACACTCACGGCCAATCTTCACACACTTGGGACAAGCTTCACGCATGAATCTGTCGAAATACTCAGGTATGCGGGATTTGTGACCGAAATCTCCAGACTTTCATGGAGTCAGGGAGTGGATGACTTCCCATCTCCCTGTTCTTCCTGTAGCCTGGCAGTAACGCCCATGAACTGCCTCTGGTCCATATAAACTCATTAACGGCATGACCCAGAGACTCACAAATAAATTTCAGAAGAGAACCACAAGCTGCAGAGATGACTACAGACCCCAAAGTCAGTTAAAAATTTAACTTCAGTTGTATCACTCTATTTAAAATTTTAGAGGGGCCGGAGCGATAGCCCAGTGGGGAGGGCGTTTGCCTTGCACACAGCAGACCTGAGTTCGATCCCCAGCATCCCGTATGGTCCCCCAAGCACTGCTAGGGGTAATTCCTGAGTGCAGAGACAGTAGTCCCTGGGCATTGCTGGGTGTGACCCAAAAAGCAAAAAATAAAATATTTTTTAAAAAATAATAAAAAAAACAAAATAAAATTTTAGAATTCCTAGAGCATGCAGCCACTCAACATCTCATTCTCTAAGTCACTGATATACCAGGAGTAGCACACCACATTTGATGGGGTGTAACATAAAAGGCCACCAATCTCAATTAAAAAAATATATATATATATATTAGTACACAAGGCTCAACCTGAAACAACATGTTAGTAATCTCTTATACAAGAGCTTAATGTCTCCAGGGTGGGATGCAACAATCTTCACACACTTTCCTCTAAGAAAACGTTTTTGGATCATTTTTAGTGGATTATTCATAACGCAACACAAAATTATTTAGGATCTACTTTTGGGGCAATCTTAGGTAGTGGTGGGAAATTTTGAAATAATGGTGGTGGGAAGGTGTAATAATGGTGGGACTAGTGTAGGAATAAGGAATATAAAAAATTATTGTGAACAACTTTATAAAAAAAAAAACGTTACTAAATTCAGTCCAAACTAAGAAGGAAAGAAGAATTAAGCTTTATCTCTTGAAGGAAATGTCAAGAATTTGTGGACATATTTTATAATCACCTTAGTATGTTGTTATAGAAAAATGTTTTATTATAGAAAAATTGGAAAATATCAACAAGCAGAAAACTAAATTACTTCCTAGCCTAATTATCTAACCTAAGTAATTTAATTACTTTCTAACAGCATCATTATTTGGGTATATATAATTCCCATTTGTATACATATTTTCTTAAAATATAAATATACTATGTATTATCTTAACCGGTTTTTTTTTCACTTAATCCTGTGAGGATACCTATAATTTTGACTTTTGGGCCACATCTGGCAGTGCTTAGAGCTTGCTTCTGACTCTAAGCTCAGGGAATACTCCTGGTGGTGCTCGGGGGAACATACAGGAGGTGGGGATCGAACCCAGCTGTGTGCAAAGCAAGCGCCTTATCTGCACTTTCTCTCGCTACACATCTCCCCAATATTCCACAACATTTTAAATACCTGAATAGCATTTAAAATATATATATGTTATAATTCTATATTGTAGGACACTTAGTTTATTTACAAGTTTCTCCTGATTTATCCATTTGGTAAAACAAACATCCTTATAACTAAATTCTTTCTATAAGTTTTTACTTTGGAGAACCCGGCAGGCTACCAAAAGTATCCTGCCCACACAGTAGAGTCTGCCAAACTTCCCGTGTCGTACTCAATATGCCAAGTACCAGTAACACTGATAGGTCTCATTCTCTTAGCCCTGAAAGAGCATTGAATATGGGTCTTTTAAAATCTCAGGGCTAGGAAGAAGGAGACGTTACTGGTGCCTGCTCGAGGCAATCGAGGAACAACAGGATGATCGTGATCGTGATAAGTATGCTTATTTCTTAAATTCCTAGGCATGGAATTTTTTTATGGGGCTTACACTATTTTATTATGTAGAACAGCAGGTAGGGTGCTTGCCTTGCACAAAACCGACATGGGTTTGATTTTTGGCTTCTTATTTGGTCTCCCCAGCTCTGAGCACCACTGGGGGTGTGTGGCCCCAAAACAAAACAAAAACTCACAGGAGCTATACAAATCACAGAGTTAAGCAAACAAAAGAATTTTTCATTTTCTCTGTCATTCAAGAAAGCTCCATTTTCTGTCACCCTACAACCTTTTGACCTATGTCCTAATGGCACTGGTCACTCAAGGGCAGGAGTCAGCCATAGGTTAAGTCTGTGTGTGTTTATGTTGAGGAGAGGGTCTGGTTGTGTTCTCTTCCTGTTGTTTCTGTCTGCACAATGCAATTGCTCTTCCGGGATCCCTGAGATTCGCACCTGCTGAGTGAGATCCTTTCCCTGAAAAATAGGCTAAGAAAGAAGGCCATTTGGCCTGATCCTTCCCTCCACTCACCAAGCTCTTTGTCTCTGCTGCAGCTGAACTGGTATGTATTAATTAGTATAGTCTTACCTTAAAAACTAGTCCGAGGGGGCTGGAGAGATAGCACAGCGGGTAGGGCATTTGCCTTGCACACGGCCGACCCAAGTTCGATTCCCAGCATCCCATATGGTCCCCTGAGCACCGCCAGGAGTAACTCCTGAGTGCAGAACCAGGAATAACCCCTGTGCATCGCCGGGTGTGACCCAAAAAAGCAAATAAATAAATAAAAAGTCCGAGGGAATGTGGCCTGGCATACTGGTGGCCTGGTTGATTGTTCCAGTTTCTCAGTTTGCATTTCCTAACATCTTGGGAATCCATGGGAAACCATGTTTTAAGTAGCTAAATCATCCTAGAAATAAAGATTACATGGGGGAAGTTCTGATTTAAGAAAGTCACACAGCTAAAGAAACTTTGGTACATCTACACAATGGAGTACTATGTAGCTGTTAGAAAAGATGAAGTCATGAAATTTACATACAAGTGGTACAACATGGAAAGTATCATGCTAAGCGAAATGAGTCAAAGAGAGGGATAGACATAGAAAGATTGCATTCATCTGGGGGATATAAAGTAACAAAGTATGAGATTAATACCCAAGAATAGCTGAGATCAGCACCAGGAGGATTACTCCATAACTTAGAGGCCAGCCGGGTATTCTAGGGGAAAGGGCAGTTCAGATAGAGAAGGGAGCACCAAATAAAGGGTGTTAGGAGGATCCTCCCAGGAGGGGAGATGCATGTCGAAAGTAGACTATGGACTGAACATGTTTGCCACTCAGTGCCTCTTTTGCAGACCACAACACCCAAAAGGAGAGAGAGAACACAGGGGAGTGCCCTGCCACAGAGACAGGGGGGATGGGGGGATGGGGGTGGGGGGGATATTATCCATGGTGGTGGAAAATGAGCACTGGTGGAGGGATCGGTATCTGATCATTGTATAATCAAAACCCAAGCACAAAAAATAGTAAATCTACAACTGTAAAAAAAAAAAAAGAAAGTCACACAACTCCCCTATAGGATCTCTTATTTTCATCTCCTATAAATCCACTCTCCATCACTTCAGACGCTGCTACCCCCTTTTGCCATCCAGTGCTTCCAGTAGAGAGGCAGTGTGGGCAGTACTAAAACTAAAGCATTAATATTTTTGCTAAATTGGCATCTAGTTATGGAAAGTGATGCTGTGTGCAAACATCCAGTCATTTGTGTCTGCGTTCATGTATGCTTTCACATTATTCTTTCCCTTTCGCCCCTTTGTTGTGTTGTTGCAACGTCAGGGGGGTCCTATACTTGATTTTGATGTTGGGAGTCACACACTCACAGTGCCAGGGATCCCAAGAGCAGTGCAAGGCATTTGGGAGTGTGGTGAGGTGCCCGGTATCAAATCGTAGGCTTCACACTGAGATGCATCTGAGACCCTTGTTCAAATTTTAGTCACCATTTTGTTACAATGTGATCACTGAGCATTATGAAATGAGAGCTGTTATATAAATTTTACTAATGAACTTCAGCACATCTCTGCAAACTACAAATATATAGCAGAATTCTAGTATTTTCTTTCAATTCTGCTTTTAAATTAGTTTTAATTAACCTTTTTTACATATTCATAATTTATTCTCTGAAATGTTAACTGTTTCAAAATCCAAAATAGACACAAGTTCTACTGCCTGAAGGAAACAAACATTATCAGCTGCAGATATTTTATGCATATATAATCATTTTTTTCTCACAATTTTATATAAGTATATACTATATTTGATCCTGCCTGTGGTTACTTTTTATTTTCTCTTCACAGTTTATTTTGGAGATAATTTTGGTGATAATATATAGAGAGGCTTCTTTATTCATTTTTCTGACCGAAAATTATGTGTGAAGATGCATCCCCATCCTTCCCCCTCTGGTGCTGGGAACAAACCTAGGGCTTCAAAAGGCCTGGCATGTGCTCTGCCATTGAGACATATTTCTGTCCCCGATATACCCCCCACCCCAAATCAGTATTTCCAATAACAATGTTATAACAATAGTAACTTATTTCCAGGTTTTCTATCACAAAAATTTTTTTAAAGGAAACTGTATTTACCCAGTTTCCCTTTTCAAGCTCTTTATTTTTTATTTTATTTTATTTTATTTTATTTAGTTTTGCTTTTTGGGTCACATCCAGCAATGCTCCTGGCTCTGCACTCAGGAACTACTCCTGGTGGTGCATGGGGGAACCATATGGGATGCCAGGGATTGAACCCAGGTCGGCTGCGTGCAAGGCAAATGCCCTACCCACTGTACTATCACTCCAGCCCCTCCAGCTATCACAAATTAACCTTACAAGCAGCTATTAGGGGGCTGAAGCAATAGTACAATGAGGAGGGCTTGCAAATGCCATGCACAAGGCTGACTAGGGTTCAATCTCCAGCACCACATAAACGAGAGAAAAAAAAAAACACAACCCAAACAGCTATTAGACTCAAAATTAGGAACTAATGATAGACAAATATGATTAAAATTGCCTCTTTTTGATGCCGGTGGGGTCACTGGGTAACGTGAAGTGGAGAGGAGAGGCGGTAGCCTCAAGAAGGGAATCTACTTTTTTCTCTCTATCCACCTCTGCTACTGAGAGCCAGAAAAATCTAGGACTGTGAGCCTTGCTCTTTTCAGGAAGTGAAAGTCAGTCCTAGACCTTACCCTGCCTTTTCCTCACAGAACAGAATTTCAGGAGACAAGCAGTGAAGCAAATAAATAAATAAATAAATAATAATTTTAAAAAAAAGGTTTTATTTGGATTATTTGGAAGTTTTGAGCAGGAGAGAGAGAGAGAGAGAGAGAGAGAGAGAGAGAGAGAGAGAGAGAGAGAGAGAGAGAGAATAAAGGCTTCTCCAGAGTGGAGAGGGAGCCTCACACCCCAGCATTAGATATGAAAGTTCACATCTCAAGAAGAAGGGAGATAAGGGTGACACATGTGCTTGGGCACCACATGCTCTCAACAGCAACACGTGTGCACAGGCAGCATATGCACGCACTTCCCTTCTTCAGGTGGGCTTTCACAGGGTGTCTCCCAAGCTGCCCACGTGGGCTTTCTCCTTAGGCAGGAGTCTATTGCTAGAGTGGTTCTGATGCAGGTGAGGCAGACGCGGCGGCAGGTCTCTGTGTTCGTTGGTGATTCCCAGGTTCGTCAGTATTTTCAAGAATGAAAATATTGAATAATAAAGATGCTCAGACTCAGAGTTGGAAAGTAGAAAAATTTTTGGAAAGTCTAAGAAAAAAGAAGCTCTCCGAACGGGAAGGAATTTAGTATAGGAACTTATTATAGTTTAAAGGGAGTTTTGTGTGTGCCCTTTTAAAGGATCCTTGCATTCCTTACCGGTTCACAAGGATTTACAAAAGACGCCAGAAATTTGCAAGGATGTTTAGCTGATATAAATCTCTCTGGCCATGCTAGCCCCTTATCTTAATCTCCCCGTAAGTCTAGGCTCCAGGACAGAATTTTATGGTCCTGGAAATCCCTGACCACTAGGGAAGGACTTTGGGAATGAAATGTGTCAGCTCAATGGGGAAAGGCAGGGAGGGGAAACCGGCTTCCTTCTTCACTGGCAAGGGGAAACATATCTTCCAGACTAATTGCCAATTATCTCGGTTTCCCCGGCAGCCTAGATTCCAGGATTGCCCATTATCTTAGTTTCCCTGTTAGCCTAACAGTCCAGGGCAGAGTTTGATGATCCTGGGAAGCCCCCAGGAATGCTGAGACAGAACCTTGGCGGCGGAATGTGTGTCAGGTTGATGGGGGAGAGATGGAACATCTGGAGAGAGAAAACTGGCATCTTCTGTTACTGGCAAGGGAAAACGAAGGTTTCCTCTTTCATTGCCAGTGGGGGTAGAGTTGGAAGTGGTTGATGGTCTTCTTTGATTTTCTTTTTTTAGGCCTGGGTTCCTGCTGAACTTCAATGTCCACGAGGCAGATCCTGACATCCTTAGGGCTAGTTGGTTTTATTACTTCCCAAGAACTCATTGCCATAGGGGCCCTTCCCTATTTACCTCACCTGTCTGCCTGCTTCATTACTGATTGCCTATAGTTCTGGAGCGATACCACAGCAGGTGGGGCGTTTGCTTTGTATGTGGCCAACTCAGATTCGATTCCTCCGTTCCTCTTGGTGAGCCCGGCAATCTACCAAGAGTATCCTGCCTGCATGGCAGAGCCTGGCAAGCTCCCCATGGCGTAGTCGATATGCCAACAACAGTAACAACGAGTCTCACGATGGAGACGTTACTGGTGCCCACTCAAGCAAATAGTTGAACAACGGGAGGATAATGCTATAGTTCTGCTCACTTGAGCCAGGCTCTTCTTTGTATGTGCTTTTCATCTCTATTGGGGCTGGAGCGATAGCACAGCGGTAGGGCGTTTGCCTTGCACGCAGCCAACATGGCCGACCCGAGTTCGATTCCTCCGCCCTTCTCGGAGAGCCCGGCAAGCTACCGAGAGTATCTCGCCCGCACGGCAGAGCCTGGCAAGCTCCCCGTGACGTATTCGATATGCCAAACACAGTAACAACAAAGTCTCCAATGGAGACGTTACTGGGCCCGCTCGAGCAAATCGATGATCAATGGGAGGGCCTTTACTTTACTTTATTTTACTTTACTTTCATCTCTATTAATTTGTTATACGAAGTTTGTCATTTGTAAAGCTTTCATTTAAGTTCTGCAGAAAGATCTTTTGCATTATTCACCCGCACAGTTCAACAAACTGCTCTGCTGTTGTAGGGAAAGGCAGAGTTTAATTGTCTCTGGTGGAAGCAAGAAATTTCTGACTAACATCTGAGCAGAAACGGAGATTCCACTTTAAATTTTCTCTTTCAAAAATTCCACCCTACCCCCAAGGACCTTCCCAGGAAGCCTCATATGATCCCTCTCCACCGCTCTCCGCCCCACGCGCTGGGCAAGCACCCTGCCCGCTATACTGCCACTCCAGCCCTCTCTCTTTATTTCCTGGACCTTTGGGGCCTGCAATTGCAGTTCTCCTGTGTGGGCGCCTTTGCCCTGGATACACACTGGCTTCGCTTAATCTCCCCTGCCCCCACGACTTCTTCAAACTGCTGCCTCCCAAAGTCATATACCCTCTCCAGTCAGGAATCCCTCCCTTTCTTCACCGTGTGTGTGTGTGTGTGTGTGTGTGTGTGTGTGTGTGTGCGCGCGCGTGTTTTCTGGCTCCACCTGACGTTCCGTTCGCAGAGCCTTAAGTGGAGCTTATCTCTTAAATCAGTGAGCAAATCCTATCATGATTATGAGTCACCGGTAACCGAAGTCTAGTCCAAGTAAAGATACCAATTAGCTACGAATGGGGCCAGTGATAGCACAGCGGGGAAGTTTGCTTCCCCATGTGGTCCCCTGAACCCTGAGCAATTGGGTGTGGACTCAAAAACAACATATTCTCTGGGGCTGGAGTAATAGCACAGCGGGTAGGGCATTTGCCTTGAACGCAGCCAACATGACCGACACAGGTTCGATTCCCAGCACCCCATACGGTCCCCTGAGGACCACCAGGAGCAATTCCTGACTGCATGAGCCAGGAGTAACCCCTGAGCATCGCCGGGTGTGACCCAAAAAGAAAAAAAAAACATATTCTCTCAGATCAATCTCCACATGGATGTTGCCCCCTCCCTGTCCTATCTCTCAGCCCCCTCAAGTTGTATGTTGTTACCTACCAGATCTCATGGTCTTTGTTTTCATTAAAGTGTTATGCATGAAGGGCCAGAGAGATAGTACCGCAGGTAGGGCATTTGCCTTGCACGTGGCTGACCCGGGTTCAATTCCCTGGCATCCCATGTGGTTCCCCGAGCACCACCAGGAGTAATTCTTTTTTTTTTTTTTTTGCCTTTTTTGGTCACACCCAGCGATGCTCAGGGGTCACTCCTGGCTCTCCACTCAGGAATTACTCGTGGCGGTGCTTGGGGGACCATATGGGATGCTGGGGGTCAAACTTGGGTCGGCCGCATGCAAGGCAAACACCCTACCTGCTGTGCTATTGCTCTGGCCCCACCAAGAGTAATTCTTGAGCACAGAGCCAGGAGTAACCCCTGAGCATCGCTGGGTGTGGCCAAAACGCTAGTCATGTATATCATTAACAGTAATGCAAATAAAAGTGCATATATACGTATATGAGCTCCTCACAGACAGGTGGGAGTGAGGTAGGTTGTGGGGGAGGGTCAGGTGGCAAGGGTGGAGGGAAGTGGACACTGGTGAAGGGTTCGGTGTTGTAAAACTGTGTGCCTAAAACTTAATCATGAATGGCTTTGTAGTTTCACAGTGACAGTTTATAAAATTTTATTTTTGTTACATTGACGTAGTCAATATGCCAAACACAGTAACAAGTCTCACGATGGAGATGTTACTGGGCCCGCTCGAGCAAATCGATGAATAACGAGAGGACCGTGACCATGACCGTGACATTGGCTGCAGAAGGCACTCGGCCCTGGGCCTGACTCCTGAAAGGGTTGCCTGAGAGAGTTGACTGCTTCACAATATAAACAAAGTTTTAAAAATATACAGTTTAAAAAAATAAAAAATATACAGTAAGTCAGGGATGTGGCTTGGTGGCAGGGCACCTGCCATGCAGCAGGTAAGGTTTTTGCTTTGCACGCGGCAACCCGGGTTGGATCCCAGAGTTCAGAGCCATGAGTAAACGCTGAGCACTGCCGGATATGGCCCAAAAACAAACAAACAAAACAGTTGCCAGAAGCTTAGTAACTTGTTGTAGTCACACTAGAATAGTGACTCACAAGACCTGACTCACTTTCCTTCTTTAATTTTTTTATTTTATAAGGGATTCGCAATATTTGATTACATTTAATATTCAAACACCAACGCCACCACCATTACACCTTCCCACCACCAAATTTGGGATGTTTCCAACCAAAGCCCCAATCTCTGTCCCAAAGCACAACCAAAATAATATATTTTGTATCGTCTGTTATGGAAAACCACTGATAATGCTACAAAAAAGTATCTGTAGAGGAGACAGTGTGAAGATTGTTCTATTTTGGCTGGGGCCATTAAGACATTCTTTAGAATATAACTCACAAGTTGTTAAAGATTGAGTGATGTGAGCTTTCATATATATATATGAAACTATGTATACATGCATATACATATATATATTTCTCTCTATGATTTGTTGTGTACTATTTGAACCCCATCAAATGTGGTGTGCTAGTTATGGAGAATGGATAGGGCCTAGGAACATGAGGCTCGGCCCAAGCATGTGGGGAGTGACCTTGAGCATGGGGGTGGTCAGGTTCTGAAGGGCTGGGTCTCTTGGGGCGGGGAGGGCTCTCACCCAGCCCCTGAGGTGTGACACTTTCAGTATGGCATATTGATGTCGTGGGCCCATGGGTGGCTCATGTAAAGTGGGGAGGAGAATGACAGTCACTTTCTCCTGCCTCTGCCACTCGGGACCCAGGGTTACTGGGTTCTTGTCTCGCCTCGCAGAAAGGAATTTCAGGAATAGACAAGCAGTGAAGCAAATAGATTTTATTTGGAGGGTTTTTGAAGGTGTCTAGAGGGAGAGAGTGAGAGAACAACATGCTCAAGAGAGAACCTGGACTTCTCCAAGGGCAGAGAGCGCATTAGAGCATCCCAGCATTAGACACGAAAGCATGAAAATACACATTGCAAGAGGGAAGATGCCTGTGACACATGTGCTCAGGCACCACATGTGCTCCGCCACGTGGGCACAAGGAGCACATGGGCTCAGGCAGCATATGCACTGCTTCCTTCCTACAAGTTGGCCTTTATAGGGTTTTTTCCAACCTGCCCCCGCCCGGGGCATCTACCTAGATGAATCCATTGCTAGGGTTGTTGCTAAGTGGGTAGAATTGGATGCAGCCTTTGAAAGTCCTTTTCTTGACCTTTTGGTCCTGCTGGATCTACTCTGTGCTGAATCACCAAAATTAATTAAAATTAAGGCAGCCGGCTGAGGGTTTTTGAGGAACTTCCTGGGGAGGGGTCCAATCTCCTCATGGTCTGCTGAAGGTCTTATCAGGTGTTTGTTTTCTGTGTCCACAGGGTGGATCAGCCGTAGAATTTTCCTTCCCAGAAGTTTTGTTGACCTGTTTCATTGACCAAGGGCCTTTCCCTATCTACCTGCCTACATCAATATGATCTACCACGTGAGTAAGCACTCAGCTCCAAGGGCAGACAACAACGGTCTTCCAGCCCCGGAACCGAAGAACTGGAGTTGACGACTCCGCCCGGGGCGGGCTTTGCGAGGGGCCAGGGCCAGAACTTCCGGCCTCGTCATTCATTGGCTCGCGGGATGATGACGCAATCGCGAGCCCGGCGCAGCCGCACCAACGCCGGCTCGGCCGGTGACCTTCAGGGCGCCGGCGACGCGCGCGAGCGAGGGCCTTGGCGCTGATTGGTCGCTCCGACGGCTAGCCCCGCCCCCCGCCTTCCGCCGTCCTAGTCTGCGGCCGCCTCTGAAGACCCCGAGGGTTCCTCAGTTTCGCGCTTGTAGACGCCGAGTTTCCTGTGCCGTTATCATGCCGCGTGGAAGCCGAAGTCGCACCTCCCGCGTGGCCCCTCCGGCCAGGTGAGCCCGAGCGGGGGTTGGTGGGGGGGGGGGCCGTGACGCAGCCGGAGGCCGAGGTCGTCCGAAGGCCGCTGGCCGGGGCCTTGTCCCGCTTTTTCCCCTGTGTTGTCGAGCGGCCTCGCGGCCAGGGTCGTCCTTTAAAATACTTGCATGCGTCTTGGCTGGAAACAGGCCACTCGGACCCGGGAGATGGACCACGGGAGAGCGCGCCATGCGTGCGAGGCCCGAGTGACCCACGCAGGCGCCGCGCGGGCCACCCCCCCCCCCCCCGCCCCGGGCCGGCTCTGACCCCGCCAGCAAAATCTAGGCCCGCGAAACGTCTAGAAAGCAGCGGGCGCGGGTGCTAACGGGCTGCAACGCCGGAAGGAGCAGCAGAGGAGGAATAGGATAGTGGAGTCGGGTCGACGCTTGCCTAATCCCCCCCCTCCCCCCGAGGAGGTCTCAAGTCCCCCCGGGGGGGGGTGTCAAGTTCAGTGGACACTCCCTGCCTAATGACTTGGACTAGGTGGGGCCAGTGACAGCGCCGGAGGGGGTCGCCGGCCGTAGAATCCTCTGGATGAGCCTTTGGGCCGAGGGCCGGGGTTGGGGCAGGGACTCGGAGTTCCGAGTCGCGCGGGAGCTGTGTTCGGAGTGTGGCTGGACGGAGGCGGGGAGCTAGCACGGGGGTTGGGGGAGGGGGCAGTCATAGTAAATACACTACGGGGTCTGGCACCGGCCTTGCACGCTGCAATCTCCCCCTCGGGCCCCAGCAGTGATCCCTGAGCTCAGTCGGGTGTGGCACAAAAACCTAGCAAGCAGAGATAAGAGAGAAGTGTAGCCGCGTTTGTTTACGGAAAGGATCGATTTTTTTTTTTTAATTTTATTCAGGGGCCCACACCTGGCAGAGCTCGGCGCTTCCTGCTCCTGGCTTCGTGCTCAGGACCCACGCCAGGTGGTGGTGGTGGAGGGGGGACTTTTTATGAGGTGCAACTGCTTTAACCCGGTGATCTGTCCCTCCCACCTGCAAGGAAGGGAAAAGGTCCTTTGTACACGCTTGCTCGGAAGTGAAGTCAGACGTGTACGCAGGCTGACGTATCGAGGGGAAGGGCAAAGAGCGCAGCGAGCAAATGGCAGGGGGAGCTTATAAATTTGAGGATTTCATTACTGAAAACATTCAGATGCCCCTCAGGAGGAAAATTGTGGGTTTCCCTTGACACTTAATACCCTGTGACACGATCCCCTCCCCCCCCAGCAGAATGTCACTTCCATGAAGGCACAGGTTTTGGTCCCTTGTTATGTACCCAGCACCTACAGTACAATGAAGAATAAACATCACTGGTTCTTTTGAGTTCTTTATTATTTTGTCATTTTATGAGGTTTAACCCCCCCCCCCCCCAACGCCCACCCTCGGCACTCTATACGGTGCCCTGAGCATTGCCAAAAGAGTGTCCCCCAAAAACCAAACTGTAGCCTATAAGCACACAAGGTTGCAAGCAAAATAGTTTACGCTGGTCAGTTTCCGCTGTTAAAGGTTACAGATCAAAGGGTGTAAATGTTTCAAGTTGTGTTGGCAGGGGAAATGTGCACTGATGACCAGCCGGGTGTTGGAACATTGTAGGACTGAAAATCATGAATAGCTTTGTAACTGTGTATCTCAGGGTGATTCTATTTTAAAATCTGTTTTAAGTTGACAATGTGTAGACCTAATTAGAAGCAGGAACAAAGTTTTCTTTTTCTTTCACAGCCGGGCACCACAGATGAGAGCTGCACCCCGGCCAGCACCAGTGGCTCAGCCACCAGCTGCGGCTCCGCCATCTGCTGTGGGCTCCCCAGCGGCTGCCCCCCGCCAGCCTGGCCTCATGGCCCAGATGGCGAGCACTGCAGCTGGTGTGGCCGTGGGCTCTGCTGTTGGCCACACTATCGGTCATGCCATCACTGGGGGCTTCAGTGGAGGAAGTACTGCTGAGCCCGCAAGGCCTGATATCACTTACCAGGTAAGAGCTGGGATAGCATTTCTCTTCTTTCTCTTCTATGGGAAGTGATTTTTATTTATATTTATCCTAAGGGATTAAATCTAGGCCTTGACTTGTGAGCAAATGCCCTACCACTTAACCATATAGTCATCCCCAATTTTTGTTGTTTCATTTAGAAGATACTTTTGTAACAGCTTTTAAGTAATTTAAAGCTTTAAGTTTAGGAACAGCCTGTAAAGGTTTTTTTGTTGTTGTTTTTCAGGGTCTTTTTTTTTTTTTTTATTTTTATTAGTGAAACACCATGAGGTACGGTTGTAGATTTACAAATTTTTGTGCTTAGGTTTCAATTATACAATGATTGAGTACCCATCCCTCCACCAGTGCCCATTTTCCACCACCACGGTCCCAGTATCCCTCCCACCCCCCATCTCCCCATCCCACCCTGCCTCTGTGGCAGGACATTCCCTTTTGTTCTCTCTCACCTTTTGGGTGTTGTGGTTTGCAAAAGAGGCATTGAGTGGCAATCATGTTTGGTCTGTAGTCTACTTTCAGCATGCTTCTCCCATCCTGGGAGGATCCTCCCAACACCCTTTATTTGGTGCTCCTTTCTCTATCTGAGCTCCCTTTTCCCCTAGAATGTGTGGCTGGCCTCCAAGCCATGGAGCAATACTCCTGGTAATAATCTCGGCCACTCTTGGGTGTTGGTCTCCTATTTTGTTACTTTATGTTCCCCAGATGAATGCAATCTTTCTGTCTGTCCCTCTCTTTCTGACCCATTTCACTTAACATGATACTTTCTATGTAGTACCACTTGTATGTAAATTTCATGACTTCATCTTTTCTAACAGCTACATAGTACTCCATTGTGTAGATGTACCAAAGTTTCTTTAACCAGTCATCTGTTCTCGGGCACTCAGGTTTTTTCCATATTCTGACAGCCTGCAAAGTTTTAATCTGTTGTGCTGTTAACAGAAAACTGATTGTCAAAAGTCACATTTGGTTCTTGAGGTAATGTTTTAGGCTTACATCTTCAAATTAGGTACAAATTGTATTTTTTTACCAAGAAATAGAAATGTAGCAGTTCTCTTGACTTAGCACAAAACAGCCATTTCCCCTTAATTTTTAATTACTTTATTGTGATGGGCTGGAGCGATAGCACAGCGGGTAGGGTGTTTGCCTTACACGCGGCCAACATGGCCGACCCGAGTTCGATTCCTCCGCCCCTCTCGGAGAGCCCGGCAAGCTACCGAGAGTATTCGATATGCCAGACACAGTAACAACAAAGTCTCCAATGGAGACGTTACTGGGCCCGCTCGAGCAAATCGACGATCAACGGGAGGGCCTTTACCTTTTTTACCTTTCATTTTTATTTTAAATGCTTTAGAGATAGGAACTTTCATTTGCTTTCTGTTCCCCAGTGAACAACAGTATAAATTTTGTTCGGGTATAAATATGATTTCCTTACTAACTACTGAATGTTATGCCTTGCAGGAACCGCAGGGAACTCAGCCGGCTTACCAGCAGCAGCAGCAGTTTGGGCCCTGCCACTATGAAATGAAACAGTTTTTGGAGTGTGCCCAGAACCAGGGTGATCTTAAACTTTGTGAGGGTTTCAGTGAGGTGTTGAAGCAGTGCAGATTTGCAAACGGTAGGTGATCTACTTATTGTTTAATATACTATTGTTCAGCATACTATTCACCAAATTGGTTTTGGATTTATAGAACTTACAGAGTCTGTATTTAATAATTAACTTACTGACAAATCGAAGTTTTGTTTAGGGGCTGGAGCGATAGAACAGCGGGGTGGGAGTTTGCCTTGCAAACGGCTGACCCGGGTTCAATCCTTGGCATCCCGTATGGTCTCCCAGGCATTGCTGGGTGTGACCCAAAAAATACAAATCATGCAAATCATATTTTTTTTAAATACGAAATTTCAATCAGCCAAATCAATGGCTGAATAAATAGCAATACTCCTACATTTTTAAAAAATGAAGAAGAAGAAATTTGTTTAAATTGGACCAGAGTGATAGTGCAGTGTTTAGGGATTTGCCTTGCACATGGCCAAACTGGATTCATTCCCCAGCATCCCATAGGGTCCTCCGAGCCTGCCCGGAGTGAAAACCTAAATGCAGAATGACGGGGCTGAAGCAAAAGCTCATCGGGTAGGGTGTTTGCCTTGCACGCAGCCGACCTGGATTCGGTTCCCAGCATCCCATGTGGTCCCCCAAGCACTGCCAGGAGTAACCCCTGAGCATCGCCGGGTGTGACCCAAAAAAAAACAAAAAAAAATGCAGAATGAGCACTGCTGGTTGTGGCCTCAAAGCAGAAATGCTCAAGAGACCTCTTCTGGTGGTGCTAGGGAGACTGTATGCAGTGCCCAGTTCTCTACGTGCAAGGCATGCGCTCCTGTTGAGTTCTCTCTGTGCTCTCCTAATTTAAACCAAAGAAGTCATCTTTTAAAATGGTGCGGAGCTGGGGCTGGTATGGAGAGAGAGGACAAGAGATAACGCCCTTAACCTTGCATGTATCCATCCTGGGTACCACATAAAGACCCCTGAGCCACCAGAAATGACCCCTGAGCTCAGAGCTAAGAGACTTAGGTTCAGTTAACTTCATGTACTGCAGAGGGGTGGCTCCTGAACCATAGCGTATGTGACCCAGAAACCAAATGCTTGTGGGGAGGGTAGCAGGGGGTGTGGTTTTGCACCACACGGATGGTGCTCAGTGGCTATGTGCTCAGGGATCCCTGCTGGTGGGTCTCGGGTCTATAGGGGTTGTCAGGAATCAAACCCAGGTTGTCCACATGCAAGATAACAGTCTATGTGCTGTACTATCCCCAGCCCCTTGGTCACATTTTCAATCTCTCATCCACAGTGTTATGAGCTATTTTTGTCTTGAAAGCTCAGGAGTGACCTCTGGCCATACTCAGGGGAACCATCTGTGGTTCCAGGGATTTGAGCCAGGGTCAGCTGTATGCAAGGTAAGCTTCTTACCCCCATACTATCTCTTGATCCCAAACGTTTTTAAAAAATGTTTTGGGGACTGGAGTGATAGTACAACAGGTAAGATGCTCGCCTTGCACACCACCAACCCGGGTTCAATCCACAGCACCCCATATGCTGCACTGAAAGACCTGAGTATGGCCAGGTGTGTCACAAAAAATAAAATAAGTATATAACCTTGGACTTTCTTTTCTTTCATAAATTGGAGAATTTTAATTTTTTTTTAAGATAAGTAGGCTGGAAAATTAGTACAAGGAGAGCTGGAATGGTAGTACAGTGGGTAGGGCGTTTTTTATTAAGACACTTGCCTTGCATGCAAGTGACCCTGATCTGCTTCTTGGCACCACATATGGCTCCTGGACACTTCTGAGTATAGCTCTGGGCTGGAGCGATAGCACAGCAGGTGGGTCATTTGCCTTGCATGCAGCCGACCTGGGTTCATTTCCCAGCATCCCATATGGTCCCCCGATACTGCCGGGAGTAATTCCTGAGTGCAGAGCCAGGAGTAATCCCTGAGCATTGCTGGGTGTGACCCAAAAAGCAAAAAAAGAAAAAATTACATGGGGGGTGTGTGTGTGTGTTATTTTCTAACCTTTTGTTTTCTTTTCTGTTTGTAGGATTAGCCTAATCAAGAAGTTGAAGACATGGAAAATCACCACTCATGACCAGTTAATTTAGCATAAAAATGTCATTAGTAGTAAAATGCAAAGGGTGAAGCCACCGATAAAGCCTATTCTCAGTAGCTTCCTTGCTTCCAAAAATTTGCATGGAATAGGTATTATTCTCTCACCCACAGGCTGGTCCATGAGTTGGTACTGAGTTTGGGGCTGAGCAAATGCTTGTGTGGCTTCCCTAAACACCATTACAAAAACCAGCTTTTGTAATGTTACAGTGTATTGATTAGAATAAAGTGATTTTCTTCCAGGATGAAATCTCTTGTATGTATATAGTGATAAATTACATATGTGCTCGGGGCCAGAGAGGTAGTAGTACAGCAAGTAGGGTGTTTGTTTGCCTTGCACATGGCTGATCAGGATTCGATCCCTGGCATCCCATATGGTCCCCCAAGCACTACCAGGAATAATTCCTGAGCATTGCTGGGTGTGACCCAAAAAGCAAAGGGGAAAAAAATTGCATGTTGAACATGTGCATTTTTTCAAGGAAATATAATAGATAAGCATCTCAGAGGATCTGGCAATGCAGTTTGAGAAACGTTTGTAGAGAAATTTTAGTAAGAAATTTACTACATTGGTAAACATGCTGCTGCTTGAAATGGTAATAGTTGCGTCTTAATCAAGTAAAAAGGAAAGCACGGGGCTGGAGAGAAAGTACAGCAGGTAGGATGTCTGCCTTGTACGTGGCCGACCCTTGTTCAATATCTGGTATCCCGTCTGATCCTCAGAACACCAGGCATAATTCCTGAGTGTAGAGCACTGCTGGGTGTAGCACACACACAAAACAGGTTGGTTTCCTGTCAAAGGATCA
The DNA here is from genome assembly GCF_029834395.1 of Sorex fumeus. Taxonomy (NCBI): domain Eukaryota; kingdom Metazoa; phylum Chordata; class Mammalia; order Eulipotyphla; family Soricidae; genus Sorex; species Sorex fumeus. The sequence continues at coordinate 5,744,812 of NW_026606183.1, forward strand.
TCAGTACATGTTACCATTGCCCTAGTATCTGGTTTATTGGTCAGAAGTGAAAATTATTCTCTTAAGCACTGGGAGATAATACAGCAGTTAGGGAGCACGCACCTACCTAGGTTTGCTTCCCAGCACCACATGGTCCCAAAGCATCACCAAGTGCAGCCCTGGAGGCCCCCAAGCAGCATCACATCCTCCAGGCCCTTGCGATGAACCTTGGGCCCAGTTAGTGAAGAATTTCTGGTGTGGCCCTGTACCTCCTGACCCTCCTCCTCAAGGCCAGAAGAATTCTCTGGAGGTTCTCAGGCTTTACTCCTGGCTCTGCACTTGGGGATCACTTCTGGCAGGTTTGGGGGAGCATACAGAATGCCAGAGATCTCCTGTTTCAGCCTCCCGGAAGGCAAGCACCCTACCTGCTATACTGTCACTCTGGCCCCCAAAGTTCTTTAATATTGGCAGTTGTGTAGATGTTTTCCTTCTATTTAGGAACTGTAGTTTTCTCATTCACACTAACTGCACAATGGACTCAATCTTTTTACTTTAAATAAAGTGAACCCAGCTCCATACCTCACAACACATTTTATTCATTGCTAGGAGTTGACCTCCAATCCAAAATGATGTGCATTTATACTCTAGTCTGACTATTTTCAAAAGTTCATTTTAGAACCCGAGGGTGTGGCTATTAGTATCTGCTGTTTACACATGAGACCATACAAGCTACATGCACAGCACTGCCAGTGTGGTCTCCCCACCTTAGCCAGTGAGACCCCCATCATACTGCAACGAAGAGTATGAGCCCTGCATGGAACAACAAAGAGAAGTGAGGGAAATATTTTTACAGGATTTTCCTGGGTTTCACTTTGTTTCATGCTTTTATTGCTTCAATTCACGGTGGCACTATTGAATTCAGTAAAAAAAAGGCCAACCTCTGTACTTACCGCACCCCATTATACTTAATCATTCGGTTCCTGAAAATGAAGGAACCACCTTGCCCTGTGGAATTAAATGGCTATAGACAATTCACTCCTCCTGATTGGTGCTGTGATATTTTTTCCTGAAGGTGTATCTGTATTTTTCTGGAGACTCAAATCTCTAAAAGTTCATAGTGTTAATGCCCAGTAGTAGGTGTTTGCCTTGCACCCAGCCAACCTGGCAGACCCGAGTTCGATTCCTCCACCCCCTCTTGGAGAGCCCGAGAGTTATCTAGAGTATCGCACCCGCACGGCAAAGCCTGGCAAGCTCCCTGTGACGTATTCGATATGCCAAACACAGTAACAAGTCTCACGATGGAGATACTACTGGGCCCGCTTGAGCAAAATGGTGAGCACCCAAATGGTGCATCAGAGAGATGAACCGGGCTAGAGAAGTGACACATTGGGTAGGGTGCCTGCCTTGCATGCAATCGACATGGGTTTGATCTCATCTGGTCCCCTGAGTCTCACCAGGAGTGATCCCTGAGCATCACCAGGTGTGGGCCCCTCACCAAAGAAACAGTAAAGGAGAGATGAGATGAGCTAATGATATCAGTGAAATGCAAGATGAGGTAGGAGAGAGTACAGTGATACGGTGAGGCCTTGGCAAGCAACCAACCTGGGTTCTATCCCTGGCATCACAAGTGGCCCAAGCACTGCCAACAGTTATCCCAGAATACCATCTCAACAAATTGTGAGACTTGTTACTATTTTTGGCATATTGAATATGTCACGGGGAGCTTGCCAGGCTTTGCTGTGTGGATGGGATACTCTTGGTAGCTTGCAGGCTCTCCGAGAGAGGTGGAGGAATTGAACCCGGGTCGGCTGCGTGCAAGGCAAATGCTTCACACGCTGTGCTATCGCTCCAGCCCAAACACAATATGAGGTATTGCCCAAATATGTAAAATCCAAGAGTTGGACTGGACTTGTCATTTCCTCGATAGACATGTGTGCAAAGAAAGGCACGCGGAGAATAATCCACTAGGTTCTTTGGCTTTTTGCCCTAAAGTCAAATAGAATTTTGTCATACACTGAAAGTACAAGGAGAATGAGTCTATCTTAAGGTGGGGTGAGGGTGGTACTGTTTATTAACCAGGAAAAAGGGGATTGCACCAGGGAGCTAGCTCAAGGGCTGGAGCGCACTCTGCATCCAGAGGCCCACGTTTGATCCCAGTGCAACATGGTCTCCTGAGCACTGAGCCAGGGAGTAACCCTACACTTAAAGGTTGAGTTGAATTCATCCTTTGATCTTTGGATATCGTACCTCAAACTGGAAGTATAAAGTGCTACAACTTCTGTAGCAATTCAGCAGATGACCGTGAAAGAACACTGGGCCCATATCTGGATTTGGCCCAGGCTCTTTCCTGCCTGGCAAACTTGAGTAAGTGTCACCTTCTAAAATTCGGGCCTTGGGGCTGGAGTGATAGCACAGCGAGTAGGGTGTTTGCCTTGCACGTGGCCGACCTGGGTTCGATTCTCAGCATCCCAAATGGTCCCCTGAGCACCGCCAGGAGTAATTCCTGAGTGCAGAGCCAGGAGTAATCCCTGTGCATCACCGAGTGTGACCCAAAAAGCAAAATAAATAAATATTGAGTTGGAGGACTATTTCAGAGTTAAACGACCTGCCTTGATGCTTTTAGATGCACTGAGCATGAGCCTTGAGTGCTGTGATCTATTTCTGGTCACACTATGATTCAGGCTGCATCATACAGGCAAGCATATGTGATCACAAAGTGGCATGACCACACATCACTTTTTTTTTGTTTTTACTACGGTCACGGTCAACAGTCACAGTCCTCCCGTTCATCGATTTGCTCGAGCGGGCCCAGTAACGTCTCCATCATGAGACTTGTTGTTACTGTGTTTGGCATATCAAATATGTCACTGGTAGCCTGCCAGGCTCTGCCGTATGGGCGAGATACTCTCGGTAGCTTGCCGGGCTCCCCGAGAGGGGTGAAGGAATCGAACTCGGGTCGGCCATGTTGGCCGCTTGTAAGGCAAACGCCCTACTGCTGTGCTATCGCAATTTAAAAAATATTTGTGAGTACTAAATCAAGGGAGTTCATCCAGAAGCACTATGAACACCACAGTGATCGCCAGTGAGCAATATAATCAGAGTGGTGTATGAACTAGATTCTGAGTGAACGCAACCAAAAGAACAGCCCTGGCTGAGCACTGCAACTGAGTGTTGAGCACCTCAGCTGGGTGTGTGTGACACACCTGCTTATTCCAAGAAAATCAGTGAGAAGGTGCTAGCCCTGCCTGCAGCAGACCCAGGTTCAATCCCCAACATCCAATATGGTCCCCCGAACACCACCAGGAGTGATGCTGAGTCAGGAGTGACCCCTGATCATCCCTGGGTGTGGCCCTAAAACAAACAACCAAAAACTCAAAAATAAGAGGCTCTATAAAAAGTTGTATGAGGGGCTGGAGCAATAGCAGAGCAAGTAGGGTGTTTGCCTTGCACGCAGCTGACCCGGGTTTGATTCCCAGCATCCCATATGGGTCCCCCAAGCACCGCCAGGAGTAATTCCTGAGTGCAGAGCCAGGAGTAATCCCTATGCTTCGCCGGGTGTGACCAAAAAAAAAAAAGTTGTGTGAAACCAAAGAGATAGTATAGCAAGTAAGGCACCTTGCCCAGTGCTAACTTGGCCAAGCCCCAAGACCTGTCACCCCTTGGTCCCCCTTGGGAATTATTCCTGAGTGCAGAGCCAGGGAGGTAAGCCTTAAGCACAGCTGCTTGTAGCACAAAATAACTTCTGCAAAGAACAGAGCATGTGACTTAAATGTTTATACACAAAAGTGGTTTATCTGTGAAACCATCTCCATTTGATAATTTAGAATTTGGGTTTTTTAAAAGGTAGCTTTAGGGGGCTGGAGCGATAGTACAGCGGGGTAGGTCTTGCATGTGGCCGACCCAGATTCAATTCCCGGCATCCCATATGATCCCCTGAGCACTGCCAGGAGTAATTCCTGAGTGCAAGGCCAGGAGTAAGCCCTGTGCATCGCCGGGTGTGACCCAAAAAGAAAAAAAAAAGGTAGCCTTAGGGGTTACCTCAGTAGCAAAGTGCCTTCCTTACAACCATGAAGCTTCATATTCGTTCCCCAGGATTCCCAGCACTGCAACTGTGTAATCCCGGCCCACTGCATTTTGTAAGGCAGCTACACAAACTGACGGAGAGTGAGGAGTGAGTCCTGTCAACGCTGGGTTCTGCCGCAGTCAGGGCTCAGTTTTGGTGCTGCCCGTGTGTGGAGTTTTCCAGACTGTTTGTGTTGTAAATGGCTCCCGGAGAAGCCAGTCTCCCCTGGGCCTGGACCAACGGGAGTCTAGAGATCACTTTCTGCTGTCCTGCCTGGCCCCAAGTCACCCAAACTTCCCTTGTCCGCCACCAGAGGACACCAGCTGGTGAGATTTGGCAACGGGCTCTGATGAGCCTTGACCTACATGCCGGGTTTGCAGTTGTTCTTTATTTTTGGCATGTAGCAAAGGAGCAAAGCCTGTAGGAAAAGCAGCGAGATATTCTATCTCGTCAGGAGTGCCTGCTCGGGTATACTTCAGTCCTCTGTTATTTCCTCTCCCCAAGGGACTCTGGAACCTTCAGGATTCTGGCCACTTTCACTCAAAAGCTTTGAAAATCTGGTGAGTAGCTGGACCAGTGACAGACAGTAGCCAGGTAGCGGGCAGAGAAAGGGAGAGTCTGGGGTGGAGAAGAGAAAAACCCTAAATCTGCAAGATCCTCTTCTGCCCTCTCTAAGGGCTAAGAGAGTGGGAGTTTCTCTTGAACACCCAGCCTGGGAGTTTGTTGATAGAAAGAAGTTTTCTGTGACTGGTTTTTTTTTTTGACTTTGTTGAGGGAAAGATGTTATATTTCATGAAGAACCGGGCTCTTTCTCCTTATTTTCTAAAGGTGTTGGGAGAATGTGGGTGGACGAAGTGAGAGGCACAAAGTCAGCCCTTCGGGTACACTTTAGAGCAAGGAGGTGGAGTGAGGTAAAACTTCCCCACCAATGCCAGTAGAAGCAAGTCAACCGGAACTTGGGAAGCCGGGGATGCAGCCTCCAGACCAGAAGAGCATTTGGGACCAAATACAGATAGACCAGGAGCCCAGAGAGCTGGTTCTGGGGAGAAAGTTATAAGAAGAGACTCGCTTCTACCCATCTTTGGGGATGGGTAGACAGAGGGGGATGTCCTCAGGAACTTAAAAGGACTGGCCAAGTAATGGGCTTTTTTTTTTTCTTGGAAAAAAAATAATCGTGTGCTTGGTTGCTGGGTTGGGGTTGCCAGCAAGGAGCCCGCGGCTGGCAGGGGGGAGTGTTGTTGTTATTCTGAGTCTCCCTCTGGTAACCAGGCACCCAGCAGCAGGCCCAGGAATGGGCGGCCACGTGACTGCTCAGCACACTGGCCACCCAGACAAGTCTTCCCGGGTCCAGAAAGGACGGTAAAAGCGGGGCTGCAGGTGGCCTTGCTAAGTGGCAGCCTCTGTTTCGCGCCTCTCTTCCTGCTGGTGGATGATGGGCGCCTGTCCTCATCTGCTCTTCAGGTACCTCAGGGGCCTCTCTGTTCCCAACGCAAAGCCACCGGCTCATCCCCTCGGAGCCCATTGCTTAGTGTTACGGCTAGTGTTGCCCCTCAGGCCTGCCCTAGCCAGTTGGGTGAAAGACATGACACTTTCTGCTAGTAGCACCCTGGACCAAAGGGTTACAATGCAACCATCAACTCACATTTAGGGATCAGTACTGACTACGTGCCTGTACTTGGGCAAAAGGGACACCTTAGAGTAAATCGGTGTCACGGGGAAGATGATGGCACAGACTGACAAATGTTACCCAAGGCTGGGCCCACGACTGCATTCTTCAGAACGCTCTACAGAGTGTGAAGGAATACAAGACTGTCTCAGGGACTAAGTATGAGCGTCCTGGTTAAGAATGAGTAGGGGGGCTGGAGTGATAACGCAGTGGGTTGGGCGTTTGCCTTGCACACGGCCAACCGGGTTCGATTCCCAGCATGCCATATGGTCCCCCAAGCACTGCCAGAGTAACTCCTGGTGCAGAGCCAGGAGTAACCCCTGAGCATCACCAGGTGTGACCCAAAAAGCAAAAAAGAATGAGTAGGAAGAAACACTGAACCTGGAAGGAGGGGGTTGCTCATGGTAGGACAATTCTCACTGGGAGGGATGAAAAGAAGCTAAGCATGCTGTAGACCTGGGTTCGATCCCTGGCACCCCATATGGTCCCCTGAGCCTGCGAGGGGTGATCCCTGAGCACAGAGCCAGGAGTAAGCCCCGAGCACTGCCAGCCATGGCCCTAAAACCAACCAAACAAAAGTAAGTTAAGGGAGAAGTATTTTACTTAGGCAAAATTGTGAGATTTCTCACTTTGGGCAAGTTTTTTTTTTGAGGGGGGGTCACACCCCAAATACTCAAAAGTTTTTATGACTCGCTGCCTGAGGGATTCTCCTATAGGGATGAGGGTCCATACTTTGGTTGTGGATCAAAGCTGGGGATCCCACATGCAATGCTCATACCCTCAGTGCCCCGAGCCATCTCCCTGCCCCAGTTCTTCACATTTTCTATAAGAGTAGCACTGTCCTCCTGTTGTTCATCAATTTGCTTGAGTGGGCACCAGTAACGTTTCCATTGTGAGACTTGTTGTTACTATTTTTGGCATATTGAATATGCCACGGGGACCTTGCCAGGCTCTGCTGTGTGGCTGGCATACTCTTGGTATCTTGCTGGGCTCTCCAAGAGGGACGGAGAAATCAAACCCGGGTCAGCTGTGTGCAAGGCAAACACCCCACCCGCTGTGCTATCGCTCCAGCCCCTTTCTACAAGAGTAGGCAGAGGAAAGTCAGAACCAGCATATCTCGTCAGAGTTGAAAACAAATTGTACTTTAATCTGTCTTCTGCAGTTTCTCTGTGGTTCTTTCTGACCTGCCGGGCTCTGTAGCATGCTGCTGTCTCAGATTCTGCTTTGGGCCAAGGCCTGGTTGACCAGCTACCAGGATGAAGCAAGCCTGGCATTTCCCAATGCACTTTCTCAATTCTCAACGCTTATTTTAAACATTCACTAGAGGTCCCACCAATGACTAAGAAAGTGTCAGCTCCCAAACAGCTTAAGATTATAGCTAAAATATCACTGCTCTGTGTAAGAAAGTTTTATTTTTCAGAATCTGAGGGCTTCCCAGAAGAAGAAACCAAGACAGAAATTTTGGGGAAAACTACATTAAAGTAAGGAAGCATTTGTTTCTGATGACATATGGCAATCCCTAAAGTCCTGGTGAACAAGAAATGCATATTTAGATCCTTAATAAAGACATAAAAGATTTTAGGTGTGAGGAAACACAAGTTAAGAAATAAAAACTTGGGCTGGAGCGATAGCACAGCGGGTAGGGTGCTTGCCTTGCACGCAGCCAACATGGCAACACAGGTTCGAATCCCAGCATCCCATATGGTCCCCCGAGCACCGCAGGAGCAATTCCTGAGTGCATGAGCCAGGAGTAACCCCTGAGTATCGCTGGGTGTGACCCAAAAAGAAAAAAAAAAAGAAATGAAAACTAGAGGGGCTAGAGAGTTAGTACAGCGGGTAGAGCACTTGCTTTGCACATGGCTGACCGGGGTTGATCCCTGGCATCCCATATGGTCCCTCAAATACTATCAGGAGTGATTCTTGAGTGCAGAACCAGGAGTAACCTCTGAGTATTGTCAGATGTGCTCCAAATAGAAGAAAGGAAGGAAGAAAGGAAGACAGGAAGGGAGGGAGGGAGGGAGGAAGGAAGAGTCCTCCACACTCCACCCCCCCCAAAAAAAAACTCTGAAATACACCTCCTCTGTTAATTTGTTAATTTGATTGATTCTGAGTATTCTAATCAATTCCAATTTATTGATTTGATTAATTCTGAGTATTCTGAGGGCAGGAAGGCTGACACTCCTCTCTACCTCCCTCAGGGTGCTTCCGAGTCCCCTCCAGTCGCTAAGCATGACCTGGGACGAGGTCCTGCCGGACTCACACTCCGCACAGAGTTTCTACGAGAACTATGAACCCAAGGAGATCCTGGGCAGGTCAGCCCGGCCCGCTGCTCACGTCCCCTCAGCACAGTGCCCTTGGCATGATCCGTTTGCGGTTCCTGCCTCCCTGAAGATAAGTGGGATAAGCTAGATAGGGCTGGAGCGATAGCACAGCGGGTAGGGTGTTTGCCTTGCACACGGCCAACAAGGCTGACCCGAGTTCGATTCCTCCGCCCCTCTCGGGGAGCCTGGCAAGCTACCGAGAGCATCTCACCTGCACGGCAAAACCTGGCAAGCTCCCCGTGCATCGGGAGGACAGTGACAGTGATAAGCTAGATAAGCCCAGAAGAGCTTCCCAGTGCTGTAAAACAGACACATTTCAACCACCTTGGGTGGGGCCTGGGGTTCCGTGGCCCCAAGGAGTTCTTGGCTTCTAACTTGGGGGCCAGAGAGAGCCCTAAGATCAACCTTGCCACCAGCTCCCTCCTTCCTGAAGTTTCTTCATCCTACCAGGGCCTAGACCAGCCCTATGACCAGCCAGGGTTCCTCCTGGGGTGACAGTCCCCTGCCCCTATGTCTCCTTGGCCCTTAGGGGTGTTAGCAGCGTCGTCAGGCGCTGCGTCCACAAACCCACCCGCCAGGAGTATGCAGTGAAGATCATCGATGTCACCGGTGGGGGCAGCTTCAGCCCTAAGGAGGTGCAGGAGCTGCGGGAGGCCACACTCAAGGAGGTGGACATCCTGCGCAAAGTCTCGGGACACCCCAACATCAGTGAGTGAGACTGTCCTAATGCTATTCTCGTGGGGCTGGAATGATAGTACAGTGGGCATTTGCCTTGCATGCGGCTGACCCGGGTTTGATTCCCAGAATCCCATGTGGTCCCCTGAGCACTGCCAGGAGTAATTCCTGAGTGCAGAGCCAGAAGTAACCCCGAGCATCATTGGGCGTGACCCAAAAAAGGAAAAAAAAATGCTGTCCTCGTGAGCCTTGGGTGGCCACCAACAGGGTGTATTGAGATTTACAGCTCACCTCAGTGTGTCAGGCCTTCAGCGCTGTCCTGGCCATTTCTGGACAGAGAAGAGCTTCCAGGTGTGGTAGGGAGTGAGCTCCTGGGGCCCACTACTCCGGGAACTTTCGTTCGGTACCATCCTGGCATCCACTGCGGCTTCTCCTTCAGTTCCCGGCCCAGATCCCTGACTCCCCTAACCAGACTCCTCTGTTACCTGAGACAAGGTACTATTTCTATTTCAGTCCAGCTGAAGGACACTTACGAGACCAACACTTTCTTCTTCCTGGTGTTTGATCTGTAAGTACCCAGTCCCACAGCCAGCCACACTCTGGGGCCTATTGTGTCCCTCCTTTGCTTTGTAGGGACCAGCATCCGGTTGCCTACACTTTAGATAGGATCACACTCTTGGCGGATGAGCACCTGGGATCATTCAGAACCCCTGGAGTTTTTTGGTGTTGTTTTTTTTTTTATTTTATTTTTGGGTCAACCGGCAATGCACAGGAGTTACTCCTGGCTCTGCGCTCAGGAATTACTCCTGGCAGTGTTCAGGATATTATATGGGGTGCTGGGAATCGAACCTGGGTTGTCCACATGCGAGGCAAACACCCTACCCACTGTGCTATCACTCCAGCCCCCCGCTAGAGTTTTCAATCCTTGGTCCTTTAGTCCTGGCTCCCTGCTTTCAGGAGCAACTTTCTCATTGGCATTACAGGGGCCATAACAGCACAGGAATTGTTGCAATATAAATGCTAATTATTAACTACAATGATGATGGTGGTTATTCTTTACTTATTCTAGTTTATCCCTAGCCTCGTGTAAAAACTTTTACAGGAAACAGATCAAGCAATTTGACTACATTTCCTAATTTGAGTATGAATTCCTATACATCTGTATAAAGTAGAATAGCGAATGAGACGAGGCTTTAGACACAGTGGTCAGGGAAGACCAGACGGAACCTTCAACGGGATTGAAACCAAGATCTGGAGCGCAGGACCCAGCAACGTGAGCACCAGGGTCCTGGGGATGGGCTTGGCATGTCTGAGAACCAGCCAGGGTGCCAGGGTGGGGGAAGCAGAGAAAGCCTATGACGGCAAAATGCAAAGTCCAGATTCTGCAGGCATTTTAGTTATGGCAAGAGCTCCAAGGGCAAAAGCGGGAGAGTGGGAAAATCTGACTTTGAAAAGGATCCTGCAAATGTTAAGAAAGCGGGAGTGGAAAGTGGGGAGCCAACATACTGAAACAAGAAGTTTCCGGCCAGGGAGACAGTGGGAGAGGTTTTATGAGCATCATCCTTTCACCAATGTGTCTGTGACAGTCCCTCGCTTCTGTACTGTTGGACTTTCTATCACCAAGCTTTTTGCTCAAGGGACCCATGGGTCCTTTATTAACTTTAAGAGTCTTTTGGGGGGTTGGAGCGATAGCACAGCGGGTAGGGCATTTGTCTTGCACCCAGCCGACCCAGGTTTGATTCCCAGAATCCCATATAGTCCCCCGAGCACTGCCAGGAGTAATTCCTAAGTGCACGAGTAACTCCTGTGCATTGCCAGGTTATGTGTTTGCCTTGCACACACCTGACCTGAGTTTGATTCCCAGCACCCAATAAGGTTCCTTGCATACCAGGAGCACTCCCTAAGCACAGATCCAGGAGTTAAGCCCTGAGCACCATGAGGTGTGCCCCCACCCAAAACACAATTTTTTTTGTTGTTGAGAAAAGTGATACTGACAGCTCTATCTCTATAAGCATCACAAAGTACTCAGTGAATCATACATCCAGACTTCATATCTTTATTCAAAATGGTTGCTAGGGCCAGAGAAATAGAACAAAAATTAAGGTGCTTACTTAGTTTTGATAATCCCCACACTGCACAGGCTTGATGTGGCCCCTAAGTACTGCTGGATGTGACCCAATAAGCTCCACACACACCCACTCCCACCTTATGATGAAAAAAAAAAGGCAACAACAATAACAGAAAAGGCTGCAGGGGAGCTAGAGAGATAGCTAGAAGGACTAACCTTAGCATGTTTTACACGTAGGAGCCCCAGACTTGATGCTCTGTATCACATGGTCCCTGAGCATAACCAGGAGCAACTCCCAAGCACCAAGCTAAGAGTAACCCCTAAGCTATGCTGGGTGTGGCCCAAAAATCATCAATGAAAAAACTGTCAGGGAGGGAACTTCCCCCATCCTCCACCACCCTCAGTCTGCACTAACAATGTAAATGCCTGCTGCATGAATCACTGGGAAAGGGGTGATTTGATTCCTCCACAACAGGACGGGGGTTACTGGAGTCAACTGTTCAAGCAGATTTCATATAGTTATAACATTTTACACTCTCATCCTACTGAAAGTGAGCTGTGTTCTTGTACTCAACATGACATAACCTAATTTGGTGCGTGCATATTTGGTGCAGACATAACCTAATTTGGGAAGGTAGGGCCCTGCAGTCAGCGGTATACACTGGCAGCTCTTTTTGGCTGCTGGGTTGGAGATTAAGGGTTAAGATACTGGCCTTGTATGTGGCCATCTGTGGTTCAACAAGCAGCACCATATGTGGTCTCCTGAGCCATGAGTCATCCCTGAGTACCAAGACAAGAGCAGTTTCTGAGCATTGCTAGGTATAGCCCTGCAACCAGCCCCCACCCCCAAATCATTTTGTTTTTTACTTTATTAAAGCACTGTAACAAAATTCTTCACCAGTATCAACTTTTCTCCACCAGTTCCACCTCAAATCTTTTTGTTGCTACTGGTAATATCTCTCCTAGTGTCTTTTATTTCGGGGGGGGGGGGGGGCAAGCAGATACACCTTGCTATGCTCAGGGGTTACTTTTGCTTTTGCACTCAGGAATTACCCCTGGTGGTGCTCAGGGGACCACATGGGATGCTAGAGATGGAACCTGGGTTGGCTGCGTGCAAGGCAAACACCCTCTCCACAGTACTATCATTTTGGCCCCATCTCTCCTAGTGTCTTAAAAACAGAATTTAAATGATAAAAAGTGCTGCATACATTATCTCTGAGGAAGGCTACCTCTGTAATGCTAGGTTATATCCTCGAAATCCCTCTCCCCGGACCCATGAAGTGTGAGCCCTGGCACCCGGGAGTCCCACTCTGGAGGGTGGGCAGGCAGGGACAAGGTGTACCTTTCCTATTTAGAAAGGATCACATGGCCAATAATATCTTCAGACTTGACAGCTGCCCCGGCTCTGTTTAGTGTCCCTGGGGTAGCTCAAATGTCTCTAACCTTTAGAGAACTTGCTTGGAAAAGCATTTTTAATGTTTCCCTGTTTGGCCCTCTGAGTCTAACTACATTGCTCTAGTTGAGAGCTCTTCTAGATCATCCCAAGGAGTGGGATAGTTGAAATGCTTTTTGTTTTTGGGCTATCGCCAGCAAGGCTTAGGGTATTACTCCTGGCTCTGTGCTCAGGAATCACTCCTGGCAGTGCTCGGGGGACCATATGGGATGCTTAGAATTGAACCTGGGTCTGCTGCATGCAAGGCAAGTACCCTTCCCACTGTAACATCACTCTGGCCCTATAACACTTTGTTTTTTTGGACCACACCTGATGATGCTCAGGGGTGGCTTCTGGCTTTTGCACACAGGAATTACTCCTGGCGCTGGGGAGGCTATATGGAATACCAGGATCAAACCCAGGTCAGCCATGTGCAAAGCAAACACACTCCTCACTGTACTATAGTTTCAGCCTAAAACATTGTTGTTTTTGTTTGGGGCCACACCTAGTAGTATTCAGGGCTTACTTCTGGCTCTGCACTCAGGGGTGACTCCTGGTGGACTCAGTGAACTATATGGGGTGCCAGGGATTGAACCGTAGTTGGCCATGTGCCAGAAAAGGGCCCTGTCTGCTATACTATTGCTCTGTACCACCCCACCCCACCCCACCCTACCCCACAATTTGTATTTTTTTTGTTGCTAGAGATCAAGCCTGGGATTTACACCTGTGAGGCATGTGTTCTGCCAGTGAGCTACCTCTCTGCCCTGAGGGACAGTTCTCTATCCTGGTTCAGCCAACTTTGCTCCTCAAACACTTGTACTGCTACTTCTTTCTATATATTGTCATGGGCTGGAGCAATAGTATAGCGGGGAGGGCATTTGCCTTGCACATCGCCGACCCGGGTTTGATTCCCAGCATCCCTTAATGGTCCCCTGAGCACCGCCAGGAGTAATTCCCGGGTGCAGAAGCCAGGAGTAACTCCTATGCTTTGGATTAGCTGTGTAACCCCTGGTGTGACCACCCCCCCAAAAAAAAACGCAAAACATGCATATTTTGTCATGGAGATCAGGACACTCCTTATCCTCCTAACCCTTCCATACCCCGGGAGCCCCTCAATGCGAGACCATCTCACTTCTCAAGACTCTCCTGCTCCTTCTATCTCTAGTCCTCCAAGACATTTTACTCACCCTGCCAGGCCTTGACCTTTTGTGAAGGGTGGCCCACTCTGCTTCTAGCAGCACTAGAATGGGAAGCAGGGAAAGGAGGTCTTACAACACCTCTAACCTCGCAGGATGAAGAAAGGGGAACTCTTTGATTACCTCACTGAGAAGGTGACCCTAAGTGAGAAGGAAACCAGGTAAGGTTGCAGTTCCCCCTCCCCCCGCTGGGGCACTGGCGGCGCTGTGGTGTGCAGCTGGTCGACCAGGAGTGGCTCATGCCCTTTATGGCCTCCATCCCTCTGGCTCAGTGGAGATGGTCGCCCAATTCTACTCTGGCTGGCACAGGTCTTCTCCCTGCCTGTCATCTAACCCAAAGAGCAGGGATAACATTTTCGGGACTGGGGAGAGAGCTCAAAGGGCAGGAGGCCCCAGTTCGATCCCTGGCAATACAGAGTCCCAAGCATCTCTGGCAACGACCCCTGAGCACTGCACTGCTGATGTGGCCCCCAAACAATCTGCCATCTTCCTTCCAGAAAGATCATGAGAGCCCTGCTGGAGGTGATCTGCACCTTGCACAGACTCAACATCGTGCACCGGGATCTCAAGCCTGAGAACATCCTCTTGGACGATGACATGAACATCAAGCTCACAGACTTTGGTTTTTCCTGCCAGCTGCAGCCAGGAGAGAAGTTGCGAGGTCTGGTTGGCATGACCTTGGCCATGCTGGGGGCTCAGGCTCTCACCAGCTCTCTCGGGCACAGAAACTGCCAGGATTTCTCTCCTGGTCTCACCCCGCCATCTCAGAAGTCCCATCTCAGGTGTTTCTTCATGTCAGGGCTGAGTTACAAGGCCGGGCGGCAGGAGAAGCACAGGGAACCCACAGGAGCCAAGTGGAGAAGCCGGGAGTCAGTGCCAGGAGAGTTGTGACCCAACTACATTTCTGTGGCCCTTTTTTTTTTCTTTTTGGGTCACACCCGGTGATGCACTGGGGTTACTCCTGGCTCAGCACTCAGGAATTACTCCTGGTCGAGCTCAGGAGACCATATGGGATGCTGGGAATCGAACCTGGGTTGGCAAGGCAAATGCCCTACCCGCTGTGCTATCATTCCAGCCCTAGCCCTTCCTCTTTCACGGCCGTTGATTCTTGCAGAGGTCTGCGGGACCCCCAGTTACCTGGCCCCCGAGATCATTGAGTGTTCCATGAATGAGGACCACCCGGGCTATGGGAAGGAGGTGGACATGTGAGTGCACTGGGGGAAGGTGACCCATGGGGAAAAGGGTATACCCACTGCCAGGAGCCCCTGGCTGGGGATTTGGGGGGGGGGGGCGCCGAGGGCCTAGCGTGACCCCGCCCCCGCCAGGTGGAGCACCGGGGTCATCATGTACACCCTCCTGGCCGGTTCCCCGCCCTTCTGGCACCGCAAGCAGATGCTGATGCTCAGGATGATCATGAGCGGCAGCTACCAGTTTGGCTCTCCGGAGTGGGATGATTACTCGGACACCGTCAAAGACCTGGTGAGGCGCCAGGCCTGCGGGGTGGAGCGCGCACAGGCTACGGGGCGGAGGCCTGGGGGGGGGGGGCATAAGAGCTGCTGTGGACCCTGCCTCCGCGTTTGCCCAGGTTTCCCGCTTCCTGGTGGTGAGTCCGCAGGGCCGCTGTACGGCGGAAGAGGCCTTGGCGCACCCCTTCTTCCAGCAGTACGTGGCGGAAGAAGTGCGGCACTTCAGCCCCCGGGGCAAGTTCAAGGTACTAAAGCCCGGCCGGGGCCCAGGGCGGGGGCACGTCCACTCCAGACCCTTCTGTTTGGTTTTTTTTTTTTTTTGCTTTTTGGGGTCACATCTGGCGTTGCACAAGAGTTACTCCTGGCTCATGCACTCAGGAGTTACTCCTGGCGGTGCTCAGAGGACCATATGGGATGCTGGGAATCGAACCCGGGTTGGCCCTACCCACTGTGCTATCGCGCCAGCCCCTCCGAGCCTGGGGGCTGTGCTCCCAGGGCCCCTGTGCCCCCTCCATCCCTGAGGATGCTGGGGGAGGGGGCAGGGGTCCTCGACTCAGCACTGGCGTCCTGCAGGTGATCCTTCTCACCGTGCTGGCCTCCGTGCGCATCTACTACCAGTACCGCCGCCTTAAGCCCGTGACCCGCGAGATCGTCATCCGAGACCCCTACGCCCTCCGCCCTCTGCGGCGCCTCATCGACGCCTACGCGTTCAGGATCTACGGCCACTGGGTGAAGAAGGGGCAGCAGCAGAACCGGGCAGCCCTGTTTGAGAACACACCCAAGGCGGTGCTCCTCTCCCTGGCCGAGGACGACTACTGAGGGTCAGCGGCAGGCCAGGCGGGCTGGGGGCAGCAGAGGGTGGACCACAGGCCTAGGAGTGAGAGTGGTGAGGCCACTACCCTCCCGCAGAGCAGGACCCGCACATGGGGTGAGAATAACAGACTGAGCCACACGCCCAAACACCATGATGTGCTGGACCTTTAAGGAGACTTTGTCTCCAGCACCCGGTGTTACCAGGTGTTACCAGGACCGTGTTAGGAGAATCTCAGGGTAGCGGTCACTTGAGAGCAAGAAAGCCGCCGGTGGGTCTTTCTGGAGCACTATTCGAGACTCCTCCGGACACACAGTTCTGCCTGGTAAAATCTTCAGTTCTGGAACTTTTACTCACATTGCATTTTTATCTCTCAATTGTTGTGGGGGTCGTGAGAGCTATACCCGGTGGTGGTTGGTGTGTTTGTGTGCGCGTGTTGTGGCACTCGGTGCTGGGGACTGAACCCAGGACCCTGCACATGCAAGAAGGTGCTGTACCACTTCAGCCACACGCCTGGCCCTAACACTGCTCTTTAAAGCACCTGTGGCACTTGACGTGACAAGAGATTTCAGAAACTAGATTTCTTCAGGAAGCATATGAAGCGCCACAAATAAGGCAAGTACAAGCAAAGATTGTCCTTTTGCAGCAAGCTGCTGGGAAGACGAAGAGAGATCCTGCCTCAAGAAAACACCTTTACAGTTAATATTTGACAACTCAGAGGAACACTCAGCTCCCAGCCACAATCCGTGAGTCAGGCGTCTTGTCCAAGGTCAGAGTCCTTTCCCTCCTGCCGAGGGATGGTCAAAGGGGAAGGTCATTTCTGAGACTGACGCGTTCGGACATTGGCTGTGTTTGGAATAAGGCCAGGAAAGGCCACGAGGCCCCGGCACGGCTGCTCACAGCTCCTGTCGGCCTGCATCGGCAGCACAGCGGAAGCCCAGGTTGTCTGAGGCTGAATCTGGCGTGTTGCCCATCCTGTCATCAGAGAAGGAAAGAGACAACGGACTTTTTGAGAAAAAGCTGTTTGGAGCCTTACCCAATTTCCTGCCCAGGCCTCTGTGGTCGGACATCCAAAGCCTAGAGAGGACCTGATCTAGAACGCCACCTGGTGCAAACATGTGCCACGCATGTGTGTGCTACTCCTGAGGAAAGGGGATGAGAATGGATCGTGGGGGCAGGAAGGAGAGTTCGGAGGTGAAGGTTCTCGCTGTACCAACCCTGGTTCAACCCCTTGCACCACAGGTGAACCCCTGAGCACAGAGCCAGGAGTAAGGCCAGAGCATTGCCACCAAGTATGGCTCCAAAATAAAATAGCAAATAGGAAGGAAAAAAAATGCCTGTGGGATAAAGGAAGAGCAACTGAGAGTGACCTTGAGAGATTCTACTGGGCGGCAGGTAGAAGAATAGCTAATACCTTAGAATAACTCATTGGAAAAAAGACCACTCTGTAAGAAACGAGAATATGACAGCACCAAACAACACTGTAGATTTTCCAAAGCACCTCCCTATAGCTCTTCTTGTGAGTACCGGAAGGTGGGGTTTGACCACCAGTACAGAGAGGAAGATTCCCATGCCCTGTCCAAGGCCTGTCACTGGCCCCAGCATCACCAAATGGGCAGCAGAGCTGGTTTCTAAGTCGGATTTTTTCATTACTGTTGTAAAAAAAGAAAAAAAAAACAAAACAAAAACCCAGAAAACTAGGGGCTCAGTGTGTCAAAGGAAAGGCCTTCTCCAGTCATTTTGGAATGCAAGAGCAGGAACTGCAGGGAGAGTGATGAAAATTAACCTACAAATGAACCAAGGACAGAATCCGAAAGGAAACCTGGGACCCTGGAGCTCTACCATGTGTTGTCACCATCTGTGGGGAATAAGCAGCAAACTGGATTCCATCAGAAGTAAATGAAATACTCCAAATAAGACAAATGCAAGCACAGACTGTCCTTTTACAGTTGGGAAAATAAAGCTAAATCCTGCCGAAAACGACCTTTACAGTTAATATTTGACATCTCAGAGGAACACTCAGTTCCCAGACATATCACGGAAGGGCCTCCGTGAGCCTGTTTATCCTTGATTGAAAACAAGACAATGATTTTTCACGTGTCTACTTAGTTTTGAGAGTCAGTGTATCCATGACACCTGCCCATAACCGGCTAGAATAGACATTACACTTTCTTCCTTCCACATACCCATTGTGAGAACAAAAGGAGAAACCCAAATAATGAAGAGACTGAACACAAAAAAATAATTAAGATACTGAACACAAAGTCTCCTTTGGAGTTAAGAGCTGGCAAGAAAAGGTACCAGCTGCCCAGGGCTCTTTTGCTCTTCAAAGCAAGTACTACTCGCTTTAGTTTCGCTATCTGCAGGAGCTGGCAGTGCCAATACAGTACCAGGTGTGACTGCCAAAATAGAACAAAAAACCAGGGGCTGGAGTGATAGCACAGCGGGTAGGGTGTTTGCCTTGGACGCAGCCGAACCAGGTTCAATTCCCAGCATCCCATATGATGCACCACCAGGGGTAATTCCTGAGTGCAGAGCCAGGAGTAACCCCTGTGCATTGCCAGGTGTGACCCCAAAAAGAAAAAAAAAAGAGCAGAAGATGCAGAAATGCAGAAAATGATCCAGGAGGCCAGGACTCAGCCCCCAGCTAGGCAAGCCCTTACCTGGTGGTAACTCGGGCACGGTGATTGGCAGAGCCATCTGCGGTGTCAATCCAGGATGCCCCCCGGAGGACACGCATGTCCTGGGCGGCAGGCAGATAGGAGGAAGCTGTCCACTCCCAGACGTTGCCCACGAGGTCATAGAGTCCTGAGCACGGCAGGCGAGTCAGTTCAGAGGACGGAGGAGCACCACACCCACCTCTTAGCATCATCCAAAGCCCCCTCCCCCAATCAGGTCCCTGCCCACCAATCAGGTCCTGAACACTGACAGTGGCCCGCGAGTGACCTTACCGTAGGCGTTCTGTGGGGGGAAAGCGTTCACGGGGGAGACGCCATGGAATCCATCCTCAGCCTTGTCGCCTTGGGGGAACTTTCCCTGAGGGGAAGAAGTTTAGATGAAAAGACCATTCCTGTGTCAAGATGCTCCATTCCTTCCCAAGGGAAACCAAGGTCACCTGGTGTGGGAGGTGGGAGGGGAATTGGAGAGCTTCTAAGTCTGTCGCCTGGTATCCTCTGCTACGGCCATCTGATAGGACCATCCCCAGGGTCCCTTAGGAAGAACCTCTCCTACCTTCCCTCCTGTGGACCTCTGTCCTCTCGACCACCAACAGGTTTAACTTTCCTTCATCTCTAACTACTTCCCACATCTTCTGCTCCTTTTGATGTTTTGGTTTGGTTTTTGGGTCACAGCTGGCAGTGTTCAGGGCTAACGCATGGTTCGACGCTCAGGAATCATTTCTGGCAGTGCTGGGGGACCGTACATTGCTGCTTTGGGGCAGGCGGGGACTGGCCACACATAGCTGTGCCTAGGCCCTCTCTGCCATACTAGCTATCTCTCGGGCCCCAAACTTCTTTCCTTGTCTTTTTATTTTTTTAATTTTTTTTTATTAAATCACAGAAAAATAGCCCATTATAAAACTGTTCATGACTGGTTTCAGTCACACAGTATTCCAACACTCATCCCCCTACTAGTATACATGTCCCAGCACCAGTGTTCCCAATTTCCTACCACCCTCTAAATCCCCCCAAGCCCCCACTTGCCATCTTTTCATTTTAAAAATTCTTGAAAAAAATTCATCTATATTCGCTGATCGTTCAACATTCTTCTCTTAAAGCTGGGGCTCACACCCACATCCGCTGACATGTAAGCTCATCCATCGGCTCAGCTTTACAGACTCCCACTTAAATCTCAGAAGAAATCAACTAGCTGCAAAAATTCAGAAGTACACTGGTCTCCTGGCTGAAAACTCTGGGGTCTTTTGGAAGTGGGAGTGGGCAGCCTCCCGCCTCCACCCCTCGTACTTCTGGAAGCCACAGCCACATCCCACAACTGCCGCCATGTAAACTCATGGCCCAGTTAAATATTCCTGGAGCAATCAACTTACATCCCAGTAGGAGCCCACCAAATTAGATGGGAAAGTAACATAGAAGCCTAAGCTCAATCAACAAAGACATTAACACAGAAGGCTCAGCTAGCAACAACGGATCCACAGACAAGGACTTAATGACCCCATCATGAGATATAATGATTTCCACAAAAATTTTTTTTTACTGAAGAATTTTTGGCAAGCCATCTAGTTGTAACAAGCAACAGAAAATAAATTAGTTTGTGCCTGCTAAGGGGGCAAGCCTGGGGAGTAGTTGATAAAATGGGGACCATGGTGGAGGGAAGGTCACAGTGATGGTGAGATTGGTGTTGTAATATTGAATGCCTGTAAGAAATGCATCATGAACAACTTTGTAAACCATGATATACAAATGAAGTGGGGAATTAAACCTACGGGGGCTCAGAGGCCTGGATCCCTGAGCACAGCCAGCTATGACCCCAAAACAAAAACCAAATAAAACCAGTCATGAGTTGGAATGTAGCAGTAACAATAGCAGACCCCTTGCCTTACATGTGCGTAGCCCTAAATTAAATCCCCCAGCACCATGGGAAGAAAATAAGGAAACTAGCAAAGGAGGCAGAAACAGGCAACAGTTATAAATGATCAAACAAAAATAAGTCAGATGTCCCCACCTCTCGCCCCTTTCAGGGCTTCCCCTAAAATGCTGGTGGTGGTCCCTCATGCTCCAGAGTCTTCTTGGGTATCCTTCCTGCCTCAGATATTGTTTCTAACTCCCCAATCACTTGCTCTGACACAGACCTCTGTCTTAACTGCCAACCTCTAACTAAGCTTATAATGATCCACAGGCACTTAAAGCTAATTTGGTTCAAAAGTGATCAAATTCAATTCCTCTGACACATAAAATGCATATTATCTGTTCTGTACCACCATCAACCTATAGTCCAAGCTTGAATTCATACTTAAATTATTCATCAATTCATCAACTATCGCTGGAGCAATAGTACAACAGGTAGGGTGTTTGCCTTGCATGTGGCAGACCCAGGTTCGATCCCCAGCATCCCATATGGTCTCCCCTGAGCACCGCCATGAGTAATTCCTGAGTACAGAGCCAGGAGTAGCCCCTGTGCATGGCCAGGTGTGACTCCCTCAAACAATGCAATTATATATATATATATATATATATATATATATATATATATATATCAATCTACCATTTGTTTTCCTCTTGAGTTCACTTCCACTTAGTTCAGGCACTTCGTTTCCCAACACATTGTCCCAGACTCGAGTTCTGAGCTCCCCACCACCCCTCAGCTCTACTGTATCTGGTCCTGGACTAAACAGCAATAATGGGCATGTCCTTAAACCAAAAGGATGCTTTTACTCCCCTGTTCCAGACAGCTCTGCCACGGTCGGAGGGATAGAATAGAGTTTACTATAGGGGTATAGTATAGTATAGGGGTTACTCCTGGCATTGCACTCAGGAGTTACTCCTGGCGGTGCTCAAGTGACCATATGGGATGCTGGGAATCGAACCTGGGTCAGCCACATGCAAGGCAAATGCCCTACCCACTGTGCTATCGCTCCAGCCCCTCTGTCATGTTTCTGTCTTCCATAAGGTTGACCCCAGGCATTGCATATGGTTCCCTGAGCACTGCCAGGGTTACTCTAAACACAGAGCCAAAACTGTGCCCCTCACCTCCCATCCCCAGATCCTACTGCTTAGTGGGCAAAACATAAAACCTTATCTTGGTAAAATCAGGTCTTCATGATCTGCCTTCAACCTACAGTCATTTCTACACTTTGAACCTCTGTCATAGCTCTTTTTTTTTTTTTTTTTTTTTTTTGCTTTTGGGTCACACCCGGTGATGCTCAGGGGTTACTCCTGGCATTGCACTCAGGAGTTACTCCTGGCGGTGCTCAGGTGGGATGCCAGGAATCGAACCTGGGTCAGCCACATGCAAGGCAAACGCCCTACCCACTGTGCTATCGCTCCAGTCCCTCTGTCGTATTTCTGAATGGATGAGTGTTCATACATACAAGAACTGCATTTGTGTCACTTCCTCTGCTTGAAATGCCTTTTCCCCCACTTTCGTTTTTTTTTTTTTAATAGAGAATATTTATTAAATACTGAAAGTAGGAGAATACTCTAGAAGTCAGAGTGTGGGCATACTTCAGAGGAAGGAGCCTTCCTCCACTTTCCACCTGGCTAAGTTTTATTCAATCAGTTAAATGTTATTCCTTTCCCCTTTCCCTGCTCATACTCTTTCATTTCCCTTAGCTGTGGGGGCACCACCTGACAGTTCCTGCGGTACCATATGATGCCATGAATGAGACACAGGGCCTGGAATATGCAAGGCTACACAAATGGCACCAAATGTCACCTTCTCTGCAGTACTCAGTGACTTCTCTTGAGCACACTCTGCAAATGCTCAGGAGGGCAGGTCACACTATTGGCTTTATGTTCTGTATTCCACACCACCCCTGAGGTCCAGCTACGAGGAGGTCCTGGGGCTTCGCGAAAAGACAGGATTGATTGAGAAATGGATGTCTTACCTGCCACAGGTTGGTGCGGTTTGGCTGGAAATGGTTTCCCCATGGGTAAATCTGACCTGCCAGGAGGGAAAGGAAATAGCAGAGGAAGGAGAGGTGAATAACTAACTGGGAAAGACAACGCAAGTGAAGGGATCAAAAGGTAGCTGAAAGGTCAGGAAAGATTACTGACTTTCCCAGACCTTCCCCTCGGTGTATGCATTAGGAGTTCTGATCTCCTGGTCTCCCCCAAGACATAAACAATTCTAGTGAGGTTATGACCAATGCCAGTATGTAAGCTGCTACTAGCTTTTGTTGAGGAAAGTACATAAATTGAGAGTAAATGTTGAGAAACTAGCATGCAGCAAAACAGGTTCAATCCTTGGCACCACCAACACGCGTCAGGAGTGATCCCTGAGCTCTGGGCCAGGAGGATGCCCTGAACAGTGCCAGGTGTGGTTCAAACACCCAAAATGGGGCTAAAGTGATAGCATTATTGGGTAGGGTGTTTGCCTTGCACGCGGCTGTGCATCGCTGGGTGAGACCCCCCTGCAAAAAAAAACCCAAAAAACAAACAAACAAAAAAACACCCAAAATGGACATAGACCAGATAAATAACCAGCTTCATTTATCACATGGATAGCTTCGAATATTGGTACAGTCAATATTCAAACAGAGGGCAGAGACGTTTACTGTGGGGAGTTGCTTGATCACTTTAACTGTAAGTTATGACTGCAAGATTCTGCCACTGAGCTACATCCTTGATGCCAGTGATTCTTTTTTTTTTTTTTTTTTTGCTTTTTGGGTCACACCCAGTGATGCTCAGGGGTTACTCCTGGCTCTGCGCTCAGGAATTACTCCTGGCAGTGCTTGACGGACCATATGGGATTCCAGGGATTGAACCCAGATCAGCGCATGCAAGGCAAACGCCCTACCCGCTGTACTATTGTAGCTCCAGCCCCAACAGCGATTCTTTTTTATTTGTTTTGGGGCCATACCCAGTGATGTTCAGGAGGTACTTCTGGCTCTGCACTCAGGAATTACCCCTGACAGTGCTTGGAGGACCATATGGGAAACTGGGAATCAAACCCAGGTCAGTCACGAAGAAGGCAAGCGCCTTACCTGCAGCACTATCTCTCCAGCCCAATAAGTGATTCTTTATCTTAATCTCTATATGCCTACTAGAAAAGGTATGTAGTCTGATAATCATATGTTTTTAAAATGCTATGTTGCTCTAATTATGTTGATTGAAATGTCTTTGGAAACACCGAAAATAAGGAATTTGGTTTGTTTCTTTGGACCACGCCAGGTAGTGCTCAGGGATTATTTCTGGTTCTGTACTCAGGGATCACTCCTGGAAAGACTTGGAAAACCATATGGGGTTGCAGGAATTAAAAACAGGTAGGCTGCATGCAAGGCAAGTCTCCAACCCACTGTACTATTTCTCTAGGCCCCCGTGTCTGGGGTTTTTTTTTTTTTTTTTTTTTTTTTTGCTTTTTGGGTCACACCCGGCGATGCACAGGAGTTACTCCTGGTTCATGCACTCAGGAATTACTCCTGGCGGTGCTGCTCGGGGGACCATATGGGATGCTGGGAATCGAACCTAGGTTGGCTGCGTGCAAGGCAAATGCCCTACCCGCTGTGCTATTGCTCCAGCCCCCGTGTCTGTTTTTTTTTTTCATTCAATACATTCAAATTTTTTAAAAATTATTTTTATTAAAAACAAACTCTTTTGGGGGTGGGGCACACCTGTGTTCCAGAGTTATTCCTGGCTCTGCACTCAGTAATCACTCCTGGTGGTGCTTGGACGACCCAATGGGATGCTGGGGATTGAACCTGGGTTGGCTGCATACAGGCAAGAACCCTACCTCCTGTACTATCTCTCTGGTCCCCTGAATATGTTCAATTTCAAGTTTCTCTGGGGCAAGGCCTGGGGCTACCAGAGCCATGGCTGCTGATGTTGGGTGCCACGTGGTGCCAGGATCTGAACGCAGGACCATGTACAGGCCAAGCATGAGCCTTTGTTTCTAAGTGGTCTGGTAGTTTACAGAGCACTGATCTGAGATGGACTAGATATGAGACAAATGGTCCTTCACCCCATAAGTTTAAGGCATTGCTCTAGAGCAGTATTTTTCTTTTTCCCTCCAACTCTGTATCCTTCCTGTGTCCCCCAGCTCCCGTCCTACCTCTGTTGGTCCTCTAGTCTTGCGATGTGGCTCCCGATCGACCCCATTTTCACCTGTGGCCCCCTTGGTTGAGAAAGACTGCTTGAGAGAGCACAGACCTACCCCACCCCTGAAAGCATCCCTAGAAGGAGAGAGGAGAAATGGGCTTGGCTGCTCAGTACCTTTCCGCCCTCCGCGGGCTGCAAACTCCCACTCCTCCTCAGTGGGCAGCCGCTTCCCCCGCCAAGTGCAGTAGGCACGCGCATCATTCCAGCTCACATGAACCACCGGGAACTCCAGTCTCTCTCGGATGCCAGAGCCGGGACCTGCAGGCTAACAGCCAAAGGGTGTCATGAGACAAGTTTCTGGGAGCACATGCGACTTGAAGGCAGGCCGGCTGAGTCCAGCTTTTACCACTAGATGGAGCAAGGAAGTTGGAAGAGAAAGTCTGGTAAGGTGAGGCCCAGAGCCAACAGGGACTGGAACCAGAGCATAAAGGGAGAAACGGGATGGACAATGGGAAAAGGAATTAAGGAGAGGAAACAATATTGCTTGGCTGTTCCCTGAAATTTCACTCCCATCCTTTTAAAACTGAGCATTTCTTAAGAACTTCAGAGTAATCAAAACAGCAGAGTGAGGAAAAGCAGAAAAAAAAGGAAGTACAAGCAACCCTTACCTGCCTCCAGAAGGCCCTTTCCACAGGAAACCACCAGAGGACGGACTGCAAAATAGAAGGAGTGAGGCTGGAGCGATAGCACAGTGGGTAGGGCATTTGCCTTGCATGCGGCCGACCTGGGTTCGATCCCCAGCATCCCATATGGTCCCCCGAGCATCACCCGGAGTAATTCTTGAGTGCAGAGTCAGGAGTAACTTCTGTGCACTGCCAGGTATGACCCCAAAAAAGGAAGGAAAAAAAAAAAAGGAAGCAGCAGCATGATTGTGACATGCATACCTTGACCCAGCACTGTACAGACTTAGGGCCAAGACACTGAGGGTCCAAGAAAGTAGGGTTACCTGTAAACTTCCATTTTTATTTTTTGGGCCATACTTTGTAATACTTAGGATCCATCCTGGCTCTATGCTCAGGTGTTGTTCCCTCTATGCTCCAGGGAGGATGCACACAGTGCTGGATCATGAAACCCAGGGCTCTTCATGCAAACAGCATGTACTCGCCCACTGA
This sequence comes from Sorex fumeus, assembly GCF_029834395.1. Lineage (NCBI taxonomy): Eukaryota > Metazoa > Chordata > Mammalia > Eulipotyphla > Soricidae > Sorex > Sorex fumeus. Next base: position 5,770,372 of record NW_026606183.1, read on the forward strand.
GCTATCTCCTCGGCCCTCGTTTTGGAGGACGGGAAGATAAGGAACTTGTCCTGCATGTGGCCCCAAGCACAAACCTGGAGTGGTCCCTACCTCTCCCCCAAAACCACCCTGACCAGAGGGAGGTTTATTAAGATGTTCTCTTCCTGGTTCCAGCTAGATGTTATCTGGGGACCGTTAGGAGTATCTCTGTGGAAACCAGCCCAGGGTTAACTTCCTGGCTGTACATGTTCATCTGAATCTTCCAGCTTGGCTTTCTCTTCTTTTCTCCCTGCCTCAACACTGTTTTTTTTTTGTTCGTTTTGGGCGGCAACATTCAGGGTGCTCAGAGTCTACTTCTGGCTCCGTACTTCTGACTCTGTAGTCAGAGACACGCCCGGCAGGATCAGAGAACATATGTGGTACCCAAGATCAAACCTGGACTGGCCGAGTGCAAGCAAAGTGCCCAACCCACTAGACTATCTCTCTGGCCCCTCCCCCCTCCCTCCATCCTTTAGATTTGTTTCTCACACCCAACAATACTCATGGGTTACTCCTGGCTCTCCTCAGGAATTGCTCCTTGTGGTGCTCGGAGGATCATATGGGATTCTGGGGCTCATACCAGGTCGGGCGCATACAAGGGCAGCTTCTTACCAGCACTGCTATCTCTCCAACCCCTGGATTTGTTTCTGTCTTGCGGTCCAAGGGACCTTGTATCTCAAGGATTGCTGTCCAGGTCCCAATTCCACTCCCTCAGCAGCGAGGCCAGGCTTTCTCACCTTCATGTTCTGGCTCGCTTTGTTTTTAACTTCTTCAGGGACCAAATCCTCAAAGACAAAGCTCCAACCAAACACCTCGGCCTCTGTCCGGTACTTTTTCTCCCGAACAAATTCCCTGAAAAGAGAGATTCTGCCTGGTACAGCTGAAAGGGCTCTAGACTCCACCCTCCCTCATCTTCTCGCGCCCCATAAAATCAATATCCTTGTCTTGAAGTCACACAATGCAGAGTTTTCCAGAAAGTCAAGGAGTTAACTTGAACGTTTGAACAAATTTTCTTTGATGTACAGTTATGGAAAAGACCCGTGAAGCAGGTTTGTGAAACAGGGCCAAGAATAGCCATGGAACGGAACAGAGCCATGAACCAGACCTGGGAGAGAATAAAGGGGACAGACCCACGGAACAGAGCTGCCAGCAGAGAATCAGAGAGCAGAAACAGTCTTCCCCAGGGGAGACCCAGTCTCCAAGATTCCGCCTGGTCCATAGAGGATGTAACATGTTTAGAAAATCTCCTTGTCGCCATTGAAAAGTCAGAAAAGATTTGTTTAGGGCTATACCAGACAACTCAGGGGTTACTCCTAGCTCTCTACTTAGGAATTACTCCTCGCAGTATTCGGGGACCATATGGGATCCTGGGGATCAAACCGAGGTTGGCCACATGGAAGGCAAACGCCCTACCCGCTACATTATCATTCTGGCCAGGAAAATCAGGATATTTTATTTCAAAAATCCCAGTTTTCTGTTTCTTTGAATTTTGCCATCGTCTGTATGTACAGTTGATCCCCCTGGCCACCAGCAATATTACTGCTGTTTCTGGCCATTCCCTCCATGTGGGTCATTAGTTGGGGTGGGTCATTAGTTGGGGTGGGTCATTAGTTGGGGTGGGATTCCCCATATGGGATACCGGAGATCAAACCCGGGTCAGCCTCGTTTAAGGCAAGCACCCTACTTGTATTATATCTCATATATTGTATATTGTGTATTGTGTATATTGTGTATTGTGTATATTGTGTATTGTGTATATTGTGTATTGATATATTGTATATATCAATACAATATAGTACAATATCTCAGGCCCTGAGAGGTGACGTAACATTCAACCCAATTATCATCATACAGCAGGCTATATATAAACTGAACTGTGAAAGTATGCATACTGCACATCAATCTAGTTGGCTAGCTACTTCTGGTTATGAAATAGTGCAGACCTGATCAGAGATGATTAGTCCTCTTCATAACTTCCTTGTTCAAAAATACTTTTAAGGGGCCACACAGTGATACTGAGGCTAGGTGCCTGTGTGCTTTCATTACATGCAGCTGACTCCAGTTTGGTGCTCCCCCAGCACCGTATCATTTGAGCAATGCTGGGAGCAACCACAAAGCACAGACACAGAGCTAAAAGTAGTCCCCAAGCACTTTTTTGGTGGGGGAGTCACACCTGGCCATATACAGGGGTTACTCCTGGCTCTGCTCAGGAATCACTCCTGACAGTGCTCGGGAGACCATAGGGAATGCCGGGGATTGGATCAAACCAGGATTGGCCTTGTGCAAATGCCCTACCTTCTGAACTAACACTCAGGCCCACACTTTGTTTTTGGTTTGTTTTTAGGCCACACCTAGAGTGCTTAGGGCTTACTCTTGGCTCTGCATTCAGGGATAATACCCTTGACCACCACCGCTGTGTTTTGGCTTTTTAAACAAGGTATAAGTAATGTAGGTTCCACTGTCAAAAACAAGGTTGGTTTAAAAAAAACAAACAAACCAATATTCAATATCAGTATCAGTATCTGAAATTCAATATCCTTCCATAGTCTTCTTTCCCCTTCCCAAGAATTTTTATTATTTGATTTTGAGGCAATGCCCAGCTGTGCTCAGGCCTCTGTACTCAGGGATCTCTCGTGACAGTGCTCTGGGGACTGGAAGCGATGCTGGGGACTGAATTCAGGTCGACTGCGTATGAGGCAAGCTCTTGTCCCACTGTACTATCTTTCTGCCCTTCCTAAGGATTTTTAAGTAGCTTTAGTAATTGCTTTTCTGGTATTATTTTCTTTTAGAAGTTATAAAAGCGGGGCTGGAGTGATAGCACAGCAGGTAGGGTGTTTGCGTTGCACGCGGGCTTGATCCCAGCATCCCATATGGCCCCCGAGGAGCACCACCAAGAGTAATAATTCCTGAATGCATGAGCCAGGAGTAACTCCTGTGCATTGCTGGGTGTGACCCAAAAAGCAAAACAAGAAATCATAAAAGCATGAGAAAAAGCTACCAACTAATGCAGAGGTTCTCAAACTTATTTGGCCTACTCCCCTTTTCAGAAAGTACCCAAGAGAAGCTAACATCTTGATGAGAACAGAGCGGCTCTCAATTCCTCTCAATAGTCCCAAACCTCCCTAGAGGATGCACAGTATTGACTACTTTAGGAAACACTGAACTAATGCAACGCTGCAATTTCCAATTCTTGTTAAATGTATATAAAAGCTATACATATAATTTTAAAAAATGGAATCCTAGTCAATATATTATCTTGGGAGCTTCACTCTTTTTTGGAGGGGGCACAGGAGAGCTTCACTTTCCACTTAAAATCTCATCTTTCACTGACAACAGTCATTTTTGGGGGACTGCCCCTAAACTCAGGTTCTATACAGGCAACAGTATTTTGGGTTCCATGCACCCTAACTCTGTGCTCAGGAATTACTCATGGCAGTGCTTGGGGGACCATAGGGGGTGCTGGGATTCAAACATGGGTGGGCCATGTGCAAGGCTGCTAGGGATTCACTGTACTATCTCTTAGGTCCCTTGAGTCAATTTTTTTTTCCCCCACCACAAGGTGATGCTCAGGTTGCTTTTGGGACTTCACACAGGAATTACGCCTGGCAGTGCTCAGAGGACCATATGGGATGCTAGGAATTGAACCTGGGTTGGCTGTACTATCTTTCTGGACCCACTTTAAGTCAAATTGTTTTTTTGTTTTGTTTTGTATTTTCATGCTTTAATTTTTTGTTTTTAATTAAGACACCGATTTATAAAGCTGTGCATAACAGAGTAGTTTCAGGCACAAATGTTACAGCACCAATCCCACCACGGGTGTCCCCAGGGTCCCTGCCATCCCTGCCTACCCCCTCGGCAGGCATTTGACAAATTTATTTCATTCTGCTTGTTCCAACAAAACTTAAAGAAATGGTAAGTGGAATTATAGCAAGGTAAATCAACAAAAGTCAATTTGTAATGACTGCTATATGATTTTACCTGTGTAAATAAGGAAATTCAAATCATTTAATATAGTATACTGCCTATTCTCATCTACATAACTAAGTTTTCAACTCTGGCATCTAAAACATTTTGCATTACATTTTTATTTTGTACTTTAGCCTTTTGTTATATGCCTGCCAAGGGGGGGAAAAAATCTCATATATCACAGCAAAGATATGATGATCACCACCTTAAGTGAATTTTTTTTAAGAGGCAGAACCACTGAATCCAAAGACCTGACAGGTAATTGACAATTCTTATATTTCAGTCCATCTCCTCAAATTAAAAGCTAGTTTCCTCAACCCAAGTGCCCAAGAACAAATGACTGGTTAAAGAAACTTTGGTACATCTACACAATGGAATACTATGCAGCTGTCAGGAAAGATGAAGTCATGAACTTTGCTTATAAATGGATAGACATGGAGAGTATCATGCTAAGTGAAATGAGTTGGAAAGAGAGGGACAGACATAGAAGGACTACACTCATTTGTGAAGTATAGAATAACATAACATGAGGCTGACACCTAAGGATAGTAGACACATGGGACAGGTAGATTGCTCCTTAGTTGGAAGCCTGCCTCCTGAGCAAAGGGGAGAAGGCAGATGGAATAGAGAAGGGATCACTAAGAAAATGATGGCTGGAGGAATCGGTCAGGATGGGAGATGTGAGCAAAAAGTAGATAAAGGACCAAACATGATGACCTCTCGGTGTCTGTATTGCAAACCATAAGTAGAGAGATATTATGGGGAATCATGCCGGCCATGGAGGCAGGGGGAGGGTGGGAAAGGGGGGGGGTATACCGGGGATACTGGTGGTGGGGAATGTGCACTGGTGGAGGGATGGGTGTTTGATCATTGTGTGACTGTAATCCAAACATGAAAACTTGTAACTATCTCACAGCGATTCAATAAAATTTTAAAAAAAAGCTAGTTTACTTTTAGATACCAGGATTTAAGATTAGAGACTCTCTTGGGGTTGGAGTTTTTGCCTTGCATGCAGCTGACCTGGGTCTGATCCCCTAGCACACCAGCTCTGGGCTCAGGGATTGTTCCTGGTCCCCTGAGTTCATAAGAGCAATCCCTGAGTGCAGAGTCAGGAGTAAGCCTTGTGCATCACTAGGTGTGGTCCCCAAACCAAACCAAACCAAATCAAACCAAACCAAACCAAACCAACAGACTTCAAAAAAAGATTAGAGACTTTCTTCCTCTTGGAAAGGCTCTAGTCTTTCTGATATACCTGAAATCTTTGTTGGTGACAGGAAACATGTCAATGGCAAAGGGTTTTACAACCACTTCCCGAACAGGACCTTCACCATCCCTGGCATCTGGGGAATCTGTTCCCATCTTGAATTTGCCACCCGAGAGCTGCACCATGTTAGCAGTGTGCCCATTCCCTGTAGAGAAAATGAAGTCATCAAAAACATATGAATATATATATGTATAATAATTCTATGATAATCTGGGGCTCATATATAAAATACTTACAATGTGCAATAAAAAAGACACAAACATTTGTTATTAGGGAACCAGCAATGTAGCTCAGTAGTAGAGTGCTTGCCTTACAGGTGTAAAGCTCTAAGTTTCATCTATAGCAACATACACACACATACACACACACACACGCACACACACACACACAGACACACAGACACATACTAGATTCTTCTAGAGATAGTTAAAAGGCTGGAGCCCATGCTCTGCATGCAGGAGCCCCAGGTCTGATCCTTAGCACTGCATGATCCTCCAAATTCTATCAAGAGCCACCTCACTCCCCTCAAATCCTAATTACTGCTGGGTGTGGCCCAAATTCATAAATAAATTCTTGTTCAGTCACTTAATTTAGGCAAATTACTTCATCTGAATTATTTTTTCACCACTAAAACGAAGATAACATCTCAAAGGGCAAGGCCATATGTGTTAAAGTAATATGTGACATGTTGAGCACGTGATAGGTTTTAAATGATTGCTTCTTTTCCTGACCTCTCTATTATAAACACAAAAATTCCTTTTTCCAGCTAGGTACTACACACTAAAACAAATCTAGCGTTTTCCTACCCAAACTTCTACTCATGCTTTTTCTGTTTTTACCTCTCCGTTTGTTGAACTCATCAGTTTTTAAATGATTTTCACCATATCATTTGCTCCAGAAAGTGTATCCCTGTCATCTAGAACAAATGCATAATAATTATCAAATAATACTGTCTGATTACCTTTGAAAATCACAGAATTAAAAGGATCTTAATCCCTTCACTTTATTTAACAGGAAAGGAAAGAGTTAAACAGCTAGCAAGCAAGAGGCAGGACTAGACAGCTATATTCCAGGTCAGATGTTTTCTGATAATTCACACTTCTGTGACTTGATGGTACTATAAGTACTTTATATGTACTAGTTTATAGATTTCTACATAATGATGTCTAAATCCCCAAAGGCACAAGTTCCAGGTCTTTTCATGTTCAAGTTCTTATACCAGCCTTCTTCTTATTCTGATAATCTTATCCACTTGGGGGTAGAAAAAAACAAGGGAAATTTGATCATGAAAAAATTAAGAGGAAAAAAAGAGAACCACGGATGTGACTCACTAGCAGGGTACCAGCTTTCAGCATGTGAAGCTTTTGGGTTCAATTCTGGAGCCACAAAAAACATAAAAAAAAAATAAAGAAACTGCATACAATTACAATTTATGATCTTCTTTTTTCATTTTTTTCATTTCATCATCCTGTTATTCGTCGATTGCCTCAAGCAGGCCCCAGTAACGTCTCTTTCATCCTAGGCCTGAGAATATATTCAAGGCTCTTTAGGAGAATGAGACCCATCATTGTTACTGGTATTTGGCATATTTGGTACGCCACGGGGAGTTTGCCAGACTCTGCCCTGTGGGCAGGCTTCATTCGATTTAAGAAAACACAGGCAGCAAAGACAATCAAATGTTCAAGAAGATCTTCTTTTGACCCCAGCAAATATTTTAATGATATTAACTTTTATTAGGTAAAATTAATATTCATGTTTTAGGTAAGGCGCTTGTCCTGAAATGAACTTTGACCCTGGTTTTATCAGCGGTCAGGGGTAACCCTGCAGCAATCGGCGAGGTCACTCACAATCACGTGTGACCTATATCAGAACCCCCCCAAAAAAATTCTAGGAGGGAAAAACAGAATGCGACTTGTGTGTTATTTCTATGTGAAACTGCATTTCGTCGTTGTTATTTAAGGTTATCTGCATGCAAATCAAAGAGTGCAATGCCTGAATTAACTTAAAAATGGTCCCACTGAAGGGCCGGAGAGCAAGAGGAAGTAAGGTCTCGCATGCAGACACTTTCACCAACCTTGGTTTGATCTCTGCATCACCTTTGGTCGCCCGAGCATCACCACCTGTGTCCCGAAACAGAACAAAAGGCGCCACATGCAGGGAAGGTAGAAGGAATACCAAAGATGCAAGATTGTTAAATCTTGTTAAAACGCAGTGTTTTAATTGGGTACCAGGCACATGAGGGGCTCATCATATTCTCTTTAATTTTGCTTGAAAGATCCCAAGTTATTAAGTACATCAAGAGTGAGCGACAATTTGATCTGAGCAGTTAACCCAGCCCGAGTAGTCCGGGAAGCGCGCGGAGAGGTTCACGTCTCTCAACCCATCAGGGCGCATCACGCGGTAAACGCCCCCTATGGTGATGCCCAGGGTACAAACGACGAAGGGGCTGGGCGGAGAGCGGGCAGACACACTGACCTAGTTGGAGCCAAGGGCCAGAGAGGAGCACCAGCAGACACACCAGGGAGTGCAAGAAGCCCATGCTCGGCACGAGCCCGAGCGCACGCGAAGAGGCGGGGCCACCCTGCTGCGCATGCGCTCCGCACGCTCCACGTCAGAGACGGCTCCGCGTGCGCCTGCGCCCTCCCCTCCAGGAAGCTCCAGCCCTGACGCTGGGAGAATCCCGCGATATCAGAACTGCTGCAGGGGACTCGTCGGGGTATTAGGAGGGGGCCGGCTAATTAGAATCAATTTTCCCAGTCAATTGAGAAGCTATCATTCATAATGCCCTGAATTAGTTTCTGAACCATTTAGATTAGTTCCTACTTTTTTATTAGGCTTCGTTTCCTGGAACACCACTACATCACAGGCATGTTTTCAGTTTACTATTTATTGCACATTCATTATGCAACTGACATGTCCACAGTATATAAAGCTTACCAACATTTCACCTTCGGGAGTGCAAGGATATACTAAGTATATTAAAACAAAATTTTTGAAATATGTATAGAAACAAGATTTGGGGCGAGAAAAAGATGAGGGAAAGAGGGGGTTGTGGTTTGACATTTTAGCCCAAGACAAGCTCAGATATGAAAATGTAGTCCACTTGAAACTCGTTTCCTCTTCATTGTGCCTTCAATCATATTTACCTCTGCCTGTTTCTACTCTGCCACTTTATATTTGTTGTTCTCTCAATTCCCTTTCCTCTAGTCCATTTTTCTACCCATCAAAATTCAAATTTTCTGGGGAGAATTTTAGCAAACTTAATTCAACAGCAAGGCAAGTTCAATCGACCCAAAAGTTTTACTCAGAATTTATACCAGAAACAGGGATGCTTTCAAAACCTAATGTTACTTGGGTGTCATTTATATTAGCATAAAAAAACTTAAAACTTAAATGCTTACACAAGGAACTACTGGATAAACTAAAATGCCCATTAGAAGAAACTATTAAACCATTAATTTATCAAGGAATTTTTAGTAACAAGGTAACATGCTCATCTAATGAGTATTTTTTAATCGCTGAAGATAAACAAACATCCTGCTGAGTAAAAGGGCCTGCTTTATGAATATACCAGTGCAATAAAAAAAAATACTGTAATCATATTTCAGAACTTCAGTTTGATAGGTGCCGGCATTCCTTTTTCATATGGGAGAAATTTCTTTGATAATCACTTGAAGCTTGGACAAAACCTCCATAGCTCCATTAGAATAATTCCGTAGACTTCATAATTCAGATGAGCTTCAATTCAACCCTTGAGAGAAGACATTCCAGCTCGCATGATCTCATCCACCAGGAGAATGTTGGTAGCAATCACAGTGCTGAAAGGGAAAAACACTCAGATGGATCAGATTGAGACAGAAACGGTAATTCAATTTTTAACTATTCTGTACACACTATTATCCAATTAAACTTTTCCTTTCCCCTTGCACACAAGCTAGTTGACTTTTTTTTTTATTTAGTTGATTATATCTTTGAGAAAAGAAAAGTAACTACTCCTGGCAGTCCTTTGGGAACTAAGGTTACCCTACCCAATCATCTCTCCAACCCAAGAAAATGATTCTCTTTTAAAGGTAGTTTATTTTTTGGTGTTCTCTAACTTACCACGAATGAAGAAGTTGTTTCTTTACACAGTAGTTATCCCATACACCCACTTCTGCTGCAACCATCGGTTCACCTGAAAAGGAACGGATGAATTCTTAAAAACACAGCAAAGACGCAAAGAATATTACCAAAGTTATGATCACCAATTAGTATTTCGTGTAGCATTAACAACAAAAACCCAAGTCCTGGCAGGACATTTAGTTCAACTTTCTACTTTAAAACTATAGCTTCTTAACAGAGAGCAGTACTCCTACATTATTTAAAAAAAAAAAAAAAGCTAAAAAAACCTATAGCTTCTTTCCAGAAAACCAATTTTAGTTGCCCCCCCCCCCCCCCCATTCCATAGGCAACAACCTGTGGTGCTCAAGGCATCTAAGCTCTGTGCTCAGTGACCACTCCTGAGCAGAGCTCAGGGGACCATATGTGGTGCTGGAGGGCATTGAACCTGGGCTGGCTTTTCACACAGCAAACGTTTTATCATTTCAGCCCTGACCTACAATAACAATTTTTATTATATTGTACCTCACTGAAGGGGCTGAGGAAAACAGTAAGGTGCTGTGGATTGAACCCACGGCTCTAGCATGCAAGCCACACACTCCGATTCTCGAGTTATTTGCCCATCCCTCCTCTGCACGACGTCTAAGTTGATGACGTCTACTTGGAAGACTTCTACTGATAAGAATGCTCTATCTGGCTACCAAACACGCCAACATCTCCCCTTTTTCTCAATACATTCTCCCTTATCTATATTACTGTACAGCATTTGGGACTTTTCAAAAAATAAGACTTGTTTCTCAATCCAGAAGCATCCACTATGTGTGAAACAAGATGGCTTTATTTATTTATTTTTGCTTTTTGGGTGGCAAAAGACTGCAGCGTTCTCGTCCGGGATCTGCATTTTATAGTCTCTGAGTCTTGGCCGCTGATGGGATTACACGGCGCCAGGGGGCCAGGTGGTGGGTGTCTTTTGCCCCCGCGCCTGGGTGTCCCTCGCCGGGACCCCTTGGAGGGGAGCGGGTTGAGCTTTCCTCCCCGCCCCTACCGGGGCTCCGGCAGCCGAAGACCTTCAGGACCAGCCACCACCATGCTGAGACCACTCTCCGCACACATGAAGGTACTGGCAGAGGGACAAAGCCACGCGGGTTCCGGGGCCGAGACCTCCAAGCCTACTCGGATTGGAGTCGAGCATCTTCCATCCAGATCCTCCAAATTCCAGCAGGCGGGGGTCACACCCACCACCTGGCCCCCTGGCGCCGTGTAATCCCATCAGCCGCCAAGACTCAGAGACTATAAAATGCAGATCCCGGAACTGCGCAGCCGCATTTGCGGCCGCGCGACATCTTATCAAAACTTTTTTTATGACATCTTATTTTCTCATTCCTACTTTGGACAAACTTGCAGGCTATCGAATGTAGCCTGCCCACAGGGCAGAGTCTGGCAAACTCCCCGTGGCGTACCAAATATGCCAAACACCAGTAACAATGATGGGTCACATTCTCCTAAAGAGCCGTGAATATAATCTCAGGGCTAGGATGAAAGAGACGTTACTGGGGCCTGCTCGAGGCAATCGACGATTAACAGGATGATGAAATGAAATGAAATGAAATGCTTTTTGGGTCACACCCGGCGATGCACAGGGGTTACTCCTGGCTCTGCACTCAGGAGTTACTCCTCGAGGTGCTCAGGGGACCACATGGGGTGCTGGGAATCGAACCTGGGTCGACCGCATGCAAGGCAAACGCCCTACCCGCTGTTGCTATCTCTCCAGCCCTGAAATGATGGCTTTAACTGAAATTTATTTAGAAAGATGTGAGGGGAGAGAACAAAGAAATGTAAATGTGTTCAAGAAAACACAGGCAGCAAAGACAATCAAATGTTCAAGAAGAACACCAACTTGGAGAGCAAGTCTCTTCTATTACAGAAAATATAAGTATTTACTGATTCTACTCACATATCTCATGGATGGATCTCAACCATCTTTCTTTTTCAAAAAATTGGCGTGAGACCAGAACTTCATTCATTTCATAGGATTTAGTTCCTATTACAGCATTACCTTTTCCTGTTTTCCTTACCCTTTGAGTTGTGGGGGTGGGGGGAAGCCTTAGTGGTATTCATGGAACCATGTGACGGTGGGAGCCAGTCATGGCTAGTGTAGTTGAATGTAAAACAAGCACTTTACCTCCTGTATTATTTGTCCAGTTCTAAGCCTTTGATATTACCCTGAACTGCATTACTATTCAGCAACACCAAATCTGTTTGAATTCAAATGTTTGCTTTCATCCAATCACTATACTTGACATTCCATTTTTAGAAATTCCAAGATTTTCAGTGTTTTTGTTCTTTCTCGGTTTCCCCGCCCCCTCCTGCTAACAAATACTTGTATTTTCTTACCTGCGTTCAAGTCCACACCCACAAGTTGACCAGATTCTGAATGCTCTGCTTGAACTTTAACTAGTGTTTCCTGAAGGTCAAAGCCAGAATTCTGAGCAAGAACCTAAAGCAAACAAATTTAATCCATAAATACAGGATCCTAAGATTGGTCACGTCTACAACGCATAAAAACTATATACTCCAACCCCCAAATCAAACAGTAATTTTACTGAATATATAACCAGTATGTTCACTTCAGAGAATCATGACAGGTCATTATCAACTTTCTAACCATCCCAATCCTGGCTAACTTTTTTTTTTTCTTTTTGGGTCACACCCAGCAATGCTCAGGAGTTACTCCTGGCTCTGCACTCAGGAATTACTCCTGGCGGTGCTTGGGGGACCATATGGGATGCCAAGGATTGAACTCTGGTTGGCCACATGCAAGGCAAACACCCCACCCGCTGTACTATCCCCGGCCCCTAAATGTAACTTTTAATAACACACACATTAAAAGAATCATGACATATGGCTGCTCAACTCTCTACCCATCCCAAACACTGTAACTCCCACAAAGGCACACCATAGAAAATAGCATTAACATAATTTAACCAAAACAAAAAGGAAGCTTGAAGTACTTAGGCCACACAAATTCTTTAACAGAATTACTTTTTTTTTTTGCTTTTTGGGTCATACTTGGCGATGCACAGGAGTTACTCCTGGCTCTGCACTCAGGAATTACTCCTGACGGTGCTCAGGGAACCATATGGGATGCTGGAAATCAAACCCAGGTCAGCCGCGTGCAAGGCAAATGCCCTACCCGTGTGCTATCGCTCCAGCCCCTAACAGAATTACTTTAAAACCAAAGACTAACTTTTATTAGTAAAATATAACCGAGTTATTAAAAATGTGATAGAAATTTTAGATTACTGTAGTCAACTGCCTTTTTGATCCATAACATTCTCTCAGAATAATTCTCTTGGGTGAGGGAGACAGTTCAACAGCTGGAGCTTTGGGTTTGATTTCTACTTTGGTGTGACACCTGGTGATAATCAGGGAACCTCATGTGATATCAGAGTCTAAACTCAGGTTGGGCATATATATAACCCCAGTCCTGGATTTAATTTCTTTGTTTGCTTTTGGGCCACACTTGGTAGTGCTCAGGGATCACTTTTGGCTGGGCCTAGGAGACCATATGGGGTGCTGGGGATAGAACCCAGGTCGGCCTAGTACAAAGCAAGCATTATCCATATTGCCACCTGTAACGTCAGATATCATTCAAGTTGCCCTTCCAGATAACTAAATACACCTGGATAAAAATATAATGTATACGAGTGTTAGGAAAAATAAGTAAATGAAACTTCATACAAAATTCATATGGGGGGGGGGGCATTACCAAAAAGATTTGTTGAGTTTAATCATTTGAGTAGCTCCAAAAACAGGGCTGGAGCAACAGAGTCAACCAAGGCTCAATCCTTGGCACCCTATGTGGTCCCTGAGCTCTGCCAGGAGTGATCCCTGAGCAGAGACAAAAGTAACGAAGCACAGACAGGTATTTAGGAAGGGGGTGGGGAGTCCAGAACACAAAAACTGCTTTAAAAGTATTCATACCTTGGGAATAATGAGTAGTGCATCAGCAAATGCCTGAACTCCGAGTTGGGCCCTACCCTTTACGCTAGGCTTATATTTAATCAGGGCTTCTGCCATTGCCACTTCCACAGCTCCACCACCGGGAACTACACATCCTGTTTGAGAGGGAAGAAAGAAATGCTAAGGTTCAAACTAAATCAAACTGTAAAAACTTTAAATTAAAAGAGTTAAAAGCATAAGTTTCAAGACAAAATTGCATCTGAAAGTAATATACAATTTAACACTTGGAAACTTAGCTCACTTTATTTGTAGCCACTTTTAATAACGGTATGCCACAGAAAGCAACATACCATCAAAAGCCTTTTCAAGGGAAAACTTTACTTTTGCATGGTGTCTGGCTGTGTAAAATATTGATAAAAAGAACACAGTATTCAGCCATGCTTTGCAGACGAGTGAAAAGAGAATAGTTTAAATACACAGAAGCTCTTACCGTCATCAATAGCATTTTTAACAGCTCTCAAGCCATCTCTTATCGCATCTTTGATTTGGGTGAGTGTGTGCTTATTTGGTCCTTTGACCAATAAAGTTACAGAGCGAGGATTATTACATTTCTCAATAAAAGTAAACTTCTCTTCTCCCTTTGCAAAAAGATTAAAACATTTTCAAAATAAAATTTTGTACAAAAAAATGAATATTAAGCAGCACTTAATTTTAATTGCACATAGAAAATATGATCGTCCCACCATAAGTTGATCACTATACATAAACCAAAGCAAATACCTGATCCTGATTTTAGTGAATCTGGTGCTGAAGAGACCATACAAGGTAACAAGAATGAAACGCAGGTGGGCCACACACAAGGCAAACTAGTACAATTAGTAGTACAATTAGTATTAGTACAATTACTAGTACAATTAGTAGGCAAATTAGTAGTAATTTTAAATAATTGGTAGTAGTTTTTTGTGCAGAATTCATGAACCACAGATTAACCATGGGAAGAAAATACTTACTAATGTATATTCATACACAAGTCCTGCATGTCCCAGACAGTCAGGAGTTAGGTCGTCTAAAGAATTTAAAGCTAACCCACCGCAAGCCAGAGTCAGCCTGAAATAACAAAGTTTTGAGATGTATGAGTGATATTGTGATATTTAAAGAGAATGATCATTTTTAGGAGACAATAATTTTGAATTACAGAAAACCGTTATTCTAAGTGACAGTAGAGCGGGTAGGGCATTTGTCTTGCATGGCCGACCCAGGTTCAATCCCCGGCATCCCATATGGTCCCCCAAGCACCACCAGGAGTAATTCGTGCGTGCAGAGCCAAGAGTGACCCCTGAGCATCGCTGAGTATGACACCCCCACACAATATTACAATAAAATAAAATGTCACTGGGGATGAGCCCACACCCAGTGGTACTCAGATTTACTTCTGGTGGTGCCAGGAATTAAACCCAGCATTGATTTCACGCCAAAGTAAATGTCCTACCCTCTGTGTTATCTTTCCAACTTCTAAAATGTCATTTTATCTAAAAGCCATTTACCAACTAATTGAAGATTCTCTTTTCCCACTAAGGTCCCCATTTAAACTTTTCTTCCCAAATTGGTAAACATTCCTTTGATAAAAAACTCAACACTGGTTAACAGTTCTTTATCAGGGTGAGCTCTTATGGAGAAGTATTTCTCAGAAACTCGTTTCTTTACATGTAAAAACACATACACATCTGTCAGTTACAAAAGAAGTATGGTCAGAGACAGTACGAGGTCAAGACAAACGGATCACCCTCGTTTGATCCCCAGCACTGTTAAAAGTGACTCAGGCACATGGCGTGAGCAACAGCTCTTGAGCACTGACAGGTGAGTTCCAAACAACCCCCAGCACCCACAAGTGGGGCCAAGCAGTTACAAAGGGCTAGTGTGTATGTTTTGGTATAGGTCCAGACAATATGGTCTCCTGAGTACCACAGGAGTGACCCTCCAAACACTCAACTGGGAGCAGCTCAGCACTGCCCAGTATGGCCACCAAAACAAAAACAAACAAGTATATACCAAAACTCAGAACAGCATCATTCACAAGTCAAAATATACACAGCTTAATGTCCACAAAAGGACAAATAAAATTTAACACACACAGAATTAGGAATGATTATGATAATACAAATACAAATTAAAGACTAATTTTTAACAGAACGTTAGAACTTACCATAACTGAAGACTTACTGTACTTTATCACAATAAAGAAAAATGCAAAAAATACAGATAACCAGGTTAACTAAGTAAAATTCGTATCATATAGCTCTCTGCTACCCGTACCTTTCCATATTTCTCCTTTTAGCTCTGCGCAGAGCTACTATGCCTTCTTTGGCAAGAGCATCTAAGGAAAAGGGGTCAATTCCCTGTAACAAAAATTAAAATTAGTTTCAGTCTCATTTTAAAAAACAAAATATAAAGAATCTTAGTTCGTAAGTAAAAATTTCATCCTCACCTTTTGATTAACAACAACAAATCCTTTATCTGAATCACCACAGACTTTCTTTTTCAATTCTATTATTTTTTTAACTCTATCTTCAATAAATTTTCTTTCAGCTTTTACTAGTTTTTCTCTCTCTTCTGCACTCTTGTAAAAAAAGCCAGAATTCACTTCTCTAGCAAAAAAAAAAAGTTACAGAAGAGAAAATGTTTACATTTTGAGCAAAAGAAGAGCCAGAAGTTAACTGTTAACCTTTGAAAACCAAACAAAAATCATTCTTTACAGTGGGAAAAACGAATCTCAAAAAGTGCCCCAAACACCAAGCTGCCCCTCTATTCCATTTTTAAGGGATTTAAACTCACGTTTTTTCATATTCTAATGACACATTGCAGGTGAGAATGAATGCATTTTCTACTCTTTTTTTCATATCAGGATGCCGTGCCCCGTGATCCAGAACAAGACCTCTGATTAAGCTGTTAAATAACAAACAAATATTACCTTCTGTTTGATGGGATTTAGCACAGGATAAAAAAACTTTTAAAATTTTTTAAAAAAATTTTATTGAATCACCGTGACACAGTCACAAGCTTTCATGTTTGAGTTACAATCACACAATGATCAAACACCCACCCCTCCACCAGTGCACATTCCCCACCACCACCATCCCCGGTATACACCCCCTTTCCCACCCTCCCCGTGCCTCCATGGCAGACATTATTTCCCATAATCTCTCTCTACTTTTGGGCATTATGGTTTGTAATACAGACACTAAGAGGTTATCATGTTTGGTACAGGCTAAAAATTAACACTCTATTGAGACTAGACAGCTAATTTCCCCGTAATTAACTGTAAGTTATCTGAATGATTCCTTCAAAACTATTAAAACCGAACGACTTTGTTAAAATGTTAGTTTTACTTTTGTTATAATCAGCTTTAGTTGTTATTTTTATTTTTGGGGGTGGGGGAGTCACACCTAGCAGTGCTCAGGGCTTACTGATATACTTAGCATCTGAATATGACCAAATATGCTTACTACTCAAATGTAACAACCCTATCTTCCACAGAAAATTTAGCAAGGATTCCCTCAACTAGTATAAACTTGACCACAGTTACTTCCTTTTATAGAAATCGCAAGGTTGGAGGAAAGTACAGTGGGTATGGCACTTGCCCTTCATATGGCTAACCTGTGTTTGATCCCCAGCATCCTGTATGGTCCTGAGTGGTACCAGGAACGAGTCCTGAGCACAGAGCCAGGAGTAACCCCTAAGCACCACTGGGTGTGGCTCCAAAATAAAACAAAAAGAACGATCCCTGGCACCTCATATGACCCCCGAAGCCCAGGAGCGATACCTGAGTGCAGAGCCAGGATATAAGACCTGGATTTAACAAAAAGGAAAACTATTCTGGAAAAGTACTTTGGTCTTTTGGCATTTATGAAATATTTAGGTGCAAAGCATATACCAGGAAACTAAAAAGAATCTTTTAAATTATTTCAAAGACCTAGACTGAAATCATTTATTTTTGTTTTGGGGCTCGGCACTGCAGTATCCAGGAACTATTCGATGCTGGCATTCAAATCCAGGCTATCTGTGCAGAGCATGCCTTCAACTTATTAAGCTCTCTCTGGCCCGCTGAAATGTCTTGATTCTGGCCCATACCTAGCAGTGCTCAGGATGGAATCCAGGTTGGTGGCTTCCATGATAAGTACCCTGTTCGTTGTACTGTTAAGTCTGGCCCCCAGAAGAATTTTTGTTTTCAATGCTAGAAATTGAATCCAGTGACTCATGCATGCAAGGGCTACATGCCTTATCACTAAACCATCAATATGGCTTTCAAAATAGCTGACAATAAACACATTTTAAAGAAATGTTAGATAGAATATACATTTATATACATCAACATGGGGCTGGAGCGATAGTATAGTGGGTAAGGCGTTTGCCTTGCACAAGGCCGACACAGCTGACCCAAGTTCAATTCTTCCGCCCCTCTCGGAGAGCCTGGCAAGCTACCTGTGACATATTCGATATGCCAAACAGAGTTAACAAGTCTCACAATGTTACTGGGCCCACTCAAGCAAATCGATGAACAAAGGGAGGACAATGACAGTGACATCAATATACATTTATTATTGAGATAAAAAAACAAACACACAATAAGAAGCATACTTTACAATCTCATGGCATTATGCCACCTACCTCGTATCAGTTTCAGATTTATGTTTCATTTCCATTATCTCAACCATGAAGAGGTCAATAGGTTCATCTTGTTTTTTAATGGCCAAAATAGAGTCCACCACAGCCTATAATAGAAATGTAACTATTAAATCGAAAGTGCTACTTGCTCTTTTTGGAGGTTGTTTGACAGCAAAAGGCAGGACTTACTCCTGGCAATGGTTGGGGGATCAGAGGCAGGCACTTCAAACCCTGTACTATCTTTGCAACATGCTTCTTGCTCTGCGTAAGTTTAGTTTCTTAACTTTATTTATAAAGAATTAAACTCATTTACATTTCTGGAATCTTAATTCACAATAACCCAAGTACTACTATCCCTCGTATTTTCAAACATAATGGGACCAGAGCGATAGTACAGCAGGTAAGAAATCTGTCTTGCAGTGGTCCACCCAGGTTCGACAATCCCCCCCAACCCACCAGGAGTAATCCTTTGATTGAGCACCAACAGCTGTTAAGGCCCCACCCACCACCACCACCACCACCACCACCACCAAGAGCAAGACTTCAACTGAAATCTTCCCTTTTGAAAAAGAAATCTCCATTTATATACCTTTTGGTTTTTGGGCCACATATGCTGCAATGCTCAGGAGACCATATGGATGCTAAGGATCAAACCTGGGTTGGCTACATGCAAAGCACTGTACCCGCTGCACTCTCTAGCCCCTCCATTTACAAATATTTTAACAGTTCCAATTATACTTTCAGAAACTGGGTAGGAAATAGTTACTTGATGCTCTCATTTAATCTTTTACGGAAAGAGATCAGGTTCTCATTCCCATACAAAGAACCTATTTCATACAACATGATACTATACAAACTTTAGATTGAGGTGCCAAAGCCACAGCACAGCGAGTAAGGCATTTGCCTTGCAGGTGGCTAACCCATGTTCAATCCCTGGCATCCCATATGGTCCCCCAAGCACCACCAGGAGTAATTCCTGAGTACAGAGCCAGGAGTAACCCGTGAGCAATGCTGGATGTGACCCCCCCCAAAAAAAACCCCAATTAACAAAAACTTTAGATTGAAACCTGTAATTGAAATCGGTAAATAAACTGAAATGCTTCTAAACTGGGGTTTTTCTCTACCAGACAGATACAAACACATACCTCTGTTAAGACATCAGCAAGTTCAGCATGAACTTTAGTACGTAGAGATGTTCTGGCCACATCTATAAGTACTTCTCTGTCCATTGGCTTGCTTACTTTGACTTGTTCCAAAAACTGAAGTGCCTTTTCCTTTGCCGCTTCAAATCCTTCTGTTATTATTCTTGGATGAAGACCCTGCAACAAACATACAATTATAAAACCACTATCAATACTAAAATTCAATTTAAAAAACATACAGTTCCTTATTATGTGCTGACTTTCTGAATACACTTAAAAGGACAGTCCTTTCAATGCAGAGGTAAAGAACAGACATTGCTCTAGCACAGAGTTAAAACCAAGGGAACTATAAAGAACACTTGGGTGTTCACTGTGCAACCAAGAATGGCACAAAACACTCAGAAAGAACAACATACCAAATTGTGGTTAGTAGGAACTATCTTATGTTTTCTATAGATAATCTGAAATTTATATTATGTACTGGTAAAAAGACTAAGTTTGCTTACTTTCTTTTTCCAGGAAATTTTTTCTAAGGTTTGCTTTAACAGTTAATTACCCAGGGTTAAAAACTGGTAAAATTCTTGAACCAGGAGTACAGCAGGTAGGGAGCATTCCTTGTATACAGCTAGCCCTGGTTCAACCCCTTGCACCCCATACTATGCCCCAAGCCTCACCAGAAGTGATCCCTGAGCAGAACCAGAAGTAAGCACTGAGCATAGCCAGATATGGTCCCTAAAACAAAAGTTCTGAAAATCTTTTATTTGCTCCTTTCTTTGTAAATATGTCTACCTAGTTCTTAACCTAGTCCTCATTTTAGTTATTACTAATCTGTGCCAAGGACAGTTACTCAGAATCACAATAACATTATCATACCAGGATAAAAAGATTCTGGCTCCTACATTTAAATCTTTTCTACTTAACATTCTGCTATGTGATCTCTACAACGTAAGTCTCAGATTATTTACTAGAAAAAAAAAAAACACATAAACATAGAATTATGTATACTTCAGAAATATAGAGATCCGCCTGCTTCAGCAGCTCCCCGATGATTAGGACATTAGAAGTGGTACCATCACCAGTTATGTCATCCTGGGCTGTTGCCACTTTGGCTATTAAGGAGGCTGTTGGATGCTGAATTTGCTAAAAACAGGGGGAAAAAAATTAAAACATAAGATAAAGCAGTACAAATACATTCTAAACAAAAGGAATGAAAGGCATCTTTAACTGCAATTTGCAAAATCTGCCCAAGAGTCCAACAATATTATTTTAATCAACCCAAAATTAATTTTATCTGAAAAATTTCTATTTCCAAAACTTTTGAGAATGGGCACCGGTGGAGGGATGGGTACTCGATCATTGTATAACTGAAACCCAAGCACAAAAAAGTGCAAGTCTACAACTGTACCTCATGGTGTTTCATTAATAAAAATTAAAAAAACCCAAAAACTTGTTTTGAAACCCATGAAGTGATTGATATGGGGGGAGGGGGGGATCCATGTTCTGACACCAACATATGGCAATGCCCCCCCCCCCCAGCACCTCCACATCTCACATAAAAATTTGAATTCTCTTGGGGGCTAGAGTGATAGTACATCGGACATGATACTGAGAACAGAGAGGTGTATCGAAGGGTGTGGCCCATAAACCAACCAGGTGTCCTTTAACATGCAAGTCCAGGGGCTGGAATACAGTGGGTATGGTGCTTACCTTCTTGCACGTGGCCCAGAGACCACCAGGACCTCCCTGGGCACGGTGCTAAGAGTTAGTCCCGAGCACCAAGGGGCATGCTGCCCCCCCCCATAAAAATGAAGGTCTACAGTAGTAAATGTTATTTAGCAAATAAAGACAAAAACAAAAAAGCCCCAACCCTCAGTAATAATTATCGGAGGATGCTTAATCCCTATGTAGAAGAGATAGGTCTTATTGGAATCTAGTTCAGGAGAAACCCTGCGGGAGCATTTTCTGTTCTTGTTTTATGAACCACACGAAACACTCAAGGATCAAGTCTGGACAGGTCTGAGAGAACATATGTGGTGTGGTGCGTTGTGAGTTTGTGTGTGTGTGTGGGGGGGGGGCTGTGGGTTGGACAGGAACAGCAGAACAGAGACAGTACTGCCAAAGCCTCACACAGGGCTGACCAGGTTTCAATCCCAGAACCCCCTACGTCCCCCTGGGCCCAACAGGAGTGATGAGTGCGGCCCTGTACTCCAAAACTCAGAAAATACTCTAAATTTGAAATAAAGAGAAGAAAAGGAAAATGATGAAGATAGTGGAATGAACTGTCCTTTAATCCAGAACAATTCTTCTCTTTGGCAAAAAGAATTTCCGTTTCTAGGTTAGCCATCCTGCAGATTATCTCATGCCTAAATCTGTGGCTCTATTTTGGGCAACAACACTACATTCGTGATAACTGCTTAACTGCTAGGGTCGGGAAAAGAAGAACGAGGAAAACCGCCGCGCTCGATGATCTAACTCCTGGTCCGCAGGGCTTTAAAACACTGCAGTTCCCCCTCCTCCGCAACTAGAGATGGAAGGGCTGAGACCCGAGAGTTGTACATGTGACCGATCCTGCAGCGCCTGTCCACCTAGCCCTTGAGAAGCTTTAAATGCACTACGGTCATGTTCCTGTCATTACAATCCTCTCTTCAGGATCGCAAATGCAAATAAAACAAAAAGCACCTGCCCAAGAGTCCAGCACGCCTCGCCCTACGGCGATTACTGTCCACATCCCTTCCTTCCTACCCACCCCTCCAGAAACGTCTCGCTGGAGTCTGATTTTCTTCTCCCGCGAGAAGAAATCTTCCGACAACTCAAAAAAAAAAAACCAAAAAACCACCCGATTTCTGGCCACGATGGCAGCCGCTCACTCACTCACTCACCATCTCGTGCAGCAGCACGTTGCCATCTTTCGTCAGTTTGATATCCCCGGCGCCGGAAACAAGCCTGTTTAACGGCCAGAGAGCGATCAGAACCGCGACCGGGACCCCCTGACCCGGATCCCCGGGAGCCGGGGGCCCGCGGCCGCTTCTCCCCTCCCGGGACCCGATGGCGGCGGGGCCCGCCCCGGACCCCCGCGAACGCCCCGCTCGTGTCTGCGCGCGGAGTCGCGGCGCGCACGCGGGCGGCTTTGTTCTCGACTCCGAGGAAGGGCCGGGACGGGCGCCCACGGGGCGCGGGGCCGGCGGCCGAGGGGGCCGCAGCCGCACGCGCGCGGGCCCGGAAGTGACGGGCCCGTTTCGGGGCCGCGGAAGCGCGAGGCTCCCGGGGCCGGGTCCGCGCTTCCCGGCGGCCCGCCTTACATCTTCATGGTGCCTTTAGGCCCCAGGTTGGTCCTCAGCACGTCCTGCAGCCCCCGCGCCGCGCTGATGTTGACCGCCAGCGCCGCCTGCGCCCGCGCCACCTCGGCCTTGGGGTTGAGGGTCTTCACGGCCGCCATTGCCCGGACCTGCAGAGGAAGAGGAGGAGAAAGCCGCGCGCAGCGCCCACAGGCGGTTCAGCGTGGTGGCAAGGCGCTCCACGGCTCTTCTGGAAAAGTCGGCGCGCCCGACACGCCCCCTCCCCCTCCCAGCGCGCCCTTCGCTGCCGCTATTGGGCCGCGGGGCGGTGGGCGCCGCTCATTGGCTCCCGGCTGCACGTCGCCAGCGCCATCACGCTCGGGCGGAGCCTGTCCCCGCTCTTTAAGGGCACGCGGAAGGATTCTTGTCGCGCGAACGGGAGCTAACTTTGAGAGCCAATCCGGAGCCTGAGGGCCGGCGTGGGGCGGGGCTGAAGCCCCGGCGGCCGCTCCTCAAAGGCTGTGGCCGTCGCAGTGCGCACTTTGCTCTTCTGGCTCCTTTCGCCCGCCTGTTTCTAAACGGTGCGGCGTGCTTCAAGGCGTCCTGGGGAGCGCGGGGGTGGCGGATACGGAAGCAAATTCCCCGAGAACCTTCGTTCATTACAGGAAGTACCGTAGAATGGGTGCCAGGGCGTGGGAACAGAGTACTTGGAACCTCAGAGCAGGCTTGAAAACCCACATTTCATTAAACCTGATGGGTCTCCTTTAAGAATAAAAATTCTCAAAGCGACCCCGTTTTATTTGTTTTACTGACGCCCCCATACTGGGTATTCAATAATACTGTATCTTTTTTACGGAGAAAAAAATAATAGGATTTTACTTATATTGTGGGGTGGGGGTGTGTGGGCGTTGGGCCACACCCAGTGATGCTCAGGGCTTACTCCTGGCTCTGCACTCAGGACTCACTCCGGGTGGTGCCGGGAATCGCCACGTGCAAAGCAAGCGCACTACCCACTGCTATCGCTCCGCCCTGTTATTTTAAGTGTGAAATTGTTTACAGCTTAGAAAAATGCCACTGGGGGAAGCTAGAGATTCGGTTCTGTCACGTGCCTACGCGCTTTCCATCCGCCGAATCTAATATGTTTCCCCGAACCCCACCAGGAGTGACCCCTGAGCGCCGCTGGGTGTGGCCTAACCCCCTCAACCACCCACCAAAAAGAACAGAAATGAAGGTGAAAGTCCACTGTTTTGAGGTGTGGATTGTAAGGAGATCCCCAAATTTTCTAAATTGAAATAATATTCCGGTAACATTAATGCAAAATGTGTATACACACACACATATATATATATATGAATTTGGGAGGGTGACACAGTGATGCTCAGAGGAAGCTCCTACTTCAGTGCTCAGGGATGACTCCAGTATGGTTCTCGGAGCCAGGGATCGAACCCCCGGGCCTACTCATGCACAGTGTGCACACCAGCACTTCAAGCGATTTCTCCAGTCATTGATGCAATGTTTTAAAAATAGAATGAATGTAAAAGATCCACAATAAATATGACATTTTGCAAATGTGTCTAACATTTAAATAGGTGCTATTCTTCTACAGTTAAATGAGGAAAAAGGCATTAATCAAGTTCAACGTTTTAAGCAGCGTCATATGCATTGTCAGTGTCTGGGGACAGAAGTAAACACCCTTCATCCTGCGTGGACCCCACAAGTTATTTTTATATAATGAAACCTACTGTTTCTTTTTTTCTTCGTTTTTTCTTTTTGTTTCTGTGCAAATCCCAGTAGTGTTCAGCGGTTACTTCTGGCTCTGCACTCAGGCATTATTCCTGGCAGTGCTCAGGGTACCACATGGGATGATGAGGATAGAATCAGGTTGGCATGTGCAAGGCAAAAGCACTACCGATTGTATTTCAGACCCTGAAACATTGGTTTTATATATCAATTTTATAGGTGAAGAATGGTTAACTTAAGGACTGGGAGGTAGCTCAATGGTATAGCACTTGCCTTGCATGTATGACATCCCAGACTTGATCCTGGGTCTGGATATTAAAAAAAAAAAAAGCAAGAAAAATGGTATCTAAAAGTTTTATTAGAAGTGAAATGGGGAGGGGGGGCTGGAGCAATAGCACAGCAGATTGGGCGTTTGCCTTGCATGCGACCAACCTGGGTTTGATCCCAGCATCTTATATGGTCCCCCGAGCAATGCCAGCCGTAATTCCTGAGTGCACAGCAAGGAGTAACCCCTGTGCATCGCCGGGTGTGACCCAAAAAGGAAAAAAAAAAGTGAAATTTCGGGGAAGGCTGATGGATAATATAGCAGTTCACTGACCTGGTTCAAATCTTCAGCACAATATATGGGCCTCAGAACACCACCAGGCCTTACTCCTGATCACTGCTGGGTGTGGCCAAAAAACATTCCCAAGAGGAAAGTTGGGCATATACAGATGCATATACATATATGTGTATGCACATATATGTATATATACACATTTATACACATATGCATATGTATGTATGCATATATATATGTATATATAAGCCATTTGTAAATCTTTTCCTGTGATTTTCTACTAATCACTTTTTTCTCTTTGTATTTGGTTTCTTTTCAGAGTTCATGTTTTGTGTTGCAAGTAGTCCAAATATTGTTTATATATTTTCTCCCTTCTCCAATTTTTATTTCATTTTTGTTTTGTTTTTGAGCCACACCTGGTAATGCTCAGGGTTTACTTTTGGCTTTGTACTCAGAAATTGCACTCCGGGGACCATATGGGATGTTGGGGATTGAACCTGAGTCTGTCATGTGTAAGACAATGGCCTACCTACTGTACTATCTCTTTAGCCCTAAAAATCTCACTAATAATTCTTTTGGGGGGAGAGGATGTGTAGGCCCATACCTGGCAGTGTTCAGGGATTACTTTTGGCTCTGTGTTCAGGGTTCATTCTTGGATGGAGCTTTGGGGATCATATGTGGTACCAGGGATCAAACCAGGGTCAGCCACATGAAAGGCAAATACCTTATCCACTGTACTTTTATCTGGCCCCCTCTAATTTTTATTTTTAACATTACATTTCTTCACAAACGGATGTTGTTTAACAGGTCATTTGTCTGGTTTGATTTTGATTTGGGACCACAGTCTGGCTAGTGGTACCTGGGGATTACTCCTGACTCAATGCTCAGGGATCCCTCCTGAAGTGCTTGAAGGATCATATGCGATGCCAGGAATTAAACTTGCCCACTTGCAAGGTAAGTGCCCCACCTGCTATACTATCTCTCCAGCCTTTAATGTCTTTATCTCTGCTTCCTGTCATAGAGCTCCTAAAACCACTGGTTTTTTTTTTTTTTGAGTAATATAGTGTTTTTTGTTATGCATATAAATCCGCTCTACAATATACCTGAGGCTTCTAATGAGATGAGTTAAAGTGGGTCCTCTAGTTCACCTTAGGTTGTGCGTTGGTAACTAGAACGACCAAACAAATGATTATAGGATAGAATAAAACTCTCAGTACCATGACCCCAGGTTCTGGGGAAGAGCAGGGGACTGGAGATAGTTTACAAAGTGCTTGACCATCCTGAAGAGGACACGGTGGAAATTTATAACCTAGCCCAACAGAAACATGAGGACCTGGGACTTGCAATTGGTAGTTGATTTCTCACACTTTTGATTTTTGTTTGTTTGGGTTGTTGAGCCAGTTGTCATCCTCAGTGCCCACGATGACTAGGATATTCTCACCTGTCCAGCAGGTAGTAGGCTACATAGCACATCCTATGGTGCTGGCAGTGACATAGCACACAGCTTCAGTGGAATCTGTGTTGAATGGGGGGTGGGGAAAGGCCACATTTAGGGCCTAGACAGATAGTACAGCAGGTAGGGTGCTTGCCTTGCACACGGTCAACCTGGGTTTGATTCCCAGCATCTCACATGGTCCCCTGAGATTACCACAAGTGATTCCTGAGTGAAAAACCAGGAGTAACCCCTGAGCACTGCTGGGTGTGATTTAAAAACAAAACAAAAAAATAGTCCTATTTCAAAATTTAATATAAGCTTATAATTTGCTTCAAATTTTAGTACTGCTAAATTTTCATTAGTTTTTTGTATTCATTTGTTTACCAAGGACTAGGGGAGGTAGAAGAGGGGAATTAATGTAGTATTTTTTGTTGTTATTTTGTTTGACTTTCGTGCCAAAAAATTGAACCCAGGACCTCATGAATGTGACTTATGCATCTGCTGCTGAATCTTGGACCCATTTTATTTTTTTTTTGCTTTTTGGGTCACACCCAGCGATGCACAGGGGTTACTCCTGGCTCTGCACTCAGAAGTTACTCCTGGCTGTGCTCAGGGGACCATATGGGATGCTGGGAATTGAACCCAAGTCGACTGCGTGCAAGACAAATGCCCTACCCGCTGTGCTATCTCTCCAGCCCTCGGACCCATTTTTTCATTATTTTTTTACCCAGAGATCTTCTGGCTATTTACATGTTCCTAGTGAGTGATATAATTATCTAATTAAGAACTTTATTAAGAGACTGTGATTTACAAAGTTATCCATAATTGAATTTTAGCACCAAACCCACCACCAGTATCATCCTCTTTCCAATAGAGTTCCCAAGTTCCTTCAATCTCTCCCCACAAGCCTGCTCAACTGACAGGCACAGTTCTGTTGTGATTTGGGGCTCATATTTTCAATGTTCTTGACTCTTGGTACCACTCAATGCCATGTACCTGAGACACTTGACCCCTGCACTTGTTACTTCCCATTCGGCTCTTCTTACAACGGCCCCCATGCCCCAATTTCTTTTCTTCTTTGTCCTCCTCCCTTTATTCTGAGGTCAAGGTTGATTTAGGCATCCTCCCTTTAATACGTTGCTTTTTCTTGTTCAGCTTCTCTATAGACCACAGATAAGTGAGAGCATACTGCTTGTCCTTCTGACTTACTTCACTTAAAATGATATCTTCCAGTTCCATCCAAGTTGCAGTGAATTGCATGATTTCATTGTTCCTTACAGCTGCATAGTATTCCATTGTGTGTGTGTGTATATACACACACACCTTCATAATCCACTCATCTGTTGAACACCTAGGTTGCTTTCATATTTTAGCCATCATACTAAGTGCTGCAATGAATATAGTGTACATCTCATTGTCTTGATTTGGATTTCCCTAATAATAAGTGATGATGAGCAATTTTTCCTGTGCCTATTGACCATCATTTATCTTCCTGAGAGAAGTGCCTATTCAATTTCTCTCCCCATTTTTTGGCTTGTTTTTGGGCCATACCTGGTGATGATCAGAGTTTTTTCCTGGCTCTGCACTCAGGAATCACTCCATGTGCTCTTTGTACCCACATGGCCAAGCACATGTGGTGCCTTTGCACATATGTCTCCTGCATCTCACCTCTTGAGATGTGAACTTTTATGCTTTCATATCTAATATTGGCATGTGTATAGGGGCTTTCTCAGCCTTTGGAGAAGCCCCTTGTTCTCTCTTGGTCACGTTAACTCTCACACACTTTCTCTCCCTCCTTCCCCTCCATAAAACCTCCAAATAAAATCTGTTTTACTTCAAAAAAAAGAAAGAAAGAAGGAAGGAAGGAAGGAAGGAAGGAAGGAAGGAAGGAAGGAAGGAAGGAAGGAAACATAGACTCGAATTACAATCCTAGAATTATCTAGGGTTTTTTTGTTTCTTTGTTTGTTTTTGCTTTTTGGGTCACACCCAGCGATGCTCAGGAGTTACTCCTGGTTCTGTACTCAGGAATTACTCCTGGCGTTGCTTGGGGGTCCAAATGGGATGCCAGGGATTGAACCCATGTGGGCCACGTGCAAGGCAAATGTCCTACCTGCTGTACTATCACTTTGGCCCCAAGATCCTGCTTTTATTCTAGTACTTTATGGTTTTTGGTCACTTACCTTTATAGTATAGTTCAAAGCCAGAAAATACAATGGCTTCCATTTTGATTTTTCTCAACATTACTGTGGTGATTGGGAAGTTTATGGTTCCATACAAATTTAAACAGCATTTGTTCTAAGTTCTTGAAGAGATTAGAATTTTGATATTGTATTGATTTTGTACAATGTTTTAGGATGGTCATTTTTTTTTCTTTTTTGGGTCACATCCAGTGATGCTCCTGGGTTACTCCTGGCTCTGCACTCAGAAATTACTCCTGGCAGTGCTGGGGGGACCATATGGGATGCCAGGGATTGAACCCAGGTCAGCTGCATGCAAGGCAAATGTCCTACACACTGTACTAGCACTCCGGTGCTAGGATAGCCATTTTTATAATGTTACTTTTTCTAATTCATTGAACATGGAATATTTTTCCATTTTCTTGTGTCTTCTTTTTCTTTTAATAATTAACTCTAATTTCCTAGGTATAAGAATGTCACCTTTTAGAGTTCTAACTTTTAAACTTTTTAAAGTTTTAAGGTGGTTGTTTTTGATTGTTTTTGTGCCACATCTGGCTGTTCTCAGGGCTGACCCCTGACTCTGCACTCAGGGATCACTCCTAGCAGGCTCAGGAGACCATTTGGGATGCTGGGGATTAAATACAGGTCAGCGGTATGCAAGGCATGCAAACTGTGTGCAAGACTTTATCTACTATACTATCTCTCTGGTCTCAATCTGTGCCTTTTGGTCAGTGAGTTCACTGACCAAGGAAAATTATTTAAATAAAAAAATTTAATGCCATATTGGTTTTCTTTGTTTGTTTTGGAGGGCCACACCTGGAATCGCTGAGGGCTTATGTCTGGCTCTACACTCCTGGCTGGCTAGGGGAATCATACAGGGAACTGGAGATCAAACCCAGGTTGTCAGCATGCAAGGCTTGACCTCTCTGCTATACTCTTCTCTAGCCCATAATGCCATCTTTTTGTATGTGCCATGGGTATTTCTATATTTAGTTTTTGTTTCTTTGGCCTTTTTTTGGGAGGAGGCACACCCAGCAGTGCTCAGGGCTCACTTCGGATTCTGTGCTCAGGGATCACTCCTGGCAGGGGAGTGATCAGGGGACCACATGGGGTGCGGGGAATCGAACCCTGTTGGTCGCATGCAAGGCAAGGGCTCTACCTGCTGTATTATTGTTCTGGCACCACTAGTTCTTTGGTCTTTATATGAGATAATTTTTTTGCATCTTGCAGCATTGAACTTCCCCCCCTTTTTAAAATTTTTTATTTTATTTTTATAAAATGGTTCGTGATGATTTATTACATTCAGTATTCCAACACCAATTCAAAAACCACCATTACACCTTTTCACCACCATTATTTCCAATTTTCCCAACCATCTCCCAAGCCTGCCCTGATAGCAGGCCCTACATAATTTATTTTGTATTTCTTGTTATGAATAATTCTCTAAAAAAGCTTTCCTTAGAAGAGAGTGTGTGAAGATTGTGTCTCACCCTGGAGCCATTAAGCCCTTGTGTAAGAGATTACTAACATTGTTATAGGTTAAGCCTTGTGTGTTAACGTTTTCATAATTGAGACTGGTTGCCTTCTACTTTACATCCAATCGAATGTGGTGTGCTACTCCTCGTATATCTGTGGTGCAGAGTATGAGATATTATGTGGCTGCAAATGTGGCCACGCATTCCAGAAATTTAAAAATTTTGAATGAGGTGATACAGCTGGAGTTAAATTTTTAACTGGATGGTGATTTTAGGGCCCGGCTTGTTGATCTCTTTTGAGATTTATTTATAAGTCTCTGGATCATGGCTGGTTAATGAGCTTGTAAGGCACTGGAGGCAGCTTATGGGTGTGACTGACAGGCTCCCAGAAGAACAGGGGGGTGGCTATCCTGTTGGGGAAATCTCCCCAACTCTGTGAGAGCCTAGAGATTTTGGTCACAAAACCCGCACATCTGAGGTTTTCATCAGACTCATTCCTGGGATGAGGCTCATTCTGAGTTGTGGAGTCCAGCCATTAGCATGGTGGCGATTGGCTTATGGAGGTTTTCGGCTGCTGGGGCTCTCTTTGGGTGGGCTCACCTGCCCTCCTCTGGAGTGCACCAGATGAGAGTCAGCCTCGCACGGGGGTCTGGAGGCATCTCTACCCCATGAACTTCTTTAACTGTTGTTTGTCAGTGAAGTTTTGTGTTTCATCTTTGAATTTGAATGATAACCTAGCAGGTGTCTATTTCATTCAGTGTATTGACTGAATTCCATTCCCTTCTATCTTGTATGGTTTCATTTGAAATATCTGCTCTGAGTTTTATGGGGCCTACTATAACCAGAAGAAAATTTTTGGTTTGCTCTTGTTACACATAAGGCTGAATCTCTTGCCATTTTAATTACAATGTATCCTAATGTTTTCTGTTTGTCTTTATTCTGTTAAGAACTTTTTGAGTTTCCTGGATCTTGATATATGAGTTCACCCTCCCATGAGGTATGTTTGGCTATTATTTTTCCCACAAAACTTCTTTCTTATTATTTTTCTGACATCCTAAAATTCAGATTGTTTATCCTCTTTAGACTGCCCGTAGATCTCTGATGTTTTCTTCTTAATATTTCTATTCTTTTGTTCTTTTTTGGATGGTTTCATGCCTTTTGTTTTTAAGCACTTGTTCCTCTGTTCTGTCATTCTGTTGCTTATTCTGTTTATTGTATATTTTCCAGTTCTCCTACTATGCTCTTCAGTTTGGTGATTTTTCTCCCCCTTTTTTTGCTGGGGCATTGCTGGTAATGCTTTTCTAAGCGTTTGTTGTCATTCATCAGCATTTCTCCACTACTTTGTTCTGGTGAATCTCTTTTGTGGGTTTTTTTTTTGGCCAGCCTGGGTGTTAGCATATAGCATATGTTGGGAGATTGACATCTCAAATTTAGTAAATCAGTCCTTGGGAGACATTTGCTTCTTGATGCTCCCTAGTCTGTATGATCTGGTCTCTGACCAAACATTTGATGGTCCACTGGGGACAGGCTAGTGTAGGGTAATCAGATATGAAGAGGACAAAGTGGCCTTTGTTCCCTTTAAAACTGTACCAGGCCAGGGTGTAAAGCTAAAATAAAAGTAAAAGAAAAAAAAAACCCAAGGGACTGGAGCGATAGTCCAGAGGGTAGGGTATTTCCCTTGCACTCAGGCAACCCCAGATTTGATCCCTGGCATTCCATGTGGTCCCCCGAATACTGCCAGGAGTAACTTCTGAGTACAGAGCCAGGTGTAAACTCTGAGCATAGCCAAGATAAATAAATAGCCCCCCAAAATAAATAAAGAGATTTACAACAGTCATTCAGCTCTTTGATTCTCTGCCCTGGAATGGGATGGAGGTGCTATCCCTCTACACCTGAATCTGTAGCTGTCAGCCAGTCCTCCTGTTCTTACAGGTTTTTATACTCTCCTGTCTGTATTGTGCCCTACTCCTCAGAAGTCACTTGGCGTGGCCCAGCAGTCAGAGACCTGGCAAAGGGGCTATCCATAACCTAGTGTTGTTACAGTGAAACAGAAGGGGAGAGAGGATGGAGTGATAGGGAGTGATAGTTTTGCGGGTAGTGTTTAAACTCCTTGCATGCACTTGACCCTAGTTTGATCCCCAGCATGCCATATGGTGCCCCTTGCACCACACAGTAGTGATTCCTGAGTGTAAAGCCAGGAGTAACTTCTGAGCATCACTAGGCGTACCTCCCAAACAAAAAACGAAACAAAACAAAACAAAAACAAATAGAAAAGGAGAGCTGTTGGGCTCTAGGTCAGGGACACCAAATACCTGTTAAAGTGAAACAGTCACTCCCAGTGGTTCTTGTGAAAGGAGTGTAAGCATAGCACCAACACCAGAAGCTTTTTTTCTAATTGTTCCTTATTCACACCACCAGAAAACTTTTTTCTTCCCCTTCAGCAATAGAAGCTGCCAGAAAAAGGCAAAAGTGGCAGCAACAGTTACTGAGAATCAAACCCTGGGCCTCACATGTGCAAGGCATGCACTCTACAGGTGAGCAGCATCCCCAGATTCTGTTTTTATTTTTTGAGGTAATGTTAATTTGTAAGACTGTATATGAATTTTATTGCTTTCTGTTTTGGTTATTTTTTTCTGCTTATTTTTGATTAAATTTTCTCTTCTTTCTAGTTTTGTATAGCATTGCACAGTGTGTGATCTCTGTGAATTTCCATGTTGAACTTAAAAGGAATGTCTAGTCTGCTGTTATGGGTTGAATTAATTTATATATATATACATAAATATATCATATACATATCATATCCAGTTGGTTCATGGTATTAAATTTAACTATATCATCGTGTAGCTTGTGATAATTAGTATGCCATTTTATTTGAATTTTCCTTCTTTTTCAATGATACCAAGTAGATGTTTTGCATGTCCTGGACTTAATACTTTTATTCCAGTGCTTAGAGTGCTAACCATTACATGATAGAGCCAACTATTTCTATTTCCTCTTCTGTGTTTTACATGTTTATTGTTGTTACTGTTGTGCTTAAAGTTTGATGAAAGAAGATAGTTGGCTAGGTATTTCAGTGTGGAATTAAAGGACTAGGCGTGTGCCAAGACTTAGACACCTGAGAACAGATGCTAGGTTGAGGAACACTGAAACACTTAGAAATTTTTGGATTGGTTAAACAATGGAGAAGTGACGGGAGATGAGGTAACATGCCTAGAGGCCAAATCATGAAGGACCTATGTGTTATACCTGTTTTCATTTGACTTTTGGATCACAGTGAGCACACTTAGGGGTTATTCCTGGCTTTGTGCCTGGGGAGCCATGGGTACAGGGTATTAAACTTCAGCCTCCTGCATGCATGAGAGAGGCCCATTGAACTCTCTTTGCCTCCACGAAGGATTTGATCCTTTAAGAGCCATAGACACAATTGAGCCCATGAGATGTGTAACTAGGATTGTCTCTGGAAAGTTTATTCTAGTGCTAATATTAGTATTTAAGTATCAAGACAATAAGAAGTATGTTTTGCATACGTGGGATGTGATGCAAAGTGTGTTTGTGCGCCCGTGCGCACATCCTAGGGATTAAACCCAAGGTCATACATGTGAAGCAGGTACTTTGCTGAAAATTATGTCCTCGGTGATATTTTTTCCCACTGTGGTAAAAAAATAATCACATGAAATGTAATGTGATTATTTTATTTATTTGTTTTTGGTGGCTATGCCCAGTAGTATTCAGGGCTTACTCTAGACTCTGTGCTCAGGGACCACTTAAGCAGAGCTCAGGACCATATGTGGTGACTGGAGTTGAACACAGATCTTCATTATATTAATGACATCCACATTATGATGAAAGGGTTCCTGGGGCAGTTTTAACACTTCAGTTTGCAGGCTCTCCCGAAGCAACAAGCAATTTTTAGATACCAGTAGGGCCTGAAAAATACAATTTAATTCAGCTCAATTTTGATGCTATCTACCGCTATTAGATTCCATGGGATAATGGCTGGAAGCATGGTCACTTCTGACTGTAGATACTAATAGCAAGGCCAAACTATCACCTGTGCTTATCACCAACTAGCTATATAGCATAGAATCCCCTCCTCAGCTTTTATTGAATTTAATCAATTTATTTATGATATATGATCATGATCACGGTCCTCCCGTTGTTCATCGATTTGCTTGAGTGGGCCCAGTAACATCTCCATCGTGAGACTTGTTGTTACTGTGTTTGGCATATTGGATATGTCACGGGGAGTTTGCCAGACTTTGCCGTGTGGGCAAAATACTCTCGGTAGCTTGCCGGGCTCTTGAGAGGGGCGGAGGAATTGAACCCGGCTCAGCCAGGCCGGCGGAGTGCAAGGCAAACGCCCTACTGCTGTGCTATCACTCCAGTAATATATTACAAAGTAATATATGATTTATGATAGTTTATAAAAATATCTACAGAAAGCCTTCCAGGGTGACTATTAATAATTGCATTGTATTTTAATAACCAATTATGATTAAAACTGCAAAAAATTGCTAATATTTTCATTATGACTTTATTAATTGCTATATTGCACTCGGTTCATGTTCATGCTATTAACATTTTTCCAAAGGAACATCAATGAAACATTATAATATGTTTATATAGTTATTATCTGCTGATTGTTATATCACACTTGTATCACTTGTCTTCCCATTGATCTTCCATATGCTCGAGCGGGTGCCAGTAAAGTATCCATTTGTCCCTGTCATGTGCTAGTGTAGCCCAATGGCATCTGCTCGCTCCATGAACAAGAAGAGCCTCAAACTGTTTAGGGTTTTGACGAAGAAGTCTGATCATCTTGTAGGTGGGTAGCCACGCGTCCTTTTGATATCCCGTGGAATCCAGTGGGTAATAGCTCTAGTCCAGCGGTCATCTCTAAATCACATTATGTGTCCGGCCCATCAGATTGTTATATGTATATGTATCTTGCTATATATATTGCTATCTATATACGATAGTTTCCTCTGCCCAATTTTTTTTCTTTTTAAATGTGATGTGTGCTATACTGCCCTCTCATGTCCACAAGTGTAGTATTTGGTTTGAAGGTTTGAAGGAAGTGGGTACAGGGTTCATGAGTATAAATATTTCATCTGAAATTTAATATGAATAGTAATAGAAATTCAAAAATATGAGTAGCAGCAGAAATGAACTATTCTAGTCTTCCACTTTTATTGTATTGTGTTTCTTTTCTTTGAAATGAGTTGTGATTTATTTCTTGAATATACAAGTATTTGATGTTAAACAGTTTGTTTTCTTTGTTATACGCATTTAAAATTATTACAGGGGGGACCTGGAGTACTAGTACAGAGGGTAGGGCGTTTGCCTTGCATGCGGCCGACCTAGGTTCGATTCCCAGCACCCCATATGGTCCTCTGAGCACTACCAGGAGTAATTTCTGAGTGCAAAGCCAGGAGTAACACCTGTGCATCACCAGGTGTGACCCCAAAAGCAAAATAAAAAAAAATAAATTACTAAAAGGGGCTGGAGCGATAGTACAGAGGGTAGGGTGTTTGCCTTGCATGCGGCTGACCTAGGTTCAATCCCCAGCATCCCATATGGTCCCCCAAGCACTGCCAGGAGTAACTCCTGAGCACAGAGCCAGAAGTAACCCCTGTGCATTGCCGGGTGTGACCCAAAAAATAAAATACAATAAAATAATTACAAAGTAAATAGGCTCTTGGGCCAGAGAGATAGTACAGTGTAAGGTCCTTACCTTGCATTCAGCTGGTTCTGTCTCCAGCACAGAGCCAGGAACTAGCCTGCATAGTTGAGTATAGCTTTATTCTCTTTATCTCCCCAAATAGAAAAAGGAAATAAAGAAGAAATAGGCTCTTGATTAGTTCTTACTTTAGATTACCCTATTACTTTTACCCTTTTAGAGTTATCCTATTAATTAAAAAATACCTCATTTTAAAAAATAAAATAAACACTATTCTTTTCATTTCTTTGTCAGAACCTTCTTCAGCATAGTTGGGAGAAACTAATGGGTGTGGAACCACTTTTTTTTCTTGTTGATTTTTGTGCCACAACCCGTGTTGTCTGTGGGCTACCTAACAAGGTGCATAAGGGACCGCTCTGTGCTCAGGGGCGACTCCTGGTGGTTCTGGCATCGGACAAACCAGGGTTGGTGACACGCAAGGCAAACACCACCACCTTTTTACTATCTCTTGGGTTTTTGTGTTTTGTTTTGTTTTGTTTTGTTTTCCTCATGGAGCCAAGGATGGAACCCAGGGGCCTCACACGGCCATGGCAAGCTCTCTACAGCTAACTTCTATCCCATCTTATTAAGGAAACCTGGGAATATTGAACTTTGAAGGCATATCAACGCAAACAGGACTTTCTTTTTCTGGATAGAGTTGTTTCCTGAGGGGTTCTGGAGCAAAAGGCAGGATGCTCTGAACAAATGTCCCACCAGTATGGGTGACCGACATGGAAACAGACTGAAGGGCTGAGGCAGTCGAGGGGCCGAGTCCTGCTGCTCAGCTTTATCTGGCTGTGTGTCCACGGGTAAATATTTAGGACAATCAGACCTTGCTTGTTGCGGCCAATGTAAAAGTCGCGGAGTGAGCGAAGAAAATAAAGTGGCGAGAACAAACAGGAAACAAAGAGTGCAAAGATTCACTTGGCCAAAGGATACTGTATTTTGGTTGCCAGTACTTTCTTTTCTTGCCACATCCGGCAGTGCCCAGGGCTTACTCTTGGCTGTGTGATCTAGGATCAGTCCTGGCTCGATGCTCAGGACTTAGTCCTGACTCTCTACTCAGGGGAACCGAACCTACGTTGGCTGCACGTAAGACTCTGCCCTACCCTCTGTATTATCGCTCGGGGCCCCTAATAATGTTATGTGGGGAGTTCTCCTGGGACCCCCAGTTCTACTGGAGGGTCAAGCCGAATGTGAACTTCAAAAGACCCCTAAAGGGTTTTCTTTACTTACAAAACCAGTGCCAGGGGGCCCTTGTTTCTCCCAAGTCCCCTTTTGCCAAGTGGCGGTGGCGGGGAGGAGCCCCTTGCAGACCCTTTGCCCTTCTGCCCCGGGCAGGTGCTGCGAGCCCAGCGCGACTGTAAGTTCACACGCGCTGATCCCAGGGAGGGGGGAGGGGGCGGGCCCAGGGCGCCCCACCCCCGGGGCGGGAACAAGGACTCCTCAGTCCTGTTCCACCGAGCCAAGATCTGCAGCCTCCGCTCTGCAAAACCGACCAGAAACCTCTGTGCTTCTCGGCAGATCTCAGGCGATCGTCTGGAAAAGGCTCGGCGGGTCGGCACAGGTCATCCAGGTCGGAACGCAAGTCCTGAGCGTCAGTTGCAGCCCCCCGCCCCCCGGGCTCGGAAGGTTGCGGCGGCAGGCGTCCTGGTGGCGGTGGCTTGCGGCCCAGGGAGGAGCAGCGGCGCCGGGTAAGCCCCAGCGTGTGTCTCTCGGTGCGCCCGACTTTCCGATCGCCGGTCTGTCTTTTGCACTTGCTTCCGTGATTCTGTGCTTATGCTTCGGAAACGAGACAGGCAGCGCATTTCAGAAACTTTTTAGGCTTTATTTCATCAGCTTACATTTCATTATTCCACGGCCGCCTATCCAAACAGCATGAATGAATGATGCAATCCTGCCGTGGCGGTCTTCGTTACAAGAATAGGCAAGTCTCCAAAATTCAAGGATTTTACTTTGTCATCTTTTTTTTCGTTTGAATATTAGAATATTCAAAAGCACCGAGCTCAGATTGTTGTAAGGTACAGCAGCCTCAAGTTGGGAGTTAATTCTGTCAGGCGGTTTGGTTTTCCTCATATGCATTGCACGGTTGTAATTACTTACCCTTTAAATATTTGACATTGGAACGAGGATCTGGGAAGAAAGGAATAAAATGGAAGGTTTTTGTATCTTACTAAGGTGGGTTTCCAATATAGAACCGATCATGGTCCTATCACTGTCATGATAACCTATATTTTAAGTCAAATTTTTTATGTACCTCTTTTAAGAGACATTTCAGATTTTGGCAAACTTATCACTTATACTTATCACTGCTACTACACTAGAACAGTTCCATATCTCCAGAAGTTTCCTCTGATTTCTTTTCTAGTACTGCCCCTAGAGCTCCTACCCCTGGCTCCACTGACCTTTGCCATTGTATCATTTGTTTGTACTTCCTTTCTTTCTTTTTGCTTTTTTGGACCATCCCAGCTCATTGCTGGGGGGTTGGTCACTCCAGGTACCATGGGGTGTGGGATCAAACCTGGGGCTTCCGTCTGCGCATAAGGCTCGAGCTCTAGGCCTTGGCGCCACCTCCCTGGCCCGCTTGTTTGCATCATTTCCTAGGCTTTCATGTACTCTCTGTGTCTGACTTCTCCCATCAGCTTTGAACCCAAACCTGGTTGTGCTCAGGGCTTACTCCTGGCTCTGTGCTCAGGGATCACTACTGCTAGGGTTCTGAGGACCATATTGGATGCCAGGGATGGAACTTGGGTCGGTTCTATGCTAGCAAACCTCTGACTTACTATACTATACTATACTATACTATACTATACTATACTCTTCTGTCCTGTATGTATTTAAATTTTTTTATCCATGTTATTGGTATTTTATCATGTTTAAAATATATTTTATCATGTATCAGAAGTTACTGATTTTTCTCGATGAATAGTGTTCTACTGTAGTGCTGTATCACAATTTATTTACCCATTTACCTGTTGATGAATTTGGGTTGTTACATTCTATGAATGTTTACATTTCTTCTGGATAAATCTCTTGGAGTGGGATTGCTGAGTCTTATGATAATTATATGCTTTTCTGTTGTTGTTGTTGTTGTTGTTTGTTTGGGCCACACTCCGTGGTGCTTGGAGCTGTTCCTCGCGCAGTGCTTGGGGGTCACTCCCAGCTCTGCTTGAGATATGTGATGGCAGGTATTGAACCCTGACACCATGCATGCACCCAGACCAGTAAGTTATTTCTCCCAACCAGTATCTTTGTTTTGAGGCCTCACCCGACTGTGCTCAGGGCTTATCCTGGATCACTCCTGAGCACAGAGTGGGAGGACCATTTGTGATTGAATGCTGCCAGCCATCTACAAGCCAAGCACTCTATCCACTATTTTTCTGGGCCCTCCCAAAGTAGCACTGTAGCACTGTAGTACTGTCCTCCTGTTGTTCATCGATTTGCTCCAGCGGGCCCAGTAACGTCTCCGTTGTGAGACTTGTTGGTACTGTATTTGGCAATTCGAATATGTGACCAGTAGCTTGCCAGGTTTTGCTCTGTGGGCGAGATACTCTTGGTAGCTTGCCGGGCTCTTCCAGAGGGGCGGAGGAATCGAACCCGGACCGGCTGGGTCGGCTGTGTAGACCTTGTGCAAGGCGAACGCCCTACCCGCCTTGCTATCGCTCCAGCATCCCTTACAAACTACTTTTTTTTTTAAATAAGAAACTGCTCGAGAAAATCGATGAACAATGGGAGGACAGTGACAGTGACAGTGAATAAGAAACTGACAAACTGGGACCCAAGCCATAGCACAGAGCTAGGGTGTTTGCTTTGCACATGGTCCGCCCAGGTTAGAGCCCCAACACCCCATGTGGTCGAGTGATCCATGAGTTCAGAGCCAGGAGTCAGCCCTGAGCACAGTTGGGTGTGGTCCATGCCATCACCACCACCCCCATAAAAGGTAAAATGTAAAGGTCCTCCCGTTGTTCATCGATTTACTCGAGCGGGCCCAGTAACATCTCCATTGGAGATTTTGTTGTTACTGTGTCTGGCATATCGAATACGTCACGGGGAGCTTGCCAGGCTCTGCCGTGTGGGCGAGATACTCTCGGTAGCTTGCCGGGCTCTCTGAGAGGGGTGGAGGAATCGAACTTGGGTCGGCCATGTTGGCTGCGTGCAAGGCAAACGCCCTACTGCTGTGCTATCGCTCCAGCCCCCCACCCCCATACCCTCACCAAAACAAAAAAAGAAAGAAAAAAAAGCAGGTGTAGATCACCTAGCAAGCCTAAAGCATTTGTGGAATAAAAATCACAGAAAAGAATGTGTTTACTTTGTTAATGCTCAAAGGAGGGAGAAGTCAAGGGTTCCCCCCCACCCCCCGGGAAACTGTCTCAGAACTGCCTCTGATAGTCCCACTGCATGACTGCGTCAGGAGGGGCGTGAAGCCAGTTGCTCTTTCTTCTCATAGGTCAGGATCTTGATGTTCCTTTCCTTGTTCTCTCTTTTCAGGCTTTTGTTGCTCTTGCAGAACCTGTTCCAGATCTTAAAGCATAAAGTCGGAACTTTATGTTGAATTATTATTCAGGAAGGGGGAAAGAGTGTAATCTCTAGGAGTACAGCACTGGATAAACGTGAGTCTGATTTGTCTTTTATTATCATTCGTGTATCACTCGCTGTTTACTTTTTTACCTGTAAAAAATGACTTTGTTATAACCACTGCTATATAACATCTCAGGTTCGATGAAGAATTGCTAATTGCTTTTTTTAAAAATTTTTAAAAAATTTTTGTTTTTTGCTTTTTGGGTCACACCTGGCGATGCACAGGGGTTACTCCTGGCTCTGCACTCAGGAATTACCCCTGGCGGTGCTCAGGGGACCATATGGGATGTTGGGAATCGAACCCAGGTCGGCCGCGTGCAAGGCAAACGCCCTACCCGCTGTGCTATCACTCCAGCCCCTGCTATTGCTTTTTAGCATAAAAATATTCTATAGATGAGGATAGACAGGAACTCTAGTCATTTTTACAGAGAGACTATTTTCCTCTGGTTTAGAAATTTCTCAGCTGGGGGCTGGAGTGATAGTACAGCGGGAAGGGCATTTGCCTTGCATGTGGTGGACCCAGGTTCAATCCCTGACATCCCATATAGTCCCCTGAGCACTGCTAGGTGTGATTCCTGAGTGCAGAGGCCAGAGTAACCCCTGAGCATCATCGGGTGTAACCCAAAAAGGAAAAAAAAAGAAAAGAAATTTCTCAACTGGCTTGCACTTACTACCAGTGTTCCAGATGAGACCTGTTTAGGATTTGCCTTGTTCTCTAAGCCAAAGTTTCTCAACCTTTTTCTTTTATGAGTGTGGGAGAGACACCCTGGCTGTGTTCACTGTTTACTCCTGGCGTTGTGCTCAGCTGTGCTTAGGGATCACTCCTGGCAGGGCTTAGATGATGAGGGTTTAACCCTGGTCAACTGCATGCAGAGGGAGCACTGTACTTCCTCCACGGCCCTGCAGCCTTTTCCTGACTTTGGCCTCTTTTCACATTGTTTTCTCCCTGTGGCCCCTCTGTCAAACTGATTGGCTCCCTAGTCTTGTGCTGTGCCCACCACCCCTTCACCCCCTCGAACCTTTCTCCCAAACTGTTTTGCAAAGTTTCTTCCGTGACCCTCATGGAATGCACTGGGAAGACATGCAGCTCCGGGCTTTGCTTGACCTCCATCACCTCTGTACCAGCTTTTATTTGTTCCTGCACAGAAAGGTAAGGGATCGATAGTCACAAAGGGCCGTGACTGCAGAACTTTGCTACCTCTTCTAAGATGCAGAAATAGAGAATTTGATAACATTTAAGTGAGGAGGTTTTTCTTTTTCTCTTTCACCCAGCAGTAGACCCCTTAAGGCTTGACACTTTCTGAGCCTTGGAAGGGGTGAAAAGGAAGTGGTCAGCTTCCTTCCCGAGACAGAGCAGCCGGGGATGAGGGCCAGGAAGGCCCCTATTCTAAGCAGCAGAAGGCAGTGGTCAGGACTGGGTAGGAAGCTGCCTTGGCTGTCCCGCACCTTTCTGCTAGAATTTCATTCTAGTCCTGACTCTCTTCCCTGTAAGGACCAGGTGTAAGGGGTCCAGAGTCCATCGTTTAGCAAGATTTTCCTTTGTGTGAAATTCTAATGTACACAATTTATTCTGAAGCAACTGAATTTACTCAGCAGATTCCCCCTCCCCCTGCTATTGCTATGAGAATTTTGAATATGTATGAGTTGTGAGTCACTCTTGGTAGAAACTATGAAAAAAAGAGGGAACCAAAAGTGAACCAGGAGAGAATTGTTCATTGGGTTGGGCTGTGCTAAAGGACGCAAAGGCCTTTTGCTCTACAGTTTAAGCAGGAGGTCGAAACCCAGGTAAACTTAAAAGTGGAGGAGACACTCCCTGATATTAGCATTTCGTGAGTAGAAGTTAAAGTTAGGGCTAGGTCCTAGAGCAGATCAGGGTGTGGGTGTCAGCAGTTGTGAGATACCAGCCAGGACCGGTGTTTACCTGGGGACGTAGAAATCATTCTCAGTTGGGGATATTTCCTTTTCTATTTGAGACAGATGTCCTGGTTGGAGGTACTATTGGGTTCAGTCCTTGGAAAGAGGATCAGGTTGCTGGATTTTCAAAGGAGCAATAATAACTTATCTGGTCATCTCCATGAGATCTTAAGACTGTCTTGAATGTGGTGCCCATTCTGTGCTTTTCATATCTTTTTTTTTTTTTTGCTTTTTTTGGGTCATACCCATATAAGTACCGCGCGCTAACCGATTGCGCCACTGGAGCTCCAGAGCGATAGCACAGCGGGTAGGGCGTTCGCCTTACAAGCGGCCAACATGGCCGACCCGAGTTCGATTCCTCCGCCCCTCTCGGAGAGCCCGGCAAGCTACCGAGAGTATTCGATATGCCAGACACAGTAACAACAAAGTCTCCAATGGAGACGTTACTGGGCCCGCTCGAGCAAATCGACGATCAACGGGAGGGCCTTTTGGGTCATACCCAGCAATGCTCAGGGGTTTCTTTGCATTCAGAAATTACTCCTGGCGGTGCTTGGGGGACCATATGGGATGCCGAGGATCGAACCCAGGTCGGCCGTGTGCAAGGCAAATGCCCTACCCGCTGTGCTATCACTCCGGCCCCTCATATCTTTTTTCTATGCAGAGTGACACTGTGGGCTGGTTTTGTCTTACTAACTTGGAGGCCTATCAGTTATTCCTAGGTTTTTTTCTCCTTTTATATTATATTGATAATATTAGACATGTATTGCCTCAGGATATTGTTCACAGGTTTATTGCATTAAGCACTGTTTTTCTGCTCATCATCTCTAGGCTTTTACAGTGACCCTGCCTAACTCTGCAATGTGAGTTAGGCTCATTCTGTGGGTGGTTACTGAACCTGAGCGAATGGGATGTGCAGCCACTTTATAGTTTGTTCATATGATGGGAATTTGACTATATCTGGAGTCTTCTTCCGTGGTTTCCTAGAAAATGTGCTAGTGTTATTGAATAATTAATCACCCAGTGTGCTCTGCAGCTAGCAGAACTTTGATCTGAAATTTTGTTCTCTTTTTATTGGAAATCAAAAAGGAGGAGATGGGGAATTTAGGTTATATCTGGCAGTGCTCAGGATTCACTCCAGTTGATGTTCATGGATCAAACCAGGCTTGGACACATACAAAGCAAGCACTGTAAACCCTGTACCATCTCTCTGGTCCAATTTTCAAACATTTGGGGGCTGGAGAGATAGTACAGTGGGTAAGATACTTACCTTGTGACTGACCCAGGTTCAATTCCTGGCACCCCATATGTTCCCCTAGCCTGCTAGAATTGACCCCCAAGCACAGAGCCAGGAGTAAGCTTGAGCACCACCGGGTATAGCCCCAAAATAATAAAAACACATATTCAAAAATAACATTTTTTAGAGCAAGAGAATGAAATAAAAATTTAAAATAGTACTATATGAACAGTAACAATATCTTACCTTTTGTTTTCCCCCAACATGTGTTCATTTTCTTTTCTTTTTTTTCTGCTTTTTGGGTTCACACCCGGTGATGTTCAGGGTTTACTCCTGGCTCTGCACTCAGTAATCACTCCTGGTGGTGCTCGGGGGAACCATATGGGATCCTGGGGATCGAACCTGGGTCAGCCATGTGCAAGGCAAATGCCCTACCCACTGTACTATCGCTCCAACCCAACACGTGTTCATTTTCACCTATGGTCTGAATTTTTTCTTTTGTGGGAGGCAAGGGAGATGCAGCAGTACTCACGGCATTGATGCTTGGTCTCTGTAATACAGGAGATTACCAGGCTACGCCACACAGTGCTTTGTGACCACGGTTTCCACTTGGAAGTGCTATGGCGCAGGGAGGTGCCTGCAGTGTGGCAAGTTAAACTAAGGGCCTGGTGCATGCAATGCATTGCTCCAACCCTTTGAGCTTT
Source organism: Sorex fumeus (assembly GCF_029834395.1). Lineage (NCBI taxonomy): Eukaryota > Metazoa > Chordata > Mammalia > Eulipotyphla > Soricidae > Sorex > Sorex fumeus. The sequence goes on from NW_026606183.1 coordinate 5,814,295, forward strand.
CTCACACTCCCTGGTCTGAATTATTTTCTGAGGGGAGTTCACAGCCTGTATTGCTTGGGGTCACTTCTGGTGGTGCCGTGGCTCGGACCCAGGCCTCTTTCATTCAGTGTGCTCCAGTCTGTTGAGTGTCTTTCCAGCCTAGGTCTTAGATCTGTAGGCATTAATTAGCTGTGTGACCTTAAAGCATTTTACTTCCATATACTGTCTGTTGACCTATGAAATGAACACGCTAGCATTCCTGAGAAAGATGTGTGACCAGACTAAGATGATGGCTTTGTGATTTCTTTCAGAATATGATACTGATTTTGATGTTCATATGGTCATCTTTGCTACTTATACATTTTAATTTTAAACTAATAGCATAGTAAGTTAAGATTGTTTTCCTGTTTTTTTTTGGGGGGGGGGATGGCAGTGAGAAGGAATAACTCCTGGCTTTTGCACTGAGGTATCATTCCTGGCAGGCCCTGGGGACCATATAGTATGCCAGGAATTAAATCTGGTCGCCTGTATGCAGGGAAAGTGCCCTGCCCACTGTACTATCTCCCTGGTCCCTGGAATTGTTACCAAATCCAAGATCCATTTCTTTTGCACTGGAAGGTCAATATTTAAGAGAAAAGAGCTGGTACAAGAAAAACTGGTTTGGGGCTGGAGCAATAGCACAGCGGGTAGGGTGTTTGCTTTGCACGCGGCCCACCCGGGTTCGATTCCCAGCATCCCATATGGTCCCCTGAGTACCGCTAGGGGTGATTCCTGAGTGCAGAGCCAGGAGTAACCCCAGTGCATTGCTGAGTGTGACCCAAAAAGAAAAAAAGAAAAAGAAAAAACTGGTTTATTCAAGTGGTAGCTGTCTAAGAAGGTGGTGGACTTTTTGTCCTAAAAACCATTTTCAGAGAGAGAGAGTTCAGGGATTAGGTGCTTGTCTTGCATATGCCAACCTCCATTCTAATACCCAGCAACGCATGTGGTCCCCTGAGCACCAACAGGAGTGATCCTTAAGCTCAGAGCCAGGATTAAGCTTTGAGCAGCACCACGTGTGGCCACAGAACAAAACAGAAAGAACAACCATCTTACTCTCAGCTTGGGGCTGGGAGTTTATATAGGGCTGGTTGGGAAAATCGGGGTAATAGGTTAGGTAGAGATAGGGTCTGGTCAGACCTTCAGTGGTGTAATGAATCTCTGTGAGGGATAGAAGATGCCTCATAAAATCTTTGACAATGTCATTCCATAACATCTGCCTGCGGGGCTGTACTGGACAGCCTTCAGGGATCTTTCTGGAGGGCCTGGTGTTTGCTCTTCTCTACCCATCAGTGACTGGACCTAGTTTAACATTAAACATGATACATGAGAACATCCCCCAGTATTGGGAGACAGGGCAAAGGCCACTGGGAAGTGAGAAGTTATAAGAAATATGTATGTTGAGGGGCTGGAGCGATAGCACAGCGGGTAGGGCGTTTGCCTTGCATGCGGCGGACCTGGGTTCGATTCCCAGCATCCCATATGGTCCCCCGAGCACCACCAGGAGTAATTCCTGAGTGCAGAGCCAGAAGTAAGCCCTGAACATCACTGGGTATGACCCAAAAAAGCACAAAAAGAAAAGAAAAGAGAAGAAAAGAAATATGCCTGGCAAGTACTCGTGATGTATTCAATATGCCAAACACAGTAACACGAAGTCTCACAATGGAGACGTTACTGGGCCCACTCGAGCAAATCGATGAAAAACGGGAGGACAGTGCTACATGTATGTTGAGAGCAGAGTGAAGTCTTGAGTGCTTACCTTGCATAAAAGACAAGACACTTTCCACCTCATTGTAAAGTACTTGCCTCATCTACAGCCAACTCTTTAATTAATTAATTAATTAATTAATTTTGCTTTTTGGGTCACACCCGGCAATGCACTGGGGTCACTCCCGGCTCATGCACTCAGGAATTACTCCTGGCAGTGCTCAGAGGACCATATGGGATGCTGGGAATTGAACCCGGGTTGACCGCGTGCAAGGCAAATGCCCTACCTGCTGTGGTATTGCTCCAGCCCTACGGCCAAATCTTGTTTGAATCCCTGTCACCACTGTCCTCTGAACCAGGAATGATATATGAGCACAGAACCAAGAGTAAACTGAGCACCAGCAGGTGTGGTCCCCAAACCAAAACCAAAGAAAAATAATCTTCTCAAATACCATGTTGAATTCTCAATAGCTAGTTACACTTTTTATTTTGTTTTTTATTTTTTGTTTTGGGGCCACAGCCATCTGAGTTCGGGATCACTTGGGGGATCTATGGGATGCTGAGGATAGAAACTGATTGGCCGTGTATAGTGCAAGTGCTTCCTTTGCTGTACCATCTCTCCAGCCCCTAAACTTTAATACATGAAACATTTACTTAACATCCATTGGGTGCTAACTAGATATAGAGAGAGATGATTCAGCCTAAGTCCCTGCCCGAAGAAACACATTCTAAAGAGGAAGGGGAGTAGCTAGTTCTATGATGTGGTGAGGATAATAGAAATAGTCTAGATAAAGAAGGTCATTTGATCTGTACCTTGAAGAATAGGTAGTATTTGCCCATTAGACATGAGGGATCAGGTGAGGGAATAACAGGATAGTATTTCTGGCAGAGGGAATAAAATTTCAAAGTATAGTGGAAATGAAAACCATGATATCTAAGAACAAGAAGTCCTCTGTATTCCTTGAGCATAAGGTAAGCATAAGGGGTGTGTGTGTGTGTGTGTGTGTGTGTGTGTGTGTGTGTGTGTGTTCGTATGTGTATTTTGGGGGTGAATTGCAGCAGAGACTAGACTGATAAAATAATATAGCTATATAAAGAAGGGCATAACTGTGTTGAATAATAGCTATTGTTATGGTAAGGTAACAACAAATGGCTACAGTCATTGGAACTGGAGGTTTGTCTATGAAACTGAACTTTTATGGGAAGAGGCTTCTGGGAGGGGCTCTGGGCACACTGGTGACAGGTGTGGTATTGGAATAATGTATATGAAAAGTGTACAGTAAAAGCAGTAGTATAAATTCCAGTCACTTTCACTGTCACTGTCCTCCCGTTGTTCATCGATTTGCTGGAGCGGGCCCAGTAACTTCTCCACTGGAGACTTTGTTGTTATTGTGTTTGGCATATCGAATACGTCACGGGGAGCTTGCCAGACTCTGCTGTGCGGGTGAGATACTCTCAGTAGCTTGCAGGACTCACCGAGAGGGGTGCAGGAATCGAACTTGGGTTGGCCATGTTGGCTGCGCGCAAGGCAAATGCCCTACCGCTGTGCTATATAGCTTTTTATACTTTGTTATGTTCTTATAGACTGTATTTACTGTTTTTAAATATAAACTTTATATTTTTAATATATTTGAGCATGTTTAATGTGTTTAATGTATAATGAATATATTATACATAATATCTTTATATTTAAATATAAATGGTGTTTCTATTTTTTCCACTTTTGTGTGTGTATTTATATATATATTTATTTATTTTTTTGCTTTTTGGGTCACACCCAGCAATGCACAGGGCTTATTCCTGGCTCTGCACTCAGGAATTACTCCTGGCAGTGCTCAGGGGACCATATGGGATGTTGGGAATCAAACCCGGGTTGGCCGTGTGCAAGGCAAACGCCCTCCCCACTGTGCTATCACTCCAGCCCCTATTTATATTTTTAAAGTCTTTTAGAGATGAAATCTTAAATATCCATCGATGGAAAGGAAGTGATATCTGGGATTTCCAAAATATCAAAAGGGTTGAAGTGCAGGATAGAGATGATTCTCCTAATAAACACATCCGGAGAGTGAAAAAGAGTAAGATATTATGTTAATTCGCTGGCAATGAGAAACGAATTAGCAAGAGTTTAATGAAATCGGAATATGCTAAATACAGTAGTAGAGTTGAAATGGGGGCAAGGTGGAGGGGGTGGGACAGAGGTGATACCCTCACAGATGGAGCACGTGCTTTGCATGAAGAAGATCTGGATGTGATCCTGGACACTACACGGTTCCCTGTGCAGCACCAGATGCCACAAACTGCAGAGCTGAGAGTAATCCCTGGGTACTACTAGATGTGCCTCCATCCCCTGCCCCAAACCAAAAATAAAATGGAGACCTCCAAAATGTCTTTTTGGCTTAAAGCTCCTGAGTTGAAATGGCTCCTGGTGCCATTCCGTGCACTCAGGTGAGGGTGAGTAGGACAGCTTTGCTGTTTGTGATCCTGGATGAGAAAGAGCCTGGTATAATCCCTGGTTCTTGGATTAATTCTGGGTGTCTACATGCTGCACGAGCTCGAGCGGGCCCAGTAACGTCTCCATTGGAGACTTTGTTGTTACTGTGTCTGGCATATTGAATACTCTCGGTAGCTTGCCGGGCTCTCCGAGAGGGGCGAAGGAATCGAACTTGGGTCGGCCATGTTGGCCGCTTGTAAGGCGAACGCCCTACCGCTGTGCTATCGCTCCAGCCCCCCCCCCCCCCCCGACTGCTGCAAGATAGGGGTTGTGCAAGAGGGGAAAAAATTACAACGCAGAACAACTATGTTTTTAAAAAAAGGTTTTGCTTTTTAAAAATAGGTACTGAGGGGGCTGGAGCAATAGCACAGCAGGTAGGGCATTTGCCTTGCATGCGGCCAACCCAGGTTCGATTCCCAGCATCCCATATGGTCCCCTGGGCACCGCCAGGAGTAATTCCTGAGTGCATGAGCCAGGAGTAACCCCTGTGCATCGTCGGGTATGACCCCAAAAGCAAAATAAATAGATAAAAAAATAAAAATAAAAATAGGTACTGAGATTTTTTTTCATGAGATCATAAGATTTGCTTTGAGATAATGAAGGAAGATGGAAGGTGAGAGTAAGATATTGTCCTTTATAATAAGAAACATATTTGGTTTTTATTCCAAGGGTTCTTAGAGGATTCTCACCTCCTGGATCTAGCTCTTAGAACCCTTGGAATTTAGAGCTATAAAGCTGTCTTTTGTTATGTTAATGGTTACTTTGGGGACCCTTCTATGAATGGGACTGTTTACTTGGAGATCCAACTATGTGATTAGAGGGTTGGAATTAAAGTCCCACCCCTCCTTAACTTTCTGAGAGGGACCAGAGGTTAAAGGTTGAATCCAGTCACACTAGGGCTGCAGGGAGAATGTTACCCTTAGAGTATGACAGGTCTGTGCCTTCCCCCACGTGCCTTTCTAAATTACATCCTTTATAATAAAGTAATCGGACCTATAGATAGTTGGACAGAAGCGCTGGTTTCTCTTTAAGTGATAATACATTGCATGAGCTTTCCCAAGTCACCTTGTGGTATTTATCAAAGTTGCATCCCCTTGACTCCCATGATTCAAGTACATTGATTTTTTTTTTTTTGCTTTTTTTTGGGGGGTCACACCTGGCGATGCACAGGGGTTACTCCTGGCTCATGCACTCAGGAATTACTCTTGGTGGTGCTCAGGGGACTATATGGGATGCTGGGAATCGAACCCAGGTTGGCCATATGTAAGGCAAATGCCCTACCTGCTGTGCTATTACCCCAGCCCTCAAGTACATTGATTTTAAGAAATAAATACTGAAGTTTTTTTTTTTTTGAGTTCTCTCCATAGATTCTGCTGCCCTGTGGTTTCCCAGATTCTCCCTATGCCTCTGATTTTCATTTTTCTTCCTAGGATCCTGACCTAAACATTTTGTTTCTGTGGTAAAACAGTATTATCCCAATCTCCTGAATTCTTCCAGTGCTTGCCCACGTGGTGTCACCATGGTGGCGTGTCTCATGTGGGCCCCTAAGTTTTTGGGTCTGGATAGCATGATAGGCAAGACAAAAGAGCACAGAATTTTTTTTTTTTCATAGGCCATACAAAGAGAAGTAGCAGGCTGGATTTGGCCTACTGGCAATAGTTTGCCAACTTCTGACTTAAAAGGTTTTTTTTTCCCACCCTCCTAGAGGACCAGAGAGATAAGATGCTTGCATGTGGCCAATCTTTGTTCAATCCCTGGCACCACATATAGTTCCTTAGATACACAGCCAATAAATAGGCATATGAAAAAAAGTGTTCATTACCATGTATGTTCAGGAAAATTAAAGCAAATTAAAGCAACAGTGAGATACCGTCTCACCCTAGTGAGAATGGCATGTAGCAAAAGTCTGCAAATAGCTGGTGTTGGTGACAAAGTGGTGAGAAAAGAAACCTCGTTCATTGTTGAGTAGAATGCCTGTTTCAGCCTCTATGGAAAGCAATATGGATATTTCTTCAAAAGTAAGAGTAGAGCTCCCTTGTGATCCAAGCCATATGACTTTTTGGCATCTACCCCTCCAAATAAAAACATTAATTTAGAAGGATATAAACACATTTATGTTTATTGTGGTGCAATAGCCAAGATACAGAAAAAAATCCAGATGCCCAACTACAGACGAATGGATCAAGAAGTTGTAGTCTATATAAACAGTAGAATATTATGCAACTATAAGAAAGGATCAAATCATGCAGTTCACCATTACACAGATGGAACTAGAATATATCCTGCTGAATGATGTCAGACAAAATGAAAGGGTTAGATTCAGAATGATTTCTTTCATATGAGGGACTTAATGAAACACAAAGGACCAAAGACAACACACCTGGAGAAGTGATTCAAGGAACTGAGTTTGTTGAGGGGAGTGAAATGAATGAGAAGAGGAAAGGAATAGATACAGAATGATCTCTCAGATACGGGATTTAAAGATACACAGTAAGGGAGTAACAAATGACTAAAGGCGGCAGAACTGGAGAGCTTAAGGGGATGGGGAACTTATTGGGAGAGGCCTTTGGGATCTTGTGGGAGGGAACTGGGTATTCTGGTAGCTGGTGTGGTATTGAAATGATGTGTGCTTGAAACCTCTGTTAACAGTATCTCAAGAAAGATATAAAAGTAAAAAAAAAAAAAAAACACAGAGCCAGGAATAGCCCCTAAAAATTTCCTGGTGTGGGTCCCCAGTTTTCCTCCCAGGTCAGTTTCCAATTGGATCATTCTGCCAGAATCATTGATTAGATATCACAATTTGTAGGCCTATAGGTATGACTGTTCTAGGAAACCTCTGCACCCCCTTGACTATCATGATTCAAGTACATTGATTTTTTTTTTGCTTTTTTGGGGGGCGATGCACAGGGGTTACTCCTGGCTCATGCACTCAGGAATTACTCCTGGTGGTGCTCAGGGGACCATATGGGATGCTGGGAATCGAACCCAGGTTGGCCACATGCAGGGCAAATGCCCTACCCGCTGTGCTATTGCTCCAGCCCTCAGGTACATTGATTTTAAGAAATAAATACTGAAGTGTTTTTTTAGTTCTCTCCTTAGTTTCTGCTGCCCTGTGGTTTCCCAGTTTCTTCCTGTGCCTCTGATTTTCATTTTTCTTCCTAGGGTCCTGACCAAAACATTCTGCTTCTGTGGTTTCTGTCCTGAGCCTTCCTCTCTTCACCCTGGCAAATTTCACCAGGCCATGCCTTCAGTTACCACCTCACCCTGGTGACTAATAAGTGTGTATGTTTCATTCTGAAGTCTCTGCTGAAGTACGAAGTCTTCCAGGGTTAACCTTATCTCGAAGTTAAAATCCAGCTCCTTAGCGTGTTCACAGCCATGGTTGTGCACTGCCTAGCAGCTGGAGTGAGCCCGAGGGCAGCTGCCAGCATGTCATCCATCATTCTTCCTTCGTGCTGTAGCCACTCTTCACTGCTCTCTCTTGTTTCCATCTATTTCTCTCTTCTTCCCAGCATCCCCAAACAAATACCCTGCCTTTGGAGAATCCATGCAGAGGTCCATTTACCATTCGAGATTCAGCTCAAATATCTGTGCTTTTTTTGTTTTGTTTTGTTTTGTTTTGTTTTCTGGGTCACACTTGGCAATGCACAGGGGTTACTCCTGGCTCTGCACTTAGGAATTACTCCTGTCGGTGCTCAGGGCACCATATGGGATGCTGGGAATCGAACCCAGGTCAGCTGCATGAAAAGCAAACACCCTATCCGCTGTGCTATTGCTCCAGCCCCTATCATGTGCTTCTTAAAGCCCCATTTCATCTACAAAGTTAAATATTTTCTCTGTATTTCCATAGCATATTTGCACATTTCTATTTTAGCACTTGCCTTATTGCTATAGTTATTATGTCCAAAAATATACTGGCTGACCATCAGATATATTTGCAAGTTAGTTCTTGACTAAAGCGAGTCAATAGTTGTTTAGGTCCCATTTGTGTTTGTAATCTCAGCATGACAGAGACACTTAATTTGGAAGACACTTATTTTTTTTTCTTTTTTGTGTCACACCTAGCAATGCACAGGGGTTACTCCTGGCTCTGCACCCAGGAATTACTCCTGGAGGTGCTTGGGGGACCCTATGGGATGCTAGAAATCGAACCCGGGTTGGCCATGTGCAAGGCAAACACCCTACTATCGCACCAGCCCCTAGGAGACATTTAATTATGTTCAGAAATAAGTGAGAGTCTGGAGAGCTAGGATAGAGGTTAAGTGCCTGTGGCTTGACCCTGGTTTGATCCCCAGGATAGTGTGCTCCCCTGACAATCACCAGGTGCAGCCCTGGGGTGTCCGGGTCCCTCAGCACCACAGGCCTGAACTGCACTGCATCCGTGGGACCTTGCATTGAATCGAGGACTCAGCTGAGAATCACTGGGGGAGGGGGAACAGCACCACTTGGGTCCAGAAAGAAAAGGTGGATCTGGTGTAGATGTGTCTCAGTAGTAGAGCACCTGCCTTGCATGTGTGAGGCCCTGGGTTCAATTCCCAGCTTGATGGGAATACATGCTTACATAGGCTACACCGAAACAAATCAAAGTGTATTAATACTGAATTGGTAGGCACAGCTGGGCCTTTTTATAATTGTATTTTATGTCATATTTAAAAATATTAAGGCTGGAGCGATAGCACAGCGGTAGAGCGTTTGCCTTGCAAGTGGCCGGCATGGCCGAGCTAGGTTCGATTCCTCGGCCCCTCTCAGAGAGCCTGACAAGCTACCAAGAGTATCTCGCCTGCACGGCAAAGCCTGCGAAGCTACTTGTAATGTATTCAATATGCTGAACACAGTAATAACAAGTCTCACAATGGAGACATTACTGGGTCCGCTTGAGCAAATCGATGAACAACGGGAGGACAGTGCAGTGCTACAAAATATTTGTCATATATGTGTATATATTTATATATGTGTGTATTTCTATTATATATATGTATATATATTTTTTTTAAATTTTTCCCCCATGCATTGTAGGAGGAAAATTCTTCCAAGGATGGTCTCCCACTCAGAGTTGAGGAAACTCTTCTGTTCGGCGGATGCAGTGTGCTTTGATGTTGATAGCACAGTCATCAGAGAAGAAGGAATTGATGAGCTGGCCAAATTCTGTGGAGTTGAGGATGCTGTGTCAGAAATGTAGGAATAATATTTATTCACTTTATAAAATGACGAGCTATTGCAGACAGAGCATCCGGTCAGCTGTGGAATCTGCTGTCCCCAGACCATTCGGCTGCAGATAGTGCAAAAGTACCAGATCTTCAGTTTCATTCTTGACTGATAAGAAGTCAAGTTTCCTTGATATTCAGGAAGGTGTCTGTGGTTAATAAATGTGGTTTTCCAGATTATCAAATGATATATTTGTGGATGCAAATATATCCCAAATGCTGATGTGGGGCTGGAGTTATAGTACAGCGGGTAGGGCATTTGCCTTGCATATGGCTAACCCAGGTTTGATCCCTGACATCCCATATGGTCCCCCGAGCACTGCCAGGAGTGATTCCTGAGTGCAGAACCAGGAGTAACCTCTGAGCATTACCAGGGTATGATCCAAAAAGCCCAAACAAAACAAAACAAATGCCTCAGAATTCTGGTGTGAGGGCAAGGAGATAGCTCAAATGGTAAAGCACAGCAGTTTGAAACCTGACTAGGCTCTTGCCATGACACCTCTCAGCACTGAGACAGCTCCAGTGACCTCTGAGCACTGCCATGTGTGTCCTCTATTTTATTTATTTTTATTTAATTATTATTATTTTTTTTTTTTTGGAGGGGGGCTACACCTGGTAATGCTCAGGGGTAACTCCTGGCTCTGCACTCAAGAATTATTCCTGGTGGACCTCCAGGGATGAGAAGGGGTGCCGGGGATTGAACCAGATTGGCTATGCAAGGCAAGTGCCCTACCTGGTAATGCTCAGGGGTCACTCCTGGTTCTGCACTGAGGAATTACTCCTGGTAGCGCTCAGGGGATCATATGAAATGCTGAGGATCAGACCTTGATTGGTGTGTGTGCAAGGCAAGTGCCTTACCCATTGTACTATCTCTCCAGCCCCTGGGCCAATATTTTAAAGAAAAAATATTGAGGTCTCAAGCAAACTTTCAGTCATTTATTCCTAGGCCTCACACCCTTGCGTTGCAGAGTAATCTCTCATGCAGGGGAATTCTAGGCAGCTCCTTCCCGGTGAGCAGCTTGGAAGACAGCTGAGTGCACTGGCCTGATTGCGGGTCTTCCTCCTAGGACTCGGCGAGCCATGGGTGGAGCAGTGCCTTTCAAGGCTGCCCTCACAGAGCGCTTAGCTTTGATTCAGCCCTCCAGGGAGCAGGTGCAACGGCTCATCGCAGAGCACCCCCCTCATCTAACCCCGGGCATAAGGTAAGAGGAACCCGCTTCCTGTCTGCATTTCCCCGGTAGAACCTCTACTTGGGGGCCTGCCCCCCTGAAGTTATCTCACCATAACTTTATTTGTGAGGGCCCTTTAGCCCTTGGATTTGCTCTTGGACCATATACACTGTGTATGTTTGGATGAGTCTTTCCTTATTTTTTTCTCAAGGAAGTACTTAAATATCCTCTCCATCTTACATCTTTGCAGATCCATGGGTAGAAATTAATTGTTAATGCAGTCAGGCCTCATTGATTAATTTCTGAGTACATTTAGAAAGACACAAAACATGAGTTCAGCAGGCAATATGTTTTATTTGATGTAACTCGGGCAAATGTACTCAGGTAAAAAAAATGTATTATAGATGCCTTTGCATGTCTTCTAGCTTATATAAAAATCAGTGTTTAATACTTTTTATTTTTTGCAGGGAGCTTGTAAGTCGCCTACATGAACGAAATGTTCAAGTTTTTCTTATATCTGGTGGCTTTAGAAGCATTGTGGAGCATGTCGCTTCGAAGCTCAACATTCCATCAACCAATGTATTTGCCAATAGGCTAAAATTCTACTTTAATGGTAATAATACTTTATTTTATCTTTGGGCAATGCCCAGTGGTGCCCAAGGGTTACTCCTGGCTCTGTGCTCAGGGAACCATGTATGGTAATGGTTGAACTCGGGTATATGGGATGCAAAGCCTTTACCCTTGTACTAGCTCTTTGACCCATAGTACTTTACAGTTGTTTATTTTATTTTATTTATTTTTTGGGGGGGAGGGTCACACCCAGCGATGCTCAGGGGTTACTCCTAGCTCTGCACTCAGGAATTACTCCTGGTGGTACTTGGGGGACCATATGTGATGCCGGTGATTGAACCTAGGTTGGCTGCGTGCAAGGCAAACACCCTGCTCGTTGTACTGTCACTCCGGCCCTTTTTTGTTTGTTTGTTTGTTTGTTTATTTTAAAACTATTTAGAGACCGTGATTTACAATGCTGTGAATAGGGGTTCAGGTGTCCAGTGTTCTAACTTTGATCCCATCATCGGGGTCAGTGTTCCTATGCCAATACCCCAAGGTTCCCTCCCAGCCCCCATTCTGCCTCCTTATCACATTCCATTTTTAAATTCAATTATTATACTTTATTTTTTCTTTTTGGGGCACACCTGGCGATGCATAGGGGTTACTCCTGGCTTTGCACTCAGGAAATCACTCCTAGCAGTGCGCAGGGGACCATATGGGATGCTGGGAATCGAACCCGGGTTGGCCGCATGCAAGGCAAATGCCCTACCCACTGTGCTATCACTCCAGCCCCTCAATTATTATACTTTAAGTCACATGTTTACAATACTGTTGGCTCTTACAGTTTGATGTATACAGTTACCTCATCTGTACACCACTGCGTTGTCAAGGCCCATATGTTACCACCATCACTCTGCCTCGCCTCTGTCATCCCTTCTTTTTTTTGGGAGGGGTCACACCCAGCAATGCACAGGGGTTACCCCTGGCTCATGCACTCAGGAATTACTCCTGGCCGTGCTCGGGGGACCATATATATGGGTTGCTGGGAATCGAACCTGGGTTGGGCCGCTTGCAATGCAAACGCCCTACCTGCTGTGCCATTACTCCAGCCCCTGTCATCCCTTCTTTGGCTTTCCAGTTTCTGCCATGTAGGGCCATGGGTCTGCCCACATTTGATACCTCACATTTCCTTGTCTTGCTACTCTTTTTAAATAGCAGTAATACTTTCATTGTAACTTTTTTTTTTTGTGGGTCACACCCGGCAATGCACAGAGGTTACTTCTGGCTCTGGCTCTGCACTCAGGAATCACTCCTGGCAGTGCTCAGAAAACCATATCGGACACTGGGGATCAAACCCGGGTCGGCCAGATGCAAGGCAAATGCCCTACCCTCTGTGCTATCACTCCAGCCCCCATATTTTCTTCTTTCTTACCAGATTTTTATTTTCCATATTCTAGGACATTCATATCTATTGGATGTGACGAGTTAAATATTGAGGGGACCATATAAAAGGGTAGAGTGTATATTTTACATGTAGGAGTCCCAGGTTTGATCCCTTGTACCAGACTGGGAATAGCCTCCAAGCATAACTGAATGTGACCCCCCCAAAAATTTTTGTTAATATTGTTTTTATTTTAACTTTTATTAGTGAAACACCATGAGGTACAGTTGTAGACGTACAAATTTTGTGCTTGGGTTTCAATTATACAATGATCAAATACCCATGCCTCCACCAGTGCCCATTTTCCACCACCACGGATCCCAGTATCCCTCCCACCCCCCATACCCCCCATCTCACCCTGCCTCTGTGGCAGGGCATTCCCTTTTGTTCTCTCTCTCCTTTTGGGTGTTGTGGTTGGCAAAAGAGGCAAAATTTGTTAAGATTGTTAACAGTTAACAATTAAGGGCTGGAGTGATAGCACAGAGGGTAGGGCGTTTGCCTTGCACGCGGCCGACCGGGATTCAATTCCCAGCATCCCATATCGTCTCCCGAGCACCGCCAGGAGTAATTCCTGAGTGCAAAGCCAGGAGTAACCCTTGTGCATCGCTGGGTGTGACCCAAAAAGCAAAAATAAATAAATAAATAAATAGCAATTAAATATTGAGAGAGTGGTTGTCTCTTTTGCTTATGCCTTTTGGTTTTTTGATATCCTGGTTCTTTAAAATCAACTGAGGTCATTATCTCTCCTAACTTTAGGATCCATGCAATTATCTACCTGTATATGTCTGTAATTAATAAAATGTTGGATCCTATGTTACCCCTATGATTAAAAAAAAGGTAAAGGCCCTCCCGTTGATCATCGATTTGCTCGAGCGGGCCCAGTAACGTCTCCATTGGAGACTTCGTTGTTACTGTGTTTGGCATATCGAATACTTCACGGGGAGCTTGCCAGGCTCTGCCGTGCGGGCGAGATACTCTCGGTAGCTTGCCGGGCTCTCGGAGAGGGGCGGAGGAATCGAACTCGGGTCGGCCATGTTGGCTGCGTGCAAGGCAAACGCCCTACTGCTGTGCTATGATTAATTTTGTTTTATGCTGAATTTTACTTTATGTGAGCTCTCATGTATTTGAACCAATTTAGACTGAAGAAGAAAGATTTATTAGTGAGTTGCTACCCTATATCTATCTTTGAGGATGCCCCTGGACCCAACTTGGGTCATCACAGGGCCATAGCTATAGTATTTATCATTTTAGGATGTCTCCAATTTTTGTTTTTGGGTCCCATCTAGTGGCAACTCCTCATTCTGTTTGGAGGTCATTCTCAGTGGATCGTGGATTGAACCCTGGTCTCTGACAGGCAAAGCATGTACTCTAGTCTTTTGAGCCATATCTTAGGCCCCAAGATGTTTCCAATTATGTCAAGAGGTGACTAATATTCTTAAAATAAAGTTAATTACTAATTTAATGTATTAGTAAACATTTTGTTTTGCTGTCCCACCAGCAATGCTTATCAGGGCTTCCTCTTGGCTCTGTGCTCACTAATCACTTTCAGTGGGACTCAGGGTACAATATGGGGTGCCAGAGATAGAACCCTGGTTGGCTATGTGCAATGCAAGCACCCTACCTGCTGTACAATCTCTCCAACCTAGTAAACAGTTTTGAAGGGTTTGTAGAGACTGTTTAAAAACAGTGGGATGACCCCACACATCGCCAGGAGTGATTCCAGAGCACAGAGCCAGGAGTAATTCCTGAGCACTGCCAGGGGTGGCCCCAAAACCAGCTAAACAAACAAAAAGCAAGTATAGCAATTACATTATGGATGGAAATAAGCAAATATAAGTAGAAATCTCCTTTGAGATAAAGTTATTCATTAGCTTATTTCAATATTTTATTGTACTCTGGTACCTAAATGTTTGAGAATTGCTGCACAGGAAGCTGAGATTGCAAAATCAATTGCCCCAAGGTAAATATCAAAAGAGATACTTGACAAGAGATATTTGTAATTTAAAAAACAAAGCTTGTTTAATAAGGGTATTGATCAAATTTTTGGTTACTTTGGTAGAGGTGAGGTGATAAGGGATTGTGTGTGTGACGGGACCTTGAGACATTGGAGGAAGGACATCGCTGACATTGGTGGTGACAGCAGTTGTGGAATAGTGTGTGCACGAAACACTCTCATTTGTTACAAATCATAGTACTGAAATAAATATTTTAAAAAACCCCCCAAAACAATAACAAAACCAATTAAAAAAAAACCCAAACTAAAAAAAAATCCAAAAACAAACCAAAAAACAATGCTTGTTGATTGTGACATTGGTGTGGAAGCCCAGGATGAGTCACCCGAGTCTCCTCAGTGACATGTGTATGAGTGTATTGTCTATGGAAAAAGATGGTCTGCTTTGGGCTGGAGCAATAGTACAGCGGGTAGGGCATTTGCCTTGCACGCAGCCGACCCTGGTTCGATCCCCAGCATCCCATATGGTCCCCTAAGCACCGCAAGGAGTGATTGCTGAGTGCAAAACCAGGAGTAACCCCTGTGCATCGCCAAGTGTGACCCAAAAAGCCAAAAAAAAAAAAAAAAAAAAAAAGGACTGTCCGCCTAATACAGATCTTATGTAACACTGTTAACTGCTCTTTTAAGGTGAATATGCAGGTTTTGACGAGTTGCAGCCAACAGCCGAATCTGGTGGAAAAGGAAAAGTAATTAAATTTTTAAAAGAAAAATTCCATTTTAAGAAAATAGTCATGATTGGAGATGGAGCCACAGATATGGAAGCTTGTCCTCCTGCTGTATGTATGAAATGTCCATTTTTTCCAGTTGTATTTTTATATTAGACAGCTGATAAGGATTTATGAGGATTTGTAATCTAAATATCATGATTTTAGAAAACTGTAATGAATCTAAATAGCTATTTCAAATGCAGATTTCAATGTCAGTTGAGTTTATTTCTACTTAATAGGTGTTGTAATTAATGAATTAAAACCCATAAACCTTTCAGTCCCCAAGTATAGTGGCCACCTCTGAGCCCAAATATGGGCTCAACATGATTCAGGTTTATTTCTCCAAGTAATCACGATCACGATCATCCTGTTGTTCGTCGATTGCCTTGAGCAGGCACCAGTAACATCTCCTTCGTCCTAGCCCTGAGATTTTAAAAAGTGCCATATTCAAGGCTCTTTCAGGGTTTAGAGAATGAGACCCATCATTGTTACTGGTATTTGGCATATTGGGTATGCCACGGGGAGTTTGCCAGACTCTGCTGTGTGGGCAGATTACATTTGGTAGCCTGCCAGGTTGTCCAAAGTAAGAATGAGATAATAAGATAATAAACCCAGCGCTTCCTGGAGCTGGGTTTTATAGTCTCTGGGTCTTGGCCGTTGATGGGATTACACGTCGCTGGGGTGCAGTTGGTGGGTGTGACCCCTGCCTACTGGAAGATGGAGGATCTGGGTGGAGGATGCTCAGCCCGATCCGAGCAGGCTTGGAGATCTCAGCCCCGGGACCCGCATGCCTTTGTTCCTTTGCCGGTACCTTCATGCGTGTGGAGAGTGGTCTCAGCATGGTTGTGACTGGTTCTGGAAGTCTTCATCTGCCGGAGCTCTGCTCGGGGCAGGAGGGAAACTCAACCCGCCCCCCCCCAAGGGACCCCAGCAAGGACAGCCAGGTGTGGGGGCAGGAGACTCTCCCCAAATAATAGCACAAATAATAGCACTGTAGCACTGTCTTCCTTTTATTTATTGATTTGCTCGAGTGGGCACCAGTAACGTCTCCATTGTGAGACTTGTTACTGTTTCTGGCATATTGAATACGCCACCAGAGCTTGCCAGGCTCTGCTGTGAGGGTGGGATACTCTTGGTAGCTTGCCGGGCTGTCTGAGAGGGATGGAGGAATCGAACCCAGGTCGGCCGCGTACAAGGCAAACGCCCTACCCACTGTGCTATTGCTCCAGCACAAATATTAATGTACATAAAATGTGCACAAATAATAATAATGTACCAACAATTTTAGTCTACACATATATTATACTTGGGTTTGCTTAGGTCATTCCCAACAAGGCTTATTCCTGGCTCTGAGCTCAGGGGACCATATGTAGTGCCAGGGATTAATTTAGGTTGGCTGAAGGCAGGCACCTTACCCCCTGTCCTTTGAATTAATATTGTTTCCTGAGACTAGTAGAAAACAAATTCTCTACAACAAGTGTCTAAGTATCCAATGTTTCCATTCCATGTAGGACATTGCCTTCATCATTCTAACTAAGGAAAAAGGGAGCAAAAAAGTATAGCAGACGTTGTACCTAGTTTCATGAGATCTAAAAAATAATAATTTTCTCTGTGAATGACTAACCCAAAGTGGTTAAAGAGTCATTTTGATCCTTCCAAGTTAACATTTTTATTTGAGTCAGTTCAAGATAAGGATTTAGGATAGTTGGAAATGATCGCTCTGGATAAGAACTGTATGCTGAAAGTAGATAAAGGAACAAACATGATAACCTCTCCATACCTTTATGGCAAACCATAATGCCCAAAAGGAGGGGAGTGAGGAGAGAGAGAGGGAGAGAGAGAGAAGAAAGAGAGAGAAAGAAAGAGTGAAAGAGAGACAGGGAGGGAGGGAGGGAGGGAGGGAGGGAGGGAGGAAGGGAAAGTGCCTGCCATAGACGTGGGTTGAGGGTTGGAGGTGGTGGAGGGAAACGGGGTCATTGGTGTGGGAAATGTACACTGGTAGAGGATAGTTGTTGGAATATTACATGACTGAAACCCAAGAAAAAATTTATAACTATGTATCTCACAGTGACTCCATTAAAAACAAATAAAGTAATGGGAATTTCCGTAACAATTGTGTAATTATTACATCAAAACTGCATTTGTAGACAGGAAGATCCACCCCAGCAGGAAAAAAATTTGAAAAGATAATGCATCTTTAGATGATTTTCAACCAGCATTGGGGTTGAATACTGGACTAGTTTGAATGAGGACTGTCCAGTAGTAAAAATGTAGATTTCTGTAAGGGAACATCCAACCTACAGTAGATAAATGACAAAAAAAAAAAAAATCAGATGAGATATTCTGACCAGTCAGACGATGGCACATGGGGCTTGGAGGTGGCTCAACGGACTGAAGTAAGTACATGGTTTCCATGTAGGAACCCTGGGTGCAATCCCTGGTACGTCCAGGAATAACTCCCGAGCACTGAGCTGGGAGAAACCCCCGAGCAGTGTCACCATGGCACAAAAACAAAATATAGAAAGAAGTTGTCATAGCCTGACTTAACCAAGAGCAGGTCATGCGCGTGCCAATGAGGTGTCTGTAACCTCAAGGGACATCTGTTGTCATGACAACAGTGATGCCCAGCTTTCAGGAGGCAGCAGAAACAAAGTGGTACAGGGCTGGGTTGGTCAGTGGGCAGGGAATGGCAGGAGCAAGGGCTGAAGACGTGCACACCAGGCCTCAGGTGTCATCCTTAGGTCACAGAAGCCCGGAAATTAGCTCAGCTGGTGCTGGAATGCAAAAAGGGCTGACAGAGGAGCTGGAGCAATAGCACAGCGGGTAGGGCGTTTGCCTTGCACCCGGCCGACCCGGGTTCGATTCCCAGCATCCCATAGGGTCCCCCAAGCACCGTCAGGAGTAACTCCTGTAGTGCAGAGCCAGGAGGAACCCCTGTGCATCACCTGGTATGACACAAAAAGCAAAAAAAAAAAAGGCTGACAGAGTCAGGGGGATCTTAGGAGGGGGCTAACTTTAACTGGAAGGGAAATTTAACTGTGACTCCAAATTTACTGATCACCCCCACTCTCCCTTTTGTGCAAAAATGAAAAGAAAAGGCCAAAAGGGCAATGAGAGAATTTTATACTTACTAATGAGTATGTATTTCATCTGTATCCTGGCAGGTAAATGAAAAATACCATTTTGAAAGGTTATTCACTGGGCCAGAGGGATTCTTCTGAGCGCTGAAGTACATGGTCTGCATGTGAAAGGTCGGGGGTCAGTCCCTGGCACCTCATGGTCTCCCTGAGCACTGTCAGGGGCAACCCCAACGCCAGGAGTAGTTCTTGAATACTGCCAGATGTGGTTCCCAGACCAAAAAAAAAAGTTAAAAACAAGTAAAAGGATTCAGAAATAGCACAGCCGGTAGGGTGCTTTCCTTCTAGCCTTGGAACCCATGTGGTCACCTGAGTAGAGCCAGGTGTGGCCCCCAAACAAAGATTTTTTTTGTTTGTTTGTTTAAGGTATTACTTGGTAGAAATGAATGAAACAGTGTAGCTTGAAACAGTTTTATTAAGGAAAAGTTAAGAGTGCTTGCCTGGATGCAGCTCAGTGGTAGAACCTGTGCTGTGGCATGTTTTGAGGTTCTGAGTTCTATACTTGACATCAAAAAAGAAACAGGACGGGGCCTGGAGCGATGCAGAGCTAGGAGTAACCACCGTACATCGCCAGGTGTGATGCGGGGGCGGGGTGTGGGGGGGGGAACAACCAGGCAGGACGAAAGTAGCGGTTCTCTCAGTTTTAGTTTATTATTTTGTTTTTATTTACTATATTTCCCAAGTAAAACCCATCCCTGGAAGGTCACTGAGGTCACTCATGGTACCTGCTCTTCCAGGCTTCTCTTTGATCTTTGAATTGCCTGGCCTGAGTGTGCTTGCTACTGAATACCAGACTTTTACCACCAGAGGTGACTATATTTTCAGCAGCAGGTTTTTTTGTTTTTTCTTTTTGGGTCACACCTGGAGACGCTCAGGGGTTACTCCTGGCTCATGCACTCAGGAATTACTCCTGGCGGTGCTCCTGGGACTATATGGGATACTGTGGATCAAACCCGGGTTGGCCGCTTGCAAGGCAAACACCCTACCCGCTGTACTATGGCTCCAACCTCTTCAGCAGCAGTTTTTGTTTTCTTTTTTTTTTTTTGCTTTTTGGGTAACACCCGGCGATGCTCAGGGGTTACTCCTGGCTCATGCAGTCAGGAATCACTTCTGGCAGTGCTCGGGGGACCATATGGGATGCTGGGAATCGAACCTGTGTTGGCCATGATGGCTGCGTGCAAGGCAAACACCCTACCCGCTATCACTCCAGCCCCGGCAGCAGTTTTGATATTAAGAGAACAGGGATCATCATGAGTGTGTGTGCAGCTTTGTGGAGCATCATTCTGGGGTAGAAGGAGGCTCATGGGAGCTTGGAGGTGCCTGGGGATGACGGGACGTACGTCTGTCACAGCTGTGTGTACTGTGTGTGCGTGCATTAACTGTTTCCTCTTTTTCTTTCCTTATTAGGATGTTTTCATCGGCTTTGGCGGGAATGTGATCAGGCAACAAGTAAAGGACAACGCTGAATGGTACATCACTGACTTTGTAGAGCTTTTGGGGGCACTGGAAGAATAATTCAGATTTTTATGTAGTTTATAACAACTTCAGGTTAATTTTTTAAAAGTTACACAGTTTAAAACTGCTCACAATGCCTATTATAACTTAATGTTTGGTACTGCTGATCTGTACTTTCAAATAAAACCACTATTAGGGCGCCTAGAAAATTGTTGTTTTTTTAAAAAAAATTAATTCATGATGACTTACGTGAAAAGTTTTATAATTTGAATTCTTTATTTTCCTAGCTGTATTTTATTGGAAGTCTTTTAAAAGTGAACAATAAACACCTTCACTATGGAAAATTTGGACAAAGCACACTCTAAATGATTATTGGTTTTCCCTATAATATATGAATAAAAATTTATCCTTTTGAAGTTTTCTATTCTGCCTATTATGTATTTTAATGTTTCAAGTACTTTGTTTAAACCAATCACCACGTTAAAACCAACAACAGCTTAACCAAATAATCAAATGGTACCACATTGTATCATTCTCTAGCCAAATGAAATGAATCGAATTTCCTTCAAAATCAGAGTTTCTATAGGAGAGACATGAAATAAATTTGGCAACACTTAAATGAGATCCCAGACAACGAAACGGTTGTTTCCTAACTGAGTGCTCACTGGCAGCGCTCCCAGAAGTCTTCTGTGGCATTTGCACTTTCAGCAGCGTCATGCTCTGAGCAGGACCAGGCATGCCAGCTCAGTGAAGCAAGCTGCAAACTGCTACCACCCCTTGTGGGTGAACCAGATCCAGTCTCGGATGGGGTTTCTAGAAGCTGCTTTAGCTTATGCCAGACACTGCCATCCGCAGGGCGATTGCCTGAACAGAAGATGCACACTGAATTTGACCCAGAAATTCTGTCCCATTGAGAGACTGAGTACTAACACAGAAACTTTTTTTTAAAAAAAAAGCAAAAAAAACCAAACCAATTACACAAACCCTCCTTTGGCCCGCGGGCTCCTCAGTGAGCTGCATAAAAGCTGCATCTACAATCCGTTCTTTGTTATGTCGGAGGGTGGGTTTGAAATGGTGCAAAAATTGTACCAACTCTTTTCATCCCTTTTCTAATTCTGGACTCATTGGGGGAAAAACTACAGATCTCCTCTCCCAGGAGTTATGCACCTGGTAATAATAGAATGGGATTTAGAAATCATGGCGGTGTTATGTGACTTCCTAACCTTGTAACATTATTTTCCACTTTGATTATGTGCACTGTGCTTACAGAAAAAGAAAAAGTGCAGAATTGTGGTCATAAAATTGAAGTTTTATCAGTGGAAATGGTATTCAGTGGAAACAATAGAAATTGGTCAGAGTTGGATTGCTGCTTTTCTCTCCTGCCGGAGACAAGTGATTTTTCCAGGACACTAACTCCAGTTCAGCTGCCGCTTCCAAGAACAGGGCCAGCATTACAGATTCAGAAATCTAGAAGAGTGAACTGATCACAGGTCACAGTAGTTATTTTCCACATTTGTGAAAGGTGGTTTCACATATTCTTTCAAGTGATTCTCACAGTTCTGCAGTCAGCAGAATAGCTATGACTCTCCTCTTTTTTTTTTTTTGTTCTTTTTGGGTCGCACCCGGTGATGCACAGGGGTTACTCCTGGCTCTACACTCAGGAGTTACTCCTGGCGGTGCTCAGGGGACCATATGGGATGCTGGGAATCAAACTTGGGTTGGCCGCATGCAAGGCAAACGCCCTACCCGCTGTGCTATCTCTCCAGCCTGACTCTCCTCTTTTAACAGATGGAAAATCTTTCATTTCACAAAAGTCAAAGACTGCTGCAAGATCAACATGGAACCCAGGCCAATAATCTCCTAGCATGTGCTATCTTACGCAGTATTAATCACTTAATCACTTAACTTCCCGTTAGTCGTCGATTTGCTTGAGTAGGCGCCAGTAACGTCTCCATTTGTCCCTGTCGCGTGCTAGTGTAGCCCAATGGCATCTGTTCGCTCCGGGAACATGAAGGGCCTCAAACCGATCGTTCATGATCTTCACGAAGAAGTCTGACCATCTGGTAGGCGGGCGGCCACGCGGTCTTTTGACATCCCGTGGAATCCAGTCGGTAACAGCTCTAGTCCAGCGGTCGTCTTTAAATCTCATTACGTGACCAGCCCATCTGATTTTTGACACCTTGGCAAACGAGACAGCGTCCCTGACTCTTGATCGTCGACGGATGTCAGAACTCCGGATTCTTTCTCTCATTTGAGTGAAACGTGATATTCCAAGCATAGCTCTTTCTATTCTTCTTTGGGAGACCTGAATAGCGTTCTCATCTTGTTTGCGTAGGGCCCAGGTCTCTGAGGCATATGTTAATGCAGGAAGAACAGTGGAATCAAAGAGATGTGCCCAGAGTCGGAGGTTCTTCGTCCTCTTAGCTATTTCTTCGACGTTCTTGAAGGCGTTCCAAGCCGCTCTCTTCCTCCTGCGCAGCTCGGGTGCCAGGTCATTTGTCGTGTTGACCTCTCGACCTAGGTACACATAGCTGTTGCATTCGGAGATGGTCGTTCCATTGAGAGCAAATGGGGCGTCAGGAACGAGGCTGTTTCTCATAAACATTGTCTTCGTAAGATTCAGCTGTAGTCCTAACTTTCCACACTCACGGTCAAAGTCGGCCAGCATTTGTGCCACTTGGCTGATGTTTGGTGTTATTAAAACAATGTCATCAGCAAAGCGGAGGTGTTGTAGTTGCCGACCATCTATCTTCACTCCCATTCCTTCCCATTCCAGTCGTCGCATGATGTTCTCGAGGGTGGCACTGAAGAGTTTCGGTGAAATGGTATCACCCTGCCGCACCCCTCTCTTGACATCAACGATCACTTCTTTGTAGAATGGTGAGATCCTGGTAGTGAATCCGCAATACAGCTCACGGAGGATCCTGATGTATTGGGCTTGAATACCCTGATTGGCTAGGGCTTCAATGACCGCTTCCGTCTCAACAGAATCAAAGGCCTTCTTTAAATCAATGAACGTTAAACAGAGCGGCATCTTGAACTCCCGAGAAACCTCAATGAGCTTGGTTATCGTGTGGATATGGTCGATGGTGCTGAATCCTTTGCGGAACCCGGCTTGCTCGCATGGTTGTCCTTCACCTAGTGTTCTGCCAATCCTATTTAGGATGACTCAAGTGAACAACTTGTAGATGACAGACAATAGGCAGATCGGGCGATAGTTGCCAATGTCATGGATGTCTCCCTTCTTGAACAGTAGTACGGTCCTGCTGGTTTTCCATTGGGACGGAACCTTGCATTCAGACAGGTAGCGAGTGAAGAGCCGAGCCAGTGTATTGATGAGTACTGACGGCAGGTTCTTCAGGTGTTCAGGTCTGACCTTGTCTGGGCCGGGTGCTGTTTGTTTCTTTACCGACGAAATGGTGTGTCGGATTTCGGAAGGGAGAACGTTGGGAACGACATATCCATCCTGTGGAATTTGGTATGTCGGCAAGTGGACATGGCTATCGAAGAGATTTGAGTAAAAGTCATGGATAATCTTCTCCATTGCCGTTCTGGAGGATGTGATGGATCCATCAGGACGTCGGAGGGCAGTCATCTTGGTCTTGTAGTTGGCGAAGGACAGGCGGGCGTTACGAATACTTTTCCTGGCTTCTGCTGCATCTACCAGTACTTCTGCTCTTCTCTCTTTGAGGTCTTCCTTGATCGCATCTCTGCACTGCTTTGCGAGCTCGGACGTTAGCTTGCGGTTGCCTGAGGCAACCCCTAATTTACTAGGGGTTGGAAGAATACACCTTGAGCTAATAATACTAATACTGTGACCACAAATGTTCACAAGTGTTGTGATCACAAGTACTGAGGTATTACATCCTAGAATGGAGACCTGTTTTGAAAAGAACTCATGAGTTTGTAGGGCCTGAGAGATAGTTCAGTGGACAAGGCACTTGCCTTGCTTGAGCCACCTATATATGGCCCCCCAAGGACTCAGCAACCAAACCTGAGCACCAGTGGGTGTGACCCAAAAAACCCCTACCCTCTGTGCTATTGCTCCAGCCCTGCATGTTTTATTTGTTTGTCCATTTCTGCCCTTTCCCTTGTGTTGATGCTTTTGTCATAGTCATCTGGTGTCATACACATGCTCGGTTATGGGAGCTTATCACCCCAGCCCCTGAGGGTTTGCGTGTCATGTCTGGTGCTTGCATACTTGCTGGGCTCACATTCTTTTGCTTAGAGTGTTGTGTACGTTGTGGTTGAAGTGCTCACTGTAGGCTGCTTGTGCTTATAGGGAGGTTGGGGAAGTCACACTCCCGGCTGTGATGCTTTCTGGGGGTTGCAACCTTTAGTTAGGTGTTCATACGCACTTGCTGTGGGTGGCTGTGGGAGAAATCCCTTGCAATAGCACAGCGGGTAGGGCTTTCGCCTTGCACGCAGCCGACCCGAGTTTGATTCCTCCGTTCCTCTCGGAAAGCCTGGCAAGCTACTGAGAGTATCCCCCCTCATGGCAGAACCTGGCAAACTCCCCGTGGCATATTCGATATGCCAAAAACAGTAACAACAAGTCTCACGGTGGAGATGGTACTGCTGCCTGCTCAAGCAAATCGATGAACTACAGGAATGCAGTGCTAGAGTGTGAGAATCACAGTAGAGAGGCCAGGCTCAAACAGTGGGAGCTGCCACGAGCTCACTCACTGCATGTGGTACACCAGGAATCAAATTCATGACCTCACTCCCGCAAGGCAGCTGCTTTAGCTGCAGCCATCTTCTGCCCCCACCCTTATTTTCTGATAAGAAATGTCTTCATGGGGGCTGGAGCAATAGCACAGCGGGTAGGGCGTTTGTCTTGCACGTGGCCAACCCAGGTTCGATTCCCAGTATCCCATATGGTCCCCTGAGCACTGCCAGGGGTAATTCCTGAGTGCAAAGCCAGGAGTAAACCCTGTGCATCGCCAGGTGTGACCCAAAAAAAGTAAAAAAAAAAAAAAGAAAGTCAGAATGTGTAACCCCAAGACAATAGTTTCTATAAACTGGCATTTAAACAACACATACCCAGGACAAGAACTTTCTTAATACTTAACTAACACAGGCTCCCAAAAGCAAGTAATGAAACAGAAGAGAGAAATTAAAAAAAAAAATTCCCATTCACAATTGTGCCTTAGAAAGTCAAATACCTAGAAATCAGCTTAACCAAAGAGGTGAAAAACCTATACAAAGAAAACTACAAAACACTATTAGAGAAATAATAGAGGACAGAGGATGTAAGGAAGTGGAAACATATCATGGATTGGGAGGTTTAACATAATCTAAATAGCAATACTACCCAAAGCATTAAACAGATTCATGCAATCCCTATAAGGATACCGTTGACATTTTTCAAAGATCAAACACTTCTCAAATCCATATGGAACAACAGCGCTCACCCCACCCATGATTACTATAAAGCAGTAGTAATTAAAACAGCATGGTACTGGAATAAAGACTTTCTGATCAATGAAATAGAACTGAAAACCCAGAGACAGACCTTCACATGTATGCCTGGTTACTCTTCGATGAAGAAACAAAAAAGTAGGGCAAGGAAAGCCTCTTTAACAAATAGTGCTGAGGAAACTTGTCAGCCACATGCATAAAAATGAACTTGGACCTCTTCCTAATACTATGCACAAAAGTCAAATCAAAATGGAGTAATGACCTTGCTATAAGGGGACCCGAAAACATACAGAACGCAGAGGAAAGCATAGGTAGATCTCTCCATGTCACTGAAACTAGAGGCATCTTTAAAGATGAACAGCCACTGACCATGCAAGTGGAAGCAAGCATAAATAAACGGGATTATATTACATTGAGAAGCTCTGGGCCTCAAAGGAAATGAAGACCAGAATACAAAGGCAACTCACAGACTGGGAGAAATTATTTGCCCACAACTCATTAGATAAAGGGTTAATATCCAAAGAGCATAAAGCACTGGTAGAACTTCACAAGAAAAAAACATCGAACCCCATCAAAACGTAGGGAGAAGAGATGAACAGAAACTGCCTCAAAGAAATACAAATGGGGGGCTGGAGCGATAGCACAGCGGGTAGGGCATTTGCCTTGCACGCGGCCAACCCGGGTTCGATTCCCAGCATCCCGTATGGTCCCCTGAGTACCACTAGGAGTAATTCCTGAGTGCAGAGCCAGGAGTAACCCCTGTGCATCACCAGGTGTGACCCAAAAAAAGCCAAAAAAAAATACAAATGGATATTTCCCTCTAAAAAAAAAAGAAAAAAAAAGAAATACAAATGGTCAAAGGCACATGAAAAAATGCTCTACATCACCAATCACCAGGGAAATGCAAATTAAAACACTGAGATTCTTTCGTCTATATCCCTGGTGGTTTTTAACTCTTCATTCCTGGTTTTCCTTACCATCATGCTCTTACTCCTCATATGCTCATATGATTTTATTTTTCATTTGGAGGAATCACACATGGCAGTACTCAAGATTTACTCTTGGCTCTGTGCTCAGGGACCCTCCTGGCTGTGCCTGGGGGATCATATGGGGTGTTGAGGATCAAACCAGGGTCGGCGTATGTAAGGAAAAAACCCTACCTGCTCATCTATTTCACTAGACTTATCTTCATATAATTTTTTAATAATTTATTTATTTATTGAATCACTGTAGGAAAAGTTACAAAGCTTTCAGGTTTTGGTCTCGGTCATGCAAATATCAATCACATTTCCCTTTACCAATACTTATTTTTCACCACGAAGAACCCCAATAAACCCCCACCCCCACCCCTCCCAATGCCTGTGAGGCTGATGAATTCATTGTTTCGATAAAAGATGCACCATTATTATTTAGAGTTTACCCCCCCAAATCAGGCATGCTGAAAAAGCATTGTGAAATGATTTGTTTTCTACAGCTGGGTTCAAGAATTAAATGATGTCACGCGGCCGTTTTGGATTTCTGCTATTTGACTTATTAGCCCTGGAAGTATTTCTACTGAGAGTCAGATAATTAAGAGATTGGTGTCTGTGCTCTGGAGCCATGGCCGTGCCGGAGAGTCGCTCATGGGGGGCAACTGGTGACCTCGGTAGGGCGTGAAGGACGAGCCCGGAGCGCCCCCCTTCCCATGAGGTTTTAGTCGCCCCTCTTCATATAATTTTAAACTCAGTGCAGATAATTTGCAAATGTCTATCTCCAGATGATATTGCTCTCCTGAATTACAGACATAACCACCTGTCTTACCTGGATATCTACGCATGATTTTTATTCTTCACATCTTCCTTTTAAATAATTTTAATTTTTGGGCCACACTGGTGGTGCTCAGGGCTTACTCCTGGTTCTGTGCTCAGACATCACTCCTGGAGGGGCTTGGGAGACCATATCTGGTACTAGGGTTTGAACCTACGTTGGCTGCTTGCAAGGCAAGTACCTTACCCACTGTACTATCTCTCTGGCCTGTTCTTCACATTTCTAAATCTGTTCCACCTACATCTTCCCTATCTTAATAGCTGCTGAAATGGACAACTTGACGGTTCTCTTTCACACTACACTATCATTCAAAATTGTCATGTTGACTCTGTCATTAAAATACAATCTGACCATTCTACCTCCAGGCTCAGGGCACTCAGGCTCTGTGCGCCAGAGATACCTGGAGAACATGCAGTATTGGGGATCAACCCAGGTGCACCCGAATGCAAAGGAATGTGCTACTTCTCTGCTCCTGAAGATTCCTGATCTCCATTACTGTTCTTCCTTTTTTTACCCTGTAGCCTTTCCATGTAATTTAAATTTTATTTATTTATGTAACTTAAATGTTAATTGCCAGTCCTGTTTCTTCCTAAAAGCAAAAGAGATTACTCCTCCCCCACCCTTGCCCCCTCAAAACTTCCTATTTGGCGAGGGAACAACGACCAAAGCGCAGAGTGCAGGAAGTTCTGTGAAACCCAATTACCCAATTAAAAGAAATTTCTCTTCTGAGTGTAAAATATGTGGCACTTTTTAAAATCTCAGGGCTAGGACGAAAGAGATGTTACTGGGGCCTGCTTGAGGCAATCGATGACCAACAGGATGACAGTGATACAGTGAAGAACTCCATCTTGGGCTAACGAGATAGCAGGTAGGGCACTTGCCTTGCATATGGCCAACCTGGGTTTGATCCCTGGCACCACCTTATTGTCTTTGAGACCCCCCAGGAGTGATCCCTGAATACAGAGCCAGGAGTAAAGTAAGCTACTGGATACAGCCGGGAGTGGTCCAACTCACAAACAAAAAAACCCCTCCATCTTAGCGTCATTTATATGCTTTTCTCAACAGAAAGGTCTTTTCAAGAAAGCAAGAGAAAAAGAAGCAACTATTTCTGAAAGAAAACATCTTACTTTAAGATTCTGTCTAGTACCTGGGTCCACTGGTGGTCAGTAGATACTAAATGGCTCTTCCGTGGGGAGTTTGGAGGATTTGTGGGACCTAGAGCCCAATTGTTACAGCTAATTTTGTATGTCAATGTGACTGGGATGCTCAGACAGCGAGTAAAACCTTAATTCTTGGTATGTCTGTGAACGTGTTTCTATGACAGATCAACCTTTGGCTCAGTAGACTAAGTTTGGGTAACCTTTATCTACCAGGGATTTTGCTAAAGATAAGAAAAGATGAAATATATTCTCTTTGTGGGCCAGGATATTCACCTTCTATTCTGGGAAACTGGGCTGATTCAGTTTTTTTTTTTTTTTAGTTTTTTTTTTATAATTCGAAGTTCAAACCTAGGGTCTCCCATGGAAAATCAAGGGCTATGCTGTTGAGAAACAACCCATAGTCTCCAACTATAGCTCCTGAGTTTTGGCTTTAACCTCACACTGTGACTTAGATTCTCAGACCTTTGGACTTGGACAGAGTTGGTTCTCTAGTTGGTGGTGGCTGATTATGGCACTTTTTGGCTTCTATCACTATGTGAGTAAACTCCTATAAACTCATACCAACTCCTTTTACAGGGTTCATTTCATTTACAAATTCATACAGTGTGTAAGTGAAAATTTCCTCTATTCAAACAATCTTTTTTTTTTACAGAAAACTTTATTTTTTTTATTAAAAATTTTTTTAAGGGGCTGGAGCGATAGCACAGCAAGTAAGGCGTTTGCCTTCCATGCAGCCAACATGGCCGACACAGGTTCGATTCTCAGCATCCCATATGGTTCCCCGAGCACCGCCAGGAGCAATTCCTGAGTGCATGAGCCAGGAGTAACCCCTGAGCATCGCTGGGTGTGACCCAAAAAGCAAAAAAAAAAAAAAATTTTAATAGTGAGACATCATGAGGTACAGTTGCAGACTTACACATTTTTGTGCTTGGGTTTCAATTATACAATGATCAAACACCCATCCCTCCACCAGTGCCCATTTCCCACCACCACGGATCCCAGTATCCCTCCCACCCCCCATCCCCCCATCCCACCCTGTCTCTGTGGCAGGGCATTCCCCTCTGTTCTCTCTCTCCTTTTGGGTGTTGTGGTTTGCAAAAGAAACATTGAGTGGCAATCATGTTTGGTCTATAGTCTACTTTCAGCATGCTTCTCCCATCCTGGGAGGATCCTCCCAACACCTCCCAACACCTCCCGACACTCCCCTCTTTATCTGAGCTCCCTTTTCCCCTCGTATGTGTGGTTGGCCTCCAAGCCATGGAGTAAAATTCCTGGTACTAATCTCGGCCATTCTTGGGTGTTAGTTTCTTATTTTGTTACTTTATGTTCCCCAGATGAATGCAGTCTTTCTGTGTCTATCCCTTTCTTTCTGAGTCATTTCGTTTAACATAATACTTTCCATGCAGTGCCACTTGTATGTAAATTTCGTGACTTCGTCTTTTCTAACAGCTACATAGTACTCCATTGTGTAAATGTACCTGTACCAAAGTTTCTTTAATCAGACATCTGTTCTCGGGCACTCAGGTTTTTTCCAGATTCTGGCTATTGTAAAGAGTGCTGCAATGAACAGACAATTGCAGATGTCACTTTGACTATACTTTTTTGCCTCTCTGGGATATATTCCCAGGAGTGGTATTGCTGGATCAAATGGGAGCTCAATTTCTAATTTTTTGAGAATCATCCATACTGTTTTCCAAAAGGGCTGAACCAGTCAGCATTCCCACCAACAGTGAAGGAGTGTCCCTTTCTCACCACATCCGTGCCAGCACCGGTTGCTTTTGTGCTTGTGGATATGGGTCAGTCTTTGTGGTGTGAAGTGATATCTCATTGTGGTTTTGATCTGCATCTCTCTGATGATTAATGATGTGGAACATTTTCTCATGTGCCTTTTAGCCATTCGGATTTCTTCTTTGTGAAAGTTTCTATTCATTTCATCTCCCCATTTTTTGATGGGGTTGACTGTTTTCTTTTTGTGGAGTTGAACCAGTACTTTGTATATCCTTGAAATTAACCCCTTATCAGATGTGTAGTTGGCGAATATCCTTTCCCATTCTGAAGACTGTCTTTGTATTTTGGTCACTGTTTCTTTTGAGGTGTAAAGCTTCTTAGTTTAAGATAGTCCCATTTATCTATCTCTGTTTTCACTTGCTTGACCAGCGGTGTGACATCTTTGAAGACACTATTAGCTTCTATGTCATGAAGGGTTTTGCCAACTTTTTCCTCAATGTACCTTATTGATTCCAGTCTGATGTTGAGGTCTTTAATCCACTTAGATCTTACTTTTGTACATGGAGTTAGGCAGAGATCTGAGCCCATTTTTTTGCATGTAGCCGTCCAGTTTTGCCAGCATAATTTGTTAAAGAGGCTTTCCCTGCTCCACTTCACAATCTTTTTTTAAAATTTTCAGTTAACAGGATTTCCTTTTCTAGTAACAGAAATATATTTTTTTTGCGAGGGAGGCAGTATTCAGGACTTACTCCTGGCTCTGTACTCTGGGATCATTCCTGGAGGTGCTTGTGTGCTGGGGATCAAACCTGGGTTCGGTGTGTAGATGACAGCCGCCTCAAACATTTTAAAAAGCAATTTCATAGAAATTCTATACATATGCATATCCACATATATAATTATTTAAAAAACCCAACCTGCAAACATGTGTTGCTGTTTGAGGAGGCAAAGATGACACAGTTCTTGATTTCAAGATGTTCTAGTGAGAAATTTTTCTCAGAGATAAGGAAAAATGAACAACTGTCACAAAAACTCATCGAGTAAGTCTGAACACGTGTACTTTTCTGTATTTTGTAGCTCAGAATATAGGCACAGAGAAATTAAGAGTTGTTTAAGGTTCCTTGGCAAGTCAATGGCTCTGCTGGTGCCTAAGCACGGGGCTTTTCTAGTGAGTGTCTCTAATTGCCACTGCTTCCCACAGCATCAAGATCCAGTTAAAGAAATGCAGGGCAAAGGGACCTTAAAGCTCAACCTCCACATTTTATAGAATAAGGCACAGAAACCAAAGAGTAAGTACTTTGCTAAGGAGAGAAACGGAACTTAAAAGAACCACTTCAACTAGCAGCCTCGATCCCCAAAGCCAGCGTACTGTGCACAGTCACCCTGCGAATGTCAGAGCAGAGGCCTATGGGCTGATTTAATTTTTCCAAACACCTACCTTATTTTTATTTCAGAAAGATAAAACCTGTTTTTTAATTAAAAAAAATTTTTTTTTTGTTTTTTGGGTCATACCTGGCAATGCACAGGGGTTACTCCTGACTCTGCACTCAAGAATTACTCCTGGCAGTGCTCGGGGGACAATATGGGAGGCTGGGAATCGAACCTGGGTTGTCTGTGTGCAAGGCAAATACCCTACCCACCATGCTATTGCTCCAGCCCCAAGGCCTACATTAATTTTTCAATTGAAAGACTACAGTTTATTTAATATGAACACTATAGACTTTCAAGAGTGTTACATTGATTCAACTTCATAAAAAATCACAAGCATTGAGTATGTGAAAATTAAGATTTTATTGACTTTTATATGTTCTTGGAGAAAACCATTCACATGTAAAAGTTCGACATTTGAAATGAGATTTATTCACACTATTATACACAAAAATTCTTTGTGTATTAGACATAATTTTTCATTTCAATGGGATTTTCACATGATTAAATCACAAACTTGGCATACTAATATTAAAAAAAAATCAAACAGAACTAAACAAAGTACAAAGCTTTAGGCCAATTTAAATCTCAACATGCATCACACATGATCTTGGAAGTATTTGCTGTGAGCTCACTGAAATATTCAATAGAAAATGAAGTCACAAATGATTGTTTACAAAATAAAACCTCTTTTTCTAGTGCGACATTTGTTAGAAAAATATTATAAATAAAAATTAGTGCTATTCAAGATATTCATTTCAAAATCACATATGATATACACTTTCAAGCCATTAATTTCCTCCCCTCTCAAATAGAGACATCACAATATATTATGTGAAAATTGAATTTCTGATTAAATGTATCTTGACAATCATTACTATCTTTAGTAATAACACATTGTTCACTTTGCCTACTGATAAAACATCAATGAGTGAACAAAAGCAATTTCAGGTATTGGTGGACTCTTTACTATTCCTAGTGTGAGATTCAGAAATATTTGAGAACATAACAAAATATGCATTTCTTCCTGGTTTAAGAAATTTGTCTAAAAATCTAATTATAAAACAGATTTTCTTCTTTTAAGTAACAGCTGACTTTTCCCCAGGGTTGGATTTTTGTCTGGAAATGAATCAGGTTTTAATTTGGGCCCTCTTTTCCTGGATGGTGGAAAGGGATGCCTCAATATTATAAGGTGAATTTGACAAACAGATGTTTTAAGGAGCACTACAAAGCACTGCCACAATAAACCTGCAATAGTTTTCTTTCTGGTGATTATGTAAATTTTAAAGAAAAAGAGGTCTTTTGTAAGCTATTTACAGCAGTTTACACTTGTTTTTCACTTGATATACAATTAAAATTAATTTATGAAAAATACTTGTCACATACATGTAGGCCGATCTAAATTCCGATGCTTTACTGGAGGGGGGAGGTCTTCAATGGGATCATGATTCTGGATTCCATTTCCTGAATAAGTGGGACTTAAAACAGGATCAAGATTACTATCTTTGTTCTTTTCCAAACGGATTAGGGTGAATATACAGTCATAAATAGTTTGCCGAACACATTAGTACTCGCTTATAGAAGGGCTTAATATGGCCCCTGGATGAAATACAACAATCTTCACACACTCTCCCCTAAGGAAAGTTTTTTGGAGCAGTTTCAGCGGTCCACTCATAACAAACAATACAAAATAAATGATTTTGGTTCTGCTTCGGGGCAGGAGTTGGGGGTCGGGATGGAAACATCCAAAATATGGTGGTGGGAAGGTATAATGGTGGTGGGATTGGTGTCCGAACATTAAATGTAATCAAATACTGTGAACTACTTTTTTTTTTTTTGCTTTTTGGGTCACACCCAGCAATGTTCAGGGGTTACTCCTGGCTCATGCACTCAGGAATTGCTCCTGGCGGTGCTCAGGGGACCATATGGGATGCTGGGAATCGAACCTGGGTCGGCCATGTTGGCTGCGTGCAAGGCAAACGCCCTACCTGCTGTGCTATCGCTCCAGCCCCACTGTGAACTACTTTATAAAAATAAAATAAAATAAATAAATAGTTTGCTGAGTCAGTTTAGAAGACCTGCAACTTGATACCAGAATAGGGTACTGGAAAATACAGGACTGATATCAGGAGAAGAAATATACAAGGTAATGAAAGATGTGCTAGTATCTTTTGGGTGTGTGTGCTCGTACCTCTAAAAAATAACATATTAGTAAATGAAAACAAATTCTGTTTGGAGATGTGTTTCATTTGTGGAAAATTAAGAAAGTTCCTAATGTGAGACTATGGTAGTTCTGGGGGGGAGGTGACTTTTTTCGGCCACCCTGGCAGTGTTCAGGGGCTATTCCTGGTTCTGTGCTCAAGGGTCATTCCTGCCAGTCAGTTCCCGTCTTCAGGGGAACACATGTGGTATCTGGGACTGAACTGGGGTCAGCCGTAAGCCAGGGAAGCACCTTAACCTCTGTACTAGCTCTCCGGACCTACAGGCCACTTTCTTAAATAGATCTTCATCTGACCTCATTCTGGACAAAGGGAATGGATACACGGCACTAGTGCAATTGTCACTGAGAAGAAAAACATTAAAGTTCCTCTGGGAACTGATGAAAGTATAAAAATACGGGCTGGAGCGATAGTACAGCGGGTAGGGCATTTGCCTTATGCAGTCGGCCTGGGTTCAATCCCCGGCATCCCAAATGGTCTCCTCAGCACTGCCAGGAGTAATTCCTAAGTGCAGAGCCAGGAGTAACCTCTGAGGATTGCTGGGTGTGACCCAAAAAAGAAAAAAAAAAAGCAGCAAAGTCACATAAAATTAAATAACTTAAAACGTGAAAAATGATAGTAACTGGGTTTTGGGTTTTTTGTTTTTTTGCTTGTGGGCCAGACCCAGCAGGGCTCAGGGCTTACTCTGGCTCTAACCTCAGGGCACAATTGGGGCCTGAGTATTGAACAAGGATCAGCTGCTTGCGAGGCAAGTGCCTCACCTTCTGTGCTACCTCTCCTGCCCCAGGTAATACTATTATCTGTATCAGTATTGTGTATTGTGGGGCTGTATTCAGCCCAACTATTATCCTTCTTTTTTTTTTTTTTTGCTTTGCATTACGATGCTCAGATGCTCAGGCGTTACTCCTGGCTCAGCGCTCAGAAAATTACTCCTGGTGGGGATCAGGGGACCATATGGGATGCTGGGAATCAAACCTGGGTCGGCTGCGTGCAAGGCAAATGCCCTACCTGCTGTGCTATTGCTCCAGCCCTTATTATCCTTTTTTAAAAAAATCATTTTTATTGAGGTGCCAGAGATCAAACTGGAGTCAGCTTATATGCAAGGCAAGCACTTTAACACCTTTACTATCTCTCTGGTCCTTAAACTGTAAGAACAGATCTTTTTTTTTTATACCATTTTGTTGTTGCTGTTTTGGGGTCACACCTGATGGTACTTAGGAGTCACGCCTGGTGATAGTTGGGTGACTAGAGCTTGAGCCTGATGCTCCTGATGGGCCTTGATAACTGAAAATTCTAATGAGAAAGGGAAGGCTCAGAAAAAAATATATTTGTTTAATACTTTCAGAGAATAGAGAAGTCTATAATTTACAAGGGCCTAAAATGAGGTTTGTTTTTCTTTTTTAGAATTTTTGTTTATTTTCCCATAAACCTTGTAATTCACCATACTATTAAAAAATGAGAATGAAAATATTTTATGTCTATTAACTATTACCTGTATAATATACTAATTCTTCCCAGCCATGTTTATGCCAAGCTGCATTCCGTATATCTTCCCTGGTCTGAAGATCCTTGTACGCTTAAAAATAAGCACACCGAAGAAGCAAGATTTAAACCAAACATAAACTTAATGACCTATATTTCACCAGTATATAAGTTTTTATACTGATGCTCATATAGTTTTCTCAAAAATTCTATTTGGAGAATTTAGTACTAAATACGACTGCTCAATCTGAACAAAATTATGTTAGAGATATAACTTTGTTCTCAAGTTATACTGTCTACTAGATCCAAGACAAACTCTTACAAACCAAATGAACTTCTTCACATGTTAAAGGCATTCCCAGATTAAAAAAATAAAAATTCAGAAGATATAGAACATTTAATGAAATACCTCCTAAAATAACACCTGTACTATATTTTGTTATTTTCAGATAAGAATGAAATAAATAATCTATGTCTACATGATTTATTTTAATAAATACCATGTTAAATATATTGTTTAACATATATGTAATAAAAATAAATACATTATTCATATCACACACAAAAATAAAAGCATACCCAGGAACTCTCAAACTACAGATGATAAGCATCATTAGAAGCGATTATGCTTGATATTTATAAAGCACTACAATGGTCTGGGTGAGAGACTGGATTCAGTGCAGTAGAGAAGGAAAGTTCAAGTAAAGGCAGGGTCAAACTCTGCTCTACAAGCACACACATTCGTTAATTTTTTTTTTTCTTTTCTTTTTGGGTAATACCCGGGAATGCACAGGGGTTACTTCTGACTCTGCACTC
This sequence comes from Sorex fumeus, assembly GCF_029834395.1. Classification (NCBI taxonomy): domain Eukaryota; kingdom Metazoa; phylum Chordata; class Mammalia; order Eulipotyphla; family Soricidae; genus Sorex; species Sorex fumeus. Next base: position 5,850,241 of record NW_026606183.1, read on the forward strand.
GGGAATCACTCCTGGTGTGCTCGGGGGACCATATAGGATGCTGGGAATCAAACCCAGGTCGGCCGTGTGCAAGGCAAACACCTTACCTGCTGTGCTATCACTCCAGCCCCACATTCATTAATTTTTATAGGTAATTTATAAGTAAGATTCAGCACTGTCACTGAGAAGTCACTCTAGATAGGGAAGCTGGGCAACTCTCTGAAAGGCACTCGTAGTGTTACCAGCTCTGCTTGCCAGTTCTCTATTTCACCAACATGACCTCCATCCCCACAACTCGCTAATTACAAATCTTTACAAAAGCCTTTCACCATTAACCTTGTACATTCTAGACAGACCAATCCTTATCTATGATGTTTGGATTTGTTGCAGTATTTCAGGTATGTGAGAGAAGGTATGCTTCGCTGCCTAGAAAGTCACTTAGTAATTAGTTCTGAAATCCTGGTAACATATCACACAAATACATACCCCAGAGATGATGCACCATATATAACTGTCCAATCTGAGAGAAAAATCCTCCAACCGCTTCATTATTATCCTGTCTGAAGCGAACTGCACGAGCCCTGCAAGAGAAAACAATGTTCAGGTATTAAATTAGGTATGTCAGAAACAGTAAATTTCCTCCATTTTCAGAGCAGGATATTCAGAATGAAAATGAATTTAAAAAAAGTACTATAGTTTAGGTTATGTGTATATGACACTGTTGACATTTATGGCACTTGGGAAAATAATTCATTTAAGTGTTGGATGCAAAAAAAAAAAAAGGAATTTAGGGGCTGGATTGATAGCACAGCGGGTAGGGCATTTATCTTGCATGCGGCTGACCCGGGCTCGATCCCCAGCATCCCATATGGTCCCCCGAGCACCGCCAGGAGTGATTCCTGAGTGCAGAGCCAGGAGTATCCCCTGTGTATTGTCAGGTGTGACCCAAAAAGCAAAGCAAAAAAAAAAAAAAAGAGTTGGAGGCCTGTCAACATGGATCTGAATCTTGCTGGTTCTATACCTACAGTGAAACACAGCTCTTGAAGAACAAGGTATCTGAACAGGCTTGCACCATAGTCCTCCTCCTGGAGGGGAGCTTCAGTGCGTGTGAATTAGAATGTGCGGGAGGGAGCATTGGAATCAGAGGATGGGGGAATCTATGGTGGAAGGGACCAAACCAGTGTCCTTGAGATCAATGCAAGTCTCTGCTCTCATCCTCAGAGTTCAATTCTGTGAAGGTAGGATGTCTCGCCACTGCCCCACTGGTTACCCCAAAGGATACTGAATTTTTTCCTTTTACATTTAGAATTGATTGATCAATATTTTCACAAAAATTACAAATCTGATTGGTAAAATGGTGAAATTACGTCAATCATTTTCATGTGCATGCCAGCTCAATTCAGGATAAAAAGTGTCTCTTATTGACAGTGATAACTATTTGAGATTACTCATTTCTAAATTAAAAAATTTTAGAAAATTAAAAAATTTCATTCTAAATTTACATAGGCAGAGAAAACATACTTGCCTTAGCCTGGTAATACTCAGAAGAATGTACTGTGGAGAAGATCAGCATCTTAAATAGTTACCTACATACCAAAATACAAATTGAATGCTGAACCAGTTTTATGTATAATCTTTAAAGTAACTGAATAACCCTGGAAGTTCACTGCAGATTCCATAGTGGGAAAGTCTTAGCTATTAACATGAAAAAATGTAACTGAGTAATCCTATTCTATGGACACTAAATTACTACATCTAAAAAAAGCACACCCTGGGGCTGGAGCGATAGAACTGCGAGTAGGGCGTCTGCCTTGAACATGGCCCATCCAGGCTTGATTCCCAGCACCCATATGGTCCCCTGAGCATGCCAGGAGTAATTCCTGAGTGCAGAGTCAGGAGTAACCCCTGTGCATTGCCGGATGTGACCCAAAAAGCAAGGAAACAAACAAACAGAAAACCCACCCTAAAATAAAAAAATCCCCTAGTAATTTTGTGCCTATGTAATTTTATAAGGTCCTGGGGATGTGGCTCAAAAGCCTGGGTCTGATCCCCATAACAGTCACACATCACCGAGTGTGATCCCACAACAACCACAAAATAGTATACATGAGGCAGGAGAGGCAGTACCGGGGTAAGGTAAGGTGCTTGCCTTGCATCCCTCCTACTTTGGTTCTAAATCCCAGCCCCGCCAACGGTCCCCCAGCACTGCCAATGTCAGTCACTTCTTAGCAGACAGTAAGAAATAGCCCCCGAGTAACCACCAGCTGCGGACCCAAACCCGAAAGAGAAAAACTAGAAACATACCAATACGTGTTTATTAATTTTCAAGTAAAAAGATATCTTCGTTTGGAGCTGGGGAGATAGTACTGCTAAGCATTGGGCATCGGGCCTTTGCGTTCAACCCGCTTTAGGGTTTTCAGCACAGTTTGCTCCTGGGCCCCTGAACAGTGCTTGTGAGCGGTGCCATATCCCTCCCCACCCCACAAAAACACCCCAAACTGGTATTGAACTTAAGCAGGCACTACACACCTGAGTTAGGCCCATGGCCCGTCCTTCTTTCCTTTTCATCCGTAGGTCCATCCGTCCGTCCGTCCGTCCCTCCCTCCTTTCCCTCCTTCTCTTCCTCCCTCCCTTCCTTCTTTTTTGTTTTGCTTTTTGGGTCACACCCAGCGATGCACAGGGGTTACTCCTGGTCCTGCACTCAGGAATTAATCCTGATGGTACTCAGGGGACCATATGGGATGCTGGGAATCGAACCTGGGTCGGCCGCATGCAAGGCAAACGCCCTACCCGCTGTGCTATCGCTCCAGCCCCCGGATGGCCCTACATTCTGTTATAGGGGGCAGTGAAGTTCCCTTCACATCCCTCTTGTCCCATCAATTACCTTTCTGTAGGCAGTTACCTTTCTTTTAAAGGCAATTTTTACTATTCAAGGTTTAATATTTCTCTCTTTTCTCAGGACCACATCTGGCTGTGCACAGGGATCGAACCTTGGTTGGCTGTGTACAAGGCAAGCACCTTACCCGCTGTACTCTCTCTCTGGCATAGTTCCCAGAGCCTTCTAGTTCTACTTCATATATAGATATATACCTATATATATCTATATAATATACACACATACATATCCATGAATAAGTCCTATACTTTTATATTACATATCTTTTTTTCTTTTCTTTTTGGGTCACACCCAGCAATGCTCAGGGGTTACTCCTGGCTCTGCACTCAGGAATTACTCCTGGCGGTACTTGGGGGACCATATGGGATGCTGGGAATCAAACCTGGGTTGGCTGTGTGCAAGGCAAATACCCTACACGCTATACTATTGCTCCAGCCCCTATATTGTGCATCTTACAAAACTTGTTATAGAATTAATTTGCTATATTTAATAAATTTAAATAAAATTTATTTTATAAAATTTACAGAGGTAAAGGTACTTGCCTTGCAAGCAACCAACCCAGGTTCAATCCCTGGTACTGCACCTGATCCCCTGAGCTGTCAGGGGTGATTCCCGAGTGCAGAGCCAGGGATCAAACCTGGGTTGGTTGCATGCAAGGCAAGTACCTTTACCTCTGTAGCCCTGTTAACTATCTTTTCCCCTTAACTTGGTGTTCTTAAGATGCATCTATGTGCAGATGTTTTACTTTAATCACCATATAAGATTATGTAGACTGATATATGGGTCTATCATATATCATATATATATGATATATTTGCTAAGGCAAATATACTGTAGACTTTTTTCCTAGCCCAGGTTGTCCCTTGAACATGCATATCTCACTCTGGCTCTCCTTTGCTCTTTCAAAGAGAAGCCATGTCTCTTTGTACCTCTCTGTCTTTCTGTCTTGTCTGTCTGTCTGTCTCTCTCCTCGCAGCTCTCTTAATTTCAGTAAAAATTTATTTTGCTTCATAGAAAACAAATTGTCTACTGCTGCCTTTTTGGCAGATCTGAGTGTTGGGGTAAAATCCCAAATAATAATGGTGGGTCTGGTGTTGAAATATTGAATGTAATCAAAGTAGAGAGAGAGTAATGTGGAAATCATCTGCCCCACGGGGCGGGGGGGCACGGGGAGGGTGTGGGATGGGGGTATACTGGGGTTTTTGGTGGTGGAAAATGGGCACTGGTGAAGGGATGGGTGTTTCATCATTGTATGACCGAGACTTAAACCCAAAAGCTTTGTAACTGCTCTCATGGTGATTCAATAAATGAATTTATAAAAAAGAAAAAAATTATTTTGCTTCACTATTGAAAAACCACAACAAAACAAAAACATTGCATTCTACTCCTCTAATCCACGGCATATATGTTACTTACAATTTTGGCAATTATAACTGACTTTTTATGTAACTATTACTTTTGCCATATAACATTTACTGCAACCAGGATATACTAAGACTCAGGAGAGTTGCAGAATGGGAATCTGGAAAGTGTTCTATTAGAGGCATGGTGAGGTACAGAGCTACAGGGCACCTTCAGAAAGCATGTATGCTGGACATCTATTCCAACTTGAATTGTGTTATTTAAACCAATTTCCTCCCAGACTCTGAATTTTGATACTTAGGAGCCAGGAATCAGACCCAGGACTTCATACGATTACCTCCTGATCGTATGAAGGCCTTTTAAAATGATGAACTTCATACGATCTTCAAAATGATGAACTCTGGATGATAAAAACTTAAACATTTTAATTATAATTTATCAATTTCTTTATTTTGTGAATCATGATTCTGGTGTTCTATATATTTAAAAACTGTATAATGCAAAGGTCACAAAGACAACACTTTTTTTTTCTTTTTGGGTCACACCTGGCTCTGCACTGGGGTTACTCCTGGCTCTGGACTCAGGAATTACTCCTGGAGGTGTTCAGGAGACCATCTGGGATGCCAGGAATCGAACCCGGGTCGGCTGTGTGCAAGGCAAATGCCCTTCCCACTGTGCTATTGCTCCAGCCCCAAAGACAACACTTTCTCCTTGTACCTTTACATTTCAGTTCTTATATTTAGGCCAGAAATTCATTTTTAAAGTTTTTATCATTAAAGTGTTTATATTTAATGTGAAGTAAGAGGTTCATTATACTTTATGTGAAATAATTTGACATAGGGGGCTCAATTTAATGAGGCAGGGGTGGATTCTAATTACAGCAGCAAGGAATCCTTCCATTCCAGAGAAATAGCCTTCGTGTATTCATCAAAATGCAACTGCTTGCGTTGGGGGGTGGGAGGGGGCGTGGCATAGCAGAAGAACACTGGCCTTGCCTGCATAAGGCAATGGGTTCAACCCACATACCAGAAGGGGGAAAATCAAATGCTCACATACATGAATTTATTTTTGTACTTCAATTCTGGGCTGGAGCAATAGCACAGCGTGTGGGGTGTTTGCCTTGCACGTGGCTGACCCGGGTTCAATTCCTCTGTCCCTCTCGGAGAGCCCGGCAAGCTACCAAGAGTATCCCGCCTTGCAGTGCCTGGCCAGCTCCCTGTGGCATATTCGATATGCCAAACACAGTAACAAGTCTCACAATGGAGATGTTACTGGTGCCCGCTCGAGCGAATCGATGATGAACCATGGGAGGACAGTGCTACCGAGCAGTGCTGCTTCAATTCTATTCCAAAGGACCAAACGTGATAGCCTCTCAGTATCTGTATTGCAAACCATAATGCCCCCAAATAGAGAGAAAGTTATGGGGGAAACTGCCTGCCATAGAGGCAGGGGGAGGGTTGGGATTTGGGGGTGGGGGGTACTGGGGACATTGGTGGAAAATGTACACTGGTGGAGGGATGGGTGTTCAATCATTGTATGACTGAAACTCAAACATGAAAGCTTTGTAACTGTATCTCACAGTGATTCAATAAAAAAATTATTTTTTTTGGAAAAATTAATGAAAAGAAAAACAAACTGAATGTGTGACTCCTCTAACTTAATTTTTCCTTTTTTAAGGTTATTCTTGTTATTTTGGGCCCTTTGCATTTCCAATGTTTGCTGGAACTTCAATTTGGATTGTGTTTAATCTAGATATCAGTTTGCAGGAAAATTGGTGTTTTGCTAATTAACATGAAGAACAAAATGTACCAGTATCAATGTGCCAAACTAAGAAGAAAGAAAAAGAATGGTACTATTGTGTTCCTCTGATAACGCATTAACAATACCATTTTATTTTTGTTTCTTGTGTCATACCTGGCGGTACCCAGGGCTTATTCCTGGCTCTGTGCTTAGGGATAACTCTTGGCGTTGTTCAGCGGACTGTATTGTGGTGCTGACCATGTGGGATCGAACCTGGGTCAGGTGTGTGCAAGGCAAGCCTGCTTGCTGTACTGTCTCTCTGGCCCTGAACCACAATTCTTCAGAGAAATAATATCTAAGAAATACTGAAATCAACTCATGCAGCACTGAGTGTTTGTTAAAAAACTAAAAGGTTCCTTACTTCTTAGAAATATAGACTAAAATACTTTAAAATGAAGTGCTATTTCCTTCCAAATAATCTGGGTCAGAGGAGATAGATCCAAGAATCTATCCCCTGGTCATGTATTTAAAAATTACTGAAAATAAATAAATAAAAATTACTGAAGCTGGGGCTAGAGTGATAGCACAGCAGGTAGGGCATTTGCCTCGCACATGGCCGACCCAGGTTCGATTCCCAGCATCCCATATGATCCCCTGAGCATTGCCAGGAGTAATTCCTGGTGCAAAAACCCATGTGCATTGCAGGGTGTGACTCAAAAAGAAAAAAATTAATTACTGAAGCTAAGTAATGAATAAAAAAAGCAGGCAAGGGAAGAATCCATAGTATTATTCTTTGTTTTTTGAATCACTGTAAGGTACAGTTAGAGAATCTATGGTTCTATTCTTTCTGTTACATGTGCTTGAAACATATATAACATGAAGGTCCAATAGAAAAAAACGTTTAGTATTAAATCATGGCACTGTTCCCAGACTTTATTCCTAAAGCTAACACTATAGCCTCATATAACCTTTCATCCCCAAACAAAAAATCTATAATAACACTCAAAAGCTTACCATTTGGTAATATACTCACCAGTAATTGCCCCATTCAATCATAGTTCCTGGCTGAAAAAAGGGAGGGATTTTTTTAGTTGTTCTGTGAAGAAATAGGAACTAGCAGTAAAAAAACAAACAAACAAACAATACTACAATAAAAATTAACTTTGGTTTGGAGAGATAGTACAGTGGGTAAGGATTTATTTGCTTTGCAACTGGTCAACCCAGATTCAATCCCTGGCACAGCCTATGTTCCCTTGAACCTGTCAGGAGTAATCACTGAGCACAGAGCCAGGAGGAAGCCCTGAGCACAGCCAATTTCCAAAACTGAAAAAAAAAAAAGAGAAAAGAAGGACAAAGCGATAGTACAGTGGGTAAGGCATTTGTATTGCATGCAGTGGACGTGGGTTGGATCCCTGATATCCCATATGGCTCCCTGTGCACCACCAAGAATAATTCCTGAGTGCAGAGCCAGGAGTAAGCCCCAAGCTCTGCCAGGTGTGGCAAACAAAACAAACACACAAAATGATTCAATATAAACACACTTGTTTTATTCCTTTATCTTTTTGTTTTGGAGACGCCCAGTGGTATTCAGAGACTACTATTGGCTCTGTGTGCAGGGGTTGTTCCTGGCGGAATGCAACAAACTATATGGTGCTGGGGACTGAACCTGGACCTCCTGCATGCAAAACATGTGCCCAGTCTACTGCCCCAGTTTAAGTCAACTTAACAAAGATATCACAATTTTTTTTTACAGTAAAATGAAATGGCATTTAGTTCATCAGGATCCTAGCAAATATCTAGCAACTCTTACAAATTGTTCCCTTTTATCTTAATAAAAAGGTAAAGGCCCTCCCGTTGATTTGCTCGAGCGGGCCCAGTAACGTCTCCACTGGAGACTTTGTTGTTACTGTGTCTGGCATATCGAATACTCTCAGTAGCTTGCCGGGCTCCGAGAGGGGCGGAGGAATCGAACTCGGGTCGGCCATGTTGGCCACGTGTAAGGCGAACGCCCTACCCGCTGTGCTATCGCTGGCATATCGATAGCACAGCGGGTAGGGCGTTCGCCTTACAAGCGGCCAACATGGCCGACCCGAGTTCGATTCCTCCGCCCCTCTCGGAGAGCCCGGCAAGCTACCGAGAGTATTCGATATGCCAGACACAGTAACAACAAAGTCTCCAGTGGAGACGTTACTGGGCCCGCTCGAGCAAATCGACGATCAACGGGAGGGCCTCGAGCAATCTGTAAGAATTTATCTTAATATAAAGTTAAATTTATTCAATAATCATACATGTATTAGTTGAGCTAGTCCAACTGCAACAGATGTTATTTATATGTACATTCTTAGTCCTGAAATATATATATATATGTATTATGCATACATACATATATACACATATATATGTTCATTCATATTCTTAACTGTGGCTGAAAAGAGCTATTCAATGAACTGAGCACACACTTTGCATGCAGGAGACCTGGGTTGGATCCCTGGCACTGCATGGTCCCCTGAACACAACTGGGTATAGGTCAAAACCAAAACCTAAAAATTATAAACACAGAAACCGTGGGAAAGACGATAAAAGATGGAAGAGGGGCTGGACAGTCTAGCAGGTAAGGTTCTTGCTTTGCATGGTTCCAACCCCCTGGCACCCTATTTAGTCGTCTGAGCTCCAGCAGGAATGCTTCATAGGCACAGATCCAAGAGCAAGTCCCAAGCACAATCAGGTGTGGCACAAAGATCCAGTTTTGTTTTTGTTTTTATTTTATTTTTCCTTTTTGGGTCACACCCAGAAATGATCTGGGGTTACTCCTATTTTTGCACTCAGGAATTACTCCTGGCAGTGCTCAGAGACCATATGGGATGCCAGGGATCGAACCCGGGTCTGCCGCGTGAAAGGCAAACGCCCTACCCACTGTGCTATCGCTCCGGCCCCTGTTTTTGTTTTTAAAGGAAGAACTTAGCAGAAGGGAATGAATGAGAAAGAAGAAAAAAATAAGAAGAGGTGGATTGGGCATGGGATAAAACAAGTTAACCAACTGTAACATCAAACACAGCATCACAGAATATACGTTTAATTTTGCTGTCAGTATTTGGGAGGGCTCTCATGCTTCTTCCCAGAAGACTGGGAGGACACGTATTTGTATTTCAGTACTTACTCGGAGTTGGTAAGATCGAAGTTCATAAATATTAGGTCCCGACCGTGGGACAGGCTCATTCCAGAAGCTGAACTCCAGCAGCAGCTGATTCTTCCTGGAGAGAAGCATACTGCTTCTTGCCTTCCGGAATTCCACAAATTCCTTGGAGTGAAAAATTTGCTCATGAAAATTTAAAAATTTTATATACATACCTTTAGTAATATTTTGTTTCTACTACAGGATATTATGTTTCCCTATAACATACGGAGCCCCAATTGGCCCAAGATAATCCCAGTCACATTCTACTGAACCTTAACTTTTAGATCCTTTCATACTTTCAAAAGTGTTTCAGATCATGTTTAGGGCTGGATAGATAGTACAGTGGGTATGGTCCTTGCCCGATGACTGACCTGGGTTTGATTCCCAGCATCACATGTGTTCCCGGAGCATAGCTGACAGTGATCCCTGAACACAGAGCCAATAATAAGCTCTGAACACCTCCAGGGGTGTCCTCAAAACCAAACTCAAAACCAAACCAAAAAAGTGTTCTTATTTCGATGAAAAAACTCTATGGTCATCCAAACTCAGTAACAATGAAAACAAATTTAATTTTGTACATTTATGGGTTCTCCTAACAGTGTCTGACAGCTATTAAGAGAGGTAATGTGGAGACCACAAAACATCGGAAGATCCAAAGCCATTTATATTTAAACTGGGAGTCTAACAGAAAAGGTTTTCATTCTTAATAACGTGCTATTAAAATTCTCTTCATTAACAAGCATAAAGAGGGGAATGAGAAAGTCAGCCAAAGGTAAAGGCTATAAATATGTGGTTGGCAGTTTCTAAAACTATACTAGGTAATTTAGGATTTATTGTGTCCATGGGGCTGACTTGTCAGTTTCAAAGTACCAGTTGACTTTTACAATAAAAACTGCTATTTCAATAATATTACAACAACTTTGTTTTATAACCTCAAATAATAAAATATTGTATATAAAACACTGACAAGAATTTTGACAGAAAATCTACTTAGTTGTACAAATATCTATTATCATTATCATCTAGTCTAAGTAAACAGTTTTCACACACAATCATTACCTGATTTTCTCTGAGTTTATTCATGACCTCTGTGAGAGCCGGATAGCCGCCCTCATACCTCCAGAGGTGAACTGAAATATATTTTAAAAGATAATATATACTTAAGAGTTTCATGATACTTTGAGCTTATCTATACTCTAGGTAGGTATACACGGCAGTGTTTCAGATGCTGGCCTATGGATTATACCACAAAGCTTCGAAAACAGATTAAAATATTACAATTTACAAAAGGAGTTTTTGCAATGAATTACAGGAAAACTTTGATAATAAAAAACAAGCAACAAATCAAATATTAAATTATTACAGAAAAGACTTAGGGAACAAGTGCTCATTCTAAACACTTCTGCTTCCTACCAGCTTGATCCTGTTCGCCATACCACGTGTTCCAGGTCCCCACCAAAGTACAAGGGTAATGTTTATCTTCATGAATCTTTGGCAATATCTCTTGACTTAAAGAGAAGAAATACCAACACTAATTAAACAAAAAAATTGACCAAGTGAAAAAAAAATTTAGCAGGTGGACAGCACATGATCAGTAACAGGAGAAAGGTCATCGTCCTATGTCCTGACAAGTGACAACAGCTTACTTTATGCTAAAACAATGTGAAGAACTAATCTTTGAACTGAATTCTGTTGTATCCTCACATCTCACATAATAGAATCTCATGTTGTCTTAACTCTCTACAACAGTTGTAAGCAGCTCAAGAATAGTCATTAAAAATGGTAAGGATGAGTCAAAGGTCCCAAGATTCCAGGAACTATATGCCAATTTTTCATTTCAGAAAACAAAAAAGAAGTACTTAGAAATGGCAGTGTTTATAAAAGCTAAGTTCTGCTGGTTTCAAATAGAGGACAAATGAAAGAGCTGGGAATAGCAGAGAAAGAATGCAAAGGAAATGAAAAAAAGAGAAGAATGTTTATGATAGGAGAGACAACAGAACTGGCGTGTGTGGGCAGAGATATAACAGGGCAGAAAATAAGTTGACTTCAGGAAGGGGGACGACAGAACACAACAGTTTGGAAACAGCCCAACCCCGACAGTCCCAAAGGGCATCAAAGTGGTAAAAGAAGACAAATTAAAGATACAACATGAAAAATAAATTAGGTTCTACTCAATTCAACCAGTTGAGGAGAAAGGCACCACATAATCCCACAATGAACACATAACCACTCAGTTCATTTCTACTGACTACACATGAGCGGGAGCAAAGCAGTGACCGGTCACAGCAGTGTCAGTTTATCAGAGGGGTCAGTTTCACTCCCTATAAATGTTCCTGTTGTAAAGACTTGAATGTATAGGGAAATGCAAAGGGAACAGGGATGACTATACTACACCAAGAGAATATCTGAAACCCACACAATTTTAAATAGAAAAATAATGATGAAAGAGCATAACAGATTCAGTAATGGGTGCAGAAGTATACAAAATGGGTCAGAGATGAAACCAGTTCCAATTATTTGCTGACAATGAATGATATTTGGCTAACCACCAGATGCTGGGGCATCAGGATGAGTGTATGTGATATGATATTAACAGAGAAAATCTCTGGTCCTCTGTCTGAATGAATACTTAAACATCTTTAAAACCCTGGGGCTGGAGAGACAGCACAGAGGGTAGGGTGTTTGCCTTGCATGCGGCCGACCCGGGTTCGATTCCCAGCATCCCATATGGTCCCCTGAGTACCACCAGGAGTGCAGAGCCAGGAGGAACCCCTGTGCATCGCCAGGTGTAACCCAAAAAGCAGAAAAAAAATAAACATCTTTAAAACCCAGTTACATGACCACACTGTATATATTTTGAAGTGTGACATTTATTTTAAAAATTAAGATGATATTAACTGAATTCTTAGAAATGACATGGGTTTGATAGAAATCAGGGGTGCAGAAAGATGTATTATGTTGAGAAAATGGAAATGAATCTCTCTTTCTCCTTGAATTAGAGTCACATGGAAGGTGGAAGCCTTTAAAGAGAACCCACACTGGTTCCAGAAAGGGGCCGGGGTTGAGCAATGAGGCCTAGGTTTTTCACCAATACAAAAATCAATAAAATCAATCCTTTTTTTTTAGGGCAGGGGGGCCAAATCTGCTCTTCGAAGCCTGGCCTTACCTGAACAGAGGTTGTAATGTAGATAGTACTTGTACCCAGAACTGGATGGGTTGGGAAGAACCTCATTATTTGGGTCCCTAAAAACCAGGCAGGAGTTAAGTCTTTATGTACTGGATACAGGTTGCTGCTGAAAGTTTCAGAGAAAAGAAAAAACATGATGAATGAGAAAATAGAACTCGAGCAGATCAATCTGACAGACTTTTGGGTAATGAATTTCAGGGTGGAGTAAAGATACAGGTACAGTTTCAAAGCAAGAAAGGCAGTTCAGAAAGGAGGCTACTTGGAAATAGGACTTCAACAGGCAAGTGAGATGGAGAGGGGGATGGAGGATGAAAAACAAAGAGAACCAAAACGCTTATCAAATAAAGGATACGTGATCCTTAGTGACTACTTAATAATAAACAACTAAGGGAAGAGTTAAAAAAAAACCATGGTGAGTGACATATATAGGAAGCTGAAAGAGCAAGGTGATTCTATATGCTGAGTTTGAAATGAGAGCAAGATATCCAAACAGAAATATGAATAGACAGAAATCTAAAGACAGGATGAAGTGACAAAAGCAAGACAGAAAAGAAAATCCAGGGAAACATCAGCACTGAGAAAAATTTCATTTTATAAGAAAAGACTTAGAAGCATTTAAAAAAAAAAAGAATAATCTCAGCATTAAAAGAATTGCTAAAAAATCTACACTACAGTTCCCCAAACTGCCTTAAAAAAACCCCAACACAATAAAAGATCTTTGATTCTGCAAATTATGCCAATTCTGGTGATGATTTATTTTATCACAAAAGCAGTTGTTATAGGTGAAAAAAATCACTTGACTTATGTTTGTTCATAATTGATCATTATATACCATTTTTGTTAATAAAGAATTGATGAGCTTAATTCTATTTTTGAGCTTAAAGTTAATTAATGCTCTAAGGATGCATGAATCTAATTGCACGTAATTTTCTAAAGAGACCTGGATCCTGGGGAATGAAAGATTTGAGAAGAAATGGCAACTATATTCAAATATACATAAGACTCCCAAGAGGCATTTTTATTTAGGAGTAAAATTGGGAACAACAGAAGACAGAGATATGAGCTCTAATTCTGACATTCAAAGCTGTCAACAGATGAAATGTCTGAATGTATTTAAGCACAGGCAGTCAGAAAGTCTATAGAAACACTGGATGAGTAGATGGACTAGACAGCTCCTTACATCTTAAGAAACAAGTAACATTCTAAGACCTTATTGTCTTTTCAATAGTTCAAGTAATGACTTAACTAAGTAGTGCTTAAAATCCCAATGCCCTTGATAATCCCACACAGAACTCAATTTAAACATTTGGGTTTAAGAAGAGGAATCAAAGATCTCACTGTGCTATCAAATGTTAGCTAAACCAACAAACATGAAAAGCACTAGCTTTTCCTAAGTAAAAGACAGTTTGGCATACACACCAAATTTTGTTGTAAGCTTCTAGGCATTCTGGTTTAACGTTGTGAACTGAAAAACAAAAAAATTCAAAGATAAATTTATAAACAAAGAAAAAAAACAAATATGCAAATATCAAACCTGTCACTCACACTGTAATTTGTATAAACTGCTTGTTTCCTTTTTGGCTAGGAGATTAGAGTGAGCATCTTTTCTTGGATCAACTTTCCGGACAAATAAGGATTTTAACCAGCTATCTTCTCGGCGTCTATGACTTGAAGATGTCAGTCCCCTATGGAACAATAATTATAAAAATTAGATTAATCAGTGATACAAATACTTCAGTGACCTTTGGCAGTATCACATGATATGTTATCTTATAAATTTATCAATTCATTGAACAAATTGAACATGCCATAAGCACCTAAGGCGTTGCTCTATCCATTCAAACAGCATATACTTTTGTGTGTGTGTGTGTGGGGGGGTGAGGTTTGGGGTCACACCCTATTGCTTGGAGGACCAGATTGCACTGTGAATCAAACCTGGGTCTCCTGAAAACAAAGTCCTTTCACCTGTCTCCCTGGCTCCAAGAAAACACTGGAAGTAGCAGAAGCAGAATCAAGTGCAAAAGGAGAAACTTGTGATTATAAGAATATGAAAAATCAGAATACTATTCATTAAAAGAGGTAGATCAACATGCATGGTTGATATGAGAAAGTCATATGGAAATAGTTATCACAGAATTGTACCATCAATACAAATACAAATCACATAAGCTCCTGAATATCTGAACTATTTCTCTATGCATCTAGTATTTCTTTTAGTGGGCTACTGGGGCCGAGCCCTGTTTCTGTGCTCAAGTGTGCTCTCTGGTGGTGGCATCACAAGATGCAAGACAAATGCCTTACCCTGTATACTATCTTTCTTGTCCCATACATCCATACTTAAACTGTAGCCCTGTAGCACTGTCCTGTTGTTCATCGATTTGCTCTAGCGGGCACCAGTAACGTCGCCATTGTGAGACTTGTTACTGTATTTGTCATATTGAATATGCCACGGGGAGCTTGCCAGGCTCTGCTGTGTGGGCAGGATACTCTTGGTAGCTTGCCTGCTCTCCGAGAGGGACGAAGAAATCTAACCCAAGTCGGCTGCGTGCAAGGCAAACGCCCTATTCGCTGTGCTGTCCTTAAATTAGTTAAAATATTTAAAAGTGGGCCAGGTTCAATCCCTGGCAGTCCATATGGTTGATCAAAGCCACCGGGAGTGATCCCTGAGTACAAAGGTAGGCATAAGCCCTGACCATGGTTGGGTTAGCCCCAAAACATAATAAAAGTGAATGCTAAGAAATCATAAAGGTAAACATGAAATTTAGAATTTTAAAACTTAGGGGGAGCCAAGGCAGTTGGGAAATTTTCTTGCACGCGACCAACCTGGGTTCGATCCTTGGCATCCCATATGGTCCCCCAAACATCACTAGGAGTAATTCCTGAGTGCAGAGCCAGGAGTAACTCCTGAATATTGCTGGGTGTGGCTCAAAAAGCCAAAAAATTTTTTAAAACTTGCTTAGACTCATTCTCTTCTTAACTGCACATCACAATAATCAAATAACAGCCATTTCACCATTTTAAAATGTTGACAGACCATTGGTCTATTCAAATACTCTATCAGTTTCAAGAATATAGCTTTTTTTTTTCATTTTGGGCTACACCCGGCAATGCTCAGGGTTACTCCTGGCTTTGCACTCAGGAATCACTCCTAGCGGTGCTCAGGGGACCATATGGGATGCTGGGAATCGAACCCGAGTCGGCTGCATGCAAGGTAAACACCCTACCTGCTGTGCTATTGCTCCAGTCCAAGAATATAGCTTCTTAACTGTATAGCATATACACTACACCACGCTGCATTCACCACTAAAGTTCTAGTTACCAGACCATCCAACCATTCATACTATTCCCCCTACTCATTTGTTTCATCTGCCTTTATCCTTCTCCTCTGCTAATCACCATTCTGTTGTCAAAGGGCGTATTTTTTTTTCATTTTAATTTAAACTTACATACAGTAAAATTCACTTTGGGGTGGTAGAACATTATCTAGACTAACATAAGATATGGAAGTTCCTTTACTCCCACCCAACTTCTTCCATTCATATTCACTTTTCGAGCAAGGTAGTATAGAGGGTAAAACCTTTGCCTTACATCCAGTCAAACCTGGTTTTCATCCGTGGTACTACATATGTATCCCAAACACGATGTCCTGAGTACCAACAGCTATATGGCCCCGCAGAACCAAAAACTCATAGTCACTCTTCTCCTTACTTCTAATTACCAACAAGCATAAATCTGTTGTATGCAGCTAAAGTTTCGCCCTCCCCAGAATGTCTTACATATGGAACTGCACACAACATAGCCTGCTGCCTGTGCCCAGACCTCTAAGCAATCCCCTTTGCAACTGATAGCTGTCATCTCCATCCAGGATTCTTAGAATGTGCTTTTTATAGATCTGATCTTTGCTCCACACACAAATGACCTTTTCTGACTTTTCCCAAGTAGCCACTATGAATGTGCAGAATCTTTTCAAAATAAGATCAGGATGCTGATATAGGAGGTCCATAGGAAACAGTTCCTGGTTATGGAAACACTGATAATTTTGCATGCTATTTCAAATCTGCTAATTAGGCCGACTCAAACACACGGAGCCAAGGAAAAGAACCACCTCTGGTATGCAAGAAGAGACTTGGAATTTAAATAAGAGGGAAGAAAAAAAGCCTCTCATATGACGCAAATTCCCAACTGTTCCACAAGATAAACATGAACTCTATAATAAAGTCCTAACTTTTTTTTTACTCCTTCCATCCCCCGCCCCCCTTCCTCTTTTTGTTGCTATTGACATGACTGGGTTATTTACACACAAGCAGGTTGAGGTGCTAATATATTTTTAGCTTTGGTGCTCAGTAGTGACTACACTTCATGGCCACAGTGCTCACTGGGATTATTGAGCCCTCCTCGAGGTGCAGTGCTAGCACATGTGACTACTGGAACTCTCCTCCCAGCTGAAACACACTTATGATTGTGGTGCTTGCTTGGAGTCCCTGCGGTAGATACAGAAGTGCTTCTCAGGTGCATTTCCTGGCCGTGTTCCTTATGCATCTGTTTAGTTATTTATGGTGCTCACCTTTTTGTGGTAGTTTCGAACACCTGGCTATGGAAATAGTGTGTGTTACCTCAAGAGTTGCCAGGATTGAGTTCTGTGCATGAGGAACACCAAGGATTTGAACTTGTGATCATTTGCTTACACAGAAGGTGCTCTAAGCCACTGTACTGTTCACAGTTGTCTTGACGAATGGAGAAATCTGGCTCAGCATCATTCCCAATGAATGGACCGTTAAACTCTAAAATCTGCTGAGTGTAAGTCATACGGCCGAAATCGCCTATTGTGCCAGATCCATCTAGCACGGTGATAAGATCCGGGAAGTGATTCTTGACAGATTCTGTTCAAATCATGATCAGACTGTATTTATGTTTTATGATACTTTGCAAAGGATGCATAAAATCACATTCCATTACTTTACAAGAGCAGAAGCATGGTTCCAGGCTCTATGAACATAAAGATGAGCCAGATGTCTAGTCTATTTAGTGTTATGGGAGAAAAAGGAATCAGTAATAAGAGGAGTCACAGATACTATGACATACACACAGTGGGGGATAAAGGGAAAGCCCCACTGGCCTGGCAGAAGGGACAAGACGGATTTCGGTGGGGACATTTTGATTCTGTTTTGGAAGAGAAGCAAGAAAGGTGGACAAGGCAGGTAATAATTCCAGTCAAGGGGTTGGAGCAATAGCACAGTGGGTAGGCAGTTTGTCTTGCATGCGGCTGGCCTGGGTTAGATTCCCAGCATCCCATACGGTCCTCCAAACACTGCCAGGAGTAATTTCTGAGTGCAGAGCCAGGAGTAACCCCTGAGCATCGCTGGGTGTGACCCCCCCCCCCAAAAAAATCCCAGTCAAAAGGAAAATATCCAGGGGCCTGGAGTCATGGAAATACATGGTACATTTCTGGAACAGCAAAGAATCCATTTAGGCAAGAGAACAGGGCACAGGAGAAAGAACAGAGAAGAGAAAACAGAACGCCAAGGGAGGCAGGGCAGTCAGGCTCTTGTGTATCAGGCTATCAGCTGCACTTTATCAGTACAGAGTGAAATGCTAACACATTTGGGGGGGCAGTGGGGGTGGGGCAGAGCGATAGTACGGCAGGTAGGGCACTTACCTTGCACTCAGTCAAGCCAGTGAGAGCCCCACCTGATAAGATTCCTGAAGTGATTCCCAAGTGCAGAGACAGAAGAACCCCTAAGCACCACCAGCTGTCCACCCTCGCACCTCCCAAATGAAAGACCTGAGTATAAAAAGAAGCCTGGCAGGGAGGTGAGTGGAGCACAGCAATAACCATCAGGGAGCACGGCTCTTGTTCCATGGCCAGCAGTAGCAGGCATGCAGAAGGCATTCATTACTCACTGGGTGAGTCTGGATTGTTCTGGGTTAGGAAGATGGCAGTGTGGATGAATTGGGGAAGAGGCATTAAAAAAACACTCCTGGGGCTGGAGTGACAGCACAGCGGGTAGGGCGTTTGTCTTGCACGCGGTCGACCTGGGTTCGATTCCCAGCATCTCATATGGTCCCCTGAGCACCACCAGGAGTAATTCCTGAGTGCAGAGCCAGGACTAACCCCTGTGTATTGCCAGGTGTGACCCAAAAAACAAAACAAAACAAAAAACAAAAACAAAAAAATAAAACACTCCTGAGGTGAAAAGATGACACAGATTCTGCATAGGGATGCAAGATGGTGGGGCTGGAACAGATTAAAGGCAAATGGAATCTACATTTAACCATGAGACCACAAATAGTAGTTGTGTAATAGGGAAAGCTGCATGCAAGGCAAAGTGCCTCAACTCCCGTATCTCTCTCCAGCTCCTGTGTAATGGACTTCATTCATTCTTTCATTCATTTTATTTATTTATTTTTGCTTTTTGGGTCACACCTGGCGACGCACAGGGGTTACTCCTGGCTCATGCACTCAGGAATTACTCCTGGTGGTGCTCGGGGATATGGGATGCTGGGAATCAAACCAGGGTTGGTGCGTGCAAGGCAAACGCCCTACCCACTGTGCTACACTCCAACCCCCATGGACTTCATTCAATCATCAAGGATCTACTAGCTGTGTGTTATGTGGGGCCACACTTCAGGGCTCTGTTTGCTGGTCGAAGGGGAAACACATCTCAGCCTGGAATCACAAGGTGGTGGCTGGGGTAGAGGAAGTGGAACCTAAGTTTGGAGAAGACATGGATCGACACTTTGAGGAAGCAACTGCAGTGCGGAAGACTTGAAAGAGGAGCAACTAACTTGCTAGTAAGTGCCCCTGGAGGAAGGGTACTCTAAGAAGCAGAACTATATTGGACAAGGCAAGGTGCAGGTGAATGTGGCAGAGCTGAGGGGGAGAAAGAAACTAAAAGGCCAGATCCAAAGAAGATTCTTTTGGGGCCAGAGTGATAGTACAGCGGGTAGGGAGTCTGCCCGCACACAGTCAACTTGGGTTTGATCCCGTATCCCATGTGGTCCCCTGAGCACTGCCAGGAATAACCCCTGAGCATTGCTTGTGTGGCCCCCAAACAAAACAAACTCTCCCAAAATGAAGAGTCTTGCATTAAAGTTCTCCCATTTCCTTCCTACTACCAAACGCACTGTTGATCATTATAAATCTGTGTTTCACATAGTTGCTATGGTGAGCTGTTACACAACATTTTATTCTGAAAAATTCCAAACAGATGAAATATATGAAATACAATGAAGTATTCTAATGAATTTTAACTTCATCTTAATTCAATGAATATGATGATCTACTGGCCCAGCAACTGATGAAAAAATTGATTATAATTTTTAATCATCTCTCTATATTGCTTTATTCTTTGATCAAATTATTTTTCTTTAATTGACTTTAAATTCATTTTTGTTTCTTGGGGTCATACCCAGTAGTGCCCAGGGGATCATGGGTGCTGGGGACTGAACCTGGAACTCTTGTATGCCAAATACGTGGCTCAACCATTTGAGTCATCCTTGGGCCTGACCAAACCATTTCTTAATGGAGAAGGACATATGTGGTTGTGCTCAGGGGTCACTCCTGATGGTGCTTGGGGGACCATATGGTGCTGGGGATTGAACTGGGGTTGGCCACATGTGTGGCAAGTACGATAATTCCTATACTATCTCTTTTTTTTTTTCCTATACTATCTCTTTGGCCCCCCAGCCCCCACCAAACCATTTAAAAGTAGAATGCGGACATCATTTACTTCAATAAACAGTTGAGCATGCGTTTCCTAAAAACAAAGACAAAACCATGATACCATTATTACTGCCACTGTCACTGTCCTCCTGTTGTTCATCGATTTGCTAGAGTGAGCCCAGTAACGTCTCCATTGGAGACTTTGTTGTTACTGTGTTTGGCATATCGAATTATTACATCGAAGAAAAATAATTTTACAATATCTAATTGTTACTCCACATTAGAATGTCCCACACTGTAATCAAATTTTATAGGGCCCATGGATAGCTTAGAAGTAGAGTACCTGCCTCACAAGCATATGGTTGAGAGTTCAATCCTTAGTACTGCCTCAATGCTAAAATACAATCCTGTTTGGTATCCAGAGGCTACAGCTAAGCCTGCTACCTCTGGTGTACCATAATGAAGAGTACAAACCTTGGTTATTGCAAAAAACAAAGGTAAGGGGAAAATAAAAAAGAAAAACAAATTTCTTTTGTACATTTTATTTTTCTGAAGAGGGTAGTATCAAAGAAAAGAGACCAGGGCTAGTCACAGAGGATCTTTCTAATACAGAAGCTGGGGCTGGAGAGAGAGTACAGGAATGAAGGCGCTTGCCCTAAGTGTAGCAGATCAGTTATTCCCAGTATCACAGTCCCCCAGCACTGCTGGAAATGCCCTCCTTCCCCAGCAGAGAGCCCAGGAGTGGCCTAAACCCCTCCCACAAAATCACTGTCACTGTCACTGTCCTCCCGTTGTTCATCGATTTACTCGAGCGGGTCCAGTAATGTCTCCATAATTGTAAGACTTGTTGTTACTGTGTTTGACATATTAAATACGTCACAGGTAGCTTGCCAGGCTTTGCCATGCGGGCGAGATACTCTCGGTAGCTTGCCGGGCTCTCTGAGAGGGGCGGAGGAATCGAACTCGGGTCGGTCATGTTGGCTGCTTGCAAGGCAAATGCCCTACCCGCTGTGCTTATCGCTCCAGCTCCCTCCCACAAAATAAATTAAAAATACTGCTCAGAGGTTTTTTTTTGTGTGTTTGTTTGTTGTTTATGTTTTTTTGCTTTCTGGGTCAAGCCGGCGATGCACAGGGGTTACTCCTGGCTCTACACTCAGGAATTACTCCGGGCGGTGCTCAGGACACCATATTGGATGCTGGGAATCGAACCCGGGTCGGCCTCATGCAAGGCAAACGCCCCAGCCGCTGTAGTATCACTCCAGCCCCTCACCAATGAGTTTCAGTCCACTCTCTTCATAGGAATCCCGATGTGATGCCAGTGGCAATGGAGAAGGGAGAGTCAAGACCTGCTAGAGACGGAACTAACAGATCTGGCAACAGACCAGAAGGGAGAAAGCTGGGGGGGGGCGGGCGGGGGGCACTTGGGAAAAGCCCCTGTTTCTGGCTGGTGCCACTGAATGTGAGATGTGTACCGGAGGGAGAGGTGCCAGCAGGAGTAAGCAACTTAAAGGTAAAGGGGAGCTAAATTCTAGATACAGAGTACCTCAAGGACACAGTGCAGCTCAACAACTGTCCCTGGCGCAGAGTGCTAAGGGAGAAATTCTGGTGAGTAGTCTCCCAGGAAGAGTTCCCACTTCTCTGAAAACACTCTTGCAAGGTCACTTGCAAGCCCCCTACTGGCAAGTTCGGGTTTTCCCACCATCTGGCACAGCTGACCAGTCTTTCTCTGCAATACCCACTCCCCCAGGCAGTGACACCGACCTCACGGGCTCGTCCCCAGTCACTGTGCCACCTCTCGGTCCTATACAGTGTGCAAATGTTCACACATCGCAGGTCTGTTTTCCAGCCTCTTCTTTTTCTATAGTCCCTTTTAAGCAATCGCATATATTTCTATAGTTTAAAAAGTTTTATCATGAAAGCTCTCAACCAAATACAATAATTCAAGAAATTTATGTTTCTGCCAACAGTTAACATTTAGCATTCCCATCTGCTGGTATAACTTGCCGTGTTACCTGGAATTCAGATATCTGGTTTAAGGTAGGAAGTAACCGGTCAAGCAGGACAATTGCCTGTTTGGCATTCCTATTTAAATAGTTCATAGCCACCAGATTTTACCAGATTTCACCTAACTTTACCAGATTCATAACAGCTCAGTGGTAGACTGAGATATTGTGCTCTATTCTACAGATTTTCTAAGACATTATTTACATGCAATATTTGACCAAATTAGTGAATACACTAGGTCTGCATCATGCCTTAGAGAATATCTACTGTTTTTTTGGTTTTTTTTTTTTTCTTTTTGGGTCATACCCAGCGATGCTCAGGGGTTGCTCCTGGCTCATGCACTCAGGAATTACTCCTGGCAGTGCTCAGGGAACCATATGGGATGCTGGGAATCGAACCTAGGTTGGCCGTTGCAAGGCAAATGCCCTACCCTCTGTGCTATTGCTCCAGCCCCGAGAATATCTACTGTTAAGGCAGACTAGGGTGCAGGAGGAAGTAGTCAAAAGGTAGAGGGGACTGCATGAGTGAGTTAAGACCCCATAGGTTGAAAAGAGATACAGTCTCCTGTGTCAGGAGTATTTGAGCTCAGCCAGCCCAAACCTCCAATCAACCAGCTTTCCTGACCTTGGGCAATTTAGTTGAACATGTTAGCTCATGTTCATAATCTTCAATTCAGCTTTCTTGGAAAGAAGAAAATATAAATTTGATGAGTTTGTTTTTCATGCCTAGAAAAAATTGACCTGCAGAATTCAACAGAATTTTAAAAAATGAAGATAATTTATTAGTGAACTTGGAAACAGATATGAAATTCGTTAATAACAAAACGTATAGATAGTAGGAAGGGCACTGGGCCTGAAGCCTTCAAACTGGTTGAAAAGTCTGTGTGGCTCCTGTTCCTCTTCAGAAGGTTCCATCTCATCTCTCTGCGGATCCCATTACTTAAGATCCCGTCTGGATTGCATTCAATAAGCCATGTCATAACACAAGGCCTGGGCCATCTTAGTAGTTTCACAAACAGGGAGGTTGCGGGCTGGATCCTTGCACTATTACCACTGCCACTTGACTTCTTTCACTGTCAAGCCCCACCTGCATTTCTTACAGGGCTAATTATTTCACCGAAAATAAGCTAGCATTAAAAAAAAAAAAACATTTCAATGAGTGGCTGGAGCGATAGCACAGCGGGCAGGGCGTTTGCCTTGCACGCGGCAGACCGGGGTTCGATCCCCGGCATCCCATATGGTCCCCGAGCACCGACAGGGAGTGCAGAGCCAGGAGTAACCCCTGAGCATCGCTGCTGTGACCCTCCCCGCCCCCCACAAAAAAGGGGGGAGGGGGAAACCACTGCAATGACCCTCCTGTTAGGAAAACCGCTGTGTATTTGCCAAGTGACAAAATCAGGGAATCGAACCCGGAACCCAAAGCGATCTAAAACACTGCGGCCCCGGACCCGCGCGGAGCCCGACCCACGAGCCCGAGAGTGCGGCGCGCACTCACGCGCCCCCCAACGCCCCCCGCTGCGGCGGCCGGTGGCACCCACCAGACGGAGGAACCGCTCCGTGCGCGCCGGGAGTCCCGGTCCCCGCTCCGGGCCGCGGCGGCTCCGCAAGGTCAAGGTCCGCGGGCCCCGGGGCGCCGTCCTCCCCGCGACCTTGGGCCGCGCCCGCCCGAAGCGCCGCCGCCGCCGCGCCGCCGCCGCCTCAGCGCGGCCCCTCAACCGCCCCGCGGGCCCGGCCTTGACGGGACACAGCCCCGCGCCCCGCGCCCGTCGCCGCCGCCGCCGCGCCCGGGAAGGGCGGCGCTGCTCACCGGAGCCCGGCCGGGGGGCTGCAGGGCCCGGCTCGCTGCAGGAGGCCGCGGGCCGCTCGGCGGCCGCACCGCACCAGCGCCGCCATCTTGCTCCGCCGCCGCCGCTATCGCCGCTGCCGCCGCCGCCGCCGCCGCCGCCGCCGCGCCCCCCTCCCCGACCCGGGCGGCCGCGGGCCTGGGGCGGGGCTCGGGGCCTGCAGACGGGGGCGTCGCCGCCAGGGGGAGCGGGGCGCGCGGCCGCCGCGGGCACCGGGGCCCGGAACCGAGGAGCGGCCTGGCAGCGCGGGGCACTTAGCGGGGAACAGACGCTTCCGAAAAGCGTCGTGCTGGATGGAGCGCGGGGACCCGGGGCCAGCGGGGAAGGCTTCTGGAAGGAGACCCTTGGCATCTGTCATGCAAATGCCATGCAAATGCCATGCTACTGTCTCTATCGCATTGAAGCAGCTGGCAGCAGATAGAGACTTCCAGGGCCATGGGTTCTTAGGAAGAAATGAATGAAACCCGCTGGCCCGAAGGCTGCCAGGACCCATCTGTGGACCCGGGAACTGATGAGACCTTGAGCTGGCTCACTGCGGGCCCCCAGAAGGAGGGACCCCCCCCCCTTCTGAGAGAAGCTCCACCTGGAAAAAGACCAGGAAAGGACCATCAGCTGCTCCCAGGCTGCCCTCGTGGGGCGCGTGCTTGCGAAACCCTCCAAAAGCCGACTTGAGCAGGGCAGGCACCCAGTAGCTGCCAGAGTCCACGTGCTGCTCTCGTGCCCTTGTGTTACTGCTGTGCGCATGTGTCACCTGCATACAGGTGTTGCCAGACCGTGCATCTGGTCCTCCCCTCCTGAGATGCGTCCTGGGTGCTTTCTACTCCAGGGAACCCAGTCCTAGATCTCACACCCTCTGTGAGGTCTCGGACTGGGGAAGGTCTAGGTACTGGCTGACCTGCAAAGAGCAAGGCCCGCTGCAGATTCTTTCCAGCCGTTTCTGGGGCGCCAAAAGTGAATAGAGAGAAAGCAGTCAGGTCAGTGGGGTCCGCAGGTGACTTCCGTGAAGTGAGAGAGACGGCCGCCTCAAGAAGGTAATCTGCAACTTTCTACCGAGTTCACCTCTGCCACCCCGATAATGGCTGAAAATTCTAAGACTGATCAAGTCTGTGATCAGCCTCTACACTGCACGTCCCACCACCCTCCATAGGCAGCCGCCAAGTCACACCTAACGTCTACTTGCTCTTTGAGTCACCGGAGTTCATTCCCACCATCCCACCACCTGATTCCCTGGGGAGCCGCGGACTCAGGCTGGAGCGAGGATCACTCTTTGCAAGACAGGCCAGTCAGTCCTCACCCTACCCAGGCCTTTGTGGTCCTCATCTATCTCTGAGAAAAGAATTTCAGGAGGAGACAAGCAGTAAAGTTAAAAACAAACATATAACCAAAGCACCAGATTTTGGGGGGCTGGAGCGAGAGCACAGCAGGTAGGGCATTTGCCTTGCATGCAGCTGACCCAGGTTCGATTCCCAGCATCCCATCTGGTCTCCTGAGCACCGCCAGGAGTAATTCCTGAGTGCAGAGCCAGGAGTAATCCCCATGCATCGCCAGGTGTGACCCAAAAGCAAAAACAAACAAAACACCAGATTTTATTTGGAGGTTTTGAGGGGGATGGAGGTTGGAGAGAGAGAGAGAGAGAGAGAGAGAGAGAGAGAGAGAGAGAGAGAGAGAGAGAGAGAGAGGAGAGAGGTGCTCAAGAGAGAACAAAGGCTTCTCCAAAGGCTGAAATCCCAGATTCCAGTGTTAGATATGATATGAAAGTATCAAAGTCCACATCTCAAGAGGTGAGGCAAGTGACACATGTTTTAGGTCAGGCACCACATGCACTCAGCAGCAACATATGGGCACAGGCAGCACACGGGCTGGGGGAAGCACATGCATAATTCTTTCTGGTCTTTCCAGCTGGAGCTTTCCTCTGATGGTGGTGGGGGTCCAGCCTTTCTCTGGGTCTGTGTTGCTGCAGGTAAACATCTCATCAGGCCTTAGTTCCAGCACTCACAAGGTGAGTTTTCACAGCCTTGGCGCTATTGGTTTTCTTACTTCCCAGGAATTTACTGCCATGGTGGGGTGGGTGGGATGGGGTGTGGGGCTTCCTTGTCTCCCTGCCTTATCCGTGTAGTCTCTTCTCCAGGCTGCCACCTCGCTCCTCCCTACTTCACCCAGGTAAACTGGGAACCCCATGACATCATATATACTTACGTTTTTCTGGAAAAATAAAACTCATTAATAAAAGCATTTATGGTGAGAGCAAAGGCATTCTCTAGTGGTCTTGCGCTGCACGGTTCCTGTTCATTTTAACACGGTGGCATTAGCTGGCCCCTCTCTTGCCTTCAAGCTGCCCCAGTCTCGTGGGGGCAGAATGTGAAACTGTTGGAGTCACGAGTAGTGATGTGAGGCTATGGTTGCTGGTCACAAGATGGGAGGGGGACAGGGCAACAGAGCAAGTAACTGGTGGCGACTGTGAAGTGATGCTCAGTCCAAGGAGAGTGGAAGAAAGGAAGAAGGAAGGACATTTCTGGCCAAGGCAACGGAGGTCTGGGGCAGGATGATATTCTTCAAAGAGGTTTCTGAGGGGCTAGAGAGATAGCACAGTGGGTAGGGCGTTTGCCTTGCACGCGGCCAACCCGGGTTCGATCCCCAGCATCCCATACAGTCCCCCAAGCACCGCCAGAAGTAATTCCTGAGTACAGAGCCAGGAGTAACCCCTGTGCATCACCGGGAGTGACCCCCCCCCCCAAAAAAAGGCAAAGAGGTTCCTAAAAGCTAGAAATTAACCATTAAAACTCTGACCAAAACCAAGCAGAAAGAGAGCCAGAAAATGAGAAATGGAAGAAAGGAAGGCAGACGCCAGGAGGAAAATGCCATCCGGTGGGTGTCCTGGCCATCGGCCAAGGAGGGGTGGGGTCAGGAACTTAAGTTTGTGGGCTGAGGTTCTTTGAAGCTGGTTTACCTAAGTGATCTTTAGGCAGAGGAAGCCTGGGGCAGAAGTTTCCACTACCTCAGTTTCCACTGGGGCAATACTTAAATATGGACAGATTACAGGGGATGGCAGAAGTGGATCCTACAGAGGTCTGAGAGAATGTAAAGTGGCAATTTTTGGAGGCCAGTGGGAAGGAGCACAAGAAGCACAAGGACAGGAGATTGGAGGCTGTGGGAGTTTCTGATTGCAGTTTGCTATAGACCGGAGAAGCTGGTAGACCTAAAGGGAGACTCTGCCCCAAAGGAAAGTAGGGTCCTTGTTCTGCATAGCTGAGGGCTTCTTGCCAGTTGTAACAATGAACCCTCTGAATTTCTTACAGTCTAAGGATTTCTCAGCCCTAGTTCTGGAACAGATGCTTTAAAATCTGTTCTGAAATGTAACATTTATCAACATCTTTGCTGACAATGCTTTTTATTTATTCTGCATTTCTCTTCCCCTGCTATCACCTTGCTCTGGAGTTCCATTAGCTCAGTGCTTTTTACTGAGGGGGAGAAGGGAATAGAAGTTGAGGGGAGTTATTTCACAGCGTGGCTTAGAATACTCAGTGCCTTAGAATGAATGTGGGGTATCTTCCAGGAGTTATTATTTTTTTAGGCCACATCTGGGGGTGCACAGGGATCACTGCTGGTGGGCTCTGGGGACATGTGGTAACAGAAATTGATCAAGGTTGGCCCCACGCAAGTGCTATACTACCTGGACTGCATTTTTACATTTTAAAACATTTTATTTATTTACTTTTATGTAGGAGTTCTAAAACATTTTAAAATAGCCAATGCTTTCCCAAAGTAGGTGATGAAATGATGGGGGGATGGAGGAAGTAAAAACCTCCTCAGGTGTAACTGGTGAGGGTGCTTTCTGATCCCTTAAGAAGGTAGCCTCCAGGCAGGGTTTGGGGGAGTTTTGCTGCAATGGGGTGGAAGGCCAAATAGTTTCGGAACCTCTGGTCTACTATAACTTATCACCACTTCATGCTTTTTTTTTTTTTTTTTTTTTTTGGTTTATGGGTCACAGCTTGTGGTGCTCAGAGAACCATGCAGTACCAGGGATCAACACGGGTGAGCTCCATATACGGCAAGGCTCACTCCTGCTTATCTTAGAGCCTAAGATAAAAGAAAAGCAAAACAAATTCAAAGTTCTATTTCCTATGTATCAACATTCATATTATTAGACAATTATGTGGCCATAGAGATGTCTCAAAGGGTTGAAAGCAGGCTTTGCAAGCAGGATTTGATGCACAACATGCATGCCTGGTTTGATCCCAAGCACCATGCAGTTCCCCAAGCAAGCGTGTGGCTTTCCCAAGATAAAAGAAAGACAAATTGTGCTCTCTTCGGCAGCACATATACTAAAATTGGCCCCATACGCAAGGATGAAATGCAAATTCATGAAGCGTTTCATATTTAAAAAAAAATTAAAGACAAATCTGGTAAGGTCTTTATTTTTGGTAAGGTAAAATCCCAAATATGTGGATTATTTGTCTGGCACTGGTTAAATTTTTTTAAAAGAAATTGGGGCTGGAGTGATAGCACAGTGGGTAGGGCTTTAGCCTTGCACACGGGGGACCCAGGCTCGATTCCCAGCAACCCTTATGGTCCTCTGAGCACCGCCAGAAGTAATTTGAGTGCATGAGCCAGGAGTAACCCCTGTGAATTGCTGGGTGTGACCCAAAAAGAAAAGAAAAGAAAAGAAAAGAAAATTACCTTTAGGCAGGAATGTATTAATGTGGTTTGGTCTGTTTGATCTAAAAAGGTTTTTTTCCTCAAGTAAAGGTTTTAAGGTAACACACAATTCTTTGAATGATAACAAACCAACAAAGCTAAATCTCTGATATTCCTAATATTGTAAATTCTATTTTTTTTTTTTTTTTTTGCTTTTTGTGTCACTCCTGGCGATGCTCAGGGGTTACTCCTGGCTTTGCACTCAGGAATTACTCCTGGCAGTGCTCAGGGGACCATATGGGATGCTGGGAATCGAACCCAGGTCGGCCATGTGCAAGGCAAACGCCCTACCCGCTGTGCTATCACTCCAGCCCCAGTATTGCAAATTCTTAAAATTGAAATGAAGTATACAGATACAGTGAATGGTCAAAATGTAGGAGACTGTGAGGAATACAACAAAACAGGAATGTTCACTGAGAAATTCGTAAAGATGACCAGAGACCTTTATGAAAAATTATAACAAGTATTTAATCATATCCTTTTATCTCTCTCATAAATAACAGAAGAAATAGCTGGTAATGAAACTTTTTCTCTTAAAAAACAAAAACACCTGTCTCCTTCTACTCCTTTATTGTGAAGAGATGGAACGTTCTTTCACATCTTTGGTTGGGGTGGTTTCCAAGCTGACTGGATTTTCCAAGTAGGTAGTGCCTGCACAGGGTTTTCCAGTCACTGGATCTATGACTTGTCCGACTTTGAAAATAATCTCAGCTAGTTCATGTTTCACATGCTTTGTGCGAGGAACAGGTAAAGCTTTGAGTAGCACAATATCTCCAACGGTGCACTGCTGAAGAGCATCATGGGCAAAGTAGGTTTTTCGTTTATTAAAATACTGTGGGGGGAAAAATACAGCGTTGAGAGGAGAAACAAACCAGTTGGTACCATCCATGATCTGGCATGGCGGTACAAAATATTCAAAAAAGTAATGCATGGAAAAAAGCCAAGTCTTGAGAAATGGCAATAAATTTAAGAGTTAGCTATTCTAGTTTTGGTATATAGCTATGGCTTTTCCAGAGCTGCTCCTGTCCCCAAGCTCTCTTGGCATTTATTTATTTATTGGTTGGTGTTTTGGGGGCCACACCCAGTGGTGCTCAGGGCTTACTCCTGGCTCTGCTGCAGGGCTCAGGGGACCATATGGGATGTGGGGAATTGTGCATGCAAACACCTGACCTGCTGCACTATCTCCCCAGCCCCTCACTAGCTTATAAAAGTGAATCATGGCCCCAGATAGGGTTATAGAATTGAATGTGAGATAACAAAAATTTGCTAACAGCAAGTGGTTTCTAGATGTACAATTACCAAAAGTTAATTCTAAATCAACTGCATGATGAATCTGAGGTATTTCTGGCAACACCTGCCAACACTGCATTTTTTGAGTGAAAAAGGGCTGTGATTGGGAACAGTTTTAAAAGCCCTGCTATAGCCTATTTCCTTCAGTACCCTTGCCTTTGTTGATCAACCCTTCCCTAGGCTATTTAAATATTTTCTTAATTGAAAAACATTATTTTATTATAGTTTGGAAAGTTACAATAGTGTCAAAATTTATGACACTGATATACAAACTTACTACATCTCCCC
The DNA here is from genome assembly GCF_029834395.1 of Sorex fumeus. NCBI lineage: Eukaryota > Metazoa > Chordata > Mammalia > Eulipotyphla > Soricidae > Sorex > Sorex fumeus. The sequence continues at coordinate 5,880,363 of NW_026606183.1, forward strand.
CCCCCCCCCCCCCCACACACACACACTAAGTACCCACAGTCCTTCATCACTATCCTGGTATATTTATTTATTTATATTGTAACTGATCATTGTGAGAGAGACAGTTTCAAAGTTGTTCATGATTGAGTTTCAATCATACAATGCTCCTTCACCAGTGCACATTTCCCACCATCAGTGTCCCCAGTTTCCTTTCTGCCCCTCTGTCCCTCTTCCCTGCCCCCCACCCCTTTTGGGTATTATGGTTTGCAACATAGGTACTGGAAGGTTACTATGTTTGTCCATTTACCTACATTTCCTTCCCATTGGCTTTTTTTTAATAGCCTACAGATGCCACTCCCACCATGAGCTGTATGACTGGACACTTAACCATTTCAAGCCCAATTTTTCAGTAACATAAAACCAGGCATCAACACCGGCACCTCAAAGTTTTATATATACATATACATGCATGTATACGTATATAGAGACACACACATATATATCTTTTTACAATGTAAATAAAGCAGATAGATATTCTGCTCAAGTTTTGCAAGTAAATCATAGATAATAGCCAGAATCCCCTAATCTTTATGATAACCTGCTAAATCAGGTATTTTCATTTTACAGAAATAAACAGACTCAGGCAAGTTACCTAATGTTTACACTAGTGAACAGAGTCAGTGTTCAAAGTAAAGTCTAAAATCATGCTGTCACTTTTCAGGGTGTGCCTGTGTTTTTGACCTTCGATGACAGAAGGTATTCTACTTTGCTAAACACCCAATCCTGAATGCAGAAACATCCCTGGTACACATCCTTCTCCTTAACACATTATTTCTTTAAAAAATCTTGCCGGGGCTGGAGTGATAGCACAGCGGGTAGAGCGTCTGCCTTGCACGCGGCCAACCCGGGTGCGATTCCCAGCAACTCATATGGTTCCCTGAGCACCGCCAGCGGTAATTCTTGAGTACAGAGCCAGGAGTAACTCCTGTGCATCGCTGGGTGTGACCCAAAAGAAAAAGAAAAAAATATTTCCTCATCCATTAACACCGCACAAAGAACTGCTTATTTCCCTATCATTAAAAACTTTTGCAATAATATCCTTTACCAGTTTCTTACATCCATTCCTACACTTATGTCTTCAAATTTGTCTTTCCTTTGATTCTAGGAAGAAATCTAAAATGATCAAAGACCCTTCTTAGTCCATCTGATCCTGTAATCATTCAATAAAAGTCCCTACTAAGTGGTAAACTCTGGGTTCAATTCCCCTAAACTACTCAGGGCTAGAATAACTTCTCACCACTCATGCCTCTGGATAAAATTCTTTTAGGTATTCAACTCAAATCTCTCTTAATTTGACTGGAGAGATAGTACAGTGGGTAGGGGGCGTGCCATGCGGGTGACCTACCTGGGCTCAATCCCTGCATCCCATATGGTGCCCAAGCACTGCTAGGAGTGATCCCTGAGCTAGAAAAAACCCCTGAGCATCGCTGGGTATGCCCCCCAAACCTAAATAAACTAATAAATAGAATCTCTTTTAATCTATAATGCTGTTTTTCATGACTGGGAAAATGCACAGAGAAACACTTGTTAAGGCTATTACATGGAACAGAAATCAATTGTATTTGCACACTATGATTATTTTACTTTGCTATATACCTTTGTACCTAGTTCACAACAGCTCTTCAAAACATGTTTTTTTTTTTGTTTGTTTTTTGCTTTTTGGGTCCTACCCATCAATGCAAAGGGGTTACTCCTGGCGGTGCTTGGGGAACCATATGGGATGCTGTGAATCAAACTCAGGTGAGCTGCGTGCAAGGCAAATGCCTTACCTGCTGTGCTATTGCTCCAGCCCCTCAAAATATCTTCACAGACAGTAAAGTGTTTTTATGCTCATGAAATAGAACATGTTGATTTATCAAGGCCATTTGAAAATACAGGAGACATTCCTTACCTTTAATAAATAGGGATCCAGAACAAGCCTGGTCACTCTCACTTTCGCCGTTCTTTGCATTGCTGTCCCAATCACCTTCCCTACTATCCATTTGGCATGGACAGATGAACGCGCTATTGACATAATGTGGCTTTGAAAATCTGAGAAACAAATTTCGAAGTTTAATGCAGTTATGTCTCAATAAATAAATGTCACTAGGGCTCCTTTTTGTTGGCTTTCTGGAAATAACTTTTTTTTTGGGGGGGCTATTTTTATAGTGTAGGTACTATGTTTATAATACTATCAATATTTATGGCAGAGCCTGGCAAGCTACCCGTGACGTATTCGATATGCCAAAAACAGCAACAATAACGGATGCTCTTCCTATTCCTAGAGCGGGCAGATACCATTGGGCTACACTAGCACTTGACAGGGATGTATGGAGATGTTACTGGTGCCCGGCTAGAGCAAATGGATGAACGGGGCGACAAGTGAAGTGAAGTGATTAACATTTATGGTTCTGATGTACATGTTTACTTCACTGGCACCAAAGTAGTGTCCTTAAGTTGCTTCTCTTTCTTATTTCTCCTACCTTTCCTCACGCTGTTCAGTAATCTGAGTTTTATAATTCAGTGGTTTGTCATTATTTGATACTATTCCCTTGTTTTGTTTCTATATATCTCACAGATGAATGAGAACATTTTTTTTTTCTGGGTCACACCCAGCGATACACAGGGGTTACTCCTGGCTCCACACTCAGGAATTACTCCTGGCGGTGCTCGGGAAACCATATAGGATGCTGGGAATCAAACCCGGGTTGGCCGCATGCAAGGCAAAAGCCCTACCCACTGTACTATCGCTCCAGCCCCGAGAACATCTTTTATTTGTCCTCTTTCCTTCACTTATTCCAGCCAACACGTTATCCACCAGTTCTATTCATGTCACTGCAAACTACAAGACTTCATCTTTTTTTCTTTTTCCTAGAGGTGGGCACAACCAGTGGTGCTCCGGGCTATTCCCGGCTCAGAGCCCACTTTCATAGCTCACAAAGCTCTAGTTTTAACTTCTCTAAATTTCATTTTCTTTTTTTCCAAACGGGAAGAAGCCATACCCCAAAGCAGTGTTTTCAGGAATAAATTTTTAAGGGATCATAAAAGACCCCGAAGAGCAAAAACCATACCGAAAGACAGGAAACTGGGAGGTATCTCATTGAAACCATGCTACAAAACCATACTACAAAACTCTAGGGATCAAAATAGTATATTCCAGCAAAAAATAAGGATAAACTCTCTGACCAATAGGTCAGAATCAAATCTCCAAGGACAAACCTCTGCATATACGGTCAGTTGATTTTTTTTACGGAGAAGCTGAGAGCACGAAAAGAAATGAAATAAAAAGTGTCTTCAGCAAATGGTGCTGGGAAAATTGGAAAATGACGTATAAAAATTAAAGTTGGGTCCATATCTCACTTACACAAGTCAATTCAAAGTGGGTCAGAGACAAACCACGAGTCCCCGGTGCTGGCCCTGCCGGCGCTTGAATTCACAGCGCCGGCCCGGAGAGTCGCTTTGCCCCAGAAGCGATTCGCTTCGCCTCGTCCATTTGCAACTCTCATTTATCGCCGGGCCCCGAACCCTGAGCCCCCAACCCCGCTCACCTCCAGCGCCCCTTCTCTCTCGCAGCCGGTCGGAGCGTGATGGCGTCACGCCGCACGCAGGTCGCGCCGCCCGCACCGCGGCTCCCAGCGTTTTCCTCGCCTGGGCGGGGCTAACGTGCAGGCCACGCCCCTTCCCCTTGAAAGGTGCCGGGGCGGGGACGGGCTCCTTTGCCTGGGTGGAGCTAACGTGCAGGCCCCGCCCCCTCCGCCTTGAAAGGCACCTTTAAGGCGGGGACCGGCTCCTCTTAGTCGAGGGCGGTCTCCTCCAAGGCCCGGCAGCGGTGTCCTTTCTCCCGGGGAGCCCAGGTTTGGGACGGCGCCGCCTTCCCTGTGTCTTTACGCTTGGTTTCGTTTTCTTCATTGAATATCCCTAGTCTAGGCACTGAGCTTTCCAAGTTAAAAGAACCTTATCTCTTCAAATGTTGAAACATCAATTCTGCAGCTTAACCCAAAGGGAAGCACTGGAAGCATTGTTATTCTCATGGGGGGGGGGGGGGATATAAAATTAATTCCTGTAGATTTTAAAAATTTAGAATGATTTTGATATCGGAGCTCTGCCACCTTGTGTCCTGAAGCTAATTGCAGCATAAAAGTTTTTGGAGCATGGGGAAGGGTATAATTGTTCTATAGCAAATAGTACCAAGGGGGAGATTGGGGGGGAGGGTAATGGGAGGACAACTGGGGACACTGGTGCTGGGAAATGTACACTGGTGGAGGGATGGGTGTTGGAACACTGTATGACCGAAACCCAGTCATGAACAGCTTTGTAAGGGTTTATCTCACAGTGATTAAATTAACATTTTTAAAAAAATAAATAAAATGTCCAATCTGTTCGCTCTTTAAGGGGCTATTCTCACTTGCTTGTCTCCTATCTCACTAGCTTTGTGTTTGCTTGCTTGATCTTTCAAGCTCCAGTTCAAGAGGGAACATAAATTTCTTCCCTTCACCTGCAACTCTTCCCACCATCCCCCTCCTCCCCATCTTGCTAAGTAGCACTGTAGCACTGTCCTCCTGTTGTTCATCGATTTGCTCCAGTGGCCCAGTACTGTCTCCAAGCATAAAATCTGCTTACTCACAGTTTTGGAGACTACAAACCTTAGATGAAATTAATATATGGGTCAGCTACTGATGATGACTTGTAATTTTTTGTTTGGTTTTGGGCCACACCTATTGGTGTTAAGGACTTACTACTGACTTTATGCTCATCTGCCTCTCTGTTTTTGAGCTGTGTCTTGTTCATTTCCTCTTCCTATCTTTTTTTTTCTTTTTGGGTCACACCCGGCGATGCACAGGGGTTACTCCTGGCTCTGCACTCAGGAGTTACTCCTGGCGGTGTTCAGGGGACCATATGGGATGCTGGGAATCGAACCCGGGTCAGCCGCGTGCAAGGCAAACGCCCTACCCGCTGTGCTGTCTCTCCAGCCCTTCTCTTCCTATTTTTAAATCCCTCTCCCTACTTTTTGATAGGGATTTTGAACTTTTAGGGGGTTGATCTTTGTTTTTGATTTTTTTTTCTTTTTGGGTCACATCCAGCGATGCACAGGGCTTCCTCCTGACTCTGCACTCAGGAATTAGTCCTGGCAGTGCTCGGGGGACCGTATGGGATGCTGGGAATCGAACCTGGGTTGGCTGCGTGCAAGGCAAACACCCTACCCGCAGGGCTATCGTTCCAGGGTTGATCTTTATGAGTACTTTATATGTCCTGGATTTCAACACTTTATCTGATGTGTTGAATGTTCCCTTAACCAATAAGTAGTGGTTATAGTCCATACCTATCACAACTACTTACTTTATACCCAGTCCTAGCTGAGACCTCTGGGGTGATCTGGGGTGAGGGGTGGGGCAATTTATCTTCCTACCAAAGCCAGCTGCACTCATATCCCAACAGCCATGGCCATGCCTCTGGCTGAACTGTCCAGATAAATATTCTATATGTGTTGAATGTGAATATTTTCTTCCCATTTAGTTAATTGTCTTCTAGTTTTAGCTAGCATTTCTTTTGCCATGTAGGAACTCTTTAATTGGATGTAGTCCCATTTGTTTAATTTTTTGATTCTGTCACCTTTGTCAATGGCACCGTATCACTGGATACACTTTTGAGGTCCAAATCTTGAAACATTCTGCCTTTATTATGCCTATCAGTGTACTTTATTGATATTTGCCTGATCTCAAGATCTTTGACCCACTTTGAATTGACTTTTGTGTAAGTGAGATGTGGACCCAACTTTAATTTTTACACGTCATTTTCCAATTTTCCCAGCACCATTTGCTGAAGACACTGTTTTTATTTCATTTCTTTTCATGCTTTCAGTTTCTCTGTAAAAAATTAGCTGACCGTATATGCAGAGGTTTGTCCTTGGAGATTTGATTCTGACCCATTGATCAGAGAGTCTATCCTTATTCTAGTACCACGCTATTTTTATTCCTAAAGCTTTGTAGTATAGTTTCAAGTTGCATAATGAGATACCTCCCAATTTCCCACTTTTCGGTACGGTTTTTGCTATCCGGGGTCTTTTATGAGTCCACAAAACTTTATTATTGACTGTTCTAAGTCCTTGGAGAATGCCATTTGAATTTGGCTGGGGATTGCACTGAATCTATATAATAGTTTAGGTAGGATAGTCATTTCGACAATATTGATTCTTCTAATCCGTGAACAAGAAATAATTTTTTATTTCTTAAGGTCTTCAATCTCTATCTTAAGTGTTTTTGTTTATGTGCCACACCCAACAGTCTTCAGGGGCTACTCCTGGTTCTGCACTCAGAAATCACTCCTGGTGGTGCTCGGGGTACCATATGGGATGCCAGGGATTGAACACAGGTTGGCTGCGTGTAAGACAAGCATCGAACCCATTGTACTATTGCTCTGGCCCCTATCTTAAGTGTTTTAAAGTTCTCATGGCATAGATATCCAAACTTTTTTGGTAAATTGATTCCGAGGTACTTGATGTTTTTGGGCATTATTTTGAATGGATTGGAAGAATCAATGTTGTTAAAATAACCATCTTATCTAAATTACTATACAAATTCAAAGCAATATCTATCCAAATTTAGACAGATTAAAACAAAAAGTTTTAAGCTTCTTTTTCTTTAAGAACCTAGAACAGGGGCTCTGCACCAAGATGGCACCCGGTGGAAGCTTGTGGGTGTGACAACAAGGCCTCGGGGCACTCGGAGAGCCAGGATGGGATGGCCAGGCACCTCTGCCTCCAGGCTTCATCCATGCAGCCTGGAGATATAGTCCTGCTACACGCATACCTGGGCCTTGCTTGTGGGAACTCTTGGACACTGGGATTCCATCTGGAGTAGGCAAGGAGACTGCACCTGCTCTATCTGTGGTGCCCTGGCAAAAATGACTTGTATGGGGGCCCTGAGGAATCTCTGGTGCTGTGGTGCTGTTTGGGACTGGTTGCTATGTCTCTGGACCAGGGCTGCTGGTGAGCCAAAATGGCGCCCGGAGGAAGCTTGTGGGCATGACTCCATCCACTATTAAATTTAATCTTGCACTTCCTCTAGTGGAGGCTCATAGTGGCCTGATTTCTTTTTCTGCCATAGGGAGGAATGCCGCACAGGTTTGACCAATGATGTTTATCCCTTCCTACATGTTGGACACACTCCAGTAGGTTCTTTCTTTAAAAGATGTGTGCCCACATTCTGATTTACAACATCCTACTTTTCTATAGCCAAAACAGTTTGGTCTCTCTTTCCTTTATTTTGTTCTTGCTAGCATCCAGGTCTTTTGAGTTCCAGTTCCCACACTTTGACAAATCTTAATGAAATCCAACAACATCCGCTTATCTTCTAGGCAGGGGCAGATTCCTCCCAGGATGGTTTTATAATCTTCATTGGCAATTTCTATAGCACAACAGCTGCCTCCTAGCTCTCTGTCTCTTCATAGCCTCTTGTTATTTGTTAATAAGGGTCCATAGGTCCCTGTTTGGTGGTAGCAAATGAGGTGAGAGTCTTTCCCAGTGGTTACTTGGGGTGGACTCAGAATTAGATAGCCTTATTTACTATAGACTGCAGTTGGCAGAGTGGCCTGCTCTTTGGGCAGCTGTCATTGTCCTATCCCAATGAGCTGGTCATAGGTGATCTGCAATCCTGCTTGAATACCAAGACCAACGTGTTGAATGCAGGATCCCTTTAATCGGGTGCATAAATGTCATACTAAACTGATGCCAAGATCATTTTTATAAGGGTATTCCAATAAAAGACTCAGAGACTATAAAAATCAGCTCCCGGAAGAAGAACAGTGCAGTTTCCTGCCCCCGTGCCTGACTGTCCTTGCCACCAGGGCCCCTTGGAGGGGAGCGGGTTGAGCTTTCCTCCCCGCCCCGACCAGGGCTCCAGCAGTCAAAGACCTCCAGGACCAGCCACCACCATGCTGAGACCACTCTCTGCACATATGAAGGTACTGGCAGAGGGACAAAGTCACACGGGTCCCAGGGCCGAGATCTCCAAGCCTGCTCGGATCTGGGCCAAGCATCCTCCACCCAAATCCTCCAAAATCCAGTAGGCGGGGGTCACACCCACCAACTGGCCCCCTGGCGCCGTATAATCCCATCAATGGTCAAGACTCAGAGACTATAAAAACCAGCTCCCGGAACCGTGTGGCCGCATTTGCGGCTGCGCGACATCCTATTATGACATCTTATTATCTCATTCCTACTTTGGACAAACTGGCAGGCTACCGAATGTACCCTGCCCACACAGCAGAGTCTGGCAAACTTCCTGTGTCGTACCCAATATGCCAAATACCAGTAACAATGATGGGTCTCATTCTCCTAAAGAGCCTTGAATATAATATCAGGGCTAGGATGAAGGAGATGTTACTGGAGCCTGCTTGAGGCAATCGATGATTAACAGGATGATTTGTGATTTGTGATTTTGTGTGATTCCAATAAAAAATGTAGAGATGATATGTGATCAGATAGAGTCTGCAAAACACCTTGGACATAAAGGCTATGCAATGTAAGATTAGATTTTTTTTTAAATCATGTGAAAAGAAATCTCTTCATAGAGCCATTGACCATCAGGGGCTTGTATGACTGGGTACCAAGAGGGGAAATAAGTTAAATCCTCAGCTTGCTTGCTTGCAGTTTTTTGCATAGGTGCTTCAGATTTGGTGGCGGGGAGCAGCAGTACAAGATGAGTTGAATTGGTCCTGGCAATAAGCCCTGGCATAAGTTTCACACAAACTGGTCTTTCACCCTGGGGATTTGTCTATCAAAGACTCTCTTTTCCTCTCAGTATATTTATTCTTTATCATTCTCAATCACTAGTATAAAAAATTTGCAGACTCACCTGCAGCAATCGCATCATATTTATGATCTTGGAGGCTCTCATGATCATGGCTTCCTCACTTTTACCTGTTTGACCCATCGATTGAGAATACTATGGACCAAATTAGTACAACTTCAGGGGAAACTTCTCCTGTGTGGTCATGTCTTTCATTTAAAACACACCCTATTCTTGCCCATATTTGAATATCAAAATTTCCATATCTGAAGAACAAGGGAAGTGCTGTCGAACAGGTGATGGTAATTTTAGTATATCTATAGTCTGAATATTGGCACTGGCATTAGTGCTGAGAATCTGATGCACAAAAATATAATTGTTTTGTTTTAGGCTCAATGATTTTCCCATTTCTTGTTACCTTCCTAATTTCTTATTCCCATAGCTACAAATTTTGTATTAAGTAGTTTTGCTTTCTCATCAATATATATCTTCATGAGGTGGTTAGACTTGAACTTTGCCCTTTTAAGCAATTTCATGGGTTGCTTCTCTGTGGCATTTTCTTCATGTTCTTTGATGATGTTGAAGTCATTATTTACTACTGATTGCTACCAAATACAGCCCCAAACATAAGGTAGTCACAGAGAATAAATCGAAACAACACACAAGGATTGTCCAAGTTTTAGGGTCGCCTGAACATCAGGAGTGAGATAACAGGCTGGCCAATATAATATAGCTTCCCACCCAGGCTCCTGGTATGTGTGCCTATCTTGAAGTTGATAGGTATATTAAAGCCAATTTAAACTTACATCAATTGATCCTGGCACCAAAATATTCCCCTGAGCCTGACCCCTGAGCATAGAGCCAGGAGTAAGCCGTGTGCACAGTCAGATATAGCAAAGTGAATAAATAAAATAAGATTTTAATGGGACTTCGCCTCAGGCTGTTTTCACTCGGAGCATCCGAGAGTGGGGCAGGCGAGAGCCCTCCCCACCCCAAGGGACCCAGCCCCAGCAGCCGACCTCCACTACCCAACAGCTGCCAAGCTCCAGGGCGCTTTCCGGACACATTATAAGACACTTCCTACCCATTTTCCATAATTACTACACCATATTTGATGGGGATCAAACAGTAGGCAACAAATCATAGAGAGAAATACATAAATATATGCCTCTTGAAGAGTATCCTGCCCGCACAGGCAGAGCCTGGCAAGCTCCCCGTGGCATATTCGATATGCCAAAACCAGTAACGACAACAGGTCTCATTCCCCTGACCCTGAAAGAGCCTCCAGTCATTGGGAAAAGATGAGTAAGAGAGGCTGCTAAAATCTCAGGGCTGAGAGGATTAGAGACGTTACTGACGCCTGCTTGAGTAAATCAATGAACAACGGGATGACAGTGATACAGTGAAGATTTTAATACACACATCAAAGGTTAACAGGTACATTAAAAGCAAAGGCTGGGATAGTTACATAGATACGGCCAAAGGGTGATAAATAATCAGCAAGTACCTTTAGAGTTTAACCATATAGAAATGGAATTATATTAAAATTAATTATTCTTAATCTTCTTAATTATAGTTATAATTAATTTTATTAAACTGTTTTTAAATATGTCATAGACCAAAATTCACTGATTCCTTTGTTTGTGGATACTTGTGGATACTCTAGTCAGAAGTTATGTGTACAAAATTGCTATCATAAGTCTTATTTTGTATTCTGGTAGCTATATTTTAGACTGGTTAGCTTAATTTACATTTAAGTAAACATATGTCAACTCCTCATTATTTTGATTCTTGAAAATTTTTGTGTTCAAGCTTGAATAAGTTCCTAGTCTAGTGAACATAAAGATCTTATTGTATTTTAATTTGTAATCCCTTAGTTATTACTGTGACTGAGCACTTATTCATTATTATCGGTAATAATACTTTGCATTTCCTCCTCTGTGAAGCACTTATTCTAATTATTTTTATTGTTCTAATAGTTTATTGGATCATTGATTATAAAATGTTCTTTATACAGTTAAGATAGAAATCGATTTATTTCTATTGTGTTCCAAATAGTGGTAGAGTCTGGCAAGCTCCCTGTGGTGTATTAGATATGCCAAAAACAGTAACAATAATGGATCTCATTCCCCTGATCCTGAAAGAACCTCTAATACAGCACCACTGGGAAGGACGAGTAAGAAGAGGCTGCTAAAATCTCAGGGCTCGGGGCTGGAGCAATAGCATAGTGGGTAGGGCGTTTGCCTTGCATGCGGCCGACCCAGGTTCAATTCCCAGCATCCCATATGGTCCCCTGAGAACCACCAGGAGTAATTCCTGAGTGCAGAGCCAGGAGTAACCCCTGTGCATTGCCAGGTGTGATCCAAAATGCAAAAAAAAAAAAAATCTCAGGGCTGGGACAAATGGAGACGTTACTGGCACCCACTTGAGCAAATCAGTGAACAATGGGATGATAGTGATACAGTGATACAGGGACAGTTCCAAATATCATAAAATCTATTACTTACATTCTACTCTCTTAACTAACAGTTTAAATAAAGGGTTCTTAAATTACTTTATGCTAATATTGCTAAAATAATCATTTTATAATAAATAATAATAAAAGCATGGGATATAAGCATGATAAATTCCTATTCTATCCTCACCTGGGCACATATTTGTAGCCCTCGTTGTCTAAACTAGACTAAATTTGTTTTATTCTATTCCTGCCTGGATGAACATTTGCAGCCTCATTGTCTACACTAAACTAAGCTTGTTGCACCTAAAGAACTAACCTAACCTTGGGGTTTTTATTACGGGGACTATTTCCCACACTACTACATCATTTCTCTCTGTTTTCTCCTCTACCTTCTGACACTATTATTTTGTTAGTTTTGCAATGCCTGGCATAAAAGCAGTCATTATTTATTTATTTATTTATTTATTTCCTTTTTGGGTCACACTCAGAGATGTTCAGGGGTTACTACTCCTGGCTTTGCACTCAGGAATTTTTCCTGGCGGTGCTTGAGGGTCCTGGTGGTGGTTGGGGGTCCTGGCGGTGCTTGGGGGTCCTGGTGGTGCTTGGGGGACCATATGGGATGCCGGGGATCAAACTCAGATTGGCTGCATGCAAGGCAAATGTACCTACCTGCTGTATTATCACTTGGGCAGTCATTCTAATGAAGAACTCAATAATTTATTGTGAAAATATTTCTAATAAATTCTGTCAAGTTTGATATAAAAATTGGCTTTAAAATACCTTTTTGTAACAATATTTTATTCCTAAACTTCCCAAAGACCCAGCATCTATTTACATATGAAAACAAATAATCATACTTGTGCACTGAAACCACAAGGGAGATTATAAATAATTACCATAGATAATAAACACATCTTACTACTCTATGTGTTTGATTTTTTTCTTTTGGAAAAGTAGTGAGAACAGATTTTCTGTAAATATTGAGAATATACCATTAGTTAGATTAACAAGGTACTCTTACAGGGAATTTACTATTCAAGTTGGGCTAAATAAATGATAATAATACTTTACTTTTGTAGAGCTTAAGAAAATTAAGTGCTATAAAGATAAGCTTTCAGGAAGATACACCTAAGAGTTATAGGGCTTTCTTTACATGGAAATCGATAAAAGAGGACTATTTCTTACGCTCTTTGTCCTTTTTCATATTGATGCAGAGCTGAGTTTGCAGTGTTTCAGAGGCTGTCTTCATTTTGTAAAATTCTATTATTTCTTCCTCCAATTGTCTTCTCTCTTCTTCAAGTTTAATTGTCTTCTCTTGTTGTACTCTTTTAAGATGTTCAAACTTATCCTGTAGCTATAAAACAAATATGAGACTGTGATGCAAAACACAGTGAAATGACACATCCCTAAGAATATGTGTTTTTACTTAGCCAACAAATAAATAGGTATATCAAATAAGAAATACTGAATGGGGTTCTTCTATATTTAAAACAGCAAAAGAACAATACTTTTTATAAGGGATAAGTAGTAATGCAGAAACAGAAACAATAGTGATATGAAATAACAGAACATAATGGATAGAAAGCAAAAGACAGAATTAGTATAATTAAATAATTACGAGTCAAAATACTAGTTCTAAAATACACTATTTTAATACTGTTTTATACAAAGATGAAGCTAATTACAAAACAAAAAAAAATCTGAGCTGGGAATATAGTTCAAGTGGTAAAGCCTAAATTTTGCATGTGTGAGTCCTGGGTTCAATTCTCAGCACCACCAGTACTGATGCTATGGTAACAAGAGGCACTGGGTGTAAGAGCACCCTATGGAACCCCTAAGTGGTGCTCAGTGCTGTTCCCCCCAATTAATACCATAGATGATCCTCAAGCATTACCAATTTTGCATTCTCAGCATTGCAATAAAAAATCTTGATAAGTAACATTTAAATCAAATAATGATCAATGAGAGACTAAGGTAAATAGGAAAATATATTTAAATGAAAATGGACATAGTGGGGCTGGAACGATAGTACAGCGGGTAGGGCGTTTGCCTTGCACGCGGCCGACCCGGGTTCGATTCCCAGCATCCCATATGGTCCCCTGAGCACCGCCAGGGGTAATTCCTGAGCGCAGAGCCAGGAGTGACCCCTGTGCATTGCCGGTTGTGACCCAAAAAGCAAAAAAAAAAAAAATGGACATAGAAAAAAATAGGGAAAGCAAAAAAAAAAAATGGAAAAAAACAAGGAAATACAAGCTAACCTAAAAACAATAGAATGCAATCTCCATATGTTAATAATTAGCATAAACAATAATAGGCTGAATTTACCAATCTAAAAATAGAGTGAATGACTATATGTTTTAAATTTTATTAAAGAAGCATCATTTGCAAAGTTATTCATAGCTGAGTTTTAGCTGTACAATGCTCCAGCACTAAGCCTACTGCCAGTGTCGACTTCCCTCCACCAATGTTCCCCATCCTGCCCCCCACAGCCTCCCTTCTTCACAGGCACCCTTTATTATTTTTTTAATTAATTAATTTTTTTTCTTTTTGGGTCACACCTGGCGATGCACAGGGGTTACTCCTGGCTCTGCACTCAGGAATTAACTCCTGGCGGTGTTCAGGGGACCACATGGGATGCTGGGAATCGAACCCGGGTTGGGCGCATGCAAGGCAAACGCCCTACCGGCTGTGCTATCTCTCCAACCCCCACAGGCACCCTTTAAAGCTCAGTTGTTAAATTTTGGGTTTCATTACTTCAGGGCTGGAGCAACAGCACAGCGGGTAGGGCATTTGCCTTGCACGTGGCAGACCCGGCTTTCATTCCTCCCTCCCTCGGTCCCTCTCGGAGAGCCCCGCAAGCTATCGTAGAGTATACCGCCCCCATGGCAGAGCCTGGCAAGCTCCTGGTGACATATTCGGTATGCCAAAAACAGTAACAACAAGTCTCACAATGGAGACGCTACTGGTGCCCGTTTGAGCAAATCGATGAACAACAGGAAAATGGTGCTGCAGTGCTACTTCAGTGTTGTTGACTCTGTGATTTCAATATTTAGTTCTGTCATTCCTTAACACTACTAATATACCTGAATATATATCATATGGTTGAGCCCTGCCCCCCTCGCTATTTCTCATCTGCCTCTTCCTCTCTCCTCTACTGTATTTCTTTCCTTCTTCCTATACTCTGGGGCCAAAGGTGATCTGGGCATCCTCCCTTTATACCTTTGCATTCCATCATTCAGTTATTATAAATACCACATATAAGTGATATCATCCTGTTTATCCTTCTTCTGACTTACTTAATATGGTATTTTCCAGTTCTATCTTAATAGTGCCCATCTAGACTATGCATATGAGAATTTCATATCACATATACAGAATCTCAGGATAAAAATCTGAACCAGGATCCAAGGATAATGGCTCAAGTGCAACAAAAAGTATCAATCATGCAAATGTGATGCTACCCAGATGTGTGGGGGATAGTCGCTACAGTTCTCTTTCTTGGAACTTCTGGTGTTAAAACAACAAAATAAGCACTCTCAGCCAATATATGACCCCCCAGGGAACATATGTATGTGCAAAACGATTAAAGTCTTTGACTACTGAAAAACACTATCACTGTCACTGTCCTGTTCTTCATCGATTTGCTCGAGCGGGCCCAGGAACATCTCCATTGTGACACTTGTTACTGTGTTTGGCATATCGAATACATCACGGGTAGCTTGCCAGGCTTTGCCGAGCGGGTGAGATACTCTCGGTAGCTTGCCAGGCTCTCCAAGAGGGGCGGAGGAATCGAACTCGGTTGACTGTGTGCAAGGCAAACTCCCTACCCGCTGTGCTATCACTCCAGCCCGATAAACACTATATGTACTTTAAATATTAAAAAAAACAAGCTAGTGTTCTCTTTAGTATATAAATAATTATAAATTGGTAAAAGGATAAGCTATGCAGGTAGATAACTCTCTGAAAAGATCACAATGAATCATTGAAGTTGCTCTGGTTATAATATAATATGTTCTAGTTAGGCATCATTAAATATTAACATCTGTATATATTATATCCACAATAAATGTCTAATTGAAACTTAACCATACAATTGACCCAATATACTCAATTAACTTCCCCCAGTATTCTGATAACTACTAAATTTGTCTTATAGTCTAAAACAAGAGATTCCCAAACTTATTTGCAATAAAAAATCTACCATTGTTTTTCAGATAAAACTTTACTGTGTGTCTCCTGGAATTGTATCTTCTTCAGTGACTTTAATTCTATGTTATACAGTAGGATGAAACAAATATGAAGTTTTCCAAAATGTTATTTTCTTCTTTTTCTTTATGCTTCAGCTTATCTCTGATTTTTAATCACTGGCCCCATTGTACCTGAGCCTACAACCATTACCTTCACCCCACCTCACCCTGGGAAGAGGTGTCCATACTTGTTCTAGGATCTCTATATTAGTTACAGCAATTTGCATTTTTTGTGTAAATAGTGTACAAAGTTTACCTTCTCTCCAGACCCTCCCCAACACTTTTTGTTTCTTGTATTTGGGATAAGGGTCATTTTTTCAGGTGTTAGATGATATATCATTGTTTTCATCTACATTTCCTTTATAATAGAGATGAAAAATTCATTTAAAAAATAATCATTTTAGGGGCTGGAGCGATAGCACAGTGGGTAGGGTATTTGCCTTTCACACAGCCGACCTGGGTTCGATTTCCAGCATCCCATATGGTACCCCGAGCTCTACCAGGAGTAATTCCTGAGTGCCTGAGCCAGGAGTAACCCCTGTGCAATGCTGGGTGTGACCCAAAAAGCAAAATAATAATAATCATTTTGGTTGGGGGTGCTCCTTATACAGTGACTTTCAGGGTTTTCTTCCAGCTCTTTGCTCAGGTGTCATTCCTGCTGGTTTTCAGGAGTCCGTAAGCCAAGCTAGGAATCCAAGCGTGGTCCACTCTATGCAAGAGAAGCACCTTAACCTCTGTTCTCTTTCTCTGGCCATTGACCTCTTTTCATGTGCCTGTTCATCGAGACATTTTATTTGAATACATATTTGTATTCAATACATAAATTGAATATATAAATTATCTGCCCATTTAATTATGCCCTTTATTTTTTAAATTTTATTATTTTTTTGCTTTTTGGGTCACACCCAGCAATTTTCAGGGGTCACTCCTGGCTCTGCACTCAGGAATTACTCCTGGCAATGCTTGGGGGACTATATGGGATGCTGGGGATCGAACCCGGGTCGGCCGCATGCAAGGCAAACGCCCTACCTGCTGTGCTATCGCTCCAGCCCCTCATGCTCTTTATTTTTGTTGTTGAGATTTATGAGTCTTCATATATTTTGAAAAATAATTGCTCATCATACAATGATGTGAAAGTATCTTTTCACACTTGATAGGGTTTTTAATTTTTTGATGATAGCTTTTTCCAAAACCTATGTGAATGCAATAATTTTTGAAGACTAAGGAACATTATCCAATAATAGTAACTAAACTTTGAAAGTAAACCCATAAGTTAATAGAACATCTAAAATTGAATTAAAATTGGGTACTGAGGAGAAGATGTGCAGCTCTTGAGTTTTATTCCGAGCGCCACACACCCCGTCCTCCCCACTCCATCTGCCAAGCACTATACAATGTATCTTCAGTGGTCCTCTAAGCATCACTGGATGTGGCAGACATTGCCGGGCCCAAGTAGCACCTGTTTCTTCAGGTCCAAAGCACCAGGCCTAATGTCACTAGAAATAGTCTAACATCCTCTATCTCTGTGGAGTGTGGTGTGGTCTTATACTAAAAAGTATAGCAAAACAGCAGTACTTACCTCTTTTTCAGCTTCTTTAAAATTTGTTTCTTTTTCCTTTATTCTCTGCATGAACTTTTGTTTCAACTCATCTTCCTCCCTCATACATTGATCAAAGAACTCCTGCCTTTTGGCTTCATATATTTCTTGAAAACTAAGAAGAAATTTTATTATTTTCATATTAAAAGCCTCATAAATAAGCATTAAAAATAGGCATTTATGTTAAGTACAATATAAGTACACTTACAATATTTTCATATATACAGAATTAGAAATTTCTACATAAAAGTATAAAAATTGAAGTACAATAATTAAATATGTGTATATATTTTGAGTTCTAGACTCTTGAAGCACTTTTATCAGTGATTTCCTATTCCTGCAATATATGATTTAATTAAGACAGTCAGTTCCATTTTGGATTGACTTCAAAGAATCATAGCTGATGTAACTGGATACAGGAGCTGTCATACTTTTGCAATACAAATCATTACACTTTATTTATTTATTTATTTCTTATATTTAAGTATTTATTTTATTAGTGAAACACCATGAGGTTCAGTTGTAGACTTACATATTTTTGTATTTGGGTTTCAGTTATACAATGATCAAGTACCCATCCCTCCACCAGTGCCCATTCTCCACCACCAATGAACCCAGTAGCCCTCCCACCCCCATCCCACCCCACCCCACCTCTATGGCAGGGAATTCCCTTTTGCTCTCTCTTTACTTTAGGATGTTGTGGTTTGCAATAGAGGTATTGAGTGACCATCATGCTCAGTCTATAGTCTACTTTCAGCACGTGTCTCGCATCCCAAGAGAGTCCTCCTTTTGTCCCCCTTTACTTGGTGTTCCCTTCTCTATCTGAGCTGCATTTTCCCCCAGCATGTGCTACCAGCTTTCAAGCCATGGAACAGACCTCCTGGTACTTATCTCAACTATTTCTGGATTTTCGTCTCCCATTCTGTTACTTTATATTCCCCAGATGAGTGTAGTCTTTCTATTTTTGTCCCTCTCTTTCGGACTCATTTTGCTTAACATGATACTTTCCACGTAGAACCACTTGTTTGAAAATTTTATGACTTCATCCTTTCTAACTGCTGCATAGTATTCCGTTGTGTGGGTGTACCAAAGTTTCTTTAACCAGTCATCTGTTCTCGGGAACTCGGGTTTTTTCTAGATTTTGGCTATTGTGAACAGTGCAGCAATAAACATACAAGTGCAGATGTCATTTTGATTATACTTTTTTGCCTCTCTGGGATATATTCCCATGAGTGGTATTGCTTGGTCAAATGAGAGCTCAATTTCTAATTTTTTCAGAATCGTCCATACTGTTTTCCAGAAGGGCTGAACCAGTCGGCATTCCTACCAGCAGTGAAGGAGGGTCCCTTTCTTGCCACATCTGCACCAACACCGGTTGCTTTTGTTCTTTCGGATGTGGGCCAGTCTCTGTGGTGTGAGATAATATCTCATTGTTGTTTTGATCTGCATCTCCCTGATGATAAGTGATGTAGAGCAATTTCTCATGTGCCTTTTAGCCATTCGGATTTCTTCTTTGAGAAAGTTTCTGTTCATTTCGTCACCCCATTTTTTGATGGGGTTGGATGTTTTCTTCTTGTGGAGTTCAACCAGTGCTTTGTATATCTTTGTTATCAACACCTTAACAGATGGGTATTGGGTGAATATCCTTTCCCATTCTGTAGATTGCCTTTGCATTTTGGTCACTGTATCTTTTGCGGTGCAGAAGTTTCTTAGTTTAATATAGTCCAATTTATTTATCTCTTTCCACTTGGTTGGTCAGTGACATGTCATTTTTGAAGAGGCCGTTAGACTCAATACCGTGGAGGGTTTTTCCGACCTTGTCTTCAATGTACCTTATGGATTCTGGTCTGATGTTGAGGTAATTGAATCAACTGTGAGATAGACCCTTACAAATCTGTTCATGATTAGGTTTCAGTCATACTGAAACACTAGATTTCAGCACCCATTCCTCCACCAGTGTACATTTTCCAGCACCAGAGTTCCCAGTTTCCCTCCTGCCACCCCTACCTTCATTCTATTTTAATATAGTGACCATACGTTGCACTGAAACTTTTACTTTTCTCCCACCAAATAATAGTTCTTAAGATCCCTTCCAACTTTTTTCAACCTGCTAATATTTTTCATCCCTTTCTGATACATATCTACCCATATACAATATTAAAAAAGTAACCAGAGAGGTAGCCCAACATGCTAGAGCATATGCCTTGCAAGTGCCTGAGCCAGAGTTTGATCTCTGCACCCTAATCATCACTGCCTGCTGTGATTCTGACAGACTTTAAAAATCACAGATTATGAGCAGTATCACTAAGCACTGAGCCATCTCTCTTAGTTAGCTGAATAACACCAAAATCACCACTGGGCTCATGAGCATTGATTCAAAAGTTCCTCAACAAGATAAAAATAAAAATACACAAAAAAGTTAAATATTTTTCTTTTTAGTACACATTTTAGCACATACATTTGTTTGATACTGTATTTCAGTATATAATGAACATGATGTTGTCTTATATTTATATTACTAACTTTCTCCATATAAGTCTGAAGATAATTTTAAGAACCCAAAATTTAAGATTTCCCACTTATTATTTAAGCATAGTTATTCTCACTCCCAAACGATTCAGGGGATTTTCCTATTTGCTTCCATAGTGTTTACAAAAGCAGAGAAATGGATCCTTGCAAGATCGCCACTTACCTAACTGGCTGGTTGTCTGGGCCCACTTCAGTAAAACCCATTTCCTGCAATTTATAGTACCTGTAGAGTTCATAATGTCTAATGTGAGTCTGTTCTTTCAAGTCTTCCATATTTGTACAAAGAAGCATATCCCGAAGCTTAACAAAGTCACAGTGATTTTCGTTTTCCACTAGGCAGAAAAATTAAACCAGAGAACTTATTAGTAACATCTAGCTTTCAATAAGTATTTTCAAATTAAATTCATGTGATAAAATGATTTATTATAAATGTATAAGTATATAATTTGCTGTTATATAATAGCAAAGTATTATTTTGGTGAGTAGCTATAATTCTTTTCACCACGAAAATAAGGTTACATGCTAAAATTTTAAATAGAATATTGATAGACTAGAAAATCTGCTTTAAATAATAGATAAAAGTGAAATAACATGTTGGGATAACATCTGACATAGATAATAATTATGTTAGTATTTTACAAAATTTCTTCAGCACATTTCACATATATATATCAAATAATGCAATAGAATTTCACTGAATTAAAAAATTCCATTAAATTTGTAATCATAAATGTCTTAATAATTATGAATAGCTTTGCTATCAAATTTTATGTATATATCACATTCCTAAAACTGAATTAGTGAATATTTAAAGTCAATTAAAAACCTCACGTGGTTCTGTCCTGTACCTGTCATATGTTATGCACAATATATTATGCATAGTTACTTCTGATATTGTAAGTTAATTAAATATTTATTAAAATATATAGTTTAAATTATGTTCCATAAATTAAAAGTTTTCTAATATATTGCTGTTGGGGAGATAACTCAAAGGATTGTAGAGTGCATAATCTGCATTCAGGAGCCTGGATTCAATCCCTTTCATCACATAATCACCCCAAGCATGCTGGAAATGACTTCCAAGCACCAAGCCAGTAGTAGTCATCATGTACTAGCACTCCTAGTACAGCCCTGTAATAAGTCAAATTTCTAATGCATTTTAAGTATAAAAGAGTGATATGTAAAAATGTTTTTAAAAATAACTGGGGCCAGAGAAATAGTAGAAGGGTCTGGCTGACATGTGGCTGACCCCAATGCTATCCCCAGCACCACGTGACTCCCAAGCACCACTGAAAGTGGCTTCGGTGTAGAGAGTCAAGAGTAACATCTAAAACTTGCTAGTAGGACGCCCCCAAAAAGAAGAGAAAGGGGCTGCAGCGATAGCGCAGCTGGTTCGGCATTTGCCTTGCACGGAGCCGACCCAGGTTCTATTCCTAGCATCCCATATGGTCCCCCGAGCACCACCATGAGTAATTCCTGAGTGCATGAGCCAGGAGTAACCCCGGTGCAATGCCGGGTGTGACCCAAAAAGCAAAAAAAAAAAAAAAAGAGAAAAATAACTATAAAAATTTTAAATTGTTACAGGTAGAGAGAATTTAATCCTTAATAACTCATTTTGAACAGATGAACCAGATCCATGTAGAAATTAAGTAATAGTAATATACAGATATAATTTATTCCTAACTATAATTATTTTTTAATATTTGACATCCTTTTTTTCTAGAAAAATGTTAAATGTATTTTTAAATATTCATGTAATGATTAAAACAATACTATTTATGCAGCTACTTTTAAAAAAGTACTTTATTCAAAGCATTTACTAGCATTCTCAATATGATAGTTTGTGCATAAAAATAACATGCAGGAGGCATAATAGAATAAGTGAGGAAGCTCTATGAATTTTTCTTCCAAAAGTACCATTCAGAAAACTATGAGAATAAATAAATAATAATCAGAATATACACCATTTAAATACAACAGAATATGTGATTTTACTATTTATCAAGTTACCCAAATTAGTTATTGCTAAAATAAATGTTAATATATACATTAAAATAATTTCAAAACAACCTTGCACATTTTCATCGTATTTACCTTGTAAAACTCCCCAAGGGTACTGACGACCTCTGACTATTCTTTTTCCAACTTTCACTTCATCCATACTCCCTACTACAGCAAAAGGTAAATACCCCTATAAAGTAAGAACAATATCAATCATTTTCCCTTATCAAAATTCTCTCTGCCTTGAATAATGAGCAACTATGGCTCATTATTCAATTCTCAGATAAGAATATCATAATGCAAATATCATAAATACACTTATCCTGTATCTTCAATGCATAGAGTTTTCTATGGCATGTATTCTTTTTTCTTTTTGGGTCACACCTGACGATGCACAGGGGTTACTCCTGGCTCTGCACTCAGGAATTACCCCTGGTGGTGCTCAGGGACCATGTGGAATTCTGGGAATCAAACCCAGGTCGGCCGCATGTAAGGCAAACACCCTACCCACTGTGCTATTGCTCCAGCCCCTCTATGGCATGTCTTGACTCTAATCACTAAAGACTGGTTCTGAATAAGGCCAGCATGTCTGCAGCCTCAACACCCAGTGATGCCAATTCCAGTAGGTCACAGTGGCTATGGTCCCAACCTTATGCATATCCCTTTGCACCTACATTCCTGACTTCCTGAATGGCCTTTGGAACCAGCCTATATACAGTTCTTCATGTCTTTGGCACCAACCCACAGCAAGTTCCACTTTCCTTAGCATAGGAAGCATAGGAAGAACTTGAGATAGAGAACACAGTTTAGATTGCCCCCCTCCCTACCCCACTTGCCACATTCACAGGCACTTTACGAACTTTGTTGATTGCAGTTTAGATCTCAAGTTTTCAGTGTTGTTGAGTCTGTGCTTTGGATAGATATCTCTTCCACATCATCAGTGTAACTGAAGTCCTGATCTCTGTTCCTCAACGACTTCTCTTTCTCTTCTTTCTTTGGTTTCTTTCATTTTCTTCCTTCTCCTCTCTAAACTGTGGAGTCAAGGGTGAGCTGGGCATCATCTCCTTACTACCTTACATTTCCTCATCCAATCATTCTTTATACCACAGATGGGTAAAATAATCCTTTGTTTGTCTTTTTTCTTCTATCTTACTACATGCAATATGACATCTTCGAGTTCTAACCAGGTTGCAGTAAATTGCATGAATTCATCATTCCCTGAAACTGCATAGTATTCCACTGTGCATATATACACCACATCTTCATAATCCGTTCACCTGTCATTGGACACCTAGGTTGATTCTACATTTTAGCTATTGTTCAAAGTGCTGCAATGACTAGTGATGTGCATCATTTTGTATGAATGATTTCTTGTCCTGGGGTATTTGCTCCAAAGTGGAATTGCTGCTCAATTCTAAGCTTACTGAGGACTCTCCATACTGTTTTCCACAGGGGTTTAACCAGACAGCATTCCCACCAGCGGTGGATGAGATTTCCTTTTTCACTACATCCCCACTAACACAGATTGTTCCTACTATTTTTGATATGTGTCATTCTCACTGGTGTGCGATTTTTGTCTTATTGTCATCTTGATTTTGATTTCCTTTAATGATAAGTGGTGTACTTACTAGCCATACACCTGTCTCACTCTGAGAAATGTCTATTCATTTCCTCTCCCTATTTTTATAGGATATTTAAAATGGAATTTTAAAATTTTAAAGAGGTTTTTAATTTTTTTTGTTGATCTTTGTATTTTATATATTCTTTGGCCACACAGAATCTCTTTAATTTAATGTAGTCTCATTTGTTTATTTTTAATTTTGTTGCTTTTGTCAGTGATATCACATAATTGAAGATGCCTTTGAGGTACAAATATTGGAGCATTCTGCCTATACTTTTCTCAATGTACTTTATAGCTTCCAGTCGATCTCACGGTCTTTGATCCACTTTCAATTGACTTTAGGGGTGAGATATGGATCCAGCTTTAATTTTTTACACGTAGTTTTCCCAGCATCATTTGTTAAGAGGCTATCTCTACTCCACTTCATGTTTTTAACTACCTATTGAAAATTAACTGTCCATATATATATGGTTTTATCCTTGGGCATTTGATTATGACCTATAGATCAGAGAACCTATTTTTATTCTAGTACCATGATTTATCATATATATACTATTTAATATACATACACTATAACTTCATAATACAGTTCTAAATTTGATAATGTGATATCTCCTAATTTATTATTTTTCAATATGACTTTGGTTTAAGGTATCCTGAAAAATTAAATGAATGTAAATAAAAAGTCAGCACAAATGCTGACCGACTTTGACCGGGAGTGTGGAAAGGTTGGATTACAGCTGAATCTTACAAAGACAATGTTTATGAGAAACAGCCTTATTCCTGACGCTCCATTCGCTCTCAACGGAACCACCATCTCCGAATACAACAGTTATATATACCTAGGTCGAGAAATCAACATGATGAATGACCTGGCACCTGAGTTGCGCAGGAGGAAGAGAGCAGCTTGGAATGCCTTCAAGAGCGTTGAAGAAATAACTAAGAAGACAAAGAACCTCCAGCTACAAGCACATCTTTTCGATTCCACTGTTCTTCCTGCATTAACATATGCCTCAGAGACCTGGGCCCTACGAAAACAGGATGAGAATGCTATTCGGGTCTCTCAAAGAGGAATTGAAAGAGCTATGCATGGAATATCACGATTCACTCAAATGAGAGGTAGAATCCGGAGTTCTGATCTCCGTCAACGCTCAAGACTCAGGGACGCTGTCTCATTTGCCAAGGCATCAAAAATCAGATGGGCTGGACACGTAATGAGGTTTACAGACAACCGCTGGACTAGAGCTATTATTGACTGGATTCCACGGGGATGTCAAAAGATCGCGTGGACGCCCACCTACAAGATGGTCAGACTTCTTCGTCAAGACCCTGAATGATCGGTTTGAGGCTCTGCATGTTCCTAGAACGAACAGATGCCATTGGGCTACGCTAGCACGTAACAGGGATGAATGGAGATGTTACTGGCACCCGCTCGAGTAAATCGATGAATAACGGGGGATCAAGTGATCAAGTGATGACTTTGGTTATTTTGGGCTTTTTCTGATTTCAAAAAAAAAATTTATTACTGGATTTTCTAGGTCCTTGAAGAGCATCATCTGAATTTGGATAGGTATTCCGTGTTGTCTTTCAAGAAAGACTGAATCAGTCCACACTCCCACCAGTAGTGAATGAAGGTCCGGTTTTCCCCACAACTGGTTGTTGTTGATCTTTGTGATGACTGCTAGTCTTTCTGGTGTGTGATGATATCTCATTGGTATTTTGATTTGCATCTCCATGATGGCTAGTGATATAGAGCATTTTTATATGCCTTTTGGCCATTTGTATTCCTTCTTTGGAGAATTTCTGTTCATCTCCCCATTTTTGGATTACTTTGGACATTTTTCCCCCTTGTATCAGTGCTTTATATACCTCGGGCATTAATTAACCCTTTATCAGATAAGCGGGTAAATAATTTCTTCTAACCTGTGGGCATTTTTTGTACTCTGGTCATTGCTTCGAGGTGCAGAAGCTTCTTAATTTAATGCAGTCCCATTTATTTATCTTTGTCACCACTTGCTTGGTCAGGGGCATTTTATTCTTTTTTTAAATAATTTATTTATTTATTGAATCACTGTGGGAAAAGTTACAAAGCTTTCAGGTTTAGGTCTCGGTCATGCAAATATCAAACACATTTCCCTTTACCAATACTTATTTTTCATCATGAAGAACCCCAATAAACCCCAACCCCCACCCCTCCCAATGCCTGTGAGGCAGATGAATTCTAGTTAACACTCTATCTACTTTGACTAGATTCATTGTTTCAATAAAAGATGCACCATTATTATTTAGAGTTTACACCCCAAATCAGACCCGCTGAAAAAGCGTTGTGAAATGATTTGCTTTCTACAGCTGGGTTCAAGAATTAAATGATGTTGCGCGGCCGCTAACGTGGCCACACGGTTTTGGATTTCTGCTATTTTGCTTGTTAACCCTGAAGTATTTCTACTGAGAGTCAGATAATTAAGAGATTGGTTTCTGTGCTCTGGAGCCATGGCCGTGCCGGAGAGCCGCTCGTGGGGGACAACTGGTGACCTCGGTAAGGCGTGAAGGACGTGCTGGAAGGCCCCCCTTCCCATGAGGTTTTAGTCGCCCCATCACCACTGGCTCATACCTGGCTCTCCACAAGGCTCCCATGTGGCTGCCATCTTTCTTTCCAGAATGGGGCATTTTGTTCTTAAAGATGACTCTAGCTTCAATGCCAAGCAAGAGTTCTGTCTGTATTTTTCTCTATATACCTTCTGTATTCAAATTTTATATCAAGGTATTTAATCAATTTTTTGAATCAATTTTTATTTTATTCTGTGCATAGTGTTAGAAATAGAAAAAGATCTGAGTTCAGTTTTTTGCATGTAGCCCACTAGTTTTCCCAATACCACTTGAAAAGACATTCTTTGCTCCACTTCATATTTTTTTACTCTTTATCAAAGATTAACTGATCATATACCTTTTCTTTTTTGGATTTTCAATTATCTTCCATTGATTTGAGTGCCACTCAAATTCAGTACCACACTGTTTCTACTGCCACTTTATAGTACAGCTTGAAGTGGAGAAAATGATGCCTTTGATCTTATTATTTTCAAGGATTGCTTTAGCTATTTGAGGGGTGGGAAAATTTTCATACAAATTTCAGAACTGTCTGATCTATTTCTTTAGAAGTGTTGAGAATAGAAGTGATGAGACTGGTCAAACCTGTATTGTGCCTGCCTTTAGCTTTTTCCCATTGAGTATAGTATTTGCTCTACTGGAGTGTTAGGAGTGTTATTCAGGAGTGTTAGCTTCTTCTATTTCCTTAAAGAGCTTGAAAAGAATTGGCAGGATTTTTTTTTTTTTTGCTTTTTGAGTCACGCCTGGTGATGCTCAGGGGTTACTCCTGGCTCTGCACTCAGGAATTACTCCTGGCGGTGCTCAAGGGACCATATGGGATGCTGGGATTCAAATGCCCTACCGGGCTGTGTTATCGCTCCAGCCCCAGCAGTAAATCTTTAAGGGTTTGAAAGAACTCTCTAGGCCTGGACTTTTGTTTGGGGGAGAGCTTTCTTTTTCATTTTGGGTTACACCATGACATATTCGATATGCCAAACACTGTAATAACAAGTCTCACAATGGAGATGGGCCCATTCGAGCAAATCGATGAACAACGGGAGGACAGTGCTACAGTGCTACCCAGAGATGCACAGGGGTTACTCCTGGCTCATACACTCAGAAATTACATCTGGCGGTGCTCAGGGGACCATATGGGATGCTGGGAATCGAACCCAGGTCAGCTGTGTGCAAGGCAAATGCCCTACCAGCTATGCTATTTCTCCAGTTCCCTGGGGGAAATTCATTGCCTGATCTGAAACTTTATTATAAAACTATAGTGATCAATATAGCATAATCTGGAATAAGGAAAGACTCTGATCGATGAGTACCCAAAGACAAATCCCCAGATCTATGGTCAACCAATTTTCAACACAGGAGCAGAGTAATGAAGTGGAGTAAAGATGGCCTCTTCAACAAATGTGAAATCTGGATAAACACATGAAAAAATATTGAACCCAGATTCATGTCTCAAACAAAAAGAATCAAAGAGGATCAAAGACCTTATGCTCAGACATTGGCAAAACACTTTGAGATTTGGACCTCAGAGATATGTTCAAAGATACAATTCCATTGGCAACGGAAGCAGAAACAAAAATAAACAAATGGAATTACACCAGACTAAAGAAACAGGGGTGAGCATTATGTAATTATTTAAAAATTAATGTAGTAAGCCCCACATGCCACAGCTGCCACCATGTAAGCAACAGCCCAACTTCACAGCTTTCTGACTAATCTCAGAAGAGATGCCAAGTCAAGCTGATGCTACTCACATGTATGCTGCTCTTCAGGCTTAAAACTCTGGGTCCCCCTCTGGAAGATTGTGGGCTGAGAATCCCCTTAGTTCTATAGATCCTGCAGCACTTGGAGTGCATAGCCACATACACGGCTGCATGACACCTCTAAATTCCAAAATACTGATAGCCCAGGAGGAGCACAGCAAATTAGATGGGAAAGTAGCATAGACGTTAACTAAGCTCGGACAAAAACAACAAACAGAAGGTTCAAGCAGCAGCACACAGCTCAGTAAACTCTCAGAAAATGACTTTAGTAACCCCATTGTGACACAGTGACTATTTTCACAAATTTTATTTTATGGAAATATGTTTTTAAAAATTCAATTTGCCATTATGTTGTAACAAGCAGTATAAAATAAATTATTTTGTGTCTGCGTAGGAGGCTGGCTTGAGAGAAAAGCTTGGGACAATGTGGAGGGAAGGTCACACTTGGTGATGGTATTGGTGTTGGAACATTGAGTTCCTGAACACTGTACTCTGCCCCCTCAGAGAGCCCGGCAAGCTACCGAGAGTATCTCGTTTACACGGCAAAGCCTGGAAAGCTACCTGTGACGTATTCGATATGCCAAAAACAGTAACAACAAGTCTCACAATTTGTTGTGAGACGTTACTGTTGCCCACTTGAGCAAATCAATGAACAATGGGAGGACAGTGCTACAGTGGTACAATATATACAAAATTGTATTATGACAATTTTCTAAACCATAGTGTTTATAGTTTAAAAATTTAAAGAAATTAGTGTATTGAGGAGTAAATACTTATTTATATGTGTATATATATATATACATTCTATGGAGAAACATCAGTATGTATCAAACAATTACTATCAAGGCTGAAGAGGACATCAATAACAGTATAAAATAGTAGGGAAATTTAATACTCCAATCTCACCATTCTATAGATAAAACAGAGAGTAAATCACTGAGTAAGCATACCCTTAAATGAGAACTTGGAAAATAAGGGTTTTAATTAACATTTACAATACCCTCCAAAAGTCAAATGCTCCTCCAGTATGTATAGAGGAGTCTCCAGGGTAACCATATTCTAGGACAAAAATCAACTAAATGAAGTTATGAAGATTGCAATCATATCAAGCATTTTTTAGGATCACAATGGATTGATGCTATAAATTTTCTGCAAATCTGGCAAAAATTCAACCATGTGGGGATGAAGAGATAGTCCAACAATTAAGGTGCTTGCTTTGCACCTGGCGAACTCCAGTTTGATATCCAACATTGCATGCGGTTCTAGTCAGGAGTGATCTCTGAGCACAGAGCCAGTAGCAAACCTCAAGTACCATTAGGTGTGGCCTCAACATCTCCCTCAAAATGCAAGTATTTGGAGTGAGGGAGATCAGTCACAGAGGTGGACCGATCAGGCACTGAGCACCAAGTTTAATCCCCAGCACTGAGTCTGAGCGGTAGCCCATTGCCAGGCTCAAGAACTGAACCCTAGGGGTTGGAGTGATAGCACAGCAGGTAGGGTGTTTGCCTTGCATGTGGCCAATCTGGGTTCGATTCCCAGCATCCCATACGGTTCCCTGCGCACCGCCAGAAGTGATCCCTGAGTGCAAAGCCAGGAGTAATCCCTGAGCATCACCGGGTGTGACCCAAAAAGCAAAAAAAAAAAAAAAACCCCAAAAACAAAACCTGAACCCTAATGCATGCAAGGTGGGAGTCTTTTCTTTTTTGGCGGGTTGTGAGGAGTGAGGGGGCAGCACACCTGAAAATGTGCAAGAGTTACTTCTGGCTCTGCGCTTAGGAATCACTTCTGGTGGTATTTGGGGGACCACATGGGATGCCGGGGATCAAACAGGGTCAGCCACATACAAGAAAAACACCTACCTACTCTACCTTCAATCTAGCCTCTCAAGGTAGAGTCTTGCATGGAGTGGTCCCGATGGCCCCAAGCAACATGGGGAAGTTTAATATAACAAAAACTATTCAGAATGGGTCCAATGGCAGCGCTCCACTAGTGGTGAGGTTGGTGTGTAACAATTAACCCCTGAGACATCTGGTTACACTTGTAAACCACTGTTGCCTCAATTTTTTTTTTTTTTGGTCTGGGGGGTCACACCGAGCAGTAGGTGCTCAGGGCTTACTCTTGACTCTGCACTCAGCAATCACTACCAGATGGGATTATAGGATCATAGAGTGTGTCTGGGATCAAACCCAGGTCTGCTGTATGCAAGGCAAGAGCAGCTCTAACTGCTGTTCTATGACTCCGGCCACACCATTATTACCTCAATTGAAAACAATTGGAGATTGAACATGTTGCTGAATAATCAAGTAGGTCAATGAGGAAATAAAAATATTCATTGTAATAAGTGAGAATGAAGATATGAGCTATTAGTACACTTAGGAAGACATTGCAAAAGCAGTACTTAGAGGGGCTGGAGTGATAGCACAGTGGGTAGGGCGTTTGCTTTGCACACAGCCAACATGACCGACACAGGTTCGATTCCCAGCACCCCATATGGTCCCCTGAGCACCGCCAGGAGCAATTCCTGAGTGCATGAGCCAGGAGCAACCCCTGAGCATCGCCAGGTGTGATCCAAAAAGAAAAAAAAAGCAGTACTTAGAGGGAAGTTCATAGGGGCTGGAGCAATAGTACAGTGGGTAGGGTGTTTGCCTTTCCCAAGGCCGACCTGACTAATATTTAGGATTCCATATGGCACCCCAGCACCACCAGGAGTCATTCCTAAGTGCAAAGCCAGGAGCAACTACTGAGCACTGCTGGATATGGCTGAAACAAACAAACAAAAAGGATATTCATAGAAATACAGGCCTAGATCAGGAAATTAAAGCATCTTCAAAAAATACAACCTTGTAGGTTGCATCAATGGTTTAATTGCACTAATTTGTGGAATTTAATAAAACATAATATGACACTAATACCCAAGGACAGTAGAAACAAGGATGAGGAAGATTGGTCCACGGCTAGAAACTTGCCTCAGGTGCTAGGGAAGAAGGCAGCTGGTATAGAGAAGAGATCACTATAACAAAGATGGTTGGAAATTATCACTCTGGATAAGAACTGAATGCTGAAAGTATGTAAAGGAATAAACATGATAAGCAATTAGTATCTGTATGCAAACCATAATGCCCCAAAGGGACAGGGACAGGGGTGGAAGAGTCAGGGAGAAAGAGGGGTGGGGGAGAGAGAGAGAGAGAGAGAGAGAGAGAAAGAGAGACAGAGAGGTGTGCCATAGAGGCAGGGTGGAAACTGGGGTCATTGGTCGTGGGAAATGTACACTAGTGGAAGGATAGGTGTTGGAACACTGTGTGACTATAGCTTTGTAACTGTGTATCTCACGGTGACTCAATAAAAAATAAATTTTAAAAAATTAGCTAGTTAACAAAAAGATCTTAAGGAACTGAGATGTTTAGAACAAAGAAGAAAACAGTTAACACACTGAGAGAAAATTAAAAAAAAAATGCCACAGAGGCAGGATGGGACGGCGGGGGGGATGGGGGGTGGGAGGGATGCTGGGACCCATGGTGGTGGAGGATGGGCACTGGGGGAGGGATGGGTAAACATGAAACATGAATTTTTGTGCTTGGGTATAACTGAAACCCAAGCACAAAAATTTATAAGTCTATAACTGTACCTCATGGTGTTTCACTAATAAAAAAAATTTAAAAAAAAGCAAAGGTTGCACGAAATTTTTAACAATAAAAATGTTCTAAAATTCAGTTTTACAAGCAAATAATCTAATGGGTGAATTATATAGTATCTTCAGATTTATCTTTAAACTGTATCAACAAGAAGTTTAAAAACATTTCATTTTCAGCAAACACATTTCAAAACAAAACATACCCCAGTTGGATTTTGGTAAGCTACCTAATATTTCTGAAAGATACAAGTATCAATGTTATTAATATTGCTACTTACAAAATTACATTTTATTCCTATGTTGAGCTATAGTTGATATTCAGTAAAGACTTACATTCATAGAGGAGTTCAATTGAGCAGTACTTTCATCGTCTGTTGGGAATTGGTATATCTGAATGTCGTTATTAATTAATTCACTCATTATCTTGCACTTAAATTTCTGCAAATCATTTTTAGAAATTGTATCTGCCTTGGCAATAAGCGGTATAATGTTCACCTAAAAAGAAGAAAAAAATCTCACCATTTAGGATTTCTTGTTAATCCTGAAATTTTTAGTCAAAATTTTATACTTTCTGACAATAAAATTGTATAAGTAGATTAAACATTTGCAATCATGTCTTCCTTACAAAGTTATTTACAAAATCATCAGCACTTTGAAGATTAATTAATTTATAGAAATTGTATTTTAGAATCTCAAATTTTTTTCACTTAAAATGTTACATATCTTGAGGTAGTAAAAATGTTAGTAGAAAACTAACTTAATTTATTACCAATTTAACTCATTAAATTGGAGTCTAAAGTCATCTAAATTATAGAGCAAATTTTCTTCATCTATCAATATTTCTGTATCACTTTTGCTATCAAACACTTTAATTAATTTTTGAAAACCCTTGCTCCAATTCAACATTTTTGCATACATATTTGCTTGAGTTTACAAAAAACAACTAAAATAGCATTTTTAACATTTCCTAAAATTGTGCTTGTGTGTTTAGGACATCCATCACAAATTCAATTTGTAATTTCTCTATTGAAGTCATTTTCATATTGCATATTTGGGTTAAAATTATACTCACAAACTTTTTCCCAGTAACAATATAATCATTCCCATAACCATGGTTTCATATATTAATAATTAAACCTTGTAGGAAATACCAATTAAAAATGTGAAATTGTTTTATTACCATCAAATTAATAGATCATATTAAATTATAGCTATAGATAATCAGTTTTAGTGGCGGAGTTCAAATGAGTACAAATCAGTATTTTGATGCTTCTTTTTTAGATTACGTAAAGTATGCTTGAAATTCTTTTGAAAATCTAGGACTTCATTATTTTAATCTAACTATTCAAAACTTTTCTTTTAAAATCTTAAATCTTAAATAAATAATTGCTTTAATAAAAGGCAGATAATATTGAAGGTAGACTAAAGTATATAACATAAATGCAATGAATTATACTGGTGCAAACTTTGGAAAACAGATCCTCTAGTGATAAAATTAATCCTTAATTGATAATAAACAAAGGAATTAATATAAAACTTGTAAGCTTTGCTCCCCACAATTCCTGAAATGCTCACATAAGAATCAAAATTCACCAATGGAAAATAGCAAAATGGAAGTGGGGATAGTGGAGACACAGCTTTGCCCAACCCTTTATGCAATGTTTCATCTAGTTGGAAATAACTCAGTAAAAACATTTACCAATAAAATTCACATTCGATCTGTATTTTTCTGACCGCTGAATGTAGTACTTAGTAAGAAAGTAATATAGCTCTTAATTTTAAATTAAAACTTCACTTCTTTCAAAAATCCAGCAGGATGCCACACCCACCAGTTCCTTGTCATCCTAAGTATTGCAGAGAGTAACATAAGGCACCTGAACCTACCATCTCCCCCTGTCCACAGGTCAGATAAAGCAAAACCTGGGCAGGCCTGACCACTGGGGAGAGTGACACAAGACTATGACAGTGTATAATCTAGACCTGCCTCAGAAGCACAGTCATGGGGTCATTTTTTGTAATTTTTACAATTTTATTAAAAAACATGTTTTAAAAAGTTATTGATAGTTGTAGTTTAGGCATATAATATTTCAACACCAATCCCACCACCAGTGTCAACTGCCCTCCACTAGTGTTTCTACATTAAGGATGGTTATTTTTTTTAAATAATCATGGATAGATACATCAGGAAGAATTCACTCCAAAATGTTTTTAGACCTAGTGATGGACCATCAGAATATTTAAAACAACAGCTAATAGACCCAAAGAAAGATGTTGATAGCAACACAGTAATAATAGATTTCAGCAACACTTTATCATTCCTACATAAACCAACTAGACTAAAACTATACAAAGAAACACTGAATTTAAAGGGAGAAATGGAAGAGGTTGGCCTATCAAAAATATTGTTCTCATTCCCCCAAAAGTTGAATGGATGTTCTTCTCCAGTGCACATGGGGTATTCTTCAAAATAGACCACATGCTGGCTCACAAAACATTGATACCCCCATAAAATGAAGAGTATAAAAATTATATTATCTTCTCAGACCATGAGGTGCTGAAAATGGAAGTTAATCATAAGTAGAAAATGTGAAAAAAATCTCAATATCAAACACTTGGAAATGAAACTCACTACTGAATATTGAATGGGTTAAAGAGGAAATCAAAAAGATTTCCAGACACAAATGAAAATAATGACATAAACTACCAGAATATAAGGAACAGAATAAAACTGTATTCAGAGGAAGTTCATAGCAATGCATGCATTCATTAAGAAGCAAGAAAGGGCCCACATAAATACCCTAATATAGTTTAAGCGATGAAAAAGACCATCAAAAGGATCCCAAAGCAAGTAAAAGGAAGTAAATAATAAATCTTGGAACAGAAATTAATTAAATGGAATTTTTTTTTTTTGCTTTTTTTGGGTCACACCTGGCGATGCACAGGGGTTATTCCTGGCTCTGCACTCAGGAATCACTCCTGGCGGTACTCAGGGGACCATATGGGATGCTGGGAATTGAACCCAGATTGGCCATATGCAAGGCAAATGCCCACCCGCTGTGCTATCACTCTAGCCCCTGAAATGGAAATTCTTTAAAAATACAAAGATCAGTAAAACCAAAAGCTGGTTTTTATAAAAGATAACCAAGATTGACAAGCCAGTCGCAAGACTTAGCAAAGAGAAAGAGAACTCTGGTAAACCAAATTAGAAATGAAAGTGGAGGGGCTGGAGCGATAGTATAGCTGGTGTGGCACAAGCCATGCATGCCACCCACCAGGATTTGATCCCAGGCACTCCATATGGTCCCCTGTGCCCCGCTAGGAGTGCCCCTGAACACAGAGCAGGGAGTGATCACTGAGCACCGCTGTGTATGGCCCAGAACCAAAAAACAAAAGGGGAGACATTAGAACAAATACCACAGAAAATTGAAGGATCATCAGGAATTGCTTCAAAAATCTTTGTGCCACAAAGCAGGAGAACTTAGAAGAAATCAAAAAGCTTTTAATCTCCTATAATTTCCAAGTGTTGAATCAAAAAGATTCAACCTGAACAGAGAAATTACTATTGAGGTCATTGAAAAGGTAATAAAAAGTCTCCCCCCCCAAAACAAAATACCAGGCACAGGTAGGTTAACTAGTGACTTCTTCTAAACTTAAAGATTCTTTAAAGAGAAGACCTACTCCCAATTCTTTTCAAGCTCTTTCAGAAAGTTGACGAAACAACAATCCTCCCCAAATAGCTTCTGTGGGGCAAACACCACCTGGTATCAAAAACATACAGAGACCACAAGAAAAAAAAACCTATAGATTTATGTCCCTTATGAAAATGGATGCCAAAAGTCTCAACAAAATTATTACTCAAATGGATCCAGCAAAATATTTTTAAGTATCATACACTATGACCAAGTAGGATTCATTCCTGGAATGCAAGAATGGTTTAACATATGAAAATTAATTAATGTTATACAGCACAACAATTGAAGGAAAAATAAGAATGACATGATCATGTCAATAGATACAGAGAAAGCATTCAACATGATCCAATACCCATTCATGATTAAAAACTCTCAACAAAATGGGAGTTAAAGGAACTTTCCTCAACATTTTAAAAGCCATTTACCACAAACCCACAGCATACATTGTATTCAATCAGACAAGACAAATTTGCCCACTCTCACTAACTTACAATATAGTACTGGAGTCCTAGCCTAGCAGTTGGGCAAGAAAGACATTAAGAGCATTCAGATTGGAAAAGAAGAATTGAATAAAAGTTACTGCACATTTTATCAGACTGAGCACAGAAAACAATCTAGTAGCAGCTTCTTCCATATGTAAAATGTGTATTACTATAGATATGTAATTTGTATACAATGAATATTTAATTTAGTTGTATTTACATTATGCATAATTTCTGATAGGTTAAGTAGCCAGGATTGTGCAATCTTTGTTTCACACTTGGTGATGTCAATAAACATTGATGAAATTATAGTACTATGTTTAAGTTTTTTAACTTTGAGCTAAGAATCATGATCTGAATTATTTAATAAGAAAAATAACTGACATTTGATGCTTTTTATTTTCATCTCATTTCCTAAAGAATACATTTTATATTTTAATTTCTCTTGGAAGCATGATACAGTTGAAACTTATCAAATACTATTAAGAACTAGTTGTTTCTTTGCTCTAACATCATCCAATGTATGTGTTGAAGTCTAAATCCCAATATTTTAGAGTGTAATTGCATTTATATATCACTGCATCACACTGTATCACTGTCATCCCGTTGTTCGTCGATTTACTCTAGCGGGCACTAGTAACGTCCCAGCCCTGAGATTTTAGCAGCCTCTCCTTACTCGTCCTTCCCAACACTGCCATATTGGAGGTTCTTTCAGGGTCAGGGGAATGAGGCCCATTATTTGTTACTGTTTTTAGCATATCGAATACACCACAAGCAGCTTGCCAAGCTCTGCCATGTGGGCGGGATATTCTCGGTAGCTTGCAGGGCTCTCCAAGAGGGATGGAAGAATCAAACCCGGGTTGGCCGCATGCAAGGCAAACGCCCTACCTGCTGTGCTATTGCTCCAGCCCACCATGTTATCTAAACTATAAAAAGTAATTTATTTTAGAGGGAAAATTTTGAACACAGAGATACAAATTTTGTGCTCAGGGAAACAATCATGTGCAAAAACAGTAAGTATGCATCCATCTGTCACCCCAAAAAAAAAGTTTCAGAAGAAATAACATTTGCTCACATCCTACCTTAGGTTAGTAGCTCCAGAAATCTGCAAAAATTTATTTAAAGTGTTTAAATGTTTAGGTGTGAGAATTTTTTGCCGCACACTTAAGACACAATTATAAAAGTCTTAAAGATTACTAGGAAGTTTATAATATGTTCCGCATTACAAAAACAACAAGTTCTTATATTCAGCTACCTTCAAAATTACCTCAAAATAATTTTGAAAAAAAATATTTGTATTTATGATACATACCTTGCTGTCGATGTTCTTCAAGGTTAATAGATCAATGGATTTCAGAGAATGTCCTGTAGGAGAAATGAAGTAAAGGCACACATGGATACGAGTATCATGGCAATCTGAGAAGGAACGCTTAATTTTCAATTCTTCTTGAAGATAGGCTTCAAATTGAGCGTCTACGTAGTCAACTATTGGTTGGTGGCTGAAAAAAATTATCATTGCAGATTAATAGCATTGAACTTTTAAATTTTAACATTTGATAGGAAATTTGATATTAATTAGTATGTCATAGTGATCTTATACAGGTAATGAATGTAAGCCAATAGAAGAAACTAAGGATATAGACCATGTGCTAGAGAACATCCCTTGTGTGTATAAGACTCTGAGTTGCATCCCTGGAACACCATGTACTGCTATGGCTCTAATTACTACTGAGGCCCTATGACCACCACTCTGCCAGACTCAGTCAAAAAGTGCATTCTATATGTAAAAAGACTTAGATCAGTATTATGACATGAAATATGTCTCTACTTTTTGCCCCCTTTTAAAATACCAAACACTTTCATCTCTTCATAGCACTGTGGCACTGTCCTCCCATTTTTTCATTGATTTACTCAAGCAGGCACCAGTAATGTCTCCATTGTGAAACTCGTCGTTACTGTTTTTGGCATATCAAATATGCCAGGGGAGCTTGCCAGACTCTGCCGTGCGGGCGGGATACTCTCGGTAGCTTGCCAGACTCTCCAAGAAGGACAGAGGAATCGAACCAGGGTCGGCCGCATGCAAGGCAAACACCCTACCCGCTGTGCTATCGGTCCAGCCCTGTCTACGGCCACACCACTCTGAACGCGTCTGATCTCATCATCCCTTCAGAAACAAAATTATTTCTATGGTGTGTAGAACCTAGTTTCATTATCCAGGTGACCAGAAGGAGTGTTCCCCAGTTGTGTGCATCTGACAAAGGCAGACATATCTCCATATAAGATCTGACACCAAGAGAATTCAATAAAACTACCCCAATCCTTCTCTTGACAGTTATGTGAACCTAGAGAATACTGACTTAAGAAGATAACCACATGAAAGACATCTGTAGAATTTCAACAAAGATTTCAGAAATCCACTGGAGGAAAAAAAAATCAAATTTAATGTATTAGGACGAGAGAGATAGTACAAGAGCGATGTGTTGGCCTTGCAAATATCCAACCCAAGTTCAATCCCTAGCACCAACTATGATGCCCCAGCATCACCAGGAGTGACACCTAAGCACAGAGCCAGAACTAAGACTAAACATAACTTTGTGCGTTCCAAAACAAACTAACAAAAAAGTATTGAAGAGGCTTACAGAAACTTTGTCATTGACAACCCTCCCTCAAAGTAACACAGTGGAACTGAAATAACCGGCCATATCTCTCAGTTAATAGAGTGGTTGTGAGTTCTAAGCCACCAACGGTGCAGACTTATGCTAGCAAGATTCATTTCTCCCTAGAAACACTCAGGGCAAGGATTCTATGTTAAGAAAAAGTCAGAAATGAGAAATTTTTTAAAAAGGAAGAAAATAATATCAAAATGTAAAACTAAACGCACATTGTCTCCGCTAACAAGAATCATAACTTCAACAGGACTTCACGAAAAAGATAGGGAGAATCTCAACAGATCACACCCCACTGAAAACATAGACACTCTCAATTCTCAAGTGGCAAAAGCCACTTCAACAGCCCCTCACATGTGCACAGAAAGATTAGGTAGTGCCTGCTGTCCAAGAATCTGCCACAGAAATACAATGTCTATTCCGTGCTCATCTGCAAGGAACAGGAGCTCCAGGAGGCGCAAGGATACTACAGGGCACTACAAATGTGTCCTGAAGTATCTGAAATCAGAACAGAAAGAAGTAGGTCATCTACACCAAGCAAGTGCAGTGGGAGAAGGCCTGTGTGTGTTTTAGACATATGCACATACCACACCTCTGCACTGTCAGTATGTCCAAGGCCCCTAACTTTGTTACCTCCTGTTCACCTCTTCTTATTCTCCTCCTCAATTACTTTCCTTTCTTGTGTTTCTTTTCTAGAATCTAGAGCCAAGGGTGATTAAAGGTGATTAAGGTGATTGATACCTTTTTTATGTTACTATTGTTTCCTTAATCAATAAGTAGTGTCCCTCCTTATCTCGAATTACTTTCTTAATATTGGATGCTATTTGGTCTGCTTTATTTTATTTTTTGCTTTTTTTGGGTCACACACGGCAATGAACAGGGGTTACTCCTGGCTCTGTACTCAGGAATTATTCCTGGCGATGCTGGGGGGACCATATGAGATGCTGGTACTCAAACCCGGGTCAGCCACGTGCAAGACAATCGCCCTACCTGCTGCGCTATTGCTCCATCCCCCCACCATTGATTCTTATGACTTTTTTCAACCCTATCATTTCGAGTGGGTATCTTTACTTTTAGATGTGTTTTAGATTTTAGATGTGTTTCCTGTATGCAGCAAGAAGATGGATTTTGTTTTATGATCTTCCCAGTTATTATATACTTTTATGGGAGATTTTAATCTACTGACATTCGGATATATTAATGATATAAGAAGCTGTGTTGTCATTTTTCTTTTTTTGTTTGTTTGTTTTTGAGCCACACACAGCAATGCTCAGGGATTACTTCTGGCTCTGCACTCAAGAATTACTCCTAGCAGTTCTCGGGGGACCATATAAGATGCCAGAGATCTAACTCAGGTCAGCCAAGTGCAAGGCAAGTGCCCTACCTGCTGTACTATTGCTCTGGTCCTGTTGTCATTTTCTGTGTGTGTTTGTTGCTTCTACAACTAGCTATTTGATTTATATAAGTTACCTTTCAATAATTGTTTCAGGATAGTTGGTTTAGTTATAGGATATGCTGCCAGCTCTTGTTCATCTGAGAATGTTTTTTTAATCCTGCCTAAAATTTAAATGAGAGCTCTGCGGGCAGTAAATGCTAAGTTCAAAGTTGTTTTTATTTTATTATTTTATTTATTTATTTATTTATTTTTATTTATTTATTGAATCACTGTGGGAAAGGTTACAAAGCTTTCAGGTTTATGTCTCAGTCATGCAAATATCAAACACATTTCCCTTTACCAATACTTATTTTTTACCATGAAGAACCCCAATAAAACCCCACCCCCCACCCCTCCCCGTCCCTGTGAGGCAGATGAATTCTAGTTAACACTCTATCTACTTTGATTAGATTCATTGTTTCAATAAAAGATTCACCACTATTATTTAGAGTTTACCCCCCCCCCAAATCAGACATGCTGAAAAAGCATTGTGAAGTGATTTGCTTTCTACGGCTGGGTTCAAGAATTAAATGTTGGTTTTGGATTTCTGCTCTTTTACCTATTGATCCTGGAAGTATTTCTACTGAAAGTCAGATAGTTAAGAAATTGGTTTCTGTGTTCTGGAGTCCTGGCCGTGCTGGAGAGCCGTTCGCGGGGGGCAGCCGGTGGCCTCGGTAGGGCGTGAAGGGCGGAGCGAAACGCCCCCCTTCCCATGAGGTTTTAGTCGCCCCCACACTCCCGCTCATACCTGCTGTCCACAAGGCTCCCATGTGGCCGCCATCTTTCTTTCCAGAGAGGAGAGGGCGAATGGGGCAACACCCTTTCCCCTCCGGCAGACTTGATGGCCTGGATCAATGCATAGTCCGTTCACTTTTCTGCTCCAAGCTGCTGGGTTCTGCATTAAGTCCTTGTGCTTCTGGGGCCATGGCCGTGCTGGAGAGCTGCTCGCGGGGGGCAACTGGTGACCTCGGTAGGGCGTGAAGGACGGACCAGAACGCCCCCCTTCCCATGAGGTTTTAGTCGCCCCCACACCCCCGGCTCATACCTGCTGTCCACAAGGCTCCCATGTGGCCGCCATCTTTCTTTCCAGAGGGAGGAGGGCGGAAGGGAGCAACACCCTTTCCCCTCTGGGCAGAAATGATTGCCTGGATTAATGCATAGTCCTTTCACTTTTCTGCTCCAAGCTGCTGGGTTCTGCATTAAGCCCTTGTGCTTCTGGGGCTGTGGCCGTGCTCAAAGTTGTTTTTATTCAGTACTTTGAATATACTCTTTTCTCACTTTTACAGTTTCATGCAAGATATCTGTTGTGATTCTTGTTATTTACAGTTGAGGTTTTTTTCTTCTTTTCTTTTTTTGTCTTCTTTCTTTTTTTTCTCAATATTTGATTACATTTAATGTTTGAACACCAATCTCACCATCATTACACCTTCCCACCACCATATTTTGAATGTTTCCATCCCAAACCCCAACCCAAGCCACAAATAGAAACCGAAACAATTTATTTTGTATTTTTTGTTATGAAAAACCACTGAAAATGCTCCAAAAAAGTTTCCATAGAGGAAAGTATGTGAAGATTGTTGCAGTTCACCCAGGGACCATTAAGCCCTTCTATAAGAGATCACTAACATGTTGTTAAAGGTTGAGCCTTGTGTGCATGTGTGTGTGTGTGTGTGTGTGTGTGTGTGTGTGTGTGTATCTGTAAAAAAAAATCCCTCTAAAATTGCCTACTACTTCAATGCCTCCAGGGTTGAAAACGCTGGGACCCCTCTGGATGGGGGCAAGCCGAATCCCTAGCCTGCCAAAACCCTGACCGCTGCACCCAACCCCACTGCTGCAGTCAAGCTAAGGGCTCAACTCCACCACTTCACTAATAACTTCTGCAGAGAAAACAAATCGCAAATTCAGGTACTTTGGTGTCCAGGGTCAGAACTCTGGGATTTCTCCAAGTGGATGTGGGCCACCTTCTCCCCACCCCCATCCCTGTGCTTCCTGAAGCCCCAGCAGGCAAACCCACCTTCCACACCTGCTACCATGTTGATTCACTCACAAGCCCTCCTCTATTGATTCACAACTAAATCTCTGAGAAGATGCAAACCAAGCAGCTAAAGTACTTGGACATATCGTCTCTCAGGGAGGAGTCTCAAGAGGGAGTAGGCTAAGTCTCCACTCAGTCAAAGTCCCAGCAGTCATACCCACGCCCCACCACTGCAGCCACACCATGTACTCAACTTCACCACTTCACTAATAATCTCTGCAGAGACACCGAATCATGAAAAATTTCAGGTACTCCAGTGTCCAGGCTGAGAACTCCAAGGTCTCCTCAGAGTGGTGGCAGGCAGCCTCCCGCCAACACAACCCCCAGCCTCATACTTCTGGAAGCCCTAACAGTCACTTACACCTCCCACAGACACCACTATGTCAATTCATTGGCCCAAATTACAAATCCTGAAGTCTCTGAACTGCAAGACTATGTATGTGGTCATGTGACACCTCCAAATTCCCTAATATTGAAATTCCAGTCAGAGCACACCAAATTGGATGGGAAAGTAACACAGAGATGTCAACTAAATTCAACAAACAAACAAAAATGACATAGAAAGCTCAACTAGCTGTGAACACTAGGGGATGAAAGACAAAACTGGAGACGGGATCTGTGATAAAACATTTTGCCTGAAACCCAACTGTTGTTGGAGCGGTTGGGTTGAGCATGACCCCTTGACCGCTGGAGGTCGCTGGGCCTCTAGGGAATGCCCCAGGTCTGACTTCCCTGAGAACCCGGCTGTTGCCATGGAAACCAGACATTTCTTAGAATAACAAAGATCAATTGCCTTGATTGCTGGATGCAGATTGAGGCATGAGAAACAGACATCTTTGGGGGCCAGCAATACTTCAACCTTGCAGCATTAGAGCATCAAGGACAGCAGCTTCCTCCTATTCATAACAATAGCTTATCTACTCTCATCAGTTGCTCATTGGTGCAGGAGGCACATTCCCCTCAGCCTCTACTTAACCTTTGCTAAATATCCAGACCACAGAGTCAACAACACTGAAATCATGCGACCCAAACTTCAATAAGCAAACTTACAAAGGTGCTTGGTGAGATGGCAGGCTGGGAATGGGGGAGAGAGCCTGTGAATATTAATGAATGGAAGATGAAACTGGGGGTGGGATCAGTGAGAGAACATTGTATGTTTAAAACACAACTATGAACAATAGTGTTTTCATAAGATAAAATCACAGTTCTTTTATAAAATAAAATTATGGTGCTTTCATAAAATAAAATTTAGTGGTTGAGGTAAAATGGACCCCAAACTTCCTTCCGAACAATATCTAAACAGCATTCTTTTAAAAATTGTGATAAGAGGGGACTGGAGTGATAGCACAGCGGGTAAGGTGTTTGCCTTGCACGTGGCAGACAGGGTTCAATTCCCAGAATCCCATATGATCCCCCAAGCACTGTCAGGAGTAATTCCTGAGTGCAGAGCCAGGAGTAACCCCTGTGCATCGCTGGGTGTGACCCAAAAAGCCAAAAAAAATATTGTGATAAAAAACAGCATAATTTTTAAGATCTATAAAATTTATTTTTAAATTTTATAATTAATTTTTTATTTAAGCATCATCATT
Organism: Sorex fumeus; assembly: GCF_029834395.1. NCBI lineage: Eukaryota > Metazoa > Chordata > Mammalia > Eulipotyphla > Soricidae > Sorex > Sorex fumeus. The sequence continues at coordinate 5,923,511 of NW_026606183.1, forward strand.
TACAAAGTTATTCATAGTTGAGTTTCAGGTATATAATGATCCAACATATGCTTTTGTGAATGAATGTTTTTGTGTCCTGGGGGTATCTACCCAGAAGTGGACTTGTTGAGTTATAAGGTAACTCTACTCTTATTTTTTCTGAGAAATATCCATATTGTTTTCCACAGAGGTTGAATGAGGATTTCTTCTTCTCCACAGTCCCTCTACAGATTGTTTCCAGCTTCTTTCTGTTTTATTTTGCTTTTTAATGTAATTTGAACATTGTTTTTCTTGCTGTTATTCATTAAGTACCTAAATTCTCTTCCATTCTTTTACCTCTCTCTCTCTCTCTCTCTCTCTCTTTCTCTGTTGTTTTAAATTATTTTATTTATTGAATAACCATGGGATACAAAGTTACAAAGCTGTTCATGGTTGAGTTTTAGCCATACAATATTTGAGCAATCATCACTTCACTATTGATTGTTCACTTTCCTCCACCAATGTCCCAAGTGTCCTTCCTGGCCTCCAGTCTGCCTCTATGGCAAACACTTTTCTTCTTCACTTTTATGCACTGTGGTTTGCAAAACCGTTGCTCAAAGAGTATCATGCATCTCACTTTACCTCTGTACAGCACCCAGTTCTTGCCCAAGGTGTCACTTCCCACTATCATCGTCATAGTGGTGCCTTCTCTGACCTAACAGCTCTCCCCAATTGTGGCAAACTTTCTACTAAGGACCAGTCTCTTGACCTTCATTTCTATTGTCTTTGTGTATTTTTCTCCTACTGTGCTTCTTTATGTCCTGCAAATGAGTTCTCTTTTCTTTAGCCACTTCATTATTAATGCTGACTTGTATTTTGTCTTCAAGTTCATCTACACAATTCTCTGCACATGTGATTCTGTTACTATTGATCGCTATTATATTTTTTAGCTGCTTCAGTTCAATTTTATGGAATATTTCATACTCTGAATCAATTCTTCGAATTGGTTGAATTTCTCTTCCAGAGATTGCTTAATTTTCATTCAGAACACTTGCTTAATTGCCATTGCCATTGCAATGTTAATCTGAGGTCCTCACTGACCACAGACTAGAGTCTTGTTGAACTTGAGGACTTGCCTGGTCTTCTGTCCCTCTCTCCCACAGTAGCTGAGTACTTTTTTTCCCCTGTTGTACTTCAAGTTTTATGGGTGCAAGTGGTGGAGCTTTAGATTCTAAATTACCTGAGTATTTATATCTACTCAATTGTTTATACCAGCAGGATATTGCTTATCGGGCTGTTTTACTTAAAAGGTAATGGTATTTCAGTATTACAGGACTCTGTTTAGTTTCACAATATTTATGGAGGTATTCTTTCCCTGTACTGTGAGTCTATTGTATCTCTCTTGCCTCCAGTATGAGAAGTGGATGCAATTATACTTTGGCCCAAATGTTAATGGCAATTAGGGCTTAGGGAAAAGGGGTAGTTGTTCCCAGTGATATTGCTGATCCCTAGGGGTGGAGGTAGACTAAACATAAATTCTAGCAAGATCCTGTGAGTACCAACATGAACTTGTCCCATGAAGTGGCCTGAGTCCGGGAGGCACAGGAACTGGCAGAATCCCATAGAAGCAGGCTGCTAGCGAGATGGTGGGAAGAATACTGGGGACATTGGTGGTGGGAAATGTACACTGGTGAGGGACAGGTAACGGAACATTGTATGACTGAAACCCGATCATGAAATCTTTGTAACTGTGTACTTCACTTCATGGTTGGGCTGGAGTGATAGCACAGTGGTAGGGCGTTTGCCTTGCGCACAGCTGGCTGGGCCGAGCTGGGTTCGATTTATCCCCCTCTCTTGCTGGTAGTCCGGCAAGCTACTGAGAGTATCTCACCCTCACAGCAAAGCCTGGCAAGCTACCCGTGACATATTCAATATGCCAAACACAGTAACAACAAGTCTCACGATGGAGACGTTACTGGGCCCGCTTGAGCAAATTGATGAACAACAGGAGGACAGTGCAGTGCTACTTCACGGTAATTCGGTTTTAAAAAAATTGGCCAAGTTAATCTGTCTGGGTCATCACATAAATTAAAATTGTCCAAAAAAATTTCATTTATGAACTATAACATAAAATATAGAACACAAATGATAGAAAAGAAATAAAACAAATAAATATACAGAAAAGTAAATTTACAAATATTTCAGAAACAACACGATTATCTAAAGAACACATAGTGGGTTGAATGGTGATTCCCAAAAGCCTATGCTTTTAATATCTAGAACCTGCAAAATGAAATATTACTTGGGGGGAAAATATCTTTTTGTGGAGGGTGGAGGGCTCCCAAGAGATGGGAGGGATCTAGGGTCATTACTGGTAATACTGGTAAACAAGATCAACAGTTCAGTACTAGGACCCCAATACTAGTATGGTGCTCTCTCTGGTGCTCAGAGACCCCTATGTGGGCTCAGAGACCTCCAGCACCAGCTAGTGATACTCAGTCTTCTTAGGCTCATGACTTCCATGTGGTGCCAGGGATAGAATCTGGGTTCAGTCAACTTTACTTCTTTCTTGGTCCCTGAAAAATTCCTTGTACCTATAAACAGTAACAAGTCTCACAATGGAGACGTTGCCGGTGCCCACTCGAGCAAATTGATGAACAATGGGAAGACAGTGCTACAGTGCTATAAATAAGTAAGGTCCCTATTTGTTTATTTATTTAAAATTTTTTATTAGGGTTTATTGACTTCTGTAAGTCACTGAAGTTGAAGTTATCATTCATAGTTGAGTTTCAGGCATACAATGTTCTAGCACCAATACCAACAGTATCTATCAACTTCCTTCCACCGATGTTCCATTTTTCCACAACTCCCAGTCTGCTTTCTTGACAGGCACATTTTAAAGTTTGGTTGTTTGTAGTTTGGAGCGCATGCTTTAGTTTTGTTATCTCTGTAGTTCAGATATGTATATATACCTCACCTCTACATTGGCCAATGTGCCCAAGGCCCCTGCCCCCTCCCCGTTACCTTCCTTTCATTTCTTCTTAATTTCCCCCTCAATTTCTTTTCTTCTTGATCTTTCTTAAATTATCCTGGTCCCTGGATTGTAGAATTGAGAAGCCTATGTGTTAAAATACTTTCATAATCTCTGGGGCGCCCTCAGGGGACAGCAGGCTGAGTCCCTACCCTACAGAAGCAATGCAGCTACACCAATTGTTTAGCTGCCACTATGTCAACAGCCCAACTCCACTGCTTCTCAACTAATCTCTGCAGAGACAACAAACCAATGAAAGCTCCGGGTCCCTGGCTTTCAGGCTAACTGTTGGGTCTTCTCAGAGTGGGGACGAACAACCTTCCCACCACCCCTGTACTTCCAGAAGCACCAGCAGCCATACCCACATCCCCCAGTCACCGACATGTAGACTCATTAGCTCAGTTTTACAGATCCTAGAACTTCTAGAGTGCGCAGCCATGCAACACCTCCAAACTCCACAATACTAACATCCCAGTAGGAGAAAACCAAATTAGTTGGGAAAGTAACACAGAAACCACCTAAGTTCACTGTAACATTGTATCACTGTCATCTCGTTGATCATCGATTTACTCAAGCGGGCATCAGTTATGTTTCCATTCATCCCAGCCCTGAGATTTTAGCAGCCCCTCCTTGCTTGTCTTTCCCAACGCTGCCGTATTGGAGGCTCCTTCAGGGTCAGGGGAATGAGACCCATTATTGTTACTGTTTTTGTCATATCAAATATGCCACAGGTAACTTGCCAGTCTCTGCCATGTGGATAGTATACTCTCGGTAGCTTGCCGGGCTCTCCGAGATATATATATATATATATACATATATATATATATATTGTGTGTATATATATTTCCCTCTATGATTTGTGGCCCAAAAGTTCAATAAACCTAAGTTCAATAAACAAAAAGAATAACACAGAAGGCTTAACTAACAACAACTTAGTAAACCTTCAGACAAAATGACTCCGCAGTGAAGTGCAACAATTTTCACAAATTTATTTTTACTGGAATTTTTTTTATAATTCCATTAGCCATTTAGTTGTAACAAACAATATAAAAAGTTATTTTGTGCCTATGAAAGGGGCAGATGTGGGAAGTGGTTGGAAAAATGGGAACATGGAGGAGGGAAAGACAGTCTGGTGGTGGATTATTGTTGGAACATTGAATGCCTGTAACAACTGTATCATGAACAACTTTGTAAACCAGTGTTCAAATTTTTTTTTAAAAAAAGAGAAAGAGGTGTGCATATTCTGCCTGAACCCATGTGCTGCTTGTGCCCACATGGCCGAACACATGTGGTGCCCGAGCACATGTGTCGCCCACATCTCCCCTTTTGAGATGTGTACTTTTGTGCTCTCATGTCTGATACTAGGGTGTGTGTAGGGGCTCTCTCCGCCCATGGAGAAGCCCACGTTCTCGCTTGAACAAGCTACTCTCTCTCTCTCCACCCCCCCTTCCCCTCCATACCTTCAAAAACCTCCAAATAAAATCTATTTTGCTTCAAAAAAAAAGAGAGAAAGAAAAATAAAATATTTCCATAAATACTAAGGTAATATGTTTATTTTCTAAATATCAAATATTTAGAAATAAATTTATTGTGGTTTTTGGCCACACTTTTTATATTCTCAGGGTTTACTTTTGGATCTGGGTTCAGGGATCAGTCCTGGACATATTTAGAGACTACATGAAAGTACTACCAGGGATCAAACCTGTATGAGTCAAATGTTATACAAGGGCTTTTCCTGCCATAATATCTCTAAAGAGATTAGAATTTTAAACAATACAACACCTATACCTTTTTACACCACTGCATCTAACATAAGTCATACCAAAGAAGTTGGCATAGGAAAAACATGTTTGCTCTAAAGCATATGCATGCATACATTTCAAAAGGACTGTTGAGGGGCCGGAGCAATAGCACAGTGGGTAGGGTGTTTGCCTTGCACATGGCCGACCCGGGTTTGATCCCCGGCACCCCATATGGTTCCCCAAGCACTGCCAGAAATGATTCCTGAGTGCAGAGCCAGGAGTAACTTCTGAGCATCGCTGGGTATGACCCAAAAAGCAAAAAAAAAAAAAAGAATCGAAAGGACTGTTGATAAGGCACGGCTTATATTCATTTTTCATTAAGCTTAAATATGATACAGTGGCCATAAAAGCCCTCATAAAACCAGAAGAGTCAAAAAAGGAATAAACTAAAAGTAATAAAATCTACATCAAAAATATTCAAAGGTCAGGGGTATGGTGCCGCCAGCAGGTCAATCTGTACCTGTGAGGCGAGTGCATCAGCAGCCTGATGGTGCCTTCAGACTTCCAGATACCCCAAAATTGCTGCCTTTGGCCAGATCCCAAAAACCTGGGGCAAAGTTTACCAAGAAAGTAAACGGCCAAAAGTTAGGTATGTAGGAAACACACCCACAAACCACCTCCGACTCAGCTATATAATTGGAGGCAAGGCCTCTCTGGTTCCTGATTGAACTGCTTAATGGCCATGATCCCAAAGACTCAGAAACAAATCTCGAAACCCAGCAGCTTTAGGCAGAAATTTGTCCGGTCCCTGCAGTAGGTTACCAGTGCTGGGCCAACCCCGGTGGGAATTGGTTTCGTGCCTTGGCCTGTTCCTCCTGGCGGCCCACTGGCCGCCATCCTTCAGAGGCCACTGGACAGTCAGGTTTAGGCCCCCAGTGACGAGACACGCAGGGCCTCACGGGATGGGGGTGGAGCCGGTCCTGTCCTCCCCACCCCAGCGAGACCCCAAGTCATCGCCCACAACTGGCCTCTCTGGCTCCTGATCAAGCTACTTAATGACCATGATCCCAGAGACTCAGAAACAAATCTCAAAACTCAATGACTTCTGGCAGAAGTGCGTCCGGAACCCACAGTACGTTACTGTCGCAGGGCCACCACAGAGAGGAAAGGGTATTGTCACTCCGCCTAGTCCCTCTTGGCGGCTTGGTGGCCGTCATCCTCCAGAGGCCATTGGACAGTCAGGTCTGGGCCCGCAGTGATGAAACTTGTTGGGCCTCACAGGATGGGGGTGGAGCAGGTCCTGGTCTCCCCGTCCCAACAAGACCCCAAGTCATCACTCACGAACAGCTTCTCTGGCTCCTGATCAAGCTGCTCAACGGCCATGATACCAGAGACTCAGGAGCAAATCTCGAAACCCATTGGCTTTTGGCAGAAATTCCTCCAGATTTAAGTGTTAAAATTTCACAATTTCAAAATCACATGGCCCTACTGCAGCCACGCGACATCATATGTTATTCATAACCAGCAATAGAACACAAATTGTCTACTGTTGCCTTTTCAGCAGATCTGAGTGTTGGGGTAAAATCTCAAATAGTAATGGTGGTTCTGGTGTCGAAATATTGAATGTGATCAAAGTAGAGAGAGTAATGTGGAAATCATCTGCCCCACAGGTAGGGGGAGGGTATGGGATGGTGGTATACTGGGGTTTTTGGTGGTGGAGAATGGGCGCTGGTGAAGGTATGAGTGTTTCATTGTATGACCGAGACTTAGACCCGAAAACTTTGTAACTGCTCTCACGGCAATTCAATAAATAAAATGATAAAAAATGAAAAAAAATAAGGTGGAGTTCATGCACAATTCAATCAGCTAATCAGTGGCTGAATAAATAGCAGTACTCCTACAAAAAAAAATTCAAAGGTCTTGTAAGGAAATTAAATGACTGAAGAAAACATTAATTAGGAAATGATGAAAAACTTGGAGAAAATGTCTCAATTACTTTTTTTTATAACATTGAAATTTAGTTCATGGAGAATAAAACAATTTTCTTGAGATAGAAAATCTTTTAAATAAAATAAAAATCACTAACCTGGATTCTTTGTTCATTTGATCTCCATATCCCACTGTTTTGACAACTGTCAATTTCAGTTGAACATTACTTTCCTGAAGGTCATATGTCTGTATTTTAAGTCCAACGGTTGAGTAAAAATGTGAGGACTTTTTATCTTTCAAATTTGTATTAAATAATGTATCAATCAGTGTTGATTTTCCAATTCCAGTTTCCCCTAAAATAGACATATTACAGGGCATAAGATGGCAAAGAAGTTGCAGTACTTTGAATTCCTATGTATAGGTTTAAAGAGTCCCAAATACTTCAAAGATTAGAATAGAATTAAAAAATATATACAGGCTGATCTTTACTCCCTTAGTCATTAGCAAAATATATACACCGTTATATTTTAAATAGCAATGAAATTATTTCAAGAAAAAAAGTCTAAGTAATTTGACTAAGGAGATGAAAACCAGTTCAAACATGAAAACATGAACTTGTACAGCACCAATGTTACATTTCTTAAGAAAAGTTTAAATATGTTTTGGGGTAATCAAAGCATAATCATATAAAGAACTTGGCACTTACCCACACAAAGAATATTTAAAGAAAATCCTTGTTGAATAGCCTTGTTCACCAACTGATGAGGTAAACATTCAAAACCAAAATGACCAAACATAGTCAAGCAACGGACATTCTCTTCTTTCTTCTCAAAGAAAAAAAATTAGAGTAGAAAATTACACCATTTGAAATGTAATTATAATATATTAAGGGAGTTATGGTTGTTTATCACTTACTTGACCATCTTATCTTCCATAAAATTCAGCACTGTAGTGCTATAGCACTGTCCTCCCGTTGTTCATCGATTTTTGCTTCAGCGGGCCCAGTAACGTCTCCATTTTGAGACTTGTTCTTACTGTGTTTGGCATATTGAATACGTCATGGGTAGTTTGCCAGGCTTTGTTGTGCGGGCAAGATACTCTCGGTAGCTTGCCGGGCTCTCTGAGAGGGGCAGAGGAATCAAACCTGGCTCCGCCGGCCCGGCTGGCTGTGCTCAAGGCAAACGCCCTACCACTGTGCTATCGCTCCAGCCCAGTAAATTCAGAAAATTTTAATAAAAATTTTCAAAATTTTTATTGAAGAGCAATGATTTACACAGTTGTTGATAGTTACATTTTAGGCATACAATAATTCAGTGCCAGTCCCTTCACCAGTATCAACTTCCCTCTACCAGTGTTCCCAGGTTCCTTCCCCATCCCAACCCCACTCAACCCTACCTGTCAACTTGACAGGCACATTACAAAGTTTCAGTGGTTGCCACTTAGATCTCATGTTTTCTATTGAATCAGTGTTTTGGGTATAGGGCTATGCCCCTCACTCATATTACTGGTATAACTGAAGCCCGGAAGCCTCTTAACCCATTACTTTTTCTTCTCTCTTCTATTTCTTATAATACTCAATGACACTGCTTTACCAAATTTAAAATAGCAAATTAAAGACCTGTGAAAGATTTCACTGCACAGTGGTAGGATATTTGCCTTGCACGCGATCAGCCAGACTGAGCCAGGTACGATTTCTCCACCCGACTAGGAGAGCCCAGCAAGCTACCAAGAGTATCTCGCCCGCACGGCAAAGCTTGGCAAGCTACCGTGAATGCATTCAATCTGCCAAACACAGTAAACAAGTCTCACAATGGAGATGTTACTGGGCCCGCTGGAGGAAATGGATGAACAATGGGAGGACAGTGCTACAGTGCTACTTAAATCCTAAATCATTGTCTGAAGAAATGGGGGGGATCCATTATTATGTTCATTTTCAGTGTGCTGTATATTAGGGCATTCTTAAATCATTAAAGAATATACTAGATAATATAAATGGCTTTCAAAAATTACAAAATATTAAGTAAAAAAAGTAATACAGGGGCCGGAACTATAGTACAGTGGGTAGAGCATTTGCCTTGCACATGGTCGACCTGGGTTTGATCTCTGGCATTCGGTATGGTCCCCAGAGTACTGCCAGGGGTAATTCCTGAGTGCAAAGCCAAGAGTAACCCTGAACATTGCTAGATGTGATCCAAAAACAAAAAAAAGTAATACAATTTTATGTATACATTCTTAGCTTACAGTGATATCAAAGTACTTAACATATGATTGAGCTGAAGCAATAGTACAGTGGGTATTGGAGAGTCTTGATGGGCTGGAGCGATAGCACAGCGGTAGGGCGTTTGCCTTGTGCGCAGCCAGCCCAACCGAGCCGGGTTCAATTCCTCTGCCCCTCTCGAAGAGCCCAACAAGCTACTGAGAGTATATCACCCACACGGCAAAGCCTGGCAAGCTACCCGTGATGTATTCAATATGCCAAACACAGTAACAAGTCTCAAAATGGAGATGTTATGGACCCGCTCGAGCAAATCGATGAACAATGGGAGGACAGTGTTTGTTGTTGTTGTTGTTGCATGTGTCCAACTTGGGTTTAGTCCCTGCACCACACATGGCCCTCTGAGCCTTCCCAGAAGTGATCCCTGAGTGCAGAGCCATGAGTTAGCTCTGAGCACTGGTGGGTGTGGCTCAAAAGACAAAACAAAGTAACGTTGTACTTGATATCTCCTCACACTAATTATCAGAAACAGTAGTCTGAAGTTGATGAATGGAAATAAAAATATGCATAAGCATTAAACTATACAGTCTAAGAAATCACTACTCAGCAAACGAGGTGTTCGTGAAGTAGAGCATAGCCAGAGTGACAATACTATTCTAGGAATTCCAAAGTAAGATATTAGAGTTGGCAAAACATAAGAATATTGCGAGTCACATTATGGGAGCTCCTAAACTGGGTGCCACCTTATGGAAATGTAGAAGAATCTGGAGCACTCAACCAATTGGAATCTGATGGTGATAGAGAAAGGGGAGGGACTTTAAGAGAAAAAAACAAACAATACTCTTGGGGCCAGAGAGATGGTACAGGGGTTAAATTACTTGTTATTCATGCAGAAAATTCCAGTTCAATATCCAGCACCTCATGGGATCCCTGAGTACTGCCAGGGTTGATCCCTGAGCACAGAGCCAGGAGTAGGTGATGAGTGCAGTCATGTGTAACTGCAAAACTGAAAATAGAACCCGCAAGAAAACCAACAGTGAAAACCCAGACCTGCACCCTCCCAGCCTGAAGTCTCGCATACCCACAAAAAAGGAATCCTAGGGATCCGATCCTGTAGCACTAAGGTCAGACCCCACCTCCATACAAAGCACTGGCCCCAATTGGCATTATTCTAACCTCTAAACCCCAAAATATGTGAATGCACTAGTGTTCTGCGTGAAAAAATTACTTCATATATACCTTATATTGAGGGTGGCATTCCTAATTCATAGACTCTACACTGACATGAAAGTCAGTTAAGTCAAGTGGGTTAAATGTCACTTGTTAAAAACTCAAAGAACAATGAGGAAACTAAGGAACTCGGCAACAGTAGCAGATAGGGATAGAAACCCAGGTAGGTCCCCAAGCCCATCAAATGCTTGAGCCTGGTTGATAAAGAAGTAAACCCAACACTCACTGAACTGGCAGCAGCAATTAAGCAGGCACTTGCCACTGAAATTAAGCAATCAGTAGATGAGAAATTCAAACAACATAAATAATTTTTTCAGAAGATGAGAGATTCTATGGAAATGGAAATGAAGGGGCTAAAGAGCACACTCGTGAGTCATAGTAACAGAATTTTACTTAAATGGAAGAACCATCTAGACAAACTTGAAAACAAAGTTTTGATAAATCTAGCATTGGAAAAGAAGTCATAAAGGGAAAAAAGAAATGAAAGAATGGAAGAAAATGTAAGATACTTAATGAACAAAGACAGGAAGAATAATCTCCAAATTATAGGAATAATAGAAAGTGAAGAAAAAAGGAAAGGAGATGAGAGATGGGAGAGAAAATAGCTAAGAACTTTCCCCTCTCTGCAAGGAGAAAGCTGTGCAGATTCAAAAGGTCTAAAGCAAGCAAAATAAACTCAAACAGAACAACACCAAGACACACAAAAATGGCAAAAACCAACAGAGAGGTGAACTTCTTAAGGCAGCAAGAGAGAAGACAAACCTTAAGTACAAGGGAAATAAGATGAAAGATCTCCCATACAAAATGGTACAGGTGAGAAAAGAGTTGGAGGACATATTCATATTACTAAATGAAAGAAACTTCCAATCTAGAATCCATTACCCAGCAAAGCTCTCATCAGATACAAACGAGAGATAAAAACATTCTCAGACAAATTAGAGCTGGCAACATTTGTGATAACCAAGCCAACCATGAATGAACTTCTTAAAGGCCACTTATATAAACCAAATAACCAACTATAGAAGCCACAACCCTACCCAGTGAAATGGCAGCACAGTCCTTTCCTTCTCTCCCCTCAAAAGGCACAGAGTGGATGGATCAGGAAACAAAATCCATCCATTTGCTTTTTACAAAAAATACATAAAATCACAGGACAGACACAGGATAGGGTAAAAAGATGGAAAGCAATTATACAAGCCAATGGGAAAAATTTTGGACAGTTATATTTATATCAGACCAAACTGCACTCACTCTATAATAACAAGTAAACAGAGGCAGGAATGGACACCACTTATTGATCAAGGGAACAATAGACTAAGAAATAATAACTCTATCAACATCTATACACCAAATGTTGGGTCAGCAGAGCTTTTAAGGCTTTTGCTCACAAATCTAGAGAAACACATGGATAAAAACAAATAGGAGATGGAGATTTAATACACTATTGCCACCACTTGGCAGAATAGCACTGTCCTGTTATTCATTGATTTGCTCGAGCAGGCACGACTAACATCTCCATTGTGAGAGACTTGTTACTGCTTTTGGCATACTGAATACACCACGGTAGCTTGCCAGGATCTGTCGTGTGGTGAATACTCTCGGTAGCTTGCTGGGCTCTTCGAGAGGGACGAAGGAATCGAACCTGGGTCGACCGCAGACAAGGCAAACGTCTTACCCGCTGTGCTATTGTTCCAGCCCACTTGGAAGAATATGAGTAAAAAACAAAGGAGCTCTAAATGAGGAATTAGAAGAGCTGGGGACTAATGGATTTATACAGGGCCTTCCATCCTCAAAAATCCAAAAACATGTTCTCTAGTGCACACAGGACATTCTCCAAGAAAGATCACATTTTAGGACATAGGTAAAGGTAAAAAAGGTAAAGGCCATCCCGTTGATCGTCGATTTGCTCGAGCGGGCCCAGTAACGTCTCCATTGGAGACTTTGTTGTTACTGTGTCTGGCATATCGAATACATCACGGGGAGCTTGCCAGGTTCTGCCATGCGGGCAAGATACTCTCGGTAGCTTGCCGGGCTCTCTGAGAGGGGCGGAGGAATCGAACTGGGGTCGGCCATGTTGGCCGCTTGTAAGGCGAACGCCCTACCCGCTGTGCTATCACTCCAGCCCTAAATTACACAAATTCACAAACATACGGATAATACCAAGCATCCTATCAGACCACAATGCCATGGAAATGTTAATTAATCATAAAAGGAAGATGGGGAGAAACTGTGATATCTGAAGACCGAACAACATGCTGCTACATAACAGCTGGATCTAAAGGGAAATCAAGGGGGGTATGGTGCCGCCAGCAGGTCAACCTGTATCTGTGGGGCGAGTGCATCAGCAGCCTGAAGGTGCCTTCAGACTTCCTGATACCCCAAAATTACCACTGTGCCTTTGGTTACCGGACCCCAACAACTTGGGTCCAAGTTTACCAAGAAATTAAAAGGCCAAAAGTTAGGTACACGGGAGCCACACCCACAAACCACCTCCAGCTCAGCTACACAAGCTCATTTATTGGGCTTATTTCAGAGATTCATATATCTTGAAAGAGATCAAAAGCTGCAGTTGGGGCCAGTGACCCAGCCCAATGGGCCCTTCAGGGGACATGCCAATAGTTTCTCTGGAAAAGATGGAAAAAAGGGCCATGATCCAGGTACACACAAAAGAATCTCCAAACCGAGCAGCTCACTGCAGAGATGCCTCCAGACATTAAGCCAGGCTGACCCCACTGGGATGCCTCAGATGGGGGCAGACGTCGTCCCTCCACCTGTCCCCTAAAAACCCTGGCGGCCGCCAACTTCCAGAACCGAGTGAGAAGTGCAGGTACACGGGCTCAATGACAGCAAACTCCAGGCCTCAAGGAATAGGTGATGGGCTGGTCCTTCTCATCCTCCATTTCACTTGGGACCCAGGAGGTCACGCCCACAAACTGCCTCTGGCTGCTACTTAAGCTCCTAAATGGCCATGAGCCAGAGACACACAAAGGAATCTCTGAACTGAGCAGCTCGTTGCAGAGATTTCGCCAAACCCTAATTATCTAAAATTTTAGAATTCCAGGAGCACACGGCCGAGTGGCCACACAGCATCTTATTTTATTCATAACATGCAATGCAAAAGAGAGTAGGGGAGGAGCTGGAGAGATAGCACGGCGGGTAGGGCGTTTGCCTTCCACGCGGCCAACTCAGGTTCGATTCCCAGCATCCCATATGGTCCCCTGAGCACCGCCAGGAGTAACTCCTGAGTGCAGAGCCAGGAGTGACCCCTGTGCATCCCCGGGTGTGACCCAAAAAAGAAAAAAAAAAGCAAAGGAGAGTATGGGGGAGATTGCCATAGAGGCAGGGGGACTGAGTGGGATGCAGGGGCGGATACTGAGGGCAAAACTGATACCATGACAAGCTGAAGCTAACATTAAGTCTCAACTAGGCCTCAGTTTCTGTTTCCCAGGAATAGGACTTGCAGTTTCTGGTAAACTCCCAGTTGAGTAATTTACTGAGATAAGGAATTGGCAGTTGGATCTGACCAGTCATGAGGGGTCACTGTATCCTCCTTAGAAACTGTTACTAACCATTGTTTAATTGTTGACTACTGTTGTAATAGGGCCTATGCTAAAAATAGGCCAGTATATAAACTGCTCTTAAACCTGAACCCTATATAAACTGCTTGTGATTTGGAGTTGGGGTCCTTGTCAAGACGCCACTGTGGGGCTGTAGTGATAGTCCAGCGGGGAGGGCACTTGCCTTGCACGAGGCTGACCCAGGTTCAATCCCTGGCATCCCATGTGGTCCCCCAAACATCGCCAGCAGTAATTCCTGAGTGCATAGCCAGGAGTAAGCCCTGAGAATTGCTGGGAGTGACCAAAAAGGAAAAAAAAAAAAAAAAAAAAAAAAAAGAAGACTCCACACTGTGTTGAATGAGAGAGACTTGGACCCTAATTCAAGCTAGCAATAGTTCAGGCTAGTAATAAAGTTCCTTTGCTTTTGCATTATCCTGTGTGAACTTGTTCTCTCCACAACTGGGGATCTGAAATTCGGGTACAACAACACCGGTTAAAATCACATAGAAATCACAAATTGGATTTTACTGATTTATTTTCTATTTGCCATTTTTTTAAGTTTTGTTAGAACAAGGAATACAAAGTAAATTTGTTATGTGCCTAAGGGGTCAGGATGGGGTTGGGAGGGAAACTGGACTTTTTAAATGATAGTGTTTTAATAAAAATAGATTTAAAAAAGAATTAAAAAAAAGAAATTGACGACCTTAGGAAATTTAAAAACATTCCATGCTCATGGATCAGAATAGCATATTTAAGAACAACCCCGCATAGATAGGATCAGCTAACTTTTGACAAAGGAGCTGAGGGCATGAAATGGAATAAAGACAACCTTTCCAAAAACTGTGATGGGTGAACTGGATAACCACGTGCAAGAAATGACAACTCAGTGAGGATCAAAGATCTTGAAATCAGACATGAATCTATAAAGTACACTGAGGAAAATATGGGCAGAATGCTCCAAGACCTGGACTTCAAAGGAATCTTCAATACTACAATGCCATTGGCACAGGCCACAGAATCAAAACCAAATAAATGGGACAATATAAAACTTAGAAGTTTCTGCATCGCAGAAGAAACACAAGCTAAAACTAAGTGATAGCCAACTAAGTGGGATAAAATGTTTGCACTCAACACATCAGATAAAGGGTTGATATCCAGGATCCATAAAGTAATCACAAAGATCAACAACAATAACAACAAAAAATCTAAAAGCCCAAAAACATCAAAAACAGGGAGAGGAAACAAATAGACTCCTCTCTGAGGAAGACCAACGGATAGCCAACAGGCACAAGAAAAATTTTCATCATCACTTATTATTAGAGAAATCCAAATCAAGATGACAGTGATATATCATCTTATGCCAGTGAGAATAACACATGTCAAATATACTGGGAATACTCTCTGTTTGTTGGTGGGGATGTAGTGGGAATGTTGTCTGGTCCAACCCCTATGGAAAATAATAGGGAGGGTACTCAGTAAGCTCAGAATTGAGCAATCAATTCCACTTTTGGGTACCTATCCCCAGGACAGAAAAATATTCATTCAGAAGAATCTATGCACATCATTATTTGTTGCATCACTCGGTACAACAGCTAAGATTTGGAATCAACCTAGATGTCCAATGATAGATAAGTGGATCATGAAGATGTGGTATATATACACAATGGAATACTACACAGTTGTAAGGAATGATGAAATCATGCAATTCACAGCAACATGGATGGAACTGAAAGATATGTTAAATGAAATAAGCCAGCAGGAGAATAAACTCAGGATGGTATAGCACTTATATATGGTACTTAGAATAACTGGATGAGGGAATGCAGTGTTTTAAAGGAGAGATGCCCAGATCATCCTTAGCTCCATAGTATAGGGAGGAGAAGGAAGGAAATAGTGGAGGGGTAGGAGGAGAAAAGACATACAAGAAACAACAAGGGTCAGGTCAGAGGATTAAGGTACAAAGGTGGTATTAAGGAATAACAGAGCCAATTATCAAAACCAGAGTCAAACAACAATGAAGAGAAAATCTGTAGAAAAAAGGAGATGAGTAAAAAATATGAAAAATAAATGAACAGCACACTGGAGAACTGTGGGATTAGTTCAAGAGGAATAATATAAGAATCATCAGAGTCAGAGTTGGAGCAGTAGTACAATGGTTAAGGTACTTGCCTTGCACACAGCCAACCAGATTCCATTCCCAGAACTTCCCCCAAACCTGCAAGAAGTGATTCCTAAATATAAAGCCAAAAATAGGCTCTAAGTACTGCTGGGTATGTCCCAAAATAAACAACAAAACCCAAACAAACAAACAAACCAACAAAAACAATCATCAGAGTCCCTGAAGAATAGGAAGGTGAGTTTGATGAAGAATCAATCGTTAAAGTCATAAAGTCAGAATTAAGAATTTCCCAGTTTATGTAATATATATGTATTTCTACATATGAGCCTAATATCCAAGGTCAGGGTAAACAGGGGCCAGAAAACCTCCCACAAGAATGTGTGTGGGGAGAAGGGCAGTTAGGATAGAGAAGGGACCAACAGGACAAAAATAGTTGGAATTGATGATTTTGGACAGGAGTTGAGTGTTGAAAGTAGGTAAAGTGATATACCTGATAACTTTTCATTATCTGTATTGCAAATCATAGTTCCAAAAGGGCAGAGAGAGAGCAAGAGAGATAGAGAAAGAGAGGGAGAGAAAGAGAGAGAGAGGGAGAGAGGGAGAGAGAGAAGAAAAGTGCCTGCCATAGAGGCAGATGGGAGAGAGGTAGGAGAAAAACTGGGACCACTGGTGATGGGAAATGTACACTGGTGAAGGGGCAGGTGTTGAAACATCATATGACTGAAACCCAATCATTGACATGACAACTTTTTAACTGTATATATCACTGTAATTCAATTTAAAATTTTTAAAAAAGGAAACATTTCCCAGAGTTGAGGAATACAGGCAACAAAATCAAAGAGGACTGAAGAGTCTCAGCTAAAATACATTCAACTAGGAAAACTCCAAGACACATTCTGCTCAAAGTGACAAAAGAAAGAAAGAAGAAAGAAAGAAAGAAAGAAAGAAGGAAGGAAGGAAGGAAGGAAGGAAAGAAAATTGAAGGCAGCAAGATTTTTTTTTAAAGGAACTCACTTATATACAAAGGAAAGCCATAAGATTCATTGCAGATCTATCAAATGAGCTCCAGATCTATTGAATCTGGAGCGCTGTAGTACAAAAACTCAACAAAATGAACACCTCGCCAAGAATACTCTGCCAAGCTAGATTATTATTCAGATTTGAAGTAACAATACAAAGCTTCATGGACAGTCAGCAGCTTAGCGAATTCATAGCCTTGAAACAAATTTTGCAAGCTTTAAAGGAGCTTCTTTAAAAGTCAGGGCAAATGTCCCAGCCCTTTTTTATGGTTGCTCTCTGCTAGATTAATAAAGGTATATTTACACCTGGCTTGATAAGGGATTTTATATTTTTTCAATAATGAATTAACTTTTTAAAAATATTGAATGTACTATGTCTGATCAAGTGGATCAAGTGGTGTTTTACATGGATAGTTTTTTGTTTTTGTTTTTTTTTTGCTTTTTGGGTCACACCCAGCGATGCCCAGGGGTTACTCCTGGCTCTGCACTCAGGAATTACTCCTGGCAGTGCTCAGGGGACCATATGGAATGCTGGGAATCGAACCCAGGTTGGCCATGTGCAAGGCAAATGCCCTACCTGCTGTGCTATCGCTCCAGCCCCAGGATAAAAGGTAAAGGTAAAGGCCCTCCCGTTGATTGTCGATTTGCTCGAGCGGGCCCAGTAACGTCTCCACTGGAGACTTTTGTTGTTACTGTGTCTGGCATATCGAATACTCTCGGTAGCTTGCCGGGCTCTCCGAGAGGGGCAGAGGAATCGAACTCGGGTCGGCCATGTTGGCCTCTTGTAAGGCGAACGCCCTACCCGCTGTGCTATCGCTCCAGCCCAGGATAGAAATTTTTATTATAATTTTTTACTTATTAACAAAGATATTTATTCAGTATCTATAAAATAACATTTTATAATATAAATTCAATATTTCCTGTCAGGATAAAATACACTTTTATACTTTTGTAGGCCGATTCAGTTTTACCCCTTAAAATGTTTGTTATTCTCTTTACTATTAATAAATTTTATATTTGCAGGATTTACCTATTTCATTTAAATTTTAAACTGTATTAGCACAGAATAATTTATCATACTCTGAATTTAAAAACCTCTGAACTATAGTTTTTGAAAAAAACTAATTTATAAATTACTATTCACTTACAATTTTGTGAAACATTATGAGATAAGCTCTACTCATCTACATGTGTGTAGGTGTTACCACCTCCACAATTAAAAATTGGAGAGATTTCTCCAATATTTGGTATTTTAAAAAGAACCATAATGAGGGAAACAAAAAAAAATGATCAAAGCCAATGGAACTGAAGATTTTGTCTGTAGAACTAAGCTTACAAGGTGAGGTGGAGGGCAGGTAGGGTGTGGTCCATGGGGTACAGGTGGAAATAAGCATGTTGTCTGGTGATGGGTGGGGTGTTGGAATGATGTATGCAGGAACAGTATGATTAACAGTATTGTAAATCACAGTGCCTTAATTGAAATGGTTAAATTTTTTAAAAATAAAAAGAATGGGGTTGGAGTGATAGCACAGCGGGTTCAATTCCCAGCATCCCATATGGTTCCCCAAGCACCGTCAGGAGTAATTCCTGACTGCATGAACCAGGAGTAACCCCTGTACGCCGCTGGATGTGACCCAAAAAGCAAAATAAATAAATAAACAAACAAATAAATAAAAATACTATTGAATGGGGATAAAATTTTATCATGGCATATCAAAAAAAGAGCTAATATTCAAGACGTAAAATACAAAGTTCAACCAAAAAAAAATCCAATAATCCTATTCAGAATATACGTACATATACATACATACAAATCAATAAAATGTGACTTTTCTGGGGGCAGAGAGATAGCACAAGTGTAAGGTGCTTTTGCCTTGCACATGGCTGACCTGGGTTTGATCTCTGGCATCTCATATGGTCTCCTGAGCACTGCCAGGAGTGATTCCTGAGCACAGAGCCAGGTGTAACACCTGAGAATCACCAGGTTTTGCCCAAAAACAAAAAAGAAAAAAGAGAAAAAATGAAGCTTGGATCAATCTCCCACTTACTAAAGTAACAAAAAACTAGCTATCAGCCTCTTTTTAAAATAATTTCATTAAAAAATTATAGTACATCTAATTTCAAAGACATATACATCAAAATTCTCGCCTAAAAGGAGGCTCAGGAGTTTTACTTTGTTAGCAATTGGTGTTAAATAGGATAAATACTCTTTTTCACCAATGTCTGCAGACACAACAAGCTTCCAACAATTAATTAAACCATCATTAATATTTAAACACAGGGGTATAAAAGTTATACATGTCCAAATATCTATAGTCAGTATTTTTATTTTTATTTTTTTTTGATTTTTTGGGTCACACCCAGCAATGCACAGGGGTTACTCCTGGTTCATGCACTCAGGAATTACTCCTGGCAGTGCTCAGGGGACCATAGGGGATGCTGGGAATCGAACTCGGGTCGGCCGCGTGCAAGGCAAAGGCCCTATCCGCTGTGCTATCACTCCAGCCACACAGTCAGTATTTTGAAACTGTGCAATCTTGTTCAAGTACAAAAAAGAATTGCATTTAAAGATATACTCAGCTGTATCTTCCTCATCTGGTTCCGCGAAGAATATAGACCCTGGTTTTTCTTCCATGTCAAATTCAAATAGCTAAGAATAAAGAAACAAAGATAATTGTACTTTGAAAGGCTCTATCTCCATGCAATTTAAGTTAGATCAATGAGGAAGCTCCAAAATACAAACAAATCCCAAGTTTTTTCTTTCCACATAATTTTTTAAATAATTTGACCTATTTTAAATTGTGGTGGCAATTAGACATGAGTTCCTATCGAATGCATATAATCTTTTATTTCTTGTGTACAGTAATATAGCTAGCAATAAACATATAAACAAAATCTAAATAAAGGCTCATTTTTTTCTTATGATCAAGAGAACAAAAAGAACTTCTTAAATAACTCTGAGTAAAGCAAAGGGACATAGGCACTTTTGTTTTAAAATCATGCTAAAAGAACCAGGAAGATTCTTATAATTACATATATTTCCAGAGTAGTTTATAATAGAAGTCGAGGGGCATCATAGTTTATATATTGAAGGAGAATTAGGAACACAAATTTCTAAAATCTACACATGTCTTTTAGATACTAAATTATATTGATAATAGTTTTTGAAAAAGATAATTGACTTATACACACTTATTATGCACCTAGTATAGTTGTTCTGAGTGCTAATAAGCTTAACCTCTTGAGACATCACAACAGATAGAAGATACACACCTTTTTAAAAGACACACGATAAGTAAGAAAATTAATATTTACAAATAATTAAGTAACTTACATGCCCAAGATTTCAGTACACAGAAGACACAGGTCTTAATTGATTCCAAAGTTCTAGAGCTATTTATGTGATCACAAGGTGGTTGCCTTGCATGAAGGAGACCCTGGGGTGGGTGATACCCAGCACAACAAAAAGAAAGAAAGAAAGATGATGTTCTTTCGCCTGTTCCCAGTTTGAAATCAACTGTTCCTTGTGTTTGCAACAGTTTGGAATAAGGGAGGAGAGCTGTATAAGAGAGCACATTGTGTAATTTGTAAGCAAAACTTCCCGAGAAGGCCATGTTACCCTACTTTTGAGTACAGTACAAAGATACTAATAAAACGAGGCAGCTTTAAAGGGAAATATCACATAAAGGCATAGTAAAGAAAAAAAGGACTCTGATAAAAAGAGTCATAGCCCTGTACCAAGAAAGACAACAGAATCATAGTTTGGTATCGTGTATCATGGTCTCTTTATTTGACCTATTTGAAGGCTATTTCACATTTGATTCCTCCGTCCCTCTTGGAGAGCCCAGCAAGCTACCGAGACTATCCCACCCGCATGGCAGAACCTGCCAAGCTCCCTCTGGCGTATTCAATATGCCAAACACAGTAACAAGTCTCACAATGGAGACGTTACTTGTGCCCGCTCAAGCAAATGGATGAACTACAGGACGACAGTGCTACAGTGGATAGTGCTATTAGGGGCAGGTGGGGTGTGGCATTCCTATTTCATAGACAAGATATGACCTTCAATCTGAATTAATTCAACCACGTAATTAGCTTACAATTTTGGGGGCCATACTCAAACAACACTGCAGGATAAGGAAAATAACCTGTGTTGGAGTTCTTCCTGGCACAGCTCCCTGAACACCTGGACTGTTGGTGCTTGTGGAAAAGCTCCAAGCTCTGCCCTTGAAAGAGCACTGGCCTTGAAGGAGGGTGAGCTGTTGCCCGGGAACCGGCATTCCCAGATGATTAGCATAGCTTAATGGCCTTGAGACTGCCAGCAGCCAGTACTTGAGGTGGGGGAGCCGACACCTTGATAGCTGCAAAGCTTATTGTTCCACCTCTGCATTAGCTCATAGAAATCTCGTGACACCTCCTGACACTGTCCCATCCAGTCCATGTAAACACAGAATTCAGTTTCTTCTTCCCGTCTTGTGATCCTCGCATCATGCATCTCTTTTGACCCCTATATATAACCATCATCCTCCCCAATAAACTTTGTCATAGCACCATCAGTCACAGTCACAGTCACAGTCCTCCCGTTGTTCATCGATTTGCTCGAGCGGGCCCAGTAACGTCTCCATTGTGAGATTTATTGTTACTGTGTTTGGCATATTGAATACATCATGGGTAGCTTGCCAGGCTCTGCCGTGCGGGCGAGATACTCTCAGTAGCTTGCCAGGCTTTCCGAGAGGGGCGGAGGAATCGAACTTGGGTCGGCCATGTTGGCTGCATTGGCTGCGTGCAAGGCAAAGCCCTACCACTGTGCTATCGCTCCAGCCGCATCATTCTGGGCTATTCCAGATGGGAGTAGGTGCTGTCCCTCTGCCTGCTCCCTAGGAATCCCGGCATCCACCATCCTCCAGAACCCAATGAGAAGCCCAGGTAAATGGGAACAGTAACTGCAAACACTAGGCCTCATGGGATGGGGGATGAGCTGGCCCTTCTCATCCCTCTGCCCCAATGGGACCCTGACATGAAGCCTAGGAACTGTCTCCGGCTACTATTTAATCTCCTTAATGGCTATGATCCAGAGACACACAAAAGAATCTCAGAACTGAGCAGCTTACTGCAGAGATCTCTCGAGACCCTAATTATTAAAATTTTACAATTCCAGGAGCACAAGAAAATGTGTGAACTGCTAAGTTTATGAGAAAACATTTCTTTAATTTAGTTTTGATACCTCCTGTACCTCTGTTGTAAAACAGTCTAACTTCCCATGAGTCTGGAGACACCACTTAAACTCAAACTAGGGTACAGATAAAAGTCCATATCTCTTACTGTGCTCATACAAAATGACTAGAAATATTATTAAAAATAAATTTAATATGATTGCTTAAATGGATTACCAGAAAAGGAAAGGAGAAAGCAACATGCCCTTAGATGAAATTCTGTCCTTGGGTGGATCTCCTAGAAGAATTTTTCTTGGGCTTTATATCTGTTCACTGTTTATGTTTGTGTCCAATCACACTTGTGTGTAATTGCTGCCCTGAAACTCTCTACGATTTCTCTATAAAAATGCTGGAAGATTTGAACAAAGTGTCACTGGTTACCAGCCTGTATTCCTGTTCCTTTATTCATGGGCCTGGGCGATGGTCATTGGCCCCAAATGCCCAAGGGAACCCTATCACCCAGTGGGTGGTGACTCAGACAACTGATACCATAACAGGAATGCCTCAGAATTCAGACAGAGGTGTTTCGGGGTTTTTTTCCCCCATTTTGGGGCCAAATCTGGTGATGCTCAGGGGTTACTCCTGGCTCTGCATTCAGGATTCACTCCTGGTGATATTCAGGGGATCAAACCCAGGTGGCCACATGCAAAGCAAGCTCCTTACCCACTGTACTATGTATCTCTCCAGGCTTCATTTTGAATTTCTTAAGGATCTGTTGTAATTTCTCCTCTTTTTTCCCTGATCTGATTTATTTGGACATATTCTCCTTTTTCCTCATGAGTCTAGCTAAACATTTATCTATCTTGTTTATTCTTTCAAAAAACCAGTTCCTGGTTTCATTGATTCTATGAATTGTTTTCTTGGTTTTTATGTTGTTGATTTCTGCTCTAGTTTTTATTATTTCCCCTTCTACTACTTCTTAGATTCATTTGTTTTTTCCTTCTCCAGATTTTTTTTTGATTTTGTGGTTTATTTATTTTTTTTATAATTTATTTATTTATTGAATCACTGTGGGAAAAGTTACAAAGCTTTCAGGTTTAGGTCTCAGTCATGCAAATATCAAACACATTTCCCTTTATCAATACTTATTTTTTACCACGAACCCCAATAAAACCCCACCTCCCACCCCTCCCAATTCCTGTGAGGAAGATGAGTTCTAGTTAACACTCTATCTACTTTGACTAGATTCATTGTTTCGATAAAAGATTCACCACTATTATTTAGAGTTTACCCCCCCAAATCAGACATGCTGAAAAAGCATTGTGAAATGATTTGCTTTCTACAGCTGGGTTTAAGAATTGAATGTTGTCGCGCGGCCGCTATTGCGGCCGTGCGGTTTTGGATTTCTGCTATTTTACTTATTAACCCTGGAAGTATTTCTACTAAAAGTCTGATAATTAAGAGATTGGTTTCTGTGCTCTGGAGTCATGGCCGTGCCGGAGAGCCGCTCATGGGGGGCAACTGGTGACCTCGGTAGGGCGTGAAGGACGGGCCAGAACGCCCCCCTTCCCATGAGGTTTTCGTCGCCCCCAGGCCCCTGGCTCATACCTGCTGTCCACAAAACTCCCATGCGGCTGCCATCTTTCTTTCCAGAAAGGAGAGGGCGAATGGGGCAACACCCTTTCCCCTCCGGGCAGGCATGATGGCGTGGATTAACGCATAGTCCGGTCGCTTTTCTGCTCCAAGCTGCTGGTTTTCTGCATTAAGTCCTTGTGCTTCTGGGGCCATGGCCGTGCTGGAGAGCCTCTCGTGGGGGGCAACTGGTGACCTCGGTAGGGCGTGAAGGACGGGCCGGAATGCCCCCCTTCCCATGACCTTCTCCAGATTTTTGAGATGTGTGTTTAGGGGTTGTATTTGGGCTTTTTATTTCTTAATGTAGGTCCGCATTGCTATGAATTACCTCATTAGTATAGCTTTTGCTAGATCTCATAGATTTTGATAGTTTTGCATCTTTATTCTTATTAGTTTCAAGGAATATTTTTATTTCTTCCTTGATTTCCTCTTTAATCCAGTTGTTTTGTTCAGCTTCCAAGTATTGGAAGATTTTCCCCATATTTTTTTCTGTAGTTAACTTCTACTTTCATGACACTGTGGTCTGAGAAGTTACTTTGTATGATATCTATATTTGTAAATTTATTCATGTATGAGTTATGCAGTAGTATGTGACCTATGTTGGAAAACATTGTATGTGCACTAGATAAGAACATGTATTCTATGGGAGTGTGGAGAGCCCTGTATATGTCCAGTAAACCCAGTTCTTTTAACTCCTCATTGAGGACTCTTATCTCTTTATTGATACTCTGTCTGGTTGATCTCTTTAGTGGCAAAAGTGGAGTGTCCCGCTATTGTGTTTCTGTGAATGTGTGTTTTTAGTTTTGTGAGTAGAAGTTTTATGAACTTTGCTGACCCTTCATTTGGTGCACAGATGTTTATCACAGTATATATTGATCTATTTTTTTCCTTAGCCAGTAAGTTATGGACATCACTATCTCTAATTGCTTTCTATATGTATATATAGGAGTCCTTTCAAAAAAAAAAATAAAGTCTCACAGCACCCTGGATACCTGCTTATTTTGTACACGAGCTTATAAAGCCAGCAAGGTGTGAACTGAACTAAGAGAGGTAGGAATGGGAACTATGGGCATCTGAAACTCTACTAAGAGACTTTTTTTTCTTTTTGGGTCACACCCGGCAATGCACAGGGGTTACTTCTGACTCTGCACTCAGGAATTACTCCTGACGGTTCTCGGGGGACCATATAGAATACTGGGAATTGAACCCTTGTTGGCCAAGTGCAATCTACCTGCTGTGCTATCACTCCATCCCCCTAAGAGACTTTCTAACTTATAGACCTCTAATGGTTTAAGTTTCAGGGAGTTAACTATCTGAACCAAAGGAATGCAAACTACAGGTCCCTCAGGCAGGTGACTATAGCAAACATAGGAAGCTGGAGCCCTCAGGGTCAGAGGTCACAGAATAAAGCAGGCGATAGAGAAATAGATCTCTCAGTAGAGACAGGTTGGGGAAGAAAACAAAAAGCCAGAGTAACACATTTTATAAAAATAAACCCTAGCAGCACATTTCATAACATTCAAGTGTTACACATTTTCCCATATCAATACGGGGTTTTGGTGCAAGGGGACCCGGGTCAACTGTGCACACAGGACAAGCACCTACCTGCTCTATCTCTCCAGCACCCCGCCCAAAGTGGCTTCTTTATATATTTATTTGGGGAGGGGAGATTGGGACTACACATGGTGGTGCTCGGGGCTGATTCCCAGATCTGTGCTCAGGAGTCACTCCTGGCAGGCTTGTGACACCATATAGGATATCAGGGATCAAACCCTGGTCAGCAGCACAGACGACAAACGCCCTATCTGCTGTACTATCACTCTGCCTCCCTCTTCCCTATCCAGAGTACTTTCTTTTTTTTTTCTTTTTTCCTTTTTTTTTTTTTTTTAATATTTTTATTAGTGAGACACCATGAGGTACAGTTGTAGATTTACAAATTTTGTGCTTGAGTACTTTCTGACCATTACTTTCAGTCAGCTTCTGTGCAGCAACAGATCAAAAAAAATATTTTTTTATATGGTTCCTAGGTCTCCTCTACACATGCGCAGTAGTCTGGGTCTTTCTGCTAAGATAGTTTTGATGCTATTGATGGCTGTTCCACATGACTAGACTGTTTTTTCATGAATGGATTGAGACCACATCAGCGTCTCAATCAGGACCAATCAGGAGAAAGGCCAGGACCGCCTACGCCAGGGACAATATCTCCGAGTTGCCTTGTTTCTCTGGAAGGCTGTGCCTCTCTTGCTGGGTTAGGGGCCTCCTTACAACCCAAGGTAGGAGGAAATCTAGGCCCTGAACCCATTCCTTGCTGACTTTAAGCAAAATTACAGAGACTCCAAAACCAAAAGTTAAAGACAGGGGTACAACTGAAGATTTTCTGTAGGTTGGACTGAAAATACAACCCTCTCAGCCCCAAATCTTTCCCCTAAAAGAGAGAAGGTAAAGGTAAAGGCCCTTCCGTTGATCATCGATTTGCTCGAGCGGGCCCAGTAACGTCTCCATTGGAGACTTTGTTGTTACTGTGTCTGGCATATCGAATACTCTCAGTAGCTTGCTGGGCTCTCCGAGAGGGGCGGAGGAATCGAACTCGGGTTGGCCATGTTGGCTGCGTGCAAGGCAGACGCCCTACCCGCTGTGCTATCGCTCCAGCAACACAGATAAAAACCAAGAGAGTGTTCCTCCTGCCTTTCCTCTCTTCTGAGGCTTTCTGGAGAGAGAACACTATCAATAATCCCCATCCTCATTTCCCCTAATGCCTTTGTTTTATTTTTCAAAAGCCTGACCCTGGTCCTACTCCAGAGTCCTAATATAAGGAGGCATAGGGTCTAGAGATGAGTGAAAATGGAATTCTAGACTAGGGAATGACAGAAGTTTGGGGCAGCACTGACGGTGAGCAAGAACCTGTTTTCCCATATTGGAGTCTGGATGATGGAGCCAAAAACTTTCCCACCTGGCAAATAAGGAATGCGATGAAAGGCTCCCAAGCTTCCACCCAACTCTAAATTATACCGATGAGAGGCAATCTGTAGTAACCTTCAATGTTAATTTTAGAGTCAGTATATCATGAAACGTTGGTCAAACTTGAAGATAAAAAATGAAGATAAGGGCCAAAGATATAGGAAGGGGTTAAGACACTCGCCTTTTATGGGCTAGCCCCACTTTGATTCTTTGGCATCAAATATTGTCCCCCAACCCCAGTTTGATCCCTGGCACCATGAAGAGTGATCCCTGAACACAGCTAGGAGTAATCCCTGCTCACCACCAAGTGTGACCCAAAACTGAAAAAGAAAGATGAAAGAAAGAAAGAAAGAAGGAAGAAAGAAAGAAAGAAAGAAAAGAAGAAAGGAAGAAAGAAAGAAAAAAGAAGGAAGGCTTCCTTCAGTTCCACTTACCTAGGTTCATGAAGACTGGGAGACTTTGAGCACTTCCTTTTTAGACAATCATGTCACAAGACCAGGATTCCTGAAAAACTTCTAAATCTCTCATTTTTAGACCTCTCCTGACTTTTCACCCCTGGAGATTTCCTCCTTAGTCTCTGCCTGCCTGATTCCCACCTTCAGCCTATTTTTTTTTATATAGCTCAGGAACTACTTACAGCTATTAACCTATTAAGATCATGAATAGAAGCCTGGTTGAAGGAAATAGGACCAACTGTCTTCATAAATCAGCAATCTGAATAAGAGTCAAGAGTCAACAAAACTGGTAGTGATCTTTATTGAAGTGTCATGGTAGAATCACACCTTGTAGGTGCAGAGTCTGAGACATGAAAAAAAAAGGGTTCAAAACAGGCCTTCAAAAAAGGGCAAGACGATAAGCACTGAGTGACTTGGGTGCTCATGAGGATTTCAGGAAGGCCTTATATTTTTCCAGAAAAGGGGCAGACAGAATAACCAGCTCTTGCCGAAGTTCCTGTAGAGCCTTGTCCTGTTGCTCCTGCTCCCCGGTCATTTGCAGCTTGTAATAGTTAACGTATAAGTTGACCCAGTCATCCACTATGGTCGCCATGGCTTCTTCAGGGATTGGAGGATCAGGAAATACCTAGGGGGAGGAGAGGGAAGGGGGAAGTAGTAGTAGTCAATGTAATTGAAGAATAACTCACAAGCTCATGTCCTCCACCTGATTTGTATTCTCTGCCTTTTTGCCATTGGCTCCACCATTAACGTTCATTTTTTTTTTTTTTTTGGCTTTTTGGATCACACCCAGCAGTGCACAGGGATTACTCCTGGCTTTGCATTCAGGAATTAGTCCTGGTGGTGCTCGGGGACCATATGGGATGCTGCGAATTGAACCCGGGTCGGCCGCATGCAAGGCAAACATCCTACCTTCTGTGCTATTGCTCCAGTCCCTCCACCATTAACCTCCTAGCTCCCAATCATTCCCTATAAACTTCAGGACCATGCATTGAAACAGAGTGCCAAGGCTTACCTGCTGTTCCAGCAGACTATTGAATTCCTTGATTCCCTTGGAAATAAGATCCTTATTGTCCTGAAGAGTCATCTGCCCAGGGAGGGAAGGAGATACAATTAAAATCTACTTTCCCCTTATCCCTGGAAATTTCCTTTCAGTTCTTCCTTATCCCTGTGAAAGATCCCCAGCGTCTTACAGGGCCTCCTCCCCTGGACAGCTTTCAAATCCTGCCTTCTTCTGAGGGCTTATTTCTTCCAGGATGGCTCACCTTTAAGTTCAACAGTGCTAGGAACTCCTCACTCGAAGGTTGTCAGAGTATGTATGCCACTCTGTGCCAAGCTAGATATAGACAAGGAGTCAAGTGTCAGCTTAAGAGAGAAACGCCCCGTTTGGAGCTTGAGGGAGGGTGATAGGCCACGAAAGGGAGGGAAAGAAGGGTGAGGCTTTCTGAAGTGAAAAAGATAACAAGAGCAAGAAAAACAGATAAACAGGGAGATCCTGAAAGCCAAACTAGGAACATTGCCCCCTGGTTATGTCCCAGTATCCAGGGTCCAAACCCTAACCAAACTCTAACCAAGCTGAGCCCCTGCTATGGGAAAGACACCTTTAAATAGTCATAATAATGTGTTGGCAATTATTTTCCCACTTCATAGATGATGTTGCTGGAGGTGACATGGCAAAGAAGTAAGAAGATAGACTCCAAAAAACAGTGCTCTTACCACCCTGCTGGACCCACCTAGGTCATCCAAGGAAATGCCTGGTGTAGGTTAGGACTACTAAAACACTGAGTTCTTCAAGTGCAAAAAAGCAGAGAATGGCTTTCGGGAAGACTATATGCAATTTCTCCAAATTGTCTTGGCCTAGAATTCCCTGCACTCAAAAAGTTTCCTGGGTATGTATGCATACACAGGACACAGGGAAAAAAACCTTAGATGCCAGATAGTGCGTTCATATTCTTATCCCAATCTTAGATTCTCTGTAGCTTTTCCTTTTCCAAAGGGATCCACCCTTCTCAGTTTTTCCATCTCCAAACACCCATCTCCATTTTTGCATTTCAAGGGGATGTGGTGAAAAGCAAAAGGGGTGCCTTCTGGCTACTTCAGGGCCAGGGCAATTTCTTTTTAGTTTTATTATTTCCCAAAACATTTATTTAGGGGCTGGAGCAATAGCACAGCGGGTAGGGCGTTTGCCTTGCACGCGGCCGACCCAGGTTCGATTCCCAGCATCCCATATGGTCCCCTGAGCACCGCCAGGAGTAACTCCTGAGTGCAGAGCCAGGAGTAACCCCTGTGCATCGCTGGGTGTGACCCAAAAAGCAAAAGAAAAAAACCAAACAAACAAAAAAAATTTATTTGCCTGCCACACTATCAATAGCCATTTAAATGATCTTTATCATTTGTGTCAGGCACTGTACTGACATATCAGAGTATTTATCCTTACTTAAAATATTGAGAGAAAGATGGCGGCCGCACGGGAGCCTTGTGGACAGCAGGTTTGAGCCGGGCTCGGCGGAAGCAGCGGGGACCTCATGGGAAGGGGGGCTTTGTGGGCCGTTCCCCACGCCCCACCGAGGTCTCCAGCTGCCCCCCACGAGCGGCTCTCCAGCACGGCCACGGCCCCGGAGGCACAAGGACTTAGCACAGAGAACCAGCAGCTTGGAGCAGAAAAGCAAATGGACTATGTGTTAAACCGCGCCACCAAGCCTGCCCGGAGGGGAAAGGGCGTTGACCGCCCGCCCGCTCCTCTCTGGAGAGAAAGATGGCGGCCGCACGGGAGCCTTGTGGACAGCAGGTTTGAGCCGGGCTCGGCGGGAGCGGCGGGGACCTCATGGGAAGGGGGGCTTTGTGGGCCGTCCCCCACGCCCCACCGAGGTCGCCAGCTGCCCCCCACGAGCGGCTCTCCGGCACGGCCACGACTCCAGGGCACAGAAACCAATCTCTTAACTATCTAACTTTTAATAGAAATTCTTCCAGGGTCAATAAGTAAAATAGTAGAAATCCAAAACATCATTTTATTCTTAAACCAAGTTGTAGAAAGCAAATCATTTCACAACGCTGTTTCAGCATGTCTGATTGGGGGGGGGGGTGTCGTAAACTCTAAACAATAATTGTGCATCTTCTATAGAAACAATGTATCTAGTCAAAGTAGATAGAGTATTAACTAGAACTCATCTGCCTCACAGGAATTGGGAGGGATGGGAGATGGGGTTCTATTGGGGTTCGCGGTTAAAAATAAGTATTGGTAAAGGGAAATGTGTTTGATATTTACATGACTGAGACCTAAACCCGAAAGCTCTGTAACTTTTCTCACAGTGATTCAATAAAGAAATAAATTATAAAAAAAATATATATATTCTTAGGGCCTCCCTCCCCCCCCCCCCTCCGCCCCAGCAATGGTACAGTAGGTAGGGCATTTGCCTTGCACTCTGTCAGGCTCAGTTCGATCCAGCATCCCATTAGCCAACCCCCCAAGCACATCCAGGAATTAAATAAATAAATAAATAAATAAATAAGAAATAGAAAATAAAAATAATGAATAACACTCTATAAATAAATAAACAAAATATTCTTAGGCAGGGGTTAATGAGCCTGCAAATGAGCCCGTGTTCCACAAGAATGAGAGCGCGTTGATTTTGTTCTCCCCCATACTATTAGGTTGTCAACAAAGCAGAAATACTCTTTTCTTCTTTTAAAAGTAACTTTCTAAAAAAAAAAGTAAATAAATAAAAGTAATTTCCTGTTTTCCATTTTTAGGTAGATATTTTAAAATTTAAAAATTGCTACCTACTAAGTTAAATAAGTGAAGCAATACAAAGCGTATACACTGAAAAAGTTTATCACTTTTGCACTTTCCCTGTACAAAGCTGGCACTAATAAAGTACTTCCTGTCACACATATCTCAATTCAAAAACCAACCTTTGGGGCTGCAGAGATAGCAAAGCAGGCAGGGCCCTTTCAGGTTAGATTCTGGCACCACATATGGCCAGGAGTGATCCCTAAGCTCAGAGCCTTGAGCACTGCTGAGTGTGGCCCAAAGAGCAAAAGAATAAACAAAAAACCAACCAAACAAAAATAAAACCAGATTCACTTTACACTCATAGAGGTTTAATGATTTGGGGGTTTTGTTTGTTTATAGCATTTTCCTAATGTACAACAAAATAGACGTTTTTTGGTGTACAAATTTGTACAACTTTACAAATTTTCACGCATAGATTCCTAGAACATTATGACTACAGAAAAATTTCCATCACCCCTAAAATTCTTTGGCTCTATCCTGTTGTGCTGGCGAGAGCCGCGAGTGAACAGAGAGAGAGAGACAGCTCAGGACAGGATAGTGGGTTTATCAGAGGCTCAGCACTGAGGATCCCAAGTCAAAAGAGAAAGAGAAGAAACTTGGAACCCCATTAGCTGAGAGGGTCTCTCTTTGATCCTCTAAAGGTGGATTACAATCTACGTATATTCTTATCAGTGAAACAGGGGATACAGAGGGAATAAGAGAAAAACAATCAATGCATCGTTCGCACATGGTACAGCCTTCAGGTGTTCAAAGAAAAACAGTCAGTGTCAGTATATCTCGCCCATGTTGGAGCGGCCTTCAGGTACCATCTCCCGGGCACTCCCATCAATCTGTCTGTCCCAGTACATTCCCATCAATCTGGTGGGCTGGTGGGCCCTTAACTTGGTTGATTTGGATTATAAAAGGATGCTTCTACCTCTCTTCTCTTGTTTACCATAGGGGGTCAGTTTCAGTTTCACAGCCCGCATTATATTTTCTTAATTTTCCTTAGTTTCATAATTCTCCTGACAGATAGCTTCTAATATTTATCGTTACAACCCCTTCA
The DNA here is from genome assembly GCF_029834395.1 of Sorex fumeus. Classification (NCBI taxonomy): domain Eukaryota; kingdom Metazoa; phylum Chordata; class Mammalia; order Eulipotyphla; family Soricidae; genus Sorex; species Sorex fumeus. The sequence goes on from NW_026606183.1 coordinate 5,955,344, forward strand.
CAGTCAAAACCTGCCAACCATTGATCTGTTTGCCATTAATAGAGGCCAGTGTATTTGAGGGTGTCTTATAATGGAAAAGTCAGTATGTAACCTTTGAGACTGGTTTCTCTCTATGGTTTATGCTTTATGGGTTCATCCAAGTTGTTTCAAGTAGAAGGAAGTTGCTTCTTACCATTACTGAGTACACATTAACAGGATGCACTTAGTTTCATCCGCTGAAGGACATTCAAATTGTAGTTTGTGGCAAGTATGATTAGAAATACTAGAAAATCCCTGTATATATGTATGTATATATATATATATTTATGGAGACATATTTTCAATTCTGTAGGGTAGAAATTGGTTGTTACAAGTATCACTGTATCACTGTCATCCCATTGTTCATCGAGTTGCTTGAGTGGGTGCCAGTAACGTCTCTATTCATCCCAGTCCTGAGATTTTAGCAGCCTCTCCATACTTGTCCTACCCAACGGTGTCGTATTGGAGGCTCTTTTAGGATCAGGGGAAAGAGACCGGTAATTGTTACCATTTTTGACATATTGAATATTCCATGGAGAGCTTGCCAAGCTCTGCCATGTGAGCAGGATACTCTCGGTAGCCTGCTGGGTTCTCCGAGAGAGACAGAGACTGTATATAAGAGAATACAAGCAAGTATGTTAAAATCAAACACATGTGTGCCACTTTAGTTACATCAGTGGGCTAGACTATGTAATTACTATGTTACAAGTAATAACAAGATAATCTGACCCTTGCCAAAGAAAAGGTATAACAATTTATAACAAACTTTTATAATTCAATAATAAGACAAGCCAATTAAAAATTGTGTAGGGGGCACCACACTCAGTGATGCTCAAGGTTTTCCTGGTTCTGTGCTCAGGAATCAGTTCTGGAAGGCTCAGGGAATCATATGTGATAGCAGGGATCAAATCTGGGTCAGCTGCATGCAAGGCAAGAAGCCTAACCCAACTTTTTAATGGTCAAAAGATTTGAAAAGTGTATCTTCACAGGATGGAAATAAAAATGTGCCCAATATTATGTTGTGTCCAAGTACATCATAACTCGATGAATAGCTGAGACAAAGAAGTGGGTAGGACAGAAGTTTATTTCACTGCAACGGGCCCATCGATCAGGAAGGGTTGTGGGACCCATTCAACAAATGACTCAAAGACTGAGATTACATTTTTACTCAAAACTGCATTCCATAATGTCAATTAAGATCATGCAAGATTAACTACAGATTTTAATTGTGTTTAAAACAAGACAGAATTTATAGACATGTTAGATATTAACCTTAAATACTTTAGACTTCATCAGTGAATTGCCCTTTTTCCTCCCCCCAAGAGAAGCTTAAAGTGCTCTTATGAGCACCCCTAATCCCCTGAGTTTATCTTTAACCCTTCCTTTGTATTACTAAGTTACTAAGTCAAACCTTCTGGTAACTCTGGACTTTATATTTATAGTGAATTACTTGCTTTTCTATTTCCCCTATAGCCTTTTCACTTTTTGCTATAGAGCAATGTTCTTTGCTTAAAGAGAGTAAGACTATTAATGCTATGCTCCTAATATTTGGGAGAGACTGACTCTGAAATATATCTACTCCTGGGCATCCATCATAATTACTTGGCTCAGGCTTGGCGTAATTCCTAACATCTCACATATATATGTTTTGCATATACAATACCATTCTCCTACATCACCAGTATAAATAACAAGCCCTGACCTCTGTTCACCCATTACATCCCTTTCTCTTCTTCTTACTTTGCCCCTTGATTTCTTTCTTTCTTTCTCCTCTTCTCTAAACTCAGGCGAGGGTCTAAGGTTGATCTAGGCATCCCTCCCTTGACTACTATATACTTTGTCATTCAGTTACTCCATAGACCACAGATAAGTGAGGTTATCTGTGTTTGTCTTTCTTCTTCTGGCTTACTTCACTCAACATGCTATCTTCTAATTCCAACCAGGTTGCAGCAAATTTCTTGATTTCATTGTTCACTGCAGCTGCATAGTATTTCATTGTGAATATATATATTCCACATCTTCCTAATTTATTACTCTGTCTGTCATTGGACACCTAGGTTAATTCCATATCTTAGCTATTGTACTAAGTGTAGCAATGAATAATGGTGTGAAAGTCCTTTTGAATGACTGTTCTTAAGTCCTGGAAGTAGATACCCAAATGTGGATTTTCTGGGTCATATGGCAGAGAGCTAGAATTCTTATATATCGTTGGCATGAGTATGATATAGTAGAACCATCTTAGGAAATTTTTTTTCAGTTTCTGGAGCTAGAGAGATAGTAGAGTAGGTAGGAAACTTGCTTTGCACAGGGCCAAGTAGGCATCAATCCCTGGCATCCCATATTATCACCTTGCACTGCCCGGAGTGATTCCCGAGTGCAGAGCCAGGAGTAACTTCTGAGCATCGCTGGGTGTGGCCCTACCACAGAGTAATGATAATAATAGTTTGTCAGTGTCTTACAAAGTTTTTTGAAAAATACAGTTATCAAACATCTCAGTGATTCAACTTCTAGGTAGAGCTCATTAAACATAATCGTATATCAGGACCAGAGCAATAGTATAGCTTGCTTTGCACACAGCTTACCAGGGTTTGATCCCTGGTACCACATGTGGTCCCCCAAGCACCTTCAGGAGTGATCATTGAGCATCTCTGGGTGTGGCCTCCAAACCAAGGTTTCCAACAAGGGTCAAACTCTGAAGGTTTGGGAATGTCAAGCTAAGGACGCAGGGTATTTTATATTCTAATGAAAAGAGAACATGTAATAGCTCAGCATCGGGGCAATCATCTTGTCCTCTGATGACCAGTTTGCTCTTTCACTTTGACTTAGAGCAGACCCCAGAAATAGTCATCTACTGATGTTTCCTGTAATTATGACCAGTGTCTGACACCTTGAAAAACTGTAACTCAACTTGTAATATCTACATAATCTTCAAGTCCAGTGATAGGGATTTCCTGACACAATAGATCCCAGAAACAATCATTGACTATGACCAGAGACAGGAATTTCCAAACTGCTGACTGTAGAAATTAACTGTGCCATTGTAGCTATTGCAATTGTAACAATTCTGCTAAATTGTTACGTTGACACAAATCAGCACTATCTTCTGCACACTTGCCTCCCGCTTGCTTGACAAAGAAGCATGTATGGAAACCCTTAAAAGACTGGGAGAAAATGAGATGAGGCTGCATGATTTGGTTCAGGGACCCCGTGTAGTCTCCCGCTAATAAAATCTAAATTTCTCTGTTTCTCTCTGATTCATTCCCCATAACAAATGCTTTTGGAAATTGTTCACCTTGGAATCAAGGGGAAAGAGAGTGAGCAAAAGAGGCAAACAGGGATGGAAGGAAATACTGATTCCCCCAAACCTGCCCAAATTCCTGGTTCCTTTTCTCCTTGTAGAAAGTTCTTGCCTGTTTCTAAAGTTTCCTGACACGAGTTTTCTGTAGCAATTAATTCCTTGATTTTCTTATTCTGTAGTTCTTGGGGACCTTGAGGAAAAAAATACTCTTCCAGTCTTGGAGGGGAGAATTTCTAGTGAAGGCCCAGAAACACTCAGAAGAAAATCAGAAAGAGCTTAAAAGGGCCTCTGGGATTATCTGCTCCAACATTACTTCATTCATTCAATCATCCACTCACTACGTACTAGGGATCAGGGATAAAATAAAAGTCAAATACAGTCCCCAGCCTAAGGCAGAGAAAGCAGCCGAGGCTCAGGGCGGGACGCCGACGACCTGCTCACGTCTACACAGCTAAAATTTCAGTGGCCACGTGGGGTCTCGAACACATTGATCCCCTAGGAATATCCTCCCCCCCCCGCCCCCCCACAGATCTGCGGGGTCCCTCTAAATGTGACGGTCCACTGCTACGGACCACCACTTCCGGGGCTAAGCCGAGATGTGGGAAGTTTGGAGAACAGTCCAATCCCAGGGCTGCCTGCAGGAAGCTCCGGGGATCGGGGGGGGGGGGGGGGGGGGGGGGGGAGAGGCGCGAGCCGTTTCCCAGGAAGCTTGTCCCTCCGCGGCCGCCGTCGCCGCGCCAGAAACGGTGACATCATCTTCCTGGGTGCGGGACTGCGCGCAGAGAACCCAGGATGGCTCGGGGCTGGAGTCCCGAGGACCACCTGTGCTCCGAGCAATTCTGCTCCGGGGCTGCGCGGGGTTGCCGCGCCGCCAACGACGGGAGCCTGCAGTGGGAGGCCCAGCAGGGGCCGTCGTCGGAGTCCGGGGCCGTCGCGGAGAAAGCGCGAGCCCCGCCGGCCCGCAGCAGGGGGCTTCCGGGGACGCTCGCACCCGTGCTGCGGGGGCTGCAGGCCGTGTTCCTGCCCCGGGGCTTCCCCGACAGCGTCAGCCCGGACTATCTGCCTTATCAGCTTTGGGATTCCGTGCAGGTCAGCCCGGCCTGGTGCGGCGGGCAGCGGCGGGGCAGGGGGCAGGAGGCAGGAGCGTGGACACCCCCCTGCCGCGTGGCAGGTGCAGCGCGGAGCTGGGACACCGCGGCCGACTGGGGACAGTTCCGATCCCCCTGCTCCAGTGCCCACCCTTCACTCCTTATTTCCTTCTCCAGGCGTTTGCTTCCAGCCTCTGCGGCTCCCTGGCCACCCACGCAGTCCTGGTGGGCTTAGGGGTGGGAAATTCTGAAGCCTCAGTTTCGGCTGCCACCGCCACCTGGCTCGTCAAAGGTGAGCGAGACCCCCCCCGGAGCCTCACTGAGCGGTGCTCGATGACCAACGGTTTCTCTGGCCTCCTTCGTTTCCTGCGGTGACGCCCAGCCTGCTCCCTCCCCGCCGTTCTTGCCCCCCTCCGCCGCAGGGGTTCGGGCCTTTAGCAATTAGCGGTGTGCTGGGTTTGGTGATGCTTTTATTTGTGGTTGTGAAACCCCACCCCCCAAAGCCCGGAATGTTGCCTTGTGTCTTTTAAAAAAAGAAATTCCATTTGAGAGAAGTTGAAGAAAAAAGATCATACTGACTTTATTCAGTCTTTCATAAATCTGCTCTGTCACTTCTAGCTAGATGGAAGGGAGCCTTGGAAATCATGCAAAATTGAAGACTTTTCTAGGCAGAAGGAGGCGGTAACAAGTTCTGCTAGGCAGAAATATCACTGTATCACTGTCATCCCATTGCTCCAGCAGGGGCCAGTAATGTCTCCATTCATCCCAGCCCTGATATTTTAGCCTCCTCTCTTTACTCCTCTTTCCCAACGCTGCCATATAGGGGGCTCTTTCAGGGTCAGAGGAATGAGGCCCGTTATTGTTATAAGTGGGAAAAGCAGAAAATAGATGGTTTAATTTTCTTTCGAGGGTGGGGGGGTCTGTCGGGCAGATTAGCTAACTAGTGCTGATCAGGCCTCTCTCTCTCTCTCTCTCTCTGATTTCTGGTTTAGCATTCCATTCCTAGGGGAGAGTGAAAACTAAGATCTCTCTTTGGTAGTGTAGGGCCCGGCACAAATGGTTCCATATTGGCTCTGATGTCTTTTTAGCAGCTCCAACTTTACCACCCAGCGTGTCTTCATCCTGAGCATGAGCTTCATAGCAGCACTTTTTCATCCAGACAGTTGTTTAGTTCATGTGGAACACAGACCCTCTAAGTATCCTGGAGTCCCTGTTCTCGTTTTCTCTTACTCAGTGGAGGACTGAATAAAAGTACAGTTAATAGTGAAACTCTAGCTTCCTGTGGTGGAGGAAATTGATTAGATCTAGGGGGAAAAAAATTGTCCTTGTTGGTCCTGAGTAGAAGAGAGGGAGTTTGGGGAAGGATAAAAGACATCCTAGAAAGTTTGCCATAAATGGGGGGTGTGGGGGAGGGAAGGGGAGGAGTGTTGGGGACAGTTAGGATAGAGAAGGGACCACTATGATGATAATAGTTGGAAATGAGCTCTCTAGACAAGAATTGAATGCTGAAAGTAAGTATAGGGATATGCATAATAACCTTTCAGTATGTATATTATAAACCACAATGCCCAAAAGGAGCTGGAGAGAAAGGAGAGAGGGGAGACTGAGGGTGGGAAGGTAGGAGGGAGGGAGAGAGAAAGAGAGAGAGAGAGGGGGGAGAGGAGAGAGACTGCCAAAGAGAGGGGGCAGAGGGGAAAATTGGGGAGATTGTGGGAAATGTACTCTAGTGGTGAAGGGTTGGTATTGGAACATTATGACAAACCTAATTATCAACAACTTTGTAACTCTATCACACAGTGATTTAATTGAAAAATAAAAAGACATCCTAGGGGCTGGAGAGATAGCACAGCGGGTAGGGCGTTTGCCTTGCATGTGGCTGACCCGGGTTCGATTCCCAGCATCCCATATGGTCCCCTGAGCACCGCCAGGAATAACTCCTGAGTGCAGAGCCAGGAGTAAGCCCTGTGCATCGCTGGGTGTGACCCAAGAAGCAAAAAAAAAAAAAAAAAGACATCCTAGATAATACTATAAATCAGTTTTTTGAAGACCCACTTATAACAACAGAAAGTGATACTGTTTTGGCACCTTGCCATGTAGAACAAAGATGAGAAACTGGTTCGTGTTCTCCACATTAGGATGACCCATGCTCTCTTCACTTTTTGTAAAAAAAAGTTCTATTATTTTAAAAATCAGTTTGGTTTAGGCCATGTTAGTGATTTCTTATATAAGGGCTTAATGGCTCCAGGATGAAATACAACAATCTCCACACACTTTCCTTTAAGGAAATTTTATTGGACCATTTTTAGTGAATTATTCATAACAAGCAATACCCAAAATTGTTTCGGTTCTGCTTTGGGGGGTACGGTTTGGGATTTGGGGTGGAAACATTTGAAATATGGTGATGGGAAGGTGCAATGGTGGTGGGATTGGTGTTCGAATGTTAAATGTAATGAATTATTGTGAAATACTTTATAAAAATAAAATAAAATTTAAAAAAATTTTAATTTAAACACCGTGGTTTACAAAACTTAATGGTAGGACTTTACATCTTCACTGTCCTTTTTTCTTTTGATGCTGTTCCCAGTAGGGGTGTAGGTCAGACTCACCATCGCAGTATACTGACCACATCTCAGACGAGCTTCTCGGTATATTTTGGACATTTAGAAGATATCTACTTATACTTTTGCCTTGAAGACTAAGCAAAACCGGGCAGATATAATTCATCAGATTTTCATTACACCCCATTATGTTTAATTTGGATCGTTTCCATTGTCTCATAAAAACAAAACAGGATGCACTGGAAGCGTTAATAATCAATGGTTTGTATGTCATTAATCTTTTTTTGGCCAGCGGGTGGTAAAGGTCTCCTAAGCAGTGCTTAGGGCACTGGCGGTCCTATTGGCTATTCTTAGCTGGCTGGGCCATCAGTTCAGTGCAAGGACATGGAGGTGCAATGCTACTCAGAGCCTGTGGTAGCTGGGGATTCCCTGGGCCACCTCAGTGGTGCTGGGGGCCCCCAGAGTTGTACCCAACAATGTTCAGGAGACCATGCCAAGTCAGGTCAGGCATATGCTAACACCCTAACTCTTGTACCTTGCCCCTGTTTTTGTGTCATTTCAAAGCACTGTTGTCTTCCACTAGCATGTTACTTCTATCTCTTGATCCCAGGCAGGTCATTAAGGAAAAAGTAATACCAATTTAAGATGCAGAGAGATACCTGTCATTTGAATCTGTTGAAAAGAAATCCTCTTTTTTCTTTAAATTGTTTTATATTGAAAGAAATTTAGAGAGATGTGAGGAGAGAGAAAGAGGAATATATGTTGAGAGAGAACACAAGCTTTAAGCTGAAATCCTCTTAATTAGAAAGGATTTTACAAGCTCATTTTCATAAAATTTAGGAAATTTGCAGTTTTAAATAAGGAACCTTTACCCCCACTCTGTAAGGAATCTCCTGACACCTATTTAATGTTACATATAATGGCAACTATGTAACATTGAATTACAATTCTCTTAATGGAAAATGATGTTCATTGTCATGAATGTGACAGTTAATATTTTGACAAGCTACTGTATAAGCAGGCATTTTACACACTTAAGTGGAATAATGTGCCTTCCACCTCTGTGGCTGTCAAGTTAGATTGTTGATACATTTTTTCTGAGGAGGAAGCTGAGGTTGACAGCTTTAGTAACTTCCCTGAGGTCATCTTGGGCTGGCATTTGAACCCACACTTCTCTGACTCAAGTTAACCCGTCTTTGCCACATTCGAGGCTTTTTCAGGGCCAGGAGAATGACACCTATCGTTGTTACTGGTTTTTGGCCTATTGAATAAGCCACGGGGAGTTTGCCAGAATTTGCGTGTGAAATAAAATATACTCAAAGGGAAGACAGTGGGACCAGTGAAAGAGTGAAGAGACAAATGGTGAAGCGGAGCAAAAAAGAGGGGACATGTGTTGAGCATATGCTTCAGAATGATGTAGCGGCTCTTGCCCACTGATTATCACTGTAATGGGGTAGATGCAGTCTTGCCTTGTCCTCAGATTCTTCCTAAAAAGCTGGACATCCAATTTCTTTTCTTTAAATGCTCCATTTGTTTTCCTCAGAGGATGGGGAAGCTGGCCTGTGTTACCACCTTTGTTCGTCATTCATTGCACACTCCCAGCCTACTTCCCTATAACTTAGTTTGCCTCCCAGTTAAGAATTCAAGGGAGCGGGGCTGGAGCGATAGCACAGCGGGTAGGGCGTTTGCTTTGCACGCAACCGACTGGGTTCAATTCCCAGCATCCCATATAGTCCCCTGAGCTCCGCCAGGAGTAATTCCTGAGTGCAGAGCCAGGAGTAACCCCTGTGCATTGCAGGTGTGACTCAAAAAAAAAATAAATAAATAAAAAATAAAGAATTCAAGTGCATTGGGTATCCTCTGTGAGGCCCTAGTCAGTGAGGCTTGTCCTTTGGGTCTAAAACAGTCTTTGTAATTCCCCTTGCTAGGCTCAGTGAGAACTACTGTCATTCCACCAAATGGATAGTCTCCACGAGGGCTCAGCAAACTTTTGCCATGAATTAGTTGGTAAATATTTTTGACTTCTGTTGTACAGCTTCAGTCAGAGTGACTCTTTTTGGTAAATTTTCATTTTTTTTAATTGAATCACCTTGTCACCATGAGCTACAGTTACAAAGCTTGTGTGATTTTCAGCCATACAATGTTCCAACTCCCATCCCTCCACCAGTGTACATTTCCCACCACCAGTACCCCTCCCCCATTATCCCTCCTGCCCCCCCCCTACACACACACACACACAACCTGCCTTTATGACAGGGACCTTTCTCAGTCTCCCCCTCACCCTCTCTCCTTTTGGGCATTATCGTTTGTAATACAGATACTGAAAGGCCATCTTGTTTGGTTGCAGTCAGTGTGACTTGATTTTGCCATGTGTCATGAAAATAACCTTAGCAATTCTAAACAAATGATGGCATCTGTATCCTCATGACACTTGATGTACAAAAACAACGGAAGCCCCAGACCACAGATCTTTCATCTGAATCTGATTTTTATTCTGATTGCCATCTACTTTTACAATAGATTTTAAGCCCAGAACTGCTTTCTGGTGGTTCACTTTGGTATTCCTTATGCCACCCGTAGTGCCTGGCAGTTAGCATTTGTTACACAAATGAAGATCTAGTTCTAGCTCTCCTTAGCCTTGAGGAGAACTTTTTCCCCCTCTGCCAAGTATCTTCAGTCTAAACTATAACCAGGTCTGTAAAGCTAGAACATCAACAATAAACTGAACTTTTCACAACTAGTTTTGGGGATGGGGTGGGGATGTGTGCAGAACTTTCACTGGTGTCTAATATGCCACTGAGTAAGATAGACTCTATACATTCTATTTGTAAACATTTGTATTCTGTTTTATTTCTGTTATAGTGCTGCAAAGAATATTTCTGGTTCGGAGGCTGGAGAGATAGTACAGCGGCTAGGGCACTTGTCTTGAACATGGCCAACCTAGTTTTAATCCTGGCATCCCATATGGTCTCCCAAGCACCACCAGGAGTAATTCCTGAGCACAGAGCCAGGAGTAACCCCTGAACATCGCTGGGTGACCCCAAAACAAAATGTTTCTGGTTCATATCTCTTGGTGTACCTGTGTACATATCTCTTGGGTATGTTTTGAGAACTGCTCAGTCTAGATACTTCTGAAAGAGGGAGCCTCAGTTTCCCCTTTCCAGCTGTGATAGGCTGCTTCATTTTAACTGTCTCCGTTGTAAATTTTGAACTTTTCTGCAAATTCTTGGGCTCAGAAAAGGCTGGGGAAATTTAAAATTTCCCAAGACATAAATTCTGCCCTAGACCTTGGGATCACAAGAGACTAAGAGTCAAAGGGGCAATACCTGGGCACATGGTGAAATATAAAAGCTAAAAGGTTTTAGACAGTCCCCACCAGCTTAAGTGCTTTTTGGGTCACACCCAGTAATTACAGGGGTTACTCCTGGCTCTGCACTCAGCACTCCTGGCGGTGCTCAGGGGACCATATGGGATGCTGGGAATCGAACCTGGTTGGTCACGTGCAAGGCAAACGCCCTACCCGCTGTGCTATTACTCCGGCCCCAAGGTGTCAGTCTTACCTCAGCAACACAAATAGACCCTAAATTAACAAGACATCTACGAGAATCTTCTGATACTTTGAAAAGTAGCACAAAGACCTTGTTTTCCTACAAACAAGCCATACCTAACTTAGTCCTATACTAAGTTAAGTATGGGAACTTATCTCTTCTCCTTCCCAATAAACTTTTCTATTTTCTAACTCTTGAGTCTGAGCATCTTTATTACTCAATATATGTGTTCTTGGAAATATTAAGGAACTTCGGAACCACGGAGGAACACAGAGCCCCTCTTATTGTCTAGTTCTCACTCTCAGAGAACCCGGCAGGTTACCGAGAGTATCCCACCCGCACGGCAAGCTCCCCGTGGCACATTCGATATGGAAAAACCCAGTAACAATGATGCGTCTCATTCCCCTGACCCTGAAAAAGCCTCCAATGTGACATTTGCTAAAATCTCAGGGCTAGGAAGAATGGAGATGTTACTGGTGTCTGCTCAGGGAAATTGGTGAACAATGGGATGACAGTGATACAGTGAGTCTGTGCATCTTTATTACTTAATATATGTGTTCTTGAAAATGTTAAGAACCTGGGAACCATGGAGGAACACAGAGCCCCGCAGTCACTGCTCCTGTGTCACGTCTGACACTCATACAATAGTGTCTGTCGAAAACTGACTTGCCAGATTCAACTTCCAAGGACAGTGGGCCAAGGCGAATGAACCATTTGAGTGCCAGGATCTTCCAGCTACACCGCCACAGAGCGTCTCTTATTGTTCCCGTGTTCCTAACCCATGTTTCTCTTCCTCAGATGCAAGTGGCATGCTGGGGCGCATCATCTTTGCTTGGTGGAAGGGGTGAGTGTCTTCCTGCTCAGCAGACTTCTGGCCATTCTCTGCACTGTTCTTCCGCAATCCTTCACCATGGTTTCAGTCCCCATCTTTCCAACTAGTTTCCAGGGGAAAGGAGAGTTACCAATTTCATCATCAGACCTAAGGAACCTGTAGTTAGTCCTCAGTCCAAGTAATTTTCCACAAAACTTTTCAAAACCTTTTCAAAAAAACAACCAAAAAATTTTCTTCTGGTTAGTGAAGCCACAAAACCTTTCCTTCAGTTAGATGTCTCCAGGAATACTTCATTCTGTAGGGTTGTAAGGGTTTTTCCCTCTGTGGACTTGTGGGTTAGTAAGCGAATCACTGAGTGGCTTCTGGCTGATGGTGCCTAATGATGCAGCAGTGACAGTGTTGGAAGAGATCTGGATTTTCTTGGCACTTCATAACTTAAAATAACCTAAACCTACTCCTTAGCCTAATACCAGATACACTGTTTTCTCCCTTAAAACATTTTTTTTAAATTATAGGCACTGTGATAGACAATATCAATAATGGCAGACTTTCATGCAAAAAGTATTCCAGTACTACTCCGGCCACCATGTCTTTGTCCACCCGCGGCCCTATTTCTCCAACCCCCCCCCGAACTGCAGTGATATCCTTCCTATTAAAGACAGTTCTCAGTTTCTATTGCCTTTGCAGTATTTGTTGTTTCATTACTGTGTTACTTTTTATTACACATTTTCTAAAATGCAAATTACAAACCAATTTTTCTTCCTCAATAGGAGCAAACTGGACTGTAATGCCAAACAATGGAGGTGAGGAGGGGCTGTGTCAGGGTGTGTGTTAATCCTCTTTCATAAAGGTCTTTGAGAGTTGGAGCGATAGTACAGTGGGTAGGGCATTTGCTTTGCGCTTGGTCAACCTGGGTTCGATCTCCGGCATCCCATATGGTCCCCCAAGCATTGCCAGGAGTAATTTCTGAGTGCAGAGCCAGGAGTAACCCTTGAGCATCGCTGGGTGTGACAAAAAAACCAATAAATAATAAATAAATTAAGTGTCTTTGACCTCTAATCTCTGATTGATCCATGCAGGCTTTTTGCTGACTGCCTCAATGATGTCGCCATGTTCCTTGAGATTATGGCTCCTATATTCCCAGTGTATTTCACCGTGACTATCTGCACGAGCAATCTGGCCAAGGTATACTGCTGGGCTCCACAGTATCCAAGATACCTGTCTTGTACTGTAGGTGGGCTAACTAAAGGCATTCCAGATGAGAAGTACAGGGGCTGCAAGAGGATTTGGCAGGGAATCTGGCCTGGTTAGAACCTGGCGTGACAAAAGAATGAATTTAAGGTGCCAGGTGGGTGTTCTGGACAGAAAGAGTAGTATGGATCAGGATCCAGTAGCAAAACAGCACAGACCCAACACTGCAAATGGAGAAGCAAATGTGAACGTGAGCTGGGCTGGAGTGATAGCACAGCAGGTAGGGCATTTGCATTGCATGTGGCCAACCTGGGTTCAATTCCCAGCATCCCATATGGTCCCCCGAGCACTGCAGAAGTGATTCCTGAGTGCATGGAATAACCCCTGTGCATCATTGCCAGGTGTGACCCAAAAAGGGGAAAAAAATGTGAACATGAGCTCTTCGGAAGACAAGCTGCTCATCCTCATTGTACCTTCCTGTGGCTTTATCCCGATGATGGAGGTCTGGCATGATTCAGGAGAGAGCTCACCTGTCTTCTTCACAGTGTTAAGTAGCCAACATAGTGAGGACTCTAGAAATCATGTAAGACCCATCTGACCCATAAGTCTATTTCAGAATCACTTTGGTGTTTCTTCAGGGCATAACTGATATTCTTAGTGTAACAGTTCTTTTTGATAGAAGACATTTAACTTTCTTAGCCCTAGCACTAAATGCTGTGAGCACCCCCTGTCCCCTATGCCCTCAGACAGGAGCCTTCAGAGAAGTCACTGCTATAAGTGTGAACCAAGGGTGGTGACCTCTGCCATCTGTTTCAGATCCTGCTCTAAATGTCACCTTTTAAAAACATTATTTATTTTTGTAAAGTTGTTGATAATTTATTACATTCAGTATTCCTACACCAATCCCACCACCAGTGCACCTTCCCATCACCATTATTTCCAATTTTCCAAACCACCCCTCAAGCCTGCCCCTAGAGCAGGCTCTGAATAATTTATTTTATATTGCTTGTTATAATCCACTAGAGGTGATCAAAAAAATATTTCCTTAGAAAGTATGTGAATACTGTTGTATCTCACTATGGAGCAATTAAGTCCTTGTAGAAGAGATTACTAACATGTTAATATTTGTGTGTTTATATTTTCTTAATCGAGATTAGTTGCCTTCTACTTTACATCCCATCTAATGGATTTGCTATACTACTCCTGGTTCATCACTGGTGCAGAGTTTGAGATGTCACACCCAGGACAACTCAGCCTGATGTAGGGGTCCGGAAGCATCTCTGCAATCTGTTGATCTCTTTCAAAAATTATTTATGAGTCTCTGGATCATGGCCAGTTAATGAGCTTATTTGGCCCAGAGGTAGTTCATGGGTGTGATGGCCGGGCTTTGAGGAAATGACTGCCAGGGAGATGGGGGGAGGTCATTCATCCCCAACTCTGGGAGAGCCTGGAGATTTCAGTCACAAAACCCGCATACCTGAGTTGAGTTTCTCAACAGATCAATTTCTGGATGACGCTCGTCCTTAGCAGTGGAGTCCAGCCATGAGCATGGCGGAGATTGTAGAGTGTGGAGGCTTTTGGCTGCCAGGGCTCTGTTTGGGTGGATAGTAGCCCTTCTCCAGGCCTCCCAGACATAAATGTCACCTTTTGAGTTTCAATCTTTTCCTCTGTCAAAGAAGGGAATAAAACAACATCTCACAGCCACCTACCCAGAGTTCCATTCACAGTGATCAGTATTTCTGTCTCCAGAGTAGAAGCACTAGAAGCCTGGCTTGCCAGGCTCTGCCATGCGGGCGGGATACTCTCGGTAGCTTGCCGGGCTCTCTGAGAGGGATGGAGGAATCAAACCTGGGTCGGTTGCATGCAAGGAAAACGCCCTACCCACTGTGCTATCACTCCAGCTCTAATATAGTACTTTCTGATTATCTATTAGTTTTTAAGCTTCATGGATTGTATCACAGACCCTAAAACTGTGTGATATACAAGATATAATAAACATGAGATGAAGGAAGGTGATTAGTGATGCTCATGCTCATCAATGAGCTTCACTATCCTAGATCTCGGAGGGAGAGAGCAGTTACCTTGTTAGGTCAAGGCCATTTAAGGGAACCTGAACCATCTGGAAGGTTGGAGAGCCCTTGACTGGGGCAACAAGACAGCAGCAATCATTTTAAGTAGACAAGAGTGGGGACGTAGAATTGGAAACCAGAATGAGTCTGGTATCTCAGCAAGGGGGATGCTGCAGCCAAAGTGGAAGTTGGAAGGGGGGGAAGTTCTGGATTGAGAATGGTTTTTGAGCCTCCATATAGGGGAAGGAAATTAGCCAGGCCCACAGGGTACAATGGCAGGCCGAACCTCACTTTCCTCATGGAACAAGAGAGGAGACGTAAGCCTACAAGGGGTGCAAGGTGAGCACTACATATAGCTTGGTTGGTGGGGTTGCCTAAAGTCTGAGGTTTATTCAAGCTTGCTTCTCCCATGGACTGCCCTGCTTTTCCAGAGTGTTTGACTACCTTGCTCTGTTTCCCACCCAGTGCATTGTCAGTGTGACCGGGGGGGCCACCCGGGCTGCCCTGACCATGCACCAGGCCCGGAGAAACAACATGGCCGATGTGTCTGCCAAGGATAGCAGCCAGGTGAGCGGGCAGCGTGGGAGGGATCAGGTGGGGGGGGGGGGGGGCGTGGAAGAGGGCAGGTGGCCAAGCAACGGGGATTCATGGAGAAGTTCCTCGGAGCTCATTGGGGTGGTCGAGGTGGGAGACAGCTCGGCTCTCAGGATAGGGAGTCAAGTAGAAGGGCACAGGCCTTATGGCACAAACCCAGTTTACCATCTTAGCCTCTGTGCATTGCTGATGTGGAGGGGCATGTTTTCCCTTGATTTCTCTAGGCCGTAGCCTCCTTTGGGGATGTCAGTGTTTCAGCAATATGACAGTTCGACAGTTTACTCACTCACAGTAGGATAGGGAATTCTAGGAGGTTTTCAGTCCGGGAGGAAATATGTGAAAGGCACTCAGGAATATTCAGCCTGGAGGCTGGGGTGATAGTTCAGAAGGTCAGGCACTTGCCTTGCATGCAGCTGACCTGGGATTGATCCCCAGCATTGCTGCAGTCTCCTGAACCCTGCCAGGAGTGTTCCCTAGGCACAGAGTCAGAAGTAAAGAGCTGAGCACAGCTAAGTGTGTGGCTCAAAAAAACAAACAGGAAAAAAAAATAGAATATTCAGTCTGGTTTCATTTTCCAGGAGACACTGGTAAACCTGGCAGGGCTCCTGGTCAGCCTCTTGCTGCTTCCCCTGGTGGCTGATTCCCCAAGGTAAGGCAGAGTTAAGGGGGAAGAGATGTCCAGATGGGCCTCTGTCCCCGTTAACTATCTCACCCTCTCACCCCAGTTTCAGCCTTGGGTGTTTCTGCCTACTCACTGCCCTCCATATCTATGCCAACTACCGGGCAGTTCGAGCCATTGTCATGGAGACCCTGAACGAAGGCCGGCTCTGGCTGGTCCTGAATCACTTCCTTGAGAAAGGAGAAGTACTTGACCCCACGTCAGCCAATCAGATGGAGCCGCTGTGGACAGGTGATTCAACCCTCTGCTCAGTCAAACCCGGGGGCCCCAGGGTCTTCTCCTATCTGGTCATCCTGACTTGAGCTTTCCACAGGTTTCTCGCGATCTCTGTCTCTGTCCCTGGGAGTATCCCTGCGCAGCTTAATATCCAGGTGAGTGGTCTGACAGCAGTTGTCATGCGCATTGGCCTGTCCCAACTGACACCTTCCTCTCTCTGTTCTGTTTCCGCTGAACAGTCTTGGGGACTGTGTGGCTATCTGGAGGGCAGCAGAGTGTGTAACAGAGCAGATGTAAGGGATTTGCTGGGTGAAAGGTTCCTGGGAAAACAGGATGAAGGATTATGGGAAAACAGGATGCTTTGTAGGAAGAAAGACTAGGAAGGATGTAGGGGCATGGTTAATGGCTAAGGGATAGATGGGAAGTAGATTAAGGATGGATGAACTTTGGAAAATTATGATTGAAAGTTCAGTGGTGACTGTTTATTTGACCAGATGGCCTCACTCTCTCCTCTCCCTTTGCACTCTGTTCTTTTACTTTAGTGTCTCTGACCTGAAGCAGCTGGTGATAGGACACCAAGAATCCTACCTCATTCACTGGAACCGGTCAAAAAGTAAGTGTGCTGTGTTCTGCCAACCCTCAGTTCCCTCCCCTAAAGTCAGCCTCCAATTTCCCCAGTCCCAGGATCCCATGTTACCTACAGACCTTGAACATTTTGGAGACTACCTGGGGTCCTGGAGGCAGTCCTTGCTCTAGACTTGATGCATGCAAGACCTGCATGTCCCAGAGGAATTCATTTCGGTCCTCTTTGTCCACTATGTTGCTAGCTCATACGTTTATCATTTTCAGTAAATTATGTGCAAAAGTAGAACATATTTGTATAAATGTAATTCTTTATAGGTACTAATGTGCCACTTGAAAAAGTAAACACAGAGGCCAGGGAGATGAATGTTTTGCATGCTGAAGTCCCTGTTCAATTCCTAGCACTGCATGGTCCCCTAAGCACTTAGGTGTGACACACAAAAAAACCCCCAATATTTACATATGTGTGTATGAGTATATATATTTTTACTTATGGAATAGATATGATATATATTTCAAATAAGATTATGACCTTTAGGTTATCCCTGGGTTATCCCTTTTTCCACATCTGTGGTTACTTCTTGAGGAAACAGACCTAGAATTTATGGGTTGCTGGTCTTATGTTAAAGGAAACTTTGCACGCAGGGGTTAGAGCAATAGTTTATACCCAAAGCACATACTTTACATGTGGATGCCCAAGTTCCATCCCCAGCACTGTATGGTCCTCTGAACACCACTGTGAGTGACCCTTGAGCACAGAACCAGGAGTATCCCCCAAAGCACTGCCAGGTATGGCTCCAAAATCCACCTATCTCCCCCCAACACCAGTACCCCCCCCAACTCCACCAACATGCATGCAAACTAGACACACCTCAGCCCGCTGCTATGAAGTTCTATTTGGGAACTGAGCATTTTAGTTAAGCCAGAGTATTTGAAAACTGCAGGAGCTGATTTGGAAAAGACAGGGTAGAGATGACCTTTAAGGCCAATGCCTCAGATGATGATGCAGGGTAATGGGATTGATGGTGTTTAGGGAGTTAATCCTTCCGGGTGTCTTTATAGACCAAGTCCGGGTCGTTCTGAGCAAGAATGCAGGCCCTGACACTGTCCTAAAGGCTGCCACCCATGGGCTGATGCTCAGAGCCCTGCAGGGAGCTGGGTCTCTCCCAGAGGAGCTGGAGAAACTGCGGCTCAGAGAACAGTCAGGTAAGAGCTGCCCAATCTGGACTGCACCTCTGGGGTCTGAGGGAGGGATCTGGGGAAAGGATTATATGCATCTGTTAAGTTTGGAAACCTAGAATGTTCTGGTTCTGTGCCTCGCTCCAGGTTCTGAGAAAGATGATTGGGTCATCGTCAGGGAGACACGCCTTGTGTTGGACCAGCTGTTCCCAGAATTTCTGAGAGGTACATCCTTCAGCTCCTTTGCCTCTTAGGCCTTTACAGAGGTCCTGCCTTCCTATTACCAGCCTTGGAACTGGGGAGGTGTGGGTGGGGGAGACCTGAGATTTCTGTCATCTGAAGTCTGGGCCTCAGTTCTTTGTAGGATGAGGAAGTTAGAATTTCTTTGGGGCCTGTCATTGTTGTCTTTGTAATCCCAGTTGACACTGAAGAATGAGGTGGATGAAGGCTCACAAATCATCAATGCTCTTTTCTTTAGCACCTCCTCCATTCCAGCCCTTTTCCATGGACCGTTCCAGTGAATTCTGGCTGTATTCAGATGAGATCGTAGCCTCATTTTATGCCAGAGATCACCCAGCAAAGCACGAAACACCTAAGCAGAGCACAGAGCCTCTAGCAGGCGTACGCTCCTCCTTGACCCACTCCCTGGAACCCAGGTGTCCCCCCACCTCCCCAATAACCCTGTGACCTCCATGCCCTCTTCCCAGGACTGCGGAGCACAGGGTGGAATACTGAGAAGCACCAGCTTGAGGTGGATGAATGGAGGGCCGTCTGGCCCCCGGCTCCAGAAAAGAAGATCCTCTGAGCAGCCCAAGCCCCAGATCTCTGTCAGCACAGGAGCAAAGACGCTTTGACCTCAACCGCGTGTGGGAAAGGCAGCTTTATTCTGTTAGGGGAACAGATTGGCCAGGCCCTGTGGGAAGTGACTGCCAGTTAAGGGACCGAGGCCCAGGTGGGAACAAAGTGGAACCAAGGCGATCCCGGGCCTTCTCACTTCTCCACTTGTAAGCTTGCCCCCCCCCCCCACCTCCCTCACTGTGAAGCCGAACTCACCCCTGGCTATAGCTCAGATTCCCAGAAAAGTTGACCTCAAGCATAAAATCCCCAGAGGAAGACGGCCACAGCCATCATGAGCAACGCATTGAGATTGACCACGCGGGCCCAAGTTGGGTTCTCACTGATGTCCTCCATCTGCCTGGCTGCTTCAGCCACCTCCTCCTCGGTCGGGGGTGGGGGACCACTTGACCCACCCTTGCTCATTCCACAGAACCAGAGCAGGCACTGGCGGAAAAAGCCTGGTGCTGGGGACCGGGGCTCTGAAAAATTGAGGTCTTACAGTTAGTTTGCAGGATCTTGTCACCCCTCCGCCTCCTCGTCCTACTTCCCTGGGCTGTGTCTTACCCTCAATCTCCACTGCATGTTCCAGGCACCCGTTTTGTACTGGGGGCGAGGTTGGCCCTCTCAGCTCATCCACGTCCAGGTCTTCCCGCTCCTCCTTGCTGTGCCGGAGACTGTAAACCAGGCGGTGGAGCTGGAAAGGGGGAGTGGAGACTCGGTGTGGGCTCTGTGTAGTTCCCCCGACCTTGCGGCCACACTGGAACTCCCTGACCAAGTCCAAGTTCAACTTCCTCCATCCCTCTAACCCACTGCACGTTATCCTCTGGCCGGAACAACCCTCCTCAGCTGGAGTTTTAAAGCTATTGTACCATCGCAACGATTCAATAAAATTAAAATACTAAAAAAATAAAGCTGTTGGCTCTGTTTTATCACACCGGGTGTCCTATCTACATTCAGAATTCTACTTTACACTTTCCTGCTATGGTTCTTTGCGTGGGTGTTTCTGCTCATGGTATTTTCCTGTTTGCCCCCTCCTCATCCTTCCAGACCCAGTCATTCTGTCCACCATTAGCCCTTCCAGACCAAGCCTTTCATGGGCTTCCAAGACACTGGTACTCCTTCTTCTTCGTCACCAGCCTTACCCCATTTTTTTTTGGGTCACACCCAGCGATGCACAGGGGCTACTCCTGGCTCTGCACTCAGGAATAACTCCTGGTGGTGCTCAAGGAACCATATGGGATGCTGGGAATCGAACCCGGGTCGGTCACGTGCAAGGCAAATGCCCTACCCACTGTGCTATTGCTCCAGCCCTTACCCCATATTTTATTTTATTTTGTTTTATTTTGCTTTTTGGGTCACACCCTGTAATGTGCAGGGGTTACTCCTGGCTCATGCACTCAGGAATTACCCCTGGCGGTGCTCAGGGGACCATACGGGATGCTGGGAATCGAACCCTGGTCGGCCTCGTGCAAGGCAAACTCTCTACCCGCTGTGCTATCACTTCAGCCCCAACCCCATATTTTAAATCCCAGGACCATGCCAGAGACTGGGCACTATAAGCATCACCTCCAGACTTCTATAAGCCACCTCTCCCCAGACCATCTCAAATAAATGACACTTAAATTGAAACTCAGTATTTGCTTCGCAAATGCAGCTTCAGACTGGATCCCCAGCTTGCTCTCAGAAAACCCCCAACAGAGAAATTTAAGTTCTTCCTCCGGGGGCAGACTCGACTTGCCAGAGGACGGCACTGCCCACTTGGGTCCTAGTGATGTTTATCCGAGCATGGCACTTACGTGCTTCTGGGGAATGGGCTCTGTGCACAGTGAAATTAGGAGGATGAGAAGGCCGGAACACAAGAACAGCACGATGGCGAAATAGAGATAGTGCACCCCACAGATAATTGCTGGGCAGGACGAAGGGCGCACGCAGCTGCCAGAGCCGAAGGAGAACTCGGGAATAAGGCGCGCCAGACCCATCAGCAGCCCGCCGATCAGGCCCCAGAAGGCACCCTGGGGAGGTGGGGTGAGGAGAGGGTCAGCCACCCACCGGGGCTGCTTCAGGAGCCCGGGTCAGGAGCAGAAGGATCCCTCAACGCGCACCTTCTCATTGACCCGGGGCACGAAGAGAGCGAGCACGAACACGGCGGACACGGGCGGTGCCAGGTAGCTGGAGACAGCCTGGATGTAGTCGAAGAGCTGCCCGCCCTGCGCCGCCTGCACCACCGGGAGCCAGGCCACCGACACGGCCACGATGAACACCACCCAGAGCCTGCGTGGGGGATGGAGGGCGACGGCGGGGCGTCTGATCAAGACCCTCGACGCCCCTCCCCCTCCGCGCGCCCGGAGCCCCCCCACCTGGGGGGCGGCAGGATGGAGGTGATGACGGGGAAGGAAACCCGGGCCGGGCCGCACCGTCCGACCAGCAGGAGCTCGCGGTCGCCGGCGCGGGGGCGCAGGCGCGTGTAGATGTCCATGGTGAAAAGCGTGCTGCTGCTGTTGAAGATGGACGCCAGCGAGGACATGAGCGCGGCCAGCATGACGGCCAGCATGAGTCCACGCAGACCTAAGGGCAGGTGGCGCCGTGAGACCCAGCCCACCAGGGAGTCCCGGGGGTGGGGGGGAAACCCAGGCACCCGCCACCCCGTCCTCACCATTGGGCATGAGCTTTACCACCAGGCGCGGGTAGGCGATGTTGGAGCAGCCCACCTCGGTCCCACACACACGCTTGCACACTTCAGGCACCACGCATGCCACCTCGTCTGCAGAAAAGAGGACTAGGGGGAAACCCTGGTAGCGCAGGGTTTGGGGGCGAGGGACATGGGGGTGCTGACACGGTGGGGCCAGTAACCCAAAAAGGAACCAAGCTCCTTGCACTAGAGGCGAGCAGGATGGGGATGGAGGGTAACAGGACTCGGCTGGGCAAGAAAGCAGACGTTACCCGGGTACAGAATGCGACTGATCATGCCTGGCATGACCATGAGGAACATGGGCATGAGCTTCAAGTAGCCGCAGAGGATGCAGCCCGCCTTGATGTGCGTTAGGTTCTTCCCGGCCAGGCAGCGCTGCACTATGACCTGCAGGCGACAAGCATCGGACCACTCAGGCCCTCCCCGCCTCCTCCCTACCCCCACCCCGCCCCCTGCTTGTTATTGAGAGCGATAGCACAGCACAGCGGGTAGGGCGATTGCCTAGCACGCAGCCGACCGGGGTTCTATTCCCAGCATCCCATATGGTCCTCCGAGCACCGCCAGGAGTAATTGCTGAGTGCATGAGCCAGGAGTAACCCCTGTGCAAGCCGGGAGTGACCATCCACCCCCCCCGCCCCCCCTAAAAAAGAAAAAGAAAAAGAGAGACGTGCTCCAGCTCAGCCCCCAAAGGTAGACCGCGCTCTGGTGCCTCAGACCCGCCTCCTCGGCCCGCCTCCCCCTGCCGTTGCCTTTGCCCGCCCAGCTCCGCGCTGCCAGACCCTACCCAGACTCCACCCCGCACCTGATCGCTGCACCAGTACCAGCCGGAGACGATGGTGAGCCCCACGAGCAGCGCGGGCCAGGGCAGATCTCCAGCCACAGGGTCCCGCAGCAGGTGGTAGGAGTCGGCCCGGGGATGGTAACAGGAGCTGGAGATGTTCCCGACAGCCGGATCCTCGGATACCGTCAGCGACGTCACTGCCCCCAAGTACTTGTCAAAAAGTCCTGAATAGCCGCCCACCTCGTGGAAAGCTGTAAGGCAGTCATGCCAAGGCACTTTCTAGAGAACTCAGGTGCGGAGCAGCTGTAATGTCCTTGCTCCGTGACTGAGCAGGCAGACCCAAGACCTCGGTGTCCCCATGCCGGTTGGCTAGCCACCTTACCATAACCCATGAGGATGAAGGCGCCCCCAAGGATAACGAAGGTCTGCACAGTGTCTGTGTACATCAGCGCTGCCAGTCCGCCTGCAACACCACCCAGGTCAGTGCCCACGGCCAAATCTAGTATCCCTTCCTGAAGAACATGTATCAGAACCGAGGCCCAGATTCCATGCTCGGGAGGCAGAGCGTGGCGTTTTCACTGGGTTCACCAAGTGTGAGCTTGGTTTCAGCCTCTTCTGATGCCCCTTGGGCCAGACTCCAGAGCCTTCTCATCACCACAGTTTTCTCATCTAATTCTCTAAGGTCCCATTCTGCACCCCATCCCATCCCCGTGTCTGGGTCCCTCAAGCCACCCTTGGTACCAGGCCTGACTCCTCTGGCCCCGCACTAGGATCCTGGAAACTGCATTTGGTGCTGGAGACTGGTTGTACCTGCTCCAGCCTCCACCCCTGCTCACAAAAAGAGCTTCTGAGCCTGCCCACATCCAGTACAGGCTCAGTGACTTGTCTTTCCAGTCCAATTCCAAGGAATAGTGTGTGTGTGCGTGTGTGCATGTGTGTGCATGTGTGCATGCATGCATGCGTGATTGTGCGCACGTGTGTATATTTCATAGATTTAGGTCTTTTTTTTTTCTTGAAACACATCATTTCAGAAGTTTTCCACCCCACTCCCTTTATCATTCTTGACTCCCCTAAGCCCCAGCGCATCTTCTGAGCAAGCGTTTCCCTAAACCCATGCCACAGCCACCTGTCACAGTGTAGATCATGGTAATGGCCAGGAGCGCAATGACAGAGGCGTAGATGTTCCAGCCCAGAGCCTGTTGGATGAAGACTGCCCCCGAGAACATGTCCACCTTTGAGAAGTGAGCAGGAGAGCAGATCAGGACCCAAAGGGGTAGGCCTTGGCCCTATGAGGCCACCACTCAGAAGTCCCTATTCATCCAGTCTTCGCAGGTCTCACCCATTATGGTCAGGGCCCCAGAAATCTATTCCTTCCAAGGCCATGCCTCCCTGGAGGAACAGGACCAAGAACAATTTCTCCTTGGTCCCATCCTTCCAGGCCCTTCAAGAGCACCCACTCAGAGCGCCCAAACAGAGTGCCCGCCACCCAGGATCCCACCACACCAAGCTCTCACACCGAAATCTTGGTGAAGATGTACAGAAACAGTGAGAGCACAGACAAGTAGAGGCGGATGCGGTGGCCGCCGAAGCGCTTGCGCAGGTACTGGGGCATGGTAATGACGCCTGCCGTCAGGTACACGGGCGCGAAGAGCCAGCCGAGGAGCAGCACCACGAACAGCGCCTGGGGGCACAGAGGGACAGCTGAGGTGGCCCAGAGGAGGTCCCTGAAGCCCCCCAGAGGATGCTGCTGTGGATCCCAGGCAGAAAGGCACAAGGTCGGGACACCTTCTTGGACCCACCCTTGACTCACCTTCCTGCCCTCAGACTGTATTCTTGGGCCCCCATGCTCCCTTCTCCCATATCCCAGCACCTGAACCCAAATATAAGATTCCTCCACCTGACCCTCCCTTCCCCTCTCCTCCCATCCCACTTTCTGTCTCCCAAGGCCTGGGACCAACCCTGATATCTCCAGCCCTCCAGGGTGAGTCTCAGTGCCAGAGCTTTGTCTCCTTCCTGGTTCTGCAAGGACTTTAACCAATCCAGAGAGGCCCCCCAGAGCGCAGCTTCAAGGAGCCTGGAGGGCCCTGACCTCAAGCAGAGGCTGGGGCCTGGCCCGGGCTCCCGTAGGGATGTCAGGAGCAGAGCCTATCTTTGTTTTTGTTTTTGTTTTGTTTTTTGGGTCACACCCGGCGATGCACAGGGTTTACTCCTGGCTCATGCACTCAGAAATTACTCCTGGGCGGTGCTTGAGGGACCATATGGGATGCTGGGAATCAAACTCGGGTTGGCTGCATGCAAGGCAAACACCCTACCAGCTGTGCTATCACCCCAGCCCCATATCTTTATTCAGAAAATGGCTGCCTTTACAGGCCCCCACCTCCAAGCATGGGTCCCCCACTGGAAGCCCAGCCCCTACCAAGGGGGGAAGTTCTATTTCCTCTTACACACACACCCCACCTGCAGTCTCTCCAGGAGGGAACCCTTCGAGGGTCCTCCAGAGGGTGAGGGTTTTGGGTAAACAAGGGGACTCACATTCCACTCAAATCCAGCCACAGCCAAGCCACTCGCGGCTCCAGTCCCTGCGAGGCCCACAAAGTGGCCACTGCCGATATTGCTGGCGAAGAGAGAAGCCCCAACCTGGGGTGGGAGGGGGGAGGATGGCAGGGTGAAGGTGAGTCACAATGTTCCTTGAAGCCCCTCCCGCACCACAGGCCAAGCCTCACTCACCGGCCACCACACCATGCTTCGTCCTGCCAAGAAGTAGCCACCCACAGTGCCTCTATTGGTCCTGCACATGGACTGGAGGACATAGATAGGGAGAGATCTGGATCAGGGGCACGTCTCTGGGCATCATTAGGCTCCTAAACACATTCCTCAGGCTTGTTCCCGGCTGAAGATTAACTGGTGCTCTGCTCTCCTGAGGGTTCACACACTACCCCACCCCCACCCTCCTCTTCCAGAAACCCAGAGCAAACCAGGCCCTACCCTGGCATCCAGCTCTCCAAGTTGAGTCTGGCTGGTTTCAGCCTGATTCTTGCCAAGGGCTTTGGATATGAACACCATATCCAAAAGTAAGTCATAAGGTAGCACTGTCCTCCCATTGTTCATCGATTTGCTCGAGCGGGCACCAGTAATGTCTCCATTGTGAGACTTGTTACTGTGTTTGGCATATTGAATAGGCCACACAGAGCTTGCCAGGCCCTGCCCTGAAGGCGGGCTACTCTCAGTAGCTTGTTGGGCTCTCCGAGAGGGGCAGAAGAATTGAACCTGGGTCAGCCGCGTGCAAGGCAAACGCCCTACCCGCTGTGCTATTGCTCTAGCTATAATGTAGACAGGAAAAACAGAAGCCTCATTTAGAAAGCTGTCCCCGATGAAAATCTATCAACCCCCCTCCATGAGATCACCCAAAGGTGAGCGAGCAAGGAATGAATGTTGGCTGAGTCTTCCTGAAGCTGTTTAGAGACTAGCTTGCTCCTTTCTGTTCAGATCTCCCCTTCCGGTCCAGGTACTCTGCCTTTATGGTCTATGGGAAGACTTTTCCTGAGACCTCCCCTCAACCCCAAGCCCCGGAGCATGGCCCCCAGTAGTCTTCCCTTGATATCTCACCCACAGTCCAACACCAATGACCAGAAGGAAATAAGCAGCAATGACGACAATGTCAGCAGGGTTGTCAATAAGGACACTCTGGTCCTCCAGCCCGGGTGCCGAGCTTGCCTCTGTCTGTTCCTCCATTCTGCTCACGATCTGCTCCTCAAAGGATGAGCCCCTGGAATTCCCCAGGGAAGAGATTAATGGTTACCTCAGGGGCACTGAGCCGGCAAGTCCCCCAAGCCTGGTCCCCCCACCTCAACTATGTTTAGCTGAATCAGGTCACATCAAGGCCAAAGGTGAACTCTTTCGAGATCAGGAGCACTCTTTCTGGGGTCTCAGCTCCCATCCCTTCCCAGGGCCCCAGGTTTAAAATTCCCAACAAACTCCAGAGGGATCATTTTCATTTTTTTTCTTTTTTTGCTTTTTGGGGCACATCCAGAAATGCTCAGGAGATATTCCTGGCTCTGCACTCAGGAATTACTCCTGGTGGTGCTTGGGGGACCACTTGGGATGCCGGGGATCGAACTCAGGTCGGCCGCATACAAGGCAAATGCCCTACCCGCTGTACTATCGCTCGACCCCGAGGGATCATTTTCAAAGCCAGTTCTATCATTTCTATGCTCAAGATCCTCCCATAGCTCCTAATAATAGGAGGAAGTAAAAGAACCTCGGGCTGATGTTGAAGGCCTGCCAACCCCCAACTCTTGTTTACCCTTCCCCTGGCTTCTCTACCAAATCTAGAATGAAATAACGTCTCGCTTTTGATACTCTTGGTTTGCCCAGCCCCCGTGTATCCCCAACTTTCACAAAAAGCACCTTTCATAGAATGCTTCCCTGCCTTCCAAATGGCAACTTCTACTCTGCCTTCAGTACCCAGTCCACATTACCCTTTCAAGAATGGTCTTCCTGATAGTTAGGAGCACATTGTGTAGCCCTTGTAAAGGCTTGGGGGGAGGGGTACAGTGGGTAGGGCGTTTGCCAACCTGGGTTCAATTCCCAGCATCCCATATGGTTCCCCAAGAACCAGGAGTAATATCTGAGTGCAGACCCAGGAGTAAACCCTGTGCATCGCTGGGTGTGACCCAAAAAGAAAAAGAAAGAAAGAAAGAAAGAAAGAAAGAAAGAAAGAAAAGGCCTTGGCCTGTCTCTCCAACCAAACTAGAGATGCTGCAAAATCAAGAAATTATCTGATTTATCACTGGAGTTCCATTGTTCAGCGCAGGACTGAATACAGAAAGGGATGATGTTGATGAATATGAGTGTGAAGGCAAAAAATAGTACTTTTCTTTCCTAGAATGGACCTAACCTGGATGTCTGATTACAGCAGTTAGCTTCATTCCAGAGACAGTGAACAGGAAACTATTTTCAGGCAATATTAAAGAGCCTTATTTTGTATCTCTTCAAAAGCAGACTCTAAGACAAGAATATGGGTGCAAGGATATTAGAAGGGAGAGACATAAACCCACTAAAGACTGAAGGAGGAAGGGAGACTGAGAACAGTTGGGAGAAATCCAATAAAAGATGTGTTGATGAATGGGTTACCATTGTGAACAGTGTAATTCAAGCCCAGTTCTAGAGACCTTCTGAGCTCAGAGGTGGAGAACACACCTCATTGTTAAGGATAATAGGGTACTTCTGTCTCTAACTTGTTGGAAACTACTTCCACCACACTTCAGGCCTGCTAGATCCAGGACCACACTCCAGACAGAAACTCAGGAAGCAGCTGGGGAGACAGGATATCTGGGAACTATCTGCACATAATTTCCAGGGTTGTGGGCTAAGTGAATCTGAGTGGGCAACTACTTGGGTCAGGCTTTTTACAAGCCCCTAAAGCAACTAAAAGTGCCTGAGAAAAATCCAGAGTAAGTGTCAGAGAACACACTAGAGTTACTGGTACTTACAAACCTATCCATCTTCACGATGGCCTACAAATCCCTTCCTGATGAGTATCTGCTTTCTTTCTGACCTCTGCCTCTCCCCACTGCTGGCTCTAACCCAATGACACTGGGCTTCCTTTCTTTCTCCAAAGTGCCAAGTTCTTTCCTATCATCTGGCCTTTGCACCAGCTAATTTCTGCGTCTGGAATGTTCTCAGTCTCTTTGCTTGACTAGCTCTTTCTCAATCGTGAAGCCTCAGCTAGGACAGTACATTTTCACAGAGGCTTTTTCTATCTGGTTAAGAAGACAACACTTTCCTCACCTTGATCTTAGTTCTCTATTTTGTCCTTCTCACCTTCCTCCTTCCTTTCTTTCTTCATTAACAATTATTTTTTTTGAATTAGACACCGTTCTAGATACCAAAGAGACAACGGTCAGCAAATCAAATGTGTCCATCTAACAAAGAAACTCTTGTTCCAGAAGTAGACATAAGGGAGCAACAAACACCTATGGCAACAGCACTATAAAGGGACGAGGACGTATTGTAGGTGGAAACAGGAGGGTAACAGTCAACTTAAGTGGTCAGGGAAGTTCCCATTATTCATCACACTGGTCACTTGAGCATGTTTGGCTACTAGACTTCATCTATGTTGAGGGCTTGGTTCTGTGCATTCTCCCCAGAAACTGGTATGTGCTCAATTAACACTTGGTGGATGAAGGAACGCATGGCCAATTGAACCATCCTCAAGACAGGGAGATGGTTACATACCAGGAGGAGGACAGTAGTGCCTGGGAAGCATGTGTACAAGGGGCAAAAAGAGGAAGTGTTTTTTGACTGACAAGACATTAGAGGCCTTCCCCAGTCAACCCCAGTTCATTCCCTGGCTCTGTATATAGGCACCTAAGCACCATCAGGAGATCCCTGAGCACAGAGCCAGGAGTCAATCCTGAGCACCACTTGGTGAGAGTCAAAAACAAAACAAAAAAGAACAGTAGAGCAGCTTATGAGGTATGTGCCCCAGGCAAGGTCAGGGGACACCTCCCCTTGTGTACTGCCCATACAGGTTATTGTTGGCAGCTAGCCTCACCTGGTGCTAGGAGGCATGTCAGAATTCATCATTCCCAGCTTGAAGTGCTATAATTTGAACGCAAGTCTGTCGGCTCTCTAGTAAAATGCATAGGGCCAAATGCTGGGACCCAGATAGGCCTGTGCAGTTCAGAGATAAAACTCAGGCTTCCCCATACTGCACCTTCCTTGGCCCCCAATCTGAGTTCTTGTGTCTTCGGAGGCCGAGTGCACTCCCCTATTGCCGACCTGACCATATTCTTTGGTCTTCTGTCTGGGACGATGTCATGTCAAGTACTAGTTAGAGGGAAGTTGTATCTCAGGGTTCAGATTAAAGCATAAATTGGAACTTCTAAATGGAGCCATGCTGAGGGGGCTCTGGGGGGGAGGGGTCAGGCCACTGGACGCCAATCAGCGGGTGCTTGAGGGGATATAAAGAGATATATGCAGCTGAAGAAGGGGGAGGGACCCGCTTGGGCTCTGCTATTATCTGTACAGCCCAGTCCTGTCCTTGTCATTGGTCTCCACCCTTCCAAGCTGTGGGGCCGCATCTGATACGCAAAGCAGTCTGGAATGGGCGGAGGCGCCCTGGTCCTGCCCAAAGACACCACACCAGGAGTGACCGGAAATGTGTGTTTATGTAGGTAGAAAAGAAGTGCATAGAACAGTGAGAGCTGGAGCCGGAGGGGCTGGCCGGGTTTCTGCTGAATCGGCAGTTCCAGAGAGTGGAGGAGGACCCTCTGCAGGGCACTGCCCCCCTGCACTGGGGGCCCAGGGGAGGATGGAGAGTACCTTAGGGAGGGTTTAGTACCTCAGTGGGCGGGGCACCACAGAGGAGGGGAGTGAAGAGGGGGGATGGCGAGGGCCCCACATCAGAGGGCCAGGTCTTGTCTGCAGAACCCCGGCGGCGTTTGGAGGAGGACGGGCCTCTGCCGCCCGGCCGGCCGCGGTCAGCCGAAGAGTTTGAGGAAGCAGGGCTGGCAGTAGGGCTTGCCGGCTCGCTCCTGGAACGAGCCCTTGGTGAGCGGGCGCAGGCAGAAGGTGCAGGTGAAGTGGTCCGGGTGGAAGCGGCGGCCCAGCGCCGACACGCAGCGACCCGTCACCGGGAGGCCGCACGTGGCGCACAGCGAGCCGCGCCGCGCGTGAAAGTGGCTCTCGCACAGCGGGCGGCCCTCGTGCTCAAAGAAGCTGCCTCCCGAGAAGGGCGCGAAGCACTCCTGCGGGGAGAGCACGGTCAACCCCACCCGACACGAGCCGGCCCCGCCCCCTCCGCCGCCCCGGCGCCGCCCCCACAGCCGCGCACCCTGCACACGAAGCAGTCCGGGTGCCAGAGTGCGCCCAGGGCCGAGATGTAGTTATCCAGGATCGGGCCCTGGCAGCCCTGGCAGCGCGGCGCGAACAGCTGCAGGAAGTCCCGGCGGCAGTAGGGGCGCCCCTCGCGCTCGTGGAAACCTGCGGGAGTGGGGGGCCATCGTCGAAAGGAGCCAGGGAGGGGATGCACCGGGTCCCCCAGCACCTGGGATCCAGGGGCCTGCGGCGGCGAGACACTCAGGCGCCGAGCAGCGGGGAGCCCCCCCTCCCAATCTACGAGAAAGCCCCCAAGTCCCGGCCTCGGCGGGGCTGGAACCTCAAACGCCCACCCGGCGTCGGAGGCCAAAGCCGCGCTCTCACCCTCATCTCCGAAAGGCTCCCCGCAACTGACGCAGCAGAAGTGCTCCGGGTGCCAGTGGGTGCCCAAGGCTGTGACCATCTTCTGCGGGGGAAGAAAAGGAGACGCTGGGTGTCCCTCCCGCTACCTCTCCTCCCTCTCCCTGTGAATGGGTTGAAGCAAACGTGAGAAACTGGACTAGCAGGGGGCCTGGAAGTCGGAGAGAGGGACAAGTTCGGAGTTTGGGAAGGGGACTGGGCGCTGGGTCCCGAGAGGGTCGGGGCGGGTAGTGGGGTGCGTGTGGCTCACGTGTCTGATGGGTTGATTGCAGAGGCCACACCGTGGGGAGAAGCGCTCAAAGTAGCACTCGGGGCAGAAGGGGGCTCCGTCCTTCTCGAAGAAACTGCTGCCTCCCAGGGTCGTAGAGCAGCCGCCGCAAAGGAAGTGCTCAGGGTGCCAGGCTCGCCCCAGCGCCGTCACCACCTGCGGGTTGGGGGCGCAGTGGGATGCACTTGAACAGTCGGAAGTTAAGACTTTTTAAGCCCTATCGCTGGAGAGCTGGAAGAAGCACCCCACTTTCAAGACAGCCTTTAAGTGATGGGGTCACCCCAGGCTTTACATCACAGTGCTCAGAACTATTATGCCATGAATATGTCATTTCTTTTCAAAGAAAGATTTAATACATAATATTTCATCTGTACACCAACACATTCACAAAGTATAATTTTAAAAGTATATCTTAAAGAAGGAAGGGTCTCATGAAAGCAAAACAGCATAGGTCCCCCAAAAGTCATAATGACACTCTGCTTTACAGGGATTAGAAATTCTGAGATGCAAGCAGAAGTTTATTATAATATTTTTTCTTTTTCTTTTCTTTTTTTTGGGGGGAGTGTCACACCTGGCAATGCTCAGGGGTTACTCCTGGCTTTGCACTCAGGAATTACTCTTGGCAGAGCTCAGGGGACCATATGGGATGCTAGGAATTGAACTCAGATCAGCTGTGTGCAAGGCAAATGCCCTACATCCTACGATAGCCATGCTATCGCTCCAGCCCCTATTATAATTTTTTAACGGGGTCACACCATGGTGTGGCATGGTGGGTTGCTGGGGGATTTGGCGCCAGTGTTGGCCTGGCAGTTCAAAGCTGAGTACAGTAGTGAAACTTTGTTTTCTTCCTTTTGTTTTGTTTTGTTGTGTTTCTTGGCTTGACCAAGAAACAGGACACTCTAGCAAGAGCGTCTAAATCAAGCACTGAACACAGCTGTTACATCAACTATGTCACAAAGCCAAGTACCAGAGTTCCCAGACCAGACTCTCATGGAGAAGAAATAGAATTTGTGATGCCCAAGAGATGGTGGGGGGGCACCTTGAGGAATCTATAAAGATTAATAAACCAAGGGTTTGTAAAGGAGTAGCAACGTGTGCCCAGAACAGAGCCTCAATAGATGATAACTGGACTAACATTCTCACTGTGACACACTCACTGGCTGTGATTCAGACCTTCAGTTTCCTAGTTCACAAAAGATGAATAACAATAATAGCCATGCCCCAGAGTTATTTACTTTCAATAAATCTGGTTTCAATGGTAGTCGGAGATGATCCCTCTGGACAAGAACTGAGTGTTGAAAAGAGGGAAAGTGTTTTGGTTTTGTTTCAATCTGGTTTGTAATATAGATGAGTCAGTGGGCGCACGTACTTGCCCAGCAATGGGTTTATTGCAGGAGCCGCAGAGCCCCTTGGCCTGGGTGGGAACTCCACGTCGGCTGAGGTCAGACTGCAGCATTCCCAGCATGGAGTCTAGGCTTCCCTTGTTAGCAGGGCCTGGTGGAGACGGGGAACCCTCATTCACGGAGCTTGGCGCTGGTGGCTGGCTTGGCGCAGAGGTTGGAAGCTGCAGCAGAGAAGGCATGAGAGTTGAGTCATAAAGACAGAAGAAAGGTCTTGTGGGAGGGGGGAATCACAAGCCAACACTGCCCACAACCCTCCTCCCACCTGACTCACATGATTCTGGACACGGAAGTCAGAGAGTGAAGCCATCAGTCTATCCAGCTCCAGGGTGGCTGAGGTGGCAGAAGGCTTTGGGAGAGCTGGAGTCGGGCTGGGAGGGCTGTGAAGATCTGTTAGCTCTTTGCCTCCCAGAGAATAACCCCTCCAATAACTCAGCCCTGCCAAACAGTCAAACTTACAGGTTGGATCTTTTCTTGTCGTCAGATGGGTCCTCCTTCTGCTCCCCTGCAGCCTCCTTACTAGATGGGAACTGAGACATTATTTCATCTGCAAGGGGATAGAAAGGGTATGATAGACAAGAGGCCATGCTTTACCCACCCTCCCAGTTAAATTTTGTGTCTATTTAAGTCCATCCCCCTTCCCTGCCCTCCCCTCGTCCCATGAAAGCCTTTCTCGGTACCTGTGATGTTGAACTGAGTAGCATTAAGTTCCTGAAGCAACCGGTCTAG
Source organism: Sorex fumeus (assembly GCF_029834395.1). NCBI lineage: Eukaryota > Metazoa > Chordata > Mammalia > Eulipotyphla > Soricidae > Sorex > Sorex fumeus. The sequence goes on from NW_026606183.1 coordinate 5,988,141, forward strand.
CTCACAGAGCCCCGTGCCCAAGACTCCACTGGAAGAGGAGAATGGAGGGGCTCCAGAGGACACAGTCTTGGGGGACCGAGGCTTGCAGACCGTACTGGGAAACAGGGTAGGAGCCTGGATTCAGAGGTGGGAAGCCTCTTCACCCAAGTCTCTCCCCCACCACCATCAATTTTATTTTATTAAAGCAACATGAGTTACAAAGTTCTTTATAGTTGGGTTTTTGACATACAATGTTCCATTAATGATCCCATCACCAGTGTCTACTTCCCTCCACCAGTGTCTCCAGGTTCCTCCTCTTACCCTACTCACCCCTAGCCCCAGTCTGCCATCTTGACAGGCACCTTTTAAGTTTCGGTTCCATGATTTCAGTTTTGTTGACTCTGCGGTTTGGGTATTAAGCTCTAGCATTTCTTAACACCAATGATGCCCCTGAATCCCCTTGACCTTTGCCCAAGTTGCTTTTCATCTATCTCTTCACCCAGCTCTCTCTCTCTCTCTCTCTCTCTCTCTCTCTCTCTCTCTCTCTCTCTACTGTTTGGGTCACAGTGATGCTCAGGGGTTACTCCTGGCTCTGCACTCAGGAATTACTCCCGGTGGTGCTCAGGGGACCATATGGGATCCTAGGGATCAAACCCAGGTCAGCCATGTGCAAGGCAAATGCCCTCCCCACTGTGCTATAGCTCTGGTCCTCTTAATTACTGTCCCATTCCCGCAGTACCCAGGCCTCTCACCTGTATAGGTGATCCTTGTCCCCAGAGGTTCCTGAAGAGTCCCCAGACCCCATCTACAGAGAAGAGTTAGATGTAGGATGACAGGCCTGTATGCCCCCCTCCCCCCCAGGCCCATGTTCTTCTAAACCAGCATCTAATCTCACCTGTGGCTGGTGACCATAAGACAGGGGAGCTGAGAGGGGTTCTGGGGGTTGTTCTTTGGGAGCTCCTGACCTTGGCATGTGTGAAGTGGTGGTTTCCAGATCAGAGAGCAGGGCGTCTGCAGGAAGAGGCCATCGGGTGAGAGGTTGAGAAATCAAGATTAGGAAAAAGACAAGGCTGTAGAATATCAGAGCATCCGGATCCCAAAAGGTAGTGAGGTCAGAAGCTAGTGTTAAGAGCAAACATTAAGAACTGGAAGGAGGGAGGAAGAGACAGAAGTTAAAGCACTTGCCTTGCAAAAGTTAGATTCCTGGCACTGCTTATGGTTCCTGAGCACTGCTAGGGGTCACTCCTGAACACAGAGCCATGAATGCCCCCTGAGCATGGTAGGGTGTGGTCAACCCTTCCCGAACCTCCACCTCATCCATCCCCCGAAAAGAAGAATCAGAAGAAAGCATGATCAGAAGAAAGCCAGATCAAGAAAGACAAGCAGAAAGATGGCAAAGAATATTCGTGCCCAGACATCCCAAATGACTCCATGTGTGAGTTATGCACAAACCCAAGTCTCCTGACTGTTTTATTCACCACATCTTTCCGGATGCAGCCCAAACTGGCTCTACTTCAGCCAAATTTGGCTCCACCCCAAATTGCTCAACTGGCTGTTTGCCTGGCACCCTGCTTTCTGATAGGATGTTCTTTTTTTCTGCCACACCCACTAAATCCTACCCCTAAACAGACTCTATCCAGCAGCCCTGGCCCAGGTCCAGCTCAGTGCCCTGCTACCCCTACTGAGCAGCGCCCCCTTCTGCACTGCCTTCCAGCCCAAACTCCAAACACTAGAGATCTTTCCTCCCTGAGACAACCCACTCCCTCCACTCCGCACCCAGATCCGGATCCTCTGAACCCTGTTCCTTCCAGAACTTGGAAATCTCTGGCTCAATTGTTTTTTTAATTAGTGAATCACCATGAGGTACAGTTGTAGGCTTACAAACTTTCGTACTTGGGTTTCAGTTATACAATGATCGAGTACCCATCCCTCCACCAGTGCCCATTCTTCACCACCAATGATCCCAGTAGCCCTCCCCCCACCCCCTACCCCATCCATCCCCCCCATCCCACCCCGCCTTTGTGGCAGGGCATTCCCTTTTGCTCTCTCTTTCCTTTAGGGTGTTGTGGTTTGCAGTAGAGGTATTGTGGCTCATTTTTTTTTAAAATAGCATCACGGTGGAACACTTCCTTCACCTCTTCCTGGCATCTTGACCCTCTGCACCCGTTTTTCCTTTGCACCCCCAAGCCCGGATCCCGAACGTCTATAGGGGCCCTTAACTCTCCGCGACCGGGGACTTGCGGTCCCTCCTCCCCGCGCGCCGTCGGCTTTCCCGACTCCCCTCCCCGCACGCAGCCCGCAGCCCAGGTGCCCGGGCGTGCCCCCCCTTCGCCGCCCGCGCCCGCTGCCCGTCCCCTCTTGCGTCCTTCCGTGGGCGGCAGAGCTGCAGGGGCTGAGCGCGGGGAGCGGGGCAGGCGAGGAGCGCCCGGCCGGGACAGGAAGGGAGCGGCAGGAAGGGGGACGTGGAGCCGGGAAGGAGGCGCGGGCAGCGGCCAGGAGCGACAGGACGGCGGCGGGGATGGGGACGTGAGGCCACCGGGCTGGAGCGGTACCCAGGCTGCGGCGAGGGTCTGGAGACAAGGGGACCCCACTCACCGAGGTCCTCCATGGCGGGGCGCGAGCGGACAGCGCGGGGCGAGCAGGGCGGGGGCCGTGTCCGGTGGGGGCGGGGGGCTGGGGGGGGAACGTCCGGGAGCTGGATCCCCGGCTGTGACCATGTAAGGAAGCCGGGACCCGCTGGGATGGGGCTTGGGGTGGGGGGGAGCAATGTGCGGGGTACTCGGGGTGGGGGCGTGTGAGGGAGGGAGGGCCACGGCCCACCCAGGCCCACCCCGCCTGCCCGCCTGCGGAGCTGGCCACACCCCAGCCTTGGCCGCAGCTGCACGGAGCCCCAGGCGGCAGTCAGAAAAAGTGGCTTTTCCAGATCTGGCCAGGCACCCAGCATCCAGTGAGGCTGAGCCCCCCCTTCCCCCTCCAAGATCCCACCCTGCGCCCTAAGAGAGCCCCACGGCCACCCAGGTCCCCCCCGGGGGACTTGCTCCAGACAGTCTCTGGGTTGGGGCCAAAAATCTCCTTCTAGGGCTCAGTCAGACCCCAATTCCAGAGACAGAGACAGACCCACTGAACCTTCCGGCGGAGCTAAAACCTGGGACAGACTGAAACCCAGCCCAAGTCTCCCTGCAGACCAGAGTCACAACAAGCCCCCCTCCCCGTCCCCCACCCCCAGCACCCAGGTGATCCAAACCTGTTCCCCCCAAAGTTCCCCACTGGCAAACAACTCAGTCCCCACAGAGACCCAGGACTGAGTGAGACCCTGAGAGACCAAGGTGGAAAGGACATTTTCCGGAGACACGGATGGACACAGGAAGGATGCTGCTACTACAGAGGGATTTGCTATGAGCACTGGACTGCGGGCATCAAGCTAATTAACAACCTGGAAAACTTTAACAATTACTGATCCCCAGAGCATCCTCCCCTCAGCTCAGTTTGATCAGAATTTTTATTTTGGTTTGGGGGCCAACCTGGTGATGTTCAGGGATAACTCCTGGCAGGCTTGAGGACCATATGAAGTGCCAGGGATCAAACCTGGACTAACTGGTACAAGGCAAGCGCCCTGCTCACTGTGCTATTGCTCCAGCTCTGGTCAGAATTTTTTAAAAGTTCTCTGAATGCTTGTAGAGAAAGACCTGAACAAATGCTCAGAGGTGTACTGCGAGCAAATGATAACCTTAGCTCCCAGAAGCTTACTAGTAGGCCCTGTCCAGGCCCTGTCCTCTGGCTGGGCAGCTGCCTAAACAATAAGGATCCGGAGGCCGGGCCTTGGTGACCCTGCTGGGAAACTAAGGCAACAAAAGTCCTCCTGCTCTTGAGAGGCAGTCCAGAGCTTTGGTTTCCTCTGGGGAAGACTAAGACAGGGTCCAGAGACTCAGGAACAAAATAAGTCTTCCCTTAGACAAATGAGAATATTTGGCCCAAGACAAGACTGCAAATGGATAGACACTCTGAAAACAGTAATGCCAAGACCTCAGACATATACCCTCCCCCACCCCCTCCCCATGCCCCATCACAGAAGCCCCTTAGCACAAGCCTCTCCAACTGGGACCTCAGGGTGCCCAGGTGAGTAGAGAGCAGATTTCCTCTCGGCCCCAAACAGACATAGAAGATCTAGGAGCTCCACACTCCCCCTGGGAGCCAGGAACCCCTGCAGGGGTTCTACATGCAAAGTCCTACATGCCAAGAGTGGTCTGTATTGAGACAGACACCTGGGAGGCATCTTGGTTGATGTGTGGCTGGGGGTGGGAGGAGGGGACAAGGGGAGGGGTTTCCCAATAGAAAATAGAGACAACACATAAGTGGGGTATCCAATTCCAAAATTTTAATGCCAATTCCAGAAGGCCAGACCATGCTGTGCCAGACACATGGGTGCGGGGCAGAACGCCACCTCGTGGGCCCCGTGCTCAAACGCTGATCGTGGCTTCTCACTCCTCGGTTTTCTGACCACTGTCCTGGGGGCCAGCTGCTCCTCCTTGGTCCATGATGGCCACTCATCCTGCTCAGACTCCTCATGCCATTCCATGCTTCCTTCAGAGCCAATTCATCCTTGGGTCCCCTCCCGGGGGACATCAACAGTCTAGGCCGGGCCCCTTGCCGTTCAATTCAACCCCCGTTATTACAGCCAGGAAAGTCTCTGTCAGGGGTTCTGACTCCTTGCCTGCAGCCTCCACAAGCCCCACAAGGGCTAGGGCCCGCTTGCGCAGGCAATGCCCAGACTCCAGGGCCCAACGGGCACAGTGGGCAGTCAGCCGGGGGCGGCCCAGGCGAAATACCTCACCCACAGACTCTGGGCTCCCCTGGGGTCCCAGGTGGATGTGGCTCACAGCCTCTTCTAGCTCCTCCTCCAGCCCAGGTAGCAGGAAACGCCCAGCGGCCTCAAGTGCCTCCTCGGCTTCTGAGCCCAGCAGGGGCTGGCCCAGAGGGGGAATGGGACCCAGGGCAACCCCGCAGCCCCGGCAGCCGTGCAAGTGGTGCAGGATGGGCCAGGCTGCACTTGGTGACAGGCCGCGAAGGGGCACCAGGTCCATCTGGGCTTCCGCAAAGCTTCCGGCCAGCAGGGCCCGGAAGAAAGGGGAGGCCGTGGCCGCGGCAGCTCGCTGAGCAGGGAGCCGCAGGCCAGAGTCCAGCAGGAAGTGCAGGTCGGGGGCAGGGCTGGGGGCTGGGCCCAGCAGAGGTTCATAGAGACAAGGGGAGGGGGGGTCTTGATCCATGGGGACGGCAGGGGGGATGGCTGGGCTCACAGTGGGAGCCAAAAGGCCCTGAAGGCAGGAAAGGGAATCTGCAACAAAAACGAAGAAGAGCGGGTGTGGCGCTGGTCGAGTCAGGGCCGCCAGGAGGACACGGAGGCCGCCTTGGTCCAAAAGTAGCCGTCGCCAAAGAGAGGGCTTCCTTTGAGAAAGAAGGGGATCGTTCAGAGGGTAGGAAAGGATGAGGCTGGGAAAGAGTCACCTTGCCCCCCAGTCCTGCGCCGGGCACCTCCAGCCCCCTCACCGACAGATGAAGGGCAGGGTGAGCGCACAGGCCACTCGGTCCTCGGCGCTTCCGGAGAGCAGCAGGTGCGTGAGGGCGCCTGTTCCGTAGGGGGACTCGGCCTGCACGGTCAGGTTCTGGAGCAGCATCTCACCTGTGAGACGGGGAGATCTGGTCAGGCTGGGAGCCAGCGTCTGAGACTGGGGTGGGACGGGCAAAGGCTGGCTTCCAGGCCTCGGAAGGGAAGGAGGGCAGAAGCGCAGGGTAAGGAACCAAGGCCCAAGAGTGGGGGGGTGAAGACAGCGCTGGAGAGATGAGTCCGGATGCCAGGCACCCGAGGTCCAGGGCATGAACGGAATGTGGATGAGCCGGAAAACGAGCAGAGTCCCCTCAGGGGGCTCAGTCTGTCGTTCAGGGCTCACAGAGAAGGCAGCCTCTGACAGGGCTAGGGAGGACTTTCCTGCTGCGCTCTGGGAGGACGTTGACGTCTGAGCCTGGGCTCACGGTCCGTGCGTCCAGCGGGGAAATCACTGTGACCATCAGAGCCAAGTGCAGCGCAGGTAAAGGAATGCTGGCAGGCACCATTCCAAGTTGCTAGAGTCAAGACTTGGATCAGGCTCTCTGGGTCTCAGTCTCGGGCGATGGCTGGGGCAGGATTCTGCTTACAAGGCAGTAGAGCATAAAGGTGACCCTTCGGATCCCCAGCCTAAGGGCTGGGTGACCGGTCCCGAAGAGAAGCGAGAGCCCGTGAGCGAGAAGGCAAGGTTCTGGCTCAAGGAAGGCCTAAGAGGGGACTGGAGGACTGGCGAGCTGGGGAGACATACCCAGCTCCCGGTGCTGGCTACGATGCATGGGCCGGGCCTGTGATGCTGGCCAGTCATCCGGGGCGATGCCCAGCACCAGCCAGGCCCGCAGCAGCGCTGCCCCGTAGCTACGCACGAAGGCCTCGAGGCAGACGGGGTTGCAGGTGAGGCGAGTCAGGATGCGCAAAGCACGCGGGCTGGGCGGGCCTGGTGCGCCCGTCACATAGGCCAACAGGCCACACAAGGCTGGGCCTGTCACCAAGGCCCCGCTGGGGTCAGGAACCTGGGAGAAGCGTGACAGTAACAAAAGCGCTGGCCCTTCATGTCCCCAAGGCTCCTCGAAGGTGGCAGGGCTGTGGTCCGGCGTGCGCAGTGTCCGAGGCATCCTCAGCGGGGCTGGGCCAGGCATAGGGCTGGTTGGCTCCGCCGGCTCGGGCGGTGGGCAGTGCTCAGGGGACCAGTCGGGAGAAATGTCTCCTGGGCCGACGGCATAGCCCTCGGAGATCAGCCATGACCTGTGGACAGGGGAGAGGGGCCTCTGAAATCAGAAGGCGTGAGAGGCGGGTTAAAGAGGAGACTTGCAAAAGGAAGTGAGGCAGGGAGAGGGGGAAGGGCGTGAAGAGTTTTGGGGGGGGGGGGGGCGCGAGCAAAGGGGAACCACAATTCATCCAGCAATTACTGACGCCTAGGAGCCAAGCTTGGTTTTAGGTGCAGGGGAGAAGCAACAAACTAAAGCAAAGTTCCTGTCCTTCTAGAGTTTGTATCCTACCAAAGAGATACAAACTCTCCTTGAAGACTCCTTAAAGGGAATCGCTACAGTATATCACCTTATATACTGTATATGTGTGAAGTGAGACTCATGGATGAGGTGAAAGGGGAAGCAAGGAGCCTGAGCGGGGGCCTGGACAGTGACCTTAGTCCAGGTGAGGCGTACAGGAGAGGAGAGCGGTAGGCAGGGAGGAGCAATGGAAGAAGCCCTGTGACGGTCCTTCCCTGCCATGTCGGAGAACAAGCTCGGAGACCCCTCTGCTAGAGCACCGCGGGCACTGGGAGGAGCCCAGTCCAAGTGAGCCAGCATGCACAGGACACTGATCCTGACTCAGTGCTACTTGGTGCAACATAAGTGCCAAGTACCAGCACTGCATCTTTATCATTCCTTAGGGGATGTGTGCATTGGTCTCATCACAAGAAACCAAATTCAGGGACCGGAACAATAGTACAGCGGGCAGGGCGTTTGCCTTGTACGCGGCCAACCCGGGTTTGATCCCTGGCATCCTATATGGTCTCCCCAGCACCACCAGGAGTAATTCCTGAGTGCAGAGCCAGGGGGAATCCCTGAGCATCGCTGGGTATGACCCAAAAAGCAAAAAAAACAGAAACCACAGATTTAGATTCAGAGAAGTTAATTAACGGTTCTGTGAGGACTCGACTTGCAAGTAGTAATACTAGAATAAGAACTTAAAACCTACCACCATTATCTGGTGTACACGTGACCTTCCAGTCAAAGTTCCCAGGCCCCAAACTAACAAAGTTCAGAGGGGCTGAGGTGAAGCCAAGGTCAAAGGTGGGCTTAGGGAAGAAGGGGTGTTCAAGGGGCACTGAAAACAGGTCACATCTGGGATCGGAATTTAGGAATCGGGAGTCAAACTTGCTAACGGTCTCACAGAGACAGGCCAGTAGGTGAGTGGCTTCAGGAGGGCTGGAGCTGGGTGGACATGGCCCCTCATGGCCCAGCACCAGGCGAGAGGGACTCACCTGAGGCTTCTGAAGCTTCCAGCCTCCGCCCGCTCGGGGGTCCGCTCCTCAGGAAAATCCCAGGAAGCCGCTTCTCTTCCCTCTTCCTCCTCATCGCCAGGCTTACCACACAGCTGCCCAGCCAGAAGCGGGACAAGTCCCAGGGCCTGGAGCCGACCCAGGGCTGTGGGATCATAGAGGAAGCCCACGAGGGCAGCTACCACGCGAGGGTGCCAGGAGCTGGCCCGAGCATCCCGCAGCAGGCCCATGAGCAGCTCTAAGCCCCCGGCATCCCGGAGTCGGGCCCGGTTAATGGCCTCTCGGCACAGCAGGCACACGGCCCGCACCAGCGGCTGCTGAGAGGCCGGCGTCGTCCCGTTGGGGCCCCGGCGTCGGCGAAGTTCACCTAGGAGCACCTCCACACCGCCGGCATTGCCCAGGGCGGGCCGAACCAGGCCCTGGGAGCAGAGATTGGCGAGGACCAGGATGGCTGTCTCGCGGACGACCCTTTTCGGGTGGGAGGCTAGACTGACCAGTGGGCCCAGCCCCCCACCCAGGCTGAGCTGTTCCGCACAGGCCCGGGAGCAGCCTCGACTCAGTTCCAGGAGGGCCTGGACTAGGGCCAAGGTGAGGGCAGGGTTGGGGGCAGCGGCCAGCAGTTCAGCGAGTGGGCGCACGGCTCCCTGCTGCGCCAGTGCCAGGCGGTGCTGGGGGGAGTCTGCCAAGTTCCGGAGAGCGCGAACCACGCTCTGCAGGCAATCGGGGTCCTGGCAGGCTGTCAGGCTTTCAACGAGCAGGGGAACAGCACCTGGGGAGGGAAGGGAAGAACGGGAAGTGAACCGGGAGACACGGAAACCCTCCCCCTCACCAAACCGACTCCACCCATAGCGCCTGCTCACCTGCAGAGTGGATGTCCCCACAGCTCTCGGAATCCTTGGCTAAGTTTCCCAGAGCCCGGGCGGTTCTATTCTGGATGCTATCTGTCTTCACACACTGAAGGACAGTCACTGCAAGAAAGTTTGGCCTCTTGAGAGATTTCCTCTCGGAAGTCACCTGGAGAATGTGGTCTCCCAGAGCTGACGTGACAGTACAGCGGTACCCAGGGCCAACCCGGGATCGATCCCTCGCACCCTATATGGTCCCCTGAGCACTGATCCAGGAATGAGCCCTGAACTGTCAGTACAGATCCATCCATCCACCCCACGCCCCCATCCCTCAAAACAATGTGGTCACTGGAGGCAGGAGACGGCCCAAAGGTCTGAAGTATAGGCTCTGCATGCAGGAAGCCCAGGTTCAATCCTTGATACATGGTAGCCTGGGCAATGCCATGAGTGACTCTTGTGCACGAAGCTGGAAGCAGTCCCCCCTGATTTTGGTACAGTCCAAAATCCCCAAAGAGTAAGAGTATGGTCTCAGAGAGCGAGGGATGTCTCCAGAGAAGGCATTAGAAATACTTGCTGGGTCAGGAAGGCCGCTGGAAAGGTGTTGCAGGGCATTTCAGGCTTGGAAGCAGAGACCCACGCTCAGAGGTAAGAGCCAAAGTCAGTGCTGTTACTTTCTGAAGGGCCTCGGATGCCAGGCCAAGGCATCTGGACTTGATTCAAGTGAGGGCACAGGGTGCCACAGGGGGTTTTAAGAATGGAAGTGATATGATATGGTCTGGCAGCCAAGAGGTTAACAAAGGAGAAGAAAGTAGGGGGAGGCAATAGGCTAGGCCAGGTGAAAAATGACAATAGCTTGAAACAGTTGCGCCTAGACCATGGGTATCAAATCTCCAGGTGCATGACAGGAAAACAGAGAGAAGTGAACAGATTCACGAGGCATTTAAAATTCATAATAGAGGGCTGGAGTGATAGCACAGCGGGTAAGGTGTTTGCCTGACACGCGGCTGACCCAGGTTCAAGATTCCCAGCATCCCATATGGTCCCCCAAGCACTGCCAGGAGTAACTTCTGAGTGTATGAGCCAGGGGTAACCCCTGTGCATCGTTGGGTGTGACCCAAAAAGTAAAATAAAAAAATAAAATTCATAATAGCAGGGCCAGAGCTGGAAGCACAGCAGGTAGAGTGCTTGCCTTGCACACGGCAAACCAGGGTTTGATCCCCCCAAAACAGAACAACAATAAAAAATAAAATGCACAATAGTGACTGAATGATGGAAATTAAACAGTAATTACTAAGCTTATAATTTATTGAGAACTTATTAATGGGCAAGATCTCTCTTCAAACACATTATGGTCCAGATGCCTTTAGCAAACTAAGGGTGCCGGAGCCATGGAGTGGGCAGGGCATTTGAACATGCAGGAATCCCAGGTTTAGTCCTGGGGTTCCCATATGGTCCCCCTCCGAGTGCAGAGCTGGAGTAAACCCTGAGCATAGCAGAATGTGGCCCCAAATTTAAAAAAAAAGCAAATAAAAATTATACTGTTTCATGTTAAAAATTACTATTTCATCAAAATTGACATAATTTCGTAGTTGGAAGGCATATGTGTGAAATAGTTTCAAATTGTTGCCACTAGGAGGCGCCAATTTAGTTGTTGAAAAAAGTTGTTTGTTATCTTGCTTAAATAGGAATCTGTTTACTGTGCCAGTTTTTTCGCTTTCTGTTTTGGGAGCACACCTGGCTGTGCTCATGGATGACTCCTGGAAGTGCTGGGGTCAAACCTAGATTTGTCAGGTGTAAGGCGCATCTTACCACTATACTCTTCAGCCCCTGTGCTAGTTCTAATAACTCCTAAAAACGCACTCTACATTTCATTTTCTCCCCACTCCCTACTATAGATTTATGCGGTTGCAAAGAATACTAGCCCCGGGGTGGGGGACTGTCTTGCAATTGCAGAAGTTCAACTCACTTTTTTTTAAAAAACAATCTTACTTTCTCTTTTATTTAATTTTATTTGGGGGTAGTGTAAGTCACACCCAGCGGTGTTCAGGCTCTGCTCAGGAATCAGTCCTGCTGCTGGAGTACTATATGCGGTGCCCATGGATCCACTGAACCGGGTTCTGCCGGGTGCAAGATAAGAACCCGCTCTATTCTCTCCGCAGCCCTGAGCTCACTTTTCAAATGACTACACCCTCGGATCTCCAGCTCATCATATAGGGTCTTGCATGGGGCTCAGTAGGCATCAGGGGTCTGCTACGAGTGGAGGGTAAGAATAATCTTCAACAGTTTTGCTTCCATCACAGGAGATGTGAGGCGGGGGCGGGGAGAGCAGTAACCAATTCCAAGGTAATAGCTGTAATAAACGATCTGATGGGGGGAGGGCTAGAGTCATGTATAAAGAGAGCGATAATGTCAGGGGGCGTGACAGCTTGCGCGCTGTGTCTTCATAAATTCTCCCAGGCTATACAACACATAACGAACTCAAAATTCCGCCTAGACCCAGCCAGAAAAATGGTGCAAGCGCAATCCTTGTAGGAAAAACGGGAGGGGCACTTACCCAGAGAGAGAATACCCCCGAGCCTGCGCACTTCAGCCCTGCACGCCCCTTCGGTACAGCAGTTGGCTAGGATGCTGAGCGCCGAGTCCAGCGTCTTGCGCAGGCGCGATGGAGACGACGAAGCTGCCGCGGGAGGGGCGGGGCCCGACGAAGGGGCGGGGCCACCAGCAGCCTCTAATTCAACCGAGGGGGCGGAGCCGGAGCCCGCCTGGAACGGGGCGGGGCCCGCCGCGGCCGCTCGCCGTAGCAGCGCGAGAAGTGGGCGGAGTCCGCCGCGTGCCCGGAAGCGTTCTATTCCCCCCGTTGCCTTGACGTGGCGCTTGCGGAGGGCTAGGAGCGCACGGCCCAAGGGTGTCTCGTTGGTAGTCGTGTCCTTTGCCCCAACCAGACACTCCCCGGCCGCCGCCGTGAGCTGCGCGAGGCAAAATGAGAGCGAGTCCGTGGGGACTGGCTTCGTCGCCGCCATCTTGGTTCAGGCCTCCGACTCCGCCCTCCCGCTCGCCGCTTCTCCAGGGGAGCGGAACTGGCCGGGAGGGCGTGGTCTGGCCCCTCCTCTCTGACGCGGTTTGAGCAGCGCCGCCACCTCGGGTATGCGAGTCGGAAGTTGTAGTTCTTGATCCCGTTACTCTGAGTTGTTGGGTGTGTTTTTTGCACGATCGCAGAAGGCACAGCAAGAGTGTCAGGGTGAAGTTCATCGCCGGGGCAAACCCTAGAGGCATGTGCGATGCATTCTGGGAGTCCGTGGCACGCCCCGCTTCGGGGCGCTTAGGAAACAGTCCTGGGGGCGATTCAGAGGGAGCCCCAGTCTCTGGAGAAGCCGTCCACCCGATCGTCCGCTTTGACGTCGACTGCCCCTGCGAGCGCCTTCAGCCTCACTTCGTCGTCTCGGTGCGGTGGCCGTCATAGGACCGCGCACCTCGAGCCAGCCCGAGAGTGTCAATTACTGTCAGCGGTCGCTCAGGGGGGAACGGGGTTGTGTGTGTGTGTGTGTGTGGTTGTGTGTGTGTGTGTTCCGTCGAGAGAGTGAAAGGGTTAATCCTACAGAGGCGGTTCGCGGCTACTTCCTAGAGTGTCTCGGGCCGAAAGACATACCCGTTTCCGGTGCAGAGTCCTCAGTGTCTCCCTCTCTGGCTGGGCCTGTGAGCTGAGCGTCTAGGAAACACTTCTGAGTGTCCTTCACTCACATTGGAGTCGGCTCCTTCGGAAGCGTCAAGGGAGAACTCGGAAGGGACAGTGCAACTGGAGAACGGGACAACGGGATCCGAGAGAACCCCGAAGTCGACCCTGGATCGTGGGGTCGTGCAGTCTGATCGTGGCAGCTGGCCGCCGGCTGCACCTGTTAAAAACCCAGTGGAGAGTCAGCCCTAGGGAGGAAGCAACCCCTTCCAGGACAATCTGTCTTGCAAGCCCCAGTCTTAAGAGTTTTGGGGGAGTGTACAGACCCCACCGTACCTTTCTGCCTCATTCACCACCAAAGTCGCCCAGTGGATCACAAGCCTTCTGCTGTCCAAAATATGGCAACAGCTTCCGATGTGGCTCTCTAATTAAATTCTTAGACTGGGGACAGTACCTGATTGTGGTGTGGCTGGTTGTTTCAGTCTGCAGCCTCGTCTGTCGCCATTGTTCCCAATCAGAACTCATCTGCACTCACAACTCATTGCACAAGATTTAAGGTCAGAACTGAGGGTACAGCCTTGGTTGAAACCAACCTCACAGAAAGGAAAGGGGAGATCAAAAGTGAATAATGCTATTGCTAGGGCTGGAGCAATAGTACAGCAGATAAGGCACTTGCCTTGCATATGGTCAACTTGTGTCATATGGTGGCATCCCATATGGTTCCCTCAAGCACCACCAGGAAAAATTTCTGAGTGCAGAGCCAGGAGTAACAACCGTTGAGCATCGCTGAGCATGGCCCCGTTACAAAACAAAACCACAAGAAACAATGACTCGAGTAATTAGATTAAGACTTGCCTGAGCTGTTACATAGAAAACTCAACTGGACCACAGATTCAAGTTGCTTAGTCTTGAACAGGTGTATCTCTTCCCTTATCTGTAAACAAAGGAATATTTCAGTTCAGGTTTTACCTGAGTCATGTACACGTGTGTGAAGAATTTTATAAAGAACAGTACAGGGGCCTGAGCAATAGTACAGGGGCATTTGCCTTGCACTGGCCAACCTGGGTTGGATCCCTGGCATCCCATGTAGTCCCACAAGCACTGCCAGGAGTAATTCCTGAGTGCAGAATCAGGAGCAACCCCTGAGCATCGCTGCTGGGTGTGACCCAAAATAGCAAAAACAAACAACAACAACAAAAAACCAGTACACACTTGTCCTCAGAAACTTTATAATCTAAATTGAAGATAAAATATACACAAATATGTTTCTAATCATAAATAAGTGATGGAAATAACACAAGATTATATAGATTCCCAAAACTGTGGAAAAGGAGGACATGTCTTATAAAGATCAGAGCTTCTAGAGGAAGTGTGCCTTGAACAAGAATTAAAATTGGTGATTAAAGGCCAGGGATGTTGCTCAGTATAATGCATGCCTTAAATTTGTGAAGCTTTTATTTATGGACACACACATACATACACAACAACACACTCTGATTACAGAATCATTTTAAGACTCCTTTACAACTTGGAGGAAAATACAGCTAGTCCAACTGTCTTATCCTGAGTTGCCCAGAAAAGGAAGCCTGAGACAAGAATCAAATGGAAAACTCTTACTTAGAAGATGAAAACCAAAAACCTTGGTGGTAGTAAAACAAGTAAAGAAGCAATATAAAAAAGAGAAGGAGGGATCAGAGCGATAGTACAGTGGGTATGATTTTTGCCTTGCATCAAGCAGATTTGATTCCCAACACCCCGTTTGTCCCTGAGTACACCAGGACTGATCTCTGAGCACCTCTGGGTGTGGCCCAGAAACAAAACAAAACAAAACAAAAGAATAATATGTGTGAGTATCTTAAAATCTATGACTTCTAGGGTTTGGCATATTAATGATCCAGATCACACAAGCTTGTATATCTTTCACATCTATGGAGGAGACTCTGAGTTTTATCCCTGATATTATCTATCACTTCTGTCCCTAAATTTGATTACTAGCTGTTGGCCTCTGAGGATTCTCTATGACCGTCAGGTCAGTTTAACCATCTACTTTCAGAAAGAGACTTGCTCAGAGGAAAAGAAAACCAAAGCAGGTTTATTGGGGTTAATAAACCTTGCTCCTCAAGGAAGATAACCATAAATCTAGTCTTCTGTGTTATTTCCAGGAGTTCCCACTTGGATTAAGACCTATTTACCCACAGTAGTAACATACTTTCTGCTGTGTTGGCCTGGGGGGTCTCAGGGTAGGACACCTTGAAATTACTGGTGAGCATCTGCTTGTGAAACTACCCTGGAATTTCTTATGGCTGTTTGAATTCCTGGAACTTGCTATCTGACAACAGTAGGCCCTGTAGCCAGCCTACCCTTCTCCACACAGATCTAACTGTGCATCCCTCCCCCAGCCCAGACCTCCTTAACTTCACTATAAAATTACCCCAAAATGCATGTTGGGCGTGACTTCACTGGCCTCTCTGGTGCACCCAAGAGCACCCCCAGTAACCTGCTTTGGTTTTCTTTCGCTCTGAGTCAGTCTCTTTCCATCTCCACGAACTTTCTGACAAGGAGATGGTTAAACTGACCTGGAGGCCAGAGAGAATCATCCTCACAGATGCCAACAGCTAGTAATCAAACGATGGCCACAGAAGTTGATAAGTTTGAGGACATTTGAGCAGGAAATCTTGGGGAATTCACATATTCTGGTAATGGCATTCCTCACTTAAGACTTTTCTGAAATTTCCATTCAATGCCCCTCCCAATTTCCTGTAATCATTAAGAGGTTTTCTTGATTATGTCAAAGAATGCTTCTAGCTAGACTACCATACTTTTGTTGACACAAAAGTTAGCTGTAACACATGTGCTTTCCACATAAGTTCAAAACCGCTTCAGAAACTTGGGTGGACAACAGCTCCCACAGAGAAGCATATACAGTACAATAAGGTGACCAGGGATGTAGGGATGCAGGATGTGTCTGTTGAACACAAAGGCGCACACAAATCACCTCCCACTTCAAGGTCTGTACACTTTCCTGCTTTCCATTTCCCTCCAGAGCTTCTGGTTTTCCAGTTTCCTAATGAGGACATAATACAACTGATATGCGTTTGGTTTTTAGTTGTTATTATCTATGATAGCACTTTTGTTAGAAATGTGAGTCTTCAGATAAGAGAAAGTGGCTGATAACAGATTGTTGTCAGATTAATTTACTTGATAAGCTTTCAAAGGGATTCCCCCAGGACTTGGTGCACTTAGTTATGATGACAGGGGAATCTAGTTGTCCCATCAGTTTTCCAGTCCTTTACTAGTTTTTAACTAATTTACCCACGATTACTAATGGGTCATCAGCCCAATAGCATTAGGTAGAGAGAGTCATTATAATGCAGTGCATGGAGTAGGCAAAGAAAACACGAAGGCAAGAAATTTAACAAGAGGGACTGAAGAGATAGCACAGCGGGTAGGGCATTTGCCTTGCATGCGGCTGACCCGGGTTCAATTCCCAGTATCCCATATGGTCCCCTGAGCACCGCCAGGAGTAACCCCTGTGCATTGCCGGGTGTGACCCAAAAAGCAAAAAAAAAAAAAAAAAAAGAGAGAGAAAAAGAAAAAGAAATTGAACAAGACCCAGACATCAGATCTAAGCAATTTTTATAATTGAAGACAATAATCTGGCCTAAAATTTTAGCTAGGCTAAAATATTTCAAGGGGGGTGTGCAGTGCTGCCTGTAGATCAACCTGTACCTGCAGGATGAGTGCATCAGCAGCCTGATGGAAACTTCAGACTTCCTGACACCCCAAAACTGCGGCTGTGCCTCTGACTGGACCCCATCAACTCAGGGCCAAGTTTCCAAGAAATTAAATGGTTAAAAGTTCGGTATGTGGGAGCCACACCCACAGCTATACAAGCTCATTTATTGGCTTTGCTTTAAGACACATAAATAAATCTCGAGAGAGATTTTAAAAAATCTCAGTTAATCTTGGACCCAGGCAAGACTGAACAGACCAGGGTAAATTGAAGGGGGTGGGTCAGCCTGGTGCCCGCCTGAGCACAGACCCCAGTAGCCACTTGCTCTCACAATCCAAAATCGCTGCCACGCCCACAGCCAGATTCCACCGTCTCAGGACGGACCTCATTGAGATGCAATCTGCTGAAAATTTGGGTATGCAGATTTTGTGACTGAAATCTCCAGGCTTCCTTGGGGTTGAGATCAGCTGCCTTCCTCCCACTTCCCTATACTCCTGGAAGCACTGACAGACCCTCAGGAACCAACTCTAGCTCCATTATGTAAGCTCTTCTACTGGCCTTGCTTCAGAGACTCATAAATAAATCTCAAAAGAGATCAAAAGCAGCAATTAATCTCAGACCCGTGCAAGGCTGAACAGACTGGGGTAAATCAAAGTGGGTAGTGGGTCATCCTGGTGCCTGCCCAAGCATAGTTCTCAGCAGTCATTTGCTCCCACAATCCAAAATCACCACCATGCCCCCAGTCAGACTCTACCATCCCATCTCATGATGTACCTCAATGAAATATAATCTGCTGAAAATTCGGGTATGCTGATTTTGTGATTTTGAAATCTCCGGGCTTCCTTGGGGTCTGGATGGGCTAGCTCCCTCTATCTCCCTGTACTTCAGAAAGCCTCAGCAGTCATGTTCACACCACAAAGCTGCCACCCAGTTAAAAAAGCTACTCCAGCCTTTCTTTCCCGATAAAAATACTGAAGCCCTGAACAAACACAATGGCCTCTAAGTACCTGCATTTCAAACTATGATGCACAAAAGGAGAGAGAGAGAAAGGAGAGAGAGAGAGAGAAAGACAGAGACAGAGACACAGAGAAAAAGAGACAGAGAGAAAGTGAAAAGTGCCTGCCATACAGGAGGCAGTCTGGGGGAAGGTGAGGCGTGTTGGGGATGGTGGGAGGGAAGCAGAGAACATTGGTAGTAGGAAATGTACATTGGTGGAGGGATGGGTGTTGGATCATTTTATGAGTGAAACCCAACCAGGAAGAGCTTTATAATGGTCTATCTTATAAACATTCAATGAAAAAAAATTTAAAAAAATAATGTGGAGTCCATGCCAGCTTCAGTCAGCTTAATCGGTGGCTGAATAAATAGCAGTACTCCTACATTAAAAGAAATATTTCAAGATTCTGTACTTGGAGCAAAAATAATTTCCTTCTTCCCCACCTGGAGTGTTCCTGAGACCAGGCAGGAACTCACATGAACATCAAAACTCATGCATTTCTGGTAAAGATTTGAGAGTACTTACTCTCACATTGCTTCAACATTTTCATTTTCACCAAACATTCTCCCTTCCATTCCTATAGTCTCAGATGCACTCGTCTTGAAATATTTCTTACAGCTATTTGTTAATTTTCACAGAGATCATATGGTTCCTATAAAGAACTACTAGGGTCATATCTGGCTGTGCTCAGGGGACCATATAATGTCTGGGATTGAACTTAGCATATTCTTTACCATTTGAACTATGGTCTTTTTTGACTTAGGTCCCTGACTACTTCAGGGGTCTGTTAATTCTGAAATTTACAGCACTATCCAGGGTTTATGACAGCACCATATTATTGATTCATTCTGCATCTACCATGTGCAAGGCACTATTTTAGATTCTTTCAATCTTTTCCAGCATTAAAAGCAATGTCATGGACTAGAGGTAAGACATTTGTGTTAAAGTACAAAACAGATCCTACTAAAATTTGTATGGAAATTTTAATTCCTCAAAGTAGAACCATAAAACTCCCTGAACAGCCAAAATCCTAGGAAAAGGCATTGCATGTCCCAGGTTTGAACTATACTACAAATCTATAATAATCAAAACTGTATGGTACTAGCCTAAAGATAAACTGCACCAATGGAATAGAATTGAGAGTTCTGAATTAAGCCCCCAGATTTACGGTCAGCTAATCTATGGCAGAGGAGCTAAATATATGAAGTAGAGCAAAGAAAATCTCTTCAACAAATGGTGATGAGAAAACTGGATATCACACTTAAAATGAAGTTAGAATCATTCCTCACACTTTTCACAAAAGTATCCTCAAAGTGAATTAAAGTTCTTGAGATAAGAGTAGAATCCAGAGTCATGCCCATTAACTGCCTCTGGATGCCATTAATGGCATTAAGTGCATTAATGGCCATGATCCAGAGATTTACAAATGAATCACGGAAGAGAGTAGCACAACGCAGAGATTTCTCTCCACCCCTTACCAGGCTGATTTCATTTGGGCACCTAGGAGGAGGACAGGTGTGCCCCAAAAGAACCCCAGCCGCAAGCCTCCAGCACCCAATCTCCACCATGCTCACAGTTAACCTTCACAGACTCCCGCCCCCCGCCCCCCATGCATGAAAATGAATCCCCTGAAAAACCCACGTATGCGGGACTTGTGACTGAACTCTCCAGGCTCGCGTGGAGTCAGAATGAGCCACCTTCCCCCATCTCCCTGTGCTTCTGGTAGTCATGCCCAAGAATTGTCTCTAGTGCCACATAAGCTTATTAATGGTCAGAAATTCAGAAATAGATCTCTCGGAAGAGAGAGCAACATGCTGCAGAGATGCCGCTGGACCTCCAAAGTTACATCCAGTTTATTATTTTAAATAATAATCTGAGGTTAATTAAAAACTTAAATTAATCTCAGCTGTATCACTGTATTTAAAATTTTAGAATTCCTGGAGCAACGTCTCATAGTTTACCCAAATGATGTACCAAGACAAGGACTTAATGGTTCTAGTGTGAAATACAACGAACTTCACACACTTTCTTGTCAGGAAACTTTTTGGATCATTTTTAGTGGATTATTCATACCAAACAATACAAAATAAATTATTGAGGTCCTGCTTTGGGGGCAGGTTTTGGGGGTTGGAGTGGAAACATTTGAAATAATGGTGGTGGGAAGTTGTAATGGTGGTGGAATTTGTACTGGAATATTAAATGTAATAAATTATTTTGAACAACTTTAAAAAATCCAGTTAGATTCCTTCCTCCAGCTCCAGACTCCAATAAGATGTCATTTTCCTGCTGAATAGAATTCATACCTACCTCTGGTCTCCACTCTAATATGGTTAAATAATAGAATTCAAATGACTCAGCATGGCATAGATGGATTTCCAATTCAGCTTTGTCCTATCTCTGTCACTTTAGTGGCCATACCCCTTCACTTCTCTGTACTTAGCATTTGTTTAATTTCCATCAGTTACCTAGAATGCTCTTTTTCCTTTCTGTTTCCTAAACTGTCTCCTATAAAAATCATATGAGCTCTAGCTCCACTGAAAATTTCCCAAACTGATTACAATTGGTGTGGTAATTGCAGCAGTGCATTATGAGCCATATGAAATATCTGGCCTCCTGCCTGTCTTCTTCAGTAGACTGATAGGCTTGGTCTCCATGAACTGAAACCCTGACACAGTATATGACTCACAAGAGGCATTCAAGATATTTTGAGTGAAGGATTCATTTACAGTTGCTTACCTTTTTATGCTAAGATTCAGAATGATTTTTGTCTCAATATATAATGTGAACACTCTGCAAAGTTAAAGTGGCCACAGAAGAGACTACATCTAACTCTTCCTGGTTATTTTGCAGTTTCACTGATTTCAATAATGATAATAGAAAAACAATGGAAAGCAATGCTGTTACTTGGATCAGTGCTTTGCATATAAATATCTAATGATGAGAAAAGTACAAATTTCCAGGATGGTCTCATGAAATTTTAGTCTTTCATAAACAACATTTGTGGTTATAATGATTTAGAAAATATTTAAAGTTAACAAACCACTATTTTAGCTATTTATTTGCTGGTTGTCCTAGTGAACATAGATTATGAGATGGAAGTCTTGCATGGGACCAGCAACTTCAAACTCTGACCAGGAGTTAATACAGTCTCAACCTTGCACAAGTTATGAAGTTAACTGAGCATTTTGTGCCTGAATTAGTGACAGCTCTTGGTGTCCTTGGCATGAGACATATTCCAAAGAAATCAAGTTACATAAACTTGAAAGCTTTGTAACTTTGTAACTAAATCCAGGGTTTTGTACATCTAGGCAATATGCTCAAAGTACTGTGATTCAAGTATTCATTAAATATGTATTTTTAGAACACCTACACCAGATTCTCTATTGATGTTGAGGACAGAACAGTGATCAGGTAGGTATCAGATCTGTCCAGTCCTTCAATCTTCCAGCAACCTCATTGATAAAGTGTTCATATAGCCCTACTAATATTTGTTATATTATTTGCATAATAGTTGTTAAAATGTTTAAATATCTTTAATAGTTTTGATATCACTCTGTTTGACATATCCTCTAATCAGGATATATATCCAAACCATACACAGTGTCCAAGCGACATCATGATGGTTCTACTCACTATCTTTTTCCCCCAAGGTGACTCTGTTGATATGAAATTCCAAATCAAAGTTCTGGCCAATCACACAACCAGTGTTTCTATCCTAACCATCAAACTTACACAGATCCACTACACTCAAATCACACTAACACCTAAATGATTTGGGATGGAGTGTTCTTTCTGCCCTATAGGTATGATCTCCTCCACAATCTATCCCACTACCCCATCCTCAACAAGGTTATTTGACAAAACATGTGTACAAACTACTCAATGGGTACCAGTCCCTATATTTTGAGCAATCAAGCCGTTTACATGCACACCTCTTTTTGGAAGATTTCAAAACTATCCCAAATGCTCATAACCCCTCCCTGGAGAGGAGAACTAGACTTATGAATTTTGTGCCTGGCCATACTCATACTTGCAATCTCTTTGAATTGGTCCATGTGGACTTGGATGCCTACTATGACTGTCTAAATGTAGAACTGCATACAAACTGTTCTTCAAAAGTGGTCCCAGTATCTTACCTTCTGTCATTGACCCAAATGCATCACCTAATATTAAGACCAGGTGGTACTTACAAGGTGATATTCCTTGACTACAGTATCACCTAGCAGAACAATCATCTCTATGGAATGTCAGGTTACCACACTGGCACAACATACCAACAGAACTCTGAACAAATTCTCTAAGACTCTGGCATAGTTACAAGAAGAAGTATCACAAACCAGTAAAGTAGTCTTGCAAAAGAGGATGACTTTGAGTATACTCATAGTCAGACCATCATATGGACCCCATAATGTATACTCCACATTATTCAATCAATGTTACCCAGGGTTCCCCACTGGGTAACTTGTCCTCTGCTCCCATTGAGGATTTTGTCTAAAAATTCCATGTGTTTTGTATATTTCCAGTAATGGTCCAGATGATGTAAGGAGATGCTAAAGGAATGATAAGGTTTGAGTTTAAGGCTGAGGATGTGCTGTTCACTCATAGTTCTTTTTTTCTAGCTCATACTGGGCATCTGGTCAACTTCCCTACCACTATCAAGGTCATGCAGCCAGTATATTGATTGCAGTGTAGACTGCTGATGTAACCACCATCGTGTTTGTTCTCTTCTGGTATATAAACCCTGCATCATCACCCTGGTAAAGGAGATTTTGTATTCCAGCCTGCCAGCATCAGACATATAAGGTGCAATTTCATACCATTCTCACTGATCCTTCCTTCTGAGTCAGTCTCTTTGGCATCAGCGAACCTTTTGGTGAGAATCACATTCTCAGGATTATTTCTTCATAACACTTTCTCAAAGTTTGGGAACAGATAATGGCACAGATGTTACCAATTGCTGCTCACATGATTCTTTGATCAAAAAAGGAAACAGGCTGGAGTGATAGCACAGCAGGTAGGGTGTTTGCCTTGCATGTGGCTGACCCGGGTTCGATTCCCAGCATCCCATATGGTCCTGAGCACTGCCAGGAGTAATTCCTGAGTGCAGAGCCAGGAGTAACCCCTGTGAATCGCCGGGTGTGACACAAAAAGAAAAAAAAAAGGAAACAGCTCAAAGATGTAACTTGCATAGAGTCCATCTGGACGGGTGGGATACTCTCAGGGGTCACCATAGTTATTGGAGTCTGGGGCATATATTGCTGAATATATTACTTGAGTCACATTCCCTCTCCTCAAGATTTCACTTTAAAGATCTATTTTCCTGGATTGAAACCAGAGGGTGGGAGAATCTGGTTGAGAGTGAGAGAATCTGATTTCCAGGATTCTCCCGAAGACCAGCATTGAAGGTTTTTCACTTCAGATTAAATGCTTCAGCAATGTGAACTGCGTTGATATCCCACAGGCAGTTTGGTTTGTGCATTGTTCACCGAATGGCTATGCAGACTATAAGTCTCTCTAGCGTAGAGTTCTCCAGCATTCATTTCTTTTAAGGTGAATTCTGTTCTTTGCAAAGAATTGAAGCTACTACATATGCTGATGCTAGTCTTGTGTGCTAGATGCTAAATTGGTTTATTTCAAACACTGCCCAAAGGCAATAGAAATAAAGAGCAGGAGAACTTGTCCTTCGTAGGATGTTTGTCACTGCAGAGGGCAGAGGGATAGGCTAGGGAAGGAACCACTAGGATAATGACAGAGGAAGAAGTTATTCTGAAGGAGGACTGGATGCTGAAAGGAGGTAAGGCGATATGCATGATACCAAATCACAGAGCCTAAAAGGAACAAACAATTTAAAAAGAAAAACAGAAAAAGAAATAAAAGTGAGTGCTGTACATTTGCTCTTGAAGTCAGTGTTCTCCGTGAATATTTGTCTTGTTGCTTGTGTTTCTTTGCCTGTTTCCACTCTGAAGAAACCAGTGTTCTCTCTTAAAGAGATTTCTCCTCTCACCTCACATATTTCTAAATAAGTTTCAACAAAAACTGTCTTCTTCACACACATGTTGGTGACCAACCAGATCATGAGGATGAGTCCTTGGCACCGTCCTGCAAACAGGAAGCAGAACCAGGACCCCACATTGCACGAAGTGGGCGAGCCTAAGCTTTTGAGTCCGATTGATATGGAAAAAGCCAAACTGACCCTCAGTGGCCAGCAAGTTCCCGCAGCCACAAAGAAGCAGCTTCCCCTTCTCAGGTATCTCAGACCTAGCTAATCTTTAGATGTAATCATCCTCTTCTGTTTATCACAGACCCCAAGTGTGAGGAAGTTGTGACTTACAGAGCCTAGTGCTCAACCATGTTTTCTACCCCAGAAATTGTAACTGAGCATGTTTTCCTTCCTGGATATTGTTAACTGTTTGCCTCCTAGTATAAACTTTGTTACATGTTCCTCCTGAACCTTCGGTTTTTTATTTTGAGTTTTCCTACTCTGTTGAATTTCACTGGATGGGATTATAATAAGTCAGCAAATAAAAGGTGGCTGAGAAGGGTGCTTTTGGTCACAAGATCTGGACAAGCCTTGTGAGCGTTTGTGAAAAATAATTTCTTTTGTGGTCCATGTCTCAGTGACTCAGACTGCCTAACAAGCACACGTACCAGACACATATAGCATGAGAGTGACTGTGCCTGCCATAGAAGTAGGCTGCTGGAGGCAGGAGGGAAACTGGGAACATTAGTGGAGGGAAGTGTGGACACTAGTTAAGGGATTGGTGTTGAAACATCGTATGCTTGAAAGTTAGCTCTGCACGACTAAAACCTCATGGGTCGGGGGGCGTTCCGGTCCGTCCTTCACGCCCTACCGAGGTCACCAGTTGCCCCCCGCGAGCGGCTCTCCAGCACAGCCATGGCCCCAGAAGCACAAGGACTTAATGCAGAACCCAGCAGCTTGGAGCAGAAAAGTGAACGGACTATGCGTTAATCCAGGCCATCAAGTCTGCCGGAGGGGAAAGGGTGTTGCCCCATTCGCCCTCTCCTCTCTGGAAAGAAAGATGGTGGCCGCATGGGAGCCTTGTGGACAGCAGGTATGAGCCGGGGGTATGGGGGCGACTAAAACCTCATGGGAAGGGGGGCGTTCCGGTCCGCCCTTCACGCCCTACTGAGGCCACCAGTTGCCCCCCACGAGCAGCTCTCCAGCACGGCCACGACTCCAGAACACATAAACCAATTTCTTAACTATCTGACTTTCAGTAGAAATACTTCCAGGGTCAATAGGTAAAATAGCAGAAATCCAAAACCAACATTTAATTCTTGAACCCAGCTGTAGAAAGCAAATCACTTCACAATGCTTTTTTAGCATGTCTGATTTGGGGGGGGGTAAACTCTAAATAATAGTGGTGAATCTTTTATTGAAACAGTGAATCTAATCAAAGCAGATAGAGTGTTAACTAGAATTCATCTGCCTCACAAGGACTGGGAGGGGTTGGGGGTGGGGTTTTATTGGGGTTCTTCATGGTAAAAAATAAGTATTGGTAAAGGGAAATGTGTTTGATATTTGCATGACTGAGACCTAAACCTGAAAGCTTTGTAACCTTTCCCACAGTGATTCAATAAATAAATTTAAAAAAAAAAAGAAAGTTAGCCCTGCAAACAGGAAGCAGAACCAGGACCCCACATTGCAAGAAATGGGTAAGCCTAAGCTTTTGAGTCCGATTGATATGGAAAAAGCCAAACTGACCCTCTGTGGCCAGCAAGTTCCTGCAGCCACAAAGAATCAGCTTCCCCTTCATATGCTGTGTAACTTTGTTCACAGTGATTTAAAAAAAATGGCACACTGCTATTTTAAACTTCAGAAGTATCTTTGAAGGCAGTGTTTCTCTGCCTTTACCCCAGTGGCACCTTATTTCTTTCCAGTTGTTTTCCTGAACTAGGTTGGGACCTTAGTCTCCTGATCTGTGCCCCGCTTTTCATGATTTTTACCTGTGGTCTTCCTGGGATGTCCTGGGGCCCCACAGAGGACCAGAGAAATGTTGATTTTTTTTTCTAGGTTTTTTTTTTTTCCTTTTTGGGCCACACCCAGCAATGCTCATGATCAGGGGTTACTCCTGGTTCTGCACTCAGGAATTACTCCTGGTGGTGCTTGGTGGACTATATGGGATACCTGGGATGGAACCCGGGTCGGCTGTGTGCAGGGCAAACGCCCTATTCGCTGTACTATCTCTCCAGCCTTGAGAAATGTTGATTTAAGGAACAATTATACATTTTATTTTTTAAAAATGAGATTCTAAAGCACACTTGATTCATTCTACAAAGATTAAAGGCCTACCATGTGCCAGTCACTCAGAGTAGAGTATTGGAGAAATGTTGATTTAAGGAACAATTTATTATACGTCTTGTAGATTTTTTAAAAATAAGATTCTGAAGGACACTTGATTCATTCTACAAAGATTAAAGGTCTACCATGTGCTGGTCACTCGGAGTAGAGTATTGAACAAAATAGTTCCCTGCAACTGTAGAAGGAAGAGTGTATTCTGTTTCCAATGTCCTCTTACCAAAATAAGAGGCCACAATCTGGAGAGCAGAACTTGACAGAGTCAGGTGTCATTTTAAATATAGAAGGCCCCCAAAATAGCTGTCCCTCTCACAGCCTCAATAAGCGATTGGCCCAAAGTGAGGGGAGGGGACGCCAGGCCACAGGAAGGAATTAGCAAGGACAGTGCCACGGTGACAGATAGCCGTGATGGCGCTGCCTCTGAGGGCTTTGAATCGTGGCTTTGCCAGCGCGGCCAAGGGAGACCATGGAGGGGCAGGAGGTGAGTGGGGAGTGGGCACACCCTGTGGTTCCTGACCTCCCCCCCACCCCCGCCCCACCCCACCCCTGCCCCTGGGGACTCTCAGGGATGCTCCCACCCTCCGAGAGTCCCCCCCCCCCAGCTTCCTTGGCCTTGGGGCTTCTCTCACCCTGCCTTTCCCTGTCTGCAGCTGGCACTTGGCGCATGTTGACCTTTATGCTGGCGCTCCCCAGCGTGGCCCTCTGCACGGTCAACTCCTGGCTCCACGCGGGCCATCTCCAGCGCCCTGAGTTCATCCCCTACCATCACCTCCGCATCCGCACCAAGGTAGGCAGGAGGTCAGGCATTGGGGACAGCGGACGGGCAGGTGGCCCGCAGGGGACCACGGGCACTGACCACTCGCTCTCTCCCTCTCTCCGCAGCGCTTTGCCTGGGGGGACGGCAACCATACCTTGTTCCACAACCCCCACGTCAACCCTCTGCCCACTGGCTATGAGCACCACTGAGGCCCAAGCACATGCCGCGGGCCAATAAAGGCTCAGAAGCTCCATCTCCCGTGTCCCCTGTGTTGCTGTGTCTGTGGAGAGATAGGTGGGGGATCCGTGAGTCGGGCCGGGGCTGCTCTGCCCTACTCTTCCTGAGTTTCGGGTTTAAGAGGTGCTCCGGGAACATGTTTAAGGACCAGATTGGAGATCTCCCCACCTCTCCCTCCTATGAATAGTCTAGGTGGTTAGGCCGGAATGATAGTACAGCGGGGAGGGCATTTGCCTTGCACTGCGACCCACCCGGTTAGATCTGCGGCATCCCATATGGTCCCCAAGTACTCCCGGAATAATTCCTGAGTGCAGAGCCAGGAGTAATCCTCGAGCCTAGCTGGGTCTACAACCCTATGTGAGAGACTTTTTTACACAATCCTGTTTTTGGGATATTTTAGTCATTCTCTGTGACCACAGTGGCTGTACAATGGCTTTCTGTATTCATCGGGAAGTGAGATCTCCTTTCTGGAAGCTTGTTTTCACTCCCCTAGCTTCCAGAGACTCTGGTCAAGGGGAACAAGTTCTAGAGGGCGCTGTTTTTATTCACTTGCAAAGACAGTCTGTGCACTTACTATAATCAAAGGGCCTGAAGACAGGGCTGGAATTTATAAACTGCACACAAACACACACTCACACACACACACACACACACACACACACACACAGAAACACAGTTCCTTGACTTCCTCCCCTGACACTTCTCATGTTACCATTTAAAAAATTCACACATCTTTCACCTAAATGAGAGAATGTTTTCTAGCAACAAGCAGTTTCCCCCAACTCTTCCTAAGATAACACCAGGGTCCAGCATTCGGATCTGTCATACAAGGAAAGTGTATTATAAACATTTTCATTTAGTATTACAATTCTTAGACATGTTCATGCTGAAACCATGCCTTTAGACAGTGGGTTGACTGAAGAAGTCTGACAGACATGAAACTTAATGCCTTAGTACCTGAGTAGCTCATCATGCCTACGTAGGTGTTACTCCTATAGAAATAGATTTGTGGGCAATAATCAACCAAGGTATTGCCATCCTTTGATCTCTATCAAAGGAAAGTAGATTAAGGCGAATTTGGGGTCTCACAGATGAAATCACTCTGGTTTTTTTTTTCTCTTTGGGTCACACCCAGCAATGCACAGGGGTTATTCCTGGCTTTGCATTCAGGAATTACTCTTGGCAGTGCTCAGGGGACCATATGGGATGCTGGGAATCGAACCTGGGTCGGTCGTGTGCAAGGCAAACAC
Source organism: Sorex fumeus (assembly GCF_029834395.1). NCBI lineage: Eukaryota > Metazoa > Chordata > Mammalia > Eulipotyphla > Soricidae > Sorex > Sorex fumeus. The sequence continues at coordinate 6,016,028 of NW_026606183.1, forward strand.
CCTACCCACTGTGCTATCGTTCCATCCCCAAAATCACTCCCTCTCTGTGTGGCAGCATCTCCAGGCTTGTTCTCCAGCATTTTTTGTAGTGGTGTTTTTAGAAACAAAGCTGTAAGGGGAAGTAAATCAGAAAAGTTGGGTAAGAGGGAAGGAAAGAAAGCTGAGAGTAGGGAGAAGTTGAGAGAGAAGAAGGGAACTAAGATGACCTGTATTTATATGTCAGAGCATTTATGTGACAATAACTGCCATATTGAATGGCTCCCGTGTGCCAAGTACAGTGGCTATATATAGAATTTATAACACAAAAGCCTGGATTGTCTAATCAGACAGACTTGCACACATATATTGGCCTCATTGGCTAGAGCGATAGCACAGCGGTAGGGCGTTTGCCTTGCACGCAGCCAACATGGCCGACCCAAGTTCAATTCCTCTGCCCCTCTCGGAGAGCCCGGCAAGCTACCGAGAGTATTCGATATGCCAGACACAGTAACAACAAAGTCTCCAATGGAGACGTTACTGGGCCCGCTCGAGCAAATCGACGAACAACGGGAGGGCCTTTACCTTTACCTTACCTATTTCTTCAGCTACTCTGTGATGTAGGTATTATAAATAATCTTAAAAAATATTAAAAAAAAGATGAACTGATGTTTTAACAATGCCAAAATATGAGCCAGGTATGCTTGATCCCACAATCCGAGTTCTTCCCACTGAGGATATCCTGTATGTAGAAGGGTTGGGGTGGATAATTGTAGGATAACACTCTTTTGTCCTTCCTCAGGTAGCTTAGGTTTATCAGGTCATACCCATCTAAGGACACTGAACTTGTATTGTAAGCAATGCCCTTTCTGTGTGGATACAGGAAGACAGTTAATATTATGCTTTGTAACTTGGGAGTTGATTGACTCCGAATAATATTTACTCCTGGGCATCTGCTTTCTTGACTCAGTTGCCCTTAGTTCCTAGCACCCCCAAAGCAGGGTCCCGATGATGGACTGAATGGACCCAGGGCAAGCTGTGAGCTACCCTGGCATTGAAATGGGCCAGGCCAAAGTGCCACGATACTCAACTATAAGTTGAGGACATGATCATGGACAAATGCTGTCATGATCCAAAGTAAGTAACAACGAGACTAGGACCCTGTTAGAGCTAGGAAGATTAAGCTGGCCTGAGGACTGCGGAATGTATAGTGAGATGTTCTCAGGAAGAACCAAACTAAGTTTATATCTCTTACTGTGCTCATACAGAATGACATTGCTAGAAATATTAGAAGTAGATTTATTACAACTATTTAAGTAGATTACTAACTAAGGGAAGAACACACCCTTTTTGGGATCCCACCCTTGAGCTGATCTCCTAGTAATCTGGAGTACTCTCTTTAGATGAGATTTTATCCTTGAGTTAATCTCCTGGAGGAGTGGTCTTACCTCTCTTTGTTGATTTGTCAATATTCAATCCACCTTTATGTCACCGCCTTACGTGATTGCTATATAAACTAAGACTGTAAACTCGGAGAAGAGAGAGTCAGAGCGAGAGGGACTCAAGCTTGAGAGAAAGAACAGCGTCCTGATCCAGGCCACACACAGGACTCAAGAGCACCGAACGCAGGCGGCGAGAAAGAGCCATCCAGTGAGCCCGTGAACACATAACCTTCGGTGTGATAAGATTTTACAGATAATTGTGTGTCAAGAGGGGGGTGAGAGTGATGAGAACACCTTGTGCAGTGCGGCTGTTAAGAGAGCCAGCAGCAGCAGCAGTCCTCCCACAGAGCTGCCCCCGACGAGGGGGATGGGGTTGTGGGCCTCATCCTGTTCCAGCACCATCTCCATAAGAGGTCATTACCCTTTTATAAAGCACAAGGTCTCTTGTTATCTCATTCTCCTCCCATGTAATACAACATATATCCCACTCCCTGTTCCCCATGCCCTGTTCAAGGAGCGAGACACAGAGGCACTTGTGGGCTTAAAGACAACTGTCCTGCCAAAAGACTTCACCCCCCCCCCCCAGCGTGCTAGCCTCCCCCAACCCCAATATTGTAGGTTTGGAATCAGAAACTCACTTACTAGTATGGCCACTATCTCCACACAGTCATTACCTATGCTCTCAAAAATGCCTCCTGCCCCAGAAACTGGGAATACATAGATCTGTCGAACATGATTTCAGCCACTCACGATCAAGACCTTTTTCTGTGATATCTGCAAAAGTTAAGAGATGGAGTTGGAAAAATAGCTTTGAGGAAGGCTCAGAACTTGAGAAATTCCCTGGCTTGAGTATGGGCACAAACACCCCAGATGCTACCTGATCAGGGGAGGGTCTTTGTTATTTGTCCTACACATCTGGCTGACCCATTCAAAACTGAGGGTGCCTTTCAGAGTGAAGTCAAGTTCCTCCTGTATGCCAAAGGAGGGGATGTCACAGCGGAACCTAAGGCAGTCGGCAATGGAGCAGTCCTGGGGACAGAGAGGAATGAAGTTGAAGAGAATCTTAATGTAGGGAGGGACCAAAATAGAAAGTATATAAGACATGAGCTGAGCAAGGCACGAACAGCTATGCAGTATGCAGAACTCTAACCTAGTAGACCATTCTGTGCAGCCCAGTTCTCCTGCTCTCCTGGGGCCCTGATGGCCACATCCATTAGCTCATCCCCATTCAAGTCTCCCATCACCGTCAGGGCTGCCCCCAAATGGCCCTAAGGGTGACTTTGAACCCCTAGAAGAATTTCCTCACAGGCCACCTAGCCCTCTGATTACAAAAAAAAAAATTGTCAGTCTTCACCCAGGCAACCCTATCCCCCTACCCCCACAACCCACCCCCACAGCTCAGACCTTTCAGCCACTTACCCCCTGAGGCCAAGGGCACGCAGACACCTGCCCCCCTTGGGTCTGCTCATAGTAGTGGGAGACCCCCATGAGGACCAGGTCAGTGCTGCCGTCTCTATTCACATCCACAGAGCAGAGGAAGGCCCCAAAGTAGGAGCCGATCTAGAAGGTAGAACCTGGTGTCAGCCTACCTTCCCCTACCAGAGGCACCCCTTCTGGGCCAGGTGCTTCCTCTCCTCAGCACCAAACTTCAGACGCCCCTCATCTTCTCCCTCAGGACCCCTGCACACCCCGTCCACCTTCGTATTCCACCACACCTGTCCTGGGTTCCTGTGACTTCCCTATTCAGCCTCCACTGTCTGGCCTCATGGGTAAAGATGACAACCTTCCCAGCATGCTGATAGCGGGGAGCCCCTAGGACAAGGCTCTGCACCCCACTTCCAAAGGGCCAGCTTGGCGGAGTTACCTGAGGGGATCAGTGGCTAGAGTAACCTGAGGGGAGCATCAAGTGCTCCCTCCTTCTCAGGCAGCTCACCTCCCACCTGTCACCCTTCACAGCCTTTTCTCATCCAGGTAAGAGTCCCTCATGTCCACATTTTCCTGAGACATGTTGATGAAGGTGGGCCTTGTGCTTGAAGGGTACAAAAGAGCACCTCCAGACCAGCTGAAGCTCCCTATAATCCCCAGGACGGGTCCTTCCTAGAAAGAAACAGATACCAGCATGAGCAGGTGAGAGTGCAAAGAATGCTGGTCATTCGGGGTTCTTCTTCCCAACATCTTCAGTGTCCCTGACTCCACATGCTTCTCAGTCCATCCCCTCTCAAGGACCTGTTTATCACCCCCTCAGTTCTCACCCACCAGTTTCTCTGCCTTCCAACTTACTCTCTGATTCATCTTCCACTGTGCGGAGTTAGGTTTCCTCAAATCTAATGTATAGCCACCACCCTGCTGGCAAAAATAATTAGGCTCTGTCACCAGAGCCCTTGGATGGCATATGGGGTCCTTCCCAATCAACTTTGTGGAGTTTTCCCCTCCCCTAACACGTCCAGATTTTTCACTGTATCCAGTTTTCTACTCTTCTCTTTCTGGATACAGATTCAGCTTCTCTCTCTGGAGGGATCAACCCCAAAGTCACATACTCTGTGAAGTCTTCCCTCGAGTTCTGTGTGCTTTATGTGCCTTTTAAAGCCTCTTATTAGGGATAATTTAGAACATATGCAAAATTAGAAATAAATTGATAATGAATCCATCAGTGCCCATAGGCTAGCTTCCTTGACCAATCTTGTTTTGTTTCTACTACGTCTCTCCTCACACAGCAAATTATTCTGCAGCAAACCCTTTTGAATACTTTGAACATCTCTGCTTCAGACAAGTCTGCTAGTTTATTCTGCCTTTGCTTTGTATAGTATCTCCACTTCTCCAGCCCACTCCTTCCATGCTGACCTTACTCACTCTTCTCCAGCTCTCCTCTCCAGCTATGCCAATCTCTGTCTCTAGTGTAGTAACCCTGGATTTGTGTCAGAACACTTGCACTTTCTTTGTCCTCTACTTGCTCTTCCTATATTTTTCCCACGGCTGACCCCTTTTCACTATTTAGTGTCAGTTCTCACTCCACAGATTTACTCTGATTACCAGACTTTCTCTATCCCAACACAGTAAAACCCCAAATCTTATTTCTTTATAATCTGTCAGCTTCTCCCACTAGACCTGTCTCCAGCACCCACAAATACTGCCTGAATGTCTTAGCTCCTCTAGTCCATGAGATTGAGGACAGAGTTTGTTTTCTTATTTATTTCTGGATCGTTGCATGCAGCCCATGGCTGACTCTGCATCAGTTCCTGAGACTTGTTCACCAGGCACTTGCTCCACCTACCATACTGAATGCCACACTAAAGCCTTCTTGCGACATCTCATGCTGGAGTCACTTTTCTTCCACTGGGTTCCTGTGAAGAAACAGGCCACTTTGGCTCACAGAGGTCATGAGACTATGAGGACTCGGAACCCAGAGGAAAGAATGTGGTGTGGTGCTTGGGCTATAGAGAATAATTCTGGGTGAACTGTAGTTGGAGTAGGTACACCGAGTTGGAATCCCTAGAACTCCAAGACCCCCAGACTGGCTCCACAACTACCTTCAACCACAAAGAGCTTCTCCTGAAGTTGCTTCTGGATATTACCAAGTGCTACAAAGTTGTCCACCTTGAACACTTGGTCCTGGTGGGGCATCAAGCCAATGGTGTTCAACTCTTGCCTGGCAGTGGATTCCTGGAAAGCATTGCCCATCTGCAGCACAAAGGCAGCTGGGAAAGAGAAGCCTGGCAGCCTTTCTACCCAGGTAAAGAGAAGGGTGAATCTGGGGAAACCATGAGGAAGATTTCACACCCCAATGGCATAGCGGGTGGTGCCTGCTCTCTCTGCCTCAGGGATGACATCACTGTATTCCAGAGTCTTTGTACTTCTGTCCATCTGTGATGACAATGAGGATCTTCTTTGCACCTTTACGGGCCCCATTATTACTATGAAAAAAGTTCTCTCCTGTCAGGGAAGAAGGGAAATGACTTTATTAAGATTGGAATTAATTCAGGGAAGAAAACATTTGAAGCACTAACAGCTCATCAAAGTAGATTGGGGAGTCTCATACCTTCAGACTCTGTCATATATTTTCCAAAACTAAGTTCTAGGGCTAGAGATAAGCGCTTGCCTTGTATGTGGCTGGTCCAGGTTTGATTCCCATATGCTTCCCTGAGCACCACCAGTAACTGATCCCTGAGTGCAGAGCAAGGAGTAAGCCCTGAGCACTGCTGGGAGTGGGCCCAAATGGCTCCAGCACCCAAATAAGTTATACCTTTTCTGAAAGTTGTAACTGACAATAATTAGTAAGAACAACAATAAAAGATCTCACATTTTTTGTTGCTAAACTTTCATTTATTATGGAGCTTCATTCCTTGGAGACACTGTGATTCAAAACAGGAGCTAAACCTATTCTGGGTCCCTTTGGAGTTAAACTTAATAATTATTTAATAGTTACTTTTCTCTCTGTATCTCTGCTTCATGTTATAAAGGATAAAAATGATAATTTTTCCTGAGCTGGTTTCAGGAAAAATTACCTAACTCACTTGGTTTATCACATAATGACAGCACGCAGCAGAAGTGTCATTTCAGGCCTCAGAAGCCTTGGGAGTTTTGGCATTTTGGGATCTTTGAACTAGCACTAGAAAGGTTCAGCTACCCTATTGCAGGCACCTTTTAAGAGTGACCACAGGAAAGGGCCATGGTCCCAAATGAACCCACTTTACAGTTAGTCCCACAAGGGTAACCAGCCATGTACATGAACTTCCCAATTTCCAACCTCCACTGGTTTCTGACCGCGGACACGAGAAAGAGAAAGAGAGAGAGAGAGAGAGAGAGAGAGAGAGAGAGAGAGAGAGAGAGAGAGAACAAGCAAGGATGATGATGGAAGCCTTATGCAGCTGAGGTTGAAGATGGTTAAGATAATGGAAGGATTGTGCAAACCACGATATTTGGGAGTGGATATTCAGGCAATAATTGATAACCAAGACAAATAGTATTAGGTTATTCTGAGAACTAAATGATAATAAGACTCCAACACCATATAAGCCATCTATCAGCCCACCTTCAGAGATGCATGATTAAATCTCAAAAGAGACAAACTAGTCACAAAAAATCAAATACACCAGATCCCAGCTGATAACTCCGGGACAACCTTGGGAGGGGATGAGCCAAGTGTCCACCCTGCCAAAGCTCATCAGCAGCACTCACGGCAAAACCTGGTAAGCTATCCATGATGTATTCAGATATGCCCAAAACAGTAACAACAACTTTCACAATGGAGATGTTACTGATGCCTGCTCGAACAAATCGATGAACAATGGAGGACAGTGCTATGGTGTTACAGTACAATTATTATTGCAGGAATAAAAGAAACCAACACATACAATTGAGTCAGCAGCTATCACCATAATCAGTAAATACAGGGCATTTTTCTAGCTCTGAAAACACTTGCATTGGGAGTAGTTTGTGCTCCTCATGTGAATGAAAGCATTTCTCCCAGCTGCAGGGTAAAAAGACATTAACAGACCTGCTAATAATCTTAAGGCTGTTAACGGATCCAAGTTGAATTCCTCACCAGGAATTGCCCCCATGAAAAGGGAGCTAGCTGCCTTGCCTAAGATTATATCTCTTGCTCCTAAGCATAACTTATGCTCCAACCATACGCCACACATTCCACGTTCTCCTATCACAGGCCACCATCTCCCCTTCACCATCTCAAAGGCCCAAGCCCTGAGAACATTCTCCAGTGAGCCTCAGAGTTTGTTTCCTGAGAAATGTGATCTAGACCACAGCTCTAAAGAAAGGGGCTGGAGCAATAGTACAGTGGGTAGGGCGTTTGCCTTGGACGCAGCTGGCCCGGGTTTGATTCTCATCATCTCATATGGTCCCCCGAGCACCACCAGGAGTAATTCCTGAGTGCAAAGCCAAAGTTACTCCTGATCATTGCCGGGTGTGACCCAAAAATCAAAAGAAAGAAAGAAAGAAGGAAAGAAAGAAAGAAAGAAAGAAAGAAAGAAAGAAAGAAAGAAGAAAGATGTCGCCCCTGTGTTCCTGTGGTGCCCAAACCAGAGGAACAATTACACGGTTCCTTACTGAGGCAGGGATATAGCCCAGGCCCAGGGATTGTGCCACCAGCACCTACATCCTGTGCTGCTCCCAGGGTGGCAGGAGATCAGGCCAGCACAGAGCTCTCTGCAATGCAGAGCAGCTTGACTGGCTCGCTGAAGTAAAGCTGCCTTTTCCTTGCAGCCTACTCTCTCCCCACCGAGCCTGTTCAAGCAGCTAATGTTCCACCCAACACTCAGGAGAAATGCAAGATGGCTTCCCTTCAAGACTCCTCAGCAAGTAGAAAATCCAGTCATCATACAAAAAAGGCCCAGAAAGTCCCAGTTGCTCCCCATTTCTCTTGTTACCTTACACACACACACACACACACACACACACACACACACACACACACACACCAGCAGCAACAGCAAAGATTCTGCCTCCACAGCTTGAATTTGTGCCCACTTTTCCCCAAATCAAAAGCCACCCCCATGTCTTCTCTCAGGTCAGGACAGTGGTAAGTTCCCTCCAAATGCCGCTTCAGATTTCTTTTACTGTCTGCAGGCTCCTGACTAACTGAGCACCTCTCAGAAACCAGCCCAGCCTGTCAGGCAAGTTAGGCACAAGCTCGAGGCTCTGGCACTCTCTGCACTTGGAACACTCCACTCTGAGCCTGTTTCCTCATCTATAAGATGGAAATTATTCCTATCCACCAAGAATCTTGAAAGGAGACATATAGGTGACAAACATATACACCCACAGTGCCTGGCACTTTTTACTTCAACCGGCCTTGTCTGCCCTCGGTTTACATACCTATGTGCTATGTTCATCAGGCATCCCACCTCATAAGCCCTGATGACATATAGGAATCCTCTATAACCCTGTGCTTATGTGACACAGCCCTGCCCCAGCTGCGCACACATTTCAGCAGGACATATTCTCCCTAAAAGTCCTGACATTCTTCTCTGTTCTCTCTGTCCCCTCAGCTCCAAGCTTCACCTGAGGTAAAAAGTCCACCACACCTGGCACCACAGCTTCTCTGACCCAAATCTCTGTGCTCAGGAAGCTCTCTGAGGGGGTTCCTACCCTCACATGAGTCCATTATCTTCCCTGTTTATCTCTCCCTCCAATCCCCATCACCAGCAAGTGTTTCACTCAGAATGGTTGTATCCAAGACACCTACCTGGCAGGGCGGTAGGGAATGTCCAGATGATCTGCAGCCAGGAGCTCAACAGGAGGCATGAGCCTTCAGCATGTATGTTCTCCCCACAGGCTCTATGCACTGTTGGGCCACAAGCCTAGGAAAGAGGCCTGTGTGGGCAAGAAAACCCCCAGGACACCCCCTCCTCATTCCCTCTAATTCAGCCTCATAGGGCCTCTGTTTCTCCCCTCCAGAAACTTCCAGGGCCCTGGGAAACTCACCAGAATCCAGGCGTGGTTGGTGGAGACTGCAAGGGACAGACCTAGGGCATGTTTATAGCCTCCAGAGGAACTCAATAACAAAGATGGTTACTTTTACCAGGATACTCTTATCTAGGGGAAAAGTCTGGGCTCTAAGGAGAGGGTACTGGGGTGAAGGAGAATTGAGAGCCCCAGTTCTAAGATAAATCACTTACTCTGCAGTGATATAGGCTGACACAAGCCAGTGGCCACCACACACTCTTACAACTGTCCTGTTTGGTTGACTGCCACCACCTACAGGGGGGCTCCCACCACTTGTCTGAAAGCAAAACCACAGCACATCGTCATGGGGAGAGGCGAGAGGGCACCTTGAGTAAGGAAATATCACCAAGTAATAGGGAAGTGTCAATCTGTGTGGGAAGATATTGGCAGTCACTACTTATAAGACTATTCAAACAGTAGGGTTTGTTTAGCCCACATATGCAGAAAGACTGTGCTGGACTTTTTGTTTGTGTGTTTGTGCATGCATGATTGCATGTATGACTTTTTCTTTTAATGACAACAAGAAACTATTAAAAATAAAACCAGCGTTTCCAGTGTATGTAGAGTTTGTTTCTGGACCATCACTTTGAGCCACCTTGAATTACATGAGAAATTTTCCTGAAGCCCTAGATTCTCTCCCCCCACCCAATTTTAAGTAAAGTAAAGTAAAAGGCCCTCCCGTTGATCGTCGATTTGCTCGAGCGGGCCCAGTAACGTCTCCATTGGAGACTTTGTTGTTACTGTGTCTGGCATATTGAATACTCTCGGTAGCTTGCCGGGCTCTCCGAGAGGGGCGGAGGAATCGAACTCGGGTTGGCCATGTTGGCCGCGTGTAAGGCGAACGCCCTACCCGCTGTGCTATCGCTCCAGCCCAATTTTTTATAAAATTGTTCACAATAATTTATTACATTTAATATTCCAGCACCAATATCAACACCATAACACCTGATTTTCCCACCACCACCCAAACCTGACCCCAAAGCAGGTCCTTAATAATTTATTTTGTGTGGTTTGTTATGAATAATGTGTTTCAAATGATTCAAAAAAGTTTCCTTAGAGAAAAGTGTGTGAAGATTGTTGTATCTCACCCTAGAGCCATTAAGCCCTTGTAAAAAAGAATACTAACAGGTTGCAACATGTGCAACCTGTGTGCTAATATTTATTTTTGGATTGAGATCAATTGCCTTCTATCTAAACACCATCAAATGTGATGTGTAACTCTTGGTACATCAGTGGAATAGAGTTTATGAAATCTTGCACGGCTGCATTTGCTGCTGCACACTCCAGGGATTCTAAAATTTTAAATAGGTTGATACAAGTGGAGATGACTTTGGGATTCAGAAGCATCTCTGTAGTTTGTTGCTCTCTTCCAAGATTTATTTGTGAGTCTCTTGATCATGGCCATGTAGCTCTAACTTTTAAGGCATGGGTGATTCTGCAAGTACTTGAATAATTTAAATATAATATAAATAATTTCAATTTGTACACCTTAAGGGAGTTCCGAGAACCTACATCTATTTCTAAAATTATGCAAATTGTAAAAGTAAGTAAAGTAAAGGCCCTCCCGTTGATCATCGATTTGCTCGAGCGGGCCCAGTAACGTCTCCATTGGAGACTTTGTTGTTACTGTGTCTGGCATATCGAATATGTCACGGGGAGCTTGCCAGGCTCTGCCGTGTGGGCGAGATACTCTCGGTAGCTTGCCGGGCTCTCCGAGAGGGGCGGAGGAATCGAACTCGGGTCGGCCATGTTGGCTGCGTGCAAGGCAAACGCCCTACCGTTGTGCTATCGCTCCAATGCAAATTGTATTTCTAAAATTACTTGAGAGGAAATACATTTTTTAATTTTGGTAAAAACTCTTCATTCAGAGAGGAAACCTGAACAAATTCTCATGTATTTTCTTTAATTTGTCAAGCAAAGCTTAGTTAAATGGATATCTAAAACTTCTTCCTACAGGGTCATTGCTCTCTAGAAAGTAGAAATCCCTGTGTGTCCCACACTTGCTGATGAAAACCTAAGTAGATGGTTAGAGAGGGCGAGAAGTTTGGTACTTGCCAGCTTAAATGGGTTAAGCTGTTTAGCTGTTTTTTTGTTGTCTTTTTGGATATTTGTTGTTGTTGTTTGATTTGGGGCCACACCAACTGTGCTCAGGGCTTACTCCTGGTTTTGTGCTTGGTCTTCACTTCTGATGGGCTCAGGGGACCATATGGGTTGCCGATCTGAGCTTGGGTCAGCCACATACAAGGCAAGTCCCCTGCCCACTGTGCTATTTCTCCAGCCCCACAAACATTTAGTTTTAAACTAGTGATCAGCATGTCTTTCTTTACCCCAATCAGTTCCTGACAAACGGTCCAATCTTTGCAGTATTTGAATTGTACTTCAGCCAGGAATTGAAATCAGGAGAACCAGTATGTTTATAGCAACCAGAATGTCAGCAGCTATATATCATATTTTTTTTGTAAATGCTGGTGATTCATGATCAGTCAATAGTTTTATAATCAATTTTTAAAGAAAATGTCCTAAGTACAAGCTGATGTTGCTAGAAATGGTACAGTGACTGGTTTTGGTTTGTTTGGTACTGAATAACCAGGAGGAGACTGAAGAAACTGGGGACTGAGCGAACTGGAGATAGTCTATTCCTGATCGAGGTGATGTTTATTCCTGAGTTTATTTACTGAATTTTTACCTGGCTCTAGGCACTTTCCTCTATGTTTCTGGCCTTCCAGGTGGGTGAGAACTAGGAGAGATGGGCATTTAGAACTTAGTCATTTCTGTATGCTTCTTCTTGGCCCCACTGAATCTTCCTACACTCTCAAGCTTCATTGTCCAAATCAGCTTTTCTGTGAAGTCTTGCTGAAATTCCATGCCAAATCTGATTTCCCCCTTCATATGCTTTCCAGACTTGGTTTAGCTTATATCACATGGTGTCCCTGTCTCTGAGACCTGAGAATGTCATACTAACCTGAGAATGTGAGTCGTCATCCACAACCTAAATTTATTCTTGCATCCTCCTGCTATGTTGATCAGAAAAGGTTCCTTAAGGATAAAGTGACTACAGAGACTGGCCCACATCCAAAAGAACAAAAGCAACCAGTGCTGGGGCGTATGTGGCGAGAAAGGGACCCTCCTTCACTGCTGGTGGGAATGCCGACAGGTTCAACCCTTTTGGAAAACAGTCTGGACGATTCTCAAAAAATTAGAAATTGAACTCCCATTTGACCCAGCAGTACCACTCCTGGAAATATATTCCAGAGAGGCAAAAAAGTATAGTCGAAGTGACATCTGCACTTGTTTGTTCATTGCAGCACTCCTTACAATAGCCAGAATCTGGAAAAAACTTGAATGCCCGAGAACAGATGACTGGTTAAAGAAGCTTTGGTACATTTACACAATGGAGTACTATGAAGCTGTTAGAAAAGATGAAGTCATGAAATTTACATACAAGTGGTACTACATGGAAAGTAACATGTTAAGGGAAATAAGTCAGAAAGAGCGGGATAGACACAGAAAGACTGCATTCATCTGGGGAACATAAAGTAACAAAATAGGAGACTAACACCCAAGAGTGGCCAAGATTAGTACCAGGAATTTTGCTCCATGACTTGGAGGCCAGCTACACGTGCTAGGGGAAAAGGAAGCTCAGATAGAGAAGGGAGCACCAAATAAAGGGTGTTGGGAGGATCCTCCCAGGATGGGAGAAGCATGCTAAAAATAGACTATAGACTAAACATATAGACTAAACATGACTGACACTCAATGCCTGTCTTGCAAACCACAGAACGAACCCAAAAGGAGAGAGAGAGAGAGAGAGAGAGAGAGAGAGAGAGAGAGAACAAAAGGGAATGCCCTGCCACAGAGGCAGGATGGGATGGGTGTGATGAGGGGTGGGAGGGATACTGGGACCTGTAGTGGTGGAAAATAGGCACTGGTGGAGGGATGGGTTCTTGATCATTGTATAACTGAAAGCCAAGCACAAAAATTTGTAAGTCTATAACTGTACCTCATGGTGTTTCACTAATTAAAAAAACAAACAAACAAACAACAAAAAAAACCCCAAAAACTAAACCAAAAAATAAAATAAAACAGATTAAAAAAAAAGAAAAAAAAGGATAAAGTGACTGTATAACTTCTTGTGTCAATTAGAATCTTCTGAAAGTGAAAGAGGCACCATTAATAATTACATCAGGGACATTAGGACTTCTCCAACTGAAGCAGGGTATATGGCTATCATACTTAAGAACTAAACTACTGACCTTATTCACTGCTGGTGGTAATGTAGACCAGGCCAGCCTTTTTGAAAAATAATATTGATACTTCTCAAGAGATTAGAAATTAAACTTTCATCTGATCCAGAAATTCCAGTTTTTTTGACCCCTAGGGTAAAAAAACTCCACTCAGAAAAGACATTTGCACTTCTATGCTCATAAAAGCACTATGTACAATAGTCAAAACCTGGAAATAAGCTAGGTGTCCAAGAACAGAACAGATGACTGGATAAAGAAACTATGGTACATATACACAATGGAATACTATTCAGCTTTAATAAAATATGAAATCGTGCTGTTTTTTTTATTTATGTGGATGTATCAGGAGAGTATAATGCTGAGTGAAGTTAGTCAGAAGGAGAGGAACTATACAGAACTGTCTCTCTCTCTCTGAAAGGTAAAGGCCCTCCCGTTGATCGTCGATTTGCTCGAGCGGGCCCAGTAACGTCTCCATTGGAGACTTTGTTGTTACTGTGTCTGGCATATCGAATACTCTCGGCAGCTTGCCGGGCTCTCCGAGAGGGGCGGAGGAATCGAACTCCGGTCGGCCATGTTGGCCGCTTGTAAGGCGAACGCCCTACCCGCTGTGCTATCACTCCAGCCCCTCTCTCTCATATGGAGGATATAAAGAAACATGGCAGAGGAATAACAAACACCCAAAGGTAACAAAAACTGAGAACTGATCTTCAGCAGGAGGCTCACCACAAGAGAAGAATGGGCAGTGGGGTAGGTATGCGAACACTGGGACAATGGCAGAAGGAAGCAGACACTCTGGTGGAGGGCATGGTACTGGAATGCTTTATATATGAAACCCTACCAATACCAATAACATTTTTTGTAATCTATAATGCTAAAAGTAAAATAAATTTTAACTAACTTTTCTGATCTGCTCACACACAGTCTATAATATCCAGACTGGGAACTTGACTTAAAATCCTGTAATTAATTATTTGTAATTATGTATTTCCATGTCCTCCTACCTTATAAATGGGCTCTAAGAGAACAAAGAAAGATCTCTCTTGCAATCTTTACCCTGTTAGTTGTGCTGTGCAGTGATAGGAGGTAAGTAATTACCATGAATTGGTAAGAGACCAAGAACTGCAAAGCAAATCACCAGGAAACATATGCGATTCCAACCCACTCTCCTGATGCTTGACTAATAATACACATCTCCCTTGATGACTAAGCTCCAAAACCACAGAGAAGGACTCCTTATGTTTTAAGAGATTTTTCTGACTTTTCACTCCCATGCAGCCTCTTTTCTTCAACATTTCTATGAGAATTCTCAATTGTCTCTGTATTCAGAAGACAACTCCAATCTTTTCTTTTCTCGCTATTTTTTGGTCACACACAGCGATGCTCAGGGGTTACTCCTGGCTCTGCACTCAGGAATTACTCCTGGTGGTGCTTGGGGGACCATATGGGATGCTGGGACTCGAACCCGGGTTGGCCATGTGCAAGGCAAACACCCTATCCACTGTGTTATCGCTCCGGCCCGGACAACTCCAATCTTAAGAATAGGTAACTTATTAGAATGTCAAGGATCTAAGGCCACACATACAAACTTCTAAGCCAAGCATCTAACATCAAGCATTTAAACTTCTAAGACTGTCAGACATCTAACAAGGATTTTCCAACATCTAAACCCTGTGGAACTAGAAAGAGACTAGCTGTATAGAGTTCTGGGTCTGGACCCTACTGAAATCCAGACAAGAGAGCCTCATATCCTCCATTTTCCTCTCTGACGGCAAATTCTCTAGTTTAAAAGCAGCTTCTATGATCTGACACATAGGATACCAGCATTCTCAGGCTCAAATGTCTTAGGGGGAAAAGAGGGAGTCACCTGCTATTCCAAGTTCTCTCTTCACCTGTCTTTCCCTTACGGGATATAGTGTGGATGCCATGTGGATGAAAGGACCCTGTCCAAGGGGAAAAGTCACAGAAGTCTCTGAGGGGAAATTATGGAGAGATCTCTCGGGCCTGGCAAAGTGATCAAGTCTTGACTTTAGAAAGGTAACCCCGCTGCTGCCAAGTGAGTAGCCTACGCAAGCTTATCCCAAAAGCTGTCTGAGTTGACCATAATCCCCAGCCTTCTCGACCAGATGGTGACTTTCCCAAAGTTGCTCCTAGTACCCAAGAAAATAATAATTCCAAAGGCCATCACTGAGTAGTGCATTGAAAAAGGAGAGGGTCAGTCAACAGAACACCGAAGGGCACTCAGTACTGGGAGAGAATTGAAATGACTTAGAGGGTGACAGGAAAGGGAAGTTCTCTATTAATCACACCCCAAATTCTGTAGGCCAAAGACTACTTAGGGGAGATTCTTCTTACTCTCTCAACATCACCACAAAGCCAGAGATATGGCTTTGTTCTCTAGGGCCTAGCTACCTAGAAATTTAATCTTTCCCAGCCCTTGAGCCCTACTTGACAACCCAGGGGATCTAGTAGGTCTATGCAGCTTCAAAAAACAGATTGCATCTTAGAGGGAAGTTTTAAAAACAGTTTTAGAGGATCCACTAGACTCAAGAGAGAGGCAGACCACCACCTCACCAGGCTACCACATCAGACATCAAAGTTAAGAGGAGCCGGAGGGAGAGTGTTCTTTAAAAAGAAAACCCCGTAAGAGGAGGCTGGATAATCAAACTGGTAAGTTTATACAATGTCCTTACTAGTCGGGAATAAAAGAGAAATTACAGATCTGTAATGATACGGACACACATAGATGTCCACTTTCTTCATAGGTGAAAGAAGTCAGACCCCAGAATCTATGTTCATCTAAACATACAGGTGTAATTTATGACAACAGAACTGGGATGAGAAAGGAAAATTTTAATATTTGTATTTTAATTTAACATTCAATATTTAACACACTGTTATTCTAAACTTCTGTTTGTCTTAATTGCTCTACAATTAAGTATAAATGAATGTTTCTCAAAATTACAAAAATTATTTGATGTATAAAACCCCAGAAAAACACTGAGAAGAATAAAATATATGGCAAAAGG
Organism: Sorex fumeus; assembly: GCF_029834395.1. NCBI lineage: Eukaryota > Metazoa > Chordata > Mammalia > Eulipotyphla > Soricidae > Sorex > Sorex fumeus. Next base: position 6,032,174 of record NW_026606183.1, read on the forward strand.
CTTAAGGGTAGCATAAATTAAGAACATATGTGGCATTTAAAATGTTTAGGTATATATTAAATGTCAAGTACAGGCATAAAATAGTTTTCTACACAAAGTCCTGGTTGAGTTTACTTGAGATGGTATTAAATGGGAAAACACATTAATTAGACCCCTGGAAGGGCATTGATGATACTATTTATAGGAATGGGGCCAAGGCTGTGATTTTTTGATTTGGAGACTGAATTGACCGCCAAAGCTTTCCCTTCTATACTAAGTGCTCTGTAACAAATAGCATACTGTTCTATGGCTTTGTGAGGTTTTCTCTGTATTTGGAACCACAAAATAAATTTTATACTTTTTAATTGAGGCACTATGTCTTACAAATATGTCCATAATTGTTCAGGCAAATTAAGTTCCAACAACAATCCACCAACTTCCCTCCACCAGTGTCCCAAGATTCCCTCCCACGCTGAGCTTGCCTCTTTAAAAATGGTGCATTTTTCAGTTTAACAATTGTAGTTTAGGTTCCATATCTGCAGTATTGTGGCTCTGTTGTTTTGATATCTACATATACACATGTCTGTACTGCCAATATATCCAAGCTTGCCCTTGCCTTTGGCCTTGACCTTGCCCCTGTTATTTCCCAGCAGCTTCTTCTTCCTTTTCCTGTTCATTTTTCTCCTTCCATGGCTTTTTCATTTCTACAATTCTAGGCTATTTACTCAGTACTTTGTACCTTGAATTCTCTTGTCATTTTGTTTCTCATGCCACAGGTATGATCATGCAGTATTTGTTCTTCCTCTGACTTATAACACTTAACATGATTTCCTCTAGTTTCATCCACATTTCAGCAAATTGCATGATTTCATCATTCCTTACAGTTGTATGGTATTCCATTGTGTATCTATACCACACCTTCATTATTCTGACATTGATATCTGGGTTGATTGTATATCCTAGCTATTATATTGTACTGGTTTCTGCCATTATTAATAGTGTTTATAATCCTTCCAAATGAATGTTTTTGTGTCTTGATTGTAGATACCAAGAATTTGAGGATTGTATTGAAGCTCTAGTCTGGGTTGATATCTGGGTTGATTATATATCCTAGCTATTATATTGTACTGGTTTCTGCCATTATTAATAGTGTTTATAATCCTTCCAAATGAATGTTTTTGTGTCTTGACTGTAGATACCAAGAATTTGAGGATTGTATTGAAGCTCTAGTCTTACTGTTTGACAAGTCTTCATTCTGTTTTTCTTAGGGTGGAACTAGACAAAATTCCCATCAGTGATGGATGAGAGTTCCTTTTTAAAAACCACACCTTGGCAAAAGTTTCCAGGTGTTTTTATTTATATGTGCCATTCTAACCAGTGTGAGATGATGTCTCATATTTGTCTTGATATGGATTTCCCTAATAATCAATGATAACGAATACTTTTCTGTATTCTTACTCACTATCAGTCTGTCTTCATAATGGCTGCTTATTTTCCCTCTCTGTTTTTTAATAGGGTTATCAGAGTTTGTTGTTATTGATCCTTGTGAGTGTTTTAGATGTCTTGAACCCTTATATGGTGAACGTGAATATTTTTTCCCATTCAATGTGGTGTCTTCTAGTTTTAGCTCATGCTTCCTTCCAATGCAAAGCTTTTTTGTTTGATGCAGACCAAATTTAAAGAAATGTAACTTTCTCTCTCTTCACTACGCTTCATTTTTTCAGACAATCTTGAAAGATATGGCACCTTGTAATTTTAAATTTTGGACTTCCCTTAGCAAGCAGGTCTTAAAGGTAGCATTTTGCTGACTTCAACCACTATAAAAATGTCCAACTTTGCTTCATTTGTATGATCACTTATCTCAGCAAAATGATTTTCTTTTCATTTATTGGTTTGGAGGTCCACACCTCGTGCTTTTCAGGGCTGACTTCTGGCTCTGCATTCAGAAATGATTCTTGACAGTGCTTGGGGAACAATATGGGATTCTGGGAATCAAATCCAGGTCAGTTGCATGCAAGGCAAGTGCTTCTCCATCCATACAGTTTTAAAAATTGTTTTAATTAAAAAAACTGTTATTTACATAGTTATTGATAGTTGACTCTTAGGCATACAGTATTTCAAAACCAATGCCACCATCAGTGTCAACTTCCTTCCACCTATATTTCAACTCCACCCCCAATTCCCACCCATTCCCCTACCTGTCAATGAAGTAGATGCACAAAAGCATCCTCTCATTTTTTCACTTGATCACTAGTCATCCTGTTACTCATCGATTTGCTCGAGCGGGCGCCAGTAACGTCTCCATTCGTCCCTGTCGCGTGCTAGTGTAGCCCAATGGCGTCTGCTCGTTCTAGGAACATGAAGAATCTCAAACCGATCATTCAGGGTCTTGACGAAGAAGTCTGACCACTTCAGATTTCTTCGTCAGACTTCTCATTTTTTAAAGAAATAAAATAGGTGCTGTCAATTTGACAAGCACATTACAAAGTTCTGGGGTTGCAGCTTAAATCTCACATGTTCAGTTTTGTTGAGTCAGTGTTTTGGATATATGGTTAGGCCATTGACCCATATCACCAGTACAACTGAAGCCCTGACCCATGTTCACTTATTACTTCCTGTTCTCTTCTTCTTCTTCCCTTCTTGATTTCTTTCCTTCACTATCATTATTCTCTCAAAACATTGAGGTCAAGGGTGATCTCTGTATTCCCCCATTACTATAGTTTATATCCTCATTCAATATTCTATATACCACAGATAATTGAAATCATCCTGTATTTGTTTTTCTTCTTCTGGCTAACTTCTCTCAATATGATATCTTCCATGCCCAACCAGGTTGCAGAAAATTGCATAATTTTCTGCAATTTTATATTCTCAATTCAATACTATGCAGTTACACAGTATTCTATTATGTATATATACCACATCTTCAAAACTCATTCATTTGTCATTGGACACCTAGGTTGATTCCATATTTTAGTTATTGTACTGAATGCATCAATGAATAATGGTGTGCCTGTGTCCTTCTTTTCCATTCTTACACCAATGTTATTTTATTTATTTATTTTATTTATTTTTAAAAATTGAATCACCATGAGTGGGTCAGGAACGAAGTCAAGGATGAAATCAAAAGACACCTGGAAACAAATGAGAATGAAGACATAAACTACCAGAACTTATGGGATGCAGCGAAAGCTGTATTAAGGGGAAAATTTATAGCTCTGCAAGCATATCTTAAGTCGATAGAAACGATGCACATAAACAATTTGACCTCACAGCTCAAGACCTTAGAAAAGGATCAACAGAAAGAGCCTAAATCAGGCAGAAGGAAAGAGATCATAAAACTTAGAGCAGAAATCAACAACATGGAAAACAAAGAAACAATCCGAAAGATCAATGAAACCAAGAGCTGGTTCTTCAAGAAAATAAATAAGATAGATAAACCACAAGCAACACTCACAAAGAAACAGAGAGAGAGAACCCTAATAAATCGAATCAGAAATAAGAATGGGGATATCACAACAGAAACTAAAGAAATTCAAGAGATCATCAGAGACTACTTTGAAAGTCTGTATGCCACGAAACACGAGAACCTGGAAGAAATGGATAAATTCCTGGATTCCTACCATCTCCCAAAGCTGAATCAAGAAGATATAGAGTACCTGAATAGACCTATTCACATCAAGGAAATTGAAACTGTAATCAAAAGTCTTCCCAAAAACAAAAGCCCAGGCCCAGACGGATTTACTAGCGAATTTTTCCAAACATTTAAAGAGGACCTATTGCCAATTCTTCTCAAGCTTTTCCAGGAAATTGAAAAAACAGAAACTCTCCCAAACAGCTTCTATGAAGCCCATATCTCTCTAATACCAAAAGGAAACAAAGACACCGCAAGAAAAGAAAACTACAGGCCAATATCCCTGATGAACACAGATGCGAAGATTCTCAACAAAATACTAGCCAGTAGAATACAACAACTCATCAAAAAGATCATATATCATGACCAAGTGGGATTCATCCCAGGGATGCAAGGATGGTTCAACATTCGGAAATCAATCAACATAATCCATCATATCAACAAAAGAAAAGATAAAAATCATATGATCATATCAATAGATGCAGAGAAAGCTTTTGACAAGATCCAGCACCCATTCATGATGAAAACCCTTGCCAAAATGGGGATAGAGGGGACTTTCCTCAATATAGTTAAAGCCATCTACCACAAACCTACAGCAAACATCATCCTCAATGGGGAAAAACTGAGAGCCTTCCCCCTAAGGTCAGGGATGAGACAAGGATGCCCACTCTCTCCACTACTGTTCAATATAGTACTGGAAGTACTTGCAATAGCGATTAGGCAAGAAAAAGATATTAAGGGCATCCAGATAGGGAAAGAAGAAATTAAGCTCTCACTATTCGCAGATGACATGATACTATACTTAGAGAACCCTAAAACCTCTAACAAGAAACTCCTAGAAACAATAGGCTTATATAGTAAAGTGTCAGGCTATAAAATCAATACCAAAAAATCCATGGCATTCCTATACGCAAATAGTGAAAGAGAAGAAAGTGACATCAAGAAAACAATCCCATTCACAATTGTGCCCCAGAAAATCAAGTATCTAGGAATCAGCTTAACTAAGGAAGTAAAGGACCTGTACAAAGAAAACTACAAAACGCTACTTCAGGAAATAAAAGAGGACACGAGGAAATGGAAAAATATCCCCTGTTCATGGATGGGGAGAATCAACATCATCAAAATGGCAATACTTCCCAAAGCACTGTACAAATTCAATACAATCCCTATAAGGATACCCATGACATTCTTCAAAGAAATGGAGCAAGCACTCCTGAAACTTATATGGAACAATAAGCCCCCACGAATAGCTAAAGCAATTCTCGGGAAAAAGAAAATGGGAGGAATCAACCTCCCTAACTTCAAACTCTACTACAAAGCAGTAATAATTAAAACAGCATGGTACTGGAACAAAAGCAGAGCTGCAGACCAATGGAACAGAGTTGAATATACTGACATTTCCTCCCAAACATATAATCATCTAATCTTTGATAAGGGGGCAAGAAAAGTGAAATGGAGCAGGGAAAGCCTCTTCAATAAACTGTGCTGGCAAAATTGGACGGCTACATGCAAAAATGTGGGCTCAGATCTCTGCCTAACACCATGCACAAAAGTAAGATCAAAATGGATTTATGACCTCAACATCAGACCAGAATCCATAATGTTTATTGAAGACAAAGTCGGCAAAACTCTCCATGATATTGAAGCTAATGGTATCTTCAAAGATGTCACGCCACTGGCCGAGCAAGTGAAAACAGAGATAGACAAATGGGACTATCTTAAACTAAGAAGCTTCTGCACCTCAAAAGAAACAGTGACCAAAACACAAAGACAGCCTACAGAATGGGAAAGGATATTCACCATGTACACATCCGACAAGGGGTTGATATCAAGGATATACAAGGTACTGGTTAAACTCCACAAGAAGAAATCACCCAACCCCATCAAAAAATGGGGTGAGGAAATGAACAGAAACTTTCCAAAGAAGAAATTCGACTGGCAAAAAGGCACATGAGAAAATGCTCTACATCACTAATCATCAGAGAGATGCAAATCAAAACCACAATGAGATATCATTTCACACCACAGAGACTGGCCCACATCCACAAGAACAAAAGCAACCAATGCTGGCGCGGATGTGGCGAGAAAGGGACCCTCCTTCACTGCTGGTGGGAATGCCGGCTGGTCCAACCCTTTTGGAAAACAGTATGGACGACTCTCAAAAAATTAGAATTTGATCTGCCATTTGACCCAGCTATAGCACTCCTGGGAATATATCCCAGAGAGGCAAAAAGGTATAGTCGAAGTGACATCTGCACTTGTTTGTTCATTGCAGCACTCTTTACAATAGCCAGAATCTGGAAAAAACCTGAGTGCCCAAGAACAGATGATTGGTTAAAGAAACTTTGGTACATTTACACAATGGAGTACTATGTAGCTGTTAGAAAAGATGAAGTCATGAAATTTACATACAAGTGGTACTACATGGAAAGTATCATGTTAAGCGAAATGAGTCAGAAAGAGCAGGATAGACACAGAAAGATTGCATTCATCTGGGGAACATAAAAAAAATTTTAAAAAATTGAATCACCATGAGATGCACGGTTACAAAGTTGTTCATTATTGGATTTCAGTCATAAAATGGTCCAATACACATTCCTTCACCAATGTACATTTCCCACCACCAATGTCCACAATTTCCCTCCTGCCACCCTTCCCAATGAATAATGATGTGCATATGTACTTTTGAATGAGTGTTTTTATGTCCTGGAGGTAAATCCACAAAAGAATCTTCTCATTTTTTAAGGAACAAAATAGGTTGTGAAAATTCATAGAAAGATATTGAAGTACTTGTCAAAACCATACATTTATGTGTAGTAGCCTTTTTCCAAAGCAGATGCTGAGTTTTAGAGATTCCCATCAGCTGCTGTTGATCACATTTCCCAACTCTGGACATTCTTATGGTGCTTTATGAGGGTTCTACTCTTACGAGAAACACAAAACTCTAAGTAAAATGCTGAATTTTGTCTGGGAAAAATAGACCTGTACCCATATGTTTATATTTTTTGAGATAAAATATGTGTTTCTGTGATGTTTTTTGATGGTCAAAAGCAGTGCCCTAAAATGAAATTATTTATTACGGGGAAGAGGTAACGTGCAGTCAGATGAGTCACTGGGCAGTCATCCAGCTGTATCTGAGGTCTTCTTGATACACACCGCAAGGAACTGGTGCTCACTACTTAAGGACTCCAGTTGTAATAAGGAATTGCTCTGTGCAGAAGAACAGAAATCAGTCCTAACTTCTACACAGGTTTTCCAAGATCATTATCTTTCCTCACCGGAAAAAAATCCAAATGGTGAAGTAAAATAGTTTTATTTAGCAAAATATGAATAGCGGGAGAGAGAGAAATAGAGAGACAGAGAGGCAGAGAGAGAGAGAGGAAGAGGGAGGAAGGGAGATGTTCAAAAGGAAGCATGGGCTTCTCTGGAGGCAGGGGAGAAGCCGAGAATACATATCTCAGATTGAGATGTCAGTTTGGGATCCTCAAAAGGGAGAATGCACCATAAAGTATAAAAGGAATTACACATCTCAAGTTGAAATGTAGGTAACCCCCAAGATAGAGAATGTAAACCTCTTGTCTTTGCAAAATTAGTTTTATAGTAGGGCTTTGCCCAAACTGCCTGACCTTGAGTTTTTTGTTTTTTTGCTTTTTGGGTCACACCTGGCGACGCACAGGGATTACTCCTGGCTATGCACTCAGGAATTACTCCTGGTGGTGCCCAGGGGGACTATATGAGATGCTGGGAATTGAACCCGGGTCGACCGTGTGCAAGGCAAACACTCTATCCGCTGTGCTATCACTCCAGACCCCCAGCCTGTTCTAAATAAGAGTGTTGCTAGGGCATCGCTTGGGGAGTCAGACTATTGATGGTCTTTTTCATATTCTTATCACAGTCTTTTGGCCAAGATCAAGGATCACTTAGGAAGAAGACAAATTTGTCTTACAACCAAAAGTATTGACGCAGGAATGTTGATGACATGTCTCTTTGTTCATCCATGGTTCCCAGGTTCATCAATATTTTCATTAATGAAAATATTGGGTAATAACAATGCTTAGACCCAAGAGTTAGAAAACTGAAAAGTTTACTGGAAAGAAGAGAAGCAAAGTCCATACCCAGGGAGGAAAGAAATAAAGGATTAAGGTAAGTACTGCTCATTTTCCACTCATAATCTCGTGAATTCTTCTGTAGCTTCTTTTCTAAGGAATCCACCCTTCTCTGGACTTAGATTTCTGCATCTGGATAGCACCTTTGTTTCTTTTCTCAGAGCTCAAGATGTGTCAAAAGGATGTAGTCTTCATGCCCTTAGGCTCTTCAGAGCTAGGACATATTTTTTCTTTTTTTTTTTAAATTTTTAAGTTTTAAATTTTTTATTGACTCACCTTGAGATAAATTACAAAGCTTTCATGATTGAGTTTCAGTCATACAATGATCAAACACCCATTCCTCCACCAGTGCACATTTTCCACCACCAATGTCTCCCATATTCCCCCCACATCCCAACCCTCCCCCTGCCTTGATGGCAGACAACTTCCCCCGTACTCTCTCTCTACTTTTGAGCATTGTGGTTTCCAATACAGGGATATCTTTTGTTTTCTTTTTTCTTTTTGGGTCACACCCAGCGATGCACAGGGTTTACTCCTGGCTTTGTACTCAGGAATTACTCCTGGCAGAGCTTGGGGGACCATATGGGATGCTGGGAATCAAACCCAGGTCGACCGTGTGCAAGGCAAATGCCCTACCCACTGTACTATTGCTCCAGCCCTGGGATATCTTTTCTTGGGTTTTATTATTTCTCAAAAGTACATTATTTTTCAAAAGTACATCTTATTATCTAGTTCTTACTCTGGAGAACCTGGCAGGCTACCAAAGGTATTCTGCCCACACGGCAGAGTCTGGCAAACTCCCCTTGGCGTATTTAATATGCCAAAAACCAGTAACAATGATGGTTCTCATTCTCCTGACCCTGAAAGAGCCTCGAATGTGACACTTTCTAAAATCTCAGGGCTAGGACGAAGGAGACGTTACTGGTGCCTGCTCGAGGAAATCGATGAACAGGATGACAGTGATACAGTGATACATTGCTAGGGTCCCTTTGCCTATCTAACTACAACAAGGAGATCAAGAGATTTTACAGAGAGCTGACTTTCTATTGAGAAGAAATTCTATTCTACAAAAACCTGGTAAATTATTTCTTACCATAATTAGAACAGAAATGTTGTAGGCAGATAGGTAGGGAAGCCCTGATAATTTACTTTAGAGGAAATAATAAAATTTAAGAAGAAGTACCCTAGCCCTTAATACCACATTCCTTTGAATGCAAATCCTGAGCTCTCTGGAGAGGAGAAACTGAAGCACCACCCACATGCACAATCCAAGGCTCTACCCAGAGAAAAGCGGACCCCTCAGAATAGAAGCTACAGAAGACTCTCTATCAATAGAGTAAGAGATGAGATTATAAACAGACCATCAACAGTGCAAGGTTTTTCTATGATGATGCCCTGATTTAGGTCTATGTATTCAGAAAACACCTGAAAAAAATTGGAAGAATTTTATAAAACCTTTTTCTAAAAGCTATCTGATTGTTCTCATTTGAACATGTATCTCGATTGCTTGACTTTAAGTCTCTTTGCTTGCTTGCTCTTTCAAGCTTCTGCTCTCTCTCTCTCTCTCTCTCTCTCTCTTCCTTTTTTGCTTTATGGGTCACACCTGGCGATGCACAGGGGTTACTCCTGGCTCTGCACTTAGGAGTTACTCCTGACGGTGCTCAGGGGATCATATGGGATGCTGGGAATTGAACTCAGGTCGGCTACCTCCAAGGCAAACGCTCTACCCGCTGTGCTATCACTCCAGGCCCCTACTGTTCTCTCTTGAACAAGTATTCTTTCCCTTCTCTCCCACTGCACTTCATCTTTCTGAAAGGTCACAGAACTCTCCCAGCACAGAGGGAAATAAGTAAAGCGAAGAAACAGGAGAGGTTCATTGGGGTGTGCTCCCAGGCAGACCCTACTGATCTCTAGTGAGGCTGGGGTAGAGCAGAGCCCTGAGAGAGGTTAATGGGATTTTTGTTTTTGCTTTTTGGGTCACACCTGGCGATTCAGAGGGGTTACTCCTCGCTCTTCACTCAGGAATCACTCCTGGCGGTGCTCAGGGAACCATACAGGATGCTGGGGATTGAACCCCGGGTCTGCCTTTATGCAAGGCAAATGCTCTACCCATTGTACTATCACTTCCGCCTGGTTTGCTGTTTTCTTAATATTTATTTACTTTTGGCTTTGGTTTGGGCCATACCTGGCAATGTTCAAGTGTTATTCCTGGCTTCTCACTCAGGAATCACTCCTGGTGGTGTTCAGGAGACCATATGGGAAGCCAGGGATCAAACCCAGGTCAGCTTCAGCTAAGGCAAGTGCCTCACCCTCTGTACTATCTCTGCCACTTGATGTTTGTTTTTCCCCTTCACATCACTGCAGTTCTATACGTTTGCCTAACTGTTGCTCTTTGTTGTTGCACCCACAGAGGCTGCACATCTGATTTTGTGGTTCACACACTCAGTCATGGTATTCATGAGGAGTTTTCTCTTTAGTGAAACAAACCAGTTTTTTTTTTATAAAATTTTTTAATAGTGAGACATCATGAGGTACAGTTGCAAACTTACACATTTTTGTGCTTGGGTTTCAATTATACAATGATCAAACACCCAATCCTCCACCAGTGCCCATTTCCCACCACCACGGATCCCAGTATCCCTCCCACCCCCCATCCTCTCCATCCCACCCTGTCTCTGTGGCAGGGCATTCCCCTCTGTTCTCTCTCTCCTTTTGGGTGTTGTGGTTTGCAAAAGGAACATTGAGTGGCAATCATGTTTGGTCTATAGTCTATTTTCAGCATGCTTCTCCCATCCTGGGAGGATCCTCCCAACACCTTTATTTGGTGTTCCCCTCTTTATCTGAGCTCCCTTTTCCCCTAGTATGTATGGTTGGCCTCCAAGTCATGGAGTAAAATTCATGGTACTAATCTCGGCCATTCTTGGGTGTTAGTTTCCTATTTTGTTACTTTATGTTCCCCAGATGAGTGCAATCTTTCTATGTCTATCCCTTTCTTTCTGAGTCATTTTGCTTAACATAATACTTTCCATGTAGTACCACTTGTATGTAAATTTCGTGACTTCGTCTTCAAACCAGTTTTTTTTAATTGAAATTAATTTACTTTAAAAGGTGTTATGGGAGACAAAAAGGGAAATATGTAGTCAAAAGAGAACATGGGGGCTGGAGTGATAGCACAGCGGATAGGGCATTTGCCTTGCATGCGGTCAACCAGGTTTGATTCCCAGCATCCCATATAGTCCCCTGAGCATCGCCAGGAGTAATACCCGAGTGCATGAACCACGAGTGATCCCTGTGCATCACCGTGTGTGACCCAAAAAGAAAAAAAATTTAATTAAGAGATTAAGAGAACAAACTTTGGTACATTTACACAATGGAGTACTATGTAGCTGTTAGAAAAGATGAAGTCATGAAATTTACGTACAAGTGGTACTACATGGAAAGTATCATGTTAAGCAAAATGAGTCAGAAAGAGTGGGATAGACACAGAAAGATTGCATTCATCTGGGGAACATAAAGTAACATAATGGGAGACTAATACCCAGGAGTGACCGAGATTAGCACCAGGAATTTTGCTCCATGACTTGGAGGCCAGTCACACATGCTAGGGGAAAAGGAAGCTCAGATAGAGAAGGGAGCACCAAATAAAGGGTGTTGGGAGGATCCTCCCAGGATGGGAGAAGCATGCTGAAAAGTAGACTATAGACCAAACATGATTGCCACTCAATGCCTCTCTTGCAAACCACAGAACCCAAAAGGAGAGAGAGAGAGAGAGAGAGAGAGAGAGAGAGAGAGAGAGAGAGAACAAAAGGGAATGACCTGCCACAGAGGCAGGGGGATGGGGGGAATGGGGGTGTAGGGATGCTGGGACCCGTGGTGGTGGAGGATGGGCGCTGGTGGAGGGATGGGTACTTGATCATTGTATAACTAAAACCCAAGCACAAAAAATTTGTAAGTCTATAACTATACCTTGTGGTGTTTCACTAATAAAAAATAAGAGATTAAGAGAACATGGGCTTCTCAAAAAAAAAAAGCAAAGGAGAGAAATTAATGTTCAAGAGCGAACACAGACTGTAATAAAAGGCAAGCCCTAGTGCTTTCACCTATTCTGATTGTACTGTCGGGGGTCACTGTGGTGCTTATACACATTCTCTACGGGGGTTGCACTTCGTAGCCATGGTACTTACACATCTTTTAGTCTTTTAGTGCCATTGGAACACACGTGACACTGTGGAGCACAAATGGTTTTTCTCTGAAATTTAGCACTTACGACATGATTAGTGACCACCAAAGATGCATGAGCTACAGACTAAGAAACAATTCCTAAAGCCATATTCTCATAAAATCTAATCTGGAGCCCTACTTAAGGTTATTGCATAATCTGCCTTTCTGTAACCTCCAAACCTTCCAAACACATGGGGATTTTTGGATTTTCATCACGAGGAAGGGGAGAAATACTTTGAGTGGTGATGAGGAATTTATTTTCCAGTTTACCCTCAAATCATATGACTAACTGCCTTCCCAACTTTTTAAAATTTAAACATCCATGTGGGGGGCTGGAGCGATAGCACAGCGGGTAGGGTGTTTGCCTTGCATGTGGCCAACCCAGGTTCGATTCCCAGCATCCCATATGGTCCCCTGAGCACCGCCAGGAGTGATTCCTGAGTGCATGAGCCAGGAGTAACCCCTGAGCATCGCCGGGTGTGACCCCAAAAGCAAAATAAATAAATAAATAAATAAATAAATAAATATAAAGAAACATCCATGTGGTATTTGGGTGGTGGCAGCAGCAATAAAATCTCTCTAGTTCAGAGAATGGCCTGCCCTGTGTTGACTCCCTTCTCAGTGCCAAGCACCACTTTGAGCTTTATGCCAAGATGGTTAATATAATCAATGTATCACTGTCATCCCGTTGCTCATTACTTGAGTGGGCGCCAGTAATGTCTCCATTTATACCAGCCCTGAGATTTTAGCAGCCTCTCCTTACTCGTCTTTCCCGACGTATTCGATATGCCAAAAACAGTAACAATAATGGGTCTCATTCCCCTGACCCTGAAAGAGCCTCCAATATGGCAGCGTTGGGAAAGATGTTGGTTAGTATAATAGGAATAATAATTTTCCTTTACAGTGACCAGGCCAAGCAGAGTACTGGGGACCCAGTGTCACTCAGAGAGCTGTATAGAGGCCGACAGATGTGCTAGAGTGGGGTACATGCAGTGCTGGGGTTTGAACTCAGCACCTCATGCATGCAAGACTTATGCTCTAATTGTGTGACTGAAACGTAATCATGCAAGTTTGTAACTGTAGCTAATGGTGATCTAATAAAACTTCTTTCTTTTTCATGTAGGAGTACTGCTATTTATTCAGCCACTGATTAGCTGCTTGAATTGGGCATGAACTCCACCTTACATTTTTTTTCATTTTTTATAATTTTATTTATTGAATCACCGTGAGAGCAGTTACAAAACTTTCGGGTTTAAGTCTTGGTCATACAATGAAACACCCATACCTTCACCAGTGCTCATTCTTCACCATCAAAAACTCCAGTATACCCCCATCCCACACCCTCCCCCTACCTGTGCGGCAGATGATTTCCACATTACTCTCTCTCTCTACTTTGATTACATTCAATATTTTGACACCAGACCCACCATTATTATTTGGGATTTTACTCCAACACTCAGATCTGCTGAAAAGGCAACACAAGACAATTTGTTTTCTATTGTTGTTTATGAATAACATATGATGTCGCATGGCTGCAGTAGGGGCCGTGCAATTTTGAAATTCCGAAATTTTAACAATTAAATCTGGAGGGAGTTCTGCCAAAACCTGCTGGGTTCTGAGATTTGTTCTTGAGTCTCTTGGATCATGGACGTTAAGCAGCTTGATCAGGAGCCAGAAAGGCCGTTTGTGGGCAGCGACTCGGGTCTTGTTGGGATGGGGAGGAAAGGGCCAACTCCACCCCCATCCCATGAGGATCCATGTGTCTCATCACTGTGGCCCAAACCTGACTGTACAATGGCCTCTGGAGGATGGCGGCCACCAAGCCGCCTAGGGGGAGCAGACGGAGGGATAGCACCCTTTCCCCCCTGGGGTGGCCTGGCGACAATAACTTACTGCACGGTCCGGACACTTTTCTGCCAGAAGCCGCTGGGTTTCGAGATTTGTTTTTGAGTCTCTGGGATCATGGCCGTTAAGCAGCTTGATCAGGAGCCAGAGAGGCTGTTTGTGGGCAGCGACTTGGGGTCTTGTTGGGATGGGGAGGAAAGGGCAGGCTCCACCCCCATTCTGTGAGGCCCCACGTGTCTTGTCACTGTGGGCCCAGACCTGACTGTCCAGTGGCCTCTGGAGGATGATGGCCACCGGGCAGCCAGGGGGAACAGGCCAAGGCATGAAGCCTATTCCCACCTGGGGTGGCCCGTGCCGGTAACCTACTGCAGGGACCGGACAAATTTCTGCCAAAAGCCGTTGGGTTTCAAGATTTGTTTCTGAGTCTCTGGGATCATGGCCATTAAGCAGTTTGATCAGGAACCAGAGAGGCCATGCCTCCAATTATATAGCTGAGTCGGAGATGGTTTGTGGGTGTGTCTCCCACATATCTAACTTTTGGCCATTTATTTTCTTGGTAAACTTGGCCCCAAGTTTTTGGGGTCTGGCCAAAGGCACAGCAGCAATTTTGGGGTATCTGGAAGTCTGAAGTCTGAAGTCTGAAGTCTAATACCATTAGGTACTCGCCTCACAGGTACAGATTGACCTGCTGGTGGCATCATAATCCCTGATCCAATAAAACTTCTTAAATTAAAAAAAAAAAGACTTGCGCTCTACCAATTGAGCTATCTCCCCCAGGTCCAATAATAAGAATGCATAAAAATCTCATAACAAAACAAATTATACCTTTCATGCATCTCCCAGTAAAAACATTCTGTTTCCTGTATATACTATTGACATTGGTAACACAGACATTTAAATTTCATAATTTTAATAATCCTTTTCTCTAATCTCTTGATTAGCTGTATCTGAAACCTTAAAAATAGAAGTGCTCTAATACCATTTTGATCTCTTTGAGACCCTGGAACTAGACAAAGTGGCTTTTGGGTTAAGCCCTCCTTCCTTCCACCCGCTCCTTTCTCCAGCCAGTAATGCCAACCAATGCTGGAAACAAGTTTATAAATTCCAATAGGCAGACATTTCATTCCCAATTCAATTTGGGAAATATTATCTGAAATTCTCAAGACAAAACTAAAAGCTGATACTGACTGTGTTCATACGAGAAATAAAGATGATATAGTGGAACAGAACACTTCATGCTGTGTGCTCCAAAGATTGCCTTCTACCAAAGGAAAGAGGTTACCAATATCAAGGTGTAGAGTTCAGATATTATCAGTTTGCAAGTAATCACGAGTCACTGAATGTAGAGGAGGGGTTATTTTTCCAGAATAAATTTTAGAAAAATCATCAGTTGCTACTAGAGAAAGGGGGAATTAAACTTAAAGCTATTGTCCATGTATTTCTAGGGAGAAATTACAAGTCAAATCCGCAGGGGAAGGTGCATGGCAGAAATTCTGTTCTAGAGTTTTCACAAAGAGGTTTTTTCCCCCTTAATTTTTAATTTGATTAATTAATTAAAAAATTTTATTAGTTAGGGGGTATGGTGCCGCCAGCAGGTCAATCTGTACCTGTGAGGTGAGTGCATCAGCAGCCTGATGGCAACGTCAGACCTTCAGATACCCCAAAATTGCTGCTTTGCCTTTGGCCAGACCCCAAAAACTTGGGGCCAAGTTTACCAAGAAAGTAAACGGCCAAAAGTTAGGTATGTGGGAGATACACCCACAAACCACCTCCGGCTCAGCTATATAATTGGAGGCATGGCCTCTCTGGTTCCTGATCAAACTGCTTAATGGCCACGATCCCAGAGACTCAGAAACAAATCTCGGAACCCAAAGGCTTTTGGCAGAAATGCGTCCTGTTCCTGCAGTAGGTTACTGATGCTGGGCCACCCCAGGTGGGAATAGGTTTCATGCCTTGGCCTGTTTCCCCTGGCGGCCTGGTGACTGCCATCCTCCAGAGGACACTGGACAGTCAGGTTTGGACTTGCAGTGATGAGACACGTGGGGCCTCACCAGTTGGGGGTGGAACAGGCCCTTTCCTCCCCATCCCAGCAAGACCCTGAGTCACTGCCTACAGATGGACTCTCTGGCTCCTGATCAAGCTAATTAATGGCCATGATCCCAGAGACTCAGAAACAAATCTCGAAACCCAGCAGCTTTTGGCAGAAATGCATCTGGATCGCATACAAGGTGGTCGCCATCTCAGGGCTTATTGGAAAGGCAGGTATGAGCCAGCGGTGAGGGGACAACTGCAGTCTCATGGGAAGGGGGGTGGTACCGTCTTGTCCTTCACGCCCTACCGAGGTCACGAGTTGCCCCCCACAAGCGGCTCTCTGTCACAGCCATGGCTCCAGAGGCAAAAGGACTTAATCCAGAGCCCGGTAGCTTGCGGCAGAAAAGTGAATGAACCATGAATTAAACTACAGCACCATGCCTTCCCGGGAGGGAAAAGGTGTTGCTCCCTTCCGCCTTTTTCCCACCTGGCAGCAAGGTGGCCACAACCTCAGAGTTTATTGGAAAGCCAGATATGAGCCAGCGGTGATGGGGCAACTGTAGTCTCATGGGAAGGGGAGTGGTACCGGCTTGTCCTTCACACCCTACCGAGGTCACAAGTTGCCCCCCACAAGTGGCTCTCCGGCAAGGCTATGGCTCCAGAGGGAAAAGGACTTAGTCTAGAGCCCAGCAGCTTGCGGCAGAAAAGTGAATGGACCATGCGTTAAACTACAGCGCCATGCCTCCCTGGGAGGGAAAGGGTGTTGCTCTCTTCCGTCCCCCCCCCCCCCCCTCCAGCCCCGCAGTTAGGTGACCGCGCCTCAGAGCTTATAGGAAAGCCAGGTATGAGCCAGCGGCAGTGACGGGGCAATCTCATGGTAAGGGGAGTGGTACCGGCTCGTCCTTCACGCCCTACTGAAGTCACGAGTTGCCCCCCATGAGTGACTCTCCAGCACAGTCATAACACCAGATGTATAGAAACCAATCTCGTAATTATTTGGCTCTTTGCAGAACTCCAAAATCGCGAGGCCACTATTGCAGCCACAGGAGATTATATGATTCTCATAATCAGCTATAGAAAATGAAGTATTTCACAATGCCTTTTCAGCAATTCTGATTGTTGGGGGGGAGGAAATTCTAAACAATAATGGTACATCTTTTGTCAAAACAATGAATGTAATCAATGTAGAGAAGAGTTAAGTGGAAATCATCTGCCTCACAGGCATTGGGAGGGGTGGCAGGGGGGTATATTGGGGTTCTTGGTGGTGAAAAATGAGTACTGGTGAGGGGAGAGGTGTTTGATCATTGTATGACTGAGACTTAAACCTGAAAGCTTAGTAACTTTTCCCACAGTGATTCAGTAAATAAATATAAGAAGAAAAACAATAAATAAATAAAATTATGGGAAAAATATTTTTATTAGTGAAACACCATGAGGTACAGTTGTAGACTTACAAATTTTTGTGCTTTGGTTTCAGTTATACAAGGATCGAGTACCCATCCCTCCATCAGTGCTCATCTCCACTACGAATGATCCTAGTATCCCTCCCACTTCTCCATACCCCCCATCCCACCCCACCTCTGTGGCAGGGCATTCCATTTTGTTCTCTCTCTCCTTTTTGGTGCTGTGGTTTGCAAAAGAGGCATTGAGTGGCAATCATGTTCAGTCTATAGTCTACTCTCAGCATGCATCTCCCATCCTGGGAGGATCCTCCCAACATCACAAAGAGTTTTGACCAAAAAAAAAGTGACCTTTCTCCAATAGAGCTCTCTATATAGACACACTGCTTCCTCCCAGAGAAAGAAAGCATCCTTATCCCATCCTCAATCAAGTGGGAACTTTCTTCCCCTCAGACCTGGCTGACGTGAGATGGTCAGGAAACTTCTCAGGAGAAAGAAATCCAAAGGAGACAGAAACTGCTTTTTTATTGGGTCACTTGAGGGTCTGATGTCGTGTTTTCCAGTTGAGTGTGTACATTTTCTTCCTTCATCATTTCTTTGTAATGGCGTTTGAAGAAACCAAGCTATAATAGAGAAAAAAAAATCAGAAGTCCTGTAGAAGAAGAAAAAGGTGAAGGGGAAAGATCACAAATTCAGTAACCCCTCCCAGTTCAAGCATCTTACTGCATATTTCATACAATTTTTTCCACCTGGACTTAACCCTAATTCTAGGTAAAATCACTTTCAGAATGAGAAACTGAAGCACTTTCCATACAGTCACAGAATCAGTATTGGTGTCAAAATCAAATTCAGGGCTATATTTTTATATTGTAATATGCTGTCAAAAAAGCATGTAGAAGGGCAAACTAGAGCAGAAAAGAAAGGGCAGGGATCAGAGGAGACCTTAGAATCAAATAGGAAGGCACAGATACAAAAGCCCATTGTGGACAGGTGATACCACGGGTGACCTCTCTGCACAAGATGCCTATCATGCGCAGTGACATAACAAGAATGTTTGCCTGAATAGTGGGATCAAATAGGGGTGGTGTAGAGTGTGATGGAAACACTCACCTTGTACAGTGCAGCTGTTATGAGAGCCAGCAGCAGCAGTCCTCCCACAGAGCTGCCCACAATGAGGGGGATGGGGTTGTAGACTTCATACTGTTCCAGCACTATCTCCATCTGGATCAGAGGTCATGACCCCATTAAAAAACATCAGGTCCCTTTCTTTATATCTCACTCTCCTCCGCTATAACACAACCTCTACCCCACTACTTGTTCCCCATACTGTACTGTTCAAGGAGTGAGATACAGAGCCATTTATGGGCTTAGAGACACAGTCCTGTCAAAAGACTTTTCATCCTCCCTCCCTCTCAGCTTGTGAGCAGCTCCTGACCCCAACATTGTAGATTCAGCATCAGGACCCCTCTTTTCAGTGTGGTCACTGCCTATCACCAAGTCATTACCTGTGTTCTCAAAAATGCCTCCTGCCCTGGAAACTGGGAATACATAGATCTGTTGAACATGATTTCAGCCACACTCATGACCAAGACCTTTTTCTGTGATATCTGCAAAAGTTAGGAGATAGAGCTGGAAAAATGGCCTTGAGGAAATTTCAGCACTTGAGAAATTCCCTGGTTTGAGTATGGACACAAAGATCCAACATGCCACTGAGTCCAGGAGGAGGAGGAATCCGTTATTTTGTTTGGTCTACACACCTGGCTGACCCATCCAAGGCTGAGGTTGCCTTTCAGGATGAAGTCAAGTTCCTCATGTCTACCAAAGGAGGGGATTTCACAGCGGAACCTAAGGCAGTTGGCAATGGAGCAGTCCTAGGGACACACAAGTAGCATAGGTTAGAAAAATATGGATTTGAAGACAAAAGAGAGCGCTAAATTATCTGATCTGAAGGGAGTAATCACTTCTGAATTCAGGAGGGCTGTGCAAATACCTATCTAAATTAAATCCGGATGTTATATGGCTTACAATAGAAGATAGCCCTGACCTCTCCTTACCAACACAGAAGTTTTCTGAATTTGGGTCAGGAAGTTGATCTCTGTAGGTGCTGTTTTCTCTGAAGAGCATTGAAAAGATGAGTTCTGGGAAGAGACACAGAAAGCAAGCATCTCACTGGGCAAACAGGAATTCATGAGAGACAGAAGCAATTCAGTTACAGGGCTTCGGCAGAGAATTCTAGCAGAGTTCATAGGCACCTGGAGCTGGGAGACCTTCGACTTTGTCCACACAGCCATGCGATTCAGTTCGACAGGAACCCAGATGTTGATGCTGACTGGTAGGTCCCTGTGTCCCAGATTGCTCACCTATAAAGTCTACAATTAGGATAAAGCCCAGGCAACACCACGACCATTCATAATCTCTTGCTCCTGGGCTTTAGCCCTAATGCAGTCTCCTGAATCGACATCACTTGCCTGGAACCTATGCTGAACTATGAAGCTTTTCTCCTCTTCTGAGGTCGAGAAGTTGAGGTACCTGGTGGATTGTTCATGACTGGGGAGAGAAGAGGCAAGGATGAATTTGGAGGAGTAACATGAAGACCTGAAAAGGTTTTTCATGTGGCCAATAGGGACATGAGGGGGCTTGGAATGAGGTCAGTGACTTGGGTGATATGAGAGTTTAAATAATAATTTTGTAATATCATGGTGACTAAGCACTGTCCTCCCATTGTTCATCGATTTGCTCAAGCGTTACTATGGGCTGGAGCAATAGCCCAGCAGATAGGGTGTTTGCCTTGCACGCAGCCGACCCGGGTTTGATTCCTTCGTTCCTCTCAGAGAGCCTGGCAAGCTACCGAGAGTATCCCGCCTGCACAGCAGAGCCTGGTAAGCTTCCTGTGGCGTATTGGATATGCCAAAAACAGTAACAACAAGTCTCTCAATGAAGATGTTACTGGTGCCCGCTCGAGCAAATTGATGAACAATGGGAGGACAGTGCTACAGTGCCACAGTGACTAAATTTTAAAAAATAAAGAATAGAGCTGGGATTCAAATTAGATACAAGGATCTTGAAGAAGTTTCCCATAGAGAATAGGGAGGGATGCAGTAATAGAAACTAAGAGGTATCCCACTTATATCCCTCTTATATACTCAGATATTGGAAGCCAGGACTACTCCTCAGTTTTCTTTTAAGGCTTTCATGAGCACTCAGGGTGATATCGGGTGCCCATGTGGGACACAGTTAAGGGTCAGAGAGACTCAGACTGATGCTGTTGACAAATCATTCCTTTCTGTCTTTCACAGGCCTTTCTGTGTACAGCTCATCCTCTGCTCCCTTGACTTTTATGGGTTTGGGACTCATAGGTGAGAACCACCCAGTGGGTGGACTCTTCTCTGGCTCAGCATAACTTCTCAGGTCAGCTCAGGCCCATGCATTTTGACCCTATAGCCAAATCAGCTCTTCATATGGTGGTGAGTCTCAACCTCTACCCCTACCTGTTTCACACCATGGGTGCCTGTTCTCTGCTTGAAATTTGAAACAGTCCAAATTCTAGGCCATCACTCCTACTCTGATTTCTCATCCCTGTATACCCTAGATATGCTTTCTGCTGTCTTTCAGTTCTGAATAAAAACTGTCTTCCCAATTTTTTTTCTTCTACCCAAATTTTGAGAATAAGAGTGGAACTCAGTTGAGATTGTGACGTGGCACCTCCTGATCACAGTGTCGACAGCATACTTCACAGGAATCTTCAGCTGAAAAGTTGTCTTGTTGGTCCTGGGAGTGTTATTCTCACTGGATAATGAGAAGGAAGAAATCCAGTTGACAAGGGTCTCAGAGAAAGCGATTGGAGGGCGGGGGTTGGGGGAGGGAGATAAAAAGACACTATTCCTGGGTCTGACCCACCTTACCTGCTTACATTAGCCCTCAAAAGTAGCTGGTCTCCCAGTTTGGCACTGGGAGACACGTCAAAAGTGGCCGTGAAGGTGATCTAATGAAGAGAGGAAATGGAAGAAGGCATTTACTGATGGGATAAGAGTGGGACTGGGGCATAAGGGATAAACAGAATCAAGGTAGACCTCGGTGTTTTCCTGAAAGATGAGGTGGTTCATGCTGCAGCGGGTGCTCCAAGTGCCCTGGCTTCCAGCTGGGGAACTTTCACATGCCAAGTTCAGGGAGCGTTTCTGGAGCTGATTCTAGGCAAAAACAGAAAAAAAATAATGATGAACAGTGACTGATTCAAAAATCAATACACACACAAAAAATATCTCTCAAATTTTTAATACTGAAACAATGAATTACAGAATTAAGAAACCGACCTTATTTAACAGTAGCATCAAAAAATAAACTACTTGAGCTTAAACTTAACAGAGGAGGTGAATCTACTTAAGACATTGTTAAAATTTATGTTCATGGATTTGAAGAATTAATGGTCAAAATGCCCATATTGCATCAATCAATTAAAAAATCAATGAAGTTCCCATAAAACTCCCAATAGGACAAATAATTCTAAAATTTGTATGGAACTCCTTCCAAAAAAAATGAAAGTAATTCTGAGAGCATAAAAAGAAAAATGGATGTCTCTTAATACCTGATTTCAAACTGTACCTAAAGTTATTATTTAAATAAACGGTATGGGATTGAAACAAAAACACATACATAAATGTAATAGAATTAAAGTACCAGAAATAAATCCACACATATATGAACAATCTGCAAGGGAAATAAGGTCAAACAATATTAAAAAGAAAGTCTCTTCAACAAACAGTGCTAAACAAGAAAAAGGTAAACTCATTATTCAAAAAAAATTACTCACAAAATTAACTTAAAAGGATTAAAGATATAAATATAAGAACTAGAACCATAAATAAATTGATGAAAGCACAATGAAGACACTAATAAATATAGATCACAAATATTCTTTGGAGACTTTTAATTTCAATAGCAAAGAAATAAAGAAAAATCAATAAATAAGACTGTATCAAACTTAATATTTTTTGTTATTTTTTGTTTTGGGGTCATACCCAGCGTTTTTCAGGGTTTATTTCTGATTCTGTGCTCAGGAATCACTCCTCGCAGTGCTGGGGGACCATATGGGATGCTGGGGATCAAATCTGGGTCAGTGGCATGCAAGACAAGCCCCCTACCAGCTGTACTATTGCTCTGGCTGTTAAAAGTGTTTTATACAACAAAAGAAGCCATTAAAAGGCAACCTTCCCACTGTTGAAAGATATTTTCTCTGTATATGTCTGACGAGGGGGTGATAGAAATATATATATAAGGCCCTCCCGTTGATCGTCGATTTGCTCAAGCGGGCCAGGTAACGTCTCCATTGGAGACTTTGTTGTTACTGTGTCTGGCATATCGAATACTCTCGGTAGCTTGCCGGGCTCTCCGAGAGGGGTAGAGGAATCGAACTCGGGTCGGCCATGTTGGCCATGTGTAAGGCGAACGCCCTACCCGCTGTGCTATCGCTCCAGCCACTAAATATATATATATATATATATATATATAGAGAGAGAGAGAGAGAGAGAGAGAGAGAGAGAGAGAGAGCGCTCATACAACTCAACAACAGAAAGAAAAACTAAATATGGGCAAATTCGACATATCTCCAAAGACATACCAATGGCCCACAGGCATATTTGAAAAATCTAACTTTGTTCATTATCCGGGAGGTACAAATCAAAACCACAATGAAATGCTACATCACATCTGTGAGAATAGCCTTAAAAGGACCCCAAGAAACAACAAGAGTTGACAAGAGTGTAGAAAACAAGGAATCCTCTACACTGTTAGTGGAAATATAAATTGATATAACCTCTCTTCAAGCAATATGGCAATTCCTTTAAAATAGAATTTCTTTAAAACCGGAATGGAGGGACCAGAGCAAGAAAATAACAGGCTAGAGCACGACCTTTGCATGCTTGAGGCTCCAAATTTAATTCCTGGCACCACACGTTCTTATGATTTCTGAGGACTACTCTTGGTGGTCCTGTGACCCCAAGCAATGTTGGGCCTAAACAACATCACATTGGTTGAGCCTAGTATTGAATTTGACAGGCTATTTCCAGAATTAACCCCAAGACCTCTGGTCATGCTTAGAGAAAAATTACTTCAAGAAAATACGAACATAATTGCCACTCAATGCTTGTTTTGCAAACTACAACACTCAAAAGGAGAGAGAGAACAAAAGGGAATGCCCTGTCACAGAGGCGGGGTGGGATGGGGGGATGAGGGAGGTGGGATGGATCCTGGGATTAGTGGTGGTGGAGAATGAAAACTGGTGGAGGGATGGGTACTCGATCATTGTATAACTGAAACCCAAGCACAAAAATTTGTAAGTCTACAACTGTACCTCATGGTGTTTCACTAATAAAAATTTAAAAAATAAAAAAATAAAAGCTTAGGGCTCTGTGGGAAAAAAAATAAGAAAATAAAACTATTCTTGGTGCATTCCATTTGAACAATATGAAAACACTAATTTAAAAAGATACATGGAGGGGAGCTCAGAAAGAGAAGGGAGGGGGTATGGTGCCACCAGCAGGTCAATCTGTACCTGTGAGACGAGTGCGTCAGCAGCCTCATGGCACCTTCAGACTTCCAGATACCCCAAAATTGCTGCTGTGCCTTTGGCCAGACCCCAAAAACTTGGGGCAAAGTTTACCAAGAAAGTAAACGGCCAAAAGTTAGGTATGTGGAAAACACACCCACAAACCACCTCCGGCTCAGCTATATAATTGGAGGCAAGGCCTCTTTGGTTCCTGATTGAACTGCTTAATGGACATGATCCCAGAGACTCAGAAACGAATCTCAGAACCCAGTGGCTTTAGGTAGAAATGCGTCTGGTCTCTGCAGTAGGCTACCGGTGCTGGGCCAACCCAGGTGGGAATAGGTTTCGTGCCTTGGCCTATTCCTCCTGGCGGCCCAGTGGCCGCCATTCGTCTGAGACCACTGGATAGTTACATTTGGGCCCCCAGTGACGAGACACACAGGGCCTCACAGGATGAGGGTGGAGCCGGGCTTGTCCTCCCCACCCCAACGAGACCCCAAGTCATCGCCCACGAATGGCCTCTCTGGCTCCTGATCAAGCTGCTTAACGGCCATGATCAGAAACAAATCTCAAAACCCAGTGGTGTTTGGCAGAAATGCATCCGGACTCCACAGTACGTTACTGTTGCCGGGCCACCCCAGGGAGGAAAGGGTGTTGTCCTTCCGCCTGCTCCCTCTTGAGGACTTGGTGGCTGTCATCCTCCAGAGGCCATTGGACAGTCAGGCTTGGGCCTGCAGTGACGAAACTTGTTGGGTCTCACTGGATGGGGCGGGGGGAGGTGGAGCCGGGCCTGTCCTCCCCACCCTAAAGAGACCCCAAGTCTCGCCCACAAACAGCCTCTCTGGCTCCTCATCAAGCTGCTCAACGGCCTTGATCCCAGAGACTCAGAAACAAATCTCGAAACCCAGCGGCTTTTGTCAGAAATGTGTCCGGACCCCGCAGTGGTTACTGTCGCCGGGCCACCCCAGGGGGGAATGGGTGCTGTCCCTCCGCCTGCTCCCTCTTGGCGACTTGGTGGCTGTCATCCTCCAGTGGCCATTGGACAGTCAGGCTTGGGCCCGCAGTGACGAAACTTGTTGGGTCTCACGGGATGGGAGGGGGGAGGTGGAGCCGGGCCTGTCCTCCCCACCCTAACGAGACCCCGAGTCATCACCCACAAACGGCCTCTCTGGCTCCTCATCAAGCTGCTCAACGGCCTTGATTCCAGAGACTCAGAAACAAATATCGAAACCCAGCGGCTTTTGTCAGAAATGTGTCCGGACCCCGCAGTAGGTTACTGTCACCAGGCCACCCCAGGGGGGAATGGGTGCTGTCCCTCCGCCTGCTCCCTCTTGGCAACTTGGTGGCTGTCATCCTCCAGAGGCCATTGGACAGTCAGGCTTGGGCCCGCAGTGACGAAACTTGTTGGGTCTCACGGGATGGGGGGGAAGGTGGAGCCGGGCCTGTCTTCCCCACCCCAATGAGACCCCAAGTCATCGCCCACGAACGGCCTCTTTGGCTCCTCATCAAGCTGCTCAACGGCCATGATCCCAGAGACTCAGGAGCAGATCTGTAAACCCAGTGGCTTTTGGCAGAAATCCCTCCAGATTTAAGTGTTAAAATTTCAGAACTTCAAAACCACATGGCCCTACTGCAGCCACACGACATCATATGTTATTCATAACCAGCAATAGAACACAAATTGTCTATTGTTGCCTTTTCAGCAGATCTGAGTGTTGGGGTAAAATCTTAAATAATGGTGGGTCTGGTGTCGAAATAGTGAATGTGATCAAACTAGAGAGAGAGTAATGTAGAAATCATCTGCCCCACAGGCAGGGGGAGGGTGTGGGATGGGGGTATACTGGGATTTTTGGTGGTGGAGAATGGGCACTGGTGAAGGTATGGGTGTTTCATTGTATGACTGAGACTTAGACCCAAAAGCTTTGTAACTGCTCTCACGGTGATTCAATAAATAAAATTATAAAAAATGGAAAAAGAAAGAAAAAGTAAGGTGGAGTTCATGCACAATTCAATCAGCTAATCAGTGGCTGAATAAATAGCAGTACTCCTACAAAAAAAGAAAAAAAAAAAAGAAAGCGAAGGGAACACCAAATAAAGGGTGTTGGGAGGATCCGCCCACGATGGGAGAGCATGCTGAGGGTAGACTGTCGACCAAGCATGATTGCCATTCAATGCCTCTTTTGCAGACCATGGCACTCAAAAGGAGAGAGAGGGAAATGCCCTGCCACAGAGGCAGGGTGGGATGGGGGTTGGGGGGGGAGGGGATGCTGGGATCCGTGGTGGTGGGAAATGCGCACTGGTAGAGGTATGGGTGTCTGATCATTGTATAATCGAAACCCAAGCACAAAAATGTGTAAGTCTACAACTGTACCTCATGGTGCCTCACTATTAAAAAATAAATAAATATAAAAAAAAATAAAAAAAATAAAAAGATACAAGGAGGGCTAGGGTGACAGTGTGGTTGTTAGATGCTTGCCTTGCATGAAACCAAACTGGGCTTGATCCTTGGCACCATATGTGGTCCCAAGTCTTGTCAGGAATGATCCCTGAGCACCAAAGCAGGAGTAAATTCTAAGCACTGTCAGATGTGACCCCCAAACAAAAAAAACAAAAAAGATATATGCATGTTTGTATTCATAGCAGTATTGGTTTCTAATGCATGAAAATAACCTAAACAAATTACTAATAAGGGCATTGTGGTATTTACTCAGTGGAATACTACTCAGCAGTTTAAATAAATGAAATTGTATCCTTTGCAACATGGATGGAACTTGTGATTCTATAATAATAAAAAATATCAAGAAGTGAAAGACAATCACTAGGTGGTTTCCTCTCAGTTGTGAAATCAAAATAACCAAAGCAAGTTAGCCCATAAATCATAACAAAAATAATTCAACTTCTGCAAAATGTTTTTTTATGTAGGAGTACAGCTATTTATTCAGCCACTGATTAGCTGATTGAATTGGGCATGAACTCCACCTTACTTTTTTTTCATTTTTTATAATTTTATTTATTGAATCACCATGAGAGCAGTTACAAAGCTTTTGGGTTTAAGTCTCGGTCATACAATGAAACACCCGTACCTTCACCAGTGCCCATTCTCCACCATCAAAAACCCCAGTATACCCCCATCACACACCCTCCTTCTACCTGTGGGGCAGATGATTTCCACATTACTCTCTCTCTCTACTTTGATTACATTCAATATTTTGACACCAGACCCATCAATATTATTTGGGATTTTACCCCAACACTCAGATCTGCTGAAAAGGCAACAGTAGACAATTTGTTTTCTATTGCTAGTTATGAATAACATATGATGTTGCGTGGCTGCAGTAGTGGCTGTGCGATTTTGAAATTTTGAAATTTTAACAATTAAATCTGGAGGGAGTTCTGCCAAAACCTGCTGGGTTCTGAGATTTATTCCTGAGTCTCTTGGATCATGGCCGTTAAGCAGCTTGATCAGGAGCCAGAGAGGCCATTCGTGGGTGACGACTCGGGGTCTTGTTGGGATGGGGATGAAAGGGCCAGCTCCACCCCCATCCCATGAGGCCCCGCGTGTCTCATCACTGTGGGCCCAAACCTGATTGTCCAATGGCCTCTGGAGGATGGCGGCCACCGGGCTGCCAGGGGGAATAGGCCAAGGCACAAAACCTATTCCTACCTGGGATGGCCCAGCGCCAGTAACCTATTGCAGGGGCTGGACGCATTTCTGCCAACTGCAAAATGTTTATTGGTTATCCAAAGTGAAAGAGGATGGATAGAAAAAGAATAGAAGGGGACTATGATGGAAATGGCACTTGAACATTGGGGGTCAGTTCAGTGAGACTTAAATGTATTACAGAGATATGAATCTGTACTTCATGAGTTATTTACTATTGCAAGTCAATGATATGTCAATAATTTTAATGTGGCAAAATGTTAATAATTGTTGTATGATATTTATGATATTTTAGTTAGTTTTTATCTTTTTTCAAATGTTTAACATTTAAAATATTTAAACTTTACCGCTTTTCCTTCATTCTCAATAGTTTTGAGTCTAAATTATATTTTTATATCCCACAAATAAATGCAGACATTCTATATCTGTCCCTCTCCTTCTGACTCATTTCACTTAGCATCTACTCTCCAAGTCTATCCATTTAGAGGCAAATTTCATGGCTTCAATTTCCTAAAAGCTGCATAGTATTCCATTGGGTAGATGTACCACAGTTTCTTTATCCATACAACTTCCAAACAACTATCAATTTTAAGTATAAAAAATTATTGGAACACAGAACACTCATTCCATATATTTGATCAAGAACTGCATTCACTGTACACGGTGCAGGGATGGGTGTTTGAACATTGTATGATTGTAACTCAAACATGAAAGCTTTTAACTGTATCTCACAGCAATTCAATTAAAAAAAAAGGAACCGCATTCACTCTACCACAACTGGGTGACATAGATATAGTAGGCACTGCTTGAGTGATAAAGCTGAAATTCTAACTATCTAATCCTGTAGGAACAGCATACCAAACTCTGGTATGTAGGAATCAATGAATTCAACTACTTCTACAGAACAGTGTTGTTAAATACTTGAAGACCATGAGGTGTTTTACTTTATAAGGAGAATCAAAGAAATTAAGTCAAGCTTCCTCTCTCACATTGGAAGTTTCCTGGGAAGTCAGTAGTTTCTGATAGTCATTTCCTATCTTAGAAATACCCTGAGTTGAATACAAGATGAGAGATACAAGTCACAGTCAATGAAACCTTATTTATCCACCCATGATCAGCTCAGAGGTCTGCTTAGAAGAGAGTATAAGCAATGGTAGCCTGAGCACATAAGTCAGCAGCTTCCTTCCCTAGAGAGAATACCTGGATCCCTGACACACGTCGATAAGACAAGTCTGCTGGGTAGAAGAAAGTAATTGCAGTTCCATAGGAGTCCTCGCCATTATTCCATACAGTTACTTTTATGTTCAGCTCCAAATTACTTCCCACCAACAAGGTCTTCGACCTAGGTGTTGGGGTAGAGAGAAGATGATTATGGGACTTGGACTAGAAATGGTCTGGGACTGAGATGGTGGGGAAAAGATGGGAACAGGAGGTCTGGTTTATGATCACAGGGTAAAAATATTAGGAAGAGCCAGGGGCAGGCCCTCCAGGTTCTAGGCAGGAGCCTGAGGAACCTGTGCAGGTCTAAGAGAACTGAACTCACTCAGGGAAGTCAAGGGAGATACCAAGGTCATCCTGGCATACATGGTCAGCTCCACAGTTCTTCTCAAAGGGAAGCTAAAAGCAAAGGGAAAGCAGGGTTTTTCTCTTCAAGACCTGGAATTTAACCCATCCTCCCGTCCAATTCAAGGACTCACAGAGGCCATGAAATATCTTTGTTCATCCATGGCCAGTACAGGCCGGAGGTTTCTATGAGAAGTGATGGGCTTGCCTTCCAAGGAGAAATTGAGACGCAAGATGATGGGGGTCACTGAGTCTTCCACACAGCTCTTCCAGAGGACAAATGGAAATGGACATTGAAGAGAGTAGATAGCTAAGGACACCCCATCGTAGTCACTAGTATTATCCTATTTCCTTGTCTGTGAAACAATACTCCTCTGCGCTCCATAACCACTCATTCCTACAGTTATACTAAGCAGAATCTCTGCTGTCCTCCTCCTTGAAAACCCCTCTCCCAGCTTTCTAAATAGCCTTCTCATTCTCTTTGGCTCCTCTCCACCTTCACTTGCTCCAAGAAGCTCTCTCTGCTCTTTTCCCTATGTTTATCTTTCTTCAAGGCATCCATGTTACCTGGCATCTACTGTCTAGGAACTTGAGAGATTTAAATCTTCCTCTAGTTCCCTCTTGGGGATGTCTATTTTGTTCCTGCTGTGTCTGTCCCCAGGGCCTTAGTTAGGTCCTTTCTCAGAGAATGAGCTTAATGTAAGAATTGCAGTTGTACTTGACTGCCATTCTTTTCTTAATCACTCATCAAGCCAACAAGTGTTATTAAGTATCTCCTTCATCAAAGGACCAAGCTGGGTTGAGACACAGCAAGAACCAGCGCATCCAGGTCTTTCCCCACTAGCATGCTGCTAGCCTCAGAATCCCCTCCACCATCAGGACTTTTTGAGTATTCTCACCAGGAGAAGCAACTTCTGGACCTCACAATGATCCCCTAATCCAAGAACTTGTACGCGAGTGAGATTCCGCATCTTTGTCTCCTTAAAGATGGCACGGGGACTCAGACGGCCAGGGTCCAGGGTCAAGTCAAAGCTCACAGAGCTTTGCAGGTTATCTATAGGAGAACGTGGGGAACAAAGAGTCAAGAACTCCTCAAGTTGGCAAGGAATAAGACTAGATACAAGCGTTCTGGGTCAGGGAGTAGAGGACTCACCCAGCTGACTCTTGGGACTTTGATAAATGTCAAGGCAGATTTTAGCTTCACCTAGTGTCTGAAAAGAGGTCGTCTCCTCCTTACATTCATATACAGATCTGGGAATCTCGGGGGGGCTGATGAAAATTTTTGGCAACACCTTGAGCACAGGTCTTGTCCTGTGGATAGAACACTAAACTGATGATGGGCCCCTTGTGTAGGGAGGATGAGCTGTGAAGTGGGAGAGATTGGTGTGTCTGAAGCAGAGCAAGGACTATCTGAGGAGCTTATGAGAAGGGCTGTTCTCACCTGAGCAGCAGTGTGTGTCCCCAGGCCCCCACAGCCAGGTCTTCTAGTCCATCCTGGCTTAGGTCCTGACCTCCACTCAGTGATTGTCCAAAATACTGGAGCCTGGAGGAGATCTGAGAGCTGGCAATCCGCTGGCCAGAGAGAAAAAAGGAGAGCCAGGTTGGAGATGAAGTAAATAGTAGTAAATAAACATCCAGAGGACCATGTTAGTAGAAATGTAGAAAAGACTTAAGATGTTACAGAGACTGGCACACATTCAAAAGAACAAAAGCAACAAGTGCTGGTGTGGATGTGGGGAACAAGAGACACTCTTTCATTGTTGGTGGGAAAGCCAGCCTTTCTGGAAAACAATATGGACAGTCCTTCAAAAACTAGAAATTGAGCTTCCATATGACCCTGCAATACCATTTCTGGGAATATATCCTGAGGTTGCAAAAAAGCACAGTAGAAATGACATCTGTACCTGTATGTTCATAGCAGCACTGTTCACAATAGCCAAAATCTGGAAACAACCCAAGTGCCCGAGAACAGACGACTGGTTAAAGAAACTTTGGTACATCTACACAATGGAATACTATGCAGCTGTTAGGAGAGATAAAGTCATGAAATTTGCTCATAAGTGGATAGAAATGGAGAGTATCATGCTAAGTGAAATGAGTCAGAAAGAAAGGGACAGATATAGAAGGACTTCACTCATTTGTGGAGTATAAAATAACATAACATGAGACTGATACCCAAGGACAGTAGACATAAGAACCAGGAAGATTGCTCCATAGTTGGAAGCCTGCCTCATGAGTGGGGGGATATGTGTACTGAAAGTAGATAATGGACCAAACATGATAACCTCTCAGTATCTGTATTACAAACGATAATTCCCAAAAGTAGAGAGAGAGTATGGGGAATATTGTCTGCCATGGAGGCAGTGGGAGGGTGGGAAAGGGGGGTATACTGGGGATATTGGTGGTGGGGAATGTGTACTGGCGGAGGGATGGGTGTTTGATCATTGTGTGATTGTAACTCAAACATGAAAGCTTGTCACTATATCTCATGGTGATTCAATAAAATAAAATAAAACGATTAAAAAAAAGACTTCAGGTGTCTAGGGAAGAAATGTCTCCAGGAAGTGCCTAAAAATAGGTGAGAATGAGGAAATGATGACTAGAGAAAGTAGAATTTTCCTAATACTACAGAAATGTAAATGGAAAGTGGGGTGGAAATTGATCTCTTGACCCAAGTTTCCTTCTTTCATTCATATCAGGTGTCTTAGGTTCCAGTTCTGATGCCTCCACTTATAGAGAGAGGGCTTCCATTTATGAGTCAAGATTAAATTCTTCGATGCCACTGTATATTCCCCTGAGATGAGGATAAAAGCTACCTCCCAGTTGAGCTATGAGAACTAAGTTAGTTGATCCATAGGGTTCTTGAAAGAGTACTGGGCACATGTCATAAGCCACACTGCTCTATAATTACAATGATAGGAAAGGACCTCAGAGCTCATTCAGTCCCACCTCTATTTTGCAGACAATTCCACAGTCACAAAGCCTCGAAGAGATCTACGGTAGACATGAAATAGGATTCCCTGGCTGTAAGCCCAAGGGTCCTTTCTACTCCCCCTTGTCCTCTTTAGAACAAGAAGGAACCAAGCCAAGAAGTGGAATGGCTGTACCCAAATCCTGTGTCCACCTCTGGGTCTCACCTCCTCTGTGCCCCTGCAATGACCCATCCCTTGGATAATTTCCCCTTTCAATCTCTGGGTGACACTTGATCTATAAACATTAAAAATAGAAATTAAGAATAAATATTAAGAATAGAAACATTAAGTAATAAAAGAGAAACTGTCAATGACTAAGGGAGTCTAGGAAAGAAGAAGAGTAGAAATAACACCAACACAGTCAAGTGCGCAAGAAAGCAGATCTCAACACATTGGTGTGTGGCCCAAGGACAAGGTGGAAGGGCAGGGTAAGCCCTTCCCTGTCAAGGAGCTGGCAAAACCATTTCAAAGGAAGGAAAATCATGATAGGCCACAAATCTGGAAAACCTTCCATGTAGAGTGAGGCCTTCCAGGCATAATCAAGTGACACCTGTCATCAAAGGCCTATGTGCCTGTGCCACTGAGCCACATGACAATAGATTTTCAACAAGAATTTCACCTTCTTCTTAAATTC
This sequence comes from Sorex fumeus, assembly GCF_029834395.1. Lineage (NCBI taxonomy): Eukaryota > Metazoa > Chordata > Mammalia > Eulipotyphla > Soricidae > Sorex > Sorex fumeus. Next base: position 6,064,761 of record NW_026606183.1, read on the forward strand.
TTTTTTTTAAATGGATCACTGTTCCCTATTTTTAAAAAAACTTTTATTAGTGAAACACCATGAAGTACAGTTGTAGACTTACACATTTTTGTACTTGGGTAATCCCTTCACAGTTGTTACCTGTATTAATAATAGCTGATTGTAGTAATAGACAACTATTATATATGGCAGGCACATAGTTATATACATGCTACATAGGTGTTAGATGCAAATAGAAATATGTATGAGACATGCATTCCATATGTACTAACTCATCCCATCCTTGCAATGGTGGATGGTTAGAAGTGGTTAGGATTGGTTCTATAGTAATCACCATTTTACATGAGGAGGAACTAAACAGAGATAAGTGAAAAATGACCAAGGTTACAATACTGGAGAGTGACAGAACTGTAGACACTTCTTTTTTCTGTAAACATTCTTTTTCTAACAACTTTTTCAAAATATAATTTAAGGGGCTGGAGCAATAGCACAGTGAGTAGGGCATTTGCCTTGCACGTGGCTGACCCGGGTTCAATTCCCAGCATCCCATATGGTCCCCTAAGCACCGCCAAGGGTAATTCCTGAGCGCAGAGCCAGGAGTAGCCCCTGTGCATCGCCGGGTGTGACCCAAAAAGAAAAAAATATATAATTTACATTTAAACCCTTTTTAAGTGTACAACTTGTGCTATAGTGATATTAAAACAGGTAAGGTGCCTGCCTTGCAGACAGCAGACCTAGGTTCAATCCCTGGCACCACATGTGGTCCTCTAAGCCCACCAGGAATGAACCCTAAGAACATAGCAGAGAGTAAGGCCTGAGAACACTGCCCAGTATGCCCCCCCCCCAAAAAAAAACAATCTACCTGTACCCAAGTCCAGTCTTAGTCTGATTTCTCTCTCTAGAATTTAGTTTGGTCACTCTAGCTCTGTGGAAGCAAGCAGTCTACTGTGACCAGCTTCTTTCACCTAGTATGATGTGTTCAAGGTCATCATGTTGTTGGTTGTGTCACTACTTCAACTTGTTTTAAACAGAATAACTTTCCATCTTATGGAATTCCACATATATTTATGTATTCATCGATTGATGAGCATTTGATTGTCTTCGCATTTTGGTTATTATGAATAATATTCACACTTAACTTTTGGAAAGGCAGCTTTGGGGGAACATTTGGGAAAGCATTGATTTTTGGCCCTGGTGTTGCCCAGAAGCTATTCCTGGATATATACTCAAGAGTTATATCTGGCAGCTCTCAAGTGACTGTAAGTGGTTCCAGGACTTCAAATCTCATTAGAAGACAAACACCTTAACCCCTGTACATCTCATTATTCCATTGGTTCCATTCTTAACTTTTTATTTGACCTATGCTTTCAATTTCCATAGACAATTACATCTTATTTCTAGGATTGTAATTGCTGGGTCATCAGTAACTCTGTATTAAGCCTTTTGAGGAATGCCACACTGTTTTCCAAAGTTACAGCCCCATTGTACATACTCCCATGGGGTATGAAGATAACAAATCTTCCATATTCTTTCTAACAGGTGTTAAATTCTATCCTCATAGTAAGTAAGACAACTAACTTATCATCTTTCCATGTGTGCCTTGACCCCCTATATATCGTTTTGGAGAAATGTCTTTTCAAACGCAGGTATAAGGGTTTTGTGACCAAAATCTCCAGGCTCTCATGGAGTTGAAAATGGTGACCTCTCCCATATTTTTGTGTTTCCGGGAGCCTGGCAGTCATGCCCATATACTGCACCATATAAGCTCATTAATGGCCATGATCCAAAGACTCACAAATAAACTTCAGAAGAGAGCAACAGGCTGCAGAGATGCCTCAGATCTCAAAGTCATCATCCAGTTAAAATGTTAACTTCAGCTCTAGCATCCTATTTAAAATTTTAGTTCCTGGAGTGACATCTCATACTCTATCCCTGCTGATGTACCAAGAGTAGCACACCACATCTGATGGGATGTAAAATATAAGGCAACCTATTTCGATCTTTTATATATACATATATATGTATATGGGCGGGAGCGATAGCACAGTGGTAGGGCGTTCGCCTTGCACGTAGCCAGCATGGCCGACCCGAGTTCGATTCCTCTGCCCCTCTCGGAGAGCCCAGCAAGCTACCGAGAGTATCTTGCCCGCACGGCAGAGCCTGGCAAGCTACCCGTGACGTATTTGATATGCCAAACACAGTAACAACAAAGTCTTCAATGGAGACGTTACTGGACCCGCTCGAGCAAATCGATGAACAACGGGAGGACAGTGACAGTTTCAGTTATATAGTGTATATATGGGATATATATACATATATATGCACACAAGGGTCAACCTCTAAGGAAACTTTTTTGGATCATTTTAGTGGATTATTTAGCAAGCAATACAAAATAAATTATTTAGAACCTGCTTTGGGGCGAGTTTGGGTGGTGGTGGGAAAATTTGAAATAATGATGGTGAGATGGTGTAATGGTATTGGGATTGGTATTGGAATACTGAATTCAATAAATTATTGTGAACAACTTTATAAAAGTAATTTTTTAATGTCTTTTCAGATCCTGTGCCTGGTTTGTCACTGGGGCTTCTTAACTTTTCCAAGAAATGTATTTCTGCCTTTTGGACGTTTGGCAGATTACTTATGGAAGGAGGGAATGAAGAAAATCACATCACATTCAAGGAGAGGAAAAAGTGGGCCACAAGTTCTACGTTGTCCCTTATCCATTATACACCTGGACAAGGCAAGTCATTTCTTTTCTTCATTTATCTGCTCTCACTTGTTTCACTCCATCTATAAAGTGACTTTGATAATACCACACTTATGTACCTTAGAAAGTTACAGGTGGATTAAACACCCAATGGGAAACCCACATACCTACTAAATTCTCATACAAAGCAGGATGCATACCCATCAAAATTTCCTTTTCTCAAATGCTGTAGATTTTTCTTGCTGCCTACTTTTACCAGTGTCACTTTACCAAAGGAGGCATGGTGAGGGAGAGGAAAAATTTTCAAGTGGCCATATGGAAGACACAAGAAACAAGAAAAGGTTGTAGCGGAGGCGTCTGTGATCACACTCACCTGGCTATGGGAGGGGCTGATGCCCAGGTCGGGGGTTCCATGAAACAGGTAGACAGCACCCCGGTTCTCCTGCTCTCCTGGAGCCCCGATGGCCACGTCCGTTAGCTTGTCCCCATTCACGTCCCCCAGCACTGTCAGGGCTGCCCCAAAACAGCCCCAGGGATGACCTTGAACCCCTCGGAGAATTTCCTCACATTGCCACCTAGCCCTCTGATAAATAAAATGTGTCAGCCTTCACCCAGGCAACCCTGTCCCCCTATTCCCACAACCCATCCCCACAGCCCAGACCTCTCAGATACTTACCCCCTGAGGCCAAGGGCACACAGACACCTGCCCCCCTCGGGTCTGCTCATAGTAGTGGGGGGCTCCGATGAGGACCAGGTCAGTGCTACCATCTCTGTTCACATCCACAGAGCAGAGGGAGGCCCCAAAGTAGGAGCCAATCTAGAAGGTAGAACCTGGTATCAGCCTATCTTCCCCTGCCAGAGGCACCTCTTCTGGGCCAAGTGCTTCCTCTCCTCAGCACCAAGTTTCAGATGCCCCTCATTTCTTCCCTCAGGACCCCTGCACACCCCGTCCACCTTTGTGTTCCACCACACCTGACCTGGGTCCCTGTGACTTCCTTATTCAGCCTCCATTGTCTGTCCACCTGGGTGAAGATGACAACCTTCCCAGTATGCTGGTAGCGGGGAGCCCCCAGGACAAGGTTCTGCACCCCCTTCCAAAGGGCCAGCTCGGTGGAGTAACCTGATGGGATCAGTGGCTAGAGTAACCTGAGGGGAGCATCAAGTGCTCCCTCCTTCCCAGGCAGCTCACCTCCCACTTGTCACCCCTCACAGCCTTTCCTCACCCAGGTAAGAGTCCCTCATGTCCACATTTTCCTGAGACATGTTGATGAAGGTGGGCCTTGTGCTTGAAGGGTACAAAAGAGCACCTCCAGACCAGCTGAAGCTCCCTACAGCCCCCAGGACTGGTCCTTCCTGAGAGTAAAAAATTACTGGATGAACAAGTGGGAGTGCAAAGCAGAGATTCTGTTCCAAAAAAAGGCCTGCCACCGGCTCCACTCACTCACCTGCACCCACCATTCCTCCCCTCCTCCCTTATCTTACTCATCCTTCTTCAGTTGTTGAAAAGTCCCAACTCACAGGCGTAAGCACAGCACTGAAGCCCTCCTGGGACATCTCAAATTCAAAGGAACTGCTGCTTGTGGTTTGTGTACCTGGGGGAAGGCATGTCATTGGCATGATGAGGCAGAGACAAGCTATGCCTCAACTCTCAGGGGATCTTATACTGGAGACAAGTACACAAAGGGAGGTGTTGGTGTTCATGAACAAAACCCACTCTCTGGGCGGGGGTTATAAACTAATGGTTTCTAATCTGAAACAATTATTCCCATCTCTGACGTACCCTCAATAGCAAAGATCTTCTCTTTCAGTTTGTTCTGAATATCTTTCAAAGCATCAAAGTTCTCCACTCGAAATATATGTTCATTGGAGGGCTCTGACGCAATGGCCTCTAATTCTTGATATGAACGCTTGTTTTCAAAAGCATATCCCACCTGTCATCAAACCAACTCAGTGAAAATAATTATAAATCAATCTGCAATTCTAGTAATTCTGGGTGCTGATAATCCTCCCATAGCCCAGAAACTCCCACGGGCAAGGAAATGAGCTTCAAGAACATCATGGAAAGGAGGATACAGATCAAACAGTGTTACCATCCTGAAGGTAGTAGAAACTGAGAACCTGGTATTCTGTCTTTGAAATGGAAGCTGTCCTAAGGAAAATCAAGGTGAGAAAATGATGAAGGGAGGACATCCCCACATCTTACCCCTACTGCATAGCGAACAATGCCCTTTGCCTCTGCCTGGGGGATGACTTTCTCATAGGTCAGGAAATCACCCTCTTTCTTCCCATCAGTGATGACGATGAGGATCTTGGAGGCATCCTTTCGGGCCCCATTTGAAGCAGTGAACAAATAGTATCTATTAGGAAAAAGGAAAATTCAGAGGTCTGTGAACAGAGCTGTTTCTAAGCAGCTGATGTTTAGGGAGAATGCAGTGTCACTCCTGGTCCAGGAGGCCCTTATTTCACCATCCCTTATCCCAACTGACCCTCAGCATGGCAAGGAGACTGCAGGCCAAACAGAAGTCCCTATTGGTCTGTTTCTTGTGGAGACAAATGTACCCTCCAAAAGATCCAGAAGTTTTAGGGAAGGAGCTGGTAAAAATCAACACTCACGTGGCCCATTGAATGGCTGTAGCTGTGAAAGTGGCCCCACCCAACTGCTGAACCTGGTCCAGCAGTTTTAGTGGGTCTGACTTGCTTGTGAATTCCTCGAAAGTGAAGAGCACAGTGAACTTGTGGGAGAACTGCATCAAAGAGAACTGCGGAGGGATCACATAGGATTGCATGAGGATGCTTCACCAGAATTCCGTGCCCACCTCTCATCCACCACCACCCAAAGTTCACCTGAGAGTTGGGTCTTGGGAACTGCATAATCACAGACTTCACAAATGTCAACATCTTCTTAAAATTCTCGGAGCTGATGCTGCCTGAGCCATCAATCAGGAACACAATGTCTTGCTCTTGCCTGGGACACTCTAGGAAAGGAGGTGGTCCTAGTAAGTCCAGGGACCTCAAACTCTAGCCTCCAAGAGCTCAGGGCTTCCCTAAATATTGTCAGGAGCAGAACCATTGATCTTCTGGAGTCTCTAAAGAGGCTCCATCTCTGACTCAACTGCTCACACGACACAGCCAGTCTAGTTGAGGAAGAGCAAAGGAAGTTCCTCCAATCCAGGGGCCCCTCTAGAAACTGAGGTCTACCTCTGTTGTCAGGGAGCCTTCCCCGAAGTCCTCCCTCACCTCTCCCCCATTATCTGCATCCTGCAAGAGAGGACTCTACTCTCACCCTGGTTGTGTCCATCCTTGTCGAATAATCCCAAACTGTACTTTCACTCAACATCTGTAATGGGGCCCCAGCCAGCAGCCACACTGGCCTGTTCTCAGCTTCAGTGTGACCCCGCAGGATCTCCAAAGAGTCAGAGAGGGCAGATTCAGTTTCAACCCTAACTTTTATCTTCCCCTTCTGCCCTGAAGGACTCTTAACAGAGATAGTGGTGACCTGAGTGGTGAGGTCTTGAGGCTCTGGAAATAACCCTCTATTCAGTGGCCAAATATCAGTTTCCAAGAGGGTCTGAGAACATGAAACCAAGGAGGGGGCCTCAGTTGGCTGTGGCTGGGTTTGAAAAGCTCACCATTCATGTCCTTATCTCCCACCCTACTCAGAACCAGGGAAGCCAGGCCCCATGCCTCAAGCTGCATACACATGTACATATACACATACATCAAACCCACATATGTACACACAACCATACACATACAAATGCATGCATACATAAACAACATACCTAATATGTGCATGTGCTCACATAGACCTATGTGCATTTGTGTGCTTCCATACAAATATATTCTCTTGTAGACCCCTACACCCATGTACACGAATGCATTTGCATCCACACATACACCTGTATACATGTATGGTCATGCTTATACATAAATATGCATAGATAGATAGCATGCGACAGGGACAAATGGAGACGTTACTGGCGCCCGCTCGAGCAAATCGACGACTAACGGGAAGTTAAGTGATTAAGTGATTAAGATGGGTGTGCATAGATGCATGTGCACACGCATACACTCATACACACACACAAACACAGACACATACAAACTCTCTCTTCTCAGACTGTCTGCATCATCGTCACCATTCCCCTCTGCTGCACAAACCATTTGGGTAGCCCTGGAAGCGCTGGGTGAAAATACATCCCCTCTCCCAGAATAACTAGTCACTGGTACTGATTAAGCACCATGCAAATCACTACTCTGCTCTGAACCACAAGGTGTCCTCTCGGCACTAGGAGTGTCATTGTCTCCATCTGATGGACCAAGAAGCTTATGGTTGGAGTGGTAAGGTGACAGGAAAGTCCTGCCATGGATGGTGATGAGGTAGGGTGCCAAAGCACAGTGTGTACTCAACCCAGGTTTAAAACCACTCAAACAGGCAGTTAATATTTCCCCAGCTCCTTTCTATATTCACTTAACAATAGTGTCTTTGACTCCAGTGCACCCCAGTCAGAGATGCATGGGCTTCCAAAAGCACCAGATAACCACAGAGACTGGAACACAACCAGATGAACAAGAACAACCAGTTATGGCACAGATTTGGGGAGAAAGGGACTCTCATTCAATGCTGGAAATGCCAGTTGGTCCAGCCTTTTTTAAAAACCATATGGACATTCCTCAGAGAACTAGAAATTGAGCTTTCATTTGACCCAGCAATAGCGCTTCTGGAAATATACACTGGGGATCAAAAAACACACAGCAGAAACACCATCTGCACATCGATGTTCATTGCAGCACTATTCACAATGGCCAGAATCTGGAAACAACCTGAGTGCCCAAGTACAGACAAATGGATAAGAAATCATGGTATGTCTACACAATGGAACATTATACAACTGTTAGGAAAATGAAGTCATGAAATTTGCCTATAAATGGATGGGCATGGAGAGCATCATGCTGAGTGAATGAGTTAGAGGGAGAGCGACAGATATAGAATGACTGCATTCATTTGTGGGATATTTAAAAAATAGTATGAGACTAATATCCCAGGGAAAACAGAGGCCAGGAGGATTAGTCAGTGGTTCGATATTACCACAAGTGTGTGTGGTGGGAGGCAGAGGGTAGATAAGATAGAGGAAAGTCCATAGGGCAACAATAATAGTAAATAATCACCCTGGACAAGAACTGAGTGTTGAAAGTAGGTAAAAGAATATACACAATAACCTTTCAGCATCTGTATCTCAAACTATAATGCCCAAAATGAGAGAGAGACAGAGAGAGAGAGAAAGAGAGAAAGAAGATAGGTGCCAGCCATAGAAGCATACTGAGGTGGAGGGAATTGAAGGAGTGGGAGGGAAACTGGGAATATTGATGCTAGGAAGTAACACTGGTGGAGGGATGGATGTTGGAACATTGTATGACTGAACCGAATCATGAAAAATTCTGTAACTGTATATCTCACAGTGATTCAATTAAAAATAAACAAACAAACAAATTTATAAAGCACAGCGTAGCCCTGAACACTTACCTTGTAGGACATTGGGGAGCATCTTGACTGTTGAGAAGTTGTGCTCCATCAGGAAGCAGAGCCCAGTTAAGTACAAGTTCTCCCTGCAAGCCTGGTGCACGGTAGGGCCACAGGCCTGGGAACAGAGGGGTTTCTTGAAACTCCTGCCTCTGCCCTACCCTTTCACATACACCCCAAATACCCTAAGCCCAGCAGCCCAAACACCCCATGTCTCAAGGTAAAACTCACCAGCAGCTGAGAAGATCTGGTGTCAGCTGCGAGGGATAAGCCCAGAGACATGTTCACGGCCTCCTGGGGGACTGAGGGAACAAATGTGCACATGTCCCCTTAGTATGAGGGAGCCTGTGTAAGACCTGATCAGGGTTTAGGAGACAAGGAGTCCTTACAAGAAAGGGGGCTTCCAGGTCTTCATGGAGATATAGGAAAAGGGAATCCAGACCTGTGACGTGGGAGGCTTTCGGTGGGTTAGGAAGTCTGTCTACAAGGAGAACTGAAGCTGGGAATATGGGAAGGGGAGTCTCCTGTGGTTTCTGAAGTACTCAGAACAGGGGGATCTAGATCTGGGTCCCAGGACAGCTGTGACTCACCCTGGAGGAAGATTTGTTCACAAGTGCCCTTGAGGTAGTCACACCGGTAGAGGCCACCCGTGTGATTGGCAGCAGTTATCTCCTGGGGGGCTCCCACCACCAGATAAGAAGCCCTGCAATCAAAATCATGGAAATTGATAGCAGACTGCCTCTTCAGTCAGTCTGTACTGTACCTTTGTCTCCTCATCTGAAAAGTGCATTGTTATCTTAATGGACATCTTATCTTAAACTGATCTTAAATAGATAACAATTTAAGTTCTGCACGGGAGGAACTTTTGCCTGCTTTATTCTCTGGTGGGGGCATATAGTAGGTGCTTAATAAATGTTTATTGAATGGTTGATTCCAACCTCATAACATTGCAGGGAGGACTAAGTCAGTGCAGGGCATTTGGTGCTCAGTAAATGTTAGCAGCTGGGGCTGGAGCAATAGCACAGCAGGTAGGGTGTTTTCCTTGCACGTGACTGACCTGGGTTCAATCCCCGGCATCCCATAGGGTCCCCCAAGCACCGCCAGGACTAATTCCTGAGTGCAGAGCCAGGAGTAACCCCTGAGCATTGCTGGGTATGACAAAAATCAAAACATAAAAGAAAATAAACAAATAAATGAGTAAATGTTAGCAGCTGCCCTGTTGATAATAGGGAAGCACCTGCGATCTGTCCAGCTCTCTTGAGCCTTGGGGAATGGCCACGGCAGACAGGGAAGCCCAGAGCTAAAGGGCAGGGAGTGGGTATCACAGAATCCTATGCAAGGATCCAGAAGCCTATCCCCACTGACCCAGTCCTCACCTGGAATAAGTATACTGAACCACACTGTGTCCAAACCCGGGCCTGTATAGGCGGAAGATTGTTGGCTGCTCCGTGTCCAAGTTAAAGCAGAAAGACGAAGTCAAAACTGAGAGAAAGGAGACAAGAGTCTCTTGGTCTTCCTCCTGCTTCAGCTCCTCATTTGAACCATCTCCCCAAGTCCTCACTCTCCCCTCCAGACCAGTGCAGCAATATCTCAGGGTCTCCCAAGCATTATCCTGCTTCTCCCCTTGAAAAGTTCCAGAGACTGTTCTACACTCATTGGCAAATATTTGTTATCTATTTCTGTAGAAAACACCCAAATTTCAAAGACATTCCTTCCCCTCTCCTAGCCCAATGGTTCCTTGAAAGGAGAGTTTAGGAAAAACTAGGGGTCAAGGGGATGCTGAAACTGAGTACAAGTTCATTTGTTCTGCCCTGTGAGAATCTCTGAACTGTGAGTCTTATAGTGTCTCCTTCAGCACCCGATGAGTTCCCTTGACTCTGTTCCTCGATATCCTGTTTCTGGAATTCAAAGATCAAGTAACTCCAACCCCTTCTCCTAAAGTAAGCTCATATGATGCTTTCTCAGTTCTGTCCCTCTCTGATCCCCTTATCCCCCGGGATTCCATCTTACCCATCAACAGGAGGAGGGAACTCTTGGTCATGATGACAGGAATGGCAGACATGGGCATGTCAGCTTCTGAAACACCAGATAACAGCTGTAGAGACTAAGATGGAGAGGGAACTTGTAAGCAAAGATATGGTCAAGCGGCCAGAAGGAAGTTTTCAGAATGACTCAGATGTCTAGGGTGGAGAACACAGCTAAAACACACATTTGCTGTTTGGGGGCCCACACAGCCCACAAACACCCAGCTCAAGCCTTGCCAACCAGAGGTGACGGGGTTGCTCCTCTGGTCTAGTATCATGCTGAGAAAAATGAGTCAGAAGGAGAGGGACAGACATAGAATTATTGCACTCAATTTTGGGTTGTTACAAAACATAGTATGAGACTAATACCCAAGGACAGTAGAAAAAAGGGCCAGGAGGACTAGTCCAAGGTTGGAAGCTTGCCACAAATTGGGGAGGGCACTTAGGATAGAGAAGGGACCACAGTGACAATGATAGTTAGAAATGAACACGCTGCACAAGAGTGGAGTGCTGAAAGTAGGTAAAGTGATAGACATGATAACCTTTTAGTACTTGTAATGCAGGCTCTAAAGCCCAAAAGGAGATAGAGATAGTGAGAGAGAAAGAGAGAGAGAAGAAGGAGGGGAGAGGGCTGGTGGGAGGGAAACTGGGAACACTGGTAGTGGGAAATATAAACTGGTAAAGGGACTGGTGTTGTATGACTGAAATCCAATCGTGAACAAGTTTGTAACTGTTTATCTCACCGTGATTCAGTTAAAAACATAAACATGAAAAGACAAGACTCGGGTGTACAAAAACCTCCTGACTTGATCCACCTGTACCAGTTTCCATCTTTTACTGGCAGAAGGTTCTCCATGACTTTGGAAGTTCTATCTGGGAACAGGGAAAGGACAGGTTCTAAGGTGGGATCAGAGCACTCACGGAAACATTCATGGTAGGAAGCTTCCACTTTAGACCTAGGAATCTCTGGGCCAAGGAATCTGGCAACAGGTCCTGGAGAAATCCAATCTGGGTCCTTGCTTATTTGTTTGTTATTCACTCAATAAGCCTAATTTGCTTTTTTTTTAAAAAAAATTTACTTGTATAAGTTAGTTCACAATGTTTGATTACATTCAATATTCAAACACCAATCCCACCTCCATTGCACATTCCACCACCAAATTTGGGATGTTTCCATCCTAAACCCTAATCCTTGTCCCAAAACACAACCAAAATAATAAATTTATTATTGTCTGAATAAGCCTAATTTGAGGCTCCTGATGTACATTCTCTGTGAGCAAAGGGTGATAACTGAGACCTCACGGTCCAGTCTGGGGTTTACTGAAGAAAGCAAGTGCACAAACATTGAGAGTTTGCTGTGCAAGGACATGTCCAGGAACTAGAGTAGCTTATTCAGTCTGTGAAGATAAGGATTCTGGGACACTTGAGCTGAGTTTTAAGAACTACTGACTCTATGGGGGTGTGTTTCAGAAAGGGAAACCAAACGTAGAAGAGGCATAACACAGGAGAGTTTGTGGTGAAATGCGATAAGAACCAGAGAATAGGGAAGTGGCAAGGCGTAAAAGGTGGTAAGAGTGCTGTGTGCTGTGTGGGAGGAAAAGAAGGGGAAATGAGTGTCAGGACCCAGAAACCGCCTCCAGTCACACTGATTCTATTCTGAGGGTGGGGGAGAGCACTACAGAGAACTGGAAACGCTACAGTCTTTAAATGTACACTCTAGAAAGCTACAAAGAGGGAAGTAGTTACTTTGGTTGCTAGCTGGCAGATAATTCAAGATATAGAAGATGGATGCTGGGATAAGTTAATGGCTGTGAAGCTGACTTTCATCAGGAGAGGGCAGGTGATGGCCCTTGAGCTAGAGAATAATGGGTGAAGGGAAAGGGGATGGGATAGGCCAGCTATAGTACTGAGTAACGCCAATGTTCTGTTTAACAACTTGCACTCTCAATCATTCTCAGTTTCCACATCTTCAAAATGGGGCTAATACATATATCCAAACAACAGACTCAACAAAACTGAAAACACCAGATCTAAGCTGCAACCATTGAAACTTTGTAACGTGCCTGTCAAGTTGACAGAGGGGGGTGGGATGAAGGTACTTGCATTTGTGGGGCTCCCAATGTAACTATGCTGCCCAGGAACAACTGGACCTGGGGTGGATTGTGAGGAGACGTCAGTGACGTAGAGCACTTGAGTAGCCCATGAGCCCCTGAGCTCAATCCCCAGCCCTGCATGGCCCTACTGCATGGTGTAGCCCTGATGGCCCTGGGGGCCCCCAAGCACAACACTATGGGGTTAGGTTGAGCACTAGTTGTCATGCCTCCTGATGGAGATGGCCCCTAGTTAATAAAAGAGGAAATAACAAAGAGGAAGGAGGAATGGGCCAGATTCTGGGGGAAAAGAATAGATGAATTGAAGTTTACTTAAGCCAGAAGAATATGGGAGGCTCAAATGAGCTGGTCTTAGAAACAGGGGAAGGTTCATTCACCCAGGTATGTCCGGCCACTGGGCCTCTTTCCTGGCCTGCGCGACTAAGTAGATCTCCTGAGAACCGCAGGTTTTCACCCTTGGTCTGCCGGGGGGACGGGAATTGAGGCACACCGTGCAAAAACAAAGCTGAACCACTCCAGGCACTCTCTCCTCATTCACCCAGAATAGTAACAGTGAGCATGAAGGTCTAAACCACACTGGTCACAATGGTAAAGCAACCAAAAGCCCACCAACCTTTCTTATTGAAGAGGCAAGCCCAGAAGACATCAACAGTAATGAAGTGCTAGACCACCTCTCTGACAAGGAATTTAGAAGGGAGCTACTGAGGATGCTTAGGGAGCTAAAAGAAACAATGGAAAGCAATGCCAATAAAAAACAAGAGGATTTGAAGGTAGAAATGAGGAAAATTCAAATGGAAATGTCAGACCTGAAAAACCTGGTAGTTGAATTGAAAAACTCAGTGGAAGGCCTCAGCAGCAGAGTAACAGCTGCTGAGGACAGAATCAGTGAGCTCAAAGATGAAGTCCAGAGACTCTCTAGAAAAGAGGAGAAAATGGAAAAGAGACTCACAATTTGGGAACATATGGCAAGAGAAGATCATAATGAAGCCAAGAGGGGTAAGATAAGAATTATTGGAGTCCCAGAGGGACAGGAAGAAAACCTGATGAAGAAGAAACTGTCAAAGACATCATTGCTACAACGTTTCCAGGGCTGAAAACTTGTGACCACATTCAGGGTACCGAAAAGGGTACCAGCTATTAAAAAATCTGAATAAAAATACTCCAAGACACATCCTGATCAAAATGACCAAAACCTTAGATAGAGACAAAATTCTGAAAGTAGCAAGATCAAAGAAAGAAATTTCCTATAAAGGAGCATCCTTAAGATTCACAGCTGATTTGTCTGAAGAAACAGGAGAAGTGCCACTTTAAATCCTGACCTTCTTTTCCCTTTCTTCAGACTAGGGTTACACTGTTGGTGAGTGAGGTAAGAATACTGGAAAGCCAGAGAGAGCACTCAATGAGCTGCATCATGCTTTGTATGCAGAAGGGGCCAGGTTCGAGCCTCTGAGTATGATCAAGAACAACCCCCAAGCACAGAGCCAGGAGTATCACTCCCCTAAACATCAATGGGAGTGACCCCTCCCCAAACAAAACAAAAGAGTACTGAATGAATGAGACTCTCAGCTTTCTTTTTCTCTTAATCTAACCAACATACCTCAAGGATACTTCAGACTTAGTCAAGGTAAATTCTAAGCAGAGAAATGACACCTCACATTTTAGTAGGACCAGCTCATGAAATGGTAAGAGGGTATGCAGACAATTTCTGGTGACAGTTAGCTCAGGTGTACAGACCTGAGAGTTAGATGCCCAGTCCATACCCAGTACTGTTCACGGATGCACTGCAGACAAAGATGAAACTTGGGACCTTGCAAATGCAAGGCATGCTCTCTATTTTTTTAATAATTTGTTTTTCAATTTTCCCTTTACACTGTAAATAAAAACTGTGATTTACAAAGTTGTTTATGATGATTTGTTATAGGTATTCAATATTCCAGCACCAATCCCACCACCATTATACCTTCCCTCCACCATCGTCTCCAATTTTCCCAACTACCTCTTAAGCCCGCCTCCATAGCAGACCCTTAATAATTTATTTAGCATTGCTTGTTATCAAAAATTTGCAAAGAGAATGATCAAAAAATGTTTCTTTAGAAGAAAGTTAGTGTATATTGTTGTGTCTCACCTTGAAGCCATTAAATCCTTGTATAAGAGATTACTAAGATGTTGTTACGGGTTAAGCCTTCTGCGTTTATATTTTGTTAATCAAGTTTGGTACACATCTACGTTACATCCCATCCAATCTGGTGTGCTACTACTAGTTTATCAGTGTTGTAGAGTTTGTAGCATCTGTAATCATGCTCTGGAAAGTCCAGAATTTTAACGGATAATATATATTTAACTGGATGGGGGCTTTGGGGGGGTCTGTGTGACTGCTGGGGATTCCAGAAGTACTAGGAGATGGCAGCAGGGGGCGAGGGGGGGAGGGAAAGTGGAAGGTAGCCCATCCTGACTCGGTGAAAGCCTGGAGATTTCAGTCACAAAACCCACATCCCTGGGTTTTTCAGCAGATTAAATTTTTGGATGAGGTTCATCCTGAGCAGTGGCATCTGGCCAGGAGCAGTGCAAGCATGGAGTGTGGAGGCTGTCTTTGGGTGGACCCTGGGCTAACCCACTCCCATCTGCAAGGCATGTTCTCAGACTCTTTGAGTTATCTCCACAACCCCAACAACTCAACCCAACACCTCACTTATTTTTAAACAACACCAGTCCTTTTTTGTAAAAGGCATCATTATTTAAAAGCATTGTTAATGATAGGGTTGTTTCTAGGCAATAAGACAAACACAGAAAAGAGGCAAGTCTCAAAAAGATTACAGTCAATGTTATTTGTTCACTAGCTTGTTTTTATTTTGTTTTGAATCTCTTATTATTTTATTTTGAATCACCCCTGGCTGTGCTCAGGGATTGCTCCTGGCTCTGTGCTCAGGGGCCAGTCCTGGTGGGCTTGGAGAAGGATACGAAATCTTGGGGATTGAATGTGAGTCAGCCCCATGTCAAATAGGTGTCTTCCCACTGAACCATCTCTCCAAAATTCTCTAATATTAACTCAACAATATTTTTTTTTTGGGGGGGGAGCTTTTTGGATCAAACCTGGCTATGCTCAGCGGTTACTTCTGGCCCTGCACTGAGGAATCACTCGTGGTGGTGCACAGGGGACCATATGGGTTGCCGGGGATTGAACCTGAGTCAGCTGCATGCAAGGCAAATGCCCTATCACTCTGGCCTCTATATTTTAAATCATAAGCTTTTCCTGACAGTAGAAACCTGTCACCTGAGAGAGGAAGTGATTAGCTCTGCTGTGGTGAATTTCAGAAGGAGATGCTTAAAGAATAATAGCACTGTAGCACTGTTCTCCCATTGTTCATCAATTTGCTCAAGCGGGCATCAGTATTGTCCCCATTGTGAAAATTGTTGCTGTTTTTGGCATATCGAATATGCCAAAAGAGCTTGCGAAGCTCTGTCGTATGGGCAGGATAGTCTAGGTAGCTTGCCGGGCTCTCCAAGAGGGGCAGAAGAATCTAACCCAGGTCGGCCACGTGCAAGGCAAATGCCCTACCCGCTGTGCTATTGCTCCAGCCCAGAAAAATAAGTAAGTAAAAGTAAAGGCCCTCCCGTTGATCGTCGATTTGCTCGAGCGGGCCCAGTAACGTCTCCATTGGAGACTTTGTTGTTACTGTGTCTGGCATATCGAATACTCTCGGTAGCTTGCCAGGCTCTCCGAGAGGGGCGGAGGAATCGAACTCGGGTCGGCCATGTTGGCCGCTTGTAAGGCGAACGCCCTACCCGCTAGCACAGCGGTAGGGCGTTCGCCTTACACGCGGCCAACATGGCCGACCCGAGTTCGATTCCTCCGCCCCTCTCGGAGAGCCCGGCAAGCTACCGAGAGTATCTCGCCCGCACGGCAGAGCCTGGCAAGCTCCCCGTGACGTATTCGATATGCCAGACACAGTAACAACAAAGTCTCCAATGGAGACGTTACTGGGCCCGCTCGAGCAAATCGACGATCAACGGGAGGGCCTTTACCCAGAAAAATAATAAAAATAAAATAATATAAAATATATTAAATATATAATATAATAATAAATGGAATACCTCAATGGGATTGGTGTAGGGACTGTGAGCTTTTTCAGTATAGGAACGATGTGCTTCTAAGTCCTGTACTCCTGGCACTCAGCACAATGCCAACACATAGCACCCAGCCAAGACTCAGTGCATAAACCAAATTAAGGAATGGTAACTGGGTAACTGTTACTCCTCACGTGGGAAAAGTTTTCTTCATATAGATACAGTGGTTATACGAGATACAGTAGTGCCAATCTCTATTAGCATCAGACAGAGCTAAGTTATGTACCAAGGAAACAGTATTCACTGCTCTGCTATTGTCCCTGCAGTGGTTGTAGTTGAAAGGAGGGGAGTCTACTTATATCAGACTCCCTAATGACTGTTCCAGATTAGGATTAGGATCCAGAGATTATCACACCAAGCTCCCGGGAGAGAACAAGGCAGAGTCTCCTACCCTGTGCCTGACTGTCCTCACCAGGGCCCAACAGCTAAAGACCTCCGGGCCCCAGCCAAGGTCATGCTGGGACCACTCTCCACACACTTGGATGACCCTCACACATAAAAGAACTGGCAGAGGAACCCAGGTGTGTGGGACCCGGGGCTGAGATCTCCAAGCCTGCATGGTTTGGGACTGGACCTGCCAGTAGCTAGACAGTTACACCCACCAACTGCCGTGTAACCCCAACAACAGCCAAGATCCAAAGCTTATCACACCAAGCTCCTGGGAGCACATGGCCACATTCGCGGCCACACGACTTTTTATTTACATTCATTTAATTTTTCAGGGTACCTTAAATATCCCACCCACAAGGCAGAGCCTGGCAAGCTATCCGTGGTCTATTTGATATGCCAAATCCAGTAAAAAAAAAAAAAGGATCTCATTCCCCTGACCCCCAATACAGCAGAGTCGAGAAGGATGTGGAAGGAGAGGCTGATAAAATCTCAAGGCCGAACTAGGCTGCCACAACGAAGGAAGACAAAAATGATTGTCTGTATTTTTAATGCATGTATGCTGGCATCTGATGCATCCATCGAGGATCTGATAGTACAAGCGTGAAAGATCAAGTACAACATCATTGGTCTGACCGAAACGAGAAGACATCAATCACATCACGCCGTTTTCGACACTGGAGAAGAACTGTTCCTTGGAACATGTGACAAAAGAGGCATTGGTGGTGTTGGTATCCTTGTCAACACAAACTTAGCTATGAGCATTGATTCATTTGAATGCCTAACAACCCGAATCGGACGATTACACTTGAATAGATGTGGCTCACTGCCAGCAGTTTCTATTTTTGTTGTCTATGCACCAACATCCAATTATGGTGAAAGAGAAATTGAGAAGTTCTACATGGAGCCGGAGAAGTTCTATAAAGAAGATCACACCTTCTACAAGATCATTGTCGGTGATTTTAATGCCAAGATAGGACCAAGAAGATCAGCTGATGAACTCCGCATTGGGACCCATGGCCTAGAATGGAACGAACAGGGTGACAGACTGTCTGAGTTCATCATGTCAACCAAGACCTTCCATGGGAACTCACAGTTCCAAAAGGCCGAATCTAAACATTGAACATGGGAGTCTCCCGGTGGATGGTTCCACAATGAAATAGACCACATCATATTCAATCAGCGGTTTTGCCTAACTGATGTTGCTATTGTCCCAAAATTCCAAATGGGATCAGACCACCGTCTCCTTCATGCAAAATTCTACCTCACAGAATGAGGAGAAAAGAATGCAAAGTTTAAGAAGAGAACTCCCAGAACGACCACCAACTGGGAGCTCTTTGGCTCTGTTGCAGCAACATGGGAAAATGCCGTCATTGACAACATTGATGAGGAATACGATCGAATGATTCAGCACCTCCATGATTGTGCGAGGAATGCCAAGAGAGAGATAACCACAAAAAACCGCCTTTCTTCGAACACTCTTGAACTTATTCGCCAACGTGACTTGGTACATGCCACAGGCAACTGCAAGCGAACGTCCGAGCTGGCAAAACAATGCAGAGAAGCCATCAAGGATGACCTCAAAGACAGGAGAGCAGTGGTGCTGGTAGATGCGGCAGAAGCCTGGAAAAGCATTCATAATGCCCACCTGTCCTTCACCAATTACAAGACCAAGATGACTGCCTTCCAACATCCTGATGGATCTATCACATCTTCCAGAAGGGCAATGGAGAAGATTATTTATGACTTCTACTCAGATCTCTTTAATAGCCACGTCCACTTGCCCACATACCACATTCCACATGATGGATATGTCGTTCCCAATGTTCTCCCTTCCGAAATCCAACATGCCATCTCGTCGGTAAAGAAACAAAGAGCACCTGGCCCAGACAAGATCAGACCTGAACACCTGAAGAACTTACCATCAGTACTCATAAATACCGGCTCAGCTCTTCACACGCTACCTGTCTGAATGCAAGGTTCCATCCCAATGGAAAATCAGCAGGACTGTACTACTATACAAGAAGGGAGACATCCATGACATTGGCAACTATCGCCCAATCTGCCTATTGTCTGTCATCTACAAACTGTTCACTCGAGTCATCCTGAATAGGATTAGCAGAACACTAGATGAAGGACAACCATGTGAACAAGCCGGATTCCGAAAAGGATTTAGTACCATCGACCATATCCACATGATTACTAAGCTCATTGAGGTTTCTCAGGAAGCTGCTCTGTCTAACGTTCATTGATTTAAAGAAGGCCTTTGATTCTGTTGAGACGGAAGCAGTCATAGAAGCCCTAGCCAATCAGGGCATACAAACTCAACACATCAGGATCCTTCGTGAGCTCTATTACGGATTCACTACCAGGATCTCACCATTCTACAAAGAAGTAATCATCCATGTCAAGAGAAGGGTTCAGCAGGGTGATACCATTTCACCAAAACTCTTCAGTGCCACCCTCAAGAACATCATGCGACGACTGGAATGGGAAAGAATGGGAGTGAAGATAGATGCTCGGCAACTACACCACCTCCGCTTTGCTGATGACATCGTTCTAATAACACCAAACATCAGCCAAGCAGCACAAATGCTGACCGACTTCGACCGTGAGTGTGGAAAGGTCGGACTACAGCTGAATTTTACGAAGACAATGTTTATGAGAAACAGCCTCGTTCCTGACACTCTATTCACTCTCAATGGAACCAACATCTCCGAATGCAACAGTTATATATACCTAGGTCGAGAAACTAACATGATGAATGATCTGGCACCTGAGTTGCACAGGAGAAAGAGAGCAGCTTGGAATGCCTTCAAGAGCGTTGAAGAAATAACTAAGAGGACAAAGAACCTCCAGCTACGAGCACATCTCTTCGATTCCACTGTTCTTCCTGCATTGACATATGCCTCAGAGACCTGGGCCCTACGCAAACAGGATGAGAACGCTATTCGGGTCTCTCAAAGAGGAATCGAAAGAGCTATGCTTGGAATATCACGATTTACTCAAATGAGAGATAGAATCTGGAGTTCTGATCTCCGTCAATGCTCAAGAATCAGGGATGCTGTCTCATTTGCCAAGGCATCAAAAATCAGATGGGCTGGACACGTAACGAGGTTTACAGACAACCGCTGGACTAGAGCCATTACTGATTGGATTCCACGGGATGTCAAAAGATCGCGTGGACACCCACCTACAAGATGGTCAGACTTCTTCATCAAGACCCTGAATGATCGGTTTGAGGCTCTGCATGTTCCTAGAATGAACAGATGCCATTGGGCTACTCTAGCATGCAACAGGGATGAATGGAGACGTTACTGGCACCCGCTCATGTAAATTGATGAATAATGGGGGATCAAGTGATCAAGTGATCAATGACTGTTCATGATTTATCAGTTTTCTGAGTGAGGAATAAAGGGTGACTATTTCTCCTCCCTCTTTTTCTCTCCTTCTCTCTGTGTGTGTCTATCTGTCTCTGTCTGTCTGTCTGTCTGTCTGTGTCTGTCCTGTGTCTGTGTCTGTATCTGTCTGTCTGTCTCTTTCTGTGTTTCCTTCTTTTTGGTGTTTTGTTTGTCTATTTATTTGTGCACCACACCCAGTGGTGCTCAGGGCTTACTCCTGGCTCTGCATGCAAGGATCACTCCTGGTGGAACTCAGGAAACCACATGTTCTGGGGTATGAATCCAGATTGGCTGCATGCAAGGTAAGGAAAGCACCCTACCTGCTGTACTATGGCTCTGGCCCCAAAAAGTGAGTCTCTTGATAAAAGTTCATTGAGAGAAGGTTCTTTTTTTTTTAGCTTTTTTATTGAATCATTGTGAGATAGATCCTTAAAAAGTTGTTCATGATTGGATTTCAGTCATACAGTGTTCCAACACCCATCCCTCCACCAGTGTACATTTCCTAGCACCAGTGGCCCCCAGTTCCCTCCCATAACCCCCCATCCTCTACCTCCTGCCTGCCTGTATGGCAGGCGCTTCTCTTCTTTGAGAGAACATTCTTATTCTTGTTTTCTAGAAAGTAAAATAAAATAAAATAAGAGAGAGTTAGTTTCCTTGTTGCTACTGTAAAGCAAGTGTCATGTCATTGGTTTATGTCATGTCATTGGTCCATTGAGCATCTACCAGCACAGTGCCAGCATGGTGGTCAGATTAAGGAAAGAAATCCCAGGGTTTTTAAAGATTGTTACAAAGGTTATAAGGAAAAGAGGGGGCTGGAGAGATAGTGCTGTAGTTAGGGTACTTGCCTTGAACGTGGCTAACCCTGGTTCAATCCCTGGAGTAAACCCTGAGCACTTCTGGGTGTGTCTAAAAAGAAAACAAAATGACCTGAATGTCCAGAGAGTACTTTGGAATGGCTGTCACTCTCCTAGAAGCATAGTCTGAGGCCAGAGATTGGGGGCTGCCAACATATTGAAGGAGACTTTCAGAAGAAGGGGCGAAGGGGAGAAATGAAAGAAGCTAAGAGATGGGCCAGAGAGATGGGACTCTTGCGAAGACACTTACCTTGCTGGCCTCAACACCACACACAGTCACCCAAGCCCTGCCAGGAGTAATCCCTGAGCTCCGAGCCCTGAGAACAGTTCGTGTGGCCCCAAAACAAAAACAAACAAAAAATAGAAGAAAAATTAAATTATACTGAACTGATATTGACACTGGGAAAAGACTTTTTTCTGAGTTTATGGATCCTTGAGTATTAGATGAAAAATTTGCATTCAAGACTCCATAGCCTCATGAAGGCATAATTTATTTTACAATATAAGTAAATGGTTCTAGGTCTTTCCTCAATGTCCAGATCTTTCTTTGCCCATGCCTGGTGTTATCATCCCAAAGTATAAATTCCCCGTCCTGTTCATTGCTGTCTACTTGCTTCCAGTTCATATTGTCGGAACTCTGTCCTGCTCTGTACTTGATCCAGGCTGTGGTTGGAACCCTGGAACGCTGTAATCTGTACCCCTTGATGAAACTTGCTATTCTTTAGTCTGTTGCTGAGCCTCTAATGAGTTGTAGCCAACACTGTCAGGTGTGGAACTAAAACTAAAAAAAATAATAATTTTCAGTTTTTTGCATTTTTTGGGTCACACCCGGCAATGCTCAGGGGTTACTCTTGAGCATTCAGGAATTACTCCTGGAGGTGCTCGGGAGACCATGTGGGATGCTGGGAATTGAACAAGGGTTGGCTGCATGCAAGGCAAATGGCCTACCCTCTGTACTATCGCTCCAGCCCCCCACTTGCCTTTAATGTAGCAAAACTACATATAATCCCCAGCACCACATATGGTTTCCCGAGCCTCTCCAGAAGTGAAGCATGAGCAGAGAGCCAGGAATAAGTTCAAGTACTTCTGGGTATGATCCAAAAGCCTAAAAAGAAGAAACGAAAAGAGCCAAGAGACTTCTTGTCCCCCACCCTTTTTTTGGTTCCCCTGAGAAAGCCATATGCACGTAGGTGAGAACTTCTGCTGTCCTGAGAGCAGCTTGGGTTCAGATGAGGTGACAAAAAGGAAGTTGCCTGGACAGAGTTCCCCTTGTATTATGATTTCCCATCCCCAGTCATTTCTGTTGTTTAGTTAACTGGCTATCTCTTTAGTGGGCAAGATTTTAAAAGGGTCAAATAAATTAACTAGGTTACTCTAATCACTCTTCCCCATTCCAATTCTATGTTAACGGTATGAGGAGACCTTTAAACCAGAAAAGGACCACAAAAATGCATTACAATTAGAGACCTTGCATGTTATAATTCCTTTCATGTAATTATTTCTGTCTACTTGCTTCCAGTTCATATTGTCCTAACCCTGTCCTGCTCTGTACTTGATCCAGGCTGTGGTTGGAATCCTGAGCCCTCTTATCTGTGCCCCTTGCTGAAACTTGCTATTCTTTAGCCTGCTGCTGGGCATCTAAAAGGTTGTATCCATCACTGCCAGGTGTGGCACTAAAAATGAAAAAAAAATTATTATTCTTTGGGCCAGAGAGATAGTACAATGGGTAGTAGTACAATGAGCTTGGTAGGCTTCTACCATCTTCCCCATTGTGTTTTCTGTGCTCCTGCTATGCTGAGGGTTAATTTATAGTTAGTCCTACTGGGAGTCTCTGAATGTTTAGGCAGAGGGTTGCTCGTTTCTTTTCCTGTACTTGTCTTCACCCTGTGGCAGGAAGCATAAGTATGAAAAGGGTGAAGTGTGATGAGTAACACTGCTGGTCGCGGAGATGTGGATGGGGACTGGCTGAGATGGCGACAGTTGGCAGAGAGCTTCTGGATCCAGATGAAAGGGGAGGAAAATCTACTTCTGGTTCCCAAAAGACTTCAGAAATGTTAGTGGGAGAGTAACACTCAGCTAACATTCATCATGCAAAGGGTCTGAGATATGGAGGTAGACCTACTGGGTTCTGGGGCTGGAGCAATTGCACAGCGGGTAGGGCGTTTGCCTTGCACGTTGCCAACCTGGGTTCGATTCCCAGTATCCCATATGGTCCCCTGAGTGCCACCAGTCATAATTCCTGACTACAAAGCCAGGAGGTAATCCCTGTGTGTTGCCAAGTATGACCCAAAAAAAAGAAAAAAGAAAAAAAAGACCTACCGGGATCTACATTTATTTATTTATTTATTTATTTATTTATTTCAGAGTAGCTAGACCTAAGAATTGTGGAGATTCATGTAGACACCTCCTCTTCCCAAAATAAGAATACACAAAGACTATCCATTCAAAGCTAACAAGAAAGTTATCACTATCACTTATATTGTGACAGAGACTCAAAACCAGGAAGAGGTAATAGTAGAAAAGAGGAAAAGTTTCAGATGGTCCTGACTGGAAGCTGCTGATCTGGGGAAGCTGCAAACCATTTGATAAAAGAAGTTCATGCTGGGGCTGGAGCAATAGCACAGCGGGTAGAGCATTTGCCTTGCACCCAGCCGACCCGGGTTCAATTCCCAGCATCCCATATGGTTCCCCGAGCACCGCCAGCAGTAATTCCTGAGTTCATGAGTCAGGAATAACCCCTGTGCAATGCTGGGTATGAAAAGAAGAAAAAAAGAGAGAGAGAGAGAGATTCATCCTGTGATTGGTGAGGAGCAATACTGGGTTCCCAGTTTGTCCTGTCATGGAATTTAGAACAAAGTTTAGGAAAGCTGTCGATTATTAATCAAGTCCTAGACACAGAGCGTTGTTATAGTCTTATTCACAAGCTTCTTGACATAGAATTCTGACTCCCTCCAATTCCAGTTTATCAACTTCCTGAAGAGGTTACTATAATGGTTAGTTTCCTGGGATAGTTATCCTGGTTGTAGGTCAGAGATTTGTTTCTGCACTATTGTCTCTGTATTTAGATTATTAGGATTTAGAAAATGAGATACTATAGACCTGAAGAAACAGATGTTTTTGGAGCTCTATTTGGCAGAGGGCACAAAGACATGTTGGTGAGAGGCATTAAAGACTATCTTCTTCCTCATATAGGCACTTTTGGTAATCTCTCATTCTCTGTTGGCTTTTGCTCTTCTGTAAATCCTAAGAAATGTTCTCGTTCATTGTATGTTTAATATTAAATCAGATACAGTTGTGGCCAGAGGGAGAAAGAACAAACACCAGGCCCTCTGGAAAGACTTATGTAGGTTATCATGAAGACCCTAGACATGGGCGCTGTTTAACCACATTATCTCAAATTTTTATAAGGAACACACCATCAACCCCAGGATTTATTAACCACTAGTGCCAGCCCAAAGTGCCTTAGACAGGACTGCTTTCTGCTTTGTCCATGACTATAAATTTCTTCTAACTTACTTTCCCAGCTAGCTCTTGATATAAATGTCTAACCCAAACTTGAGAATAAGACTGATTTTCTTTTGTTTGTTTTGGGACCAAACCCAGTGTAGCTTCTGGCTCTTTGGTCAGGGATCACCCCTGCTGGTACTCTAGGGACCACATAGCATGCCGGAGACTGAGTCTGGGTCAGCCACTTGGAAGGCAGTGCCCGACCTTCTGTTCTCTCTCTCTCTCTCTCTCTCTCTCTCTCTCTCTCTCTCTCTCTCTCTCTCTCTCTCTCTCTCTCTCTCTCTCCCCTTAGAATAAGATCGATTTTGTTTTGTTTTGTTTTGTTTTGTTTTGAGACCACACCCAGCAGTACTCAGGGCTTACTCCCAAATCTGCACTCAGGGACCACTCCTGGCTTGGCTCGAGGAACCGTCTGGATGCTGGGAATCAAACCCAGATGAATCACATACAAGGCACGCGTCCTACCCACTGTACTATTGCTCCAGCCCCTAAAATTGTTTTTGAGGACAAGAAATTCACCAGATTCTCAGATCACTAACACCTGAATAATATTCTTCTTTTTCCATCAACCCTTGTCTCCTGAGTAATTAGCCTTTGAGCAGAAAGCACCATAACTTAAGTTTGGTAGCAGAGTAAATTGAGAAGCACAAGTGTATTCATTTATTCATTCACTTACTTAACATATGTATTCAACAATTGCTGGTTCCTTGTTGCAGATAGTATCTAGGGCATCCTACCCAGCAGAAATCTAAGTCTCCAAGGGAAGAAACACTGTTTACTTTGGCAACCAATGAGAGCTGAGAGCTGAGCTTTTCTCAGAAAAATCTGGAGGAAGTAACACTCAAACTGAAACAGGGGTGAAGGAAGGAAAACAGGAAGTGAGCTGAGGGCAAAGGGTTCAGCAGCAGCGAAGGCAGAGATGTGAGAGGAGAGAGGGGATCAAATAGATACTTATCTGTCTTGCTTGGGTCATTTTTAGGCTGCGGTTGGGTCATTGCTAAGTACCTCACTTTTACTGTTAAAAGGATGCTTGTTGGTTAAGTATCTTAAATTTGATAAGTATGAACTTTAGTTTTTTCAGTTGAAGTCTTTTGTTTTTTTACTGAATCCCTGTGAGATATACAATTACAAAGTTGTTCTTGATTAAGTTTCAGCCATAAAATGTTCCAACACCCATTCCTTCACCAGTGCATATTTCTCACATGTCCCCAGTTTCTTTCCATCCTGCCTTGCCCCCTCATCTCCACAGCCTGACTCAGTGACACTTTTACACTTTCTCTCTCTCTCTCTCTCTCTCTCTCTCTCTCTCTCTCTCTTTCACACACACACACACACAAACACATACACACACACATACACATCGGTCAAAACCTAAAGGGTTTTTTTTTAGCTGTCAATTATTTAATTTCACAATTTATCGGAAATATTTTTGGTGTTTTTTAAAATTTTTTAATTTATTTTTAATTTTTTAATTTTTAAATGAAACACCGTGAGATAGGATTACAGACTTACACACTTTCATGATTATGTTTCAGTCATACAATGGTTGAGTACCCATCCCTCCACCAGTGCCCATTCTCCACCACCAATGTTCCCAGCATCCCTCCTGCCATCCCACCTGACCCCTGCTTCTGTGGCAGGCACATTCCGTTTTACTCTCTCTCTCTCTCTCTCTCTCTCTCTCTCTCTCCCCCCCCCCCCAAGGAGTATTGGCTTTATGGGTTATCACAGGTCCAGTCAACTTGATTGTGCTCATATTTGATCTGGTCTAGGTGGCTCTTTCGTCTCTCTTGTCAGGGTGGGTTCAGACATAATTTCTGGAAGACTCATGAGTACCTATTATGGAGTGTTGCCTCCTTCTCTGAGCCCCTGTTGGGTACTTTCCAGCCAGATGTGGTTAGTAGTTATTAGTTCTTGGTTTAACATGAGAATATCCTGTCATAAGATAATTTAAGCAAGAAGTTAGGTCAAGGGTTGGATGACTTCAGACAAATTCCCTAATAAAGGAAGTCCGATTTTCTTTTTATAGGTTGGCTGTATTTTTTTAAAGAAAAATAAGTTCAGGAAAAGATAAATGATGAAGTAAGATAGTTTTTTTTAAGGAAAACAGAGCCAAGTTGGTAGAAAAGGGTTTCTTGTGAATCACACCAGTTTAAAAAATTCAATAAATAAATAAATAACAACAAAACAGAAGTGACAAAGGAGACTGAAAGTGGTCTCACAGAGGAAATGTAAGGTAGTAACTAGAAAATATCTCTGATTTCTCGAAGGAGACTTGTTTGGATCATCTTAAGCAGATTATTCATAACAGGCAATACAAAGTAAATTATTATGTTCTGCTTTGGGGGCAGGTTTTTGGAGATTGGGATGGAATAATTGGAAATATGGTGGTGGGAAGGTGTAGTGGTGGTGGGATTGGTCTTGGAATATTGAATGTAATCAATTGTTGTGAACAGCTTGATAAAAATAAAATAAAAATTTTAAAAATATCTCTGATGTAAAATCAGTTACATAGTAAAACAGCACAAATGGTCAGCAACAGGATTGAGGGAGGGCTAAAGAAGATTGAAGCAGTGATTGTAGCCAAACCTGCAAGCTGGGGGCTGGAGCAATAGCATAACAGGTAGGGTGTTTGCCTTGCATGCGGCCAACCCGGGTTCGATTCCCAGCATCCCATATGGTCCCCCGAGCACCACCAGGAGTAATTCCTGAGTGTGTGAGCCAGGAGTAACCCCTGTGCATGGCTGGGTGTGACTCAAAAAGAAAAAAGAAAAAAAAAAAACCTGCAAGCTATTGTTGGATACAGAGCGGGAGAAGACAGACTCCATAACGGACTCCATTTTTATAGCCCCTGCTCCATAACTCCATAACTCGGCCTTGGTTCTTAGAATTCTGCTTCTTTCCGCCGCCAGAATGGCCTGGAAATTATCAGGATAAGACGACCTGTTTGTAATGGCTCATTGTGCTGTTTGAAACTAGGTTGAAACTTGTGTTTTTACTTATATTTCCCTTTGAAATTGCAAGCAAGGGCTATGACGCACACCCTGACTATAAAAACTGAAGCATATCCCTTGCTCAGGGTCTTGCTTTGGCCTGCGTGCCTAAGAGCTTGACCCCAGCTAGCTGGATTGAATAAACTCCGCGTGTGTTTTGCATTACTGGCTGGACTCTTTGTGTGCTTTGGAGAGGGGAGATTATCAATCTCGGACCCTAACACTATACATTCACCCACACGAGGCCTGAGTTGTGACCCTGCCAGGTCCAGCAGGATACCAGACCAGAATAAGCAGGGAAGAAATATTCTGCTCTCCAGGCTGAGGGAGGAGGAAAGTGGCCACAGGAGGTACCAGACAAAGACAAATGCGGCACCCAGTCTGCGGAACCCCATCTCAGGGCAGATATCTGCTAGCTCCAGAATGAGTAAATTCTGAGGGGGAAAGAAGGTTAGTACTGGTGTGCCAGCCTCACAAACTCAAGGACTGAAGCAACAGGGTGAAGGTGAGGTACTCTGAGCTCAGGATCTGGTGCTGATTTTTACCATGAAGTCTCTCTCAGCAGGGGTCAGAGGCAACACAATCATCACCAAAGTGACTAAGTGGAATTGGTCAACATTAATCACAGATTGCTTACCCAATTCTGCGCAAAACTAGACCCTCACCCCTCTCCCTCACTGCCCAGTGAAAAAGTGAAGGAACCCACAAAATCTTTATGGGTGAAGACAGTTGTCCAGAAGAATCCCCCACTACCCACCAGCTCTATAACTCTCAATTGAAAACTTCAAGGCAGCTGTGACATGACTTTAACAATTTGAGGATAATGATAAATAAGACCTCCAAGAAAGAAAGTGTGAAAGATGCTATGAAAAACTATAATCTAAACTCATAGACTAGGTACTTGGGAGTGGCCATTTTGACTCCCAGTCAGGATTGCACCCTGCCTGCCAAGTGGATAAGGAAGGAAAGGCTGCGAGCCATCCCGGCTCAGCTCTGCCCAGTCCCAGTCCCAGAAAATGGAGGCTTTTCACTGGTGTTGGATCAGGGCCCTGCTTTGTGCTCAAGAACAGCATTTTGCCCCCAGGTCAAGATTGCACCCCGCCAGCAAAGAGCACAGCTCTTCCACTTCTCTCTGCAGCTGCACATGTCTTCACCTTTCGTAACTCACCACAAACATACTTACTGTAGGCACCTAACCACACAAAAACTCACAAGATATAACTCCAACAACATCACAATGGGAAAGCAATGCAGAATCCCACCAATCCTAGGGTGAGTGAAGATGCTAGCCTGGAAAGACTCAACCAATAATAACAAGCTAAATAACCTCCCTGGTGAGGAACTTAGAGAGGAATTGTAGAGGACGTGTAAGGAACTCAAAGAAACAATGGAACACACTATCAACCAAACATTAGCAGAAGTGAGGAAACTACAGACAGAAATGATAACTGATCGTTATATATTATGATCTGAAAAAACTTGATAGGTGAAATGAGAAACTCACAGGAAGGCTCAGCAGCAGAGCAACAGCAGCTGAGGACAGAATCAGTGATCTCCAAGATGAGTTGCAGAAAAGAGCAAAAGATGGAAAAACGCCTCAAAGTAAACCAACAGATGACAAGAGAATTTGGGGATGAATTTAAGAGGTACAACATAAAAATCATACAGATCTCAGGGGGCAATAAAACAACCATGATGAAAAAGTAAGAGTGGCTGAGATGGTCCAGAGCTAAATATTGCTATGCACCCAGATCCAGGATGCCCAAAGTTTACCAGCTAAAAGAAATCCAAATAAAAATACTCCCAGACACATCTTAATCAGAGAAACAAAAATGATAGATAAAGATAAAATACTGAAAGCAGAAAGATCAAAGAAAGAAACTGTAGACAAAGGAGATTCCTTAAGAATTATAGCTCACTTATCAGAGTAAACCCTCCAGGCCCCAGACAGTGGTGGGATATAGTGAAAAAATTCAATGAAATGAACCACCTCATCAAGAATACTTTATCCAGCCAGACTCTCAATCAGATCTGAAGGAACGATAGACAACTTCACAGATAAATAATAGCTCAGAAACAGCTTCGACTCAAAACCATCGTAACAAAAGAACTAACCAGGCTACTTTAAGCTCCACAAACATGCCAAACTCCTGCAAAGAGATGGCACAAAACTCCATAATAATAATTTCTCTCAATGTTGTCCAGAGTGATTATTTCCAACTACCATTACCATAGTGGTCACTTCTCTATTGTAACTGCCCTCATATACCCTCCCCCCCCCACACACACACTTTTGGCAAGCTTCCAACTATGGACCAGTCCTCCTGGCCCTTGTTTATGTCTTTGGATATTAGTTTCATAATATATTTTTTTTTCATATCCTATAAATGAGTGTAATTATTCTCTCTGTCTCTCTTTTGACTCATTTCACTCAGCCTGGTACTCTCCATGTCCATCCATGTATAAGCAAATTTTATGACATTATTTTTCCTAATGGCTACAGAGTATTCCACTCTGTAGATGTACCATGGTTTCTTTAACCAGTCATTTGCTCTTGGCAGTCTGGTTGTTTCCAGATTCTGGCTATTGTGAATAATGCTACAATGAACATAGAAGTAAAGATGGTGTTTCTGTTGTTGTGTTTTTTGGGCCTCCAGAATATATTGCCAGATGTGGTATTGCTGGGTCATTTGGAAGCTCAATTTCTAGCTTTTTGAGGAATGCCCACATTGTTTTACAAAAAAAAGGGTAGACTAGTCGGCATTCCCACCAACAATGAAGGAGAGCTCCTTTCTCCCCACATCCACACCAGCACTGGTTGCTCTTGTTCTTTTGGATGTGTGCCAGTCTCTGTGGTGTGAGATGATATCTCATTGTTGTTTGTGCTTACATCTCCCTGATTATTAGTGATGTAGAGCATCTTTATCATGTGTCTTTTGGCCATTTGTATTTCTTCTTTGAGGACATTTCTATTCATTTCTTCTCCCCATCACCTTCACCAGTTTCAAACTGTACTACAAAGCATAGTATTGGAATAAAGACAGACTCGCAGATCAATAGAACAGAACTGAATTTCCTGATACCAATTCTCAAATATATGATCCCCTAATCTTTGGTTAAGAAGCAGGAAATATGAAATGGAGCAAGAAAAACCTCTTCAACAAGTGGTGCTGAGAAAAGTGGACAGCTACAAGCAAAAAAAAAAAGAAAAGAACCCATACTTTTTTCTAATGCCAGGCACAAAAATCAGATCAAAATGGATTAAAGGGGGGCATGGTGCCGCCAGCAGGTAAATCTGTACCTATGAGGCGAGTGCATCAGCAGCCTGGTGGTGACTTCAGACTTCCAGATACCCCAAAATTGCTGTTGTGCCTTTGGCCAGACCCCAAAAACTTGGGGCCAAGTTTACCAAGAAAGTAAATGGCCAAAAGTTAGGTATGTGGGAGACACACCCACAAACCACCTCTGACTCAGCTATATAATTAGAGGCATGGCCTCTCTGGTTCCTGATCGAACTGCTTAATGGCCATGATCCCAGGGACTCAGAAACAAATCTTGAAACCCAACAGCTTTTGGCAGAAATGTGTCCAGTCCCTGCAGTAGGTTACCAGTGTCAGGCCACCCCAGGTGGGAACAGGTTTCATGCCTTGGCCTGTTCCCCCTGGCAGCTCGGTGGCCGTCATCCTCCAGAGGCCATTGGACAGTGAGGTTTGGGCCGGCAGTGAAGAGACACACGGGGCCTCACTGGATGGGGGTGGAGCCGGCCCTTTCTTCCCCACCCCAAAGAGACCCTGAGTCACCACCCATGAATGGCCTCTCTGGCTCCTGATCAAACTGCTTAATGACCATGATTCCAGGGACTCAGAAACAAATCTTGGAATCCAGTGGCTTTTGGCAGAAATGCATCCAGACCCTGCAATAGGTTACTGTCGCCAGGCCGCCCCCAGGGGAAAGGGTGTTGTCCCTCTGCCTGCTCCCTCTAGCGGCTCAGTGGCCGCCATCCTCCAGAGGCCACTGGACAATCAGGTTTGGGCCCGCAGTGATAAGACACGCGGGGACTCACAAGATGGGGGTGGAGCCAGCCATTTCCTCCCCGTCCCAACGAGACCCTGAGTTGCCGCCCATGAACGGCCTGTCTGGCTCCTAATCAAGCTGCTTAATGGCCATGATCCCAGAGACCCAGGAACATCTCGGAACCCAGCAGGTTTTGGCAGAAATCCCTTCAGATTTAATTGTTTAAACTTCGAAATTCCAAAATCGCATGGCCACTACTGCAGCCACGCGACAACATATGTT
The DNA here is from genome assembly GCF_029834395.1 of Sorex fumeus. Lineage (NCBI taxonomy): Eukaryota > Metazoa > Chordata > Mammalia > Eulipotyphla > Soricidae > Sorex > Sorex fumeus. The sequence continues at coordinate 6,096,666 of NW_026606183.1, forward strand.
ATTCATAACCAGCAATAGAAAACAAATTGTCTAGTTTTGTCTTTTCAGCAGATCTGAGCGTTGGGGTAAAATCCCAAATAATATTGGTGGGTCTGGTGTCAAAATATTGAATGTAATCAAAGTAGAGAGTAATGTGGAAATCAACTGCCCCACAGGCAGGGGGAGGGTTTGGGATAGGGGTATACTGAGGTTTTTGGTGGTGGAGAATGGGCACTGTTGAAGGTACGGGTGTTTCATTGTATGACCGAGACTTGGACCCGAAAGCTTTATAACTGCTCTCACGGTGATTCAATAAGTAAAATTATAAAAAATGAAAAAAATGGGTTAAAGACCTCCATATAAGACCTGAATCCATAAGTTACATGGAGGAAAATGTGGACAGAACCCTCCATGACATTGAAGCTAAAGGTATTTTCTAAAATGAAACACCACTGACCAAGCAAGTGGAAGCAAAGATAAACAAGTGGGACTACATTAAACTAAGAAGCTTCTGTACCACAAAAGAAATAGTGACCGAGATACAAAGACAGCCCACAAAAGTGGTTTACCCAATATCCATCTGATAAGGGGCTAATATCAAAGATACATAAGGCACTGGTAGAACTTTACAAAAAAAAAATCCAAACCCATCTTTGAACTTACTGATTTGTTCTGTGGCTATTAATCGTTCCCAATATTCCTTATTTTTTTTAAATGTTTCTTTGAAATATATTACCTGCATTTCAAAAGAAAACCTGGGGGCTAATTTAGTCCAAAGATTGGCAGCTAAAAATCTCTTATAAAATTATTTTAGCTATAATTCACCTGATTAAGAGCTAAGGATTTTAAATAAATTAGTAATGCCTATGAGCTTTTCTGGGGGAGGGAAATATTCACACATCAAGGCATATCTCTGGGTAAACTCTCAGGATAGATAAAAAGATGTATTTGTAATATATTCCTCTGCCTCATGGATCTACAGGAGAAACAGCTCAGTTTATTTTTCTATCAGATAATTCTGCCACCAGCAGGGATAAAATAAGGGCCTCCTGGCCATAATATTCCTTGTAGAGAAATCCAAGTGGGCACATAAAAAAGATCCTACAGATGGAGACCACACAGCTGAAGCCTAACTATAAGGAAACACTTGTAGCTCCTCCCTTCAGACACAAGGGATATTGTGAATTTTTTTTTCTTTCGGGGTCACACCCGGTGATGTACAGGGGTTATACTCCTGGCTCTGCACTCAGGAATCCTGGCAGTGCTCAGGGGACCATATGGGATGCTGGGAATTGAACCCCGGTCAGCCGCATGCAAGGTAAACACCCTATCTGCTGTGCTCTCGCTCTTAGCCCCTTGTGAGATTTCTTAAGCATGAGAATAAAGTTCTGGAGTTGGGTAAGATTGCATCAAGAGCCTTCAGGCTTTACCACAATACAGTTTCTAAGGCCCAGTAGAAAAACAAAACGTTTAGGAAGATTGTGGTATTTGTGGGCTGGAGCGATAGCACAGCGGGTAGGGCATTTTCCTTGCAAGAGGCCAACATGGTCAACCCAAGTTCTATTCCTCCGCCCCTCTCGGAGAGCCCGGCAAGCTACCGAGAGTATCTCGCCCGCACAGCAAAGCCTGGCAAGTTCCCCGTGGTGTATTTGATATGCCAAACACAGTAACAATTGTCACAATGGAGATGTTACTGGGCCCGCTCGAGCAAATTGATGAACAACGAGAGGACAGTACAGTGCCAGTGCCAGTGGTACTTGTTACAACACAGGGGCAGCTGCTCGATCAAGGCTCAGAATACCAATGTTGCAGATGACTTTGGTGAAGTGGGAAGAATAGAGGTAAGAGCCTCAAGAAAATGTTCAACCGACTTTGTCTTCTTCCACCTCAGTCACCCAGAGTAGTGCCCAAGAGAGTCAGCACAAATAAAGTCTTCCTGGAGCACTTGCACAACATGGACAGATCCTTGCATCCCACCAGCTCCACTAGGCTCTTGTCACACTGTGCCTAAGTTCCACTTTACTTTCATAGTGCAGAGATGAACCCCTCCTACCCAAATCCCTGGGGAACTGTAGAACTCAATCTGGAGCCAAGACTTGTTCTTTGTAGAAAGGAAAAGTTAGTCCTAACCTCTGCCCCAGTCAAAAAAAAATTAAGGAAAAACTAGTGCTGACCTCTGCTCAGGTCCATCACCTACCCTCACAGAAGAGACTTCTAGAAATGAGAGGTATAGTGAAGAGATTTAAGTTTGTTTGGGAAACAAAGGGAGAGGAAGAAGCTACGCACTCAAAGGAGAACACAGGCTTCTCCAGAGTAAAGAGAGTAGCAAAGAGAGGTAAGGAGAAAGGCAGGCCATGCCATCTCTCAAAGAAGTTGTTCATACATTCTTCTTACATCCCATTGGTCAGAGCCTGTTACATGGCCAATACTGGCAGCAAAGGAGATTGGAAAATCTACTCTTTACCTGGGTGACTAGATTTGTTATCCACTGAAGCATAACTACTACAAAATACAGTGGGTTGAAGCTGGAGCAATAGCACAGCGGGTAGGGCATTTGCCTTGCACGCAGTTGACCCGGGTTCGATTCCCAGCATCCCATATGGTCCCCCAAGCACTGCCAGGAGTAATTCCTGAGTGTATGAGCCAGGAGTAACCCAGTGCATCACACAGGTGTTACCCAAAAAGAAAAAAAAAAAATATATATATAGTGGGTTGAAATATTATTGGCTAGAGCTCAGGGAGCTCAAATGTTTCCTACTGGGACTGGTCCTTTTCCAGTGTGCTAGATGGCTGCTGGTAAGAGACCTCAAAGTTCTGTGGTAGACAAACACAGAAACTGCAATACTTCAGGGCCAGATTTCAGAACTCAGACAACATTCCTTCAGTGACATTAAAATCAAGAGAGTTATATCAAAATATTTGATTGTAAAAAGTAAAATAAATAAATAAAATCAAGTGGGCAGTGAAATAGGAGGTGCAGGATATCATGTGCAAAAGAGAGGCAACGAGACACAGTTCATTGGGGTTCACAATGATAATTCTAGGCCATGGTGATCCTGATAAGACCACTTTTATTAATTAAGAAAGGGAGGAAGGATATTGAAGGAGTATGCCTTATTCTGAAGCAAGGACTTCGCAAAGTAAAACATGGGCAGACTTGACTGGATTCAGTTGCTTTTAACTAGAGATTTATTGTCCTGTTTATCAGTAACTTTATGGTCACAGTAAGGTCATTTGTCACTAGAAATGATTTACTTTGTAACCTATCAAAACAATCCCATCAGGCTGAATTCAGCACAAACTCCAAGCCTAAAGACACCAATGTAATCTTGAAGCCCATGGGACCTTAAGTGCCCAGCCAAGGTCAGGAGAATCCAACTACTGGCAGTTTCCCCTGGGTTATTTAAGGACTAGTGGAGATATTGAGGTCTTCTTCTCTCTTTCAACTTAAGGAAGGAAAAGGACATTTTCGGTGAATTTTAATGTCAGGAGAGGAAATTATGTGAGAGGATCATCTATAGGTGCTGAGTTGTGGCACCCCAGAGACATGAGTTGTTACCTCATTATCATTGCACTTTTTTTTAATATAAATGCCTCACTGTGGCTTACAAACACTAATGCCAGATTCCTATTGCACTTCTAGACTTACCTGTACTACATCTGCTAGAAATATTCTGTCCCTTCCATTGCTGGACCCTCCCTCCTCCCCACCCCACCCCCGCTTTCCATTTCTTGAGCGACAGACAGATGCCTGAAAGTTTTGTCCAATCTCACTCCCAACAGTAAGTAAGGGACCATGTAGTGTTGGTGATCAAATTGGGCCTCACACATACGAAGCATGCGCTCACTACTAACTCTTAGAACTCTTCCTCCACCTAGCTCCTCCATTCTTATCATATCTGGAACAGACATCCAACCAAACATGGTTTCTTTGTTGCAATGAATTCCCCCAAATGGTCATTTTATTGGGTTGGAGCAATAGCACAGCGGGTAGGGCGTTTGCCTTGCACGCGGCTGACCTGGCCAACCCAGATTTGATTCCTCTGCCCCTCTCAGAGAGCCTGGCAAGCTACCAAGAGTATCTCACCCGCATGGCAAAGCCTGGCAAGCTACCCGTGGCGTATTTGATATGCCAAACACAGTAACAAGTGTCACAATGGAGACGTTACTGGGCCCGCTCGAGCAAACCGATGAACAACAGGAGGACAGTGACAGTGACAGTGGTCACTTTGTTAACAAACATCTCAGAAATGTCAATAGTTCACCTAGTATAACAACAGCATAACAGTCACCCTCTCCCCATACCCTTCTCCTGCCTGCTGTACGGCCACTTCTATGAGGCCATCAGGATAGTGTAAGAGTCTGACCTGGTGGGTTATGAATCCCATCTCCATTCCCTTCATCCCTGAACAACCTTGATAACTGGTTTGATCATTTTTAGTCTCACTTTCTTATAAGTGAAATACTATTAACTAGGCAGTAATGATCATCCAGCAAGAATTAGGAGGGGTGTGCGGGCAGGGAATAATAGATGGCAGAAGTCTCCAGAAGGACACTGTGAGTCTTTTATTTCCTTGGGAGAATGCCTACCAGAGACAACTCTCCCTCTCCTAGGAATGCCCACTGGACACAGCTCTCAAGCTTACCTGTACAAGTCCCAGGAACAAGTGTTAGCATGGCCCTTCCTGGGTCACTGGGACCTTGTCAGGGGCTGAACTCACCAGTCAAACTTCCTGCTAGCAGGTCCCTTCTCTAGCCAGGAGATCCCATTCTGTCCACACGCAAGGCAAACACAAGTGCCGCAAAGTGAATGTCCTCCTCTCCAGTAAGAGCATGTCTCTGGCAGCGGTCTATGGAAGCGATGGACACATACCCAAGCTGCTCATCTCCTCCACTGCACACACTGAGGTGGGCTTCTGTCCCCCGGAATTCTCAATGGACTGTTCTCTGGAGGCACACAGTGGTGGCTCTGCACCCTCCCACACTTTCTCTTCCTTTTTGCAGATTCCATCCCTCCCCTACTTGAACTTCCTGAGGCTGCTCTTCTCTTACTAGTTTTATGTTATTACCGATGTTCTTTTGAAGTGGGAGGGGCACACTGATGGGCTGGAGGCTAATCCCAGATCAGAGTTTACTCCTGTAGTGTTTAGAGGGACCGTACAGTGACAGGGATCAAACTCAGAGCGCCTAAATGGAAAGCCACGTGACTAGGTGCTGGGACTGATCTCCAATAAACTTATTTCACACAGACTCCTAAGGTTATATCCTGCACGACCCGAGTTCGATCCCTCCACCGCTCTCGGAGAGCCCGGCAAGCTACCGAGAGTATCTCGCACGGCTGGCAAGCTCCCCGTGACATATTCGATTTGCCAAACACAGTAGCAATTGTCACAATGGAGACGTTACTGGGCGCGCTCGAGCAAATTGATGAACAACGGGAGGACAGTGACAATGACAATGATCTTTTACAACAGAAAAATATATATTTAATTTAATTTGCCATTTTAATAGCCAAAAGTTGTAAGGAGTATAGTAAAATGAGACACAACATTATGAAGCAGTATTAAGAAATAAAAAGTACTAATGTGTTCATGTGAGGCAATTTCTGCACTTGATGAGAAAAAAAAAGAGGTGTAACAGCATAAATAGTGAATATTACCATTCGGATGATCAGGTGTGTGTGTGTGTGTGTGTGTGTGTGTGTGTGCTTGCATAGGCCTAGACTGTGAAGGAGACTCCAAAGACACACAGCCTTGCCTGACTGCCCTTTGAGAAGGATCCAAAGAGCCATGGGAGGGTTCGCCAAACCCATACACATCTTTTATCTTTATACTATGAGCGGTTTGATGCTCTTCATGTTCATGGAGCGAGCAGACGCCATTGGGCTACACTAGCAGGCGACAGGGATGAATGGAGATGTTACTGGAGCCCGCTAGAGAAAATCGATGAGCAACGGGATGACAAGTGATAGAAGCGATATTATGAACCTATCTTTCTATTTAAAAAAAAAATGAATGCTGTAGCGCGGAATGGTCTGGTCAGGGTGTCATCAGCTGCCCGGCTCCTGGTTCTAGCTTCTACTCCACACAGGCTCTTTCAGCCACAGAGACCCTTGCAGCTCTACCCACTTGCCCACAGAGGGAGCTCTCACTTTCTTCATCAGGAAGAGGAGTTGTTACACTTCCTAGGACAGCTTCTGACAAGAGCTGCAGAAAAGGCGCCTTTGCCCAGACTCAAGGAAGTGCCAGTAAGTCCCCTCTGCCTAAGACGTTTGGTGCAGGCACTTGTCGCTGTGCCAGAGATAACACACACACACACACACACACACACACACACACACACACACACACACACACCCCGATGAATGAAGTCCCAAGCAGGTCTTGCAGGTCTTTTCTGAGTGAAACGCCTCCTCCTCGGTCTTCTAATGTACAATGTCCATTCAGCGCTTGCAGTCCTGCAAGCTTCTAACTAAAATCCGGTTCGCTGCCCTGAGGCGGGGCAGCTTCGGAACCAGCTTCATTCATCATGTCCTTGTACTGTCTCTTGAAGAAGCCAAGCTGTGGGGGCAGAGAGGGAGGAATAAGGGCCACCAAAGCCGGGGGCAGGCAAAGAGTCATGAGACCAGGAATGGGGAACAGTGAATCAAGAGATGCAAAGAATAATGTGAAAGTAAAAAAGACATGGGGGAGTGGAGCGGGGAGGGAGATGGCATCAATATTGAAACCAGCAAAGAAAACGAACAGGCAGGAAAGGGGAGGTGTGTGTGGGGGGGGGGGGAAGGGGAGGGGGAAGGACAGGAGAGGAGAGGAAAGGGAAGGAAGGAATAAGTAGTAACTTGTCAGTGCTTCCAAAAATTCATTCAGTTGCCTTCATAAAATGGGTGTGAGCAATTCCACTTACAACTGAAAAAAATCAGGCATGGGGGCTGGAGTGATAGCAAGCGAGTAAGGGGTTTGCCTTGCACGTGGCCGACCCAGGTTCAATTCCTAGCATCCCATATGATCCCCTGAGCACCACCGGGAGTAATTCCTGAGTGCAGAGCCAGGAGTAAAAAAAAAGTGAAAGAAAGAAAGAAAGAAAGAAAGAAAGAAAGAAAGAAAGAAAGAGAGAAAGAGAGAAAGAAAGAAAGAAGTTCAAGCCTAAAGAGGCTCTTTCCCAAGATCCTGCAGCACTGCTGGAATTTAACCAATGAGGGACCTGCCGAGCGGGAAGTGCAGAAGATAGTGGGGAGCACACAGGGAGGGCTACAAGAACTACCTTGTACAGTCCAGCAGTGATGAGGGCCAGGAGCACCAGGCCCCCCACTGAGCTGCCCACAATAAGTGGGACAGGGTCATGCACTTCATACGGCTCCACTTTGGTCTGTATCTGGGGTAGAAGAGAGAGAGGTAATGCATCAGGGAACACAGACTCAGAATTGGGCCGGGCGGGGGGGGGGGGCATTCCAGCATTTCAGGTGGACCTCGTACACTCCCTGCACTCATAACTCATGCCTATTTCCTCCCCATGACCCCCTCCTCCAGTCCTCACCATAAACCCTCACATCTGCACGTGCCCAACCTCCTCCTTTTCCTTCCAATACTAACAAACTCTGTGTCCAGTCAGTTACCTACCTGGGTCTTCGCAAATGCTTCCTGTCCTGGCTGCAGGGCAAAAGAGGATTCATCAAAGGAAATCTCCGCCGTGCTCACAAGCTGAAGGTAGTCGTGAGAAGTCTGCAGAAGAAAGAGCATGGAACTGGGCCTCCATCCTGAAGCGCTCCCTCCCCTCCATCCTGTGCGCTCCCAGAACACAGGGGCATTACCTTGATATACCAATCAAACGAGAGGCTGCCATTGAGAGTGACGGTGAATTCTTCCTGGACACCAAAGGACTGAATGTCACACTGGATTCTGTGGCAGACAGCAATGGAGCAGTTCTGGGGAAGAGGGGAGGGGGAGAGAGTTGGGGGCACAAGCAGCCCAAGACTCAGTGGCTCAGGCAGCACCGGGTAGCATGAAGGGCACTGAGCCAGCCCTGCCTTTGGCCCTGTGGTTGGGCATCAGGATTGTCTCACCAGCACTGGGGTCCTTTTAAGCTCTGCCAGAAAGCCAGAGTGAGGTGGGGCATTCTGCTTAGTGTAGCACTTCCTGTTGATGTCCTGAGGAAAGAGACACAGTGAGGACCGAGAAGCCTGTGGGCAGTCAGACGGCCTGGAAAGGCCCAGCAGCGCATCAGAGATGCCTCAAAAATCCAACAATGGAGAAAGACAGGGCTTTGTTGAGAAAAAACAGACTGTGGAGGGAAGAGCTGGGTCCCTTCCTCAGACCTACAGGTCTTACCGGGGAGAAGGTAACTTGGAGGTTTTTCCACACTGTTGCCTGGTCCAGCTGAACAGGGACCCAGAAGATAACACTGACAGGGAGGCTCCGATGGCCCAGATTGTTGAACTGCAACGTGAGAGGTAGGAGGGAAGACCGTCAGGGTCTAACTAGACCCCCACTAGCCATAAGAATGAGGTCGTGGGACCGGAGTGATAGCACAGTAGTTAGGGCGTTTGCCTTGCACGTGGCTGATACGGGTTCGATTCCCAGCATGCCATATGGTCCCCCCAAGCACTGCCAGAAAAAAAAAATAATTCCTGAATGCATGAGCCAAGAGTAAGCCCTGTGCATTGCCGGGTCACTGTCCCTGCCACTGCCCTCCCATTGTTCATCGATTTGCTCGAGCGGGCCCAGTAACGTCTCTATTGTGACAATTGTTACTGTGTTGGGCATATTGAATACTTCATGGGGAGCTTGCCAGGCTTTGCCGTGTGGGTGAGATACTCTCGGTAGCTTGCCAGGCTCTCCAGGTATGACCCAAAAAGCAAAATAATAATAATAATAATTATTATTATTATTGCCCTCCTGCGTAAGGACCCCTACCCACGCAATCACCTCTTGGTGCTTCAGGCAGGCTGGTCTCAGAAGTGGCTCTTCTTCCCATGAGACCATGACACATCTTGTTAGCTACTCTGAACCCTGGTAGTACCTTCATCATAGAGTCATTATGAAGAACAAGGAAGTTGTGTGCAATTACACGTGTGTCTGTAAGTGAATCTGGCCAGTGTGAGCACTAATGGAGTAGGGCACCCGGGAGGCCCTGGATGGATGTTTCCCATGCTCATCACCGGATTCCCATCACATTCTTCTCCCTCTCAAGCCTCCTTTTATCTCCCCACCTGGTACTGATGCTTTATGAACTTGCTTGTTTTCTCTGAAGTGGTAAAGTTGAAATATTTAGTGGAGGCTTCATGGCTGAGAAGAGGAAAAAGAGGCAAGAGGTGACAGGGCATCAGTGGCGTCCCGGAAGAGGTTCTTGGGAAGTCCGAGAAGGAGGAGCAGAGCAGGGTGCAGGGCTGATTTGTGTCAGACTCACAGTGTGCGCCAATTTGTACCACACATGTCAAACCACATACAGGAACATGGTACACACGAGGATTCAAGCATACACGTACAGATTCACCGACACAAGAGCTCAACAAACCATGTCAAACTGAGGGAGGAGGACTGGGTGGAAGCCCAGAAGTCCCACCTGGTGACCACCATGTAGACTGCATATTTCACAGGCAGTGCCAACTGGAATTCCGTTTTGTTGGTCCCGGGCATGTTGTTTTCACTGAAGGGAAACAGAAGGTTCTTGTCAGATCTTAAGAATTAAGACTCAGGCTTTCCTTCTCCTTCTCTGCCTCCCTCACTTCCAACCAGTCACCAAGTTCAGTACCTCTGTTCCTTATACACTGCTCTCTCCCTTCTGTCTGCAGAACCCAGGCTCATCCAACTCACCTGGGCCTTCTTCTCACTGGTTTCCAAATTTCAACCTGACCCACTCTTCTTCTTCCCAACTCTCCTGAAGTGATTGTTCCAGTAGGAAAACATGACCGTGTCTCTCTCAAGTTAAGTTGCTAATGTCCTAGTGGTACTCAGCAGTCATCTCATAACATGGCCTATAGCTAACCAATTCCCCAACACTTTTCACAGGCCACTCTTAAATTTATCCCAATCTCCAGGCTTTGCTAGGTATACACTTCTTCCTTTCTGTCTTCATACCCACTCTTTTTCCATGCCTTTGCTTGACTAAATCCTGGACTAAATATTTTTCTTCAGGAACTTTTCTGAATAGGATGCTCAGAGGAACACTGACTATAGCTTATTTCACACTGTACTGTAATCATCAGGTTTCCTGTCTTTCTTTGCATGAAGTTATAACTTCCTGTGGTCTGTAGTCACAGCGGTCCATATCTGTCTCATAAAATATGGTGAATGAATGAATGAATAAATGAATGTGCTGATGATAGAAACAGAGGAATGACAGCTAAGGTCCACCCTGGACCGGAGTTTTTAGGGCCTCAAAGGGGAGAATGCCTGCGGGTGGGGTGGGGGAGTCAGACACAGTTCACCTGGTCACGTTGGCCTTAAGAAGAAGTCTCTTTCCGAGGGAAGCATCAGAGTCCACATCAAATGTAATGTTAAAGGTGACCTGGAGTTGAAAAGTGAACAGACAGGTGACAAGAGTGTGAGAAAAGAAACAGCCCAGGGGCTGGAGCAATAGCACAGTGGGTAGGGCATTTGCCTTGCACCCGGCTGACTCAGGTTCGATTCCCAACATCCCATATCATCCCCCGAACACCTCTAGGAGTAATTCCTGAGTGCATGAGCCAGAAGTAACCCCTGAGCATTGTCGGGTGTGACCCAAAAAGAGAAAAAAGAAAGAAAGAAAGAAACAGCCCAAATGTCCATCAACTGCAGAACAGATCATTAAAATACGGAAATATATCCTGCCCAGGTCATCCTTGATCCCAGTGTTTAGAGAGGAGGAAGACAGAGAAGGAAAGAAATCAAGGAGGAAAGAAGAGATCAGAAGTACTCAGTGAGCTGGCATCCAGGCTTCAGTTATACTGGTGATATAGGAGAGTGGCATAGCCATATATCCGAAACACAAACTCAACAACACTGAAAACATGAGATCTGAGCTGCAACCACTGAAACTTTGTAATGTACCTGTCAAGTTGACAGGCAGGGATGGGGCAAGGCTAAGGGTGAGGAGGGAAGATGAGAAAACTAGTGGAGGGAAGTTGACACTGTGGTGGGAATGGTATTGAAATATTATATGCCTAAAACTCAACTATTAATAACTTTGTAAATCACAGTTCTTTAATATATATACATATATATTTGGTGCATATTTACAGCACAATTATTTAGCAGTGAAAAAGAAATAAAACACTAGCATAGCTGTAACATAGATGGCCTTGAAAATATCATGCTAAGTGAGAGAGTCCAGTATCATAGAATCACATACATGTCTCTATTTACATGAAATGTCCAGAATAAGCAGATTCAGTGAGAAAATGGCTTAATGGCTTCTACGGGTTAGGAGCAGGGAAAGCTTAAAGATTATGACTAAGGGAAGAGGGGTATTTTCTTGGAGTAATAAAATACTCTAAATGAGCATGGTAATGAAAGTAAAACTCTGTGAGCGTACTTTAAATTCTGAAGCATCTGCTGTATAATAATATCTCAATAAAGTTATTTTTGCAAAGAAAGGAGACTCTTCTTTTCAAAAAGAAGTCAGATGCCAAAGGAGAAAAAGAGGAGTTAACGGTTCCGACCTCTGAGTTGCCTGGGAAGATGGGGTTGTTGATGATGCAGCTGCTGCTTCTCAAGGCCTCAGACTCCTCAGGGGAGACACCAGACTCACAGGTCAGGCGCCAGGATCGCTGTGAGCGTGGATTCTAGAAGGCAAGGGAGGTCACATGAACTGCCAGCCATGGAGTAGGGGAAACACTACCAGATGGCAGCTGTGGCTACCTGGGCTCCTGACACCATCCGATAGGACAATCCGGGTGGGTAGAAGAAGGTGACCTGAGTCCTGTAGGAATCTTCACCATCGTTCCTCACGGTCACCGTCACATTGAGGGCCCGGGAACCACCTACTACCAGAGCATTCAGGCTGTGTGAAGGACAAGGGATGAGATATTACAGGCCTCCCTTGAAAAGCACTCGCGGGGGGGTGGGGTGTAGGAGGTGTGGACACTTTGAGAGTGTCCAATCCTGGCCTGGGAGCAATAGAGCGCCAGGTTAGTGGGGTAGGTATGAGGAAGAGAAACTCACTTCCTGAAACTGAAGGTGATACTGAGGTCATCCTGGCAGATGTTGTCATTGCCACAATTCTTCTCAAAGGGGAACTAAGAGAATAGAGGACAAAAATCAAAAGAAACAATGAATCAAGTTTAAGTGAAACAAAATATTGAAATAAAATTTATGTGAAAAGAAATAAAATGAACTTCAATAATCTTGGCTTCAGGTCCTTTCCACGTCCCTGCAGGACCTAATTCTGGGACTCACCAAGGCTATGAAGAATCTCTGAGCATCCATAGCCAGCACTGGCCGGATGTTCCCGAAGGAGGACAGGGGCTTCCCCATTAGAGAAAAGTTGAGGCGCAGGGCAATAGGGGTCACTGAGTCTTCTACACAGTTCTGAGAGAGAATAAGAGTTTGGTGGTCAACCCTCCTCAGTTTTCCATGCCCTCCCTCCCCGCCAGCCCCCAACATGCTTGGCAATGCCAGAGGCATGGTCAGCTTCTGCTCACCGGTAACTGTAGCTTCAGCACTTCACATTTCTGATTCAGCCCCAAGGTCTCTGTCTGTCTGTAAGTGTTGTTCTTAGTCTTCTCAAAGACAGCCCTAGGAAATGGGCGACTTGGATCCAGAGCCAAGTCATAGATGAGGATGCTCTGAATGTCTCCTGGAGGGGGAGAGCAGCAAGAGGAGGAGGTGGCCCACTTTGTAATTAGACAGGTAGGAAACTGAGACCCAGAACCTCTGCTACCCAGCTGTATAACATCGGGCATGTTGTCATCTTACCTCTTCGAGTACCAATTCCTTACTTCCTAATTGAAAATATTGATTGTACTTTGCCAATGGTAAAAGTAAAGTAAAGTAAAGGCCCTCCCGTTGATCGTCGATTTGCAAGGACGGGCCCAGTAACGTCTCCATTGGAGACTTTGTTGTCACTGTGTTTGGCATATCGAATACGTCACGGGGAGCTTGCCAGGCTCTGCTGTGTGGGCGAGATACTCTCGGTAGTTTGCCCGGCTCTCTGAGAGGGGCGGAGGAATCGAACTCGGGTTGGCCATGTTGGCTGCGTGCAAGACAAACGCCCTACCACTGTGCTATCGCTCCAGCTGTAAAGGTAAAGGTAAAGGTCCTCCCGTTGATCGTCGATTTGCTCGAGCGGGCCCAGTAACGTCTCCATTGGAGACTTTGTTGTTACTGTGTCTGGCATATCGAATACTCTCAGTAGCTTGCCGGGCTCTCCGAGAGGGGCGGAGGAATCGAACTCGGGTCGGCCATGTTGGTTGCATGCAAGGCAAACGCCCTACCGCTGTGCTATCGCTCCAGCCCAGCCAATGGTAAAAATGAAATGAAATTATATCTATAAGGCATTTTGCATGCTGTCTGCCCATCTCAATTGCTCTATAAATTATATTCTGTTAGAAAATAAAGTATTTTTCTCTCTGTTTTCAATTCTTTTGTCTTTGGTATCTGTCAGAAAAAAAATCTCATGATTTTTCCCTGTATATTTCATCCTGTCTATTGTGTATGTTAATCTGGGTATTTTAAATAGCTTTAGTAGCTAAGTCACTAAGTCTCTGGCCTGTTTCTACTTTGCAACTAAGTTTGTTTGTTGAATTTTTTATTTCAGTGAGGGTAGATTTTAAATGGTACAATTTCTTCTTGACTATTTTATGAATTCCTTTTTTGCTCCTGTCTGTCTTCTTATTTTAAGCCATTAACTATGAATATTTAGAAAACTTCTGACAATTCTAATTTCTGAATCACTTATAAGTCTATTTATTTTGTCTACTTGGCTACAGGTCCTGATTTAGAGTGATGTTGTTTAAATCAGGCCTTTCTCAAACCAGCATTGAAAATATCCTAAATGTCAACTCTTTAGCACACTAGGCATTGCTTTCTACTGAGTTTCTTAAAGTAATGATCTGAACATACATTGCTCAGAAGTCAGCCAATAACTTGAGAGGAATATCTGAGTAAGTTTGGGGGCATCTTATCTCTCTAATGCAGCTCCTCGTATTCTCCAACTCCAAACAAAATGCTACAGTTTGAGAATAGAGATAAAGGAGAAAATCAGTTGTAATAATGTCTGAATGCTTTGTGAATTTGTATGCACCTTCATCAGCTCAACGTCCCCTTGCAATCAGTCATCTGATGTTTAATTAAAAAGAAGAAAAGAAGGACCAAAAAGATAGTACAGCAGGTAAGGAGCTTGCCTTGCACATGGCCCATCTGGGTTCAATACCCAGCACGACATATGGTGCCCCAAGCACTGCCGGGAGTGATCTCTGAGCACAGAGCCAGGAGTAAGCCCTAAACACAGCTGGGTGTGGAAAAAAAAGAGTTAAACTTAAAAAAAAATAAAAGGAGGAAGAGATAAAGGAAGAGAAAGAAGAGGAAGAAGATGAGGAAGGAGGAGGGAGAGGAGGAAGTGGAGGAGGAGGAGGGGTGGGAGGAGGAGGAGAAGCAGAGGGAGGAGGAAGAGGGAGGAGAAGGAGAAGGAGGAGGAGGAGGAGGAGGAGAAAAAGAAGAAGGAGAACAAGAAAGAAAGAAAGAAAGAAAGAAAGAAAGAAAGAAAGAAAGAAAGAAAGAAAGAAAGAAGCTGGCTTTGAGAACTGGGATGACAACTCTGAGTCCCCATTCATGCAGTTTAAGTTTCTTAACCCAACCTCACCTCCCAGGCGGTCCTGTGTTTTCCTGCGGACTTCGAGGCAGACTCTGGCCTCCCCAGCAATCTGGTCTCTCACTTCTTGTTCGCGACACTCAAATACTTTTCTTGCCACTTCCCTGGGTGTGAACTCCATGGTTACCTGGACTCTCACAACTGGCTGGGACCTGAAGGAACACCAAAGAGTTGTCAAGATTCCACAGTCTTCAGTGAAGTTGCTCCTTAAAGGGAAAATACCTACTGTGCTCTGAAAGAGGTTCTCACCTGAGCACTAGTGCATATCCCTGAGCCCCAACAGCCAGATCCATCAGTCCATCCATTGTGAGGTCCTGGCCCCCACTCAGTGATTGCCCAAAATACTGGAGTTTTGGAGAGAAGTCGGAGCCTGTGATTCGCTGAGGGCAAAAGAGGGGAAGGAGAAGGGAGTGGGAAAGAATGGGAACCTTTGGAACACCATCACCTAGGATAACCCAAGGAAAGGTTGTCCCAACTGAGTTTGGTCCATGGCACCACATGGTTGCCAGGAACAAACCCTAACCACAGACCCAGAAATAGTTCTTAAGCACTTCCAGGTGTGACCCAAAAGCAAAATGCAAAAAAAAAATGTTGAAATGAATCTAATAAAATGTACAGTGTAGGGACCAAAGAGGTAGCACAGGGTTAAGGTGCTTGCCTTGCATACAGCCAATCCTAGCTTGATTCTCAACTCTACAGATAATCCAAAGCACCACCAGGAGTGATATCTAAGCACAGAGCTACGAGTAGCACCTGAGAACTTCCAGGCATAACCCCAAAACACCCCTCCAAAAGAGTTAACTGTAGAATCTAGATTGTAAATATGTAATGTGCACTGTAGAGTTCATTTACTGTGATGTAAATTTGAAGTTTTTCAAAATAAAATATTAAGATAACTCTACTAATGCCTGAGTAGATCAAACCAAACTGATTAGATCCCAACCTTCAGTGTTTTGTTTTGTTTTGTTTTTACAAAACTGTTGATTTTAAATTGTTCAATGGTTTGGACTTATAAGATGAGGAATTGGTAGGAGTCTGATGGACATAGGAAAAATGTGATACTGGAAAAACACTGGAGTCCAAACTTAGTTTCTCCCCAGTTGAGAATTTTCCTTCCTTTCCCTTCTACTTTCCAATAAACCTTTCTATTTTTTTCTATTTCAAAAGAGAGAAAAAGAAAAATGCTGGAGTCCAGCATCTAGAAGAGAGAACCAACGGTGGACTCCATCCTCCAGGAAACAAGAGAGGAAACCTGTTGTGGTGACCAGAATATTAAGTGACCAACCTTTCAGCCTCAGTTACAGAACTTACAGGATTCAGTGCAAAGAAGTAGAACTTCATTAATTCAAAAATTATTAAGATGGCAAGAGAAAGTGAGCCTGGTGTGAGTGCTTGTCTCAAGCTCATGAAGCATACATCCTGGCAGGGTGTACCTATGAGTTTCCTGCCATGTGAGACTTTCATGCTAAAAGGAAAATCAAGGAGATGAAGCAATAGTTCTGCAAGTAAGGTGCCTCCCTGCATGTGGCCTACCTGTGTTTGACCCCCAGCATCCTGAGCACTGCCAGGAGTGTGTCCTGAGTGTAGACTCAGGAATAACCCCAGATCATCTCTGGTATGGCAAATTTTTTACAAAAGGAAAATCAAGACCATTGGTCACCCTACAAAGACTGACATTCAAAATAAAGAAATGACTACATTCCAGCACTTCCAGGACGGACTACGTCTGAACTTTCATCTCCTCCGTGAAAATACAGATAATAATGCCCCTGAGCCCTTTAGAGAATCCATCTATAATTGAGGAGTCTGAAGAATTTGTGGTGTGGTGAGTTGTTGAAAAAGTCCATTTTTATTTGTTGGTGTAATTTGGATATGTTTTGTTTGGAGGTCACTCAGGGGTGCTCAGGGAACCCTGTGGTGTTAGGGATCTAATCACAAAGCTATGCTCCAACTTTTGGAGCAATCTCCCAGCCGTAAAGTTCCGTAGAAGAGTATCCCTAGAGGGGCTGGAGTGATAGCACAGCAGGTAGGGTGTTTGCCTTGCATGCGGCCGACCCGGATTCGATTCCCAGCATCCCATATGGTCCCCCGAGCACCACCAGAAATAATTCCTAAGTGCAGATCCAGGAGTAACCCTTGTGCATCTCTGGATGTGACCCAAAAAGCAAAAATAAATAAATAAATAAATAAATAAGTAAAAATAAATAAAATTCTGTAAAAAAGTGTCAGTAGAATTCATCAGGCCACTGTGGGATATGTTTTTAGAAGGGGGTGTTGTTATAGCAGATTGGTGATGGGGGAATCTTACCTGACTGTAGGAGGGGTTCATGTTTAGGTTCGAGGTTCCGTGAAACACGTAGACAGCACCCTGGTTCTCCTCTTCTCCTGGGGCCCCAATGGCCACATCCATCAACTTGTCCCCATTCACGTCCCCCAGCACTGTCAGGGCTGCACCAAAACGGCCCCAAAGGTGGCCCTGCATCCCTTGGAGAATTTCCTCACACTGCCACCTAGCCCTCTGATAAACAAGAAGTGTCAGCCTCCACCCAGGCAACACTGTCCCTTCATGCCCAGACCCCATCCACCCCTAGTCCTGCAGTCACTCACCCCCCGTGGCAAGGGGCACACAGACACCTGCCCCCCTCGGGTCTGTTCATAGTAGTGGGGGGCCCCAACGAGGACCAGGTCAGAGCTGCCATCTCTGTTCACATCCACAGAGCAGAGGGAGGCCCCAAAGTAGGAGCCGACCTGAAAGAGAAAAAGGAAAGGGTGGATTTACATACTTCTGTCCACCTAATACAGAATGTGGGGCGTCCTCTCCCTGTGAAATAAAAGCAAGCCTGGGAGGGGGACTTTAGGACAAATATAATAATTTTTTCTTTTTCTTTTTCTTATTTTGCTTTTTTGGGTCACACCCGGCAATGCACAGGGGTTACTCCTGGCTCATGCACTCAGGAATTACTCCTGGCGGTACTGGGGGACCATATGGGATGCTGGGAAACGCATCCCGGTTGACTGTGTGCAAGGCAAATGCCCTACCTACTGTACTATTGCTCCAGTCCCAACAGATATAATAATTTTATGATAAAGTCTTATTTGATTGTGCTTCTGGAAGGGCATATAATAGAGTTGATGGGAAGTGGATAAGGGTCTAACCCAAATGGCATTCCAGAGATATGATTAAGGCTGCATCTGAGTATTCTCACTGTTCTGATTTTGTGATAATCAGGACAGGCTAAACTTTTATATAATAATAATATCATGCATGTGTCCCCAGACCTAGTTTTTCACCTACCTAGATCTGGTCTTAGAAATGCTGGTGATTTTTTTTAAGGCAACAAAGAAATTTAATTGGAAGATGCAGACCAAAAAGCATGAAAGTGCAGAGAGGACATCTTTTCAGTACACTGGAAATCTTTCACGGTGTTTTTTTTTTTTAAAGCTGGCTATCTGACTAATAAGATAACAACTAACTTGGATTAAAAAGTTGGTTTGACAGCCCCAGAAGCACAAGGGCTTAATGCAGAACCCAGCAGCTTGGAGCAGAAAAGTGAACGGACTATGCATTGATCCAGGCCATCAAGTCTGCCGGAGGGGAAAGGGTGTTGCCCCATTCGCCCTCTCCTCTCTGGAAAGAAAGATGGCGGCCACATGGGAGCCTTGTGGACAGCAGGTATGAGCCGGGAGTGTGGGGGCGACTAAAACCTCATGGGAAGGGGGGCGTTTCGGTCCGCCCTTCACGCCCTACCGAGGACACCAGTTGCCCCCACGAGCGGCTCTCCAGCACGGCCACAGCCCCAGAAGCACAAGGGCTTAATGCAGAACCCAGCAGCTTGGAGCAGAAAAGTGAAAGGACTATGCGTTAATCCAGGCAATCATTTCTGCCCAGAGGGGAAAGGGTGTTGCTCCCTTCCGCCCTCCTCCCTCTGGAAAGAAAGATGGCGGCCACATGGGAGCCTTGTGGACAGCAGGTATGAGCCGGGGGTGTGGGGGCGACTAAAACCTCATGGGAAGGGGGGGCGTTCTGGTCCGTCCTTCACGCCCTACCGAGGTCACCAGTTGCCCCCCACGAGCGGCTCTCCAGCACGGCCACGGCCCCAGAAGCACAAGGACTTAATGCAGAACCCAGCAGCTTGGAGCAGAAAAGTGAACGGACTATGCATTGATCCAGGCCATCAAGTCTGCCGGAGGGGAAAGGGTGTTGCCCCATTCGCCCTCTCCTCTCTGGAAAGAAAGATGGCGGCCACATGGGAGCCTTGTGGACAGCAGGTATGAGCTGGGAGTGTGGGGGCGACTAAAACCTCATGGGAAGGGGGGCGTTTCGGTCCGCCCTTCACGCCCTACCGAGGCCACCAGTTGCCCCCCGCGAGCGGCTCTCCAGCACGGCCAGGACTCCAGAACACAGAAACCAATTTCTTAACTATCTGACTTTCAGTAGAAATACTTCCAGGGTCAATAGGTAAAAGAGCAGAAATCCAAAACCAACATTTAATTCTTGAACCCAGCCGTAGAAAGCAAATCACTTCACAATGCTTTTTCAGCATGTCTGATTTGGGGGGGGGGGGTAAACTCTAAATAATAGTGGTGAATCTTTTATTGAAACAATGAATCTAATCAAAGCAGATAGAGTGTTAACTAGAATTCATCTGCTTCACAGGGACGGGGAGGGGTGGGGGGTGGGGTTTTATTGGGGTTCTTCATGGTAAAAAATAAGTATTGGTAAAGGGAAATGTGTTTGATATTTGCATGACTGAGACATAAACCTGAAAGCTTTGTAACCTTTCCCACAGTGATTCAATAAATAAATTAAAAAAAAAAAAAAAAAAAGTTGGTTTGTGCTGAAAAGATAGTACAATGAAAACCCAGGTTCGATCCCAGTAGCAGTAGTTTGTGACACACCCTCCCCCTGCCGCCCCCCCTCCCCCGCCCCAATCATTACTGCCTGTAGTGATTCCTGAGAGCAGAGCGAGGAGTAAGCCCTGAGCACTTCTGTGTGTGACCCAAAAAACAAAACTTAATAACTAACTCGCTTGGGTCAGACAGTACAGCAGGTAAGGTGCTTGATTGATCTGGGTACATGGTTGATCTGGGTTCAATCCTCAATATCAGATATGATCTCTCAAGCACCACCAGGAATGATTCCTAAGCACAAAACCAGGAGTAAACACTGAACACAGTCAGGTGAGGCCCCAAAACTGAAGTAAAGAAACAGTAAAATAACTGACAATGTGACCCAATGATCAAGTGCAGACCTTGTATGCACAAAACCTGAGTTCAATCCCTGGCACATCAAAAATTAATCACTGTATCACTGCCATCCCAATGTTCATCGATTTACTCGAGTGGGCGCCAGTAACGTCTCTATTCATCCCAGCCCTGAGATTTTAGCAACCTCTCCTTACTTGTCTTTCCCGATGAAGAGTCAGGGGAATAAGACCTGTTATTGTTACTGGTTTTGGCACTCTTCAGTGCCACCCTCAAGAACATCATGCGACAACTGGAATGGGAAGGAATGGGAGTGAAGATAGATGGTCGGCAACTACACCACCTCTGCTTTGCTGATGACATTGTTTCAATAACACCAAACATTAGCCAAGCGGCACAAATGCTGGCCAACTTCGACCGTGAGTGTGGAAAAGTCAGACTACAGCTGAATCTTACGAAGACAACGTTTATGAGAAACAGCCTTGTTCCTGATGCTCCATTCGCTCTCAACGGAACTACCATCTCTGAATGCAATAGTTATGTGTACCTAGGTCGAGAAGTCAACATGACAAATAACCAGAGCGATAGCACAGCGGTAGGGCGTTTGCCTTGCACGCAGCCAACATGGCCAACCCGAGTTCGATTCCTCTGCCCCTCTCGGAGAGTCCGACAAGCTACCGAGAGTATCTCGCCCGCACGGCAGAGTCTGCCAAGCTCCCCGTGACGTATTTGATATGCCAGACACAGTAACAACAAAGTCTCCAATGGAGACGTTACTGGGCCCGCTCGAGCAAATCGATGATCAACAGGAGTGCCTGAGCTGCGCAGGAAGAGAGTGGCTTGGAACGCCTTCAAGAGTGTCGAAGAAACCCCTTCAAGAGGACGAAGAACCTCCGGCTCCGGGCACATCTCTTTGATTCCACTGTTCTTCCTGCATTAACATACACCTCAGAGACCTGGGCTCTACGCAAACAGGATGAGAATGCTATTCGGGTCTCCCAAAGAGAAATTGAAAGAGCTATGCTTGGAATATTACGTTTCACTCAAATGAGGGAAAGAATCCGGAGTTCCGACCTCTGTCGACGATCAAGAATTAGGGATGCTGTCTCGTTTGTCAAGGCATCAAAAATCAGATGGGCTGGTCACGTAATGAAATTTAGAGACGACCGCTGGACTAGAGCTGTTACCTATTGGATTCCACAGGATGTCAAAAGACCGTGTGGCTGCCCACCTACCAGATGGTCCGACTTCTTCATCAAGATCATGAACGATCGGTTTGAGGCTCTTTGTGTTCCTAGAACGAACAGATGCCATTGGGCTACACTAGCACGCGACAGGGACAAATGGAGACGTTAGTGGTGCCTGCTCGAACAAATCGACGATTAACGGGAAGTCAAGTGATCAAGTGATTGTTACTGGTTTTGGCATATTGAATACTCCACAGGGAGCTTGCCAGGCTCTGCTCATGTGGGCGGGATACTCTCAGTAACTTGCCGGGCTCTCCGAGAAGCATATATATCAAAAATTAATAAATACAATTAAAAATGACTATTGTGGGTCAGAGAGATAGTGCAGGGGCTTTGGAAAATGGTTCCCCAAATATGACTAGGAGTGATCCCTGAGCACAGAGCCAGGAGTAACCACTTAGCACCCTGGCTGTGGCCCAATAGCAACAAAAGATTTTATTTAGGGGCGGGGGGGGCGGGGGCTGGAGCCATGGTACAGGGTCAAGTATTTGCCTTGCACACAGCCAATCCCAGTTCAATCCTCAACATCCCACATGGTCCCCCAAGCCCACTAGGAGTAATTCCTCAGTGTAGAACCATGATAATCCCTGAGCACTGCTGGGTATGACTCCACCGTCTCAGGACAGACCTCACCAAGATATAATCTGCTGAAAATTCAGGTATGCAGGTTTTGTGACTGAAATCTCCAGACTTTTCGCAGAGTTGAGGTGGGCTAGCTACCTCCTCCCACTTCCCAGTACACATGGAAGCACTGGCAGTCACCCCCACGAACCAACTCCAGCACCACCCTGTAAACTCTGTTACTGGCCTTGCTTCAGAGACTCATAAATAAATCTCAAAAGAGGTCAAAAGCCAGAGACACAGCAGCGAGTCCTGGAAAACACCACAGGGCTGAGAACTCTCCAGGCCCCATACCGAGCCAATTTCACTGGGGCACCCCAGTTGGAGCATGTGCAATCTCCCTGCCTACTCCAGATGGAATTCCAGAGACCAAGAGCTTCCACAAACAAGGCCCAGGTATGCGGGTTTCAGGACTGACTCTCCAAGCCGCATGGTGGCAGAGACGCCGGGCTGTTCCTCCCTGGGTCCCCACCCACTTGTCAGCCTGGTTGTCACACCCACAATGTGCCTCTGGATGTCTTCTTAGCACATCAACATCCCTGATCTAGAGATGCCAAATTGAATCCCAAAATGAATTAGTGCCCTACGGAACTCTCTCTGGAACCCAACCATTTACAATCTAGGATTCCAGAAGCACACCGCCCAAGATATTCACAATTAGCAATGGACAATAAATGGTCTAGCATCCGCCCCTGGCAGGCAGGCTTGAATGGTGGTGGGAAAATTGGAGAAAAACATAATGCCCAAAAGTAGAGAGAGAGAGTATTGGGGAAATTGCCTGCCATGGAGGCAGAGCGGCGGGGGGAGGGGGGTAACATTGGGGGACACTGGTGGTGGAAAGTGTGCACTGGTGGAAGGATGGGTATTTGATCATTGTATGGCTGAATCTCAAACATGAAGGGTTTGTAACTGTAATCTTATGGTGATTCAATAATTAAAAAAAAGTAATGTGGAGCTTATGCCCAATTCAATCAGCTTAATCAATGGCTGAATAAATAGCAGTACTTCTACATCGAAAAAAAAGATTAATGAAACCAAGAACTGTTTTTTTAAAAGTAGATTGACAAATCATTCTCTAGACTCACAAAGAAGGAGAGAAAATCCTAATGAACAAAATCAGAAATGAAAGGAGAGATATCACAACAGGAATTCAAAGAATCATCAGGAATTACTTTGAAAAACATTATGCCATGAAATTGAAGAACCTAGAAGAAATGCACAAATCTTTGGACTGTTGGGATCTTCCAAACTGAATCAAGAGGAAACTGAGCACCAGAAAAGACCAATTATAATCAAGGAAATTAAAATGGTAATCAAAAGTCACCTCACCCATCACGGTCATGGTCCGGTCACGGTCCTCCCGATGTTCATCGATTTGCTCGAGCGGGCCCAGTAACATCTCCATCATGAGACTTGTTACTGTGTTTGGCATATCGAGTATGTCATGGGTGGCTTGCCAGGCTCTGCCGTGCGGGCGAGATACTCTCGGCAGCTTGCCAGGCTCTCCATGAGGAGCAGAGGAATCGAACTCGGGTCAGCCATGTTGTCCACTTGTAAGGCAAACGCCCTACCGCTGTGCTATCGCTCCAGCCACCTCACCCATACCCGAAAGAATCCCAGACCCAGAGATTTTTACTAGAAAGTTCTTTGTTTTTTTCTTGTTATTTTTCTTTTTTTTTCTGAATTGTAGTTTTCATTAAATTTTTTAAATTGATCACAGTGAGATACACAGTTACAACGTTGTTCATAACTCGGTTTCAGTTAAACAAAGTTCCAACATTCACCCCTTCACCAGTGCATGTTTCTCACCGCCAACGTCCCCAGTTTCCCTCCAGCACCTGCCCTCCCTAGTGCCTGCCTCTGTTTACTAGCCAGTTTTCCAAAACCTTTAAAGAAGATCTATTTCCAATTCTTTTCAGAATCTTCCAGAAAGTTAAATAAAAAGAATTCTCTCGGTTTATTTGAGACAAACGTTTACCCTGATACCAAAAGCAAGACATAAATCACCACAGCAGCCTACAGAATCAATATGCAGAAATCCATAGTATTTCTATGCAAATGAAAATAAGAGAAAAAAAATTCTATTCACAAGTATACCTCAAAAAATCAAGTATGTAGATATCCACTTAACAAAAGAAGTAAGGGAGTATGGTGTTGCCAGCAGGTCAACCTGTACCTGTAGGGCGAGTGCATTAGCAGCCTGATGATGTCTTCAGACTTCCAGATACCCCAAAATTGCTGCTGTGCCTTTGGCCAGACCCCAACAACTTAGGGCCAAGTTTACCAAGAAATTAAATGGCCAAAAATTAGGTATGTGGGAGACATACCCACAAACCACCTTCAGTTCAACTGTATAAGATCGTTTATTGGCCTTATTTCAGAGACCCATAAATCTTGAAAGAGATCAAAAGACGCAGTTAGGGCCTGTTGTGCAGAGGTAGGTGGTAACCCGTGACTGAGATCTCCAAGCCCTCTCGGATCAGAACTGGGCCTCCTCCCCCACCGGTCCCCAGTTTTCCAGAAGCTGGGCAGTCACACCCACAAACTGCCCCCGGCACCATGTAATCTCATCAATGGTCAAGATCCAAGGACTATAAACTAAAACTCCCAGAAGAGAACAACACAGAATTTCCTGGACATTATATTCTATCCATAACAAGCAATACAAAACAAATTGTCTAGCATTGCCTTTTCGGCAGGTTTGAGTGGCGGTGAGACTGGTGACGAAATATCAAATGTAACCAAAGTAGAGAGAGAATATGGGGGAAATTGTCTGCCACACAGGTAGGGGAAGGGTTGGAATGGGGGTGGGATGAGGGGAGATTTTGGTGGTGGAAAATGTGCACTGATGAAGGGATGGGTATTTGATGATTATCTGACCGAAGCTCAAACATGAAAGCTTTGTAACTGTATCTCACAGTGAATAAAAAAAATGGGGGGGAGGAGGGAAATAATAATAAAACAATAAAATAAAATTAACATTCAGAATTTAAAAAAGTAATGTGAAGTTCATGCCCAATTCAATCAGCTTAATCAATGGCTGATTAAATAGCAGTACTCTTACATTATAAAAAAAAAGTAAAAGATTTATACAAAAAGAACTATAAATAACTACCAAAAGACACAGGGAAATGTAAATACATCTCTATTAATGGATTAGAATAATTAATATTGTGAAAATTTCAATCCTACCCAAAATAAACAGATTCAATGTGTATAATATACCCATGGCATGTTTAAAGATATAGATAAGATGCTGTTGAAATTTATATAGGAGGTAAACTCCTTCCCCAAAACTCCTATGGTAAAAGACGGTGAGGGACTTCACTTTCCTCAACTATAAATTGACTATAGCTCTGCACTGTCCTACCGTTGTTCATTGATTTGCTCCAGCGGGTACTAGTAACGTCTCCATCGTGAGACTTGTTACGGTTTTTGGCATATCGAATATGCCACGGGGAGCTTGCCAGGCTCTGCCATGCAGGTGGGATACTCTCGGTAGCTTGCCAGTCTCTCCAAGAGGGACAGAGGAGTCCAACCTGGGTCGGCTGCGTGCCAGGCAATCGCCCTACCCGCTGTGCTATCGCTCCAGCTCTACATGTTGACTATAACATAGGTTTATATAGTGTGCCTGGGAATATACCCCGGGGCCCCAAAAATACAATACAGAAAACACATCTATATTGTATTCTATGTCCATTACAGCACTATTCACAATAGCCAGAACCTAAAAACAAGAAACCGATGACTAGACAAAGCAATTATGGTACAACTACACAATAGAATACTATGCAGCCACCAGGAAAAATGAAGTCATGAAATTTCTTATAAATGGTTTACAATGGTTATTCTTGTATACTTGCTTATACAAGTTGAGGGAAGGCAGAGAGGGCAGTTAGGATAGATAAGGGACCACTAAGACAATGACAGTTGGAAATGATCACTCTGGAAAAGAATTGAGTGCTGAAAGGAGCTAAAGGAGTATATATGATACCCTTGCAGTACCTGTATTGCAAACCATGCTGCATAAAAAGAGAGAGAAAGAGAGAGCAAGAGAGAGAAAGAGAGAGAAAAGAAAAGTGTCTGCTAGCAGGGAAACTGGGGACACTGGTGCTGGGAAATGTACGCTGGTGAAAGAACAGGTGTTGGAACATTGTATTACTGAAACCAAATTATGAACAACTTTGTAACTGTGCATCTCAGGGTGATTCAAGAGAAAATTTTAAAATTTTATAATGAAGGTATAGCGTGGTACCAGAATAAAGACAGACTCTTAGGTGAATGGAATAGAACAGTTAATCGTTAACAAAGGAACTAGGAGTGTGAAGTAGAGCAATGAATGATGTTGGAAAAATTTGTCAGTTACATATAAAAAATTAATTCACATCCTTTTCTCACACCACATACGAAAGTCAATTAAAATGAATTAAAGACCTTGATATCATACCTGAATCCATAAAATATATTGAGGAAAGCCTAGGCAAATCTATAAAAAATATTCAGGAAAGCATACATGACATTGAATCTAGAGGCATCTCCAACAATTCAATGTCATTGACCAAGAAAGTTATAGCAAACATAAATAAACATAATTCCATGAAATTAAGAAGCTGCTGCACTACAAAAGAAGAAATGATGACCAGAATGAAAAGACACCCCACAGCCTGGGAGGAAATATCTGCCCACTTCTCATCAACAAAGAGTTAATATCCAAAATATATAACACACTTGTAAAATTTAACAAGAAGTGGGCCAGAGAGATAGTAAGATTCTTGCTTTGCATGCAACTGACCCAGGTTGGCTCACTGGCATCAAATATGGTCCTGTAGGCATCGTCAAAGAATGAGTCACAAGTGCAGAATCAGAGTAAGCTCTGACATGTCCGAAGTAAAAAAAAAAAAAAAAAAGGCAAAAAAGTCAACCCCATCAAAAAATAGAGAGGAGAGGAACAGAAACTTACTCATAGAAGACATACTGGGAAAATTAGGAAAAGAACCACAAATGACGTACACACTTACGGCATCACTAGAGCTTGAGCTGCTACACTAGCGTACCGGAGATCTGACAATGGCCAAAAACAAAGAGGACAGGAGATCAGGAATGAATTTCGCATAGCGACCAAAAACAAACAAACAAACAAAAAAAAACCGTTAATGCTAAAAACAAAACAAAACCAGTTACCACTAATCCTAAGAAATAAATATTGTGAATGATGAAAAAGTAAACAGAGAGAATAAAGTTTATGTAGACAAACAAAAGGAACTTCCACATTTCTCAAAAGGCCTTTAACTTGAACCTCTGCAGAAACAGCTGATTCCTCAGCAGTATCATGAAAATGATACTGTTAATGTTGATGCAGTTGGTACAGTTAATGTTAATCAAACTATAAAGTTAATGGTTCAGTTGTAAAACAACACTGGTGATGCATCAAATTCCCCCCTCCTCAAAGACCAATAATTAAGTGTTTTATTTTAAAAAATAAATTCTAAGGCAAATGGAAGGCAGGAGATAATTTAAAAAATTAGAATAGAAATCAATGATCTAGAGAAAATAAGAAAACAATGAAAAGGGTCAATGAAACCAGGAGTTGGTTCTTGAAAGAGGAAACCACTCTCCAGGAAATTGAAGGCAATAGAATCTTCAAAAGCAAAGTGACCACAGTGACAAAACAAAAACAAAAACAAAACAAGTAAAACTGCATCAAATTAAAAATCTTGTGAGCCACACCCACCTCCTCCAGCCACTGCCATGTTGCCTCACCTACTGTCCCTACTCTACCAATTCCCAACTAAATCTTAGAGGAGATAGATGTCAAGTAGCTAATATTCCTCTTTCCAGATGCTCAGCCGAGCCTCACACATGAGTGAAATCCCATAGAACCCAGGTAATGTGGAACTTTGTGACCTTGGACTCTGTGCCCAGTGGGACCCGGGAACAGAGATCCTCTGCCTGCTTCCCCCAGGGGTCACACCTGTAAGCCACTCCCAATCTCCTTATCAGCTACCCTCCAGAACTCATGACTGTTTCTCCTGGAATGCCTCTGGACTCCGTGCCAGACTGTTTTCACTCGGAGCACCCCTGAGGGGGGCGGGTGAGAGCCCTCCCTGCCCCAAGGGACCCAACCCCAGCTGATGACCTCCACTACCCAACTGCTGCCAGGCTCCAGGCTGCTTTACAGACTGCATAGACACAAAGCCGCCTCACGACACATCATAAGACACTTCCTATCCATTTTCCATAATTATCACACCATGTTTGATGGGGTTCAGATAGTAGGCAACAAATCATAGATCTATCTATCTATCTATCTATCTATCTATCTATCTATCTATCTATCTATCTATCTATGCCTCTTGGAGAGCCCAGCAAGCTACTGAGAGTATCCCGCCCACACAGGCAGAGCCTGGCAAGCTCCCTGTGGCATATTCGATATGCCAAAAACAATAACTATAACAGGTCTCATTCCCCTGACCCTGAAAGAGCCTTCCAATCATTGAGAAAGATGAGTAAGGAGAGGCTGCTAAAATCTCAGGGCCGAGACAAATAGAGGTGTTACTGGTGCCCACTCGAGTAAATCAATGAACAACGGGATGACAAGGATACAGTGATACAGCTAATATTCATTGAAACACCATCACCTGTGTCTAAAAACTCCCTGACGCCCTACCAAGAAAGGTGGTCCAAGAACCCGTCCTGCTGAAGCCCTGGCAGCCACACCCACACCCACTGCTGCAATCATGTCAAGAGCTCAACTCCACCACTTCACAAATATTCTCTACAGATATGCCAAACTGCGAATAATTTCAGGTACTCAGCCACCCAGGTTGAGATCTCTGGTGTCTTCTTGAGGTCAGGGTGGGTAACCTCCCAGCAATGCCCCCTATACTTCCAGAGGGTGGTATCATGCCACTTTCCCACACAGTCCTGCCAAGTCAACTCATTGACTCAGGCCATAGATCCTCAAGTTTCTGGACCACGTGACACCTCCTAATTTCTCAATAGTGAAATTTCAGTAGGAACACATCAAATTAGATGGGAAAGTAACATAGAAGCCAACCAAACTCAACAAGTAAGAACAATAATCAAAATGTTCAACTAGCAACAAACAACTTAATAAATTCTTAGACAAGAACTTAACCCTGTGATCAGATATAACAATTTTCATGTTAAAAAAATTTACACTAGGGTATGGTGCTGTCAACAGGTCAACCTGTACCTGCAGGTGAGTGCATCAGCAGCCTGATGGTGCCTTCAGACTTCCTGATACCCCCAAATTGCCTCTGTGTCTTTAGCTAGATTCCAACAACTTGGACCAAGTTTACCAAGAAATTAAATGGCCAAAAGTTAAGTATGTGGGAGCCATATCCACAAACCAGCTCCAGCTCAGCTATACAAGCTTATTTGTTGGCCTTATTTTAGAGACCCACAGATAAATCTCGAAGGAGATCAAAAGTCACAGTTAATCTCAGACACACACATGGCTGAACAGACTGGGATAAATTGGGGGGGGGGTGCTGTTGGCCTATTGACCTGCCCAAGCAGAGCCCCCAGGGAGCTGCTTGCTTCCACAATTCAAAATCATTGCCATATCCCTGGCCTGACTCCACTGTCTCAGGAAAGATCTCACCAAGATATAACCTGCTGAAAATTCTGGTATGTGGATTTTGTGACTGAAATCTCCAGACTTTCTAAGGGTTGTAATGGGCTTCCTTCCCCCTCAACTTCTCAGTACTCATGGAAGCACTGGCAGTCCACCCCCACGAACCAACTCCAGCACCACCCTGCAAGGTCTACTACCAGCCTTGCTTCAGAGACACATAAATAAATCTCAAAAGAGATCAAAACCAGTAGTTAATCTCTGACACACGGATGGCTGAACAGACTGGGGTAAATCGGAGGGGGACAGGTTGGCCTGTGCCCACCCAAACAGAGCCCCCAGTAGTCACTTGTTTCCACAATCCAAAATCGCTGCCATATCCCTAGACTGACTCCATCTGAGAACAGATCTCACCAAGATATAATCTACTGAAATTTTTGGTATGTGGGTTTTGTGACTGACATCTCCAGGCTTTCTTGGGTTCGGGATGGGCTACCTTCCCCCACCTCCCCGTACTTCCAGAAGCCTCAACAGTCACATCCACACCCCAAAGCTTCCACCTAATTGAAAAATGACTCCAGCCTTACCGTCCCAATAAAAATACTGAATTTCCTGAACATATACCATGGCCTCTTAGCACCTGTATTGCAAATCATAATGCATAAAAGAAAAAGGAGAGAGAGCGCAAGAAGGAAACTGCCTCCCACAGAGGGATGTTAGGGGTAGGGGGCGGGGGGCTAGGGGATGGTGGTGGGAAATGTACACTGGTGGAAGTATGGGTGCTGGATCATTGTATGATTGAAACCCAGTTAGAGACAGCTTTGTAATGATCTATCTCACATATATCCAATTAAAACAATTTTTAAAAGAGTAATGTAGAGTTCATGCCCAATTCAATCAGCTTAATCAATGACTGAATAAATAGCAGTACTCCTATATTTAAAAAAATTACACTAAAAGAAGTATCTTCTGCACAGGACCCAGAATGATAGTAAGTGGATAAAGCACTTGCTTTGCATGAAATTGACCGAGTTTCAATTCCCAGTACCATATATAGTCCCAGAACCCTATATGGTCCTCCAATCACTGCCAGGAATGATCCCAGAGAGTTGAGATAGGACTAAATCCTGACCACCATATGTGGCCTCAAAATAAACAAAATTTAATTAATCTAAATAAAATTAAAATCTTCTGCACAGTGAAGGTCTAATAAAAAAACACTCTACTAAGTGAGAAAAAAAATACTTGTACATAATACATCAGATAAAGGTTTACTATGCAAGATCTATTATGCATTCAAAACACTTAAGAACAACAAAAAATCCAATGATCCCACCCATAAATGGAAGAAGAAGATGAACAGACACTTCCTCAAATAAAACATACAATGGCCAACAATAGGCATGTGAAAAAGTGCCCATCATCACTCATAATTAGGGAAATGCAAATCAGAACAACAATGTGGTATCATCACAGTTCGTGAAAATGGCACAAATTTATCAAACTTAGCTATTGGTAAAGAATTATTATAAGCTACTCAAGTATCAGAGAAAACTAGTTTCATCCATATACAACGTACCAATTATTGGTCAAAGAGAACTGCGGATGAAAATTAAAGAAATGGACACAAATTGCAAGGATGATTTTACCTAGAGATTTTTGTCTCACATACTACTTGAATGCACTACTTAAAATGCTTTTGCAGGACAGGAATTAATACAGCAGGTAGGGTACTTGCCTGCTGTACCCTATTGCACTGGCACCACCTATGTTCTCCCCAGCCCTGCAAGAAGTGATCTCTGTGTGTAGATCCACTGGGAAAGCCCTGAGAACCATGGGGTATGACCCCAAACACACACACACACACACACACACACACACACACACAAATGCTCTTGCAGTAGTGATTCAAAATATTGAACTGCTGGAACTGCTCAGGGAGCAACCAGAAGCTTAGCTGGAGCAGGTACTAGAGGTCTTCTGAAGTGGCTTCTCTGACTTCATAAACTGCTGAATCATGGTGAAGTTCAAGGTCTTATGGAAAGGATCAAAGCATATAGAGAGGAAGGGGATATGGATAGAGGGCAACCCAGGGAAGCAGATATTTACCAAGAAATGTGGAACCATTTTAATACTTAAACATTTTAATACTTAAATCTGATTGTTAGGTTCTGGTCAATTCTTGTCTTTGAATACTGGCAGGCTCTAGAATACCTGGTTGTTATTCATTATTGTAGGGTAAGCGAGAATACAACATACTCAAATGCAAAACTGTGACTTTACAAAACTCAGTTGTGGCAACTAGCAGTGAACATCTTGGAATCTGTTTCCAGGATTCCTGCTTGTACATTCATGTTCCACACGTTCTTCACTCACCTGGTTGCCTTTGATTAAAGAGTTGGCATTCCAGAAACCAGCATCCTTCCTGAACATCACCACCAGGCCAATGTGCTGATATCTGGGTGCCCCCAGAATCAGACTTTGCACCCGGTTCCGCACGATGACTTCAGCAGCGTAACCTGAAAATGACAGTCAAAAAGAAGTTCCTTCCCTCACATCCCCTGCCTCCTCTAGCAAACCGATAAGGGCAGGGCAGCCCAGGCTTGGGAGTGTGAAGCAACTGCACACTTTCTTAACATAGTTAAAATAAAATTTTGAAATTTCTTCTTTTAAAGCTATTGCAAGAACATGGGTCAGGGTGTGGCTCAGAGGCAGACATCTGCCATACATGTATAAATCCCTTAGCTCAATCCCTAGAACCCAAAAAAGAAAAGCTATCCAAAGCACCTACCTATGAAATATTCAATTGATGTCTGCCATACATTCTAGTTAAAATGATATAACCTGTCCCATTCTTAGAATAACCCAGCCCTCTCCACTTACCTAAGTAAGCATCATTCATGTCTGAGTCTATCCTGGTTGTGTTGATGAAGTTGGCTGAATCTTTTGACGTGTACAGAAGGGCTCCACCAGCCCAGTCAAAGCTCCCCACAGTACCTAGCAAGGGACCAGTCTAGGAAATAAGGCAAATTATAATTTAGCAATCTGAGCTTCAGTGACATCTCTAACAAAATTCTAACAAAAATGGTATTTTTCTCAGAAAGAGAGCAAGTAATCCTAAAATCTGTATAGAACCACACACAAATTTTTTTGAATAGCCAAAACAATCTGGAGAGAGAAGAACAAAGTTAGAGGTATCACATTTTCTGACCTCAAGCTATATTACGAAGCTATAGCAATAAAAAAATATATGGCATTGTCTAAATATATGACATATCTATATGTCATAAAGGCAGACATATAGATCAACAGAACAGAAAAGTCATAAATAAAGCCACACTTGTTGAGGCGAGAACAATAATACAGCAGGTAGGGCGTATAATAGAGCAGCCAACCCAAGTTCAGTTTTCAGAACCCCATAATGTCCCCCAGTCCCCAAGTCCCAACTGGAGTAAGCCCTGAGCACAGAGCCAAGAGTAAGCCCTGAGCACCTCTGCGTATGGCAAAAATAAATAAATAAAAATAAAGACAAGCATGTTTAGTCGAACAATTTACAACAAAGAAGTCAAGAACAATGACAGTGTTTTTCAATCAACAGGGGCTGGAGCAATAGCACAGCGGGTAGGGTGTTTGCCTTGCTCGAGGTCGACCTGGGTTCAATTCCTCTCTCCCTCTCGGAGAACTTGGCAAGCTCCCCATGGCATATTTGATATGTCAAAAACAGTAACAACAAGTCTCACAATGGAGACATTATTGGTGCCCACTCGAGCAAATCAATGAACAACGGTAGGACAGTGCTACAGGACAGTGCATGTTGAACAACCAAAAGCAGTAGAATGAAATAGGACCACACTACCTTCTACCAAAATGAATAAAAATAAATTGGGGAGTAAGGGGGGGAGAGGTTGGGCTATACTAGGTGGTGCTCAGGGCTTACTCCTGGATCTACACTCAGGAATCACTCCTGGCAGTGCTCGGGGGCTATAGGACATGCCAGAGATCGAAGCCAGATGAGTTACAAGCAAGGCAAGCACCTTCCCTGCTGTACTACCACTCCGATCCCTGAAAATATTCTTTTTATTTTTTTAAATAAAAATGTTTATTATCACAAATTCAAAATGGATAAGAGCTAAAACCTTAAATATATAAATATATAAGAGCTAAAACTCAAAAATATATAAAGAGTCAGTAAATACCTTGCCATCACTCTTGGCGATTTTTTTTTAACTTGACAACAAAATCAACAAAAAAGAAAAGTGAGAGGGCTGGAGTGATAGCACAGCGGTAGAATGTTTGCCTTGCATGCCGCTGACCTGGGTTCGATTCCCAGCATCCCATATGGTCCCCAAGCACTGCCAGGAGTAATTCCTGAGTGCAGAGCCAGGAGTAACCCCTGTGCATCGCCAGGTATGACCCAAAAAGAAAAAAAAGAAGAAAAGTGACCCAAAAAATGTATTGAATTGAACATGGGTAAGATTGAAACAGGAATTTTTCCAAAGTAGATGTACAGATGGTCAAAACATGTATGAAAAGGCACACAGTATCACTAATCTGAAATGCGAATCAGAGTCACAATGTGAAAACAGCAAACAACAAAAAGTTGCTAAGGGACTAATCTTGAAAAGTTCTCATCAGAATGTCATGTATCAGAAAGACTGGAACTTAGTCCTATACTGAGGTTCTCCTTGCTGGAGAGTTTATTTTTCTTTCCTATCTACTTTCAAGATTGGAAATAATCAGTGCTGGCAGGTATGTGGTAAGAAAGGACCCTCATTGATTCAACTTTTATGGAAAGCAGTATGGAGATTTCTCAAAAATGTAAAAGTACAACTCCCACATGAACCATAAATTCTACTTCTCTGCACCAATCCACAAAACATTCAAACAATAATTCAGAAGGATATACACGCACCCACTGCATCATGTAGAAATGTGCACTGGTGGAGGGATGGGGGTTTGGTCATTGTGTGATTGGAACCCAAATATGAAAACTTATAACTATCTCACAGTGATTCAGTAAAATTTCACTTGATCACTTGATCACTTGACATCCTGTTACTCATCGATTTGCTCGAGTGGGCACCAGTAACATCTCCATTTGTCCCTGTCGCATGCTAGTGTATTCCAATGGTGTCTGCTTGTTTTTGGAACACGAAGGGCCTCAAACCAATCGTTCAGGGTCTTGTCGAAGAAGTATGACTATCTCGAGGGTGGGTGGCCACGTGATCTTTTGATGTCCCGTGGAATCCAGTCAGTAATGGCTCTAGTCCAGTGGTCGTCTCTAAATCTCATTATGTGTTCAGCCCATCTGATTTTCGACACCTTGGCAAACGAGACAGCGTCCCTGATTCTTGATTGTTGATGGAGGTTGGAACTCCGGATTCTTTCTCTCATTAGAGTGAAGTATGATACTCCAAGTATAGCTCTTTCAGTTCCTCTTTGGGAGACCTGAATAGAGTTCTCATCCTGTTTTCAAAGGGCCCAGGTCTCTGAGGCACATGTTAATGCAGGAATAACAGTGGAGTCCAAGAGATGTGCCTGGAGCTGGAGGTTCTTAATCCTCTTAGCTATTTTTTTCAATGCTCTTGAAGGTGTTTCAAGCCACTCTCTTCCTCCTGCGAAACTCAGGTGCCAGGTTATTCGTCATGTTGACTTCTCAACCTAAGTCCACCTAACTGTTGCATTCGGAGATGTTCATTCTGTTGAGAGTGAATGGAATGTCAGGAATGAGACCTTTTCTCATGAACATTGCCTTCGTGAGATTCAGCTGTAGTCTGACCTTTCCACACTCACTGTTGAAGTCAGCCAGCGTTTGTGCTGCTTGGCTAAATGTTTGGTGTTATTAGAACGATGTCATCAGCAAAGCGGAGGTGGTGTAGTTATTGACCATCTGTCTTCACTCCCATTCCTTCCCATTCCAGTTGTCGCATGATGTTCTCAAGGGTGGCTCTGAAGAGTTTCTGTGAAATGGTATCACCCTGCCGAACCCCTCTCTTGACATGGATGATCACTTCCTTGTAGAATGGTGAGATCCTGGTAGTGAATCCATAATACAGCTCACGGAGGATCCTGATGTATTGAGTTTGAATGCCCTGTTTGGCTAGGGCTTTGATGACCACTTAAGTCTCAACAGAATCAAAGACCTTCTTTAAATCAATGAAAGTTAGACACAACAGCATCTTGAACTCCCAAGAAACCTCAATGAGCTTGATTTTCGTATGGATATGGTCGATCGTGCTGAATCTTTTTCAGAACCCAGCTTGCTCGCATGGTTGTCCTTCATCTAGTGTTCTGCCAATCCTATTTAGGATGACTTGAGTGAACAGCTTGTAGACAACAGACAACAGGCAGATCAGGCGATAGTTGCCAATGTCGTGGATGTCTCCCTTCTTGTACAGTAGTACAATCCTGCTCGTTTTCCATTGGGATGGAACCTTGCGTTCAGACAGGTAGCGTGTGAAGATCTGAGCCAGTGTATTGATGAGAACTGGCGGCAGGTTCTTCAGGTGTTCGGGTCTGACCTTGTCTGAGCCAGGTGCTTTTCACTTCTTTACCGACTAAATGGCATTTCAGATTTCGGAAGGGAGAAAGTTGGGAACGACATATCCATCCTATGTGGGCAGGTAGACGTGGCTATCGAAGAGATCCGAGTTGAAGTCATGGATAATCTTCTCCATTGCCTTTCTGGAAGATGTGATAGATCCATCAGGACGCCGGAGGGCAGTCATCTTTTTTTTTCTTTTTTTATTAGTGAAACACCATGAGATACAGTTATAGGCTTACAAATTTTGTGCTTGGGTTTCAGTTATACAATGATCAAGTGCCCATCCCTCCACCAGTGCCCATCATCCATCACCACGGGTCCCATCATCCCCCCCACTCCCCCATCCCCCCCGTCCCATCCTGCCTCTGTGGCAGGGTATTCCCCCTTGTTCTCTCTCTCTTCTTTTGGGTACTGTGTTTTGCAAGAGAGGCATTGAGTGGCAATCATGTTTGGTCTATAGACTACTTTTAGCATGCTTCTTCCACCCTGGGAGGGTCCTCACAACACCCTTCATTTGGTGCTCTCTTCTCTATCTGAGCTTCCTTTTCACCTAGAACGTGTGGCTGGCCTTCCATTCATGGAGCAAAATTCCTGGTACTAATCTCAGCCATTCCTGGGTGTTAGTGTCCCTTTTTGTTGCTTTATGTTCCCCAGATGAATGCAATCTTTCTGTGTCTATCCCGCTCTTTCTGACTCATTTCGCTTAACATGATACTTTCCATGTAATACCACTTGTATGTAAATTTCATAACTTCATCTTTTCTAACAGCTACATAGTACTCCATTGTGTAAATGTACCAAAGTTTCTTTAACCAGTCATCTGCTCTTGGGCACTCAGGTTTTTTCCAGATTCTGGCTATTGTAAAGAGTACTGCAATGAACAAACAATTGCAGATGTCACTTCGACTATACCTTTTTGCCTCTCTGGGATATATTCCCAGGAGTGTTATAGCTGGGTCAAATGGCAGATCAAATTCTAATTTTTTGAGAGTCATCCATACTGTTTTCCAAAAGGGTTGGACCAGCCGGCATTCCCACCAGCAGTGAAGGAGGGTCCCTTTCTCGCCACATCCGCGCCAGCATTGGTTGCTTTTGTTCTTGTGGATGTGGGCCAGTCTCTGTGGTGTGAAATGATATCTCATTGTGGTTTTGATCTGCATCTCTCTGATGATTAGTGATGTAGAGCATTTTCTCATGTGCCTTTTTGCCAGTCGAATTTCTTCTTTGAGAAAGTTTCTGTTCATTTCCTCACCCCATTTTTTTGATGGGGTTGGGTGATTTCTTCTTGTGGAGTTTAACCAGTACCTTGTATATCCTTGATATCAACCCCTTGTCGGATGTGTATTTGGTGAATATCCTTTCCCATTCTGTAGGCTGTCTTTGTATTTTGGTCACTGTTTCTTTTGAGGTGCAGAAGCTTCTTAGTTTAAGATAGTCCCATTTGTCTATCTCTATTTTCACTTGCTCGGCCAGTGGCGTGACACCATTAGCTTCAATATCATGGAGAGCTTTGCCGACTTTGTCTTCAATAAACATTATGGATTCTGATCTGATGTTGAGGTCATAAATCCATTTTTATCTTACTTTTGTGCATGGTGTTAGGCAGAGATCTGAGCCCACTTTTTTGCATGTAGCCATCCAATTTTGCCAGCACAGTTTATTAAAGAGGCTTTCCCTGCTCCATTTCACTTTTCTTGCCCCCTTATCAAAGATTAGATGATTATATGTTTGGGAGGAAATGTTAGTATATTCAACTCTGTTCCATTGGTCTGCAGCTCTGCTTTTGTTCCAGTACCATGCTGTTTTAATTATTACTGCCTTGTAATAGAGTTTGAAGTTAGGGAGGTTGATTCCTCCCATTTTCTTTTTCCCAAGAATTGCTTTAGCTATTCGTGGGGGCTTATTGTTCCATATAAATTTCAGGAGTGTTTGCTCCATTTCTTTGAAGAATGTCATGGGTATCCTTATAGGGATTGTATTGAATTTGTACAGTGCTTTGGGAAGTATTGCCATTTTGATGATGTTGATTCTCCCCATCCATGAACAGGGGATATTTTTCCATTTCCTCGTGTCCTCTTTTATTTCCTGAAGTAGCGTTTTGTAGTTTTCTTTGTACAGGTCCTTTACTTCCTTAGTTAAGCTGATTCCTAGATACTTGATTTTCTGGGGCACAATTGTGAATGGGATTGTTTTCTTGATGTCACTTTCTTCTCTTTCACTATTTGCATATAGGAATGCCATGGACTTTTGGGTATTGATTTTATAGCCTGCCACTTTACTATATAAGCCTATTGTTTCTAGGAGTTTCTTGGTAGAGGTTTTAGGGTTCTCTAAGTATAGTATCACGTCATCTGCGAATAGTGAGAGCTTAATTTCTTCTTTCCCTATCTGGATGCCCTTAATATCTTTTTCTTGCCTAATCGCTATTGCAAGTACTTCCAGTACTATATTGAACAGTAGTGGAGAGAGTGGGCATCCTTGTCTAATCCCTGACCTTAGGGGGAAGGCTCTCAGTTTTTCCCCATTGAGGATGATGTTTGCTGTAGGTTTGTGGTAGATGGCTTTAACAATATTGAGGAAAGTCCCCTCTATTCCCATTTTGGCAAGGGTTTTCATCATGAATGGGTGCTGGATCTTGTCAAATGCTTTCTCTGCATCTATTGATATGATCATATGATTTTTATCTTTTCTTTTGTTGATATGATGGATTATGTTGATTGATTTCCGAATGTTGAACCATCCTTGCATCCCTGGGATGAATCCCACTTGGTCATGATGTATGATCTTTTTGATGAGTTATTGTATTCTATTGGCTAGTATTTTGTTGAGAATCTTCGCATCCGTGTTCATCAGGGATATTGGTCTGTAGTTTTCTTTTCTTGCGGTGTCTTTGTTTCCTTTTGGTATTAGAGAGATATGGGCTTCATAGAAGCTGTTTGGGAGAGTTCCTGTTTTTTTCAATTTCCTGGAAAAGCTTGAGAAGAACTGGCAATAGGTCCTCTTTAAATGTTTGGAAAAATTCGCTAGTAAATCCGTCTGGGCCTGGGCTTTTGTTTTTGGGAAGACCTTTGGTTACAGTTTCAAATTCCTTGATGTGAATAGGTCTATTCAGGTACTCTATATCTTCTTGATTCAGCTTTGGGAGATGGTAGGAATCCAGGAATTTATCCATTTCTTCAAGGTTCTCGTGTTTCGTGGTATACAGACTTTCAAAGTAGTCTCTGATGATCTCTTGAATTTCTTTAGTTTCTGTTGTGATATCCCCATTCTTATTTCTGATTCGATTTATTAGGGTTCTCTCTCTCTGTTTCTTTGTGAGTGTTGCTAGTGGTTTATCTATCTTATTTATTTTCTTGAAGAACCAGCTCTTGGTTTCATTGATCTTTCGGATTGTTTCTTTGTTTTCCATGTCGTTGATTTCTGCTCTAAGTTTTATGATCTCTTTCCTTCTGCCCGATTTAGGCTCTTTCTGTTGATCCTTTTCTAAGGTCTTGAGCTGTGAGGTCAAATTGTTTATGTGCATCGTTTCTATCGACTTAAGATATGCTTGCAGAGCTATATATTTTCCCTTTAATACAGCTTTCGCTGCATCCCATAAGTTCTGGTAGTTTGTGTCTTCATTCTCATTTGTTTCCAGGTATCTTTTGATTTCATCCTTGACTTCGTTCCTGACCCACTCGTTGTTCAGCATCGAGTTGTTTAATTTCCAGGTGTTTGATTTGGTTCTCCGTGTCTTTGTGTGATTCACTTCTATCCTCAGTGCATCATGGTCTGAAAAGATGGCTGATACTATTTCTATCTTCCTGATTCTGTTGAGGTATGTTTTGTGTCCTAGCACATGGTCTATTTTGGAAAATGTTCCATGCGTGCTGGAGAAGAATGTGTATTCTTTCTTTTTGTGGTATAAAAGGGCAGTCATCTTGATCTTGTAGTTGGCGAAGGACAGGCGGGCATTGTGAATGCTTCTCCCGGCTTCTGCTGCATCTGCCAGCACTGCTGCTCTTCTCTCTTTGAGGTCTTCCTTGATCACTTCTCTACACTGCTTTGGGAGCTCTGACGTTCGCTTGCAGTTGCCTGAGGCTTGCGCCAAGCCACGTTGATGAATGAGCTCAAGAGTTTTTGAAGACAGGCTTTTTTTGTGGCTATCTCTCTCTCTCGGTGTTCCTCACACAATCATGGAAGTGCTGAACCAGTCCATCATATTCTTCATCAATGTTGTCAAGGACAGCATCTTCCCATGTTGCCACAATAGTGCCAAAGAGGTCCCAGTTGGTGGTCATTATGGGAGTTCTCTTATTAAACTTTGCAGCCCTTTCTCCCCACTCCATGAAGTAGAATTTTGCATAAAGGAGACGGCGGTCTGATCTCATTTGGAATTTTGGGACAACAGCGACAATGGTCAGGCAAGACCGTCGATTATAATATGATGTGGTCAATTTTGTTGTGAAACCATCCACCGGGAGACTCCCATGTCCAACGTTTAAATTCGGCCTTCTGGAACTGTGAGTTACCATGGTTGGTCGACATGATGAACTCAGATAGTCTCTCACCCTGTTTATTCCATTCTAGACCATGTGTTCAATGTGCAGTTCTTTGGCTGATCTTCTCGGTCCTATCTTGGCATTAAAATCACCGACAGTGATCTTGTAGAAGGTGTGGTCTTCTTTATAGAACTTCTCCAGCTCCATGTAGAACTTCTCAATTTCTCCTTCATCGTAATTGGATGTTGTGTGTAGACAACGAAGTTGGAAACTACTGGCATTAAGCCACATCTATTCAAGTGTAATCATCCAATTCGGGTGTTAGGCATTCGAATGAATCAATGCTCATGGCCAAATTCGTGTTGACAAGGACACCAACACCACTGATTCCTCTTTTGTCACATGTTCCAAGGAACAGTTGTTCTCCAGTGTCGAAAACAGCATGATGTGATTGATGCCTTCTCGTCTCGGTCAGACCAATGATGTCATACTTGATCTTTCGTGCTTGTACCATCAGGTCCTCGATGGATGCATCCAATGCCAGCGTACGTTCATTGAAAGTACAGACAGTCATTTTTGTCCGTTTTGGCAGCCTAGTTCAGCCTTGAGATTTTATCAGCCTCTCCTTCCTCATCCTTCTTAACACTGCTGTATTGGTGGCTCTTTCAGGGTCAGGAGAATGAGACCCATTGTATTTACTGGTTTTGGCATTTAGAATACACCATGGATGGTTTTCCAGGCTCTGCTGTGCGGCAGGATATTCTTGGTAGCTTGTCAGGCTCTCCGAAAGGGATAGAGGCTTTTAGGGCGGCCTCTAATTGCCCTTGTAGGTGTTCCCATGGTTCAAATCATATTTGAACCCTATCCAATATGGTGCAGTAATCTTAGAAGATGGGTATTAAGTGTCTTATGATTTGTTGCACGGCTGCTTTGCGGCTGCATGGTCCGGAAAGTGTCCTGGAGCAGTACCGCAGCTGGGTAGTGGAGGTAGTGCAGGTAGTGGAGGTCTGCTGATGAGGTATTTATCTGGTCCCAGTAGGGTGGGTCTTCGGTGTGTAATCCATGGGTCACTGGTTGTTGGTGGAAGCAGACAGGGCAGGGTAGGGTGGGGCTTCTGGTTTTATTTCCTTGGTCTCTGGAGATTAGTGGGAGCAGCAGAGAATCTCTGTTCCTGTGTCCCACTGAGCATGGAGTCCAAGGTCACAGAGTTTCACTTACCTGGTTCCACTTACCTCCACCACCTCCACTACCCAGCCGCCGCCAAGCTCCAGGACACTTTCCGGACGCACGGGCTGAGATTCACGCACGAATGGAGCCCCACAGAACCAGGTAAGCGGAACTCTGTGACCTTGGACTCCAGGCTCAACGGGACCTGGGAACAGAGATCCTCTGCCTGCTCCCACCAATCTCCGGAGATCAAGGAATTAAAACCAGAACCCCTCTCCACCCTGCCCTGGTGGTTGCCTCCACCAATCTCCGGCAACCCAGGGATTACACACAGAAGATACACCCTACCAGTACCAGATAAATACCTCATGGCAGACCTCCACGACCTTCACTACCTCCACTATCCAGCCACCACCATGCTCCAGGACACTTTCCGGACACTTGGGCCAAGACTCACGCACAAGTGAAGCCCCACAGAACCAGGTAAGCGGAACTCTGTGACCTTGGACTCCAGGCTCAATAAAATTAAAAAAAAATAAATTGTGAGGTAGATTAGATAGATAGATAGATAGATAGATAGATAGATAGATAGATAATATATATACATAATGTAATACTATGGACAAACTGGCAGGCTACTGAATGTAACCTGCCCACACGGCAGAATCTGGCAAACTCCCCATGGCATACCCAATATACCAAATACCAGTAACAATGATGGGTCTCATTCTCCTCACCCTGAAAGAGCCTTGAATATGGCACTTTTTAAAAAATCTCAGGGCTAGGATGAAGGAGACGTTACTGGGGCCTGCTTGAGGCAATCGACGAACAACAGGATGATCGTGATTGTGATCGTGAATAGAATACTGTGTAGGTATAAGAAAATTTAAAATCATGCAGTTTTCTGCAATGTAAATGGAATTAAAGGATATCAAGTTAGATAAAAAGAAGCCAGGGGGGAGAAAGGCAAATATCAGGTACCCTCATTCCTCTGTGGAATAGAGTTAAAATAAGAGAACACAGTACTGAACAATGACAACCCCCCGCACTGGAATACAGAACCACTTATCAAATATTGCAGAAAGGGAGAGGAGGGGGAAGAGATCAAACTAGAAGAGGCAGGGGGACAGTGTTGGAGGGTCAGGGGCACTTTGGTGGTGGTGGAGAGTAGTGAGTTTCTATATCTAACTCATAAACTTTAACACTATTGTAACTTCCTAAAGTATTAATCACTATTTAATTAATCACTGTCCTCCTATTGTTCATCGATTTTCTCGAGCGGGCCCAGTAACATCTCCATTGGAGACTTTGTTTTTACTGTTTTTGGCATATCGAATACATCACGGGTAGCTTGCCAGCCTCTGCCGTGCGGGCAAGATACTCTCGGTAGCTCTCAGAGAGGGGCGGAGGAATCGAACTCGGGTCGGCCATGTTGGCTGCGTGCAAGGCAAACGCCCTACTGCTAAAGTATAATAAATTATAAAAATAAATTTTAA
The DNA here is from genome assembly GCF_029834395.1 of Sorex fumeus. Classification (NCBI taxonomy): domain Eukaryota; kingdom Metazoa; phylum Chordata; class Mammalia; order Eulipotyphla; family Soricidae; genus Sorex; species Sorex fumeus. The sequence continues at coordinate 6,139,787 of NW_026606183.1, forward strand.
AAAATTTTAAAGTTCTCATCACAGATTTGAAAAAAACCCTTTTGTGATGGATGTAAGCTAGACTTACTGTAGTGACAATTAACAATATATGCATATATCAAATATTATGCTGCATACCTGAAGCTCATATGATGTGTTCGTTATGTCTCTATTTTTTTTAATACCAGGATTGACAAGAAAGAAAGAACCATGGATACCCCTTAAGAAGTTCCCTTCACCCCAATCATTGCAGAGAAAAGCTCCCAAACTCTTGGTCCCCTTCTTTCTTCTCCTCCCTCCCGATTTTAATGAAGGCCCACTTACAGAGGTGATGGCAGCACTGAAGCCTTCCTGGGACATCTCAAACTCAAAGGAGCTGGTCGTTCCTGTCTGAGTGCCTGTGGAGTGAGAAATATTTTACATTAAAGGAAGCAGAAGAAAGAGACTGGGAACTGGGACTCAAAGGCCAGACTAAAACAGGTTCAGAGAGAAACTATGTTGAACTAGAGACTAGAAATCACATATCCCTTTTATTTATTAATTAGCATTGTGGGGATCAAACCTAGGACAGTGCATCCAAGATAAGAGCTCCATCACAGAGCCACGTCCAGACTATTTCTCTTTACCAATTTCCCTTCCTTTATCTTTGCTGTTGTTGCAATAACCAAAGGTCAGACACACTTGGTTGCCATGTTTGCACACATGGCAGAAGTCACACCTGTTAATTGTGGTGCTCACATAATTTTGGTAGCAGTGATCTTCAGGGTCACACACTTTGTTCCAATGTTCACTTGAGCTTGGTCGTGGTGCACCAGAAATATGGCGTGAGGGATTCCCAACCAACAAAACCACTGGATGACACTTGGGCATGTGAGGCAGTGCCAGGCATTGAATTTGTGACTTTACTGGCCTTTGGGGTCACAAGACAGGCAACTTTGTCACTAAATCATTTGAGGTCCCACATCCCACACATTTCTGCTTTTTTCTTTCCTATCTTGACCTGAGAACCAGTGATTGGAGCTTCACATATACAAGGCATGAGTTTTACCAGTGAGTCTTATTGCAGGCCCAAACATACATGTCCCTTTTCAAGAGATGATGGTTCAACAATCTTTTTTTTTCCCAAGTGGGAATGTGATCCTAAAGTATATAATCATCCAATTTTTCAAGAGAAGCCAAAAACACAGATTGTATATAAAGCCTCCCCCTGTTTTTAAATTGTTTTATTTGGCAAACATTAAAATAAGCATCAACTATATACTAGGCACTATACTAAACACTAGGGGTACAGCAGGGATCAGACAAAAATGTCAGCAATACGTCCAAGTTTGAGGGGGAGGCACTGTGAAATTTAGCTCCCATTTCCCCAATTTTCAAACCATACAAAAACACAAAAAACTAGAGGGGAAAAATCTAGAGCCTTCCATTTCAAAGGAATAACTTAGTAGGAGCTTGAGGATGTAAAAGTCAGGACAGCCTAGTATCTAGGAGAAAATAGATGTTTTGAGGCAAGTGGCTGCTTCTGAAGATGCTCTCAAAATGCAGGACCCAAGCTCACCCTCAATTGCAAAGATTTTTTCCTGAAGCTGGTTCTGAATAGTCTTCAGAGCCTCAAAGTTGTTCACCTGAAACACATGGTCACGAGCTGGCTTGGAGGCGATAGTATTAAGCTCTTCACGGTGCTTATCTTTTTTGAAAGCATCGCCAACCTATTGCCAAGGAAGAGAGACCAAATTATGGATAGCAGTCTCATCCATCAGAGAAAATTCTTCAGGAAATAAATATAAAATTATATTTAACACGTAAGTTATATTTAACAAGTAAGTAATATTTAACAACAACAACAAAAACACCCTTGTGAGACCTTCTAATCTTTCTGAGTAATCTTTCTCTCATAGTAACTGGATTCAGCCATTGGTCTTGTTTTGGTCCATGATGCTTTCAAATGTAATATAAAGAAAGGTTGGGATATTTCTTGGAACATTTTTCTTTCTTCTTTTATTCCTCTATCTTAACTATGAGAACAAGTCTGGCTCACTCAAGGATGAGTCACAGAGAGTAGAAGAGTCCAGTCATCCCAGTTGTTCCTGCCATTCCAGTCCAGCAGGCAGACATAACTGAGAACCTTTAAAAATAAAGTGAACCCAGCCAGAATCAGCACAGGGGCCAACCCAACAGCAGCTGATTACAAATGCAGGATTGAGCCCAGCTGGGAGCAAAAATATTGCACAACTAAACTATAGACTCATTTATTTTTACACCATTTATTTTGCGATAGTTTGTTATTCAACGGTATATGTTAATAGGAAACCAATTCAGCATATGGGCTACCAGTGACCTTTGCCCCACCTTGATTATATTAACATTTGCATATAGAATATATATTGGATGCAAGCAGAAATTCTCCACAGAAGCACCAAGCCAAAAAGTAACATTTCCTACCCCAATGACATAGCGTATGATTTTCCTACTGTCTGCCTCAGGAATGACATCCTTATAGTCCAAGGGATCTTGATATTTTTCTCCATCTGTGATGACAATTAAGATCTTAAGAGCATTCTCCCGGGCTCCACTGCTGCTTTGAAATAGTTCTCTTCTGTCCATGGAAAAGGAGGAACAAAATCAAATGTAAACTGAGAGCAAAAATTGACACAAGGGCAGAAACATCAGCAGTCAAACACAAATACTACTGTTTGGAAATAGCCTGAGCTGCCCTAAAACCTACAAAGTTAGCAGGAGATGGGAGAACAGTGGAGAGAAATAAGACTTTATTGCCTTATGACAAGTTGGAATTTTTTTTAGCTTTTTGGGTCACACCTGGCAATGCTCAGAGGTTACTCCTGGCTTTACACTCAGGAATTACTCCTATCGGTGCTCAGGGGACCACATGGGGTGCTGGAAATCAAACCCTGGTCAGCCGTGTGCAAGGCAAACACCCTATCCGCTGTGCTACTGCTCCAGTCCAAGTTGGGATTTTTTTTCAACTAATTATTATAGCTTTTAAGTTTAAAATAAAAAATATTTTTAAATGAGTGTTCATCAAATCTCTCCTATTTAATGCAATGGCTGTCCTCACCATAAAAGAGAGAAATATCAGAGGAAATTTCCTAAAACAAGAAGTGAAGTCTCCTTAGTGCTTAAAATCTTCAGTGGATCACCAGTGGCTTTTCCGTTGCTAGCACAGCACTTAGGGCGTTTGCCTTGCATATGGCCGACTTGGGTTTGATTACTCCATCCCTCTCGGAGAGCCTAGCAAGCTACCGAGAGTATCCCACCTGCACGACAAAGCCTGAAAAGCTACCCGTGATGTATTCGATATGCCAAAAACAGTAACAACAAGTCTCACAAATGGAGACGTTACTGGTGCCCACTTGAGCAAATCAATGAACAATGGGAGAACAGTGCTACAGTGCTACCACAGGCCTGATCTTAAGTTTTTATATTCCTTTCTTTCCTACAGCCTCCTTCCCTCCCTTTCCCCCTTTACCTATGATTTCTCTGTTCAAGAACATACACACATATTTCCTCTTCCACACTTTCATTCAAGCTATTCCCTCCCCTGGAAACATCTTTGGCCCCACCCATCTTAACAATTGTCCTTATTCAAAATCCAGAGGAAATATAACACCTCCACCTTCCATCCTAAGCAAAAAAATAATAATAAAGAGCTTACACCACTCTGCGGATTCCTGTGGCTGTGTGTGTCGTTCCTTGTAGTTGTTCTATTGGGTTCACCAGTGATATGGGATTAGGGTAATTCTTGAATCGTTCAAAGTTGAAATGAGTCCGGAAGTGGTCAGAATACTGCATCAAAGAGAACTAGAAATAGGACACCAACATTACTCTAGGAATGGGACCTGTTCTCCCCCTTAACTTTTTCTCAATAAGCCCTACTTGATTCTTAGCATACTCCAGTTTCAATATTCTGCACTGCCCCCCAGTCCTGCTGATTCACCAGGATAGAGCTCTCCCATCAGCTCCCACTTCCCTCATTATCCTCTCAACTGAGAGAGCATGTAGGTTCATCTATCAGTCAGAGCTCTATTCTTTAGAGAAGACTGACAGAGCCGGAAAGAGGATTATGAAAGAAAACCAATTTAGCAATATCTTAAAATGAAGTAGGAGGAGAAAGCGGTGGCCTGCTTGTCATGCATTTGCCAACCTTATGTCCCTGTCTTGACCATTGATCCTCACCAAGGTATTGGACTTTTTAAGTTGAACCATCACAGTTGAGACAAAATCCTTCATCTTCTGAAAATCGTTTTTTCTGATGCTACCAGAGCCATCAATCAGGAAGGCTATGTCACTCTCCTGTTGAGGGCACTCTAGGCAAAGAGAAAAAAATTAGAAACCCCAGATTCACTTTTTGCATATCAACTCTCTGTTGAGCAATGAGATTAGGTAAAGGGATATGTGTTGAAACACTATGCCTGAAACCCAATCATGAATAACTTTATAATTTCACAGGACTAAATTTAAATTGAATAAGTAAATAAATTAAAAATCGCAAGGTAAATAAGAATATGGGATGAGTAAATGGGGTTCATTCTACCCAGTGAGTCAAGGAAAGTTTAGAGCTTAATCACGAAGAAAGGAGAACAATTTTTCAGAAACACTAAGGGAGATTAAATCACAACAAAAAAATAATAGCACATATAAAGGTCGGGTATATGTCTTCCCTCTGTCCTCTGACTTCAAGTTGAATTTGTTCAACCAATTAGCAGCCCAATGGGAGAGAGGAGGAAGGGAGGAGACTGAGATTAGGTTATCCTCCCTTCAGCTCCCTCCTGTGAAGTTGTTTGAGGCCAAATAAGTCCTCAACTCCTCTTGAGGAGTCTGTGCCATACACCTCTCCCTCCTGGAGTCTTTTGACTTCTCCCTCTCCTCATCTTTTCAACCTGAGGGTGAACAGCTCTGCAGCTCTTCACCCTGGGTTTTTGAACCTTCCCTCAGAATTGCCTTGTGCCCTATCACATCTTTATTCTTAGTCCCCAGAAATACCCTACCCCATCATCCAATTTCTCTTTTGTCAAAGCATAGAGAAGACAGAAGAGAACCTACCTCAAGGCTAGAGTGATAGTAGAGCGGGTAAGGTGCTTGCCTACTCACAACCCACCTGCATGTGACCAACCTGGGTTTGATCCCCGGCACCCCATATGATCTCCTTTTTTTTTTCTTTTTGGGTCACACTCAGCGTTACACATGCACACAGGAATTACTCCTGGCAGAGCGTGGGGGACCATATGGCATGCTAGGAATCGAACCTGTGTCAACCTTATGCAAGGCAAATAACCTACTTGCTATGCTATCGCTCCAGCCCCCCATATGATCTCCTGAGTCCCACCAGGAGCGACGCCTGAGTACAGAAGCAGGAGTAAAGTCCTGAGCACCATGGCCCAACACCAAAAGTAAAAAGTCAACCTACCTCTTAGAACCTGTGGGAATCTCTGAGGATTCTTTGAAAAAGTGGCTCCAAACAGAAAGCAGAAGCCATTCACATAGGTGTTCTCCTTGCAAACTTGGTGTACAGTGGGGCCACAGGCCTGAGAGACAGGATGCAAATGGTGGGTATTCAGCCTGTTTTCACCATCTGTACCCACTACCCAGACCAGAAAAACTAGTACAAAGAAAACTCACCAGCAGCTGAGAAGGGTTGGTAGAAGCCGCCAGGGACAGACCCAAGGACATGTTCACAGCCTCTGGGGGCACTAAAGAGAAAGATACAAGGCCATGCACAGAAGGATTAAAGAGGCTATGTAAGAGCTAGGAAGAGGTCCCCTAACCTTGAGAGACAAAGTTCAATAAGTCAAGAGGACACTTAGGTCATGGAAAAGGAACATGAAGAAGGTATCTCAGGGCACCTGGGGTAGACTCTGGACACAGTGAGAACCAGAGAGCTTGACCTTGGCCCCATACTTCCAACCTCCAGGACAAAGGGAAAGTCTAGCAAATTAGGTCTAAGCGAAGATCAAATATAGGTCCTGAGTCTGGGATAGGAGAGGTTAGGGGGCTGAGGGCGGCTCAGACAGCTACTCACCCTGAAAGAGAATTGGATCACATTTGCCCGTGCTATAGTCACACTGGTAGAGGCGACCTGTTTGGTCGGCAGCAGTTATCTCTTGGGGGGCTCCCACCACCAACCTGAAGAGAGAGGTAAGAAGAGATCATCACAGAGTCATGAGAAAACTCTGACATGTATCATTCTATAGGTCATGTAAGTTTGCCCACCCCAGGGGGAAAAAAAGGAAAAGTTCACATAGATTCACCAATTCTCAAAGAAAAAAAGATTCAACAATGCAGAAAATGAGGATTTTTTTTTAAGTTTTGGAGTAAGAAGTATGTAAGAATGACAAGAGACTCAAAGGTAACTTGAAAATGTATAAATTTGAGGCCAGAGTCATAGTTCATCAGCAGATCATTTCCTTTGCTATTTACAATAGTTACACTATGTAAATAACCCAAAGCTGTTCATTTGATAGCTTATTAAAGAAGATGTGGATATAAGAGATTTCTAAAATGGCAGAATGAGCACTAGTGGGCAAAACTTTCTGCTAATCTATAATCAGAAATCGACTACATATCATAGATAAAATTTCATCAGCCTAAGATAACCAGGTTTGTCTTAGAGACACATATATCTGTACATCTAAGGGTAGGTGACTGTGGCAGAGAGTTGGATAGGGCACTAACTAGTGAAGATATTCACACCACAACATAAAGCATTCAACATGTGACTGGCCTGATCTTTCTGGGCAGAGTAAAGTAATATTCCATAAAAGTAATAACCTCTTGCCCTCGTACTTCCAGAAGCCCCAGAAATCACATTCATATCCCATAGCTACCACCATGTAAATTTATCAGCCCAGCTACCCAGATCCATGACTAATCTTGGAGAAGATGCAAGCCAAGCTGCTAAAATTCACAGGTATACCAGTCTTCCAGCTAAAATTCTGGATCACCCTTGGAAGATGAGTAGACCAAGTCCCCACGCTGCCAAAACCCTGGCAACCACACCCACAACACACAGCTGCCACCATGCCAATGGTTCAACTTCACTGCTTCACAACTAATGTCTGCAGAGATGCCAAACGGACAAAAACTCCAGGATGAAAACATGAAGTGGGGCCTCCCCTTACCCCCCATGCTCCTGGAAATCCCAGAAGCTACACTCACATCCCACAGCTGCCTCCATGTAAACTCATTGTCCCAGGTCTATATATCCTGGAGTTTTTAGAGCACACAACCATGGACATAGCCCCATGACACCTTCAAATTTCACAATATTGACATCCCAGTAAGAGCACACCAAATCCGATGGGAAAGTAGCATAGACACCAACTAAGCTGGATTAACAAAAACATTAACACAGAAGGCTCAGCTAGTGACAAAAAGTGTAAACCATCAGCCAATGACTTAATGACTCCATCATGCGATATAACAATTTTCACATATTTTCTTTAACTGAAGTATTTTTTATATAATTTCATTAGCCATTTAGTTGTAAAAAGAAATTTAAAATAAATTTTTTTTAACTTTTTGAGTCACACCCGGCAGTGCACAGAGGTTACTCCTGGCTTTGCACTCATGAATTACTCCTGGCGGTGCTCAGGGGATCATATGGGATGCTGAGAATCAAACCGGGTCGGCTGCATGCAAGGCAAATGCCCTACCCTTTGTACTATCGCTCCAGCCCCTATTCACTAAAATTAAAATCTGGAAACAGTGCAGTGTCCAAGAACAGATAACTTGATAAAGAAACTATGTTATATAGAATGGAATACTACTCAGCCATAAGACAAAATCATGCAGTTTTCCACTATGTGAATGTAATTTCATGCTGAATGAAGTCAGTTAGAAGAAGAAAAACAGATGCAGAGTAATAGCTCTCATATGTGAGGTATAAAGAAGCATAGTTGGGGAATAACAAAAGGCCAAAAGCAACAAAATCTAAGAACTGATCTGTAGAACTGTGCTTACCATGGGAGAGATATGGACAGCCTGGGTAGGGAGGTATTGAGATGGGGGGTACAGGGGGTGTGCGTGAGAGAATAACAGAGGCTAACAGACTGGTGAGAGTGGGATGTTGGAATATTGTGTTCGTGAAACCCTATTATTGACAGTTTTGTAAAATTGCAATCATGATGACTATTTTTTTAAAATTAAAAACTATAAAAGCACAGAGAGTCTTTCATCAGAAATTGGATTTTTAATTTTTTTTTTAATTTTCTGGAACACATTCCAGAAAGGTGTTCATTGGTAAAGAACCTGCCTTCCAGGTACAAAGCCACAAGTTAGCTCTCATTCCATATCACTGAGCTGTGGCCCCAGGTTTACATACAAATGTGCAACCCTTGACACACTACAAATGTACAAGTACCGCAACCAAATATGCAAGTGTCACAACCAATACTATGGTCCCTGCACACTGCAATAATGACAACAATAAAAGGGGGGAAGAGGGGAAAACACAAAATCCATTTGAATGTTTTTCCACTGAATAAACTAGGAAACTTTGGTTCCCTGGCATATAAATAGATACATGGATATATTTAGGTTTGTTATTTCAAACAGAGAGCGCCTGAGCACATGTATATATATATATATATATATCTTGGGTGTGGCCCCATTATCAGATTTCATTGAAAGAATAAATGTTAGAAGTATGGGGTAAGAGAGAAGAGAGAAAATATGAGACCATATTCAAGTAAGTAATGGCCAAAAACTTCTCAAACCTAAGGAAAGAACTAACCACTGATGTCAAATTTTCAAATCCAAAATAAATTATCACAAGATACATAATGTTAAATTATGAAGTGAAAATACTGAAGGCTACTGATAAAGGGAGGAGTGATGTTGGAGTCAGAGAGAAGATAAGCCAGTAAGTATTTGCCTTGGTCACAGCCAACCCAGGTTTGATACTATATAGTCCCCTGATCATAACCAGGTGTGATCTCTGAGCACATTGCCAGGAGTAAGTCCTGAATACCACTGGGTGTGGCCAGAAAAGCAAACAAAAAAAGTAATGTAAAAGAAATCTCATTCTCAGGGTTGGAATGATAGTACAGCGGGTAGGGTGTTTGCCTTGCATAAGGGTCAATTCCCAGCATCCCATATGGTCCCCCAAGCTCTGTCAGGATTAATTCCTGAGTGTAGAGCCAGGAGTAACCCCTGACCATCACCAGTGTGACCCCAAAAGAAAACCATAATAATAAAATAAAATAAATAAATAAGTGTTCCTACGCCACAAACTTTAAGAGAGAGGAGAGAGGGAGAGAGGGAAAGAGAGAGTGCGCTATCAGGCTTTCATCAGACTTGGTAGCAGAAACCTTATAGGCTAGAAGGGAGTGAAATAACACATTCACATTGCTACATGATAAAAACTGCTAGCATACTTTCCCCCCAAAAAACCTGTCATTCAAATATGATGGATAAATAAAGGCTTTTTCAGACATACAAAAGCTAATAGCATTGAGGCTGGAGCAATAGCACAGTGGGTAGGGAGTTTGCCTTGCACACAGCGATCCAGGTTTTATTCCCAGCATCCAATATGGTCCCCTGAGCACTGCCAGGAGTAATTCCTGAGTGCAGAGTCAGGAGTAACCCTTGTGCATTGCCAGGTGTGACCCAAAAAGAAAAAAAATTAATAGCATTTACCACCACCAGACCTATTGTCTGTTTTGTTTGGTGTTTTTATTAATTTATTTTGAGGCCACTCCAATCAATGCTCAAAGCTACTCCCATCTCTGTGCTCGAAATTTACTTCAGTGCTTGGGGTCCTTGTGGTTACAGAGATGAAAGATGCATGCCAAAAAAAAAAGAATCTCAGGGGCCGGAGCTTATAGCATAGCAGGTAGGGCGTTTGCCTTGCACGCGGCCGACCTGGATTCAATCCCCGGCATCCCATATGGTCCCCCAAGCACCTCCAGGAGTAATTCCTGAGTGCAGAGCCAGGAATAACCCCTGAGCATCGCTGGGTGTGACCCCAAAAGCAAAAAAAAAAATTCTCAGCTAACTGAACAATCTCTTTGACCCCATCACACTTGTACAAGAATTCTTCTTTATGAAACAAAAGAACAAAAACCTTGGTGATAAATTGCAATACAATAGCAGAGAAAATCAACAAGACAATATCAAACTATAAAAGAGGGAGAACATATATGGCAGAGTCAAATGACCATGAGTCAATATGAACACACACAAAAAATGATTATGTCAATTTTCTATAAAAATACCACAGTAACCATAATACAAAAATATAAAACAAAGACATCTAATTTAAAAAATAAAGAAATGGAGTCAATAACCAGGGAAAATCTCTATATGAAAAGGCATACAGAAACCCATGGGGGTAGAAGGAAGGTGATAGACATTTGACTACATAACAACTAGAAAACAACAGATGAACTGAAAATAAGTAAACCTAATTTTGAAAATTCTGAGCTCCTCAATCAAAAGGTATGGAGCACTTTCTATTTCCCCAAATAGCTAAAACTATTGGGGAAAAGGAAATGGGAGGCATTACTTTTCCCCAACTTAGAACTGTACTACAGCCAACATGGTGGCACCCAGCGGTGCCCCCGTGCTCATCCTCAGAGAATCCTATCAATGAGGTTGTGTGGGACCCAAGAGGTCAGCTTAGAGTCAACCTTGGAAACAGCAGAGACAGCTGAAGGTTTCTAACTGGGGGCGACGTCCCTAGAAAACAGACCCAGGGAATTCCACGAACACCGCCCCCCGCCCCCCTCGGCCAAGGTGCCTCCCAGCATCTGGACTAGAGAGGTTCCCCCGAACTGTACTACAAAGCAGTAATTAAAACAGCATGATATTGAAATAAAAACAGACCATCAGATCAACCAAATGGAGTTGAACATCCTGAGACAGACCCTCAAATGCATGATCAGTTAATCTTCGATAAAGAAGAAAAAATATGAAGTAGAACAAGGAAGCCTCTTCAACAATTGGTACTGGGAAAACTGGTCAGCTACGTGCAAAAATTAAACTCAGACCTCTTCCTAATGCCATGCATAAAAGTCAAATCAAGATGGATTAAGGACATTGATATCAAACCTGAATCCATAAGGTAAATAGAGGAAAATGAAAAGCAAAACTCTCATGACCTTGAAGTTAAAAGTTTCTTTAAAGGGGCTGGAGTGATAGGACAGCAGGTAGGGTGTTTGCCTTGCACGCAGCTGACCCGGGTTCAATTCTCAGCATCCCATATTGTCCCCCGAGCACCACTAGGATTAATTCCTGTGTGCAAAGCCAGGAATAAGCCCTGTGCATCACCGGATGTGACCAAAAAAGAAAAAAACAGTTTCTTTGAGGATGAAACACCACTAACCATGACCAAGCAAGTAGAAGTAAAGATACAGAAATGTGACCACATTAAACTAAGAAGCTTCTGCATCTCAAAGGAAATGATGAACAGAATACAAAGACTATAGAATGGGAAAAATTATTTACTCAACACCTATCTAATAAGGGGTTAATATCCAGAATATATAAGGCACTGGTAGAATTTACAAAAAAAAAATTAAATCCAAACCCATCAAAAAATGGAGAGAAGAAATGAACAGAAACTTCCTCAAAGAAAAAATACAAATGGCCAAGAGTCACATGAAAAAAATGCTCAGGAGCTGGAGAGATAGCACAGCGGGTAGGGCATTTGCCTTGCACACGGCCGACCCAGGTTCAATTCCCAGCATCACATATGGTCCCCTGAGCTACCGCCAGGAGTAACTCCTGAGTGCAGAGCCAGGAGTAACCCCTGTGCATTGCCAGGTGTGACCCCCCAAAAAAACGCTCAACCCCAGAAAGTAAGAGGGAAATTGTCTGCCACAGAGGCAGGGGAAGGGTGGGGATGGGGTGGCAGGGAGAGGGAGATTGATGGTGGAAAATGTACACTGGTGGGGAAACATTGGTGGTAGAATAGGGACATTAGTGGTGAAAAACGTACACTGATGGAGGAATGGGTGTTTGATCATTGTTTGATTGAGACTCAAACATGAAAGCTTTGTAAGTGTAACTGACAATGATTCAATTAAAAAATAATAAAATAGAAGCCCAGCGCGCGTCCATCCGGAGCAGCGCGCCCGGCAGCACACCGGCCCCTCCCATCCAGGTGGGTTGGAGGACCCGAGCGGAGCCCCGCCCCTGAACCCGGACGCTCGGCGGGCCGCCGAGCGAGCGCAGCCGGAGGAGGGAGGAGCGCGGACCCCCAGCGACCCCAAGCCCAGCGCGCGTCCATCCGGAGCAGCGCGCCCGGCAGCACACCGGCCCCTCCCATCCAGGTGGGTTGGAGGACCCGAGCGGAGCCCCGCCCCTGAACCCGGACGCTCGGCGGGCCGCCGAGCGAGCGCAGCCGGAGGAGGGAGGAGCGCGGACCCCCAGCGACCCCAAGCCCAGCGCGCGTCCATCCGGAGCAGCGCGCCCGGCAGCACACCGGCCCCTCCCATCCAGGTGGGTTGGAGGACCCGAGCGGAGCCCCGCCCCTGAACCCGGACGCTCGGCGGGCCGCCGAGCGAGCGCAGCTGGAGGAGGGAGGAGCGCGGACCCCCAGCGACCCCAAGCCCAGCGCGCGTCCATCCGGAGCAGCGCGCCCGGCAGCACACCGGCCCCTCCCATCCAGGTGGGTTGGAGGACCCGAGCGGAGCCCCGCCCCTGAACCCGGACGCTCGGCGGGCCGCCCAGCGAGCGCAGCCGGAGGACAGCGGGGATCCCAGGATCCTGGGAGGGAGTGGCCTGGGATTGTGTAGGGGCGTGGCCTCTAAGAAGGGGGCGTGGCCTAAAAGTGGGCGTGGCCTGCTTCCTGGCGGGCGGCCGCTAACGCGGCCGCAGGTATATCACTCACTTCAATCAACTTGGACCTGCATCCTTTCATCCTTTTCATCAATTTGTTACCTAATACCAAACAAAATTCCTCACCTCTTCTACTACAATTCAACAAAATCCCACTCGCCTACTCCATTTCCAACAAAAGTTCACTTGGAAAATAGCTATACAAGTTCAGTAGTAAATAGTAACGCCTCCAAAAGTTTCACTCAATGTCAGTTATAAAACAAAGAATAACGCCTGATTGAGAAGAAGGTCAGACTCAGAAAGGTAAAAGAGGCGCATCTACCAGCAACAAAGCGGAACGGCTCCTGGCAGCCTCTCCTCACTCAACTAGAACAGTAGCAGCGAGTGTGAAGGACCAAACCACACTGGTCACAATGGTAAAGCAACGCAAAAGCCCACCAAACTTTCTTATTCACGAGGCTAGCCCAGACGACACCAACAGTACTATAGCGTTAGACAACCTCTCTGACAAGGAATTCAGAATGGAGCTACTCAGGATGCTTAGGGAACTAAAAGAAACAATGGAAACCAATGCCAATAAAAGACAAGAGGATTTGAAGGCAGAAATGAGGAAAATGCAATCGGAAATGTCGGACCTGAAAAACCTGGTAGCCGAATTGAAAACCTCAGTGGAAGGCCTCAGCAGCAGAGTAACAGCGGCTGAGAACAGAATCAGTGAGCTCGAAGATCAAGTTCAGAGTCTTGTCAGAAAAGAGCAGAAAATGGAAAAGAGACTCACAGTTCGAGAACAGATGGCAAGAGAAGACCGTGATGAAGCCAAGAGGGGTAACATAAGAATTATTGGAGTCCCAGAGGGACGGGAAGAAAACCTTGACGAAGAAGAAACTGTCAAAGAAATCATTGCTACAGCGTTTCCAGAGCTGAAGAAAACTTGTGACCACATCCAGGAGGCCCGAAGGGTACCGGCTAGAAGAAATCCGAATAAAAATACCCCAAGACACATCCTGATCAAAATGACGAAAACTTTAGACAGAGACAAAATTCTGAAAGCAGCAAGATCGAAGAAAGAAATCTCTTACAAAGGAGCATCCTTAAAATTCACTGCTGATTTTTCTGATGAAACCCTCAGGGCCCGAAAACAGTGGTGGGACATAGTGAAAAAACTCAATGAAATAAATGCTTCTCCAAAAATACTTTACCCAGCGAGACTCTCATTCATAATAGAAGGAACAACACACAGTTTCACGGACAAACAGCAGCTCAGGAACTTCATAGACTCAAAACCATGGTTACGAGTACAACTAAATGGGCTACTTTAAGGCAAGACAGACCTCTCAAATACACCAAATTTCAACAGAACAATGGGACAAAATCCCATAACAATAATCTCTCTCAATGTCAATGGGCTAAACGCACCAATTAAGAGACATAGAGTGGCAGGATGGATTAGAAAATTGAACCCAACATTCTGCTGCCTGCAAGAAACACATCTCAATAGTCAAAGCAAACACAGACTCAGAGTCAAAGGCTGGAAAACAATCCTACAGGCAAACAGCTCCCAGAAAAAAGCTGGGGTAGCTATCCTAATATCAGACCACATCGATTTCAGAGTGAAGAAGGTCATAAGAGACAGTGAAGGTCATTTCCTATTGACCAAAGGATCTGTACAACAGGAAGAACTTACAATAATAAATGTATATGCACCTAATGAGAGACCAGCAAAGTACTTAAAACAACTACTCATAGATTTGGAAAAAGAAATCGATAGCAACACAATACTAGTGGGAGACCTCAACACCGCTTTGTCACCTCTTGATAGATCAACCAGACTCAAGCTTAGCAAGGACATACTTCATCTGAGGGAAACAATGGAAGAAAGGGGCTTAGTAGATATATACAGGACACTTCATCCACAAAAAGCTCAATACACATTCTTCTCAAGCGTACATGGAACATTCTCCAAGATAGACCACATGCTGAGCCACAAAACATGCCTCCAAAAAATTAAGAAGATAGAGATTGTATCAACAATCTTCTCAGACCATAATGCGCTGAAATTAGAAGTAAATCACACACAAAAACAGAAAACTAAATTAAACACATGGAAATTAAACAGTGCGCTATTAAACAACGAGTGGCTTAGACAGGAAATTAAAGAGGAAATCAAAAGATTCCTAGAAACGAATGAAAACAAGGACACGAGTTACCAAAACCTATGGGACACAGCAAAAGCAGTCTTAAGAGGAAAGTGTATAGCTCTACAAGCATTCCTCAGGAAGGAGGAGCGAGCCCACATAAATAAACTAACCTCACAGCTTAAGAACTTGGAGAAGGACCAACAAAAGGAGCACAACCCTAACAGGAGGAAGGAAATAATAAAACTCAGAGCAGAGATTAACGAGATGGAAACCCAGAAAACAATCCGAAAGATCAATGAAACCAAGAGCTGGTTCTTTGAGAAAATTAACAAAATCGATAAGCCCCTAGCAAAACTCACAAAGAAAGGGAGAGAGAAAACCCTAATAAACCGAATCAGAAATGAAAAGGGGGTCATTACAACAGAAACTACAGAAATTCAAAGGATCCTCAGGGAGTACTTTGAAAAGCTTTATGCCACAGAACATCAAAACCTCGAGGAAATGGATAAATTCCTAGACTCCTACAGACTCCCAAGGCTGAACCAAGAAGACCTGGAATACCTGAACAGACCTATCACCATCAAGGAAATTGAAATGGTAATAAAAAGTCTCCCCAAGCACAAAAGCCCTGGCCCGGATGGATTCACCAGTGAATTCTTCCAAATCTTTAAAGAAGACTTACTCCCAATCCTCTTTAAGCTTTTCCATGAAATTGAAATATCAAATACACTTCCGAACAGTTTCTATGAAGCAAATATCACACTGATACCAAAAGCAGACAGAGATAACACAAAGAAAGAGAACTACAGGCCGATATCCCTGATGAACACAGATGCAAAGATCCTCAACAAACTACTAGCAAATAGAATCCAACTACTCATCAAAAAGATCATACACCATGACCAAGTAGGATTCATCCCAGGGATGCAAGGATGGTTCAACATTCGGAAATCAATCAACATAATCCATCATATCAACAAAAGAAAAGATAAAAAGCATATGATCATATCAATAGACGCAGAGAAAGCATTTGACAAGATCCAGCACCCCTTTATGATGAAAACCCTAGCCAAAATGGGCATAGAGGGGACTTTCCTCAACATAGTTAAAGCCATCTACCACAAGCCTACAGCAAGCATCATCCTCAATGGGGAAAAACTGAGAGCCTTCCCTCTAAGATCAGGGACGAGACAAGGATGCCCACTCTCTCCACTGCTGTTCAATATAGTACTGGAAGTACTTGCAATAGCAATTAGGCAAGAAAAAGACATTAAGGGCATTCAGGTAGGAAAGGAAGAAATAAAGCTCTCACTATTCGCAGATGATATGATACTATACTTAGAGAACCCAATAACCTCCACCAAAAAACTCCTAGAAACAATAGACTTGTATAGTAAAGTTGCAGGTTATAAAATCAATACACAAAAGTCCATGGCTTTCCTATATGCAAACAGTGAGAGAGAAGAAAGCATCATGAAAAAAACAATCCCGTTCACAATTGTGCCCCAGAAAATCAAGTACCTAGGAATCAGCTTAACTAAGGAAGTAAAGGACCTGTACAAAGAAAACTACAAAACGCTACTTCAGGAAATAAAAGAGGACATGAGGAAATGGAAAGACATCCCCTGCTCATGGGTCGGAAGACTTAACATTGTCAAAATGGCAATACTACCGAAAGCACTGTACAAATTCAGTGCAATCCCTATAAGGATACCCATGACATTCTTCAAAGAAATGGAGAAAACACTCCTGAAATTTATATGGAATAATAAACCCCCACGAATAGCTAAAGCAATTCTTGGGAAAAAGAAAATGGGAGGAATCAACCTCCCGAACTTCAAACTTTACTACAAAGCGGTAATAATCAAAACAGCATGGTACTGGAACAAAGGCAGAACTGCACACCAATGGAACAGAGTTGAATACACTGACATCACCCCCCAATCATATGATCATCTAATCTTTGATAAAGGTGCAAGGAATGTGAAGTGGAGTAAGGAAAGCCTCTTTAACAAATTGTGCTGGCATCACTGGACGGCTACATGCAAAAAAATGGGCTCAGAATTCTGCCTAACACCATGTACAAAGGTAAGATCAAAATGGATTAAAGACCTCAATATCAGACCAGAAACCATAAGATACATTGAAGACAAAGTTGGCAAAACCCTCCATGACATTGAGGCTAATGGTATGTTCAAAGATGACACGCCACTGGCTGAGCAAGTGAAAACAGAGATAGATAAATGGGACTATCTTAAACTAAGAAGCTTCTGTACCTCCAAAGAAACAGTGACCAAAATACAAAGACAGCCTACAGAATGGGAAAGAATATTCGCCGAATACACATCTGACAAGGGGTTGATATCAAGGATATACAAAATACTGGTAGAACTCCACAAGAAGAAAACATCCAACCCCATCAAAAAATGGGGCAATGAAATGAACAGAAACTTTCTCAAAGAAGAAATCCGAATGGCAAAAAAGCACATGAGAAAATGCTCTACATCATTAATCATCAGGGAGATGCAGATCAAAACCACAATGAGATATCATCTCACACCTCAGAGACTGGCCCACATTCAAAAGAACAAAAGCAACCGTTGCTGGCGCGGATGTGGCGAGAAAGGGACACTCCTTCACTGTTGGTGGGAATGTCCACTGGTTCAGCCCTTCTGGAAAACAGTATGGACGTTCCTCAAAAAATTAGAAATTGAGCTCCCATTTGACCCAGCGATACCACTCCTGGGAATATATCCCAGAGAGGCAAAAACGTGTAGCCGAAGGGACATCTGCACTTGTTTGTTCATTGCAGCACTCTTTACAGTAGCCAGAAACTGGAAGAGACCTGAGTGCCCAAGAACAGATGACTGGTTAAAGAAACTTTGGTACATCTACACAATGGAGTACTATGTGGCTCTTAAAAGAGATGAAATCACGAACTTTACATACAAGTGGTACAATATGGAAAGTATCATGCTAAGCGAAATGAGTCAGAAAGAGAGGGATAGACATAGAAAGATAGCATTCATCTGGGGGATATAAAATAATAAAATATGAGATTAATACCCACAACACCAGGAGAATTACTCCATAACTTAGAGGCCAGCTGGGTATTCTAGGGGAAAGGACAATTCAGATGGAGAGGGGAACGCCAAGTGGAGGGTGTTTGGAGGATCCTCCCAGGAGGGGAGATGCAGGTTGAAAGTAGACTGGACTGAACATGTTCGCCACTCAATGCCTCTTTGGCTGATCACAGCGCCCAGGAGGAGAGAGAGAACAGGGGGGAATGCCCTGCCACAGTGGCAGGGGGGGATGGGGGGATGGGAGGATGGGGGGGAGGGATATTGTCCTGGTGGTGGAAAATGGGCACTGGTGGAGGGATGGGTATTTGATCGTGGTATGACCGAGATCCAAGCACAAAATTTGTAAAACTATAACTGTACCTCATATTGTTTCACTAATAAAAAATTAAAAAAAAAAAAAAAAAAAAATTTAAAACCAAGAAAGATCTCAGTGAACTGTGGTGGAGCCATATTAACACTTTTATGATGAGTATCAGATGATAACATCTTATCCCTAAAATATATATACATATATATACATTTATGCTCCTATAAATCAACATTACTTCAAAAAAAAAAAAAAATAAAAAAAAAAAAAATAAAATAAAATAAAAAAAGAAAAATTGTTCTACCCCATTAATCATCAGGGAGATGCAAACCAAAACAATAATGAGATATCATCTTGCACCAAAGAGACTGACATACACAAGATAGAACAAAAGCAACCAGTGCTACATAGATGTGGGAGAAAGGAACTCTCATTCATTTCTGGTGAAAAGGCCAACTGGTCCGGCCTTTTTAAAAAATAATATGGGAGGGGGGGCTGGAGCGAGAGGACAGTGGGTAGGGCATTTGCCTTGTACTTTGCCAACCAAGGTTCGATTCCCAACATTCCATATGATCCCCAGAGCATCGCCAGGAGTAATTCCTGAGTACAGAGCCAGGAGTAACCCTTGTGCAATGCCGGGTGTGATCCAAAAAGAAAAAAAAATGATTACACTCATTTGAGCAACAATATTTTTAAAAAATAGTACAAGACTAATACCCAAAGACAGGAGGAACAAGGGCCAGCAGGACTCATCCATGGTATGTAGCTTGCCACAAGTTGTTGGGGCGGGGGGTCAGGGGGAGCAGGGTGCAGTTTGAACAAAGAAGGGACCACTATGATAATGATAATTGGGAATGATCACTCTGGACAAGAACTTAGTGCTGATAGGTAAAATGATATACATGATAACCTTCTGGGAACAGTGCCTAAATGAAATGAGAGAGAGAGAGAGAGAAAGAGAGAGGAAAAGCATCTGCTATAGAGGCAGGCTTGTGTGGGAGTGGGGTGGGAGGGAAACTAGGAACATTGGTATTGGGAAATATGAACTGATGAGGAATGAGTATTAGAATATTGTATGACCCAATTATGAACAATTTTGTAACTATAGATCTCACAGTGATTCTTTTTTTTTTTTGGCTTTTTCTTGGGGGGGGGGGGTTTACACCTGGCGATGCACAGGGGCTCCTCCTGGCTCTTCACTAAGAAATTACTCCTGGCAGTTCTCAGGGGACCATATGGGATGCTGGGAATCGAACTCGGGTTGGCCGCATGAAAGGCAAATGCCCTGTCCACTGTGCTATCACTCCAGCCCCGATTCAATTTTTTTAAATGACCCAAAAACAAAAACAACAACAAGACACAGAGCAGTTTAAAAAATGATTTTAAAAATGCAAGGGGTATCAAGGATGTAGCTCAGCAATAGAGCCCTTGCCTTATATGTGTAAAACCATGGGTTGACTTCAAGACACCACAAAAATAAAACAAAAAGATGAATCATTTAAGGAGCTAAAGAGATAGTACAGTGGGTAAGATGCTTGCCTTGCATGCATCCAACCCAGGTTTGATCTCCAGCCTCCCATGTGGTCTCCAGCCAGGAGTAACCCCTGAGCATCTCCAGATGTGGCCCCCAAACCAAAAAGAAAAAAAAATTCAAGGAGCCAGAGAAACAGTACAGGAGGTAAGGCACTTGCCTTATGTGTGATGGTTAGTTCCAAGCACCATGGTTCCCTGAACACCATCAAGGTGTGACTCAGCTCCCCAAAACAATGCAAGATCCTTTTTATAGCATTTAAGAATCTCACATCACTGTCTGTCACTGTCACTGTCCTCCCGTTGTTCATCAATTTGCTCGAGTGGGCCCAATAACGTCTCCATTGGAGACTTTTGTTGTTACTGTGCTTGGCATATCGAATACATCACGGGTAGCTTGCCAGGCGAGATACTCTCGGTAGCTTGCCGGGCTCTCCGAGAGGGGCAGAGGAATCGAACTCGGGTAGGCCATGTTGGCTGCGTGCAAGGCAAACGCCCTACCCACTGTGCTATCGCTCCAGTCCAAGAATCTCTCATCAGACATGACAAATATAGAATCAAAGTGAAAGGCTGGATCAAGGTAACCCAAACCAATAATGCAGAGGAAGCACAAGAATTGCTATTTTCATATCTAATAAATTAGACTTTCAACCAAAAGAGATAGTAAGAGACTAAGATGAATATTATATATTGACTAATGGGTCAAGATCCATCAAGAAGCTTTGCCAGTCATTGATATCTAGACTCTCACCACAGGAGCAAAAAAAATTAAAAAATGATTAAAACATACCTTTTTTAAAAATTTTATTTATTCATTTATTTGATTTTTATTAGTGAAACACCATGAGGTACAGTTGTAGACTTACAAATTTTTGTGCTTGGGTTTCAGTTATACAATGATTGAACGCCCATCCCTCCACCAGTGCCCATTTCCCACCACCACATATCCCAGTATCCCTCCCACCCCCCATCCCTCCCCATCCTACCCTGCCTCTGTGGCAGGGCATTCCCCTCTGTTCTCTCTCTCCTTTTGGGTGTTGTGATTTGCAAAAGAGGAATTGAGTGGCAATCATGTTTGGTCTATAGTCTACTTTCAGCATGCTTCTCCCATCCTGGGAGAATCCTCCCAACATCCTTTATTTGGTGCTCCCTTCTCTATCTGAGCTGCCTTTTCACCTAGCATGTGTGGCTGGCCTCCAAGCCATGGAGCAAAAGTCCTGGTACTAATCTCGGCCATTCTTGGGTGTTAGTCTCCTATTTTGTTACCTTATTAAAACATATCTTAAAGGATATATTCACAACAATAATAGTAGAGTATCCCAATACATCACTTATAGCAATGAACAGATAATTCAGACAAAAAAATAAGTCAATAATGGCATTAAATGAAGCAACTATGAAATGGAATTATAAACTTACATACTAAAATAAATGAATAAACATTCTTCTCAAGGCACATGGAACATTCTCAAGGGCAGATCATATGCTTGGACAATACAGAAGTCTCAAAATACGTGAAAACTGGAATTATAGAAAGCATTTTTCAATCACAATGGTATGCAACTAAAAAGTCACAATAAAAAGAAAGCTATAAAAATCTTTAAACAATTGCAGACTAAAAAGCATGCTTCTGAATAATTCTTTAGTCAATGGAAAAATCAATGAAGAAATTTTTTTTAGCTAACTGTAGAACTAGCACTAGCTAGCACTATCCTCCCATTGCTCATCGATTTGCTCAAGCGGGCCCAATAACATCTCCATTATGAGACTTGTTACTTTGTTTGGTATATTGAATACGTCATCGGTAGCTTGCCAGGCTTTGCCATGTGGGGCAAGATACTCTCGGTAACTTGCTGGGCTCTCAGAGAGGGGCGGAGGAATCAAACTCGGGTCAGCCAGGTTGGTCAGGTCAGCTGTGTGCAAGGCAAACGCCCTACCCATTGTGCTATCACAAACAAAAAAAAAATCATAAGCACTCAGATGCAGCAGCAGTATTAAAGGAAGTTTAGGGTTGCGATGCAGCTCCATGAGTGAGCACTGACCTTTCATATGTGAGGCTCTGACTGAGTCTGATGCCCAGGACCAAGAGAGACAGACAGACAGAGAGAAGTTCATGGCAGCACAGATGCACATCAATAATAAGCAAGAAAATTCTCCCCCAAAATCCTTTTTTTTTTCCTTTTTCTTTCCCTTTTCAGTGCCAGGGACCAAACCCATGGCCTCAAAAATACAGGACAAGTATTCTACCACTGAGTTACGTCTGTGGTCTCTGATAAACAACAGACTCCTAAAGGAATTAAAGAATGAAGAACAAATAAATAAAACTTAAAAAGAGGAGAACATCAGAGCCACAAGTCAATAGAAGAAAAATAATTTTAAAAATTAAAGCAAAGCTAAATTAAATAGAAGCTCTAGGATGGTACCAACATTTCAAAGAGCTGACTCTTTGGAAGAATCAACACCATTGTTAACCACGCGCCACTCATCAAGAAGAAAAGAAAACCCATACTCAGAGAAAGCAGAATTGAGACAAGAAGTATGGTTTAGAAGGCAGAAACTCAGGCTTTGACTGTCTGAGCCTCAAGTTTTATCCCCAGAACTACCAAGTTCCCCTAAGAACCAGCAGGAGTGACTCCTGAATCCAAGCTCAATGTAGTCTGAGTACCACAGAGTTAAAACAGAAAAACAGAGTTGGAGCAATAATACATCTGGACCCAGACTGGCCTGTGTTCGATCCCTGGCACCCCATAAGGTATCCAAGTACTACCAAGACTGATCCAGGATTAAGCCCTGAGTACACCTAGGTTTGATCCAAAAACAAAGCACTGTAGCAGTGTACCACTGTCCTTCCATTGCTCACCAATTTGCTCAAGCAGGCACCAGTAACGTCGCCATTGTGAGACTTGTTACTGTTTTTGGCATATCGAATATGCCAGGGGGAGCTTGCCAGGCTCTGCCGTGCGGGCAGGATACTCTCAGTAGCTTGCCAGGCTCTTCAAGAGGGACGGAGGAATCGAACCCGGGTCAGCTGCGTGCAAGGCAAATGCCCTACCCGCTGTGCAAATTAAAAATTTAAAATGTCAAATTTTTTAAAAACCTAATTTTGAATAAATAATTCAGAATGCTATATACATTTTATGCAAATAAAATGAACAATCTCAAAGACGCAGACAAAAATTTTAGAAATTTATGACTGAAATAGGAAGAAAGAGATGACTTGAACAGATAATAACAAGTACAGAAATTGAAAGAGCAGCTAAAAAACCAAAACCCTCCCTAAGAACAGGAGTCCTGGAACAGATGGTTTGGGGAGGGTGGGTAGGGGATTGGGGTATTCTTTTTTTTTAGGTATCACAGTCTACAAACCTGTTAATGTTAAGGTTTTATGTATTAAAACATTCCAGCGGCCAGATAGAGAAGGGAGCACCAAATAAAGGGTGTTAGGAGGATCCGCCCAAGATGGGAGAAGCATGCTGAAAGTAGACTATAGACCAAACATGATTGTCACCCATTGCCTCTTTTGCAAACCACAACACCCAATAAGAGAGAGAGAGAACAAAAGGGATGCCCTGCCACAGAGGCAGGGTGGGATGGGGGGATGGGGGGTGGGAGGGATACTGGGACCCGTGGTGGTGGAAAATGGGCACTGGTGGAGAGATGAGTGTTTGATCATTGTATAATTGAAACCCAAGCACAAAAATTTGCAAGTCTACAACTGTACCTCATGGTTTTTCACTAATAAAAATTAAAAAAAAAAAAAAAGTTCCAGCTTCCCATCTGCCAGCAACATCTGCTTTCCAGCACCATTGTCCCAGTGTACCCTTGCTGCCTTCAGCTTAGCCCCCCACTCCCCACAATGGGAAGCTTCCTGCTAAAGACAGTTTTTTTCTGTGGCCTTTGGGCATTTGTTGTTTCCCTACTATGCTTCTTTACATGCTTCATATGAGCGAGATCATCCTGTGTCTGTCCCTCTCCTTCAGACTGACTTCACTCAGCATGATACTCTCCAGCTCAATCCACATAACAGCAAGTTGCATGATTTTACCACATGATGACTACATGAATTTTGCAAGACTTCCAAAATAGAATAGGGGTGAACACCCCCAGACACATTCAATGTAACAAATATCACTATAATTCTCAAATCACGAAAGGAGAGTATCAAAAAAAAAGAAAAGAAAACTACAGAGCAATATCTCTGATTATTATAGATGCCACAATCCTCAAAAATATTTTGGCAAATTGAATGTAGTAACACAAGAGATTCAATCATCATCCCTAAGGAAGGTGGACTCCAAAAAAGCAAAGATAATTCTATAAATGTACATCAATTAATATGATAGAATAAAAATAAAGATAAATATCACATGATGATATTAATATATGTCAAGTCTCACAGCCAGGAATGGGTGTGTGACCCTCATCATCACAACAACAAAAAATGAAGGGAAGAAGAAAATTTGCCAATTTCCACTCCGGAGAAGCCTATGTTCTCTCTTTAACATGTACTTCTCTATTTTTCTTCCCTCATATCTTTCTAAATAAGTTGCAATAAAAACTATCTTGCTGCACACATACACACACACACACACACACACACACATACACACACGACAGAATTTGGGCCAGAGCAACAGAGTGCTTGCTTGTCTTGCACGTTGCCAATATAAGTTTAATTCCTTTGCACCCCAAAAGGTCCCTGAGCACAGAGCCAGGAGTAAGCCCCGAGTACAGTTGGATGTGACCCCATAAATAAAATTTAAAATAAATTAATTCATTAAATCTTACAGAATCTATTAAAATTACCTATACGGTGATATTTTTTATCTAGGAATTCTAGTATTACAAAGGAAATGAGGAGGGAAGAGCCAGAGGAGACCTACGAACCGTCACTTGCTAAAGGCACATGCAATCCAATTGGCTCTAACAATCTGATGACCTCATCTGGGGGGGGGGGTTGCAGAGATAATACAGGGGATAGGGCACTTGCCTTGCATGTGGATGTCCCAGATTTGATTCTCAGGACCCAAACTGGCCAGGAATGATCCCTGAGCTCAGAGCCAAGAATAAGCCCTGAGCAACACTGGATGTGGCCCAGAAACTAAAAAGGGAAAAAAGACCCTCATGTTCGTGAGGCATATCAATTTTGCTAGCAGAAACACCGCAGGGTAGGTCACAGTATAGTACAGAGGGAGAGAAGAAAGAATGTGTTGAGGTTGGGGCTGCTGCCCTTGACATGAAGTTTGCTGCTGCTTCTGTAGCCGCTGATTAGATCAGGAGCCCACCCACAGAGACAGACCTACGTTAGCTGTGAAGTAAAGCTGTAACAGCCAGAGAGATAGTACAACACATAAGGCATTTTCCTTGCAAGTGACACACCCGGGTTCCTACTCAGCACCTCCTATGGTCCCCCAAGCACCATGAGAAGTGATCCCAGAGCACAGAACCAGGAGTAAGCCCTGAGTATCATCTGGTGTGGCCCAAAAAACAAGTAAATAAATAATAAAGCTCTAACATTAAAGACCCCCAGTGGTTGACACTCTAGCTTTACACTGTCCACAAGAAACTATTGCTAGTCACATCCGCTGCAACATCAGCTCTAAGCATTTACTTGCAAATGTATAACGTGGCAGTGTTGTTCAAGTACTAAAAGTTTAAAATGTATTAAATGTTTGTGAATAAAAGATTTAACAATGGAATTTGACCAAAGCATAAAGAAAAGTGAGTAAATTCTTTACATACTTAACCAGCAAAATAATCAATCTATTAAGGACAAAAATGGGGGTGGAGGGAATAGAGCAAAGAAGCAAACTTTTTCCGGAACAGTAACATTATTGCATAAATATTATTTTTTATTAAGAAAAATAGTGGCTTTGCAAACCATGCAGTCACTACTGCGGTCTCTCGATTCAGACATCAGAGCTCCAAAGCAATCACCCATGAACAATGAATTAATTGGGAGCAGTGGGGAAGTGTCTATGAAGCATATGAAACGTATTACAAAACGGGCAGCAGGTCATGATCTGACAATACAAAGTACAGTGGCATAGATGTCCAGAAACTATAGAGGAATATTAAACATAGAATCTCTCTGGAAAACCAAAACTGTTTACCAGGAATCCTCTCAAGATGGGGGAAAGAGTGAGGAGAAGTTTTGCTGACACTCTTGTATCATTTGAATGGAGAACCTTGCAGTTTTTATTATCAAAGAAGGGAAGGGTTTTAAAGGATGGGAATGACCCAAGGAACTGTGGTGGATGGAAGAGCTGTGTTCAGTGGGGAGTGTGGTGAAGAAGTGTAAAACTGTACCCCCTAACACTTTTTTTTGCTTTTTGGGTCACACCCAGCGATGCACAGGGGTTACTCCTGGTTCATGCACTCAGGAATTGCTCCTGGAGGTGCTCAGGGGAGCATTTGGGATGCTGGGAATTGAACCCGGGTTGGTCGCGTGCAAGGCAAACTCCCTACCCACTGTGCTATCGCTCCAGCCCCCACCCGACATATCTTATAAGCCAATGTTACTTTGTTTTTTAAAAATTTTAAGAGAACCCTGTAACTTTCTTGCTTATTCAAAAAATAAGACAAGGAAATTGCCTTTCTTCTCATATGTGTTGGAGGGAGAGCAGGTGAGAGGGAAAACACCGCTTGCAGCTCTTACCAGGATCCCTGGAACTGGACCAAGCTCTGCCCAAAGCCCTTGGCGTTCTCTCGGAAGATCACTGCATTTTCAGTCTCCAGGTTGAACCCATTACATAAGGCCAAGGCTAGATGGAGAACAAAAAGGAGAGAGAGTCAGTAGGAGAGCAGGGGAATGGGAAAGCTCGCCTTCCTGCTGGAAGCTGCTTTGTGCTGGGACTCAGTCTGGTATGGAAATGTCTAGATCCAGTCCGTAACCTGGGCTAGGAGTGAACACAGTTTTTCTATACAGAGTAAAATAGTAAATATTTTAGGCTTTTGCAGCCCAAGAGACAAATAAAGCATATTTACTCTATTTGTACTTGAATACAATTTCTCATCTTTTTTTTTCTTTTTGGGTTACATCTGGTGATGCTCAGGGGTTATTCCTGGCTTTGCACTCAGGAATCACTCCTTGCAGTACTCAGGGTACCATATGGCAATCTGGGAATCAAACCCAGGTCGGTCGTGTGCAAGGCAAACACCCTACCCACTGAACTATTGCTCCACCCCATAGTAAAACTTTTCATAATAAAAGCTAACTAATCAGAATTAGTAAACAAATGGAATTTTGGGGATGAAAAAACACCTCACGTCATTAAGGTTCAAAGTTAGTATTTCACTATCAAAGGGAATGCCCTGCCACAGAGATAGGGTGGGATGGGGGTGGATGGAGGGTGGGAGGGATACTGGGATCAGTGGTGGTGGAGACTGGGCACTGGTGGAGGGATGGGTGTTTGATCATTGTATAACTGAAACCCAAGCACAAAAATTTATAAGTCTACAACTGTACCTCATGGTGTTTCACTAATAAAAATGTATATTAAAAAATTTAATTAAAAAATTAAATAAAAAATAAAAAGTGAGCAAAGTCAAAAATAAAGTTAGTATTTCCCTATCATTAACTTCTTATAAATGCTCTTCTACAACATGTTTGAAATTTGTACAAACCAAATGGTGGGATCCTTACCTTATGCCTGAAGGTCATAGTTTGCTGACCCCGGGCCTAAGAATGATTAAAATAGGTGCATTCCACCCCTTGAAGAGTCTTCCTCCTCACCTTTCCCCTCTTTCATCTCCAGTGTTCCTGCTCATTCATTTACCCAATGCTCCACTTCCTAAAGATACAGATGATTTCCCTCTTGGGAAACCACCAAATATTTCGTTATCTCATTTTACTATTTTCCACAAAACACAAGAATAAAAAAAATACCACTCAAATCATTTTGATCAGTTATTAACATTTGGGTCTTTGGCAAACAGAGCTAGAAATCAAAAAAAAAAACACTCTAGAAGCAGTAAGTAGAATCTGTGGAGAAATCTTCTGAGAAGAAAATCTGATGAACTACTGCATGCCCTTGGCATGTCATTTTACTTCTCTTTGCCTCAGTTTCCTCCTGTGTGAAACGAAAAGCTCAGTCAAACCCCTTACATTCTCTTTAAATTTAGCTATGAGTTCCAGCCTCTCCAGTCATCCCATTCAATCTAGCTCTACTTTCTGCTTCTTGAATTCTCATTCTTTATCAATCTCCTTGATTTCACCCCAGTGTAATTCCTAATCGTCCACCTCCTTTCTCTCCACTCATTCATGCAAACGTTTCCCTTTTCTTCACAGGACCAACCCCCCACACCCTGACCTTGACATACCTGTTAATAGAAGGACTCTGCAAGTCATCGCTGGAAGAAGCAGGGACCAGAGACAGCACACACCACTCAGTCACTTCAAGAAAGTCACCAAAAGTAGAAAAAAACAGAAAAAGAGAACTATGAGACAGAAGTTGCCTAAAGTCTCAAAGGAAGAAGGCGGGACTTCAGTGAGCACACAATCCTGCGTGATCTTCCTACTGGCTCTGCACAGAGACTTTTCTCTCTTCCTCTCCAGTTTGCTAGCCCAAACCACTTGTAATTTGTCACCTCAGTGTTTCTTAGTCAAAGCACTATGAAAATTAAGATGACCAGAGAGATAGCTCAGTGTTAAAATGTGTAAATGGTAAAAAAAAAAAAAAAAAACAGGGGCCCAAGAGATAGTATAGCATGTAGGGCATTTGCCTTGCTTGCAGTTGACCCTAGTTTGATCCCCAGAAACCCATATGGTCCCCCAAGCACTGCCAATAGTAATTCCTGTGTGCAGAGCCATGAGTAATGCCTGGGTATCACTGGGTGTGGCCAAAACAAAGAAAGAGAATAGCAAGCAGAATGAACATAGGGCTTGCCTCCTGAACAGGTGTTCTAAACATTAATATAGACCAAGTGTATGGGAGCTTTAAAAACACTTCACAAGGGGCTGGAGCGATAGCACAGTGGGTAGGGTGTTTGCCTTGCACACGGTCAATCTGGGTTCGATTCCCAGCATCCCATGTGGTCCCCCGAGCACCGCCAGGAGTAATTCCTGGGTGAAGAGCCAGGAGTAACCCCTGTGCATCGCCACGTGTAACCCAAAAAGGAAAAAAAGATGCTTTGCAAAATGTCCTTCCCGTCTGCCAATAGCTCTGGCTTTAAATCCTTTAACCAGAACTGTTCTCGTTTGCAAGAGTCATTATGGAAAACTCAAGCACAAAGATGTATCTTAAGCAACGAAGATACATTCTGAGCAAAACACCAGCAGGTGACTTTCTTGTTTTCTGAATGTAAATACTTAGAGACAAATGAAAACCAAACTACAGGTCCAGTAAATAGTGCAGAGATTCAATCCCCACACCACATGGTCCCCTCAGCATCGCCAGGTACAGCCCTGAAGGACCCCAGCAGAACCAGCATGGCCCAGGGATCAGTGGTGATGCAGGGATCATGGAGAGTATGGTATCCCAGGATCTTGAACTGAACTGGCTGCCTGGTTGGCCAGGAGAACCCCCGAGACCTTCTGAGCACTACTTAGAAACTTGGGAGTCCCCACAAAAAAAATGAAACAAAACAGAAAAAAGATAGCGCAAGAAGCAGAGTGTCTGCCTTGCAGGAGATCAATCCCAGTTTGATCCCAGCACTGTACACAGTTCCCTGAGCACCACTGGCATCATTCTTGAGCACAAAGTCAGGAATAGCCGCTATTGCAAGTGTCCCAAAAACAAAAACAAAAAAAAGAAAAAGAAAACAAATAAAAAAAACAAACATAAAAAAGAAATCCAGTATACCAAAACATGTGACTTAGCAAAAGCTATGCTAAGGGAGAAATTTATGGCTATTAAATTTATGGCTGGAGCGATAGCACAGCGGTAGGGCATTTGCCTTGCATGCAATGTCTGCCATAGAAGCAGGCTGGAGGGGTGGGGCCAAGGGGGGAACTAGGGACATTGGTTGAGCGAAACACCCTGGTGAAGGAATGGGTATTAGAACATTGTATGACTGAAACACAATCATGAACAACTTTGTAACTGTGTATCTCAGTTTTTATGGAATACTATATTCAATTTAAAATTTTTAATAAAAATAAATAAAACAGCATCATCCTAAAAATTAGAATTAAAGGTCTCCACATATATAACCTAGTTTTATAATGTAATGATCTAGATCATGAATTTCCAATTATGGATTTCTGACTCAATATGTATTTTTTCATTCAGATTGTGGATTTCTGAATTAGTGATATAGGCTAATTGTGCTTCAGAAAAAAACAAGAGCAAAATTTCAGTATCTAATATAACAAAGGTTTATTTCTTGTTCATCAAAAATTCAATACAGTTCTGAGAAACTCTCTTCCATATTTTTTTTATCAGAAATCCAATTTACTTTTACAACACCCATGTTCCAAATAAACATGGATGTGCCTCCATGATGACCATGGTAGGGGGGGAAAGCATGAAGAAACACACACAGTTTTTTTTAATGCTCCCACCTGAAAGTAACACATACCACTTTTGCTCATGTTTCATTGATAAAAGAAAATCTTATATCCACTCCCAGTCTCAGGAGATAGATAAGTATAATCACCTGTGCCAGGAAGCAGAAAAAGAGATTTTTAGTGAATTGATTTTCCATATGACCTAGCAATTCCGCTCCTGGGAATGTACTTCAGGGGTCCAAAACACAATGCAGGAAGGATATCTGCACTCCCGTGTTCACTGCAGCACTGTTCACGATAGCCAAAATCTGGAAGAAAAACAAACGTCCAAGAACAGATGACTGGATAAAGAAACTATGGTGTATATACACAATGAAATACCACTCAGTTAAAAGAAAAGATGAAGTCATGCAATTTGCTGCTATGTGAATGGATCTGGAGAGTATCACATTGAATGAAATCAGTCAGAGGGAGAGGAACAGAATGATCACTCAGAATGATCTCTCTCGTGGATCAGATCAGAGAGATAGTAGCACTGCATTATAGCACTGTCCTCCCATTGTACATCAAATTGCTCAAGCAGGCCCCAGTAACATCTCCATGGTGAGACTTGTTGTTACTGTTTTTGGCATATTGAATATGCCCCGGGGAGCATACCAGGCTCTGCCATGCGAGTGGGATACTCTCAGTAGCTTGCGGGGCTCTAGAAGAGGGATGAAGGAATCAAACCCGGGTTGACCTCGTGCAAGGCAAATGCCCTACCCACTGTGCTATCACTCCAGCCCATATACCCCATATTGAAAGTACTAAGAATAATATGTGTTGGCAGAGATGTGGTGAAAGAACACTTCTCATCCACTCCTGGTGGGAATGTTGTCTGGTTGAGCCCCTATGGAAAACAGTATGGAGAGTTCTCAGTCAAGTACAAATTGAGCTGCTATCACTTGATCACTTGATCACTTGACATCCTGTTACTCATCAATTTGCTCGAGTGGGCGCCAATAATGTCTCCATTCGTCCCTGTCACGTGCTAGTGTAGCCCAATGGCATCTGCTTGCTTCAGGAACATGAAGAGCCTCAAACTGATCATTCAGGGTCTTGACAAAGAAGTCTGACCATCTCAGAAGAGTTAAGTAGAGATCACCTACCTCACAGGCATTGGGAGGGGTTTGATCATTGTATGACCGAGACTTAAACCTGAAAGCATTGTGACTTTTCCCACAGTGATTCAATAAATAAATATAAGAAGAAGAAGGAAAAATAAAGAAATCTGACCATCTCATAGGTGGGCAGCCATGCGATCTTTTGACATCCCATGGAATCCAGTGGGTAATGGCTCTAGTCCAGCGGTCATCTCCAAATCAAATTATGTGTCCGGCCCATCTGATTTTCCATGCCTTGGCAAATGAGACGGCGTCCCTGATTCTTGATCGTTGATGGAGGTTGGGACTCCAGATTCCTTCTCTTACTTGAGTGAAGGGTGATACTCCAAGCATAGCTCTTTCATTTCCTCTTTGGGAGACCTAAATAGTGTTCTCATCCTGTTTTTGTAGGACCCAGGTCTCTGAGGCGTATGTTAATGCAGGAAGAACGGTGGAGTCAAAGAGATGTGCCCAAAGCTGGAGGTTCTTCATCCTATTATCTATTTCTTCCACACTCTTGAAGTTGTTCCAAGCCACTTTCTTCCTCCTACACAACTCAGGTGCCAGGTCGTTCATCATCTTGAGTTCTCTACCTTGGTACACATAACACATAATTCAGAGATGTCCGTTCCGTTGAGAGTGAATGGAACATCAGGAATGAGTCCGTTTCTCATGAATGTTGTCTTGGTGATATTCAGCTGCAGTCCAACCTTTCCACACTCATGGTCAAAGTCAGTCAGCATTTGTGCCACTTGGCTAATGTTTGGTGTTATTAGAACGATCTCATCAGTGAAGGGGAAGTGGTGTAGTTGCCAACTGTTTAACTTCACTCCCATTCCTTCCCATTCCAGTCGTCACATGACGTTCTCGAGGGTGGCACTGAAGAGTTTCCATGAAATGGTATCACTCTGCCTAACCCTTTTCTTGACATGGATGATCACTTCCTTGTTAGAATGGTGAGATCCTTGTAGTGAATCTGTAATACAGCTCACGGAGGATCCTGATGTATTGAGTTTGAACGTCCTGTTTGGCTAGGGCTTCGATGACCGCTTAAGTCTCAACAGAATCAAAGACCTTCTTTAAATCAATGAACATTAGACAAAGTGGCATCTTGAACTCCTGAAAAATCTCAATGAGCTTGGTTACCCTGTGGATATGGAACCCGGCTTGCTCACATGGCTGTCCTTCATCTAGTGTTCTGCCAATCCTATTCAGGATGATTTGAGTGAACAGCTTATAGACAACAGACAACAGGCAGATCAGGCGATAGTTGCCAATGTCATGGATGTCTCCCTTCTTGAACAGTAGTACGGTCCTGCTGGTTTTCCATTGGGACGGAACCTTGCATTCAGACAGGTAGCGAGTGAAGAGCCGAGCCAGTGTATTGATGAGTACTGACGGCAGATTCTTCAGATGTTCAGGTCTGTCCTTGTCTGGGCCAGGTGCTGTTCACTTCTTTACCAACAAAATGGCATGTCGGATTTCTGAAGGGAGAACGTTGGGAATGACATATCCATCCTGCGGAATTTGGTATGTGGACGTGGCTATCGAAGAGATCCGAGTAGAAGTCATGGATAATCTTCTTCATTGCCCTTCTGGAAGATGTGTTAGATCCATCAGGATGTCGGAGGGCAGTCATCTTGGTCTTGTAGTTGACTAAGGACAGACAGGCGTTGCGAATGCTTTTCCTGCCGCATCTGCCAGCACTGCTGCTCTTCTCTCTTTGAGGTCTTCCTTTATCGCTTCTCTGCACTGCTTTGTGAGCTTGGACATTCGCGTGTGATTGCCTGAGGCTTGCACCAAGCCACTTTGACAAATAAGCTCAAGAGTTTCTGAAGACAGGCGTCTTTTGTGGCTTTCTCTCTCTCGGTGTTCCCCACGCAATCATGAAGGTGCTAAACCAGTCAAATGTATTTTTTCTGACTGACTTCATTCAGCACAATATCTCCTAGATCCATCCATGTCACAGAAAATTGCATGTTTTTGTTCTTTCTTAAAAGGTAAAGGTAAAAGGTAAAGGCCCTCCCGTTGAGCGTCAATTTACTCGAGCGAGCCCAGTAACGTCTCCATTGGAGACTTTGTTGTTACTGTGTTTGGCATATGGAATACGTCACGGGGAGCTTGCCAGGCTCTGCCGTGCGGGCGAGATACTCTCGGTAGCTTGCCGGGCTCTCCAAGAGGGGAGGAGGAATCGAACTCGGGTCGGCCATGTTGGCCGCTTGTAAGGCGAATGCCCTACCGCTGTGCAATCGCTCCAGCCCAGATCTTTCTTAGATCTACATAACATTCCACAGAACTGCATGATATTTCATATACACCACAACTACTTGATCCATTCACTCTTAGTCATGAACCCCAATGCTTTAAAAGGAGTATTTCTATCTAAGCAGTTCATATTTTAATGGTGAACTTGAACCATTCAGTGAACTGTGTTACAAACATGTGTGCTGTCATTCAGACTTTCATTCCTGCAGCACAGGCAGAGTAAAATTAGTGTAATTCTTCAGGGTTCACGTGAAATGCTGAATGAGCACTGACATCAACTTAAAATAACCAGCTGCCTTGTCCCCGAACAAGAGTGTCAACACAGGAAATTGTGTTTGAAAGAGGTTTAAAGTCCGTTTGTGAAGCCAGGGTTTGAGCCAGGACACTGGACACTGACTTCTCCCCAGTGATGACCTCCTGCGACAATTTTCTTCTGTCCATTCATACTGACAATATGGACATGACATGACAGAGACATGAAAATGTGTCCATTCACACTGACAAAATGCTGTTCAGCGCAGCTGACTTTGTCAAAGTAATTGACTGGATCTTCTGGACAACCTGTTGCTGCTTCCCCATCAGTACTCGCTTTACTACACATTTCACGTTATGGAAATAGTTTCTTCCTTCATACTTCATTAAACAGCCTCTGCTAACTTCAGGCTTCTGCAGTTTGAAGAGTTAGTACCTGGGGGTGTAGCAATAGCACAGCAGGTAGGGCGTTTGCCTTGCACGTGGCCGACCCTGGTTCGATTCTTCCGTCCCTCTCGGAGAGCCCGGCAAGCTACTGAGAGTATCCCACCTGCATGGCAGAACCTGGCAAGCTCCCCCTGGCGTATTTGGTATGCCAAAAACAGGGACAAGTCTCACAATGGAGACATTACTGGTGCCCGCTCAAGCAAATCAATGAACAACAGGAGGACAGCACTGCAGTACTACAGTGCAGTACCTTTCTATGGACTAAGCCTTGATTAAAAAATATTGTGGTAGGCTTAACTTTTTTTTTTGACTGTGTGAAGGGGAGACTGAAAGGGCAGAACAAGAAGAACAAGTTTAGGGTTTTTTTTAGAAGTTTGTTTTTTGGTCTTTTGGGTTTTGGTTTTTGGGGTTTTTTTGTTTTTTGTGTTTTGTTTTGTTTTGTTTTGTTTTTTGCTGATTCAACTGTGTTATTCCATAAATACACTTTATGGAATACACTTTTGGGCCCTTCTCACAAGGGCCCAAAAGCCTGTCATGGATTGCAAACAGGAACAACAGGCTAGGGTCCTAAAGGGATATAGTTAAAGATGACTGATTGTTTGCTTCATGTGCTACTGCTGTAACTGCTTTTTCTCACTTCTGTGACAATGCTTGCTTTGCTGTGCTTCTTGCATGAACTTATCTTGGGTCAGGATGTGGACCCAGTGGACAAAACAAATTTTTGGTAGGTGCTTAAGAAAGCACTTGGGGCGGGGGTGAGGGGAGGGAGGACTGGAGTGATAGCACAGCAGGTAGGGAGATTGCCTTGCATGCAGCCGAACCAGGTTCGATTCCCAGCATCCCATATGATCCCCCAAGCACCGCCAGGAGTAATTCCTGAGTGCAGAGCCAGAAGTAACCCCTGAGCATTGATGGGTGTGTGACCCAAAAAGGAAAAAAAAAAAGCGCTTGGGGCACCAGGATGAGACTTTTCCTAATAATAGCCTGGTGTTTCTGCTGTGAGGCTGCTGCTCATGCTAGCAGGACAACCCGCCAGCTGTTGTCAATAAAGACCAAATTTTATTTTTAGTCTCTGGCAGTCTTTCAATCATGACCCCACAACGCTGTACTCAGGGGTCACTTCCAATGGTGCTCAGGGGGCCATGAGATGCTTGGGATCAAAGCCAGGCCTTCTGCCTGCAAAACATGCACTCCAGCCTCTTGAGTTATTCTCCAACCCATGGTTTAATTATCGCTCCAGAGCAATCAAACTTCCTATCACCAATGAGGCTGTTTCACTTTATTATCATTCATGTATTTCCTAAAGTCGCTCCTTTAATTTCTTTCAAAAACTTTCCTTTGGTCCATAGTGGTGACATAGCAGAATTGGCGGATAGGTTGGCATTGCACATGGTCAAATTCAATCGCTGGCACCCCATTTGGTCTTCCTAGCCTCAGCAAGAGTACAGAGCCAGTACCGTACTTGAGTACAGAGACAGGAGCAAGCCTTGAACAACTTACAGGTGTGGCCAAAGATAACAAAAACAAATAATTTTTTCAAGTCTTCCTTTTGCATCCACAACTTAATTAACTGTTAAACATGAGAGATTTAGCTTTGATCACTCCGAGCTTTCCTTGCACCTTTTAGTAATCATTTCAAGAATAAGATTTAACATAAAAGATGTGCCACAATTCCTTTCATATGAACACTTAGAAGCTACTGTAAGGTTATTAATTGGTCTAATTTCAATATTACTATCCTTCAGGTCATAGGGACACTTGAAGCAAGAGTAGAGACAGTTTGGCAGAGGTCAAGGACATGGCTCAGCAGGTTAAATGCATACTGGAGTCCAAGGTTCTCTATCTTCATCACCATATAGTCAACCAAGTATTGGGTGCGCTCCAAAAACAATAACAACAAAAACAACCCAAAGACGGTTTGGTAGAACACACACACTTAAGCTTGCAGACTTAATATGGGTGGAGTTTATGGCGAATCACAAACAGTGTGGTAGAACACACTGTGGCGAATCACACACAGTGTGGTAGAACACACTGCACTTAAGCTTGCAGACTTAATACGGGTGGAGTTTGTGGCGAATCACGAATCACGACCATCCTGTTATTCGTCAATTGCCTTGAGCAGGCCACAGTAACGTCTCTTTCATCCTAGCCCTGAGATTATATTCAAGGCTCTTTAGGAGAATGAGATCCATCATTGTTACTGGTATTTGGCATATTGGGTACGCCACGGGGAGTTTGCCAGACTCTGCCGTGTGGGCAGGTTACATTCGGCAGCCTGCCAGTTTGTCTAAAGTAGGAATGAGATAATAAGATGTCATAATAAGATATCGCAGCCGCGCGGTTCCGGGAGCTGGTTTTTATAGTCTCTGAGTCTTGGCCGTTGATGGGATTACACGGCGCCAGGGGGCCAGTTGGTGGGTGTGACCCCAGTCTACTGGAATTCGGAGGATCTGGGTGGAGGATGCTCAGCCCCGATCCGAGTAGGCTTGGAGATCTCAGCCCCCCCCCACCCAACCCGCTTGCCTTGGTTACTCTGCCGGTACCTTCAGGTGTGCGGAGAGTGGTCTCAGCATAGTGGTGGCTGGTCCTGGAGGTCTTCGGCTGCCGGAGCCCTGGTCGGGGCGGGGAGGAAAGCTCAACCCGCTCCCCTCCAAGGGGCCCCAGCGAAGACAGCCAGGCGCAGGGGCAGGAGACTGCACTGTTCTCTTCCGGGAGCTGGTTTTTCAGAGACTATAAAAACCAGCTCCCGGAGTTTGTGGCACCATAAAAAAAAAAAAAATACCAGCAGTGATCAGAGAAATAGTATAGTGGGTAAGACACTTGCTTCACATGTAGTTGATCTGGGTTTGATTCCCCAGCACCCCATAAGAGCTTCCTTGAGAAGCTCCAGAAATGATCCCTGAGCCAGGAGTAAAGTCCTGAATGAGCCAAAAATTTTAATTAAAACAAACATAAGAACAGCCTTTTACCTTTTCATGTAAATGGCCCAAAGTTATATGGGAAAAAAATGCTCTACATTACTAACATTAGGGAACTGCAAATCAAAACAACAATGAGATATCATCTCACACCACAGAGACTGACAAATGTAAAAAAAAAAGAACATAAATGGGGCTGGAGCAATAGCACAGCGGGTAGGGCATTTGCCTTATACGCAGCCAACCTGGGTTCGATTCCCAGCATCCCATATGGTCCCCTGAACACCGCCAGGAGTAATTCCTGAGTGCAGAGCCAGAAGTAATCCCTGTGCATCGCCAGGTGTGACCCAAAAAGAAAAAAAAAAAAGAACATAAACAACCAGTGCTGGTTGCAAATGCAGGGAAAAGGGATTCTCATTCATTGTTGGTGGAAATGCCAACTGGTCCAGCCTTTTTGTAAAACAATATGGACATTCCTCAAAAAGCTAGAAATTGTACTTTCATATCACCTAGCAATACCACTTCTGGGAATATACCCTGGGGGCCCAAAAACACACAACAGAAACATCATCTATAGTTGTATGTTCATTGCTGCACAATTCACAATAGCCAGAATCTGGAAACAATCTAAGGCCCAAGAACAGAGAACTGGATGACAAAACTATGGTAAATCTACACCATGGAATACTCTGCAGCCATCAGGAAAAATGAAGTCATTAAACTCACTTACAAATGGATGGACATGAACAGTATCATGCTGAATGAAGACTATCAGAAAGATAGGAACATATATATATATAGAATGATTGCACTCATTTGTGGAATATAAAAAACACACACACATTTTGAGACTAATACCCAAGTTCAGTAGGAACAAGGGTCAAGAGGACTGGTCTGTGGTTGGAAGCTTGCCACAAGTTGGGGAGGAGGGGGGCTGGGGAGGGCAGTTAGAATAGAGAAGAAACCACTACAACAAGAACACTTGGAAATGATCACTCTGGACAAGAACTGAGAGCGAAAAGTGGTAAAGGAAAAATCTTGATAATTTTTCAGTACCTGTAGTACAAACCATAATGCCAAAAGGAGAAAAAGAGTGAGTGTGTGTGTGTGTTTGTGTGTGCGTGTGTGTGTGTGTGTGTGTGTGTGTGTGTGTGTGTAAAAGAGAGAGAGAAGTGCTTGTCCTAAGGAAGGCTGGGAGGGTGGAGGGAACCTGGGGACACTGGTGCTG
Source organism: Sorex fumeus (assembly GCF_029834395.1). NCBI lineage: Eukaryota > Metazoa > Chordata > Mammalia > Eulipotyphla > Soricidae > Sorex > Sorex fumeus. The sequence continues at coordinate 6,178,327 of NW_026606183.1, forward strand.
GGAAATGTACACTGGCGAAGGGACACGTGTTTATATCTCATAGTGATTCCATTTAAATAAATAAATAAATGATTTTTTAAAAAAGAATAGCAATAATAATGTTATAACACACTGGTCACAGAGCACAACAGATAATGCAAAGGTTACAATATTGCAAGAACAACCAACATATGACTCAGAGACATGAATTGAACTCCTGATGTTGGAAATGACGTCAACTGCAAATGTCCCTCCCCCACCCCACCCCACCCCATATTTCCAGAAGCCCCAGAAACCACACCCACTTCCCAAAGCCACCACTTTTTCAACTTTGTCAACTCTGAAACTGTCCTGGTCCAGTTTCAGAGATTTTGAAGTTCTGGACCACATGGTCACATACACAGCCCAGCAACAGCTCCAAATTCCACAGACTGACATTCCAGTAGGAGCATACCAAAATAGATGGAGAAGTAACATGGAACCCAACTAAATTCAAGAAACATAAACAGTAACACAGAACCCTCAGCTATCAACAAACAGCTTAATTAAGCATCAGACAAGGACTAATGACCCCATGGTGAAATATAATAATTTTCACAAATATTTTTTACTGAAGCATTTTTTATAATTTTATTAGTCATTTAGTTCTAACAAGCAATATAAAATAAATTATAGCACAGCGGGTAGGGCGTTTGCCTTGCACACAGCCAACAGGGCCGACCCGAGTTCTATTCCTCCGCCCCTCTAGGAGAGCCCGGCAAGCTACCGAGAGTATCTCGCCCGCACGGCAGAGCCTGGCAAGCTCCCCGTGAAGTATTCGATATGCCAAACACAGTAACAACAAAGTCTCCAATGGAGACGTTACTGGGCCCGCTCGAGCAAATCGACGAACAACGGGAGGGCCTTTACCTTTATCTTATTGTGTGCTAAGGGTACAGGCTTATAGGGTGGTTGGGAAATTGGGACAATAGTGAAGAAAAGGTGGGATTATCTCTTGGTGGGATAATTGTTGAAACATTGAAAGCCCTGAACAGCTATATTATGAACAACTTTGTAAAGTACGGTATTTAAGCTAAAACTTTTTTTAATTTTTATTTATTTATTTATTTATTGCTTTTTGGGGCACACCCGGTGATGCACAGAAGTTCCTCCTGGCTCTGCACTCAGGAATTACCCCTGGTGGTGCTCAGGTGACCATGTGGGATGCTGAGAATCGAACCCAGATCAGCCGGGTGCAAGGCAAACGCACTACCGGCTGTGCTATAGCTCCAGTCCCTAAGTTAAAACTTTTTAAATTAAAAAAAGAAAATTATGCAGGGTTGACACAAATGTTCGGTTAGTTAAAAAAATTGTATCTGTGTATGCAATACAATTAGGTATAAATAAATACTTTATATATATATATGCATACAGTTAAAATTTTTTGTTTGTTTTGAATTTTGAAGGTAGAGTCCAACAGTGTGCTATAACATAGGGCACCATAAATGGTGCTGAGGATTCAAACTGGGGTTAAAAGAGTATAAGGTAAGCACATTATCTCCTGCACTATCTCTCCAGCTCTGTATCTTAAATATTTTTGAAACTTATTTCTAAGTTATTAACTTTCTATATTTGTCAAAATTTTAATGTGCATCTATTATCCACTGAAGTTAATATAAAACATATTTCCTCAGATGCAATTACTTTCTCTTTGAATCTGAGTATATCTGGATGCTCACAACCCACAACCCAATTCTGTATGTACAATGCTAAAACTATGTCAAAGGGAAGAATTTCTCTGATTGCCTCCCTAATAGCCAAAATGATGACCAACAATAATACATAATCCTGACTATATTTTCTACTTGAAGCAAAGTCAAAAGGCAAACAAGTGATCATTTGTAGGGTGTATGAAAAATCGAAACCATTAACTGATGATTGTTAGAATTTTTGCATTGCTAATTCAACTCAGAATAATTAATTTTCTATATTAACATTTAGGGAAAACATCATTCATAATACGATAAAGCTATCACTGTCACTGTCACTGTCATCCCATTGTTCATCGATTTCCTCAAGCAGGCACCAGTAACGTCTCCATTCGTCCTAGCCCTGAGATTTTAGCAAGTGCCACATTGGAGGCTCTTTCAGGGTCAGAGGAATAAGACCCATCATTGTTACTGGGTTTTGACATATCGAATATGCCTTGGGGAGCTTGTCAGACTCTGCTGTGTGGGCAGGATACTCTCAGTAGTCTGCCAGGTTCTCCAAGAGCGAGAACTAGACAGTAAGAGATCGAGCGGCCAGGAACATAGTCTCTGGATCTTGGTCGTTGATGAGATTACATGGCTCCCAGGGGCAGTTGGTGGGTGTAACTTCCTAGAAGATACATAAAACTATAAAACACCTAAACAAAAAGCAAACATCAAATATACAAAATCTATATTTTTAGGTTTAAAATGTTAGTTTTCCTGGTATTAGCGAGATAAAACAGGGACTAAGGTGCTGGTCTTGCATGTTGCCAACCCCAGTTCAAATTTCAGCACCACATAGCCTCCCAACCACCAAGAGGAGTGATACTTTAGGCACAGAGCCAGGGTGTGATTAAAATATATATATTAGTTTATATATAATATATATAAGCATGTATATAATATATATAACGATAACCAAGCTCATTGAGGTTTCTCAGGAGTTCAAGATGCCGCTCTGTCTAACGTTAATTGATTTAAAGAAGGCCTTTGATTCTGTTGAGACGGAAGCGGTCATTGAAGCCCTAGCCAATCAGGGCGTACAAACTCAATACATCAGGATCCTCCGTGAGCTCTATTACGGATTCACTACCAGGATCTCACCATTCTACAAAGAAGTAATCATCCACGCTCAAGAATCAAGGACGCTGTCTCATTTGCCAAGGCATCAAAAAATCAGATGGGCTGGACACATAATGAGGTTTAGAGACGACCACTGGACTAGAGCCATTACTGACTGGATTCCACGGGACGTCAAAAGATCGCGTGGATGCCCATCTACAAGATGGTCAGACTTCTTCGTCAAGACCCTGAATGATTGGTTTGAGGCTCTGTATGTTCCTAGAACGAGCAGATGCCATTGGGCTACGCTAGCATGCAACAGGGATGAATGGAGACACTACTGGGACCCGCTCGAGTAAATCGATGAGTAACGGGGTATCAAGTGATCAAGTAATCAAGTGATATATATATGTATGTATGTATGTATGTATGTATGCATGTATGTATGTATGTATAATGGGTAGGGCATATGCCTTGCAAGACCTACATCCCATATGTAGGATTCAATCCCTGGCATCCCATATGGTCCCCTGAGCACCACCAGGAGTGATTCCTGAGTGCAGAGCCAGGAGTAGCCCCTGAGCATCACCAGGTTTGCCCCCAAAATAAACAAACAAACAAAAAAACTCACAAAAATCAGAGTGACTAGGTATCATGTGCTAAGAATGTGAGTTCTGAGCCAGAGTACAGTGGGTAAGGTACTTGATTCCCAGCATCACATATGATCCCTGAGTACAGCCAGCAGTGATGCCTAAGCACAGCATCAGAAATAACTCCTAAGCACCATGAGGTATGGCCAAAAAGAAAAAAGATACCAGCCAGTAATTCAGCATCATCTCACTTGATTTATTTTATTACAGAATTTAATAAGCTGTTCTAAAATTCACCTAGAGGGCCAGAGAGGTAGTACAGTGTGTAGAGTACTTGCCTTGCACGCAGCTAACCCAGGTTCAATTCCTGGCATCCCATAGAGTCCCCCAAGAACTATCAGGGGTGATCCCTGAAGTTACTATCCCTGTGCATCGCCACGTATGCCACCCAAAACACACCCAAAAAAATTTTTTTGACCTGTGGGAGAAAACACACAAGGTGGTCTAGAAATGGTCTGGAAAACTATAAAACATCTTAGTAAATCATATTATTCCAAAGCCATAATATTCCAAATCATATTATTTCAAAGACAATGCCACGTCATGGGCCACTTAACCTTTCTGCCCCAAGAAAATCACAGGCCTTCTGCTAAAACGCAGATAAGCTAAAGTTCCACAGCCTTTGTCTGTGTAAGGTTAATTACTGGGCAAGAACCTCCAAGTACTGCCACTCTCTCTGAAGCACTTCTGACTTCTCAGCCTTAAAGCGGAAGTAGCTCAGGTCCTGACCTGAGCAAAACAGAGAACTAAGCCAGTGATTTCTGGAATAGGATGGGAAGGACGTTGAACAGGAAGAGAACAAGAGCATCACAAACTCTGTAATGTGAATTCTTCTGCTCTTAGGGGGTCCGGGGTGGGGCAAGATGCAAAAGGGACAGTCCCTCCTCAGCTCCGTAAGACAGGAGAAAGTAATTTCAGTAATCCTAAACTAGCAATTTTTCAGTTTCTTAGAGGTCAGAAAGTCACCATAATTGTGTTTGTTTGAAGCAATACAAAACAAATTATTTAAGATCTGCCTTTGGGGCAGGCTTGGGTGATGGTTGGAAAAATTCGAAATAATGGTGGTGGTAAGGTGTAATGGTGGTGGGATTGGTGTTAGAATATTGACTGTGATAAACTACTGTGAACAACCTTATAAAAATAAAATATTTTTTTAAAAAAATAATTCAAATGATTATTATTTATAATTTGATAATTTAAAAAATGTGTCTGTTTGGGAGCACACCCAGTGGTGCTCTGGAATCACTGTTGGTGCAGCTCATGGGATCTTATGGGTGCCAGGGATCCAATCTGGGTAGGCCACATGCAAGGCAAACACCCAACTCGCTGTACTATTGCTCCAGTCCCATAACTGTATTTTATCCTCAACTGTATTAGCTATATAAGCACTACTGCTACAATATTAAAGAAAATAAGAAAAAGAAGCACACAGTGCCACCTCATCTTATTTGGGTTTTTCTGCTCTCACTCTAGCACAGATATTATTTGCAATAGGTTTAATTCTGTGTCATGGTTTTTGCCATATAACTTTTAGCATAAATATTTCACGTCAATTTTAGGATTTATAATTTTATTCTACTTTTTATAGTCTTAATCTGTTTTCTCCTTTTTCTACATTCATGTAGACTATTATTTCCCAAAAAATGGACAATACTGGCCCCCACAGGGTGAATTAGAGCAATCTAGGAAGGGGATAGTAACCCCAGGTTTAATAGGGGATGATTTCTATTTGTTAACTTAAAGAAGGAATATATATCAGGGGTACACTGAGTAATTTTATTTCTGAAGAGGGTAATAGGCCAAATAAGTTTGGAAACTTCTGTTGCAGACCCTAACCATCCACCTACCCATTCACCTACTCATCCACCTAGCTACTCGTCCATCTTCCATCAATTCATCAAACATAATCAAGGGATCCCAGGATCATGCCTCAAAGAGTTCAGGCAGGGGTCACTGGGATATATCCAGGGGTGCTTAAAAAAACCACCATGTCTGCCTTCATCAAAATCAATGATCAAAAACAGTGCCTTCATCTACAAGAAATTTTCCCCACCCTTTGAGCTATCTGCCCAGCTTTATCCATCTACTTCAAAGCAATGTGCTGAAATAGTTTCTTCCCCCATGTCTATAGTATCGCCTGCAATAAATTGAGCCCTTGCCTCAGTGACTACTTTATACAGAGTATACTATATTCCTTTTTTGTGACCCAAATGATAATATGAAAATTAATATGTATTATAATTGGTGTCACATTTTTCATGGACCTGATTTGAGTCTCAAGCATTTTAGGATTCTGAATACTTTGAGGAGAGGCCAAAATCAGCCATGACTGGGGCTCAGTGTTTAGTTACTCTTTGTAGCATTCCAGAGAACATGTGGTGCTAAGAATCAAACCTAGGTTTCCAGCATGTAAAGCATATGCTCAGTTCAAAAGTCATCTCCCTAACTTAAGACCTACCACTTTAACAGATATAAAAGTATTCCACTAAGGGCTAAAGAGATAGTAGGGGGTCAAAGTGCTTACCTTGTGTACTGCCTATCTTGGTTCAATCCCTTATACCATATGGTTCCCTGAGTATGGCGCCTGAGTACTAGCAGATATGGCCCAAAACACACACACACACACACACACACACACACACACACACACACGCACGCACTTAATTGTTTCCACTAAGTTGAGATGGTTTAACACCCAAAAGGAGAGAGAGAACAAAAGGGAATGCCCTGCCACAGAGGCAGGGTGGGATGAGGGGGATGGGTGTGGGAGGGATACTGGGATCCATGGTGGTGGAAAATGGGCACTGGTGGAGGGATGGGTATTTGATCATTGTATAATCGAAACCCAAGCACAAAAATTTGTAAATCTACAACTGTACTTCATGGTGTTTCACTAATAAAAATTTTTTTAAAAAGTTGAGGTGGTTTGTTTATTTATTTATTTATTTATTTTTGAGGGGAGCATACTGGGAAATGCTCAAGGTTTACTCCTGATTCTACATTCAAGGATTACTCATGACTATGCTTAGGGGACCACATGAGGTGACAGGGATCAAGGCAATGTTAAGCATGTGTTCCAGTCCAACAAGCCAGCTCCCTAACTTAGCATTTTAACAGATATAAAAAGCAAATGTTCTACCCCCTGTACTATCACTTTGGCTCCTAAATTTAAAAAAAAATTAATGTTCTGCTCTTTCAAGTAACAATGCACTGAGTAATGTTTCACACATAACTTTGCCTCTTTTCTCTGTTTTTGTGGTTGTTGCTATTGTTATTGTTGTTGGGCTTTGTTTACTTTAAATAGCAGGGACTGAGGAAGGGAGGATGAGGAAGTTAGTGTAGTTTTCATTTTGGTTGGGGTGTCAGAAATAGAAGCTCTGTGATCTATAACTGCATTGCATCCCTAACACTCTGGGTGTTTGGTTTGTTGTTTTGCTTTTGTGTTGTTGCTGATTTTTAAGATAAATGAAGAAGTTAGATGTGTACTTCAGGCAGTTTCTATACTTACTACCAGGTGATTATCCAAATGGATTGCTTCACAAGCATTCTGTTCTTGAGCCAACATTTGTAAAGTGCAATACAGTCAGAACTCATGTTATACACTTCATCTCAACTACTCTGGTAGATTGGCGTGCTTTCCACCACCTGCCTGTTTGGGAAAGATACTTTTGCAGGTTACTTGCCTTATCTTCTGTACTCCTCTCCAATCGACAGTGGGGAAAGTTGTCTACAGGCTTTCCAAGGCTGTCTTACAGCAAGGAGTGACCATCCTGACCAAATAGATGATATTGGGAAATCCCTGGTAGACGGAGAAGTTTGCATGTCCCCTTCCTGAACCTTCTTCCTATAATCTTCAGGTAAGACCTGGAACAAACTGAGTTATGAAGGAGTCGTAGAAACAGGAAGGAAATGAAGTTCATTCCCAGAGAGTCATAAAGAACAGAGAAGTGGATTGTGAGCCCTGGAGCATCCTGAGTCCTGGGTTCACACAGAAATTTGGGCAGGTCTCTTTTCTGCACAATCAAGCTGTTCTCACAATTTCTATTCCATGTTGATGGCATCAAGAGATCAGAAAAATCATAGGTTTTATTTTCTCAAGACCATAGGAGGAAGAGTTGAGATCCACTGATCACTGTTCAGACCAGTGTGGAAGATGAAGCAGCCTGTAAGTAAGTGGGACATCCTAATGTCCTAATTTTGGGGACCGGAGCTATAGTTCAGCAGGTAGGGTATTTGCCTTGCACACAGCTAACCAGGTTTGATCCCAGCATCCCATATGGTCCTCAAAGCACCACCAGGGGTAATTTCTGAGTGCAGAGCCAGGAATAACCCCTGAGCATTGCCGAGTATAACCCAAAAGAAATAAAAACCCCTGCCTTTCTTTAATACCAATTTATACCCTTCCACAGAACCTCCTTAGAAGGACTGGAGCCATAGTACAGTGGGTAGGGCATTTGCCAGAGCCCCACCAGCCCCAGTAGGTGGCTATCAAACCACACTTGATGTCCGCTTGGTCTTCTCCGCACACAAGTTAATCCCCACCCACCCTCGATTTCTCGGAGAGCCACGGGCTCAGGCTGGAGTGAGGAATTGCTCTTGCAGGAAAGGAAAGTCAGTTCTAGGTCTTACCCAGGCCTTCAAGGTCTTTGACCTATCTCACAAAAAACAGAATTTCAAGAGGGGACAAGCAGTGAAGTAGAAACAGATTTTATTTATAGGTTTTTGAGGAAGGGGAAGGAAGAAGAAAAAGGAGAGAGAGTAACTCACTCAAGAGAGAACACAGACTTCTCCAGAGATGGAGATAGAGCCCCAGTACACATCTCAAGAGGGTAGATGCAGGCCACATGGATATAAGCAGCAATGGGATCAGGCAGCTTATGTGCAAGCTTCATTTGTTCAAGGTGGCTTGTAAAGGCTTTTTCCTTAGCAACCACATATAGGTAAGTGTCCATTGGTAGGGTAGAGTTGGGAGTGGTAGATGGTGTTCCTTGAAATTTCTTTCCTGACCTTTGTTCCTGCTGGAGTGTCTCTCAGAGAGGGGGTCTAGCCTTCTCTGGATCTGTTGGTGCCAGGTGAAGTCTTTTTTTTTGGGGGGGGGGGGGGCTGGTCACACTGGCAATGCTCATGGGTTCCTTCTTGCTCTGTACTCAGGAATTACTCCTGGCAGTGCTTGAGGGACCATATGAGATGCCAGGGATTGAACCTGGGCCGGCCACGTGCAAGGCAAACGCCCTACCCACTGTAATATCACTCCGGCCCTAGCCAGATGAAGTCTTATTAGGCCTTAGTTCATGTGTGTGCAAGGTGGGCTTCTTGCAGCATTAGGCTACTTGTTTTATTACTTCCTAGAAATTCCATTGCCATAGGGGTCCTTTCTTGTCTACCTGCTGTTAGAGTCCAGAGTCAACCATCCCTCAAGGACAGAGAACAGAGCTGATAAGGCAAATCACATAGAGAGGTTTATTGTTCCATCTAGCTGGGGTCCAAGTATCCACCCGGTGCAGTAGGTTTCAATAAGGACCCTGAGTACTAGGTTGAGCAAGTTCTTATACTTTCATTTTGGCTAGTTAGTATTATTCAGCAGATTTCTACAAACTTCAGAGTATACATATTTTGTTGTTGTTGTTTTGGCATGCAACATCCAGCCCATCTCCCTGACAGTTACATTCCAGAGACCTAATCTTATTCCGGAGATGTAATCTTTGACAAGAGCATCTGGTTTTTCTGCTTTTCTTGTTCCTGGAAGAGGGCTAAGTCACTCAGAACCTGTCATGGCAGTTCTCGGGTTAAGTGGGTCCTAACACCGCCTACATCAGTTCCACAAAATCTTCTGCTCTCAAGAACAAACAAGTCACAGATAGAAAAGTAAGATAACCATTGCAACAAAGATTGTGCCAATAATGTAACCAAAAGATGCATGTCTGAGTCACAGAAGGAGGGCATTGGGGAGAGAAGGTGGCTGGGGTGCCCTACAGTACTCAGAAAGGAGGAACAGCAGCTTTTAGACATTTCCTGCTCATAAACAGAACAAAAGAGGAAGCACAGTTTTAAAGGGGGCCCATCATGCAGAGCTAGGAAAAGCATGAACTGGGTGTGAATTTCCAGAATTTTAATTATGAAAGTTATTTTGGGGATAAATAACAAGAAGTTCTCTGAGGTAAGTCACAGATTTAGAAACTAGCAATGTCTAATTGGATCATAGAAGGGAAAGATGAATCTTGAAAAGATTTTCTAGAAAAGGAGAAGAAACTTTAGTTCATAGAAATGGGCATTGATTGATCTAAATAAGGTAATATTAACAGATATCACTGTCACGGTCCTCCCGTTGTTCATCGATTTGCTCGAGCGGGCCCAGTAACGTCTCCACTGGAGACTTTTGTTGTTGTTGTTACTGTGTTTGGCATACCAAATACATCACGGATAGCTTGCCAGGCTCTGCCGTTTGGGCGAGATACTCTCGGTAGCTTGCTGGGCTCTCCGAGAGGGGAATCGAACTCAGGTCGGCCATGTTGGCTGCGTGCAAGGCAAACGCACTACCGCTGTGCTATCGCTCCAGCCAGATAAATGTGGAAGAAAATCTTTCAGATATAGAATAGTTTCTTTATGGACCACTTCCTGCAGTGCTCAGAGAACCAAGTAGTGCCAGGGATTGAACCCAGATCTTCTGCATGCAATGTAACTGAGCTATCTCCCAAACCCCAGAATATGTAAAGTATATTTTACACAAAGCATTAAAATTATATGCCATAAAGGGAAAGAAATGATATATGTTCTATTTTTTACCCATAAATAGAAAATATAAAAAAAACTAATTTTGAAACCTGAACTTTTTTAACATAAGACAATTATTAAAAGTTAATAGCATGGGGCTGGAGTGATAGCAAAGTGGCTATGGCATTTGCCTTGCATGTAGTCAAGCCAGGTTCAATTCCCAGCATCCCATATGGTCCCCTGAGCACCAGCCGGAAGTAACTCCTGAATGCAGAGCCAGGAGTAATCCCTGAGCATTGCTGGGTGTGACACAAAAAGCAAAAATAAATAAATAAATTCCGGGGCCGAGATCTCCTAGCCTACTCGGATTGGAGTCGAGCATCCTCCACCCAGATCCTCCAAATTCCAGTAGGTGGGAGTCACACCCACCACCTGGCCCCCTGGCGCCGTGTAATCCCATCAACGGCCAAGACTCAGAGACTATAAAATCCAGCTCCCGGACGAGAACAGTGTAGTCTTCTGCCCCCACGCCTGGCTGTTCCTCGCCGGAGCCCCCTTGGAGGGGAGCGGGTTGAGCTTTCCTCCCCACCCCAACCAAGGCTCCAGCAGCCGAAGACCTCCAGGACTAGCCACCACCATGCTGAGACCACTCTCCGCACACATGAAGGTACTGGCAGAGGGACAAATCCACGCGGCCGCCCGACATCTTACCAGGACATCTTTTTATGACGTCTTATTATCTCATTCCTACTTTGGACAAACTTGCAGGCTACCGAATGTAGCCTGCCCACAGGGCAGAGTCTGGCAAACTCCCCGTGGCGTACCAAATGTGCCAAATACCAGTAACAATGATGGGTCTCATTCTCCTAAAGAGCCTTGAATATAATCTCAGGGCTAGGATGAAAAAGACATTACTGGGGCCTGCTCGAGGCAATCGACGAATAACAGGATGATGAAATGAATGAAAAATGAAAATAAATAAATAAATAAAGTAAAGTGAAAGATTAAAAAAAGTTAATAGCATATTGTGGGGGGGGGAGGTTGTTTGTTTGTTGTTATTTAATTTTGTTTGGGGCCCATTCTGGCAGTGCTCTGGGATTACTCCTTGCTCTACACTCACAGATCATTCCTGGTTGGATTCAGGGGACCATATGGGATTCTGGGGATCAAACCTGTGTAGGCCGCGTGCAAGTCCTGCTATACTATCTCTCCAGCCCCAGTATGTTGTGTTTTAAAATAATAATAAAATACTAAAAAACTTATATTGATGGCTGGAGGAATCAGTCGGGATGGGAGATGTGTGCAGAAAGTAGACAAAGGACCAAACATGATAACCTCTCAGGGTCTGTATTGCAAACCATAATGCCCCAAAGTAGAGAGAGATTATGGGGAATCAGATCTGCCATGGAGGCAGAGGGAGGGTGGGAAAGGGGAGTGGTGCCACCAGCAGGTAAACCTGTACCTGTGGGGCAAGTGCATTAGCAGCCTCATCGATGGTGCCTTCAGACTTCCAGGTATCCCAAAATTGCTGCTGTGCCTTTGAACAGACCCCAACAACTTGGGGCCAAGTTTACCAAGAAATTAAACAGCCAAAAGTTAGGTATGTGGGAGTCACACCTCCGGCTCAGCTATATAAGCTCATTTATTGGCCTTATTTCAGAGACCCATAAATCTTGAAAGAGATAAAAATATGCAGTTAAGGGGGCTGGAGAGATAACACAGCAGGTAGGGCATTTGCCTTGCACACGGCCGACCCGGGTTCGATTCCCAGCATCCCATATGGTCCCCTGAGCACTGCCAGGACTAATTCCTGAGTGCAGAGCCAGGAGTAACCCCTGTGCATTGCCAGGTGTGACCCAAAAATAAAATAAAATAAAGTTAAATTAAAAATATATATATATATGCAGTTAGGGCCTGTAGTGCAGAGGTAGGTGGAAATCTATGACTGAGAGCTCCAGGCTCGCTTGAATCAAGACTGGGCTTCCTCCCCCCAGGTCCCCAGTTTTCCAGTAGCTTGGCAGTCACACCCACAGACTGCCCCCAGCGCCATGTAATCTCATCAATGGCCAAGACCCAGAGATTATAAACTAAAGCTCCCAGAAGAGAGCACCACAGAATGTCCTGACCTTGCACCAGGCAGTCTTCAAAGGGGCACCTTGGAAGGGGGCAGGTTGAGTTTCCCTCCCCACTCCAAACAGAACCCCAGCAGCTGAAAACCTCCAGAGCCCAACCACAGCCATGCCCAAGGCTACTCTCCTCTCATGCAAACAAGTCTCACCCAAGATGGGATGAACCTCACCAGAGAGTGGACTGGCAGGAAAATCCAGATATGCAGGAACCCATGACTGAGATCTCCAAACCTGCTTGGATCAGGACTGGGCCTTCTCCCTGCCAGGTCCCCAGTTTTCCAGTAGCGTGGCAGTCACACCCACAAACTGCCCCCAGTGCCATGTAATCTCATCAACAGCCAAGACCTAGAGACTATAAACTAAAGATCCCTTAAGAGAACGACACAGAATTCCCTGGACATTATATACTATCCATAACAAGCAATACAAAGCAAATCATCTAGCATTGCCTTTTCAGCGGATTTGAGTGGTGGTGAAATTGGTGTTGAAATATCAAATGTAACCAAAGTAGAGAGAGTATGGGAGAAATTGTCTGCCACACAGACAGGGGAAGTGTTGGAATGGGGGTGGGGTGGGGTAATACTGGGGATTTTGGTGGTGGAAATGTGCACTGGTGGGGGGATGGGTGTTTGATGATAATATGACCGAATCTCAAAAATGAAAGCTTTGTAATTGTATCTCACGGTGAATCAAAAAAAAAAGCGGGGGTGGGGGGGGTGGGGGGGGGACACATAAAATGAACAACAAGCAATGGGTAAAAACATCAAAATAGCTCTAAGGAGAATTAGAGACCTAGGGGATGACACCAAGAGGAACAACATTAGAATCATCGGAGTACCAGAAGGACAGGGAAGCAACCCCAATGTAAAAGCCACAGTCAAAGAAATCATTGCTGAAAAGTTCCCAGAGTTAAAGAATGCAGACATGCAGACCCAAGGAGCCAGAAGGGTGCCAGCTAAAAGAGACCCGAATAAAAACACTCCAAGGCATATCATAGTCAGAATGATGGATGCTGTGGATAGAGACACAATACTGCAAGAAGAAAGGTCAGATAAGGAAATCACATACAAAGGAGCACCCCTTAGATTTACAGCAGACCTATCAGAGGAAACACTCCAAGCACAAAGACAATGGTGGGATATAGTGAAAAAACTCAATGAAATGAACGCCTCACCAAGAATACTTTATCCAGCTAAACTCTCACTCAAACTCGATGAAATTATACGCCATTTTGTAGATAAACAACAACTTCATAGACTCAAAACCAAATATAAAAGAAGGATTAAAGGGGGTCCTGTAAGATAAGAAGGAAAACACTTATAAACACAATGATTTCTGTTGCTCATCTTCAAGCTCACTGATCCTGTCTTCAGCTGTATTCATCCTACTACTGAGGGCACCTACTGAGTTTTTAATTTCGTCTACCGAATCCTTTATTTGTGACACTTCTTTTTGTAGCTTTTTTATTTCTGCTATCATTTCTTCCTGTATTTTCTCTACTATCCGTTCTACTGTTTCTTTCATTTCTTCCTTTAGTTTTCTGGATATCTCCTCCATTGATTCTTCGAGTAGTTCCTTAACCATCCTCTGCATTTCGTCTCAGAATTCTTTAATGGAGAGAGCATATTTGTGGATAATCCCGGTAGAGGATTCAGGACTCTTCTCTTTGTCCTCTCCTTGTAGTGGAGATGGCGTTCGCCTTACACGCGGCCAACATGGCCGACCCGAGTTCGATTCCTCCGCCCCTCTCGGAGAGCCCGGCAAGCTATCGAGAGTATTCGATATGCCAGACACAGTAACAACAAAAGTCTCCAATGGAGACGTTACTGGGCCCGCTCGAGCAAATCGACGATCAACGGGAGGGCCTTTACCTTTACCTTTACCTCTTCATGTTGTTTTGTTTATCTAGTGGTAAAACCCTGGAATTCACTAGCACTGTTCCCTCTTATCGTGGGAAAGGATTCTAGATAAGGTTGGTCAATGGTGGTCAACCCTCTGCCTTTCTAGGGTTTGACCTTCCTCTCATGCATTATTCTTTGGCTTATGACGGGCATCTAGTGAAGCTTTGGAGGAGGTGCTCTTTAATATTGGGCTTATACAGCTTCTTGTGTACTGGTCTTTTGTTAGAATTGGAAGATAGACACAGCCCAAATCTAAAGGTTAAACTCTCTTCGAACATAATTCATAAATAAATAAAGACCTTGAATGGGAAGAACAATAGATTTCCGTTTTTCCAAAGCAAAGCAGAGCTGCCCAGGATGCCCACCTGATTTCAGGGGGAATGGTGAGGTGAAGGAAGCAGGAGCCTTGAAGGAGAAGGCTTCTGCCTGCCTGGTCCATTTCCAACCTGGAAGTGTCTGGGGTAGCCGCAGAGCTGGGGTTTGGTGTTTGAACCTGCTAGCATGCTGACATCAGACCCACAAAACAGCCCTTAGGCTACAGCTTTTGATCTCCAGAGGGACCTGCCTTTTCAGAGAATTGTGACCTCAGTGGGCAGGGAGGAGTTGCTCTCACAAGAACGGAAGGTCAGGGGCTAAAGATAACAGGTAAGGCATTTAGGTTGCATGCAACCTAAAGTGGAAGCTCCGTTTTCCCCTTGCTAGTGAGAGAAGAAGCCACAGGTTCTTGACAGATATTCTGGCTCTCCCCCACAGACCTGACACACATTTCAGGCCCAACTGTCCTGTTTAAGCATTGCGGAAATTCCCCAGGACCCTAAATTTCTGCCCTGGAGCTTAGGCTCACCAGGAGCCCACAAAGCCTGAGGAGATGGTCAGAAAAACAAACCAGTCAGACCACTCTGTAACTGTCTTAGATCCTCTGCAATATTTGTTAATTGAGACTATAAAAACCAGGCAGAGTCTGGCAAGCTCCCCGTGGCGTACCCAATATGCCAAATACCAGTAACTATGATGGGTCTTATTCTAAAGAGCCTTGAACATAATCTCAGGGCTAGGATGAAGGAGACGTTACTGGGGCCTGCTCGAGGCAATCGACAAATAACAGGATGATTTGTGATTTGTTTTGTGATTTTTTTTTAAAAAAGGTAACTATCTCGATTTCCATCCAGAAGGGTCCACCACCAGAAGACCCTTTACCTGTAACTTCCTTGCATCCTCTGTAAAATTTGTCAGTTGATCAGAAATTCTGAGAGCCTTTTTAAAAGGCCTTTTATTTTTTTTTGGGGGGGGGGGGAGGTTATCTAGAAAAGTTCATTTTTTAATGTTAAAAAGTTTAATATTCTAATGTTGACTTTTTTTAACTTTGAGCAATTTTTCTTTTTTTTATTAAAAAAATTTTAATAGTGAGACATCATGAGGTATAGTTGCAGACTTACACATTTTTGTGCTTGGGTTTCAATTATACAATGATCAAATACCCATCCCTCCACCAGTGCCCATTTCCCACCACCACAGATCCCAGTATCCCTCCCACCCCCCCACCCCCTCTATCCCACCCTGCCTCTGTGGCAGGGCATTCCCTTTTGTTCTCTCTCTCCTTTTGGGTGTTGTGGTTTGCAAAAGAGGCACTGAGTGGCAATCATGTTTAGTCTATAGTCTACTTTCCGCATGCTTCTCCCATCCTGGGAGGATACTCCCAACACCTTTATTTGGTGCTCCCTTCTCTATCTGAGCTCCCTTTTCCCCTAGTATGTGTGGTTGGCCTCCAAGCCATGGAGTAAAATTCCTGGTACTAATCTCGGCCACTCTTGGGTGTTAGTCTCCTATTTTGTTACTTTATGTTCCCCAGATGAATGCAATCTAAAAGGCCTTTTAAAGGCCTACACAAAACCCTCTTTCCAAGTCCTACACCAAGTTCCTTTCCACTTTGGAAATTCTTCTACTTTCCAATAAACTTTTCTACACTGACTCTGAGCATCTTTATTACTCAGTATTTTCATTCTTGAAAATATTGAAGAACCTGGGTATCGCAGACAAAAACAGACCCGCCAAAGGGCCGGAGCGATAGCACAGCGAGTAGGGCGTTTGCCTTGCACGTGGCCAACCCAGCTTTGATCCCCAGGATCCCATATGGTCCCCTAGCACCCCCAGGAGTAATTCCTGAGTGCAAAGCCAGGAGTAACCCCTGAGTATTGCTGGGTGTGACCCAAAAAGCAAAAAAAAAAAAAAAGAAAGAAAGAAAAAGAAAAAGTAAAAGAAAAGACCCGCCATCGCTGCTCCACATCACTTGCGTCACAAGTGACCCTGATTCAAATCCCTGGCATCATAGATGGTCCCTTGAGCACCAAGCCAGGAACAGTTCCTGAGCACTGCCGAATGTGCTCCCCAATCTACCCACAAAAAAAGAGGAGAAGGTTCACAATTTCTCCTGTGATTAGGAAGCATAATATTCAGTTTATTGAATATATTGAATATTACCAATAATCATAGATAAATAATAATTGTTGGCATCTCATATTAGTGTGGTACATTTGTTAAAATCAGGAACTAGTATTGATCAATTATTATTAACTAAAGTCCAGAGTTTATATTTGAGTTCACTCTTTGTGGTGTATATTCTATAGGTTTGAACAAAAGTTCTGTGACCTGTATTCACCAATAGAGTCATCCAGAGTAGCTGTCTTGAAGCTTCCTGTGTACTGTACATTCATCCCTGTTGCTCTAACCTATGGCAACTACTAAACTTGTCTCCATAGTTTTGCCTTTTCCAGAATGTTCTGTAGTTGGAATCATACAGCATAATATATTTTCCAGACATTTTTCTCCTCTTTTTGAAATACTCATTTAAGGTTAATTTGTGCATTTTTGTGTTGGTTTTACTGATTCTTATTGCTGAATAATATTTTATTGAATGCACAAACAGCAGCTTGTTTATTCACTTGTTTGTTTTCAAGTTCTGGCATTTAGGAATAAACCTTGATATAAAAAAAATACACACTGCTTAAAAGTGAGATGAATAATTGTTTAGTCTGCAGTATCAGTGTTTAACAGCATTTTTTCTGCATCAGTTTGCTAAAATGTTACTTTTTATTCATAATAAGTTATACTTTTTCTAAAGTTTATCAGAGGCCATATTTACAGCATTCAGCCAAAGAGAAGGACAACATGGAGGGCGGGACCCACAGATCCAGAAGGAAAAAAAAAAAAACAGGTTCCAAAAAGAGCCGAGATCATCGGGAAGCCCCAGATGGGGTAGGTTTCGCATCCCGCCTCCCCCAGATGGAACCCCGGTGACCAGAAGCCTCTACAACCACAGCTCGAGTATGCAGGAACTAGGACTTCTCCTCAAAACCGCGCGGCCGCCTGCGCGGCCGCGCAACATCTCTCTACATACAAAGTGATCCATATATACAAAGTAAACCACCCAACGTTTCTCTCTGAAAATCATAGTTAAGTTTGGAGCACGGCCACAGCCCCAGAAACACAAGGACTTAATGTATAACCCAGCAGCTTGGAGCAGAAAAGTGAATGGGCTATGCGTTAATCCAGGCCATCATGACTGTCCAGAGGGGAAAGGGTGTTGCCCCATTCGCCCTCTCCTCTCTGGAAAGAAAGATGGCGGCCACATGGGAGCCTTGTGGACAGCAGGCATGAGCCGGGGGAGTGGGGGCGACTAAAACCTCATGGGAAGGGGGGCGTTCCGGTCCGTCCTTCACGCCCTACCAAGGTCACCAGTTGCCCCCCACGAGCGGTTCTCCAGCACGGCCACAGCCCCAGAAGCACAAGGACTTAATGCAGAACCCAGCAGCTTGGAGCAGAAAAGTGAAAGGACTATGCGTTAATCCAGGCCATCAAGTCTGCCAGAGGGGAAAGGGGGTTGCCCCATTCGCCCTCTCTTCTCTGGAAAGAAGGATGGCAGCCGCATGGGAGCCTTGTGGACAGCAGGTATGATCCGGGGGTGTGGGGGCGACTAAAACCTCATGGGAAGGGGGGCGTTCCGGTCCGTCCTTCACGCCCTACCGAGGTCACCAGTTGCCCCCCGCGAGCGGTTCTCCAGCACGGCCACGGCCCCAGAAGCACAAGGACTTAATGCAGAACCCGGCAGCTTGGAGCAGAAAAGTGAACGGACTATGCGTTAATCCAGGCCATCAAGTCTGTCGGAGGGGAAAGGGTATTGCCCCATTCGCCCTCTCTTCTCTGGAAAGAAAGATGGTGGCTGCATGGGAGCCTTGTGGACAGCAGGTATGAGCCGGGGGAGTGGGGGCAACTAAAACCTCATGGGAAGGGGGACGTTCCGGTCCGTCCTTCACGTCCTACTGAGGTCACCAGTTGCCCCCCGCGAGCAGCTCTCCAGCATGGCCACAGCCCCATAAGCACAAGGACTTAATGCAGAACCCGGCAGCTTGGAGCAGAAAAGTGAACGGACTATGCGTTGATCCAGGCCATCAGGTCTGTCCAGAGGGGAAAGGGTGTTGCCCCAGTCGCCTTCTCCTCTCTGGAAAGAAAGATGGCGGCCGCATGGGAGCCTTGTGGACAGCAGGTATGAGCCGGGGGTGTGGGGGCGACTAAAACCTCATGGGAAGGGGGGCGTTTCGGTCCGTCCTTCACACCCTACCAAGGTCACCAGTTGCCCCCCTATGAGCGGCTCTCCAGCACGGCCACAGCCCCAGAAGCACAAGGACTTAATGCAGAACCCAGCAGCTTGGAGCAGAAAAGTGAAAGGACTATGCGTTAATCCAGGCCATCATGTCTGCCCAGAGGGGAAAGGGTGTTGGTCCCTTCCGCCCTCCTCCCTCTGGAAAGAAAGATGGCGGCCACATGGGAGCCTTGTGGACAGCAGGTATGAGCCGGGGATGTGGGGGCGACTAAAACCTCATGGGAAGGGGGGCGTTCCGGTCCGTCCTTCACGCCCTACCAAGGTCACCAGTTGCCCCCCACGAGCGGCTCTCCAGCACGGCCACGGCCCCAGAAGCACAAGGACTTAATGCAGAACCCGGCAGCTTGGAGCAGAAAAGTGAATGGACTATGCGTTAATCCAGGCCATTAGGTCTGTCCAGAGGGGAAAGGGTGTTGCCCCAGTCGCCTTCTCCTCTCTGGAAAGAAAGATGGCGGCCGCATGGGAGCCTTGTGGACAGCAGGTATGAGCCGGGGGTGTGGGGGCGACTAAAACCTCATGGGAAGGGGGGCGTTTCGGTCCGCCCTTCACGCCCTACCAAGGCCACCAGTTGCCCCCCACTAGCGGCTCTCCAGCACGGCCACGTCTCCAGTGCACAGAAACCAATTTCTTAACTATCTGACTTTCAGTAGAAATACTTCCAGGTTCAATAAGTAAAATAGCAGAAATCCAAAACCAACATTTAATTCTTGAACCCAGCTGTAGAAAGCAAATCACTTCACAATGCTTTTTCAGCATGCCTGATTTGGGGGCGGGGGGTAAACTCTAAATAATAGTGGTGAATCTTTTATTGAAACAATGAATCTAATCAAAGCAGATAGAGTGTTAACTAGAATTCATCCGCACCACAGGGACTGGGAGGGGTGGGGGTGGGGTTTTATTGGGGTTCTTCATGGTAAAAAATAAGTTTTGGCAAAGGGAAAAGTGTTTGATATTTGCATGACTGAGACCTAAACCTGAAAGCTTTGTAACCTTTCCCACGGTGATTCAATAAAGAAATAAAAAAAAAAAAAATAAAGTTTATCAGAAAATATTAAAGACCTATCTACTTAAACTGTAAAAAAAAAGTGAATGGGAAAGGAAATAAAAATAATCAATGCTGGGGCTGGAGAGATAGCACAGCGGGTAGGATGTTTGCCTTGCACACGGCCAACCCGGGTTCGATTCCCAGCATCCCATATGGTCCCCTGAGCACCGCCAGGAGTAACTCCTGAGTGCAGAGCCAGGAGTAACCCCTGTGCATTGCCGGGTGTAACCCAAAAAGCAAAAAAAAAAAAAAAACAATGCTTATAAATTAAAAAAAGGAAGGAAGGAAGGAAGGAAGGAAGGAAGGAAGGAAGGAAGGACGTGAAAGAGGAAGCCTCAGTTTTCCCTTGCCAACAAGAGGGGAGCCCACAGTTTCCACTCACCAGCAGTTCCATTTCTCCCTATCGACCAACCACACCTCATCCCCAAGGTCCTATACCTAACATCCCCAGGACCATATTCTTCTGTGCCAGAACAAGGAGTCACAAGACTAAGACAACAGACAATACCCAAAGCAGGTAACTTAGAAAGACAAACCAGTCCAACCACCCTGTAGATTCCCTGCGTTCTCTGTCACACAAAGACCCGGTTTCCTATAAAAAGTCTCACAAAAAGAGTCATAGTCGGGGCTGGAGAGATAGCACAGCTGGTAGGGCATTTGCCTTGCACACAGCTGACCCGGGTTTGATCCCCAGCATCAAATGGTTCCCCGAGCACCACCAGAAATAATTCTTGAGTGCAGAGCCAGGTGTAACCCCTGAGCATCTCTGGGTGTGACCCAAAAAGCCAAAAAAAAAAAGTAATAGTTAACTTAGTCCTTCCCACTTGGGGAGCTCCTTTTCATTTCTCTTCTACTTTACAGTAAACTTTTCTACTTCCCAGCTCTGAGTCTGAACATCTTTATTATTCAATATCTTCATCTTGAAAATATTGAAGAACCTGGGAATCGCAAACGAACACAGAGACCTGCCACCACAGCTTCTGCCTCAGCAGCAATGGAAGAAAGTAAGAAAGGCCTCCCTCAGGTTTCCCAGGCTTGGGATCTTCCATCACAGAAAATATAATTTCAGGAGATGAATCAGGAAGTAAAATAGTCTGATTTAGGACATATGTGGTGGAGGAGGGAGAGAGTGACTCATTCAAGAGAAAACACAGCTTTCTCCTGAGGAGAGGGAGCTCACAGAGTAAAAGATATTACATACCCCACATTGAGGTGCAGGTGACCCCAGAATGAGGATGC
This sequence comes from Sorex fumeus, assembly GCF_029834395.1. NCBI lineage: Eukaryota > Metazoa > Chordata > Mammalia > Eulipotyphla > Soricidae > Sorex > Sorex fumeus. The sequence goes on from NW_026606183.1 coordinate 6,199,430, forward strand.
ATGCTGCCTGCTTTTGCAAAATTAGTTTTATAGGGTTTTTTGCAAACTGCCAGCACTTGGGGCTTTCTGTGCAAAGAATCTGAGGCAGGGAAGGGGCAAAATTGCAAAGAGTAGGGCGTTTGCCTTGCACACAGCCAACCCAGGTTCGATTCCCAGCATCCCATATGGTTCCCTGAGCACCACCAGGAGAAATTCCTGAGTGCAGAGCCAGGAGTAACCCCTGTGCATCGCCAGGTGTGACCCAAAAAGAAAAAAAATAGATATAAAGCCTTTCATTCAGAGGAAGTTCTAGGAGACTAACTCAAGGACAAAATTTCATTAAAGTGTTCAGTACTCTAGATTACTAGGGGATCCACTCAAGGGCAGGATTCCATCTAAGGGTGTCTTGCTTTCTCCTTTCGTTAGCCGGTATCCATTTAAACAATCATATTAAATTTGCTTCTTACTAATATTTCTAGTTATTTTGTGTGAACACAGTAAGAGATATATTAAGCTCAAAGGGTGGCTTTTCATGGGGATGTCTCACTATATATCCCAGACTATAGTCCTCAGGCCAGGTTAGTCTTTCCCAACCCCAGTAGGGTTCTTATTTAGTTACTTCTTTTTGGGTCATCACAGTTTGTTCCATGACCATGCTCTCTCTCTCTCTCTCTCTCTCTCTCTCTCTCTCTCTCTCTCTCTCTCCATCTCTCTCTCTATATATATATATTTAAATGTTTATTATTATTATTAGAGCATTACAAAGCCATTCATGATTAAATCTCAGTCATATATCATTCCAACACTCATCCCTCCATCAGTGTACATTTCCCAGCACCAGTATCCTCAGGTTCCCTCCCATCAACCCCCACCCACCATCCCCTGCCTGCCTCTTTGGCAAGCGATTTTATTCTGTGTCTGTCTTTTTGTATCTCTCTCGCTCACTCTCTCACTCTCTCTCTTGCTCTCGCTCTCTCTCTCCTTTTTAACATTGTACTTTGCAATATTGATACTGAAAGCTTATCAAGATTATTCCTTACCTACTTTTAACCCTCAGACCTTGTCCACAATCATGCTCTTAACTTACTATACTTTTTATGGCACTTAGTCAGTCCGTTTTCAATGCCAGGGTAGCTTTCAGCTTGCCCTGGGTCCATCCAAGTCCCTCACTGGGGCCCTCCTTTGGGGGAGTGTTAGGAAGTAAGGGCAACTGAGACTTAAGTCAAGTAAATATGACGGATGCCCAGGAGTAAATATTATTTGGAGTCAATTAACTCCCAAATTATAAAAGTATAGCATCAACATTCTTCCTATGTCTATACGAAAAGGACATTGCTCTAAAGTAAACTAGACAAAGGACATAAAGGAAAGATAAAAACAATATATAACAGAAAGGGAAGAAGATAAAGAGGATTAGGAGTGTCTGATGAAATTGAGTGAGCCTCAGGAGCACTGTGATGGGAGTAACTCGACCAGCCTACGAATAAGGACAAACCAATGTTACCCAACAGCACACAAGTCTCAACCTTTAACAACATGTTAGTAATCTCTTATACAAGGCTTCAAGGAAGTGAGAAAACAATCTTCACATACTTTCTTCTAAGGAAATCTTTTTAATGAATTATTTATAACACTGTAGCACTGTAGCACTGTCCTCCCATTGTTCATCGATTTGCTCGAGCGGGCCCAGTAATGTCTCCATTGTGAGACTTCTTGTTTCTGTGTTTGGCATTTCGAATACATTATGAGGAGCTTGCCAGGCTTTGCCATGCAGGCGAGATACTCAGTAGCTTGCCAGGCTCTCTGAGAGGGGTGGAGGAATCAAACTCGGGTCTGCCAGGTTGGCTGTGTGCAAGGCAAATGCCCAACCACTGTGCTATCGCTCCAGCCCTATTTATAACAAGCGATACAAAATAAATTATTTAAGGGCCTGCTATTTGGTCAAGTTTGGATGGTAGTTGAAAAAATTGGAAATAATGGTGGTGAAAAGGTGTAATTGTGGTGAGATTGGTGTTGGAATATTGAATGTAATAAATCATTTGAACAACTTTTATTTTTAAAAACTGATGTTATTTTCCACTTTTTCCATATAATTCTCCATTCTCAGAAAACCATTAAAGTTGAAGTGGCTCCTTGTAGCAGTGACTGAGTTTTAAAATGGTGCCTTTTTCCTCTTCAGTCTGCCATCATTAGCATAGCACTGTAGCACTGTCCTCCCGTTGTTCATTGATTTGCTCAAGTGGACTCCAGTAATGTCTCTATTGTGAGACTTCTTGTTACTGTCTTTGGCATATAGAATACATCACGAGGAGCTTGCCAGGCTTTGCCATGCGGGCAGGATTCTCTCCTGCCGGGCTTGTTGGCTCTCCGAGAGGGGCGGAGGAATCGAACCCAGGTCGCCGTGTGCAAGGCAAATGCCCTACCCGGTGTAGTATCACTCCAGCCCATCATTAGCATCACTGTCACTGTCCCTATCACTGTCCTCCTGTTGGTCATCCATTTGCTCGAGCATGCCCAGTAAAGTCTCCATTGTGAGACTTGTTGTTACTGCGTTTGGCATAACCAATACGTCACGTCACAGGGAGCTTGCCAGGCTTTGCATACCAACAATAAAGTTCCTGAATTCCTTCTGGAGGGGAGGGTGAGATAACGAAGCTTTGGTGCAATTCCTAGAGGATTTGGATCTCTGAAACTGCAGGTGTCTTCCCCAAATACCTAAGATGAAGCATTTAGGAACTGAGGCCTAACTTTCCAGACTTCTGAGTAGCAACAACCTATCGAGAGGAAAGGCTTTAGCAATTATTGACCACAGTTGTTTCAAATCCTGAGTTATCTAGGCTAGTCAGTCTAACAATTCCACATAGAAACAAAACAAACATGCATTCAGACAGCGAATAAGGCCCTTGATTATTACCAAACTTTTAGATACCAGCATAAGAAAACACTTGAACTGTCAATGTTTATAAAAACACAAGATTTCTTTAATTTTCATGGCTTCTGAACTCACTTATTTGTAAAACAACCTAATTTTTCAATTAGCTAAGGCAGGCCGGAGCGATAGTACAACAGGTAGAGTATTTGCCATGCACATAGCCAACCTAGGTGCAATTCCCAGGATCCCATATGGTCCCCCAAGCACCACTAGGAGTAACTCCTGAGTGCAGAACCAGGAGTAACCCCTGAGCATTGCTGGGTGTGACCCACAAAGGGAAAAAAAAATATTAGCTAAGGCCTGCATTGTCTCACAAAACTCTTACCTCACTTCTGCTTTTGGTTCTGTTCCCCCACTTCTTTCTAAACAGTACACACACAGTGCTACAGTGCTATACACAGGTTCGAGAGAGAATTTCAGGATCAGTAAACTTAACCTTTTTGACTGAGAATTTCAGTTTCTCGTCATGCTCAACACTGAGTTTAGAGGCCTTTCAGGTCACTCGTGATCCGGTGTGGTCCCAAAGCACCGAGACTTTTACAATCTCCACACACAGACATACAGGCTCATGAAACAGAGGGGATGACCACATATGGATAGACTCGCATAACCACAGCTAATCTATCAATTTATTGCAGCTATTATCAGATCCATCAAGGGAGTAGGGAGGAAGTGGATGTAGAGCTGATAAATGAAGAGATAGTAGCACTGTAGCACTGTCCTCCCATTGTTCATCAATTTGCTTGAGCGGGCACCAGTAACGTCTCCGTTGTGAGATTTGTTACTGTTTTTGGCATATCTAATATGCCATAGGGAGCTTGCCAGGCTCTGCCATGCAGGCAGGATATTCTTGGTAGCTTGCTGGGCTCTCTGAGAAGGATGGAGAAATCGAACCCAGGTCGGCAGCGTGCAAGGCAAATGCCCTACCCACTGTGCTATCAAGATAGTAACCATAGCAAATATCCCCACCATCTAATCCATTGGGACTTTGTCCTGCATTTCTCAGATCTGCACAATGTACACTATTCCCAGCCTGTTTCACATGAAAACAGGTCAAGAAAGCAATTTTTCTGATACAAAAGCCGGCAAACTAAATTATGGCCAAGTCATTGTAGACCTAAGATGGGGCGATGTTACCATTTTCAGCTTTTCTAGTTCTGAGGTGGAGAGTCAACGTTTTCTTATAAGACACGGGGCAAGACTGCCTTAGTGGCTGATGCTAGAGGTATAGTAAAGAAAGTTTAGGTGTGGGGATTGGTGTTGGAATGTTGAATGTAATCAATCATTGTGAACAACTTTTTCAAAAAATTAAATTAAATTTTTAAATTAAAATTTTAAAAAAACAAAGAAAGAAAGAGAATTTAAATGAATTATGATTTCCAGTCTCTGGGAATCACTGACAGTGAGGGCAGACTTGGCTTTGAAAAAAAAAAAAAAAACCTCATAGATTAAATTGCTGCATTCGCCCCTCTCTAGACAGGACTTAGGGACATTCTTGCAAACCAGACACAGAATTAAATCAGCAAAATGGCCATTTTTCTGGGAGAGGAATCAGGTCTGGACCGTAGAATCAGAGGCAGAGGGAGTGATAAGGTGAGTATGGCAGGGAGGGAAATGAGGGGAGTGATAATGTGGGCGACAGGAAGGGAAACCCAAGGCAGTGGAGAAGAGCTGGTGGCAGTAAAGAGAGTGAGTGAGACTCCTTAAGGAGTTTAAGGAGAGAGGGGCTGGAGAGAGGAAGCAGGAAAAAGTAAGGACACACAGGCAGGACTTGAGGACAGCCAGTGCTGGGGTCTGGGGGAGGAGTCAAGACCGGTGGTGGTAAAGGCTTGTATCCAAGAAGGGACCATCCCGTTGGTCGGGAAGTGTGGGTATCCACCGAAGGCCTGAGCATTAGTCTGGGTGGACCTTAGGTGGATATTCAAAGGAGGAGGAGAATCAGCCAAAAAAAAGCAGAATTATCCCTGCATGAAGTGAGTGGAGATAACCACCAAAGGTCACCTGGGAGTGACACAAGATAGTCAGGGAAGCTCTTTGTCATTTTTAAGTATAAAAGGATCCTGGAAACAAGGGGAGGGGTCACTCTTCTACTAGAGGGGATGGCCCTGACTGGTCCACTTTCTAAACTCCATACTTGTCTTATCAGTGGATAAGAAATTCAGAGTCCAATTTTAATTTAAAAAGGCCTGCACAGCACTATTCACCATGACCAGAATCTAGAAGCAACCTGAGTGCCCAAGAACAAATGAATGGATAAAGAAACTATGGCACATCTACACAATGGAATACTATGCAGCTGTTAGGAAAAATTGCTCGATTTGCTCGAGCGGGCCCAGTAACATCTCCATTGGAGACTTTGTTGTTACTGTGTCTGGCATATCGAATACTCTCGGTAGCTTGCCGGGCTCTCCGAGAGGGGCGGAGGAATCGAACTCGGGTTGGCCATGTTGGCCGCTTGTAAGGCGAACGCCCTACCTGCTGTGCTATCGCTCCAGCCCAGGAAAAATTAAGTCATGAAATTTGCCTATAAATGGATGGACATGGAGAGTATCATGAGAGGGACAGATATATAATATATAATGAGTGCATTCATTTTTGGGATGTATATATATATGTATATATATATATTAGAAGACTAATATCCATGGCCTAGGAAAACCGGTTAGGAGGACTGATCAATGGCTGGATCTAACCATAAGTGTGTGTGTGTGTGTGTGTGTGTGTGTGTGTGTGTGTGTGTCTGTGTGTCTGTGTATGGTTGGGGAGGGGCGGTGCTGAGGGTAGGTAAGCTAGAAAAGAGACCAGTATAACAGTAATAGCTGGGAATGATCACACTGGACAAGAACTGAGTGTCAAAAAATAGGTAAAGGGATATTATTGATAACCTTTCAGTTTCAATATTGCAAACCACAATGCCCCCCAAATTTGGGGGGGGGTGGCAGAGAGAGAGAGAGAAGAAAAGCTCCTGCCATAGAGGCAGTCAGGGAATGGGGGGTGGGGGTGTTGGGAGGGAACCTGGGGACACTGGTGCTGGGAAATGTACACTGGTGGAGGGATGGGTGTTGGGACACTGTATGACTGAAATCCATCATGAACAGCTTTGTGAGGGTCTATCTCACAGTGATTCAATTAAAAAGTTTTTTAAAAAAAAAGAAAAGAAAATAGCGGGAAAGACATGCGCACGCGTGTGCGCACACACATACACACACACACACACACACATCCTTATTTTTAACTTCCTGCTTTCTCTGTAAAGCAAAGACGCAGTGTTCTTATAAAAACCCCACAAAACAAGCTATAATTAACTTTGTCCTATACTAAGTTCCTTCTCGAATGGGGAGTTCTTTTTCCTTTCTCTTCTACTTTCTAACTGAGTCTGAGCATTTTTATTACTCAATTATTTCCATATGCCTCAGAGACCTGGGCCCTACGCAAACAGGATGAGAACGCTATTCAGGTCTCCCAAAGAAGAATTGAAAGAGCTATGCTTGGAATATCACGTGTCACTGAAATGAGAGAAAGAATCCGGAGTTCCGACATCCGTCGACGTCGACGATCAAGAATCAGGAACGCTGTCTCGTTTGCCAAGGTGTCAAAAATCAGATGGGCTGGTCACATAATGAGATTTAAAGACGACCGCTGGACTAGAGCTGTTACCGACTGGATTCCATGGGATGTCAAAAGACCGCGTGGCCGCCCACCTACCAGATGGTCAGACTTCTTCATCAAGATCATGAACGATCGGTTTGAGGCTCTTCATGTTCCTAGAGTGAACAGACGCCATTGGGCTACACTAGCACGCAACAGGGACAAATGGAGACGTTACTGGCGCCACCTCGAGCAAATCAACAATTAACAGGAAGTTAAGTGAAGTGATTAAGTGATTTCCATTCTTGAAATTATTGAATATCCTGGGAATCATCCTCAAGGTGCCAGTGATGGAACCCCAGTCGGCCATTCACATGTAAGGCTACCAGCGCTCTACTGCTCTACCATCACTCCGGCCCCTTTAATGGTGGCTTCTAAGGGGAATGACAGTCTCACCAGCCTAAGAGTATAGGACGTTAAGCCTTATTTTAGCAACAAAAATGGGGGGGAGGGGACTAAACAGGTCAGCTGTGAGGAAGAAATAGAGATCCACTCCTACTTTGAAGCAACTCTTTCCACAAAAATCCATTTCCCACTTTAAAAGACCTACACAAATATGTTCTCTCTCTTAGTGTAGGTAAAGTTCTCCTGGTACCGAGTTTCTTTCTCTTCTGCTGTCCCTTTTCTATTAACAGCTCTAAATCTGAGCATATTTATTACTAAATGATTTCATATCTGAAAATACTGAAGAACCTGAGAACCATCCATCATTACAGATATCTGCCTAACCTGGGCGTGGTCCAAAATAATTGCACTGTCCACTGTAGCACTGTCCTCCTGTTGTTCATCAATTTGCTCGAGCCAGCACCAGTAACGTCTCCATTGCGAGACTTGTTGTTACTGTTTTTGACATATCAGAATATTCCACAGAGCTTGCCAGGTTCTGCCGTGCAGGCGGGATACTCTCGGTAGCTTGCCCGGCTCTCCGAGAAGGATGGACAAATCAAACCCAGGTCGGCCGCGTGCAAGACAAACGCCCTATCTGCTGTGCTATTGCTCCAGCCCCTAAAATATTTAAAAAAAAAAAAAAAACCTAAGAGAAAGACGAAAAAACACGACTTCTCCACAGGTGGTAGGAACCAGCTGCCCCGCAGCTGTCTTGAGGGAAGCGTCAGTTCCTGGCGCTTATAGGACCCCCACACAGACGCGCCAGTCCCCACGGCCTCTGACAACAGCATATTCACGAGCTTCATTTTTAGGTGATCAGTTTGTTTGCGAGAAAACTTCACTGTGTGTAACAAGTGATGCTGCAGAAGCGAGCTCTCCACGGGCGTGTTTATTTCCCAAGCCACGGGAGCATGTGCAGTGCAGTAAGAGCCAGGAGCATCTCCAGTGGCGAGGCAGGCCGTGCTCCAAATGGCGCAGCTACACCATTACCTGTCCATGGGCACGTCCAAGGGCCTCAATTTGGCACCATGCCCTTACTGGGTATGTCAGAAACAGCAGGAACTGTTCGAATGTGAAACACCTGTTCGGTCCACCAGCGACCACCGTCCCCTCACACGTTCCCATACCTGGAGGAAATGGCTGGACTTTGGAAACGGCTTTCATTTGGCTCCCCACCCCAGCCTCTGCAGGTGGAACAAAACCAGAACACCTAAAATGGCTCCAGGGCTGACTTTCAACTGCTGATAAGGGCAACAAAATATATTAACAGTTACAACATGATGCAACAGTAGTAACACTGACAATTTTGCAGTTGTACATATATTGAAACATTGCATTGTATATTTGTTACTCAATTCTACTCACTAAATCTGAGAACAGAAACAAGGCGTAAGAATAGGGCAAGGAGTTGGAGTGATAGCACAGCGGGTAGGGTGTTTGCCTTATATGCCGCCGACTCTGGACCCTGGTTCGATTCCCAGCATCCCATATTTCAGATCCTCTCAGCACCGCCAGGAGTAATTCCTGAGTGCATGAGCCAGAAGTAACCCCTGTGCAACACCGGATGTGACTCAAAAAGCAAAAAAAAAAGAATAGGGCAAGAAGGATAGTACAGAGGGAGGGCACTAGCCCTGTTGGAGGTGGTCCTGGGTGCAGCCCCCAGTAGCACATATGCAGTACCACCCCACCTCCCAGCGTCTCTAGGAGGGATCCCTGAACACAAAACCAGAAATTAGCCCTGCGCACCCCTGGGTGTGGCAAAATATCACTTCACTTCACTTAATCACTTAATCCCCGTTATTCATCGATTTATTCGAGCGGGTGCCAGTAACGTCTCCATTCATCCCGGTTGCGTGCTAGCGTAGCCCAATGGTATCTGTTCGTTTTAGGAACATGTAGAGCCTCAAACCGATCATTTAGGGTCTTGACGAAGAAGTCTGACCATCTTATAGGTGGGCGTCCACGTGATCTTTTGATGTCTCGTGGAATCCAATCAGTAATGGCTCTAGTCCAGCGGTTGTCTGTAAACCTCATTACGTGTCCAGCCCATCTGATTTTTGATGTCTTGGCAAATGAGACAGCGTCCCTGATTCTTGAGCGTTGACGAAGATCAGAACTCCGGATTCTATCTCTCATTTGAGTGAATCGTGATATTCCAAGCATAGTTCTTTCGATTCCTCTTTGAGAGACCCAAATAGTGTTCTCATCCTGTTTTCGTAGGGTCCAGGTCTCTGAGGCATATGTTAATGCAGGAAGAATAGTGGAATCAAAGAGATGTGCTCGTAGCTGGAGGTTCTTTGTCCTTTTAGTTATTTCTTCAATGCTCTTGAAGGCATTCCAAGCCGCTCTCTTCCTCCTGCGCAACTCAGGTGTCAGGTCATTCATCATGTTGATTTCTCGACCTAGGTATATATAACTGTTGCATTCGGAGATGGTGGTTCCGTTGAGAGCGAATGGAGCATCAGGAACAAGGCTGTTTCTCATAAACATTGTCTTCGCAAGATTCAGCTGTAGTCCGACCTTTCCGCATTCACGGTCAAAGTCGTTCAGCATTTGTGCCGCTTGGTTGATGTTTGGTGTTATTAGAACGATGTCATCAGCAAAGTGGAGGTGGTGTAGTTGCCGACCATCTATCTTCACTCCCATGTTTTCCCATTCCAGCCGTCGCATGATGTTCTCAAGGGTGGCACTGAAGAGTTTTGGTGAAATGGTATCACCCTGCCGAACCCCTCTCTTGATATGGATGATTACTTCTTTGTAGAATGGTGAGATCTTGGTAGTGAATCCGCAATAGAGCTCACGAAGGATCCTGATGTATTGAGTTTGTACGCCCTGATTGGCTAGGGCTTCTATGACCGCTTCCGTCTCAACAGAATCAAAGGCCTTCTTTAAATCAATGAACGTTAGACAGAGCGGCATCTTGAACTCCCGAGATACCTCAATGAGCTTGGTTACTGTGTGGATATGGTCAATGGTACTGAATCCTTTTCGGAATCCAGCTTGTTCACATGGTTGTCCTTCATCTAGTGTTCTGCTAATCCTATTCAGGATGACTCGAGTGAATAGTTTGTAGATGACAGACAATAGGCAGATTGGGCGATAGTTGCCAATGTCGTGGATGTCTCCTTTCTTGTATAGTAGTACAGTCTTGCTGGTTTTCCATTGGGATGGAACCTTGCATTCAGACAGGTAGCGTTTGAAGAGTCGAGCCAATGTATTGATGAGTACTGATGGTAAGTTCTTCAGGTGTTCAGGTCTGATCTTGTCTGGGCCAGGTGCTCTTTGTTTCTTTACAGACGAGATGGCATGTTGGATTTCGGAAGGGAGAACATTGGGAACGACATATCCATCATGTGGTATGTGGTATGTGGGCAAGTGGATGTGGCTATTAAAGAGATCTGAGTAGAAGTCATGAATAATCTTCTCCATTGCCCTTCTGGAAGATGTGATAGATCCATCATGATGTCGGAGGGCAGTCATCTTGGTTTTGTAGTTGGTGAAGGACAGGCGGGCATTACGAATGTTTTTTCCAGCTTCTGCTGCATCTACCAGTACTGCTGCTCTCCTGTTTTTGAGGTCATCCTTGATGGCTTCTCTGCACTGTTTTGCCAGTTCGGATGTTTGCTTGTGGTTGCCTGAGGCACGTGCCAAGCCACGTTGGCGAATAAGTTCAAGAGTGTTCGAAGAAAGACGGTTTTTTGTGGTTATCTCTCTCTTGGCATTCCTTGCACAATCATGGAGGTGCTGAATCATTCGATCGTATTCCTCATCAATGTTGTCAATGACGGCATCGTCCCATGTTGCCGCAACAGAGCCAAAGAGTTCCCAGTTGGTGGTTGTTCTGGGAGTCCTCTTCTTAAACCTTGCATTCTTTTCTCCTCGTTCTGTGAGGTAGAATTTTGCACGAAGAAGACGGTGGTCTGATCCCGTTTGGAATTTTGGGACAACAGCAACATCGGTTAGGCAAAACCGCCGATTGAATATGATGTGGTCTATTTCATTGTGGAACCGTCCATTGGGAGACTCCCATGTCCAACGTTTAGATTCAGCCTTTTGGAATTGTGAGTTACCATGGAAGGTTTTGGTTGACTTGATGAACTCAGACAGTCTGTCACCCTGTTTGTTCCATTCCAGGCCATGGGTTCCAATGTGGAGTTCATCGACTGATCTTCTTGGTCCTATCTTGGCATTAAAATCACCGACAATGATCTTGTAGAAGGTGTGATCTTCTTTATAGAACTTCTCTAGCTCCATGTAGAATTTCTCAGTTTCTCTTTCACCATAACTGGATGTTGGTGCATAGACAACAAAGATAGAAACTGCCAGTAGTGAGCCACATTTATTCAAGTGTAATCGTCCTATTCGGGTTGTTAGGCATTCAAATGAATCAATGCTCATGACTAAGTTTGTGTTGACAAGGATACCGACACCACCGACGCCTCTTTTATCACATGTTCCAAGGAACAGTTCTTCTCCAGTGTCGAAAACAGCATGATGGAATTGATGTCTTCTCGTTTCGGTCAGACCAATGATGTCGTACTTGATCTTTCGTGCTTGTACCATAAGGTCTTCAATGGATGCAGCAGATGCCAGGGTACGAGCATTAAAAGTACAGACAATCATTTTTGTTTTTCTGCGTTTTGGTAGCCTATGTCTGCCTTGGTGTTTTATCAGCCTCTCCTTCCATATCCTTCTCGACTCTGCATATTCAGGGTTAGGGAAATGAGATCCATTTATTACTGGATTTGGCATATCAATTTGGTCTATTTGGCATAGACCACGGATAGCTTGCCAGGCTCTGCCGTGCGGGTTGGATATTTAAGGATATTTAAGGTACCCTGAAAATTTAGAGAAAAGTAAATGAATAGTCGCGCAACTCTGCCTTGTGCTCTCCCGGGAGCTTGTTGTGATAATCTCTGGATCCTGGCCTTTGTTGGGGTTACACGGCAGTTGGAGGGTGTAACTGTCTAGTTACTGACAGGTCCAGTCCCAAACCGTGCAGGCTTGGAGATCTCAGCCCCGGGTCCCACACACCTGGGTTCCTCTGCCAGTTTTGTTATGTCTGAGGCTTATCCAAGTGTGTGGAGAGTGGCCCCAGTAAGGCCTTGGTTGGGGCCTGCAGGTCTTCAGCTGTTGGGCCCTGGCGAGGATAGTCAGACACAGGGTAGGAGACTCTGCCTTGTGCTCTCCCGGGAGCTTGTGGCAAAATATAATAATCATAATTAAACAGTGTATCTTCCCTTCCCTTAGCGATCCCATGTGGTCGGCACTCTGATGTGGTGAAACCCAAATCAAGACAGAATTAGTAAGCCAGAGTAAAGATAGAACTTCAAGGAAGCCAGATGTCAGCCATGTGAAATACTGCTGAGAGGGAGAAAAGTTTCCACAAGATTTAGCAACTTAAGCATAAGCAACATAACAAAGATAGTACAGCTGGCAAGGCTTGTGTTGCATGCGGCCAACATGGGTTCTATCCCCAGCCCCCCATATAATCCCTGAGCCCAGCACAGCTGTATGTGCCCCTCTTCACCCTCAAAAAAAAAAATCTAACACAAACCACTTGAAAAAGGTTCTTCTAGAGGTCTGGAGCCTGTGGACCTCTGTGGCTCCTGTACATTTTTAACTAGGTATGATAGCACAGTGGTAGGGCGTTTGCCTTGCATGCAGCCAGCAGGGCCAAGCCGGGCTCGATTCCTCTGCCCCTCTCGGAGAGAGAGCCCAGCAAGCTACCAACACCTGACGTATTCAATATGCCAAACACAGTAACAATAAGTCTCAAAATACAGATGTTACTGGGCCCCCTTGAGAGAAAATCAATGAACAATGGGAGGACAGTGTTTGTTTGTTTTTTTTTTATAACCTCACACAGGAAGGAGAAGAAGGTTAGGGCAGTGACCAAAGAAAACTGGGTAGGGGTTAGGAGATTAGAACAACACTCAAGGTGGTTAAATAAAGATTTAGGCAACTAAATCCTTTAGGCGGTTAAATAAAGATTTAGGCAACTCTCCAGCAAGTTGTGGATTGAGTGATAATCATAAAATAACTAAGAGACAATTATTCATTACAGAAAAAACAAAATATGGGGCTGGAAAGATAGCACGGCAGGTAGGGCGTTTGCCTTGCATGTGGCTGACCCGGGTTTGATTCCCAGCATCCCCTGAGCACTTGGCGGTGCCTGAAAAAACTCCTAAGTGCAGAGCCAGGAGTAACCCCTGAGCATCGCCTGGTGTGACCCAAAAAGAAAAAAAAAACATTTACAAGGCTCCAAGACAGCACAGGAGATATGGCAATTGCCTTGCATCCACCAAGCCCAATTCAAATCTCCAACATTTCACATGATCGGTTGCCCAAGCACTGGCAGGGATCACTCCTGAGCACAGAGTCAGGAATAGCTCCTGGTCCTGCCGGATCCCCCTCAAAAAACAAAGTTATACAAGAGACAAAACAACTCAGTATATATTAATGACTCAGACATGAATAGCATTTTTATGTTCATACTAAAGGCATAACATCTATATTTTGTTTGTTTGGGGGCCATAGTCGGCTGTACTCAGGGCTTACTCCTGGCTCTACACTCAGGGATCATTCCTGGCACACTCAAGGAATTATATGGCATGACAAGAATTGGGGCTGGAGCAATAGCACAGCGGTAGGGCGTTTGCCTTGCACGCAGCCAACATGGCCAACCGGAGTTCGATTCCTCCGCCCCTCTCGGAAACCGGCAAGCTACCGAGAGTATCTCGCCCGCAGGGCAAAGTCTAGCAAGCTACCCGTGACATATTCGATATGCCAAACACAGTAACAACATAGTCTCACGATGGAGACTTACTGGTTCCGCTCAAGCAAATCGATGAACAATGGAAGGACAGTGACAGTGATAGGAATTGAACACGAGTCAGCCATGTGTCAGGCAAGCACCTAGCAGTACTATCTCTCTGGCACCACCAATTTAATTTAAAATAATAGTTTAACTATATTGGGAGAATATGGGCTGAATGGGCTATATATGGACTAATAATTTAACTATATTAGGAGAATATGGGCTGAAGCACAACAGAATATGGGTAGGGTGTTTGCCTTGCACACGGCCTTGCACAATGGAGACGTTACTGGTGCCCGCTTGAGCAAATCCATGAACAATGGGAGGACAGTGCTACAGTGGGAGAACAAATAAAAAGAAGAGAGGATGGTGGACCAAGAGGATTAAAAAAAAAACTATTAGTAAGAAGAACTAAAGTTAATGCCTAAAAATTAGGAAGTAGTGTTATGGGTAATTGACCTAGAGTTATAGAAAAAACATAAGCTAATAAAAGTGGTTTCCTCCAGGTGTAGAAGATAAAAAGGATGGCGCTTCCAAAGTCACCATCCAGTTAAAACTTCACTCCAGCTGTATCACCCCACTCGACACTTGATCTTAGCCAAAAGGCCGAGAAGCAATTCACCCCATTCAAAATCTTTAAATTCTTGGAGTGCACAGCCACATTCATGGCCACAACATCTCATACTCTACACCATTGATAAACCAGGAGTAGCACACCATATTGGATGGGATGTAAGTAGAAGGCAACCAATCTTGATTAAGAAAATATTAACACACAAGGCTTAACCTATAACAACGTATTAGTAATCTCTTATACCAGGGCTTAATTATTACGGGGTGAGATACAACAATCTTCACATACTTTCTTCTAAGGAAATATTTTTTGATCATTTTTAGCAAATTACCCATAACAATAACCGTCACTGTCCTCCCATTGTTCATCGATTTGCTCGAGCGGGCCCAGTAACGTCTTCATTGGAGACATTGTTGTTACTGTGTCTGGCATATCGAATACGTCACGGGTAGCTTGCCAGGCTCTGCCGTGCAGACAAGATACTCTCGGTAGCTTGCCAGGCTCTCCGAGAGGGGCGGAGGAATCGAACTCGGGTCGACCATGTTGGCTGTGTGCAAGGCAAACGCCCTACCGTTGTGCTATTGCTCCAGCCCACCCATAACAATAAATACAAATAAATTATTTAAGACTGCTTTTGGGTAAGGCTTGGGTGGTGGTTGGGATAATTGGAAATAATGGTGGTAGATGGTATAATGGTTGTGGGATTGGTGTTGGAATATTGAATATAATACATCATCATGAACAACTTTATAAAAATAAAAGATGGGACTCAAACTGAGTTTTTCAAACTCCAGTGGAGTAACCGAGCTTGGCCCTTAGTCCCCCAGATTCTGCCCAGAGCAGCTCAAACTGAATTTTCCAAGTTCCAGAGTGGCTCCCACAGACTGTGTGGTCGGCTACTGAAAATATTGTTCTTTACATTAACATGATTTTTCATTTTACATCAGCAATAGTGAAAAAAAGCCTCAGTTTCCCCTTGCCAGCAGCTTCATTTGTTCCCATTGACCTAATCCCCCAAGATCCTATCTTACATTTTAATTTCCCAAAACCATAAAATTCTTCCCCAGAGGAGTTGGAGCGATAGCACAGTGGGTAGGGCATTTGCCTTGCATGCACGCAGCCAACCCAGGTTCAATTCCCAACATCCCACATGGTCCCCTGAGCACCACCAGGAGTGATTCCTGAGTGCAAAGCCAGGAGTAACCCCTGAACATCACCGGGTGTGACCCAAAAAGAAAGAAAGAAAAAAATTCTTCCCCAGATCTAAGGTTCACAGGGAGACTAAGATAATGGGCAATGTCTAAGGCAAATGGCAAGATAACCTAAAAGATTCAAACCTGCCAGACCTCTCTGTATAATCCTGCGTTCTCTGTAATGTCCTTGTCAATCAATAAGCTTACAATTATGTCCCAAGAAATTAAGAGCCCAATTTTCATTATAAAGGACCTCCCTCCAACCCCCTTTAATTTAACCCATATACTAAGTTTCTCCCCACACAGGGAGTTTCTTTTCTCTTTTACTTTGCAATAAAATTTTCAGACAGAGAGGGACAGAGACCATTTAAGTGAAGAAACAGGAAAGGTCTATTGGGGTGTGCTCCCAGGCAGACCCTACTGACCTTTGGTGAGGTTGGGGCAAGGCTGCACCTAAGTGAGACTCAGCGAGGTTTTTAAAGTCTCTTTGGTGTGAAGGGGAACAAAGGACAACATGGTTTCTCTGGCAGGAAGGGGACAAAGGGAAGGGGTGCTCTTTGGCAGGAGGAAGATAGAGGACGGTGTGGTTGGTCTGGCATTCCTTTATTCACAGGGGGCAGATGGGGTGCAGCCTGGTGTAATACAGTCTTGTCCTCCTTCGGTGAAGAGGCAGGGTGATCCCAAGCAAAGCTTACAATTATGTCCCATGAACTAATTGCAGTGGACAACCCTAATTACCTGCCTGCTTCAGATGGAACTGACTTTATCCTGCAAGAATTATCCCACTAGAAATTCTATTAAGTCCTATAGCAGTGGAAATGCTTAAGATAATTTGGCAAAGTACCTTCTGCAACTTAGGCAGTATTTGATCCAAAGGAAATTCACATTTCCAGATTTTCATTAAGATCCATCTTGCAGGATGAACTTTTACTGGAATTAATTCTCTATTTGAGTAAAGTAAAATAGCATTTCAATATTCTGGGATTACCTGCTGCTCCTGCCTTAGATTAAAACATATTTATACTTTCTGTGTTCAAAGAGAAATCTGTGGTTCAATAGCTAGAATGTAGAATCAAACTAGGTGTCCAACAACAGTTGAGTATATAATGATGGTGTAGTATATATGCACAATGGAATACTATAAAGAAGGATGAAAATATGTATGTAACCAGAGGATGGGCTGGAGCGATAGCACAGCGGTAGGGGGTTTGCCTTGCACGCAGCCAACATGGCAGACCCGAGTTCAATTCCTCCGCCCCTCTCGGAGAGCCCGGCAAGCTACCGAGAGTATCTCGCCCGCACGGCAGAGCCTGGCAAGCTACCCGTGACGTGTTCAATATACCAAACACAGTAACAAGTCTCATGATGGATATGTTACTGGGCCCGCTTGAGCAAATCGATGAACAACGGGAGGACCATGGCCATGACCATGAACCAGAGGATATCATGTTAAGGGAAATAAATCAGAAGGAGGACAAATACAGGATGATTTCACTTATTGGTAGACAGGTAAATTTGTTATTGTTCAAATAATTAAAACTCACCCATGATCCCAGAGTACAGGAAGGAGAAGGACAGGGAAGGAAGTAAATTGAGGAGAGAAATAAGAAAAGATGAGATAGGTGTTGAGAAACTTGGGTATGTTGATGTATAGAGGGGTGTAGAGAGGTAGAGAGAGGGGTATAAAGAGGTGTAGAGAGGAGTGTGTAGAGGGTTGTAGAGAGGACGTAGAGATGGTGAGAAGGTGTAGAGAGGGGCATATAGAGGGGTGGTATAACTATTGACCCCAGAATCAACAACACTGAAAGCATGAGTCCAATTACACCAACCACACTTTAAAATGTACCTGTCAAGGAGACAGGCTGGGCGGGGGGGGGGGGGGGGGGGGGGGGGGGGAGGGGGATGGGAAGGAAACTGGGGACATTTAGTGGAGGGGAGTTGACACTAGTGATTAAGATCCGTGTTGAAACGTTGTATGCCTGAAACTCAATTATGAATAACTTTGTAAATCACAGTCACTAAATAAAAAAATATATAATAAAAGGGGCCAAAGTGACAGTACTGTAGGTAGGGCATTTGTCTTGCACACAGCCAACCCGGGCTCTATCCCCAGCACTACATTTTGTCTCCAGAGTCCCACCAGGAGTGATCCCTGAGAGCAAAGCCTGGAAGAAGTCTCAGCCCTGCCTGGTGTGGCCCAAAAAACAAAAAGAAAAGAAAAAGAAAAAAATCTTTGGGGGCTGGAGTAATAGCACAGTGGGTAGGGCGTTTGCCTTGCACATGACCGACCCAGGTTCCATTCCATTCCATCCCATATGGTCTCCCGAGCACTTCCAGGAGTAATTCCTGAGTGCATGAGCCAGGAGTAAGCCCTGTGCATCACCGGTTGTGACCCAAAAAGAAAAAAAAAAGAAATTTTTGTTTTAGAAGGACCTACTGTACAATAGTTCAAAAGGACTGCAATGAAAAATTAAGAAGACACAGAAGGGAAATAATGGGGTAGTGACGGTCAGGTGCCTCAGTTATATCAGTAATGTGATGGGGTGCTGAACTGTATATTCCAAACCACAGAATCCACAACGCTAAAAACTTTAAAATGTGCCTGGAAAGGTGGCGGGTGGGGTGTAGGAAAGAAGGGGAACAATGGAGAGAAATTGGGGGCACTGGTCCAGAGAATTTGACACTGCTGGAAATGGTGCTAGAATTTTACATGTAAAACTCAACCATCAATAGGGGCTGGAGCAATAGCACAGCGGGTAGGGCATTTGCCTTGCTTGTGGCCGACCCAGGTTCAATTCCCAGTATCCCATATGGTCCCCTGAGCACCACCAGGGGTGATTCCTGAGTGCAGAGCCAGGAGTAACCCCATCTGCATCACCAGGTGTGACCCAAAAAGAAAAAAAAACTCAACCATCAATAACTTTGTAAATCACACCTGTTTAATTTTTTTAACGTTAAGGTGTTAAGATAAAATTTGACCTTAGGAGGCATTCTGTAGCTGAGAAGAGCTATAAACAAGAGCAAAAACCATAACTCAAAGTTTTCTTGATAAAATTTTCCTAATAATCTTTTAAGGTATAATTTAATTTCTCCACCTTTCCTGATAATTAGGAGTGTCAGGCTAGTGTGAAGTTGATAATTAATCTTTACAGTAGGGACTAAGCCCTGGGTGGCTGTAGAAATGAAAGTCATTCTGTAGTGACCTGGATAAGACAAGTCTAGTGATTAGTTCTTTAAGTAACACTTGAGATATGGCTTTCATAGTACAGAGAGTGTTTCTACCCACAATTAAATATGTCAATAAGGGGGCTGGAGTTATAGCACAGCGGGTAGGGCGTTTGCCTTGCACGCAGCCGACCCGGGTTTAATTCCCAGCATCCCATATGGTCCCCTGAGCACCGCCAGGAGTAATTCCTTAGTGCAGAACCAGGAGTAACCCTGTGCATTGCCAGGTGTAACCCAAAAAGCAAAACAAAAATAAAATTAAATATGTTAATAAGAACCAATAAAAGGGGCCGGAAAGATAGTACAGCAATTAAAGGTGCTTGCCCTGCATGTGACCAACCCAGGTTTGATCCCTAGCACACCATATGACCCCCCTCCGAAGCTTGCATGAAAATGATCCTTGAACCCAGAGTCAAGAGTAAGCTTAAAGCAGCATCAAGTGTGTCCCCCCCCCCCACACACACACACAAAAAAAAAAACAATAAACATTTAACTATTTTTGTTTGGGAACCATACCTACTCCAGCCCTGTGCAAGACAAGTGCCTTAACCCCTATCTATACTCTATCTCCAGTCTCATCAATATTTAAATACTGAATATTTTGCCATTTTCTTAAAGTCAGGCTGCCAATTTTTCTCTGAATAAGTTCATTAATAATGGAGAGGATGCCTAGGATATCGATTAGGTTCATTAACAGCACAGCACTGAGTTCTCTCTCTCTCTTTCTCCCTTCTCCCCCTCTTTCTCCCTGTCTCTCTCTGTCTCTCTCTGCCTGTCTCTGTCTCTGTCTCTATCTCTGTCTCTGTCTCTCTCTCTCTTTCTCTCTTTCTCTCTCTCTCTGTCTCTCTCTCTCTCTCCTCAGTTCCGGCTCTTCCCATGGAAGATAATTTTACTAAAATTGTTAAAGCATCTCTTCCTTTGTGGGAAGCCTCATTTTTTATTTTTTAAATTTCAGTCTGGAAGCCTTATATAATACTTTAACCATTTTTCACTGTATTGGGCCAGGAGTAAGTATTTTCCTTTGTCTATTAATCCATTGGTTAGTTCCCTTTTTGAAATTACGCTGCAGTGACATTGTTCCTCTCAAGCAGAGTATTAAAACAAACATTATCATAGATATTCTCTTAAACTGGGGCTGAAGCAACAGCACAGCGGGTAGGGCGTTTGTTTTACATGTGGCCAACCAGGGTTCCATTCCCAGCATCCCATATGGTCCCCTGAGCACCACCAAGAGTAATTCCTGACTAAAGAGCCAGGAGTAATCCCTGTGCATCACCAGGTGTGACCCAAAAAGCAAAAAATAAAATAAAATAAAATAAAATAAAGGTGGGGCTGGAGCAATAGCAGAGCGGGTAGGGTGTTTGCCTTGCACGCGGCCAACCGGGGTTCGATTCCCAGCATCCCATATGATCCCCTGAGCACCGCCAGGGGTAATTCCTGAGCACAGAGCCAGGAGTAACCCCTGTGCATTGCCGGGTGTGACCCAAAAAGCAAAAATAAATAAATAAATAAAATTTTAAAAAATAAAGAGGAAGTTGTACTGCTTGTTTAACATCCCTTAAAAAATAAATAAAATAAAATAAAGGCTACAAACTTTACAAGTCAGCTCCATTAAACAATAATTTAAAAGCAGGAGCTTTTCAAGTGGTATGAGTCAAACACTTCCACACTTCAATACAATAAGTTGACACTCATCTCTAACTGACATTCAGAAGTTTAGGGAACACTGCTACTAGAGGCAAGGTATTTATACCTTGCATGCCTGAATTGCTCAGTAAATCCCAGGAATCACTCCTGGCACAGAAAGATCACTGGATGTCACCCAACTTTCCCTCTACTCCAATTAAAAAAATAATGATTATAATAATGATAATAATAAAAAGAAGTTAATTGTTAGAAGCATCTTACAGCTGCAACTGGCTGCAACACTGGTTTTGAATTTGAAGTGATTTTACCTTGGAGACGTTAAATAATGTTCAAAAATCAAACGTTAGATCAGTGTCCACAATATCCAGTGGGAATAGCAAAAAAGAGAAGAGAACATTAGTCAAATTAACATACTTGACTTCTACACATCTGTAACACGGGTCAGACCTTAGCGGGGTCCTCACCAGTCTTTGTATGCAGGAACCCTGGGTTTGACTCCCAGCACTTCAGTGTTCCCTGAACACCACTGTGGGAGTGGCACACAGGATATGGCCCCAGAACTAGAACAAAGAAAGAGGGCTAGAGCAATAGTACTGCAGGGAGGACATTTGCCTTGCAGGCAGTTAATGTGAGTTCAATCCCCAGCATCCATATGGTTCCCGGATCAACATCAGGAGTGATTCCTGGGTGCAGAACCAGGAGTAAGCCCTGAGCACCACCAGGAGTAATTCCTGAGTGCAGAGCCAGGAGTGACCCCTGAGCATCACCAGGTTTGACCAAAAAAGCAAAAAATAAATAATTAAATTTAAATTAATAAAGGGGGGAAGAAAAGGGGGGGGGTTTTGTTTGTTTTTCTTTTCTTCTTTTTTTTTTTTTTTTTTTTTTTTTGCTTTTTGGGTCACACCTGGCGATGCACAGGGGTTACTCCTGGCTCTGCACTCAGGAGTTACTCCTGGCAGTGCTCAGGGAACCCTATGGGATGCCGGGAATCGAACCGGTTTGGCCGCGTGCAAGGAAAATGCCCTACCCGCTGTGCTATCTCTCCAGCCCCCAAAGAAAAAGTTTTAAGTAGACTCATGGCCAGAGACCTGAGTGATGCAGAATTTGACTGCAGGACAGAAACTGGTTTCCAGAGGCTAGCAGCTGTTCCCAAAGCCCCAACTCTCAGACATCTCTCTTTGTGGGGGTGGGGGGTGGGGGGGCACACCTTGAGCCGGGTCCTACAGGAAGGCTGTGCGGGTGGGCTCTCTTCCGTGTGACCTTCGCTTGCGACAAGGGCTTTGACTGAGCAGAGTTGAGTTCAGAGAGGTTCCAGCTCACGGAGTCCCTCAATCTGTTCACAGAGACCTCATCATATTCCTCGAATTCATCTTCCCTGGGCCTCAGTTCCCAGCTCCGCCGCCCTCTGGTGCTGGGAGCCAAAACGTCAGTACAACCTGACCTGCAATTTAGGAACTAATCTCTTCTTGGAAAAATGTTAAAATACATTGTGTAAGTTTCTAAGCTACGCCCTAGATAACTGCCATGAGCCCGCCATTAGGACTCACACCCTGATTCACTGAAAATCTGCATGCTTTGTTAATTCCCCATTTTGCCCACGTCCTCGTGTAATCAATTATAAAAAGCTAGCTTGGGTGAAATAAATTTGGAGCTTGATCAGAGTCTTGTCTTGCTCCCATTCTTCTGTCTCTCTTTTTCCCCCACTAGCGCACCCTCTTGCTGTTATCCACGTTGATTAGTCCCGCAGGTCGGGGCACTCTGGCAGGGGTTCTGCACCACCTGCTCAGCGCTGCCCGACCTCCCCCTTCCTGGAGATCGTCTCCTGCTGGTACCCTCGCTCTGGGACCGCCACCCCACCGGGTCTCTCCCTCCCGATCCTAGGGAATCTTGGCTTGCGATGGCTACAGGAAACTTGCAGCACCTCGGGGAGGCGGGATGGGAGAGGTTGGAGAGGGCCGCATAGGTATCTGGGAATTTGAGGTGCACGACCGGGAACTGAGTTGGGAGAGGCCGTAGTAGGCGATCGGTCACAGCCACAACAGAGAGGCGCACCCAGCAGTTGCTCAGGGGCTACTCCTGGCTCTTGCACTCAGGAATTACTCCTGGCAGTGCTCGGGGGACCACATGGGATGCCGGGATTGAACCCCGGTCGGCCGCATGCAAGGCAAACGCCGTCCCCGCTAGGCTGGCCCCATCCTCCGCCCACTCTTGGTCACACTCTTCGCCTTCTAGAACCCTCCACCCCAGCTCCTGGGGCGTGCAGAGTATTTTGTATCTGGTTTCCATATTAGGGAACCCAATTTACAGCAATAAGAGCTATTGGAGGCAGATGGAGATTCTTTTAAGAAGAAAGACCATTGGGGCTGGAGCGATAGCACAGTGGGTAGGGTGTTTGCCTTGCTAGCGGCCAACTCAGGTTCGATTCCCAGCATCCCATATGGTTCCCTGAGCACTGCTAGGGGTAAATCCTGAGTGCAGAGCCAGGAGTAACTCCTGTGCATCGCCAGGTATGACCCAAAAAGGAAAGAAGAAGAAGAAGAAGAAGAAGAAGAAGAAGAAGAAGAAGAAGAAGAAGAAGAAGAAGAAGAAGAAGAAGAAGAAGAAGAAGAAGAAGAAGAAGAAGAAGAAGAACCAGAGTAATAGTACAGTGAGTAGGGCACTTGCCTAGTATGCAGGCAAACCAATTTTGTCCACGACACCCCATGTGGGCCCCACAAGGAATGATACCTGAACTCAAAGTCAGGAGTAAGCCCTGAGCATACCCAAGTGTGGTCCCCCAAAAACAAAATAAATAAATTAAATTTTTTAATTTTATTTAAATTAAAAAATAAAGAAGTTAACAACTCACCAGCCCCGAGGTAGTCTGAAAGCACGTGTGCCTTTACCTAGAGGCTGAAATTGAGGCATCTCCCACGGAAGAGCAGATTTCCTTGGGAGGGAAAAACTGTTCAGATTATGAAAAGGAACTGAAGCAAAACTATAGTGGATAAGTGCCTTACACATGGCAGACTTGGATTCCATCGCCCAGGCCCTACCTGGAGTAACCTCTGAGCCCAGAGCCAGGAGTGAGTCCTGAGCACAGCCAGGTGAAGCCCCCAAATCAAATCAAAGATTATGGAAAAGACTCAGGCTGGAGAGATAGTACCACTGTAGTACTGTAGCACTGTCCTCCTGTTGTTCACCAATTTGCTCGAGCGGGCACCAGTAACTTCTCCATTGTGAGACTTGTTACTGTTTCTGGCATATCGTCGGTTAGCACGCCTGGAAAGATAGTACAGCAGATAAAGTGATCACCTTGCATGCGCTCTACCAAGTTTAAGGAGCGATAGCACAGCGGGTAGGGCGTCTGCCTTGCACGCAGCCAACATGGCCGACCCAAGTTCGATTCCTCCGCCCCTCTCGGAGAGCCCGGCAAGCTACCGAGAGTATTCGATATGCCAGACACAGTAACAACAAAGTCTCCAATGGAGACGTTACTGGGTCCGCTCGAGCAAATCGATGATCAACGGGAGGGCCTTTACTTACTTACTTACTTTATTTTTTTTAACTCCCGCTCTGGGGAGGCCGCACCTAATGCCCAGCACTCCCAGTTCCAGCCGTCTTGGTTGGTCCCCCCTCCCTAACCCCTGCCCAGCTGGGAGTGCTGGGCATTAAGGGCGACCTCCCCAGTGTGGGTGTGGAGTCACCAAGGTGTGGAGCCCTCCTACAGATAATTTCCTTAGGATATTTGCTCCTTCAGGCTCCTAATTATCCTAAGGATATATCCTTACCCACACACTTAGGTCAAGCCTCTTTCTTATTTCAGAACACAGCTTGGGGAGGGGCATATGGCTCAGCAGTGATGGTCATGCCTTCAACGTATGTTGCAGTCTGGGGGTTGGCGATCAGAGAGATAGTTCTGAGGTTAAGTTACATGCTTTTCCTGGGTTCGATCTCCCCAAGTTCAATCCTTTATATCATATATGGTCCCCTGAGTACCCACGGGCGTGACCCCAAATCAAACAACCAAAATCCAATAACAAAGCTCCTGGTAGAACAGTTTGGGGAAAGTATTCATATTCCATTTCTGGGGCACATTTTCTCATCTATTTTACTTCACCATTTTACCTCCTTCTGAAATTCTTTTCTGTACACAAGTCAGGACTGACTTTCCTTTTGCTGAAATGAGCAATTCACCACTCGAGCTTAAAGGATGAATTTCTGGGCTCTGTGGAGCTCCCAGAAAACCCAGATGGTAAGGACCAGCTCTCATGCCATGTAAATCAAGTTGCTCAAGGCACAGCTTGACTATTGCCTTGTGGGGCTGGTGGGCAACTGTCAAGCTATGCCTGGAACATGCTATCGGCTACCCGTGAGGGCTCATGGCACACTTGACCAGTACTAAGAACCCAGACGCTTCCCCAGGTAGCCAAGATGGGTGGAGCAGAAAATAAAAGCACCTTTCTCCTTAGGTGACTTTCCTTGTTCTCCACTTTATCAAAAGTCACCTGCAACATAAATGACAAGATAGCAAAAGTCATGTGACCTGCATCATTACTCTCAAGCCACTCGGGGCACCTACTTCTTTTGGGGGAAGAAGTCACTTCTCCCACTCGCAACAGTGATGTCTCAAAAAAAGATTTCTGCACTAATTATTGGGAAAGAAACCGGATGCTACTAACTTTCCACACTGCTTTGGAAACTAATTTCTGTGGTCAAATCATTGCTGAAGTTCCTTTCAACAAAGGAAAGATAACTGCAAGATGATTGGGCATAATGACAGTACAACAGGTGTTTCTGTCAGGAAATAAGCTCCCCATTTTTTCCAACATAACACATCCTTCCTCTGGGCTGAGTCTGTACTCTGGGTTTTGTAGAACCAGAGCTAAGCCTATTCCTTCCATCTCCTACCCTAATATTTGTCCACTCTCTCGCCTTTCATCTCCTTCCCAGAAGCCCAGACATCTGGCCTAGCCCCTCATCATTTTTTTAAATTTTTTTATTGTAACACCATGATTTACCAAGCTACCCATAATTAATACAGTTATTTGAGGCATTAAATGTTCCAACATCAATCCCACCACTAACGTGCCCTTCCTTCCACTGATGTCCCCAGTTTCCCACCCCAGCCTGCCTCCTTACAGAAACAATCAAATTTACTACATATTGTTTGTTACAGTAGCACTGTAGCACCGTCTTCCCGTTGTTCATGAATTTGCTCGAGCGGGCACCAGTAACGTCTCCATTGTGAGACTTGTTGCTACTGTTTTTGGCATATCAAATACATCATGGAGAGCTTGCCAGGCTCTTCTCTGCAAGTGAGATACTCTCGGTAGCTTGCCAGGCTCTCCGAGAGGGATAGAAGAATCGAACCTGGGTCAGCCACATGCAAGGCAAATGCCCTACCTGTTACAGTATAAAAGCAAATGAAATTATCAAATCTTAGATCAAAAAGAGTCCATTGTTATATCTCAGACTGACATTAGTAATCATTGTCTGAAGGTCTGCTGTACTGGTTAGTGCTGATTGAGCCTGCTGTGTCATTGTTTAGGCTCAATGAGCTAAAACTCTATGCAATTTCCCAATTAGATTTGCTTTGATACTACTGGGCTGAGAGTAGTATGAAATTTTGAGGTGTCTGACCACACAGATATGGAACAATTTTTTGCTTGACAATCTGGTGACAATTAGCGGGGCCATTCCTAAGTCAGAGGATGTCAAGTATGGTAGCAGGCCGCTGGGCTTTCAGGCAAAAAAGGGGGATTTGCCTGGGGCCATTCCAAGAAGGCCCTAGAGTTTTTGCACTGGACCAGTGTGCCTCAGAATTTTCGTCGATATCATGTTCCTTCAGAGATACGATGCTGGACCATTTCTCTGCCATCAAAAACAGTAGCAACAAGTCTCATCAACAATCAAGGTGTCCCCAATTGTTCTTGGGAAACTCTTATGCCTCCAGTTCCTGGACATCTAGTGTAAGGTCAGTGCCTCAGGAAACCACCCCCACACCCCCTGCCCTAGGCCTGGAACGTTGCTCCCAGACACCCCTGCACTGGCAGGACCAGAAAATGTCCCTTGGTTCATCTGCACCTTATGACTCAGGTGCAATCACTAACAGGCAAAGCTCGCTTTGCTCTGCCAGGCCAGTTCCATTTGTCCTTTGTCTCTCCTTACTTGTCCTGCCCATATTAAGGTACTCAGAAGACTCTAAGTGAACACCTTTATTTCAAGAAACATTCAGGGGGCTGGAGCAATAGCACAGAGGGTAGCACACAGGGCATTTGCCTTGCACACGGCCAACCCAGGTTCGATTCCCAGCATCCCATATGGTTCCCTGAGCACCGCCAGGGGTAATTCCTGAGTGCAGAACCAGGAGTGACCCCTGTGCATCTCCAAGTGTGACCCAAAAAGAAAAAAAATAACACTCAGGCTGCATCGAGGCGGAGCTGGAGGCTGATTCCGTGGGCTTCACACTTCCTCGCTCCAGGAGTCCCACACCTGGGTTGCTTCTCCCTCTCCGAGAGCTGTCTCCCACTTCTCACGGTGACCAGGAAACCAAGGAGATGATTCAAAGGGTTGGATTACATGATCCTCATGCAGGAGGCCCAGGTTCAATTCCTGGCACCACATCACCACATGGCCCCATAAACACCACTGATGTGGCCCCAAATTTAAAAAAAAACTTAATTAAATTGGGGGCTGGATAGTACAGCAGGTGGAGCACTTACCTTGCACACAACTGACCTGAGCTAGATCCCCAGCATCCCATATGGTCCCCAGAGCACTTTCAGGATTAATTCCTAAGTGCAGAGCAAGGAGTAACCCCTGAGTATCACAAGGTGTTCGGTGCGGAAAAAAAACCAAAAACCTTAGTTAAATTTATAAAGGTTATCTTAGCTTTATGAATAGCAGGCTAGACATAAGGAGCATCAACCTCTCTAACACTCGACCTCCACCAGAAATGATAGGAACCATGTCTGAATGCTCAGACCACTCCCTTCTCCTCTTGGTCTGCTTGGGGAGTTCCTAACTGTCTATTATTAAGTAGAAGCTGCTCTTCGTAAAAGTTTAATAAAATGTGGAACTCCTCTCTAGGTGTGATCGTTCACATGCATTATTTCTGAGCCTCTGACATAGTTGTTGCCCCCTCAGGAAGGTTGGAGGACTTGCTGGTGTCATAGAGCTGAGCGGTCATCAAGCTTTTGAGCTTTGGTGCTCTGTCCTCTGTCCTCTATACCCTATTGACTTTTCTATTCTATGTACAAACCATCGGGTCCATTTACCTTTACTTTTAGGGTCAGGCATGCAACTCAGTTGTAGAGCAGTTGTCTTGCATGTGAGAGGCCCTGCATTAGATTGCTGGCACTGTTGAAAAATAATTTTTTTTTTTGCTTTTTGGGTCACTAACACCCAGCAATGCTCAGGGGTTGCTCCTGGCTCTGCATTCAGGAATTACTCCTGGCTGTGCTGGGGGACCATATGAGATGCCGGGGATCGAACTTGGGTCTGCCACGTGCAAGGCAAATGCCCTACCTGCTGTACTATTACTCCAGCCCCTGTAAAATATTTTTTAAGTAAGCTTGCTCTCACTGGGATCTCAGTCTTCAGATATGTATCCTAATGTGGACGATGAAACCTCAAAGGATTCTCTAGGTCATCTCTTTCCCACCATCCATGAGGAAATGAAGTCCCAGAGAGGAGAGATTCCCTGTATATCTGACACCGATCACCACCATGGAGAGACCCCTCCACCTACATGATCCCCTCCACTTGAAAGAGAACTTGGCAGAAATCCTTAAAGCAGTGGTTCCCAGTTTTCATTCATTCATGTACATTTTTCCCTTGTCATATCAGCCCTGCCCTATAGTTTTAACTTCATATATTTTCATGACTCTCTCTATTCCCTTTTACCATGTTAATTTGTTCTACAAATAAAAATTATGGTGCCAGAGTGATAGAGTGAATTGTAGTGCAGATAGTAGAACAGAAACTCTACTTGAATGGTGCCTTGCACAGTGCCAACCCAGATTCTATCCCTGTCACCCCATATGATCCCCCAAACCCTGCCCGAAGTGACTCCTGAATGCAGAGCCAGGAGTAATCACTGAGCATCACTGGGTGTGGCAAAAATAAATAAATAAATAAACAGGATTATGACTGAGGATGGTGTTGAGGATAAGAGCTCACATATGTGAAGTCCCTGGATTTTATCTCCAGCACCACAAAAATATGGGTCTTTTTGTTGTTGTTTTGGGTATTTGCAGGGGGGGCGGTTATACCTAGCAGTGCTCAAGGCTTACTCCTGACTCTACTCTGAGGGTTCACTCTTGGCAGGGCTCAGGGGACCATATGGGATGCTGGGGATGAGCCTGGGTCAGTCACTTGCAAAGCAAGCACCCTACTCACTGTACTATCACTCTCACTCCAGCTCCCAAAATAAGTATTTTAATAGATAATATATTTATGTGGTTTGAAATTCAAAATGTACAAGTGAAAAGTTCAGACCCCATCTTCCCAGAGTCATAGGGGAAGATTTTTTAAATATCTTTTCACAGAAACTCTAGGACTATACAAGTCTGGTGCCCCAAAAGGAGCATAAAATGAGACCCCCATAACCATGCCACAGGACTCTGCACCAGGCTGTTTTTACTTGGGGCGCCCCAGAAGGGGGTGGGTGAGGGCCCTCCCCACCTCAGAGGTCCCAGCTCTGGCAGCCAAAAATCTCCACAACCCAACTGCCACCTAGCTCAAGGCCGCTCCCCACACGCTCGGCCGAGTCTCAAATACGAGTGAACATATTCCTGGACTGTGTGGCTGATTTCGTGGCTGCACAACACATCATAAGACACTCCCTACCCATTCTCCATAATTACCATACCATATTTGATGGGGTTCAGACAGTAGGCAACAAATCATAGAGGAAAATATATATATGCATATATACATATTTTCAGATATATATACCAAAGCTCACATCACCCAAACTTTAACAACATGTTAGTGATAGACTCCTATAGAATGTCTTAATGGCTCCTGCCAAAACAGAACAATCTTCACACTATTTCCTATATGAACACTTTTTTTGTAAGCATGTTCAGCAGTTCTTCATAACAGACAATACAAAATATATCATTTTGGTTGTGTTTTGAGACAGGGATTGGGGCTTGGGATGGAAACATCCCTAATTTGGTGATGGAAAGGTGTAATGGTGGTGGGATTGGTGTTTGAATATTAAATGTAATCAAATATTGTGAACTAACTTACAAATAAAAAAATTATTAAAAAAAAAGAAGGTTCAACTAGCACCAATCAGCCCAGTAAGTCCTCAATGACTTTACTAACACCAATGTAAGATATAACAATTATCACAAATTGACTTTTATTGATTTTTTTGATAATTCCATTTGCCTTTGCATTGTAACAAGCAATATGAAGTATATTTGTTTGTGCCTTCAAGGGGGTGGGCTTGGGGTCAGGAGGCACCTGGGGACACTGCTGAGGAAGGGTTACACGAGTGGAAGGATTGGTGTTGAAACACCGAATGCCTGAAACAAAAGTATTATGAACAACTTGATAGATCACAGTGTTATTATATATATAGATATATATATATATTGCTTTTTGGGTTACACTGGCATTGCACAGGGTTACTCCTGACTCATGCGCTCAGGAATTACTTCTGGTGGTGCTCGGGGAACCATATGGGATGCTGGGAATTAAACCCGGGTCAGCTATGTGCAAAGCAAATGCCCTACCTGCTGTGCTATCGCTCCAGCCCCAAATGGAGAGATGCAGAGGAGGATAAAAAAAGAAAAGTTAAATCACCAGGAATCACATTGGTAGTACATTTGGACATTGTTTTTATTGTTTTGGGGAGGCACCTCCCAAGTAAGTCTCAGAGGTTCCGAAGGTCACTCCTCAGCTTTGTCATCCAGTCAATAACGCTGGACAGTTTTTCATTTGTTTGTTTTTGTTTTTTGGATTACATTCCACAGTTCTCAGAACTTACTCCTAGCTCTGTGTTCAGGGATCACTCCCTGGTAGACCCAGAGGATCATATGGGATCTCAGGGTTCAAACTGGGGTCGCCACATGCAAGGCAAATGCCCCACCTATTGTTCTATCCTCCAGCCCCAAAACTGGACAGTTTGATGCTCAGGCCTAAAAATGCTTGAGGGCCTCCTAGAAGTTCTTGGGGAAACCATGTGGTGCCAAAAATATCACACCCCTGTCCTTTGAGCTATGTCCTGGACCCAGCGCCTCCTTTTTTCCCCACAGAAAATTTTCTCATAGAATCTAGAGAAATATAACAGTAGATAAGGTGCTTGCCTTGCATTATCAACCAAGGTTTTGATCCCCTGGGACCCAATATGGTCCCCCAAGCCTGCCACAAGTAATCCCTGAGCCCAGAGACAGGAGTAAGCCCTTAGCACCTCCAGGTGTGCCCCCATCCAAAAAAAAAAAAAGAGAGAGAGAAAGAAAATGTTCTAATAATTACAATCAGGATGGATGCATAGTTTGACATGATGTTTCATTTGTTGTTTCTCACTTAATTTGTATTAAGGGCCAGGGGTGTAGCTCAGTAGAGCACAAGCCCTGGATTAGATGCCCAGCACAACGAAACACACTAATACCATCCCTCCCTCCCCCAACCCCTGCTCACCAAAAGGAAAAAAATGAAAAGCACTTTGACATTACAGCTTATGCTATTTGGCTTACAAAGCTTCACGATGTATTAAAGGAAAAGGCAAATATGTTTACACAGTGAGAGCTCTTTCTGTCCCTTGGATAACTGAATGGTGGTGTTTCCTGCCTCTCAGGACCTGTCCTGAAACTCCCAGCTCTGTCCAGATTTGGGAAATTTTCTACTCAGCCTCTCCTCTCAGGAAGAAGTCCGAAAATAGTGACAACTTAAACTGGCTATGATTACAGAAGCTTCAGTCTTCCTTCTGAGGAACTCAGAGTGCCTGGCAAATTCTTCAGAATTCTTTTCAGATAGAGATTAAGTAATGGCCATGTGGAAAATCAAGGCTACAGAGCCAAAAGGCCAGGCATCAACACTAGCTGCCATGGAGAGCTATTGAGAGCTCCGTTTCCTCCAATAAATCATGATCACTATCATCCTGTTGTTCATCGATTGTCTCGAGCAGGCACCAGCAACGTCTCCTTCTACCTAGCCCTGAGATTTTAAAAGAGCCATTTCAATGCTCTTTCAGGATTAGGAGGATGAGACCCATCATTGTTACTGGTATTTGGCATATTGAGTACAACACAAGAAGCTTGCCATATTCTGCCATGCGGGCAGGATACTTTTTGTAGCCCGCCAGGTTCTCCAAAGGAAAGATAATAAGATGTTGCGCGGCCACAAATGTGGCCGCAAGCTTCTGGGGGCTGTGTTTTACAGTCTCTGCGTCTTGGCCGTTGATGGGACCAACCCGGCGCTGTCGGCAGCTGGTGGGTATGACGCCTACCCACTGGAAGATGGGGGATCTGGGTGGAGAAGGCCCAGTCCCAATCCCAGTAGGCTTAGAGACCTCAGCCCCGGGACCCACATGCCTGAGTTCCTCTGCCAGTTCTTTCATGCATGAGGCCCATCGGGACGTGTGGAGAGTTGTCCCAGCATATCCGTAGCTGGCTCCGGAGGTCCTCAGCTGCTGGGGCTCTGCTCGGGGCGGTGCGGGGAGAGAAACTCAACCATCCCCCCTCCAAGCGGCCCCGTTGAGAACAGCCAGACGCGGGGGCAGGAGACTCCAATAAAATGGAGGCAAAATTCCAACCACATGCGTTCCATGCAGGAGCTCAAAGTAAGTCCCTGACACCACATGAACTCCTGAGCACTGATCCAGAATTATCCCCCAAGAACTACAGAATAGGCAAAACAATAAAATAAAATAATAATACTAGCAGTGGAAGGTGGTGAGGGAAGAAAGAGGTGGACTAGATGGGATATAAAGGCAGTGTTAGAGGGTCTTGGGCACTTGGTGGTGGTGACAGTGTAATAACTTAGTGAAACCATAAACTTACATACAGTAGTATACATAAATTGTAACAATTTTACGAACTAAACTACAGTTTTGAAAATAACTTTTGGGCTGGAAAGATAGGTACAGTGGGTAAAGTACTTGTCTTGCATGCAGCTGACCAAGGTTCAATCCCCGGCACTACATATTTCTTCCAAGAGTGATCCTTGAGCACAGAGCCAGGAGTAAGCCCTGAGCACTACCAGGTGCTGCCCATAAACAAAAGAGAGGCTGGGGCTGGAGAGATAGCATAGTGGGTAAGGTGCTTGTACATGCCAGACCCAGGTTCAATCACCAGCATCCCATATGGTCCCCCATGAACCACCAAAGAGTGATTCCTGAGTGCCAGGAGTAACCCCTAAGCATTTCTGGGTGTGAACCCCCCCAAAAAAATGCACTTAAATGAGAGAGTGTTTATACATATAAAACAAATCAAACACAGGTCAAAGAGATGGGACACTGGGTAGGATGCTTGCCTCGCAGGTGGTAGGCCCAAGTTTGATCCCTAGCATCCCATATGGTCCCCCGAGCCAAACAGGAGTGATCTCTGAGCACTGAATCAGAAGTTACATCTGAGCATCAATGGGTGTGATTCAAAAACTAAATATTAATAATAATAACAAAAATGTTTAATTAGAAAAATTTAAATAAAGAAAGAAAGAAAACAGCTGATCAGTAATAATTGACTGATTCTTTGATAGACAACAAAATAAAAGACCTGGAAGGACAATTAAGAGAAAATACAGTTAGGGCCAGAGCAATAGTACAATGGGTAGAGTGTTTGCCTTGCATGCAGCAGACCC
Organism: Sorex fumeus; assembly: GCF_029834395.1. Classification (NCBI taxonomy): domain Eukaryota; kingdom Metazoa; phylum Chordata; class Mammalia; order Eulipotyphla; family Soricidae; genus Sorex; species Sorex fumeus. Next base: position 6,232,633 of record NW_026606183.1, read on the forward strand.
AAGTTCAATCCCCAGCATCCCATTTGGTTCCCCAAGCACTACCAGTAGTAACCCCTGAGATCAGAGCTAGGAGTAAACCCTGAGAACAGCCAGGTATGCCTCTCCCAGAAAAAGGCGGAGAAAAAAATATGATTAAATATAATTCTATAAAAAGTAATACATGTGATAAAAGTGATTCTTCAGGAATTTTTTTCACAAATAATAGTAGCAATAAAATAAAATGCTAATTGCAGTAGACAATTTCTTAGTAAAAATAAAAACTGTAGAATTTTTTTAAATGTCTGAAAATATAAGTATAGGAGTAAAGAGTGAGAAAGACCAAGAAAGAAACTAAGACAGATAAATATATTTTTATTTAATATACACATTATTGGGCTGGAGCAATAGCACAGCAGGTAGGGCATTTGCCTTGCATGCAGCCAACCCGAGTTCAATTCCTCCATCCCTCTCGGAGAGCCCGGCAAGCTACCGAGAATATCCCGCCCACAGGACAAAGCCTGGCAAGCTACCCGTGATGTATTCAATATGTCAAAAACAGTAACAAGTAGTCTCACAATGGAGACGTTACTGGTGCCCGCTCGAGCAAATAGATGAACAACGGGAGGACAGTGCTACAGTGCTACACATTCACGATCACGACCACCCTGTTGTTCGTCGATTGCCTCGAGCAGGTGCCAGTAACGTCTTCTTCATCCTAGCCCTGAGATTTTTTTTTTTAAAGTGCCATATTCAAGGCTTTTTCAGGGTTAGGAGAATGAGACCCATCATTGTTACTGTTATTTGGCATATTGGGTATACCACGGGGAGTTTGCCAGACTCTGCCGTGTGGGCAGGTTACATTTGGTAGCCTGCCAGTTTGTCCAAAGTAGGAATGAGATGATAAGATGTCCAGCTTCCGGGAGCTGAGTGTGATAATCTCTGGATCCTGGCCGTTGTTGGAGTTACACGGCAGTTGGTGGGTGTAACTGTCTAGTTACTGGCAGGTCCAGTCCCAAACCGTGCAGGCTTGGAGATCTCAGCCCCAGGTCCCACACACCTGGGTTCCTCTGTCAGTTCTTTTATGCGTGAGGCTCATCCAAGTGTGTGGAGAGTGGTCCCAGCATGGCCTTGGCTGGGCCCCGGTGGTCTTCAGCTGTTGGGCCCTGGTGGAGACAGTCAGGCACAGGGTAGGAGACTTTGCCTTGTTCTCTCCCAGGAGCTGAGTGTGATAATCTCTGGATCCTGGCCGTTGTTGGAGTTACACGGCAGTTGGTGGGTGTAACTGTCTAGTTACTGGCAGGTCCAGTCCCAAACCATGCAGGCTTGGAGATCTCAGCCCCGGGTCCCACACACCTGGGTTCCTCTGCCAGTTCTTTTATGCGTGAGGCTCATCCAAGTGTGTGGAGAGTGGTCCCAGCATGGCCTTGGCTGGGCCCCGGTGGTCTTCAGCTGTTGGGCCCTGGTAGAGACAGTCAGGCACAGGGTAGGAGACTCTACACATTATTGTACTATATTATACAAGCAGTTCTTGGGGGCTCTGAGGCCACTTACAGAATTCTCTGTCCAGGTAGCCAGGGTCTGGAGAGATAAGTACAGCAGGTAGTGTGTGTGCCTTGCATATGGCTGACCCAAGTTCAGTCCCCAGCATCCCATATGATCCCCTAAGCACTGCCAGGAATAATTCCTGAGTGCAAAGCCAGGAGTAACCCTTGAGCATCAGTAGGTGTGGTCCAAAAACAAAAAACAAAACATACATGGTGGTCTGACTTCAGTGCTCTAGTGCTGGCACAAACCAATACTTTCTTTTAATGAGCTCAGAATCTTAATTAACCCCAGTCATTCATTACTCACAAAAGGTTGATCTGACTTTCAAGCTTATTTAATATAAAGACAGTTGTGATGTTATGATTACAATGAGAACTATATGCGTACTGGTTTCTGAGCATAGTACTGCTAAAACCCTTATAATTTTCTAAGTGATAGGAGCACTATGAACATCATCTGTTGTATTTTATCTTTTAACCCAATAAAGGTTGCTTGTTACATCACTGTCAGCGGTTTGCATGCTTCTCCCAGTCAGTTCTCATCCAAGCAATACCTCTCAGGCCCAGGCTTCTTCTACCCAGTGAAGCTTGAGGATAGATGGGAAAAGGATAGCATAGATTCATAGTTTGAGAAGTTGACATTGAGTCTTGTTTGAAGTGATCACCATGAGGATACAAAGGGGAAAAGTCGTGTGGGACTTTTGGTTGACTGTTGTACTTGATATCCCATGTTCCCCTGCTTGCCTGTGTTCACATGTTTTCTGGGGGTGTTTCTTCTCTGATTCTATGAGGGTTTCTGGCTCAAGTATGCCTACAAATAAAATTTTTTCAGTGAAATACGTTATTTAGAGAAACAGACAGGAAAAAAAGAATAAGACAGGGAAGCTCCCAGATTATGGGATAACTCTCCTAAAGCAGAATTCCCACAACTTTTATATGGGGGGGGGGGGGGGGGGTAGGCTAAGTTCCCACCCTGCCAGAAGCCTCAGCAACCACACTCACACCCCAACAGCTGCCGCCATGCTACAGCGGGACTCCACCTTCTCATGACTGAGTTTCACAGAGATGTCAGACTGCCAAAAATATCAGGTTCACTGAGGGTTTTTTTTTTTTTTGGCTGACAAATCTGGGCCTTCTCAGAGTGGGTGTGGGTGATTTCTCCCCACCCCCATCCCCACCGCCCGTACTTCAGAAGCCCCAACAGACACACCCACATTCCACCACTGCCACCATGTAAGTTCACTGCACAGTTAAATATTCTGGATTTTCTGGAGTGCACAGCTGCATTTGCAGCCACACAACATCTCCAAACTTAACAATACTAACAGCCTAGTAGGAGCACATCAGATTGGACAGGAATGTGATGTAGAAGCCAACTAAGCTCAATTAACAAAAACAGAAACACAGAAGACTCAACTAGCAATAGCAGCTTAGTTAACCCTCAGTCAAGGACTTAATATCCCCATAGTGAGATATAACAATTTTCGCAAATTTTCTTTTACTGAAGCATTTTTTGATAATTCCATTAGTCATTTAGTGGTAACAAGCAATACAAAATGAATTGTTGTGGACCTGCTACAGGAGGAGGCTTGAGAGATGAGTGGGGGAAAAGGGACAATGGTGAAGGGAAGGTCACAGTGACGGTGGGATTGGAGTTGGAATATTGAATGCCCATAACAAATGCATCATGAGCAACTTTTTAAACCACAACGTTTTAAAGGGAAAAAATAAGAAATAGATAAATAAAGAAGGAGTCCAGAAAGGTGGTAAAGAGGTAAGGTGCTTGCCTTACATGCAGCTAATCCCAGTTCAAGTCATGGTCAGGCAATCTAAATATGTATGTGCTGCCAAGCACATAACACAGAGCCAAGAACAGTCCCTGAGCACTGCTGGTGGAGCCCAACACCCCCCATTCACACCACCACCACAGAGAGAAGAGAGAAGTCCTATCCTGCTGGGAGGAGATCACGGGGCACAGACAAGTATGGCCTAGTAATTTGAGGGTACAAAATGCCCTGCATAACAACATTTAGGTCAGAGCTTTTTAGAGTTTTTCCTCTTAAAATCACAAGGAAAAGAATTCCATAAACAAATAACAAGCTCTCAAGATTAGTAGAACCACTATAACCCTTTAAGAATAATGTTCTAGAAGAGTAACTATAATTGGAAAAAAAGCCAATTTAAAAATTTTTTTTTAATTTCTAGAAGAGTAACTATAAAAGGAAAAAAAGCCAATTTAAAAATTTTTTTAAAATGAGGGGTCCTGTATTGTCTTATTTCCCATCGCGGAAAGAAAGAAAACTGAATTTGAGCTTGATCATATTAAGTACTTGAAATGAGTAGGAAAATTATATTTTCATACAGCATCTAAACTGACAATATTCTATTTAGAAGTTTAGAAGCCCCAAAAGCTAAGGACAATACATGATCAATATACTGTCCCCACTAAATAGAGCTACATACACTTTTTGGAACTTCCTGGTGAGACAACAGGTCCAGCCCTGCAAACTCCATCTTCATCACCTCCCTGATGGAATGCAGAATCACATCAGTGGCTTCAAACTTCCCCTCCAGTCCCTACATAGATAACTGCATGTCAAAGTGAGTGAGAGGGCCACTTCAAAAAAATCTCTAGATGGAGTTGAAGAGATAGCACAGTGGGTAGCAAGGTGGCCTTGCACATGGGAAACCTGGATTTGATCCCTGATATCCCATACCCATTTTGCCACTCTGATTTTCCCCCCAAGACCACCAGGAATGGTCCCTGAGAACAGAGCCAGGAGTAAGCCCTGAGCACAGCTGCGCATAACCCCCCACATGCACACCAAAGAAAAAGACACTCTAGTAGAGTTTCCTGCCCTGGACCACAGAAACTGGAAGGAAGAAAAGAAAGTCCCACAGTAACCACATCCATTGTGTCACTCTGATTTTTTTTCCCTCTCACCTTACCCATGAAAGTGTCGGCAAAACTTTCATGAGGAGGGATCTGGGGAAGGAGAGGGATGAGAGGAGAGCCAAAGGTCCCCTCCTCTTACCACTTCAGATCACTTAAAATGAATATAGGTTGAAACGAGAAATTATAGTGGACTGCATCTTTTTATGCTGAAAAAAAAGAGAGAGAGTTCTCTTTTAATTTAACAGTTTTTTAATTTGTGGTTTTTTTAATTGTTATTTATTTTGTTTGGAATTTTTGGTTAATTTTTGCTGGGTTTTTTTTTTGGTCCATATACCCAAAAGTTCTCAGATCCCTGGCTCTGCACTCAGGAATCACTCCTGGTGGGGCTCAGAGGACTGTATGGAGTGCCAGGGGTCAAACCCTGGGCAGCTGAATACAAGGAAAGAGCTCTACCTGCTCTATGATCTCTCTAGTTCCTAATTTTATTGTTTTTTAATATCTTTGGCCCCATGCAGCCATGTTGAGGATGTGCTTCTGTCTAGTATAGCTCCCACAGGTGTCAGAAACCATGTGAGGCCAGGAATGGAACCCAAGGCCTTCCACACGCAAAGAACACACTCCAACCCAATGAGCTGTTAAATGACTATTTTTAAGTTCCTTGTTAAAAATAATTTTAAAAACTCATATCCCTGGAAGTGTAGATTCAAATTTTGTGGACATCTCTTGTCAAATCTCAAAAATTCATATAGAGAGAGGGACAGACATAGAAAGATTGCATTCAACTGGGGAACATAAAGTAACAAAATAGGAGACTAACATCCAAGAATAGCCGAGATAAGTACCAGGAGGTTTACTCCATGGCTTGGAGGCCAGCTGCACACGCTGGGGGAAAAGGCAGCTCAGATAGAGAAGGGAACACCAAGTAAAGAGTGTTGGGAGGATCCTCCCAGGATGAGAGATGCGTGCTGAGAGTAGACTATAGACCGAACATGATTGCCACTCAATGCCTCTTTTGAAAACCACAACACCCAAAAGGAGAGAGAGAACAAAAGGGAATGCCCTGCCACAGAGGCAGCGTGGGATGGGGGGAGGGGGGATGGGGGGAGGGCTACTGGGACTGGTGGTGGTGGAGAATGGGCACTGGTGGAGGGATGGGTACTCAATCATTGTATAACTGAAACCCAAGCACAAAAATTTGTAAGTCTACAACTGTACCTCATGGTGTTTCACTAATAAAATTTTTTTTAAAAATTCATATAGAGGTTTTATAAAGATCGTACTGAGGCTAAGGTACTTGCCCTGCACTTGGCACACCCCAAATCCCCGGCACTGCCAAGAATGGTCCCTAAACACAGAGCCAAGAGTAAGAGCTGAGCACTTGCTGGAGTGACCATATATGATATAAGGACAAATATTTATACATATTTTAATAAGTATGATATGTCCATTTCAATATGAACATGATGTTCGCAATTAAATTCCAGTGTTCCTACCACCACTTTCAAAGGGGTTGACCTGGTGATATGGTTCTGCAGTAAAGAACATGCCTTGCACACAGGAGACCTGGATCCTATCCCTAAGAGTGATTAAAAAAAAAGAAACAGAATTTCCAGAATGTACAACATACCTGTGGATTCCAGTCCCCACGGTCACCATGTATCATGGGCTCCCTCAACCCAAGAAGAGCAAAGTGGCCTCATGAGGAGTAGGTTGTGGTGAGACCCAGTGTTGTGAGGATTAATGAAATAAAATTTTCATTTCATTTCATCATCCTGTTATTCGTCGATTGCCTCGAGCAGGCCCCAGTAACGTCTCTTTCATCCTAGCCCTGAGATTATATTCAAGGCTCTTTAGGAGAATGAGACCCATCATTGTTACTGGTATTTGGCATATTTGGTACGCCACGGGGAGTTTGCCAGACTCTGCCCTGTGGGCAGGCTACATTCGATAGCCTGCAAGTTTGTCCAAAGTAGGAATGAGACAATAAGATGTAATAAAAAAAAGTTCTGATAAGATGTCACGCGGCCGCGAATGCCTACTCGGATTGGAGTCGAGCATCTTCCACCCAGATCCTCCAAATTCCAGTAGGCAGGGGTCACACCCACCACCTGGCCCCCTGGCGCCATGTAATCCCATCAGCGGCCAAGACTCAGAGAAATAAAATTATTGAAACTTAAATTCTTTTTTTTTCCTTTTGGGTCATACCCGGCAATGCACAGAGGTTACTCCTGGCTCTGCACTCAGGAATTACTCCTGGCGGTGCTCGAGGGACCATATGGGATGCTGGGAATCGAACCTGGGTCAGCCATGTGCAAGGCAAATGCCCTACCCACTGTAAAGCTTAACTTTACTTAAGCACCATAGTTTACAGAGTTGTTCATAAAACAGTAGTTTTGGATATTCAGTGTTCCAATACCAATCCCACCACCAGTGTAACTAACCTTCCCTCCACCATTGTCCCCAGTTTTCCACCCATCCTCCAAGCCTGCCCTTAGCAGGCACAAAACACATTCTATTTTATTTTATTTTATTTTATTTTTATTATTTTCTATTACCTGTTACAACAAATGAAACTGTGAAAAAATACTTCAGAAAAAGAAAATTTCTGAAAATTGTTATAGATTACCAAGGGTCGTGAAAGTCTTATCTGAGGGTTTAGTGAGCGTTTTGTTGCTAGTTGAGCCTTCTGTCTGTTGTTGTTGTTGTTGTTGTTGTTGTTGTTGTTGTTGTTGTTTTGCTTACTGAGCTTAGCTGGCTTCTCTGCTACTTTCCCATCTAATTCTCTGTGCTCCTACTGGGCTGTCAGTCTTGCGCAATTTGGAGGTGTCTCGGTCTGTTTAGCTGTGCACTCCAGCAGCCCTATGACTGAGATGACTCTCATCCAAGGGGGCCCCAGAGTTTTTGGCTTGACTTGAAAAAAGACCAGTATAGTATACGCGTGAGTTTCATCAGCTTGATCTGGCATCTCTTCTGAGATCATTGTGAAACTGTGAAACTGTGAAACTGTTCAGATGGCTGCAGCTGTGGGATCTCAAAAATTCTTCAAAAACGTTCTAGCTTTCAGTTTCACCTGACCCAGGGAGGGACCAATTTCCTGTTTGGGGAGGAAGTTAGGGAAGCACCGAAGCCAGTCCCGGGTCAGCCACTCTAAGCTCCCAGGGTGGCCGTGCAAGGGAGAGCCAAGGGGTGGAGGGCCTGGCCTTTGGAAAGACAGTGTCCCTGGGACCTACTCCTCAGCACCCGGGAAGAGTGAGCCTGGGCCAGGAAGCCACCGTCCAAAAGAAACGTCCTCAGTAGGCTTTTGCAAGCTCGTTTTCTTTTGGACACATGTTCCTCTCTTTTCTCACACTTTTCTAAGTAACTTTCTTCCAATAAAAGCTATTTACAAGAAGGAAAGGAAGGGGACTGGAGTGATAGTACAGTGCCCTGGGTGCTTGCCCTGCGTGCATTTATCTGCGTTCAATCGCCAGTACCCCATATGGTTCCCCAAGTCTGCCAGGAGTGATCCCTGAGTGAAGAGCTAGGAGTAAGCCCTGAGCAGTGCCTGGTGTGGGAAAGAAAGAGGAAGGAAGGAAGGAAGGAAGGAAGGAAGGAAGGAAGGAAGGAAGGAAGGAAGGAAGGGAGGGAGAAAAAAGAAAGATAACAGAAGGAAGAAAGGAAAAAAGAAAGGAAGGGAGGGAGCAAGGGAGGGAAGTAGAGAAGGAAGGAGGGAGGGAGGGAGAGAGGGAAGGAGAAATACAGACAGGCCCTGATGAGGCAGTTTCCCAGACTCTTCCGTTGCAATGACCTTTTAGCTCAGAGACCCCATCTCTCTCTTCAGTTCAGGTCAAGGCAATAGGTCTTTCCCCCAAACGCACTTAATTTAAACTAGGATCACTTTATGCGGAGGGAACCTGTGGCAGCTGCAAAAAGACAGATTCCTGCCATGACCTCGGCGAAGGGAAGCAAATGACTGAAGGCAGAACTGAAGAAACTATCTGCCTGGAGCCAGCAGGCACACAAAGATTGGCCCATTTAGGGGACATGGGACTTCTCTGGCTGCGTCCCCTCTGTGTCCCCACAGTAGCCAAAACACTCCTACCCTACCTCCCTTTCCTTCCCTCAGCGTCTCACTGACCTCACAATCTGACCTCAAAATCCATTTGCTCTCACCTGGCATCTTCCCTCACATAAACCTCGTATATCCTGACTTGGCATCTGCTCCACAGAAGACCAACTTCCTCAGAAAGAGTCTGGAGCTCTCCAACATCACCAACCTCCCAGATCCTTGGAGGGCTCGGTGGGCTAGGCACACCTCATGAGGGAAGAGTGGGTCAGGAGACACTTGGAAACCGTGCTGCTGCAGGACGGGCGCACAGGACGATCAGGGAAGCAGAAAGCATTCAGAGTGCACAGTGTGATTCGCAACAGAGCTGGAGTACAGGGACCCCAAAAGCGAAAGTCATTCCCTATTGCCTCAGGGGAGGAGGCAAGCAACTTCCAGTCCCACCCATCTGAATCTCCAAGAAAAGGACCAGAGAGCTTAAAACCGAACCAGGTGAGAACCAGCAAGTAAACAAGAAGAGGCCGATCTGGAGGTGCAGGAAGGAGGGAAGCATTTATTCTGCAGTCAGGACCCAGGGTAGAAGTAACATGTAACATCTTTCTCCTCTTTTTTTCTTGCTTTGGGTTACACCCTGCGGTGATCTGGGGTTACTCCTGGCTCCGCACTCAGGAATTACCCCTGGTGGTGCTCGGGGGACCATATGGGATGCTGGGAATTGAACCTGGGTCGGCCGCATGCAAGGCAAACGCCCTATCCGTTGTGCTATCACTCCAGCCCCAGTAACATCTTTCTCTTGGTTGGCATTTCCTTACATCTAAGACGCTGAGTAACCACCTCCAGAGGCGCAGGGAAGGAAGTTGGGTCTGTTTCCCCCAGCACAGCTGGGCTCTGGATGGCTATTAGGGTGGAGAGGGGGTTCTGGGGTGTGTGCCTGAGAGCCTCTGTGCAAGGGCTGGAGAGGAAGACGGAGGTGTTCATCTAGGCCAGGCTTTCCTGGGTGGTTCCCATTGGTGACCAGCTTCACCTGCAGAGTTGCCAGGAAGAATGTCCCCACCCTCAAATCTCATCACTCAGCTTCCCTAAGGATAGCTCTGCGCACAGAGCACAGCTGGGCTTGCGGGGATTCTGTGCAAGGAGTTCCCAGTCCCAGGGAGGGGCCCCTTTCTCTGGAACTCTCCAGCTCCTCCTCTCCCTTCTCCCAGACCCGTTTTTTTCCCTCCTGGAACCCTCGGGCCTCCTGGTTCCCAAGGTGGCATTTCTGTTGCCCCTCCCTGGCAGACTCCTGCTCATTCCACCCACCTAGTCAGGACTCCTGCGCCCCCAGTCCCACCCGCCTTGGCCCTGCCTTCAGCCCCCTTGCCGGCCCATGTCGCCGTATCGCTGCCCACAATGCGCCTGCTCAGGCCTCCTGGCCCTCGGGCCCCACAAGCTGCAGAGGCTGCGCATTCTTGCCCTTGTCATGCCAGCACACGTCGAAGAAGGGGTACACCGGCCCGGGCAGGCGCTCGTGGAAAGCGAAGAGCAGCTCCAGCGCGTCAGCGTCGCTGGCGTCGTAGAAGGCGAGGACACCGTCGCTGAAGCTCAGGTAGACGCCGACGCGTGTGGGCCGCCGCTCCCGGGGACGCAGCGCGCGCGGCTCCTTGGCCTCCACGTGCGCCTCCAGGACTTTGCCGTCGCGCAGCCCCAGCAGCCACAGCCCCTGCGAGGGCACCGCGTGCAGCCGGCCCCGGCGACTGGCCTGCGCCGCGATCACACCCAGGGCCCAGCGCGGCTTGTCGCCCACCTCCACCTCCCAGTAATGCTCGCCCCCGGAGAGCTGCTGGTGGGTCACCACCGCCACCGCCTTGTCGAACTGGCGTGGGTCCTCCCCGGCCGGCGGCGCCTTCTGCTCTGAGCACTCCACGCGCCGGCCTGACGGGGACAGCACCAGACTTGGGTGGGCCGTGCTGGGATCCAGGGTCAGCTCGCTCAGTGCTGGAAGTGGAGGGGAAGAAGGGGGAGAACATGGGTCAGGCCCCTGGGACCTTGACCCGCCAACCCCCTGCCTGGCCTTCTGATTGCTCAACCCTAAAGTGCTCAGGAATTGCCGCTTTCCAAGGTGGTGATGAGGACTAAGGGATACCAGGCATGTAACTAAGCGCCGAGGCCAAGTAATGCCGGTCCACTGTGTGTGTGTGTGTGTGTGTGTGTGTGTGTAGGGCACAGGAGAACCCTCTCCTCTGCTCACCAACTAGGTGACCTTGAGCTTTAGTCTCTGCACCTTAAGTCTTCACTGGATAAAACAAACATCCCTGGGGCTGGAGCAATAGTACAGCGGGGAGGGCATTTGCTTTGCAGATGGCCCACCCGGGTTTGATTCCCAGCATCCCATATGGTCCCCTGAGCACCACCAGGAGTGATTCCTGAGTGCATGAGCCAGGAGTAACCCCTGAGCATCGCTGAGTGTGACCCAAAAAGCAATAAATAAATAAATAATTTTAAAATAAAAGGTCCCTCTGCCCCCCCCCCGCCTCCGCCCCCCAAGCAGAGAATACTGACCAGTTGAACCCCAGTTCAGCAGGGCCCTCTTGGGGCAGGAATGACCATCACCACTGATAATAAGGGGCAGCACCTGGCTGAGGGTCCCACACAGACTCGGTAACTCCTGCCTGGCGCCCAGTCACACTGCCAGTCTCCCACCAAGGCCGGGGCATGAAGCTCCCTCTCCTCCAGCAGCTCTCCAGGGTGGAGGGGGAACCCAAGGTAAAGGGGAGGGGGAACAACCTCCCCAATTGAGTCAGAAGGCTTGTGTTTGTGGCTGGGCCAGCCAACAGTCACACAGTCACAAATACAAACCGGGAGTCACCCTCCCAGCGCCCCCATACCTGGCATCAGAGCCCGGAACATCTTCCTCCACACCTGAAATTTGAAGTCATCTGAGATGATGGGCAGCTGGATGTCCAGCCGGGCAGGTGGCGGTGATTCTGCCAGGATCTTCTGCAGCCTGGGCGGGAAGTGGGAGGAAGTGTCTGCTAGAGACTTCCTGGGTGGGGGGGCAGGGGCTGGCGAGGGCAGGGTCCCCCGGGAGAGGGACTGAGACGAGGTGCAGGGGCTTCCCACATCACCCCCGGCAGTCACTCTCCTTCCAGATGAAGAGAGTTCAGAGCTGATGGCTCTTGGTGGCTACACGGCAGGGATGTGCTTCCTGTCAATGAACTTAAACTGGGTGCAAAGTAGCCTTAAAATGGTACTGAGGGGCTGGAGAAATAGCATAGCGGGTAGGGCGTTTGCCTTACACGCAGCCAACCCGGGTTCAATTCTCAGCATCCCATATGGTCCCCTGAGTGCAGAGCCAAGTAACCTCTGTGCATCGCTGGGTGTGACCCAAAAAGCAAAAAAAATAAATAAAAAATGGTACCCTTAGTGTCTTTGTTTTTAGACTATACCCGGTGATGCTCAGGGATTACTCCTGGCTTTGCACTCAGGAATTACTCCTGGCGGTGCTCAGGAGACCATATAGGATCCCAGGGATTAAACCCAGGTTGGCTGCGTGCAAGGCAAACTGCATTACCAGCTGCACTACTGGTCGGACCCAAAAATGGTACATTTTATGCCGTGTAGCACTGTAGCACTGTCCTCCCGTTCTTCATCGATTCATTCAAGTGGGCACCAGTAACGTCTCCATTGTGAGACTTGTTGTTACTGTTTTTGGCATATCAAATATGCCATGGGGAGCGAGATACTCTTGGTAGCTTGCCAGGCTCTCCAAGAGGGGCAGGGAAATCGAACCCGGGTCAGCTTGGCAAAAGGCAAATGTGCAAGGCAAATGCCCTATCTGCTGTGCTATCGCTCTAGCCCTGTTTATGCCATGTAGCTATCACAATTTAAAAATATGTGTCTGGAGTGGGTAGTGTGTTTGCCTTGCACACAGCCGACCCAGGTTCAATTCCCAGCATCCCATATGGTCCCCTGAGCACAGCCAGGAGAAATTCCTGAGTGCAGAGCCAGGAATAACCCCTGTACATCACCAGGTGTCACCCAAAAAGCAATGTATGTGTGTGTGTGTGTGTGTGTGTGAATGAGGCCCATCCTCCTGAGCCCTTCCATTTGTGTCCCAGCCCCTAAGCACCAGCTGCTCTACCCACACTGCACGTCCCTCCCCTGGCCTGGCTGCTCCTGCCCAGTCCTCAGCATCCCCCTCAAACGTGCACCCCTCCGGGAAGCCTCCCCTGCCCATGCATAGCAGCACCAGGCTCGGTGAGCTGGGCCCAGCCTGCCTGCCTCCTGCCTCCAGCAGTCTACAGGGTTGGTTCAGCTCCAAAGTGGATACCCAGGCAGGGAGGGGCAGTTCCTGAGTGGAGTGAGGCGCCGTGAGAGAGGAAAGCAGGGAGGAGGGCGGTCTCACCTGCTGGTCACCAGGCAGTATTTCTGGAAAAAGAAAGAGAACGGAGGTGAGGCAAGAAGGGAGAGGAGGGCGCTTGGGGGGAACTGAGAAGGAGTAACCCACTGAGACTGCATGAGTGTGAGGTCCACAAGAATCAGAAACGTCAAAAGAAACCCAGAACTCAAAGGCGGCCCCAGCCTTGATCTCTGGGTATGTTATTCCCATGCCCGAGACAGGCTGAACAGTGTCCCCAGCCGGCCCCTGAGCTGCGAGCCTGCCCATTTAGCTGTGGTCTCATGCAGTTCTCAGTCTCTCGCAGCCCTCAGAGCTGTCCTGGGGTTAGGTGGGCCTCGGGGGCCCTGCCTGGCAATGTCTGAGGCGTCTGAAGCCCGGTTCTTTTTTTTTTAATTTATTTTTTAAATGGATCCCCATGGGGTACAGTTACAGACTTAGCAAACTTTCATGCCCATTCTCCACCACCAATGATTTCAGTGTCCCTTCCACCACCCCCACCCCATCACCCCTTCTGTGGCTGGGCATTCCCTTTTGCTCTCTCTCTCTCTCTCTCTCTCTCTCTCTCGCTCTCGCTCTCTCGCTCTCTCTCTCTTTCTCGCTCTCGCTCTGTCTCTCTCCTTTTGGGTGTTGTGGTTTGCAATGGAGGTTTTAAGTGACCATCATGTTCGGTCTATCCTCTATTTTCAGCACGCATCTCCCATCCTGAGCGTGGAGCCCGGTTCTTAAGGCCCGGCACAGAGTAAAGGCCCAGCTGGGGCTCACCATGAGGAACTCGGTCTGCGGCTTGTCGGCCACCTCCTCCAGAACCTTCTCCATCTGCCGCAGCTGCTCCAAGTAAGAGTTCAGGCCCCCCAGTTCCCGCCGCAAGGCCAGCCCTGCCTCAGTGCGCACGCGCTCGGCCTCGCGGTCCAATGAGCCCTCCAGGGCAGTCAGGAACGCCCGCATCTTGTCCAGCTGCCCCGCCACCGCCTCCTGGAACTGTCGAACAGTCTCCTGTGGAGGCAGAACAGCAAAGAGCACTTGTCTGGAGACTCCCTCCCCACCCCACCCCCAAGCCTGGCCCCACAGGCTGCAGGCTCCGCAGGCGTCTCACCTCCACCTCCGTCAGCTGGTTCTCCAGTACCGCCACACTCTTCTCCTTGCGCGCACAGGCCTCCTGCAGCTGCAGCTTTTGCTGTGGAAGTTGGGTCTGAGGGAGAGTGGGGGAGGGGGTAAGGGAGTGACACTGACACCGCTGCCCTCAAAACCCATACCCCCAACCCTCTGAGCAGCTCCTTCCGCAGCCTGACTGGTATGTCATTATCCCCTCCTCCACCACCACCACCAGGCCCTGGTGTCCCAACTGTCATTTGGTGACACCTCCTCTCGCCTCTGACTCCCTAGGTGCCAGACCCTCCCAGCACAGCCCTATGAGGATGACCAGTACAAGTTAGATTTGGCCAGCAGGATTTGGGGGGCAGGGGGGAGGCAGGATCAAAGAAATCTAGCCTCCTCCAATTACTGGACTCTCTCTCTACTGTAACACTGTATATAGCACTGTCCTCCCGTTGTTCATCGATTCGCTCCAGCGGGCAGCAGTAACATCTCCATTGTGAGACTTGTTGTTACTGTTTTTGGCATATCAAATATGCCACAGGGAGCTTGCCAGGCTCTGCCGTGCCGGCGGGATACTCTTAGTAGCTTGCCGGGCTCTCTGAGAGGGACGGAGGAATCGAAGACAGGTCGACCGTGTGCAAGGCAAACGCCCTACCCGCTGTGCTGTCGCTCCAGCCCACTCAAAACTTCTATTTTAGGGGGCTAAAGAGCTAGGACAGTGTGTACGGCTCTTTCCCTGCATACAGCTGACATGGGTTCAAACAAGTGAAGCCCCAGCCAATGATTCCAGCACCCCGTAAGCACTGCCGGGAATGCTCCCTGAGCACAAAGCCAGGAGTAAGTCCTAAGCACAACCAGATGTAGCCCAAAAACCAAAAATTAAAATATAGCTGGGGCCAGAGAGATAGTACAGCAGGTAGGGCCCCTGCCTTGTACACAGCCAACCAGGTTCAATCCCTAGCATCCGTGTGTCCCCAAGGCCACCAGGAGTGATCCCTGAGTGCCGAGATAGGAGTAAGCCCTGACTATCAGTGGGTGTGACCCCAAAGCAAAAAGAAAGTTAAAAATACATAAAAGTAAAAAAAAAAAACCATAAAAGTAGAACTTTAGAGAAACTGTCTGGGCTCTGGGCGCAGACTACCAAGAGTCTGCGGGGCCTCGTCCTTCCTGGGGCCCGCAGCTTGTGGTTTCAGAATAGAAGCTTCTGATGTCTCCTGCCAACATCTGGGCAAGGCTGGGAGGTACACTGCGCTCCAACCTGCTGGTGCCACTCCTGCCTCGGGTTCTAGCCTCACTGTCCTCTCCTGCAGCACGGGGACAGCCATCCCCCCACACACCTGTGGTTGTGACAGACCCGGGCCTGCAGTGTTGCTTGCCTGAAACTTCTGCCTGGCAGGGCGGGGACCCACTGGGTCAATCTCCACCCACATCTATCTCCTGGGCCCGCCTTTTGTGCCACAGGGTGGGCCTGGTGGCTCCCAGTGCCCCGTGTCAGAAGTTCAGAAGCCACAGCACCTGAGCCATGGGGACCAAGCGAGACGCCATCCTGCTGGCCCTGGAGAACCTGACCCCTGACGAGCTCAAGAAGTTCAAGCTGAAGCTTGGGGCTGCGCAACTGCACAAGGGCTACTACAGAATCCCGAGGGGGAACCTCTGGCAGATGGACGCGGTGGACCTCACTGACCAGCTGGTTGCCCACTACTGTGAGGACTATGCTGTCGAGCTCACTGTGCTCCTGCTCCAGGAAATGGGCATGCAGCAGGAGGCTTCAGCGCTCCAGGCCGAGTGAGTCTGGAGGGTGGGGGGGCGGGGTGGACCCCAGTTCCTGAGTCTGGCACAGGAAGTCCTCACCTAGCCCCTCCTCATCAAGGGCCTCCCGCCCCCCCCCCATTCTTCCAGCTTCCCTCCACACCCCATTCTGGGCCCCTGCCTGACCCTCTCTTCCGGGCAGTGAGGAAGGGAAGTGTGTCCTGGCAGATGGCATCTCTCTCCTCCAGCTCCCTCATGCCCCCTGGTGACTTGGAGAGTTTGGGAAGTTCAGGCAGAGGAGAGCCTAGATTGGGGGGAGGGGGGAGGGCTGGGAGGGGTGCCAGCACTGGGCATGGCAGAGAAGGAGGTACGGCCGGGAGACTGGGTCGGGGAGGGTTCTGGGGGCTTCCAGAATCCTCCTGAGGACATGGATCTGCCTCTCCTAGGGCCACGAAGTAAAACAACGCCTGCGAGAGGGACAAGCAAACCTCGGGAACTTGATGCTGCGGGGCCGCAGACCCCACCTCTGCCCCCTTCCCCTTCCACTGCCCAATAAAGAATCAAGTCCGGAGCCTCCTTCGCCTGCTGCTCAACCGGTCCGTGCCTGTGTTCCTGTGTGCCATGGTCAGGTTGTCCTTGCGGGGCACGGTCGGGTGGGCAAACCTCGCGGAGCACGTCACCGTGCGTGGGTTCTGGAAGCCCACGTCGACCAGCTCCAAACCGGAAAAACAGCCTCGACGGTTGCCAGGCACCGACCTGAACCTGCCCTCCCCGCCTCCCTCTGGGTGGGGCGCGCGCTGAGGGACGCTCGGGCAGCAGCTGTGCCTTCCGCAGAGGCCCGGCCCGCGGGACTGACCACTCGTGCACCGCAGGGCGTTCTAAAGCCCCGAGTCCAACCCCCCCCCACCGCCAGGCCGGGAATTGGGGTTCACGACCCTCGCGAACCCACCCCGTCTGCCTCTCCAAAGGAGCGCCTGCCCTTCTAGCTTGTCAGCTCCGCGTTTCCTCGCCGCCGCGCCCCGCCCGAGTCCCCTCCAGCCGTCCTGGGGGTCCTGTCGGCGATCCCGTCCCCCCCACCCCTCCCCAGAGACCGCGCGGGGCCCGCACCTTGAGGCGCGCATGGGCCTCTGCGGCGGGCAGCAGGCGGTGGCCGCGGTGCGAGCCGAGGGAGGCGCACACGCCGCACACGAGCGCGCGGTCCTGCTCGCAGTAGATGCTGAGAGGGTCGAGGTGCTCCTCGCAGTGGCCCTGCGGCACCTGCGCCAACCCCTCCACCAGGCGCGCCAGCTGCAGGTTGGTGTTGAGCGCCTGTGGCCGCGTGGGCGCCTGGCAGCTGGGACAGAGCACCGTGCCGTCGGCCGCCGGCTCCCCAGCCACGCGACCCAGGCAGGCGCGGCAGAAGCTGTGGCCGCACTCGGCCGTGACGGGCGCGTCGAACAGCTGCAGGCACAGCGGGCAGGACAGCTCCTGGTGCAAGAGGCCGGCCGTGGCCATGGCAGACCTGGGCAGAGGAGGAAGGCTCGGTCAGCGGGTTGCAGCCGGCTCTAAAATCCCCGAGCTCTAAAATCCCCTCCAGGAAAGGATTCTGGTGCCGGCCCAGGAGGGAAGGTGAACTCGGTCTCAGTTCCAAACGCAGCCCCCGCTTAGATAGCAACCCGGGTTTCTCCCGACCCAAATAACCTCTATCAGGGCCCCTGTTTCCCCGCTAATTCCTAAATGGTTCCAACTAAATGGTTCCAAATAACCCGATTCCAAATGACCTTTCCCATGTTGTTACCCATGGCAGGCTCGGCTCCAGCCCCAGCCCCCAAGCCCCACCCTGGACACACACACACACACACACACACACACACACACACACACACAGTCACTTCCCTCTGCAGGCACCAGGCGCAGAACTCACGGATTTGGCTGAGATCTTGGACCGAAAGGGACTCTCAGGCGACAGGCAAGGTGAAGCCTGGCGCAGGGGCAGTCTCAGAGCAGGACCAGGGACCAGGCAGCCGCTAGCAGTGGACACTGAGGAATGGGCTGGCAGTGAGCAGTGGGCTGACCCTCCCAGACCAGCCCTGGCCCAGGGGCTATATTTAGCTGCCACCCTTCCCATCAATCACTTCTGGAAACCAGTTTCTAAAAGTGAGAGCCAGTGGCCAGCCAACAAGATGTCAAGGCCACCTGTCATGGCCCATTCAACTGTCCTCTGTCCAGAGCCAACAAGGAGATAGAATCCTTCACCCCCTGGCTAAGAGAAACAGGACTGGGGGACCCTCCCTTACTTCCCCCACCCACCCCCATCTCTACTCTCTCCCGCCGCCCACCTGTGCCCAGGCCCCAACTTCTCACTACAGGCTCTCCCACCCCAGCGCAGGACCTCACCCACCCTGAAGACGTTCCCTCCTCCAGAGCCGAGTGATGGGACACTCTTCCTCTTGTGCTCAGCATAAGCCTGGGGCAAAGGGGAGTGGGGCTTCTGTACACTGGGGATGAAGGGCAGAGGGACACAGCGGGACAGCTGAGTGGACAGTGAGCCAGCTACAGCTCCTGCTAACTCCACTCTGCCCCGGGAGCTCCAGGCCTCCCCATGCTAAATCTGGTTACATGTTTTCGGAATCCCTATATCACTGTCATCCCGTTGTTCATTGATTTGCTCGAGCGGATGCCAGTAATGCATCCATTCGTCCCAGTCCTGAGATTTTAGCAGCCTCTCCTTACTCATCCTTCCCAACGGTGCCGTATTGGAAGCTCTTTCAAGAGTCAGGGGAATGAGACCTGTTATAGTTACTGTTTTTGGTATATTGAATAGCCACAGGGAGCTTGCCAGGCTCTGCCATGCGGGCAGGATATGCTCGGTGGCTTGCTGGGACTCTCCGAGACAGACAGAGAATGTATATAAGAGAATACAAGCAAGTATGTTAAAATCAAACACATGTGTGCTGCTTTAGGTACATCATGCTGATGATGATGTTTTCGGAATTAAAACCAAAATCTCCCTGGGGCATGCCAGGTCTCTGATCTTCCTCCCCTGCCTCTCCCTCCTGCACGGCCCCTGCAGCCTTAGCCTTGCCCCTTTGCACCTCCCATCCCTCTACCTAGGACACTTCTACCCAGTCACTGCAGGCTCCTGCCAGCTCCCACCAGGTTCTCCGCTAACCTCACCTTTTCAGGGGGCTTCTAGCCCCCACAGTGAAATCTCACATCTCCCTTCCCAGATTCCTTTTTTTTTCCTCTTCATAACACTACCATCTGACATTCGAAATATTGTACCTATATGGCGGGGTTTTGTCCTCCTGCTAGAATATAAGTGTTTACTGATTGTTCCCAAATCAGAATAAAGCCTGTGGCACACAGCTGGTCTCAATAAGCCCATGACCGAAGAATTGAACACAGATGCTCTGAACACAAGATGCCCTGTGCATGGCATCTCCAGCTTCAGCCTGAGAACCGCTCCTCCTTCCTGAGAACTCAGAGATTCTCTTTGGCAGTCTTTGAATCTACCTCCAGGCTCTCTCTTTGTCTCTCTCTGTTGGGTTTAATACTAATCGCTACTCATTCTACCCCAAATGTGCACATGAAGCATTCTGAATCCAAGAGACACTTTTTTTTTAAAAAAATTTTTTTATTGAATCACTGTGAGATAGCCCCTTACAAAGGTGTTCATGATTGGGTTTCAGTCATACAATGTTCCAACACCCATCCCTCCACCAGTATACATTTCCCAGCACCAGTATCCCCAGGTTCCCTTCCATCACCCCCAACCCCACCCCCTTCCTGCTTCTATGGCAGGCACTTCTCTCTCCCCCCACTCTTTCTCTCTGTCTCTCTGTCTCTCTCTCTCTCTCTCTCCAAGAGATATGTATTGCAGATCTCATTTCTCCAGGCTGCAGAGCAAATAAGCTCCCAAATGACTATAATCAGTACATGGAGGGAACCGTGGAGTTGGGGAGTCAGAAGCCCGCAAAATCCAAAGAAGCTGGAGTGCTGGAGTTTTATACATTTGGGACCCCACTCCCACCCCAGAAAAGCTGGCAGCCACCAGGGCTATACCAAGCGGGGTTGAGAAAACACACAGTCCCAGGGATCAAGCCTCAGGCCTGGGGCTGAGGGCATGCACTCCAGTCCTCTGCACTATCTCCCTGGCCCCATTTCCACACTCTTCATGTTTAAGACTATGGTTTCTATTCTATTGTTTTAAACTGGGGGGAGAAGGTCTCTCTAGCAATGCTCAATGGGCCCTGGGCCACTCCCAGCAGTGTTCGAGGACCCTCAGTGCTATACCAGGTGGTGCTGGAGGTCCAACTTATGGACAAACACATGCAGGTATGTGTTTCTGTCCTGTGAACAATCTCCCTGGCCCCTCTGCTCCTTTGACGGCTCAGATTTGGCCTGGAGTTAGCAAACTGACTTTGAGGAGGAGGCAGATGGGGGCAGGGGGAGGAGTGGGAGATCTGGGGGACATATCTGAAACCATAGGCCACTTCACTTTGGTGCAACAACTCAGTCCCTCGAAACTTAACCCCCACTGTCACCGGGCGCAAAGGCTTATTCAGTAGGAATGGGTGCCATAAGGAAATGAAGAATCCACAAACCACTTCCAGGGAAGGAAAAATAAGGACTTTGTTGCTGTCCCCAAGACCCAAGGGCACACAAAGTTGAGAGGAAGCCAATTTCCGCTTTCCTCAGGAGAGCTTCTCGAGGCTGGAATGACAGGTGCTGTGGGTGTGAGCACTCCTGAAGGTTGAAGCGCTGAGAGAAACCAGGGATTTGCCAATAGGGCCACTGTCCAAGCAAGTCAGAAACTCCTGCTGGGCTGCCAGGGAATCCCCTGTCTCTCTGGCTTCAGAGTCTCCAATATACAGAGAAATGGGGTGATTAAAAACATATTGTTGGCAGCCAACCCGGGTTCAGTTCCCAGCATCCCATGTTTTAATGTTTGTATCAACTTTGGAAAGTACTCATGGGGCTGAAACAGTAGCACAGTTTGTAGGGCGTTTGCTTTGCACGTGACTGACCCGGGTTCCATTCCCAGCATCCCATATGGTCCTGTGAGCACCATCAGGAGTAATTCCTGAGTGCATGAGCCAGGAGTAACCCCTGAGCATCGCTGGGTGTGACCCAAAAAAACAAAAAAATAAAAAATAAAAAACTATATTGTTGGGGGGCTTGAGTGAAAGTACAACTGGAACGGCATTTGCCTTACCCATGGCGGACCCAGCATCCAATCCCCGGCATCCCATCTGGTCCCCCAAGCACCACCAGGAGTAATTTCTGAATGCAGAGTCAGGAGCAACTCCTTCACATTGTCAGATGGGGCTCCAAAACAAATAAAAATAAAGAAATAAAAATAAAAACATGTGGGCTTATTGCAAGGGTGAAAGTGGATGTTCTCTGGGACTAGTACATAGCATCAGTGTCTCAGACAGCAGTCACAGTTCAAATGTTGACTGTGTTCTTTCCTGATCTTTTCATCTGAAAAATGGGGATCATAACAAGATTGCCGAATTGTTAAAAAGATTCAACAAGGTAATTTACGTAATGTTCTTAGAACAGTGCCAGAGCCATAGAAAATGTTCAATATACGTATAGTATTATGCAGTTATTATTCACTGTCCCAATGAATTTTCTGCACAACCTGTGAATTGGGTAAGACTATAATCTGCTATGGAAAGCTGACAGCCAGAAACTTTTACAAAGACTAAAGAACTTTCTACAGACCAGGTCTTTTCCAAACACTTCACAATTCTTCATCTATTTATAACCTCAGAGCCTCATTTCATAACTTCACAACTACCCCACAATGTTCCTGTGGTGCCAAGGGGCCCAGAGGCACGGAGGATAAGTGACTTGCCCAAGTTCTGGCAGGCAATCCTTGTCTGGTGGGTCTCAGGAAGAGCCACTGGGTTCCAGCAATCAAAGAGTTACTTTGGATTGGGGTGAGAAACACCCAGGAAGCATCATGCCACCACCAACGGCTTTGGCTCTAGTCCAGAGTACAAGGGTGGGCCTGAGATGAGATCTGAGCCAGGGTCAAAGCTCAGCACTCTGAACCTCCAACTAGAAGAAGGGGTCTCATGAGAGCTGGTTACCATGGCTTCTGAGAGGCCCCTCAGGTGGGAACCTCCAGGAACAGGCAGGCACTGCCTTTACCTCCCTGAGGACTCTGGGCAACACTAAGCCCAGAGGAGTACCATCTCCTCTCCAAGTCCAGGGTTAAGAGAGAAAGAGTCTGGGGCTTGAATCTGAGTGGGTCTGCCAGCCTGATCTCTTTCTTTGCCCATTATTTCACAATGTATTTTTATTTAAATTTTATTTTTCATAAAGTTGTTCACAATAATTGTTTACATTCCATATTTCAGCACCAATTCCACCACCATTACCCCTTCTCACAACCATTATTTTGAAGTTTTCCAGCACCACTCAAACCTGCCCCACAGGCAGATGCTAGATAATTTATTTTGTATTGCTTGTTATGAATAGTATAAGAGTTGTCTTATGGGTCTCTCTCACATTCACAATGTGTTATATAAATTCTACAGACTCTGTAAAGAGGAAGAACCTAATACTATTATTATTATCCCAACATCTGCCCTATCTGATGTTTGACAGCCTGGAGAAAATATATGTGTCCGTACACATAATATTTCCAAGTAATTTATTTTTTTCTTTTTGGGTCACACCCAGTGATGCACAGGGGTTACTCCTGGTTCATGCACTCAGGAATCAATCCTGACAGTGCTCGGGGGACCATATGGGATGCTGGGAATCGAACCTGGGTTGGCCGCGTGCAAGGCAAATGCCCTACTCACTGTGCTCCAGCCCCACCAAGTAATTTATTGATGTCTGAGGAGAGTGGAAGTTGCTTGAAGGGGGTTAGATGGAATTTGGACCTAGGGGCCAGGCAAACATGAGTTCAATTTTATTTCATCACTCACTGCCAGGGTAGGCTCCCACAGTAATTCTGTAAGATGGGGTAAATCCATGTACTGCCTGAGGATGCTGAGAGAATTAAATGAAACCACACATGTTGTGTGCTCAACATGTGCCTGGTATTTGGCAAATTACAAAATGGAAAAGTTGGTTACTGTCCCCCACCAGCACTTACCACAGGATTTGGTACCTGATAAACCCTCAATATGTATGTTTTCTATAAAATAAACTCTAAAATCTTTGTTCCCGGACTGGAGCGATAGCACAGCAGGGAGGGCATTTGCCTTGCACACCGCCGACCCGGGTTGAATTCCCAGCATCCCATATGGTCCGCTGAGCACCTCCAGGAATAATTCCTGAATGTAAAAGCCAGGAGTAACCCCTGTGCATTACCGGGTGTGACCCAAAAAGCAAAAAAAAAAAAAAAAAAAGAATTTTGTTCCCTTCTGAGGCTTGGCTAGGTCCTGCTGAGCCTACACTGTAGTAAGACTTCCTGTCCTAGCCATCCTGTGCCATCACATTGAAGTGCTGGCAGGCAACGTCAGATAAAAATCAGAGCCAGCACCTTCCAAGTCTCAGTCTCAATGTGTGGTGGGAGCAGGATCATGACTGAGGTGAGAAGACAAGAAGTATAAGGAAGGCCACATGCTCTCAGCTTCCTCCCACTGGAAACCAGATGTGACAGACCCATATGCTCTTCCTATCATGACATATACTCCCCTATGTGCATCTTCCTGCGGCCCCGCAGGCTCAGTTGGAATGTGATACAGAGGCTGAAGATATGACTGAAGTTGACTAGAGTGCATGCAGGAGGCCCACGTTCAAACCTCAGTACCACACAGTCCCCCCAAGCATCAAAAGATGTGACCAAAAAAACTTTTTTAAACTGGAAGCCGGAAATCTCCCTCATAGCTTCTATGAAGTCAGTATTACCCTAGTACCAAAAATAGACAGAGACACTACTGAAAAAGAAAATTACAGGAGCGATAATATAGTGGGGAGGGCATTTGCCTTGCATGCAGCTGACCTGGGTTTGATCCCCAGCATCCCATATGGTACCCTGTGTACCGCCAGAAGTAATTCCTGAACACAAAGTCAGGAGTAAACCCTGAGCACTGTTGGGGGTGACCTCCAAAAATAAATAAATAATAAACCAATAGAGTAAGGTAGCACTTTACAAAATTAATTTACAAAAAAAAATCTCTGTTATTTCTGCATATATTTCTGCATAAAAAATAATGAAATAGAAGAAAATAAAAATAAATTAGATCATCTCTTTCAAAATATGTTTTAAAAACATCAAATACCTAGGAATCAACCTAACAAAGGAGGTGAAAAATGCATACAGTGAAAACTATAAACCACTGCTAAAAGAAGCAGAGAGGGCCATCAGGATATGGAAAGGTATTTCCTGTTCATGGATGGAAGAATCAATATCATCAAAATAACTGTCGTACCCAAAGCTTTATACTCATCAAAAGTCCAAGATGTTCTTCAAAGACTTGGAGCAAATTCTATAAAACTGTGCATGGAACCATAAGACTCCTCAGCTAGCCAAAGAAATTGTAAGGGGGTGGAAATAAGATGGGAGGTATTCGCATTTCCTAGTTTTGAAGCTATAACAATCAAATCTGCATGGTTCTGGAATAAGATAGACTCGCAGACCAATGAAATAGAACTGAGAGTTCTGAGCGTGCATGCTACAAATTTATGGGTAGTTAATCTACAACAAAAGAGATAAGGATGTGAAATGAAACAAGGGGAGTCTCTTCAACAAATGGTGTTGAAAAACTAGATAGCAACGTAAAAAATAAAATTGAAACTGTACCTTACACACTCATA
The DNA here is from genome assembly GCF_029834395.1 of Sorex fumeus. Lineage (NCBI taxonomy): Eukaryota > Metazoa > Chordata > Mammalia > Eulipotyphla > Soricidae > Sorex > Sorex fumeus. The sequence goes on from NW_026606183.1 coordinate 6,257,085, forward strand.
AAGTAAATAAAAAGTGGACTAAAGACCTCAAGATTAGACCAAAATCGATAAAATAGATTGAAGAAAGCATACAGCAGATCTTCAGGTCTCATTCCCCTGACCCTGAAAGAGCCACCAATACAGCAGCATTAAGAAGGATGAGGAAGGAGAGGCTGATAAAATCTCAAGGCCGAACTAAACTGCCAAAATGAAGAAAGACAAAAATGACTATCTGTACTTTTAATGCACGTACACTGGCATCGGATGCATCCATCGAGGATCTGATGATACAAGCACGAAAGATCAAGTATGATATCATTGGTCTGACCAAGACGAGAAGGCATCAATCAAATCACGCCGTTTTAGACACTGGGGAAGAACTGTTCCTCGGAACATGCGACAAAAGAGGCATCGGTGGTGTCAGTGTCCTTGTCAACACAAACTTGGCCATGAGCATTGATTCATTCAAATTCCTAACAACCCGAATTGGATGATTACACTTGAATAGATGTGGCTCACTGCGGCAGTTTCTAACTTCCGTTGTCTTCACAACAACATCCAATTATGATGAAGGAGAAATTGAGAAGTTCTTCATGGAGCTGGAGAGTTCTATAAAGTTCTATAAAGAAGACCACACTTTTACAAGATCATTGTCGGTGATTTTAATGCCAAGATAGGACCAAGAAAATCAGCCAAAGAACTCCACATAGAGACCCATGGCCTAGAATGGAACGAACAGGGTGAGAGAGTTCATCATGTCGACTAGGACCATCCATGGTAACTCACAGTTCCAGAAGGCCAAATCTAAACGTTGGACATGGGAGTCTCCCGGTGGACAGTTCCACAATGAAATTGAGCACATCATATTCTACCGATGATTTTGCCTGACTGATGTCACTCATGTCCCAAAATTCCAAATGGGATTGGATCATTGTCTCCTTCATGCAAAATTCTACTTCACGAAGTGGGGAGAAAGGGCTGCAAAGCTTAAGAAGAGAACTCCCAGAATGACCACCAACTAGGAGCTCTTTGACACTATTGCGGCAACATGGGAAGATGCCATCCTTGACAATGTTGACGAAGAATGTCAATGTTGACGACTGGTTCAGCACCTCCATATTGTGCGAGGATGCTGACCAAGAGATAGTCACAAAAAGACACCTGTCTTCGAAAACCCTTGAGCTCATTCACCAACATGGCTTGGCGCAAGCCTCAGGTAACCGCAAGTGAATGTCTGAGCTCGCAAAGCAGTGCAGAGAAGTGACCAAGGAAGATCTCAAAGAGAGAAGAGCAGCAGTGCGGGTAGATGCAGAAGAAGCCGGGAAAAGCATTCGCAATGCCTGCCTGTCCTTCGCCAACTACAAGACCAAGATGAATGCCCTTCGATGTCCTGAGGGATCTATCACATCTTCCAGAAGGGCAATGGAGATTATCCATGACTTCTACTCAGATCTCTTCGATAGCCACATCTACCTGCCCACATACCAAATTCCGCAGGATGGGTGTCATTCCCAATGTTCTCCCTTCTGAAATCCAACACGCCATTTTGTCAGTAAGGAAGCGAACAGCACCCGGCCCAGACAAGGTCAGACCCAAACACCTGAAGAACCTACTGTCAGTACTCATCAATACACTGGCTCGGCTCTTCACATGCTACCTGTCTGAATGCAAGGTTCCGATCCAATGGAAAACCAGCAGGACTGTACTAACTGTACAAGAAGGGAGACATCCATGACATTGGCAACTATTCCCCATCTGCCTGTTGTGCTGAAACATAGTATGATTAAAATTCAACTATGAGTAACTTTGTAAAACATGGTAGTTTAATTTAAAAAATCTTAAAGGAGATATTTTTAATAGAATTGTGAGATATACAGTTACAAAGTTGTTCATGATTTTCATTGATACAATGTTACAACTATGTTCTACCCACCCCTTCACCAGTGCACATTTCCCCATTTAAAAAAAAAGAGTATGACTCTCATAGGGTCTGGGCCAAGTACTAGGGAACAGAGAGGGGGTTCAGGAAGCTCAGACTTGGGGTAAAGCACCATGCCTATGAACACTGCATCAGAGGGACAGACTGTGGACCAGGTAAATGGACCAGATGGTTTGTGCAGAGAACAGAAAAGTCAATAGGGTATAGAGGACAGAGAACAGAGCACCAAAGCTTGAAAGCTTGATGACCCCTCAGCTCTATGACACCAGCATGTTCTTCAACCTCCCTGAGGGGGCAACAACTATGTCAGAGGCTCAGAAATAATGCATGTGAAGGATCACACCTAGAAAGGGGCTCCACGTTTTATTATTTTTTTTTTACAAAGGGCAGCTTCCACTTAATATAGTTAGGAACTCCCCAAGCAGACAAGGAGGAGAAAGGAGGCTAGCAGAAGAGGGGCAGTGAGAGGCTGGAGCGATAGCACAGCAGGTAGAGCGTTTGCCTTGCATGCGGCCGACCAAGGTTCGATTCCCAGTATCCCATAGGGTCCCCTGAGCACCACCAGGAGTAATTCCTGAGTGCAGAGGCAGAAGTAACCCCTGTGCATTGCTGGGTGTGACCCCCCAAAAAAAAGAAGAAGAAGAGGGGCAGCAATGTTAGCAAGGGCCCAGAAGGCCAGATTTGAGCTTGGATGTGACTCAGAAAGAGAGCACTGGGGAGACACAGGGGTTTTGAGCAGAGAAAGGAGAGAATCATATGTATGGGCTAGGAAGAGGCATCCTTTTGGCCCAGTGCAAAACATGGGTTGGAGATTTAAAAAAAAAAAAAAAGAGTAGGAAAGACACTATCATTGTGAGACAGGAAAAACTGGTTGTTGGGACCACAGATGCCACCCAGGGTTGTGGAGGATGTTGGAGCATGATAGGGCCCAGCCTGTTAAGGCAACATGCTCCAGACAGTGATGCAGGCCCACTACCTAAAATGAGGCAGCACTGGCCCCTGCAAATTGCTCAAGGAACCTGGACCAGTCACTCTGGCTGCTGGGACCCAGGAATGAGCCTGACATGGCCTAGGCCGCATGGAGCTCACACTGTGAGGAGAAGGTGGAGTCCAATAGGGAACAAACAGATATGGAAGGGTCACATCCTTAAGGGTAATAGTGATGAAAGGGGAAAACAAAGAACTGCTAGTATCTAAGATGGGGGCCCAGGATTCAAAGGAGGAACTGCCTGTCTTCATGTCACAGTCTCTATGATCCTGGAAGATTCAAAGGAGGAACTGCCTGTCTTCATGTCACAGTCTCTATGCTCCTGGAAGCTGCCTCCTTAAGGAGTTTGTTGAAGCACACATTGGTACCCTCCTTTAAGCCTTCTAATTATTTTTTTTGTTTTTGTTTTTGCTTTTCTGGTTTGTTTTGTTTGGGTTGGTTTTTTGGCTTTTTGGGTCACATCTGGCAATGCTCAGGGGTTACTCCTGGATCTGCACTCAGGAATTTCTCCTTGCGGTGCTCAGGAGACCTTTTTTCTTTTTGGGTCACACCCGGCGATACACAGGGGTTACTCCTGGCTCTGCACTCAGGAATTACCCCTGGTGTTGCTCAAGGGACCATATGGGATGCTGGGAATCGAACCCAGGTTGGTTGCGTGCAAGGAAAACACCCTACCCACTATGCTATCGCTCCAGCCCCTTGCTCCCCCTCTTCTGCTAGCCTTCTTTCTCCTCTTGGTCTGCTTGGTGAGTTCCTGACTGTCTATTATTAAGTGGAAGCCAGAGTTCCAAGACCAAGCCAGAGATCAAGCCAGGTTCAGCCATGTGCAAGGCAAACACCATCCCTGCTGTACTATCACTCCATTCCCTCCATTTATTGTTGATTCCACACATATTCCTTGAGCACCTCCATATATTAGAACATTGTTCTGAATGCTGCAGACCACAGGCAGGATTCACAGACTCACAGTGAAGACAGATGCAAAACAATTTCTTCAAAATGAGTCCTAGCTCTATAAAATCATGAAGGTAGTATAAACTGGAAGTAACATTTAATTCTGGGGGGCCCGGGGGGCGAATATTGGCAGTGCTTACTCCTGACTCTACACTCTGGCACTCTGGGATCTCTCCTGGGAGTGCTCAAGGGACCTTATGGAGTGCCAAGGAATTGAATCTGGTCAGCCACATGCGATGCAAACTCCCCCTGTCCCCCCAACACACTCTGTTCTATCTCTCCAGCCCCAAAAGCTTTGGGGGTTTTGTTTGTTTGCTTGTTTGATTTGGTTTGTTTTTCTTTGTTTGACTTTCTGGGCTACATCTGGCAGGGCTCAGGACTTAGTCTTGACTCTGTGCTCAGGGATCACAGCTGGCAGGCATGCAGGAACCATAAGGGGTGCCGAGGATTGACGTTGGATCAGCTGCATGCAAGGCAAGTACCTTACCACTGTACGTACCTCTATGTACCTGACATATAATTTGAGACCTAAAATCTGAAGAGTTTTGTCAGGTGAAGAGGGAGAAGAGGCTCAGGTAGAGAAAACAACATGTGCAAAGTTCTGGAGAAACAAGGATGTCTGGCCCATTGGGAACTGAGATGATGTGGAGAAGGCTGAGCTGGGCGCAGGGGCCAACCAGTAAGGCATTCCCAGCTTCTTGAAGGGCACTCTGAGGGTTCTGGCCCATCTCACCTCACAATTCTCCAGCTCTCAGGTTCAAGGTCCCTGCGCCTGTGAGTACCCATGCCAGTGAGTACCCATGACTTTCCCTCCCGGCAAGCACCTTTTTTTTTTTTTTTTTTTTTTTTGCTTTTTGGGTCACACCAGGCGATACACAGAGGTTACTCCTGGCTCTTCCTGGCTCTGCATTCAGGAATTACTCCTGGCGGTGCTCAGGAAACCATATGGGATGCTGGGAATCAAACCCAGGTCGGCCGTGTGCAAGCCAAATGCCATGCCTGCTGTGCTATCACTCCAGCCCCCAGTCCACCCCACTACCCCGGACAAGAATCAAAAATCTTCTTAGAGGAACTGAAGCGGCAGTACAGTGGTAGGGCGTTTGCCTTGCGTTGTGGCAGACCTAGATTCTATCCCCAGCATCTCATATAATCCCCTGAGCAGTGCCAGGAGTGATTCCTGAGAGCAGAGCCAGGAGTAACCACTGAGTATCACCAGGTGTGGCCCAAAAGCCAAAACAAAGAATCTTCTTGGACCTGGAGGGATAGCACAGAGGTTAAGGTGCTTGCCAACTGCAGAGGCTGATCCTGGTTCAATCCCAGCCCTTCAGAGCACTGGCCGGCTGCAACCCTAAAACAAAAACGTTTTCAATACAAAGATCTCGTCCCCATAAAGGTTGTCTCTACGAACCAAATTCTGGTTCCCAGGATGCATCTGACAAGATTTCAGGAGCTTCCAAAGAGCTCCTGTTATGCAGAAAATTTTAGCAAGAGGATGGTCGGAAGCTATTACCCTCTCTTTCCAGGTAAGGAACCCGGCAGAGAGTTCATGGTGCTGCTCTCTAGTTGGAGCAATATGGGGATTTCAAGGTTCTAGAATCCTATGACTCATAAACCACCTGCTCCTTGCTAGTTGGTGCAAGCCTGGGGACACATACGCCACCCATGAGACCAGCCCGGGACACAGTCCTGATGCACAATCCACTCCCTGATGGAAACCAAGATGCGGGTGGGGGGGAACCCCCTGGTTAGGCACTGGGCTGGGGCGGAGTCACAGGAGGGAGAAGGCGGGGAGGCCCGGGTACTGCCTGGTGCCGACTTCCTGTTCAGTTGGGAGAAAACTCAGGGTGCAGGGAGCCGGGAGCCGGAGCCGCGGCGTCGTGAAGCCCCAGGGCCATGGGGAGCGCGCGCGACGCCATCCTCCAGGCCCTGGAGGACTTGAACTCCGATGAGTTCAAGAAGTTTAAACTGAAGCTGCAGTCCGTGGAGCTGCGCGAGGGCTACGGCCGCATCCCGCGGGGGCAGCTGCAGGTCATGGACGTCGTGGACCTCACCGACAAGATCGTCAGCTGCTACACGGAGCACTACGGCGCGGAGCTCACGGAGCTGGTGCTGCGCAGCATGGGCTTGCTGGAGCAGGCGACGGTGCTGCAGAGCGCGGCGCGCGCGGGTGAGCGCCCCTCGCGGGGCTCTGCACTTCCTCTTCCTCCCGCCCCCTCGGGCGCCTCCCGCTTAAAGGAGGGTGGCGTGGGGGGCTCCTCGCCCTGCCCCGACCGGGGCCGGCCGGGGGGATCAGGGCCGCTTTTCTGATTTCCTTCCAGACGCCAGGACGGCCTCAGCCTCGGCGGCCGCGCCCCAAACGAGCGCCCCGACAGGTGAGACCGGCTTCACACCCACCCCGCCGCATCCCTGCAGAGCCAGTCTGAGCTGGGCGCGGGAAGGGACCCGAGCTGTATTCCCTGGGCTCTATCTACCCTGATTGAAACCCGATTTGTCAACCCCACCCCGGTTTCTCGTAAAGCCACTTCGGGCGGTGAGACAGGTCCCGCCACCACCACCGCTCATCTGTTCCCTCCCCCCTCCCTCCTTTCCCCCTGCCCGCAGTGGTGCATTTCGTGGACAAGCACCGGGAAAGTCTCATAATTCGGGTGACCAACGTGGACGCGCTCCTGGATGCCCTTTATGGCAAGGTGCTGAAGGAGGATGAGTACCAGGCCGTGCGTGCAGAGCTCACCAACCAGAACAAGATGAGGAAGCTCTACAGCCTGATGCCAGCCTGGTCCCTGCACTGCAAGGACCTGCTGCTCGATGCCCTGCGGAACACCCATCCGTTCCTGGTGAAGGACCTGGAGAAGAGCTGAGGTCCCTGCCCAGCACAGGCCTGCGCATCACCCCCTACTGTTGAAATCTGATTTTTTTTATACTCAATATAAGAAAACCTAGCTCGTATGTGTGTGTGTCCTGTGTTCCAGCCTTGGAGGCCTATGTTAAGCTGGATACCCCCATGCGGCCAGCGCTAGAGGCCTCACCGCCCCCCACCCGCCCCCAGTTTCCCAGGGATTTGCTCTTCCCACAGTCATTGACTCTCCCAGGCTACCGCAGAGGGTCCGCCCTTGAGACCATGTCAGCTTCTTCTCTCAGTCAAAACAGGCCAGAGATGGCTTCATGGGTTGGGGCACATTCTTTGCATGCAGAAGCCCTGGGCTTGATTCCCCAGCATCCCATGTACCCTGAGCACAAGATGTGGCCCAGAAAAAAGAAATGCAGGTCTTGGGGCTCGGAACGTGACACATGCCTTCGGTTCAATCCTTGGCACCAAAAACTAAAAAAAGGCAGGGCTTAGGGATACAGTTCAACAGGTTGAGAGCATGCATTACATACAGGAAGGCTGGGGACGGGGGGGATGGGGGAGTTCCAGGTTTGGTCTCCAGCACCGCAGGTCCCCCAAGTGCCATTAAGAGCAACCCTCAAGCACCCCGGGTACAGCAAAAAAAAAAAAAAAAAAAGTCCTTGGGGGAGAAAAATGAATAGGTACACTGGTGGTGTGTGGCGTTGGAATTAGGTGCATGAGAACCTTCATGAACAGTACCGTAGATCACAGAATCTCAATTTTCAAATAAGATCTAATAAAGGGTACAGAAAGGGAGGCCAGAGAGTACAGTAGTTAAGGCACTTGCCTTGCATGCAAGTGAGCCAAGTTTAATCCCCTGTGCCCGTGTCCTATGGTCCCAAAATCCACACGGGTGATACCTGAGCAGAGCCAGGAATAAGGTCTGAGTACCACCAATGTGAAAAAAAAAAGTACAAAACATTTATTTTGGTTTTGCTTTTCATTTTTTCATTTATTATTTATTGGTTTTGTGGTAAGTGGCAACACCCATACAGGATAGTGGGACTCAAACCAAGACCAGCAAGATCACGATTTCTGACTGTGGAAAAGCCTAATCAATATGACCTATCTTTTAAGCACCAGACCATTCCTCTTAGCTCAGGAGAGCACCCCTTCACTGCCGTGCTCACAATGTCCTTGTGCTCTCCCAGCAGTTCATTGGGTTCCATACTTTCCTACCCCTAGTTCAAGTCTATCTGTATTGCAATTGTTACTGGGAGGCAGGGGGGGAGGGGGGGAGCTTTTCAGAAGCTATTTAAGGATTGTCTCTGGCTTGAACTGGGAATGGGGGTTAGGGGCAGGGTGGAGAAGAGTATACAAAGCAGTAAGGAAGTCCCAAAGAGGTCCAGTATCCTACCTAGCACAGTAACTGCCAGTCACAATGATGCACCAGCTACACAAAGACTCAGATTTTGTCTGGGGGCCACACCCAGTGGTGCTCAGGGATCATTCCTGGTGGGCTTGGAAAGCTGGGGATCAAATCCAGAATCGCCACATGCAAGGCAAGTGCCCTAACCACTCTTCTATTGCTCCAGCCCCTGTATAAAGACTTTGAATACCTCGGTGGTATTCTGGCTATTCAGAGACATTATTCAGAGATGGTACAGCATGTGAGACACTTGTCTTCCACCTGCATGGTTCCCTAAGTGCCACCAGGAGTGGCCCATAGAACAAAAGTTAGTGGTGGTTTTCAACCATTTCATACCTGAGGACCACACCAGTTCTAAGACCGATGGTTGAAAACCACTGATCCCATATGGTCCACTGAGCACTGCCAGGAGTAACTCCTGAGTGCAAAGCCACAAGTAACACCTGAGCATCATGAGTGTGGCTAAAACATCACGGAGTGTAGCTAAAGCTATATATGTGGACACACACACATATATATGTATATATAGGGGGGGGATTGCAAAAATAAGAAAAAAACTAATCTAGAAGACAAAAAAATTAATGCTTAAATACACACACACCCCTACCTTCAGAACTCTGCATAATCTCATCCTGACAGTCACATTTCCCTAGTATGACCTACAAGTCACTAGAGCAACAGGTGTTGCTTGCTACAAGAGAAAGCTCCAAGAGGCAAAGAGACAGCCACAGTCAAGACTGACTGGCCACAGAGAATACTGGTCATGATGCCACGGGCTCCAGGAGAAAGCTAACCCTCCCCCAAAAAATCAGGATCAGCTTTGACCCCCTGTGGAGAAGCCTGTATTCTCTCTTGAACACATATCTCTACCTCCTCTCTCCTTACATTTCTTTAAATGTCTTGCAATAAAAACTATTTTGCTTCACTATTTTGCCACCTCCTGAAATTCTTTTCTGCGAGGGAAGGCAACGAACCTGGAACGCCTGTGCTGGGACTGACTCCTCCATTCCTGCAAAGAGCAATGCCTAGATACATGTCTCAGCTGGTGTGGACCAGCTCCCACACCTCGCAGAACAAGTGGGCTTCAACACAGCTTGGTGGCTGCCTTGTGGGGCTGGTGGGGCATGAGCATCAGGACCTTGTGGGGCTCACGGCAGACTTTATAGCCCTACACCACATCAGGAGTTTCCCTGGATGGCCAAGGTAGCTCAGAGGTGGAATTTCTTGAGGCTACTCCCCCTCCCTCCCCACTTTACCAGGTCACCTGCATTCTTACGAATGCAGAGATTCCAGGTCAAGAAATTATATATACTCTCCCAAAATCTTTTTTCCACTCTACAGAAACCTGTGTTCCCTCTGAACACATCTTTTTGGTTTTCATGCAATACCCAGTGATGTTCAAGGGTTCCTCATGAACTGGCTATGTTCAGGTGACCATATGGGGTGCTGGGGATTGAATCTGAGTCAGTTTTGTGCAAAGCAAATATCCTATCCTTTGTACTATCACTCCAGCACTTCCCTCACATTTCTTTAAACTCACTAAAAAAAGCAGGATGAGGGGGCTGGAGAGATAGCACAGCAGGTAGGGTGTTTGCCTTGCACACAGCCGACCCAGGTTCGATTCCCGGCATTCCATATGGTCCTATGAGCACCATCAGGAGTAATTCCTGAGTGTATGAACCAGGAATAACCCCTGAGCATCGCTGGGTGTGACCCAAAAAGAAAAAGGAACATCAAGATGAGTCTAAGACTTCTACCCAGTCTTCACAAATTTTACCTGTTTTTTTTCCTGTGCCAGATAAAACCCAGCACCTTAGCCATGCAAGAGCTCTACGGATGAGTTTCAAAAGTTTCAACAGCCTTATCCAATCCCTGAGGTGTGTTGGCTTGTATGTTCTGCAGAACCTTGCCATTTTCAAAACTGAAGCTGTGTTCCATTGCCATCCCTGGATGTTTCAGGGCCACCCCAAAGCAGTACTCAGGGACCATGCAGTGCTGGGGATCAAACCCAGGTCTCCCATGTGGAAAGCATGCATTCCAGACCCTTAAGCCATCTCCCAAAACTACCCACCTGACATGGTAACAACCAGGGAACAAGAACTCACAGGGGCCGAGGAGATGAGCCCAAAGGATCAGTGTGCCCATTTCTCATGTCAAATCTCAGGTTTAGTCCTAGTACCACCTGGTCTCCCCAGAACCACTGGGAGCAACCCAAGCATCAAGCTCATGAACACCACTAGCCTGTGAGTGCTACATACATGGGCCCAAAGCCAAAAATGTCCTAGCATGTCTTAGAAAGCCAGGTTTTGCCAGACTTCTGCTGACTGCCTTCCTTCTCCACTTCACTGCCCCCATGTGGCTGGTGTCTCCTACGGCTCTAATCTACCACCTCCAGGTGACCAAAACTGATCCTCCACACGAACTCAAATTGGGTAGACACCTGAACTCTTTCTATCCCGGCCCTTCATAACTGTAACCAGGGGCTGGGTATCACTGCAGGTCGGGCATTTGCCTTGTACACAGCCTACTGGGTTTAACTCCCCCAGGACATGTTCCCCTGAGACATAAGAAGCAATCCCTGGGCAGTCAGGTGTAGTCCCAAAACTCTTCCACCTTTCAGGGCTGGAGCAATAGTACAGTGGGTAGGGCGTTTGCCTTGCATGTGGCCGACCCGGGTTCAATTCCCTGCCTCCCATATGCCCCGAGCAGGAATAATTCTTGAGTGCAGAGCCAGGAGTAACCCGAGCATCTCCAGTTGTGACCCAAAAAGCACCTCTTCCACCTTCTGTACCCCATGGCCCATTCATGCCCCCGCACTCATGCCCCCGTACTTAGTAGGTCCTTCCACTCCAAGTCCACTTCTCTGCTGGAATGTCCGTTGGTGGGTCTTCCTTTAATACGATGTCTCTCACCACCACAAACTAGATTCTTGGTCTGGGATTCATCCACTAGACAGTGTCCCATAAAACAAAGACAGGAATCTAACACAGTGGTTAAACCATTCACCTTGTAAGGCCCTGATTCTATCCACAGCACTGCTCCCCAAAAAAACCCAGACACTAACATCTGTAAAACTGCCTTTGCATTTAAATACATTACTGGAGCTCTCGAGGAACCACGCAGTCTAGGAGGTTGAACCCAGGGGTCTGCCACATGTCCTTGGAGCTGTGTCCTTGATCTACCAGCTCTACGTGGTCCTGCAATGCAGTGAGGCAGCCTAATGGCCTACAAAAACTGCATCAACTGGACTGACTGAAGCACTGAACCAGACATGCATCTGCACCAGTATCACAGGGAATGTGGCTCTGGGCCCCCCGAGGGGGGTAGCACTGTACTGCACTGTCCTCCCGTTGTTCATCAATTTGCTCGAGCGGGTCCAGTAATGTCTCCATTGTGAGACTTGTTGTTACTGTGTTTGGCATATCGAATATGTCACGGGTAGCTTGCCAGGCTTTGCTGTGCGGGCGAGATACTCTCGGTAGCTTGCTGGGCTCTCCAAGAGGGGCAGAGGAATCGAACCCAGCTTGGCTGAGCCAGCTGCGCGCAAGGCAAACCACCCTACTGCTGTGCTATCGCTCCAGCCCGAGGGGGGTGAATCCTATAAATTTCTTTACACACCACTAAATGGATTGGCGAGGACCTTCTGCCTGCTGCTTACCCCCCCAGGTGCAGCTTCCTCCTGCTGCTACCCTATCCTTACTGGGCGGAGACAAGATGCCTCCAGAAAGGGAGGCCTGAGCCACAAAGGGCCCACACCAAAGCTCTGGAAGCACGTGGCCAACCAACAGCTCGACTTAACAAATTACATGCTGCTCAGTTATTCTTCCTGTCATTCATTCTGTGAGGACAGGCAGAGAAGACAGAGAGCAATCTCCAGCTTAATCCCTCAGTAGCTCCCAGGGTGGCTAACTACAAAGACTCACCCCCAACACAACAGTAGCTAACCAGCGGGTGAAACAGAGAGAAGCCCATACCGGTGATTGAGCGAGAACAGTATCACTGAAGACATAAACACCAACAGATCTTCAGTGTTTTTAATGACAGTGATGAGGATGTACGAAGAGTTCAAAGAGACAATAACACAGTTAGCAAAGCACAAGAAAGTATGAAAGTCAAAATGAAAAACTACTCCTGTCAGAAATGACGATATGAAGAACACAAGAGGCAAAGAAATCAACAGAAACTCTGAACCACAGAATTATAGAAGCTGAACAAGAGATCAAGAAGCTCCAAGATAAGGAGGAAACTGGTAGGAAACAGAAGGTAGAAAATAGCCTAGAAGGAAACGAACATACCAGAACTATGGGATGAGTTCAAGACGTAAGAATCATCAGAATCAGGGAGCCGGAGCGACAGGACAAGGACAAGGTGAGACATTGGCCTTGCATGCGGCCAACCTGGATTCAATCCCCAGCATCCCATACGGTCCCCTGAGCACCGCCAGTAGTAATTTTTGAGTACAGAGCCAGGAGTAACCCATGCACAACCGGGTGTGGCCCAAAAAGAAGAAAAAAAAAATCATCAGAATCCCTGGAAAACAAGGCAAATGTGGTAAAGAAACATTTAAAAAATCGATAATAATTACCCAGAGTTGAGGATTACAGGCACCGAGACCCAAGAGGCCTGAGGAGTCCCAGTGAAAATAGACCCAATTAGGAAACCTCCAAGACACATTATACGCAAAATGATAAAACCCAAAGACACAGAATATTGAATGCAGCAAGATCCAAAAAGGAACTTAAATGCAAAGGAAAGGGGCTGGAGCAATAGCACAGCGGGTAGGGCATTTTGCCTTGCACGCGGCCAACCTGGGTTCAATTCCCAGTATCCCATATGGTCCTATGAGCACCATCAGGAGTAATTCCTGAGTGCATGAGCCAGGAGTAACCCCTGAGCATCGCTGGGTGTGACCCAAAAAGCAAAAGTAAAACAATAAAAATAAGTAAATGCAAAGGAAAGTCAATTAGATGTAGAGCAGATCAAATGAGACTCTTCAAGTCAGAATAATATGAAAGGATATAGTATAAAAATAAAATGAACACCTCAGCAAGCATAATTTATCCAGCTAAATCATTCAGATTTAAAGGAACTGTACTGACGGGCAATAGCTTAAGGAATTCATAACTTTGAGTCCAGTTTTGCAATAAGTGTTACAAAGGGCTCTTTTAGACGACAGGAAAAACTTCCTGGGATCAGAGCGATAATACAGCGAGTAGGGTTTGCCTTGCACACACACATACAACCCAGGTCCAATTCTCATCATCTCGAGGTGGTCTCCTGAACACCACCAGGAGTAATTCCTGAATGCAAAGGCAGGAGTAACCTTGAGCATCACCCCAGGAGTGAGCCAAAAAGGAAAAAAAAAAAAAAAACGAACTTCCCATCACATGTCACTGAGTATGGCACTCACAAATGGTGCATACAGTTGGCCCCCTACTAAATTTAGTAAAGGTAAAGGTAAAGGTAAAGGCCCTCCCGTTGATCGTCGATTTGCTTGAGCGGGCCCAGTAACGTCTCCATTGGAGACTTTGTTGTTACTGTGTCTGGCATATCGAATACTCTCGGTAGCTTGTCGGGCTCTCCGAGAGGGGCGGAGGAATCGAACTCGGGTCAGCCATGTTGGCCGCTTGTAAGGCGAACGCCCTACCCGCTGTGCTAGCGCTCCAGCCCACTAAATTTAGTAACCTATAGCAATTCATCATCACAAACAGACTTTTATTGATTTTGATAGACTTGCCATTCCATTGTGAGACTTCTTGTTACTATTTTTGGCATATCGAATATGACATGGGGAGCTTGCCAAGCTCTGCCGTGCCGGGACGGGATACTCTCGGTAGCTTGCTGGGCTCTCCAAGAGGAACAGAGGAATCGAACCCGGGTCAGTCGCGTGCAAGGCAAACGCCCTACCCATTGTGCTATCACTCCAGCCCATTCCATTAACTTTTACTGGACCAAGCAATACAAAATAAATTTGTTATATGCCTGGCTGGGAGTAGGGAGGGAAACTAGGGATACTAGCAATAGGAATACAACATTCCATACTAGTGTTGGAATGTTGTATGCCTGAAACAACCCTATTGTGAACAAGCCAAACTCCTGCTCATGGGATACGCACATCTCATCTGTGCCTGCTACAAGACAACTCCAAAGGCTAAAAATTCATTAGGACTCTCATCACAGGACTGAAGAGCTTCAAATTCTACAAGCCCTAAAGCCAAATCAGCAGCAAGGGCCATGGAGACAGATTAATGAACTGAAGTGCATGCTTTGCATGCAGAGGCCCTAAAATAAGCCCTGGCACCATAGCACCACCGGGAATTCCCTGAGCACCATGTCAGTAATCCCCAAGTATCACTGCGGTGGCCAAATGTGTACATAGAACATACACAAAATAATATTACACACAAATGTACATGTCCACATGTTATGTGTGTATGCACACACACACACACACACACACACACACACACACACACATATGTACATGTATTGCTGCCAAGACCTGCTTAAGTCTACTTCTTCATATGCCAGTATCATGAACATTTGCATGAGGTAGTGAATAAGTTAACTTTTGAGGAAAACACCTCAAAATAAGCTGATGAAGCAAAAGAAGCTTAGCAAGTACTGAGTCCATATGAAAAGGCGCTCAGTACTAGACTAGAAAAAGATGGCAGAGATGGGGGGGGGGAAGAGGAGGGAGGGGTGGGAGGGCCAGAGGGGGAGGAGAGAGGAGAGAAAGAGGGAGAGAGGGAGAGAGGGGGAGGACAGAGGAGGGAAACAGGGAGGGAGGGAGGGGAGAGGGAGGGAGCGAAAGGGAAGGGGGGGAGAGAGAGAGAGAGAAAGAGAGAGAGAGAGCGCAGCACATAACAGTCCTTGCACGCACCTGACTGGGTTTCCAGGAACCACACAGGGTCCTCAGAGTCTCGCCAAGAGTAACCCTTGAGCTGAGACAGGAGTGAATCCTGACATCACTGGCTGTGGCCCAAAAAACAAAGTAAAAAAAAATGCAGATGGAACATTTTTAGTCAACAGCAGAAAAGTATAGGTAAATTTGGTTACAAACCCCATAGTGGGTGACTAAAATAAAACACAGTGAGAAATGTGCCTCAAATATAAATGTCACTCTTTGAACTTTGAAGAAGTTTGAACTGTGAAGAAGGCTGTGAACTTTCGAACAGCTCACCAATCAGTCCTCTTATCTCAAAGCTTCCTCACACAGACCCAACATATCATGGCAAAAAGCTGGGCTGCTTTAAAGACGGGAAAAGACTAGTATCAGCAGCATACACCTTCCCCCAACCCACCCTCACCAGCCACAACCTCTGATCAAAAGAGCAGTTCAATGTGATAGTTCAATGAGCGTTTGTCTTGCACACGACCCGGGTTCAATGCCTGGCATCCCATATGGTCCCCTGAGCATTGCCTGGTAGCCTCACCAGCCCAGTCCTCACTGCCCCTCCCCCCAAAAAAGGAAGAGCAAAGCCAGCCAAGGAAATTACTACTGGAAAATGGATAAAGCTCCAAGTGATATATATCCCACCACCCTCACTTCTCACAGGAATGAGAAAATGGCCTAGGGGGTGCAAACAGGCCATTTAGTAGATAAAGCATATGCTTTGCATGTGTGAGATTCTGGGTTCAATTTTTTTGCACCATGGGGGAGAGGGGGTGGAGTTTTTCAAATGATGAACAGGTACCTGTTTTCAGAATACACACCTTGCAGGTCAGGGCAGCGGTGACCCGGATTCAATCCCTCTCACTGAATATGGTTCCCTAGGTCACACTTCTGGCAGGGGTTGGGGACAATAAAGACCAGAGATGGAACCCAGGTTGGCCGTGTGCAAGGCAGAGGTCTTACCCACTATACTCGCCCTGGCCCCAAGAAATTAAATAGCAGCAACCAGCAGATCTCCAGATCAGCAGCATCCAAGGAAAGTGCTTTAAGGCCTTGAACCAACACCCGCTGCCAGTTGTACCTCTGGAGGCCACCCAGCACAGCCAAGCAACACCCCATCACTGTGCCTAAACATTGAACTACATAGTCTGGTTGTCAAAGGGTGATCCCAGGGGGAGCAGAGATAAAACAGCCAGCAGAGCTTTTTTTTTTCCCAAGGGTTCCTGCTTTAGATGTACCCGATAAGTCGCAGCACCCCACATGGTCTCCTGTGTCTCCCATCCCCCCCCCCCCCACCATCCAAATCCTGCCAGCAGGGATTCCTGAGTGCAGAGCCAGGAGTTCAGCCTTTTAGTAATGCTGGGTGTGGCAAAAAAAAAAAAAAAAAGAATGGGTCCCAGGGTCCCCTCAAAAAAAAAAAAAAAAGAAAGTCCAACTTTTTTTTTGTGTGGGGGTGGGGGTGGTTGGGCCACATCCAGCACTTCTCAGGGCTTATTCCTGCCTCTGCACTCACCATCGCTCTTGGGAGTCTTGGGAGACCATATGGAGTGCTGGGGATGAAACTCAGGTGGGCTGCATGCAGTCAAACACCTTACCTGCTGTACTCTCTTCAGTCCCAAGAAACTAAAGGGCAGTAATCAGACCTCCAGGACTTCAACCTCCCTCACTCCTAGCTGCAGGGACCCAGAGACCATACTAAAGCCACCAGAACTTTTCTGGGTGAAGCACAAATATGAAGTCATTCAAAGCAACATTCTTTTCAGAAAGATCAGGGGCTGAGATTGCTCCAAGAACGGGGGCACCTTGTGTATGAGAGCAAGATTCAGTCCCCAAGCAACAGGGCTCCCCAAGGTTCTCCACAACAACAAAAGGAGGGGGGGGGGCAAAAATCCAGGAGCCACAGGACACAGATATGCTTGCTCTACAGAGTGAAAATTCTAACACTGGCTCCAGACCTGAAGGCTTTAGTCAGAGGGGCCAACAGGACAGCCCGGCAGGTGTTCACCTTGCATGCAGCAGACTGGGGTCCAATTCCTGGCACCCACACGGCCCCCCAAACATTGCCAGAACTGATTCCTAAGCCAGGAGTAAATGGAGGCCCACCAGTGTGACCCTAGCCACCCTTCAAGCCCCCCAAAAATTTGAGAACCCAGAATATTCTTAATCAGCTTAGTAATGGGGCAGGGGAGAATCCCCTTCCTGACATCACTGCTTCCTACTTCAGGTCCCCTGATGAAAATGAAACGAACTTCCTCAGTTTGCTTTATCCTGACCTGGGTTCTGTCGCCAGCACTCCGTATGATCCTTCAACCTCTTCTGGCAGAACTCGGGGGAGCATAGTGCCAGGGGCAGTGGCTGCAGGAGGCACGGACAAGGCCATGCACATGACGCATGCACTACCACACCAGACAGGATCCTATGCGTGCAAAGCGCACACTTCTGACCACTGTGCTCCCTACCTCCTGGGGGCCCCGACCTGCCAATTTTCATAAGGAAAGCACTTCCACACACGGATCCATGCACTCTGCAAGCTGGTCTGTCAGCCAAGTACCCTTAATGCTCTTTCATGCTCAACAACTGACTGCCAGGACTATCGTTTCCTCAACTTGAAGCACTGAAAAAAGTTTCACTACGTAATCATTTCCTCTATCACAAGGGTTTGGAGGAGAGGAAGCAAGGGTTGGCGCCACAGGCCACAATACTCCTGGCCCTGAATTGGAGCTCAGGAGTGACCCCTGCTGGTGTTTGAGGGTCATATGCGAGGTGAGCTGCACAAAATATAACCTTCCCTTACTGTCCAGCCAAGCTAGGTTTTTTCCCTTTTTATTGTTAAAAAGAAGTTTCACGGAGCTAGAATGGTAGTGCAGTGGATAGGGCATTCACCTTGCATGCAGCTGACCTGGGTTCAGTCCACGGCATCCCATATTGTCCCAAGCACCACCAGGAATGATCTAAGAACTGGGCGCAATCCCTGAGAACTTCCAAGTGTGACCCCAAAACAAAACCAAGTTTCACAGGGCCAGGAATGCAGTTCAGTGGCAAAGTGAAATCCCTGGCACAAGAAAAAAAGAAAACTTTCCATAATGGCTGCACACCATGGGATCCTGGCGGGGAGGAGGAGATACAACACAACTGACGTGAAATTATGCGGCGAAATACACATGCCCATGTACACGAACTGCCAGGCAAGCCTCAGCCACCGTGGAACATTCGAGGAGACTGTATGAACAGCACTGCATCTCGGCACCTGCCCGACGTCAGAGGGCTCTGTCTCAAAGCCCCTGGCCAGCGGGAGTCACCCCCCGGATTACTTGGACCCCGTCTCTGCCACATGCACCAAGAACTGTCTTGTCAGTTGTGACCCCCTCAGTGCCACAAGCCAAACAAAAAAAATTCACTTTTTTAATAACTGAAACTTCGATGTGAGGAGAGAGGAAGAACACAGGCTTCTCCAGTGTGAAAACAGGCAAAGAAACTAGCGAGACGAGATAGTTGATCCCTCTTCCCTCACATCTTAAGTTTCAATTTTAAAAAAACTTGCTTCCCCCATCGAAAAAAAAAAGGGGGGGGCTGTTAGTTGAATTGACAATACAGCACACAGAGCTTTTACATGTAAACAGCTGACCCAAATTCAATCCCCAGCACCCCGTATGGTCTCCCAAGCTGAGCCAAAGTGACTCCTGAGCACAGAGTCATAGTCAAGTCCCTAAGCACTGCCAGGCATGGCGTCAAACCTTAAGATTTCAATTCCATGAAAGCAGATAGATGCACCTTGATGTAAGAGAAGAACAGAAATTTTTAAGAAATGTAAGACAGGCCTAAGCGTCAAGTCCAGCCAGTAAGGCGTTTGTCTTGCACGCAGCCAACCCAGGTTCAATTCCCGGCATCCCATAGGTCCACCAAGCACCGCCAGGAGTAATTCCTGAGTGCAGAGCCAGGAGTAACCCAGGTTTGATCCCTGGCATCCGATATGATCCACCAAACACCGCAAGGAGTAACCCCTGGTTGCAGATGTGCCCCAAAAACCCAAATAAGAAAAAAGAACAAGAAATGGAAGCCAAAGATAGCTCCACAAGCCGGAGAACATGATTTGTGCACCAAAGTCCTGCATTCAATCTCAGCACACACTGCGCAGCACTGGGTGGAGAAAAGGAGATCTGGGATTCAGAGAGCAATTCAGAAATAGAACTTTCCTTAAGTTTCCCTCACTGGAACTGCCTTTTTCCAGTATCTCCAAGACTCTCACCCTCTCCCCCTTGAAAGGGCCTGAGCCTCAAGCCATTTGAGACTCAAACCTATCTCATTGTTGACCCTGAGCGATAGTACAGCAGCTAGGGCATTTGCCCTTGCATGCAGCTGACCCAGGTTTGACCCAGATTCGACCCCCGGCATCCCATATGGCCCCCAGCACCGCCAGGAGTAATTCCTGAGCATCGCTGGGTGCGACCCAAAAGGAATACACAAAAGCAAAAAACCTATCTCATTCTTGATTTGTGTTACCCAGATAGCCTCCACCTCCCTTGTCTCAATCCCACTTATTTGGGATCTATCTCACTCCCAAATCTCTCACCTCGAGTCCAAGCACCTTAAGGCCCAAACAAATGCCTGGTATGAATCTGCTCCCCAGTTATTTCAGGACCTAGGTGTTGAACTCATGGGGCTGAGCTCATGCTAGCATAAAGCTGGTTCAACTATTCCAAGCGCTACTGGGAGTGACCCCACTCACTCAGCCAGCAGTCCTAGCCTGAAGTACAACAAAACTTTTAGAATGAAAACACTGAGAACAGAAAGTCAGGAAACTAAAAACTGTTGCTACTACAGCAGTGCTCAAGGCTCGTTCCTGGCTCTGCATTTAGAAATCATTCCTGGGGGGCTCAGGGGACTATTATGGGATGCTGGGAATCAAACCCAGATCACTCACATGTGGCAAGCACCCTACCCACTGTACTTGTACTATCTCAATGAGAACTTAGTAGTATTTTCTAACTTGAAGCCAAATAACACTACATCTTATTTTTGGCAGTACAGGGACTAAGAATTGAGAAAAACTCCAGCTCTGTAGCTGAGACTCAAGTTACTCTACTCCCTGCAGAAAAATCAATTTGGTTCTGGGGCTGGAGAGATAGCACAGCGGGTAGGGCGTTTGCCTTGCACGCGGCCGACCCGGGTTCGATTCCCAGCATCCCATATGGTCCCCTGAGCACCGCCAGGAGTAACTCCTGAGTGCAGAGCCAGGAGTAACCCCTGACATCGCCAGGTGTGACCCAAAAAGCAAAAAAAAAAAAAAAAATCAATTTGGTTCTAATCCTGTGCTCTGGCATCATGACTGCTTTACCCCCTTGTCCAAGGCAAACTTATACATTCCCCCACCCACCCTTAGAAATAAAGTTAAAATGATACACAATACATGCATACAACTCGACCTGTTTCCCGACTCCCCAGTTGGAATCCCCCAAATCCAGGGGTCATTCTAACAGTAACCTAAGCACCACCTGGTGTGACAAAATATTCCCATCCCAACCGACACCCACCCCCCCACCCAACCCTCCACCAGCACTGCCAGCACCACCACCACCCACAATAAGTATATGAAAGTGGTAAATCCCCCAAGCTGGATACATTTTGGGCAGCACTCATGATATCCCATTTTTAACCTCATTTACATATCAGACTTTTGCCATAACACAATGGTTTTATCACTATTTACAAGGATACTACTTGACCTTTTCTCCCCTTAACCAGTATCAAACACTTTATTCCAGTTCCTGCTTGGCAGGATGCCTGAAAGAGTAAAAGTTCCCCACATTCCTGATGCATACATCAATCCTCCAGGAGAGAAAAGGGGGGAAGGGAAAATATTTAACTAAAACAATGGTTTTTAATGGGAACCAGAGGTATGGTTACAATTACATAGTCCAACACAAAAAACCAGCGGGCGATCACTAATTTGAAGGTTACAAAATAAATGAAGGTTAACACTGGGTACAGGAAGAAAAGCTGCTCCAGCACCTCCGAAGCCAGGCTAATAGGGCCTCTCCCTGCGATCCTGTCTGTGCTCACCCCTGGAAGAAAAAGCATCCATTAGGTCCGAGTTGCCACCTCTTCAAGCTCACACCCCAAGACCCCTTGCTTGAGGTCCTGCTACTCAACCCCAAGATACGTTTATTCTACAAACATATTCTATAAACATTCCCTCCAGGCTAATTTTCCTCCCCTCCTCTACCCCACTACATCTCAGCTCTTTGCAACCAACCCATCAAGATGAAACCACTTTCCTAATGAAACCTTGCAACCCATCCTCCCCAGTCATCCGTGTGGTCTTTTATTTCAGTTTCTACTCTTTCTTACCTGGAGTCCATCTTGCCAGGGCCAAAACCACCTCTGTCCCCACCACCCCGGCCCCCTCGGAAGCCCCCGCGGTCCCCTCCACGGCCTCGGTAGCCGCCCCGATCATAGCCTCCTCTGCCACCACGACGATCGTCTCCATAGTTACCCCCTAGGACAGAAGAACAAACAGGGTATAATTTCCTCAAGTCCCTCCCCTCCTACTACCTACTACCCTCCAGCCTAGAACAGTCAGTCCAAAGGCCCAAGGAAGCGTGACACTCAGGCCCTGCTGAGCCAGGATACCTAGGTAACCAACCCCCAACAGTGCTCAGGAACCTACAGGGCCACCAATACTCAGGGGACCATGTGGCGCCGGCAATCAAACCCAGGTTATACAACCCACTGTAGTATCACCTGGCCCATTACTAGCTTTTTTTCTTACCCATGTGAGAGCCTCCTGGTCCCCCTCCTGGGCCATCTGGTTTAGGGGCTTTACACTGGTTGCATTCATTCCTCCAAGAAAAGTTCATGTTTTCACAAGTCCTAAGGAAAAGACAGTTTGGAGGAGTGCAGAAGCAGGAGGAAACAAAATCTACAACTAGAAATAGACTCCTGTGGCTTCACTATAAGGAAAGTAAAGCATCACTGAAGCAAAAAAGGGTTCGCTTCAGAAAAGCAATGTCACAACAAAATCCTAATGGAATTCAGTACCTTTTCAAACGCAACAACTTTACAAAGGTATAACCTCTTGGTCAAACAAGACCCCACAGTGTGGCCTTGGAAAACAACTGTGTCCTACTAGTAAGGGCACACACTTCTCCTTTCTCGTGCTTATAATGAGAAAAGAAAAATAGTAAATTTCACTCACGGATTAGGACACTTCCAGTCCCCAGCTCGCTGCTGTCCTCCACCACCACCTCCTCCACTGGGGAATCCACCCCGGCCGCCACCACCACTGCCGCCACCGCCATAGCCTCCACGGCCCATGGGTCCTAATGGAGATCCAAATGAGTCTGTTCCCATGCCAACTTTGATGACCCTAACCTGCCCCATGCGAACCTTGACCACCCACCCCTCGTCAACACCTCCTTCCACCAGCAGAATGAAGCCGTCCCTCACCTCCTCGCCCTCGTCCTCCACGACCATTCCCACCACCTCTATTGAAGTCTGCACGACGAGTAGCAAATGAGACCTTGATAGGATTCCCAGAAAACTCTTTACCTAAAGCAATAAAGGAGATATTTTAAAATAGAAAACACAGGTAGGGGTGAGAATATACTGCAGAGGCAGAACATATGCTTCACACATAGGAGGTTCAATCCCTGACACCATGTTCTTATGTTCCGTCAAAAGGACAGTAAGATCAAGAAGGCGGACTTCCTGTACAGGTTCAGAATCTAGTGAGGTATGTACACAAGAGAACCTATCATTAGAGAGAAACTACCATTACAGAAGTACCAGATAACTGATACCATTCAAAGGGACCCTCAATATGCAGCCCATTCCCAAGGATAGATGCTGCATATCCCCACCCAAACATCCCCAGACATACCATCAAACCAATCAATGGCTGCTTTAGCAGAAGGGGGATCATCAAATGACACCGTTGCCTCTCCCTTCAGCTTGCCCGTTTCCCTGTCTGTGTACAAATTAATCATGGGCTGGCCCGTTTTCTTATTTGTCTAGAAAAGCAACATGAATTACATCAGTCTTACAGAATAAAACTCATCCCCCGCGCCCCCCCTCCGCCTTCCTCCTCCATAAACTAAGGTTTATCATAACCAAACTCCAGTTCCTCTCTTCCAAGTTACTACTGCCCATCTCCTACTTTTACTTTGGGGGGAGGGAGGCGGAGAAGGGCTTTTATGGTCACACCTGGCGATGCTCAGGGGTTATTCCTAGCTCTGCATTCAAGAATTACTCCTGACAGTGCTCGGGGGACTATATGGGATGCCCAGGGGCAAACACTCTACGCGCTCCAAACCCCCATCTCCTACTTTTAAGTTGAAAGTCATTGATTACAATGGCTTCCCACTTTATTAACTGAAAATCAGAC
Source organism: Sorex fumeus (assembly GCF_029834395.1). Classification (NCBI taxonomy): domain Eukaryota; kingdom Metazoa; phylum Chordata; class Mammalia; order Eulipotyphla; family Soricidae; genus Sorex; species Sorex fumeus. The sequence goes on from NW_026606183.1 coordinate 6,280,479, forward strand.
TACCAAATTCAAATGTTTAGGACATCTGCCATTTGTTTAAAAAATGTAAACTGTGTGAAACCCAAAACCCCACAATGAGACACTACCACTCTGCTCTGCAAGTACCTTAATTATTCCAATCTGCTTGAAGTAATCAGCCACAGACTCAATTGTAACATTCTCGCCCAGGCCTTGCACGAAGATGGTGTTGTTGTCTGAATTATCCTGTTCTGCTTGTGGAAAACAGAAAGAAATGTTAAATATGGAGATCAACGTTAAAACAAAAGTCAGTTTATTCAATACTTGCTAGGATCAGGAATACAGCCCAGGTATATTGTAGAACAGGCTTCCCATATAAGGTCCTAGATTAGATTTCCAGCATAATCAGAATTAAGAGTTGTTTCAGGGACAGAGAAATGGTGCATTTGCTTGAAAAATGTCACAAGTCACAGCACATGTGATTGCCAAGCACCATCAAGAATAATCCCTGAGCACCACGAATTGTGGTCCAAAAACCAAAAAACTGCTGGATCAAATGGAGGTGCTAAAGGGTGCACTTTCTAACCACAAAACACGTACTTTATGCTTCAGCCCTTCGAGATATATTTCCTCAGTCCCCAAAGACATCTGAGTATTCAGCTTTAAAAATTCTAGACACCAGAGCAACAGTATAGGGGGAAGGGCTTCTGCCTTGCACATGACCAACCCGGGTTAAATCCCCAGCCACCCCAGATCCGCCCCAGCAAAGCCAGGATTAATTCCTGAGTACAGAGCCAGGAGTAAACCCCCCGCCCTCCCGGCGCCATCTGTGTATGACCCAAAAAATAAATTAAAATCCAGTTTAGGGCCAGAGCAACAGCACCATCGGGTATGTCCAAAAACTAGAAATTCTTTTTAGGGGCTTTTTCCACTCTGGAGAAGTCCACTTCTCTCTTGAAAACATATTCCTTTCTTTTTCTCCCCTCACACCTTTCATGCTTGCCCTGCACACAGCCAGCATCCTCTCCGTATGAGAACCCCAAGCACTGCCAGGAGAAATTCCTGAGTCAGAGCCACAAGTAACCGTTGAGCATCACCTGGTGTTGCTCCCCACCCACCCACAACTTCTGCTTCACTAAAAACAAATAAAAATTCTTATTTCTAAGGAGTGGTCTCAGCATGGTGGTGGCTGGTCCTGGAGGTCTTTGGCCTGCCGGAGCCCTGGTGGGGGCAGGGAGGAAAGCTCGACCCGCTCCCCTCCAAGGGGCTCCGGCGAGGGCAGCCAGGCGCGGGGGCAGGAGACTGCACTGTTCTCTTCCGGGAGCTGGTTTTTATAGTCTCTGGGTCTTGGCCGTTGATGGGATTACACGGCGCCAGGGGGCCAGTTGGTGGGTGTGACCCCCGCCTACTGGAGTTTGGAGGATCTTGTTATTATCTCATTCCTACTTTGGACAAACTGGCAGGCTATCGAATGTAGCCTGCCCACAGGGCAGAGTCTGGCAAACTCCCCGTGGCGTACCCAATATGCCAAATACCAGTAACAATGACGGGTCTCATTCTCCTAAAGAGCCTTGAATATAATCTCAGGGCTAGGATGAAAGAGACGTTACTGGGGACTGCTTGAGGCAATCGACGAATAACAGGATGATTCGTGATTTGTGATTTCTAAGGAGCAAGCAAGGGGCTTGCCTTGCGCTTCCTTGCATGCAGTTCAATCTCCAGCACCCCACAGGGTCCCTGAGCCCCACCAGGAGTGATCCCTACATGGAGACATGGGAATAAGCTCTGAGGGGTGTGGCCAAAAAAAATAATTAAAATACATTTTAATGTTTAGCTTTCATAGAACAGAATTCCTGGGGGCCGGAGATAGCATAGGGCCCCTTGCCTTGCACACTGCCAACCCCAATTTCTATCCCCAGCATCCCACATGGTCTGACACCTGCCAGGAATGGAACCTGCGCAGAGACAGAACTAAGCCCTGAGCACCACCAGGTGTGGCCCCTAAATGCCAAAGAGATAGTAATTCTGCACCAGGGAAACAGCATGTGCGCTGCTGGCCTGGATATGACTGATCTCCAATACCCTAAAAACTGCTAAAGATCAATAGGAAAAGCCCCCAGCAGGGTCTAGTCTAAAAACCAATACATTTTTTAAGCACTTTCTAGACAAACATAATTGAGCTTAGCTGTTAAGACAAATGAAATTCACAACCCTACCTACTACTTGTGTAGCCATTTCACAAATCTAGCTTTATAACCTTAGAAACATAGTCCATCAGCTCTGCCAAGATGAATATAGCAGACTCACTGTAAACCTAACACAACAAAGTAGACCTATTTTACATGAAAAGCCAAAACAAAATGTATGACCAACAGATATACTAGCTCAGCATGGAAAAATGGTGGGAAAATTTTAATTGGATTGGTGTAGCATTCTACAAATAAAAGTGACTTCATTACTACTGTGAACTATATTTCAATTCGCTTTTTTTAAACTGTTTTTTTTTGGGTCACACTCAAGGACGCTCAGGGTTTACTCCTAGTTCTACTAAAGAATCACTCCTGGCAGTGCTTGGGGGATCAAATGGGATGCCCGGGATCGACCCTGGATTGGCACTATGCAAGGCAAACGTCCTAACCACCGTACTATTGCTTTGCCCCCTTCAATTCTTTTTTCTTTTTGGTCACTCCCAGTGATGCTCAGGGGTTAGTCCTGGCTCTGCCCTCAGTAATTACTCCTGATGGTGCTTAGGGGCCCATCTGGGATGCTGAAGATCGAACCTGGGTCAGCTGCATGCAAGGCAAATACCCTCCCCGCTGTCCTATTGCTCCAGCCCCTCTTCCAACTGCTTTTAAGATACACTACCTTTTTGTTCATTAATTTGGTGGGTCATTATCTACATGTGTGACCCACTATTTCTGGAGATGCACTAGCATCTCCAGAAATTTGTCAGAGGCAGGTTTTCAGGCTTCTCCCAGGCCTACTAAATTGCCAGGGGTGAAAACCCTTCAGATATATGCTCATTCCTCAGCTCATTTGCTGCTGAAGCTCCCTCCACCCACCCACCCCACACCCATCTTCCTCCTCCTCAATGCATTCCTCATCAATGCTCCTTTTCAGATTCCTGAAACATTCAGGGAGTAAAAGCCTGGAGCACCAGTTTACTTCTAGACTTCCATGACACATGCAGACTCACCGGAGTCATGACGTGATCCTTGGTCCCGCGGGCCTTAAATGACATGAAAAAACAAAAACAAAAACAAAACAAAACAAAAACAAAAAAACAAGGAAAAGAGGTGCCATTAGTCAAAGGACAGACACAGAAAAAAATCAACACCAAATTCAAATCCTTACAATTTTTATCAGGTTAAGTGCTCACAGCCTCACTCCAAACCCTGTCCTCCTGGGTGCTACCCAGAGGAGAAAATCCTAGGCAGGGCTGGGAAGACACAGCTGGCTGTTCTTAGGATCTGTAACTTGAGTCCCCACAGAGACAACTCCACACTTCAGAAAATGCTGCCTCCCCCAGCTCAGGCTGGAAAATGTCCTCAGCAGATTTGGGGGGTTGGGAAGATGAAGGGAGCAGGAGGGAGACCAAGTGAAGTTACCAAACCAACTCAGAGCTTGGCCCTATTTTCTCACGCCACAGAGAAATGGGCTTACTACCAGCAATGTGATGTGCATCCATCCAGTTTCTCCAAACACCAAACACTTATCCCTTGTGAACAATTTTTAATTTCGTCTTTAAAACCATTCTTAAAACCATGTTGTTTCCCCAAAACCACATGAAAATAATTTAAAAAAAAAACATACATGATAGCTATATTTTTAAATCATCTCCCAGGGAACAGACCAGAAACCGTATTTCCATTAACACAGCCTCTTTTTTTTCCCCCCAGAGACCGTATCTTTGACCAAAGTTTATCTGAATTCACCATAAATATTGTACCCACACTCAATGACACCTAAGAATCATGAACCCAAGCCTTTGGCTTAAAATGTTGAGACAAATCTTTCAAGAAACCTTTTTGTTAACCAAACCAGAAAAGTTCCAGCTTACTGGGAGACTTCTCAAATTTTCCCACAAATTCCTCTTGTGCTGTTAAGACCTGGTGATTTCCCAGGAGCCACACGCTCCCAACCTTTCTTGAAGTCCACACCTTCCTTCCCAGATCTAGTTTCTATAAATTTGCCCATCGGAATTGAGATTAAGTACATAGATGTAGAATTGTAATGTAGTGATACCATCCAGCATTTAATATATAAACACCAACTTCACCATCCTCCGGGCAGGGCCATATTTCACATCTCTTCCAGAATTAAGACATTTCGAAGATGTTACACACGCGCACACACACACTAGCCTGGGACACACTGATCAAAAGGGCCCTAAAGCCAAGTTGGCACCACAGTGTTCCAGCACACACTCTCCAGTTTGTCATGGTGGTTACTAAGTGCCAGGTGCGGCCACACTCCTGTCGGAGGCCTACTAGACACCTCTCATTAACCTGGGTCAAACCAATTTGGTACCAGACGCCTGCCGAGTGTTACCCCTGCCTGCCTCCTTTTAGCACACATCCAGCAGCAGGTGGCATTCTACCCCACCCCGTTCTGGAGGTGGTACTGGACACTTCAAAACCTGGGACACTTAAAACACGCTAAGACATCTGCAAATGAACAATCAGACAAAGCATTGCCGGGAGTTGGGAATTTTGGAAACTCTGTTCACTTACCACCAAATTTATTGAAGCCACCACGGTCACTTCCGCTGGAGAAGACAAGTTAGAAGAAAGGACATGAAGCTTCCAACGGCTACAAAAGGGCGGGTTTTTGATTTTGTTTTTAACATTCCCCAAACATGAGTGGGTGCTTTGGGAAAAGGTACAAGTGGCTACTAATATATGTTCTCCTTCCTGACCACCCCTTGTCTGACCTTGGAGCATGTCACACTCGTGTGCAATTTCTCAGACACAGCTTTTAAGGATTTTGCTTTAAAAGTTTATGTATCTATTTCCTCTGGAAAAAAAAAAAAAAGACCCAATTTTCCTTGGTCCTTCTTCAGATGTAGATGTTTTTTCCTCTTGTCGCAAGTGGCTAACCCAATGTTTGGTTTAAAAACCCTACCCCCAATTGACCCAGAAGACAATGCACACCAGGCTGGGGTAGCCCTGAACACATTTTTTATGGTTTTTTTGCTTTGAAAGCAGCAAGCAGACCCAACCCCATTCCGTAAAAAGTCAAAACCAAAGGCAACTTCCCCATAAAGCAAGACAGACTTAGCTAGGCCCTACCCTAACTACTGAGTTGTTTGGATTCCCCCCGCCCCCGGGGTCACCCCTTCTACACTGTGAGAAGAGCCGAGTATTTTGCAATGTCACCTTTCATACCTGTGGCACATAAAATGCAGAGCAAGTTAACAGTCACATAACAGTTGTTTTTCTTTTCTTTTTCTTTTTTTTTTTTTTAAGTTTTTCATATAACACACACACACAACAGTGTTTTCCTTACTTTGGTATGGTTTTTGAAACTTCCCCCACCCACCTCTGAATACTTACCATACACAAATTTAAAAAAAAAAAAAACTTTCCCCATAAAAGAAACACAGACATTCCTCCCCCTTCCAAGGGAGAGACATGAGGGTCCTTTGAAATCCTACATAGCACAGATTTGACAACTGTTTTAACATCAAATCTAAGGTTTGATTAATTCAAATCAGCTACAATGGGAAGGAAAGAGGTCCAGTCGGGACACGTAACCAAGGAAAGAGGGCAGTGGGGAATGTTGATGGGGCACTAATACGAAAGGTCTGCACACTTCAGATAGACCCATAAACCAAGTCACGCAAAATCATTACTGTCCAACTAGCATAAGTCAAAGTGATGGATGGTGGACTCAAGTGACTACAGAATACGGGAGGAGTGATCATTTCCTGGAAGCTGAAGTCATATTAACCGGTGAGAACTCCCTTAGAAGACACATGGGAAGACAAGCAACAAGTTTCCCTATTTCCCAGGAGTGGGTTCATCTGTGTCCCTTGCAGAGAGAAGTCTTTACTTCCGTGTTTCTTGCCTATGGCATCAATGACTCCAATCCATACACTCATATAGTTTCCCCCTTTTTCGGAAACTGAAGCGTCAATACTCAAATCTCTACTCAAGAGGTGTGGGTTGGAGTTGTCAATCTCCCAAAAGTCATCACAAAAACAAAATGGGTAGATATGAGCAACAGTCACTGTCCCCCAAAGCCTTCAGAAATCCCTAGAGTAAGACCATGCACTAAAGTACGGGACTGTGTAAGGGGTTTGAAGAAGTTCATGCAACCCTCCCTTCCCACTGATATACTCCCTGGCTCACAAGACACCTACCCCATGCCGCCTCTGCCTCCACGGCCACCGCCACGACCTCTGGGTTCATAGCCACCACTGCTGCGGTTGTAACCACCGCCACCGCCCCGGCCGCGGCCCCCACGGTCCTGTTGGCCTCCCCCGTAGCCACCGCCACCACCACTCTGGTCTTGATTGCCATAACCGCCACCTCCACCACTCATGGAGGACTGATCTTGGCCATAGTTACCTGTCAGGAAAGGAAAGATGCTTAAATTAAAAACTCGAGGGGTCAGAGTACAGCGGATAAGGTGTTTTGCCTTGCACATGGCCAACCTGGGCCCCAACCCTGCAATCCCAAATGGTCCCAAAAGTCACCAGGAATGACTCCTAAGTGCAGAGCCAGGAGTAACCCCTGGGCACTGCTGGGTTGTGGCCCAAACTACCCCCAACCCCCCAAAAAAACACACTGGGGGAAAATAACAGAAAAAAATATAGATTAACATGAAATAAATGACAATAAAAAGAGAACTAGGAAAAAAGATTTTAAAGAACACTTTTCAGGTAAGAAACACGCAGTAGGGGCACAGCGGGTAGGGCTTTTGCCTTGCACGTGGCCGACCCGAGTTCAATTCCCAGCAACCCATATGGTCCCCCGAGCACTGCCAGGAGTAATTCCTGAATGCATGAGCCCCTAAACATAGCTGGGTGTGACCAAAAAAAAAAAAAAACCCAAGCAGTAAAATGTTGATCCTTAGGGAAAACAGGCAGGAACCAGAGCTGAAAGCACTTCCTCACCTCCGCCACCCCCGCCACCACCGCCACTGCTACTGTTGTACTGGTTCTGCTGTCCATAACCTTGAGGTGGATTATAGGAGCTTTGCTGTTGTCCATAACTTTGCTGTTGTCCACCATAGCCAGACTGCTGGCCATAGCCGCCACTCTGGGGCTGCCCATAGCTGCTGCTCTGAGAACTGCTACCGTAACTAAGGGAAACAAAAATACCAATCAGAATGCCGGCATGTCCAAAGCTTCACCAGCACTACATTTCATTCTCTATACCCGAAGGCCCACTGCCCCTTCCCGCCAACTGCCCATTACTCCTCGTTCCTCCTCAGTTCATCCGCAACTTCATTCCCTACCCAGGAAGCAGAGAATGGAGTTCCCTAGATGCATACAGCACCCCATGGCCCTGAGCACCATCAGAAACAAACCCCAGGCACTGAGCTTGACGTGCCCCTCCCCTCAGCAATACCAACAGCCCCCCCCCACTTACCTTCCCGAGGTACTGCTCGGAGCTGGCTGCTGGCCGTAGCCAGGATAGGAGGACTGCTGTCCATAGGACGACTGAGAACTCTGACTGCTGCCATAGCCACCAGCTGAGCCGTATCCCTGGGGAGCGGACTGAGTGCCGTAGCCTGCGTCAAAGAAAACACAATCACAAACACTCAGAGAGAAACAACCAGTTACGGGCTTACGGAAACATTAAATACTACCTAATCATCACCCACATTGTTATCACCCTCTCAGAAGCGAATTCTTACAACCCCACACCCAAAACCAGATCTCAAATATGAGCACATATTTTGCATGCAGAACTGGGTTTGATTCTCAGTACCACTTGCCACCCCCAGCAGTGGTTGATCTTATTTTTTGATGTGTGCCAGGTCTGAGTTGTGGATGTGAGGATAAACAAACTCATCCCTAAATAAAACTTTCATAATAAATAATATACTGGGTAAGACTCTTGACTTGCATGTAGCCAACTCCAGTTCAATGCCTGACATCCCATATGGTCCTACCTGAATCACCGGTATGGCCCAGAAACCAGAAAATAGAAAATAGAAATGCAAAATGTCTAAGGGCCCAAGAGCATAGCAGTAAGGTGCTGGTGGGCACGTGGCAAACTGACTTTTGGTCACCCTATGGCCCCAGAGAACTAAATCCTGAACACAGCCAGGTGTGGCCCAAATGTGAGAGAGGAGTGAAGAAGAGAGTCAAAAATCAAAGAAAACAAAGGGAGAGGGGCAGGACAGAGAGCTCAACAACCCCCAGCACCAGAAAGACCAAAGGGGAAATAAGTCAAGAATTACAAGTCAGGAGCTGGAGAAATAGTACAATTTGCCTTGCGCATGGCTGACTGTAGTTCGATTCCTGGCACCCCATGTTCCCCAGAATCCCCCCAAAAGCAAGCCCTGAGCACTGATAGGTGTGGGCTTAAAATAAACCAAAGAATTACAAGTCAACAAACATTTTTGTTGGACAGGACTGATTCCAAAGGATTTAATGAAAACCAGGGTTAGTAGTTTCCCAGCACTACCTGGGCTATAAAGTAACATTCCTGGGTTGAGTCAAGGTCAGGGTGCGCAAGCGCAAAGGCTAGGTTCAATCCCCCACACCGCCAGCGAGGCCGGAGAAACCCCCAGCATTGCTGCATCCTGGGACTATAGGTCGAAAGGGCAGGCAGAGGCGGAGAGGCAGGAAGGCACTCACTGTTCTGGGTCTGTCCGTAAGAAGAGCCATAGCTGCTCTGGCCGTAGCCCGAAGTATCCGCCGACTGGCCATACCCCCCGTAACTCTGCTGTCCGTAGGGCTGATTGCTCTGCTGGGAATAGCCCTGACCCGGCTGGGTGGGGTAGGCCCCGTAACTGGAGAGGAGGGAAGCATTTCCATCAGGACCGACGCCTGCGCCTTCCCGCCCTCTCCCCAGCGGCAGCCACAGAAAAGACACTTACCTTTGGGTTGCTTGCTGGGTATAGTCTGCAAAAGACAAAACGGAACAATTACCCTCGGCCATGCACGGGAAGGGCAGAGCTGATCGCTCAACACAGACCCAGACAGGAAGTCAACCCGAACCCGGAGGCCGGCAGCGCCCTTTCTTCCGGGCCACAACAGGCCCGTTTCCACGCACCACCGCAGGCTGAACCGCCACCCCCACCCCCACCCCGACCCGCCGCGGCGGCCTCCGCTGCCCGCTAAGCGCACGCAGGGGCACTTGCCCCTCCGCCAACCTCAGGGCCCGGGAAGGGGTTTCTCCATGCAGACACCGCCAGGCAGCCCGGGGAAGGGTCCCCACGACCCTCGGGGTCAGAGATCACCGCCCACGGGCTCGCCCCTGCCCTGTGGCCACAACGGATGCTTCGGAAACGCCCCAATCGAGATCCGCCAGCGGCTGAGATCCGCTGGGTCGGCGCCGGAAACGAGGCGCGTCCCCCGCGGGCCTGGGCTCCCGGGCCCGCAGAGGGTGTGGCCCAGGCGGCCGTTCCCTCGGCCCCCAGGCCAGAAGGCGTGATTTGAGGCGCGAATACCGAGAGGGTCCGGCCCCCGAGTTCGTCGCACGACCCCCAAACCGCCCCCAGCGCCGTGATTGCGCGAGCCTCCGCCCCCGCCGCGTGGCAGAGCAGGCGGGAACGGGGCGGTCCCGCCCCTTCCCGAAGGGCCTCGGGGGCGAGCCCCGCGCCGGACGCGCGCGGCGGAGCGGGCGGCCGAGGGTCTCGCGACAAAAAGCGGGGCCGACACGAGGCGGGAGGGGGCGCGCGCCCGGGGGGAGGGGCCGGCAGGGCGCGTGCGCGCGGCGAGTGCCCGGATGCAGCACTGCGACAAAGCGGGCCCGAGCGGGCCGGGCAGCCCGGGCGGCGAAGGCCGCCTGCGGCGCGCGCGCGTCCGTCCCGGCCGGTCCCACGTTTCACAGCCCCGAGACGCGCCTCCCTCCAGCCCTCGCCTCCAGGAGAGGGGCCGCGCAGGGGCGGCCTCCCGAACCCGCGCGGGGCTCCTGAAGAGGCAAACAAAATGGCGACATCGGCCTCCCCTTCGCCCCTTCCCGCGGCTTCCCGCCACCGCGGGGCGGGAAGGAACTTAGCGGCGACGGCCGCCCCCGGCCCGCCGGCACACACAAGCCCCGCCGCCAGGCAACGGGGCCCCGGGCGGGCCGGCGCGCCCCCGCCGCCTCGCGCCCTCGCTTACCGTTTGAGGCCATGTTCGCGCACGCGCGCCGAGGCCGCCAAGCAACCAGAACCCGACTCCGCGGAGCGCCGACGCCGCGAGGACTGGGCGGCCCCGCCTCCTGCGTCGGGGCTTATGTAGGCGCCCCGCCTCCTGCCGCGGGAGGGGGGACCGCACCACGCGCGCGGCGGCCGGGGAGGCGCGTCTGGGCTGAGCGCGAGGACCGGGGCGCCCGAGGCCGAGCGGACGGAGGGGCGCCCCCAGTTACCCGGGAGACGTGAGCAGGATGTACGCGCCCCCGTCTGCAGGACGGAGACCGCGGGCTGCTCTCGGCGGAACCGGCCCGCGACCGGCGGCCACCCCTCGGAGAGCACGATGGTACGGTCCGATTCACTTCGGGGCGGGCCGAGCTCCGCAGCCCCCTCCCCACCCCCACCCCCGCCCGCCTGGAGTCGGCCCACCCGACTGGAGTCAAAACCCGAGTCGAGGAGAGGGAACTGAAATTTTGTTCGTTTGGGCCCCACTTTCACCCGGATGCTCCTGTCCTCAGATGCCTTCCTCCGCACCAGAGGTTCGGTGCCTCCTGCCGCCAACCTCCCTCTCGGCCCTCACGGCCACCCGCTCTCCCTGGGTCCTGGTTTTCGCTCGCAGTTAGGTTTCCTGACTCCCCGCCGAAGTCTGGGGATTGTGACGTTTGACCTGAAAGAAAACGCGAATCTATCCCAGCCCTTGAGGGTCTTACCCTGGACCAGCACCTGTTCTTTCACCCAAATCCTCACGACTTTGCCGCCTGGTTAGCGGGGAGCCCTAACCTTCTGGATTTCAGAGCATTGAAATTAAATGATTTTTTTTTTAAACTATTGGGTTACTTTTTTTTTTCCTCCTGGTTCTCTACCACTTTACTGATGCGGAGATCCAATAATAACCGAAGTCACGGTGAAGGACTTAGTGACTTCAAAATGAACAATCAATTGTAAATTTTTTTTTTCTTCTTGGGTCACACCCAGCGATGCACAGGAGTTACTCCTGGCTCATGCACTCAGGAATTACTCCTGGCGGTGCTCAGGGGACCATATGGGATGTTGGGAATCAAACTGGGGTCAGCCGTGTGCAAGGCAAACACCCTACCAGCTGTGCTATGGCTCCAGCCCCCTCAATTGTGAAATTTGACAGATTTTTTCCAAGTTAGAATAGAGAATCGAGGTCTGTGAAACTGCAAAACTTTTGTTGGGAGAGGGACAAATAGAATGATTGCACTCATTTGCAACATAAAAAAAATAGTATGTGAATGATAACCAAAGACCTACAGTAGAAATAAATAAGGGCCAGGAGGACAGGCCCATGGTAGGAAACTTGCCACAAAATAGGAGGGGAGAATGTAGATAGGACAGAGATGGACTACTAGGACAATGATAGTTGGAAGTGATCACTCTGGACAAAAACAGTACTAAAAGGAGGTGAAGTGATAAGCATTGAGAATATCCTTTCAGTAACAGTATTGCAAACCACAGTGCCTAAAAGGAAAAATGAGAAGAAAAGAGAGAAACGGAAGAAAAGTTTTCGCCATAGAGGCTGCAGGGGCAGGAGATTGGGTGGGCAGGAAGGAAACTTGGGACACTGGTGGCAGGAAATGTACACTGGTGAAGGGAAGGGTGTTGGAATGCTGTATGACTGAAATCCATCATGAACAGCTTATAACTATATCTGACTGGCTATTCAATAAAGCACTGTCCTCCCGTTGTTCATCTCCCAGGTACAGGCCCCCTGCCCGAGGTGCCCATTCCCTTAAACGATATATTTGAAGCTGAATGTGCTGTCACAAGACAGGCGTTTGCCTTTGCATCTGCCACACACACAATTTATACCACTATCACAGTACCATGGGCTGGAGCGATAGCACAGCGGTAGGGCGTTTGCCTTGCACGCAGCCAACATGGCGCGACCCGAGTTCGATTCCTCCGCCCCTCTCGGAGAGCCCGGCAAGCTACCGAGAGTATCTCGCCCACACGGCAGAACCTGGCAAGCTCCCCGTGATGTATTCGATATGCCAAACACAGTAACAACAAAGTCTTCAATGGAGACGTTACTGGATCTGCTCGAGCAAATCGATGAACAACGGGATGATACATCACAGTACCATTGTTTACATACAGGAACATAAACTACCTCGGTTTAGAGAAATAGTATAGTGGGTAACGCACTTCCCTTGCATGTAGCCAGTCAGAATTCTATCCCCAGAACCCTATACGGTCCCTCAAGCACCACAAATAGTGATCTCTTAGCACTAAGCAGGAGTAATATCTGAGCACTGCCAAGTGTAACCCCCAAAACCAACAAAATTACCTAAGATGGTACCAATAAGATATTTGTTTGACTTAATTATTATATAGCAAGGGTTCTCAATCTTAGCACTATTGGTTTTTTGAGTCGGATAACTAATTGTTGTGAATATAACTGAGAATTAATCAAACTATAATATAACAAGGGAAGTGTTTATTCCACAGTAGAAGCCATGATTAAAAACTGGTCCCGAGAGGGTCAGATTTGTTTTGTTTTGTTTTGTTTTGTTGCTTTTGGGATCACACCCAGAAATGCTCAGGTGTTACTCTGGCTCTGCACTCAGAAACTACTCCTGGCAATACTCAGGGGACCATATGGGATGCTGGAGATCGAACCCAGGTCGGCCACATATGCAAGGCAAACACCCTACATGCTGTACTTTAGTGGCTTAGTCGTAGGGGGTTGCTTTCCGGTATGTTCCAAGGACCATCTGTTTGGGGAACTGATCCAACACCTCCCACGTGCAGTCTGCTCCAGTTCTTTGAGCCATCTCCCCAACTCCATAAAATACTTTTTAAATGTATATCTTAAGGGAACTATCTAAAAAATTTAGATTACAATATGTACTTATAAAAATTTTCTAGGAGCAACTCTTTATTTTTATTCCAGTACTGAGGATTAAACCCCTGACCTCAAACATGCAAAACAAGTGCTCTATCCCTAAGTCACAACCCCTGGGTTGCAGATAAGAACAGGTGTGAACAATGTCAAATGGCCCCTGAAAACTGGCTACCAGACAGGAGATTAAAAGTTGCAGAGAGGCTGGGAGGTGGAGCAATAAGAACAGCAGGTAGAGCATTAGCCTTGCACACAACTGACCCAGGTTCGATCCCCAGCATTTCATATGGTCCCCCGAGCACCACCAGGACTAATTCCTGTGCATCACCGGGTGATGACCCAAAAAGCCAAAAATAATAAAAAAAAAACATTTTAAATTAAAAAATAAAAAAACAGGTGGCAGAGAGTGGCTGGAGTGATAGTACAGCAGGTAGGGCGTTTGCCTTGCACATGGCCAACCTGGATTCAATTCCCAGCATTCCATATGGTCCCCTGAGCACCGCCAGGAGTAATTCTTAAGTGCAGAGCCAGGAGTAATCCCCTGAGTATTGCCAGGTATGACCCAAAAAGAAAAAAAACATAGTAGAGAAACGAAAAGACTCCCACATGGGAAGAGCATCAAAGAAAGAGAGCAGCTTAGAATGGTTGCTGTCTAGTATACCTAAGTAAAGTTAGTGTGTGTGTATATTTGTATAACATATAATACACATAATACTATATATTACAATATAATAATATAATATATAGTATTATATACATGGGCTGGAGCGATAGCACAGCGGTAGGGCGTTTGCCTTGCATACAGCCAGCCCGGCCGAGCCGGGTTCGATTCCTCCGCCCCTCTCAGAGAGCCCGGCAAGCTAACTAGAGTATCTTGCCCACATGGCAAAGCCTGGCAAGCTACCCGTGTCGTATCTGATATGCCAAACACAGTAACAACAAGTCTCACGATGGAGATGTTACTGGGCCCGCTCGATCAAATCGATGAATAACGGGAGGACCGTGATATACATATCACTGTATCACTGTCATCCCGTTGTTCATCCATTTGCTCGAGTGGGCGCCAGTAACGTCTCTATTTGTCCCAGCCCTGAGCAGCCTCTTCTTACTCATCTTTCCCAACGATTGGAGGCTCTTTCAAGGTCATGGGAATGAGACCTGTTATAGTTACTGGTTTTGGCATATTGAATTCACCACAGGGAGCTTGCCAGGCTTTGCCCGTGCAGGTGGGAAACTCTTGGCAACTTGTCGGGCTCTCCAAGAGGCATATATATACATATATTTCTCTCTATGATTTGTTGCCTATTGTCTGAACTCCATCAGACATGGTGTAGTAATTATGGAAAATGGGTAGGAAGTGTCCGTACAGTCCAGAAAGCAGCCTGGAACGTTGTGTTGGTTGGGTAGTGGAGGTCGGCTGCTGGGGCTGGGTCTCTTGGTGCAGGGAGGGCTCTCACCTGCCCCCTTCTGGGGCACCCCGAGTGAAAACTTATATAATACACATATACATATACATATATGTATTATATAAGTATATATATACATATATGTATTATATAAGTATTCATATAGTATTATAAGTACTGCTAAGTATAAGTACCCACTGTACTATCTCTCCTGTCTGAGGTAGTTTATGTTTTTTGGTTTTTTTTTTTTTGCTTTTTGGGTCACACCCAGCGATGCACAGGCTCTGCACTCAGGAATTACTCCTGGCAGTGCTCAGGGGACCATATGGGATACTGCAAATCGAACCCGGGTCGGCCGCATGCAAGGCAAACGCCCTACCTGCTGTGCTATCGCTCCAGCCCCAGTTTATGTTCTCATATGTAGACAATGGTATAAATTAGAGTTCTAAGTTGCAAATGACCCAATTCATATTAGTTAAATCAGGAAGGGATAATAATAACTAGTCATAAACCAAACTCTGTATACTAAATAAATAGAAACAAAGCTTATTACTAGGCTCTGGGTCTATTGTCTCTGGGTTATTGTCTAGGGCAATGGGGTCTCTTCAGTGGCACTAGCGTGGACCACCACTCTATCACTAGTGAAATTCTGCTCTGTTAGATGACTCTAAGTTAGAGTGCCCCCGTATCTCCACATGAGATTTGAGAAGTATGTCTAAAATCTCATTGGTCCACTATCTGGCTCTGGACATATTTTGTTTCATGAGCCCTTTGGAGGCTACAGAATCTGCTAGTGCCACAGAAACCTTGAAACTTGTTGACATCTTCTTTCACCCACAAAGATTGCTTATTTTTTTGGCTGAGGAAGATAGCTGACTCTTTCCCTACCGTGGTCTGCTAAGAATTGTAAGCAATATCACTGACTCTGTGGAGGAATTTGCAGATTTTAAGGTAGCAGAGTGATGGATTTTTTGACAAGGTAGTTTAAGATGCAGTGTTTCTCCTTCCACAAAAGTCATTTCAAAATGGATCAAAGACCATGAAATTTAGCCAGAAACTATACAGCACATTGAGGAAAATATGGGCAAAATATGTCAAGATTTAGACATCACAGGTGTCTTCAATAATCTGATACCACTAGCAAAGGCAGCAAAATAAAAAAACAAACAAGTGGGACTATATAAAATTAAAGAGCATCAGTATAGCAAAAGAAACACAGGAACTAACTGAATAGGAAAAAATATTTGCATTCAACACATGATTTGATATCCAGGATAAAGTACTCACAAAATCAACAAAAAAAAATTTAAAAACCCAATCAAAAAATTGGGAGAAGAAATGAATAGACACTTCTCAGAGGAAGACAGGTGAATGATACATGGGGGCGGGGGGGAATTGCCCAACATCACTTATCATCAGAGAAAACTAAATCAAGAAGACAATGAGATACACACCAATGAGAATATCAAAACTATCAAAATACCAAAATATCAAAAATAATAGGAACAACCTGTGCTGGTGGGGTTGTGGTGAAAAAGAAACTCTTATCCACCGTCGGTGGGAATGTTGTTTGACACAACCGCTGTGGAAAACAGGACGGAGAGTTCTCAGTAAACATAGAATTGAACTGCCGTATGATCCAGCAATTTCACTTTTGGGCATCTACCCCCAAGACATAAAAATATTCATTCAAAAGCCAGAGCAATACTATAGTGGGTAGGGTGTTTGTTTGCATGCAGCCAGCCCAGGTTGGATCCCAGGCACTCCATATGGTCCCCTCTGTCTCTCTGTCTCTGTCTCTCCCGCCGCCCGAGTTCGGTAGTCCCAGGTCGCTTCCCCCACCTCGGGAGGTCAATGGCGATAGGCAGGCAAGGGAAGGAACTAGGGCCACTGCCGCTGATGTGCTGTCTTTTGAGTTTACACATCTGGCGTCCCTGGGTGCGCCCGAACCTCCAACTGGTGCACAACTGAAGGTAGGATGAAGAGGGATTGAGAAGGATAATGAAGTAGCGTGGGGGAGGAAGTAGGAGGGGAAGCAGAGGAGAGAGACAGGAATGTATGGAGAGAGTATTGGAATAAACTGCAACTAATATCCTTACACACACCCTCAAATCCTGAAATATATGATCATCTAATCTTTGATAAGGGAGCAAGAAATGTGAAGTGGAGCAAGGAAAGCCTCTTTAACAAATGTTGCGTGCAAAACTGGACAGTTACATGCAAAAAAATAAATGAGCTCAGACCTCTACCTAACACCATGCACAAAACTCAGATCAAAATGGATTAAAGACCTCGACATCAGACCAGAATCCATAAGGTACATTGAAGACAAGTTCGGCAAAACCCTTGACATTGAAGCTAAAGGTATCTTGAAAGATGACACACCACTGATCAAACAAGTAGAAACAGAGATAAACAAATTTATCTTAAACTAAGAAGCTTCTGCACCCCAAAAGGTACCTTGGCCAGAATACAAAAACATCTACAGAATGGAAAAGGATATTCACCCAATACCCATCTGATAAGGGGCTTATATCAAGGATATATAGGGCTCTGGTTGAACTCTACAAGAAGAAAACATCCAACCCCATCAGAAAATGGGGCTATGAAATGAACAGAAACTTTCTCAAAGAAGAAATACAAATGGCCAAAAGGCACATGAAAAAATGTTCTTTATCACTAATCGCCAGGGAGATGCAGATCAAAACAATGAGTTATCATCTCACACCACAGAGACTGGCCCACATCCAAAAGAATAAAAGCAGCCGGTATTGGAGAGGATGTGGGGAGAAAGGGACCCTACTTCACTGCTGGTGAGAATGCCGACTGGTTCAACCCTTTTAGAAAACCGTATGGATGCTTCTCAAAAAATTAGAAATTGAGCTCCCATTTGACCCAGCAATACCACTTCTGGGAATATATCCCGGAGATGCAAAAAAGTATAGTAGAAATGACATCTGCACTTCCATGTTCATTGCAGCACTGTTTGCAATAGCCAGAATCTGGAAAAAAACCCAAATGCCCGAGAACAGATGAGTGACTAAAGAAACTTTGGTACATTTACACAATGGAATACTATGCAGCTGTTAGAAAGGATGAAGTCAATGCCCTGCCACAGAGATGGGGTGGGGTGGGGGGGATGGGGTAGGGGTGGAGGGGGGATATGGGATCATTGGTAGTGGAGAATGGGCACTGGTAGAGGGATGGGTACTCGATCATTGTATGACTGAAACATAAGCACGAAAGTTTGTAAGTCTGTAAATGTACCTGACAGTGATTCATTTGAAAATTAAAAATAAATAAAAAATAATAAAATTAAATTAAGTTTAAAAAAATTTTAAAAGTTCAGTAAAAGAAAGTATGAAAATAGTTTTATCTCATAATAGGGTTAATGTCATTGTCTGAGGATTTGCTGAGCTGCTTGTTGCTAATTGAACCTTCTGTGTTATCGGTTTTGTTTATTGAGCTTAGTGGATTTCTATGCATCTAATTTGCTGTGCTTCTCCTGGGATGTCAGTCTTGTGGTATTTGGAGGTATGTGGTCATGCTCCAAGAGCTACAGGATGTGTATACCCAGGAGTTTTGCTGATTTGGCATCTCTTCCCAAGACTAGTTGGGAAGCAGTGAGGTTGGGCCATTTGTATGGCACCAACTATAGCGTCATAGTCCAGCTATAGGGTATGAGTCCAGCTGCCAAGGCTTTGGCAGGGCAGGTTTTCCGCCCAATCCCCTGCCAAGGGCACCTCAGAGTTTTCAGTCGGAAGACTAATGTACCCATGAGTTTTAGCCACTTGGCTTGCCTCTCTTTAGAGATTAGTCGTGGAACTGTGAAGCTGGGTCATTTACATGGTGGTGACTGTGGGATCCCCCCTTCCCCTTTATTTTTATACTAATATTGTGGTCACAGACATACAGACAGACACCCCACATACACACACACACACACACACTCTGAGAAGATACCAGTATCTCCTATTATGTCCATGATAGGCTTTTCTGTTTCTTACTAGGCAGTCTTTGTGTTTGGCATTTTGATATTTTTAAGTGATTTTGGGGGGAGTCCAGGGAATAAGAGATAGCTCAATGGGCTAAGCACATGTTTTGCATATGGGAAGCCTGGTTTTAATTGCCTCCATCCCTGGAAGTGACCCCTGAGCACAAAGGCAGGAGTGAACACCAAAAACTGCCTTACTGCCTGGTATGGTCACAAAAACAGAGAGAAAGAGAGAGAGAGAGAGAGAGAGAGAGAGAGAGAGAGAGAGAGAATTTTGTTTCGCCAGAGGGATAACACAAAGGTCTGGAGCACATACTTTGCTGCAAGTATTCAATCCCTGACACAGTGCCCAAAGCCAGTGAACAACACCAGGTATGATCCCCATGCTATTACAAAACAAAGTAGCACTGTAGCCCTGTCCTCCCATTGTTCATCGATTTGCTCAAGCAGCACCAGTAACATCTCACAACAAATTGTGAGACTTGTTGTCACTGTTTTTGGCATATCGTAATGTCACGGGGAGCTTGCCAGGCTTTGCCGTGCGGGCAAGATACTCTCGGTAGCTTGCAGGACTCTCCGAGAGTGGAGGAGGAATCGAATCCAGGTCACCTACGTGCAAGGCAAATGCCCTACCCACTGTGCTACCACTTCAGCCCACAAAACAAAATAATAATAATAATAATAATAAATTTTGTTCTAAAGCTTCTACCTCTTACCTAGTTTAGCAATTTTCCTTAGTGAAAGCTTACTACAAAATAACTTTGGAAACTTTTTCTTTAAAAAATTACAAAAAATGAAAATTAGTTTTTGAAAAAGGAAGGGGAGCAGATCAATTGTACAGCAGGTAGGGTACGGTGCTTGCCTTACACACAGCCAACCAGGGTTCAATCCCTGGCCTTCCTGAGCCCTCAAGGAGTGATCCTTGAGTACAGAGCCAGAAGAAAGCCCTGAGCACTGCTGAGTGTGGCCCAAAAGTTGAAATAAATAAATAATATAAGCTCTGGGACCAGAGTGACAGTACAGTGGGAGAGGGCATTTGTCTTGCACGCCACCAATCTAGGTTCCATCCCTGGCACTCATACGGTCCCCCTAGCCCACCAGGAGTGATCCCTGAGTTCAGAGCCAGGGTAAGCCCTGAGCACAGTTGAGTATGGCACCCAAATCAAAAGCAAAGAAAAGCTGAAGCTCTAGGTCCCTGAGTACCATCAGGAGTGACCTCTGAGCACTACCAGGCA
This sequence comes from Sorex fumeus, assembly GCF_029834395.1. Lineage (NCBI taxonomy): Eukaryota > Metazoa > Chordata > Mammalia > Eulipotyphla > Soricidae > Sorex > Sorex fumeus. The sequence continues at coordinate 6,300,234 of NW_026606183.1, forward strand.
TGGCACAAAAAACAAAAATGAGAAACAAAAAAGCTGGGCCAGGGTCAGAGAGATTTTACATGCAGGTAAAGCACTTGCTTTGCATGTGGCCGACCCTGGTTTGATCCCAGGCACCCAATATATGGTCCCCCAAGTACTTCCAGGAACACAGAACCAGCAGTAAGCCCTGAGCACTACTGAGTATGACTTTAAAATTTTTAATTAATTAAAATCTTTGTGAAAAATCATGAAATAATAAAATTGTAGGATATGCTTCCCATTTATCTGGTACTCCTCACTGAAATAAAACATTTGCATGAGTAAATTTGATTTTAGGTAGTGTGTTTTTTGTTGTTGTTGTTATTGTTGTTGTTGTTGTTGCTTTAATTTCGGGGCGACACCCAGCAATGTTCAGGGGTTACTCCTGGTTCTGCACTCAGGAGTTACTCCTGGTGGTGCTTGGGGGACCATTTGGGATGCTGAGAATCGAGCCCGGGTAAGCCCTGTGCAAGGCAAACACTATCCCCACTGTGCTATCGCTCCGGCCCCCAGATTTTAGTTAATGTTTGAATTTAGAAGATTTGTGCTTCTTCCCAATAGTAGAGAAAGAAACACATCATCTGGGGGGCTGGAGCAATAGCATAGCAGGTAGGGCATTTGCCTTGCACGCGGTCGACCCGGGTTCTATTCCCAGCATCCCGTATGGTCCCCTGAGCACCGCTAGAAGTAATTCCTGAGTGCAAAGCCAGGAGTAACCCCTGTGCATCTCAGGGTGTGACCCAAAAAGCAAAAAAAAGAGAAAACAGGAAGTAACGGGTGAACAGGCCTCAGGGTGTCAGTTAAACCAGTGATGTGGGGGAGAGGACAGCCACCATATATGCAAAACACAGACTCAACAACACTGAAAACATGAGATCTAGCCTGCAACTATTGAAACTTTGTAATGAGCCTGCTAAGTTGATAGATGGGTATGGGGTGGTGTTGGAGTGGGGAGGGGATTTGGGAACACTGGTGGTGGGAATTTGACACTGGTGTTGTTGGATCAGTGTTGAAATATTATATACCTAAAACTCAACTACCAACAATTTGGTAAATCATAGTTCTTTAATTAAAAACTTTAGAAAATACATTTTTAAAAAAAAGAGAGAGAGAAATTTCTCTTGGGGCAGGAGATTTGGGGGTCACACCTGGCAGTGCATGCAAGTGCCCAACCTTGGTTGGACTCTCGGTACTCCATATGGTCTCTTAGCACCTCCAGGGTCACTTCTGAGTAAAGAGCCAGGCATGGCTCCTGAGCACCAAAAAAGAAAAGAAAAAAAAATTACCTCAGAAGCCCCAGCTTTTTCCTGGGGTCGGAACAGTTTCTGGTAAAGAGGAGCAGCTTTGGAGCCATGTGAAAAAGAGGCAAGAACAACCCTAGACCCACCAAAACCCACGCACCAGCTGCATCCCCAGGTGCAGCACCTATACCCCACCACTATAGCCACCATGCCCAAGAGACAGGCTGTCAGGATGTCAGGATGCTAATGGAGATAAGGCCAAGGTGAAGGATGAACCACAGAAAAGATCTACGAGGTTATCAGCTAAACCTGCTCCTCTAAACAGAGCCCAAGTCTACAAAACAAGAGAGAGAAGGTACCCAAAGGGGAAAAAGGGAAAGCTGATGCTGGCAAGAATGAAAATAACTCTGCAAGGATCCTCCCAGCATGGGAGAAGCACGCTGAAAGTAGACTATAGACCAAACATGATTGCACTCAATGCCTCTTTTGCAAACCACAGCACCCAAAAGGAGAAAGAGAACAGGGTGGGATGGGGGGATGGGGGTGGGAGGAATACTGGGACCTGTGGTGGTGGAAAATGGGCACTGGTGGAGGGATGGGTATTTGACCATCGTATAATTGAAACCCAAGCACAAAAATTTGTAAGTCTACAACTGTACCTCATGGTGTTTCACTAATAAAAATTTTTAAAAAATAAAAAAAAAAAAGAAAAGAACTCTGCAGGAAACGGAGATGCCAAAACAGACCAGGCACAAAGAGCTAAAGGTGCTGGAGATGTCAAGTGCATTGTATGCATTTTTGATAACCGTATTTCCAGTGACTGTAAGTTTGAAATGCTCTTTTTTTTATCAAGTTTTATAAAAATACAGAATTTTGTTTTACTTTTTTTTTTTTTAGCTATGTTGTTAGCACACAGAGCACTTCGTTGTTATTCTGGGGAAAGGGCACCATCTCCAAAGCTGGAATGCCCTGGGGAGAAAAACTTTCCCCAATAGTTTTGAGACTTCCTCTTGGTTCCCAAAAGGATGAATTCCTTGATGTTAACACATTAGCTACGTTGGCACCCAATGCCTTGTGGTTGGGAAAACTAAAATGCATTCCTCTGTCCTGTCTCCCTCTCTTCCTCCAGCAAAGATTTGATTCCCTTAAACCCAGGGAGGTCTGTTGAGCCTGAACCCCAAAAAGTGGCTGCCAGGATGTCAGGCCATCTGGACCTTGCAGTGCCCCAACTGAGAAAGGAGCCCTCGAAAGAGAAACATTTCCTTTTCCACATTCTGGATCTTCAGGTTGATCAGTCTGCCATTTTTCTTTCATTTCCTGAAAGGGTTGGCTAGTGAGAAGTTGTTAAACAACACGCTAAATGTGAAATGACAACCCTCTAAACTTTCCCTGTTCAGAGCATCAAATGAAGACGGCATAGGGTTTTATAGTGACTTTCTGATTTTGGTAGTCCATTGAAGAAGGGAGTTTGAAAGCAATTGTATACTATTACGGATTGTCTGCCCTGTTCTGCCTGAAATACCATGATTGGTTTTGAAAAGTACCTTTAATAAAGTTGGATACAGTTTGACTTGGAGGAAAATAAAAGAAGAGCAGTTTTTCCTTATGTCATTGTGAAGTCCCACAGCGAGGAGCAGGTGACCTACAGCCATGAATACTTTTCTGCCTACCCAAAGGCTAAACCAAATTGGGATTCAGCTAACAATACAGGAGAGAAAATGACTCACATGTTTTCTTTCGATCAGTTATTGCAATAGCCATAACAAAGAGTGTATTGAAATAGAACAAGTAGTAGCTCTTAAATCAAAAGATTTCTATTTACAGCAACACTTGCTGATGAAATAACAAACTGAAACATTATATATCTTTGTTTTTATTTTGGGGTCACACCCAGCAGTGCTCAGGAGTGACACCAAGTGGCATAAAGGGGACCATATGTGGTTCTAAAGATTAGAGCCAGGGTCACAGTCCCCCAACACATGCAAAACAATCTCTATCTCTCCTGCAACCCCCCCCCCTCTTTTTTTTGGAGTCACACCTGGCGGCACTCAGAGGTTACTTGTGGCTCTGCACTCAGGGATCACTCCTGGCAATGCTCTGAGGACCATATGGGCTGCCAGGAATCAAACCAGAGTTGACTGCATGCAAGGCAAGCACGCTGCTGCTGTACGATCTCTCCAGCATCTTATTTGTTGAGTTTTTGCCTAGCTGATCTATCCAGAATGCAGAAAGAGTGTTAAAGTTTCCAACTACTAGTTTTTGCTGTCAGTTTCTTCCTTTATATCTATTAGCAGTTGTTTAAATAGTGTGGTGGTCCCTCATCAGGTGCATATATGTCTAGGATTGTTACCTCTTTTTGATATATTGATCCATCCCTTGATCATTAAGGAATGACTATTCCTGTCATGGCCTTTTTAAATTTGAAGTCTCTGTTGTCTCATATAAGTATGGCCACCCTGTCCTGTTAAAGGACTATTTTATTTATATTATGCCCTGTAAAACTGTTTTCCAGCCTTTGACTTTGACCTCAGTTTTCTGATTTGCCACTCTGCATCAAGGTCACTGATTATTGAGATGAAGAAATTTATTATCATCATTTGGTGGAAATTATACACATTTATGAAGTTTGTCTTGTCTTTTTTTTTAATTTCTATTTTTGTTTTGTTTGGGGGCCACACCTGATTGTGTTCTGTAGAGTATAACTCTTGACTCTGTTTTCAGTAACTACTCCTAGCAGGACTCAGGGAACTGGACGTGGTGCCAGGAATCAAACCGTGTTTGGCCATGTGTAAGGCAAGTGTGTCAGGCATGTGGGTCAGCAAGCGTGTGAAGCATGGCCATGCGGAAGGCAAGATGCCAAACCATCTCTCTAGCTCACTGTTCTCTTACCGTGTTTGCTTTTGAGTTTGGGGGTTATACCCAAAACTTAAGGACTACTTCTGGCTCTGTGCCCAGATATTAGTCCTGTTGGTGCTTGGGAGACCATGTGACGTTTAGGGTGAAACCAGAGCTGGCTGGTGCGAGGCAAGAGGTTTCATAACCTCTATACTATCTCTCCAGCCTCAAAAATTGCTTTCTTTGGGGGTAACAGCCTCAGAGCAGTGATTAAGGGCCCTTGGGCCACTCCCAGTAATGCTGGTTCTAGTGTGTCCACCTAAAAGTTCGGTGCTTAGACCCAGTGAGGCAGCGCTGCTCGGACTTAGCAGGACTGAGGACCACCAGGCACACCTAGGCTGTGCCCATCACTTTCCAGGGCTCCCCCTCTATGTTAGGAGGGATGCAGAGAGGGCCTAGCATGACACATGCAATCTACATACTCCAGCCCTTTGAGCTATCTTGCTGATCAAAAATTAATTTCTTAATCTCATTTTAGTTGTTTATTGGCTATATCCAGTAGTGCACAAGGCTTACTCCTAGCTCTGTGCTCAAGTGTCACTCCTAGAGGAGATCAAGGTACTGAGAATTGAACCCAGGCTCAGCTATGAGCAAGGTAAGCACCTTAATCCCTATACTGTTGCTCTAGCCCCTTAATCTTTCTGATGGTTCATTATTATTAAACATAAATGTGACCGATCTTTTTGTATATTGATTTTGTATCCTGAAACTTTACCAAATTTATTAATTTATATTCAGTTTTGAGCCACATCCAACAATTATTGGGGTTTTTGGGTAGGGTGACGGGGTTCACAAGCCAGACTCCAGAGGCCAAGCAACCCACCCCGGCAACTCTGGGTCAACTGCTTGGCCTCAGGGCTGTGCTCAGGGGCCACACCTAACAGAATTAGGGAGCCATAAACCTGGGAACTGAAAAACAACTTACAGGGGCCAGAGCAATAGCCACTTCCCTCCCAATCCCAGGAGGTAGGGCATTTGCCTTGCACATGGTATGGTCCTTTGAGCACCACCAGGAGTAATTCCTGAGTGCAGAGCCAGGAGAAACTCCTGAGTTCTGCCAGGTGTGACCCAAAAAGCTTAAAAAAAACTTACAAAGGACCAAATAGGGAGTCTGTATTTTTTAACTATAGTGATGGAGACAAGGAGGATAGTGGACAAATAGGAATGTCCTATGCAGTCTCCATTGGATGGGATTGGCCTGTCAGGGCCTTCACAGTGCAAAAGTAATCTTGAAATTCTGCTTTGGCCCAAACAGAGTCAATAGAATACAGTGCAGCAGCTTCTTCCTGAGAGATGTTGCAGCGCCTTCGAAACCACCAGCTCAAGATGATCTGCTTTAGCTTCTCCTAACCCTGGAGATTTCAGGGAGCAAGAAAAGAGTTGAAGACAGAGGAACCCAGGTATCCCGTGGCTGAGATCTCCAAGCCCGCTCGGATCAGGACTGGGCCTCCTCCACCCAGCTCCCCAGTTTTCCAGTAGCTTGGCAGTCACACCCACAAACTGCCCCCAGCGCCATGCAATTTCATCAACGGCCAAGATCCAGAGACTATAAAACAAAGCTCCCGGAAGAGTGTTGCAGTTTTTCCTGGAGTGGATGTGGCTGTGAAACCTCTTATACTCTAGCCCACTGATGTACCTAAAGCAACACACATGTGTTTGGTTTTTTAACATACTTGCTTGTATTCTCATATATACAGGCTTTAAAAGCCCAGAATGAAATCAACAACCTTTACACACTTCCCTCTTACTGTGGTCAGAAGATGCTTTCTGGTTGAGTGGGTGTTTGAATATTATCTGTAATGAACTTTGTGAGCTACTTTATGAAAATAAAATCTATAAAAATTGCAAGAAAAAAAAGAGAAAAAAAGAGTTGAAGCAGCAAAAGACTTTAACAAAAGTCTGGACTCCAGGGGGTATGATGTCGCCAGCAGGTCGATTTGTACCAGTGAGGTGAGTGCATCAGCAGCCTGATGGCACCATCAGACTTTCAGATACCCTAAAAGTGCTGCTGTGACTTTGTTCAGACCCCAAAAACTTGGGGCAAAGTTTACCAAGAAAGTAAACGGACAAAAGTTAGGTATGTGAGAGATATACCCACAAACCACCTCTGGCTCAGCTATATAATTGGAGGCATGGTCTCTCTGGTTCCTGATCGAACTGCTTAACGGCCATGATCCCAGAGACTCAGAAACGAATCTTGGAACCCAAAGGCTTTTGGCAGAAATGCGTCCTGTTCCTGCAGTTGGTTACTGGCTCTGGGCCAATCCAGGTGGGAATAGTTTTTGTGCCTTGGCCTGTTCCCCTTGGCGGCCCAGTGACCACCATCCTCCAGAGGCTTCTGTACAGTCAGGTTTGGGCCTGCAGGGATGAGACATGCAGGGCCTCACCAGATGGGGGTGGAACCAGCCCTTTCCTCCTCATCCCAGTGAGACCCTGAGTCACTGCCTATAAATGACCTCTCTGGCTCCTGATCAAGCTAATTAACGGCCATGATCCCAGAGACTCAGAAACAAATCTCGAAACCCAGCGGCTTTTGGCAGAAATGCATCTAGACCGCATACAAAGTGGCTGCTGCCTCAGAGCTTCTTGGAAAGCCAGGTATGAGCCGGCGTTGACGGGGCAACTGCAGTCTCATGGGAAGGGGGGGTGGTACTGGCACGTCCTTCGTGCCCTACCGAGGTCACGAGTTGCCCCCCACGAGCGGCTCTCCGGCACGGCCATGGCTCCAGAGGCAAAAGGACTTAATCCAGAGCCTGGCAGCTTGCAGCAGAAAAGTGAATGGACCATGCATTAAACTACGGCTCCATGCCTCCCCAGGAGGGAAAGGGTGTTACTCCCTTCCGCCTTTTTCCCACCTTGCAGCAAGGTGGCTGCCACCTCAGAGCTTATTGAAAAGACAGGTATGAGCCAGCGTTGACAGGGCAACTGCAGTCTCATGGGAAGGTGGGGGGGGTGGTACTGGCACATCCTTCGTGCCCTACCGAGGTCACAAGTTGCCCCCCACAAGCGGCTCTTTGGCACAGCCATAACACCAGACACACAGAAACCAATCTCGTAATTATCTGGCTCTTTGCAGAAATCCAAAATCGAAAGGCTGCTATTGCGGCCATGCAAGATTATATGATTCTCATAACCAGCAATAGAAAACAAACTATTTCACAATGCCTTTTCAGCAATTCTGATTGGGGGGTGGAATTCTAAACAATAATTGTGCATCTTTTGTCGAACTAATGAATGTAATGTAGAGAAGAGCTAAGTGGAAATCATCTGCCTCACAGGCATTGGGAGGGGTGGGAGGAGGGTATATTGGGGTTCTTGGTGGTGAAAAATGAGTACTGGTGAAGGGAAAGGTGTTTGATCATTGTATGACCGAGACTTAAACCTGAAAGCTTGGTAACTTTTCCCACAGTGATTCAATAAATAAATATAAGAAGAAAAATATATACGAAAAAAAAAGTAAGGTGGAGTTCATGCCCAATTCAATCAGCTAATCAGTATCTGAATAAATAGCAGTACTCCTACATTAAAAAAAAAAAGTCTGGACTCCAGGGCTGGAGCGATAGCACAGCAGGTAGGGCGTTTGCCTTGCACGTGGCCAACCCGGTTCGATTCCCAGCATTCCATATGGTCCCCTGAGCACCGCCAGGAGTAATTCCTGAGTGCAGAGCCAGGAGTAACCCTGTGCATTGCCAGGTGTGACCCAAAAAGAAAAAAAAGTGTGGACTCCAGTCCTTTGAGTCAATTTCCCACCCAGTCTGATCATGTGATAATATCCTTCTTTTAATAATGTGCTATATCACATTGATTTGCAGTATTGAACCAGCCTTGTGTCTCTAAAGTTAATCCCACTTAATCATATAAGCCATGATGGTTCCCATTCCACTACTGTTCAAGAGCCAATCAAATGGAATATGGTCACAGGTGGAGGAAATAAAGCTTTATTGGCAGCCAGGCTGGAAGACAATGGACTTTTGTCCTCAAAGTCACCACCTTGTCTCCTTGATCATGAGAATGGGTTTTTATAGGGAAAGAATCAGAAAGGACAGGCTGAAGACCAGTAACACCAGAATGACAATAGAATTCCTTTGTGGGCTGGTCCTCTGAGGCATAATTTATCTGCAAACCAAAAGAGTTAGGCTTGTAGGGACTCGGAAACCAAGGATATGCTGCCCTCATCTGCAGGCTTTGAGCAAGCAGTTGGATTTGTCTCATACTAGTCTTGGGCCCAGTTTCAATCATGGTATATGATTATTTTACTGTTGAATTTGGTTTGGCGATATCTGTTGAGGATTTTCTTCACTTTCTTTCCCTTCATTGCTGTTGCAATGACTGGGATTTGCAAATACACACACACACACACAGACACGCACATACACACACACACCCACACACACAGATGCACACACATGCCCACACGCGCGCGCACACACACACACACGCACACACACATACTTGGTTGCAGTCCTCGAGGGGTTGCACACTTCAGCTGTGGTGCTCATACACTAGAGCAGCAGTGCTCATTAGGGGTCATGGCACCAGGGATCCCAAAGACAGTGCCACCAGTCATATGGAGCAGTGCTAGGGATCAAATCTTAGGATCAAATCTCATGACTTCAAGCCAAGTGTTTTATCTACCAATGAGCCAATCCCCTCCCAATCCCAACCATGAGTGCATGGGCACACACATGCGGTGCTGGGGATCAAACCCACATGCAAAGCAACATGCTTTACCACCCCACTACATCCCCTACCCTTGTTGGGGTTTTGGAACTCATGCTCATCAAGATATTAACCCATAAGTTTTTTTTCTTGCGGCTTCCCCATCAGCTTTTAGTACTGGATAATCCTGGCTCCACAAAATGAGTCTCCTTAAAATAGTTTTAGGGCCAGAGATATAGTACAAGGGTACGGCATGAGCCTTGCATGCGGCAGCCTACCCTAATTCAATTCTGATTCCCAGTACAGCATATGCCCTGGATATCCCAGGAGTGATCCCTGGGCATCACCATGTGTGTACCCACCCAAAAGAGTTTAAGTTTTATTTTTTTTCTGTTTTTTGGGATCACACCCGGCAATGCTCAGGGGTTACTCCTGGCTTTGCACTCAGGAATCACTCCTGACGGTGCTCGAGGACCATATGGGATGCTGGGAATCAAACCCGGTCGGCCACGTGCAAGGCAAACGCCCTACCCACTGTGCTATTGCTCCAGCCCTAAGAGTTTAAGTTTTAAATGGGGGAGCTGAGGGAATGGAGCAATAGCACAGTGGGTAGGGCATTTGCCTTGCACGTGGCCAACCCGGGTTCGATTCCCAGCATCCCATAGGATCCCCCAAGCACTGCCAGGAGTGATTCCTGAGTGCAGAGCCAGGAGTAACTTCTGTGCATCACCAGGTGTGACCCAAAAAGCAAGTAAATAAATAAATAAATGGGGGATCTGAAGAAATAGTACAGCGGTTAAAGAGCTTGAGCACCATCTGCGGTCAGAGACAGAAGTAGACCCTGAGCACCACAGGGTTATCCCCTCTCCTCTTGATTAATTAATTAATTAGGGATTTTTTTTTCTCTTTAAAGGTGTGAGAAGACAGGACCAGTGAGATAGTACAGTGGGGAGAGCATTTGTCTTGCACATGGCTGACCCTGGTTTGATTCCTGGCAATCCAATATGGTACCCTGAGCACTGCCTGGAGTTATCCCTGAGTGCAGAGACAGGAGTAACCCCTGAGCATTTCCAGGTGTGGCAAAATTTAAAAAAAAAGTAAAGAATATGTGAGAGGAGAGAAAAAGGGGAAATGTGTTCAAGAGAGAACACAGGCTTCTCCAGAGTGGAAACCGGCGAGCCAAGAAACAGAGACAAATAAGCAAGAATCATGTTCAAGGGAGAACATGGCTCTGAATAACAAGCCTAATTAGTTAGTTTTAAATAGTAATTTGTTCTACAAATTGATCTTCTACAACAAGGATTGTCAAACTTTTCTGGAAAGGGCAAATACTAAATATTCTAAGCTTGGTAAAGCTCTCTGTGGAAACTACTAGGCTTTCCCTTTAACACACAAATACAACCAAGGACAATATGTCAAAAAAGTCTGTGCTGCAATAACGCTTTACTTACAAAATAAACTAATGCAGGGGCCAGAGAGAGTGTCATAGGCAAGAAGCATGACCAACCAGGGTTCAATCTCTGGCATTTCTTTTGTGTTCCCCACCATCCTCGCCAAACATAATCCCTGAGTGCAGAGCCAGGAGTAAGCCCTGAGCACAGCCAGGTGTGACCCAAAACAAAATTTAAAAACAGAAAAGAAGGGGCTAGAGCAATAGTACAGCTGGTAGGGCATTTGCCTTGCACACATTCGACCCTGGCTCGATTCCCAGCATCCCATAAGGTCCCCCGAGCACCGCCAGGAGTAATTCCTGAGTGCATGAGCCAGGAGTAACCCCTGTGCATCGCTGGGTGTGACCCAAAAAGTAAAAAAAAACAACAACAACAACAACAAAGAATACTGGGCTTGACCTAAGACCTATAGTTCCCCAGCTCTTAAACTAGAATGGGGGGAGGGTCCTGAGTGATAGTACAGAGGGTAGGGCATTTGCCTTGCATGCATCTGATCTGGGCTCAATCCCCATTTCCCCATATGCCCCCCTGAGCCCCACCAGGAGTGATCCTTGAGTAGCGCTTCATATGATCCTAAAACAAGCAAAACTCTAGAATCAGAACCACTAAACTATTAGCCAGGGACATGGCTCAAAGCACTGGAACATGTGTTTTGCGTGCAGAAACCTAGGTTTAAACCCCTGGTACCATGTAGTTTGCTGAGCACCACCAGGAATGATCTCCGCGCCCCCCTCCAAGACCCCTCAGCACTGATCCATTTGGGAGTAGGCTCTAAGCACCATGGGTGTGACTCCAAACCCTCACAACAAAACAAAAAAAGCAAAATGTGCTAAACTATGGTTTACTATAAAAATCAGTCCTTTTGGGGTTTTCAGTTGTTTTCCTTCTTTTTTGGTTTTTGGGCCACACCCAGTGATTCTCAGGGGTTACTCCTGGCTTTGCACTCAGAAATTACTTCTGGTGGTTCTCAGGATTTACTTCTGGCTCTTCACTCAGGAATCATTTTTCAGGGAACATATGGGATACTAGGATCAAACACAGGTCAGCCACGTGCAAGGCAAACACCTTACCTATGGTACTATCATTATGGCCCCATTAAAAAATCAGTCTTTTAAAAACCTTATACAGGGGCTGGAGTGATAGCACAGCAGATAGGGTGTCAGGAATGATTCCCGAGTGAAGAGCCAGGAGTAACCCTTGAGCACTGCCAGGTGTGGCCCAAGAACCAAATAAATCACTGTCACTGTCACTGTCCTCCTGTTGTTCATCAATTTGCTCGAGCAGGCACCAGTAACGTCTCCATTGTGAGACTTGTTACTGTTTTTGGCATATCGAATACGTCACGGGTAGCTTGCCAGGCTTTGTCTTACGGGCAGAATACTCTCGGTAGTTTGCCAGGCTCTCCAAGAGGGGCAGAGGAATCGAACCCGGCTCAGCCAGGTCAGCCGTTTGCAAGGCAAACGCCCTACCCGCCATGCTATCGCTCCAACCAAATAAATAAGTAAATAAATAAATTATACAGAGACGACAGTATAGGAGTAATGGTACTATTTTACTAGTGGCCTGCCCTAGCACTGGGTGGTCACCCAAGTATCACTGAAATTGATTCCCAAGCACAGAGCCAGGAGTAGTCCCCAAGTACTGCTAGGTGTAGCCCCCTCCTCAAAAAAATCAATCTGGGGACTGGAGCGATAGCACAGAGGATAAGGCATTTGCCTTGCACAAGGCCAACCTGGGTTTGATTCCTAGCATCCCCTATGGTCCCCCGAGCACCACCAGGAGGAATTCCTGAGTTGCAGAGCCAGGAGTAACCCCTGAGCATCGCCGGGTGTGACCCAAAAAGCAAAAAAAAAAAAAAAAAAAAAAAAATCAATCTGAAGAGTTTGAAGATAGCTCAGAGAGTGGGAACCCATGTCTGTGACCAAATTCTGATGCCACGTGCTTCCCTGAGAACTGCAGGGTATGGCTCTGATAGCGATTAGCACTGCTGGATTTGAGCCACACCAGATCACCACCCCTAACACTGAACCATCAGGCCCATGAGCTGCACTGAGTGTCACTGGGAGTGGCCCTGGGGTCTTCCAGCATCCACAGAGAATCCCTCCCTGCAAAAAATAAATAAATAAATAAAATGAAGGCGGAATAGAAGTAGATTCAGAGATCTCTTATTATACTGAAATCACCTAGGATACTGACCTCCGAGGAACTGTCCCAGAAGGAATCAGGAAACTCCAGGAGCTCAGAGCTGAATATAAATTAAACTGCTTTCCCCTAGACAGTTCATGTCTAAATGAACCAAAGCATTGGCCCTTATTGGTTAGAAATTTAAGACCATCCATGCAAGGTCAGTAATCAGAAAGCCAAGCTAATTCCAAAATTAGAATGCAAAGTGGGTGCCCCTCTGTAGAAAACCATGATAGGTGCCAATCAGTTAGTAGGCAGAGTGCCCAAAGGGTAGTCATCCCTCCTGACACCCTGCTTGGCCCAACTTAAGTCATTTGTCCTAGGCTAAGAGCACAAAGAGGAACAAAGGCTTGCGGGTCCCGGGGCTGAGATCGCCAAGCCTACTCGGATCGGGGCTGAGCATCCTCCACCCAGATCCTCCAAATTCCAGTAGGTGGGGGTCACACCCACCAACTGGCCCCCTGGCGCCGTGTAATCCCATCAATGGCCAAGACTCAGAGACTATAAAACCCAGCTCCCGAAGCGCGGCCACATTTGCGACATCTTATCATCTCATTCCTACTTTGGACAAATTGGCAGGCTACCGAATGTAACCTGCCCACACAGCAGAGTCTGGCAAACTCCCCGTGGCGTATCCAATATGCCAAATACCAATAACAATGATGGGTCTCATTCTCCTAAAGAGCCTTGAATATGGCACTTTCTTAAAAATCTCAGGGCTAGGACGAAGGAGACGTTACTGGGGCCTGCTCGAAGCAATCGACGAATAACAGGATGGTCGTGATCGTGATCGTGAAGAGCACTAAACCAAGGGCACAAGCTTCCTCATGCTGCAACCAAATATGTGCAAGTTCCACAATTAAAGTGTAAACATCATAGCCCAGTATGGAGGTCCCCCTACAAACACCACAACTCAATATGGGCCTTCCTCACAAGCACCACGACCCAATGTGGGACTTCTGGAAAGCATCGTTACCAATGCTCGAGCTTCCACCAGAGTACAACCACTAGCAACAGCAACCACGGGAAGCAAACAAGTGAAATGTTTCTCCTTGACTTGCCTCGAGTGAGGATGCTAAATTGACTTTTTTTGTTTTGTTTCAGTTATTTTTTTCTATTTGTTTCTTTGGGGGGCACACATTATAATGTTCCTAGTTCTGCACTCAAGAATTACTCCTGGCAATGCTCAGGGACCATATGGGATGCCGGGGATCAACCCAGGTTGGCCATGTGCAAGGCAAGTCAACCTACCGGCTGTACTATTGCTCTGGCCCCTCATTTCTTCTTCTTTTGTTTTGGATCACACCCAGCAGAGCTCAGGGCAAGTTTGCTATGACTCTGTGACCGAGGATCACCCCTGGTGAGGCTTGAGAGATCATGTGTGGAACCAGGGATTCGAACCAGGGTCAGATGCTTGTAATTCAAGCACCTAATTCCCTGTATTACATCTCCAGTCTGGTTGTTTTGTGTCTGGAGAAAGAGAGTATTGAACCACACCTTGAGGTGCTCAGGGGCTACTCCTAGCTCTGTGCTCAGTGGGTGCTACCGGCAGTACTTGTATAACCATACATTCAGTGCTGAGGATCAAACCAGGCCTTCTGCATACAAAGCATGTGCTCTAATCATTTAGCTATTTGTCTGACCTGATTTTTTTTGTGTGGTGCCAGGGATCAGACACCATCCATGTAAACATGTGAGCTCCGAGGTTTACCCTAAAGCCACATACTCAGACCTAATTTTAGGTCTAATTTTAAACTTAGGATGTTGATTTCTTAAAAAGTAAACTGGCCAGGGGCCAAAGAGATAGTAAAGCAGGTAGGGCACTTGCCTTGTCTGTGGCCTGGATTCCATCCCTGGCACCCAATCTAGTCCCCAGGACCAATCCCTGAGCACAAGAACTAGGAATAAGCCCTGAGCACTGCAGGGTGTGGAACAAAAACAAACAAAAAGTCAACTGGCCTGTGACATGAGTTTGTAGGCTGATAGTTGGCCCAGGCATGTCACTCTGTTCCAGAGTGCCTACCTGGCTTGCCTTGAGTATGGGTGGGGTTTGGGGGTCCATTTTTGTTGTTGTTATTGTTTTAGTTCCTAGATCACACTCAAGTGCTCAGGGACCATTTGGGTTCAGTGTTTGAGGGTCACACCTTGTGATGCTCCAAGGACCAAATGTGCGGGGGTTCAAACTGAGCCTCCACATGCTCCGATCCCTGGCCCAGACCCCTAGCTCCAAGTGCACCCTCAGTTACTGTGACCAAAAGTGAGATTGCAGACAGAACAAGAGTAAGGGGATCAAATGGCTGATAGGATTTGACTTCGAAAAACACTCACAGGGCTGGAGCGATAGTACAGCGGGTAGGGTGTTTGCCTTGCACATGGCCAACCTGAGTTCCAATTCCCAGCATCCCATATGATTTCCCGAGCACCGCAAGAGTAATTCCTGAGTGCAACGCCAGGAGTAACCCTTGTGCATTGCTCAAAAAGCAAAAACAAAAAAATAAAAAAACAAACAGCAACAGCAACAACAAAAACAAAAACATCCTGTTGCTTCAAGGCACAGCAAACCCACTGAGAATTTTGGTATTATTGTTTAAGCCTGACTCACCCCCAAATTTTTTATTACTTAGTTGGGTTGCCCACATCTGGGAGTCTTCAGGGCTCTATGCATGGGGTAACATACATGGTGCTGGGGATTGAACCCAGGTCAGTTGCATACAAATCATTTGCCCTCTGAACTAGCTCTCTGGCCAGGAAAACCATCTTTTATTTTGATTTAATAGAAGCTATGGCATCTCCTCAACTAATCATCGAGAGTGGAAGTTCTGAGGAGGGAAGACGAGAATAGGAAGTAACTAACGGGTGAGCAGGCGTCAGGGCTTCAGTTACACTCGTGATGTCGGGGAGGAGCGGAGCCACAGACCCAAAACACAGACTGAACAACACTGAAAACGTGAGACCTACATTGCAGCCACTGGAACGTTGTAATGTGTCTGTCAGGTTGACAAGCAGACACTGGGTGGGGTTGGGGTGGGGTGGGAACCTGGGAACACTGGAAGGGAAGTTGACCCTGATGGTGGGATTAGTGTTGAAATATTACATGCCTAAAATGCAACTCTCAGAAACTTTGTTATTGAAAGATTTTTTATTTGAATTTTTTATTTTTATAAAAAAGAGGAAGTTCTGTGATGACAGCGATGTCATATCCAGGGAGGCGTCTACACCTGTGGTGTCTGAGCATTTGAATGTGGTTAGTGGGTTAGGGTTTGTTTGTTTTTTAATTTTTTTAATTTAATCACTGTGAGATGCACAGTTACAAAGTTGTGCATGATTGGGTTTCAGTCCTACAATGTTCCAACACCCATCCCTTCACCAGTGTACATTTTCTGCCACCAATGTTCCACCCCTTTAGCCCCCCCACCCCCCCACCCCGCCTCTATGACACCGCTCCCTCTGTCCCTCCCTCCCTTTCTCCCTCTCCTCCCCTCTCTCCCTCTCCCTCCCTCCTTTTAGGCCATTACTGAAAGGTTACCATGTATTATCACTTTACCTCCTTTTAGCACTCAGTTCTTGTCCAGAGTGAACATTGTCCTAGTGGTCCCTTCGCTGTCCTAAATGCACTGACCCACAACTTGCGGCAAGTCCTCCTGGCCCTGGTTTCTATTGTCTTGTCTTTGAGTATTATTTAGGTTTAATGTTAATAAAACTTTATTAGTCATGTGTGTTAAGTGCCCTGCAGTGAACTTCACAGGCCTGATGCCCCAGATATGTAGCTCTAGTACACCACTCTTTCCTTGTCTGCTTCTGTTTTTGTTTGGGGCCACACCTGGTGGTTCTCAGGGGTTACTCCTGGCTCTGCACTCAGGGATCACTCCTGGCAGTGCTCAGGGGATGCTATGGGATGCCAGGGATCGAACCCAGGTTGGTAAGAACCCCCCCCCCACTATACGATCTCTCAGGCCCCTACTGCAGGAGTCTTTCTCACAGATTCAAAGAGAAACCTTCGATATCCTTAGAATAATATGACTGGTTTTGATTAAGATAGTCTGAAGGCGGGGATAGAGAGGCAATACAGCAAGGAGGCACTTGCCTTGCTCACAGCAGACCTTAGTCTGATTCCTGGCACTACATGTGGCCTCCTGAGCCCCACCTGGAGTGACCCCTGAACACAGAGGCAGGAGTAAGCCCGCCCTGAGTATAGCCATGTGTGACTTGACTGCCTCCAAATTCTCCGGAAAAAAAAAAACAGATTTTTTGGATATTTTGTTACCTAAAATTTTCCTCCTCATTCACACTCCCACTTTACATGTTTAGAATTCAGAAACACAGCTTATAGAAGAAATACCTACTATGGTATAAATATCTGGGGTCCCACCATGCCCATCCCCCATTTTCCCAGAGGGATTCAGAAAGGTCCCCAAGCTAATGACTCCAGGTCAACACTATGTTGCCTTCAGTTGCCCCTTAAAAATCTTGTCTCTGGGGACAGGAGCAATAGTACAGTGAGTAGGGTGCTTGCCTTGCACGCAGCTGGCCCAGGCTCTATCCCCAGCACCCTATATGGTCCTCCAAGCTCCAGGAATGATCCCTGAGAGCAGAGCCAGGAGTAAGCCTTAAGCACAGCTGGGTGTGGCCCCAAAACAAAACAAAACATCCTGTCGTAAGGGGGGTTGTAGTTATATTACAGCTGGTAGGGTACTTGCCTTGTACCCAGCTGACCTGGGTTTAATCCCTGGCATCACATATGGTCCCCAAGCCCCTCTAAGAGTGATCCCTGAGCACAGAGCTAGGAATAAGCCTGAACATCACTAGTTGTGGCTCCAACACAAACCAAAGAGCGGGAGGAATCTTGTTCTCATCCTATTTCCTTTCATCCCGGGTGTGGGGGGGGAGGGGTCTGGGGTCTCTCTCCAAGATCACCCTCCTTGTCTCCAGGGGAATCACCCTCCAGATAGTAGACAGTGCATCCTCTAAGGTGCTCTTGAAGCAGAGCTGCTAATTTCAGACAAAAGTGCTGAATCTGGAGTAATGTATGACTCCACCAGGCCTTAGCTGCTGAGGGACTGTACTAGAAGACATAATAGGAGACCTAGGAT
Source organism: Sorex fumeus (assembly GCF_029834395.1). Lineage (NCBI taxonomy): Eukaryota > Metazoa > Chordata > Mammalia > Eulipotyphla > Soricidae > Sorex > Sorex fumeus. Next base: position 6,317,772 of record NW_026606183.1, read on the forward strand.
GGTCACACCCTCCCCTCCATCCCCCGCCCCCCCCTTCCGCCCCCAGCACAAATAAAAAGAGGAGCAGTTACTCTTCTTGCCACAAGAGGGAACCAGAAGTCTGCACACTTGGTTCATACGTCTTAGGCTTCTGATACCTAAGTGAATAGGTGCTCAATTTTTTTTCTTTTTTTTTCTTTTTTTTTTTTTTTTAATTTTCGGTGCTCAGTTTTATCAGCAGTCTCTCAAGCATTCTCATTCCTAGGGTCACTTCTATGAGCCATGAAGAGCAATATGGCATATACGCTTTGAACTCACCTCCAATTGTCTTGCAGAGTTCTTCAGAAAGTTTCACTTTTCCCAGCACAGCAGTAACAATACAGAAACTTAGTGAGATGATTTTATGGCCATAGATTTGGTTGTGGTATGTAACAAGTAGAAATGCAGGATTCCCAGACAAATCTGATTTCTGATTGCCACCAATCTGGGGTGGGAAAGATGCTATTGGAGGCAAGCCACTTGCAATTTGCCCGTTGCTATGCCTGGTTTGACCCCTGAGCACTACCAGCACTGAAGGAAGCGGCTCAAACCACTGCCCCCCCTCCAAATAATTCTGTGACCCTAGATAGTTCAAAAGCACTTGATCCCTCAGCACTACTAGGAGTGACCCCTGAGCTGACAGTAGCCCCTGGGCATCATCAGATGTGACCCCAATGATGGCACAGTGAGTAGGGCGTTTGCCTTGCACGTGGCCTACCTGGCCGACCTGAGTTTGATTCCCCCACCCCTTTTGGAGAACTCGGCAAGCTACTGAGAGTATCTCGCCCGCACAGCAGAGTCTGGTGAGCTACCCGTGACATATTAGACATGCCAAACACAGTAACAACAAGTCTCACAATGGAGACATTACTGGGCCCGCTCGAGCAAATCGATGAACAATGAGAGGACTGTGATAGTGCAGAAATGTTGCTCAATGCTGCACCATAATGAAAAATCCTTCATTGAATATCAGAAACTCCTATTTCACTGAGTTGCCTCTGTTTTATCTGACAAGGTCCCAAAGGATGCATTTAACAAGTTTTCCAAAGCAGCATGCTATTGCTCTGTGGAAGCACCCTTTGTGGTATGCATTTAAGAAGACACCACTGATTCTGAGGTGAAAAGACCTTCCCAGAACAGCCCTGCCCAGCACCGGTGTGACTTTACTTTCTGCACCTCCTCTTTCCCCGGGGTAGGGAGCTCTCCCCTCACGGTGCTGTGTGTACTGGGGAGGGAGGGGGGTGCCACAAACAGTGGTGGCACAATCCTCCTCAGGACTTAATCCTGGTTTTGTTTGGTTTTTCTTTTGTGTGTGTGTGTGTGTGTGTGTGTGTTTTGTTTTTGGGGGTGGGGGTGCATTTCTGGGCCACACCTGGCAGTGCTCAGGACTTACTCCTCTCTCTGTGCTCAGAAATCACTCCTGGTGGGTCTTGGGGATTCAAATCACGTTCAACCACATGCAAGATGATCCCCCTGTACTATCTCTCTGCTTCAGCTGATGTGGTTTGTCTGTCAACTGTCAGCATGTTAGTCTCCTATTTACTCCCTTCAGCACCTTTCAGGCATTTAACTGAGTTTTTTGTTTGTTTGTTTGTTTTTTGTTTTGTTTTAGCTTTTTGGGTCATACTCGGCAATGCTCAGGGGTTACTCCTGGCTCTGCACTCAGGAATTACTCCTGGCGGTGCTCAGGGGACCATATGGGATGCTGGGAATCGAACCTGGATCGGCCACGTGCAAGGCAAACACCCTACCCACTGTGCTATCACTCCAGCCCCCATTTAACTGAGATTTAAAAAAAAAAAATTTACTAATTATCCAAATAGGGGCTGGAGCGATAGCACAGCGGGTAGGGCGTTTGCCTTGCACGTGGCCGATCCAGGTTCGATTCCCAGCATCCCATATGGTCCCCTGAGCACCGCCAGGAGTAATTCCTGAGTGCAGAGCCAGGAGTAACCCCTGTGCATCTCCGGGTGTGACCCCCCCCACCAAAAAAAAAAAAAGAATTATCCAAATAATGTCTTTTTTTTTTTCTTTAGTGCATTAACCACATGTGGTGGTGCTCAGGGAATACTCCTGACTCAGTACTTGAGGGTCCCTCGAAGCACTGTTTGGGGGATTGTGCAATTGATCAAACCCAGGCCTCCTGCAAAATGTGCAGGCAAGCCTGCTGAGCTATTGCTCTAGCCCAAGAATCCAAGAATGTGTTTTTCATTTTTTATGTTTTTTTTCTAGGTCAATGACAATCGACCTTTTTTTAGTGAGAAGGCCAATACAGAAAAGAGAGTAATCTGTTACCAAAATTTAGAAATTATCTTTTTTTGTCAGGAATGTATTATCAACAGCTCTGCCTAAGCATGCTTTTATTGTTTCTCCAATTGCTAAAGGGTTTCGTTACTTTGGCTAAACTCTCAGAAACCACATAGCTTGCATGCCCCTAGTGTATCTGATGTAACGTTCCACCTTTCACCAACTTTGTGGTCTAGGAAAGTATTTTTAAAGCTGGTCCAGTTTGCTTTTCCTTAACTGACCCTGAATTCACTTCACTGTTAATTGTATTGTTTCTTTTTATTCAGATAAAATAATTATGTGATAAAATGATTAAATATATGCTAATTATTTTGATTTAGGGGCCATATTGGCTGTGCTCAGTGCTGACTACCCACTTTATGCTCAGGGACTCTCCTGACAGTGCTCAGGTTCCAGGGATCAAACCAGATTCAGCCACATGCAAGGCACGGAGGGCCTCACCATGGTACTATCTCTCTGACCGTAAAGCATCACTATCTTAAGGGTAGAGCTCTGTGAAATTTTCACTTCCTGTATGCCTATAACCACCATCTCAATCCAGATAGAGAATTTTCCTGTACTGCAACAAGTTCTTTTTGTTTGTTCATTTCTTTGTTTGTTTTGGGGGCATACCCAGCAATGCTCAGGGGTTACTTCTGGCTCTGCACTCAGGAATCGCTCCTGGCAGTGCTTAAGGGACCATATGGGATGTTAGGGATCAAATCCAAGTAAGCCACATACAAAGTAAATGCCCTCCCTGCTATTTCATCTCTCTGACCCCAGCAACAAATTCTTTTAAAAAAAATAAAAGGAGGGGGGGCTGGAGCAATATAGCACAGCGGGTAGGGTTTGCATGCGGCCAACCCGGGTTCGATCCCCAACATCCCATATGGTCCTCTGAGCACCATCAGGAGTAATTCCTGAGTGCATGAGCCAGGAGTAACCCCTGTACATTGCCGGGTGTGACCCAAAAGCAAAAAATTAAAAAATAGGGGCTGGAGAGATAGCACAGCAGGCAGGGCGTTTGTCTTGCACACGGCCGACCCGGGTTCGATTCCCAGCATCCCATTTGGTCCCCTGAGCACCGCCAGAAGTAACTCCTTAGAGCAGAGCCAGGAGTAACCCCTGTACATCACCGGGTGTGACTCAAAAAGCGAATAAATAAATAAAAATAAAACAAAAAGAAAGGAAGAAGGGGACCAGATTCAGCAGGGCCTCAGGCCTAGGATCACCCTGGTGGATCCTCAGCCAAGCAGGGTCAGTCTGTCAACAGGGCGGCACTCGGGCCTGGTGATGCAGTGCTGCCTGGGCCAGCAGCACCCAGGGACCACAGGACAACCCCAGGGTCAAGCACTAAGCTGAGGGCATTTCACTTTTTCAGCTCTTTTTCTTTCTTTTCTTCTTTCTTTCTTTCTTTCTTTCTTTCTTTCTTTCTTTCTTTCTTCCTCCTTTCTTTCTTTCTTTCTTTTTTTGTTTTTGGTTCTGTTTGTTTGTTTTGGAGTCACTCCTTGTGATGTTCAGGGGTTACTCCTGGCTCTGCACTCAGGAACTACTATTACTCCTCACGATGCTCAGGAGAACCGTATGGGGTTCCGGGGATCAAACCCAGGTTGGTCTCATTCAAGGCAAATGCCCTACCCGCTGTAGGGTGGCTATCATTCTGGCCCTAGTCTCTCTCTGTCACTTGAGCTAGCACTAGGTCCTAGGCAAAGACGTGTTTTTCAGTGACCGGGATGGAACCCAGGGCCTCCCACACACACAGCTCCCGTGAACTCTGCCTCTGAGGCAACCACTGGAAGGCGGCCACGGGACTACCTCACACGTGTGCCACTGAGCGACTTAAGTCCCTCCTGTCTCTGGAAAGGTTTTTAATTTGGGGGCCACACCAGGCGATGCACAAAGGCTGCTGTGAGCTCGGGGTTGCTGGGTGTTGCTCAAAGCACCTTCCCCTAAGCAAGGTGTCCAGGTCTTAGTTAGGGTCTTAGGCATAAAGCTCAGCTTTGCAGATAGAAGGCCCAGGGTTTGACCCCCTGCACTGAAAATACAAAGAACTACATGAATAAATAAATAATACATTTCCATTTCTCTTAAGTGACAGGGCACAACTTTTCATATGCATCTGGCAGTTTTGTTGTTCTCTATGTGAAGTAACTGAAAATCTGTGGGATCTCTTCTTTTTTTTTCTTTTTAGGTCACACCCAGTGATGCTCAGGGATTACTCCAGGCTCTGCACTCAGGAATCACTTCTGGCAGGGACCATATAGGATGCCGGAGATCAAACCTGGGTTACCCGCTGTGCTATGGCTCTGAAACCAAATTTTGTGGGATCTCATGTCTAAAAAAATAGCGCCAATGATTCAGGCCTCTAACATTTATGCCTTTGTTCCCTCTAAAAGGTGGTTGTGTTGTCAGAGGTGGAGGCATACTTTGTTGTAGTGCCCTGCAAGTGGCATGCTTGTGGTTCCAGGAGTGGCACTAGGCAAAGTAAGGCAGTGCTGGGCATCAAGCTCAGGGCAGGCTTTCTACAATTAGCTGCATTTCTTTTCTTGTTTGTTTTGATTTTCGGGCCACATCCAGCTATGGCAGTCTCCTGCCCCCACGCCTGGCTGTCCTCACCGGGGCCCCTTGGAGGGGGGCGGATTGAGTTTCCCTCCCCGCCCCGAGCAAAGCCCCGGCAGCCGAAGACCTCCAGAACCAGCCACAACCATGCTGAGACCACTCTCCACACGCATGAAGGTACTGTCAGAGGAACAAAGGCATGCGGGTCCCAGGGCTGAGATCTCCAAGCCTGCTCGGATAGGGGCTGAGCATCCTCCACCAGATCCTCCATCTTCCAGTAGGCAGGGGTCATACCCACCAACTGCCTCCCCCCCCCCCCCCCCCGTGCCTTGTAATTCCATCAACGGCCAAGACTCAGAGACTATAAAACCCAGCTTCTGAAAGTGCATGGCCACATTTGCGGCCACACAACATCTTATTATCTCATTCTTGCTTTGGACAACCTGGCAGGCTACCGAATGTAACCTGCCCACACGGCAGAGTCTGGCAAATTCCCTGTGGTGTACCAAATATGCCAAATACCAGTAACAATGATGGGTCTCATTCTCCTAGCCCTGAAAGAGCCTTGAATATGACACTTTTTAAAATCTCAGGGCTAGGACAAAGGAGACGTTACTGGGGCCTGCTCGAGGCAATCGATGAACAACAGGATGATTGTGATCGTGATCGTGATCCAGCTATGGTCAGGGCTTACTGAGGGGTCAGTCCTGGATGACTCCTGGAGGGCTCAAGGGGCTGTATGGAATGCCAGGGATTGAACTCTGGTCGGCCACAGGTCCTACCCACTGTACACCTCTGGCCCCCTATTTAAGGGTTTCTAACAGTATTTTTTTTTTTGCATTTTGGGTCACACCTGGCAATGCACAGGGGTTACTTCTGGTTCTGCACTCAGGAGTTACTCCTGGCAGTGCTCAGGGGACCATATGGGATGCTGGGAATTGAACCCAGGTCAGCCGCGTGCAAGGCAAACGCCCTACCCGCTGTGCTATCTCTCCAGCCCATCTAACAGTATTTTCAATGACAAATAAGATACAAAGATATCAATCCATTCATTTTAAAATATAGACTCAGCACTAATTTTTTTTATTATTTGGTGACTGGCATGAGTAAAAGCTACTGTTACATATTTTTTCATAAAAATCAAATACTCAGAGACAGAGCAATAGTACAGCAGAAAGGGTGCTTACTTTACACACAGCTGGCCCGGATTTGAGAGGACATTTTGGTTCAATGAAAGCCTCAACAACATCATGTTAGTAAAATCAGCAAAAAGTTTCAAGAGGTGATTAAAATAAACATAGGTTGGGGGCAAGAGCGTTAGTCCAGCACGTAGGGCTCTTGCCTTGCACATGGCCAATCCAGGTTCAATCTCCAGCATCCCATAAGGCCCCCGAAGCACCAGGAGTAACTCCTGAGGGCAGAGCCAGGAGTAACCCCTGGGCATCAATGAGTGTGATCCCAGAAGCCAATAAGTAAATAAAACCCAGGAGCTAAGTTGCTTGCCTTATATGCAGTCAACCTGGTTCAACATGATCCTTGACACAATATGATCTTCAGAGCACTGCTTGGTATGACTCAGTAACTCAGGGGGGTGGGGGAGAAGCATAAAAGAATATTAAAATAATTTTTTTTTGCTTTTTGGGTCACACCCGGCAATACCCAGGAGTTACTCCTGGCTCTGCACTCAGGAATCACCCCTGGCGGTGCTCAGGGGACCATATGGGACACTGGGAATCAAACCCGGGTTGGCCACGTGCAAGGAAAACACCCTACCCGCGGTGCTATTGCTCCAGCCCCTAAAATAAAATTTTTTTCAATTTAAAAAAAAATTTTATTAGTGAAACACCATGAGGTACAGTTATAGACTTACAAATTTTTGTGCTTGGGTTTCAGTTATACAATGATCAAGTACCCATCCCTCCACCAGCGCCCATCCTCCACCACCACGGGTCCCAGCATCCCTCCCACCCCCCATCGCCCCTATCCCACCCTGCCTCTGTGGCAGGACATTCCCTTTTGTTCTCTCTCTCTCCTTTTGGGTCCTGTAGTTTGCAATAGAGGCATTGAGTGGCAATCATGTTTGGTCTATAGTCTACTTTCAGCATGCTTCTTCCACCCTGGGAGGATCCTCCCAACACCCTTTATTTGGTGCTCTCTTCTCTAACTGAGCTTTCTTTTCCCCTAGCACGTGTGGCTGTCCTCCAAGTCATGGAGCAAAATTCCTGGTACTAATCTTGGCCACTCCTGGATGTTAGTCTCCGATTTTAAAATAAATATTTTTAAATGACATTTATTCAGGAAATTTTTGTGGTGCTGGAACTCAAAACCAGGACCTCACACATGCAAGGCAAGTGTCAACATCTCAACTGCATCCCTGGCCCCATAAGTTGATTTTTTCTGGTAAAGCAGGGATTCGAGTCATTCCTGGCAGTGTGCAATGCTGTACGGTCTCTCCAGCCCAGTGGTTCGCTCTCTCTACCTGCAGAGGCAGTTCTCTGGCCATATTCTGTCTTTGCATCTCTTTGACCCAGGAAAGGTTTTCTGAGTTTTAGGATTCATGTGATTAGACTGGGTTGGCCTGGATAACCCAGGATAATCTGTCTCAAGTTTCCTGTCTTTAAGCATGTCTGCAAAATTGTTTTTGCCCTGGAAGGTTGAATATTCACAGCCTAGGAGATTAGCATGTGGCAATCTTTAGGGAACATTTTTCTACTTACTACAGCCAGATAATCCACCTGTCTTTGTAATGTGCCCTGAGAGCAAAATTTAGGGAGTTCCTCTTATTCAGATGGAAAAAGGGAAATTCAAAAGACTCCGTTCCACACTGGGGTTCCCTAGCCAGGCCCACTATGGATAGGGGGACAATTTAGGGATTATAGGGTCAAAACGAAGGAAAAAGGATGGAAGAGAGTAGAGGCTGCTAAAATTTCAGGGCTGGGTGAATAGAGACGTGACTGGTACCCACTCGAGCAAATCAATAAACAACGGGATGACAGTGACAGTGACAGGGTCAAGAGAGTGCTTCAGGGGACGGTTAATGTACCTGAGTATTGATTTTTATTTATTTATATTTAATTTTTGATTTAAGGTCCATACCCAGAAAAGCTCAGGACTTACTCCTTGGTCTTTGGGGTCATTCCTGGTAAGGTTTGGGGGAACCATCTGGGTTGTTGGGGATCAAACTTGGGCTGGCCATGTGCAAGGAAAGCGCCCCACAGCTGTACTCTCTAGCCCCAGGGCATACGTTTTAGTTCTCAGAGCTATCTCCCTCCCCCGACCCCAAGACAATAATTGGGTAGGGCTCTGGGCCGTACCTAAGCTGTGTTCAGCAGTTATTCCTGGCACTGTGCAAGGGGTTGGTCCCAGCAGTGGTTGGAGAACCGTCCAACGTGCCAGGGACAGAAGCAGGTGATACCTACAAAGCAAGTGTTATCCCCTGGGTTATCTCTTCCACCCAACATAGTAATTCTTGTTTTTAGTTTTTGTTTTTGGGTCACACCCGTCAGTGTTCAGGGGTTACTCCTGGCTCTGCACTCAGGAATTACTCCTGGCCATGCTTGGGGGACCCCATAGGATACCAGGAATTGAATCTGGGTCAGCTGGTGTGCAAGGCAGCATACTGACACAATAAAGGAAAGAGAAAGCGGGGGAAAGAAACTTTAATTCTTAAAAGGCCCTGAAGCTGGCAGAGGGAGCCACGGAACGGGAGCCACCTTGCCTCTGCATTGTCTTTAAGTAGGAGTCTTCTTGGGGGGGGGGGGACAGTGCATACCTGAGGGTCCTGAGGGCCACTCCCAGAGACCCTGATTTGCCAGAGATCAAACCTGGGCTCCACATCCTGCCTGCACTCTAGCCCTTTGAACCCTCTCCCTTGCCGGAGTAGGAGTCTTCTGTACTGCCTTAGGTTTTCGGATAGCATCTAAAGGCCTAGGGACTAAGAGCTTATCTTTATTGATTTGTTTATGCAGTGCCAGGGATCCAACTCAGGGCCTTACACATTCAACGCTAATATTATCCTGCTGGCCTGCACCCCCAATCATACCTCATAGCACTCAGGAACATCCTGGCTCAGTACCCAAAGGAGTTCCTGAGGATTCTATGATTCTATGTGGTGCAGAGCTTCAACTGGATTCCCAAAGCATGCATGCAGCCCTCAAGCTGTGTCTCCAGCTCCATTGCCTTTTTTTTTTTCTTTTTGGGCTGAAACTATAGCACAGCCTGTAGGGCGTATGCCTTGCACGAGGCCGACCCAAGTATGATTCTTCCATTCCCTCTCTGAGAGCCTGGCAAGCTACCAAGAGTATCCCGCCCGCACGGCAGAGCCCAGCAAGCTCTCCGTGGCATATTCGATATGCCAAAAATAGTAACAATAAGTCTCACAATGGAGATGTTACTGGTGCCCACTTGAGTAAATCGATGAACGAGACCTAAGCTGTGCTAAGTGCCACAGTGCAGTGCTTTTGGGTCACACCCAGTGATGCACAGGGGTTACTCCTGGCTTTGCACTCAGGAATTACTCCTGGCGGTGCTAGGAGACCATATGGGATGCTGGGAATCGAACCCAGGTCAGCCGCGTGCAAGGCAAGCGCCCTACCTGCTGTGCTATCCAACCCCCTCCATTGACATTTTTAATTGGTGGTACTGAGAGCCGGAGAGAGCTCAGAGGGCTGGAGCCCATGCTTTGCATATGGGAGCCCAGGGTTTGATCCCCCAGCACCATGGGGAGTGGCCCTAAGCATTAATCCATGAGTATGCCCCCCAACATAACACCACTAGGATGCCCTGTTTAAAAAAATATTTTGGGGAGGCTGGAGTGATAGCACAGCGGGGAGGGCGTTTCCCTTGCACGTGGCCGACCCGGGTTCGATTCCCAGCATCCCATATGGTCCCCTGAACACTGCCAGGGGTAATTCCTGAGCACAGAGCCAGGAGTAACCCCTGTGCATCGCCGGGTATGACCCAAAAAGCAAAAAATAAAATAAAGTAAAAAAAAAATTTTTTGTGAGTTGTCCTGAGAACATTTAAAATCTGCTTTGTTAAGTGTGGCAAAAGTATTAGTCACTTCAAAGGCTGCAAAAGAGAGCAGCTGCAGGAAATAACCCTGCATGGGTGAAGGTGGTCAGCCCTGCTTGCTTGGAGGGAGACGCTCTATTGCTGAAACGGGCATGGGGATAGGGCCTTTGAAAGTTCAGTTTATTCAGAGTGAGCCTGGTCTAGTGCAGTCTGAACCTAGACATTTAGAACTTGTATCACTTTCCTTGGAAGAATTTTGAAGGGTTATAGAGAGCTGAACAGTCAAATGAGCCAGAGCACGAGTTTCCACGGGGCCCAGTTAAGTTGTTTTATTTACCTGAAGGAGTAAGGTTTTTTTCTTGTGTTTTTTTTTTTTTTTGAGAATGCAAACCCACCCTTGTTCCTGAAAAACTTGTGCTGTTCCACTGAGCTACATCCTGGTCCTATAGATTTTATATAGATTTTTTGTCTTTAGTCCATTAATCCAATGGACTTTTGCCTCTACAAGTCACATTTGCTTAATATGTGTCAGTCACTTTGTATATGTTTAATGTTTGGCTATTATGAATAAATCTGCTGTGAATATTTTTATATAACTGTGGAAATGCTACTAATGATACCTATTAGAAAAATTGCTGGTTCATTGGGTTGGTATATATTTAACTTTATTTTATATATTTTCCTCTTTATTTTTATTTTATTTATTTATTTTGCTTTTTGGGTCACACCCGGCGATGCACAGGGGTTACTCCTGGCTCATGCACTCAGGAGTTACTCCTGGCAGTGCTCAGGGGACCATATGGGATGTTGGGAATCGAACCCGAGTTGGACGCGTGCAAGGCTCCAGCCCCTCCTCTTTATTTTTAACCTTGGGCTAGAGCGATAGCATAGCGGGTAGGGCATTTGCCTTGCATGTGGCCGACCCGGCAGACCTGGGTTTGATTCCTTCACCCCTCTCGGAGAGCCTGGCAAGCTACTGAAAGTATCTCGCCTGCACGACAAAGCCTGGCAAGCTACCCGTGATGTATTCGATATGCCAAAACACAGTAACAACAAGTCTCACAATGGAGACGTTACTGAGCCCGCTCGAGCAAATCAATGAACAACGAGGGGACAGAGAACCATTGTAGTTTATATCTTCTTTACCTAACTATTGCTTTAAAATATTTTTCAAAGGGACAGAGCAATAGTTCAGCAGGCAGAGCAATTGCCTTGCACACAGCTGACCCGGGTTCTATTCTATATGGTCCCCTGAGCACCGCCAGGAGTAAATTACTGAGTTCAGAGCCAGGAGTAACCTCTGAGTATCACTGAGTGGGACCAAAAAACAAATAAATAAATAAAATATTTCCAAAGACCCAGTACAGTGGTTAGGGTGCTTACCTTGCATGTGGTTGACCCAGGTTTGATCGCTGGCATCCCGTATAGTCCCCCAAGCCCCCACGAGGAGTTGTCCTTGAGCACTTCTGAGTGTGGTCCCCTAAAAATAATATATTTTCAGGGGCTGGAGCGATAGCACAACGGGTAGGGCGCTTGCCTTGCACAGGGCCAATGCGCGTTCAATTCCCAGCATCCCATATGGTCCCCTGAGCACCACCAGGAGGAATTCCGGAGTGCAAAGTCAGGAGTAACTCCTGTGCATAGCCAGGTGTGATCCAAAAAGCAAACTAAATAAATAATTAAATAATTTTTAAAAACAATATATTTTCAAATTGATAAAAATAATCAGGACTCTTTTAGTCTTTGAGTGCATTTGGTGGGTTTTATTTTTTGGTCTATAATTTTGAGAAAGACTTTGGGGATAGCACTATGGCACTGCTGAGCCTGATCCCCTGGCCTGTAACAATGTTTCAGGGTTAGGGCCAGAGAGATAGTGCAGCAAGTAAGGCACTTGCCTGGCATGTGGCCTACTTGGATTCAATCCCTGGCATCCCATATGACCCTCCCAGCATCACCAGGAGTAACTGCTTGGTGCAGAGCCAGGAGTAGCCCCTGAGCATTTCTGGGTGTGGCCGATAAATAAATAAATAAATAAATAAATAAGTGTTTTAGGGGATAGAGCGATAGTACAGTGGGTAAAGCACTGATCCAGGTTCAATCCCTAGCACCCTGTATGGTCCTCCAAGCCCTGCCAGGAGTTGTCCCTGAATGCAGAGCCAGAAGTGAACCCCACGCACTACTGGGTGTGACCACAAAACCAAAAAAAAGCTATTTTTTTCTCTTTGGGCCACACCTGGGGGGCTCAGGAGTTACTCCTAGTTCTATGCTCAGGAATTACTCCTGGTGGTGCTTGTGAACCGTATGAGTTGGCCACAAACAAGGCAAGTGCCTTACCTGCAGCACTATTGCTCTGGCCCCAACCCTAAAAGAGTAATAGAACATTGCTCTATTACTCTGGCTCTAAAGAAACAATTTAAGGAATTTTGTCAGTTTACTACATTTAATTCTTGATTTCTGTTCTCGGCAAGCATGTGAATGAGTTGGTATAAACATAAAGAAATCTGGTATAAAAGTTTAGGATTAAGGGCAGAAGCAATAGTACATCAGGTAGGGCTTTTGCCATGCTTGTGGCTGACCAGGGTTTGATTCCTGGCATCCCAGAGCATCACCAGTAGTGCTGAGTGCTGAGTCAGGAGTAAGCCCCGAACACGTCAAATGTGGTTCAAAAACAAACAAGCTTTTCACACAATGTATTTGGTTCTGCAAGTTTTTTTCTAATTGAGTACTTACATAAACTACTTTAGGAATCCAAAGACTCCCCAACGGGGCCAATAAAGGGTCAGATCAATCTCCGTCCTGTTGACTAAAAACGATACACAAAGAGGCGTTTTCCTCGAACATGGAACTGGCAAGAGTCGCAGGGGGAATTTGCATCAGCGGTTCCTCTAGAAAGTGGGTATTCCTTAATGTGAGAACTCACCTGAAGAGAAAGTTCTGGAGATGGGACGGGGACTGTGGCCCAGATACAGAGCACAGAGCTAACCTCAGGTCCTGGGTTACTTCCTCACATCCTAAATCACAGCAATCCTAAATCTCCACCAAAAATAAAAAGGGGGGAGGGCTGGAGCAATAGCACAGCAGGTAGGGCATTTGCTTTGCATGCGGCCAACCCGGGTTCGATTCCCAGCATCCCATATGGTCCCCCAAGCACCGCCAGGAGTAATTCCTGAGTGCAGAGCCAGGAGTAGCCTCTGTGCATCACCGGCTGTGACCCAAAAAGCAAAAAAAAAAAAAAAATTAAAAATAAATAAAAAGAGTGAGATGTACCTCAATATCTCATGCCTGGCATGCACGAGACCCAGGTTTAATTCCCCAGGACAGAGAGGGGAAAATATTCCCTATAAGCCAGAACCAAAGACACCCAAATAAATCCTGACCCTCGACCAAGGGAGGGAGGTTATTGGGTGCAGAATGACTCAGCCTGGAGGATGATGGACCAGGTAAAAGCCCGTGAAGGGCTATGGCACCTCCCTGTTTGTTCTCTGGTACCAGGAACCATCAACACGTTGAGGAAAACTAAGAAAAGCAGGAATTTATTTGGGGGAAATAGAAGTCAGGGATACGTAGAGTCCATCGGAAACCAAATTAGGCCCCCACATGGCACAGCACCACCGGATTTATGGACTAAGACAATTGTTCCTAGCAGGTCCTGCTGGGAGCCAAAAGGTCAGTACAGACTGACATACAATTTAGGAACTAATTTCTTCTTGGAAAAATGTTAAAATACGTTGTGTAAGTTTCTGAGCTACGCCCAAGATAACTGCCCTGATGTGTGGTGTGACAGGTCCCTGCGTGACAGGCCGCGGCTGCCTGGGTCGCCCCCTGGCCTGGACTGTTTGGAGGCTTCATAGATGCACAGCCCAGCCAGGAGCACCGGGGCAGCCCTTCCTGAACAGCGAACAGTGTCCCGGCTCCATTTTAGGGCCTGGTAACTCCCTGTATCCCCTATTTCCACATCCTTTTAAGGTATACTCCTTGTCTTTAATTTTTTGTTTCCTTCTATCTTTCCTTCTTTCTTTTTTTTTCTTTTTGCTTTTTGGGTCACACCTGGCGATGCTCAGGGGTTACTCCTGGCTTTGCGCTCAGGAATTACTCCTGGCAGTGCACAGGGAACCATATGGGATGCTGAGAATCGAACCTGGGTCAGCTGCATGCAAGGCAAATGCCCTATCCACTGTGCTATCTCTCCATCCCCTATCTTTCCTTCTTTCTTTCATCCTCTCTTTTCATTTTCTCCTTTTATTTATTTATTTATTTATTTTTGGTGGTACCCAAGCATCAAACCCAGGGCTTCATGCATACAAGGCCTGTGCCTACGTTGCTGAGTGACTTTCCCAAGGACACACTACAAGTAAGTGACAAAAACAGCTGCAAGAATCTCACCGAAAGCAGAAGGGTGGAGTGTCTCCCTGCCTCATCCACCCACCCAGCCCCCTTCCAGAAGCCTCTGACCAGTCCAACCAGCCGTGATCTGTGGTCCTTTTGTTAGGATGGGATTGAATTCCCTAGGGCTCCCATTTCCACCAGGCCAGCAATTCCAGTAACCAGAGCTGTGTGAGAAGAAAAGGTGAAGCCATTGGGGGAGCCGCACCCCACACACAAGTGCGGTCTCTGATGAGTCACGGCCACAGAGGGGACACCACCCCTGCCCGGCTGCGCACCTGCAGTCCCAACCCTGAAGTCCTTTATGCTTTTGTCCACAGGTTCTCTGCTCACCTCCAAGGTGCCCTGAGGGAGGACAGCCGCCTCTGGTCTCGAGATGTGATGGGTGCGCCGGGCTCTGGGTGGGGCCTTCTGCCTCTCTACTTCCCCCTTCCAACTTGAGAGCCTCTCAGATTCCCGGATGGGCTCCAGCCAGGGAAGGTGGGGCATCGGGGGACCATCAGAACCCCGCTGGCTCTGAGGGCAGACACAGAGCGGCTGTGCGGGGTCCCACTTCCCTTCGCCTCGGCTCCAGCTGGGCCCACGAGCCATGTCCCAGCTCCTGGTCCTCCCACTTGTGATGCTCGGTACCTCCGGGGACAGGGGTGTAGAGCCTCACTGCTTCAAAGCAGGACATTTGGGTTCTGCCTGGGAGCGAAGTGTCCGAGGAGGAAGGGGAGAAGGAGATCAGAAGGAAAGGGTGATGTGGGCTGGAGAGAAGCTACAGTGGGTGTTTGCCTTGCATGTGGCCCACCCAGGCTCCATCCCCGGCACCCCAGATGGTTCCCTGGGCCTGTCAGGAATGATCCCTGAGCATTGCTGGGTGTGACCCGCAAAGCAAAAACAAAACAGAAGGAAGGGTGAGGTGTCAAGAGGGAGAGAGGGAGAGGAAGCCAAGGAGGGAGAAGCATGAGCAGCTGTAAAGTGGGGAGGGGCCCAGGGAGGACCCAGCCGCAGTTTGGCTCACCAGCATCCCCCAACCTGCTCCTTCCAGCCATCAACTCGGACCTAGGAGCCTCCCAGGAAGCAGGTAAGACAGCCCCGGTTCAGGAGCCCCTGCAGAGGGAAGAGACAGGAGGTGGGTGGAGAATGGGCAAGGGGCTGGGGGTGGGGGCGGTTTCACCAGTATCTTCCTTCCTATGCCCTCTGCCTGCCAGCTTTTGGTCCTTCTCAAGAAGAACCTGGAGATCTCGGTAAGGGCGGTAAGGGGGGGTCCTCAGATCTTGAAGGGGTAAAGGCTGGCTAGGTGCTGAGAGGAATCCTTCTAGAAGGGACCAGAAACTTCGAAGTGCCTGAGTCTTCTGTTCACTGTTCAAGGGGTGGGAACCGAAGCCTGCTGGAGGAAAGGGCTGTGCCCCGGTGACTCAGGGCAGCTCTGACTTTCATGCCCCCCCCCCCCCGCCACTCCCCACTGCAGACTGCGGGCGGCCTGAGCCCTCTGCCCGCATCGTGGGGGGCTCGGACGCACAGCCGCGCACGTGGCCCTGGCAGGTGAGCTTGTATCACCGGGGAGGGCACGTGTGTGGGGGCTCCCTCATCGCCCCCTCCTGGGTGCTCTCGGCTGCCCACTGTTTTGTGGAGTGAGTATCAACCTTCGTTCACCCCCTTTCCCTCAAGCCTAGCACGCAGGCTGACCCCACGGCTCCCCCGTGTCTCCCCACCCTCCGGCGCACGGGATCCGGGTTCTGGGGAGTAGTGGCACTGACCGGGCTCCTCCCTTGGCCGGTATCGTGGTCTGCATTCTGTCTTTCCCCATCTGATCCTTCTCCATCTCAAGCTCCATAACCTGCGCCCTTCCTCCCCTGGGTTCGAACCCCTCCCCAGGGGCGCTCTAACCTCCCGCCCGGCCTCGGCGCAGGAACGGGACCTTGGAGCCCGCGGCTGAGTGGTCAGTGGTGCTGGGCGTGCACTCCCAGGACGGGCCCCTGGACGGCGTGCACGTGCGCGCGGTGGCCTCCATCCTGGTGCCCGACAGCTACAGCGGCGTGGAGCACGGCGCCGACGTGGCCCTCCTGCGCCTGGCCGCGCCCGCCACCCTGGGCGCCGCCGTGCGCCCCGTCTGCCTGCCCCGCGCCTCGCACCGCTTCGCGCACGGCGCCAGCTGCTGGGCCACCGGCTGGGGGAACGTCCAGGAGGCCGGTGAGTGACGTGCAGGAGGTGGGGGCGCCAAACGAGGGGTCCTCCCCGAGGGACCTGGGGGAGTGTCCGGAAAGCTGGGCCCGGGGATGCGAGGAGAAGCTAAAGCCTAGGGCAGGGGCTGGAGCGATAGCACAGCGGGAAGGGCGTTTGCCTTGCGCGGGGCCGACCCGGGTTCGATACCCAGCATCCCATATGGTGTGTTCCCACACACACACACACACATCACACATCCCCCCGCCCCCCGCGCGCACCGCCAGGAGTAATTCCTGAGTGCACGAGCCAGGAATAACCCTTGTGCATCGCTGGGTGTGATTGGAAAAGAAAAAAAAAAAGTCTAGGGCAGGGGCAGGGCTTAGCTGCATCCTGCATCTCTCCATCTCCTTTACTCCCAAAGACTCAGAGCTTAGGATAGAGGGTCGGGGTGCTAGCACAGCAGGGTAGGGCGTTTGTCTTGCTCGCGGCCAACCCGGATTCGATCCCCAGCACCCCCAGATAGCTCCTCGAGACTGCCAGAAGTGATCCCTGAACCCAGAACCTGGGGAAGCTATTCTAAATCATCTTCATTACCCCTCCTCCCTCTTCACCTTTTCTTCCCATTTTTTTTTCTCTTTTCTCCCTCCCCGCCCCACTCCCCTCTCTCTCTGGGGGCCACACCCAGCTTTGTCCAGGGTTTACCCCTAGGTTTATGTTCAGAGAACACTCCTGGCAGGCTCAGGGGATCATATGGGGTCCTGGAGATTGAACCTGAGTCTCCCTCACGCAAGGCAAACAAACACCTTGCCCTCTGGACTATCTCTCAGGCCCCATCTTCCAGCTTTTGCTGGATTTAGAGTACAACTAGCATTCCCATCCCAACCCTGCTCTGCAAAGCACTCTGCTACTTGCTTTTCTGGAAAAAAAAAAAAAAACTGAGTGTGGAACTGTTGTACGAGTCATATGGGAGAAATCTTTTAAGTTTATGGCATAGAGGTGCTTAACGCATTTCAGTACTTTTACCCTTGTGTTAAGTCTATAGGAGGGCACAGGCGTCTAGAAGAGGCATTCAGCCAATGCCAGTTTCTGCCCTCCTTTCCTGCCTTCCTGCCCTCCCCTCCCCACTCACTTCCTCCCCACTACCTGCCTCTCACCATTTGCCTTCATTGGTCAGTCTGTCATCCAACAGATTATTTCCTGTGTTGGGAGAAGTTGGGGTCACACCCTTTGGTGCTTGTGATTTGCTCCTGGCTCTGTGCTCAGGGATCACTTCAGGCAGTGCTCAGGGGATCACTAGGCAGTGCTGAGAATCTAACTGGGGTCGGCTTGCATGCAAGGCAAATGCCTTAACCCCTGTACTATCTCTCCAGCTCACAACATATATTCCATGAGCACCTCCTTGGGCCGAGCACTAAGTTAGGTATTAGATACACCAATGAGGGGGCTAGAGCAATAGCACAGCGGGTAGGGCGTTTGCCTTGCATCCGGCCAGCCCGGATTCGATTCCCAGCATCCCATATGGTCTCCTGAGCACCACCAGGGGTAATTCCTTAGTGTAGAACCAGGAGTAACCCCTGTGCATCGCCAGGTGTGACCCAAAAAAGAAAAAAATAAGACACACCAATGAACATAGCAATAAAAGTCCCACCTTCTCTGGCAGGCAGATAAAGGACAAATTCAATAAATCAGCACTTATGTTCTGATTTATTCACTCCAGGGGCTGGAGTGATACCACAGCGGTAGGGCGTTCGCCTTACAAGCAGCCAACATGGCCGACCCGAGTTCGATTCCTCCGCCCCTCTCAGAGAGCCCGGCAAGCTACCGAGAGTATTCGATATGCCAAACACAGTAACAACAAAGTCTCCAATGGAGACGTTACTGGGCCCGCTCGAGCAAATCGACGATCAACGGGAGGGCCTTTACCTTTTACCTTTATGTTAGAAATCATGGAGTGGGGGGCAGGGCACTTTTCCATGCCCATCTTTCCTATTATCTAATGGCCTTCCGTGTTAGCAGGCCCCACAGCTCACCCCGTTCTGCTGTGATCATACCTGGGCAGTGCTGGGGACCGTGAAGACGGTGCTTCAGCAGAAGCCACTGCTTCTGCCTGCAGGGGCTGTTCTAGGACAGGAGCTGACCAGGAAGCTCAGGCTGGGCAAGGAGGAAATCCATGGACCCATCCGCAGATGGAGAGATCGAGAGATCAATCCATAAATAGATCCATCCAGAGGGGGATGGATCTAGGCCATCTTGGCAATGGGTAGCCAGAGCAGATTTCTGGGGTGATCATTTGGTGTTTGGGTCACATCTGGCTGGGCTCAGGGCTTACTCCTGGCTCTGGGCTTAGGGATCATTCCTGTCAGGTTTGGGGGATCATATCAGGTGCCAGGGGTTGAACTCAGGTCAGCTGCATGCAAGGCAAGCACCCTCCGCTGTACAATCACTCTGGCTCCTTCTGGGAGGTTTTGTGGAAGGGTATAAATTGGCAGGAAGGCAGGGGTTTAAGGGGCCCTTCTAGGGACTGCAAGGAGGCACAGTCATTAGAGCAGCGCCAGCAGGGTCCCGGGTTGACTCTCAAATACAGCCTCCCCTTCACCAGTCTCATAGGAGTAGGTGGCGGGGTAGGAGGCCAGGCTGTTTCACACTCACCCACCCCTTCTCGATCCTGAGATTCCATCAAAGCCCTTCAGAAATGCCTCTGGACCCAG
This sequence comes from Sorex fumeus, assembly GCF_029834395.1. NCBI lineage: Eukaryota > Metazoa > Chordata > Mammalia > Eulipotyphla > Soricidae > Sorex > Sorex fumeus. Next base: position 6,336,890 of record NW_026606183.1, read on the forward strand.
ATGTACACAGCAGAATTCACTGACCTTTAAAATTTTCCTCTGGGGGACTGGAGAGATAGTCCAGTGGGTAAGGGGTTTTCCTTGCATGCATCTGACCCACTTTCAATTCCCAGCATCCCATCTGGTCCCCTAAGCACCAACAAACCAACAACAGTAATTCCTCTGTTGCCAGGAGTGACCCCAGAGCATCTCTGGGTGTGACGCAAAAACTAAAAAGATAAATAAATGTCCCTCTGGAAGCACCCGCACAGGCTGTTTAGAGGGCCTGTCATTTGTAAACTGGGCCTGTCATTTGGGTCTAAGCAGCATCTCCTGAATGAGAGAAGTTGCCATGAAAATGCCTGAGTCACAGTGAGGTTACTGGACTAGGGCAGTTATTGGGAAGGGGAATCTGATTTTTATTGTTTTGGGGGCCACACTCAGTGATGCTCAGGAGCACTCCTGACTCTACATCAGGAATTACTCCTGGTGGTGCTCAAAGGACCATATAGGATGCCGGGGACCTAATATGTATTGGGCACATGCAGAAAGCAAGTGCCCTCCCCGCTGTATTATCACTCCAGTCCCAGGGAAGGTGAAGCTGAGACAGGGACCATAGACATTCTCTGTCCAGTAGGCAGATTCTCTGCTTGTACAGGGCTCAGCTAGTCTACACGGTGGCATCTTTATTGAAAGGTGCCCTCTCTATCTCACTGTGATTCAAAAACAAAAATAAATTTAAAAACTGGAAAAAGAAAGGTGCCCTCTTGGCCCCACATGGCCCATGTTGGTGCTATGCCATCGTGGTTCTATGTCGCAGGCACCCTTTGATGCCCAGGCATCTCTGAACCATGGGCTGCCTACAGGCCCGAGACAGGCGGGAGGAGGAAGAGGTTAACACCAGCCTTGCATGGACATGGCGGAAGCGACAGGGCATCTCAAGAGAGCTGTTTGGGAGACAGCTAGAGGGGACAAAGCTGGGCCCGAGGGATGCGGAGGCGGAGGGAATGCTCTGGGCCTGCCGCTCAGCACCCACTCTCTGGTTCTGCACAGACCCTCTGCCTGTCCCCTGGGTGCTACAAGAAGTGGAGCTAAAGCTGCTAGGTGAGGCGGCCTGTCAGTGTCTCTACAGCCGGCCAGGACCCTTCAACCTGACTTTCCAGCTGCTGCCAGGGATGCTGTGCGCCGGCTATCCAGAGGGCCGCAGGGACACTTGCCAGGTGAGGGCGGTAAGGGCTGCACCCACAAGGCAGGCCTACACAGAGCCTCAGGCAGCAAGGAGAACAGTGGAAAATAGATCTCATCTCCCACATTTCTCTGAGTCTCATCTGCAGAAAGGAGGGCAAAATTGTCACGAATGGGATTGATGTCAAGATTACAAAAGGAGACGGGGCCAGAGTGATGGTACAGTGGGGAGAGCGCCTGCCTTGCACATGGCTGACCTGGGTTTGATCCTCGGCATCCCACATGGTTCCCCAAGCACCACCAGGAGTGATTCCTGAGTGCAGAGCCAGGAGCAACCCCTGGGCATCACCAGGTGTTGCCCCAAAAAGTCAAAACAAACAAACAAAAGGCAGAGTGGTGCAGAGGTACCTGCCAGACTCCAGATGTCTAACAGAGGTTCAATACTGCCACCTATATGCTACCCAGCCTTGGTAAAGTAGGGTCCTTTGTTTGTTTGTTTGTTTGTTTGTTTTCTTTTTGGGTTACACCTGGCAATGCACAGGAGTTACTCCTGGCTCTGCACTCAGAAATTATCCCTGGCGGTGCTCAGGTGACCATATGGGATGCTGGGAATTGAATCTGGGTCGGCCACGTGCAAGGCAGACGCCCTACCCGCTGTGCTATTGCTCCAACCCCCATTTTTATTTAGTTTTTATTTTTTTATTAGTGAAACACCATGAGGTACAGTTATAGACTTACAGATTTTTGTGCTTGGGTTTCAGTTATACAATGATCAAGTACCCATCCCTCCACCAGTGCCCATTTTCCACCACTATGGGTCCCAGTATCCCTCCCACCCCCCATCCCCCCATCCCACCCTGCCTCTGTGGCAGGGCATTCCCTTTTGTTCTTTCTCTCTCCTTTTGGGTGTTGTGGTTTGCAAGAGAGACATTGAGTGGCAATCATGTTTGGTCTATAGTCTACTTTCAGCATGCTTCTCCCACCCTGGGAGGATCCTCCCAACACCCTTTATTTGGTGCTCCCTTCTCTATCTGAGCTCCCTTTTCCCCTAGCGCGTGTGGCTGTCCTCCAAGCCATGGAGCAAAGTTCCTGGTACTAATCTCGGCCACTCTTGCAACCCCCATTTTTTGACAAGTCATTTAACCTCCAGATGTTTAGACCTCCCTATTTTTTCATGTGTTCGTTTTTGACAAGTCATTTAACCTCTCTGTGTTCATCTAGAGAATGGAAATGATAGTATTACCTACCTCACATGGCAGTTCTGATGATTAAATGAATTTGTATTTTAAAAACACTTAGGAAGTGTGTCTGGTCCTTAATAAGAGCTAAATTAGGATTTAATATTTTTGTTGTCATTATTATCTCACATCTCAGTCACTATTATTGAGTGGAAACTCAAGGATTATCTTTAAAAATGAATTATGGGGGGATGGAGCAATAGCACAGCAGGTAGGGTGTTTGCCTTGCACGCGGCCGACCCGGGTTCGATTCCCAGCATCCGATATGGTCCCCTGAGCACTGCCAGGAGTAATTCTTGAGCACAGAGCCAGGAGTAACCCCTGTGCATTGCCAGGTGTGACCCAAAAAGCAAAAAAAAAAAAGAAAGAAAAAAGATTTAAAAAAACGAATTATGGAAGTCAGAGCGATGGTGCACTAGGTAGGGTGTTTGCTTGCCTTGCACATAGCTTACCTAGCTTTGAGCCCCAGAGCTCGCCAGGGTTTCTGAGTGAAGGCCAGGGCTAAACCCTCTGCACTGCTGGCTGTGGCCCCCACCAAAAAAAAATTTGTTTCTTCATTGAAGAAAATTTTTCAAATACCCTGTTGAAAGCCAAAACATACTTTAATCATTCCCCCACACACAACCTTCCCCAAATGGCAAACACACAACACCCTATGACTGCATTTTCAGAGACACCTGTCATGCTTCTGGATTATAATGTTCTCGTGATCTGAGTCTAGATACACTGTAGGCGTATCAGTGAGGCCCTGCGGAATCGTTTAGAGCACAAGCTAAGGAGACAAGGGCTGGTGCACATGCCTGGATGCACAGAGGCCCAATTTCAATCCCCAGCACCTCATGGTCCCCCAAACACAGCTGAGAAGAGCCTCCCAAATATGAACAAGTACCACCCCAGTATGCACATCTGTCAGCATCCACAGTCGCCCTGAGAGGGGCCTGGAAAGACAGAGCACCTCGCAGGGGAGACTCTTCACTGTCTTCCAAATGCTGCCCCACGCCCACCTCCATCCCGCTCTCTGTTGGGGCCGGGGAGACTGTACAGTGAGTAAAGCGTTTGCCTTGCACGTGGCTGACCTGAGTCTGATAGCTGGCAGTCCATATGGTCCCCGCACAGCCAAGGAGTGATGTCAGAGTGCAAAGCCAGGAGGAACCCTTGAACCCCTGAACATGACTGGGTATGCCCTCCCCCTAGAAAAAAACAACAAAACCCTGCCCTCCATCCCCCACCCAGGCCCCCTTACATGTATGTATATGCCTCATCCTTCGCATCTAGACTCTTCTTCGCCTCTTTCTTCTTCTTTTCTTCAGTGCTGGGGATGAGCTCGGGCCTCACACACGGAGTGCATCCCTAGCTTAGCTTCTGAGTCAGTCTCTTTGGAACAGCTTCTTCCTCTTCCTTTTTTTTCTTTTTGGGGCACACCCGGTGATGTTCAGGGGTTACTCCTGGCTCTGCACTCAGGAATTCCTCCTGGCAGTGCTCAGGGAACCATATGGGATGCTGGGAATCAAATCCGGGTCGCTGTGTGCAAGGCAAATGCCTTCTCTGCCATGCTATCGCTCCAGCCACAACTTCTTCCTCTTCTGTGCTGGCTACGAAGGAGGCCCGCAAGCTCCTTGCGTGCCTTTGTGCTCTAGCTTGCTGCTCCTGGCTTTGGCTTCTCGTCCCTTTCTGCCTTATAACACTCTTCTATTTCGAGCTGCAGGGACTGCAGGTGACCAGGTGCGCTCAAGGCACATTTCTCAGAAAAGGTGGCTGTGTTGGGCCAAGACCAAAGAGGTGCAATCTTTCTGAGGTGGCCCTGGACTTCTCCCCCGACACTGAGTCATCTTTCATCAGGGAGACTCTGGGGGGCCCCTGGTCTGTGAGGAAGGCGGTCGATGGTTCCAGGCAGGAATCACCAGCTTTGGTTTCGGCTGTGGACGGAGGAACCGCCCAGGGGTCTTCACTGCTGTGGCCTCCTACGAGAAATGGATCCGGGAACAGGTGATGGGCTCGGAGACTGGGCCTGCCTTTCCCCCCCAGTCCCCAGAGTCCCAGTCAGGCCCCCAGGAACCCACAGATGAAAACTGTACCATCGCCCTGCCAGGTGAGGGGCGGGCCCCGGGATGTGAGACAGACACGGGAGACCAGAGTCGGGACGGGCGGTGCTGGATGTTCAGGCCCCTCCTGACCCACGTCCCTCGCCCCCCAGAATGCGGGAAGGCCCCGCGTCCAGAAGCCTGGCCCTGGGAGGCTCAGGTGACGGTGCCAGGATCCAGACCCTGCCATGGGGCGTTGGTGTCTGAAAGCTGGGTCTTGGCCCCGGCCAGCTGCTTTCTGGAGTGAGTGGACGCTCGTGTCTCTTAGCAGACTGTTGGCTCTCCCGGCTCAGCCTGAGACAGTACCTGGCCTTGGTGTGGGCGGTGGGTCCCATGGGGGCGGGGCTACCACCCATGGGCACAGCTCATACAGCGGGGTCGTAGTCTTGGTGGGGGGAAGTGGGGAATAAAGGGTTGTCTAAGCTTGAGCCAGAACGCACGCAAGGATGCATTCTGGAGGCGAGGATCCACTCCAGCTGGGAGGGTGCAGAGCCCGCCCCACACCTCCAGCCTCTTGGTCCCGCAGTCCCATCAGCTCAGACCGCAGGCCCCAGGACCTGGACGACTGGCGCGTGCTGCTGCCCTCGCGACGGGGCGCGGAGCGGGTGGCGCGTCTGGTGCGGCACGAGAACGCCTCGTGGGACGACGCCGCCGACCTGGCGCTGCTGCAGCTGCGCGCGCCCGTCAACCTGAGCGCGGCGCCGCGGCCCGTGTGCTTGCCCTACCCCGAGCACTACTTCCTGCCGGGGAGCCGCTGCCGCCTGGCGCGCTGGGGCCGCGGCGGTGAGGGGCCTCCAGTCGGCGGGGCCGGGCGGCGGCGGGGCCCCCCACGCCCTGGCTGACCAGTTCCCCTTCGGCCCCCAGAAGCCGCGCCCGGCCCGAGCTCGCAGCTGGAGGCCGAACTGCTGGACAGCTGGTGGTGTCACTGCCTGTACGGCCGCCAGGGGGCGTCGGTGCCGCTGCCCGGAGACCCGCCCCACGCTCTGTGTCCCGCCTACCAGGAGGAGGAAGAGGCGGGGCGCTGCTGGGTGCGCGGGGGCGGGGCGAGGCGCGGGGGCGGGGCGGGGCGAGGCGCCGGGGCGGGGCCTCGACCGTCCTTGGGCCGTGTTTTCTGGGGTCTAAAGAGAATTTTACAGGTAGACTATTTGCCACGCATATGCGCAAGCCCCGAGTTCGATCCCCAACACCACAAAAATATTAAGCGGAGTTTTATTTCCTGGGGGCTAGAGGTGGGGGCTGTTGGGTCACACACCTTGATACTCAGGGACTATTCCCGGCTCAGTGCTCTGCAGTAGTTTTTTTTTTTTTTTTTTTTTTTTTTTTTGCTTTTGCGGTCACACCGGGTGATGCTTAGGGGTTACTCCTGGCTTTGCACTCAGGAATCACTCCTGGCGGTGCTCAGAGGATCATATGGGATGCTGGGAATCGAACCCTGGTCAGCTGCATGCAAGGCTAACAACACCCTTCCTGCTGTGCTATCGCTCCAGCCCTTCTGGCAGTGTTCTGGGGAGCTTATGTGATGCCCTGGATTTGAATGGCGTGTGGCATGCTAGGCCAGCACCATACCCACTGTACTGTCTCTCCAGCCCACAGCTTAATCTCCTGTTCAGATCAGTCCCCTGGCCTGGAGGTGGGAGTGATGTTCAGACAGTGGATGAGGGCGCCCGGGAAAGCACCAAGTCTTCAGTCATCCTGTCACCAGTTCACTCACTGTCTCTCGCTACAGAACCTCTCGCGGTGGAGCCTTGTGTGCAGGGAGGAGGGGACCTGGTTCCTGGCTGGGATCGGACCTTTGCCCTACAGCTGCCTCCGGCCTCGAGCCTTCTCCCCGCTGCAGACCCACGGCTCGTGGATCGCCCATGTGACACGGGGCGCATACCTGGAAGACCAGCTGGCTTGGGACTGGGGCGCTGAGTGGGAGAAGACTGAGGCAGAGACTTGTCCCCCACACACAGAGCAGGGGGGTGAGGAAGGAACCTTTGGGACCAAGTTTCTGGGGGGGTGTAGATCTGTGATGAGGCTTCGGGGGGAAAGCTGCGGGCCTTCCACTGAGGTACTCGCCTCTTTCCCCAGCCTGCGGCCTGCGGCCAGAGCCTGCTTCAAAGCGGGGACTGTGGCCCTGGCTGGCAGAGGTGCACGTGGCTGGTGACCGAGTCTGCACTGGGATCCTTGTGGCACCAGGCTGGGTCCTGGCAGCCACTCACTGTGTTCTCAGGTGGGTTCCACCCGTCTACTGGGCAGGAGGGGGAGGGGAGTTCTGGGGACTCCTGAGGTCATGAGTCTCCCCACGACTGGGAGAGCCCTGAGGAGGAGAGAGGTGAGGGAGGGTGGCATAGAGGAGGGTAGCATGGCAAAGGGTGGCATGAGGGACAGTGGTATGGTGCCCTGATGCACAGGGCATGGGGGGGCAGGTCTGACCCTGACTTGTTCCCACAGGCTGGGCACCACGACGGTGCCCTACATTGAAGTGTACCTGGGCCGGGCAGGGGCCAGCCCCCTCCCTTGGAGCCACCAGGTGTCCCGCTCGGTCATGAGCATCCGCCTGCCCCGTCATCTGGGCTTCCGGCCCCCGCTGGCTCTCCTGGAGCTTAGCTCTCGGGTAGAGCCCTCCCCATCAGCCTTGCCCGTGTGCCTTCACTCCAGGGGGTTCCCCCTGGGGGCCAGCTGCTGGGTGCTGGGCTGGAAGAACCCCCGGGACCGAGGTGAGAACTCAGGCCCTGAGGGTGCGCAGTGCCCAGAGCAGAGCCCCTGGGACCACCTGCTTTTCTCCCTTTAGTGCCTGTGGCAGCCGCCGTCTCCATCCTGACGCCGCAACTCTGCCACTGCCTGTACCAGGGCATTCTGCCCCCAGGGACGCTGTGTGTTCAGTACACGGAGGGACAGGAGGACAGGTGTGAGGTACCTGGCCGGGGCCTCCCCCTGCAGGGAGGGGAGAGGCAGTGCGGGGTTGAGAATTGGGGTACTGCCTGGCTAGCCCAGGAGAGAGACCAGGGGTCAGGATGCCTCAGAGAAGGGGCAGGAAGCCCAGCAGGCCGGTAATGCCCTTTTGATCTGGATTCTAATTCCGCAGGTGACCTCGGCCCCTCCCCTCCTGTGCCAAACTGAGGGGGGCCCCTGGGCCCTGGTGGGCATGGCTGTGCGAGGGAGCAGAGAGTTGTTTGCCGCCGTGGGCCCAGAAGAGGCCTGGATCTCTCAGACAGTTGGGGAGGCCCATTTCCTGCCCCCGAGTGGCTTCCCCCACTGGACCCCAGAAAGCAGTGACCTCTGCTCCCCAGAATTGGCGAGGGCCTCGGGTCCCCCTCGCGCGGCTCTCTTCCTCCTGCTTCTGACCCCCCTAATCCAGAGCTGAGGAGTCTCCCCCTTCTCACATCCTTCCCGCCCAGTGCGGCTGGAATGTGGCCCGACCGGCTCTCTCCTTCCTTGGGAGGCCGGCAGGCGCACCCCACCCACCCACCACCAGGCAGCAGTCTTCAACTTGGAATCCAAGGGAGCAAGAGGGAGCGGATAATAAAGGCGTAAACACAGACACGTGGTCCGGTAGCATAAGGGGGCACTGCGGGGTTGGGGGAGGGCAGTGGGTAGGGCCCCTCCCTCCTGAACTCTGACTCAGGCCTTGGGCTCCCAGGAAATGTGTCCCTGATAACGTGGCAGCTGTCCCTCATTCCTGCCCCGGGGCACAGGAGGCAGGCGGTGGGTGTGTGTCACCTCCTCGAGGGTCAGCCCCCAGCACCTGCTGGACACCGCTGGGCACCCAGGAGGCCCTAGCAAGGTCTGGGGTGAGGGTCGAAGGAGATTTCCTGCATCGAGGAACCCGGGGAGTGTCCACTGTAATCTGCACACCGGGTGATGGACGCCCCAAAGAGCCCCTTCAATGCCTGTGCCCTCAGGGCTCCGCTCCCAGTACCCCCAGGGCCCATTTCCTTGATTCTTCATCCCTGGCAGGCACCCCCTTAAGAGGTACAACCACACCCCACCCCCTCTGGGCACACCTCCCCCACCCCCAGTCCCCACAGCAGGGGGCTGAGAGCTCAGGACTCCCCTGACTGTGCTCAGCACAGGGTCCTAGAGTGGTGAGGTAGGAGAACAGAAGAGGAGCACATGGAGACCAGGAAGGGGGTCCTTGGGGCGGATGCCATCTGAGGACAGCAGAGGAAGGGGACGTCTCTGGGGGCAGACAATCGTGGAGGGGGGAAGCTGTTTCACAGAGAGGCTGAGAATCCGCTCAGAAGGGACCAGACATCAGATCCTAGAGAGTCCCCTGAACCTCCAATTCCACAGACAAGGCCCTACACCCCAACCCTGTCGGATCCCTTCCCACACCCTCCACCAAACCCCCCCACAGTGCCTTCTTCTCAGACTAGGGCCTCTGACCTTCACAGGGCCAAGCCAGGTCAGGTCCCGGATGGCATCCCGGGAGAGCAGGGCCCGGTGGTTCCCCGGCAGTGCACAGACTCATGCACAGACACACCTGCCCGCCCTGCCCCCCGGGCCGTCACAGGACCTTCCGTCCCTCGTCCCTCGCAGTGTCTCAGCACCAAGCACACTTCCTTGAGCCCTTTCGTGATGTCAGACTCCAGCCGTCATCCTGGTCACGGCCGTGAGTCAGGCCAGGCAGGGACGGTGTCTGTTTTGTCCCGGAACGTGGCAGGCACTCGGTACATACTTGGGAGATGATGGGCACTGCCAGGCGCACTCGTCACTCCTCACACACGCAGGCGAGGCTCCGCGTGTCGTCGTCGGGGTTCGGGTCCTGAGCTCGAAGGGGGAGCCGAGGGAGGAGCCAGCGTGCCCCCAGGGGAAAGGCTTGGGGGCATAACTGGCCTGGCAGTCGGAAGGCCCGGGGCGAGGGCGCCTGGTGCCACCTCGGGAGTCGGCCTCGCAGGGGTCCCGGCCCCGCGCCCGCCCTCCTGCTGTGACCAGCCCCTCGCACCCAGCCCCAGCGCGGCCCCGCAGCGGGAGCCCCGGGCCCGGCGAGAAGCGGGTGCCGGCCGGGCGGGGCGGGGCCTGGAAGGGGCGGGCAGGTAAGTCACCGGCTCCGACGGTCCGGCAGTCCGGAGACGCCACCGCACCGCCTCGGAGCCCCCAGCGCCACCCCGGCTGTCGCCTCCGGAGAGCCCAGCCAGCCCTGGCCGCCGGCCCCGCCGCCCCGGTGTGAATCTCAGGACCCTCCGCCCGCCCGCCCGCCCCGGGCCGCACACCTGGATCTTGCCTTCCCACCCAGCCCTGGTCCACGCCCGTCTGGCGTCTCCCGCGGCGCCCTCAACCTGGGCCATGGCCCGGAGTGCGGGGCTGAAGCCTGGGCCACTGGGGGCAGCGATCGCTGTGCTCCTGCTCGGGTCCTTCTGGCCCTGGACAGGTGAGTGGGGATGTGCCGCGGAGGGGGAGGGGTGGGTGCAGTGGAGCCCGGAGAGCCCTCCCCCGTGGGCTCCCCCCTCCTCCTGGGCTTCAGCTCTGGGCCCCTCGGGTGGGGGGCGCCCTCCGGAGCAGGGGCAGGTACTCAGGGGTCAGCCTGGTTGACTCCCGGTTTTCTCTTTTCCTTCCAGGAGCTGATGGGGCTGAAGGTGAGTTTGCCTAGGAGACGGGGGAGGGGAAGGGGCCCCCCTTTTTTTTTTAATGAATGCCGGCCACTCCGCAGCAGTTGTCCCCAACACCCCGTTTCTATTTAAGTCCCCCCAAATCTTGTTCTGTGGGGGAGGTACGAGGGCCCAGGTTCTGTAGAGCCAAAGAAAACTTAAGCCACAGAGGAAGATTAGTGAAGGGCGTGCTGCCGGCAGCGGCCAGCTGGGATTCAACCCAGCTCTGACTTCAAAGGTGGGTGGTTTGGAGGGAAGCAACGCTGGGCCCGGTTGTGCCGTGGGTGTCCCCCTGCCCTAGTGACCACCAGGCTCAGCTCGGACTCACCGTGCCTGCCCCCGCTCCCCCCCCAAAATGAAGCTCTCTAAGCCCTGGCGCTAACTGAGGAGTCTGGAGGCTACAACAAAAGCCGCCTCGGTACCCACCCCCACCCCCACTCCCTCTGTGGCTGTTAGCAGGAGGAAGGAGGCAGGACTGGGGCAGGTGCTCTGCAGGCCTGGCAAGTTCCTTCAGCACACAGCCCGGCACTGGCACTGGGTGCAGGGAACCCGGGGTCTGAGGCACAGGTCCCCCAGCTGGTGTGGAAGAAAGTCGCCAGTGCTGGGCAGAGAGGGCTGAGGGTTGAAGGGTCTCCCCAGCAGAGCAGGACCGGGAAGGAGTTCTAGCCCGCTGACTTGGAAAAGCAAGAGGCTGGGGGATGGGGCCTGGGGAGCTTGGGGTGCTCAGGGAAAGGTTCGTGGGGGTCTAGGGAAGGATTTTAATCAGGATGCAACCTGGCCACATCTGCGGTGTGTGCCCCTGCTCTTCACCCTGTGAGAGGAGGGGTTGGATGGAGCAGGAAGGAAGCTGGAGGCACCGAAACAGGTGATGGACCGGGGGTGGCCATGCCCGTGAGGCTACGAAGGGAAGGCATCTCCGTGACTTCCCGGACCAGATCCCCGCTGTGGGCAGTGACTGGGCGCAGGACTTGGTGTGGGGTTCCCAGAGGGCCTGACGCACCCCCCCTCCCTTGGCAGCTGTCTGCGGCATCGTCCCCCAGGCGCGCATCACAGGGGGCAGCAGTGCAGCCCCTGGCCAGTGGCCCTGGCAGGTCAGCATCATCTACGATGGCATCCATGTGTGTGGTGGCTCTCTCGTGTCTGATGAGTGGGTGCTGTCAGCTGCTCACTGCTTCCCAAGGTACCAGCTGGAAGAGGCCGGGTGGGGAAGTACGAGGGTGGATCAGAGGTCAAAGTTCAATCTGGTCAAAGCTCCTGGGTTGGGTCTAAGTGGGCCAGTGAAGTCTGAAAGTCTTGGCAAGAGTGAAGGTCAGTGCCGGGGAGATGGCTCAAAGGGCAAGTGCATGTTTTTGCATGCAGGGCCTGGCTTCAACCCCCCTTGGTCCCCCCCAGTATTTCTACATGTGATCTCCAAGTGCGGTGCCAGTCGTCTGGGCACCAGTAGGTGCTGCCCAAATACAGTCAGAACAATGGGCCAGAGGGAATGCAACGCTGAGTTGAAGCACTCATAGGGCATGTGAGAGGCCCTGCGCAAGTCCCCCAGCACAAGCTCTCGAGTGGCACCGCGAGCAGCCCCCAAGAGGCAGGGGTAACCCCTGAACACTAACAGGGCTGCTCCTGGCTGGGTTTTTTGTTTTTTTTTTTGGCTCTTTGGGTCACACCATCCAGCTATGCTCAGGGATTACTCCTGGCTCTGCACTCAGGAATCACTCCTGGCCATGCTTGGAGGACCATATGGGATGCTGGGGATCCAACCTGGGCCGGCCACATGCCCTCCTCACTGTGCTATTGCTCCAGGCCCCTCTTTTTTTTGTTTGTTTTTTTGTTTTTGGACCATGCCTGGCAATGCTCTGGGATACTCCTGGTTCTGCACTCAGAAATCACTCTTGATGGTGCTCAGGGGACCAGACAGGATGCCAGAGGCAAGGCGAGTGCCCTGCAGGCTGTACTATCTTTCTGACCCCTCCTGGATCTTTTTAACCTACAAACAAAACAACTAATAGTCAGCCTAGGATTGGTTTGCCTTGGGGCAAAGAGGTCAGGGAAGCAGGAGGAGCCTGCCGGGTCTCAGCCTTTGCCCCCTCTGCCTGCAGAGAGCACAGCAAGGAAGACTATGAGGTCAAGCTGGGGGCCCATCAGCTGGACTCCCATACCCCGGCGACATACCAGGTCCACCAGGTGGCGCAGATCATCTCCCACCCCAGCTACCGCGAGGAGGGCTCCCAAGGTGACATTGCACTAGTCAGACTGGCCAGGCCTGTCACCTTCACCCGCTACATTCGGCCCGTCTGCCTGCCTGCAGCCAATGCCTCCTTTCCCAACGGCCTCCGCTGCACCGTCACTGGATGGGGCCATGTGGCCCCCTCAGGTGAGGCAGGCACTGGGGTTGGGGGGCACAAAGGGGACCCTGAGAGGAAAAGGCCCTGGATGAACATCTCCCCCCTCCCCCACAGTGAGCCTCAATCCTCCCAGGACGCTACAGCAACTTGAGGTGCCGCTCATTAGTCGCGAGACGTGTAACTGCCTCTACAGCATCCGAGCCAGGCCCGAAGAGCCCCACTTTATCCAGCAGGACATGGTGTGTGCCGGCTACGTGAAGGGGGGCAAGGACGCCTGCCAGGTAAACGCAGGGGCAGGGGAACCGGAGAGACGCTATGTTGGGAGAGGCGCCAAGGCCTGGGTTTAACGGTTATTGGTTTTTCTCCTCAGGGTGACTCTGGGGGCCCACTCTCCTGTCCTGTGGGAGGCCTCTGGTACCTCGCGGGCATTGTGAGCTGGGGTGATGCCTGTGGAGCCCCCAACCGGCCAGGTGTGTACACTCTGACCTCCAGCTATGCCTCCTGGATTCACCACCACGTGGCAGAGCTCCAGCCTCGAGTGCTGCCCCCAGTGCAGGACTTCCAGCCTGATGATCACCTCTGCAAGAACTCTCTGGCCTTCAACTCCAGCCCAGCTCCGGGCTGGCGGGGGCCCCTTCTGCTGCTGCCACTAGGCCTGACCCTGAGCCTCATCCTGCCGTGGCACCAGCTCTGAGGCCCTTGCAAATGACTCTACAGCCAACCTCCATATCTCACTCCAGGACAGACGTCTGTTCCAAGAAAGGACTTGGCCATGCCCTGAGTTCTTGGGGTCTGGGGCCTGGCTTGAGCTACTCTTGCCCCCTGCCCCAGACCCCGTGGGAGCCCAGGGCACCATCCTGGCCCACGCTTCTGGTTTATTTTTCGGGATTACGACCCAGTCAGGAACTTGACTGTCTGTGGGATGGCCAGAACCTCTGGTCACCTCCGCCTGCACTCCACAGCCTACTGCATGGGCTCCTGGGGAGCCCGAGGACCCTCAGCAATGAAAACTGGCGCTGGCACCCCGTTTGGAGGAGACTTGCCTGACAGGGTGCCCAGACCTCATCCTCTCCCTTCTTCTGGGCCTGGGCTGCCTCTGGGCAGCAGGTTTTCAGAGATATGAAGTTTGCCCTAATCTTGCCCTTGGCAGCCGTGCCCCACCCCCCACCTGGACTCTCGGACTCCGGAGGACTGAGCCCCCACCGGAACTGGGCTTGGCTTGGCTTTGGGTGGGAGTGGAAGGAGCAGTAAAACATTCTGAGCACAGAAGGATGTTTGTGTGCTGTGAAACGAAGACCGGCAGCCCGTAGCCCGCGCCCTTCCCAGCTCCAAGGTCAAGAGTCCCCGACAGAACTGACTTTATTAAAATGTGCGGAAACAAGGTCTGTACATATTTACAGGCTGGGGCCAGGGTGGGCAGGGCGGCGGCGGCGGCGGCGGCGCGGGCTGCTCACTTCTTGGAGAGTTTGGCTTGCTTGTGCTTGGGAGGGGCCCACTTGAGGCAGACAGAGTCCACTGTGGGGAGAAGAGGCATGAGAGGCAGGGCTGGGCCCCCTGCGCCTAGCACACTGTGTGCTCCCACAGCTGCTGTGCGTTGGGCCCCGGCCAGGTTTCACCTTCAGGTGAGAACAAGGGCAGACTGAGTGTGGGGAGGGGGCAGGGAAGCCCAGGAATGAGGATCCTGCCCCGGGCTGCATGTGGGAGCTGGTCAGACGGGTTTGGGATCACGCACAGCCAGAAGGAGGTCCAGGCTCCTACTATCATCCACCTCCCCACCACGCACGCACCCTGGGCAGCCCCCCACCCACCTGTTATGGGCGGTTTCTTATACTGGGCGCTTTTGAGGTGTTCCTCTACCAGCTTGGGTGTGACGCAGATCACGTGCTGCCCTTTCCAGTACTTGACCATGTTGAGGGACTGGAGGGTGCTGATGATGTCGTTCTGGGTAATGCTGGTCATCTGGCTACAGAAAGGGAATGAGAGGGCCAGAGCCGTAGAACAGCGGGGAGGGCCCTTGCTTGAAGCAGTCGACCCGGGTTCAGTCCCCAGCACCCCATAGGGTCCCCTGAGCTCCGCCCGTAGTGATCGCTGAGTACAGACCCAGCAGTCAGCCCTGAGCACTGCTGGGTATGGCCCCAAACCATAAAAATAAATAACTAAATCTAGAGAATAAAGAAGGAAGTGAGAGTGGATGCTGGAGGGAGTGCCCTGTGGAGCTGACAGAGACAGTGACAGAGGACCAGCAGACAGGAGCCGGGACTTGGCCAAGTCCTTCCCTCTTTGAGGGTTCCAGGAAGCCTTTCTTCCTGGGGCCCGTGGGAGGCAGCATGCTCCAGACAAGGCTGGGGACCAGGACACTCACCTCAGGTCCTTGATGGATAGTGTGCCCCGGAAGTCTCGCAAGATCTCCAGCAGGACCCAAGACCAGTAGCTGCGGTAGCTGAGCTTGCCCAGGTCCGACAGTGGTTTCTCTGGGGAGCCCACGGTACTCTCTAGCTTGGACAGCTCATAACCTGGCAGGGGGAGAAAGGGTCTGAGAGCCCAGCCCTGCCCAGGGACCCACCACAGTCGCCCCAAGGGGCCGGGCTCCAAGACACTCACTGAAAGCAATGAGGAACTTGCCGTAGCCCCTGCGCTGGTAGGGGGGCAAGGTCAGGATGCAGGCCACGTTGTTCCCGTCCGGCGACTCCTTCTCCTGAGAGGGGCTGTGGTCAGGACCTGGGGGAGGCCCCACCCCACCACTCACTTCCCACTCAACCCGGGTCTCCAGACACAGCACCTTGGAGAAGTAGCCGACGATGTGGGCTCCCTGCCTGTCCACCTCGGTCAGGATGTAGAAGACAAAGGGCTCCACGTCGAAGTACAAGGTCTTGTGGTCCAGGAAAAGTTTGGCCAGCAGACACAGGTTCTGACAGTAAATCTGACGGGAGGCAGAGGAAACAGCCCGCTCAGGAGCAAGCCCTCCCGGAGCCGCGAGCGGTGAGTGGGCTCCTCCCCGGAATAGCGGGAGCCAGAACTGGATGGACCGGGAGACTGAAACTCCAGAGAACATCAGCACTCGGCAGGGCTGACTAATGAGTCGCGCGCTCACTGGAGCTCAAGTTTCGCATACACTGATGTTCACAACGGGGAAGCGAGGCACAGCGGGGCACTGGGGCATGCCTGAACCCCAGTGGGTGAGTGCCTGGAGAACCCGGGCTCTGTGCTGTGGAACTGTGTCCCCAGCACCCAGCACTCCTGGACTGATGCCCCAGCCTGAGCTGTCCACGCTGCTCCCTTAGACTCACTCCGTCCAGTGTCAGGACAAACAATGTGACCCTGATAGTGGCTTCACAACACAGATCCAGGAGGCTCTGGTGTATGAACCTTCCACGTCCCTGTCATTTGACCTACCAATTGTGTGAGCCCAAACTTGCTAGAGCCATTTTACTTAAGTGGAGTTTCAGGGAGAAGTGTCTCCTGAGGTCTTAGATCTGGCATGGGGGCAGGGGGGTGCTGTATCACCCCAACTGCCACACCCTGCCACCACCCCAGGTAATACTCAGGGAGGCCAATCACCAGGCTTGGATGGGGCCCAGAGTGGTGGCTTGGGGTATTCCCTCGTGGCCCAAGTGTAACCCAGCCATGCGTACTCAGCACCGGTCATGCCCACACTGGGCTTAACACTTGCCACCTCCAGCTCTCGGATCCCACTAACAATCCTCCGGGGAAATACCCTCCTGACTCCTGGCTCAGAGAGGAGGAAAGAGGAACAGATCCTGTTAAGTGACTTGCCCAAGGTCAGCTAGGAAGTGACCTGGTGACGATGGCTGTAGCCACCAGGAAGCAGAGCTCCACGGCTTCTGAGAACACGGAGCAGGAGTCACACAGCCCAGAGGCAGAAAGGGCTTTCAGTGGCCCTGGGCTCCCGAGCTGCCCACACGGAGACAAGAGACAGCAGCCATGAGAGCAACATGGAAGGCCTTCCGGGTGCCGTGACCCTGCACCTCCCTGGCACCTCGGCCACCTAACCCGTCTAGTGGTTTTGTTTTTTTTTTTTAACAGCTATTACCTAATCATTAACGGTATTATCATTCACAATGCTTCAAATTAAAAAAAAAAAAAAAAGACTTGTGGGGGTAGGGGGGGCCCAAGCCCTCAGACAGCGTGATGAATTAAACCCAGGTCAGGCCCCTGCCAGACCAGTCACCCCACCCCATCCTCACCTTGTGGTCTTTGCCATCCACCTCATACACAGAGATGTTGCTCTTACGGTAGATCTCCTTCCCGGGGGGCTGCCGCCACTGACACTGGCCCTGGGAGAGGCGAGGAAGCAGCTTTGAGCCGCTGAGGTTCTCTGACAGGGGGCTCCATCCTGCCCCCTGGGACTCACAGCAAGTCTCGGCTGTCCCTGCCCACCCCCCACCCCCGAGTTGTCCTTCCAATGACCTGAAGACAAGAGCTGAGTTCACAGGTGAAGAAACTGAGGCCCAGAGAGGCTGATCACCCCACCAGGTCAGCCAGGAGGACTTTAGGCCCTGACAACGGACCACGAACACTGGCCCCAGACTCCCCCATGGGAAGCACCCCTCTGCAGGAGCCCAGAGCCCCACATCTCAGGTTCTCCAGCCCTCCCCCTTCCCTGCCTCATGAGCCCAGGCGCCAGAGCTGTGCTGACTTCCGGTCTGTACCCAGGAGCCTGGCACAGGGCTGCCCTCAAGAAACAAAGGTGGGGGCTAGAGAGAGAGCACAGCAGGTAGGGCGTTTGCCTTGCACACGGCTGACCCGGGTTCGATTCCCAGCAACCCATAGGGTCCCCCGAGCACCGCCAGGAGTAATTCCTGAGTGCAGAGCCAGGAGTTACCCCTGAGCTTCACCAGGTGTGACCCAAAAAGAAAAAAAAAAAAACATAGGTGGAAGGCCTCTCTCAGAAGGAAACAGCCCTGGGAGCAGCAGGATACTGGCCAAAGCAACACCAGCCATGGAAGCTAATCTCTCGACCCAGGGCAACTCTCACACCCGCCTCCTCTGCCCATCCCTCCGCCTGTGCACAGCCTCACCAGGTGGAAGCGGTAGCTCTTCTCGAACTTCATATACTTGAGACAGTACTCGCAGAGCCAGAGCTTGGGCTGCTTCCCATAGTCTTCAGGGAATGGGGAGAAGTACCAGGCATCGATCTCGTAGTTCCCAATGTGGATCTTGTCTACGTACTTCACCTTGGTGATCTGGGGACAAGGTGGGAGCGGAAGGCAGTGGGTGCTCAGTGGAGCCCGGGAAGCACAGGGGGAGGGAGCACAGTCCAGACCCCACCCCTGCTCACCGCCTCGTGCTCCTTCTCCAGGGCTGCAGTGGTGGGGTCCATCTCCGCATAGGTCTGTGGGAGGAAGGAGAGTGCAGGGTGAGTGGACACGCAGTCAGGCCAGCTCCGCACCCCCAGCCCACTCCCCTTCTCCCAGCGCTCATGTACTCGTGACAACCAGAGCCCCACCAAGAATTTATTCGCTTTTACCTGGTTCTGAAGCTGGCGAGTCCAAGGGTCTCGGCTCTCTGCCCCCTGCACCTCCCAGACACCCCAGAAATCCTTGATGCACAGGTTTGGGCCTTTCGCCAGATGAACGGAACTAGGATCAGGGGGCCTGGCCCTGGGCTTGACAGAGCTCCAGCAGCCACTGGGAGCCAAAGCGTTGTGAGACGATAAAGCAGGGACCACGCCCAGAGCCTCTGCTCCTCTTCCCTGAGCACTCGGCCTAAGCAGCTGCCCATCCTCTGCTGCTCCCAGGCTGTCTCCCACTCCTATCAGTCTAGTTGTCTGCAAAGGAATCCAACCTTTCCCCGTTGCAAACGGCCTCTCCTGGGTTCCCTGCCTTCCAAAGACTTTTTTTTTTTTAAGTTTGGGCTACATCTGGCAATGCTCAGGGACAATTCCTAGCTCTGTGCTCAGGAGTCACTCCTAGCAGTGCTTGGGGGACCATATGGGATGCCAGGGATTGAATCCGTGCAAGGCAAGCGCCCTTCCCACTGTACAATTGCTCTGGGCCCCATAACGGGCCCACTTTTAAGAGCCCTCCATCGCTGTCATTCAATTAATCACCAAGTCCTAGCAACTCGAACTCCTTCACATCTGTTGAGTCCTGGAAATCTGTCTCATCCCACATATCCACTGCTGCCAGGGAAGCAGCCAGGCCTCCGAGGGGCCAGCCTCCGTACACCCCTTCAGTTCTACAGCATCCCTTTCCCAGCCTCCGTGCCTTTGCACGTGCGGCTCCTTCTCCCTGAGTGCTTCTCTTTACTGCTACCGGGAAACTCGCTCGAGTTCTCTGGGGCATGAGCCAATGACTGAGGGGGATGAGGTGGGCTGGTGAGTTCTCATGTGTAGTTTTGGTCTTTACGGTGTTCTCTGCTGCCCTCCACGGCCCATCATCCTCCGGGAGTGCTGATTCTTGCAAAGCAGAAAATAACCTCCCCCTACCCAGTCAAGAATACGCTGGTCAACCAAACCCTCCCCTGCCCCCTTTTGCAAAACTTCCCTATTTCCCAGTTTCTTTGGAAGCTGGGAATAAGGGCATGCCACTGGAGGAGGAGCAGGGACACAGCAAGGCTTACATGTAGGGGTGGCAGCGTCAGCCCAGAGCTAAGAGCAGAGCAGAGCCACTGGCTTACCTAGTAGACCCCTCCACAAAGCCCCAGCCTCTCTGGCTGACTTCTATAACAAACATATCTTTGTTCACAGAAGACACAGGCAGGCAATGGAAGGGCACTTGCCTGTGGTCTAGTTCGCAGCTATTTATCTCAAGTCCCAAACACTCCAGCAGTATTTTATTTTGTCTGCACAATGAGCCTGAGACTAGGGCATTCGATATGCACAGAGCACAAAGAAGGAAACTGACGCACAAAGAGATACCGGCTCAGAACTGATATTCTGCACATCGGGGTGTGGGTTCCCATCTGCGCAACTCCAGGCCTAGCCTTTACAAGGAGGCAAGGTCTTCCTCCTCAGATACCTCGTGAAAACACATGTCACAACACACAAAACACCATTCTCTTGGCAAAATGCATTAAATAATTACAAAAACACTACTTTTCTTAAATGCTGTGATTTATTTAGAGTTAAACATTAATCAGACTCTAGAGAATTCACCGACAACCCATTCCCATTAGCCATTGTCATCCACCCTAATGTTCACCTTAGAAGTACATCTTTGAGGCTTACGCTGCCAGTGCGAACTGGCGGGGGAACTATGAGAATCTCAGGCCTGTGCTGTCCAGTAGCCATATGGAGCTACTTACATTCATTAAATTGAAGCAGGGGGGCTGGAGCGATAGCACAGCACGTAGGGCATTTTGCCTTGCACGCAGTCGACCCGGGTTTGATTCCCAGCATCCCATATGGTCTCCCGAGCACCGTCAGGGGTAATTCCTGAGCGCAGAGCCAGGAGTGACCCCTGTGCATTGCCAGGTGTGACCCAAAAAGCAAATAAATAAATAAATTGAAGTAGGATCCTAGTCAGTGGTGACTACTGTCCTGGACAGTGCAGTTGGAGCATGTCCATGGAAAGGTCAACGGAACAGTACTGCATTACATTAGTCCCTTGGAGGGCTTTCCAGTTCAGGGCATTTCAAATTGTTATCACAACCCACAGAGGAAGTGCAAGTGGCACAGCAAGCCAGCTGACACTTCTGTGTACATATATGAGTGTATATTTGCAAGGGAAATAAAACCTTCTCAAAACACTACTTACCTTCAGTATGGTGAAGTGCACTGACACTTTGTTTTATGATATTGCTTCCAGTTTTAAAATGGTAACTTTAGGGCTGGAGTGATAGCATAGCGGGTAGGATGTTTGCCTTGCACACAGCCAATCCAGGTTCAATTCCCAGCATCCCATATGGTCACCCGAGCACCGCCAGGGATAATTCCTGAGTGCATGAGCCAGGAGTAACCCCTGTGCATTGCTGAGTGTGACCCAAAAAGAAAAAATGAAAATAAATAAAATGATAACTTTAGGGCTGGAGCGATAGCACAGCGAGTAGGGCGTTCGCCTTACAAGCGGCCAACATGGCCGACCCGAGTTCGATTCCTCTGCCCCTCTCGGAGAGCCCGGCAAGCTACCGAGAGTACTCGATATGCCAGACACAGTAACAACAAAGTCTCCAATGGAGACGTTACTGGGCCCGCTCGAGCAAATCGACGATCAACGGGAGGGCCTTTACCTTTTACCTTTAGGGTTGGAGTAAAAGCACAGCATATAGGGAGGGCATTTGTCTTGTGCGTGGCTGACCCAGATTCAATTCCCGGCACCCCATAAGGTCCTCTGAGCCTGCCAAGAGTATCCCTGAGCTTGGAGCTAGGACTAAGCCCTGATCACCACTGGAGATAACCCCCAAAATAATACAATTTTAAATAATCTGGGCCAGGGAAATAGCTCAAAGGATGCATGCTTTAAATAAGGGTTCAATCCCTGGCACTGCATAGTCTTTTGAACATCACTAGATGTGGCCCCCACCCCCAAAGAAACTGAAACTCAGAGGGGGAGGAAAGTAACCCCCCCCAAGGCAGGCAGACTTGGTGAAAGGAATCCATAACTTGGGAGCAAATGGTCTGATTTCTATGATGTATCAAAGTCATGGTTACAGGCTTGTGCCCTGAAGAAGGACAATCTTGTTAAATCCTTCTGCTCCTCCCAGCAGAGTGGAGATAATAATGCTCACCTCACAGGGTCAGAGAAACCACAGAGGGAGCAGGTATTAAAATACTTAACCCAATATTCTGGCTCACAAGCCAATAAATGTTTGGCATTATT
The DNA here is from genome assembly GCF_029834395.1 of Sorex fumeus. Taxonomy (NCBI): domain Eukaryota; kingdom Metazoa; phylum Chordata; class Mammalia; order Eulipotyphla; family Soricidae; genus Sorex; species Sorex fumeus. Next base: position 6,358,065 of record NW_026606183.1, read on the forward strand.
ATTCTAATTTAGCCCACCCTTTTATAAGCCCTGCGACCTCAGGCATGTCACTTAACCTACCTCTCTGAGCTTGCTTCCCCATGCACCAAAAAAAATAAAATAAAATAAAAATAAAAAATCCCTGTGGTGAATTGTTAGGGAGGACTTGATAAGCTTAAAACGTCCCTTAGTGCTTGGTGGCAACAAGTCTTCAATGTGACACTTGTTCTCTTCCAGCCCTTTGGACTTTCGTCTAAAGTGTTTCAGCCAATCAGAGACAAGGAGGCAGCCAAGCAAGAGGCCTGTGTTCCAGTCCTGACTGTGCTTTCCTTGATGCGAGACTGTGGCCAAGCCCTGGATCTCTCTGAGCCTTGATTTTCTCACCTGCACATGCGTGAGAAAGGGCAGGTCCCAGATACAGTGTAAGCTAAAAAAACGGAAGCTGCTACGATTTTGGCATAAGGGAGTTGCGAGAGGCCGCTCAGCCTCTTGGGGCACCGGGAAGGGGTAAAGGAAGGGCCCCGGACCTTCTGCACATGGTTGATCTCATCGTGCTTGCGCTTTTGGTTGCGAGTGATCTTGCGCTCAGGCTGCTCAGCCAGCTCGCTCAGGTACTTCTCTGAGTTCTTCTGCACAGCATCCTTCACTGTCTTAGTCAGCGCCAGCCGATTCTTGTCTACCCATTCATCCAGCCGTCGGTTAACTGTGAGGATGGGCCATCAGAGTGCTGCCCTTCCATCCCACTCCCCCAACCCAGGCCCAGGTACCCCAAGTGACTCACAGCCCACGTAGTGCACATAGAATTCCTCTCGGCCCTCCTGATCATTCACCCGAGACTGGATCACTTCAGCAGAATCTGAAGAAGAAAAACATGAAAGGGAAAAAATGGCTAGAACCAACAAGATGGAAAATGAAGCTGGAACAAGAGGCAATTTTACCATGGGGAATGATTTTCAGATTCCAGGGCTACAAGTAAGGGCACCTCATCTGTCACATCTGCGTTTCCTACAGACTAGATCAGGTTGAGTTATTCTTCTCTTACAGATGGGAAAACAAAGAATAACCCCCTCTTATAGATTTGAAGAGATAACTAACTCATTCTCAATTGAGTTTAAGCTCAGCTCTAGATTCTGCGGTTTCTGTTTTTGTTGTTTTCTGGCTTGGGGAGCACATATGACATTGCTCAGGGCTTATTATACCTGGCTCTGTGCTCAGGGATCACTCCTGGCAGTCCTCAGGGTACATAATATGGTGCCAGGAATCCAAACCCTGGTCAGCAGCAAGCAAAGCAAATGCCTCAAACCTTGTACTAAATCTCCAGCCCCAGATTCTGCAGTTTTACTTTACCCGGTTGTTCATTTATTTAGTACCAGGGCTGGCTACAGATTCAGACAACTTTAGTTTATACGTAACTGATATTTGGCCTTTGGAGCCTCGGTTTCTTCACTTGTAAAACAAGCATAATATGCCCATTTCAGAGGCTGAGTTAATGCCTATAGCACCCACAACTAGCAACCCATTCAATAAATAACCACTGCATGTCTGGCATTGCTGGATTCAGAGGATATAGCAGTGAGTCACATGTCATCCAGAAATTTCCATTTTGACAGAGGAAGACACAGATAATTGCAATATAATGCCACATTACTATGGCTGCGGTATGAAGAAAATGTTGCGGGAGGGAACAACTCACTTTGCCCGAAGGGAGTCAAGAATGGCGTCAAAGGGGACATGTTAAATGGATGAGTAGCAACTAGCCAGATGAGCAAGGAGAAAGACAAGAAAGAATATCCCCGCGAGAAGGCCCAGGGGGTGTGCTTTTCAGAGGGTGCAGCGTGGTCTCGCAATGGTCTCCGGCAGAGTGGCCAGAAAACGGTTGTTACCGTGATGGAATCCCTCCAAAGGAATCTGGGGCTTATAGGGAAGGAGACGGGGAAGGAGCAGAGACGAGAGCAGTCAGGGTTAGCAAGAAAGCGGAATAAACCGTCGGACCCGGAAAAACCCGGGCTCTCTAGACTGAGGACTTGGCGTCCGCCTGATGTGAGTCGGACGTAGCCCAAATCCCGACGAAGCTCAACGCCGAGTTCTCCCGGCAAGCCCCGCCCCCGCGGCCCCGCGAGCCCGTTCCCACGCCCCGCCCCCGCCGCCAGCCCTGGGCCCCGCCCTCACGCCAGGTGCTATCCGGTCTTCGGCAGAGGTATGTTTCCCCAATCTCCACGGTGACTTCCGGCTCGCCGCGGGACGGGGTCGGCGGGGAGACGCGGCCCGGGGACGGGGCGGCTCCCTCGACCGCCGCACTCACCGCAGGCCCGGGCTCGCCCTCCCCCGCGACCCCCGAGGCCGCCGCCGCCGCAACGGCCGTCGTTGCTCCCGGTGCCGCCATTGCTGTACTGGAAGTGACGCCGAATTTGGCGCCGTGCAACGCTTTGTACATCCGGGTCACAGACGCGTGGCCGAGGCGGCCTGCGGCTCGGGGGCGGGCCTGTGAGGTGGCGGCCGCTGATTGGCTGCGGCGCCCTCCTCCGCGCCCGCAGCTGCGGGTTTATCCTGCGGGGCGACCACCCGCGCGCCTCCCTTGATCCCTGCCACCCGTTTTCCGAAAGTGGGAGAGACGAAGCAACCGCCCTCCGTGTTCTCGATGGAGAAAGGATTCAATGTGGTGGGGGAAGCAGGACGGGTGTGTCCAGAGATTGCCAGTAAATTCCTCACTAAGTCAGCCTCTCCGAAGGGCTAACCCCCTCCCCTGAAGCCCCCTCAAACGAAGCCAGCCAAAGGCGGTGGACCTAATGGAGTGCGTCTTGGCTTAGTGATTGAGGAACTCTGGGTTTGGCCCTTCGCTGGGTAAGTTGTCCAAGCGTGTCCATTCTCAGAACATGGGTCGAAGTTAGACTCTAGAGCTGTACAAGCCACAGACCGCTCTTACGTACATCTGTCTGTTTCACGCATTATAACACAAGTACTGGCACGGTGCCAACGTAGGTATTCCACTTTCTTTGGCCGCTGAAGTTTTTTGTTTTCCCCCACATGGCAGTACTAGGGGTTTCCGTCTTACTCTTGGCCCTGTCAGGGATCATTCTGGTGCCGCGCAACCATCTGGGGTCCCGGGGATTGAACCTGGGTTGGCCCGTAAGTGCCTTATCAGCTGTATTATATCTCCAGTCCCACCATTGACCACTGAATCTTCTTTGACTTGTGTTATTTGCCTGAGAAGTTAATTTTTTTTTGGGGGGGGGTCACACCTGGCGATTCTCAGGGGTCATTCCTGGCTCTGCACCAAGGAATCACTCTTGGCGGTGCTCAGGGGACCATATGGGATCTGGGAATTGAACCCCGGTCGGCCGTGTGCAAGGCAAGCACCCTACCCGTTGTGCTGTCACTCTAGCTCCTGAGAAGTAATTCTAAGCAATGGGATGCTCCAGGCCTGAGGATGGGGCCCCGAGTTTACAGATCAAGAAATAATAGGGACTGGAGAGTAGTACAGGGAATAAGCACTTGTTCTGCATATGGAGACCAGGCCCTTTCCCCAGTACTGCACATAGTCGCACTGACCAGGAATGGCCCCTATGCAAATGTCTGTTAGGTATTGGGGAGTGTGTGGGGCCGGGGTCGCAGTGGCAGCCAGTAGTGCTGGTAACTTGACCTTGGAGATACAAAGAAATTAGGGATAACGTCAAATGCCTAATAGCACCAGAAACAGAGCACTGTCAGGCACAAAATTAAAACTGCCTTCCACTCCACCCACTGTTCTCAAGATTGTTACTCAGTTTCCCCAGAGTTTTAGTGCCTCATGTTTCCCTTCATCCAACAGCTTCGATAATTAAAGCTGCCCTTTCTAAATTCCTCATCAGTCACTGCATCAATCCCCCACTGCCACCACCACCAGCCCCGGGCATTCTTTGTCAAAGTCTGACTATATCTCCTAAAGCCTAGACATAGGTGATGATTCAGCCAGATCCCGTAGGTCTTTTCTGGAGGGACCACCCCCAAGTAGTGATCTGGAAGCCCGGGATCTTTTCCCTACCATTCTGTGTGGTGATTCAACAGGAGAGCCCCCCACCCCGTGACCCAGATATTATCTGGGTCATATGGAGCAGTGTTTGGTAGGACCTGCATGGCTAGTGATAGAAAGGGCTGCTATGTGCTTTTTTTTTTTTTTTTTTTTTTGCTTTTTGGGTCACACCTGGCAATGCACAGGGGTTACTCCTGGCTCTTCACTTAGGAACCACTCCTGGTGGTGCTTGGGGGACCAAATGGGATGCTGGAAATCAAACCCGGGTTGGCCGCGTGCAAGGCAAACGCCCTACCTGCTGTGCTATTGCTCCAGCCCGGCTATGTGCTTCGTGACTCCATTACTGTCTCTCTAACCCCTGGAGTCATTCTGTTGCTTCTGTGTGCCCAGATTATCATGGATGTACTTTGTGTTTTTCATTTTGTTTGGGGCACACTAGGTGCTCGGGGTTTATTCTTGGTTTTGTTTTGATTTTTTGCTTTTTTTTTTTTGGATTTTTGGGTCACACCCGGTGATGCTCAGGGGTTACTCCTGGCTCTGCACTCAGGAATTACCCCTGGCGGTGCTCAGGGGACCATATGGGATGCTGGGAATCGAACCTAGGTCGGCCGCATGCAAGACAAACGCCCTACCCACTGTGCTATTGCTCCAGCCCCTTTGCTTTTTTCTGGGGGTCACACCCAGTGATGCACAGGGGTTACTCATGGCTTATGCACTCAGGAATTATTCCTGGCGGTGCTTGGGAGACCATATGGGATGCTGGGAATCGAACCCGGGTCGGTTCGCGTGCAAGGCAAACATCCTACCCGCTGTGCTATCACTCCAGCCCCTCCAGGTTTATTCTTGACTCTTTGGGGAACTGCTCCACAGGCTGCTGGAGCGGTTTTGGCTCAAACAACTAAAAACTTTTCAGCCTGGGAGTTTAAATACTTCTCCACCCCACTTCCTAATTCAGAATTTAACTGTCACTCTTTCTTCCAGCTCCTATGCAGAATTTACTGGGTTTGAACTTTTAGACCTTTGCCTAAGTTCTGCCCTTTCCCACCTCCCCTACTCCCTCTTTTCCATATGGGACCTCTCCCAGCACATCTCTTGGACACAGATCCTTCTTCTCTTGTATGCTCCTAGAGAATTCAACTTGAAATATCCTTTCTTAGCTTTTACCTGTGGGCCCCAGCTGCCTCAAGAAGGCCGGTGCTTCTTAGCCTTCACTGCTGCCTACAACCCTACAACACCCTCACCACCACTCCCACAACTGCCATCAGCATTATTTTCAGCCTGGAAAGGGTTTTTGTTATTAGTTCGGGAGCCACATATGGCTGGCTCTGCACTCAGGAATCATTCCTGGTGGTGCTTTCAGGACCATATGTGATGCCAGGGATCAAACCCGGGTTGGTGTTCAAGGCAAACTCCCTAACTGCTGTACTGTCTGGCAAGTTCTTTTTATTATTTTTTTCTTTTTGGGTCACACCCAGCGTTGCACAGGGGTTACTCCTGGCTCTGCACTCAGGAATTACTCCTGGTGGTGCTCTGGGGACCATATGGGATGATGGGGATTGAACCCGGGTTAGCTGCTTGCAAGGCACACGCCCTACCCACTGTACTATTGCTCCAGCCCTATCTGGCAAGTTTTTACTTTATGTTTCCACCACCTGGCATTTGACTCCTGGATATAGTCCCCATCTCCCTGAATCCCCCAGCCCCCTCCCAGCCCACCAAGCAGACGCTCAGGTCCAGGTCTTTCTTTCCTGGCAGACGAACTGGAGTTCCACGTGCTGTCTGACTGTGTGTGTGTGTGTGTGTGTACTGGAGTTCCACATGCTGTGAGTGTGTGTGTGTGTGTGTGTGTGTGTGTGTGTGTGTGAATCCCTGCTGAAGCCACCAAGTCTTTCTTTCCTGGCAGACGAACTGGAGTGCCACCTGCTATCTGACACTGTCCATGTGTGTGTGTGTGTGTGTGTGTGTGTGTGTGTGTGTGTGTGTGTATGTGTGTGTGTGTGTCTCTGCTGAAGACACCAGGGCCTCACATGTGTCTTTCCTTGGCAGCAGCAGGCACAGCTGGCTGGTGGTATTTTTAACCTGATTCCAGCTCAGGAGTCAGGTGGCTCAGAAGGTTACCCTAACCTTCACCTCTAGACTGCCAGGAAGGGAAGAGTTAGAACTGAGTTTCCAAGCTGTGCCAGCCCAGGCCTTCAATAATGTCTAAACCCAGAAATATTTGCTAAATGAATAAAAGGCCTTTGCACACACTGCCAGTCACCCCCCCCCCCCCACCTGCCAGAGCAAATAAGCAGAGGGCTTGGAGCCAGCTTGCTGTCTTCAGGCTGGCAGGACAGAGGCGAGGGCACGAAAAGTTAAACCCAAGGGCCCAGAGGCCCTGAATGGAGGGGGAAATAAAAAGTTCACTGCCCTCCCCATACATGGGGACCAAGAGGGCATTCATAATGTGAACTTTAATAACAAACAGCAGGTCAAAATTGGGGTTCCCAGAAACAACAATGATGGAGCTGGTGCTGGAGACCTTATCAGAAGGCCCCCCTTCCTCCCTGCACGGCCCAGGGCAGGAAGCAGGTGATTCTTCGGAGGACAGTGGTGCCTGGCTCCATGGAGTCCGTCTGTTTGGGGCTCTAAGACCCAAGATGCAGCAGTGCGTGGAGCAAGGAGGCGCCCTGCCTGGCCCTGAAGGTCCTGGCAAGGGGTAAGGCCCAGACTGGGCTGCAAGCAGGCCAAGGGCCGTGGATCAGATACGGAAGCTCTCCTCCCGGCCATCAATGTGACGGAGCCGCAGGTAGACATCCGTGCCGATGCCCTGCAGGGACTGCAGCCGAAGGGAACCACCAAGGTATTCGGCGTAGGCCCGGGACGTGGGCAGTCCAAAGCCAAACCTGGGCGGGGGCAGGGACACATAACAGAGCTGAGAGGCTGATCCTCCTGGACGCCCACCCCTCCAAACTGGCAGGTGGCCTCTTACCCGTGCATGGGTCCTGACTGGCCACCACTGTTCATGTCCAGGTGGCCGAAGAGTGGGCTGATCCGGGGGTCCTGCGTGCTGGCCTCAGCTGTCGTGAAGTGGTAGTCCATAACTCGATCCAGGTCTTTGTGAGCGATGCCCCCGCCCCGGTCTGAAATCCTGGCAGGATGTTAACACGGGAAGGGGACACGACTCACTAATTTCAAGCCAACAGAGTCTGCCTTCCTGTGCCTTCCATCCATAGGTGAGATGTGTCCGTCTACATGCCTGAATTTTTTTTTTTTGTTTTTGGGAACACACCAAACTTGCTCAGGGTTTACTCCTGGCTCAGAGCTCAAGAACTACTTCTAGTAGCGATCTGGGGACCATATGGGATGATGGATATCGAACCCAGGTCAGCCACATACAAGGCATGCTATATTAACTCTCTAGCCCCTAAATGCCTAAACTTTTAACAATAATATGGGCTGAAGTGATAAGTACAGTGCATAGGATGCCAGCCTTGCACAAGGCAAACTGGGGTTTGATCCCAGGCACCCCATATGGTCCCCCAAGGCCACCAAGGAGTCGTCCCTGAGAAGTAAGCCCCGAGGACCGCCAAGTGTGGCCCAATGCCCCCCAAGTAATCATAATGATATAATTTATTGAATACTTAGGAGGTAACAGATTTTCTTCTGACTTTCTTGGGTTTGGGGGCCACAGCTAGCAGTGCTCTAGGACTATTCCTGCTCTCTGCACTGCTGAGGACCACATACAGTGCCAGGATCTTGAACCATGATTGGCCTCATCTCTCTCTGGGACTGGGCCTGACCCTTGTTCTTCATAAAGCTATGTTTCTTCACCTTTGCCTGGGCTACTGACTGCTTAAACCTTCTCAGAGGATTTGACAATTATCCTCAGCCTAAACTGATGACTCCTCAATCTTTCACCATCCCAGGTCCCCCACTGTCAATAAAGGCAGGGCCCCAGGGCCTGTGGCTGGCCCCAGATCCATTCATATCCATCTTGTGACAATCCCAGGACTTCTCACATGCAAGGCATGTGCTCTACCACTGAGTCACCTCCCCGGTTCCAGAGAACACCTGTCCAGTGGGGATCAGGTCTCTCTGGTGAGGTATTGGCTCCAGCCCACACAGTAAGTCAGAAATGGAGCCTGGAACCCCACTCTTCCCTAACCCACTCCCACACAGCGCAAACCTGATAACGAGATCAATATCATTGTTGGCAATGGTGATGACCACATCAGGGACATTGTAGGGAGTGTCTAGATGACTCTCCATTGTGGCTCTATGCAGAGGAGAAAGACCAATAAGTGGTGGAAGCACAACCTCACGCCAGTTCCTGTCCACCTTCTGCATATCCAGCTAACCTACCTCATGGCATTTTTGAGCAGTTCAGGCAAGATATAGTCCAGCGGCATAGGGATGAAGGGGAATCGGGCAGCCACATGTCCATTGATGCGGACCCGGGGGGCATTGCCATACTTGTGCTCACACAGGCGCCTGCAGTGAGGAGCAGGTGTTTAGACCTAGATCAGTGGTTCTCAGCTAGAGGCTGTTCTGCTCCTCTTCCCCCTCCCAAAAGGTGCAATTCCTAAGGACATTTGGTTCTCATAACTAGGGAATAGATCATGTGCCTATAGGAGCCAGGGATTCTCTTAAAATTCCTACAGTTTTGGTCCCTGACCAAAATGAATTATCTCTCCCCAAATCTTCATTGTGCCACAGCTGAAGAACCAAGTGGCCTAGAACATGCTTTGGGCAAGGGCTCAGAGCCAACCTCCCCTTTGGGAAGCATCCACCCCCTCAGCTGCTCTGGCCTCACCTGGCGAAGTCCACCCACTTTTCAATAATCTTCTTTGGTGAAAGGCGAGTGCAGATGATGCCTACGAAGTCAGGCTGGCGAGAGAAAGAGATCGGAACTAGATGGCTCCTTCACTGCCACCCCTGAACCGCTGAAGTAGTGCCAGCCTCTCCCCAGGCCCGGGATCCAAGGCCCCCTGCCCAAGGGGCCTTCTCAGTCCCTAGCACCCCACCTTGTCCTCATGCAGTGCCAGATGATGTGTGGCCAGCATGCGGATTCCGAGTCGTGAAGTCAGCGTCTTGTCTAAGAAGAAGCGGACGAGCTTCTCATCCTGTAAAGTGTAGGGCCTCAGAAACGCTATGCTCTTCCCTGCTCCCGCCCCCCCCCCCCCAAAATAGGTGTTGACCCACACTGTGCTGCCCCTGACCTCTATGTGCTTCCGGCTCTCGCGCAGACCCTCAGCTAAGAGAGTCACCACGTCCTTGTGGTCATCCAGCAGCTGTCGCACCAGCTGGCAATACTGGGTCTCATCCGCCTGGTCCTTGATCTTTGGGGCACAGAATCATGAGCATAGGTGGTCCAGCCCTGTCAGCGCAGCCACCCCCGCTCCCCCCGCCCTTACCCAGCCCTCACCGGAGGAAAGTCTGTCAGCTTCTGGAAGGCACGGATGTACAGCTCGTGCTGCAAGGAAGAGGTGTAGCAATTCTGGGCACTGAGTCCAGAGCAGTCACCCATGCTTACCCATGGGGATTGCCATCCGCCTCAGCCGCCCATCGTTGCCTTGGAAGCATCTGAGAACATGCAGTCTTGGCTTGTGAAGGCTGTGGTCTGAGTCCCCTATGACCCAGAAACCTTTTGGCAGGCAAGTCTGCACTCGGGTTCCTTCTCCCCCTTTGCCTCCTGGGCAGTAGCCACACAGATGCCGGGCTCTTTCTACCAGGGAAACCGGCGCCCCCTGGAGGCCGCCTTACCACGTGCAGTATGGTGGGGTTGCAGCCAATGATGAAGGGGAGGCTGCGGAAGCCCTTGATGCGGTGAGCGATTCTCACGGGCAACTCTTGCTGCAAGTAACGGGCACTTTTCTAGAAGAGGAAAGGCGAGTCGAGGGCTGAGTGGCTGGGCCGGAGCTCCAGGCACCAAGAGAAAAGGAAAGGAGCCAGAAATCTTACCAGAAGGTGGCTGCCATCCTGAGAGCGCCCGGAGTACAGCATCATGGTTGGAGTGAGGCGGACGGAGGGCTGGGGGTGGGATTGGCTTTGAACGGGGGGACCTCCAGCACCTCCGGCCCCACCCTTTCTCCTGGGCACCCGCTCCAGCCCCTGGCCCTAGCCTCCCTGCCTGCTGTGTGTGCACCTTCTCCGCTGCCACGTCGATGGCCGACTGGTTGTAAAAGGAGGTGACAGTCTTGGAGCGTTCCCGGGCCATCTCCAGGTGATGAGCGTCGGTGACCGAGGTGGAGCGGGCGCGGAGCGAGAGTGCGGGCACCAGGAGGGGCCGGAGTGGAGGCCCCCCCCGGGGGCCGCCCCCCAGCACGGACGCCAGGATCATCTCCTCTGTCGGGACAGGCGACCACTACGGCTGCAGACCAGGCAGGCCCAGGCCACCCCAAAACGGGCCAAGAAGGTCGAGGGTGTGGGTGGACAGGGCTCCTCTGTGGCCTCAGGGATGAGGGCCGGCGAACGGTGCTGCCAAGCTCAGCCCCCGGGGAGCCGCTCCCATCTATCCGGGGAGAAGGGGCCCTTGTCAAGCTTCGAGTCCAGCAGCCCCACATCATCACGTGGGCACGGCAACCCCTGACCACCCCCTTGGCCATCTCCCCCCGCGCCCAGAGCGACCCTTGACCACCCCGCTTCCCCGAGATCCTGTCGTTCTACTCGAGGCGCGCCCTAACGATCTCAGACCCAGCCGGCAGGAAACCCTCACCCGGCCTCCCTCCGGCCCCCTCATTCGGGGGGCGGGGCTGACCCCCGCCAGTCTCTACACCCGGCGCCGAAGCCCGGCCTGCGTACGTGCTCCAGGGCACTGCACTGTGCGCCGGGGGCCCACCGCCCCCGGCTGCGACTTGGGGGTTTCCATCTGGCTCCCCTTACAAGGGGCACTTGATTCGCCCGGGTACCCCCATATGGTAGATGAGAGATCCCTCCCTCTTGCACCCCGGTCCAAGTACACCCCCAGTTCAGCCCCATGGCGGAGGCTGCGGGTGCGTGTTACGAAGCTTCCACGGGCAGCGCCGGTACCGATACTCCACTTACCGCGGGGCCAGAGCCCGGGCCGGGGTCCGAGCGGAACAGCCCGAACGGTCGACAGGCGGGGGTAGCCGAGCCGCCTGCGCCTTCGGGCGCTGTGACGTCGCGGGGCTGTGGGCGCCCGGTGCCTCCTGGGAGTTGTAGTCCAGCGAGGAGGACGTGCGCTCCATCGCTGTCCCGCTCTTGCTCCAGACCCCTAGGTAGCTTGCAGTTGCCTGTGTCCTCTCGGTGCCTCTTGTCACCTGCTCTCCCTGGGAGCGAAATGAGAAAGGGCGAGAAGACTCTTCAGATGTAAAGCACGGGTCCCCAGACTGAATTATTCTTCCCCAAGATCTCCGTCTTTTTTATTTTCTCTCCTCCTTTCCTTTCTTGGCTTCCCTCCTTTCTTCCTTTCCTTCCTTCTCATGTTTGGGCCACACTGGGCAGTATTCAGGAGCTACCCCTGGTTCAGTGCTCAGGCGACTATGGGAGCCAAGGATTAAACCCAGGGCTCCCTCACTGCAAAGCATGCACTTCCGCCCTTTTTTTAAAATTATTTACTGCTATTTATTCAGCTATTGGTTAAGCTGATTGAATTGGGCATGAAGTCCACTACTCCAGCCTTTAGAGGCGTCTTCCCCAACCCAGTCTCCTTTCATATATTGACTGATTTTGGGGGAAACTAAATTGCTTAGATCAGATCCCAGTTCAGCCTCAAATTGTTTGTGGCAAGTTAAAAACTACTGTGTGGGTCAAGAGATAGTACAGAAATTTAGGTACTTATCGTGAACTGAAGAGATTCAGTGGGTTGAGTGCTTTCCTGCATGTGGTCCACCTGGTTGAGCATTGAGACCGCATATGGTCTCCTGAGCACCTCCAGGAGTGATCCCTGACCATCGCTAAATGTGGCGTAACACCATCCTCCCCAAATAGAAGACTGTTATTTTTTCCAAATAGGAAGTGAGAGGAGCAAGAGACTCTGTACCTTTGTGTCTATGTGTGCACATCGATGTGTGTGTTTACTAGATCTTTTTTTTTTTAACCATGGTTACAGATTTTGTAACTATGTTGGGTGGAGGAGCACACCTAGTGGCAGTCAGGACTTACTCCTGGCTCTGAGCTCATGGATGACTCCTGGGGGTTCCAGGGACCATATGGAGAGCCAGGGATTGAACCCAGGTCAGCCTTGTGCAAGGCACACGCCCTACTTGCTATACTATTTGTCTCCAGTCCCAAACATGACTGCATTCAGTGCTAAGTAAATTTTGTCCTAGAATTTTAATTTGATTTTTGGACCACACCCAGCTGTGCTCAGGGCTTCCTCCTGACTCTGCACTCAGGAATCATTCCTGGCAGAACTCAAGGCACCATATGGAGTGCCAGGGATCAACCCACATGCAAGGAAAGTGCCTTACCCACTATATTATTGCTCCAGCCCCACGGCTATTTTAAAAATTACCTTTGTGCTCCAAAGATGTCACCTGCTTCACTAACTCCATTTTAAAATGTTGGGTTTTGGGGCCAGAATACTACTTCAGCAGGTAGGGCATTTGCCTGGTTGACCCAGGTTCAGTCCCTAGCATCCCATATGGTCCCCTGATCCCTCCAGGAGTAATCCCTGAATACAGAACCTGTAGTAAATCCTGAGCACCACAGGGGATAGACTAAAAAACAAATTTGAGTTTTGGTTTGGGGGGGCCACAACTGGCTTGGTGCTTAGGGGTCACTCCCAGCAGCACTCTTGAGTACCATGTGGTAGGAGGCATTGGTCCTGAGGTTTCTGCATGCCAATCATGTGTTCCAGCCCTTTCACTTATCTATCTGCCTCCATTTAAAACTTTTTGTTGTTATTCATCCAGGGGGTCACAAGTTGAGGTGCTCAGGAGTTACTCCCAGCTCATGACCCGGGGCTTGCGCCCCATGGTGCATGGGAGAACATGCAGAGCTAGGGATTAAAAAGGGATGAAAAATGCTGAGTAATCCCTGCTCATTGGCAAGTATGGCCCCAAAACCAAAACCAAAAATAAAATAGGTGTGATCCTTCCCCAAGGCTCACCTACCTGAGAGTTGGGGGAATGTTTTCAGACAAAGGGACTCCGCGGGTCCCAGCTCCATGGTAAAGTCCCTGGGTTTGAGTCCCAGCACCACCTGGTCTGAAGCACTGCTTAGAGTGATGCCAAAGTAGGGAATAGCCTTGCAGCCCTGTCTGCACCATGGGCGTGTCCAAGTCTTGGGGTTTCCTCATCAGCCCCCCATCCCTATACCTTCTATCATGCCCCCTTCCCCTACCCTTACCCCAGAATCCTGGAAATATTCCAGGTTTCTTGTTGGAGCAATAGCACAGTGGGTAGGGCGTTTTCCTTGCATACAGCCGACCCGGGTTTGATTCCTCCATCCCTCTTGGAGAGCCCAGCAAGCTACCAAGAGTATCCAGCCCGCATGGCAGAGCCTGGCAAACTCCTCATGGCGTATTCGATATGCCAAAAACAGTAACAACAAGTCTCACAAATGGAGACGTTACTGGTGCCCGCTCCAGCAAATCAATGAACAACGGAAGGACAGTTCTACAGTGCTACAGTTGTTTTGTTTTGGGGTCACACTTGGAGGTGCTCAGGACTTACTCCTGGAAGGCTCGGGAACCAGATGGGGTGCTGGAGATTGAACCTGAGTCAGTCTCACGCAAGGCAAATGCCTCACCCACAGCACAAGAGCTCTGGCCTCTCCTTCTCCTTCTCCTCTTTTGCTTCTCCTTTTGTTTTTCTTTTTTCCAGTGCAGGCAACTAATCCCAGGACCTCCCCAGGGGACGCACGTTTTCTGCTACAGAGCCGCATCCCCAGCCATGGGAGTACTCTGGACAGGAGCCCACGCAGCTGTGGGACTCACAGAGGGAGGGAAAGGGTGCTTCTGGTGGTGAGGACAGTGTGCTCTGAGAGGGGCAGCCTGAGAATCAGTGGCTATGGGGATGTTGGGAGCTGGGAAGGGCCTCACCCCATCTGACCCTGTCAGCTGCTGCCTCCTGGTGGCAGAGGGTGGCCCAGCATGCAGTCACTCTCTCAGAGCACACATTGTTGCTTGTGGTTGAGCTCTGTTCATTGCCACAACCACCCCGGAAGTAGATACTAGTGCCCCTATTTTACAGATGCTGTAACAGACATGCTGTAACAGACCATAAGATTAAAATACTTTTCTTTCCAAATCCCACGACCACAACACACCCTTACAAAAAGATGACCAAAACCCCATAACAGTAATCTCTCAACGTCAGTGGTCTAAATTCACCATTTAAGAGACACAGAGTGGCAAAATGGATACAGAGACAGGACCCAAGAGACAGAACCCAACATTCTTCTGCCTACAAGAAACTCATCTCAACAGTCAGAGCAAACACAGACTCAAAGTGAAAGGATGGAAAAACAATCCTACAAGCAAACAGCTCCTTCAAAAAAAGCTGGAGTGGCCATACTAGTATCTGACAACATTAAATTTCACGTTGAAAAAAATTAGAAGGGACAGCGAAGGCTATTTTCTCTTCATCAAGGGATACGTACAACAGGAAGAAATCACACTCTTAAATGTATACGCACCTAATGAGGGAACAGCTAAATACTTAAAACAACTGCTAACAGATTTTAAGGATGGCATTGCTAGCAACACAATAGTAGTTGGAGACTTCAACATCGCCTTATCACCTCTGGAGAGATCAACAAGAACAAAACTCAGCAAGGAATCACTGGCTTTGAAAGAAGAAGTAGAAGAGAAAGGGTTTATAGACCTATACAGGGCTTTACACCCCAAAAAGAAAGAATACACAGTAGGTTAAAGAAACTTTGGTACATTTATACAATGGAGTACTATGTAGCTGTTAGAAAAGATGAAGTAATGAAATTTACATACAAGTGGTACTACATGGAAAGTATCATGTTAAGCGAAATGAGTCAGAAAGAGAGGGATAGACATAGAAAGATTGCATTCATCTGGCAAACATAAAGCAACAAAACGGGAGACTAACACCCAAGAATGGCCGAGATTAGTACCAGGAATTTTGCTCCATGACTTGGAGGCCAGCCACATGTGCTAGGGGAAAAGGGAGCTCAGAGACGGGAGTACCAAATAAAGGGTGTTGGGAGGATCCTCCCAGGATGGGAGAAGCATGCTGAAAGTAGACTATAGACCAAACATGATTGCCAATCAGTGCCTCTTTTGCAAACCACAATACCCAAAAGGGGAGAGAGAACAAAAAGGAATGCCCTGCCACAGAGGCAGGGTGGGATGCGGGGGATGGGAGTGGGAGGGATACTGGGATCCGTGGTAGTGGGAAATGGGCACTGGTGGAGGGATGGGTATTTGATCATTGTATAATTGAAACCCAAGCACAAAAATTTGTGAGTCTACAACTGTACCTCATGGTGTCTCACTAATAAAAATTAAAAAACTATATAAAAAAGAATGATAGAACTAAATACCCAAAAGCACAAAGTAAACAACAATGAAAACAAAAAACCCAAACTTCAATAACTAAATGTAAAAGATGCCTGTAAATATGGCAGGCTGGAGCTGGGATGGGCAGGTATAAGAGGAAACCTTGGAACACTGGTGGAGGGAAGTTGATGTTAGTGATGAAACATTGTATAAAACATTATATAGTTGTCAAAAACCCAACTGTGAAGAATTTTGTAACTCAAGGTGCTTTCATAAAAACATAAAATTATAAACAAAAAAATAAAATACTTGTCTTTCTTTTCTTTTTTGGGGGGGGGGGCTTTCTGGGTCACACCCGGCGATGCACAGGGGTTACTCCTGGCTCATGCATTCAGGAATTACTCCTGACGGTGCTCAGGGAACCATATGGGATGGATGCTGGGAATTGAACTGGGGTCGGCCGCGTGCAAGGTAAACGCCCTACCCGATGTACTATAGCTCCAGTCCCCATCCAGACACTTTCTGCTTTGGGACCTGAGGGCCTCACTAGCTGGGGTGGGGCGCCGGGGGTGGGGCAGAGCCTCTGTCTGAACCTTTCCCCAGTACTTTTCTGCAGTGCTCACAGTACACTGTACATACAGGAGCAGTTTCCTTCAGGCTTCTGCCTGTGTGTCTGCTGAGTAGAGCCCATACTGATCGTCCTCTTTAATTTGGGGCTTGAGGCTGAACTTGGTAGTGCTTGGATTACTCTCAGCTCTGTGCTCACTCTCTGTAGTCCTGGGGATCAAACTGCGATGGCTGCAGGCAAGGCAAACACCACCTCATTTCACAACACTGTCCTGTCTCCCGTGATCATCCTCTTTAAAATCACAAGCACCAGGTGATGCTGTTGCTTAGCTAGAAGCATCGGCTTTTCCCGTGCGGGACTGTCAGGTGGATTCTGGACACCGCCAACTACAAACACACCAAACAACAGCAAAACAGTCCTATCGCCTGTGGTAACCATCTACTGCTATGTGACAAATTGCCGCCCCAAATAAAACTAATTGTTTAACTGATGGTGTTTATGATCTCTCACACTTTTTTGTGGGGGTGGGTGGGATGGAGGAGCAACACGGTGTTGCCAGGGATCCCTCTGACCCATCTCACACTTCTTGGGTCAGAATTCAGCTCAGTGATTCTGCCTCAAAGTTTCCCCTGAGGTTACAGTGAAGATATTGAGATGAGGTCTGGAGAGAGAGTATAGCAGGTAGGGCCTTGCACACAGCTGACCCGGGTTCAATTTCCAGCACCCTATATGGTCCCCTGAACCCCACTAGGAGTAATTCCTGAGTGTAGAGCCAGGAGTAAGCCCTGGGTACTGACAGATGTGCCCCCCCACAAATAACAAATGGATTGGAGAGATAGTAAGGTGGATAAGGCACTGACCTTGCATGTTCAACCCCTCAGTACCCATATGGTCCTCCAAGCACTGCCAGGAATAACTCCTGAGTGCAGAGCCAGGATTAATCCCGAGCATCTCCGGGTGTGACCCCCCCCACAAACGTTTAATTTTTAAAAACATGATAGCTAAAACAACATCATTAGATGACTTGAACTGGTACCAGAAAATCCACTTTCAGGTGGGTGTCTCCCAGGCCGGGATAATGAGTGCAGCCCCTTTCCTTGCTGAGTAAACCTCTTCCTAGGTTCCTTAACATCCTAATAAAATGGCAACTGGATTCACCCAGACTGAGTGAATGAGATGGAAACAGCAACATCTCTGACAGCCTCCAAAGTCACAACTGTCTTTTATGTACTATCTTATTTGAACAGATGGACTCTGCAGAGTGAAAGAAGAGATTGCACAATGGTATGTATAAGCCAGGGGCTGGAAATAACTGAGATAATTATGGAACTGGCTACTGCAGCCTGAAGGCTGTCATGCTGTGAGGGAAAAGAAGCCTCTACAAAGAGACTTCATGGATATAGGTAAGCCCTAGAGAGGTGTGTGGGGGGTGGGTGGGAGGAGAGAGAGAAAGAACGAGTCGGTGACAGAGACAGGAACAAGAACAGGGACAGTTAGGGAGGGAGGCGAGGAGAGAAAAACTGGGTTAGTCCTCATCTCCTTCCGTTCCCCATTGTTCCAATTTTAGCCATAATTTGACAGTAAGTGCATCCAGCAAAGCTGACCAATCAAAATTTTCTTCCCCAATTCCTAATTCATAAATACTGAGAGAAAAAAAGAAAATGAGCATTATTATTTTAAATCCACTGAACAACAGTAAGTCCTCAATGGAGCCCACCACTCGGTATAGATTTCCCTATATACTTTTGGGGTTTTGTTTTTCTTTGTGGTACCAGGGATTATAACAAAGGCCTCACATTTTCAAGGTCTGTGCTCTGCCACTTAACCAGTAACCTTTCTCTTGGGACAGGAATCTGTGTGCAATCCCCAGCCCTTCCACTCTAGCTTTTCCACACGGATAAGGAATTGGAATAATTCCAAATGACTGAATTTGGAAACTAAGCCATATATATATATATATATATATATATATATATATATATATGCACTGTAGCACTGTCCTCCCATTGTTCATTGATTGATTTGTTCGAGCGGGCACCAGTAACATTTCACAACAAATTGTGAGACTTGTTACTGTTTTTGGCATATGGAATATGTCACGGGTAGCTTGCCAGGCTTTGCCGTGCAGGCGAGATACTTTCGGTAGCTTGCCGGGCTCTCCGAGAGGGGCAGAGGAATCGAACTCGGGTCGGCCATGTTGGCCGCTTGCAAGGCAAATGCTCTACCCGCTGTGCTACACACACACACACACACACACACACACACACACACACATATACATATATATGTGTATATATTTCAGTTTCCATCTTGCTTTCCCTTTCGTCATCTGTACTACTAGAGGAACGCAGGCATAGATAACAGGAACACTGCAGGAAACTCTAAAAACAGGCCTAATTTTTTTTTTTCTTTTTGGGTCACACCGGCGATGCACAGGGGTAACTCCTGGCTTTGCACTCAGGAATTACTCCTGGCGGTGCTTGGGGGACCATATGGGATGCTGGGAATTGAACCCGGGTTGGCCACGTGCAAAGCAAACACCCTCCCCGCCATACTTTTGTCACTCCAGCCCCACAGACCTGTCTTAGTCTTGGAATTTATTTCCCATAGCTACTGTAACAAATTGCCACAAATTTAGAGTTTTTAAAACACAGGCACATGAATTAGTAACAGAAAGAAAGCTCTGATGACTGGAGCACATTCTTTGCAAGCAGGAAGCCTAAATTAGATCCCAAGCACAGAATAGTCCCGTGAACAATGCATTCAGCCCATTGGCCTCTTTCTGGCCTCTGCCTTTCTTTCGAAGTCATATATCCCTCTGACTGCTTCTGCATGTTTCTTCTCTGTATTTTTGGTATGTTTCTTTGTTTTTGTTTCTTGGACCAAACCTATTGGTGCTCAGGGGATACCCCTGGCTCTGCACTCCGGACTCCTGGCAGTGCTCCAGGACCATATGGGATGCTGGGAATTAAACCTAAACCCCGGTCGGCCATGTGCAAGGCTAACAAACGCCCTACCTGAGGTACTAGGCCTTCCTTCCTTTCTTCCTTTGTTTTTAGGTTACACCCAGCGGATCAATTAGAACAGCAGGTACGGTGTTTGCCTTCACGCTGACGACCCAGATTCGATTTCTCTGTCCCTCTCAGAAAGCCCGGCCAGCTACCGAGAGTGTCCCACCCACACACCAGAGCCTGGCAAACTCCCTGTGGCGTATTCGATATGCCAAAAACTAACAAGTCTCACAATGGAGACATTACTGGTGCCCGCTCGAGCAAATTGATGAACAAAGGGAGGACAGTGCTACAGTGCTACCTAGTGGATCTCAAAATTTATTTCTGGCTCTGGGGCTGGAGCAATAGCACAGCAGGTAGGGCGTTTACCTTGCACGTGGTCAACCCTGGTTCGATTCCCAGCATCCCATATGGTCCTCTGAGCACCGCTAGGGGTAATTCCTGAGTGCAGAGCCAGGAGTAACCCCTGTGCATCGCCAGGTGTGACCAAAAAAGTCAAAAAAAATTTTTATTTCTGGCTCTGCTCCTGGATCATTCCTGGTGCCAGAATCAAACCCAGGTCAGCTATGTGCAAGGCAAGTGCTTTACCTGCTTTATTATGTCTCTGGCCCTTTTATTTTTTTTTAAGGACTTCATTAAGAGAATACAAATAACTACATTAGATCCATAGGATTTCTGCTTTAAAATCAGCAGATTAGGGACTGGAGAGGAGATATAGAACAGTGGGTAGGGCATTTTCCTTGCATGTGCCCCCTGGCACCGCATATGGTTCCCAAGTCCCATCTGGAGTTATCCCTGAGTACAGAGTCAGGAGTAAGACCTAAACACAGCCAGGTGAGACCCCAAAACCAGCAACAACAAAAGCTTTGAAAGAAGATGGGATTGATCCAGGTCAGTTTTACCAGGTGGGCGCCACAATGGAATAGTCATAATACTGTCAAGGATGTGTCCAGACCAGGAGATACCTCAGAGGTTTGAGGGCACATGCGGGAGCCCACGTTCGAGCTCCCGCACCGCACGCCCCTCCTGCTCCGAGCACGTAGCTGGGACTAGTTCTCAGAAGACCAGCCGTGCGTGGCTCCTGCACCAGAGATGATGGAGCTGGGGAAAGAGAGCGAAAGCGGCCGGCAAGAGGCGCTGGTGAGTCAGGAGGTTCGTGTTGAAGAAACTGAGCGGATAGGAAATTATTAATAATTCTGATGCTTGATTAATTATTTATTATTAATTTAAATTTTCCATCTGATTCTTGGACCCAGGCTGGAGAGATAGTACAGTGGGTAGGATGTCTGCCTTGCACACGGCGGAGTTCAATACTTCCGCCCCTTTCGAAGAGCCCGGCAAGCTACCGAGAGTATCCTGCCCGCCAGGCAAAGTCTGGCAAGTACCCGTGCAGTATTCGATATGTCAAACACAGCAACAATAAGTCTCACAATGGAGACGTTACTGGGTCTGTTGGAGCAAATCGATGAACAACGGGGAGGACAATGCTACAGTGCTGATATCTGATACAGGGGTTTCGGGATGTCTGGATCTTGATCGGATTGCAGTATTCCCTGATTGCCCAATCCGGGGGTCTCTGGGTTAAGCGCTCTGTGCACTAAGTTAAAAGCCCCGGGACTCCCTTTCCCTGGAGGCCTTGCGCCGCTCTGACTACAACTGCCACCAGCCCGGCGACCCGTATTCCCGGGTCGGCTTCCCAGTCCCGGCATTCCTCGTGGTTTTCCTGCTTTGCCTGCTGACCAGGGAACAACCAATGAGGTGAGGCGCTGCGAGACCAGGCGGGCCAATCGCCGGGTCAGAGGGGCGGGAGGGGCGTGGTCGGCCCCGCCCCGCCCCGTCGTCGCGGCTCTCCCGCACCCCTCCGGCGGCTCCCGCAGCCATGGGCGCTACCTGGCGCAGCCCGGGCTGGGCCCGCCTGGCGCTCTGCCTCGCGGGCTTCGCGCTCTCGCTCTACGCGCTGCACGTGAAGGCGGCGCGCGCCCGGGACCAGGACTACCGCGCGCTCTGCGACGTGGGCACCGCCATCAGTTGTTCACGCGTCTTCTCCTCTAGGTGCGCTTGGGGTGCCAGGGGAGCTGAGGCAGGCGGCCGGGCGAGTCGAGGGGGGCACAGCGCTGAGAACCGGGTGTGTGGGAAGTGGAGTGTGTGTGTGTGTGTGTACATGCGTGTGTGTGCGTGCGGCGCCCGCGCGTATATAAATAATGCTAAGGAGTTCCGTAATTATGGGGATCCGGATTCCAATAAATAACGGTGACTGTGTGTGGGGAGGACGGGGTACCGCCTGAGGAGGATCTCGATGGTAACTGTGGCCGGAAGCGCCACATAGGACTGCGCTTGAGGGCCCTTTAGTAGAAGGAGGAATAAAGTGAGCTGCAGAGCGGCCAGGATCAAAGGATTCAGGGCAGAAAGATTGTACCGAGGACTTCCAGTTTCTGGTGACTTTGTAAAGCAAGAGCAATCAATATTCCGCCTTTGCTGTTCTTAAAAAATACATTTTTTTGGTTTGTTTTGTTAGGGAGCTTCGCTGGACGATGTTCAGGGTTCACTCCAGGGTATGCACGCAGGAATTACTCCTGGCGGTGCACGGGGGAATTTTAAAAAATTCTTGTGGCCGGAATTAAATTTAATTCTTTGTACAGAGGGCAGGGCATTATGCCTTGCACCTGGCTGACCCAGGTTCGATCCTTGGCATTCCATATCATCCCCTGAGCACCACCAGGACTGTTACCTGAGTGCACAGCCAGGAGTGACCGCTGAGCTTCGCAAGGTATGGCCAACAAAATCCAGTCACTGTCCTCCCGTTGTTCATCGATTTCCTCGAGCGGGCCCAGTAACGTCTCCATCATGAGACTTGTTGTTACTGTGTTTGGCATATCGAGTACATCACGGGGAGCTTGCCAGGCTCTGCCGTGCGGGCGAGATACTCTCGGTCGCTTGCCGGGCTCTCCGAGAGGGGTGGAGGAATCGAACTCGGGTCGGCCATGTTGGCAGCTTGTAAGGCAAACGCCCTACCGCTGTGCTATCGCTCCAGCCCTACAAAAAACAACAAATAATTTTTGTAAGTTGGACTGGAGAGATACCTCAACAGGCGCATAATTTAATCCTGCACCACATTGCCCCCTGAGCACTAAGCACTCAATACTCCAACCACTCCAAAAATAACTTATTGAAAGTTGAGAATGAAGAGGGTGATCTGGAGGAGCAATGAGAAGGCCTGGCCTTGGGGACAGGAAAGGAGAGAAGCAGTGACATGGAATCCTGATGTGACCAGAAGAATGTCACACGATGCCAGAAGGTTATGGACCCTTGGACTTTGGGGATTGCTCTTGGGAATGTGTGGTGAGGGGAACAAGACCAGTCCTGGAGACTTTTCAGAAACTGCCAGTCGATATCAGGGACCATGGGGCAGGAGTGATATTACAACGGGAAGAGCATTTGCCTTGCACGCAGCTGACCCTAGATTCGATCCCCAGCATCCCATATGGTTTCCTGAGTGCAAAGCCAGGAGTAGCCCCTGACCATTGCCGGCTGTGACCCAAAGAGCAAAATAAATAAATATTGGGGACCAAGACTAGGTCGAACCCTAATCTGAGCCCACCCCTCTATCAGGTGGGGGAAGGGCTTCGGGCTGGTGGAGCACGTGCTGGGCCAGGACAGCGTCCTCAACCAATCCAACAGCATATTTGGCTGCATCTTCTACACTCTGCAGCTGGTGTTAGGTGAGTGGCCTCGCTACCTCTGGACTCACTCCCTCCTTGGCCCCGCCTTGGCCACCTCTGTTTCTTGCTGACAGCTCAGGGCCCTGGAGGTGGGAATTAATGGCTTTTGGAGGCAGGGGGAGGGGGAGTTGGACCACATCCAGCACTGATGAGGTATCAAGTGGTGCCAGCGATTAAAATCAGTTGACCACATGCAGAGCAAGCACCTTCACCCGTGCACTATCCCTGGGTCCCAGATAGTTCAGTTGGCTCAGTTACTTTTAGGGCTAGAAGAGGTTAAAGATTCCCTAGAACCTCACTGGGAAGGATTCAGATGTTTCTTTCCAAGGGGAATGCAAACATTCTTCGCCTTCCTTTCCTGTATTGCTCAGTAGGAAAAAGACTCTCTGGGTCTAGGGACCATTGAACCGCTGGCTAGCAGAACCAAGGTCTTGGAAGACTTCTTACTTTAGGTTTCCTCGCAGCCTCCTGTCTGGCATCATTAAGTCAGGGCAGAATTCTAAATCCCATGCCTGATTCTTTTTTATCTTGCAGGTTGCCTACGGGGCCGCTGGGCATCTATCCTGCTGGTGCTGAGTTCCCTGTTATCTCTCGCTGGTTCTCTCTATTTGGCCTGGATCCTGTTCTTTGTCCTCTATGATTTTTGCATCGTTTGCATAACCACCTATGCCATCAATGGGGGTCTGATGATGCTCAGCTTCCGGGAGTTCCAGGGCGCCCCGAGCAAGGCCAAGAGACACTGAGCACTCACATTCCAGCCAGGCTGACCAAATTTGCTCTGCTTTGTCTGTGAGCCTTGCGAAAGGGGGTCCCATGTGGCCCCTTAGACACTGTAGGCCCACGTAGAACAATGGACCAAATGTGCTATTCTCCTTACTGCACCTCAGTGCCTCTGTCTTTGTCCTCAAAGGCTGGTTCCCAAGTTCCTGCCATTGCCCAAGGAGGGAAGCGATAAAAAAGCATTCTACGCGATAAAATTACTTAAATAAATGTGCCAAGTCTCCGTCATCTGTCTGTCAGGCACCCCAGCGCTGGGCTTCCCCCAGCCTCACCCCTTTGAGTGCTGGAAGAATGAGTCAGAGGAGAGCGAGGGCCTGTCTGGGAAGGTGGTTAATTCCTTTTCCAGTGTGTGCACTCAGCAGGACTTGGGGCCACATCAGCACCCACCCCCAGGAAACAGGCTGGCAGCTGGTCCTTCCAGCTCATGAAGTCAGGCCACCTCTCCGGGAAGGGCCGCACACACTCTTCCAAGGGCTGAAAAGTCCTTCCTGTGGTCTGACCTTTGCTGGGAGTACACCTGGTGATGTTCAGGGACCATGCAGTGTCCAGGAATAAAACTGCGGCACCCACACGTAAAGCGTCTGATCCAACCTTTGACCCTTGGTAGAGCCATGACCCCTCAGTACGCATGGGTTAGTTTTGGTGACCCTGGAGGGCATTCTGGTTTCGTCTTTTCCAGTATGTACTGAGCATTTAGCACAGGTCAAGACTATTTAAGAACATAACTTTGGGGGGGCCAGAGAGATAGGCCTTGCATGTGACTGGCCCTGGTTCATTTCCCTAGTACCACATATGGTCCCTTGAGCTCTGCCAGGAATGAACCCTGAGCACAATCAGGTGTGGTGCAAAAGCCGAAAAATAAAATAACATGATGTGTTAGTTCATTGAATCCTGACAGCAATGTCTGAGCTAGGGGCTGTGATTATCTCTCTCGATAAGGAAACTGAGACACAGAGAGTCTTTAGTCCTCTAAATCACACAGCTAAGAGGGGATGAGGAACTCTCAGGATCCGATTCTGCCTGAGTTGTCTGGCTCCAATGTCTGTGTTCTTTATCTTTTGGAGGAGTCTCAAGCAGTACTTAGAGAGCCAAAGGGCTACTTTCAGCCATACTCAGCCAAAGAGTGCTCAGGCTTGGTAGTGCATGAGGACCATGCAGCGCCAGAATGGAATTCAGATCCTTGTGTTTGCCACGTCCTTGAGCCAGGGCTGTCTCCTTGGCCCCATCAATGTTTATGCTATTTTTGGGGTGGGTAGGGGGGCTTGGTTTCTGTTTTTCTGGGGTTTGTTTTGTATTTATTTGGGACCACACCTGGCAGTGCTCAGCGCTTTACTCCAGACTCTACACTCAGGGATCACTCCTGGCAAGGTTTGGGGGACCAAGCATTGACTCCTCACTCCCTGCCACTGCACAACATGGTCCATGTGGCCTCCCTGTGCCTGCAGAGGGTCAAGACAGCATCAGGCTGGGTGACTGCAGGCTCTGCCGTGGCCTGGTCATTTCGGCCACTGTCCATTTTATGCGGCAGACACGCAAGCAGGGGCCCTGGGCTGAGGCCCTGAGAGGGGTGTTGAGCCGCCCAGGGTCACGGAGCAAGTGTTGGTCCCTCCCAGCCCAGGCCAGGCAATGACACCCCACTGCTCTCCCTGGGGGCGGGGCCAGGGGAGGCGGAGCAAGGGGGAGACCCGGCGTCTCTTGGAAGCCAGCGGCAGAGCGGCCTGGAGCAGCATGAAGCTAAGTTGGGCACCCGGACTGCTCAGCCTGGGAGTGGTGGTGCTCATGGAGGGTGAGCCACTGGTGTCGGGGGTTGGGGTCCCCGCTGCCACCCAGAGTGTGCTGTGTATGAGAAAGCCTGCCTGTGGGGAGTGGGGTCTTGTGCCTGACTGGGTGTGACCTCAGCTGGGTCTGTCTGCCAGGACAGGCACTGTCTCTGTCTGCCTGTCTGTCTGCCTGCCTGTCTGTCTGTCTTTCAACTTCAAAATAACTGTGGGCAGGCTCAGGGCATCTCTGGTCTCTCTCTCCACGGCTCCTCTGTGAGCAGGCGGGGAGAGGTGAGGTGCTTGGGTCGAATCTGGCTCTTGCTGTGAGGTGGGGAGTCATGAGAAGAGGGGTGCAGTCGTGCCCATCTCGATCCTCTGCTCCTCAGACAACACAGGTCCCCGGGTTTTCTCGGGCCCCGTGGCTGTGTGCGCAGGTAAGCTGAACCCAGTGGCGGGGACAACAGGTGGGGGTTTTAAGTGTGGATGCGGCCTAGGCTGGGCCCAAGCTGAACCCCAGGCCTGCTCCTCAGGTCTAGGAGTGCTGAGCACAGCTGAGAGAGAATTAATTAGAGTGTAGACTCTGAATAGGTTCCAATAAAAGCTGCTATTTGACCTCATATAAATATTTTCATTCTGGGAGGGGCTGGTGAGGTGGCCGGAGAGTCATAGGCAAAGGACCTGGGGCCCATCCACCCACCCCATCTCCCCGCCACCCGCAGCCTGCAGGTCAGGCTCCCCCATCTCACGTGCATCTCTCTCTCCCCAGGTCTCCAAGCTGCTCAGCGTGGTAAGTGCTGGGGCAGGAGGGGTGGTGAAGGCAGCACGGGGCCTGTGGTCAGCCTGACTCGCCTCTCTCCACAGCCTGTGGACAGCGCGGCCCTGGCCCCCCTGAGCCCCGGGAGGACCACACTGTGCCCGGCGAGTGGCCATGGCAGGCCAGTGTGAGGAAGGAGGGGGTCCACGTGTGCAGTGGCTCCCTGGTGGCAGATACCTGGGTCCTCACTGCTGCTCATTGCTTTGAAAAGTGAGTCCTGGGGGCCAGAGCAATAGCACGGAGGGTAGGGCGTTTGCTTTGCATCTGATTGACCAGGGTTTGATCCCCGATACCTTGTATGGTCCCCCAAGTACTGCCAGAGTGATCTCTGGACAGAGCTGAGAGTAAACCTTGAACACAGCTGAGTGTGGGCCTCCCAAAACAAAAAGTCCTGGGACCAGAGAGATAGTACAGCAGGTAGGGTGCTTGCCTTGCACGTGGCCAACCTGGGTTTGATCCCTGGCACCCTATATGGTCCCCTGAGCCCTCCAAATGTGATCTCTGAGTGCCGAGCCAGGAGTAACCCCTGAGTATCGCCAAGTGTGGCCCCCAAACAACAAAAAAGGGAGTCCTGGCTAGACTCTAGCAAGGTTTCTGGGTTTGGGGGTGGGTGATTTATTCCCAGAAGGTGGAGCCCTGCTCCCAGAGTAACAAAGTACCATTTCATCTGAATGGGAACACCTGAGGCAGAAGCCTGACAAATAAGAAGATGAGGCTGAGAGCTGGAGGGGGTTCGCAGCCAGTCGGGAACTCATCTGCCCTTTCCCGCTCCCTTGTCTCCTGGTGTGTCACCTTCCTCCTATGCATGCAATGCCTGGGCCTTGTCCCTCCCTTTCTAGGGCGGCAATGACAGAGCTGAACTCCTGGTCAGTCGTCCTGGGTTCTCTGCAGCGAGAGGGGCTGAGCCCAGGGGCTGAGGAGGTGGGCGTGGCCGCCCTACAGCTCCCCAGGGCCTATAACCACTACAGCCAGGGCTCTGACCTGGCCCTCCTGCGCCTCGCCCACCCCATGGCCCCAACACCCCTCTGCCTGCCCCGACCTGCCCATCGCTTCCCCTTTGGGACCTCCTGTTGGGCCACTGGCTGGGATCAGGACATCAGTGATGGTAAGCGCTACTTGGACTGACACCCACCCACAGAGGGCTGTTGCCAGGGTCACCCAGCTGCAGCTGCCCAAGGGCCCTGCTCCCGGTCTTATTAAGTCTCCTTTTTGGCCAGCTCCTAGGACCCTACGGAACCTGCGCCTGCGTCTGATCAGCCGCCCCACATGCAACTGTCTCTACAACCGGCTACACCAGCGGCTACTGGCCAGCCCGGCCCGGCCTGGGATGCTGTGTGGGGGTGCCCAGCCTGGGATGCAGGGGCCCTGCCAGGTCAGAGCTGGGGCAGAGGAAGCAAGCAGTGGGCGGGGGAGGGTCCTGGCCTTGGGCTGGGCAGAGCGGGAGGGGATCTGCCCGATTCCATTGCTTGGCTCCAGGGAGACTCCGGGGGCCCTGTAATCTGTCGTGAGCCCGATGGACACTGGGTTCAGGCTGGGATCATCAGCTTCGCATCCAGCTGTGCCCAGGAAGACACGCCCGTCCTGCTGACGGATATGGCTGCTCACAGCTCCTGGCTGCAGGCTCGAGC
Organism: Sorex fumeus; assembly: GCF_029834395.1. Lineage (NCBI taxonomy): Eukaryota > Metazoa > Chordata > Mammalia > Eulipotyphla > Soricidae > Sorex > Sorex fumeus. Next base: position 6,385,752 of record NW_026606183.1, read on the forward strand.
GGAGGGGGCCGCCTTCCTGGCCCAGACCCCTGAACCCCAGGAGATCAGTGACGAGGACAGCTGTGTAGGTAGGAGCAGGGCTGTGAGGCGTGGCACACATGGGGACAGCATGGGCAGGAAGGAAGGTGCAGGGTAACACATTTCAGCTGGGAAGAGAGAAATAGTCCCACATTGCACCCCAGGGGCAGGGTCGGAGTTGGGGGCTCCTTTCAGAGAACTGGGGTATGGATGGCGTGGACTTCATAGATTTGTAACTTGGGTGAAAAGAAAGATCTCCAAGGTCTGTTTGGTTTGCGGGGGGCACACCTGCTAGTGCTTGGGGGCCCTTCCCAGTGAGGCCAGGGGAGCCTCACGCAGCTGGGCTGGGGTGGAATCAAGGCGCCCACATACAGAGCACAAACTCGTCCTCTGAGCTGCTTGTTCTGGCTGAAGGTCTGGGGTTTGATCTTTTGGGGTTTGATCTTGATCTTGCTGAAGGTTTGGGGCCCAGAGGTCTGGGTACTAGGGCTCCACTCAATTCTGGCGTTAAGTGACTAACATGCTAATCCCATGCAAAAGGGTTCCCGGGAAGGGAGCGCTATCTTGATAAGCAGGGCAGTGTTGGTAAACCAGGAATTCTGGGCCAGTCCAGGTAGTGGGTGGAGCTGGACCATCAGGATTCACAGCCTCCTAGAATCTCGCTTTTCCGTTTTGATGCTGGGGACCAAACCTAGGTTTTTTTTGCTGAACCATATCCCACATCCCTGGTTGGCGTTTCGAATCTCAGTTGGTAACTTGCCTGTGATTACCGCGGCTATAAAGTCCTTACTGGAAGTTTGGTTACCTTCAGGAATGAGAGAAACAACATTCAACTTGAAACGTTGTTTTAGAGCTGGGAGTGCTGGCTGAACTGAATGCTTTGCATGCAGGAGTCCCTGATACGATCTCTAAAGCCAACAATGAGCAGGGATCATGTAGCCCCTCAAAAGCAACCAACTGAAGGTTATTTCCCAACTTAATAACTTGGGGAGTGCTTAGCACAGGGGGTGGCAGGCCATGAACACTTGTCCCGGTGTAACGTTTCAGCCTGCGGATCTCTGAAGGGAGGGCCTACTGCGGGAGCCCCGTCCCCATGGCCCTGGGACGCCAGGCTAAAACACCAGGGGAGGCTGGCCTGCGGCGGAGCCTTGGTGTCGGAAGAGGTGGTGCTGACCGCCGCCCACTGCTTCATTGGGTGAGGACCCTGTCCCTTGCTGCCCCAGCCCCCAGCCCTGCTGGCAGCCTCCCCATATAGTGCTGTCAACATTCCCCTGCATAGGCGCCAGACCCCAGAGGAATGGAGTGTGGGGCTGGGGACCGAGTCAAAGGAATGGAGCTTGAAGCAACTCATCCTCCACGGGGCTTACACCCACCCCAATGGGGGCTACGATGTGGCCCTCCTGCTCCTGGCTCAGCCCGTGACACTGGGTCCCAGCCTGAGGCCCCTGTGCCTGCCCTACGCCGACCACCACCTTCCTGATGGGGCACATGGCTGGGTCCTTGGGCTGAGCCACCAAGGCACAGGTATGCAGAATGGGGGGACATCAGCGACTGTCCAGCCAGCCAGGAGGCACGGGGAAGCTGCATCATAACCCTTGCCCCACAGGCCTCAGCTTGCCTCAGACAGTGCCCGTGACCCTCCTGGGGCACAGGGCCTGCAGCCACCTGCAAACAGCCCTTGGGAGCAACAGCACCCCCATCCTGCCAGGGATGTTGTGCACCAGTGTTGTGGGGGAGCCGAAGCACTGCGAGGTGAGCCCCCACCCCGATCCCTGCCCCCACCCTTCAACTCTGGAGCACCTGGGCCAGATATGGCCTCCAGGTGTATGTCTCCCCAGCCCAAGTGGCTCCCACGGCATCAGCCCAGCTCATCCTTCTGACTCCCTGACCCCCACGTGCCCATCAGTGTCCCCTGACCCTGACAGGGTCTGTCTGGGGCGCCAGTGGTACACGAGGTGAGGGGCACGTGGTTCCTGGCCGGACTGCACAGCTTTGGAGATGCCTGCCAGGGGCCGCCGAGGCTCGCAGTCTTCACGGCACTGCCACCCTACGAGCACTGGGTCACCAGCCTAGACTGGCAAGTCTACTTCGCCGAGGAGCCTGAACCCGAGCCTGCAAGCTGCCCGGCCAACACGAGTAGGTGGCCAGGGGCCTCCCTGAACACTTCCGGCCCTTCCCCTACCACCCTCCTACCCAGGAAGGCAGAGTACTGGTCAGAGTCTGGGCGCCCGCCTGGGTGCTTGGCGGGGTGACCGGCTGGGAGTGCCCGAGCTGTTTGGCTCCGTCCTTCCTCTCCTTCGGGAGGGAGAAACGGTATGAGGCCGACCCGCCCTCCTTCCTCTGACAGGCCAGCCTGGCAGCTGCTGACAGACACACAGACACAGGGAGGCCGCTCCCATCCCCCCGCACGCCACTGCAGGCCTTGGGACAGGCCCAACAGCTGCCTGTGCCCCCACCCTGCTGGACAGGGAGCTGCCACCGTGGCTGACCCACCCGGCTCCACTCCCCAACATTCTGTTCTCAGGCGCCCCTGTTCTACAGCCCCTTGGACACAATCACACCATGCCCTTACTTTGAAAATTTCTGTTTTTTGGGGGGAGCAGTGTTCCTTTTTTTTAAACTTAAATAAATTGTTACAAAATAGACTTTAGAAAATAAGTTACAAATTGTAGCAAAAGGCTCCCCTTCCACAGGCAGCGCCCCCGACCCCTGTGGCTCTGGCCTCTGCCTCACCCTGGGTTTCTTGCAGGAAGAGCAGAGTGAGGAGGGCAGGCCGGGGGTTCCCCCCACCCAGAACCAGATGGGGGGTCCTCTTCTCAGTGGGAGAGAAGGCATGAGGATGCCCCAACTACTCCTGAGAAAAACCTGGAGATCACTTCTGTCCCTGCACCATCCCCCCAAATTCTGATCTTTGGAGATTTGAAGTTCAGAGGGAGAAGCTGAGGTCTGCAGGCCACTGGGGTGAAGGGTCCAGGAGTGGGGTCGAGGAGGTGGGTGCAGGGGATGACAAATCCCCTCTGCCTGCTGCCGCTGCCTTTGGGGCACCTGAGGAGAGAGCAAGAAAGGTCATCACTGGCTGAAAAGGCCAACTCTGCCCAGCCTTAGGGTCCCGGCCAGCCACCGCCCCCTGGTTAGGCACCAGAGGCCTGAATAACAGCACCAATGGCATCCCTAGCCCTGGCTAACTGGCTCCTCATTCATCCCCAAAAGGTGAAAGGCGTCTCTCAGCTCTCTGATGGCCCCCACCCTTAGTGACCTTAGAACGGGTCCTGATGCGAGAGGCCAGGACCACGCCCCACTCTGCTGCAGCCTCTGTCCACAGGGCTAGGTGGAGCGGCCGGGAGATGCCCTGATAGAGCTGGAGACAGGGCTAATGACTGTTGTTGCTAAGTGAGGCCTGACTTCAAAGAAGCAATTACCCATGACTCAGTCCTCCAGTTACAGGGGTGCTGCTGGGGAAGGGGGTGAGGGTGGGAGGGGTGGTTTGGTGGGATCCTGAAAAGGAGATAAGTAGCAGAGAAGACAAGGGGTGACTAAAAGGAAGAAGTCATGTGGGGACTTACTGGTAGGCAAGATGCCAAACCCAGGGTTGGGGAGGGGGAGAAAGGGGAGGGCAGAAACAAGATGCAGGGAAAGAGGCTGGGGAGATGCTCCAGATGTGGGAGCCCCAGGAACTGCCCCCAAGCACTGCTGGGCATGGCCCCAAACACAAACAAAAAAGATGCAGGTAGAGATGCAGTGACCACTTTCCCCAGCTAAGTCAGCACTGGTCTGGGGGTGCCGCCCATGCCCTGTTCCTCACTCCCTGGCTCCCCGTCCGCTCTAGGAGCCGCCACTACCTCTGCCCTTTGTTATTTCATTCGTTAGGGGAGTTTCCAGAAGCCAAATCTTCCTCCACCCCTGGCCAGTCCTCTGCGGCTCTTGCATAACAGAAGGCCTGACCATTGCCTACCCCGATCTACTTTACTGACCCAGACACGCAGGTCTCAGCCCTTCTCACCCAGCATCCCAGTGCTCCTGGAACCCTCACCCACCACCTTCCACCTGGGGGCCAGACTGAACCCCGGAAGCATGCACATTTAGGAAGTGACCCTTCAACCCTCGGCCCAGCCCCTCACAATCCCCGTACCAGAACTGGCCTCTGTCCATTCCTCCTGGTGCTGCTGCTGGTGCTGTAGGAAGCTGATTCGGCGTCGAAAGTGGCGGGGACAGTGGGGGCAGGTGAAGGGCCCCTCCCGGGGTGCGTGGACCCGTCCATGACCTTCCAGCCGGGCAGCTGTCCGGAAGGCTTTGCCACAGATGCTGCAGCGGTGGCGCTTAGGGTCCGTGTGGGTCCTACCATGGTTCTTAAGGGACAGTAGATTGGGGAGAAGTTTGGGGCAGAGGGCGCAGGGATAGAGGCCAGTGGTGTGGGCTTTCTGGTGGTTTAGCAGGCTGCCGGCATGGCGGTAGGAGCGCCCACACTGGGCACAGCGGAAGGGCCGCTCCTCATCTGCAGCCACTGGGGACTTCACTCCTTGTCCTGGCGTCCCTTCATTCCTGGCATTCTCTTCTGAGACCCTCGAGGGTGCAGACAGGGCTTGCCCTTGACCAGGGACAGCCACTTCATCCTCCTTGGCCCCAGCATGAGCCTTCAGGTGGGTGGTTAGCTCGTGGTGGGACTCAAAGGTCTTGCCACAATTGGGGCTGGCACACGCATGGGCAGCTCCGTGACTAGGACTGTGGCTCTTCAGGAACTCCTTGGAGCAGAGCTGGCAACAGTGGTTTTCTGGCCGGTGGGCACTGTGGTTCAGGCCCTCTGACTGGAAGGTCTTGCCACAACGGCTGCAAGACAAGGAGCGGCCCTCTGGCTGAGTGAGGGCATCTCCGTTGTCCCAATTATCGACATGACTCAGATGAGGCCCATTGTGTTGACCATCAGCAACATGGCGAGAACTCCTGGGGACACTACCTCCTGCCTCATCCTCTGGTTCGGCTGGTACCTGACCCTGAGGCACCCATTCGCCACCATGCTTCACTGGGCCCCCATCTTCTCGCCACCCTTCTGCTTTCTCCAGCCAGGAGACTGGCTCTACGGCTTCTGGCGCTGCCGCCGTGATGGGGCCCTGCGTCTGCTCCCCCGGCCTCACGGTCCCAGCCTCCAGCTGGGGTACTGACTCAACCCCATCTAAGCCGACTTTCTGTTCCTGGCCGCCGGCCACATTCCCCTCACCACCTTCTGCGCCATTTGGGCCATCTTGATCACTTCTGGTCTCCTCATGCTCTTTCAAATGCCGCTCCAGAGACGCCCGGCCAGGGAAGCCCTGGCCACAGAGGGCACAGCGCACAGCTACCCGGCGTGAGCGCCCCGCGCGTCTCCGCCTGCTCTCCGAGTGCAGTCTCTGGTGGTCCTTCAGGGCCATGCGGTTGGAACAGGTCTTGGGGCATGTAGGGCAGCTGTACTGGCCTGTCTCATGGCTGCGCCGGTGGTTCAGGAGGCTGCCAGAATGGCGGTAGGTCCGTCCACACTGCCCACACCGGAAGGGCCGATCTTCCCGAGGCAGCTTTCGGGTGGTCCCACTCCCACTCCGGTCGGTGTGGACCCGCTGGTGGCTGGCGAGCTGCTTCCGCAGGCGGAAGGCCTTCCCACACTCCCCGCAGCGGAAACGCCGGGGGTCGGCATGGATACGCCGGTGGTTCTTGAGGGACATGAGGTTTGAGAAGCCTTTGGAGCAGGCCTGGCAGCCAAAGTGGCCAGTCTGGTGACTCTGCCGGTGATTGATGAGGCTGCCAGCATGTTTGTATGACCGGCCGCACACCTCACAGGTGAAGGGCCGCTCGGTGCTGGCCTCGGTTTGGCACCCTTTCTCTGCGGTCTCCAGCTTCAGCTCCATCTCTTCCTCTCCCTTCACGGTGGTCTCCTCCCAGGCCTCTTCCTTCACCCCGGAGCCCTCCTCCAGGGGCTCCACTTTAAATTCTTCCTGGAGCTTCACCACCTCAGCCTGTCCCAGCCCCTCCTCTGTCATGTCCTGGGATTCAGTGCTGCCTGCCTGCTCCGGAGCGGGCCGCACCAGGGGCTCAGACCCTTTGCAGCGTGGGTGGTTCCGCAGGTGGTTCCGGTAGGCCGCCAGGTTGGGGTAGCAGCGGGAGCAGACCGGGCAGAGGAAGTCTCCGGTCTGGTGGATCTTGCGGTGGTTTACCAGGCTGCCCCCGTGGCGATAGGTCTTGCCACATTGATTGCAGCGGAACGGGCGGGGCTGGGCCTCAGCCTCCAGAGAACTTTCCTCCCCCTGCACACAAAGGTTGTCTGCTGCTGTGGCGCCTGCTCCCAAATCAGACTTTGTGTCCCCACACTCCTCAGAGAGAGACATCACAGAGCTCTCAAACACGCTATCTGCGGCATCACCTGCCTCCCGCAAGGGGCTGGGGGCCTTGTCCATGGTGTTACCAGAACTCTGACTTTGGTGGTGACGCTGGAGGCTCCCCAAGTCATCATAGGTCTGACCACAGCAGCCACAGATGTGCCCATAACCAGCTCCATCGAGTGCCTCGACTTCCCGCTGTAGCTGATTTAGCAGCTCTGCTTCCGAGAGCTGCAGTGGGGGGCTCCGGTTGCAGCCTGCCCCCGCGGCTCCTTCCTCTTCTCCCTCCTCCTCTGAGCCCTCAGTCATGCTGGAGGAGCCATGGGCCTGGCGCTGGTGAAGCCTGTAGCCCGCCCGCCCAGGGAAGATCATGCCACATAGAGAGCAGAGGAAGGGTTGGGCTGAGGCTGCCTCCCCAGGCCTGTGGTTCTGGAAGTGGCTGCGCAGAGCAGGCAGAGAGTCAAACTCCTTTGGGCACAGGGAGCACTGGTAGATGCCAGGTGGATGGCAAGGCCTGTGGTTCAGCAAGCTGCTGGCATGGGGGAAAGAATGGCCACAGTCAGAACACGTGTGGGAGGCCTCAGCCTGCCAGCTACTGAGAGCTTCAGCACAGTGAGAAGGGCCGGGCTGGCCAGGGGTTGGCTTCTGATCTTCATCCATCCCAGTCGGGCTGTTACAGAAGCGAGTCCCACTGCTTTCCTCATCACCTGAAACATCCAAGTTGTCAAGGAAACAGGACTCCTTCCGCTCCACTCCTTCCTCAGTACCTCTGCTCTCTTTATCACTCTGGAGACAGGCCTCACCCCTTTCAAGCTCACATTTGTCCCTTTCAGAGTCAGCCTGCAAACAGCCCTCATCATTTTCCAAGTTGACTTCAGCTCCACTAGAACTTTCCCGTGAACGATCTTGGCCACAGTCCAGGCGCACAGTACCTCCCACTGATTCCTGAGCCCAGATTCCAGCAGAGGGGGCTTTGGCTTCTCCCTCGCCACCAACGCTACTGACTCGCCTCCGGTGCCGCCTGTTCCGCCGTCGACTGTGGCGTCGCAGATGGTTCTTCATAGCAGCCATGGTGTGGAAATGCTTAGCACAGGTCCCACAGCTGAAGTCCCCCGTCTGATGAGTCTGCCTGTGGTTGATAAGACTGCCTGAGTGGCGATAGCTCTTCCCACAGTCGCGGCAGGCAAATGCACGCGGAGGCGACTCCCTTGTCTCTGTCCTGCTCTCCTCCCCTTCCTCATGGGTCCGGCCATGAAGTTCAAGGCTCTTGGGGTCCTCAAAGAACATCCCACACACACTACAGATCTGTGGTGCTGTCATCTCTGCTGCCGGGAGGAGGGCAGGGGCCTCTTCCGTGGGTTTGCACCAGGACCCTGAACCTGTTGGTGGGGATGCCTCTGCTCCCACTGAGTCAGGCGGCAGCTCCCCCTTGAGGTGGCCAGGGGTACCCTCAGTCCCCAGGTCTGCACTGTGCCGAGCAGCCTTGCAATGTACGCGCACATGGTTGCGCAGGGCCATAAGATTGGGGTACTTGCGGGGACAGAGTGAGCACTGGTACTCTCCCGTCCGATGGCTGTGGCGGTGATTTACCAGGCTCCCTCGGTGACGGTAAGCTCGACCACACTCATTGCACTTATAAGGGCGGTGGTCCAGGGTGCTGGTGGGCCCCTCTTCCTCTTTGGGGGTGCTTGCAGCCAGAGTTAGGGGAGCCGGCGGCAGGGATGACCGCCCATCCTCCCCAGTTCCTTGCCGAGGTCTGTGGTGAGCCCGCACATGGTTCTTGAGGGCCGCTGCATTGAAGAGCTGCTTGGAGCAGATGGCGCAGGGGTACACACCGGTCTGATGGCTCTTGCGATGGTTGATGAGGCTTCCAGCATGGCGGTAAGTACGGCCACAGTCCCCACAGCGGAAAGGCCGGTATTCCTCCAAGCCACTGTCCTCTAGCTCCCCTGAAGTGCTGAGCTCCCCCGAGCCATTCAGCATCTGAGAACTAGGGAGTTGGTCCTGGCAGTTCTTGTCTATGTGCCCATTGGTAGTGGGCATCCCCTTCTCTTTCCACAGTTGCCCCTGACTTTCTCCTTCGTGGGACTGCTGGTGTTCTAGAAGGTCTCGGGGAAGCCGAAAAGCGCGGGGGCAGTGGGGACACTGGTAAGGCCGATACTGGGCATGGAGTCGTGAGTGGTTCTTCAAAGCCATGAGGTTGGAAAACTCCTTAAAGCAGATGGCACAAGGATAGACACCCAAGGTGTGGCTCTGGCGATGATTGGTGAGGCTCCCAGCATGCTTATAAGTCTTGCCACATTGATTGCACTTGTACCTCCGCTCCTCCTCAGCAGGAGGAGACTGGGAACGCTCCTGGCCCCCTGTGAAATTCACCACTGATTCAGCCAAATACTGTTCCAAATTGCTAAGAAGACTGCTGGCTTGTGATGGGAGTGGTGGGGCTCTGGCAGAGTTGGTGGAGGGGCCCCAGTCCTCTGCACCTTCCTCAGGACCTGGTTGGCTTTCCCAGGCTTCTTGTTGGAGGGATGGATCTCCCCAGTTGCCCGGAGCTACTCTGGGTTCGGACCCAGACTCACAGCCAGAAGTCTCTTCAGCATGCTCTTTCTGGTTCCCCCAGTCTTCTGCAGGGCCAACTCTTTGGGCCCAGGAGTCAGTAGACACTGTTGCACCCGGGAGATGTGGAGTGGCTTCCTTGGGGCGAGGGGGCCTGCGCCTACGGCGGCCCTCAGGAGTATGAGTTCTCATGTGGCTCTTAAGGGCCACGGGGTTGGTGCAGTCCTTGCCACAGGTGGTACAAGGGAAAAGGCCAGTCTCATGGGTTCGGCGGTGGTTGACGAGGCTCCCTGGGTGACGGTAGCCCCGCCCACACTGCTGACAGCGGTAGGGCCGTGGTACACCGTCAGCCTCCTCACTGTCCTGACTGGAAGACGGATGGAGCAGTTCGCGGTGCCGTGATAGTTCCGGGAGGCTAGGAAAGTGGCGTTCACAGTCAGAGCAGCTGAAGGAGGTGGGAGTGTCCTCCATGAGGCAGAAACTTGGAGGCTCAGGAAGAGCACAGAGGTGGCAGCAGCATCTTCCTCTGGGGGAGAGACCAAGACCTAGGAAGATGGGGGCAGACGTCAGAAGAAAGGGCTGAATTAACCTTGTCTCCTGGCTCAATAAACAGCAACTATCCCCAGAGACATTCCCCAATAACCTTTTTCTTCTCCATTCCTCCCTCACCATCATCATTTTACCCCACACACCTGTTTTATAACTAATCTAATATGGAAGCACCAACATTTAAGGCTTTCCTGCATATAAGTTCCCCCAGACACGAGCGCTCCCTTTAGAACTAACTAATCCTTAGAGAAAACTAATTCTAAAAGCATGCAAGCTATTTCTGATCACAGACTTCTATTCTTAAAACCAAACCCAGTGGTCAGAATGATAGTAGAGCAGGTCTGGTGCCTGTCTTGCACGCAGCTGACTCTAGTTCAATCCTGGCACAACATATGGTTGTCAAGCCTCACCAGGAGCAAGCCCCCAGCATCACTAGGTGTGGTACCAAAAAATTACAAGAAAAAACTCGAAACGTTTAAAAGTGCCTAACTCTGTTTTCTAAAATTCTGAAATCACAGGTCAACTTATCCGCCGTAATTTCTTAAAAAGGAATTCTAGTTCTGCAATAAGAAAAGTCCAACACTCCCTTCTACATCCCTCAGTTACAGACTAGACCAGAGGCACTGAAAAGGGAGCCTCTTTCTCCAATGACAGCAGAATCTGAGGTGAGGTTGGAGCCCAGCAGGAAAATGTCAGGCTTCTTCTTCACCTTCCCAGGTCCTTTTAGGGAAACTAACTTTTCTTTCCAAAGCATCTCACTTTCCTGCACTTATCTGCCCTTAACCCAAATATCTTGGAACTTCCACTTCATTTCTGGTTGTTGTCCACCCCTTATCTTTTTCTTCCCCCTGCCTCCTTCACCATCATTCTACGCTCCCTAACCTTTCTCATTTTTTCCTCCTACCCCGTTCACAGCACTGATGGAGGAGGCAGTGCAGGCTAAGCCAGGAATACCGTGCACAGGGCAGAGAGCACCGAGGCCCACGACAGGCTTATCCTAACACTGCATTGCCTCTGCGGCGGCCGTGGTTTCCACAGGCGCAACCTCAAGGGCTCGGGCATTCTTTCCACAGCACTTGCTCTCTCCTCTGCCGCCCCTCCCCCACCCCGGCCGGCGACATCACCTTGGCCTTTTCTCACTCTGATTCTTCACTCCGGTGGAACTCCATACAGTTCCTGTCTCCGACTCGACACTCGCGTCCGACTCCAAAACGCTCTCCCCTCACGAATCCCCTTCGCTCAAAAAACCCCCTCTTCCAATCAACCGCCCAAGAGGTCCTCTGGCTTCACTCATCTCTGCTCTTATTTTCCTCTTAGGATCCCTACCTCGAACGGGTGGTCTCTTCTTCCCGCCGCGGGTGAGTCCGTTGGGGACCGCGAATGGGAGCGCGCCTGCGCACTGGGACCCTCAGCCTAACTGCAGCCGCGCCACTGAGGGGAGTTCTCGCGCTCCCACACACGCACACGCAGCCGAGACTCTGAGAAGTGGGAATGGAGGGAAGAGGAAAAGGTTAAAAGTGAGAAGGAAGGAGGGAAAGGGAAAAGGGCGCAGCTGACTCTAACTAGGAGTCTACCGCCAGGTCCGCGAACACTTCCTATTGTTACTAGGAAACAGGAAGTGTCCTGGCAGCAAAAGCTTCCCCGCGAAACCGCCGCCACTGGAACATTTCCTGTCCCTCCGCCAGCGGCCGTTCTACAAGGCACTTCCGGTGCTAGGGAGAAGTCGCTGAACGCGACTCTGACTCCGCCCCCGTAGGTCAAAGTACTTGCTCGGTAACCCACTAACCTTAGCCACACTTCCGGCAAGAGCAGCTAAAATCGTTCCGGCGCGGAAAAGGCCGAGCGCAGAAAAGAGAAAAAGGGGTTCTCCGGCCCTAGGCGCGCTACTATGGCGACGCTTTTCGTGAACAAGCTTCCCAAGATGGTCGATTCATTCATTCACTCCACACATAAAAGGAAATGTTGTGTAACACTAGAGGAACTAAACACTCTTAAGTTTGGACACGATTCTTTCTTTCCTCCCACCTTCGAGTTCTGGGTGACCTGGCCCCAAGCTAGCCCGGTGTATACCATAAACCTGTCCGACGTTCCCTGCTATTAGTACCCACTGAGGCCCCTCGCAAGATGTTGCTCCACCTCCTTCAGCTGGGGGTGCTCGGGGAAACTTTGCCTTCTTTCGTAGCCGGGAAAGCTTCCGTCCACTTCCGTTCGCTGGCCCCGCCCCCCGCCCTCCCACTCAGTCACACCCCACCCCCCCACCCCTGCTGGGTCCTAGCGCCTGCCAGTGTCACGGGCTCTGTCGGCTAGAGGAGCTGCCTCTGATTCCACGGAGCCGGCCCCAGTCCATTCAGGTAGGAAACGCCCGCAGGGAGCCGCGGGCACCCCCGAGCAAACCCAGCGTGGAAGCAATCCGAACCGTCCTCAGTTTCTCTGTGAGGGCTGAGGGCGGATGGGGTTGGCCCCGCGCGGGCGGGGCAGGCGGAGTACGGCCCCGGGAGAGCGCGGGCGGGCTCCGGGCCCAGCGGGTCCTAGAACCCGCCGGCTGTCCCCGCGGGCCCGCTGCTGCCGACGCTTGGGCTCTGGCGGCGGGGTTGCCCGCCTGGCGCGGTGCGGGCCCGGGGGTCCTAGAGCCCGCCATGTTGCGGGCTTTTGTCCCAGGCGCGCGGCTCGCCTAGCGAGGTCCGCGGCTCCGGCAGAACCCCCTCCCGGACTGAGGTTCTGACGGCCCCTCCCGCGGTCCTAGAGAACGCCATTTTGCAGGCCTTTGTCCAGCGTCCCGCCCTCGGTCCATTCATTTGTTCGGCCTGTCATCTTTCGTTCGCTCCTTCTTGCCACCTTCTCTGAGGCCACATTTTTTCCAGGGCTTATACCGAATCGAGTCATCCCAGTGCCCTGCCCTGCCCTGCCCTGCCCTGCGGCACTGTACGTCTGGAAATGGTTGCAGGGAGCCAGCCACAAACGGTTTCCGCGGCCCTTGAGCCCCCTCTTTCTCTTGCGCAGCTCTTAGGCCCAAACGTTGTCAAGTTTTCTCGTATGCCTGAGTCCTCCCTGTTGTAGTGATGAAAAAACTGAGGCCCAGAGTACCTGGGGCCCGTTCCTCTACTCCTTTTTAGGTATTGAGAGCAGTGGGGAAGGATGCAAGAATTTTTATTGGGAGAGGTCAAGAAAGGATTGCGCCTGGAGCTGAAGGTGGAAAAGTGGGTTGGGGTTAGTTAATAAACTGACCAGATTGGAGTTCTTAGAGATGATTAGGGTTTTATTTATTGTGTGTGTGTGTGTGTGGGGGGGGGGTTATACGGGCTGTACTCAGGCTTACTCCTGGCTCAGTGCTCACTCCCAGTAGTGCTTAAAGGACCATAGTCTATGCTGGGGATCAAAGCCAGGTGGGCCATGTACATTGCAAGCATCCTGGCCCCTGTACTATCTCTTCAGCCCCTGGAGATGAACTTTCACCTCTGCATGCTTCTCATTTACCAATACACCATCTCTCAGATCTCTCCTGGCCTATTGGGACTACTTGTTTAGAAATTAAGAGTGGAGGGCTGGAGAGATCGTACAGTGGGTGGGTGCTTGCCTTCCATGCAGCTGGCCCAGGTTCAATCCGCAGCACCCTGTAAGGTTCCCCAAATCACCAGGAGTGATCCTTGAGAGCAAAGCCAGGAGTAAGCCCTCAGCAATGGCCAGGTGTGGGCCAAAAACAAGCAAGAAAAGAAATTAGAAGAGTGAGTAGAGCAAATACCCTCACAGTTGTGAAGCCCTGAGTTCTGTTGCTCCAAAGACAGGGGAGTGGGTAGGAAATGTCTCCTTTTCCACCTCATCTCTTAGGTTAACCCTCTGACATTACAGCCTGTTAAAACTTCATCGCTCTTCTAAAATAGAGGTGAAGTAAAGACAGTTTTGGTCCCTCACTTTGAACCCACAGTATGGGATGGGAGCAGTAGTTGAACCTTCTGACTTGAAAGGCAAAGAAATTTAGTTAGGAGTTATTTACCAGCATTCTCATTAACTCTTACTGTGGAGAAAACAGAAGTCTAGGCCTGGACTAGAATACTGTGGCAAATGTTGATTCATTTGTTTGGGGGCATCAAGCACCATTCTTGTTGTAATGAATACAGAATTTAGGGGCTGGAGCAATAGCATAGCGGGTAGGGCATTTGCCTTGCACGCGGCCGACCCAGGTTCGATTCCCAGCATCCCACATGGTCCCCCAAGCACCGCCAAGAGTGATTCCTGAGTGCAGAGCCAGGAGTAACCCCTGAGCATCAACTGGGTGTGACCCAAAAAGCGAATTAAAAAAAAAAAGAATACAGAATTTAAAAAAGCTTGTGGCTCTTCAGCTTATACCAGAGATTGAGTTAACCAGTTGTGTTCGCAAAGCAGTAATCAAGGGACCAAGAGTTTGAGCAGCATCACCAGTTGTGATCACCACCAGTTGTTTTCCTTCTGTGTGCTTCACTATCCTTGTCTGAAAATGAGGAAAATAATATTGTTTATACCAACAACAGTAAACCCCAGGCTGGGTGGCTGAAGCAACAAATGTATTTCTCAGTGTTCTGTAGGTTGGGAAGGGCAAAAGCAAGATGCTGACCTTTTTTTTTTTTTTTTTTTTGCTCAAGGGTTACTCCTGGCTCTGTACTCAGGAATTACTCCTAGAAATGCTTGGAGGACCATATAGAATGCTGGGAATCAAACCCGGTTCAGCCGCATGCAAGGCAAACGTACTACCCGCTGTCCTATTGCTCCAGCAATGCTGACCTGTTTAGTTCCTAGCGAGGCTCTCTTTCTGGCTGCAAGATGACAGAGCTTTCATCGTATTCTATCCTCACGTGGTCTTTCAGCCTACATTCATCTATCTGGCTGACAACAAACTTTTTGGCTTAGTTCGGGTAGTACACAAAAATATTTCAAGGGGCAGGAGAGATAGGGCACTTGCTTCGCTGACCTGGGCTCAATTCCCTGCATCCCATATGGTCCCCCAAGCACCCACCAGGAGTAATTCCTGAGTGCAGAGCCAGGATTAACCTCTGAGCACAGCTGAGTGTGACCCCAAAATCAAAATAAATATATGTTTTTAAAAAGTATTTCAAGGATTGTTGAAGTGACTCAAGTGAGGACCTGTATTTGTGAGGCCGTAGGCTTGATCCCTGCTTCTCTGACCTCCAGGTACTGCTGGGTGACAAAGGAAAGAATAGATCATCAGCCTAGGGAAGTTAAAGGTGGAATAGTTATTAGCTAGCGTTATCAGGGGGCTGTCATGAAGACGGTCTTGCATGCAGCTGACTTGGGTTCAATCCCTGGCATCCCATATGCCCCCCGAACCCTGCCTGGAGTAGTCCCTGAGCATTGCCTGGTGGAGCCAAAAACAAAAACAAAACAAATTTGCAAACAAACCAAACCCCAAAGATAGTTGGCGGCCTGAGAGATAGTACAGTGGGTGAGGGGATAGCCTGGCTTGGCTGCTCTCACCCTGTTTGGTTCCCTGAACACCGTCCGAGGTAAGTCCCGACTCTACTTGGGTAGTAGTGCTTCTGACACTAGTACATGGACCCCACTGGGGAGAATGTGACTCACAGAGTGGGTAGACTTCCCTGAACAGGAAGGTGAGGAGCGAGAAAGGTAGAATTTGGGATCAGGACCTGCTTATCTCACCCTCCACTTTCCACAGAGCTGATACCTGCTAGAAATATCGCTCACTTCTACCAAAGTGCCTTAGGGGAGGGGGTTACCCTTCCAGCCACGTGGTTTCTGGTTCAGAGGCAGGAAGACAGAAGCCCAGAGTGGAGAACCAATGACCGCTGCCTCCGAGAGGAAACCTTGAGGCGAGTTTCTCAGGCAGAGTTGCAGGAATGAGGAGACCGGGGTGTGGCCGTAGCTCAGGCCGTGGTCACTGTGGCTGACCCAGGCATCTTCAGATCAGCTATACCCCTAGATTCCAGTCCCGTGCTGACTGTGGCCACGGAACCTCAACTTATTCTGTCAAATGAGGACCATTATTCTCAGGCAGTGGTGAGAGAAACAGCAAAGTGCCTCTGAGAAAGAACAATTATCTCATTCAACCCTCACCCAGCCGTGTGAGGTAAAGACTTTTTATCTCCATTTTTCAGATGAGAAAACTAAGTTTGAAGGCACAAATTAGTTGTACAGGGCCATGGCTAGGAAGTGAGGGAAGTAAGACTCAAAGCCAATCAGTTTGATTTAATAAACCGTGATGGGACTGGAGCAATAGCACAGTGGGTAGGGCGTTTGCCTTGCATGAGGCCAACTCAGGTTCTATTCCCAGTATCCCACATGGTCCCCCGAGCACTGCCAGGAGTAATTTCTGAGCTCATGAGCCAGGAGTAACCCCTGTGCATCACCGGGTGTGACCCAAAAAGGAAAAAAAAAAAAAGAAACTGTGAGCTTTATTCCTGGGTTCGGAGGCCACACTCAGCAATGCTTAGGAGCTATTCCTGGCTCTGTGCTCAGGAGTGACCGCCGGTGGTGCTCAGGGTGTTCTGGGGATTCATTTGAACCAGAATTGGCATGAGTGAGGCAAGCAAGAGCCTGAACTGGAGAGGGACCTTTACCACAATGATATTTTGTTTCTCTGGACCACACTATCTTGCCTGTGAAAAGAATGATAATAGAAGTTCTCATTCTGTTGGAGAATGTGAAGAGCTTAGAGTACCCTGTCATTTAGCAGTTTCTCTAAATGTAAGCAATTGCTTTTGTTCAGGAGAATCTGCTCAGTCTACTGCCCAGGGCTCGCTAGGAAAGTGCCTCAGCCAGGGATAGTGAAGGATCCCTGGAATTCCAGGGAGGAATTTCAGCTCTAGAGAATGTTGGGCCCTCAAGCCCTTTAACTTACTTTCCAGTCGCAGAATGTAGTAGGAAAAATGAAGAAACCAAGCTTTGGGTGAAACAGTTTTGTGATATTGGGGCTAGTAACAAAAGAGGAGAATACAGGAAGTGCTTCCTGAGTGAAATGGTACCATGAATTTACAAATCCAGTATTCTAGCTATTATTTCCTTATGCATTGAGATGTTTTTTAACCTTATTCCATGAGAACTCAGTCACATTATATAGCATAAGTGTTATACAGAGTAAAGCAGTATTCCAATCCCATTTTAAAGACATCTGACAGCGGAGACTAGCTAAATACTCACCAAGCAAAGTAACATTTCTAGGCACATCAGCCAATTCACACTGCAGTTTGGAGTCAATTTGTCCTTGAGTAGTCCATAATTTCCCAAAGGTCTCACGCCATTTCTGGAGGAATTCCACAGTCTACGTTCTTTGCTTTAGAGCTAAGTCTGCCATGGCAGTTGTTATTGTCACTGCAATGATCCCCATGATAGCAGCGATTGAGCAGGCCAAGGAATCTCTTGATCCATCGAAGGAGATAGATGATCAGTTGACAACGCACTCCAGTCGTTGAATTCTCCTTCCATGGTCGATGAAAAGGCACCAGCATTCAAACATCTACTCAGGCTCTGGAAAAATAAAAACTTCTTCAAGGAGTCTCACAGATGGGTAAATACAAGTATACATGGAACACTGTCTACAGGAAATCATTCCTTCATATCACATAAGGAAAAGGCACACAAGCTAAAAAGAAAGGATTAAATTTCTGTTGAAATACATCAGATCAATAGTATCATTCTTAATTTGGCCTCCCTGCCAAAAGGCTGATTCATACAGAGCAAGGCCAATTTTCCATAAGTAAATTCGCTTTAAAAATCCAAATTAAAATGATGTAGGAAAGGAAAACCCCTCATTCCAATAAGTGGAGTCATACGATAGGTAAAGGTAAAGGTAAAGACCCTCCCGTTGATCATCGATTTGCTCGAGCGGGCCCAGTAACATCTCCATTGGAGACTTTGTTGTTACTGTGTCTGGCATATCGAATACTCTCGGTAGCTTGCCGGGCTCTCCGAGAGGGGCGGAGGAATCGAACTTGGGTCGGCCATGTTGGCTGCGTGCAAGGCAAATGCCCTACCCGCTGTGCTATACTGCATCCATATACTGATCATCTTTAAATTGCCATAGCAGGCTTATTTCTATTCCTCTTGTCTGTTTAAATAACATAACTTTTAGGATTCCAATCTATAATTTCAACAGAATCATTAACATAAAAGTTCACAACTAATTCTCTACAATTTTTCCAAGAAATCTAATAATATAAATTTTCTATACTTTTCAGATAGATATATTTGCAACCAAAAGATTTCCTTATTTTATTTTGTTTTTGTTTTGTTTTGGGTCACACCCGGCAATGTACAGGGGTTACTCCTGCCTCATGCACTCAGGAATCACTCCTGGCGGTGCTCAGGGGACCATATGGGATGCTGGGAATCAAACCCGGATTGGCCGCGTGCAAGGCAAACGCCCTACCCACTGTGCTATCGCTCCAGCCCCAGATTTCCTTATTTTAAATAAGTATCACTTCGTCCTATTAGGACGCACTCCTTACTAAAGGTAAATTAGCAAGATAAGCCCAATAGGTTAGATTTTGAGTAGAGGCACTTACTTATTGTTTCATTAGAGATACGATAACTAAAAAGAAAGCTTCAGGAGTTTTCTTTGTGTTAGTGTTGTTACCTTCTCAGCTCGGTTCATCAGGGCCCTAACTTCTGCCTATCTTGGAGTCACCTCTTGCAGTGTTATTGGAAGGCATCTAGCCTGAGGGAGTGCATTCTGGTCCAGATTCAGATCATTAATCCAAAAGTTTTTTCATCTGAAATTTTTCATAGCTGTTTCATCTATTTCTTCTTGATCAGATTCATGGAGAAGTTTGAGCCTTTTGGTGGGACACCAGAAACGTTCTTTGTCTGTGGAAATAAAAGCAAAATCTCACCCCGATCTTTCTGCCTGGCCTAGTATCCAATTTCCAGAGACTGGGTCCCTATAAAGGACTTTACATTTCTGAATAGTTTTATCTGAGTTATTTCTGTTTGCATTAGAACTTGTTTCTTCTGAGCTATTTTGAACTTCCCAATGTTTTTCTGCAGGTGTTACGTTATTAGAGCAATTCAACAAATTTAAAGTAAACAATGCTCTGGATAACTGCTGTTTGGGAGAATCCGTATATATTCCCCCTTTTTGTTTAAGCAACATTTTCTTTAAGTGAGCTATTTGCTCTTTCAATAATAACTTGTCCAGTACTGTTATAGGGAATTCCTAGTAATATGATTGATACCATAAGCAGAGAAAAAAAGCACGCAATTTTGCTGAAATATATGCAGGGGCATTATCAGTTTTCATAGTTTTAGGAATGCCCATAACAGCAAAGGCTTCTAACAAATGAGTAATCACAGATCCTCTTTTTCTGTAGGTAAGGCAGAAGCCCATCTACAATGAGAGTAAGTGTGGATTGACTGATCCAGTGATCTTGTAAGAGAAATAATTGCAAACAATTCATTCTTTTGAATCAAATTACATGGAGTTTGTAAAACTTTATCATTTTGCGTATCAGCATAAACAGTAAATTTAAGAAATTGACACATCTTTTGCTTTGGAAAGCTGTTATGAATTTTGCCCAGATAATCAGTACAAGCAATTTGCCAATCCTCATCAAGTTCCCATAGTGCTTGGATTTGTTCATTGGTCAATGACACAATAATTTCATCAGGATCACTCCCTATTAATTGTCTAGTTATTTTTCTTCCCTTTAAAATTATTTGAGATACTTTATACACATAAGCGGCCAATTTTTAATAGGCTTATTACGTAAAAATCTCCGTTCCACAATATTAGTTCCTTGTACCAGAATTCCAGTGGGAGAATGTGAAGTACGCAACACTATCAGATTTAAATTTTCTAAAGAATCAATTCTATCTATCTGAGCCTTATTTACAGTTTCCTCAATTAATTCCAATTCACATTCAGCTGCAAGGCTTAGTTGCCTCGTGCTCTAAAGAGAAGAATCACCTTCCAATATATGGAACAATTTTTTTTCAGATGTACTAAAGTTTCTTTCTTTCTTTCTTTCTTTCTTTCATTTTTGTGAGTGAGACACCATGAGGTATAGTTGTAGACTTACAAATTTTTGTGCTTGGGTTTTAATTATACAATGATCAAATACCCATCCCTCCACCAGTGCCCATTTCCCACCACCACAGATCCCAGTATCCCTCCCACCCCCCACCCCCCATCCCACCCTGCCTCTGTGGCAGGGCATTCCCTTTTGTTCTCTCTCTCTCTCTCCTCCTGGGTGTTGTGGTTTGCAAAAGAGGCATTGAGTGGCAATCATGTTTGGTCTATAGTCTACTTTCAGCATGCTTCTCCCATCCCGGGCTGCTCTGTAACCAATTCAAAACAAAGCCAAGTTTTTCTTTTGTCAAGGGCCACTGCTCAACCCAAACTGGATGAATCTGTTTCCAGACTATTGGGAGAGCTGTTTTTTGAGCAGCGAATTTTTTGGGAAATGCGATCAATACCCGTTTACAATGGGTCCTAGTTAAATCAACAGAAGCATTAAGTTCTGCAGAGACAGAATATAGTTTAACAACATCATGTCTAACTAAACGTTGGTTTCCAATTATCTAGGAGCACTGCAATGGGAGTCCAGATACTAAAATAACTCTACAGATATAATCTAGAGAGTTCTTAAGAAGATTGTTAGTCATTCTCATTTTCCATGACCAAGCTATACCCTGTAGTACTCCTTCAAAAGCATTACATTAGTCCTATATATTTTCACGTCCTTTATTTATTTATTTATTTTTTGCTCTTTGGGGTCACATCCGGCGATGCACAGGGGTTACTCCTAGCTCTCTCTGCACTCAGGAATTACCCTTGGCAGTGCTCAGGGGAACATATGGGATGCTGGGAATCGAACCCAGTTCGGCTGCGTGCAAGGCAAACGTCCTACCCCCTGTGTGTGCTACTGCTCCAACCCTAGTCCTGTATATTTTCAAAAGGTTTGCAATGCTCATAAAGATCTTATGATATAGAATTCCAAACTGTAGAACACGAATAAAAGAGGGTTAAAATGCTCACAAGATTCACATATTTCATCCACCTACACGTTCTTTCAATCTTTGCCCACCTCATCACTTCCAGTGGACTGCACCTTGCATTTTATTAAACAACTTTAACCTAAGTTTTTAATTTTCTCTCCAGTATGCAACTCAAATGGTCATATATGTAGTTCAAGCCTGTATTTTAAATAATTCTTGAAAATCACATAAGATGAAAAAAGGGAGCAAAGTTTTAGATTGTTGATATCTATCTTAGTATGAAAGCTAAATATTCCTTCCAATTTCTTGCTTTATCTCTTATTTCTTTTGATAATTCTTAAAATAAAAATCTTCTGCCAGAATACTTTAAACCTTAAATTTCTTTTTATCACAAATACATATTTTGTTTTCTGGACATACTCAATTTGAAAGCCATTCAAAACTTTTAACACTTTAGATATTAACTTCCTAACTTAAAAACTGAAATCAGAAGGCTGAGAAAGGGCGGAGGGAGAAAAGGAAAAAAAGATGGGAGGAGGCAACTTCCTCTCTTCCCCTGCAAGATCACCAAAGCCCAAAAAGGGCAGTTTTCAGCCACTTTAGGCTGTCAGTCTGATATCTGAGATCAACCCATCATAAGAATATTGCTAATTAGCTCCAGAAATTTTAGTTACCAAAACCTCAGATCAAATAAGACACTGGTATGATAAGTTTTGCAACCAATTTTATAACTCTAGAAACTCATGTTTTCAACCAAACCAGTACTTTTTGAACCTGTTTTTAGATCCCACAATTATTTCAACTCTCATTTTAACAATCAAAGCAGTGCAGATGCAAACAAATAAATACATATTTATTTTTACATAGCAGCATAAGAAGAACTTGGAACCAATTTTTACGAAGCATGAGGAAAACCTCTTTTGGCTTAATTTCAATAGTTCTTATACCTTAGTTCTTTCAAATTATGAACTTCCTACGCCAAATACTTTAACAATTCCACAATACAAACATGCTGAAAACACTTGAACTGCCAATGTTTATGGAAGCAAGAAAACTTTCTTGGTTTATTTTGATGGCTTTTGTTTGTAAAACAGCCTAAATTCTTCATTAAAATTGGCTGAGGCTTGGGGGCTGGAGAGATAGCACAGCGGGTAGGGCGTTTGCCTTGTACACGGCCAATCCAGGTTCGATTCCCAGCATCCCATATGGTCCCCTGAGCACCGCCAGGAGTAACTCCTGAGTGCAGAGCCAAGAGTAACCCCTGTGCATTGCCGGGTGTGACCCAAAAAGAAAAAAAAAGTAAAATAAAATAAAATTGTCTGAGACTTGTAAAATAAAGCCTTAGATTCCCTGAACTCTTATTTCACTTTAGTTCCAGGCTCTAGTTACGCAGCTCTTCCTAGATAGAACAGATTCTTAAGTTAAAAAGAATTTCAACTGTTAATAACCATTAATGTTTCTCCAAAAAGAGATTTTAGATTGAGAATTTCAATTTCTCTGTAGGCACCACATTCTGATTAGTAATCTTTGTTTAAACCACTATCTAACAAGTTCCAAAAACGCCTAAACTTTTTAAATTGCTGGATTGCATATCACTGACCTCTGTGATGGGACTTCTTGCCCAGGTTTAATTAAGGATTCTACTTCTGATTTTAGCCTTACTCTAACATTTGAGTACTTAAGACAAACAGACAGACAGAACAACAAACATCACATGTACAAGTTCATAGATATATATTTGATTGATCAATCTGACACTACAAAAATGGTAGGGAATAAACTGAGAGACTAAGAGAGGGAGGGCAGTCCCCAGGGTAAAATTTCCTGTTGCCGATGAGATTGTTCCCTGTTTCTCAATCTAACTAGCCTATCTCCTGCTTAAGATTGGGTGAAAAAAGCGCTTTTGTTACTATAAAACCGGCAAAACAAATTATTACAGTTACTGAAAACCTAAGGTGGTGAAATGTTGGCCATCTTTTACTTTGACTTCAAAAAGTTCTTAATTACCTTAAATCATAAAATCTTCACACCAGACCTGGACACTTTAACAATTTGACACTACAAACATGCTTTCAGATACACACACACACACAATAAAGCCATTGGCATTCACTAAACTTTTAAATAGCAGCATAAGGGACTGGAGTGATAGCACAGCAGGTAGGGTGTTTGCCTTCCACCCGGCCAACCCAGGTTCGATTCCCAGCGTCCCATATGGTCCCCTGAGCACCGCCAGGAGCAATTCCTGAGTGCAGAGCC
This sequence comes from Sorex fumeus, assembly GCF_029834395.1. Classification (NCBI taxonomy): domain Eukaryota; kingdom Metazoa; phylum Chordata; class Mammalia; order Eulipotyphla; family Soricidae; genus Sorex; species Sorex fumeus. The sequence goes on from NW_026606183.1 coordinate 6,408,416, forward strand.
AGGAGTAACCCCTGTGCATCGCCTGGTGTGACCCAAAAAGAAAAATAAATAAATAGCAGCATAAGAAAACACCAGAACTAATTTTATCTCTGCACTGTTTCACAAAAGTTCTTGTTTTTAACTAGGCCAGTTAAAAACTTGGAGTTCAGCTAACTCCTCCCAGGCCAGGATGTCCTACCAAACAGTGTCCTGTTCCTGGGGTGTCCTGGGGTCAGTGGAGATGTCTCCCACACTCCCCGACCAGTGACCTCTCCAGCGGGCCATGCATTTTGCATTCATACTCACCATCCTCTCTGGGAACAAAGGACCAGGCTCATACGGAGGAGCCTCTTCTGACTCTTCAGACTGGAAAGGAAAGGAATTAGGGCCGTGGTGATTGCAGCGTATGCAGCGTATCCTCTGCAGGGATCAAATCCCCTTTCTGATGGGCATGAAACAATTCTTTTCCTACCCTTTTCCACAGTTCTAAATCGAACTGATCTCTATTTCTGGGCTCAAACTAATAACAATACTTATGTACCCTCTCAAGGAGGGCTCGCACTACTTGTTCCTTTCAAAGGTAGACCAGCTGCTGTTGTCAGTTCAAGATATCAAAATCAACTTCCCTGGGCGACATTACGGAATTGCCCATCGTCCCTTTTTTCTCCGATCTGCCGAGAGGCTATGCAAGCTCGGTGCAACGTTTTCCCTCTTGGTTTCTTCCATACCGGTCCTTACCTTTGGGCATACATGCTTGGGCGCCAGATGTTGCATAAATGTTTGTTCAGTCGGAGGCACTGAGACAAGGAACGTGAAAGAAATTTATGTCATGGAGGGCCCAGGTTCTCTCAGACCTGTGACAAAGGTAGAAAGTCTCGAAATCTCCTTTCATTGATCATGGTACCTCTAAAGGGTGCAATACATTGATGTCATCAAAAGGAGTTACAGAAAGAACACTGAGACAGGAAAACATTGTTTCCTTGAGTCAGTAGGCCAGTAATTTTGGCCTCCAGAAAGATACAAAACCAAAACCTAAATCGAAACCTTTCTTGGGCTATAAGTATTTGGATTTTCATCCCAAAGACTAGTCTGGCTTGGGGCTGGAGTGATAGCACAGTGGGTAGGGCACTTGCCTTGCACGCGGCCCACCTGTGTTCAATTCCCAGCATCCCATATGGTCCCCTAAGCACCGCCGGGGTGATTCCTGAGTGCAGAGCTGGGAGTAACCCCTGTGCATTGCCAGGTGTGACCCAAAAAGCAAAAAAAAAAAAAAAAAAAAAAAAAAAGACTAGTCTGACGGGAGCCTGGAATCTACATCCCAAAGATCAGGCTTGGCTAGCACCTGAGATCTGCATGTCAAAGACCATCCAGGCTTCTTGTGAGAAAGAAAAACTGCCCCTTACAATATACTGAAATTATTGTAATTTTGAATTATTTTAATTATTTAATTTTGAATTAAATTATTGAAGGCAGTTTGAAGGGGAAAAATGTTCAGCCTCATCCAAACTAGTCAGGACGCACGAGAAATCTTGTCCATTTTCATGGGTCCCTATGTTCCTGCCCGTTGTGCGGTGCAGTCTACAAGGGCTCACCTGGACAACTCAGTCCAGCCCCAACAAACTGACAACCAGGAAGGACTTGTCTGGTGCAGTGGATGTCATGGAAGGCTCCTGAGCACGGGAACGTGAGGGAGACGATTCTGGCTGCCTGTGAGACCGTGTATACTGGGGTACAAAGGCAGGACCACAAGAAAAGCGTGCTGACTACAGTGGTCACCCTTGCTCCTCACCCCTAGGGCTTCAAGTATCTCTGGTCATAGCATAGATGCCACCAATCCCTGAGATAAGTAGATAAGGGAACAGGCTAGGAACACAGGCCTCCCTGCCTAGTTTCTCTGCACACCTGGCTCCCCCTGTGGCACTATCTTCCCCCACCCCCACCCACCCCCAGCCCCAGCAGCAGCTACTGAGCTCTCCTTAAGTGGATCTGCCATAATCCTCTTCCCTTCATCCCCAGGGAGGATGAGCTGGTGTTAAACTAACTACAGCCATTAATCCTATTTCCTCCCAACCATGATCTCCAGGAACAGCTGGGGAGAGGGTATATTTGGGTTCTGAATGGACAGAGAAAGAGCCTGAGCTAGAGCAGGTGTCCCAAGAAGCCAGCTCAGAGCAGATACAACAGCAGTCTAAAAGAAGCTGCATCTCTCTCTCTTTCTCTCTGTAGTGTGAAGAATTGAATCCAGGGCCTCCCATATACAAGGCAAGGTCAGCACTACCCTGAGCCACCCTCCACCCCCCATCCGGAGTGAGTGCTGGCAATGGCAGAAGCTGCTAAAGGCTAATTGAGCTCCTCATTACCAGAATTACCCCAGCCAGGAGCCCAGCAGTTCCAGAGGGTGGACCCGGATTCCTCTCTTGGGTGGGGTCCCTTACAGCTGCACTAGGCCAGGCTTCTTTGTGAACACTTGAGCTCACCAGGCAGCAGAGGCAAATACATGCGCTTCGAGAGAGAATTGCCAGCCGCTAGTGAGCTTAGTGGTGCCCCCTCTTCTGGCCCCACATCTGGGTCTGAAGGAGGAATATGATGAGATATGGAGCCTGGGCCATCAGCAGTACCACTGTAGCACTGTCCTCCTGTTGCTCATCGATTTGCTCAGCAGGCCCAGTAACGTCTCCATTGTGAGACTTGTTACTGTGTTTGGCATATCGAATACATCACGGGGAGCTTGCCAAGCTTGCCAGGCTCTTCGAAAGGGGTGGAGGAATCGAACCTGGGCCAACCAGGTTGGCCTCGTGCAAGGCAAATGCCCTATCCTCTGTGCTATCACTCCTCACAGGTTTTAGAAAAGCCAGAGGCCAGTAGGGGTGAGGGGAGGCACAGGTGGACACAGTCATGACCCTGGCTCCCTGTCTTAGCCTTTCTGAGGTTGCGTGGTCCAGCTCCTTTCATCAAGGAACAGGCCAGAGAGGACCCTTCAAACCTGACCCATAGTGTTAAGAGTCCCAATGCCTAGGAAGGAACTGGCATCTGGATGGGAAAAGCAGATGAGAGGAATCCCACACCCCCACCCCACACCCGCATCCTGGAGGCTTTGGGGAGAAGAGACCTGGTTTCCCTCTAATTGCAACTGTAATTTTGTGTCTCTCGCAGAGAAGTCCTGCCCGGTGGCACCATGGAGGTGGAGTCCGCAGAGGCCAGAGCCCCAGCTCCCGGCTACAAGCGTTCCGGCCGAAGATACAAGTGCCTCTCCTGCACCAAGACCTTTCCAAATGCGCCCAGGGCAGCACGACATGCTGCCACCCATGCGCCCGCAGATTCTGCAGAGCAGGCAACCGAAGAGTCGCTGAAGCCAGAGACAGAGTCCAAAGCGGAGGAGGCCAGTGGGGACAAGGCGTCAGATGCTGCGGCCAAGCCCCGGCCCTATGCGTGCCCCCTGTGCCCCAAGGCCTACAAAACTGCTCCCGAGTTGCGCAGTCACGGGCGCAGCCACACGGGCGAGAAGCCCTTCCCGTGCCCCGAGTGCGGCCGCCGCTTCATGCAGCCAGTGTGCCTGCGCGTGCATTTGGCCTCTCACGCCGGCGAGCTTCCCTTCCGCTGCTCCCACTGCCCCAAAGCCTATGGCGCGCTCTCCAAGCTCAAGATCCACCAGCGCGGCCACACGGGTGAGCGGCCCTACACTTGTGGCGACTGTGGCAAGAGCTTCGCAGACCCGTCGGTGTTCCGCAAGCACCGGCGCACGCACGCCGGCCTGCGGCCTTACGGCTGCGAGCGCTGCGGCAAGGCTTACGCAGAGCTCAAGGATCTACGCAACCACGAGCGGTGAGGGCGGGCCCCGGGGAGGAGCGGGCCAATGGGGTGCCGGCGGAGCAAGAGGCCCCCTTGAGTGGCCAATGGGACTTGGGCCTGGGTGTCAAAGGACCGGCGAGTGGGCGGAGCCATAGCGGAGATGCTGGGGTTCTTGGTCGTGGTGGCTCAGTGCTGGGCTGGGAAATTGATGGGGGTCGTGGGGGTTGGTTTCCATCTCAAGATAGCAGAAAGGGAACAGGACTGGAGGAGGCAAGGAGAGCCCCAGCCCAGGTGTGAGTGGGCTTGGTGCGTGGTGTCAAAAATGAAGCCTGAAGCTTTCTCACTTGGGACTGCCCTATGGCTCTCAGGGCTCCCGGGGAGACTAGGGGGTCCTAAATAGCTCCCCAAACAGGCATGGGTGGAGGTGGGTGGGTGTTCAGGTCAGGGGCCTGTTCTCTTCATGCCGACTTCTCCACCCTCCCACAGGTCCCATACAGGCGAGCGGCCCTTCCTCTGCTCCGAGTGCGGGAAGAGCTTCTCCCGCTCCTCCTCGCTCACCTGCCACCAGCGCATCCACGCGGCGCACAAGCCCTACCGCTGCCCGTCCTGCGGCAAGGGCTTCACGCAGCTCAGCTCCTTCCAGAGCCACGAGCGCACGCACTCGGGCGAGAAGCCCTTCCTGTGCCCGCGCTGCGGCCGCATGTTCTCCGACCCGTCGAGCTTCCGGCGCCACCAGCGAGCTCACGAGGGCGTGAAGCCGTACCGCTGTGAGAAGTGCGGCAAGGACTTCCGGCAGCCGGCCGACCTGGCCATGCACCGGCGGGTCCACACGGGGGACCGGCCCTTCAAGTGCCCCGAGTGCGACAAAACCTTCGTGGCGTCCTGGGACCTCAAGCGGCACGCGCTGGTGCACTCCGGCCAGCGGCCCTTCCGCTGCGAGGAGTGCGGGCGGGCCTTTGCCGAGCGCGCCAGCCTCACCAAGCACAGCCGCGTGCACTCGGGCGAGCGCCCGTTCCACTGCAGCGCCTGCGGGAAGTCCTTCGTGGTGTCGTCCAGCCTGCGCAAGCACGAGCGGACCCACCGCACCAGCGAGGCCGCCGTGGCGCCCCCCCAGCAGGAGCTGGTGGTGGGGCTGGCGCTGCCGGTCAGCGTGGCCGGTGAGGGTTCGGTGGCCCCGGCCTCGGCCGATGGGCTCGGGGACCCGCAGGCAGGGCTGCTCGGACTGTCCACTGAATCAGGTCTAATGACCACCCAGTGGCAAGTGGTGGGCATGACGCTGGAGCAAGTGGAGTGCCCGGAGGCTGAGGTGGAAGAGGCCCCGGGTCCCCTGGGGGAGACCAGCGAGGTGGTCGGGGAGGAGGTCGACGAGAAGCCCCCCCAGTTCGCGTGCCGCGAGTGCAAGGAGACGTTCGCCACGCAGACGCTGCGGCGGCGGCACGAGCGCTCCCACCCGGAGCTGCGGCCCTTCCCCTGCACCGAGTGCGGCAAGAGCTTCTCCGACCGCGCAGGGCTGCGCAAGCACAGCCGCACGCACAGCACCGTGCGCCCCTACCCCTGCCCCCACTGCCCCAAGGCTTTCTTTAGTGCCAGCGACCTGCGCAAGCATGAACGCACCCACCCTGTGCCCGTGGAGACCCCCACACCCCTCGAGCCACTCGTAGCTCTGCTGGAAATGTCTGAAGAGGGACCAGCCTGAAGTCCTTCCACCACACTCCCAGAGCTCGGCCCCCACAGGGTCTTCCCGAACCTCCTCTCGCCCCCAGTGCATTCTAGACTCTAGGTGTCCGCCCCCCTCCCTCGGCAGTAGCCCCCCCTTGCCCAGTGTGAGAGCTGAGGACGGGATGCTGGGAGCAGCTGTTGAGAAACCTGGTTCCTTTGAGCAGACTAATTAAAGTATTTGCTTCTGTACTGAGTTGTCTTCTGTGTTCTGGTTGGGGTTGTGGGACTGGGAGTTTGGGCATTAGAGGTTCAGTAGAGACGCTGAAACTGATAAAGACCAGAAGACTGGGCCGGGGAGTTATTGCAGTGGGTTGGGTGTGTGCTTTGCGTACGACCAACTGGGTTCAATACCAGCATCCCAATATGGTCCTCCGAGCCCTGCCAGAAGTGATGCCCAAGTGCAGAGCCAGGAGTAAGCCTTGAGCACCGCCAGGTGAGTATGGTCCAAAACCAAAAATAATTGGAAGAATTGGGTGAGTGAGAGAGTACAAGAGGTAAATAAGACACTTGCTGACCCAGTTTAGATCCCCAGCACCCCATAGGGCGTCTGAGCACTGCCAGGAGTAATCCTAGAGTGCAGTCAGGAGTAAGCCCGGAGAACTACTGGATGTGCCCCCCCCCCCCCAAAAAAAAGAAAAACCCAGAGGAGTCTTTGGGAGTTTTGTTTCACAAAGTGTTTCAGAATGTCTTATGACAAAGGATTCTGTGGACAAGTCCTGGAAATTCTAGTGCACTCCTTGGGAATTCTTGGTGATCAAATGTGTATTAAGACCAGTGATAGTAGAACAATAGGGCATTTTCCTTGCACATGGCTGACCCAGGTTTGATCCCTGAGCACAGTTGGAAAGGCCCTAAAAATTAAAAAAAAAAAAAAATTAAAAGATTTCAAGTTGCTGATGTGCTCCAAAATGAATAACTACCTTTGTTCAGCCCATTTTACTGATCATCCTTTTACAGGTAAATTGTAGCCACAAATTAGCATCAATCCTATGTAATGTAATAACAGAAATATAATGTGTGTATGAGTGCGGGAGGGGGGAGGAGCTTGGGGGGATAAAGGGCTGGAGCACATGCCTAAATTTGTACAAGACCTGGGGTTCCAAACCTGGCACCCCCGGCACCTCCCACACACCAAGATACTGGTTGCCGCCCAGTTTAATCCTTAAATTCATCGCCATCTAAATGGTTCTTTTCTACGAAGGCTACACTTGGGGGTTTCAGAAGGTCATCTGGTATAAGGGATTGAACCTGGGGCTTCCACATACAAAGAATACATTGTAGTCCCAAAGAATTTGTCAGGGGGGTGGGGGGGAGAGTGTTGTATATACTCAGCTGTACTTAGATTTACTTCTGGCTCCATGCTTAGGGATCACTCTCCAAGCTCAGGGTTCAGAGAACGATGTATGGTGGATCAGATAGGTACATACCCATTGTACTAATCTTTCTGTCCCCTCACCTGGGATTTTTATCTTTTTTTTTCCCATTCAATGTAGAAAAAAAGCATCAACTGTTGATACAATTCTAGGATTAAAATGGGATTATGGGGCTGGAGCCATACCACAGTGGGTAGGGCATTTTCCTTGCATGCAGCTGACCCAGGTTCAATTTCCAGCATCCCATATGGTCCCCCGAGCACCGCCAGGAGGAATTCCTGAGTGCAGAGCCAGGAGTAACCCCTAAACATCGCCGGGTGTGACCCAAAAAGCAATAAATAAATTAAATTGAATTACATAACAAAGTTGCAGTCAATCTAGAAAATAAATTTGTGTGAACACCGTTATATCTAATTGCAGGGTTGGTCAGTCCTTTTCTAAGAATTTGTTAAGCTTTTTGTTGCTCCAAGAGGTGTCCCACGTATGGCCCCGTGGTACAGTCATTTCCAGATCTGTGGTCTGGGCCAGAGTCAACAAAGCGGCCACCGTGGGAGGTGAGCGTGGCTCCTGGGTCTCCTGGAAGTGTGGGGGATGGAGAAGAGGCTACCGGCCTGGACTCCCAAGAAAACACCAGCATTCTAGGTTCAGCCCCAGGTACCTGAAATTATTTAGTGATTGGCATCTCTTCAGAGAATGTTTATTTGTGAGGGGGTGAAGTTGAGCCCCTGGCTTAGCTGCAGTGGTGGGATGGGTGTTCGCCTGCCTGCCTTCCTTGGCCCTCTGGAGTTTTCAGTGGGGTGTTGGGAGGCGTGGGGGGCCTGGGGAGGTGGGGGACATCAGTTCCATAAGGTTTAGCTCTTTGGCCTGCATCTCCTTGGAGATTTAGTCGGGATTTGCTGAAGCAGGGCCTGTGAGTGAGTTGACATGGGGGCAGACGTGGCTGGTGGGCCCCACCAGTGATTTTTAAATTGAACATGAAACTACAAACTGCACTGTAGCACTGTCCTCCCATTGTTCATCGATTTGCTCGAGCGGGCCCAGTAACGTCTCCTTTGTGAGACTTCTTGTTACTGTGTTTGGCATATCGAATACGTCATGGGTAGATTGCCAGGCTTTGCCGTGCGGGAGAAATACTCTCGGTAGCTTGCCGAGCTCTTCGAGAGGGGCGGAGGAATCGAACCTGGCTCGGCTGGGCAGGCGGCTTGCAAGGCAAATGCCCTACCGCTGTGCTATCGTTCTGGCCGAAACTACAAACATATATGCAATACATTTTTTAACATAGTGGAGGTGATGCATTTGGTGGTTACACAACCAGAGCACAGGAGTAACAGTAAGATTTGACTGAGAGGGGCTAGAGCTAGAGAACAGCGGGTAGGGCGTTTGCCTTGTATGCAGCGATCTGTGTTTGATCCCCAGCTTCTCATATGGTCCCCGGCGCACCGCCAGGAGTAATTCCTGAGTGCAGAGCCAAGAGTAACTCCTGTGTATTGTTGGGTATGACACAAAAAGCAAAAAAAAAAAAAAAAAAAAATTTTGACTGAGACTGGAGAGACAGTACAGGAGTAAGGTACATGTGGCCAACCCCTTTGGTCCCTGGTACCACAGATTTCCTGAGCATGGCTGCAGCCCTGAAAGCTCTGAGCATAGCGGGTGTGGCCCTGAGACCTCCAGGCCCTGCCAGGGTGACCCAGATAATCCCCGGCACCTCAGGGCCCAAGAGGGACAGGGCCCAAGAATCACCATGTCCTTGAGACACTGTTGACTGAGAGGTTCACTATGCTCTCCACAGTGCTTGGGAGGACCAATGATAAAAAACCAACACACACACAGGAAAAAAGATAAGACTGACATAAGTTCTTAGAAAAAAGATAAGACTGGCCTAAATTCTAATTCATCAATGAAGTCGGGGAGAGGGCTCTGGAACAGCTCAGGCTTGACAGTTAAATCCACACTCTGTAAAGCTTACATTTTTTGTTGTTATTTTGTTTGTTTGTTTGTTTTTGCTTTTTTGGATTACACCCATGTTGCACAGGGGTGTGACCCATTGGCTCATGCACTCAGGAATTACTTCTGGCAGTGCTTGGGGGACCCTAAGGAATGCTGGGAATCAAACTGGGTCAGCCGTGTGCAAGGCAAACGCCCTACCCGCTGTGCTATTAATCCAGCCCCAACTTTTTTTTCTGTTTGGTTTGGGGGTTGCATCCGATGATGCTCAGTGGTTACTGCTGGCTCTGCACTCAGACTTGGGGAGACCATATGGGATGCCAGGGATAGAACCCGGGTCAGCACTTGCAAGGTAAGCTCCTTACCCGCTGTATTATCACTCCATCACTTCGCTCTCAAGTTTACAACTTTTTTTTTTTGCTTTTTTGGGTCACACCCAGTGATGCTCAGGGGTTGCTCCTGGCTTTGCACTCAGGAATTACTCCTGGCAGTGCTTGGGGGACCATATGGGATGCCAGGGATTGAACCCAGTTCAGCCTCATGCAATGCAAACGCCCTACCTGTTGTACTATCTATTCCTACAGCCCCAAGCTTACAACTTTTAAAGAAAAAATTTGTTTTGGAGTTTTGGATTCTACCCAGTAATACTTAGGGGGCTACTCCTGTGCTTTGAGCAGGGGTTGCTCCGAGCGATGCTTGGGGGACCATGCTGTACCAGGATCTGATCAAACCTCAGAGTTTATTGCTGGTTTACAAAGCCAGCATTAAACCCTAAGCGGCAAAAAACAAAACAAACAAGAAAACATGGCTAATAATATTGCTGAATTTTTTTTTAATAGGTGAAAAGGCAAAGCACAGAGCACAGTACAGATTGATTAGAATGCCCCCACAAGTGCTCGTTTATCCTTCAAATGTCCAGGATTCTCAAGAAGGCTAAAATAAAGTTCAGAGGTTCAAAGGTCAGAGTAAACTAGATGCCTCTTTCTATACTCATATCTAGCATTTTGTGGTCCACCAAGATGGACATCTTGGCTAGTGACCATGTGTACCTCAACCTCTGGGTGCATGTGTCACTCACGGTGGTGGGGGGGTGGGGACACAGGTCAGAACCCAGTACTGGTTCATCAGGTAAAACCAGGAGCAGAAGTAACAGATGTTATTGATGTTATTCTTGATGTTGAGGGTCTCAGGTTGTCATACACAGACCCTCGTTTCTGTTCTCCTTAGCAGAACTTTTAAATAACTTTTTGTTTGTTTGCCACACCTGGTGACGCTCAGGGGTTAAGCGTCTGACTCTGTTCACAGAAATCACTCCTGGTGGGCCTCAGGGGACCAGATAGGATGCCAAGGATCAAACCTTGGTTAGCCACATGCAAAGCAAGTGCACAACCTGCTTTACTATAGCACCAGCCCCTTGAATAACTTTCAATGTTATTTTCACTACTTTATTGAGATATAATTAACATGTCATACAATTGTATGGTAATCTGCTCAACACTATAGTTCTAAGTTTTTTAATATATTTATTTTTGTTTTGGGACCACACCCAGCGATGCTCAGGGGTTACTCCTGGCTCTGCACTCAGGAATTACTCTTGATGGTGCGTAGGGGACCATATGGAATGCTGGGAATCGAACCCCAGTAGTCTGCATGCAAGGAAAAGACCCTACCCACTGTCTTATTGCTCTGGCAAGTTCTGTGTTTTAAGTGTATGCATGGGGTCATGAAACCATTACTATTTTAGAATAATTTCATGTCCCTGAAAGCTGTTACTCCTTTTCACCATCATCCCCAACTCTTTCCCTTCAGCCCTAGTCAATTGCTAATCTGCCTCTCTGGATTTGCCTGTTAATTTCATACAAATGGAATCATGGTATGTGGTCTGATGTGACTGGCTTCTCTCTTAAGCATAATGTTCTCAAGTTTCATTCATATTGTAGCTCATAGGAGCTTTATTCCATCGTCAAATATTCCATTGAATGAGTGTACATTTTGTTTTTCATCAGTTGACATTTAGGTTTCCTTTTGTTTTGTTTTGTTTTGGGGCCACACCCAGCAGTGGTCAGAGCTGATTCCTGGCTTTGCCCTCAGGAATTACTCCTAGTGGTGCTTTGGAGACCATATGGGATGAGGAGTGAGGGGAATCAACCCAGGTCAGCTGCATGCAAGGCAAATGCAGTACCTGCTGTACTATACCTCTAGGCCCCTATGTTTGCTTATTTTTTTTTTTGTCTATTGTGAATGAACATTCATTTGTAAATTTTTGTCTGGACATATTTTCCTTTCCTTTTTTTTAAAATTTGTTTTTGGGTCACACTTGGTGATGCTCAGAGGTTACTCCTGGCTCTGCACTCAGGGGACCACATAAAATGCCAGGAATTGAATCCAGGCCAGAATTGTGCAAGGCAAGCATCTGATTCACTGTATTACCTCTCCAGCCCCTGGACTTATTTTTCAGTTGTCTTGGATATAGATCTGGGAGTGAAACTGATGGGTCACATGATAATTCTAAATATAACCATCTGAGGAATGTCAGTCTGTTTTCCCAAGTAACTGCATAATTTTACATTCTCTACAAAAATATATTAATGCTCCAATTTCTTCATATCTTAATCACCAGCTATTGTGTCTCTCTAATTATAGGCATCCTTCTGGAAGAGAATTAGTTGTTCTGATATGCATTTTTCCCTAATGGAAAATGATATTGAGCATTTTCTTCTGTACTTTGCTGTCATTTGTGTATCAATTTTGGACAAAAATTACTTATGTTCTTTGCCCACTTTTTTTGGGGGGGGGTACATCTGACAGTGCTCAGGGCTTATTCCTGGCTCTGCACTCAGAATCATTCCTGGAGGGGCTTGGGGGTCCATATTGGGTACCAGGGATTGAAGCCAGGTTGGTTGCATGCAATACAAGCACTCCACACTGCTATACTGCTTCTCTGTCCCTTTCAAATTTTTTCAACTATAAATATTTTATAGCTAATGGCTTTTACATTTGATTTTTGTCTCATTTTGATTAATTCTCATATATTACTTGAAAGCTCAACTTTTTTTTAATGTAGGACTACTGCTATTTATTCAGCCACTGATTAGCTGATTGAATTGGGTATGAACTCCACCTTTTTTCCCATTTTTTATGATTTTATTTATTGAATCACCATGAGAGCAGTTACAAAGCTTTCCGGTTTAAGTCTTGGTCATACAATGAAACATCTGTACCTTCGCCAGTGCCCATTCTCCACCACCAAAAACCCCAGTATATCCCCATCCCACACCCTCCCCCCTACCCTATCTGTAGGGCAGATGATTTCCACATTACTCTCTCTCTACTTTGATTACATTCAATATTTTGACACCAGACCCATCATTATTATTTGGGATTTTACCCCAACACTCAAATCTGCTGAAAAGGGAACAGTAGACAATTTGTTTTCTATTGCTGGTTATGAATAACATATGATGTCGTGTGGCTGCAGTAATGGCCACGAGATTTTGAAATTCCGAAATTTTAACAATTAAATCTGCAGGTATTTCTGCCAAAACCTGCTGGGTTCCGAGATTTGTTCCTGAGTCTCTTGGATCATGGCTGTTAAGCAGCTTGATTAGGAGCCAGAAAGGCAGTTTGTGGGCGATGACTCAGGGTCTTGTTGGGACGAGGAGGAAAGGGCCAGCTCCATCCCCATCCCGTGAGGCCCCGTGTGTCTCATCACTGAGGGCCCAAACCTGACTGTCCAATGGCCTCTGGAGGACGACAGCCACCGAGCCGCCTAGGTGGAGCAGGCAGAGGGACAGCACCCTTTCCCCTCTGATGTGGCCTGGTTACAGTAACCTACAGCAGGGTCCGGACACATTTCTGCCAAAAACCACTGGGTTCCGAGATTTGTTTCTGAGTCTCTGGGATCATGGCTGTTAAGGAGCTTGATCAGGAGCCAGAGAGGCTGTTTGTGGGCAACGACTTGGACTTGAGGTCATGTTGGGACAGAGAGGAAAGGACCGGCTCCACCCCCATCCAATGAGGCCCTGCATATCTCGTCACTGCGGGCCCAAACCTGACTGTCCAGTGGCCTCTGGAGGATGGCGGCCACTGGGCTGCCAGGGGGAACAGGCCAAGGAATAAAACCTATTCCCACCTGGGGTGGCCCAGCGCCAGTAACCTACTGCAGGGATTGGTTGCATTTATGCCAAAAGCCGCTGGGTTCCGCAATTTGTTTCTGAGTCTCTGGGATTATGGCCATTAAACGACTTGATCAGAAGCCAGAGAGACCGTTTGTTGGTAGCGACTCAGGGTCTCGTTGGGGTGGGGAAGAAAGGGTCTGCTCCACACCCATCCCGTGAGGCCCCGCATGTCTTGTCACTGCAGGCCCAAACCTGAGTGTCTAATGGCCTCTGGATGATGGCGACCACCAAGCCGCCAAGGGGGAGCAAGCAGATGGACAGCACCCTTTCCCCCCTCGGGTGGCCCAGCGACAGTAACCTACTGCGTGGTCCGAATGCATTTCTGCCAAAAGCTGCTGGGTTTCGAGATTTGTTTCTGGGTCTCTGGGATCGTGGCTGTTAAGTAGCTTGATCAGGAGCCAGAGAGGCCGTTCATGGGCGCCGACTCAGGGTCTCGTTGGGACGGAGAGGAAAGGGCCGGCTCCACCCCCATCACGGGAGGCCCCGCGTGTCTCATCACTGCGGGCCCAAACCTGACTGTCCAGTGGCCTCTGGAGGATGGCGGCCACTGGGCCGCCAGGGGGAACAGGCCAAAGAATGAAACCTATTCCCACCTGGGGTGGCCCAGCACCTATAACTTATTGCAGGGACTGGATGCATTTCTGCCAAAAGCCATTGGGTTTCAAGATTTGTTTATGAGTCTCTGGGATCATAGCCGTTAAGCAGTTCGATCAGGAACCAGAGAGGCCTTGCCTCCAATTATATAGCTGTGTCGGAGGTGGTTTGTGGGTACCTTCACCACAAGTTAGGTATGTGTCTCCCACATACCTAACTTTTGGCCTTTTACTTTCTTGGTAAACTTGGCCCCAAGTTTTTGGGGTCTGGCCAAAGGCACAGTAGCAATTTTGGGGTATCTGAAAGTCTGAAGGTGCCATCAGGCTGCTGATGCACTCGCCTCACAGGTACAGATTGACCTGCTGGCAGCACCATACCCCTGAAAAGCTCAACTTTTATTTCCAAATGTTCTAGAACCATTTGTTGAAAAAGTTATTTCTTCATTGAAATTGTTTTAACGCCCTTGTTGAAAGTAAACTGTAAATATGAGGACTTATTTCTGGACTCTCAGTTTTAGCCTCTGAAATATTGGGGGGAGGGTCACACCCTATGATGCTCAGGGGCTATTCCTAGCTCTGTTCTCAGCAGTGATCCCCCGCAGTTTGGGGGGAACATATGTAGTGCTGGGAACCTAACCAAGGTTGGCTATAGGCAAGGCAAGTGCCTTAACCACGATACTATCTCTCTGGTTCCTTTCTTTATGAGTATACTACACTTTGTGTTTGTGTGTGTTTGTTATTTTGGGGCCATACCTGGTAGTCCTCAGGCTTACTCCTGACAGTGTGCGAGGGATCAAACTTGGGCAGCCATGTGCAAGGTGAGTTCCTTATCGGCTGTAGTAGCTCTCTTGCCTGGGTGCCACACTTTCACTTCTGTCGCTGTGTAATAACTCTCAAAAATCAGGACCTATGGGCTGTGGAGATGGTTCAAAGAGTATGAGCATATGCTTTACATGTGGGAGCCCGAGATTTAATCCCAAGTCCTGCATTGGCCCTGGAGTACAGGGCCAGAAGTAGCATCTCACCACGATTGGGTGTAGACAACAACCAAAAAGAAAAAAATGTGAGGGAGAGAAAGCTCAAAGGGCTAAGCCCATGTTGTGCTTGCAGCAAGCCCTTTGACAGCACAAGGTCCCCTGAGCACCGCTGGAAACACTACCGCTGGTCCCCTGAGCAACCCCCAAGGACAGAGCTGGGAGCATCCCTGGACACATCTAGGTGTGACCCAAACCATACTCCCTGCCCCCGCCCCCATGTCAGGGACCAGAGAGGCAGAACAAGAGTTAAGGAATTTGTCTTGCATGTACCTGACCCCAGTTCCATCCCTGGCACCACCAGGAGTGATGCCTGGGACGGATCTGGGAGTAAACCCTGAGCACTGCTAGGTCCAACTCCTTTACATACACAAAAATCAGGAACCTGTGAATTGGTCCATTTGTTCTTGTATTTCAATCATATATATTTTTTAGATTCCTGGCATTTTCCTAGTAATTTTATCATCAGGTGTCAGTTTCACAAAAATGAAAAGAAAAACAATAAAAAGAATGAGAGCAGCCGAGAATATAGCTTAGTGGCAGAGCACTTGTCTCGCATGTGTGAGATCCTAGTTTGATCTCTGAAACAGAATAGTAACGACAAAAGAGCGCAAGGTGGCCAGAGAGATAGAACAGCAGGTAAGGCACTGACGTCCATGCACCCAAGCCTGGTTTCAATCCCTGTGTCCCCCCAAGCACTGCCAGGAGTGGTCCCTGAGTACAGAGCCAGGAGTAAACAGTGAGCACAGCTGGGTGTAGCACCAGAAACAACAACTGCAAGGAAGGAAGTGAAGAAGGAAGGAAAAGAAGGGGGACTAGGGAGAGAGCTCCAAGGGTAAGAAGAGTAAGAAGACTTGCTTGCGTGAGGTCCCAGTGAGCACTGCTGGCTGTGGCCTGGGGCCTTCCAGCACCATCAAACACAGCGTAGCAAAGTGGGCTGCAACCGGGAGTCAAGAATCACTGGGGAGGATGGGGGAGGGAGGGGGAGAGAGAAAGGGTTAAAGATGGGAAGAGAGAGGAGGGAAGGAGAGAAAAGGGAAGGGGAAAGAGAGAAGGGAAAGGGAAGAGGAGAGAGGGGAGGGGAAGAAGGGAAGGGAAGAGAGGGGAAGGGAATTTAGGTAAGATTTTGGTAGAGAGGGCTGGAGCAATAGCACAGAGGGTAGGGCATTTGCCTTGCTTGCGGCCAACTCAGGTTCGATTCCCAGCATCCCATATGGTCCCCCCAGCACTGCCAGGAGTAATTCCTGTGTGCATGAGCCAGAAGTAACCCCTAAACATCACCGAATGTGACCCAAAAAGCAAAAAAAAAAATTGGTAGAGATTGCATTGAATCTATATATCAACTTGAGGTTGGGGCTGGAACCATAGTACAGCAGGTAGGGCATTTGCTTTGCATATGGCTGATCCCGGTTTGATCCCAGGCATCCCATAAGGTCCCCCAAGCACCATCAGGAGTAATTCCTAAGCACAGAGCAAGGAGTAACCTCTGGGCACCATCAGGGTGTGACCCCAAAAGCAAAAAAATAAATAAACTTGAGGAATATTACCATCTTAACAATATTAGATCTTCTGATCTATGAACATTGGGAATATCTTAAATTTATTTTTAATTAGATAATCTATTAAATAGATTTATCAAATTTATTTTAAATTTTTTAATGGTTTGTTTTTGCTGGGGGGGGCACCATTAGGGATTACTCCTGGCTCTCTGCTCAGAAATCTCCTAGTGGTACTCATATGGAGTGCCAGGAATCAAACCCATGTTGGCTGCATGCAAGGTAAACGCCTTCCCTGCTGTACTATGGCTCTGATCTCAAAAATGTGTTTTCTTTTCCAGTGTATAAATATCACACCTCTCACATTTACATTGAAATACTTTATTTCTTATGTAGCTGTTATAAATAATGCTTTCTTTGTTTCAGTTTTGGATTGTTCATGGCTACTGGTGAGAATACAATGGACTTAATTGTTGCATTCAAAATCTTGCTGAGTTACTTTATTATTATAATGTTTCTGTGTGTGTGAATGCCCAAGAGTTCTTTATTTACTAGATTTTTAATTTACAAATAGAAATTATTTACTTCTCTTCACTCTGGATCTCTTTTATTTTTGTTGCCTAAATTGTTTAAACTAGAACTTAAAAATTTTTTTAATTAATTTATTTTTTGGTTTTGGGGCCACATCCAGTGGATCTCAGGGCTTACTCCTAGTTCTGTGCTCAGGGATCACCCCCGCCATGCTTATGCTTGAGGGACCATTTGGGGTGTTGGGACTCAAACTGAGTCGGTTGCGTGCTTGACAAATGCCCTACGCACTGTAGTGTTTCTCCCGGCCCTTCAAACTTTAACTTTTCTGCTGGGAGTGATCCCCAAGCTCAAAGCTAAAAATGACCCCTGAGCCCCACATGGTGTGGCCAAAAGCTAAACAACTGTTCGGTCAGAGACAGCTCAACAGGCTGAGCAAAGTCGCATCGTCTGCCTGCTGAGGCCCAGATCTGCTCTTGGTACCACTTATGGTCTCTCAAGTACCACCAAGAGCAACGCCTAAACACAGAGCGAGGAGTAGCTCCTGAGTGCAACCAGGTAGAACCCAAAATAAAACCAGAAACAGGTGCTGGAGAGACAGTACAGCAGGTCACTTGCCTTGCACATGGCCAACCTGGGTTTGATCCCCAGCACCCCATATGATCCCCCAAGCACCACTAGAGTGATCTCTGAGTACTTCTGGGTGTGGCCAAAAAACAGAAATAAGAAATGTTAAAGTCACAGAGGGTTGAGTAGATAGCACAGGGTCAGGGCTACATGCTTTCATACATGCATCCCAAGTTTGAGCACAGGTCTGCATGCATGCCCACCCCTGTACTCCTGTACTTTATCACTGCTAGGTTTAGCTGGGGTAGCTCTGGCCTCGCAGGGCCCATGCTCTGAACTACAGGGCCACAGTGGCCACTGATCTCTGGGAGTGTTCCTGCCCGCCTGCCCCCCCCCCCCCCCCCCCCCCCCGTCCAAGCACAGCTTAGGAGTCCCCTCTTAAACAAAAAAGCTCTTAGGAACAGACATGAGCCAGGAGGAAGTCCTGATCACCACCAGGTGTGGCCCCAGACAAAAAATACCCATAAAACCATATGATTATTTCAACAGACACTGAAAATTTACATTTAACAGTCTTCAACACTTTCATTTGCTTGAATGGGCCCAGCAACGTCTCCATTGTGAGACTTGTTGTTACTGTGTTTGGCATATCAAATACGTCACGGGCAGCTTGCCAGGCTTTGCCAGGCGGGCGAGAAACTCTCAGTAGCTTGCCAGGCTCTCCGAGAGGGGCAAAGGAATCGAACCTGGCTCGGCTGGGCTGGCCGTGTGCAAGGCAAACGCCCTACCACTGTGCTACGTGGTATTATGAAAATACAATTTGTATTATAAAAAGTTTGGTGATGTTTTTATGCTTGATTTGTATGATGATAAAGATCACTGTCACTGTCCTCCCGTTGTTCATTGATTTGCTCAAGCGAGCTCAGTAATGTCTCCATTTTGAGACTTGTTGTTACTGTGTTTGGCATATTGAATACGTCACGGGTAGCTTGCCAGGCTTTGCCATGCGGGCAAGATACTCTTGGTAGCTTGCTGGGCTCTCCAAGAGGGGCGGAGGAATCAAACCCGGCTTGACCGGGCTGGCTGCATGCAAGGCAAATGCCCTACTGCTCCATATATAAAAAGTATTCAATGATAAATAAGGTAGGTCTTAAGCCCTGGTAACATACACATACACACAAGAGCTCAATAATGGTCCAGAGGAATGGTCCAGAAACCAAACAGAAAAGAAAAGGGAAAAAGTAAGCACTGAGTGCATCCAGATCTGGAACCTACCCACCAGGACCCACCTACTCCCATCCCACAAAAAACAAACTAAAGTGCATGCCTAGCACATGCAGTGCCCCCAGTCTCAACTCTGGTACTGATTGGGTGCCCCCATCCCTGCCTCTGCAGCCAGGTACAGCCCTAGTGGTGCCAGCACTTCTGGGTCTGAGCACTAAGACACTTTGTTGAGTATCAAAGGGAGTGGCCCCAGAGATCCCTAGGCACTGCTTACAGACCCCTTGGGGAAGAAATGTGGGAACACTGGTGATGGGTGTGGTGTTGAAATTATGTGCATGAGAAACCATTATTAATAGTATTGTATTGTAAACCATAAAATTTTGATTTGAAAAAAACCTTTAAAAAAATCACATTGTGGGGGCTGGAGCAATAGCACAGTTGGTAGGGCATTTGCCTTGCATGTGGCCGCTCGGGTTCAATTCCCAGCATTCCCATATGGTCCCCCGACCACTGCAAGGAGTAATTCCTGAGTGAAGAGCCAGGAGTGACCCCTGTGCATTGCTGGGTGTGACCCAAAAAGCAAAAATAAATAATAAATTTTAAAAAATTAAAGAAAAATCACATTGCGGGGGCTGGAGCGATAGCACAGTTGGTAGGGCGTTTGCCTTGCACTCGGCCAACCTGGATTCGATTCCCAGTATCTCATATGGTCCTCTGAGCACTGCCAGGGGTAATTCCTGAGTGCAGAGCCAGAAGTAACCCGGTGCATCTCCAGGTGTGACCCAAAAAGAAAAGAAAAAGAAAATCACGTTGCTTATCACATTTCTAAATTACTGATTTGGTTTGCTTATATTTGGTGGAAGATTTTTACATCTCTATTCAAAAGAAATATTAGTAAACTTTTTGTCTTGGAATGACTTTGTCCAGATTTGTCATCAGGATAATTCCTAGACAGTCTGACTGCTCCTTTTATTTATTTATTTATTTGTTTTGACTGCTCCTTTAAAAAAAAAATCGGGGCTGGAGCGATAGTACAGCAAGTAGGGCGTTTGCCTTGCACGCGGTCGACCCGGGTTCAGTTCCCAGCATCTCATATGGTACCCCGAGCAATGCCAGGAGTAATTCCTGAGTGAAGAGCCAGGAGTAACTCCTGTGCATCACCGGGTGTGACCCAAAAAGCAAAAAATAAATTAAAAAAATTTAAAAAATTAAATTTAAAAAAATCTACATGTCTCTCACTCTTTTCATTTGTTAACTTATTAAATCAGTGTGAATTACAAAGTTACAGAGTTATTCCTGATTGAGTTTCAGGCTAGATGTTCCAACACCGGTCCCTTCACTGCTGTCCACTTCACTCCACCAATGTCCCCACTTTTCCTCCAGCCCCAGCCTGCCTCTGTGGCAGGAACCAGACTCCTGACAGGCCGGTCTGACACTTTCTCTGCACCAGCTTCCTCCACCTGTTCGGTTCCCGGAACAGAACTGTCCAGACTGAAGCACCTTGGGAAGGCAAAATCACCGCCCCACTGAGGGGCGACAGCAGCATCACCCACCTGCGGGTCGCAGTGGCTGGATCAGTCTCTCCCAGGGCCTGCTCCAGAACCACAGAGGCAGAGGTGCATAGACAGTGGGTTCTGTGGGTGGCGATCATTCTGGAATCCACTGAGAAGGCCCAGAGAGCAGTTGTCAGTCACTCAATCAGCTGCCCAGGATCTGCCCCAAAGTGGCTTCCAGTTCCTGCCCCAGTTCTGGCTTCCTTTCCCACCTGCTCCTTGTACCCAGCAGGCTCAGCAACCAACACTAGTCTTCAGTTTATTTCTTTGGGGCCTCTGTACTTTTTCTTCCCTGGGGATGGAACCCACTACCCTAGATCTGCCTGTGATGTCTATTTTTTTTTTTGAAGAAAAACAAATTTTATTGAGAGAGAGAGAGAGTAGTGTGCTCAAGAGAAAACATGGGCTTGTCCAAGGGCGAAGAGAACCCCTACACATATCCCAGCATTAGACATGAAAGCATGAAAGTACATATCTCAAGAGGGGAGATGCAGGTGACACATGTGCTCAGTCACCACATGTGCTTGGTTACTACATGTGCTCGGCCACATGGGCACAAGCAGCACATGGGCTCCAACAGCATATGAACACCCCGTGATGTCTTTTAATGTGTTCAAATCTCAACTCAAATCTTAAGTGTTAGGTTTCTGTTGCTGTATAAAAAGTGACCACGAACTTAGCATCTTAAAAATAACGCCCATATTGGGCTGCACTACTAAGGCTGGTGGGGTGCTTGCCTCGAATGCGGATGTCCAGGGTTTGATTCCCAGCACCCTATGTGGTCTCGCTGAGTCTGCCAGGAGTGATCCCTGATCACAGAGCCAGGAGCAAGCCCTGAGCACAGCTGGATGTGGCCTCTCAAAAAAAAAAAAAATAAAAGACTACCCGTATTAGGGGCTGGAAATAATACTGGGCTTAAGCGGCTTCATTGCTTGACCTGTTTCAAATCCCGGCACTGCATATTGGTTTCCTGAGCACTGAGACACGAGTGACCCCTGAGCACCACTTGTGACACCCAAATCAAATAAGCACAACATCCATTTCTCATCTCCTAGTTTCGGAGGTCAAGCCCAGGCTCTT
Organism: Sorex fumeus; assembly: GCF_029834395.1. Lineage (NCBI taxonomy): Eukaryota > Metazoa > Chordata > Mammalia > Eulipotyphla > Soricidae > Sorex > Sorex fumeus. The sequence goes on from NW_026606183.1 coordinate 6,429,473, forward strand.
GGGGCTCAGCACTGGAGTGGAGGCGTTGCCAGCCAGATTCACATCTTCAGGCTCTCAGGGAGAATCCAATTCAAGGCCCCGTGTGTAAACTCAAAAAGACAGCAGCAGCAGTCTATCTCTCCCGCCGAATCCCCCACCCCGGGGAGGTTGATGGTCATGGGCAGGTGAAGTAAGGAAACGGTTGGTCTTAGCTGCAGTTTATTCCATTCCCATCTCCATTCTCCTCTGATTCTCATCCTGCTTCTTCCTCCCCCCATGCTACTTCATTCTCCTCCTCGATCCCCCTTCATTCTCCTTCTCGCTCTGGAATCTGGATCCCCTTTCTCCTTCTCCTTCTGGAGTCTGGATTCTGATCCCCCAGCCCACTCTTACAGTCTAGTTATATCCCAAAGCATGAGGGGTTGGGGTAACAATTACACATAGGTGTGGTCACAATCAACAGGGGTAGAATTCTTTCCCTCGGGGAAAGCAGCTTCTAGGACAGAGTCTCTCTCAGCAGGACGACCCACCCTAGAACGGAATCCCCTGGGTGTGTTTCTCCTCTCCTTGTCCAACAAACATATAAGCATACATAAAATAAATCATTTTGTATGGATACAGTAAAAAATACCTTAAACTTATAGAATTGCTCTCCTAGGGCCATCTCAATCTCAGACTACAGTGCTCAGGCCAGATAGTCTTTCCTATCCCTAGCAGGGTCCTAGTCTCGTCATTACTTCTGGATCATGACAACATTTGTCTATGATCAAACTCTTAACTTACAGTTAAGAATTGTAGCACTTTGGCCTGACCCATTTCAATGCCAGGGTAGCTCACAGCTTGCCCTGGGTCCATTCAGTCCCACGTCAGGACCCTGCTTTTGAGGTGTTAGGAATCAAGGGCAACTGAGGCTTAAGTCGAGAAAGCAGATAGATGCTCAGGAGTGAATAATATTCAAAGCCAATTAAATCCTAAGTTACAAAGCATAATATTAACTGTCTTCCTGTATTTATACAAAAAGGATATTGTATTAAAGTAAACTATTTGGGGCTGGAGCAATAGAACAGCGGGTAGGGCATTTGCCTTGCACACGGCCGCCCCGGGTTCAATTCCCAGCATCCCATATGGTCCCTCAAGCACTTCCAGGAGTAATTCCTGAGTGCATGAACCGGAATAACCCCTGTGCATCACTGGGTGTGACTCTAAAAGAAAAACAAAAAAAAGTAAACTATTCAAAAGACATAAGGAGAGGAAAAAGGCAATATTAACTTACAATACAATTTCAGTGTCCTAGAAGGATCTGACCTTACAAATTAACAGATTCTGACTAGGGGAAAAAGCTGATTAACTGGTTGGGGAAGAGAGCAGAGAGAAGTGGTTACAGATAAAGAATGGGAGTGACTCGGGAGCACTGTGATGGGTGTAACCTGATAAACCTAAGCTTCTTGTGCTAAGGGAGAAAGGACAAAGCAATGTCATCCTATACCCCTCTTGGACAGAGGGAGAGTCACTGCCATTTGGTTAAAGGACTGAGCTTCTGGGGGCCATATACTCTCCTTGGCTAGTTCTTTGGAGTTTCAAACTGGTAATGGGCTGGAGCGATAGCACAGCGGCTGGGGCATTTGCCTTGCAAGCGACCAACATGGCCAACCCGAGTTCAATTCCTCCACCCCTCTCGGAGAGCCCGGCAAGTTACCGAGAGTATCTCGCCCTCACGGCAAAGCCTGGCAAGCTACCCGTGACGTATTTGATATGCCAGACACAGTAATAAATTGTCACAATGGAGACGTTACTGGGCCCGCTCGAGCAAATCGATGAACAACAGGAGGACAGTGACAGTGACAATGGTACAGAGAGTCTGGCTTAAAATTTCTCTGATTCTTATGGATGGAGAGATAGCCCAGCAGGGAAGGTGCTTGCCTTGCACACAGGGCTGACATGGGCTCAGTCTCTGGCACCCCATAAGTTCCCCCAATCATCCCCGAGCCAGGAGTAAGCCCTGAACAATGCCAAAATTTCTCTGATTTCCCTTCCATCTTCCACTTCTGATACTGGTTGGAGAAGATCGCATGACTACATTGGGCCCCTGTTACCCCCCCACCTCGCTTTTGCCTCTTTTATGATTTTTTTCACCCCCCACCTTATAAGGCAAAAAGGACTTTGAGGATGGGAATTTTGTTAAGAGTATCCAGGGTTCCAAGGAAATTATAAGGGCCCTTAAAGGAGGGAGAAAATAGGGCCAAATCAGAGAAAGAATAGGAGGGGCTGGAGCTATAGCACAGCGGGTAGGGCGTTTGCCTTGCACGCGGCCGACCTGGGGTCGATTCCCAGCATCCCATATGGTCCCCTGAGCACTGCCAGGGGTAATTCCTGAGCGCAGAGCCAGGAGTAACCCCTGTGCATTGCCGGGTGTGACCCAAAAAGCAAAAAAAAAAAAAACCAAAAAAACCAAAAACACAGAGAAAGAAGAGGAATTGAAAGGACACACTTTTGAATGGAGGAAGGGGCACTACACTAGTCAAGAAACGCAGACACAAGAGCAATAGCACAGTGGGTAGGGAATTTGCCTTGCACATGGCCAACCCGGGTTCAATTCCCAGCATCCCATATGGTCCCCTGAGCACCGCCAGGAGTAATTCCTGAGTGCATGAGCCAGGAGTAACCTCTGAGTATCGCTGGGAGTGACCCAAAAAGAAAAAAAAATGCAGGCACAAAATTTTAAAAAGCAATTCCACAGCCGCTGCTGTAGACACCACAGCCCAGCTTCACAAATTCACAACTAACCTAGAGATGTAAGCCAAGCCGCAAACACTCATGAGTACCATGGCCTTCAGGCTGAAAACTCTGGGTGCCCTTGGGAGGAAGGGCAGGCTGAGTCCCACCTTGCCAAGGCCTCAGCAGCCTCACCCACAGACCAGGTCATTGCCATGCAGATGGCTCAGCTTCATAGCTGCATGACTGGGGCTGGAGAGATAGCACAGTAGGTAGGTCATTTGCCTTGCACGTGGCCGACCCGGGTTTGATTCCCAGCATCCCCTATGGTTCCCTGAGCACCGCCAGGAGTGACTCCTGAGTGCAGAGCCAGGAGTAACCCCTGTGCATCGCCAGGTGTGACCCAAAAAGCAAAAAATAAATATATAAATAAATTAAAAAACATAGCTGTATGACTTATCTCTGCAGAGATGCCAAGCCAAAGAAACTTCCAGGGGCACTGGTCTTCAGGCTGAAGTTCTGCACCCCCTTCTGCCCACCACGAACCGTGGGAAAGGGGCAGGCTGAGAATCCTCCTAGTTCTACAGATCCTGGAGCTGCCAGAACAACGCCTTCAAATTCCACATTCCTGAGGGCCCTGTAGGAGCACCGCAAATTAGATGGGAAAGTAGCAAAGAAGCCAGTTAAGCTCAGTAAGCAAAATCAGTAACATATGGAGCTGGAGCAATAGTACAGCGGGTAGGGTGTTTGCCTTGCCTGCGGCCGACCCAGGTTCGATTCCCAGCATCCCATATGGTCCCCCGAGCACCGCCAGGAGTGATTCCTGAGTGCAAAGCCAGGAGTAACCCCTGAGCATCGCTGGGTGTGACCCAAAAAAGCAAAAAAAATCAGTAACACAAAAGGCTCAACTAGCAACACACTAGCAACTAGTAAACCCTCAAATAATAACTCCACTGTGAGATAAAACAACTTTCACAAATTCTACTCAGGTATTTTTTGATAATGCCACTGGCCAATTTGTTGAAACAAGAATATAAAATATAATTGTTTTGTGCCTACGATAGGGGCACACTTTGGGGAGGGGAAAACTGGGGACAATGGTCACACCAATAGTGGGACTGGCGTTGGGTAACATTGAGTGCCCAAAACAACTGTCTTATGAACAACTTCGTAAACCATGACGTTTAAATAAAGTAAAATAAAATTAAAAAGCAAGGCTGAGTGGGGGCATGGCTCAAGTTGTGGAGCACAGACCTCATATGTGTGAGGCCCTGGGTTTATTTTATTTTTAAATTTTTTTATTAGTGAATCACCGTGGGGTACAGTTACAGACTAACAAACTTTCGTGCTTGCATTTCAGTCACACAATGGTTGAGTACCCATGCCTCCACCAGTGACCATTTTCTACCACCAATGGTCCCAGCATCCCTCCCACCGCCCCCAACCCCGTTCCCTCCACCCCACCCCGCCTCTGTGACAGGGCATTCCCTTTTGTTCTCTTTCTCCTTTTGGGTGTTGTGATTTGCAATAGAGGTATTAAGTGGCCATCATGTTCAGTCTCTAGTCTACTTTCAGTCTGCATCTCCCAACCCGAGCGGGCCCTCCTCGCACCCTTTACTTGGTGGTCCCTTCTCTATCTGAGCTGCCTTTCCCCCCAGCATGTGAGAGGCCCTGGGTTTAACGTTCAGTACTGCATGGCTCCCTATGCACTGCTGGGTGCTGGCCCCAACTCTCCCCCAAAATGTAAGCAAACAGTCCCCCAAAAAAAGGTGCTAGGCCTGCTGACTCTTATTTTACTACAGTGAAGCTAATTTTGTTTGAGGGCCTGTGCTCAGGGTTTATTCCTGGTTCTGTGCTCAAGGATACCTCCTAGTGGACTTGGAGGAACATACAGGGTGCTCGGGTCCGAAGCCAGGTTGCTGCCTACAAGGCAAATGCCTTGCTTGTTGGACCATCTCTTCAGCCCTGAAGCTAATTTTTTTTTTTTTTTGCTTTTTGGGTCACACCCAGCGATGCTCAGGGATTACTCCTGGCTCATGCACTCAGGAATTACTCATGGCAGTACTCGGGGGACCATACGGGATGCTGGGGATCGAACCCAGGTCAGCTGCGTGCAAGGCAAATGCCCTACCTGCTGTGCTATCACTCCAGTACCTGTTTTGTTTTGTTTTTTGGACTACACCTGGTGATGCACAGCACTTACTTCTGACTCTGTGCTCAGGTATTAATTCTGCCGGTGCTCAAGGGACCATATGGGAAGCCGGGGATCAAACTCGGGTTGGCCTCATGCCAGGTAAGCACCCTCCCCGCTGTACTCTTGCTCTGGCCCTCCTCTCCTATCTTTCTAAGCAAGTTTCATTTAATAAAAATGACCTGGCTTCACTAAATATAAAATAAAGGTGTGGTTTTCTTAGGAGGTGTCACACTCAGCAGTGATGGGGGCTACTCCCGGCATGCCATGCAAGACTTCAGCCTACAGTGCGTGCACTCTGGCCTGGGAGCATCCCAAGCCCTAAATGTATGTTGTTTGGAGCTACTAAATTTGTGGCGATTTTATCCCAGAAATAGGAAACGAAGACAGTAGGAGTGGGTTAATTCCCAGAGTCTGCCTGCAGCTGTTAGCGCCCCAGCACTCATTCTTCCAGAAAGGCCTCGCTGCCAGAAATAGAGCCTCAGTCCCAGAAGTTTGTGTGCGAGAAAGCTGCTCTGGGTAATGAGTGTTATTCTCAGCATCCCTTCAGCTCTTCGTGCCTGTGTGACTATGTTCTGGCCACTGGGTTCAAGCAGAATTTGTAGAGTTTCTGCAGTTTAGGATAAAGGGCAAGCCAGTGCCTTTCCCCATTCTGATTCTTGAGGGATTCACTGGGAAGTGGCACCAGCCTTTCTGGACCAGGGAGCCATTCCCCAGAAACAGGAGAAGGAGATAATACAGAATTAAAACACTTGTTATTTTATTTAAAAGTAGTCCAACGGCTAGATGGCTCAGTGGCTAATTTCTCCCACCTTGCAAGTGTGAGGCCATGAGTTCAGGCCCTAGTGCTGCCCGCATGCCCCGAGGGTGTACCTCAAATCCTGCTGTCTGGGACCCCCAGTACCAGAGCAGAGCGTGCAACCTCCAGCACACAATGTAAAGTGCTGGGCTGGGGATGTGGCTCATCACTTGCCCTGTGTATGTATGTGAGGCTCTGGGCTTGAGCAAAAAATAAATTCATAAATAAAGGAAAGATCCCCTTTTGCAACACACATACGCAAAGGTTAAAAGAGAAGTGTGAAGGGGCTGGAGTGATAGCACAGCAGGTAGGGTGTTTGCCTAGCATGCGGCCTGCCTGGGTTCAATTCCCAGCATCCCATATGGTCCCCTGAGCACTGACAGGAGTAATTCCTGAGTGCAGAGCCAGGAGTAACCCCTGTGCATCACCGGGTGTGACCCAAAAGAAAAAAAAAAAAAGAGTGTGAGGGGCCTGAAAGGTAGTACAGTGGGTAGGGCACTTGTCTTGCATGGAGCCAACTCAGAATCAATCCCTAACATCTCACATGGTGCCCTGAGCCCCCAGGAGTGATCTAAGCAGTCACACAGATCCAGGAGTAACTACTGGTGTGGCCCTTAAATCAAAAGAAAGAAAAAGTATGTGTGACCCCAGGCAAGGCTGTGAGCTTCGTGGTGACCCCTGCAAACACTTCAGCCAGAACATGTATAATCACCACAACGATGGCAGAACCACCTCTGTTGAGCATGACCCCTAGTGAGCACTGCAACCAAGTGAGTGCAACTCTTGGTCACTGCAATGACAGTGACAATAAGGGAAGCGGGAAGGGGCCAGGATGTAGCCCAGCCATATAGCACTCGGCTTCTCATGAAAGACCCTCCGCATCCCTGGATTTGCTCACCACAGAGAAATGAAGGAGTGGGAGAGGGAGAAAAACAGTTTTTTATTATTCATGAGTCTTCATGATGCAAAGACCCATCATACTAACTTGCATTTTTATCTAACGAAGTCAGGTTGGTTTAGGTCTGTTTTTCATGCAGTTGTACGTGAAACAGTTTGTTTCTGTATACAAACGAGACAGAATTACCATTTGCCATCCCTCAGGCTGGGGCTGCTAGGAGGGTGGCCTTCCCGCAGTGAGGGCAAGTTTAGGCTTCTCCTCCTGGGGCCAGAAGGCCCGGGACTGAGCACTGGCCGGGATCAGTCCCCCATACACACGTGGGGCCCGGACACAAAAACAAAACCAGCAAAAGCTTTCCTTTCCGTCTTGGTTTCTGTTCTGGTGGCGAGGGGGGCGACTTCCCAGCTTTGTTCTGGGGGTTGCTCCAGGTGGTCAGTAATTAGGGGATCAAGCAGAGCATGGCCCCAAGCAAAGCCTGAGCTCCAGCCCTTTGAACTCCTCCCTCCCTCTCTGCCTCCCCGCCTTCCTTCCTTTATTGGCAGTGCTCACTGTTTACTCCTGTCTCTGCACTCAGGTATCACTTTTTATTTGTACGGAGGCCACACCTGGCAATGCTCGGGGCTTACTCCTGACATTCAGGCATCACTCCTGGTGGTGCTTGGGGATGGGATCAAACCCTGATTGGCTGTCTGCAAGAAGGTAAGTGCCCACTCGAGTCTCCTTTTCCTCCCCCTTACCCCCGTTTTGACAGCTTAATTTTTTTTTCTTTTTGGGTCACACCCAGTAATGCACAGAGGTTACTCCTGGCTCTGCACTCAGGAATTACTCCTGGCAGTGCTCAGGGGACCATATGGGATGCTGGGAATTGAACCCGGGTCAGCTGTGTGCAAGGCAAATGCCCTACCCTCTGTGCTATTGCTCCAGCCCCCAAGACAGTTTAATTTTTTTGGTTTTGGTGTTTGGAGCACACTCGCTGCTTATGGCTGGCTCCTGGATGTGCAGTGCTCCGGGGACCACAAGTGTACAGGGAAGAGCCTTCACCCATATACTTTCTCTCTGGTCCTTGACAGTTTTTTTGGTGTTTGTTTATTGGGTTGTTTTTTGTTTTGTTCTGTTTGTACCTTTTGGATCACTACCTGAGATGCTCAGGGGTTATTCCTAGTTCTGCACTCAGGAATTACTCCTGGTGGTGCCCAGGGGACCATGTGGGATGCCAGGGATGATTTAACCTGTGGCCGTGGGTGCAGGGCTGATGGTCCTGGAGATTCCACTAGTTGGTTTTCTTTTTCTTTTTGGGTCACACCTGGCGATGCACAGAGGTTACCCCTGGCTTTGCACTCAGGAATTACTCCTGGCGGTGCCCGGGGGACCATATGGGATGCTGGGAATCGAACCTAGGTAGGCCGCATGCAAGGTAAACACCCTACCCGCTGTGCTATCACTCCAGCCCCAGTTCCACTATCTGGTATGAGCAGTTACTCCCTGCTGCCAAGAACCAGCAAGAATCAGAAAGCTCACAGGCTAGAGAGAGGTCAGGCAGGAGTATCTGCTTTGCATGCCAGAGGCCCAGATTCAATTCAATCCTTTTTTTTTTTTTTTTTTGGTCAGACCCGATGGTGCTCAGGGGTTGCTCCTGGCTCTGCACTCAGGAATTACTCCTGGTGGTACATGGGTGGACCATATGGGATGCTGAGGATCAAACCTGGGTGAGCAGTGTGTAAGGCAAATACCCTATCCACCGTACTATAACTCTGGCCCCCAGATTCAATCCTTGTTATCACAATGTCCCCCAAAGACCTCTAAGAGTAACCCTGGAACACTGAGCTGGGAATGACCCAAAACTGAGTATACTATCCAAAAAAGAAGAAAGATCATAGATAGGACATGAGAGTAAATATCTCTGAACAGGGCACAGAAATTCAGACCTAATGATTATCTGGTATGACAACTGTTGCTGAAAGGAAAGAGATATTGATAAGACCAGAGCATTGGGAAGAGAGCTTTCATCAGTTAGAATCAAATTATGCTGCACCCCAAAATCTCAGTGGCTTGCAGTAACATGTTCTGTCACCCTTCCATGTCTCCGTGGGAAAACTGGAGGCTCTGTTCTACATCACCTTCATTTTAGAATATGATCTGAAAGAACAGCCTCTACCTCAAGGAGAGGAGATGGGGTCGACCCCATGACGGCTCTTAATGTTCTCATTCCATTGTTAAAACAAGCCCAAAGCTGATATCAGTAGCATGGAAGTATAGAACCTTTTAGAATGTTGCATGTATGAGGCCCTGGGTTCAGTCTTTAGCATTGCTTAAAACAAAAATCAACCCAGACCCATGGTAAACTAGAGGGTCCATGTTTTAGTAGGGTGGTGGGGCGCCACAGGGAAAAATACATTTTCAAACAGTTGAAAACATTTCTCCAGTCTTCCCTCTTTGCCACAAATAGTGCCTTTGTGGTCCAGAGTGATAGTACAACAGGTAGGGTACTTGTTTTGCACGTGGCCAACCCAGATTCGATCCTCAGCACTACATGTAATACCCTGAGCTCTGCCAGAAGTGATCCCTGAACACAGAACTAGGAGGTAAGTCCTAGACACTACCAACTGTGGCCCCCAAACAAAATAAAACAAAGCAAAAACGCTGCCTGCAAAATAAATGCATCCCTTTCTCAAGGGAGCCTGCCCAAATTACCCTATACTCATGGTATCAGGTCCAAGCCAGGATCTCAAAGTCTCTCTCTCTCTCTCTCTCTCTCTCTCTCTCTCTCTCTCTCTCTCTCAGATTTCGGGCCACACCTGATGATGCTCAGGGGCTATTCTTGGATCTGCACTCAGGAATTATTCCTGGTGGTACTCAAGAGACTGTATGGGATGCCAGAGATCGAACTCAGGTTAGCCACATACAAGCCTTACTCACTGTACTATTACTCCAGCCCCTCAGAGTGTCTCTTTATCCAGTGGTGCATTCTCTAGATCAAGAAACCTATGACCCCAGATGAATAAGCCAAGTTCTCTCTGCCACTGTCCCATAATCAATCTTCATGTCCCTGAAGGAGAACAGGGACAGCATGAGAGAGGCCAGCACTTCTGTTCAGAAGGAAGGGAGAGACACTGCAGCCACGGTCCTGAGTCGCTGTAAAATCCTGAGAGGCCTCCAAGGACGACCTTGCCCCGAACAGCCCTGATGGTGGACTACTCCCCGGTTCATTCTCCTCCAAGTTCTTTCTTCTACCCTTAGCACGGCCCATTGCTTTTCCTTCATTTTTTGAGGGGTATGGGGTGGGTGGGGTGGTCATGCCTGGTGAAACTCTGGGATCACTCCTGACAAGGCTCAGGGAACATATAGGGTGTCAGGGACCAACTCGGGTTGGCCACGTGCAAGGCAAGCACCTTACTGCCACATCTCCAGCCCCTCATCTTTTCCCTTTTTTTCTCTTTGGCCACTTGAGAAGACACTGGAGGTGACCACTTCCTCAACATGTTTCTTAGTCTCCTTTATTTATCCAGGCATTTGGGGGCCCTCAATGGCATCCTAAGCTTGAATATTCTTTCTTTCTTTATTTAGTGCTGAGGATCAACCATACATATGGCCTTACACATGTGAAACATGTGCTCTACCCTGCTCCCACACTCATGACTTAAAATACTCAAACCAATGTCTCTTTGGCCTCCACCTCAGAAGCAAGAAGACAAAGTGGCTGTCACTGTTCAGAAAGTGTCACAGGGGCCAGAGCAACAGTACAATAGGGAGGTACTTGCCTTGCACGTGGCCAACCTAGGTTCAATCCCTGGCATCCCACATGTTCCCCTGAGGACCGCTGGGAGTAATGCTGAGTGTGGCCTAAAACAAAATAAATAAAATTAAATTAAAAGGGGAACCTGATAAAACATTTTTAGGGGCCAGTATGATAGTACAATGGGTAGGGTATTTGCCTTGCACGCGGCCGACCCATGTTCAATCCCCGGCATCCTATATGGTCCCCCAAACACCGCCAGGAGTAATTCCTAAGTGCAGAGCTAGGAGTAACCCCTGAGCATCGCTGGGTGTGACCCAAAAAGTAAACAAAAAAAAATTCATCATCATCATCATCATCCTGTTAATCGTCGATTGCCTCGAGCAGGCCCCAGTAACGTCTCTTTCATCCTAGCCCTGAGATTTTCCCGGACGAGAAAAAAAAATTAAAAAATTTTAAACATCAAATGTGAAACAATCCACACAGGTGCTGCTGCTGTGACTCCCTCCTTCGGAGAGCACCTGTGCCACATGGCGCCCTGGCAGGTACCTGGCAGGAAGGGAAAAAGGATAACTGAAGCCCCGCGGAGAGCAGGAACAGCATCATGGCAGCTGAGACCCCCGAGAACTGCGTACTGAAGATTCAGGCCCAGACTCTGAGGGGAAACAGCACCCACCACCACGACAGCTGCTGCAGCATCCTCCGCAGCTTAAGGATCTCAACAACTTGCCGTTGTTGAGAATAAACATTCTTGTTTTTAAAACTTAAGAAAAACACAACGTATGATTTTAATGAGGGCCAGGGAAAGGGAGTTGTAGTTATTTGATTCTGTTAAGTTCTACAATTCTATTCTTTTCAGGCTGCCTCTCTCTACATCTACCTATCTCTTTTCTTTGATCTCTGTGTTGGGGTCACATCTGGTTTTGCATCAGGGATCACTCCTGGTGGGCTTGGGGTGCCATATAAGATGTCAGAGATCAAACCTGGGTCAGCTGCTTGCAAGGCAAATGCCCTACCCGCTGTACGATTCCTCCAGCCCCGAGCACCTCTCCCTTTAAGATTTAATTTTTGGCAAACAGAATCTACTAACTCTTGGGGCTGGAACGATAGCACGGCGGGCAGGGCGTTTGCCTTGCATGCGGACAACCCGGGTTCGATTCCCAGCATCCCATATGGTCCCCTGAACACTGCCAGGAGTGATCCCTGACTGCTGACCCAGGAGTCACCCCTGAGCATGGCCAGGTGTGACCCAAAAGGAAAAAAAAAAAAGAAAAAGAATCTACTAACTCTTTTGGGAGAATTATACCTTTCATCTCTTCTCGAAATCACCTTAACTAAAAGGATTTATTAGGAATCATTTGATCAATTCAGAGTTTTAAACAAAAAGTATCACTGTATCACTGTCATCTCCTTATTCACTGATTTGCTCGAGCGAGCACCAGTAACGTCTGCATTTGTCCCAGCCCTGAGATTTTTAGCACCCTCTCCTTACTCGTCCTTCCCAACGCTGCTGCACTGGAGGCTCATTCAGGGTCAGGGGAATGAGACACATCATTGTTACTGTTTTTGGCATATCGAATACGCCGCAGGAAAGGATGAGAGGCAAACTGTGGAGGGAGGTTTAAAAAAAAAAAGAATGAGAGGCAACTGATAATGCTCTTGCCACAGAGACAATACTTCTCTCTCGTTTTTAACCACACCCAGCAGTGGTCAGGGAATCATATGCAGTGCAGGAGAGTCAAATCAAGCTCATGGTCACAAGTGCATACAAGGCAAGAGCCTTAATCTCTGTGCTATCTTCAGGCTCATGTAGATAAGTTTTGATCAACTATGCGAGTTAAGGGCCTTGTTAGCTGATTTTACCTTTTATTAATTGAAAATGTAGATTACTTGTCTGTAATTTCTCTATTCTCCCTTATGTATACTTAAAAACGGGCCACATTGGGCTACAGAGATAGTAAAATAGGTAAGCCACTCGCCTTGGGTTTGATCCCCATACACATGGTCCCCTGAGCACGGCCAGGAGTGTTTCCTGAGCACAAAGCCAGGAGTAACACGTGAACACCATCAGGTGTAGCAAACAAACAAAAAAATAGGGAGGGAAAAGGCCAATTATTTCCTCATATCTTTGTTTGCTTGTTTTTTTTTTTTTACCTACATCCAGTGGTGCTCAGGACTCTCCTGACTCAGTGTTCAGGAATCACTTGGGACAAGTTTGTGGGACCAGCTGGGATGCCAAGGATCGAACCCAAGTAGGCCACTTGCAAGGCAAGTGCCATTACCCCAGCCCATGTCACTCCATGTCTTAAAAGTCACTTACAGACACACCCAATAGCAACCAACACATACCCTCTTTCCCACTTTGTTGTTCTTTTCTGTTCTTTTTTTTTTGTCCACTGCCTCATGCTCATTTGGACATTATTTGGTTTCTTGATTATTTCCAACTTCCATTTAAATCCAGTGCTTCACCACTGCATACACATAACACAATCACTGTCCAGCTCCAAAGCCCAAACCACATTATTTCAGTATAGTTTTTATTTTAGCATTTAGTATATAACTTACATTTGTATAAATTAGTATTTAGTTTTTACTGTTCTATAAAGTAGGTTTGGGCTTATTATGATGTGGTAACAACTTCATTCTTCCCTTCATTCCTCCCTCCCTGCATTCTTTTCTTCCTTCTTTCCTTCTCTTCCCTCTATCTTTCCTCCCTCCCTTCCTCCTTGAAAAAAAAATTAACATCCAGATATGTAATTATAAGAGCAGTTCCTCACAAATAATTTTGGGCCAGGCCTGAAGCAATGTACAGCAGATAAGGAACTTGTCTTGTATACAGCTAACCTGTGTTCGGTCCCTGGCACCCCAGATGGTCCCCAGGAGTGATCCCTGAGTACAGAACCAGAAGCAAGCTCTGAGTTCAGTCAGGTAAGGCCCCAAAACAAACAAAAACCATTTTTAAATTATAGGTCATCTTGGGGCTGGAGCAATAGCACAGCAGGTAGGGTATTTGCCTTGCACACAGCCGACCCGGGTTCAATTCCCAGCATCCCATACGGTCCCCTGAGCACCACCAGGGGTAATTCCTGAGTGCAGAGCCAGAAGCAACCCCTGAGCATTGTCGGGTGTGACCCAAAAAGAAAAAAAAACAAAACTATAGCTCATCTTCACGTGATTTTAATTCTAGGATCCACGTTGAAATCTTTTTTTTTTTTCCTTCCTTCTTTCTTTCAGTTCTTGGGCCACAAACAGTAGTGCTCGGGTGTTATTCCTGGTTCTGTTCCGGAGTGCCCCATGGCAGCACTCGGGGGACCATATGTGGTGCCAGGGATTCAAATCAGGCACACGGCAGAGGGGAAAAAAGAAGAGAAGCCACCAGAATACTTACAGGTGCCTCAAGCTTTATTTAGAAGTGGTATATTTCTACTCACATTCAATGAGCCCATAGTGTAAATAGAGCATGAACATGTAATCCTATTGCTCAGGGGCCGAGCAGGAAAATTGTCTGCTTGGAACGATTTCCCACAGGGCGGAACGGTCAGTGTTTATCTGCTCCTCCTTCACATATACCATGGCCACGGGGAAGGTCTGGACTTAAGGTGGACAACTCCTGGACAGATTAATATAGCCTGACCTATACACTAGATTAAACTAATCTGGCCCCTGTTCTTGGAGAGATGAACCGTGAAACACTAAGTGCAGGAGGCAGGAAGGGGAAAGCACTGTGACTGAACCGTGGCCACGCAGCAGAGGTCCGGGTAAGGTGCACCCAACCAACATCCTGCTCCCTACAGGTTGGTCTGCGGGGGGCCAGGCCAGGTTTCCATGGAAAATTCTTCAACTCAGGTTGTTTTCTCACAGAAAAGGGGTATAACCAAGGGACCCTTGTCTGCTAGGTCACCTCCAAACCTGCCCTCACCTCTTCAAAAACCTTCCAACGGTCCCCGCACACCACCGGGAAGTTCAAATGATCCCACCTGAGGTCTCACTTGCACCAAGCCAGAGAAGTGCGGTGCTTCCAGGCCACGGGGCACGGGGCCACGCAGCTGCACTGAAGTAACCTGTTCCCGGCAGATTTCGGTCTCTCGGTTCCCAGGAGGTGCCCTGGGGCTGCTGTTTTACTCTGAAGGCAGAGGATGCGTGTGGGCAAAGGTGACCCGCAGAACAAGAATCCACCAAAGATGCAAGCCACAAAGCAGGAAAGGCAGGGTCAGGGGACCCGGAGGACCCAGATCCAAACCGGTGTTCCTTTCTCTCAGGGTGCTCTGGCCCTGGAACTTTCCAATCGCTCGCGGGGACCTCCAGACTGCCTGCATACTGCTGAGAACGAGGAGCTCGTCCATCCGTGAGCAGGACAGGTGGCCAGGACGTCGGTCCCTTCCCAGTTTCCCGCAGCTGCAAATCAACGGTGAGCGGTGGGGCCCAGCCAGGCCGTTTCGCGCGATTCCCCAGCTCACCGCCGTCCGCTGTAGCCGAGGCCAGCGATGACCAACTGAACCGCCTTTGAACGCCGCAGCAGCGGATTCGCTGAGGCCCCGCCCACGGCCGCAGCCTAGTCCCGTTGCTATTGGACAGCGTTCAGCCCCCCCCTCCGCCCCGCCCCACCCTGTTGGCCAATCGGCTTCCAGTTGCGACGGCCCTGCCCTCAGCCCCGCCCTACAGTGGGGTCTGGCGCAAGCGCGCTGCAACTGCCACGCCGGGGTCACTTCAGGGCCACCAGGCAGCCTTGCCCTGGGCCCTGGACAGAGGCGGGACAGGCTGGGTCGCCAGTGGCTGCTGCCCAGTTTTGCTCTCTGGCTCTCCGCCTCCCCGCCCCATGGACGGGCGGGGTCCTAGCCGGCACCTCGGACATCATTGCCCTTACACGACTGGCCTCACGTGGGCATCCACGTGTGTGTTGAAGCATCTGGCTTGGTGGCAGCAATGGGGGCCTGGGGCGTGGGGAGGGAAGGTGGGACGGAAGCTGGCGGCAGGCTCTGGGACCGAGCTCAATGCCAGAAGCGAGTCAGGAGTTAGCTTAACTCTGAAACTGAGTTGGCACCACATCTTCGAATTTTGAAGCCCCAAATTCAGTTCTGTTATGCCCAAGAGCTTGATCCAGGCCTAACTCTGAAACTGAGTTGGCACCACATCTTCGAATTTTGAAGCCCCAAATTCAGTTCTGTTATGCCCAAGAGCTTGATCCAGGCCTGGGATCCCCAGAGCCTGGACAAAATGTGCAGTTCCTAGTACACTACAATCAAGAGTGCAAGCACTCCAGTCATTGCAATAACAACCAAAAATAGAAAAGAGGAAAAGAGCCTGGAAGAGGTTCTGAGTTCACAGGGCACAGCATGGCCCCCAAACACCACGCTGCTAGAAACTCAAAGCAAGAAAAGGGAAAGGCTGGGACACTAGCCATAGTACAGTGGGTAAGTTGCTTGCCTTGCACACGGCTGATCTGGGTTTGATCCCGAGTGCCTCCCTGGAGCTTGCCAGGAATGATCCCTGAGTGCAGAGCCAGGAATAAAGTCCTGAGCACCTCTGGATGTAGGAAGGAAGGAAGAAAGGAAGGAAGGAAGGAAGGAAGGAAGGAAGGAAGGAAGGAAGGAAGGAAGGAAGGAAGGAAGGAGGGAAGGAGGGAAGGAGGGAAGGAGGGAGGGAGGGAGGGAGGGAGGAAGGAAGGAAGGAAGGAAGGAAGGAGGGAGGGAGGGAGGGAGGGAGGGAGGAAGAAAAAGAAAGAAAAAGAAAAAGGGAGGGAGGGAGGGAGGAAGGAAGGAAGGGAGGGAGGGAGGAAGAAAAAGAGAAAGAAAAAGAAAAAGGGAGGGAGGGAGGAAAGAAGGAAGGGAGGGAGGGAGGGAGGGCAGGCTGGAAAGATGGTACAGATGGGTAGGTGCTTGCTTTGAATACAGCTGACCCTGGTTTAATTTCCAGAACCCCATATGGTACCCTGAGCCTGCCAGGAATGAACACAGAGCCATAAGTAATCCCTGAGCACTACCAGGAATAGGTCAAACCAAGAAAAAGAAAAAAAGAAAGAAAAGGAGGGGTCAGGGGTAAGGTGTTTTGCCTTGCAGTGGGTCAATCTGGGTTTGATCCAGGACACCTCAGATGGCCCCAAGCCCTCCAGAAATAATCTCTGAACACAGAGCTAGGAGTAAGCCCTAGACACCACCAGGTGTGACCCCAAAACAAAATAACAACCACCAAATAGTTAAGGAGGAACTAGAGAGCTGTTACAGGGTTGGTAAGGCACTTTCTACGCACATGGCAAACCTGAATTCCATGGAATGTCATATGGTTCCCTGAGCACCATCAAAGGTGATCCCTGAGCCCAGAGCCAGAAGCAAGCCCTGAGCACCGGCAGGTGTGGCTCAAAAACAAAAAATAATAAAGGAAAAAGGAAAGAAAATAAAACCCAATAGGGGTGAGGCCCTTCTGCCTCCTTCACTGGCTTGGCAGTTAGCTCCTGTCACTCTCCGTCCCAGGCTCCCCAAGCTGAATTCCGGTTTCAAAGGCATCGCCTGGGGCTGGAACAATAGTTACAGGGCACTTGCCTGGCACAAGGCCAGCCTGGGTTCAATCCCAGTTATCCCATATGGTTCCCTCAGCACCGCCAGGAATAATTCCTGAGTGAGAGCCAGGAGTAACCCCTGAGCATCGCTGGGTGTGTCTCCCCGCCGCCCCCCCCCCCCAAAAAAGGCATTGCCTTTGCCTTGGGACCAGAGCAATAGCACACTGGGTAGGGCACTTGCCTGGCACAAGCCTGGTCTGGGTTTGATCCCCATTACCACATACTGTTTCCAGAGCCCTCTTAAGAGTGATTCCTGAGCCAGGAGCAAGTTCTGATCATCACCAGCATGGCTCAAAAAACAAAAAAAATGAAACAAACAAAAAAGACATTGCCTTTTTTTTTTTCCTTTTTGGGTCACATCTGGTGGATGTACAGGGGTTCCTCCTGGCTGGGCACTCAGGAATTACTCATGGCGGTACTGGAAGGACCATATAGGATGCTGGGAATTGAACCCGGGTTGGCCGCATGCAAGGCAAACGCCCTACCTGCTGTGTTATTGCTCCAGCCCCATTGTGCTATTGCCTTTTTCTAGGCAGAGCCTGGCCTGCTGGATTTCCCTTTGCCTGGCAGCTTCTTCCTCCAACCTGCTCCTGTAACTGGCTTCTCACCGGACAGGGCAATCAAATGTGGTCGATGGGTCCTACCCAGGCGGCTGCATCCACACGAGCAGCTTCAAGTACTGGTCCTGGCGCCTTTTCCTCTGGGCTCAGGAATGCCCACTGACGCCACACACAGCTCTCACCTGGGTCACCCGGCCCGGCCCGGCCGGTTTCAGGGTTTGGTATTCTTGGCCATCTTTCTCCAGAACGGTACTGAGCCCGATGTGGGGGTGACCATGGCCCCGGCCTTCCCATTCCTGTTGGAGAGCAGAAGGGCCATGCCAGTCTGCGGCAGTGCCTACCACAGCCCCCAAGCCTGTCTGGGCTGGGCCAGGAGGCAGGGAGGCTGGCTCCGGCCCCCCTTCCAGGAACACACATGCACAGGGGAATCTCCAAGCTCTTTTTTCTTTAATTTCTTACAAAACCACATGTCCCAGCCAAAGAGGACACTGCGGGCGCTGCCCTAGGCATTGTGATCCAGGTGGGGAGGCCCACGAATGAAAGGCTGCTAAGCCCAGAAGTGTCTGCCTCTCTGCACGGGGCCAGAGCGAGGCACGGGCTAGCTGGAGGCTCTGGCCTGCCCTCCCCAGCCATGGGTGAGAAAGCAGACCCTGGGTCCCTGGAGTTCTCAGTGCCTGCAAGGGAAGGAAGGAGAAGAGGGTCTGAGGGGCGGGACAGGCTGAGGCCGGGCGTGGGGTGGGCCAGGGTGGGGGGGCGGGCAGGCCACAATATCTCACCAAGAATGGATGATGCTCTCAAGTGAATGAGACACTAATGATGACCACCAGAATGAGGACAGTGATGGACAGACAGATGGCAATCAACAGTTTCTTCTGTGGGAGAGGAGGGGGGTCAGGAAACTCGGGCTGCGGGACTGCCCGGGGGCACAGCAGGAGGGACGGAGCTCACCTTCCGTGCCTTCTTCTGGTTCTCCAGGGCCATCTTGACATGCTCCTGCCCACGCTCCACGTAGTCTGCTGAGCTCAGGATGTTCTTCTCAATCCGGTTAATCGTCTCCCCCTGCCCAGAGGTTGGGGGGACACTCAGGAGGGAGATGACTCAAGGAGGGGGCCCAGCAGCTATGTCTGCCCACCCATGCCGCCCTCCTCCTGGGCCCCACTGATTGAAGGACATTCGCAGCAGCAAACTCCACACCAACAGGGGCTAGAGTGATAGCACAGTGCATAGGGCATTCGCCTTGCACGTGGCCAACCCGGGTTCACTCCCCGGCATCCCATATGGTCCCCCGAGTGCTGCCAGGAGTAATTCCTGAGTGCAGAGCCAGGAGTAATCCCTGAATCCCCGAGTATCACCGGATGTGACCCAAAAAAGCAAAAAACAAAACAAAAACAAAAAACAAACAAACAAACAAACAAAAACCACCCCAAAAAAACCTCCACACCAACAAAGTTCTGGAGGGGAATCACACTCCTCAGGCGGCTGCCAGCCCTGCTCTGTCACCTGGTCCCTTTGGCCTAGCTCCCTCGTCCCCTACAACCTCTATGTGCAGTGGGGGCTTAGGGGCCTTCCAAGGGTTTTTCCATTCCAGAGAGGATGAGCTCTGTTCCCTCGCCAACCTCTCCAATTCATCCATGCTTCTAGAACCTCCCTATTCCTGACTCCCCACGGCACTACCAGGTCATGATGTGCCAAAGGAAATTCCTTCCCCATGACTTGCAGCACCAATAAGCCAGTCCCTCCAGCGTGGGGCTAGGGGCCCCTCTCATCCTGTCCAACCAGGCTCAGGGGTGGCAGCCTCCCACCAAGCCTGGGGCAGACTGGAGGGGGTAGCTGTGACCGGGGGTAACTGTGACCGGCTTTTGGTGGCCTAAGGGTGGATCCCAGGGGAGTGGCAGAGCTGGGGCTGGGGTGATGCCTAGAGCAGCAAGTTGGAGGGTGGGGTCTGTCAGGAGGAGAGGCTGTCTGGAAACACGTGACTCCGGGGTCTGGCTCCACGTGGGGAGCTGTAAGCGAGAGGAAAGCCTGAAGAGGGAGGCGAAGGGTTGAGGGGGTCATGGTGGCGGTTCTCACCCAACACGGTGGCAAGTACCCACCTGCATCTCCACCTCAGTAGCCAGGAAAGTGAAGATCTCATGCAGCTCCCGGATGCTGCGCTCGAGCTGCTGGATCTCACTGTGCCGGGCTGAGATCTCGTTGAGGGCCTGACGAGTGACCTGTGTGTCCTTCAGGATCTGCGGGGTGGACGGGGTGGAGCAGCAGGTCAGCAGCCTGGGGCCAGACATACCCCTGCACCCCTCAATCCTGGAGCAGGGACTCCTGGTCAAGCACGCGCCTGATGCCAGCACTTGTGTGAGGCTCTGGTTCGCTCAATACCGCAAAAATAAGTAAATAAATAACAAAGTGGGGGTGGGCGGGTGCAAGACGGCACCAAGGGGTGCGGCACAAGCCCTGCATTGTGGTCCCTGACACTGTCCCTCACCCTGGCTCAAGGGGCCCGATCGCTGACGCTAGCATAGACTCATCCACCTCACATCACTCGGTCGACCTCTGAGAATGGCCCCCCACTTCCCTGAGCACCACTGAGGAATCCCTGTTTCTTAAAGAAAATGGTAGGAGGGAGTCAAAAAAAATAGAGGTAAGGTGCTTGCTCTGCATACAGCTGATTCTGGGTCAATCTCTGACCCCTGAGCACAAAACGGGGAGCACCCAAGCACAGTGGGTATGGCTCAAACATCCATACACAATAAACATTTAAAGAGACAGGCAGTAGGGGCTGGAGTAATAGCACAGCAGGTAGGGTATTTGCCTTGCATGTGGCCAACCCGGGTTCAATTCCCAGCATCCCATACGGTCCCCTGAGCACCACCAGGGGTGATTCCTGAGTGCAGAGCCAGGAGTAACCCCTGTGCATCGCTGCGTGTGACCTCAAAAAAAAAAAAGAAAAGACAGGCAGAGGATTCACTGAAGGATCAGAATGCCTGCCTGAGAGCACAGGTTAAATCCTGGGTGCCCAACCTGAGCACCATCCCAGCAGCTTTTCTGCTGTGAGCTCTAGCGCAGCCATCAGATGTGTGTGGGCACCACAGGAAGGGTGCAACTCTTGAGCACCACAGCTAAAAGATGCTCGAGCACCACAGACAGGAAGTGTGCCCTCTGGGCAACACATATGTGAACTCCACAGTGACCCTGAAGAGTGACCTCCAAGGAGCACCACAGCCAGGCCTGAATGTGACTCCCTCGTTTCCCCAATGACAATAATAACAACCTCAACAAGAGCAACAATGAAGGGAAGAGAACTTAAAAAGAAAAGCGGGGCCAGAGCAATAGTACAACGGGTAGGGAGTTTACCCTGCATGCGGCCAACCCAGGTTCGATCCCCAGCATGCCATACAGTCCCCCAAGCACTGCCAAGAGTAATTCCTGAGTGCAGAGCCAAGAGTAACCCCTAAGCATCACTGGGTGTGACCCAAAAAACAAACAAACAAAAAAAGCGGACAGGGAAGATGGCTCATATGCACGGGTGGCTGGCTGCAATCCCCAGCACCACGTGGTCTCCTGAGAAGCACCTTGGGCACCCTCAAGCATGGAGGCATGAGGAACCCCTGAGCATCATCAGGGTATGGCCCAGAAACCAAAGCCCCAGAAGCAGGAAGGGTGCTGGCACTGTCAGTGCGGGGTCCAGAGGGAGGGGGCTGGCAACGGTGCTCACATTAGACACGAACACCTCGCTCTGGCCGCTGTCCAACATCTGTTCCAGTTCCTCGTCCGACACCATCCCGGCATTGGCTGTGGAGGGGAAACACAGGCTCAGTGCAGGCTTAGCTGCTCGGCCCGGGGGAATGGACGCGCCACTCACTGATCTTCAGCTGCCTGCGAATGCGCTCCACATTTTTCTCCCGGTACTCGGACTGCAACGTGTTGCACTTGTTGATGAGCTCCACAAACTGCTGGGACAGGATCCCGTGCTGCGGACGCAGAGCACAGGTTGGCACACCTCAGTCCCGGCCTGCCCTGGGCCTCAATCTCACGATGGCTCAGCAAACATCGAGAGCAGTATAAGTGCTCACTGCCGAAGCCATATGAAAGACTCACCTATTCTCTCCTTGGCAGGCCTCCGAGACCCTATCTGACCTGCCCTCCCCCACTTCCCCTTTGACCCTCCCAGTTTCCTCCCTTGCCCCCCACCCCCCACCACCGGAGGCTCCCTACTTCCCTCCAGAGGGCACACCACCACCTCCGTGGACCTACACTGCTTGTTCCCCACAAAGGTCTTAATTCTTCCACACACAGTAGGAACCCCCAAGTATATTTATTTATTTTTGCTTTTTGGGTCATATCGGGCAATGCACCGGCATTACTCCTGGCTCTGCACTCAGGAATTACCCCTTGAGGTATTCCGGGAACCATATGGGACGCTGGGAATCAAACCCAGGCCGGCCCTGTGCAAGGCAAATGCCCTATTCGCTGTGCTATCACTCCAGCCCCGCCCCCCAGGTAATTTTTTTATTTTTAAGCATTTGCTGAACACCATCCTCAATGCTGAGAAGAAATACTCAAACTCAAAGAATACTCAAAACGTTCATCTGCTGTTCGGGGTGCTCAGCCTTCACAGACTCCCCCGGAAATGCCCTTTCACCCTGTCTCTTCTCCTGATGCCTTATGTTGCCCATTTCTTAACAGTTCCTTCCTCAGAGTCCGGAGCAATATAGCGGGTAGGATGTTGCTTTGCACTGCAGCTGACCTAATGGCCCAGGTTCAATCTCTGGCACCCCATATGATCCCAAGTCCTGCCAGGAGTGATCTCCGAGTGCACAGCCAGGAGTAAGCCATAAACACAGCCAGATGTCGCAAACAAACAAACAAACAAACAGACCAAGATATTCTTCTTCACAGACACATTTGCTTTACTGGTTTCAACTGCAAGACCCTAAACCGCTCCATCTTCAATCTGGGATTATTGCTGGGCTCCAGAAATTCAGAATTCTTTGTCTCTGACCTCTCCAAACTCCAAAATATACCTCAAGGAGCACCCAGAAGTGAGATCATCTCAAATCTCCTTATTAAGATGTTGATTTCAGAAAACAGAGCGATAGGACAGTGGGCAGGGCATTTGCTTTGCACATGGCTGATCCTAGTTCAATCCCCAACATCCCATGTGGCGCCCCCCCCAGCCCTGCCAGGAATGACTCCCGAGTGCAGAGCCAGGAGGAACCCCTGAGCATCACCAGGAGTGGCCCAAAAAACAAAATCAAAACAACAAAAAAAGATGTTGATTCAGTGACCTTCCACCCGGGGAAGTTCCCTTCCTTCTTGAATTCTGCTCACGAGGCAGAGATGTTCAAGTCATGTGGGAAGGGAACCTCCCTGTCATTTGACTTCTCCCTCTTCTTCTCTAGGCAGAACACAAGCCACCAAGTTCACCCTGAGTAAAGTCTTTTCTACTTGTTCTTCATCTTGGCTACTGTGAAGACTGTCTCCACAGCCAGGTTTGGGTCTGGGAAGGAGCAGATAGGGCATGTGCTTTGCATGAGGCTGACCCGAGTTCAATTCCCAGCACCCCATATGGTTCTCCAAGGAACTCAGGAGTAACTTTCCTGAGTGCAGAGTGTGGAGTAACCCCTAAGCAGCTCTATGTGTGGCAAAAAAAAAAAAAAAAAAAAAAAACAACAGTTAAATCGGGGCCATGTTTTCATTGGAACAAGACTGTTCTAGAAAAGGAGTCAGAAAACCTGGGTTTTAGGCCTTGGGTGAGCCCCAACTTCCTCGTATCCTGTTTTTTTTTCACCTGAAAAATCATCAGATTGGACTTGATGATATCTAAGTAACCTTCCTTTTTTCCTTCTGACATCTAGTGATTTACAGAGAAATTGCTGAAATGCCCTAGTTCTGGGAACAAACTTACTTGGGTTTTTCTCATTCTTGTGTTGATTGAGTTATAGTTCTCATCAGCTTCCTCCTTCTGTGGCTCTATGGCTGTAGGAAGACACAGTTGGTGAGGGCGAGGGTTTAATCTGCAGCTGCTAAAAATCGTTTTTGGACCAAGAAAAGGGCAGGATCATAATCCAGTGACACACAATAAAGAGGTTCTACCTTACATAAGATTCTTCTAAGAAATATAACTCATCACAAATGACAAATTCTGGGGCCGGAGCGATAGTACAGTGGGTAAGGCGTTTGCCTTGCGCGTGGATGACATGGTTCAATACCCGCATCTAATATGGTCCCCCAAGCACCCCCAGGAATAATTCCTGAGTGCAGAGCCAGGAGTAACCCCTGAGCATCGCTGGATGTGGCCCAAAAAGCAAAATTAAAAAAAGACAAATTCTGAGTCTCTAACGAAGAGAAAGTTAAATATTCTTTATAAGGTATCAATAAATTTTCACAGGTATACAAAAACTTCCTAACAAAATGCTTGTCTGCTTATATGGTGGGCAGGAAGAATTATAGGAATACAAGGTTCATTGTAGCACTGTAGCTCTGTCCTCCCGTTGTTCATCGATTTGCTCGAGCGGGCCCAGTAACGTCTCCATTGTAAGACTTGTTACTGTGTTTGGCATATCAAATATGCCACGGGTAGCTTGCCAGGCTTTGCCGTGCAGGTGAGATACTCTTGGTAGCTTCCCAGGCTCTCCAAGAGGGGCAGAGGAATCGAACCTGGGTTGGTCGGGTCGAACACGTGCAAGGTAAACGCCCTACCGCTAGGCTATCACTTCAGCCCAAGGTTCATTATAAATTACAAATGATAGGAATACAAGGTTTATAATTTATAAGTTATAAATTATAGGAATACAAGGTTCATTATAAAGAGAGGAAGGCATGGAAAGTCCTATGTATTGGAAGCCAAGTAAGGAGATCCTAGACCTGGGCCTGCTGGGGTTTCGGGCTCTTTCTGGGCACACACTCCCCAGATGTACCAGGAACTGGGCAAAACCAGAGGGAAGGAACTGTGAGGTCTTAAGAGCTCACCCTTCAGCTGAGTGCGAACCTCCCTGCCCAGCTGTTTGATCTCTTCTCGCAGATTCTGCAGGTCCTGCTTCATACCTGAACAAAAGAAGACTCTCAAACAACAGACACTCCCCACCACACCTCCCTGGCCACCACTGCTGCGGAACTACAATCCCCACAATCCCTCGGGGCCAGCACCCAGCGCTCCACTCACTCTCCTCGGGAAGGGGCGTGGCCAGGATGGTTATCTGCTGCTTCTCCAACTCCTGGACTTTACTCTCCAGCTTGACCATAGTCTGCCGAATTGTCCGGACCTGAGGAAGGTGACCGTGACGACCGGAGGAGATGTGAAAGTACTCCAGACTGAGCTGCTCCTTGACTCCTTCACTCCAGCCCCCTCATGAATCGGGGCCGTGACCCCACCTCTTACCTTCTGGAAGAACTCATCGTCTGGGTTCCCCAGTCCTGCGGTGCCCGGGTGCAGCACCAGCGCCACGCGCTCCTTGTCCTCATCGTCCGAACTGTCATCCCCCTGCCAGGGCCAGGGTCATTAGCATCACTTCCCTGCTTTCGCCCTCTCCCCACAGGACCACGGGCTTCCGGCTCTTTCCTTCCTGGCCCTCGGCCATCCCTCTCGGGGAGGGAAGACCCCGAGTCCTGCGTTCCAGACAGACCCCACCCCGCCCATCCGACCCAGCCCCGCTTGCCCGGCTTCTCACCTGTCTCAGCTCGCGGGTCCTGTCCCGCATGGCGCCTGGTGCTGCTTCTCCCGGGCACCGAGGCAGGAGGGCCTCTAAGTCCTAACTTTGGGACGCCGTACCCCACTCGGAGCCTGACACTTCCCTCCACCCCCGCCCCGCTGATTCCCAGCACCCCCCGCCACGAGTTTCAGCGGCTCTGTTCCCAGCACCATCCACAATCCATGGGAAGCAGCCGGCCGCGGGGACCCCCCCAAGATTCCACAAGTTGGATTTCCCTTTTCTTGCCCCCCTCCCGTTCCCGAAGCCTCGGCCCCGCCCCCTCTGGGATGACTCGGGGCATGCGCACGGGGTCGCGTCCCTTCCCCGCCGCAGGCAAAGGCGGAGGTCGGAAGTTGTAGCGCCCCGAACGGAAGCGAACCTGCCAGGATGGGAGAGCCCGCCTTCGGACCGGAACCGTGGCGTCTCCCAGCGGAAGTCTCGCGGCCAGCCGGGGTGGCAATGCGTCATTCGTACGTAAGCCGAGCTGCTCCGCGTCTCACATCACCCCATCGCGCGCCCCTCGCGTCACGTGACCGGCAGCCCCAGCTCGCGGACCACGGAACGTGATGCTGTGACTGTGCTGTGCCGCGTCTCTGTCAACTCCGTTTCTGGAGCACCTTTCTCCCCGCGACGTCCCAAGCTCCTCCCTCACGGGGCCGCCCCGAGGCCTCGGGGAGGGGGCGCTGCAGACAGCTCCCTGGCGACCTTTGGGGAAGGGGGGGCGGAAGGACCCTTGTTGAATCGGGCTTTAAGAGGAGATCTGTGGAAGGGAAGATCCCAGTCCGTGCCCAGGGGCGTGGGCCGAACCGAGGACTTCGGATTTGGGGCTTTCAGCATCATGGGACCTTGAAATTCAGGAAGGAGTACATCCAGCGTCAGAGAATTGCAGGGCTTTGCCGGCAGAGACTCCGGGGGTGGGAAATGACCTCACCCAGGCAGCAGGCTTAGCTCTCCCGCTCCTGCGCACGCTCGTGGCTCGTGGCGCAGCCTCTGCCAGGTGGGTGGCTGGAGCCCGGCTCCCACGCTGCAGCCCCGCGGCCCGCCTTGTCTTCCAGCCGCCCCGATTGCTGGCAGGCAGCGCAGGCTGAGAAGAGTCTCTTGTGTCCTAGGAGTCTGGCCGCCCACTTTCACCTGCGTCTGCCCCCCAGCGCCCACCCCAAAAGGCTGCACTTCCTTGTGGTGGGCGGTCAGCTCTCCTGGGCTTGGCTGTTCTCTTCAGGATCCCCAGCGCGCGTTTCGGTACCTTTTCACTGAAAATGGACAGAATTGGAGTCTTTTGCGTCTATGGAGATACGGCTCATGACTCCTAGTCTTCGCCTTGAGCCTGTCAGGGCCAGTCCCCTCTAATCCTGGCCCTCTCGATAAGCGTTTCTCAACAGGGGCCCTGTGCCATTGTGCTACACGTGCTGTGCTCTGACTCCCTCTGTTGCATAGGAAGGGTCCCCAAAGATGCAGAGGGAGCCCTAGTGCAGCTGGAATGATCATCAGATCTCCTGGGCCCGTAGGCTCTTCCAGGAGCTGCTTTTGTTGTTGTTATTGCTTATTTGTTTGGGGGCCACACTCAGCAGTGCTGAGCCAGAGGTGCTGGGATAGACCAAATCTAGATGCAACAAAGCACTGCTCATCCCACCTAGCTACCTCCTCAGCCATCTTTCCGGGATACCACTATAAAGGTTCAAGTGAGGGAAGAAATGGCCCCTCTATGCTCTGGTAAGGAAATCCACATTCCAGTTACTGAGCTTCAGAGAACTTCTGAGAGCACAATGGCCTCCATCAGGAGACCCAGGTCTGATCCCTGGCATGACATTGCCCCCTGAGAAATGCCACAGATGACCCCCAAGCATGGAGCTGGCATTACTCTGAGCACCCCTGGGTGTGTCCCCTCTCCAAATCAGAATAAAAATAGTAATACGGGGTCTAAAGAGATAGTACAGAGGATAAGTTGTTTCCTTTGCACACATCCAACCCAGATTCAATCCCAGAACCCCTTTAATCCCCTGAGCCCCACCAGGAGGGATCCCTGAGCGCAGAGCAATGAGTAAACCCTAAGTATTGCTGGGTGTGGCCCCAAAACCAAAACAATAATAATATGAAGCACATTGTTGCTAAGTAAAATGATAATCATGGAGTGACTAGAATAGTGCCCAGGGCAGAATGAGTTGTATAAGATATGGAATCTATTATGTCATGGCACTGATGACAAGTGTACTCTGAGGGTACAGGCAGCCTGAGGGTCTGCCAGGAATGCCACTGGGCTGCTTGCCAGGTGTCCTTTCTCCTTTCCATCTCCTGAGCCCACTGTGATGTCAGCAGGTACAAGGCTGGCAGCCCTGCAGCTCCTGTACATCTGTCATATTTCCACTCGGATCTGACACACCAGAGATTGTGCTCATATATTTTATGTCTTCTCTGTCTTCTTTCCACCTCACTAGAAGGAGAGCTCGTTCACTGCTGGGTCTCCAGCACCCACAGCCATGCCTATAATAGTAAGCAGAACCATAAATCTTTAGGATCAACATTCTGTCATCTTTGGGGCCAGAGTGACAGTACAGCAGGTGGGGCACTCGCCTTGCATGTGGTTGACCCTGATTCAGTCCCCAGCACCCCATATGGTCCCCTGAGCTCCACCAGGAGTAATTTCTGAGTGCAGAGCCAGGAGTAACCTCTGAGCATTACTGGGTGTGAGTGCAAAACAAAACAACATTCTGTCATCTTCATCTGATGGAACTGTGCAGGAAAAGAGCAAGAAAGGGGGCCTGGAGCAGTAGTACAGCAGATAAGATGCTTGTTTGAACACGGCTGACCCAGATTTAATTTCTGGCACCTTATCTAGTCATTGAGCACTGCCAAGAGTGCAGAGGCAGGAGTAATCCCTGAGTACTGCTGGATGTGGCCCCTAAACCAAAAAGAAAAAATAATTTTGAAGAATGGAAAGAGCAAAGAAAAAACAGTTTATTTCAAGATTACTCACAATGGAGACGTTACTGGTGCCCAGTCAAGCAAATCTATGAACAGGAGAACAGTGCTACAGTTATAAGTCATAGTTATCTTCTCAGTGAAAGGCCTTTATGATACAGTCTAGTTGTATTACTGCAACAGGGTTTTGCCCCGAAGGGCGGGGCTATCAGCCTGATATTGTCATTGACTAGACTGAACTATTTTTTTCGAGTATTTGATGAAAATTCTTGTTAGATGAAGCAGGGAAGGCTGAAAAAATATTTCAAAGGGTTGAATGTACGCTTTGCATATAGGAAGCTTGGGTTCAATTCCTTGAGCACTGCCCCCAAACAGCCCTGTGTATAGAGCCCTGGGACGGTGGATGGAAAAAAAAAAAAGAAAAGAAAAAACAAGGAGAGTAACAATGAGGAAAAGTGAACTTCAGCAGAAGGCATTATTGCGTTTATTGTTGTTACTTTTATTATTTTGCACTGCTGGAGATAGGCAGTCCAATGTCTTCCCCAGAACTATATCAGGGACTATTGTCATTCTGTCAGGTGGTGTTGGATTTTAGGGCTTCACCTTGTGGTGCTCAGGGCTACTCCTAGCTCAGGGTCTCTCCTGGTGGTATTCAAGGGTCTCTGTGCGTACTGGAGATTGAATTAGGTTCACCGTCTATAACTCAGGTACCTTACCCCCTGTATAATCTCTCTGGCCCATTCTGAAGTTTTTGTTTTGGGCCTCCTAAGTGGCGCTCCAGAGGCTCTGAGCCCCGCCTGGTATTCTCAGCCAACTAAGTCTCTAGGGTAGTGTCTGAGAATATTGCCATTTTTGTTTGTTTTTGAGCTATACTCAGAAGTGCTCAGGGCTTACTTCTGGCCTTGTCCTCAGGAATTACTCCTGGGGGGCTCAGGGAACCATATGGGGTGCTGGGATCAAAGCCAGGGCACTTGTGTGCAAGGCAAGCACCTGCTCTACTATCTCTTTGGTCCCAGTTACTTTTTTTTTTTTTTTGCTTTTTGGGTCACACCCGGCAATGCACAGGGGTTACTCCTGGCTCTGCACTCAGGAATTACTCCTGGAAGTACTCAGGGGACCATATGGAATGCTGGGGATTGAACCCGGGTTGGCCATATGCAAGGCAAATGCACTACCCACAGTGCTATCGCTACAGCCCTCCAGTTACATTTTTTAATGGATAAATTCTCTCTCTTTCTCTCTCTCTCTCTCTCTCTCTCTCTCTCTCTCTCTCATTGTTTCTGGGGATCAAACCCAACGTCTTCTGCATATAAAGCCTGCATTCTACCATTGAGTTGAGATGAGTTTCATTTCCAATCTCTCTTCCTTTCTCTCTCTCTCTCTCTCTCTCTCTCTCTCTCTCTCGGGTTACTCTTGGCCCTTCACTCAGGAATTGCTCCTCACCAAGCTCAGGGGGATCATGTGGATGCTGGGGATCAAACCTGGATGAGCCACGTGCAAGACATGTGTCTTACCCACTATACAATCTTTCCAGGACCTTCATCCCCTCTCTTTTTGAGGGAGGGTCATGTCTGGGTGTGCTGCTCAGGGTTTACTTCTGCACTCAGGGGTCACTCCTGATGGTCCTGGAGGATCATATGTGATGCCAGGAATTGAATTTGGGTTGGCCGTGTACACAGGTAGTGCCCTACCCACTGTACTATTACTCTGACCCCCCAATACCTCTTTTATAAAATTTTTCCTAGAAGTTTTATACTGCCTTATTGCTTTAAAGCAATTGGCTTAAACCATACATAATCATCTTAATTAAAAGATTGCAACAATGGGGCCAGAGAGATAATGCAGCAGGTAGGGCACATACCTCGTATGCAGCTGAGTTAGATCCTGGGCATCCCATCTGCCCCCCACCAAGCCCACCCGGAGTGATTCCTTAGCACAGTGCCAGGAGTAAGCCCTAAGCACTGCTGGGTGTAGCCCCAACCCCCACCCCCCAAAAAAATGAGCAGTGACACATCCAAGCACAGGAATGTTATTAATTATGAAAAAGTTACCTCAGGATCTGCAGTAAGGTTGAAAATTACTTTGGCTGTTGACCTTTTATTAATGATTTTAAGGGCAGTTTAATTTTTTATTGTTTTGACTTTTTTCCTTCCCTTTTTGTGGTTGCTTATGCAGTGGCCACGGCTGACACACGGCTTAACCAAGAGCCCTTTATCTACAGGGCCACACACTGTTGCTTCAGGGAGAGAACTCTGCAGAGTGACAGGGGTAAGCCCTGCAGTGTGGCAGGGGGTGGGGGTGGGGGCGGCATTGGGCAAAGGAAGTGAACACTGGTAAAGGGATCTGTGTCAGAACATTCTAAAACCCAATCATGAACAAATTTGTAATTTTTTTTATGTGTGTATGTACGCGCGCGCTTTTTGGGTCACACCTGGCGATGCACAGGGGTTACTTCTGGCTCTGCACTCAGGAATTACCCCTGGAAGTGCTCAGGGTACCATATGGGATGCTGGGAATCAAACTTGGGTTGGCTGTGTGCAAGGCAAATGCCATACCCACTGTGCTATTGCTCCAGCCCCAGATTTGTAATTTCAAAGTAAATACAAAGAAAACTAGAGATGGTCCCATAAAAAATAAAATTAAAAGCAAAAGAGGGGCTGGAGAAATGATACAGCGGGTAGGGCATTTGTCTTGTACGCGGCCGACCCAGGTTCGATTCCCAGCATCCCACAGCCAACCAAGGTTCAACCCCCAGCATCTTCATAGTCCCCTGAGACCACCAGGTGTGATTCACGAGTGCAGAGCCGGGAGTAACCCCTGAGCACCATCAAATATAGCCCAAAAACAAAAACAAGAAAAGAAAAAGAATATGACAGATCAGAAAAGAAAAAATTAGAAAAAAATAGATAAGGCCTTAAAGATACCTGCAGATTTCTAACTTTGCACATAATAATAAAAATGAAAAGACAGGGCTGGATAGATAGTAAAGGAAATAAGGTACTTACCTTGCATGCAGCCAACCGTGGTTCAAATCCATAGTACCATATATGGTTCCCTAAGCACAGGATCATCCCAAGCACAGAACCAGAAACATCCCCTGAGCACCATTAGGTGTGGCCCCAAAACTAAAAAGAAAGAAAAAAGAAAAGTTAAATAATACTACAGTATTATTTTTTATTTATTGCATTAGCTAAGATCCAAAGGCTGACAAAACATGCAGAAACAGGGTCTTTCTCCCATTGTGGATGAAAATACAAATTGATTTAATTTAGATAACATTTATCAAAATTATAAATGCATATATACTCTTATTTTATTTGTTTTGGAATTTCAGAACACAGCTGACGGTGCTTAGGGCTTAGTCCTGGCTCTTCATCCAAGGATCATTCCTGGCAGTGCTCTGGGAACCATATGGGGTGCCACGGATTGATCCTGGATTGGCTGCAAAGCAAGACAAACCCCCTGTCTGTTCTCCAGCCTTTTTTTTTATTTTTTTTGCTTTTTGGGTCACACCCAGCCAATGCTCAGGGGTTACTCCTGGCTCTGCACTCAGGAATCACTCCTGGCGGTGCTTGGGGGACCATATGGGATGCTGGGAATCGAACCCGGGTCGGCCGCGTGCAAGGCAAACATACTACCCGCTGTGCTATTGCTCCAGCCCCTGTTCTCCAGCCTTTAAATGCAAATATACTTTCAACCAGCAGTCCCACTTCTGAAAAATCTATCTGAGAGTTATTCCCACTGGATCCATTTGCTACTATCACTTTAAACCACCTCAATACTTTTTTTTTTCTTTTTGGGTCACACCCAGCCATGCTCAGAGGTTACTCCTGGATCTGCACTCAGAAATTACTCCTGGCGGTGCTTGGGGGACCATATGGGATGCTGGGGATCAAAGTCAGCCTCATGCAAAGCAAACACCCTACCCACTGTACTATCACTTTGGCCCCACCTCAATATTAGCTTAACATTTGGGCCAGAGACTGGGTCAAAGGGTTGGGGTGCCTACTTGCATGCTGAGCACTGGGTTTAATCCCTAGCTCCACCTGTGTTTGCCCCACAGACACACAAAACCCCAATTGTTTATTATTTTTCAGGTTCTGAGGATATGTAGTGTTTTTCCTGCATTATGTGATTACTGAAGTGTTGACAGTCATCTGAGGCCAGAGGACCCAAATGTGCCTCTCATGCTCTAGTGGGATGGCTGGGCCACTACTCCCACGAGGCGTTTCATCCTGGGGTTCTTCATACAGAGACCACAGAGTTCCAAGAGGGCAAGAAGTCCCTGCAGCCCTTTCTCAGACGTTACCCAACATTACATCTATGATATACAGTTAATCAAAGCAAATCACGAATCCATACAAACCAGTAGCAAAGAGCAAAAAAAAGAATTTTACCACCACCACACTCACGGCTTGAGCCAAGCCTTACCCACAAGCAAACATGTTCCTCACACCACCCATCCTCTAAGAGTAGCACACCACATTTGATGAGGTTTAAAGTAGGAGGAAACCAATCTTAGAGGGAAATATTTTTTTTCACAGATAGGTAAAAATATAAGCACACAAGTCTCAACCTTTAACTACATACTGGTGATCTCTTATACAAGGGCTTAATGGTTCCTGGGTGGAATACAACAATCTTCACACTCTTTCCTCTAAGGAAACTTTTTTGGAGTGTTTTCTTTAGGCTGGAGCGATAGCACAGCGGGTAGGGCGTTCGCCTTACATGCAGCCAACATGGCCGACCCGAGTTCGATTCCTCTGCCCCTCTCGGAGAGCCGGCAAGCTACAGAGAGTATTCGATATGCCAGACACAGTAACAACAAAGTCTCCAATGGAGACGTTACTGGGCCCGCTCAAGCGACGATCAATGGGAGG
This sequence comes from Sorex fumeus, assembly GCF_029834395.1. Taxonomy (NCBI): domain Eukaryota; kingdom Metazoa; phylum Chordata; class Mammalia; order Eulipotyphla; family Soricidae; genus Sorex; species Sorex fumeus. The sequence continues at coordinate 6,462,379 of NW_026606183.1, forward strand.
GCCTTTACCTTTACCTTTACCTTCACAACAAACAATACAGAATAAATTCTTTCAGTTCTGTTTTGGGCAGGAGTTGGGATTCGGGATAGAAACATCTGAAATATGGTGGTAGGAAGGTGTAATGGTGGTGGGATTGGTGTTCGAATATTAAATGTAATCAAATATTGTGAACTACTTTATAAAGTAAAAAAAACTTTAAAAGAGAATTTTAAGTTCCCATATGGAGTGATATAGCACAGTGAGTAGGGTGTTTGCCTTGCATGCGGCCAACCTGGCGGGCCTGAGTTCGATTCCTCCGCCCCTCTCTCGGAGAGCCCTGCAAGCTACCGAGAGTGTCCCCCGGACTCGGCAATATTCAATATGCCAAACACAGTAACAACAATTCTCACACTGGAGACGTTACTGGGCCGGCTCCAGCAAATCGATGAACAATGGGAGGCTAGTGCTAGTGCATATCTATACATGGATGAAATGACACATATGTCAATGTTAGTTATTGGATATTATTTGTGATATGTCAGAAACCGTGGGAGGCTCTGCCACAAGCACACGGATAAGGCGGGGCGGGGCGTCCAGGACCGCACAGGGCAAGGGGCTTCCCTCTCACCCGCGGTGTTGTTTCTTCCGGCTGATGACCAGACGCCCATCCAGACACCCTCGGGGGTTCTCCCCGTGGGCACTGCGGGGACCAGCAGAACCCCCTGCGGGGAGGGCTCCAACTCGCTGTGTGGCCTGTATGTGCAGCGCTGAGGGGGGGGGGGGCGGCTATTACGTCACCGTGCAGGTTTCAAAAAAGAATGAGGATGCTTGGGGCTGGACCGATAGCACAGTAGGTAGGGCATTTGCCTTGCATGAGACCGGCCCACGTTCGATTCGCAGCATCCCATATGGTCCCCTGAGCACTGCTAGGAGTAATTAGGAGTGATTCCTGAGTGCAGAGCCAGGAGTAACCCCTGTGCATCTCCAGGTGTGACCCAAAAAGCAAAAAAAAAAAAAAAAAAAGATGAGGATGCTCAACATGTATAAATATGAGAGTTCCAATATTGTTTGTTAAATATTAAGGTGTAGAATGAGCACGTTATGCCACTATTGTATGAGAAAAAGTGTGTTTGGGCGAGAAGTGACATAAGGACAGTGGTGGATCTTGGACAACTAAGTGGTGGTGAAGGGGCTGTATACATCAAAACCACAAACCTCAACATTACTGTAACCATGTAACCTAAATAATAGCTAAAGAGAGTGTTCATGTATCTGCCTGCATCATTATAAAGAAATCCTGGAATATTACATAAGAAACTGATGAGGATGATTCCTTATGGTCAATTCCCAAGAAAAGGAGGTGAGCATATTGGGAGAATGCATAGTTTCACTTTCAGGTTTTTTTTTTTCCTTTTTTGGCTTTTTAGGTCACACCTGGGAATGCTCTGGCATGGGTTACTTCTGCCTCTTCACTCAGAAATTACTCCTGGCGGTGTAGAGTGGACAATCTGGGATGCTGGGGATAGAACCTGGGTCAGCTTTGTGCAAGGCAATGCCCTACCCACTGTGCTATCACTCCGGCCCTCATTGTAAATCTTTTATATTTTTTTCACCATGGGCAAGTATTACCTATCTTATTATTATATCAAATAAATACTAGTAAACGGTATTTTTTTTCTGCTTTTGCTTTTGCTTTTTGGGTTACACCCGGCCATGCTCAGGGGTTACTCCTGGCTCTGCACTCAGGAATTACTCCTGGCAGTGCTCAGGGGACCATATGGGATGCTGGGAATCGAACCTGGACCAACTGCATGCAAGGCAAATACCCTACCTGCTGTGCTATTGCTCCAGCCCCATAAATGTCACCTTTGAATAAATTTACCTTTGAAAAAATAAAAGGAATCTACTAGTCAACTCAAACTTCTATAAGGAAACACCAGAGAAGTGAGGCTTACATAGCAGACACCAGTTTCTCACAGCTCTGGAGTCTGGACGTTGAGATGCCGAGGATTTGGTTCTTGGAGCAACTCTAGTCATGGTTTTCAGGCTGCACCTTCCCTCTGAGAAGAGAGATGGGACCGAAGAAAAATGCTAGAGGATTTATTCCTTTTCTTACCTTTCTTATCCTTTCTTATTTTACTGCATAATTGTTACCACTCCATCATCATCACACTCCGGTTTTACAGTCCAAAGACTGGTTTATAACCCTTTAAAAAGCTTCACATAATGGTCATGCTTCACTTTTTTTTGGCAAAAGAAAACCGTGACATCAAATCTGCAATGATCACATGGCGAAATCCACATACTAAGCCCATCAGGGTTCTACCCACAAGGACTAATTATCTTCTGTTCTCTTTTCTCTTTGTTTTGTTGTTTTATTTTGGGTCACACCCAGCAGTGCTTAGGGATCAGTCCTGATGAGACTCAGGGAACCGTATGGGGAACCATATAGAAGCTAGTCAGCCACATGCAAGACAAGTGTCCTATTTTTTTAGCCCCAAAGTTTTATTTTTGGTTTTGGGGCCACAGCTGGCCATGTTCAGGTTTACTCCTGGCTATGTGCTCAGAGATCACTCCTGCTGAAGCTTGGGAATCATATGTAGTTCTGGGGATCTAACTCAGTCAGGTCAGTTACATGCAGCTGAGTCCACCTGAGTCCACCAAGAGTAATTCCTGAGTGCAGAGTCAGGAGTAAGCCCTGAGCATCGCTGGGTGTGGTCCAAAAACAAAATTTAAAAAAATGTTAAAAATAGCCTGAGGTAGGTCAACAGCCAGGAGTGCATGCTTTGCCTCTGATCCCTGGCACTGTGTCCTTTGTGATCCCCAAGGCACACGAGAAACCTATAGAAAACCTATAGAAAAACATGTAAATATGTTGTCCTTTATGAAAGAAAATTTGACATTCAATAAAACCTAATGCATTGATAAGCCTGTAACTGGTAGAAAGGCTCAATAGTGTAATGGCATCGATTCTCCCAAAATACATCATCAAAGTGAGCGCCATGACCCGGTCTCTGCTGGAGACGCGGCTTCCGGTGGGGAGGGGAGGGCTAGAATGGGTCCTGGGATGCCAGTCAGCACAGGAGTGATTCAGTTTTCCAGGATTCTGTCTCGATTGTCCCGGCCCCTGCCTTAAGCAAGTTATTTAAACTTTTTTGTCCTTCATTTTATCTATAAACAAGGGTAATAATAGCAGTGTTCCTTGACACCGCACACAGAAAATAACAGCAGAGTATCATGTAGTTGTGAAGATTAAATAAAAGAACGCAAATAAGCTGCTTAAAACAGGGCCAGAGAGAGCTCAACTAGCTGCGTGGAGGCCTTGCACACAGGGGGCTCAGGCTCAATCCCTGGTACCACATCCCCAATCACCTTTGGGTGTGACCCCCAAACACTGAGTCAGGACTAGTCCTGAGCACCACTGGGTGGGTTTCTCAAACTAGAAAAAAGGTTGGAGCTTTAGAGATAGTACAGCACGTAGGGCACATGGTCCCCTGAGCACCATCAGGAGTGATTCCTGAGCAACAGAGCCAGAGTAAGCCCGGAGCACCACCAGGTACGGTCCCCAAAAGCAAAATTTAAAAAAAAAAAATTAAGAAGTACTTAAAACAGAAGTAGATACATGATAAAGCAACAATGTAATAATTCACTACTACTTTCATTTTTATTATTGAGGTTTTTATTTGGGGGAGGTGTGGTTTTGGGTCACACCCAGCATTGCTCAGAGGTTACTACTGGCTCTGCACTCAGGAATTACTCCTGGTGGTTCTCGGGGGACCATACGGGATTTCAGGGATAGAACCCAGGTCGTCCGTGTGCAAGGCAAAAGCCCTACCTGCTGTCCTATCTATCATTCTGCCCCAAATTATTGGGATTAACATGATCTTCCTTTTAAAAGTTTCTGAGGCTTGCTATTCAAGTCCGTGCTCTCCCTTGAACACGTATCTCACTTGCTTGCCTCTGTGTTTCTTGCTTTTTCCACTATGAAGAAGCATGTTCTCTCTTGAACACACAACTCTAAATAAATTTCAGTAAAAACTACCTTGCTTCGGGGCTGAAGTGATAGCACAGAGGGTAGGGTGTTTGCCTTGCACGCGGCCAACCCGGGTTCAATTCCCAGCATCCCATATGGTCCCCTGAGCATTGCCAGGAGTAATTCCTGAGTACAAAGTCAGGAGTAACCCCTGTGCATCACTGGGTGTGACCCAAAAAGAGAAAAAAAAAACTACCTTGTTTCACTAAAAAAATTCACAGTCACAGTCATGGTCACGGTCCTCCCGTTGTTCATCAATTTGCTCGAGCAGGCCCAGTAATGTCTCCATTGTGACAATTGTTACTGTGTTTGGCATATCGAATACGTCACGGGGAGCTTGCCAGGCTTTGCCGAGTGGGCAAGATACTCTCGGTAGCTTCCCGGGCTCTCCGAGAGGGACGGAGGAATCAAGCCCAGCTTGGCCGGGCTGGCTACGTGCAAGGCAAATGCCCTGCTGCTGTGCTACACTAAAAAAAAATAATTAAATTAAAATAATAGTAATAAAATAAATAAAAGTTTATGAGGGGGCTAGAGTAGGCACAGGAAGTAAGGCATGTTACTTGCCTGTGATGGACCCTGATTCCATCCCAAGCACTACCAAGGGTCACTCCTGAGCACAGAGGCAAGAGTAGTCCCTGAGCACTACTTGATGTGGTACTCCTCCGGTGTCCAAAGAAAAGGTTTCTGATGATTTGAACAGGCATCAGAAATAGTGAAGAGAGGATGTATGGCTAAATTCCAGGGTTCTGGGGTCAGAGCGACAGCACCAGCACAGCAGAAAGGGCACTTGCCTTGCATTCAGCCAACCCACGTTGGATCCCCCAACTCCCATATGGTCTCTGAATGCCACGAGTAATTCCTTAGCCCAGAACTGGAAATAACCTCTGAAAGTCATCAGGTATGCCCCTCTACAAAAATAAGATAAATTCCAGGAGCCTGAAAACAAAACCTGAAATGGGAAGTGACTGATGAGGGTGAGGAAGGCTCGCACTGCAGAATGGCAGTGCTCACTCCCAGCTGCTGGAACTGAGTCTTGCATGGCAAATGGCTGCCATGCTTGTTTCTTGGGAATCCTCACTGTGACTATGAGGCCCATTTCTTTCTTTTTTTCATTTGGGCTGGAGTGATAGCACAGCGGTAGGGTGTTTTCCTTGCGCGCAGTCAGGCTGGCCGAGCCGAGTTCGATTCCTCGGTCCCTCTCCAAGAGCCTGGCAAGTTACTGAGAGTATCTCCCCCCACGGTAAAGCAAATACGGCAAGATACCAAGAGTATCTCCCTCTCACGACAAAGCCTGGCAAGCCAAACGCAGTTACAACAAGTCTTAAAATGGAGACGTTACTGGGCCCGTTTGAGCAAATCAATGAACAACGAGAGGACAGTGTTATTTGGGTGGTTTGGGAGGGGGTTGAGGTCACACCTGGCTGTTTCTAGGGCTTACTCCTAAAATCCCATTTTTTTTTCCTTTTTGGGTCATACCCAGCGATGCTCAGGGGTTACTCCTGGCTCTACACTCAGGAATTACTCCTGGCAATGCTTGGGGACCATATGGGATTCCGGGGATTGAACCTGGGTCGGCTGCGTGCAAGGCAAACGCTCTACCCGCTGTGCTATCGCTCTGGCCCCCTTCCCATTATTTTTTAACTATTAATTTTTTGCTACACCCAGCTATGCTCAAGGGATCACTCCTGGTAGTGCTCAGGGTGCTAGGAATTGAACCTGGAAAGCAAGGCAAGTGTGCAAGGCAAGTGCCCCAACCACTGTACTATCTCTGGCCTGCCAGGGAGGTTTCTGAGATGGGGTTTACCTGATTACACTGATGCTTTAGAAAGGCCACTTGAGCTGGGAAACTCACAGAAAGCTGGTGTGTGGCCAGGTGCTTCCCCTCACAGTTATTGGGTGGACTTTAATCACAGAAGGGACAAGCCCAGAAACCACTGATCAGAGAGAGGAATAATCATGATCATTACTAGCACCTGTGTCCCCCTTTAGCATTTCAGCTAGATTTGAGTTGCAGACATGCATGGAAGCAATTGTTTTGTTTTGAGGCCATGCCCAGCAGTGCTCAGAGGTTACTCCTGGCTCTGTGCTTGAGGGGATTTCTCCTGAAGCTACTTGGAGCTCCATGTGCTGCTGAGGATCAACCTGGGCCTCACACACATGTACTCAGCCCTTTGAGCCATCTTTCCACACCCATTTAAACAATATTAATTGAGCACCTACTATGTGCCAGGTGCCATAGTGCCATTGGAGAACCAACAATGGAATTCTTCAAGGAATCTATTTTCCTTGTCTTTTGTGTCCTTTTGTTTTGTTTTCAGGCTATACCCAGCTAATGCTTAGAAATTACTCCTGGCTTTGAACTCAGGAATTACTCCTGGCAGTGTTCAGGAATGCCGGGGATCAAATTCGGGTCAACATTTCCAAGACAAATGCTCTCCTCACTGTACTATGGCTCCTGCCCTCTTATATGTCTTTTATGTTTGGGAATGTTCTACTCAGTCAGTCAGACTTGGAATGAACATTTACTTTGCTAGGGAGAAGCAGACATGAGTAGGGGCTATTCTAGCCTCACAGGCCAGTATTCAGCCCCCACTTAGAGGACTGTCTGGTTGGACTGCTGGCAGAGGCTGACCTGGGTCTTGAAAAATGTAAAGTCTGGGGGCTGGAGTGATAGCATAGCAGGTAGGGCATTTGCCTTGCACGCAGCTGACCCAGGTTCAATTCCCAGCATCCCAGATGGTTACCTGAGCACTGCCAGGAGTAATTTCTGAGTGCAGAGCCAGGAGTAATCCCTGTGCATTTCTGGCTGTGACCCAAAAGGAAAAAAAATGTAAAGTCTGTCAAAGAAGGGGCAACACCAATGTACAGTGAAAGACTTGGAGGGGCCAGAAAGATAGCACAATGGGTAGGGCACTTGCCTTTCATGTAACTAACCCGGGTTCTATCTTCGACACCCTATATAGTTCCCCAAGCCCCGTGAGGAGTGATCCCTGAGAGCAGAGACAGGAGTAAGCCCTGAGCACTGCTGGGTGCGGCGCAAAATAAAAACAACAAACCAAAAAAAAATACTCCAAGGTGCTTAGGGCCCATGATCCTGGCATGGGTATGATAGTGGTGGGTGCCAGATACCCACACAGCTGCTGTGTGTCACTTGGGAGACAGTGAGGACATTGGCATTGTTAGTGTAGTGGCTTATGTCACATTTGTTCTGGGGTCAATCACACCAGCAGCTGAATGCGAAGGGAAGGGGCTGTGGGTGGAGACAGGGGAGGTTGATGAGGCCGGGAACGTGTTCTCTAACCTTCCACACCTGGCACTGGTCTGTGGCCTGCTGCTTGAAGGTGGGGCACAGGGGCTCTGGGAGGCAGCTGGGAAATGGACTTTGAGGGACAGGCCAGAACATTCTGGTGCTACAAGAATGAGGCTGGAATCAAAGGTGCGGGAGAACCTTAGCTGACCTGGGATCCTGGGTCCCTTAAAGGGCCATTCTAGGTCTTAGTTTCCTGATCTTTTTGGTTTGTTTGGGGGCCACACCTGATGGTGCTCAGGGCTTACTCCTGGCTCTGTGCTCAGGGGATATATGTATTAGCAGGGATGGAACTGGGCCAGTCACATGTAAGGCAGGTGTCTTAACACTCCAGTCCCTATGTTCAGAGGCTACTCTGGGCTCTGTGCTCAGGGGTGACTCGGGAGAGTACTCGGGACTATATGCGGTGCAGGCATCAGAGCTGGGTTGGCCATGTGACATATGTCACCCTGTCTGCATCCTTGAGAACAGCCGAGCCCCTCTGCGGTTGCGGGGGTGATGGGAGTTTGCTTAGCGGAGAACCCGGGGCCTCTTCCAGTGTGTTCTAGTGTCCCCTGAGCGACAAGCGGACAAAGATGCCATCTCTGATGGCCAACAGGAAGAAGCATGGTGGGGCAAACAAGGCCCCCGCCCATCAGTGTCCGGCTCGGGGCAGGTACGACCTTTCGGAAGCAGGATCTGGCCGGCATGCAGAAATGTGGATTTTTTTTTTTGGTCTTTTTTTTGGGTCATACCCAGCGATGCTCAGGGGTTATTCCTGGTTCATGCACTCAGGAATTACTCCTAGCGGTGCTTGGGGGGCCATATGGGATGCTGGGAACTGAACCCGGGTTGGCTACATGCAAGGAAAACACCTTACCCACTGTGCTATCGCTCCAGCCCCAGAGAGGTGTGGGTCTTGTGGCCATGAAGGTGATAGAGGAAAGAAGGATGGGGTCTGGGAGGCCCTGGGATTAAGGGGAGAAAGAGAGGTCTGGAAGGGGTGGGGAGACATTCAGAAATTGGGGTGGGGGCAGTCTGGAAGTCAGGTGGGAGCCTTGGAGAGGAGGATGGCTGTCAGGGACAGATCCGGGAGGCAGAGTCTACCTGCCGAGTGGTGAATGGTCAGTGGCCAGTGGACTTGGCATCCAGAGATGACTGGGTGCTGGGCAAAAGTCGGTTCAAGGGCCATTTGTGGGGTGCCAACTCCCCACGTCAGAGGTGAGGTGGCGTAGAAATGCAGCATGAAAAGCGGACATTAAAGAGAGGGTGCGGGGGCTGGGGCAATAACACAGCGGGTAGGGCGTTTGCCGACCCGGGTTCGATTTCCAGCATCCTATATGGTCCCCCGAGCACCGCCAGGAGTGATTCCTGAGTGCAAAGCCAGGAGTAACCCCTGAGCATCGCTGGGTGTGACCCAAAAAAGCAAAAAATAAATAAATAAAATTTAAAAAAATAAAGAGGGGGTGCGGGGCTGGAGAGATAGCACAGTGGTTAGGGCGTTTGCCTTGCACGCTGCCAACCCGGGTTTGATTCCCAGCATCCCTATGGTCCCCTGAGCACCGCCAGGAGTAACTCCTGAGTGCAGAGCCAGGAGTAACCCCTGTGCATCGCTGGGTGTGACCCAAAAAGCAAATAAATAAATAAATAAATAAAAATTTAAAAAAATAGAGGGTGCCCGACACCTGTAAGTGGCTGACTCTGGTTCAAGCCTCCACACCACACATGGTCCCCAGGTGCTGCCAGGGGTCCCTCCTGAGCACCGCCAGGTGAGGCCCCCAAGCCAAAAAAGAAAAATAAAGAGAAGGATGCTGGATACTGGGACACTCGGGGGCACCCCAATTTCCCATCAGTGAAAATTTATCAATGGTGGGGACTGAAGTGATAGTACAGCAGCGCTTGTCTTGCACGCAGCCGAACCGGGTTTGATCCTCGGCACCCCTTATGGCCTCCCCAGCTCCCCAGGAGTGATTCCTGAGTGCAGAACCACGAGTGAGCCCTGAGCACTGCCGAGTGTGAACCCTAAAATAAACAAAAAAAGAATGTATCAATTGTGTTATACATGAGACCCTATCACGAACAGTACTGTAAACCGCAGTGCCTAAAATAAGTTTTTAAATAAAATTTAAGAAACGGGTGCGGGGGGGGGGGACGGGGGGGAGAATGTCAGCGGTGGCGCTAGGCCAGGAGGTGCAGTGGTGAGCGCCAGGTCCCCGAGGCGGCAAGCAGGGCTGGGAGCCCGCCGCCAGCAGGCCGGGCCGGCGGCCACAAGCCCCGTGTCCTTCTCCGCATCCCTAAACCTCGGGGAGGGTCAGTCCTATTTCTAGCGTCCGAAGAGCCTGGGCACCCGCAGCGCCCCCCGCCCCCAGACTCCCCGGCGCAGAGCGCACACGCCGTGGTGCCCCCCGCCTGCGCTCCCCAGGTCGCCCCTTGATTCATCCCGTCGCCCTCGCCTCCCGGCATCTCGGAGCCGCCCGCATCTCCGCGTCTCGCCGCATCCCTCGGCTCCCCGGGCTCTGCCCTTCCCCACCCCGCCCGTCCCCTCCCCCCGGACCCCTCCCCGGACTACAAGCCCCAGGCGCCCCCAGCCCCGGGGCTGCGCATGCCCCCTGCTCCCCGCCCCCTCCCGGCCCCCCCCTCCTTACCTCCCTCCGCCCCCCTCCCCCGCGCTCCGGCGCCCGCATCCCTCCATCCCAGCCTGTGCCGCAGCCGCATCGCCACCGCAGCCCCGGCACAGCCGAGAGCGGCCCAGGCCTCTGCCCCTGCCCGGCCCCCGGCCAGCCGCCCCCGCCTGCGAGCCCCCCCTTGGCAGCTCCGGCACCCCCCGGCGCCCCCAGACCCGGCCTCCAGCACCTAGGCAGGAGGCAGGAGCAGCAGAAGCCCGAGGAGGACGAGGAGGAGGAGGAGGAGCCGTCGCAGGATGAAGGATCGGACTCAGGAGCTGCGGAGTGTGAGCCTGGGGTGGGGGGGAGGGGGGGCGGGACCCCGACATTTGGGGAGTGGGGGAGGCTCGGCGAGAGGGGGCAGCCGATGAGAGCGGCGCCTGGCCGCAGGGCGCCCCGGGATCCGGAGGCACCTCACATCTCCAGTGAACCTTTTGGGGACAGTGGCTGGAAGAGGTTGGAGGCCATTAAAGACACAAGGGGGCAGGAGAGGTCTCCGGCCCCGGACACCCCGCATTCCCGAAGGGGCCCCGGGGTCGAACCTGGGCGTGAGCCGGGATGGGTGTCAGGTGGGGATTGGAGGGGCCGAGGTGCCGAAATAGAAGGATGGGGGCGGTTACTGGGCCCGGCCTGGAGCAGGACCCAGATTTGGGGCTCTGTGGGGAGGGCCCGGCCGGGCGGGCGCACAGCAGTGAATGGAGAGTGTGTGTACTCATGGGTGCCCCCCCATCGGGAGGAGGCACTCGCCCGGCCCAGGTGGGAGCTGGGGTGCAGAGAGGCGGGGGTTCCGTGCACGGCGGTGGAATTGGGTTGTGTGATCCGGCTATGCTCTGTTGGGGGAACTGGGGCACCCCGAGGAGCCAGCCAGCTCCCAGGGCCCAGCCGCGGGACTCCGGCCCCCCTGGGTTGTGTGGGGTGACAGGGAAGGGGATGGCACTGGTCCCTTCGGTGAGGGGCTGGGGCAGGGGGGCTTGGCAAGGATGGTCTCTGGGAAGAGCAGAGTGCCAGGGAGGCCAGAGGAATGACCCAGGGCCCGAGGAGCCGGCGGGAGCTCCTGGCTGGGGTGTTCTGTGAAGGAGGTGCCAGCCAGCCCAGGCACTGAGGACCCTGATCTTTACCAGGAACCTGGGGGTGGTTCCTCGGGGGCCATGAGCCCAGTTGACAAATGAGGAAACTGAGTTTCAGAGGTAGGCAGGAACTTGTCCAAGGTCACCAAGCAAATGGAGCACCAGGCCGGGAGCACCAGGCTGGGAGCTAGGATTTGTGTCGGCCAGGTGACAGGTGTCTGATTTGGGGGCCTGTGAAAAAGAAGTCTCGACATGGGGGGCAAAGAGCTCTACTTGGGAAGAGCCCCCAGGGTGTGAGGACAAGAGGAAGGCACATGCCTGTGGGGAGATGGGCGGGAGGAGGAAGGAAGGAGAAAGTGGTGGTTGCGGGAAGGTCTTTGAGATTTTGAAATTTTTTAAGATTTACTTCTCGATTCAACTTTTGCAGAATATATGCTGAGGCATTGGGGAAATGACCATATAAAAAGAAGCAACAGTCATGTACTAGACACTGTTCTGAGTGTTTTCTACCAAGGTGGGAGCTCATGGCAGCCCTAGGAGACTGGTATCACCCCATTTTATAGATGAGGAAACTGAGACCCAGAGAGGTGAGGACTCTTGAGGAAAACAGTGAAGGAGAGGCAGGTCGGCTCCAGCACCCCCTTCTCTCACATGTTGTTTCAGTTGCCAAAGCAGACTGGTTTCTGCAGCGCCCACCAATCTCATTTGGAGTAAACTGAGGCCCAGAGCAGTTAAACAACTGGCTCAAGGTCACAGAGTTAGCAAATGAGGAATCAGATATGACCCCAGAGCCCCTCTTGCCAGCGTTCTTCCCTGCCCCCCAAAGCTGAAGACTAGGAACTGGGTGAGGTAGTGGGGAAGTGGGGTGCAACTGAGGAATGAGTTTTCATCTGAAGGGGGGGACCCCTGCCGGGACGTGAGGACTCCCGTGTGATGGAGCTGCTGGGGACAGCCAGGTGGGGGTGGGGGGCGTTGAGTGGATGCTGCTCTGTTAGTCACAGCTCGGGGGAACTGGAGATTTGGGAGGGGGCGGGTGGGGCGGGCAGGAGCTGCCAAAAGCTGCAGTGATGCTCCAGGGCCCCCCGAGAGCCGAGAGGGAGGCTGGGCCTTGGGAAAGGCGTGTCAGAGAGTCCTGACTTTTTTTTTCTTTTTTTCATTTTTGAGTCACAGCCGGCAGTGATCAGGGGTTGGTTACTCCTGGCAGGCGCAGGGGATCACATGGGGTGCCAGGGATTGAACCCAGGTCGGCCACGTGCAAGGCAGACGCCTTCCCCGCCGAGCTATGGATCAGGCCCAGGGGCCTGACTCTTTCTGAGAGGCCTCCAGGGTCCTCGTGAACTGGTCACAGAGCAGTGGAGGGCGGGTTTGGGAGTCAGACAGGCGGGTTCGAATCCCAGCTTTTCTTTCGATGGCAGCTGGGTCAGTTGCTGACCATCTGCTCCTGTTTCTCTCCCTTTTCTTAAATGTTTGGTTTTGGGATCGTACCGGGCTCTGTTGAGGGGAACCCCCAGAGGTGCTGGGGGGTCGCGCAGGGCTCAGACGGAACCCAGAGCGCCCAGTGCTGAGTTCTCACTCCAGAGCTTTGAGCCCGGGACTGCCCAACCCCCACGCCCCCGCCCCCCACCCGCTGTGTGCTTCTTTCTGTGTGAATTGGAAATAGTAGTATTTGCTTCTTGGGCTGTTTACGGATTAAAATTAATCCACATGAAGTGCCTGGAAGGGGGCCTGGAGCCCAGCGATGCTCTGTCGAGGGTTACTGCACCGAGGACTGAGGGCTCATTTGTATCGTCTCTCGAGCGGGGTCAGTCCGCTGGAGTGGCAGGATGTGACTGATTTACTTTGGGGTCGGGGTGGGTCAGAGAGGTTAGCTCACTCACCCAGGGTCGCAGAGCAGCCAATGGCAGGTGGGTTGAGCTATTCAGGTCAGCAGGCATGTTTAGTTGGGAAGTGGGGGTTGTGTGTGTGTGTGTGTGTGTGTGTATGTGGGGGGGGGGTGTCAGCCGTGTATTGTGTCCAGGATCCCAGGAGTGGCACTAAGATAGGGCAAGGAAAGGAGGCGCAGAGAGTCGGGTTGGTGGTTGTAGGCACATGTGGGCTGATGTGAGGCTGGTGGAGGAGACGGGCGGGAGAGAGGCCAGGCGGACCAGGGGGGAGGGGGTGTTGAGGGGGTCTCATGTAGTGAGGAGCTAGAATTCAGGCACAAGGCAGGCCCCAGGCAGCCACCTGGATGCTCAGCAGTGAGGGCTGGCACCCCACCTTTCTACCCAGGTTCACTGAGTGCTCCCTGCTCCCCACCCCTGCCCGGAAGGCAGGCTCTGTCTACACCGCTGTCCCCCACCGTGAACAGCCCTCCCAGACTGTGGCACTGGTGACTCCTTCAGGACATGGCTCAAGTGTCACTCCCCGATCAGCCTCCCCTCTCTGTGCTCCTCCCCCCCAACCCCCCCACCACCGTGCTGGCTGCCACCCCTCCTTGGAGCTCCTTGGAGGCAGGGCCTTGGCCTTCCGGCACCTGGGTTCACTGCCATCTTCTCGGCACCCAGAGACCTTGGCACAGACCCCACGGATTTGTTGGATGAGAGAATGACTCCGTAGGCCCAGGGAGGGCGGGGGTGAGGTAGGTGGGGAAGGCAGGTGGGCAGGGCTGTGGGGAGAGGCGGGCGGGGGCAGGGTCAGAGACAGATGGTCAGGAGCAGGGGGTGAGGGGGGGGGCGCGAAGGAGGCCGCACCCCAGCACATGTTGGCTGCGCGCGCGCGCACACACACACACACACACACACACACACACACACACACACGCTCCGAGCACGCTTACTCCGCGGTTTTTCGTCACCTCCCAGTCTCTTCCCACCTCTGCTCTAGCTGCTGACTGTGCTCCCTGTTTGCTGCTGCACATTTTCCCCCCGAGGTCTCCCCCACTCTAAGGACCCCTCGTGTTTCTGATGTGGAAGGCCTGGGCCTTGGGGTGTCCTGCGGAGGCCACACTGATGCTAGAGACTGGGAGGAGCCCACAGCGGGGCCCCTCCTGGAATCCTCTCTGCCCTCGAGGACTTGGTGAGCAACGCAGGCTCAAACCCAGGGGCCCACTACTCACATCCGGTTAGCTGTTGAATGAATTTTTTGTTTGTTTGTTTTGATTTGGGGGGCCACATCCTGCTATGCTCAGGGCTTACTCCTGGCTCTGTGCCCAGAAACTTGCGGGACCATATGGGGTGCCGGGGATTGAACCTGGGTCGGTCGCGTGCCAGGACAGCGCCCTACCTGCTGTACTGACACTCCGGCCTTGGCTATTTAATCTTAGGCGAGTTAATTCATCTCTCGGTGCCTGGTTTCCTCCTCTGTCAAATGGAAATAAGAGTAATGCAGTGGCCTTTCATCCTTGGGACACATTCTTCGCCCCCAGGGGATGCCTGAGCTCTGGAGGACCAACCCCCACACGTATATACTATGTTTTTTTCCTATATGAAATTTAATTAGGGGGCCAGAGAGAGTGTCCAGCAGGTGAGGTGCTTGTTTTCCATGCATCCAACCCAGTTTGATCGGACCCAGGCATGGAATATGGTCCCCTGAGCCCCACTGGGAGTGATCCCAGAGCACAGAGAAAATGTTTAAATAGGTATCATCTTAACAACAATGCTGCTAATAAAATAGAATAAAACACTTAGAACAAGCCACGAGTAGAAGTTATAGAAACGGAGTCTGGCCCACATCTTTTTGCCTGCATGGTATCAGGGATCAAACAGCGCAAGGCGTGCACTCCAACCGGGCGGCATCCCAGCCCCTCACCATATCTTATCATGCCTAAAACCTCTTAACCATGTGGATAAGGGTTCAACTGATACCTGGGGTTCAGTTGGAGGCAGTTTCCACTGAACCCACTGAAAGCACCAAGCTGGTTGGAATGGCTGTCTGCTTCCTGGGGCAGCCGTGACGGTGTCTCTCCGCATATGGATTCTTTCGTTCTTCATTTGCACTGCAGGAAGCTGAGGCTTGAACTGCACTGATGTCGTTGTCAAGTGGGTTGAGTGTTTGACCCTCAGCTTCTCTAGTCGATTGGCCTGTTTTCTTTCAGGCCGGCCAACTTCTCTCAGTAAGTCTTAGGATTAAGGGGGCCGAAGCGATAGTACAGCAGGTGGGGCACTTGCCTTGCACACGGCTGACCTGGGTTTCATCCTCGGTATCCCATATGGTTCCTCCAAACACCACCAGGAGTCATCCCTGAGCACAGAGCCAGGAATAAGCCCTGAGCACTGCTGGGTGTGGCCCAAACATTTTAAAAAAGAAAGTCTTCTGACTAAAGGCTACAGAGCAGGGGCCCATGGACCAGCTCATTTCACAGATGATTGGGGGCGCAGAGAGGCATGACCTGCAGAGGGTCACCCCGTTAGTTAAGGAGGAGGTGTGGCTGCCTAGCTTCCTGCCTAGGTTCTTCTGCAGCCCGGCCCCTCTTACTGGTCTTCCTGCCCCTGACACAGGAGTTCAGGGAGCCGCGGGCCCAGTGGGGCGCTCAGGGCTGGAGGGAGGCGGGTCCTACGAGCTGTCCAGGCCTTCTCCAATCTCACTTGCTGTGAAGACTTCAGCAAGTCAGGCAACTTCTCTGAGCCTGTTTCCTCCTCTGCTTCCCCGGTGGAGCAGCGAGCCATCTGCCGCCACCTCCCCCGGCAGTGCTCAGGGCTGCTCCCTACACCCGACTCGGTGCTCAGGGGACTCTAGTAGCCATCAAACCCAGGGCTCCAGAATGCAAAGTGGGTGCTCAAGCTCTTTGAGCCCCCTCTCCCAGCCTCCTCAGCGCTTCCTCTGGAGATTGAGTCCCTTCTGCTGCCCGGACTTACGCTCTGCTCCAGGCCCCGTGTAGGATGGGCAGGCTCGGTGCTTGCCTTTCAGCGAACACAAAGATTGAAGCTCAGGGAAGAAGCCGTGTAGCCTTCTAGTTGCTAATGTGTGACCACAAAGGGTTTTTTTTTTCTCTCTGCCTCAATTTCCCCACCTGGAAAAGGGAGCTTTAATAATATGTGCTTTGGGGCAGATATTAGAACTAACCAGCCACGTCCAAAGAACAGACACTGGCCCAGCGCAGGGCCCAAGTGGCCTGACCAGTAGAGCTGGTCATGAGTACCAGTATGTTAGCAGAGGCCCCAGGGGATTCCAATGAAGATGAAATCAGGCTGGAGTACCTGACCTGCCCTAGGGGCTGTTAAGGGATAATGTTTTGCTAGGTTTTGGGGCCACATAGCCTCTCCCTGGTGACTGGAGCAGAACTGACTTGAGAGAAAAAATCGCTGGGGACCGTGTGTGGGTGGAGAAGGTGACTGGTTGGGGTCGAACCTTAGGAGGGGCTGTGGGGGCCAGGGCAATGGTTCAGGGTAGGACACTGACTTGCCTGTGTGAGGTTGTGACATGAGAGAGAGAGAGAAGGAGAAAGAGGGAGGGAGGAAGAGAGGGAGAGGGAGAGAGGGGAGAGGGCCGGAGGGGTGGGGGAGGGGCAGGCCGCATGTCCCTACCTCTGGCCTGTACAGGGGGCCAGTATTTGTTTCCCTGGGCCAATGAGGATCAGATTGGGTTACAGGTGTAAAAACGTTTGCGACCCACGGAGATGGTGAGCTTGCTGGAATTATTATTCCAAATCAGTCATATTTGGGCCTTTTGACCTTTTTTCCACTCTCAAGGACAGGTGAGGGGCCGAGAGCTGGTACAGTGGGGAGGGCGCCTGCCTTGCACATGGCCCACCCGGGGTTCAATCCCTGGCATCCCCTAGGGCCCCGTGAGCTCTGCCAGGAGTGATCCTTGAGCCCTGCCAAGTTTGGTCCCAAACCAAAAAACAGATGGCAGGGGAGCCCCCCTGCCCCGCAGAGCTGCTGGGGTTCCTGGGGAACAATGGGAAAGCGTGTGGCAGGAGCCGGGAAGTCCCAGCTTCTGTCCAGGAAGGCCTCCTGGCCTGTTGGCCTGGACTGCGGGGGGCGGGGGGGCTGTTACGGCCAGCAGAGGAAGGATGGGGTGGGGGTGTCTTTTGGCTCCTTGTGGGGGAAAAGGATGGGTCCTCAGAAATAACTTGGCCTCTCACCATCTCTCCGGCCAGAGCCCGCAGTTTGGCCTCGGTCCGGTGGAGGCTGGAGAAGCCCTGTGTGGGCCCCCAGGTCCCCCCTCCCCCCCCTCGAGTACCACCTGCCTTGGGGGGCGGTGAGGAGCAGAGGTGGTGGAAGCTTCGCTTCTGGGGCTCTCCCGTGCCTAGCGTGTGTTCTCGCGGGGAGGAGTGAGAGTCCGTGGCAGCTGGGGGGACTGAGGGGACCCACCGGAGACCCCCCGTGCTCTCGGCCCATCTGGCCCTGTCTCGGCTCCGGCTCAGACTTGTCTGCAGCGAGTCTGGTCTGTGTGTGCTCGTCTGGTTCCTGCCAGACACCTGCCAGCCTGGGACCCTGTTCTGGGGGCGCATCTCCCTTTAGATCCTGACCAGCTGCACCCCAGGGAGGTGCTGGGTGGGGGTGGGGGACCCTGTCTGAACGGGGGCTGATTCTGTCAGGCACCAGGGTGAACTCTTGAAATTTCCACTGGGGCCCGTCTAGAGCGCCAGATGTAATTAAGCTTGATGCGCGCGGTCCTCGCCCTGACTGTCCGACGAGGCAGAGAACATTCTTGAGACAGGAGTTTGGGACTGGGGAGCCCCCCCCCACTCCATCCCCCCCCCCCGCACCAGCATTGAACCAGGCACAGGCCTGGGGCGGGGGAGTCAGAGTGGCCCTGCCGAGCCCCCCGTGTGTGGTGGCGCCGCGTCTCGTCTCGGCGTGGGTGGCCCGCGCCTATTTCTGTGAGCCGCGTGTCAGCCCCCTCTGCCGTGTCACTGGCCTGTCTGGCGGTGGCGGTGGCGGTGTGGGTGGGTAAATCCCTTTGTGTCTCTGAGCCCTGGGCTGGAGGGATGAGCAGCTGCAGGTTGCAACTGGGAAATCCAAGCAAGGGAGAGTAGGTGGGTGGGAAGCGGGAAGAGGCGCCCCGAAAGCAAATGAGCCTCCAGCGGCGGGGAGGGGGGGCTGCAGGGGGGGCAGCGTCGGGGAGTGGGAGGAAGGAGAGGGAGGGCTGGTGCTCATCGCTGGACCTCGCTGACCGCTCTGGCAAGGAAGTGAGCTGGTACAGGGAATGTGGCTGTCGGGGAAAGCTGGAGGGGAGGGCGGGGGAGGAGATTGAGGCAGGCCAGGGGTGGGGTGGCAGGGACAGCACCCCAGCACGCTCTCTCAGAACCCCCTTCTGACACCCTCTCCCCATCCCCATGCCTTTTTTTTTTTTTTTGCTTTTTGGGTCACACCCAGCGATGCTCAGGGGTTACTCCTGGTTCTGCACTCAGGAGTTACTCCTGGCGGTGCTCAGGGGACCATATGGGATACTGGAACTCGAACCCGGGTGACCATGTGCAAGGCAAATGCCCTACCCGCTGTGCTATTGCTTCCGTCCTTCCCCAATGCCTTTTGCTTGGTTCCTCAGAGGTGTCCTTTTTGGCTGTCAGCTCTACCGATCCCCAGGGTTTGTTCTGACTTCCCCAGGGCCTTCGCCCACCTGAGCTGCCCCTAGACCTCTCATGGGCGCCTCCTTTCTTGGCTTCCCAGGCAAAAGACAGCGACGATGAGGAGGAAGTGGTGCACGTGGATAGGGACCACTTCATGGATGAGTTCTTCGAGCAGGTAACTCGGGCTCCGGCGCCAGCCCAGACCCGCCCCCGCTCGGCTGCACTCCCTGCCCTCACCCTCCCTTCTCTCTACTCTTGCCCCCTTGGCCTCGGATCAATCCCTCTGGGTCTGGTCCGTTCCCCTGAACTCTGGCTGAGCCCCCTGGATCTCCCTGCCTGGCCCAACGACTTGGGAGGCTCTAGCAGGTTTGCTGCCCCAGGTGGAAGAGATCCGGGGCTGCATTGAGAAGCTGTCGGAGGATGTGGAGCAGGTGAAAAAACAGCACAGTGCCATCCTGGCCGCCCCTAACCCCGACGAGAGTGAGTGCCCGCTGGGCAGCGGCAGGGGCGGGGTCCCGGCTCCCCCAGCCGGCTCACTCGCCCCTGGGCCTCCCCTCAGAGACCAAGCAGGAGTTGGAGGACCTCACTGCAGATATCAAGAAGACGGCCAACAAGGTCCGGTCCAAGTTGAAAGGTGAGGAATGCACCCCGCCCAAGGCGCTTTTGCTCCGGAATGTCTGCACACTTCTAGGAACCAGATTCCTGAGCCATGAGGGCTCCCAAGCTCACATTCCTCTCTGGGAAAAAGCTCGGAGACAGGGACAGGAGGAAGAGGGTTTCTGCTCAGATGGCATCTGAGCGCTGGCGAGTCAGCTCTGTGGACTGTACAGGTGGTACATGCAGGAAGTACCACCTGTCCCCTGACCCCCTCTGGGAGCACCGAGCCAGGGGTGGCTCCTGAGCACCTCCCCCAAACCACACCAAACAACTCCCCCCCCATCGCATCTTAGCAGAACTGTAGACATCAGTGTCCGAGGGGCTTCAGTTTTGTGATGTCCCCGTTTCCCCCGAACGGGCACCAGGCAGAGCCCAAGGACCCAGTAGGTGGGCTCGCCGAATGCGACTGAATTGGTATCCTCGGCTCAGGACAGATTGGACTGTGTGGCTGACATCAGGGGCTGGCAAGCTTTCAGGAGGCCCTGCCAACTGCTCATGTATTCGCTCTAATTTAGGGACTTGGGTGCTGGTAATAACCACCTTCCCTCAAAGCATTGTGGGTTGGGAACCTCCTAGTCGGCTGCTGCTGGGGGAGCCGCGGCGCCGGGCGCTCAGCTGTGGGAAGCATTCGCTGAGCACCTACTCTGTCTCTTCGCTGGCCCTGAGCACACTGACCTTGATCCAGGAGATGACGGGACACCATGTGCCCCTGACCAGGAGGCCTTGGGAGTTTGTGAAAACAAGTTCTTTGCCCTCAGGACAGTGAGCTGGGATACACGTGACCCAGTGACCCTGACTGGGAGCGTGTCACGTGCAGAGGCAGGAGGGAGCCCTACCTCCGTCATGTCATTTGGACAGTCACATCCCATAGCCTCTTCTCTGGCACAGCGAGCCAGGGGGTAGGTGCTTACTGTGCCCACAGATGCCCCTGGCTCATCCTTAGCCTCTGCCTGGTCCCCTGAGCTGGTTCAGCCCTGAGCACTGCGGGGTGTGGCCCCAATTTCCCTGCTCCCATAAAAGGAGTAGTGATTGCATAGCTCTTCACCTCTTTTTGGTAGGAAAAAACTTTTTTTTTTAAATAAATGATATCTTGGCACCAGAGCAGTCGTACAGTAGGTAGGGCCCTGGCCTTGCAACGCAGCTGACCCAGGTTCTGTCCCTAGTGTCCCACCAGGAGTAAGCCCTGAACACCACCAGTGTGCCCCAAAAACAAAAACTAGCAATCAGGGACTAGAGTGATAGTACAGCGGGTAGGGCGTTTGCCTTATACGTGGCCGATCCGGGTTCGATCCCCGGAATCCCATATGGTCCCCCAGCACCGCCAGGAGTAATTCCTAAGTGCAGAACCAGGAGTAACCCCTGAGCATCGCTGGGTGTGAGCCAAAAAAGCAAAACCAAACCAAACAAAAACAACTAGAAATCATTGAAATATCACAGGGGCCTGGGAGATGGCTCAGACTTCACATGCAGCAGCCCCGGGTTTCAACCCTGGCACCGACCAGCGCTGCTCGGAGAGGCCTTCGGCACAGTGCTGAGTTAGGGGAGGCCCAGGGTCTGTGAGGTTCGCACACACCCGGCACCCAGTTTCTTGGGTTGAGCCTTGACTCCACCCTGTCCCTGAGCCGGGCTCTGTGGTCCCAGGGCCTGCTTGAGGAAAGATGCCAGGAGAGCGACAGCCTCCCTGTAGGCTGCCGCCTCTTCTTCGTCTTCCTCCAGCGTGTGTTGGCGCGGGCACAGACTGGGTGAATGACCTTGAGTCAGTGGCTTGACTCACGAGCACCTTAGTTTGAGCCTGCTCTAAACAAGACTGAGGTCACCGAATCCCACCTCTGTTCTAGGGAGTCAGTGGGCCCTGCAGGGATCCTCCCACCAGGCCCGCTTCGGAGCCCCCCATCTGACCAGAGATTCTGCCCCGCTCGTTCCCACTGCGGCAGGGCCGGGGCCCTCACTTGCAGAGACCGCGGGGTGCCTGCTGCTCCCAGGGAGGAAAAGGGTGTTTTCAGGAATGGTCTGCGCCTCCGGCGGGGAGGGCCTGGTGATTCATCGCTCTGCATCTTCCCAGCACTGGCGCACGCGGCTGTTTTGGAAAGTCTGAGTGATAGGTGGCAGGAGGGCGTGATGCTGAAGCCGGAATCCCGGGCTCATCTGCCGCTTTTCCAGAACGTCCGCTAGCAGCGGGAATTCCCTGGACCTGGCTCACCTTTGCAGGGTGGGAGATGAGGCTGCTGGAACACCTCCCTGCTCAGCCTAAGACTTTCCAAGGCCGGGGGAGGGGGAGTGCCGGGAGAACTGGTCCATCTGGGTGTGTCTGGCCCTCACTGAGACATCCCTTTGCCAAGGTGGGAGGAAGAGTCCCCACCACAGGGCGGGGGACGTGAGGGTGTGTGCCCCTAGGGGGTCCGGCAAAAGATAACGCCTCCGGGACTTTCAAAAACTCAGTCGTGGGGGCTGGAGCAATAGCACAGCTGGTAGGGCGTTTGTCTTGCACACAGTGAACCCGGGTTCGATTCCCAGCATCCCATATGGTCTCCCGAGCACCAACAGGAACAATTCCTGAGCACAAAGCCAGGAGTAATCCCTGTGCATCGCTGGGTGTGACCCAAAAAAGAAAAAAAAAAAAACCTCAGTTGTGGCATCAGAATAAAGCCCCTTCCATGTAGGGACTGGTCAGCTGTCCATCTCCCCACCTTTGGAGGAGTCCTGACCCCCTCCCTCAATCCTGTTCTGTCTGTCTTGGCCATGGGTGTGTGTGACATGTCTTCACCTGCCTGGGACCCGCCGCCCATTGTCAACCAACCCTTCATCCATCCCAGTCCCCCTGCCCCCACGGCCAGGGTCTCCTGCCCATCCCTCTGCCCTTCTCCCACAGCGATCGAGCAAAGCATTGAGCAAGAGGAAGGGCTGAACCGCTCTTCTGCAGACCTGCGTATCCGCAAAACCCAGGTAGGGCCTGCCTGGAACCCCCAGAGGAGGGCTGGAGCTGTGGGGTCGTGGAGGGGTGTGGGGAGAGGGGCTTCATCCTCTCTGGTGGCGTGGGCCTGCTTGTTTGGGGAGGCTTGAGGTTGGGGTCTTCAGGAGTGGGGTGCGTCTCTAGAGGACGTTTCTAGAAAAGCGGCAGATGAGCCGGGATCCCGGCTTCAACATCACACCTTCCTGCCACCTATGGCGGGGACCATATGGGATGCTGGGAATCGAACCTCTTCTCCTCACCCCAGCACTCCACCCTCTCCCGGAAGTTCGTGGAAGTAATGACCGAGTATAACGCCACGCAGTCCAAGTACCGGGACCGCTGCAAGGACCGGATCCAGCGGCAGCTGGAGATCAGTGCGTGACCCCACCCTGCCGCCCGGTCTGCCCGAGCGCCCCCTGGCCAGACCCTCCATGTCGGGAGCCTGCTTGGCTGGGGGCGGGGGGAGGGGGGGCTTCCAGCCCGGCCCCCGGCCAGCCCCACCCAGCACGGAGTCCTTTCTCCCCACAGCCGGAAGGACCACGACCAACGAGGAGCTGGAAGACATGCTGGAGAGTGGCAAGCTGGCCATCTTCACCGACGACGTGAGCCGGGTCGGGGGGCGGATTGGGAAAGTCTTGATTTCGGTCCAAGACTGCGGACCAAGTCCTCCATGCGTCCGGGATCAGCAGGCCTCTGGGAGCAGTGTCCAGGGTTATGTTTACTGCTAAGTAATGTCATCCTCCACGCAGTCTGTGGAGAGAGGACAGATGAGGAAATCTGCCCTCCTGCCATCCCCCGGTCCCACTCAGGGCAGGTGGCCACTGTGACTTCTCCAGCCGTCTACCCTCTGGCCACAGTGAAGATTCTGACGATTTCAAAACAAAATGAAACAGTGTTACTGGGGCAGGGGGTGAGGGAGTGGGGTGGGCAGGAGCAGAGAGACGGTACAGCAGGGAGGGCGCTTGTCTTGCATGCAGCTGACCTGGGCTCAGTTCCCAGCACCCCAGTATGTCCCCGAAGTCTTCCCAGAAGTGATCCCTGAGCAGAGCCAGAAGCCAGCCCTGAGCATTGCTGGGTGTGGCCCCCAAACAAGACACAATACCCACAGGAGCGCAGGTCTGACCTGTGTGTGGCCCCTGGGTTCCGTTTCTCATTCCCGGCTGTGACCCAGTGACCCCCTGCCCCAGCAGTGAGCGGAGGCAGGAGCTGCCCTCGGTTCCAAGCACTGTGGAGGGGCCCAACCCAGACAGACAGAAACCAGAGTGTGTCGGGAAGTTTCGCTTCGGTTTCGTCTCACTTGGCTTTACCAACATGCGGCTCTTTCAGTTCCTTACCCTTCCGCATCGTCTCTCATGTACGTGGACGGGCTTTTCCCCACCAGCAAGTCTTTCTCTTTCTGAGACTTCTCACCTGGCCCGCCTCATTCTGCTTCTCTTTTTCTTCTTCATGATGCATTATTATTAATTAGTACAGCGACCTTGCTCCCCACAGTGTGAATATTGACACTTTCCGTGTATGGTTTCTGCCCCAACCCCTGCCATATGCCAGTGTTCCCTCCTCACCTGTCCCACTGTCCTCAAGTCCCTTCTTGTGTATCCCCAAGCTCCTGGGAATCCCACCGTGTTGTCAGAGTCCACGGTTTTATTTTCTTTGAGTTTGGCGCTTTCTCTACTTTTTGTTTGTTTGCTTTGGGGCCCAACTTGATGGTGCTCAAGACTTACTCCTGGCTCAGGGTGGAAGGCTCACTCCTAGGGGTGCTTGGGGGACTGTCTGGGGGTCCAGAATGAAACCCAGGCCAATGCACTATGGCTCCGACCCTGCTCCCTCCCTTCTGCTGTCGGAATGTCTCTGGAAAGGGCTCTGGGGCCCGAGGAAAGCAAGTTCAGCAGTGGCTTCACACTGTCAGCAAGTTCTTTTTTTTTTTTTAACCTTTCTGTTATTATTTATTTATTTATTTGCTTCTTGGGTCACACCTGGCGATGCTCAGGGGTTACTCCTGGCTCTGCACTCAGGAATTACTCCTGTCGGTGCTCGGGAAACCATATGGGATGCTGGGAATTGAACCCGGGTCAGCCGCATGCAAGGCCAACAAAATGCCCTACCAGCTGTGCTATCGCTCCAGCCCCCAAGTTGTTCTTTTTTGTTAAATTAACTTTGGCAAAATTAATTGCCGGTCAGTTTGCCGGGAGTTTCCGTAGCTGCTCTGTTCGGGCTGGCCGGCCAGGGAGTGGTTCAAAGGACAGCGCGCGCCCTGCCCACGGGCCACCATCATTACAGCAGGAACCCATCCTCAGTGCTGATTGGGGATTGAGGCCACCGCTCCCAGAGCTGGACAGACCCTCAGGGTGTGATTGGAGTCAGGAAAGGCTCCCTGGAGGAAGAGGCTTGGAATTGGCCTTAGGAGACAAGAACTGTTTGGACTTGGGGAGATGCGCAAAGAGCATCTGAGACAGATGGACAGGAGGGCTCACTGAGTCTGAACCCACACCACCCTCAGAGGAGGGTGGTGGGCGGCCTCTGGAACCCTCTCTCTTCTCCAGGTGCCCTGATAGGTGAAATAGAGGAACCCCGAGGGACATGTCTCTGTCCCTGTCATTGAACACGCTCTCCGCGTGGGGGGGTCGTTGTAACCACTTTGCGCTCCCCCCACATGGGAGAGGCCACTGTTAGAATCCAGGGGTTCCGGGGGGTAAACTGAGGTCCAGGGAGATGTACAGTTAGGACCCGACAGCCAGATCCAAGCAGAAGGTGGAATTGAGCATGCGGGGGGGGGGGGGGGGAGTGACCCACCGCTGTCCCCGTCCCTGCCGCCCTAGATCAAAATGGACTCACAGATGACGAAGCAGGCACTGAATGAGATTGAGACGAGGCACAACGAGATCATCAAACTGGAAACCAGCATCCGAGAGCTGCACGACATGTTCGTGGACATGGCCATGCTTGTGGAGAGCCAGGTACCATGTGTACCGTGCGCGGCGGTGGCAGTGGCGGGCACCCCCACGGCCCTCGGGCCCCCCCCTGACCCTGCCCCGGGCCTCCCTGTGCACCTCTGCAGGGCGAGATGATCGATCGCATCGAGTACAACGTGGAACACTCGGTGGATTATGTGGAACGCGCCGTGTCGGACACCAAGAAAGCTGTGAAATATCAGAGCAAGGCCCGGAGGGTGAGCGGGGACTGGGCTGGGGCTGGGGCTGGGCGTGGCCAGGGCCCAGGTGAGTGATGAGCTCCTTCGGTGCTGACCTCTTCCTTTTTCTGTTTTCTCTCCCCGTTCCTTCTCTTTCCCTCACTCCCACCTCCCCCATGCCCCCCTCCCTTCCCCCAACTGTCTCTGTCTTTTAATCTCTTTCTTTCTATTTCTGTCACCTTCCACCCCGCCACCCCGCCCCCCATCGTCCTTTGTGCCTGCAGAAGAAAATCATGATCATCATTTGCTGTGTGGTGCTGGGGGTGGTCTTGGCGTCATCCATTGGGGGGACGCTGGGCTTGTAGGCCCCCCACCCCCTTCCCTCCCAGACCCCTCCCCCACTACATTGGGAGCAATACCCCCACCATCCTTTCCACTCCATCCCCTGCTCCAGGCTCCCCCCTCAGACAGACCCAGGCAGCCCTCTGTCACCCCTCAGCCCCTGGTGTCCCCGGCCTGCCCTTGCCATGGACCCACCCCCGCCCCGCACGTAGATAGCAGCAGGCGTGATTCCACATGCACACCAACATGCATGCCGCCGGCACATGCTTGAGACGTGTGGACACCCCAGCGTGTGTGTATGTGTGTAGACGTATGTGTGTAGAAGCTCCCAGTCACCTGCCCCGCCCCCCCGGCCCCCCGAGTCTGTGTTTTGTCTGAGCTTCCCCGCTCCCCTGGCGATGTGGTGTAGACCGTATTCACTGAACCCTGCTGTCTTCTGTGAGAAGGGTGTGTGCGTGTGCGTGTGTGCGCGTGTGTGGCCACGGGTCTCCGTGGCCAGTTTGTGGACATGGGATTTTGTGTTTGAGCGTTTGAATCAAATGCAACCGCCCTTCATGCATGGACACCTTCCCTCCTTGTCTGCTGCCAACGGGGCGGGGTGTGTGGACTGCTGCTCATATCCTCACCTGAGGACCCAGAGGGCTCCGACCCCCAGGCCGTGGCAGACCCTCTTGACTCAGGCATGTCCCGGGGACCGTGTGTGAGTGTGCTCTGAGCCCCATGAGTGCAGCCCAGGTGAGTGGAAGGATCCACATGTAAATAGCTTAGCGTGGCCTATATATACGCGTGCTTTTCCTGAGCGGTGGCGTGCGGGTGTGTGTGCGTGCGTGTGTGGGATGTGTGGGAGCGTGGGTCAAAGCGCAACCCCCCCCCCCCCCCATCGCATGCACTGGCCCTCTGTTTTGGGTGGGAAGAGAAATCTATATTTCTATGTTATCTGGAGTGTTTGTGCGTGTGTGTGCGTGCGTGTAGAGGCTTCCTACATCGTATGTCTGCCCCATGTGTTTGCACATACACTGTTAAGACTCACGCCCCCTCCAGGTGGGTTTCCCAGATTTACCGGCCCCCTGCCCCTGCCACCGGCGGTCGCTGCGTGTCTGGTCGGCCACACACACTTGCTCCATCTTCATTGTGCCCCTGTAGCTTTCTGCCCTGCGAGTCTCAAGGGTCCTGTGCCCACCGGGCCACACGCAGTCTGGCTCCACTGTGTTCTGAAACCAGTGCCTCTCAGTGTGCTCGTGTGTGCCAGGTGCCAAGTCCTGGAGCACGCGCCTGCAGCCCCGGGCACTGTGCCTCCTGGGAGGGGTGTTCCTGGGGAACATCCAGGCCGCCCGAGGCTGATGGAATGTCAGCCCGTTCCAGCCGAGCTCAAGTGCACTGGGAACTGGGAGAGGCTCCTGTTGGCCCCGCCAGGTGCTCGGGGCGCTGCTGCGGCACTTACTGATTGCACAAGTACCAGAGGGGCCTGGCGGTCATGGTCATGCGGGCAGGCCCTGGGCATGGCCCCGAGCGCACACCCACCAGGGGCAAGAGCCAGGGGAGTAATCAGGCCTGCATTTCTGACGGTGAGGAAAGGCCGCCACTCCCTGCTACAGACCTTACGCCCGGGAGGCGGGGAGTAGACACTGTTGGACACCCAGCCACACAGACCCACAGCGGAAGCCTTGAGCACCATGACAGGAGTCTGCCTGGCCCTGGGTTAGGCATGGGTGTGCACGGGTGAAGGACGGGGCTGAGGTTGGAGGGATCCAGTTTTCAGGGTCCTGCTTCATGTGTGTGCATGTTTGCTTGTGTGAATGTGTGCGTGAGACCGTGGAGAAGTGACCTGGAACAGAGTCCCCTTTCCTGTCCTGCTGCAGGCTGTCGTGGGTGGGGGCGCCTGCCCGTCTATGCCCAGATGCCCATCTGCAGGACAGGAAGTTCCCCCTCGTGTCTGACTGCCACCCTTCTGCCCCCATCTCAGGCTTCCTGGGGGACATCAGCAGGTCCCAACCCACCCCCGCGTTCCTTCCAGCCTCCCAGCCAGGACCCCCTCTCAGGCCCAGGTGTTTCCGGAGTCCCCAGTGCTGGGGTCACCAGGAGAGGGCAGAGGCCGGGACGATGCTGCCGCCCCCCCCCCAGGTGTTGTGTGTGTGACTGCCCATCTCTCTGGGCCTCAGTTAGACCAGAGGCTCCCTGAGGGTCTGCCTAGTCCAGCACCTCCACATCGGAGGATGTGTTCGCTTGTTGGTCGCCGTGTCTGTGCCTCGTGGAGTGCTGCTCGGGGCTGGTGTCTCTTGCATGTTCTGGACAAGTGTGCGCGACCACCTTCCAACCATTGACCCCCGTGTGCCCTGTGGGTGGTCCGGACCTAGCCAGGGCTCGCTGTCAGCCCCCCCACCCCCCAACACCCGCCCGCTCTCATGAAGCCACCGCGATTTCCTCCCTGTGCCTGCGGGGCGCTGCACGCTCCTGTCACCCTCCCGAGCGTGTGGACCTGACCCGTCTCGGCACCCACCTGCCCCCAGCTGCCCCGCAGAGGACTTGAAGGTGGCCCCAGTGCCCCCTCCCTCCTCGCCCCTGCCCGCTGTGCAGCCCTGTGCGTTGGCGTGTTTCCGTGTCGCTGGCGTGTCACGTGATGTAGCCGTGTTTGCTGACCTGAGCCCCAGCCCCTTCTGTTTCTCCGTTGGTTTCTAGAGCTCTCTCCCTTTCCTCCCCAGAGGGGACAGGACTCCTGGGGCCTGGCCGGGGGCCCAGAGCCAGGCCGCCTCCTCCTGTGAGCCCTCAGAGTCCCATTTCTCTCTATTGGTGACCAAGTTGCAAATGGATCAAACAGGAAAACTCTGCCCCCCGCCCCAGCCCTGCATGTCCTGTCCCCGGAGTCCCCCCACCCCAGCCCGGGCCGGGCCGGGCCCGTGGGACGGGAGAAATAGCAACCAATCCAACAGCGGGTGTGCCGTGTACTCACTTCCTTGTCCCCACGAGGGACAGGCGCCGTGGGGGGCTGTGCACGCGGGGGGAGGTGGCAGGAGCGGACAGGGACTGGGCAAGGAGGGCCAATGAGGGTCAGCAGCTTTAATGCAGGGCCGGGCAGGGACTGACAGCATCCTCACAGTCCCGACACTGTTGCAGGAAGGGGGAAGAAACTATGTGGGTCCCCTCCTGGAGGGTGTTGAAGGATCCATCTGCAGGTGAAGAGTGTCTCCAGGTCAAGAGAGTGTAAGCACTGAGCCCGGGGGTGTGGGGGGGGCTCTGCCTTCCCAGCCCTGGCCCAGGCCCGGGTGAGGATGTGGGCGGCGCCACATGGGCCCTCACCAGCCAGCCAGAGGGGCCAGGGCAGCTCTGGGAATGCAAAGGCGTCATCCCAGCTGGCCCAACCCCTGCCCTCTAGGCTTGCTTTAAGGGTTCAGGGGCCTGGGCTGGGCCTCGCTGACCGGTCCCCTGAGGCCTGCACCCAGCGGATGGTGCGAGCCCGGCTGTCCTCCCAGGAGAAGAGGGGCGTGTAGCCGAAGTGGCGCTGAGCCTTGTCGGTGCTGACGGTGAAGGTGGTGTTGGCCACGGCCAGTGTGTAGGGGTTCAGCAGCGGCGTGTAGAGCAGCAGCGGCCGCAGCAGCCACTGCAGCAGGGCATTGAGGGCAGCCAGGATGATCAGGAGCCAGTAGGGCAGCAGCGGCCGCGTGCCCACCAGCTGCAGTCCACAGGGCCCCAGAAACTCCATGTTGAAGTCCTCGTAGCTCTTATAGGGCGACTTGTCGTAGCAGAAGTACACCTGGCCCCCCATCAACGCGGGTCGCTGCGCCAGCTCCCGGGCCGCCAGCACGTGCATCCAGGCCACGTTGCCTGCCGGGGGACAGGAGTGCCCCTGAGTGCCCCCCTGCGACCACAGAGGCGTGCTCTCCTGGCCAGCCCCAGAGCCTCCCCTGCCTTTGGAAGTGCTGCTCACATCATTCCAGCCCCAGCAGAGCCCCTGAGCAACCGGGCCTGCCCCTGTGATCCTTGTTCTCTGGGGCTCTGCCTCCAAATGCCACACAGTCCTCTGGACTCTAACTGGGTACCCTGAGTTCTGTCCCCGTCCCAACCACAGGGCTCCAGCCTGTGTCACTCGGGCCTCACCCACATAGACCCGGCCGTGCTCCACAGACGCTGGGATGGCCCGGAAGAGCCGGCCCCGAAGGCGGAGGCCCTGGCTGTAGAAGTCCTTCAAGATCTGGTGGCCTTCACCGTAGATGCCAGTGGGGCGCAGGGCACATGTGACCAAAGGCAGCCCCCCACGAACCTAGGAGCAAATAGGTCCACAGTACCTAAGACCAAGAAGCCAGTGGACAAGCACTGTCTTCTCTGACTGGACATAGCGCAGGATGCGCGAGAGCTGGGCTGCGTGGGCTGTCCCTCCTCCCACCCCCGTCACTCAGCCTCACCTTCCTGCCATTGGCTTCCAGAACCAGCTTCTCAGCTAGGGTCTTGCTGCGAGGATAGGGGTGTGTGTGGGCTACCTCATACGGGGTGTCCTCATTGCCCCTAGTGGGGAAAGGGAAGTTTGGGGCACTCCTGGCCGTACTCAGGGGACTGGCTCCTGCAGAGTGAGCAGGCACACAGCCCTCTGAGGTCTCTGGCCCCGCGAGGGACGTCTGATGCTGTGGGGGAAATAGGCTTCTTCAAGCATTTGGGGGGAGCCTCAGCTCACCTGTAGAAGGGGTGGCCTTTGTT
Source organism: Sorex fumeus (assembly GCF_029834395.1). Lineage (NCBI taxonomy): Eukaryota > Metazoa > Chordata > Mammalia > Eulipotyphla > Soricidae > Sorex > Sorex fumeus. The sequence continues at coordinate 6,492,661 of NW_026606183.1, forward strand.
GTTGGGCCCCAAAACTTCCATGCTGCTCGTGTAGACCAGGAACTGTGTTCCGGTCTGCACACAAGCATCAATCACATTCTGCGTGCCTGTGAGAAGGCAGAGTGTTATCTCAGCCGAGGCTGGCCCATCTCCCTCTGTCCCCACCTTTCCCAAGTCAGACTTCCTTCCCAGATCTAAGAAAACCCACAGCTGGGCTGCATAACAGGTTCACCAGCTCCATAACGACAAGAGTCACGCAGGTCAGGGAGCATAGGGCTGGACAGCAAACAGCTAAGCAAAGTCTGGCGAGGAGTGGGAGTGGCACCGCCCACTGGTGGCAAACGCCTCACCCTGCACGTTGATCTCATAGATGGTCTGGGGACTGGCCTTCCCAAACACGTCCACTAGCCCGGCTGTGTGGATGACTACGTGGACTCCAGCCATAGCTGCTGCCACCTCATGGGCCTGGGTCACGTCACCCTGGATGGCTGTCACCAGAACAGGTCCTGGTAGGAAGTAGGGACAACCAGAGGCAATGTCAGAGCAGTCGGCTGGCCAGCTGCTGGGTTCAGCCAACACCCTGGAGCACCACATTCCCAGTGTGACTCATCCATCCCATGCGTGTCGCCCGGGAGCACAACAGCTCTGTGGGTTCCACAAGAGGAGTCCGTCCCATCCCGTCCCCTGCCCGCTGTGGTCACCCGTCTTCAGCTCGTCCAGCCAGGGACCCAGATGCAGGTCAAAGACCCTCAGCTCCTGCAGTCGCGGCTCCTGCTGTAGCAACAGTCGCACCACGTGCTCCCCCAGGAAGCCACAGCCACCTGTGACCAGGTACACCAGCTTCTGGGGCTCTGCAGAAACCGCCATCCTGGCTGGAGAGAGATGCAACTCACCCAGGTCGCCTGCTGCCACCCACCTGTTCCTCCTAGGCGGGTTCCCGGGAGCAGTGACCAGCGTCAGGCTGCAACCGGGAACTGAGATAAGGTGACCAGACCATTGGGGTTGCTTCTGGGGTCAGGGTTTGAGTCAGGAGGGAGGCTCTGGGTGATGAAAGGAGTGGGGGAGGACAGACACAGATAGCAGGAAGGGCTGGGTCCAGGTTCGGAGGTGTTAGGCTGTTATCACCCTGCCTACCTGCCGCTGTGGTTCACTGTGGTCCGGAGCGCCCGCACTGGCCGCAGGATTCAGTCGGTCGCTGCTCCTTCCGCTGGCTCCTCCCTCTTGGCCAGGAACCAGCCTCCACCCCCCACCCGCCCCCCGCCCCCCCAATCTTGGTCACAGCACCCCCTAGTGGCCATTCACTATAGTCTACTGGCAGTCTGATCCTGCAATGATCGTGTGCAAAGGTGTAGAAGGGGCCAAGAAGGAGGGGTGTCCAGGGCCGGGTGAGGCCTTGGGGCAGGTTGGTGCAGGGTGACCTCACTGTCACCGCATGTCAGCCCTTCCGTGTTGCTGGACCCCTGCAGCGGCCAGGAGCCCAGCACAGCTGTGGTTCTGGGAAGGGAAGCCTGACCTTGGCCTGGAGCTGGCTGGCCTTGGGGAGTTCTGGATGTCCCGGAGTGATGGAAACTGAATCTGCGGTGCTGGGCTCTGACCCAAAGCCCTTTTACCTACCCCAAACTTCAGCCATCCGTTTCCTCTTCTCTTCACTTGCCCCACCCCTCATTCCATCCCTCTCTTTTCCAAAGACACTGAGTCAGCACTTTTTTTGTACAATAAAGTTTAATCACAATTATAAAAATGTGGCGTTGGGTTTGCACTATTAACATATGTACAATCCAGCCCATCGTGAAGGTCCGCCACCCACTGGCCTGGCCGAGCTGGAGCTTCCAGACAGCAGTGGGGGGGTGACCCTCGGGGTCTGGCAGAACAGAAGAGGCAGGGTTCCAGGCACGGAGTCCCTAGGACTGGGGGCGCAGGGCCCCCCCCAGGGGGAGAACATGGCCACTGCCCCTAGAGACCCCTTAAACTGGGAAGGGGTACACGCTGGGCACAAAGGGAAGTCCCCATTAACACAAAGCAAGAGGGCTGTGCAGCCCCCCAAGAACAGGATCTGTACAGGCCGGCACCCCAGGTTTCCACAGGAAACAGCTGCTGGCAGCTATGAAACATTTACAGCTTCTTCTCCGCAAAGAAAAAAAATTAGGGGGTGGGTGGGCGGGCAGGGGCAACAGGAGGGTAGACGTTGCCTCAAGGGACGGAGTGTCCCTCACTGGGCTCGGGGCCCCCAAATTTGTATTTGGAGGTGGGGGTGTGTGGGCCCTGCTAAGCCCACTAGGTGGGGGCGCTGGGAGCTCAGGGCACCAGGGGGAATAAATAGGGGGAGGGGCACCAGTCCTGCCCTGCCTCAGTTGAGGGAGCCCCGGCAGCTCTCGGTGCCGCACAGACACGGGATCTTGTTGTCCTCCAGCGGGAACTTGTAATCGTAGGTGATTTCCTCGTCCACGCCGATGGGCTGCTTGGAGTAAATCACGATCTTCTTCTGGGACTCAATGGTGATGACCTTGGCATAGCAGTTAGGCTGCAGGAGGGGGGCCGGCATGAGCAGAGACCACCCCCCTCGGCCCTGCCCCGCCCCCGGGCTGCCCCCTGCGCACCGTGCAGCAGTGATTGATGAACCTCGCCAGGTTGCCACACTTGGTGGCGTCGATGATGGTGTCGTGATCCACGCGGAACAGGTAGCTGCTACCGATGCCCTCCTGCACGTAGCGCTTCTCCCGCATGTCAGCCACCATCTGGAGGGGACACGGGCAGGGCCTTCCCTCAGCTTCCGGCTCGAGCACGCCTGACCCCCTCCGCCTCCACGCACTAGGACTGGCCTGCGTGCTTCCTGCATGCCAGGCGTCCTCTTACGGCACCACCCTATGGCCACCATTCTGCTCCTGTCACCCCAGGGGGGCCAGAGGAGGCTACACTGGTCACTGGGCAGAAGTTGCAGTCACAGACTCTCCCTGGAAATGTCTCCAGTGGACACAGTAGGCCCAGACAGTGAGGGGGTCAGTGACACTCCTGAGACGGGACTGTCCCTCACCGGCCGCCTCCACCCGTATGTGCAGAGAACAGTGTTAATTCCCTGATCCGGCGGTGAGGACCCTGGGTGAGCTCGCTCCCTCCCAGACCTCCACCTCTAGCCCAGAGCCACCTCGGTGCACCTGCCGGGCCCCTCTTTAGAGTTCCCAGGCCCTGATGTGTCCCCTGTCCTGCCTGTCTGTACCATGACCAAACGCTTGCTCTTCCTGGCTCCCAGCTCCCAGCCAGCCCCACCTGCTTCCTGCTGACAAGTGGCCTCACCTCCCCCTCCATAGCCAACTCTGCACCCAGCTGCCAGCTCTTTTCAGCCAAAGGAAGTTTCACCTCTAAAGTGCTCTCCTGCTGCCCAATCACGTCACTTCCCTCCCTCCTCCCCTCAGGTTTTAATGTATTAATTACATCTGCAGGGACCAGCGCAACAGACAGCAGCTAAGGTGCTTGCCTCGCATATGGCCGACCCAGATGCAATCCCCAAGTCCCACTGCGAGTGATCCCTGAGTGCAGTGTCAGGAGTAAGCCCTGAGCAATGCTGGGTGTGACCCCCAAAACAACCCCCCCCAAAAATATCCACTGTAGCCAACCATTCTCCAATCTCTCATTGCTGCCATTGGCCAAGTTTTTCCTCTTTGCCCTTCTAAGACTGTCCCACCCCCAAGTCTTGGCCTACCTTACAGCGGAAACACACTTCCCTCTCTGAGTCTGGAAATGAAGCCTTCATCCGCTTAACCCCCATGGTGATCATTACTGCCTGCCCAAACGGCCCTGTTTCATACCAAACTCCACCATCCTCACGGAGTTTGCTGGTAGCAATGTTTAGCTCCCTACTCTAGTTTTTTTTTTTGGGGGGGGGGGTGTCACTGACACCCAGCAATGCTCAGGGGTTACTCCTAGCTCTATACTCAGGAATTACTCCTGGCAGTGCTCAGGGGACCATATGGGATGCCGAGGATCGAACCCGGTCAGCCGTGTGCAAGGCAATGCCCTCCCCACTGTACTATCACTTTGTCCCACAACTGAAGTTCTTAAAGGGAGAGAGTGTTAGTGGTGTGTTTTGCGAGATACTTAACACCTAATTAACTGGAACCCATTACTGTTGAGGGAAGAAAAGAAAGAACACTGCTCGGCACAGGGAGTCTCTCTGCTCGGCACAGGGAGGGATGTGGGACTTGAGAGTGTTTCCCAAAGTGAGATCACCTTGTAGGGGGCGCTGGGATGACGAGAGGGGCGGGACTGGGTCTATCTGGGGGGCATTTATTTGCTCCCTTAAAGAAGGCAGATTTCCAGGGGAACACTAAGGCAGTATCTTCTGGAAAGGGGAGGCTTGTACACGCACATCGGAGCAGGAGCGGCCCTACCTGGCGGATGTTCTGACCCACGTACTCGATGACCATCTCATCAGCCGCGATGGGCTCCATGGCAAACAGACCCCACTCATGGATCCGGCTCCGGCCAAATCGAAGCTTCTTCTTCCGGAACTGGAGGGCAAAAGGCAGATCCCGCTGCTGGCTTCCTCCCCAACCCAGCCCTGCCTGCGAACGCTGAGGGTGGGCAGGAGAGGGCCCTGGCCACCCGGCTCCCCCCGGCCCAGCCTTCTCCCCGTCCCACCTTGAGTTGGTTGAGCTTCAGCAGGTCGCTGTCCATGACGGCTGAGGTGCCAATCGCGCTCAGGAGGCGCCGCTGCTCGGACCGGCGCTCGGAGAGCACTCGGTTAGTCCCCTGTGTGTGTGTGGAGAGGGGGAGAGGTTAGAGCCCACGGGAAGGAGTCAGGCAGCTCCAGGCACACAGCAAGGCAGGGCCTCACCTGAACATCTGTTCCTTCCAGCTGTCGGGCTGAGACGGGGCACACGTCCAGGTACCTGTCCTTCTCCTTCTTGCTGATGGGGTAATAGCCTTCGCTGCGAGCTGAGCCCGTCTGGTGCTCACGGGGCCCATCCTGGGGTCTCCGCTTGCGTTTTGGAGTGCTCAGGTTGGTGAGTGCAGGGGGTTAAGGAAGGGAACGGCTTTCTCACTGGCTGGTCTACTGGGGTCCCAGCACCCGCCCCGTCCCAGCTCAAGGAAAAGCCGCCTCATGTCAGTTAGAGGTCCTGAGCATACTCAGCTGCACGGAAGACAGAAAGAGAAATGACCCTCAGGCCCAGCTTTTCTTTTTCTGGTTTTTGTGCCACGCCTGGCAATGCTCAGGGGTTGGTTCTGCATTCAGGATCACTCTTGGTGGTGCTGGGGATCGAACCCAGGACAGCGGTGTGCAAGGCAAGTGCTCTACCCTCTGTACCACTGCTTTGGTCCCTTAGTCCCAACTTTTCGGTCAGAAAAACTCTGGCAGGCACATAAAGGGGTAGGAAGCAGAGAAAGAGGGACAGAGAAGAAATCCTGAGGCCAAGCAAGGAGGGACAGTGGACAGGACAAGTGCAAGCACTGGGAGAGCGACAGGGCGATGCAGGCAGACACCCCAGCCCGCCACCCACGTCCACCCCCTGCCATAGCCAGCCTGTCTCCCGGGGGGCTCGAGAGGCTCAGGATATTGGTGTGATGGACCCAGTGGGTGTCATTGAGCCAGTCGGCCCCACTGGTCTGCTGCAGCAGCCGTTCATACGTGAGCCGCAGGTAGCTCATGTCCTCCAAGTCCAAGCCCGAGTTCCAAATGTCGTACAGGATGGTCATCTGCTCAAACTCGCTGCGAGGCTCGAAGGACGGGGGCGGGGGCCGTGGGGGGGGCGGGGGCGGCCGCCGGCGCCGGGCGTGAGAGCGGAGGCTGCGGCGGCGCACGGCGCCCTCCCCATCGCTGCTGCTGCTGCTGCTGCTCTCCGACGACTCCGACTCCTCATCCTCATCCTCGTCCTCCCTGTCCTGCTGCGGCAGTGGCGGGGGTCTTGGCTCCTCTGCCTCGGCCACCACCACTTCTGGGGCCTCCAGAACCTCGTCGGCGGGGGAGCTGAAGAGGGCCGCGGGGGCGGGCACTGGCTCCGGGGGTCGCGGGGCCGGTGTGCAGGGCGGGGGCTTGACGGCCAGGGCGTAGTTGTGCTCCAGGAGGATGTGGCTGAGGAGGGGAGCTGGGGGCTCAGCCTCATCCGCCATTTCCACAGCCGGGGCCTCCAGGTCCTCACTGGGAGGCAGGGCGGCTGGTCCACGGCGGGCCGGGGTCAGGGCCAGGTTGGCCAGCACGGCCAGATCCACTTCTGTCCCCGGCTCCGACTCCTCATCTTCGGTGGAGCGGCCTCGGCCTCCGGCCCGGCTTCGGCCTCCGCGGGCCACTTCCTCGGGCCAACTCTTGACCAGAGAAGCGTGGTCCAGCGGCAGGTTGCGTATGGTCCGCTCCACGGCCCGCGGGGCTTTGCGGGACACGGGGCCCGGAGACCTGCCCTGTGGCGGGGCAGTGGGAGCTGGTTCGGGGGCTGGCGCGTCCTCCATGGCGGAGAAGGAGACAGTTTTCCGGCGTTTCTTGGGTGGAGGCAGGAGGGGGATTGGAGAGGAGGGGCGCTCATCGGGGCGGGGAGTCGGGGCTGGGGGTCCCGTCGCAGGCTCGGTGGGAGGCTGGGGCACGCTGGGAGGTGGTTCCTCCACAGAACCTGAGGAACGAAGCACACAGGGAAAGGAGGTCAGCCCTCGGCCCTGCAAACCAAACTAAGGTTAGGGCCAGCACCAATAGGACAGCACAGCCCGGCGTCCTCAGCTGATAGACGCAGTCACCTCTCCTCAGCACTTCAGGCACCCTGACAATACGGGTCTTGCCCCGGATCGTCCATGCTCCTAACATTTACTGACCACCCAGCAATGCTCCGGGCTTACTCCTGGCTCTACAACTCAGGAATTATTCCTGGCAGTATTCGGGGGGCCATAGGGGGTGCCAGGGATCGATCTTGGGTCAGCTGTGTGCAAGGCAAGTGCCCTCCTCACTGTGCTATTGCGCTGGCTCGGAGCACCAATTCTTGTCAGGCCAGGGAAGACAGCACCAAGCAATTTCACTGCTGTCCCCTGGAGCTGGGCACCCATGGGAGACATATGGTACATGGAAGGTTCTCGAGCCCCGCCAGATGTAAGCACTGAGCACTACTGGATGTGACCCAAAAAGCCAAACAGAAAAACCCAAAGGCACTTCCCAAACTGAAGAGAGTGGGGGTGTGGTGGGAACGCAAAGAAAGAACATTTGGACTTATTTCTTTTTCTGCCGTGCTAGTTTTGGTGCCCAGAACTGTCTCAGACACTCGAGGCCGGAGCTCTGCAGCTGAGCCCCAGCCTGAAACATTTGGGAAATGTGTTTTGCATTTCACAGGGAGGGATGGTGGGACCAGATCTGGCGATGCTCAGGTATTCCTGGCTCTGTGCTCAAGAGTGACCCCTGGCGGTGCTCAGGGGACTAGACAAGGCAGGCACCTGAACCCTGTCACGAGTGTTTTTCTTTTGTCTTAGAGCCACACCCGTGGTGCATAGGGATCACTCCTGGTGGGGTCTCTTGGGGAGACCGTATGTGGTGCCAGGGATTGAACCCAGGTCAGCCACATACAAGGCAAGCACCTTAGCAGGTGTACTATCTCTGTATTACAGCAAATGTTTTTTCTTTTTTCTTTTTTTTAACTTTCTAGTCTTTTATCAAAATTAGTAGTGACAAGCAACAACTAGGCACAACTAGGCACAAACCAATACAATTTTTTGCTAGCTACATTTTATAACTGGGATACAATTAGCCACACTTGAATCAAAGTATCCATTATTTCAACCACAAGTTACACTAGTTAGTGAGGTAGAAAAGACACAATGTAAAACTTAAAACAGCACCTGTTCTCTCTTGAATCTCTCCCTTTTTCTATCCTCTCACACTTTTCTGAGAGTATTCGATATGCCAGACACAGTAACACTTTTCTAATTTGTCTAAATAAAACTATTTTGGGTGCCAGAGTCATAGCACAATGGGCAGCTAAAAACCCCACCAGAAGTGATCCCTGAGTATAAGCCCTGAGTACCACCAGGTGTGGCCCCAAACCAAACGAACAAAGCATAAATAGAACTATTTGACCTCAAAAGCTTATTTTTTGCTCTTTGGGGTATGTGTGTGGGGGATGATGCCAGTATTGAACCAGGGCTTCACAGGTGCAAAACAAGTGCTCTTCACTGAGCCCCATTCCCGCTGAAACAGTTCCTGAAACAAGCCTTCCTCTCCCTCCTGTCTTCCTGGTGATGGGATCAGAGGAGTCTTTTTTCGATCGGGAGCCACATCCAGCAGTGTTCAGGGCTTATTTCTGACTTTACATTTAAGGATCACTCCTGCTGTGCTCGGGGTCGTAGGAATTGAACCCAGGTCGGTGGCATGCATGCCAAGCACCCTACTGCTTCACCCCCCAAGATGAATACTACTGGGTTGGGTTTTTTTTTTTTTTTTTTTGGCTTTTTTGGTCAAAACCAGTGATGCTCAGGAGTTACTCCTGGCTCTGCACTCAGGAATTACTCCTGACAGTGCTTGGGGGGCAATATAGGATGCTGGGGATTGAACCTGGGTCGCCTAGGTGCAAGGCAAATGCCCTACCTGCTCTACTGTCCCTGTATACTATTATTAACCCCATATTGCAGATGAAGAAATGGAGGCAAAATTGTTAATAGCTGGTCCAAGGTCACATGGCTAACAAATGGCGGCCAGACCTGCACGGGGAGCTCCTGCAGCGCATGCCCTGTCCTCCCTGCTACCCTGTGGTCTCACATCTGCCTCCTGCACCTACAGAGTCACTGGGTGGCCGGCTCAGGGCCTGGTCTAAGGGGCAGCATCTGAGTCACAGGGTAAGCCACATTCTATACTCTGCTCAGCACAGGAGCCCTGAGTTTCTAAGAGCCTCTTTACTGCTGGGACACCTGCCTAGCCTGACCCACTCTAGAAACCTGGACTTGAAGAGCCCAATGGCTGCTCTGTTTCTTCACAACTTCCCTTTTGCTTCCTATCCTGAAGGGAAACCATGCCAACCCTCTCACTTTTGGGTGAGAAACACGTGTGCGTACACACACACACACACACACACACACACACACACACACACACACAAAGAGCCATACTGGTGTGCTCGGCAGTGACGCTATGCAGCATCATAGCCAAGAGACCCACACCAGAGCCATCAGCTCCATCTTCTGAGCCCCCAACCCTTTCATGGTGTCGCTTTCAGTGGCGACACCTGGCGATGTTCAAGGTTACTCCCAGTTTGTGCTAGGGGTTGTCTGCCAGTGAGTATAGCATCTGCACACACTTTCTTAGCAGGACCAGCCGATTCCCTGCCCCTGGCGTCCATCAGATCGATTCCCTGCCCCAACCAGCCCGAGCTGGCACTTTCTTGAGAAGAAGGAACAGAGGGAGAGGAGCGTGTCTCTGGGCAGAGAGGCGCAGACACCCTCTGTGGTAACAGAGAAGCAGAGGAAGCCCAGCTGCCAGAGAACTAACGAGAACACAGGGGAGACGAGTCCCCACGGCAGCCGGGGCTCTGGCTGGCTTCTCGGGTTCCACACAGAAGCCCTCTCCCGGCCTCTGGCCCCGGCAGCATAGTCCTCTGTCCAGCTGTGTCCTTGGGAAATTGAACATCCTTATCATTCTGCAAAAACCAAGGGAACTGCCCTAATCTGCTCTTTCCTCACCCCTTCCTAGGAGACTTTATTCACATTCCCACATGTTGGTGAGCTTCATTTCCTCCACCCATCCCGTTTCAGCCGGTCACCCCCTAAAATGACCCTGGTCCTTTCCCACTTCCCTCATTTGCCCTACTCTACCATTTCAATTCCCCGTATTTTTTTCTCTCCAGCCCATCTCTTTTCTTTTCTTTTTTTAATTTTTAGAACTCCTTTATTTATTTACTTATTTATTTATTTTTTGAGTCACACCCAGCTATGCACAGGGGTTACTCCTGGCTCTGCACTCAGGAATTACTCCTGGCGGTGCTCAGGGGACCAGATGGGATGCTGGGAATCGAACCCAGGTCAGTCGCGTGCAAGCAAAACGCCCTACCCTCTGTGCTATCGCTCCAGCCCCCTAGCCCATCTCTTTTCTCCTAAATTAAAATTCACTTTTTGGGGGCTTTTTTGGGTCACAGTTGGCAGTGCACAGGGCTTACTCCTGTCTCTATGCTCAGGGCTCACCCCTGGTGGTGTTTTGGGGGACCACATGTGGTACCAGGGATTGAACCCAGTTGGCCATGAGCAGGGCAAGTGCCCTGCCTGCTGGACATAGCTCCAACCCTACACTTTTTTTTTTTCTAGTGTTCCCAGACCACACAGGGGCTGGCCCTTACCTTACAGGGCTGCCCCTGTAGGTTCAAACTTCTTACGACATCCACCCACCAAGAAAGATGTCCCGGGGTGAGATGTACAGCGGGGAAGGTGCTTTTGCCTTGCATATAGTTGACCTGGGATCAATCTCCAGTATCCCCCCTCAAGCACCACCAGGAGTGATCCCTGAGTGCAGAGTCAGGAGTCAGGAGCAACCCTTAAGCACCACCTGGTATGGCCCCCAAACCAAAAACTTAAAAAAAAAATCCAATGAGGCCCCCCAAGTCTATCCTTCCCAACTACCTGCTTTCTCCCCTTCACCTCAACCCCGAGCTTCAGCAGGGCTCCGCGCTGCAAGACCGCCTCTTAGCCCACACTGCTCACTTCCAAGGCACCTTCCTACTCAGAAAAGGTCCTCCTCGCTGTTCAGGGGAAGAGAGACTGTCAGGCAGGACATCGCACAGGGGCTAAGGCACTTGCCTTGCCAACACCAATCTGGTTTGATCCCAGCAGCACAGATGGGACCCTGAGCACTGCCAGCAGTGACCCTTCCACAGAACTAGAAGTCTGGAGTACCCTTGGGTGTAGCCCAAGATCTCTCCAAGGGGCTTAGAAAAAACATCACACGTTTCTATCATCTCCACACCTTTCCGGAGATGATGTCCATCAGACCTGGAGTCCGCCGTCCTCCTTCCCAGACATGTCACTCCACAACTGTCCCTTCCTTTCCTGGCCATCAGCAGAACAGGAAGTAGTCTCTAGGGCCCCTATTGCTCTCAGTACATCAACACATTCAAGTCTCACCCTAAAAAGCTAAGCCTCCATCAAGCCTGCCTTCTTTTCTTGCTCTCTAACTCCAGCTGGATAACCTGAGCATCACATGAAGCCGTCCACTCCTTATTGGCAAAACGGTACCAGGGATGCTGAGAACATGCAAGACCAAGTGACTCTGCAACACGGTAGGTCCAAAAGGTCTGAAATCTGATACGCAAAATTACTTAAGAACAATTAATGAGGGGAGAGGTGTGGATCACTAGTACAATGAGTAGTAGTGCACTTGCCTTGCACACAGGCAATCTGGGTTCAATCCCCAGCACCCCATATAGTCGCCCAGGCCTGCCTAGAGTGATCCCTGATAGCAGAGCCAGGAGCCAGGAGTATGCCCTGAGTACCACTGGGTGCGACCCAATAACAACCCCCCCAAAAAAAAAACCCAGTTAATGGGACTGTGGTGACAGTACAGCGGGTAAAGTGCCTGCCTTGCACAGTACACCTGGGTTTGATCTCTGACACCCCACATAGTCAAACCATACCAGGAGTGATCTCCGAGCACAGAGCCAGGAATAAACCCTGAGAATCTCTGGTGTGACGCGTGCGCAGGCACATACACACACACCAACCAGTTTACTGGATTATCAATTTTTAACACCTCAAAACACACACACACTCTTTCTCTCCCTCCCCCTCATTTCTGGGTCACACCCAGTGGGGCTCAGAGCTTGCTCCTGGGTAGGTCTGGGGGCCCATATGTGGTATCAGGGATGCCAGAGACTATCCTTGACATTCTTGCCGGTGGTCAGTCGGATTCAATAGCTCCCAAAGGACACACTGCCTTCGCAGCCCCCTATGCTGACACAGGCTGCATGGTCCTTTGGGAACCCTGGGCTCTCTGGTTTCTTCCCATCCCTGACCACCCCTCAGTCTCCTCTTTGCCCATCTAAGGCTACAACCCCTTTCTCATTCCATAGCAAACCATATGTAAGGGAGTAAGTCTATTCTTCCATTACTCTCATATCTACCTCATTTACAACCTACTGATCTTCAGAAATAGCAGTGCTTGAGGACTACTCCTTACTCACTGCTTGGCGACACAGGTGGTGGTGCTCAAAGGAGCATGAGGTACCAGGGATTAAGCCTCAGGCTGGGGGCAGAGAGATAGTTCAGCGGGCAGGGCACATGTTTGCATGTGGCCGACCCAGGTTAGATCCTTGGCACCCCATATGGTCCCTTGAGCATCACCAGGAGTGATTCCTGAGTGTAGAGCCAGGAGTAACCCCTGAGCATTGCTAGATGTGAACTGGAAAAATTAAAAAAATGAAAAAACATGTACCCCAGACCTGAGAACTACCCTCCCTCCCAAAGCCTTTTAGCTTTGAGGCTTGGTGCTTGGAGATCGCTCTAAGCTGTGTTCCCGGGGTCACGGGGTGCGGGGGCTGCTCTTCCCTCTAATTGCCTGTTTCTATCTGGAGGTCCTGATATCTCAAACTGAACCCCAACTTAAACATATCCATTTTCCCCCTAATTCTAGTTCTCCTTCTTGGATTTCCTCCCCTGCTGTTTAAGCAAATATTTGTATCTCCAAAATTTCTCCCAGGTCCTCCGTCCCCCTTTGACTTTCGGTGCCTCATTTTTACAGGTCCTGGAGGTACGTGTAAAGGTTTGGTTCAGGTGCTTCTCTTAGGGCTGCAAAGATAGCTCAAAGGGTTGGAGTGCATGCTTTGAATTCAGGAGGCCTAGGTTCAATTCCTGACACTACACTGTCCACTAAATATGGCAGAAAGTCAGGAGCAGGTCTTCACATCACCAGGTCTGACCCCAAAATACATCTCTTTTAGCTGTCAATTTCTCCTCCTTCACCTTTTCCACCTTTTTCAATTCTTTCTCCTAGAATTGAATAATCCTCTGAAATACAAATCTGACATTGTGGCAATTTTCCTTCTTACCTTGCTGATAAAGACAACAAAAAAAAAACCTGACAGGCCCTTTGACCTGGGATTTCACAGGCTCTCCTGCTCTCCAAGAGGTATCTGGGGTACAATAAAAGACTCCCCACCTGGGTTTGTGTTAGGTCTCCATGTGGTTATGGTGTTCACAGATCCCCAACTCCGTTCAAGTGTGAGATCTGTGGAAGGCTGTTTGCAGCTTTCAAGTATACCTTAAAATCTCAGTCACTGGTCCAGAGAGAGTTCAAGGACTAAGAGTACATGTCCTGCACGTGAAGGCCGTGTTCAATTCCTGGCTAGTACTACTAAGTGGTCAGGTGTTACTCCCAAGCCTCCTGAACATTGCTGGGGAGACCCCCTTCCCCCGAATTACAAAACAAAATCAGAAAAAACTGAGCTACTGGTCAAAGAGAGAGTATAAGGTTAAGGTGCTAGACTTGGGGTTGGAGCGATAGCACTGTGGAAAGGGCATTTGCCTTGCATGTGGCCGAGCCGGGTTCCATTTCCAGCATCCCATATGGCCCCCTGAGCACCGCCAGGAGTAATTTCTGAATGCAGAGCCAGAACCCCTGTGCATCGCTGGGTATGACCACCCCCCCCAAAAAAAGGTGCTTGTCTTATATGCAGTAGATCTGGTTAGATTCCAGCGCCACACATGGTCCCCCAAGCACTCCAGGGGTCACTCGAGCACAGCCAAGAATAGTTCCTGAGTGCTTGATATGGCCCCAAAACACAAATAAGGAAACCTGAGCTACTATCTCCATCACAGAAATGCTACAGTCCAAATTCCCACTGCTGACTGCATTATTAACTGCAGAAACCTCTTAAACATCTCTGCATAAATTCAGATCCCTCCAAATTTTCTCTGCACTACATCTTTTCTAAACACATGTTATTTCACTCCCTCACCTAAAGACCAAATTCCAAACACAGACTACTCAGTGAGCATGGCCCAACCTTCGTTCCTGCCTGAGTTTCAGCCAACTCTGTCCTCCCTGAAGAACCGATCTTCAGAAGGCTCTTTCATTTCCTTGCTCTTTCCATGAAGGCCTTTGCACTGCTAATCTCTCTCTCATTCTGGCATTGTCTGATTCCAGCCAAAAGTCATCAGGGGAGATCCCTCAGATGTGCTTGGCATCTCAGAGAACCCCATCTTTTCCCCATGATGCATATCACAGGTACTTTTTTCTTTTTACTCAACTCTTCCCATGTATGAATGAAAGGTTCTACAGAGCATAGCAAGAATCCCATGCACCAACTTAAGCATTCAGTGAATACACGTTGCATTAGATATGTCTGTGCTATGACAACAGTGAGGGCCCAGAGAGCTGGCACGGGGTGAAGGCGCTTGCCATGCACACAGCTCCCTGTGGTCTGCCTCCCAGCACCGCATGATCCCTCAGCACCAGGAGGTGCTGTGGCTGCAAGACCCCAAAACCAAAGGAAAATCCATTAATAACATTAAACGTAAAAATCCACAAAGGAAAGCAAAGCCAGAATCCAGTTCCAGGTAAAAGTCCATTCATTATTGGGGCCAGAACTACAGTATAACAGGGAAGGCGCTTGCCTTGTATGCAGCCAACCCACGTTCAATCTCCAGCATCCCATATGGACCCCTGAGCCCGCCAGGAGTGATTCCCAAGTACAGAGCCAGGAGATACCTCTGAGCGTCGCCAGGTGTGACCCAAAACAAAAGTCATTATGATCTATTTGTCCTTCTGACACCTGCAAGCCCATCAAAAATGGGGCTTTAGGGCTAGAGAGATAGTTAAGGGGCATGCCCAGCATGAAGCTGATTCAAAATTATCCCCAAGCACCACATGGTCTCTTCACCATTATCAACTGTAGGCCCGATGGCCCCAAAGCACCAGCAGAGTGACGGAGTGATGCCCAGCACAGGAGACCCATGTAGGACCACACCCCAAAGCCCTCATTTTCAATGGCCAAAAACTGGCTGAAATTGCTCGAAGAGGTCACTCGGTCCCTTTGAGAACTGGGAGCCCCCGCCCCCAGCATTCAACACATATTCCCTCCCCCCCCCCCCCCAAAAAAAGGGTTTTAAAATAGTAGTTGGCTGGAGCGATAGCACAGTGGTAGGGCGTTTGCCTTGCACACATCCAGCCCGGCCGAGCCGGGTTCGATTCCTCCGCCCCTCTTGGAGAGCCCGGCAAGTTACCGAGAGTATCTCACCCGCACGGCAAAGCCTGGCAAGCTACTCGTGACCCATTCGATATGCCAAACACAGTAACAAGTCTCAAAATGGAAACATTACTGGGCCCACTCAAGCAAATTGATGAACAACGGGAGGACAGTGGACAGTGGACAATGGACAGTTGCCTGGGGATATGGCTCAGCGGTAGAAAGCTTGCCTTGGATACAAGACCACCTGAACTTTATCCTTGGCACAGCAAAGGAAAAACCAAACAAGAACTACAAGTCAATATATCACTAGGAAGAGCCAGAGATGCAGGACAGAGACTCAGGAGTTTGGTTTGATCCAGGAGTTTGGATTGATCCTGGTATGGCAGATCAAACCCTGAGTTCTGCCAGGAGCAACCACCAACCCCTCAGAAGTAACCCCTGAGGAGCTGGAGCGATAGCACAGTGGGAAGGGCATTTGCGTTGCAAGCGGCCGACCCGGGTTCGATTCCCAGCATCCCATATGGTCCCCCAAGCATTGCCAGGAGTGATTCCTGAGTGCAGAGCCAGGAGTAACCCCTGAGCATCGCCGAGTGTGACCCAAAAATTGCAAACAACAACAACAACAACAACAGAAGTGAGCTTTGAGCACCGCCAGGTATGGCCCTAAATGTCCCCAATCCTTGGCTGTCCTTCCATACACAGGAAGACCGTCCACACCCCCGCAGCCTACCTGGGGACCTGGCTGGAGACTTCTCCTGCTCGGGGAGGGCCGTGATGGGGGAGCCCGCTGCTCTCTCCGGCTTGGGCTCCTCCACAGGTGCGGGCAGGGGTGCAGGAGCTTCTCGCGGAGGTGATGAGGCTGAGGGTACGGTTGCTGGCTGCTCCTCTTCCTCTTCCTCTTCCTCTTCCGAGGAGGACTCCGATGACGAGGATGATGATGAGGAGGAGGAGGAGGAGGAAGATGAGGCACAGGACGTGCTGCTGCTCTCAGAGTCCGACGTGCTCTCGTTCTCGCCATCTGAGTCAGCATACAGAGAACATTTGGAGGACGAATCGCTGTCCTCGTCCTCGCCTGGAAATCCAGAAGGGGCAGTCAGGCGAGGTGGGAGGACAGCTCCTCTGCCGAGCCCCTTCTGGACACATTAGGTGCTACACCAAGGACTCGGGGGCGCTTCCCTTAGGGGGCTGCTCAAGTCGCCAATTTATTCAGTGTCATGGGCTTGAGCAGGAAGGGCTGAAGCCTGGTTCAGCATAAAGGAAAATATGCTAAGAATCGACCCAACAGGAAAAGATGGTCGAGTTGGAGAGTACCTGTCCCAACGCAAGTCTTTAGAGACAGGTTTTCAGCAGCCCAGCTGCAGCCCTCACAGTCAGTGGGCAGGAAAGAGACCAAATGAGGACTGGAGTGACAGTATGGTGGAAAAGGTGCTTGCCTTGTACATGCTGATTGGGTTTAGTCCTCAGCACCCCATTTAGTGCCCGGAGTCCTCACAGGCCAAGAGTAAACCCCAGGTATGACTCAAAAGCCGAGAGAGAGAGAGAAGGGCGACCAGGACCAGAGCCTGGTACATCGGGCCTTGTACATAGCCGACCTGGGTTCAATCTCTGGCATCCCATATGGTTCCCTAAGCACTGCCTGAAGTCATTTCTGAGTGCAGAGTCAGAAGTAATCCCCAAGCATCGCTGGGTGTGACCCAAAAAGGAGAGAGGGAGAGAAAGGGAGAGAGGAAAAGAGGGAGAGAGAGAGAAAGAGAAAGGGGGGGGAAGTGGGGTAGGGCTGAAGAGATAATACAGAGGGTAGGGGTGTCCACTATGATAGCAGTACTAAGCACAGACCTGGGTTCGATCCCCAGCATCACAAAGAGTCAGGAATGAGCCCAGAGCAACACTGGGTATGGCCCCAAAACTAAAATCACTTTGCCTGAATGAAAAAGATTCAGTGTAAAGATGTTATATGTCCATCTACCTCTGGGAGGCTGTAAGAAACCCCAGAACTGGACCAGAGCAACATACAGTGGTAGGCTACCTGCCATGCACATGGGTTCAATCCCTGGCACTAAATATGGTCCCTAAATCTCCACCCAGAATAATTATTGAGCACAAGACAAAGAGTAGCCCTTGGCATGGTTGAATATGACCCATCCTCCTCCCCTACCCAACAAAATATCATCTAAGGAATCACCTCATAGAAAAGGAGTCAAGAGCCTATAGGGGAATAATAGGTGTGCATTTTAGAAATGGGGTTCTCTCAGCAGAGGGGAAATAGACTGGTATGCCAGGGAAAGGATGGAAATAAGGAAGCCAGTCAGAACTGCTGAGTTTCGAATCTAAGCAAGGAAGGCGTGATAATAGGAACAAAGCAGATGACAAATTCAAGAACATTCAATTGGCAAAAACGGAGACAAGGGGCTGGAGGCATAGTACAGCAGGTAGGGCATTCGCTTTGCACACGGCTGACCTGGGTTCAATCCCCAGTATCCCATAGGGTAGCCTGAGTACCGCCAGGAGTAATTCCTGAGTGCAGAGCCAGATGTAACCCCTGAGCATCGCCAGTTGTGAGCCAAAAGGGAAAAAAAAAAAAGATCAAACAAGAAACTTATACAAAAGTAAGCTCTTAAGAGTCACAACGATCCATCAAATGAGAAGACTACAACTGAGAAGGGAGGGAAACAGTACAAAAACTGAACGAAATGAACACCTCACCACAAATACCCCAGCCAGCCCAATTTTCATTCAGATTTGAAGGATGAGGCAGAGCTTCAGAGACAGGCAAGAGCTCAGGGAATTCAGAGCCTAAAAACCATTTTTTGGAAAAACTTTATTTAAACATTATGATTTAAAACCAGTTTTGCAAGAATTAAAGGAACTTCTTTAAAGAAGAGAACTTCCCTGCACGTGGCGCTGTGTATGGCTCACACCCATAGTTACCCTCCAGTAGAGCAAGAAAGGTATGTTTACTGCTAGCTTGCTAGGGGATTTTATCCATTTTCAATAACGAATTTAACACCTTATTTATATAAAATGCTCTATGTCTGATCAGTTTTTTTATATCCATATAAATTTTTATTGCAATCTTTTACTTATTAATTCTGGCATTTAATCAAAATGTATATTTTCTAATATAAAACCAATATTACTTTGGGTAAAACATTTTGAACTTCCATGTAATTCAGATTTTCCCTTTTACATTTTAATTCTCTTCAAATCATAATAGTAATGGACTTTTTTGGATTTACTGTCTGGTAATTCCATTTGTTCCTTCAAGTTTTCTCGGGACAAGCAATATGAAATAAATTTGCTATTTGCCAAGGGGGCAAACTGGAGGGTTTAAGGGAATCTAGGGACACTGGTGGAGGGAAGGCCACACTGGTGGTTGAAAGAAAATAAAAGACCAAATCATGTACTCAAGGCCCCAATGAACATGGAGAAATGAAAACAGAACTGTATCTGGTGACAGCGGCACGGGGAGGGGATGGAAGCACAGCCAGAGTAGAAAGGTCCAGTATGGGAGGACCAAGGACAGCAGAACACAGGTCAAGGGCTTGAGGAAACTCGCTTTGCTGGGCTGTCTTCCGGGGAGAGCAGTTTGAGGTAGAGGCCAGCAGGAAGGAACATTCTAGTTATTCAGGTTTACAATAAGCCAAGGGAGCCAAAGAATCTGCATGAGAGCTGCACCTGGCATGGCCAAGGTGGCCACTAAACCCAGCAGAAGGGTATCTGGCCCCAGGAGAAGGCTGGGGGAGCTGCAACCCTTTGACCATAAAGAGAATCCAATTTCAGTAAATCTGTGCTTACCGTCTGAGGCCCCTGTCTCTTTCTTTGTAGTATCCATGGCTTCCTCACGTTCTTCATCTTCCTCATCTTCCTCCTCATCCTCCTCATCCTTAAGGAAAGAGAAAAATAGGAACTAACAGAAAAAAGACAAGCCCGCGCGATAGCACAGCCCACAGGGCACAAGGCTGGCTGGGTTCGACCCCCAGCATCCCAACAGGAGTGATTCCTGAGCGCAGAGCCAAGAGGAAACCCTGAGCATTGCCAGTGTGGCCTCCCTCTCACCCCCAAAAGCGGGGTAAAAAAAATCCTTTTAGAGGGACAACTGCTTGTCCAGGAGACAGAGAGACTGGTGGGACTGGTAGGTGGAGTCAGGAAGAGGCAGCCGGCCCCGGCTGCCCGCTCACCTTGTCCGAGGAGGACTCCTGGGACGCCTCCTCGCCCTCGCTGTCCAGAGCAAAGGCCTTGCGGTGCTTGCCCGGGGTCTTGCCACGCTCTTCATCCCGCTTTGCAGGCTTGGGCCCTGTGCGTCCCGGCTCTCCCGGCTCCTTCTCTCGCTCAGGGTCTAGGCCCAGGTGAGTGGTAGTGAGGACAGTTGACCATTGACAATAACAACAACCATTCCCCTACCCTGCGAAAGGAGCTGCGCTTACACCACTGCTGAGCTTCCTGATAGTCCCACAAGACAGGCCTCACATTAAGAACCAGCAGGAAAACACAAAAAAATCCCGGAGTTTCTGAATACTTCAGACAGGTTTAAACATATCACGCTCAGTTTAGCTTTCATCCTTTTCTGGGCAGCCCAAATGGTCAGAAGGCCAGTGGGTCTCCGAGGCAGCAGACTGGACTCAACAAGAAGCTCCCCAGCCATGCAGGCTGTTCACTGAGAACTGGGGCAAACTGGCAGGAAGGTTCCATAGGAACTAAATGTCTGATGCGGAGCTATGGCTCAGAGATGCCTACTTCTCAAACCCTACGCCAAACCCTCTGCCAGGACCTGGCAACATCGTCTGGCTTCACTCACCATCTTCATCTTCCTCAGCCGGAGTCGAGGGCCGCGGTCTCTTTTCCTCACTGGCCTCTGAAATCTCTGAAGGCTCTTTTCGCTTCACCTGGATGATGGGGAGAGGTTCCTTTAGAACGGAGGACACCTGTGCCCCAAAGCCACTATCCCAAGGAAACGAGCTCCCTTCCTTTCCTCCCCACTCTAACCGGCAAGCCAGCAAACCCACGATTCCGAGCACCTTGAAAGATGGCAGCCGCAGAGCGCCTCGGAGCCCTGAGCCGAAGGCGAAGGCCTCGATGCCCGTGGTGCCCCCGCTCTTGGCCCAGTCTACGAGGGACAGCATGCCTGGTTCTTTGAGCTTTGTCTTCTCTTTATCCTCCTCCTTGGCTTGCTGCTTGGCCGCGTTCTGGAATGGCTGCAGGCGGTAGGGGGTCTGAGCCCCAGGACCATCCCAGGCCCCAGGAAGACAGCAACGCCTCCGCCCACTCCTTCACACACAGCTCTACGCCACAGCCCGCTGTACGGCCCTACACACCGCACAGAACTCTCAAGACCTCTCCCCGTCCACAACCTTCTCTGTTATTCCCACTCGGAAGCCAGAGAAACTGACGGCGGACATTCAAGGAAACGGAAGGCCCAGCCACTGAAGCCCGCAGCGGAGACCAAGAGAAGGCTCTCCCGACCACCAGGCTCCGTCTGCTCTGCTGCGCACCCTAACCCTGGCTGCCTAGCACGGCCCCCAAGTTTCTCTCCTCTATTCCCTGCAACCCGGAAGGCCAGTCCCAGACACCGGCCCTCACCTTGGCCTTCTCCTCCTTGCTTTCCCACCACTGGTCAAAGGCACCGAAGGCCACATTTTCCACCATCTTGCGGTTGAGGTCTCTCTGCATGATGCTCTTCATCTCCTGGACAAGGGTGGCCAGTACACGGCCCACGGTGCCAGCCGCTGGCGAGACTTTGCCCTCGGCCTGCTCGCTTTCCTCCCTGGGAGGCAGCCGGGCCTCTTCTCCTGAGACAGAGGAGGAGGGCAGGGGCTCGGCGGCCATGGGCAAAGGCAGCGGGTAGGCCTCCCGGGAGTATGCCCCTCGGCCTTCTTGCCCTTGCGTATACAGAGCGTAAGGCAAACCGTAGGGGGCCTCCTGCGGGGGCGGGAACGGGAGGAAGGCCTCCCCGAAAGCTGCACTGGGGGGGGCAGCTGAGGCAGCAGTCAATCCTTTGCCCTGCCGCAGCTGATGGAGTCGAGTTAACATCTGGGTCTGCATCTGGAAGGACATGGGCATCCCTCCCCACTGCGCCCCAAGTCGATCCATGAGCTCTAGGGAGTTTACGAAGTCGTAGATGTGGGGGGGCGGTGGCGGGGGTGGTGGGTACTCCGGCGGGGGCGGCCCATCGGGCCGGGGCGGGAGGAGGTAGGCGGGCTGGTGGGGAGGGTAGCCGAGAGGAAGGGCAGCCAGGTAGGGAGGTGGAGGCGGGGGTGGAGGCGGGGGTGCCGGAGGCTGCTGGGGGGGGCGTGGGGGCCGGAGGCGGTGAGCCACCCCTGTCATCGTCGGAGATCTCCATGTCCTCTCCAGAAGAGCACGGAGAAGCCTGCGGGAGAGCAGAGGGTCACGGGAAGCCTCTGCCTGCCGTCCTGATTGCCCTCCTCCCCCTTGGCCCGGCCCAGCCGCCCAGGCCCCAACCTCTCACCTGGCTCTGCCCATTGGCCTTAGGAGACTCCCGGACAGCCCCGGGGTCCCCACTCCCTGTCGGTGCCACATCCTCGAAATTAGCTGGAGCTGGAGGGGGCGTGCAGGGCCCGTGACTGGACCCTGAAGGCACCTCGCTGCCCGTTTCTCGCGTCCCTGGGCCAGTACTGTTCTCTTCCTCTTCCTCGGTGTCAGAGGACAGAAACGAAAACTTGGAGCGCTGCTCTTTCAGCAGCATCTCGATGCGGGAGTCCAGGCTGCTGTGCTGGGCGAAGGGCACGCTCTCATTGGTGGTCTCGGGGGCCGGGGAGCCTGAACGGGCCGGAGAGGCGGGGCGCGGGGAGCTCCGGGCTTCTTCTCGCTCAGGGCTGGGCCCCCCGCCCCCCCCGCCTCCACCAGGTTCTGGAGGCTCTGGGGGCGCAGCCTCAGAGACGGGCGGCCGGTAGTCCTGGTCAGAGGCCCGGCTGGGTTCGGGGGGCAAGTAGGAGGTGTAGGAAGGTGGAAAGCGCTCAGCTGTATTTTCGGCAAAGGGGGCCCCCGGGGGCTCCTCTCGAGTTGCCCGGCGGGGAGGGTAGGAAGCATGGCGTTGATAGCGATTCCAGCTTTCATAATATGCTGGGTAATTTGCGTCAGAACCACGAAAGTGAGAGGATGAAGATGACGAGGAGGACGAGGACAATGAGGAGGAAGAGGCAGAGGACGCGGCGGGAGCTGCAGTGGTGGCGGAGATGGCTGCAGAGGTGGTCGTGGGGGCGGAAGAGGCGGAGAAGTGGCGGCGGGAAAAGGAGTCTTGGTAACTGTTCTCTGACCGCCGGGGCTTGAAGGAGGTTGAAGTAGTGCTGAAAACAAAGAAAAACTGCAGGGGTTAGCGAGGTCAGCGCTGTATGTCCAAACCTTAGCTGGTCTCTAAGCACCAAACCCCAAAACGGCTCAATGCTGTCGAGTTCCAGTCAGAAATTAGTCCCGGAATGCAGGGCTTTCTTGGCAGAAGCCAGTGACGCCCCCAACCCTCTGCCCCAGGCCCCAGGTTTCCTTTCCCCCAGGGGCAGCTCCCAGAATCAGCTCCCAAGGGCAGTTCTGGAAAGTGATTACTCAGCACCTGCTGGAGTAGGCAGAGTCCTGAGAGTAGGGGGTGCTGCCCCGAGACGTGTAGGGGGTTCCTTGGGAGGACTGAGGGGTGAACTGGCCGAAGGAAGATGGGGTGTCCTGTCGGCTGCTGGAGAAGCTTGTATCCTGGGAGCAGGGGGTGCCATTGCCAGGCGTGCCCACCACGGCAGTGCCTGCTGGGTAGGTGGACGTGTCCGAGGATGAGCGGCGGCGGGACTCAGTCTGCAGGCAGCGTGGAGCAGAAAGAAAGGATGAGAACAAATGTCCCCTGACAACCCGCTCCTCCCCAAACAGAACCCCACCTTCCCGTCTTTCAAAAGCAACTGGGCGAGTGATAGCACAGCGGGTAGGGTGTTTGCCTCGCAAGCGGCCGACCCGAGTTCCACCCACCCCCGGCATCCCATATGGTCCCCCCAAGCACCGCCAGAAGTAATTCCTGAGTGCAGAGTCAGGAGCAACCCCTGAGAATTGTTTTCTTGGCTTTTACTATACTCATCAGTAAAACTCGATGTCCCAAACACCTCCTGACGCCCAGGAACCTTGCCCACGCGCTGAAGAGAGCAGCAAGCACAGGCTTCTCACCGTCTCAGTGGTCCCGCCAGAGCCCTGGAACTTCTCACTCAAGGCCTTGCCTCCCGTGGGCACCGTCTGAGGGGTGTAGGAGCCGTTGACTATCAGCTCGTAGTACTTCATTCGCTGCTGTCCTGCAGGAAAGAAACAGGAACCCACAGTCAGGAGAATCCAACAGCTCCGTCCTGATTTCGTATTCCCAGTTCTTTCCCAGGCCTCAAACTTCCGACAATTTCTTGAAAGTTTCTTGAATTCGGGGATTTCAGTTCTAAAGCTGGGTGTCCTACCTCATCTCTACCTCAAACTTATCACAAATGACATAATGTATGACATTTGACGGTTTTTTTTCCCTTTGGGTGAATGGGGGCCCTTCCTCATGGTCGTCAGAGCTCAGGGACCACTCCTGGTGATACCTGGCTGAGCACTGCACGCCTGGCAGTTCTGAAGGCAATCAGAGCCACACCCAGTCACACTAAGTGGGGGCACATGGTGTACGGATCATGCCAGGCGTGGTTCCCCCTTCCCATCCGCAGCATTTTGGTTTATAAACACTTCACACTTTTTTCCTTTTTTTTCTTTTTGGGTCACACCCAAAAAATGCACAGGGGTTACTTCTGGTTCATGCACTCAGGAATTACTCCCGGTGGTGCTCGGGGACCCTATGGGATGCTGGGAATCAAACCTGAGTTAGCCACGTGCAACGCAAACACCCTACCCCCTGTGCTATCGCTCTGGCCCCAACACTTCACACTTATCTCTATGCCAGGTGATTACCAGATGCATCAGTAACCCTTGCTTTTTTTTTTTTTCTTTTTTCTTTTTGCTTTTTGGGTCACACCTGGTGATGCACAGGGGTTACTTCTGGCTAACGCACTCAGGAATTACTCCTGATGGTGCTCAGGGGACCATATCAGATGCCGGGAATCGAACCTAGGTCAGCCGTGTGCAAGGCAAACGCCCTACCCACTGTGTTATCGCTCCAGCCCCGCAAACCTTGCTTTTTAAGCTTAAAGAAAGTTGATCTGCACAACGTCAGTGGTGGTCAGTGGTAGAACTGGAATCAAACCCAGCTCATGTCATGCTAGATTCCAACAGGCTTTATAAACCGTAAACTAAAGGTTGCAAAATGGCAGTCTAAAGGGTCAACCCAGACCATAGTTGTGTTTCATTTGTCTCATATGCTGAATTTAAAAAGATGGAGGAAGGCCGGGGTGAAAGTACAGCAGGAGGGCTTTTGCCTTGCATGCGGCTGACCCAGGTTTGATCGTCAGCATCCCATATGGTCCCCCAAGCACGAGTAATTCCCTGAGTGCAGAACCAGGAGTGAACCCTGAGCACTGCCAGGTGTGACCCCCAGCCCCCCCCCCCCAAGATGGGAAGATATGCAGCAATTTAATAACCACGAGATTTCACACAAAAATGTATATTTATGGTTTAGAAAGAAAGATTATATATCAATATTAGCCTTGGCCTTCACTTGCAAGGTGGCTACAGCCTCCTGTCCTCTCAACTGGCACTGAGCTCTGCCACGCGCCACCCTAAGGCCTCCACTGCTCCTCTACACAGAAGCCCACCCGGCTTCACTCAGGAGCCTGGGAATTCATTCCCCAAATCAGACCCCAGCTGACCATGCAATAGACTAGCCCTTACTCATCCTGTAATGGGTAAGCCTCCAGTTTTCTTAGCAAATGCAGCTAGATAGTACCCAAAGCCTGCCGAAATGCGGAACAAACCATACATGCATACATCCTTCAGGAAATGCTGATTTCAGAAACACACACGGCTCCAAAATAGAAGAAAGCCTGAAGGCAATCGCTCGGCTGACTCCCAAGGCTCTCACATGTATGATCCCATGGATGCCCCGCCATGTCTGCGGTCAAAGGCATGCTCACCTTTGATGTCAAGCTGGGCGTGGATGATGTTGCCCATGACGGAGGTGAGGTGGAGGTTTTTAACTGTTTCCTTGGCTCCCCGAGTGCTGGTGAAGAGCACGCGGGCCAGGCCCAGGTGCTTGCGGGTACGGGGGTGAAGAAGGATCTCGACCTCTTCCACCTCACCATACTTTCGGCACATATCCTTTAGAAAGGTCTCTCGCACATTGTCATTCAGCCTTGCGAAAGTCACTTCCTTCAGTGGGATCTGTCCGATGTAGAACTCATCCAGCTGTGGAGAAAAAAAACTTTAATCTGGGCTCCCACTGCTGTTCACTCTTCCTCTGCCTTTGAAAAATGTTAGTGAGAGCCATGACATCTGGTGAGACTGGACTCAGAAACTAAGTGACATGGAAATAGGAAAAGTGGCCCCAACTAAACAGCTGGGATTTTTTTGGAACCACACCTGGCAATGCTCAGGGGTTATTCCTGGCCTTGCACTCAGGAATCACTTCTGGCAGTGCTCTGGGGACCATGCAGAGTGCCAGGATCGAACCCTGGTTGGCATGTGTAACACAAGCATCCTAAGTATCTCTTTAATCCCTCCCTTCCCTAAATTCTCCTCACCATAGAGTAACAGCAAAATTTAAAAAAAAAAGGTTAAAAATATATAAACTGTGGAATAAGCATGAAGTGGGTTTGGGATTTTTGGGGAGAGAGGTTTATCTGTTTGTATTCTGGACCACACTCAGCGATGCTCAGGGGTTACTCCTGTATCTATACTAACTCCTAGCAGTGCTCAGGGGACCATATGGAATGCTAGGAATCAAACCAGGGTCAGTCTTGTGCAGGGCAAGTGCCCTATCTGCTCATTTTCCAGAACTGAAAAAACTAGTTACACGTAAATAATGCACTGGCTCGGTTTTTACTGAATGACCATGGACTGAGATCCATGAATCCAGAGACGGGGAAGATTGCTCCTTAGAAAAGTAGGCAACAGGGTTGGAGAGATGGTACAGCAGGCAAGGCGCTTGCCTTGCACAAAGTTAACCCAGGTTAGATCCCCAATAGCCCATATAGTTCCAGGAGTCCACCAGAAGTGATCCCTGGCTCAGCAAGCCCTGAGCACTGCTGGGCGTGACCCCCAAACCAAACCTAAACCAAAAAGAAGAAAAGTAGATGAGACAGACACAACCACATGATGCAACAAGTGGGTTTTTTTTTGGGGGGGGGGGGCTTAGGGACGGTATGGGACACACTCCTGGCATGGCGTGGGGGTCATTTGAGGTGCAGGGGATCAAAGCTGGATCAGCCGTATGTACTATCTCAACCGAAGATGGTATGTGGGATCCAAGAGAAAGGAACCTTTGCTCATAATGGAGGCTGGGAAGAATTCAGAAAGATATTATTCTTAGGGCTTATCAGATAAACAGGAGTTTACAAAAAATGGTAGGGATTTGCTGGGCATGAAATTTGGCATTTTCCAGAAACTGTTACATAGGACAAAACACTGCTGTGCAATAAATATCAAGGAAGGAGATGAGGCTTGGCCAGATCACTAATCATAAGTGCCAATGCACAAATGCTAAGTAAAATAACAAAATGGAAAAATAAAACAAAGGAGATAGCATCAGTAGCATGGTATACAAAATGACGAAAGAGACAAAGAAACTAGATAAAACAAATATAAGAACATGAATTAGACAAATTTAGATACATTTAGGAAGTCAAAGAACTTCACAAAGATTCTGTGACAGATAAAGGAGAATCACAGGATAATTCCTAGGTTTCTAAGCTTGTTCAGCTGTGCTATCATTCATTAGGGAACAGAAAAACGAAGACAGCAAAATTAAGATATTAAGAGAATCTTTGAGATGCCTGTGGAGCCTCCAAAGACAGCCTATTTCTCCACCAGACATCTAAGTCAGAGTTCAGGAGACTGATCTTAGCTGGAACTTAACAACATTTGGTAATAGGTTTGAACGAGACAGGCTGAAATCACAGATGTGAAAGTGGTTGTCCAGAAGAGTGTACAAAGTGAAAAAATGGGACAAGGAAATCCTATGAATGATTTATTTAAACATGAAGAGGTGCTGGAGTGATAGCACAGCAGGTAGGGTATGTGCCTTGCACAAAACCAACCCAGGCTCAATCCCTGGCACTCAAGTCCAGCCAGAAGTGATCCCTGAGTACAGAGCCAAGAGTAAACCCTGAGCACCATTGGGTGTGGCTCAAAAACCAAATAAAAATTACAAAATACAACAAAAAGGAAGAAACATAAAGCATTAGTGAAGGAAACTGAGAACTTTAAAACTAAGCTTTAAAGATCTAAGAATTATCCTGCAGACTGGGAAATGGAAATGCTATGAAGAAACAAGACAGAGTATCAAAAAGCTGAAAAAGTGGGCAAGGAAGAGAGGACATCAGAATGGAGTCCCACAATCACGTCATGACGCTCTGAATACAGTGTGACAGCAGAGCAGATACACTAAACCTTTCTTCCAGCCCTCAAGTCAAGACCCATGCTTAGGATACCTCACCAGTATCTTTCTAGAGTATCTACCGCTTGCCTAGAACAAGTCAGCCTCACAACCTGAGGTTGTTAGATTCTGACAGCAATTCACTGAAAAAAAAAAAAAAAAACCCTCTTCATTACACGAAGTTAAGACTGGAGTACTAACCAGGATCCCCTCAGCCTCAGCCTCCAATGGGCACCCCACGAGGAGAGCAGCAGACACATACCTTGAACTTAGGAACTGGGAGGGAGAAGTCTCTGTTTTTCGATCGGACATGGCAACGAGGATCTTGAAGGTCTTCGACGGGTATATACTTGGAGTCCTAGGAATGAAAGTAGTAACAGAAAGATAGCTCACGGTGAAACCATGTTACTGAGTGAGACCCCCGGGGCAAAAGTGCCAGGCTCTGGCTGCCTGGCAGGTTATGAATGAAATTCTCAGTGCTGAAGAGGAAACCTGGTGAGTCAGGCCATAGAGTCCACTAAGATGGCAAGGACAGCTCCGGAGCACTCACGTTGACACTGAAGTGGATTCCATCATAGCGGTACACCTTTTGAGAGGGCCTGCGCAGGGCAGGGTCCAAGGCAGGATCCACGATGAGCTTGTAGTTCCGCCACTGGAAGCTCGGGGCCTTCTGCCCATCTCCCCCACCTTCTTGATCCATCTTTGCTCATTTACACTGCGAGGTAAGAGACACCACGGAAGGGGGCTCAGGACTCAGGCCTGACCCCCTGGCCACCTACAAGCGCAGGCTCCAGGGTCTCTCATCACCCCTCTCGACCCCCTTACCACGACCAGCGGCTCCTCCTGATGTCCTCCCCCCAAGTACCTCCCTCCACAACACCCCATTCTCCCTCCACCTCCCAACTCTCCCCAAAGGCCCCCCCAGGCCCATCTCGCGCCCCCTTACCTTCCCGCTCTCCCCAGCTCGCGCCCCACTTGGCCTCGGCGCAAGACCCCTCCCCCGCCCCCTGAGGCCCCGCCCCCTCCCGCCTCCTCACCGGCCAGCGGCCCGGGCCGAGCCCGGCTCCCGCTCCCACACACCCGCTCCCGTCCCCGTGCCCGGAGCCTCTGGCCAAGAGGTGGCACCTCTTCGGGGCGTTGGAAACACCGCGAGACCGAGCCCGAGACCCGGCTTCGGCCCCGAATGCGCGCGGGGGGGGTGGGGGGCTCGCGCGCCGCTGCCCTCTCCTCCCGCTCCGGCGCCTTCGGGGCCCCCATCTCCGCGCACGCGCGACGCGGCCCCACTCACCCGCTCGCGGCGAGCGGCTCCCCTCCCCCCCCGCGCGCGGCACCTCAGCGGCGCGAGGCGGCGGCGGCGGCGGCAGCAGCGCGAGACCCGGCCCCGCAGCGGTGGCGGCGGCGGCGCCCCCCCACCACCACCACCTCCCCGGCGCGCGCACCAAACACCACCGCCACCTGCGAGAGGCCCAGCGGGCTCCGCGTCCACATTCGCACTTTCGCCACGGGCGCCGCCGGGAGACGCACGGGGCCGAGGAGAAGCGCTCCGCCTCGGCCGGCGCCCGCTACGGTTCGAGAGTAGCTGCTCAGGGGGCCTGGCGCGGGGCCGCATCCCCCGGAGACTGGGCTTCCCCGCCGCTCTCCGGCTGCTCCGGCCCGGGGTCCTTGACGAATCGGCGGCGACGAAAGCGGCGGCTGGTCCCCGAGGAGGAGGGGGCGGGGCCGGGGGGGCGGCCGGCCAGGGCTGGGCAGAGCCGAGCGGCGCGTCCAACAGGCGCAGATTCGTCAGGCGGGCGGGCGGGGCGGAGCGGCGAGCAGGATGCGCGCTCCTCGCTCCTCTTCCCTGCGCCGGCCGCGCTCGGCCCGCGGGCGCCGGAGCTGCAGATTCGCCACGGGTGCGGGGCCGCGCAGGTCGCTGTCCCTTCCCCGGCCGCGGCGGAGTCCGGGAAATAAAGCCCAAGTGGGCCGAGCCGGCCACTTGTCCTGGAGCTTTCTTATCAGCGCCACTCGGGGCGCGGGCCCGTCCCCACCCGGCCCCACGCTCCCCTCGGAGCCGGAGGCGAATTTTCGGCCGAGGAGCGCGGAGCCCGAGCAACCCCGGGGAGGGGCCCCGCGCCGCGGCCCGGCCTGTGGGCGGGGCCCGGCGCGCGGGGCCGCTTCCTGGAGGACCCGCGGAAACCGGGCGGGCTGGGAGGGGCGCCCGGAGGTGGAAAAATACCGCGCACGGCGGCCATCCAATCGGTGTGTTGGGCGCCTCCTAGAACCGTTATCCCCTGGACCTCTAGCTGCCTCAGATGCCCATTTGATGGACGGGGAGACTGAGGCCTGCAGAGGAGGCTCGCGTTTTTCGGATGCTGTTGCAAAGTTATAAGCCTGGGAGGGCGTCGAGGCCCCTGGGACGGGTCTTGTAAAAAAAAAATTACCGACTAGGGGTGCTGAGGATGTAGCTCAGTGGAAGAACGCGAGCTTCGCGTGCCCGAGGCGGGGTACATCCCCAGAACACCTCTCCTAAAGTGACCTGCGTGGTAAAGGGTAGGCCGAGCGAGTCTCTCGGCAGCGTGGTCCTAGTGCCCGCTGCTTTCCGCGGGCCGGAGGCGAGGTGGTGGGGGGAAGACACCCTCTTGCTTACATGATTCTGGCCGCTAGAGGGCAGCAACGGCTTGAGGGTGCTAGTGACCCCAAGCTTTACCTTTTTCTCTGGCTTGAACACCCGACAGGTTGGTCGCCGAGTGCCAGCATGCCCAGGAGAACCTCTGGCCTGGGCCGAAGTTCCAGGCTCTCTACATCAGGCCTTTCATGGAGGACTGGGCAAGTCGTTGACCGCTCAAAACTTGAGCTGCTTTCTTTGAAAAGTTAATTCTCACAGGACTATTACAGAATCTGAACAATGAAGGAAAACCCTCCAGGGGCCTGGTCCCTGGAAATTTACAAACAGGAAAGGGGAGCCCGGCCTAGGTCTCATAATGAAATAATTGAGCAGCAGTAAAGTTTACGAGGCCTGGCCGAGAGATCGGGCAGCAGGAAAAGCGCTGGTCTTGCAAAAATTGACCTGGGTTCAATCCCTGGTATCCCATATCCTCCCCGGAGCACCACCCAAAGTGATTCCTGTTTACATGTTGGTAATCCCTTATACAAGGGTTTACTGGCTCCAGGGGGAAATACAACAATCTTCACACACTTTTCTCTAAGCAAACTTTTTGGGATCATTCTTAGCGGATTATCCACAAGCGATAGGGAACATATTATTTGGGTCCTACTTTGGGGGTAGGGTTTGGGGGTCAGGGTGGAAACATTCAAAATGTGGTGGGTAGGTGTAATGGTGGTGGGATTGGTGTTGGAATAATAAATGTAACATGATTGTGAACAGCTTTTAAAAATAAAATGATCCCTGAGCAGAGCCAGGAGTAAGCCCTGAGCACCACTGGGTGTGGCCCAAAGGCCAAAAATATTATGAGAATTATCTATTATTATCTATGGAAGCATGGTGCTTACATTGGATTTCTTTCTCTTGTCCCAGGTGCAAGGTCCTCCTCACACCGGACAAATGTGATGGTACAGGTAACCCAAGATGTGTGATTTGAAGCAAGATCCAAACTTTCTGGAATCCTACTTTATCTTAAATAGAAACTGCCAAGACGTTTGGTGGTGGTTGTGAGGATTAAATTATAATCAGTGTAATTGATTGGTCTCAAATAAAGTGGTATAGCTCAACAGGCTGAGTGCAGGCTGGAGAGACCTTGGTTTGATCCCTAGCACTGCCTATGGTTGCCCAGTACTACCAGGAGCAACTCCTGAGCATAGAGTGGGAGTAGCCCCTCAGCACTGTCCATGTGGCCCCCAAACAAAACAAAAAGGAAAAGAAACATCCTCAGTGGAAGAGAGATCTCTGGCATGACAGCAAGAGTACCAAGGCCTTGGAATATCCACTTTCAGAATCTGCCTATCTGCACTGGGGGTCAGACGTGGGCCCCACTCATCCCCATCCCCAGACGACATGCTTCCTCTAGCCTCTTGGGATCAAGTCACCTCATCTCAAGGAAACCTCTTCATCCCATTCACAGCCACAGGGACATCTGTGAAATACATTTTATTATACAAAATGATGCATCAAAAATGCAGTGTTAGAATATCAGTGTTCCAAGGGCTAGGGACTGAGCCTTCTGGGCCATAGAGATACTAGAAGGGTGGGGTGCTTACCCCTTACTGTACGCAGTATCCCTGGCATATGGTCCCCTAGCCCCACCAGGAGTGATCCTTAAGCTCAGAGTTCAGGAGTACGCCCTGGATTGGGCAGAGCCAGGTGTGGCCCAAAATAATCAAAAGAACTTTTTCCAAACCATGCTAGATCGGCTGGGCACACAGGGCCCTCTCCGGCACTGGCCCGGGAGTGAGAAACAGACGCATAAATGTAGGGCGTTGTGGGGGGGGGGCAAGCATTTGAACTTCCTGAAATAGGGAGACTTCTAGGAAAGATTGACCCTATGTCTGGGGTACACCCAGATTTGGCACATCCAAATCCCTCTTACTGTAACTAAAGCAAGAGGGTGGAACCCATTAAAATCTGAGAGTTAAGAAAAGTTTCTCCCAATCAAATAGATTCTGCAAAAATAAAGCAAAATTTGGGACATCCGGCTAGGCATATAAACTTTGACTTCCACATCCTGTGCAGGAGTGTGTGGCCAATCTGACAGGGTCTCCTAGCGTCACCTCTACACGCTTCGGGAGCTTCAGATCTTTGCTTCTCCCAGCCCAGGCACAGAGTAGAACTTACAAAACCCAAGGAGAGGGGCCGGAGTGATAGCACAACAGGTAGGACATTTGCCTCGCACGTGGACGACCCGGGTTCAATTCCCAGCATACCATATGGTCCCCCAAGCACCGCCAGGAGTAATTTCTGAGTGCATGAGTCAGGAGTAACCCCTGTGCAATGCCGGGTGTCACCCAAAGAGAAAAAAAAAGAATAAAAATCCAAGGAGAGAAATCTCTGGGAGTGTGGGCGCTGCCCCAGGCCAGCCCCAAAGGGCCTGGGACTGGAATCTGAGCCTGAGAACAGCAGCTCTTCGGGTGGCTCCAGGCAGGGGAGCTTCCGGCCAGCCCCAGAGGGGTCAGTGTTCGCAGCAGCATCGAACACCGACCTCACACAGCTTGCAGTTCCCCCTGCAGGCGACTCAACTCCTCCAACTCCTGCTTGTGGCGGTCTGTTTTATGGGCCACCAAGGAGCGATAGAAATGCAGGGCAAAGGCCACAAACACCAGCCCCACCGGTACCATGATGGCTGTGGAGGCCATGGCTGCCTGCCAGCCCGGCCCATGGCCCCCACCATCTCCACAGACTTGGGGAGGTGGGCAGCCCCCAGGCAACTCAGAGGGGGCCACAGAAGCAGCAGATGGCTTAGAAGCTGGGCTGAGGGAGGGAGCCAACGGTGGCAGAGTCCCAGGCACCTGGGAGGCAGGTACCCCGGGGGCTGGTGGTGTGCCTAAGGGGGACCCAACGGGCACAAACTTGACCCAGCCAACCAGCACAACTTCGGCAAGGAAGAGGAAGGTGCCCAAGGCAGTGGAGAAGCCCCAGGCCAGCTCCACGTAGCGGTGGAGTCTCTGGTGTGGAGACTGGTGGACAGAGTTGAGGTTGTGGATGTTGCTAACGGCTTCGATGTGGGGCAGCAGACACGTGGAGACCATGAGTGCAAAGAGGTGCACAGCCACGAGCACGGTGGTGCAGGCACTGAAGGCCACCAGCAGGCCTGGCGGGTATTCATAGTTGTTCTCCAGCTGGACCTCCACCATGGCCACCTGTGGGGACAAGAGTTCATGGACTGAGTCCCTGTAGCACTGTCTTCCTGTTGTTCAGCTTCAAACAACATCGATTTGCTCGCGCAGGCACCAGTAATGTCTCCATTGTGAGACTTGTTGTTACTGTCTTTGGCATACTGAACACGCCACGGGGAGCTTGCCAGGCTCTGCCGTGCAGGCGGGATACTCTCAATAGCTTGCTGGGCTCCCCGAGAGGGACGGAGGAATCGAACCCAGGTCGGCCACATGCAAGGCAAACGCCCTACCTGTGGTGCTATCACTCCAGCCTAAATTGAGTCCCTACAGCTTCAAAAGGGAAGAGGTGGCAAAAAGTTATCCATTATCTTTTGCCCGTTGGCATTCTTCAGGGTAGCCCCTGGGCCCAGAACAGTACCTGGCATAAGGCGGCATGCCATCTTTTTTTATTCTTTTTTGGGTCACACCCGGTGATGCACAGGGGTCACTCCTGGCTCTGCACTCAGTCACTACCCTGGTGGTACTCAGGGGACCATATGGGATGCTGGGAATCGAACCCGGGTCGGCCACGTGCAAGGCAAACGCCCTACCCACTGTACTATCACTATAGTCCTACGAAGTCTTTGTTTGGGGGGGGGAATGTTCAGTGAGGGCCAGGAGGTCTGGTTTGGGCTCTAGGTTTCCCACCTCCCTAAGATGGCATGGTTCTGACAATGACACTTGTCAGTGGGCTTAGAGAGCGCATAATCCAAGCGGGGACATAGCTCAAAGGGCGAAGTGCATGCTTTGCATGAAGCTCCAAATACGATCCCTGGCATTACATGACACTTGATCCTATGCCACCCCCACCAAGCATTACCGGGTATAGCCCTTGTGGTACTAAGTACCACCGGGGAGCCTCCTTTACTTTTTGCTTTTGGGTCACACCTGGCGATGTTCAGTAGTTACTCTGAACTCTGCAATCAGGAATTACTCCTGGCAGTGTTCAGGGGACCATAGGGGATGCCAGGGATCAAACCTGGATCAGCCACATGCAAGGCAAATGCCCTACCCGCTGTACTATCCCTCCAGCCTCTCCTTTATTTTTTGGTTTTGGGGCTATATCCCATGGTGCTCAGAGCTTTACTCCTGGCTCTGCACTCAGGGATCACTCCTGGTGGTTTGGAGGGACCATATGGGGTGCCAGGGATCAAACCCAGGTCAGCCGTGTGCAAGGCTAGCTCCCTGCCCACTGTACTATCTCTCCAGCCCTCTTTAAAAAAAAAAAAACACACACACACACTTTCTGAAGTGAAGGATCCTTTTTAGTTCTACAAGCTGTAAAGTCCTTTTTGTTTTCGTTTTTTAAGGTTTTGGGGCCACAATGGAGGTCACACCCCCCAG
Source organism: Sorex fumeus (assembly GCF_029834395.1). Taxonomy (NCBI): domain Eukaryota; kingdom Metazoa; phylum Chordata; class Mammalia; order Eulipotyphla; family Soricidae; genus Sorex; species Sorex fumeus. Next base: position 6,527,407 of record NW_026606183.1, read on the forward strand.
TGCTCAGGGCTTACTCCTGCTCTGCGCTCAGGGATCAATCCTAGTGGGCTCGGAGGGCCATATGAGGTGCCAGGGATTAAACCCGGGTAGCTGCATAAAGGCAAGTGGACAATCTCTCCAGCCCCAACGTATGCAATTTTCACTTAGTGCTATGCCTCAATGTCCTCATTTGAAGAACAGGAACTTAGGTTCCAGAATAATAGCACAGCGGGTAGGGCACTTGCCTTGAATGCAGCCAACCCCAGATCCCATCCCTGGCATCCTGTATGGCCCCCAAGCATCACCAATTCCCTGAGCATCACTGGGTGTGGCCCAAAACTAAAAAAAAAGTTGGGGGTGGGGGCTGTTTTAAAACAGCACCTCCCTGGGGCCGGAGTGATAGCACAGCGGGTAGGGCATTTGCCTTGCACGCGGCCGACCCGGGTTTGATCCCCGGCATCCCATATGGTCCCCCAAGCACCACCAGGAGTAATTCCTGAGTGCAGAGCCAGGAATGACCCAAAGAAGGCAAAATAATAATAATAATAATAATAATAAACAGCACCTCCCTGCCCTGTAGATTGTGGTGAAAATGTAAGGAGACAACATAAGCTACATAATAAGCAGTAGGTGTTTGCTCTTATTAAAGTTAACACTAAAAGCAAAGGATAGACTTTGCAAATTGCACAAAGCTGAACCTAAGCCAGCTAGCAGACAGATTCTGCTTGGCTCATACAATGTCATTTATTTACATTGATTTATTTTGGCTTGGGGGCCATGCCCAGAGATGCTGGGGCTACTCCTATCATGGTGCTTGGGGGTCTCTCCTGGAGATGCTCTGGGGACCACACCATGTCAGGTTTTGCTGGTCCCAAGTTAACTTTTCAAACTCATGAGACTGTATATCAATAAGGCCGGAGTGATAGTACAGCGGATAGGGCGCTTGCCTTGCATGTGGTCAACCCAGATGTGATCCCCAGGAATCCAATACAGTCCCCCAAGCATTGTCAGGACTAATTCCTGAACACCGAGCCAGGAGGAACCCCTGAGTGTCACCAGGTGTGGCCCAAAAACTAAAAAAGATTGATTGTATGCAAATACCCCACTTCCAGATCCTCTTGAAAATATGGAAGGCTTACCTATATCATTCCAACATAGTAACTATCCGCTAGTGTCTAGTTATTCCGCTCTTTTGGACCATTCTTAGTATCTCTTGATAGCAAGTCCCTACCCCACTCCCATGCAACACTGAATTCACATCTCCTGCCTAGCCATTGCAAACAGCTCAGTTATTATATAATTTGATGCATATAAACTTGGACTCTAGAACAAAGTCTAAGTCAAAATTCTGCCACTTCCTTGCTGTGGGTTCATAGCATGTTTCTTAGCATCAGTTTTCTCATCTGCAAAAGAGCCATAGCTGCAGTGTAATAGCAAGATGAGGCACCTAAAAGCCCCAAGCATAGGGCCGATGACACAGTACAGCGGGGACAGCTCCTGCATTGCACATGGTTGACATGGGTTTGGTTCCATCACCAGCACCCCATATGGTCTCCCAAGACCGGAGGCATGAGTTCTGAGCATCACCAGGTATGCCCCTCCCTGCCCCCCAATACTGTTCTTAGAGACTATTATTATATTATTACTTTCCTTTTTGGGTCACACCCAGCGATGCTCAGGGATTACTCCTGGCTCTGTACTCAGGAATTACCCCTGGCGGTGCTCGGGGGACCATATGGGATGCTAGGAATCGAACCCAAGGCAAACGCCCTACCCGCTTTGCTATCGCTCCAGCCCCGAGACTATTATTATCAAAGACAATACTATTATTAGAGACTAATCAATACTATTTGCATGCTATTTTAATCCAGGCTACCTGGATCCTAGAATTTGGCTCTTTCACCGTGGCCAGGCATGGCCTATTCTGCAGGACCTAATGGACGGCGATGGGGCCGAGGGGGGAGGAGGGCGCTGCACCTGCTGGGTGGTGCTAGGAGCCAAGCCAAGCATTTTGGTAAACTGGGCCAGGTGTCAGCGGGCGTCTTCCAGACAGGCCTAGTCTTCACCCCCTCTTCTCCCAGAGCCTGACCCTGCCTCGCTAACCCAGTAGGACTGGGGCCAGAATCCACTCCTCTGGCCCCTGGATCCTGCTGAGAAGGTCCTAGCCCTTAAGCTGTCACCCTAGCAACCAGCAAGACTAGCAGCAAGTCGGATTGTCCCCCCGGGAACCAACTGGACCATGGGGCAGAGAAGAGCAGGGAACTGCCTTCAGCCAGCTCCCATGCCGTTCGCTTTTCTCAGCAGTCTGTCCTGGAGAAAGGGAATCACCTGTCTCCAATGACACCATGTCAAGAAAACCCAGGCCAACACTGGCCCTACACGTTCCTTCTTGCCTGCATACAGATGCTGTGGGGCTGAGTTAACTCACATCACCCAACTCTACGGCCCCTCCTCTACCCTCATCTGGAAATCTCCCTAGCGCAGTTCCTGAGCGCTGCCTCCAACCAGCTTCCTTCCTCTGCCATGATGGTGGAGAAACCCGGGCTGCACGTCCATCCTGTACCCTGCATCTGGGAAGCAGCCACTGCCCCACCAGTCTCCATGCCTGTGCAACCAACAGGTCCGTCCGAGCCTGAGCCCTCGGATACGAGTTTTGTTCTGACTTGTTCTGACCTAGGTTTTTATTTAGCCAAAGATCTCCTTTCTTCCTACTTTTTTTTTTCCTTTTGGTTTTCTGGGCCATACCCAGCCATGCACAGGGCTGATTCCTGACCCTACACTCAGGAATCATGCCTGGTGGGCTCGGGGACACTATGAGATGCTGGGGATCAACCCCGAGTGGCCCAAGTGCAGGGCAAGTGTCCTATTCGTTGTCCTATTGCTCCGGCCTCTCTAAGGTGCCCTTTCAGAAAAAAATCACTCAGGCCCTTCTGGAAATCTACCTTCTTCAAACAAACACACAGAAAGCACCCCCTCCACTGCACCCCCACATCTTTCCAGTGCCCCCAGGTGGGATCACCACCACTCTGGGAAATACTGCTCTCGGGTTCGAGGACAAAAATCACAGCTTGCCCAGGGTCGGTGTTTGGCAGGCAATCTACTGGGTGTGTAAGGGTGGGAGCTCAGGTTCTCCCTGGCCTGCCTGGAAGTGGGGGCCTGTCCAGGGTAACCGCGCTGGCCACAGCAGGGAGAAACTAGAAACTGTGTCTGCAAGCCCTCATCTGGGGGGGCCTGTCCTACTTCCCGCTGAGGCTCCGCGGGGGCCTCCGCAGCTGAGGTCTGCCAGCCAGGTGACCACACACCTCCCCGGGCTCCTTCCAAAGCTTCCCGGGGTGCGGACGTGCAGGAGCGGCCCTCCCTGGGACCTGCGCGCTTTGCTTGGGGGACCCCTTGACCTGCTTACCCTCCTGACTGCCCCCCCAAACTGTCTTTGAGCCTCTCGTGGGTTCACTTCTGGGGGTCTACGCTTTCAGACTGTCCCCATCCTTGCAGATGCCACCCTTCTGGTCACTTACCTGCTCCCGCACGTGTTGGGATGCGGCTTCCCCCCAGGACCCAGGTCTGCGCACACACAGACCACAAAGGAGGAACCCCAGTGGGGAAGCTGCTTTGCACCCTCCAGTGGCGCCGAGAACCCCGTCCTCCCCTGCCCGCCCTGGGTCCCGACTCAGTTTCCCCACGGGCCTCCCCCACGGGGGCCCTCGCCTCCCTCACCATGGCGAAGCCCGACAGCAAGGCGGATGTGCGGCTGGAGGCCTTGAGCTTGGCCCGGCTGAGGTAGAGGCGGCGCCAGCTGAGCGCCCGCAGCGAGTGCTGACTGGCCCCCATGAGGTCCAGGTAGCCGCGGTGCACGAAGTCCCGGTAGGTGGCCGAGCCCGCGGGGCTCTCGGCCTCGGGGTTCAGGGGCGCCTGCTCGCCCGCGTCCCCCTCGCCGCTCTTCATCCTGGGGGCGGCACCGGGCGGGCTGGGCGCTCACGGAGGAGCCGCGCGGGCTCGGGGGCCCCAGCAGGGCCCGGGCCGGGCAGGGGCGGGTCCCATCGCCCCGCGGGCCGAGGGAGGATGCGGACGCGGGCGCCCGGGAGGCGGCGGCCCGGCGGGCAGGAAGCGCCGGCGTCGGCGGGAGCCCTCGGGCTGCAGCGGGACAGCAGCGGCCGAAACAGGAACTGGGGCGGAGGCGGAGCCCGGGCGGCCACATGATGGGGTGGAGTCGGGGGAACCGGGAGCCGGCGGCGAGAGTCCCGGGGGACCCCAGTCTCGGAGATGAGTGTCCGGGTGTCCAGCCGGCTTGGACACTCCCGGAGGCCCAGACTCCCCGAAACTTGAGTTCAAGTCCGGGAAGGCGAGCCCCACGGTCGGCAGGGGCGCAGCCGGGGCCCGATGCTCAGATGCGGGACCACCCAGGGTGACCCAGGCAGACAGCCCCCTCCTTCGAGAGTCCCACGGGCGTGGGGACATTCCGTTGACTCCCATCCACCCCAGGCCCCCACGCCGAAGACAGACACACGAACTCGGCGGCCCCAGCTGGAAGATTTTGAGTTTTATAGCAAACCGTATTGTACAGACCCGGGGCCCAGGGGCCCAGCCCGGCTGGGTCCCCCTCTGGTCCCTCGCCGGGCTGCCTCCTCCCCCTCCCCCAAGCGGCCCCATCCTCAAACCTTTCGCGACCCCCAGGATCCCCTCCCTCTGGCCTTTGGTCCGCCCAGTCCCTCCCCCCACCCGCGCACCTCCCGGTTACCTGAGGTATGTGGATAGATCCCCCCGCCCCTACATGGTACAACCCGGCCCCCCCTCGGAGGCCCGGGCCAAGGGGCGGGACCTGGCCCGACCCCGCCCCCGGCCACTAAGCTCCGCCCCGCACTGGAGGAAGGGGCCGGGAGGGCCAAGAGCCTGTTACTAAGTTCCCATGGCAACTAAGAGGGGCCATTTCCAGCCTTAAACTGGCTTTGGGAGGTGTCCATTGGCTGCTATTTCCATGGCAACCAGGAGTGGCAGTTCCCTGGGCAAATGGGATACAAGTTTCCATGACGATGAACGCGTGGAAAGAGCCAAGTTGGAGTGCCCTCTTCCCCATCACTGGGCCGGCACCCCACCCCACCCCCCCACCCCAAGTCAGGAGGGCTGGAGCTGCTCAATACAGTAAAACAACACCGAGCCTGGGGTGGCACAGTCCAAAGTGGGTGGCCACCAGTCCAGTCTCAGTCCAGTCTGGTCCTGTCCCCTCTCACTCCGGCTCCCTCAGGTCCGAGGTTCCCCCAGTTCAAGTAACACTTCAGTACAGATGAATGTTCAAGTATTGTGCGGGGAGGCAGATAGGGGGCTGGGGTACCCCTCACTACTCCCCTGGGCCGCGCTGAACGCGGGGAGGCCTGTGGCCCCACCCCTAGCAATAGCTGCCATTGTCAGTGACGTTCAAGGAGTCAGGGTTGGGGGGAAGGAACTGAAATCTGGGGAGAGAGTAAGGAGAGGGCCGACCCCTCGAGGGGGTACCTCACCCCCACGCCTGCTCTTGTCCCAGCCCTCGCTCAGCCCTGGCTTTTCCCGACGTCCCCAAGTCCCCCACCGCTGACAACTGGATCCCCAACTGCTCCTCTTCCTTCCTCTTGTGGCCCCCCACCCCCCAATCCAAGTAAGTGGCCTCTGTTCCCTGAACCCTTGGTGGTCTGCTTTCGGCCCCTCCCCCAGCCCCTCCTCCGCCTCCCCCGCCCCCTGACTCCCAGTATCCTTTCCCCATTTCCCCCCCTCAAACTTGCACCTTACCCCCCTCCCACCATCCCTTTGGCTCAGCACCCCCCAGTACCTCTGACCCACTCCCCCCAGGGGATGGACAATGAAGCAGGTAGAGGGGGAAGGGGATGGGAAGGAGAGACCCCCAGAGATATCAGTGCAGGGGGCAGAGAGGGGGGAGGCTGGCTCAAGTCCCTGGGCAGGAACCCCAAGTCATGAGGTGGGGAACCCGGCCTCCTGGCAGGGGTGAAATGAAGGCCTGAGGTCCAGGCTCCTAGGAAGTCCTGGGGGAAGGTGGGGGCACCCAACTACTAGCTGTCCTTGAGAAGCAGCTTCTCCTCGGGGCAGCGGAAAGGGCCGGGGGGCCCCGCGGCTGCCAGTCGGGCACAAGCTTCGGGTGAGAGCTGGCGGCAGGAGCGCAGGTCCAGGCGGCGCAGGCGCGGGCAGCGGCGGAACAGCGGGAGACAGTGGTCCGTGAGGCGGTGGCAACCTGGCGGGGACAGCGGGCGCTGCCTGAGAGAGGGCAGGAGTGGGGGGCGGGCCACGCACGGCCCCCTGGGACCAGGCAGCGCGCTTACCGGCAAGATTGAGGTGTACCAGGGTCTCTCGGAGTGGCGAGGTGGGGGCTGTGAGGAGGTGGACACTGGGATCCCCGACGTGGGCGCAGTGGCTGAGGTCCAGGGCGCTCAGCTGGGGTGCGTGGCGCAGCAGGAGCCGCAGGGAGGCGTCCGTCAGCTCCAGGCCCGCCAGGCGCAGCTCCGCGACCCCCTGCAGCCGCCCCCGGCTCTCCGTTTGCCCTACAGGGAGGTAAGGCGTTAGCGCCACCGGCTGCCTGTGTTCCTCATCACCCCAAGCCAGTCCTCGCCCCAGGGAGGCCCCTTCGCCTCTCTGCATAGCCTATCCTCTCCCGAACATCCCTACGATCCTGTCCTCCGCTCACCCTATCTCCAAGACCTTCATGGGTCCTTGCATGGGTGGGCACCCAACGCACCCCTTCCTTTCCTGTGCTCTTTTTTTGGGGGGGGTCACACCTGGCTCTGCACTCAGGAATGACTCCTGGTGGTGATCAGGGGACCATATGGGATGCTGGGAATTGAACCCAGGTCGGCTGCATGTAAGGCAAATGCCATACCCACTGTGCTACTGCTCCAGCCCCTCTCCTGCCTTTTTCTTGGAGGTGGGGGTAGTGCTCCAAGCAGTGCTCAGACTATTTTTCCATTCTCACTGCCTGACATCTGTGTATTTTTTCTCTTCTTCTAGGTACACAATATAGTCACTCATACAAGAAACAGCTCTGAGGACTACGGTTATTTTCTGGTTTTATTTTGTTCTGGGGCAGAATGTTTGAGCCACTTCCAGTGGTGCTCGGGGGTCACTTCTGACAGTGGCCTGGGGGACCCTTGTATGGCACCAGGGATCAGACCAGGGTGACCCGCAGTCCTATCCCTGTGGCCCAAAAAGGTCACTCTGATTCCTCACCACTCCCCACCCTCACGGTTTCAGTGTTTGGCTCCCTCCTTCCCTCCAGCCCTCCAACCAAACACTGCAAGTGGCCCGGGTAAGAACTGGCTCTGGCCACCAATGCATGGCCACTGTCCTTTCAGCTCTAAAGGCAGGTCTCACCTCCCCCACCCCTGCAGTGTGGATGGCCCTCCTCTCTGCACCTGAAGTACCATCTTTTTCTTTGTCTTTACTTATTCTTGAATGTTCCGCTTTTTTCCCCAAGCAACTCTGCCACTTTGATAGGTCAAAGTAGTGCCAGTCCCTGGCACATTTCTGTGGCAGATGGGAAAAATCCCTGTGCTTGGTGTTGCAGCAGGCCGCAGAGTGAGTCTTCAAATGTTTTGTTTTTAAACTAATAAAATAAATTAAAAAAAAATAAACTAAGTGCCTGGGCCTGGGAGGTTATTGGGGGTCGGGGAGAAGGTACCAGCAGCCAACAACTGGAAGGCTCCCTGAAGGCCAGAAGCTAGCTAAGTGACCAGCTGACCTGAGTGAGGCTCCTGCATCCCTAGGAGGGTAAGTTCAAATGAACTGCTCGCTCCACACAATTTAGAAGAGATCTAAAGTGGAGTCTCAATTTTTCTAAGAAGTTCTCTCGTGGTGGGGCCAGAGTGATAAGTACAGCAGGGAGTACTTCTGCCTGCATGCGGCCAAACTGGGTTCAGTTTCTGGCACCTCATATGGTTCCTGAGTGCAGAGCTAGGAGTAAGCCCTGAGCACCACCAGGTGCGGCCCCAAAACAAGTTCTCTGCTGAAAGTCATGCTGGTGGTCTGAAGCCACAGACCAGGGGACACATTCCCTCATCATCATTCCCCTTTACAGATGAGCAAACTGATGCTTAAGTCTGTAAGCAATCTGAGCAAAGAGGAACAGAGCCGGGACACCAGACCTGGTTGACCCCAAGTCAACCTCCTACCACACAGGTCTCCCAGGCCTGAGGCTGGGCCCTGGGTAAACTAGACCCGATGTTACAATGAAATAAGCCCACAGTACTCTTGTTGTTACTGTAGTCTTGGGGGCTGCCACACCCAGCACTACTCAACACCTATTCCTGGCTCTGCTCACTAGTGACCCCTAGTGGAGCTCATCGGTACATACATATGCAGTGCCCTGGATCAAACGCTGTGGGCTACAGGCCCAAGGGAGCACACTAGCAAGGCAAATGCTCTATCATTGAGCTATCCTCAAAGGACACAGGACACCCTGAAAAGGCTTATTTTGGGGGGTGGGGGGCTACTTCAGGCCACACCTGGCACTGCTCCAGGGCTACTCCTGGCTCTGTGCTCAGGAGCGACCCCTGGCAGTGCTCAGGGGAGGTAGGTGGTAGCTGGGATTTGAACCAGGGTTGTGGCAGCTGAGCAACATGCAAAGCAACTGTCTTACCTCCGTGCACTATCTCTCCCGACCTTAAAAGTGCTTTTTCGGGTCTGTTTTTTGTTTTCGCGCCACAACTATTGTTGCCTGGGGGCTACTCTGTGCAGCAGTGCACAGGGGAGAACCATGCAGAGCCAGAGAACGATATGGGGCTGGGGAGTGAACCTGGGGCATGTGCTCCAGCTCTGTGGACTCTCTCCCTGGCTCTCAGAAGGGCTTTTTGGTTAACTTTTGGCTCCTATCTAGCAGTGGTCAGGGATTACTCCTGGCCCAGGGGGCATTCCCAGCAGTGCCAGGAGTCAGATCCAAGCATTCTTCATGCGAAACCTGTGTTACAGCTCACTGACCCAACTGAAGTGTATCTGCATAAAGAAAATTAGGACCAGTCTCAGATCTCAGCATCACCTCTACTATAAAAAGGACCAAAACAGCTTATTCTGCCCAGCACCTTTCAAGGAAGGACACACACACATATACTCTTCCCTAATTACAGTCACCACACTATTTCTGTGTCTCTACTGGACTTGGGTTCCACCAGGCTGGTGACCAGGGCTGGTTCCAGACCAGTCTATAAGAGTCTAATAGGAGGCTGGAGCAATAGCACAGCGGGTAGGGCGCTTGCCTTACACGCGGCCAACCCGGGTTCGATTCCCAGCATCCCATATGGTCCCCCAAGCACTGCCAGGAGTGATTCCTGAGTGCAAAGCCAGGAGTAACCCCTGAGCATCGCTGGGTGTGATCCAAAAAGCAAAAAAAAAAAAAAAAAAGAGAGAGAGAGTCTAATAGTAACGCCAACTCCTAGCGGAGTGCCTGGGCTTGACTCGGGGGATGAGATTGCCAGTCTCATTGGGAGATACCAGTCTCCACATACAATTTCCCACGGGTGTCCTGCTTCAATCAAATCTTCATCCCTTCTAAGGTAAGAGGGCCCGGGGGTCTAAACTGAAACTCAGCCATAGTTTTATTGGGTCCACACATGAATGTTAACTAATTGCCATCATTTGAGAACCAGGATTTTCCACCACAGTTCTGTTTTTGGCTTTCGGGGCCAGGCTGTGCTGATGGGCCACACTGCATGCACCCACGGCCACCGCTGCAGTTTCCCTCTAGAACATTCTCCGAGAGTGCCCACTACACCCAGACTGTCCCCAGCGGTCCTGCTTCTCCCAGAACTCATGTCATCCTCCTGTGATGGTATTTCACCATGTCACTCAAGCTTTCCCAGCTTGTAGGGGCTGTGCCCTCCTTCCCCCCCCCTTTTTTGGGTCACACCCCGCAATGCTCAGGGGTTACTCTTGGCTTTGCACTCAGGAAGTATTCAGGGGACTATGTGGGATGCTGGGAATCAAACCTAGGTCGGCAGCGTACAGGCAAATGCCCTACCCGTTGTACAATCGCTCCAGCCCTGGGTCTGTACCCTCTTTACCTATTCCTCCGACCCCAAGGCTGAGGAATGCGGGGACATGAATGTGCTAGTCACACAGGGCCTTCCGACTCAAACCTATGCGTTCCGTCCTTTCTTCAAAGCCCTAACGCCGACGTGAGTTAGGAGAGACTGCAGTCTCTGCCGCCCTGCCCGCCCCACTCTACACGCGCCCACGAAGGTGGCACCTGGTTTGGTATCGGGTGGAGGCAGCAGCAGCTCGCGGAGCTGGGAGTCTTTGACATCCTCAATCCAGCGGAGGTCCAGGAGCCGCAGGGCTGGCAGTGGGGCTGAGCCCAGGGCAGAGACGGAGAGCCAGGAGCAGCCAGAGAGCACCAGCTCCTGCAGGCCTGGGGAGAGGTCACAGAGCTGGTACTAGGGGACCCTGTCCCGAGCCCGCGGCCCTCCTCACCCTGTCCCTACCTCACTATCCCACCCTTATCCCACCCTACCTTGCAGTCGGTTCAGAAGCCACATGAGCTGCTTCTTGGAGACACCTGTCCAACTGAGGTCCAGGGCGCGAGGCTGGCGACGAACTACACCACTGAGCATAGGCGGGGTCAGTGACTTTCGCCGGCTCAGATCCATTCGAGGCCACAGACGCTTGTCATAGCACCTGCCGGCCACAAGGGGAGGACAGAGACCTGAGCACTCAGTTCTCAGGCGCTGACAGTGATCTACCCTGGGAGTCAGGCAGGGAACAAGAAGCTCCTGGTCCCAGGCCAAGAGCTCTTGAGTTTGGGGCTCAACTCCACCACCGAACTGGATGCAAGACCCTGGGCAAGTCCATTCCTCTCCCCACGCCTCAGAGGCCTCATTTATAAAATGAAGATAATGAGTGGCTGGGAGATCAAATGAGGTCATTACAGTTTGTGGGCCGTACAGTTTACAAGGAATTTTGCCAAACACACACACAAATACCCTGCATGCTCTATTTGATGTAACACTAAAGGCTTATGTCAGCAGCCTCCACCCCAACTGAGGTTTCTCAGATCACGCTGGCTAAGTTACATGGGCACTTCTCAAGTTCTCCATTAATCTCTCCCCTGAATACACACAGTCCCATCTTTTTATGTGCTGGGAATCAAATGCAGGTTTCATGCATGCACAGCATGCGCTTTCTCACTGAGCCACATGCCCAGCCCCCACATCATCTTGAAGTGATCCCTGGCCACACGTGGGGGAACCACGTCATATCTCATGCCAGAGATGTGAACCAAGACTTAGTCTCTGTGTCATCTCTCTGACTTCCTCTTCTGGTTTTTGTTTTGGGGTCTCCCAAGCAGTGCTGAGTCAAAGAACACTAGAGACACATTGGGGGTGCTCTGGAGGCCAACTATGGTACTTGGGATCGAATTTGGGGCTCTATGCATGCAGTCCAGCTCTTTGAACTATCTCTCTGGCCCATATCACCCCATTTTAAAGGCCAGCTGCCCAAGGTCTGACCCACAGCCCTGTTCTGTTCTCGTTTCTTTTTTTTTTTCTTTCTTTTATGGATTCATACTCGGAGATGTACAGGGGTTACTCCTGGCTGTTGCACTCAGGAGTTACTCCTGGCGGGGGACCATATGGGATGCTGGGAATCGAACCCGGCTCGGCCATATGCAAGGCAAACGCCCTATCCGCTATGCTATCGCTCTAGCCCCTGTTCTCTTGTTTCTGAGCCAGGGGCTACTCCTGGCTTATAGCTGCGATCACTCAGGGGAGTGCGAAGCACGTGCTTGAGCTGGCTAAGCTCTCTTCTGCCCAGCCCATTCTTTCAAGGAAAGAAGCGTCTATGCTTACTTCCTCTCTTGCTTTTGTTTCTGGGCCATACCTGGCAATGCTCAGGGGTTACACCTGGCTCTACACTGAGAAACTACTCCTGGCGGTCCTCCAGGACCGTATGGAATGCTGGGGATCAAACCTGGGTCGGCACATGCAAAGCAAGCGCCCTCCCCACTGTCCTATTGCTCCAGCGCGTTTTCTCTTTTTGATGACTTTGTCCCTCCAATTAGAATGGAGCTACGCCAATGCCTCGCACAGGTGCACAGGGAGCTGCCCATTTACCGAATGGGTGAGCAGCCTTATCAGTGTAACAGTCGAAGTCCTGCATTTGCTCCTTCAGCGTTTCTGGGTTTCTGAAGGGCTTTACCTTCCAGCACCCTAGTTAGAGCAATGATTCCCAAAACCCCGGAGGTAGCACCTGGCTGCAATTTCGTAAGTCTAGTCTGTTCCATTTATTAGGAGTAATCAATTCAGATAAAAAAAAATTACTGTTTCCTAGAGCAACGAGGAAGTCATTCATTTATTCTTCTTCAATCTGGGTCACGCCCAGCTGTGCTCAGGGGTCAAGCGCAGTGGAGTCTGGGAGACCGCACAGCACAAAGGGTCAAACCCATGGCTCCCACAGGCAAAGCACGTGCGGAGGCCCTGTGAGCCATCCCCCCCAGAGCACAAATGGGACGTGTGTGTGTGTGTGTGTGTGTGTCTAAAATCACACTCTGCAGACAGGAGATAACACACGACTGGGGTTTGCGAATCACTGCTCTAACTTAGGGTGCTAGAGCTTCAGAATAGGGAGTAGTGGGGGGCAGGATAAACAAGAGTGTCCTGGCAGCCCCTGGCTGCTTCTGACACAGTGCATCTAGCAGGTGATCCTTTGGTTTAAAGATGATTTGTTAAACAGGAGTAAGTACTACAGAAGGCCAAATATACAATAGCAACCAATGGGGAGACTAATTTGAAAACTGAGAGATGGGTAAGTTATGTGTCCGTGCGACTTTGAACCAGGGCAACTCAGAGCCTCTCTGTGATATTTCAGGGATGGCTGAAGGCACAGGCGCTTCACCCAACTTCATCCACCTGCCACCCCAACTCCTCACACACCACTTCCCTCCCTTTCTAGCATTCCAGTCTCGCCCTCTCTTGGGGTCTTTTTTTCTTTTTTCTTATTTTTGGACCACATCAAGTGATGTTCAGGTGTTACTCCTGGCTCTGCGCTCAGGGATTACTCTTGGGAGTGCTCAGGGGACCTTATGGGACGATGGGGATTGACTAGAGGTCGGCTACATGCAAAGAAAGCACCCTACCCACTCTACTTTCTTCAGCCCCATTATTTTTTCCTTTTGGAAGGATCCACTCTGGGCTCAAGGATCACTCCTGATGGTGCTTGCGGAACCATATGCAATGCTGGGAATCAAACTGAGGCTAGCAGCAAGCCACCTAAACTATCTCTTCAACCCATTCTGGGTGCTTCTTAATCAACAAGTCTTTTCTAAATCTAATTCTAAAAAGGGGGGAAAAAATAAACTCACCATAATCTACTGTCAGTTCAGCTACAGGCCCTATATCCTGCCACCTTTCCCTATCTACTCAATGAAATTTTGCTCCATTCCAAACTATCTCCTCATGGTCGGGAGCAACAGTCCAGAAGGTAGGGCATTTGCCTTGCACAGATGACCAAGTTGGATCCCCGGCATTACATATAGTCCCTAGAGCACTACCAGGAGTAATTCCTGAGTGCAGAACCAGGAGTAAGTCCCAAGTATTGTCAGGTGTGGCCCCCAAAGCAAACAACAACCTATCTCAACACAAAAACAATTTTTTTGTTGGGAAGTATTTGGGCCACACCAGGAAATCCTCATGGCAGTGCCAGGCATCAACCTGCGAATCCTGGATGCAAAGCATTGTTCAACCCCACTGAGATATCTCTCCAGTCCTCACTCCCAATTTTTTTTTAAATAAAAATAATGAAAAAATAAAGAGAAGCCAGAGAGATAGTGTAGCAGGCAAGGCAATTGCACTGTGTGCAGCACACCACAGTTCAATCCCCAGCACCTCATATGATCCCCAGGGCACCAACAGGGGTGATTTCTGAGCACAGCAGTATGGCCCCCAAACAAAAACAAGCAAGCAAACAAAAATCTATCAATTCTGATCCAGTTTTGAGTCTTGGCTCCAATGTTGCTGCTGCCACCGAGAAGCCTTCCCTGGCTGCCCTGCTAGTCAGGAGGCCTTCCTTCCCAACTGCCCCCGTATCGTGCTCCGCGCAAGACAAGCCAGACCGCCGGCCAACCTCTATGCACACAACACTGTAGGGCCCCAACCAGCCCAGATCCTTCAAGGCTCAGCTCCAGGGGCCAGAGAGACAGTGCAAGGGTTAAGGTGCCCTGCCCTGCATGAGGCAAATCCATCTGACTCCTGGCATCGCAGAGTCCTCTGAGCATCACCAGGCACAGCCCTGGAGGCCCCAGCACCATTCAGGGCCTGAGCACTAGCACTGAACTGCAGGCCTGGTTGGGTAAGAATCATGAAGGACAGTGCCAAGCTTCCTGAGAACCACTGGGGTGGCCCCTGGCTCCCCCAATCATGGGCAAAGCTCAGCGCCAGTGACTCCTGTCCCAAGACTTAACCCTTGACTGTTCATGGCTGGAAATTTGTGTCCATCTGCCACTGTGTGGTTAAGTACCGGGTTTAAACCTCAGACTTGGAACTTGGAAACAGAGAGAGCGTTCAGTCTGGCTGAGTGCATATTCTGCATGCAAAGCCCACAAGGGCCCCTCAGCACCACCTGAGGCAATACTTTTTTTGGGGTCACACCCAATGATGCACAGGGGTTACTCCTGGCTCATGCACTTAGGAATTACTCCTGGTGGTGCTCAGGGGACCCTATGGGATGCTGGGAATTGAACCTGGGTTGGCCGCGTGCAAGGCAAATGCTCTACCCGCTGTGCTATCACTCCAGACCCCAGGAGCAATTCTTGAGCAGAGACAAGAGAAGCCCCTGAGCACCACCAGGTACAGCTCCAAAACCAAAAGAGACAAAACCTAACAAAGTTCAGAGTGGCAGCCAACAGCCAGCCAATAGTCAGGCCCTACTGTCTCCACTGGGTACAGAGCAACACAGACTGATCTGCAGAACCAAGGCCGAAAGAGACGTCACAGCCCATGGGAGGAACAGAACAGAGGCCTCCCAAGGAGATAATGCCTGGCTGGAGACCGAGAAACTGCATCAAGGGGAGCAGAGGGGAGGCAGCAGGCGTGCATTCCAGATGGGGAGTAACCAGGTCCCGGCACAGAGAGAAATCGGAGAGCTCTGAGAATCTTAGCTAGCAGGAACAAAAGGCGATTCATCATCCCATCAAATAATGAGAATAATGATGATGGTGACCACAGCACTAGTAACTGGTGTTTATTGAAGGCTTACTGTGTGCCAGCAACAGTTCCTTACATTAAGCATTTAACCTCCCAAAATCCCAAGGAGGTGAATACTGTCATTACACACCTCTTTTTAAGGAGTTAGGAAAATTAGGCCCAGAGAGGTTAAGGAATCCCCTCCTTTCCCCTGCAGCCACACTTGGTGGTGCTCAGTGGCTATCCCCAGCTTGGTATTCAAGGGGGGGGCCCTGCAGTTCCAGGGATTGAACTAGGGCTCCGGCACACAAAACATGCACTCATCTCCGCCAACCAGACACTTCAAGAGGCAGGCTGGGAGATAGCTCAAACAATCAGAGCAGATGCTTTGCAAGCATGAGGCCAAGATTCACTCCCCAAAACCACACAATCCCCCAAGCACCAGAGGGAGCAACTCTCAGGAGGCACTGCACAGGGAGTAGCCCCTGAGCATCACTGGACATGACCCCAAAATAAACTGAAAAGAAAACAAAGGTAAGAAACTCAGTCAAGGCCCTACATCTGCTAAGTGAAGCTGAGCCCAGGACTGGAACCTAGCTGGTCGGGCCGGAGAGCCTAAGCGCTAAGTGGAGAAGTGACAGAGAAGGCCCTGGGCGGCCGTGTCAGAGGGCCAGAAGCCAGGCTGGCCTGCTGTGGTCAGAGCCTGGAGAGCAGCGTGAGTGGCAAAGGTCTACATCTCAGTTTTGCCAGAATGGAACTAAGGGCACATCACTGATCTGTAGCAGGTCTCTGCCACACAAAACACAGTGTCAAAGGTTTGCGGCACAAGAGAAGGGAGGCAGCAGTGGGGTGTTTGGTACAGTCACCGGTCATGCCCCAAAGTCCAACAAGATTGGGGGGGGGTCCTGTAGGAAGACCCTGGAATTTGGAAGATCCTGTATTTGGAGGGAAGGGTGTCCAATGGTGCTCAGGGGACTAACGTTTGAAGCAGGGTTCAGCCGCATGAGAAGTCAATGCCTTCATCCCCATACTATCTCTCAGGCCCCTGCGAAGGAGCTAAGCTACAGAATGACATTAAAGCTAGAAGCAGGAATAACATTTTTTTTTTTTTTTTGCGTTTTGGATCACACCTGGCTCTGCACTCAGGAATTACTCCTGGCAGTGCTCAGGGGACCATATGGGATGCTGGGAATCAAACTGGGTCGGTCATGTGCAAGGCAAACGCCCTACCCGCTGTGCTATTGCTCCAGCCCCAATAACTCTTAAGAGGCTAAGGCATGCCCTCACCTAGGGGAGGGCTTGATGGTCCAAGTTCACTAACCCATTCACTTTCTCCTTCACTCCAGCCATCCTGGGCCCAGTCATCAACCTACCGAACCCACCTCCGAAACCTACAATGTCCACTCTAAACCAATCTATTGCGGAAGCCACTAGGGACACAGACGGTCCAAACCACTACCTGCAAAAAGTCCACAGCCTCCAAAGCTCCAGCCAAAGCCCACTGTCCACTACAGTCTGTCCATCTCCAAGCCTAACTGGCCTTGATTCTACACCCTAGTGCTTTCCTTGCCACCCTCTTAGTCATGTCCTCCAAAATTCTAACACTCTTCCCTGCAACTCAACTCCTCCAAATCACTTCTCCTCACCCCTATCTCCTTAACTCTTGGTTAGTTACTTCACCTCCTGGTGCCAAGAGAACATGGAAGCCACCAGACAGGAAAGCCTGCAACTTCCTGCTTTCCTACCTACAAATCTCTCCAGCTCCACCCTCCCAACCTCTTTCTACACTCCATCCTGATTTCCTCACTTTCATTCATTCAACAAGTGGCTGTAGTAGCTACTGCACGCCAGGTGCCACCTTAGAAATCAGAGGCCTCACCGCAAATGGACCAATGGCCTCCCCTGGAGGTACTGTCCTAAACTCTGTGTGACCTGACTTTAGGCCCTCCTGCGGCACAACCAAGGTACTAAGGCCTCCTTGTAGCAAATGCAACTGACACTCTGGCCTCTCATCTCCGTGACCTCCTACCAACACCCAGGACATTCCCCTCCTTTAACTCTCCCCTCTTTCTTTTCTTTCAACCTGGGTGAGCACTGCCAGAAACTTCTTGGATTCACATGGTTGAGTTTGAAGTTTTGGACACGGAGCCTTCAGTAACCTTTCACTGTCGTCAAATTTTTCATGATCTCGGCCGGCCCGGCACAGCCGGGTTTGGTTCCTCCGCCCCTCTCGGAGAGCCCGGCAAGCTACCAAGAGTATCTCGCTGCCTGCACGGCAAAGCCAACACAGTAACAAGTCTCACAATGGGCCCGCTTGAGCAAATCGATAAACAACGGGAGGACAGTGCTACAGTGCCACATTCAGTTAGTTAAGAGAACCCAAGGGTAAGACCCACAGCTTGAAAAATTAGACTTTAGGGCCTAATTCTATCCTAAAACTCTTTACCTAACTCCCAAATGTGGATGTCCTGTCTTCGGTCCTCCTCCTTAAAGCTAGGTCAAAAGATCCCATCAGACTGGACATTCTCTTATCAGGTCTGCTAGCTCTTCTTTTTCTTTTTGTTTTGTTTTTGCTTTTTGGATCACACCCGGCGATGCACAGGGGTTACTCCTGGCTCTGCACTCAGGAAATTACCCCTGACAGTGCTCAGGGGACCATATGGGATGCTGGGAATCGAACCCAAGTTGGCCACATGCAAGGCAAATGCCCTACCCGCTGTGCTATTGCTCCAGCCCCTGCTAGCTCTTCTTTAACTGGCCTACACAACAAAGGTGACCACTTTACCTAAACTCACTTGAAAGTCACCCTGTGCGCCCCCCACCCAAGCCATTCAGGTACCAGACTCAAATCATGCTGCTGCTTAAACAATTCCTCACCCCGCGTCTCTCCTCCCTATCCCACTCTGCTTCTGTGCCCAGGCCCTGGGGGCTCCTGACTCTTCCCGCTGCGCCTCCCAGATTACTCTCAAACTCCTCACCAAAACCCACCTTGTGGAGCTGGAGCAATAGCACAGTGGGTAGGGCGTTTGCCTTGCACGCAACCGCCTTGGGTTCAATTCCCAGCATCCCATATGGTCCCCAGAGCACCGCAGGAGTAAGTCCTCAGTGCATGAGCCAGGAGCAACCCTATGCAACACTGGTTGTAACCCAAAAAGAAAAAAAAAAAAACCACCTTGTACTAAACGCTTTTGCCAAGGACCCTGAACCTTGAACCTTCCCAGGAAGGCGTTACAGTGAACCCCGCGAAGACTGAGACCCTGAGAGGGAAAGTGACCCACACACATGGGAGCCTCGGAAAACCAGGGGTGCCACACTGGAAATCACACTGCACTCTCCTCCATCCGCCTCCAGGCTGCTCCGCTGCTGCTCACAATGGCTGGCCTTGATAGAGGCCTCAGCAAACATTTCCTCAATTAATACGTGAAGCAGGGCTGGGAATCCCCAGCAACTGCCGTAACTATTTGCTTCTATGTTGCAGGTTGACTGGGAGCTCAAGGCCACAGATCTCAGTCCTGAGACAGTGCTTTCAACAGCCAGGGGACCTGCCAGTCTCCACAGGTGAAATTTGTTGAGTGAAAAGTTAATGCGGCTGCACGCAGGGCACATCTAGTTCAAAAACATGGACTCTAATAAACATATAAATATTGTTATACAGGGGCTGGAGTGATAGCACAGCAGGTAGGGTGTTTGCCTTGCACGTGGCCAATCCAGGTTCAATTCCCAGCATCCCATATGGTCCCCTGAGCACCGCCAGGGATAATTCCTGAGTGACCCCTGTGCATCGCCACGTGTGACCCAAAAAGCAAAAAATATATATATATATATATTGGTATACAAAGGGGGCAGTGTGGGGGGGGGGTCACACTTGGTGATGCTCGGGGAACCACATGTGGTGCTGGTAAGGAACACGAGTTGGCTGTGCACGAGGCAGGCGCCCTACCCACTGTGCCATGTCTCCAGTGGTGGGGACTTTTCTCTTTCTTTGTGGTGCTGGGGATTGGCTTGTACAAGACAAGATAAGATGTACAAACATTCCTTCTGTTGGAGGACCGCAGCCAGAAGGGCTCAGGGACTCTCGGTGGTCCAGACCAACGGTGCAGTGAATAGGGAAAGAGCCTGGCTTCCTGCATGCAGCGCTCCGGCCTGCAGGGCTGACCCTGAACGTTATTAGAAATAGGATTTTAATTTCTGCCTTTCTGGGCCACAAAATAATTGTTCTACTCTCACAGGTCTGAAGTTATTTTTTTGTTTTTTGTTTGTTTTTTTTTTTTTGCTTTTTGAGTCACACCTGGCGATGCACAGGGGTCACTCCTGGCTCATGCACTCAGGAATTACTCCTGGCGGTGCTCAGGGGACCATATGGGATGTTGGAAATAGAACCCGGGTCGGCCGCGTGCAAGGCAAATGCCCTACCCGCTGTGCTAACGCTCCAGCCCCTCTGGAGTTGTTTTAAAACATTAAAAAAGAAGCTGAAGGGATGGAGCAATAGCACAGCAGGTAGGGTGTTTGCCTTGCACACGGCCGACCCGGGTCTGATTCCCGGCATCCCATATGGTCCCCTGAGTGCAGAGCCAGGAGTAACTCCTGTGCATCGCTGGGTGTGACCCAAAAAGCAAAATAAATAAATAAATAAATAAATAAAATAGCACTGTGACACAGTCCTGTAGCACTGTCCTCCCGTTGTTCATCGATTTGCTCAAGCAGGCCCAGTAATGTCTCCACTGTGAGACTTGCTGTTACTGTGTTTGGCATATTGAATACATCACGGGTAGCTTGCCAGGTTTTGCCGTGCGAGCAAGATACTCTCAGTAGCTTGCCAGGCTCTCCAAGAGGGGTGGAGGAATCAAACCCGGGTCCGCCGGGTCAGCCGCGTGCAAAGCAATCACCCTACCTGCTGTGCTACTGCTCCAGCCCAGATAAAATAAAATAAAATAAAAAAGAAGCTGAAAACCCGCTCTTCTAAGCATGTCCTTAAAATAAGTATTTGTAACTGACTGCAGTTAGGACAGGTAGTTTCTCTTTCAGGTTCTGACCTCAGTTCTTACCTATGGAAACCATGAAAGCTGGCTGAAGAGGTATCTCAAAGAACTGCAGTGTACGTTTTGATTTTGATGTTATTTTCTTTTTTGGTATTCTTTTTTGAGGGGGAGGTGTCACACCCGGCGAAGCTCAGGGCTTAGTCCTGGCTCTGCACCCAGGGATCACCTTTGGCAGTGCTCAGAGGACCATATGGGGCATCAGACACTGAACCCAGGCCAGCTCGTGCAAGGCAAGTGCCCTACTGGACTACCTCACTGGCCCCTGCAGTGTATGCGTTTGAATGTACAAAGCCCAGGCTGATCCCTGATACCATGTGGTCTAATGAGCACTACTGGGGCTAGCCCTAGCCCAAAAGAACAAACAACAACAACAAAAAAAAGCCAGAGCTATGGTTATCTTGGTTCTACAGGTGAAGAAACTAAGGCACAAGAGCTTAAGAAAATGGCCAACAGCAAGATGCTGTCAGGAAGACAACGGAGTACTTCCCCTCCAGAGTGTGGGGGGCACCCCCATCCTCACCGCCAGAGGGGAACTAGAGCCCACACCAGAGTTCACAAGGAAGAAGACAGACACCTGGCATTTGAGTTCAGTCGCCAAGGTGCACGGTGACTCCCCATGTCCCTCATCCCCTCGGGGCAGCCATCACAGAGAACAGATCCTTCAGCTCCAGACCATTTACCAGCACACGCTACCTGGGCAAGAGCCTGAACTGGCTGACTGACAAAAACATTCTGAGGTCCTACGCTGCCCATTTCTGGGGACAGGTGAAGAAAGGACAGATAAGCGATGGGAACACAGAAAGGAATGAAGGAAGGCTCATCCATGTACACACTGTACCTTCTAAAGGGAACAAAGTGCCACAGAGCTTGACGGTAGAGGGGAGGGGCTGGTCACGGGGCAGGAGAGGCAGAGCAGATGACTAGTATCTGTGACAGATAAGGTTCTGGACACTCCAGGGAGATGCAAGAACAGGCAGAGGGTGCGGACAGTGGTCCCAAGGCATGAAGCAGTTATCCGAAAACTCTGGCTGGTCTCAGTATCCTTGGAGAGGCCAGGGTGCCTCTCAAAGGGTTTTTTTTTTCTTTTTGGGTCACACCCAGTGATGCTCAGGGGTCTGCACTCAGGAGTTACTCCTGGCAGTGCTAGGGGGACCATATGGGATGCTGGGAATCGAACCTGGGTGGGCCACGTGCAAGGCAAACATCCTACCCGCTGTGCTATCGATCCAGCCCCTCAAAGGGCTTTCTGAGGCCTCGAGAGGACCAGGAGTTAAGGGTGTCAGGAGTGAAGAAAGCTGAGATTACACTACACCCGGCCCCATCTAAACACTCATCAGTGCTAGTTACTGAGAGGGAAGACTCCGAAGCCAGAGGCCAGCACTGAAAGTTCTGGTTTGGCTGCTTCCCTTCACGTGACCTTGCCCCCAGTTTCACCCGCACAAAGGAGTAACCGTCCCCACCTCACAGAACTGTTATGAGGATGAAAGAGGCCTGGATGTGAGCAACACAGCAACCCGGCAGTCTCCTATCACGTCCGTGCTAGGGAGGTCGCAGGGACACAAGCATGAGGAGAAAGGTCACACAGCAAGCAAGGAGTACTGAGCCTCAGCACCCGGCCCACGCGGGCCACTCACCAGCGGCTCCAAGTCCGGCAGACTCGCATGCAAATGCACAGCTCTCGGGGCCCGAGGTGCTGGAAGACACGGAGCCAGGCGGCACGGGGCAGGGGGTGGTCGGATCCAGCGGCCAGTGGCAACGTGTCGGGCTCCGGGCTTCGCGGTGGGGGCCGGACCACATGCCGCTCCAGCTGTGGGGGCCGGGGCGGTGGGGCAGGGCCCAGGGGCCAGCTGAGGAGGGGCCCCCCACTGCCAGGGCGCACAGCCCGCCGCCCCCCTCGGTTCTCCTTCTCGCCTGAGCTGCCCCGGGCCGGCCGGCGCCCGTTCCGGGCCTCCCCGGGGGCTTCGTCCTCACTCAGCGAGGTGCCCGATGAGTCAGAATCCGAGTCGGAGTCTGAGGAGGACGAAGAGGTATCGGGCACCCGCTCCAGCAGCTGGCACATCCGCTTGAACCGTTCGAGTTTCTCCCTCTGCGGTGACGGGGTCGGCACCGCCGGGCCCTCCGCGGAAGCCAAAGGCGGCTTTGGTTTCTGCAGGGAGACAAGCGAGGCTGTTCTCGAGGTCTGGCCAGCGTGCACCCACCCCGCCGCCCCCCGAGGAGTGGTCAGGGGTGAAGAACCCAGGGAAGAGCCCTGACTTCCACTACTGGCCGTGCTCTGGAGGGGAGAGGACCGCAGCCAAGCCCTAGTCTACTCTGAAACCGTTTCCTCATCTGCCACATGAAGACACCACGGAATTAAAAGCCGTGTGGGTTTCATAGTCTGAATTTCCAAAAGCGCTGAGGCGTGAAGATTTTGAGATCTAGTTTTGAGTACCGGCTTGGCAGTCAACTGTGTGTGACCAGAGAAAGCCCACGCCTTGTTCATCTACCACACGGGATGCTGAACAATATGGTGATGGTGAGAGGAAGCATGACCTTGGGAGACTGGGGGTAACCCCCTGCTGCTAGGCCAGGGTCTCCCCCACGCGCTGCCCCCTCACACACTCCACGCTTAGGGCAAGGGGCAGGTTGCAGGACTTGTTCTTTTCAAACCTGAAGGAACAGGCTCAGAGATTAAGGCCCAAGATTACAGATAGTAAAAGGGTAAACGCAAGTCTTGAACACAGACCCTTATGGGAAGTGCCAATGCTAAATGACACAGGAATTCTAGCTTTGCTGTGTGACCTTGGGCAAGTCTTATGGGCCTAGTTTTCCTTGAACCTGGGTAAATTTGAGTTTACAAAACTCATTTATTATCACTAGATTGAAGCAATTCTGTGGGGTAGGTGTGCCAGGTTGGCAGGACCATCTCCGTTTCATGGCGGAGGAAACGCAGGCTCAGAGCAGCTAGTCTGCCGGCACCACCAGGGAGTAAGTGGAACACAGCTGTTTGCCCTTTAAAGGTTGGTCAAGATGAGGCAAACGGGTCAGATGAGTTCAAGGGTTCTTGGGACGTCAGGGACTCCTGTCCTGGCCCCAGCCCACCCTCCCCTCTACTCTCCCAGGGATTCAAATGCCCCTCTTGGCCAAGTGGGGTTTGGGCAGGCCAAGGTGAGCAGGGAGGTAATCTGTCTCTGGGTGGAGGGTGGGGCAAGGCAGGGTGGAAGGGGGAGGGAGGAGGTCCCCGGCACACCTCCCAGTTCTCGGGAGGGAGCCCAGGGTGGCAGGACGAGAAAGCCTGGCTTGGATTCAGAACCCTGGGGGGCAGAAGGCCTGGGCCGCCTGGGTCCGATCCTCGGAGGAGGCAGGCATCTCCACCCACCTTCTTCAGGTGCCTTTCTCGGCCTCCTTTCACCTACCAGGGTTAAGAGGAAGACACGAGGAACGGAGAGACCCCGTTAGCCCCTCATCCACAAAACTAAGATCCATGCCCTCGCCTTAAGACTACAAATCCCAGAAGCCCCCATCTCAGGGAGCACTCTGAGCATGCTCACCTTGCAACCAGCGTCTTGGCTCACTGAGCATGCTCTCATCTCCTTTTCCTTCCCCCTCAGGCCCTTTCCAGCCCCTCCTTCCTCTTCTGTGGCAGCTACCAAGAGCATGCTCTCTCCCTCCTCCCTAATGCACCCAGGGCTGCCAGAGCTTCCCTGGCCAGCGCCAGCTGCCCTCACCTGCGCCTCTCCCTTCACAGTGAACATGCTCCATCCTCCCCCGCCCCCCAAACCCCAAACCTGGTACCTTATCTCCCTGGGGGAAAGTCCTAGGAGCACAGCCTTCCAGGCCCACCTCCCCCCTCCCCGAACTACAGCTCCCAGAATCCCTTGGGCTGGACCTAGTGAGCATGCTCCCCGGCTCACCTTTTTCCTTGGGGTAGGGGGCTCATTCCCTGCCTCCCTCTCTTTCCTTTTGGGGGGCCCAGGCACGTCCTCTGAGGGGGGCCCAGCAGGTAGGGGGCCCTTACGCCTGGGCGGGGGTGGTGGAAGCGGAGGCTCCTCCGTCAGCTTCCATCCACTCCCCAGGCTGGCGCCCTCCTCGCCGTTGTCAGCCCTGCGGCGGCCTGGTCCCTCACCTGAATCCTGGGAAGATGGAAGCTGGGGGTGAGGCCCTGCACCACTCCCCAACCCAGGGCCCGGCACGCGGCCTTCAGCTCTGCCCCTACCTTGCTGGTCCGGCCTTCCTGGGTACAGCGAGGGCATTCCCAGCAATTGGGGATCTCCGCATTGATGACACCCTCAGCCTTCCCCATCTGTGGGCAGAGGGCAGGGAGTGGGTGGAGGGTGCCATTTCATCCAGAGGTAGCGGTCCCAGGTGATTGGCCCCGCTCCCGACGCCAGGATCCCAGGCCCATCACCTTCAGGCAGCCGGGGTGGACGATCTCGTTGCAGATTGTACACTCCATGAGGCTCAAACCAAATTTCTCTTCCTCTCCCTCTACTGTGTCCTCCTTCCCAGCCTCCCCACACAAGAGACACACAGCTGTGTGTGGGAGCACGGGCTGTGGGGAAGAGCGGAATCAGGGACCCAAAGCAAGCACTAGGCAAAGACCCCTCTGGGCATCCTGACCAACTACTGAATGAGCTAAGGAAATCACAGTCCGGGGCAGGAGCCATAGCACAGTGGCTAGGGTGCTTGCCTTGCACACAGCTGACCCGGGTTCAATCCCCAATCCCCCCAATAGCAATATGATCCAACCTAACATTCCAGGAGTGATTCCTGAGTGCAGAGCACTGCTAAGTTCAAGCACTACTGGGTGTGGCCCAAAAACAAACAAACAAAAGGAACCATAGGCACAGTGGAGTCAAATCCTGAACTGTGTGATTTTTTTGGCAGTATGACCTTAGACCTCGGATTTAGCCTTCATGTGTCTGCCCTATGTAAACTGATGCAAGGAAATTTTTCCTTGTAGAACCTTGCAGGGAAGAGAAGGCAGGAGGCAGGCATTTGACACACAGTTATCACTGATGCGATCTTTGTAGCTGCTGCATCCGGGGCCTCCATCACCCTGAGAGCTGGCTAGGGGAGAGACCCTAAGCAAGTATGACAGTAACAGTCAGAGTTGGAGCTGACGGGGCAAGTTGTTTAGGGGTAATTCTTGGCCACTCAACAGGCGACCAGGGCTGCTCTGGACCCCAAAGAGTTCAGTTCTGGCAAGATCCTTGGGAACACAGGGCAGCTGGCTAGTCCTAAGGAGAGCAGGCTTTTGAGACAATGTGACTTTGACAAAGAGATAAACCCTGAGTAGCAAGCTGGGAGGCTGAATGTTCTAAGTTAGGGTCAAGGAAGAATGTTCTAGCAAGGGAAGAAACAGAAAAGCAGGCTAAGGAATGGGGGAAAGGTAAAGAAAGGGAGACGGTGGGTGCAGAGACCCACCAGGACAGCATGGCTGGTGGGGAAGTTGGCTCCGCTCTGCATCCAGGCCACCCAGAGCGGAGGAGAAACCTTCCCTGGTGCAGGAGCTGCGGGGGCCTTCCAGGGGCACCTTGTATCTCTGCCATTGTTTCAACTTTACAGCTCAGCAAAGGAAACATTCTACAGACAGGGTCCAAGGAGGTTCCAAGTGATTTGCTCAAGGTCACACAAAGGGTAAACCTAGCCTCAAATTCAGGGGTCTACTGCAGGGGTGAGGAAGAGGTCCAAGGCTGGGAATATCCAGTCACAGCGGGGAGGCCCCCCGACGCTCGGATACTTGTAGTTATCTGCAGGTTGGTGCCTCTGAAGACTAAAATTAAGAAGGGGGGTGGGAGAAGCAAAACTGTGCACCCCGGACACCGGATGAGGCTGGTGGATGCTTCAGTGAGCCAGGGAGCTAAGGAGGAAAGGTACCACTCCAGCACCCTAGGGGGCCACCCAGAAAAGCACTTGGGCCAGCTGGGGATGGATGCTCAGCTCCAGGGGGCAGATGGGGGGACTCACGGCAGTGCACTGCCGGAGCAGGCACGACTGCTTCATGCGCCCGGGCCCCCCGAACTTCTTCATGTCTCGGCAGAAGTGGCAGTCCCCGCACTCAGTTCGCACACAGGCCCGGCAGCGGCGGCAGCGGGTTCGGCGTCGGCGCGCTCCGGCCCCCGGCCCCCGACTGCTCGACGACATTGGGGGCGTCAGCAACGCCGAGGGCTGTGGGTGAATGGTGAAAGGGTCAGTGAGCCCACCAGGGCTCTGGCCTGGGAGACTCCTGGCAGTCCTCCCGCCCTCCGACACCCCCCTACACCCCCCTACTCCCAGGCAGCCAGAGCTAGCCGACCCATCCAAGGAGAGAAGGAACAGGGAGGTCACCCCTCCAGCAAGAGGGGCACCCCTCCCACCTGGGAGGCACAGGGGCCGGCATCCTCCCACAGACACCCCCTGCAAAGCTTCTTGTCCTGGAGTTAGGGGATCCCAAGTCTTCCCATCATCCGCGCTCTGTGCACCCCAAAAGCCCAAGGCTTCTCCCCAACATACCCACAGATTCCTGGGGGCATCAAACCTAACCCCTTCTCCTACACCACTACCGCCCCATCTCTCTGCCCCTCAAACCTAGATCTGCGGAGCGGGTGCAAGGAGCGTCCTGCCTCCCCGGAGCCTCAGGACAACCTGACCAGCCTCCCAGAGTCCCTGGATTCGAGAACCCGGCTTGACACGCCACACACCTCCGAGTGGGTAGTCCAGCCCACCCCACTAGTCCAGCCCACCCCACCCTCCAGTCCCCAGGCTGCTTTCCATCCCTAATTGACTAAGTCCCCAGGGCTGCCCTTCCCATGGAAACCAGATCCTCCAAGATCCCATAGACTCGGCGGGCCTGGAGGGTCTTACCCCAGTTGCCCTCTCTGCAGGGACTTCCAGACCCCTCAAGCGCTCCAGGGGAGGGGCCTGGAGGGCGGCGACTGCGGGCAGGGACGGGGGTCTGCGAGGGGAAGCGGGGTGTAGGAAGGAAGGCCGGCTCCCCAGGGCGCAGAGGTAACAGGAAGGAGGGCTGGGGATGGGAGTTCGAGCACCAGCACCGGGAGGGTGAGGCTGGGGGCGGGGAAGGGAGGAGAGGCCGGCCGAGGATGAATGGGAGTGGGAGCTGCCCGGGGCTGGGGCCGAGCCGCAGGAACCCACCTCACACGTGTCCCGGGAGCCATCTCTCCCTTCTCGGCAGCTCCCGGCGGGTCGGCGGCCATCGGCGGCGGGGGGGCCGGGCGGCGCGGGGCGCGGAACGCTCAGAACGCCGGGGTCCACGGCCCCCCGAGGGCGCTCGGCCCCTCCCTCCGGCGGAGGCCGGGACGGCGGCGAGTGGAGATGGGGGGCGCCGGGGGCGAGGCCCTCCCACGGGCTACGGCGCGGCCCTTCCAGGGGGAGGGCCTGCTCTGGGGGGCTCAGTCCCTCAGCCCCCCCAGGCCAACGGGGGCTCCTCGGGCGCAGGGTGCTTAGCTTCTGCCCGGGCCCCACTCCGTCAGGGGTCCGAGTCCCAGCTCCCCTCCCCCCACCCCGCCTCTCCCCGGACCTTTAACTGGCCCCTTCTCGGCCCCCCACGGTCCAGGGGTCCAGGGCCAGGCCCGGACCCCCCACCGTTTCCGGGGTTCAAGCCCCGCCCACCGCCGGTTCCCGGGGAGGGGGGGGTCCCTGTAACCTGCCCCCCTCCCCTGGGCCCGCCCCTGGACTGCGGCCCCCTGCCCTACGCCTACGGGGCGAGAAGAGGGGGGTGAAGGAAGCTGCTCCGGCCCCGCCCCCCCGCCCGCGCGCGCCCCCGCCCTCTCCCCCTCCCCCCAGCGCGCGACCCTTCGGAGAGAGGGATTTAAATAAAATTTGAATAAACCCCCTTCCTCAGGCAGGAGGGTGGAAGGAAAGGATGGAAGGGGGCAGGGAAAGGGGGAGGGGGCAATTAGGGTGCCTCAGCCCCCCTGGTCCCCCGGCCCCGCGCTGCTCCGGCCCGGGGCCCTGGCCGCCTCTCTCATCCCTCCTGATCTCCTTCCTCCTTCCTCCTCTCTTCCCCCTCCCCTCCCTCCTCCTTCCCTCCTCCTCCTCCTCTTTACTCCCTCCTTCTCCCAGAGGAACCCCGCCCCCTGCCCCCCCTTCCCCACCACCTCCACTTTCTAGGACGGGCACGCGCAGGGCACGGCGGAAGCCGTAGTCCCGTGGACGCCGATGCTGCCGTGGAAACAATGGGACGCCGAGGCGAGCGCGGACTACAAGCAAGATGGCGGAGGGCGTGCCGCGCCGGGAGCGGGGCATGCCGGGAGTTGTGGTCCCGTGGCCCGCGGCGCCCCGTTGCAGAGCACAGAGGAGCGGGAACGATGACTACAAGCAAGATGGCCCTCTCCCTCGACCCGACCTCCTTCCCAGGCACTCACACGCCCTCCTGTCCACAACCCTCCGCGTGTGTGGTACCTGACGGGAGTCGCAGTCCATCTGCTGCCTTACCGCTGCCATTTCTACTTGTCAGGAACAATGGAAAGGTGAAAAGGAACGAGGACTACAAGCAAGATGGCGGAGGAGGGGTGTACACCTGACTAGTAGTCGCTCCTCTGAGGTGCGACGGGAACAGTAGTTTTCCAGCCTTTCAGCGTTCCTTAGGAACGGCAGGGTCGGGGGGCGAGGGAGACTACCAGAAAGATGGCAGGCCACCGGGGCTCTCGCTGTAGCCTCATTCTGCCACTCCGGGCGCCTCGCCCGCCTGGAATATCAAATCTTCCCCTCCGTCCCGGTGGCGCAGGGCCCGACGGGAATTGCAGTTTTCCGGGCTCCCCTCTATTATCAGCGAGCGAGACAATGGAAGAGGAGAGGGGCGGGGAGTACCTGCAAAGATGGCGGCCGAGGGGAAGGTGCGCGGGCGCCCTGGGACTTGTAGTCCGCGCGCCAGGGCTGCCCGCTGCAGAAACGGGGGAAAGAACTACAGCGAGGTGTCAGCCCGTCGCGAGCCCGCGGAGCCAGTGCCTGCCGGGGGACGTAGTCCCTTCCCGAGCCGGCCCGAGAAAGGATGGGGGACCGTGGAAGCGTGCCTCCCCGCGGGCGCGCCGCCTCGCTGAGCCAACGGAAACCCGGAGCCCCATCCCTGCGGCCCCACCACCCGCTCCTCATCGGTTGCCGGGAGATGTAGTCCCGCGCCTACGCTGGCTCGGGGAAGGAGAGAAATTTTTGTCATCTCGTAGAGATCGGTGTGGGCGAGGGAGAAAGGCGCCTGGGCGATCGGGGTGCACATTACGTGAACCTCCCGGTGTGGCGGGCACGCTGCTAAGGGGATGGCCCAGCGGTCGGTATTGTCGGGACCTGGGAGGCGTGGTTTCCCCACCCCACCCCACCCCCCAGAAGAACCGCCCCTCCCTCGTGCTTCTTCCCAAACCTGAGAATTAGAATCTTCCAGGTCGCACAATCTCCAGGAAAAAGACCGGAGTCATACAAAATCTTTATACCCCTTTATACGCCACTAAACCGTGATTTTCTCGGGTGTGTGTGTGTGTGTGTGTGTGTGTTTTAAAGGGATGTTACTACCTCGGCACAGATTTTTTTAGGACTTTGTTTTTGTTTGCTTTTTGTTTAGGGGAACTCACACGGCGCTGCTCCGGGCTGACTCCTGGCGCTGGGCTCAGAGATCTCTCCTGTTGGGGCTCGGGGAAGGGACCCGCGTGCACGGCAAGCACCTTATCAGAGTGCTATCTCCGCAGCCCAGATTTAGGCGTTTGAAGATAATACTCACCAAAGTGCCCAATTTAGGGCCTTGGCGCGGTGCACGTGTTAGGGATTCCTCACGTGAGCTCCCAGCACAATTGATAGGGTCCCCAGGAATCCGTCGAGCCATCGGAGCTTACTGCTGTGAGAAGAGAACTGTACTGGCAGGAGGATACCCCCGCCTGGAACTGCACCCCGCTCCGCAGCCCTCCCACAGCCGTTTCTGGGGTCCTGGGGTCTTGTAGCGTCCACTTCCGAGTACGGCTCCCAGGGGGCGCCCATTCTCCGTTTAACTAAGGTTCGTACGGCTCCTCCCGCCCTGCTCTGCAGCCGGCCGACCGCCACCTGTGTGCCTTCTCCATCTTTCTTCCCTGCTCAGAAAACCACCTCCTTTGGCCCCTCAGCGTTCTCTCTGCTGTTTGAGGAGAGAGTCGGTTTGCCGTCGTGGCAGTCTCGCAGGACACGTGAAGGCCCCAGGTGTGGGCCGCGGGCTGCTATGAAGGAGTCTCCAAGACTCAGGAAATCCTGGGCAGAGCCTGGTGTGTCTTGAGAGTGTTTAGCTGCGGCCTGCATAGTTAATTTCTTCGGGCTTCTGGAAGAACTGTTTCCTCTACCTGTTTCCCCCTTCCCTCTTTTCCTCCCACTTCACCCAATTAATTCTTTAGCTTTCAAATCTGTTTATTTATTTTGGTTTGGGGGCCACACCTGGTGGTGCTCAGGGATTTCCCCCTGGTAGACTCTGGGGCCCATATGGAGAGATGGGATCAAACCCAGGTTGGCCACGTGCAACGCAAGGGCCCTCCCCTCTGTCCTGTCGCTCCAGCCCTCTTCTATTTTCTTTTTTTTTTTTTGCTTTTTTTTTTTTTTTTTGCTTTTTGGGTCACACCTGGCGATGCACAGGGGTTACTCCTGGCTCTGCACTCCTGGCGGTGCTCAGGGATGCTGGGAATCGAACCCGGGTCAATCGTGTGCAAGGCAAACACCCTACCACCTGTGCTATTGCTCCAGCCCCCTTCTTATGGGTTCTTATGGGTTCTGGAGAAGATTGTACTCTAGAGAAGATTTTCTGGAATGATAGTAGAGGGGTGAAGCCAATTGCCTTTCATGCAGCCAACCCTGGTTCAGTTCCCAAGCACCTCCAGGAGTGATCCCTGAGTACAGAGCCAGAAGAAAGGAAGGGAGGGAGGGAGGGAAGAGACTGGAAGGATAGTACAGTGGGTAGGACATTTGCCTTGCACATGGCCAACCCAGGTTCTATCCCCAGCATCCCATAAGGTTCTCTAATCATTGCCAGGAGTAATTCCTGTGTGCAGAGCCAAGAGTAACCCCTGAGCATCATGGGTATGATCCAATACAGAAAGACACAAAAGACAGAGGGCAGGGGAGGAAGGATTTTCTGGCAGACCGACTGACCTGTTCCCCACTCCCATCCTTTTCCTTTGTCGTTGCAATGACAAGGTGTTTCATACTTGTTCTCACACTTGTGGTTGTGGAGTGCCAGATCACACTTGGTTGTGTCACTGGGGATCACAAATAATAGTGTGGCAAAGATCACACTCAGTTTATGGAGTCAGTGCCAGGACTGAACTTATGGCCTCATGCTGGCAAAGCTGGCACTTTGGCGCTGAGCCACACCCATGGGCCCAGCACCTTTGGAAGCAGCACACACAGCAACATCTAAAAAAAAAAAAAATACTAGAAAAGGGATACAGTAGTTGCCCTGTGTAACTTTGGGTTTGATCCCTGGCAACACACACACACACACACACACACACACACACACACACACATGAGAGGGTGCAGGCGGGAACGGGAATGCAACATCAAAGGGAAAAAAATTATCAGGGTTGAGAGACACTCACAGGCTGAACACGTTTTGCTCGTACGAGGCCCAGATTTGATCACTGGTCCCTCATGCTCCAGCAGGAGTGACTTCTGAGCACCACCAGGATGTAGCCACAAATAAAATTTTTTAAAAGAGGAGCCAGGAAGAGCACAGAAGGTAAGGTACTATCCTTGAATGCAGCAGATCTAGGTTCAATCCTGGAGTCCTACATGGTCCCCTGACTACCCTCAGGAGTGATCTCTGAGCGCAGCATTAGAAGGAAGTCCTGAGCACCACCAGGTGTGGCTCAGAAACAAACAAAAATAAATCAATGAAAGTTCATTTCTGATCACTGTTGTGTCTCAGAATGGTGTTAAGTAAACCATTGCCTGAGAATTTGCTGCTGGTTGGTGCTGGTTGAGGCTTTTGTCCTCACTCATCGAGCTTCTGTGCAACTTTCCCATCAAGTTTGGCTGTTGATACTGTGAAGCACGGAGGAGGTGTTCGCAGCTGAGTATCTGTGCTGCTTCCATGTGAGAGGAAGTCAGGTGTGGCGGCCTCTCGGCCTGAGTTTCTGAGGTGACACCCATTTCTGCAGAGCACCTGTTGTTGCAGCTGGAAACCATTGGCATCACTGGGGATCACAGGCAGCACAGCTGCCAGGATTGTACTGGGCATGCGCACATTGGGGCTTTGCACTCATCACCTTACACTTGCAAGGTCGGCATCTACCCACTCTGTTATTCCTCCAGGTCTGAAACGAACCCTTTTAAAAATATATCCCTGGGGCCCACCTCTCATGGCTGCTACCGTGTCAAATCACTTACCAGCCCTGCTCCACCAAATCCTGACTAAATCTCCCAGGAGATGCACACCAAGTAGCTAAATCTTATGGAATCACCGCTCCCTGAAGCTAAAAATCCCAGCGCACCCATGGGAGGCAGACAGGCCCAATACTGGCCAAATCAAGGCTCTGGCAGCAGCACCCACCCCACCACCACAGCTATGCCACAGACTCAACTCTGCTCCTCGTGAATATTCTTTGCAGAGACACCAGTCTCCAAATAATTTCAGGTACTCAGTTGCCAGGATGAAAATGCTAGGGTTGTTTTGTTTTGTTTTGTTTCAGAGTCAAGGTGGGTGCTATCTCCCTCTCCCCTCAGACTTCTGGAAATCTCAGCAGTTCTGAACACCTCCCACATCTTTGACCCAAACCATAGATCTGGAACTGTCTGCAATTTGCTGCATCGTGTATGGATCCGGAGACTTATCATGCTGAATAAAATCAACCAGAGGAGACTCAGAATGATCTCTCTCATATGTGGGCTACAAAGAAACCTGGCAGGGGAATATCAAATGCCCAATGGCAACAAAAACAAAGAGCGGACAACTGGTCTTCAGTAGGAAGCTTGGCACTGGGGTAGGGATGAGGGAGACAGTTAGGGAAGGGAATAATGGGGGAGGGGAAAGTGTCTGCCACAGTGGCAGGCTTGGAGGTGTGAGGGAAACTGGGGACACTGGTGGAGGATAGTAGGCACTGGTGAAGGGTTTGTTGTTGGAACAATATATGCCTGAAACTCAGTCGCAAATATCTTTGTAATTCATGTTGATCCGGTAAAAAATAAATAAAACTGCAACCAAAGAAAGGCAGAGGATGGAACTAAAATGGAATTAAAATTTAAAAAAATGTAATGTTATGTACATTCCATCTGTGATTATCATTAATTATGTAAATTCAAAAATAACCACTTGGGGTCAGAAAGATGCTCAAAGGACTAAGAAGGAGCTTCACAGGCAGGAGCCTCAGTTTGACCTCTGGCACTGCCTGGTCTCCCAAGCACCAACAGTGACCCCTGAGTAGCCCCAGAGCAACACTGGGGATGGCCCTAAAACCTCAAAAGAAATGAAATAACCACAGATACTTGTCAAATCTAAATACTTCATGGAACTCCTTCCTCATCTTCTATACGTGGTACAGGTCTAAGTTACCTGCTATTATTCCCTAACTGTCTCTTTACAATGGACTGAAATGAGAATCCAACTCAGGTCCTCACACACGACTCCAAGGAACCCCACCTCTTGTCCCTCTCATCTTGTTGTAATTGAACCAGGGACCTGCTTCTGTAAGTAAACAAGCCAGTGACATCATCCAGTGTCACCAAGATGAGGTTCTAAAACCTGTGACCTGGGGCTGGAGCGATAGCACAGCGGGTAGGGCGTTTGCCTTGCACGCAGCCGACCCGCGTTCGAATCCCAGCATCCCATATGGTCCCTGAGCACCACCAGCAGTAATTCCTGAGTACAGAACCTGGAGTAACCCCTGTGCATCGCCGGGTGTGACCCAAAAAGAAAAAAAAAGACAAAAGCAAACTAAAACCTGTGACTTCCAGGGCTGGAGCGAGAGTCCAGCGGGTAGGGAGCTTGCCTTGTTTGCGGTCGACCTGGTTGATTTCTTGTATCCCATATGGTCCTGCAAGCATTACTAGGAGTAATTCCTGAGTGTAGAGCCAGGAGTAACCCCTGAGTATCATCAGTGATACTCAGGTGTGGCCCCCAAACAAAAATATAACAAAACAAAAATCAAATCTGTGACTTCCAGCTTCTCCGTGCTTTCCGCTCTTCTTGGCTTCTCCCATGAGAGCAGATGCCCTGCTGTGAATGGCTCTGAGGCCAAGTTCCCTGGAAAACACTGAGAGCCACATTAGTTGCCAGTCAGAAAAGCAACAAGCCACAGCTCACAGCCACAGAGGATTCAACTTCTGCTATTGCCCTGTGATGGAGCTCAGAACCAGATCCCAGGCAATCACAACTCTCACCCTTATTGCAACCTTGTGAAGAGTCCTAGTCTCAGAGACTAAAAAGAATGAACAATGTTTTGGTGGTGTTCAGATCTTTCTCTTGACTCAGTGCTCAAGGACCATACGGGATGCCGGGGATCAAACCCGGTTGGCCACCTGCAAAGCAAACGCCTCTCGAGCCCCTCTCTTTGTCCTCTTAGCCTGGATTCACTCACCCTCTTTCCTCTTTGCACTTTGTTCATGCCATTTAGGGATGTTTTGGTTTTGGCTATTTGCTTGCCTTATTTCTCAGCTTCCAGGCAGAGTTGAAATCACACAGTGTTAGGAACTGATCTGGCCTCGTGAAGTCTGGAGACAGACTTGGAGTTCTGGCCACCCAACGCCTCTTGGCGCTGTGGGGGATTGTGGGCTTCACCTCTCGGAAAGTTGATTTCTCATGGGTAAGTTAGGGTTCTAAGAGAATTGTCCTGGCATCATGTTGCGCCTAGCCATTCCACCCCCCGTTGACTTGTTTCATGAATTTTCTCTCCGGAGAGAAAGGAATCAGGTTCTAGAGAGTAGGGCGACTGGGCATGGGGTGGTCTTGCACACTCAGTGTGGCTGTGTGCATGTCACACCCACGCCCTTGCACCGGAGCGGCACCTTGGCTCTTCAGTTTGCCGAACCAAGGTTTCTTCTATCCACGGATGCTTGCATAGCTAGGGTGATGCAACATGATGTGTGGGAAAATTAGCTCAGTCGCACACGAAATGTTGAAGATTTAGGAAATTTGAGGGAGTCTGAAATGTCTAGTGCTCTTTTATTCCACTTTGTGTTATGAAGTTCTGAATTATTTCTTTAAATAGTTACTGAATCAGGTCATTCCATCGTTTTGTTTTGCTTTGTTTTCTTTTCCTTCCTTCCTTCCTTCCTTCCTCCCTTCCTTCCTTCCTTCCTTCCTTTCTTCTTTCCTTCCTTCCCTACAATATTTCTTATTGTTATGGAGTTAGATTCAGCTGTGCTTGAGGGGGACCTGAGGATCAAATCTAGGGCCATGTGTGTGTTTGACATGTGCTCTACCTCTTGAACCGCATCCCTGAACCCTCGATAGATTTTCATGTTCTACCATACGTTTCACAATTTGTATTTCAGGGGTTTTTTTTTGGGGGGGGGGTTACTACTGGCTCTACATTCAGTAATCACTCCTGGTGGGGTTCGGGGGACAAGATGGAGTGCCAGAGACCAAAGCCTGGTCAGGCAAGTGTCCTATTTGCTGCACTCTCTCTCCGGTCCATGTTTTGGTTTTCTATTGCTACCTAATTTAAGTCGCTTAAGACAGCACTCAGGTTGGAGCTGGGTATGTGACTCCGTGGTAGAATGCTTGTCTCCAATGTGCTAGATCCTAGATTGGATCCCCAGCACTGTAAAAATAATATCAATACAAAATAATAGCAATAATAACAACAGTCTTTATGACTCATGCCTTCTGTGATGAGCAGTTGAGTGAGGCTACTGTAACTATGGCTTGGCTCATGAAAGCTAGCGGTTCACTGACTCCTATGTGTGACCATTGATGCACAGGACCTGGCTGGGCTCTTTAAATCAGAGCATCTGCGTATGGTGCCAATTTCTTACAACCTAGATCAGTACCCACTACTTGATCTATTCCCCCAGACTAAATTGTGGATGCATTTTATTTTATTCACCCCTGCACCACCATCTCCACCCCACCTTTTGTTCCCATCCTCCTGTTGATGTTGCAAGGACTAGGGGGTCACTCACAAGCTTAGCTGTAGTGCTCGCAGAGGATTCACGTGCTTAGTGCTCAGGGGTCACTCACACGCTTAGTGCTCCCAGAGAACTGCACATTTTAGTTGTAGTGTTCATACACCCATAGCTGCTGTGCAGGTCAGCACGTGCAAGTGGAACCAGGGATCGAATTTGAGGCCTCATGCTTGCAAGACAGGCACTTTATCATCTAAGTCATCTTCTTCTCCCACCCTTATTTTAAAATTCCCATACTGTGGACAGACAGACAGCAAGAAGGGGGCTTGCCTTGCACTTGGCTGATGTGGGTTCAATCTTCAGCACCCCATATGGTTCCTGAGTCCTGCCAGGAAGCCATCCCTAAGTGCAGAGTCAGAAATAAGTCCTGAGCACTTCTGAGTGTGGCCCAAAGAACAAAAACCAAAATGAAATTAACAAAAATATCGGTGGACACATAACCCACTAGTGTTCTGTGCTGTGAGAATGCTTGTCACTAATCATGAGCCATATTTAACCACCTTTTCCTTTCTACTTGATGGGTATTATGCTTTGTTCTATGCTTTAGAAGGCTTATCTTAACCCAAGCTTTTAAAAAGTGTTCTATATTGTTGCTTAGTCATTTTAGAGATCACTTTCACATTTAAGTCTTTAACCTACAATTTATTTGGTAATGGTGTAAGAAAGGGATCTGCCTTAGATCAAGTTCCCGAGAAACGAAGCCCAGAATGGGGATTCTTGACCAAGCGACTGAACGTGCACAGAGGAGGGAGAGGAAGAAAGGAGGGGAGGGGGTGAGCAGGAGCGTGGTCTGAGCGGGCACCGAGTTCCAGGTTGAGAAAGCTCTGCTTGGGCTTCCAGGTTCACTCCATCTTGGAGGCACACTCTGCCTTTATTTTTGGTTTTGGGGTCACACCCAGCAATGCTCAGGGGTTACTCCTGGCTTATGCACTCAGGAATTACTCCTGGTGGTGCTCGGGGGACCATATGGAATGTTGGGAATCGAACCCAGGTTGGCTGCATGCAAGGCAAATGCCCTACCCACTGTGCCATTGCTCCAGTCCCACACTCTGCCTTTTATCCATTGTGCCATCCTG
Organism: Sorex fumeus; assembly: GCF_029834395.1. Classification (NCBI taxonomy): domain Eukaryota; kingdom Metazoa; phylum Chordata; class Mammalia; order Eulipotyphla; family Soricidae; genus Sorex; species Sorex fumeus. The sequence continues at coordinate 6,564,688 of NW_026606183.1, forward strand.
CCAAGGAGTGCCAGGAAGATGGAGTCTGAGCAACTCTCCAGACGTGGGGATGACTGCGGGAAGGATGTGCTGTCCGTGAGGGGAACTGGGAGAGAGACAACAGCATTGAATGAACTAGTTTACTTTGCTCTGCTTGGACCCACTCGCTTTTCCCATCAAGCTCACTCCATCCACGTGAAACTTTTTAAGGTTCTGATTGGTCACCCGGAAGGTTAATTTAGAAAAGATTCAATAGTACAACAGGTACGGTGCTTACTTTGCATGCATCTGACTGGGAAGGGGGTTTGATCCCTGGCACCCCAATATGATCTCTCAGCACAGAGAGAAGTGATCCCTGGGCAGAGCCAGGAATAAGCCCTGAGCACCACTGGGTGTACCCCCACTCCAACACACACACACATACACACACACAGGGAAAAGATAAGAAAAGAGGGGGGAGGGGAAATGAGTTCTAGAGCCTTAACTGTGACATTTGTCTATTTGTCTCCTTCTTCCTTTGCCATCCATGCATTCAGGCCGTCCACCTTCTCTTCCGTTCCTGGCTGCAGTAGCATTTCTGTTGTTCCAGATAGCTTGGTGCTCTGTTGACCCCAACTTCCATTCCTGAAAACAACCCTCATTAACACCTCCTATTGGGCCTGACTACAGTTTTTGCCCATTTACAAATAAAACTCTGCCTGCAGCCGGGTGGCGCTCAGGAGCAGAGCACTTGCCTTGTGCGTGTGTGTGTGTGGGGGGGGGGGGGAGCGGGGGGGGGGGGGGGGGGGGAGGGACTCTGGCTTTCTTCCCCAATGCTGCAAAATAAGTGTGTAAGTATTCAAGTAACTGCATGCACGCATGCATTCATATGTAGGTACATCCATACACACATTCACCTCAGCCAGGGCTCTCCTGCAGAGGTGCTGATGAAGCGCCCAAGTGCAGCCTGGCTCCTGCCTGCCCCATGGAGCTGTCCTACCTCCTTGACCTTGGACAGTGTGGCGAGTCAGCTCTGTGCCTGAGGGTCTCCTGGACTGAGGAGGCCAAAGGGAGCAGGCCAGAGAGCTCAGATTCACTAGGACCCTCCCTGGCGCCCTAGACCCACGGGCCCAAATTCCCCGGGGCGAAGATGATACGCAGGACCATTCCCGCCTCTACTCCTGGGTTCCCAAATTCATGTATCTGTCCTGGGAGACTGTGTGGTCAGCTCGCCATTGCCGAGGGCCTGGCCTGCATCCTGAAGAGTGGCCTCGGGCTGACCTCTCAGCTGTGCCTTCCAGACACTGTTCCGTGATGCTGCACAGCAGATACATCTGGGTTTTGCAGCAAGTAGTACCTCATCCACCCCTGCACGTCCATGCTATTGAGTGGGAGAGAGCTGTGACATACCTCCCACCAGCGGGGCAATGGATGCGTGGCCAATAAGAAAAGCTATGGGGGACCCCAGCTGCATTCACAACAGGGACTCACTTAAACGCATCCAGAGAATTTCCCAGCTAGTTCAGATTCCACTGAACTTAGTAGTTTAGCCATATCCTCCATTTTTTTGAAATTATTTTGATAGAAAATTTCAATTCCCATTTCTACGCAGTCTTTCCCTTCCGTTGTGTTACTTGCTTGCTAGTTCTTCTCTCGATCGCAGTGTGCAGCTGAGTCTAGTCTAAGGTCATCTGGTTTGGTGGAGCCTTTACCCAGCTGATGGTGTAGCTCTTCTTGCAGGGATGTTTAGATCACAGAGAAATTCAGTACGAATTGCTGAACAGAAGACAGCCTCCATGGGTGCGGCTGTGCTTTCTCTAGATCTATTTATAATTTAATATTTATTCAGGGGTTAGAGGGCTTGAGCTATCAATAGCACAGCAGGTAGGGCCTTTGCCTCGCACGTGGCTGACCCGGGTTCGATTCCCAGCATCCTCTATGGTTCCCTGAGCACCGCCAGGAGTAATTCCTGAGTGCAAAGCCAGGAGGAAAAAATAAAAAAACTAGAAAAATGAGCCTGAAAGACAGTATAGAAGCAAGGTTCTGTGTCCAGTACCCACTTGGTTCCCCAAAGTCCTGCCAGGAATGATTCCTGAGCACAGAACCAGGAGTAAGCTCTGAGAACAGCCGGGTGGGGCCCCCAAATCGAAACCAAAACAAATAAACAAAAAAGAATAATTGAAGAAACATGGGCAGGGGAAAAAAATTTTTTAATGTTATACCTGACCCAGCAGTGATTACGGTTTACTCCTGGCCCTGCACTCAGGGGTCACAACTGGCGGGCTCAGGGGACCATATGGTGTGCTGGCCTGTTGGTGCCTGAGAGGGGGCTCAGGCTTGGCTTTGCAGAGCCCCACTTGGAACCATCATGCTCCTGGCCTTCTCCAGGCGCCCTCAGCACGGTTGGGGAGATGTCCAGTCCCTTTGTGTCAGCTGGGGGTGGGGGGGTGAGAATGACTGTTTGAGGTGATCGGTAGGTGGATGCGGAAGCTGGTAGGTGGGGAAGCAAGGGGAAGCCCGACCCAGTAGCAGACAGAAGAGACACAAGTGCCCTCCAGAGAGCCCACAGCACAGCACCAAAGGCTGAGCTCCGGGAGGGACGTGCTGGTGCAGAAAGAGCAGGGGAGTGACCCGCCAGGGGCCGGGGTCCAGCTGACTTTGTGCCTGGACTGTTAGCTGAGGTAATGTAACAGGTGAGTGAAATCTAGTGAGGGCGAGGTTGCACAGGCTGGGCCTAGGCCTCGCAGGCCTAAATGCAGAAAAAGTATTTTCCTCTGGGGGCGGGGGCACGGGACCAAGGAAAAGTAGAGGGTTATCAGGAGGGGCAAAGGAGCCCTGAGGCCTCCTCTTTCTCTCATTTTTTACCAACAAGCCCTCTGAAGACATTTTCTCTCTCTCTCTCTCTCTCTCTCTCTCTCTCTCTCTCTCTCTCTCTCTCCCCCCCCCATCCCCTCCCCATCCCAACTTGCTTGTTCCAAAAGCCTGCCCCGTAGGCTTTTTAAAATTCCAGTTTGGTTAGGACTGGAGCAATAGCACAGCGGGTAGGGCATTTCCCTTGCACACGGCCGACCTGGGTTCGATACCCAGCATCCCATATAGTCCCCTGAGCACTGCCAGGGATAACTCCTGAGTGTAGAACCAGGAGTAACTCCTGTGCATTGCCAGGTGTAATAAAATAAAATTCCAGTTTGGGGATGACACCCTATGGTACCCCGGGGTGATTCCCGGCATCATGCTCAGAGCACCATCTGTCTCTGTTTGAGAATTTGCACCTTGGAGCCTCTCCAGACGGAGCCCTCTGAGCTCTGCCCCTGCACCCATGAGAATTGTGATCCCAGTCTCCAGCTGAGGTAATGAACCATCTCAGTGAGGGAAAGTCACTGGCCCATCAGTAGGAGATGGAAGATGGCTGGGAGGCCATCAGGCTCCAGCTTCTGGGGTCCCCGAGCAGAGATGGAGATGGACGGAGAAGTGGGATGGCCTCTGCCCTATCAAATGTCACAGGAGGCTGAATCTTGGTTGGAATGGGGACCAAATTCTCCAGCTGTGAAGGGCACCTGAGGTTCGAAGAGAGAGAAAATCAAGACCCCAGGAAAGGTAGGAGGTGGGGGAGTCGACGAGGGTGAGGCTGGCCCCACGTACAATGTCCACCTGTGAATAGCACCAGATCGAGTATCTGCCTCCCTCCTGGCCTCCTCCTCCTCCTCCTCTGCTCCACTCTCGGGCCCAGCCACGCCTCAGTGCACTAGCTCAATGGGCACAGTTTAATCCCCTGACATCACTGATGGCCGAGCGCAACCCTGCCTGCAGCCCTCATAGCCCCCAGCCCTGAGACCTGGCGGTCCTCTATCACAGAACCCCTCGTTCCCTCCTCAATCTCTTTCTTTAGCTAAATTAGGGCCATCTCAGATCTGGTACCAAGCTGGGGCCCAAAAGTCCAAGCACTGTTCTGGTCATGCTGTGTAGTTCCAGGTAAGTAGCTATCCCTCTCTGGGCCTTGGCTTCCGCATCTAAGTCCCTTCTACCCAATGCTAATGACATCAGCCTGCTTGGACTTCTTAGCACTTTGTTACTTTAGGAAATTTTGTTCTCGACCCCCCTGCCCCTTTCCTTTGTTGTGATGACAATGTGGGGCCCAGATGCTGGGCTGAGGTGCTCGCTTCTCTTTCACTGGAGTGTTCCCGGGAATCACACACCAGGTCTCCGGCACCCTGAGGGCTGGCTTTTGTGGGAATACAGTTTACTCAACATCTGGGATTCTTGGAGGTAGATGCTTTGGGGGTTCACATCCGGCAGCGCTCAGGAGCTATTCCTAGGGATAGGGGGACCATGTGGTTGGGATGTGGTACTACTCCATGGGGGTCCTACCTGCAAGGCATGCCCACTGAGCTATCTCCTGAGCCCAGTTTACCCTCCTTCGCTTGCAGGTGCTGGCCCAGGGTTACCCCTCAAAGGTGCTTCCGGGTTTGGCACACAAGCCTTCTGGCACACCAGGCTCCCATCCTGTGTGCATGTGTGTGTGTATTTGTGTGTGCGCACGCGCGTGTGCATGCATGCTTGTATGTTCAAAAGTACATGCATGAGTGTGTGCATGTGTATGTGCGTGTGTGTACATGCATGCGTGTGTGTGTGCATACATGTGTGTGCATGTGTATGTGTGCATGTGTGAGCATGCATGTGTGTGTGTGTGTGTGTGTGTGTGTGTGTGTGCGTATGGTCTGCTTACACACAGCTGACTACAGCACCATAGGAAGTTTCTTGCAGTGTGTGTGCTGTGGGCAGCAAAGGTGTCAGACTCCACAGCGGGGCCAGGATGGCGCCTGGTGTGTTCAGGTCCCTGGGATTTAAACTTGCAGCCGTGTGCCATCAAGGCAGGTGCTTGAAGCTCCTTCTCTTTCAGGCATAGAGATTTTCATTTCACTTTTTTTTTTTTGAACCACACCTGGCTGTGCTCAGGGCTCATTCCTGGCAGTGCTCAAGAGACCATACAGGGTGCCAGAAAATTCAACAGCAAGTCAATGGCAAGTGCCTTAACACCTTTACTACATCTTTGAGCCAAAACTTATGTTTAGTTTCTATTTGGTTTTGTTTTCGGGCCACACCCAATGGTGGTCAGGCTCTTAGCTCAGGAATCACTCCTGACAAGGCTCAGGGGACCATCCCGGGAAGCAGACCTAGGTCAGTCACATGCAAGACAAGCCCCTTACCTACTGTACTCCCTCTCTGGTCCCTGGCCCAGAAATTTTGTTTCTTATTGTTTCCAAGACTGGTTACTCATTTGCTTTTGTTTGGGGGTAGGGTGGCGGAGGGGAGGAGGTTTGAGCCTCAGGCAAGCACCTGGGCCCTGTCCTGGGGAGGCAGGGCCTGCCCCACGTTCCCTGGGGGAACAATGCCTATCTGCTGACTGAAAGCAGAGAGTGGTGGGTGTACCTTCAACCTTAGAAGGAGAGGTAGGCACCTGGCAGAGAGCGGAGCACTTTCACTCCTGCCCCAACTGGTGGGAGTACTGTGGGGTCATAGGTCAGAGAGGGGCTAAGAACTGATCCCTGATAGAGGGGCTAAGAAGGTTCTAGAGAGGGACCAAAGCCCAGCCCTTGCCCTCCCTCCACTCCACTGGAGCACTGAGGGTCCCTGCAGGTCCCTGCGGGTCCCTCCTGGGCTCCCGCAAGGGTGGACACCCCAACCAACCTACTCTGCCCCACTGGCAGGGATGGACTCACCTCGCTCGCATGTGACCTGCCCGTCTGCAGGGCGGCTCCCGGTGGGGCTGTGCTCCTGGGCAGCGCTCCGAGAGGGCATTGGGGCGCCAACTGCAGGCCACTGGCCTGTTACATGTGTGGGCCTGGCTGTGTGTGTCCCGGAGCGTCAGGTCCACGCACATGGCCATTTGTCTCACTTGCTCCCAGCCCCGTGCCTGTCCCGGAACTGGACCCACACACCCGAGGGGGCAACGCGGACCAGAATGAATGAAAGAGCGTGTGCGCATGTCTGGTGTGTGGCACGTGCCAGCACCGGCGTAGACGTGGGTCTGCGGGTGCACCTGAGTGTGGGCGATGTTGCCTGTACACCACCCCTCTTGTCTCTTTTCCAAAGTCCCCAGGAGCCAGGGCCAATGCCTGGGTCCAGCTAGGGCGGGGCAGGGGCCGCCTCCACAGGGGAAACTGGATCTCAGGACGTGAGGAGCAGCAGGGAGCGGGGCGGCCCCTTTGTCCCCCTCTAATCCCCTCCCCGCCCTCGCCCCCTCCCTCCCAGCAACCAGGGTTTAAGTTGAGTTTGGGGGATGTCATTTCAGTGTCCCCTTCCCTGCCTATCCCCTGCCTCTGGGAACTCTGCACACCCCTCCTTTCTGGGCGGCTCAGGTATAAAGCCACGTGAGGGGCAGACGGGTGTCCTGGAGGAGCTGGTGACCAGAGAGGAAGGTGCCAAGGGGACAGCATGAGCTGTCTGCTGGGTGAGTGGGGGTGCCTGGGACGATGGGGGGTGCGGGTACTGCTGGACTTTGTCTGTCTGCTGGCCTGGCATCTGCCGGGCACCTGTACGTCCCCAGCAGAGGGCTGTGCTCATCACTCACCAGGACCTGTTCATACAATGCCAGGTAGTATGCACAGGGGCACAGCATGAGGAGACAGACTCTCCCTTCTCATGGAGATTCCATCCTGCAGACAGACAGACAGTAGGCCATAAAGGAGCACAGTCCTGCCAGCATGGTGGAAAGTGAGCACAGTCAGCCAAGTTTGTTGGATGAATGAATGAATGGATGGATGAAAGGAACTTCCCCCTCTGGCCTCCCCTTTAAGTGGGACCTCCTGAGAATTCAGGTCATAGAAAGGGGAATGATGAAGGCCACCTGTTTTGCTTTTCATCCCATCACTTCCTACAGGTGACCTTAGGGAATTTCCTTCTTTTCTGAGACTCCAATTGTTGGGGGAGTCTACCTAATGGGGTCCTACCTTTAAGAGGACCACTTGACAACAGGCAGTATCTGCTTGCAGTTAAAATGTCCATCCTCCCACACACCCTCATGTAGCTACACCTACTGTCCACGGTGCCCAGAGGGAGGATGCTCCTGGCGATGTCATGCACGTGAGCCCTGTGAGGGGCAGGGGAACTAGCTGGGAATGGAGGTGATCAGGACTCCCGTGCCCCGAGTCAACACTTTCCGAGGGAGATGGCAACAGGGAGCCCCCAGAGGGAGATGGAGAGAACATGAGGGTCTCTGAATACACCAGATAGAGAGTGCTCCGGACAATGGGTCCGAGCTGAGGCCCTAAACAAGAGGGAAGCAGCGTGGGAAAGGCTGGAGTGGGGTCATGGTGGAGCTCAGCGAGGCAAAGGCCTGAAGCGGCATCTTGGGCCAGATTCGGAGCCGGGCAGAGGTCCAGGCCTCCGCCACCCCAACGACACAGCTCCATGAGGAGTGGGAGAGTCGAGCTGGACTCAGGTTGTTGAGGGGGAGGCAGGTAGACCAGTAGGGGCTTCCTTGAGTGTTTGAGGGGTGCTGGGTCTATGGAAACAGGTAGCAGAAGAAGGAGGGTTGAGGCTGAAGTGGTGGGATTCCTTTTATCCTTTTTTTCTTTTTTCTATTTTTGGGTCACATCAGGTGGTGATCCAGGGGTTATTCCTGGCTCTACACTCAGAAACTACTCTTGGAAGTGCTCAGAGGACCACATGGGATGCCGGGGATTGAACCCAGGTCAACCGCATGCAAGGCAAATGTTCTACCCACTGTGCTATCACTGTACCCCCTATCCTTTTTTTTTAAGAAACCCTAAAAGAGGTTTAGAGCTGGGAATAGCCTAAAAGAGGGGCTGGAGCAATAGTACAGCAGATAGGGCATTTGCCTTGCATGCAGCCGACCCGGATTCAATTCCCAGCATCCATATGGTCCCCTGAGCACCACCAGGAGTAATTCCTGAGTGCATGAGCCAGGGGTAACCCCTGTGCATCACTGGGTGTGACCCAAAAAGAAAAAAATAGAAAGAAACCCTAAAAGAAAAGCCTATTGCTCCATCATGCCTGCACCCCTATTTCCCTATAGAACATGCGCTCCCTTCTCCTTACAGCCACAACGATATTTTCTTGCTCCTTGACTCTGTGATAAATCATTCTGACCAGGATAGGAAGGGATGATATGGTTTTGTAGTTTTGTAGATTTGCAGATGGAATTTGGAAATCCCTGGTAACTAAGCATCTTTCTTTTTCATTTTTGCTTCTGTTTTTGTTAGCCAGTCACACCCCAAAATGCTCAGGAGTTATTTATTTCTGGTACTGTGCTTGGGGGGAGGGGGGTCACTCTGGGAGCTGTCTGGGGGATCATATGGTGCCAGGATCTACTCGGAGCCATATTTCTGGCACCAATCTTTTTCATCTCGTGTGTGTGTGTGAGGCTGTGTGTGTACATGAGTGGTGTGTGTGTATGTGTGTGTGTGCGCGCACGCGTGCACGCGCCTGCACACATGTGGCTTAGGGCCATACTTGGCAGTGCTCAGGGGACCATGAGGTGACACAAATCAAACTTGAACCTCCCACCTGCTTTGCCTGAATTGCTTCTCTAAGAATTTTCTCCTCTTTAAACACTTTAATGAAAAAATTTAAAATGTAAGGACCAGGGAAGTAGTCCAAGGGCTGAGCACTTGCTTGACATGCAGGAGGCTCTGGGTTTGAGCACCACCAGCACCTCAAGTTCCCCCAAGTACCACCAAGCACCAAGAGAGACCCCTGAGCACAAGACTGGGAGTAGTCCTTGAAAAGTGATGAATAGGAGTTGGAGAGATAGTACAGTGGATAGGGTACTTGCTTTGCACTCATCCAATGTGAGTTCAATCATGGACACCCCTTAGAATCCCCCAAATCGTCCAGGAGTAATTCCTGAGTGTGGAGCCAGTAGTAACCCCTGAGGATTGCCAGGTGTGGCTCAAAAACAAAACAGAAAGAAAGAAAGAAAGATTAAAAAGACAAGTTTAAAAAAAGTATATAAAAAAAGTATACCAGTCATAAATTCCTGAGTGTTCCTGTGTTAGAAATATGCCCCTTAAGGAAACATAGACATGTGGGGGCTAGGGTACCGGGGTTAGATTCCTAACACCCAAAGGAAGAGCTGGGAATAGCCTCCAGGTGCTCAGCAGACACCCTCACCTGGTGCAGTGAAATGCATATCTCTGCTGGAGTTCTTTTGAAGGCAGTCAAGAAGATTTACTGTAGGGTTGAATGTGGAAAGGCAGAAAAAATGAGCGATCAGGACCCATGATTTTTACTGACCAACTGGAGAACCAGACGTGTTTTTACCTGAGCTAGAAGCACTGGGGATGAGAGCAAAGGGGACTCAGAGCTGAGTGTTTGGACATTTCGAGGCTGAGATGCTTGATAATGCCAGAAGGAAAGTGTTGAGTAGGAGTTAAATATACAGGTCTGGTCAGCAGGAAAACTTTCTAGACTTTTTATTTATTTATTTATTTTTGGACCACACCCAGTGATGTTCAGGGCTTACTCCTGGCTCTGCACTCAGGAATTAGTCCTGGTGGTGCTCAGAAACCATATGGGATGCCGGGGATCAAACTCAGGCCGGCCCCATGCAAGGCAGACGCCCTCCCCGCTATACTATTGCTCTGCCCCCCACTTCCTGGTCTTTTTAATCAGGAGAGACAATACAGCTGGGAGGGCTGCGGATAGTACAGCGGTTGACCCAGGTTCTATCCCCATTACCCCTGAGTCCATGAGGGGTGATCCCTGAATGCAGAGCCAGGAGTTAGCCCTGAGCATCAGTGGGGGTGGCCCCAAAACAAAACAAAATATATAAACTAATCTAACTCAGGGTGGTTCTGCCCAGACTCGGAGCCACCGTGTTCCTGTAGGCCACAAAGGGCTGCACACAGGAGTTCTCTGTGGAGCTGCTGTAGCAGGTAGGGCAGGGTCGGGGGCTTGGTATGACCTCTGATTTCTTCTGCCAGCCCCGCTCTGTGTGCTGACCCTGCTGCTATCCCCACTCAGCCTGGGGGCCCCCATCTCTCCAGCTGAGCCCATCAGTCAAGCCTACAGCCTGGCGCTCTACATGCAGAAGAATACATCAACATTACTGCAGACATACGTGAGTGGCATAGGGGCAAGGAACACTGACTTCCAGGCCCAGCCCTGGTCAGGGAAAACAGAATGGGTCCAGTCTCCAGGGACTTTTACTAGAGACACAGCCACAGAAATGCCATCACCTATGACCGGGTGGTGCCTGGCAATCATTCCTTCCCTCTTGATCTCAATTTTCTCATCTGCAAAACGAAATGGTGGGTGCCAAAGAGATAGTACAGGGGTAAGAGATTCTTTTTTTGGGGGGGTCACATCTGGCGATGCACAGGGGTTACTCCTGGCTCTGCACTTAGGAGTTACTCCTGGCGGTGCTCAGGGGACCATATGGGATGCTGGGAATCGAACCTGGGTCGGCTACGCACAAGGCAAACACCCTACCCTCTGTGCTATCTCTCCAGTCCTGGGGTAAGAGATTCTTATCTTGCATGAGGATGACTCTGGTTAAATTGCTGGCACTGCATAGGCTCCCCCAAACACCACCAGGAATGATCATTGAGCACAGAGAGAGGAGTAAGCCCAGAGCATCATTGGGTGTGGCCTCTCTCAAATCAAAACCAAATCAAACCAAACAGAAACAAGCAAAGCAAAACAAAAGGTGTGGCTGATCCTGCCTTGTGGCCTCTCAGACCCTCTCAGGGAGGCACTGAGGACAGGGCCTTAGCGTGTCAGGGTCACTTCCACAACCATTGTCTGCTTCGTGCTGACTTGATCATCCTGACGTCACTTGACATCGCTCTATCTTTGTTTTCCTCCTGACTCCTCCAACAGTTGAGAGGTGGATTCAGACTCCATTTTACAGTAAGGAAACAGTTTTAGAGAGAGTGAATAAGTTTACCCTTGAGGTCATACATGTCACATTGGCAGTGCGGGGATACCAAACCAGCTCTGTGGCATGTGATCCTAGTCCCATTTCCCAGTCCACTTCTCTAGAAATTCCAACTGGCAGCCTGATACCTGGGCCTGACCCACAGATGATGCTATTTGGTTCCTGTAATGGTGGAATATGAACACTAATCAAAAACAGGCCCAGGGAACCCATTGGCCAAAGTTCCTGCCTCTCCTTCCTAAGTTCAATCTGCCTTTTCCCCAAGTGTCACCATTGCCTTGTTCCTGGGGACCCTGGAACCTGTTACTCTTCCATTGCTCTAGGCCCTCATGAAGTTACTAAATCTAATTTCTAGTCTCATATCTGCCACCAATTCCTGGGTAGCCTGGGGCACTCCGCACCTTAGTTTCTTCACCTGTAAACTGGGAGTGTAGGACTAGGTGATGACCTATCAATTGGGGACAGTAAGTATGTACTATGTACTATGTATGTACTAAGTATGTACTATGATTCTCTGAGTCAGGGCTGGAGTGATAGTAGAGAGGATAAGGCATTTGCCTTTCATGTGGCTGACTCAAGTTCAATCCCCAGCATCCCCGTAAAGTCCCCTGAGCTTCCCCAGGAGTGACCTCTAAGTGCAGAGAGTAATCCCTGAAGGACTGCCAGTTGTGGCCCTAAAAAGAAACAAAAAATCAAAATAAACAAAAAAAAATATTTTTTGGGTTTAGGTTTATGGAAGCATGAGAACTTTGAATAAGGCATTCAACTAAATGTAGTATAACAATTATAGAAAAGTTAATAAACATACACGTTATAAGTAAAAATATATATACTCTGATAGTTATAATCTATTTAGATTATAAATACAATAAATAAACGTTTAACCTTCATAATAGTACATTCTATCAGTTAATAGTGTTTTTTTTTTATGGCCTGACTCTATATCAGGTGCTCGGCTACCTGCTTTATGTATATCACTGCTTATCATTTTTGCAATAATTCTGCCACATGGGAGTTATTGATGCTATGATTCAAAGTTGCATAAGTCATATATGGAGAAGCTGAGTCAGAATCCAACAGAGCCCAAGCTCCATGCTTGGACCAACTCTTTTTTTTTCTTTGCTTTTTGGGTCACACCTGGTGATGCACAGGGGTTCCTCCTGGCTCTGCACCAGGAGTAACTCCTGGCGGTGCTCAGGGGACCATATGGGATGCTGGGAATCGAACCCGGGTCGGCCGCGTACAAGGCGAACGACCTACCAGCTGTGCTATCTCTCCAGCCCCCTTGGACCAACTCTTGAGGAGTAGAAATGGCAACTCCTGAGCTGGAGTGATAGTCTAGCGTAGAGGGTAGGGCGTTTGCCTTGCATGCGGCTGACCTAGGTTTGATCTCCAGCATCCCATATGGTCCCTGAGCACTACCAGGAGTATAATTCCTGAGTGCAGAATCAGGAGCAACCCCTGAGCATCGCTGGGTATGGCCCAAAAGCCAAAAGTCAAAACAAAAGCAACTTTCCCTGGGAAGATCCAGTCTCAAAGAAAGCAGACCTGAGCTCAGGGAGAGCCCCGGGAACCCCTTTGCCCCTCACTCTGTCTCTGTCTCTCGTGCAGCTCCAGTACCAGGGCAGCCCCTTCAGCGAGCCTGGCTTCTCAGCCCCCGAGCTGCAGCTTGGCAGCCTGCCTCCTGCCGCTGTTTCCTTCAAGACCTGGCACGCCCTGGATGATGGGGAGCGACTGGGCCGTGCCCAAGGGGCCTTCCTGGCTCTGACCCAGCACCTTCAGCTTGTGGGGGACGATCAGAGTGACCTGAACCCTGGCAGCCCTATCCTGCTGGCTCAGATTGGGGCCGCAAGACTCAGGGCCCAAGGCCTGCTGGGGAACATGGCCGCCATCATGACGGCCCTGGGCCTGCCCATCCCCCCAGAGGAGGACACTCTTGGGTTTGTCTCCTTTGGGGCCTCCGCCTTCGAGAGGAAATGCCGAGGCTACATAGTGACCAGAGAATATGGCCACTGGACAGACAGAGCTGTCAGGGACTTGGCTCTGCTCAAAGCCAAATACCCTGAATCGAGGAGTTAAACACTGTGGGAGGCAAAATCTCCCTCTCACCAGACCCGAGCCTGACTGGAAGGACCCCTCTTGTTTAGCAGACAGGGCTGGGGTGCCACGTATCTGGAATATTTCCTTAGAGCCCGGGCCTTCCTCAGTCCCGTGGCTCCCTAGGTGGGACTCTCTGGGTACCACTTGATGGATTACAAGCCAGGGACTCTGGGTGCCACCTTCTGGGAGGAAAGAAACACATTTCTGCAGAGGCTTCACCTCCCGCTCTACAGGCAGAGGACAGTGGGTCTCCTGAGCTCTCTCCGAGACCACCTTCTCCTAATTTGGGGGCCTTCTTGTCTCGGTCTACCTCACTCCCTGTTTGAAGAGCCGGAGCAGGTGTGCGGGGCTTTCCTTCCTGGGGAAGGGCAGTTTGCTTCCCACAGAGCAAGGGCTCAGATCACATCTGCTCTCTGCTCAGGACAGGGTTGACAGAGGACCGTCCTGCAGGGGCGCTCCTGACTCTATTTCTACTGAGGCTTTGGGTATGTGTGGGGCCAAGCTCCACCCTAAGGATCCTATTCTCCTCTCGGAGATCTCTCCCCATTTCCAACATACTAGTAACTTGAGTGCTCTTGTGTTCGTTTTCAAATGTTTTATTTACAAAAGTTAATTTATTTTCAGAAATAAAACTCTGAAGTTGTCGTTCCTTTTCCTCTCTGAGGTCCTGGCTTGGGGGCGCAAGGATGGAGGGACGGGTGCAGAGGGAGGGGAAAGGGGGGTAGAGCGTCAGAGGGGGGGTGGGGGCAGCGGGGAAGGTGGTGACATTCTTGTCTGGAGTTGCCCCGCCAGCCAGCAGGCCTGTCGGTGGCCGGAAAAGAATAGCGAAAGGACCGAAGGAAACGAATGTCTCTTCCTTGAGGTGAGACTGAGATGTCCACATGTTCCAGTGGAGTCCCGGGTCCGGGGAGAGGACCGGGCAGGGAAGGGAGAGTGAAAGCCGATAGAGATGACAGGCTAGTCGGATGCAGCAGGACGAGGGGCAGAGCGATGGGGACAGTCAGTCGGGACGGAGGGACAGCGCAGGGCATCAGGCCGGGCCTCCGGGCACCATTGGGCGCAGGTCGGCCTCGGCGCGGCTCACCCACTCGCGGTAGAGGCGGCACACGCGGAGCCCCAGCACCTTGGCCGAGAAGACGCTCGCGGGGGCGGCGGGGACGGCGGCGGCGGCGGCCGCGGCGGCGGGGGGCTCGGGCACCCCGCGGGGCTCAGCCCCCAGCGCGGCCAGCACGGCCTCCAGCGCGGCCGCCAGCGCCCGGGCCTGGCGCGCCGCGTCCTCCAGGCGCCGCAGCAGGCGCGCGGCGCGCGGGTTCAGCTCGGCCTGGCGGCGGCGCACCGCGTCCAGCAGCGGCGCCAGCGCGTCCAGGGCCGCCGCGTCCAGCCGCAGCCGCTCGGGCACCGGCAGGCCCGCGTGGCCCGTCGCCGGGGCGCTCAGGCCGGCCACCGCTGGCAGCCGCGGTGGCGAGAAGCCCGGCAGCCCGAAGGGGTCTCCCTGATGCTGCACCTGCGGAGACAGGGCGGTCAGTGGGGCTCCCGGGCGCCGAGGGGAGAGGGTGCTCTCCCCCTCTCCAGGGGCCTCAGTTTCCCCATCCGGCAAATAATTCGTTCCTCCTCGCGAGGCGCTGGGTTCGAGATAACGCACGCGTTATAGCAGCGCCTTGCTTCACCTCTAATGTGGGTAACTGAAGAGTGTATTGGTAAGTTTTTTTCCCCCTTCTGTTATTGTTTTTGGGTGACACCCGGTGATGCTCAGAGGTTACTCCTTAATCTGTGTGCAGGGATCGTTCCTGGTGGTGCTCGGGTGCCAGGAATGGAACCCGGGTCGACTCCGTGCACAGCGGGCCTTCTACCCATTTTACTATCTCTCTTACCCCAGGTTTTGTGTAAGTTGTCTTACAGTTGTACCCTGCAAGCCCCTCTGTTGTCCCTTGAACTTGTATCTCTCCTGCTTGTCTTGATGTATCTTAGCTTCTTTCCATTCTGGAGAAGCCTGTGTTCTCTCTTGAACACATTTCCCCTTTTCTCGCCCCCTCTATCTCTATAGCAAGTTTTGTTCAATAAAAACTACGTTGCAGCTCTCTCTCTCTCTCTCTCTCTCTCTCTCTCTCTCTCACACACACACACACACACACACACACACACACACACCCCTCACCGGTCAGGGTTTTAATCTTGTCTCCACCACTCCCTAGTTATGTCCAGGTTATCCTGAGACCCACGTAAGTTAGCACAGACTCCGATGGTCTATTTTCACACCCCTTCCTCCCACTTCTCTACACCTTCCTGGCATACAGCTGGGCCTCAGTGGAGAACTGCTGAAAGAAGGGAACAAACGAAAGATAAAGGTGATTTGTGAAACTCCTCTAACCAAGGCTAGCATCTTGCCTCCGGCACAGGCACACTGTTTGCTGCCTTAACACCCAACTTTCCTAATAATAACTGTGACCACAATGATTATTTCATAAGTGAGGATTCTGGAGCTGAAGAGGTACAGTGATTTGAGCTCAGATGCCCATCTAGGAAGGGGCAGAACTAGAATTTGCACCAGAGTTGGTAGAACTCCAAAGCTGGTCCTCGCTAAGGCTCCCCCGAGTCACTATCAGAGGGCTCATTCTTCCGCTCTCCACCACATCTGTATGATTTGGAGAAAATACCTCTTTCCTTTGGCAGGACCTTCTGTGCAACCAGAGATATTGGTAGCTACTAGTTCCCTGTACCAGTCCCCATCTGGGATGGAACTTTGGCCCCAGAGTGAACTGCCTCCTCACACCTCCGGCTGCTTTGCATAAGCACAGGCAGCAAAGTTCATAGTTCAGCTTGTTCAATCACCACCTTCAACAGTTGCAAAGACAAAGCCCTGGAGGCAAGAAACAGGCACAAAGCCTAGTGTCTAGATCTCCAGTTTGCTGCTCCCAGACCCAGCATTATCTTCATCCTGTCAGGCTCTGTTTTAAAGCACCAAGCAGGGAGCTCCCAACCAAGGCAGATGGAGGGCACAGGGGGCACACAGAGGTCCTCCTCCAATTTGTGTGTGGCCAAGTGACTTATCAGGAGCCCCAGCAGCAGCTAGGAAATGAGTTTGGGTCAGTGGGTGACCCTCCCGCTCCACGTCCTGCACCCCGCGCCCCTGTCCCACTCACGTATTCCTGGAGCAGCTGTTCAGCATATTTGGAGAGGAGGCGGGCATGGCTGTGTGTCTGGCGGATCTTGGCCTCCAAGTGGGAGAGGGGTGAGACTGAGGAGCCAACCTGGGGATCTTCTGGCGGGAAAAGCGGGGAGGAATGAGGACAACTCAAACCCTGTCTCCCTGACCACTTCTTCCACGCAGATTCTTCCTTCCTCAACCCAGCGACTCTGTTCTGAAACCTCCAAGTTTTAAGTCAGGCAGGCTCTGTCCCATTCCATCTGAGGGAAAATTAAGGCACTGATGAGTTGCCAAAGGAGTGTTCTTCCTGAACACTCAAGTCCTCGAGTCCCTGGTTGAAATCCTATGAAAGCCAAATTCAAATGTTACCTTGGCATGGCCTCCTGATTTAATCTTCCCTTAAGTTAACTTGTGACGGAGAGATAGCCCAGTAGGCTGAGCTCATTGCATTCAAAAAGCCAAGGTTTTTGGGGCTGGAGCGATAGCACAGTGGGTAGGGCATTTGCCTTGCACGTGGCCGACCCAGGTTCAATTCCCAGATCCCATATTGTCTCTTGAGCACCAGCAGGAGTAATTCTTCCTAAGTGCAGAGCCACGAGTAGCCCCTGAGCTACTCGGTGTGACCTGGGTGTGACCCAAAAAGCAGGAAAAAAAAAAAGCAGCCAAGCTTTTATCTGGGACTGGTTCTGGTGTTACCGCCTAGTCCCTGAGCAACACATGGAGGGACCCCTAGCTGGGAATAGCACTGCTGGGTGAACCGTTCGAATTTTATTTTGTTTTTTATATTTCCCAAGTCTTTTTTTTGGGGGGGGGTGGCGGTGGGGGGGGGAGAGAATTTGGCCGCACCCACACCCAGTTGTACTCAGGCCACTCCTGTGTGAGCTCAGGTACCAGTCCTGTCATGGTTTAGGAGATGACCCTGAGCAAGGCTGTACTAGCTCTCCGGCCCAAGTAGGGTTTATTTTTTAAATTGTTACGGGGACCACGTCAGAAAGGCCCGGCAGTCTTTGGGGGGTGTGGGCGGGGACAGGAGTGGGTGAGTGCCGCAGGCGGCGATGCTGGGGACCAAACCCAGGCCCCTTTGAACTACCCAGCTCCCAAAGTAGTTCTTTTATCTGTGTGAGTCGGCCTGTCTCGGAGCCCTTTGGAGGTAGGGCTCTTATCTCCGTACTTATGCGACAGATGGTGGAATTCAGCATCATCGAAGCCCAAACCTTCAAATCCGAATGCATAAAGAAGCTAAAGAAGCTCATTTCGGAGACTGAGGTCCCATTCTCTCCCCGACTGCCCCGGCGGGTCTCCCCGCAGCATCGCTGATGAACTTAGGGGTCTCCCCTAGCACCAGGGAGGCGACCCGAGGCGACACACTCCATTTCCCGAAGTGAACTGCGCGCCAGCCCGGGGCCTGCTGGGGAATGGAGTCCCGGGGTGCAGAGCCGCCCCGCCCCGCCGCCGGACTTTCCACTCGGCACCGAGACTTTCTGCCACTTTCGTCTCCTCTCGTCGCTCTAGCTCTCGTGGCCTCACCACTTCCTCTCTCAGCTCTCCCTCCCTCGGCTCCCCGATTCTGATTCCTCGAGGGTCGCGGACAGGATCGGGCGTCCTGCGCGTGCCTCGGCTCCGGGCACCCTCCCACCCCCCGAAGTGAACTCGAGCTGGGTGTGCAAGTGACCTACCCTGCAGGCTCAGCCCCGGGCCTTGGCTGTGCTCGGACGCTGGCCCCGTCCCCCAGCTCACCCGCCGGCTACCTGACACCCGGGCCCAGCCTGCCCCGGCCCGGGCCGCTCCCTGCCCGGCCCCGGGGGTGGCTGGGACCCAGAAGCCCAGCGTCCAGCCCTTCTGACCCCGGCTCCCTTCGGGCACTCGTCCCGGCCCTTAAGCCCCTTACCCAGGCTGCCCTCCCTCGGGTTCATGCTGGCCCCTGGCTGATCCCGGTTGCCTCCACGCCCCCCTTCCGAGGGGGGAGTAGGGGCACAGGGGTAAGGGGCGTGGCCAGGGCGCAGCCAATCAGGGCTCAGACCCCAAACACTCTACCCCCCCCCCCACCCCTCCTCACCTCCCCCGGCAAGATTCCTTGGCTCTGAGCTCAGCTCCCGGCCAGCGCCGCCTGGTCCCGGAAGGGACCTGAGGAGGTCAGCAGGTTGTCTGCACCGTGGGTATCGGGGCCTGGGAGGCAGTTCTGCGGGGCTCAGGCTCGTACCTGGAGCCCGGAGTGGCGTCGTGGGGAGAAAGCTGGAAGGAGAGGGCGGGACTGGCACGATAGGATTATGCTGTGCCTCCTGTTTAGGAGTTGGGGGGTGGGGTGAGGGTAGGTGGATGCTAGAGAGGCCAAGATGGGGGTCCTCTGGCTTGAGGCATACCTACCTGCACTTACACCCCCGGCCTATTTTAGGTGTCTGGTGCTTTAGCTTCTGTCACATCCACTAGGACACCGGGAGTAAGACAAGGCCGCATACAAAGATCTGTTGAAAGGTTAATGCACATGGGTCCTCTTTCCCACCAGGGAAACAGCTTTAGAGACTTCCGGTCAGACCCACCGCTTTGCACCGCTCACCTGGTGTGGAGAAATACTGGAAGTCTGTGCACACAGCACCACAAATGATTTGCAAATGCCCTGAGCATCTAGGACTCCAGGATGGTCTATACTACAGAGCTCACAGTCTGATGGGGGAGGCTGTTTACAACAGCTGGCAAAGGGATTTGTGAGTGAGGAACTTGTAAGCTGTATGTGTGATGATGATATCATTAAGATAGGAAAATGGCCAGTGCACATGTGATGTATAGAGTTCTACACTTCATATAAGAAGTTAATCACTTTCTAGAAAAAGAATGTTCTGCTACACAGAGATCATCTCTTCTTTGAATTACACCTATTCTGTGTAAGTGCTACATCATGTTTTGTCAGTAAAGCTCATATGATATAGTGAAACACCCTAAAAAACGAGAATCATGAAAACTTGTGGAGCCGAGAGAATCCAGGGTGAAGGACCAGGTGATGGATAGACAATTTCCAGCTTATGACGAACCATTTGAATAATAAGATGACACCCACCTATGCCCTGGCAGTTAACAGTTGCTGTGAGAACTACTGCAAGTGACCAGGTCTGGTCAGAATCTGGGTGGTACTTTGCTCCAGAAAATCTCCACCCTACAATCCTCCTTAATAAATCATGAATTCCAAGCCCTGGTTTAATTTGCCCTATTCCATCACTATAACAACTCGAAATTTGTGTAGAGACAGCATTACATTCTTCGGAGTTTGCCTGCACTCGATTTTTTTTTTTTTTTTTTGCTTTTTGGGTCATACCCAGCGATGCTCAGGGGTCACTCTAGGCTCTGCACTCAGGAATTACCCCTGGAGGTGCTCAGGAGACCATATGGGATGCTGGGAATTGAAACCGGGTTGGCCACGTGCAAGGTAAATGCCCCACCCGCTGTACTATCACTCCAGCCCCTGGATTCGATTCTTAGAGAAATGTGCTCTGTATTCAGGAGTGACCCTTGGCCTCTGTGCTCAGGCATAATCCCTGATCATCCTCAGGAGACCATGTGTGGATCCAGGGATTCAAACCAGAGCCAGACTCTTTTATATGTCTGGTTCTACTTTTAGTATTTTTTTTTTTAAATAAATCTGACTCATGGACTCATGAATTCTATCCTGTGTGAGTCAAATGAACCAGGCTACCAGGTCAGGACCTACCAGCCATGGTCCTCAGTGATCACTTCCTGCATCTCCATGCGAAGGCAATTGGCAGAATAAAAGGAGGAAGGAGGGAGCCCCGCTGGTGCAGCTGAAGAGAGACTGAAGGCGGGGGACCCCAGTTACATGCCTTTAGTAACAGTGAATAGTTATTGTGTATTTACTATGTGCAAGGCACTGCTGGAAGCACTAGCCACTACTGACTCACTCATGTTAGGGTTGGGGCAATAGAAGAGACTGTCCAGGGCCACAGGACAAGCAGAGCTGGGATTTTATTCCAGCAGTTTGTCTCCAGGAATGTTGCCATTCCTTCTTTCCTAGGCCTAACATCTCTGGATTGAGTCACACCACAAGATAGAAACAGTCACATCTGGAAATGCACACACATTAGATATGTCATATCTTTGGGCAAACAGCTTCAAATAAAGTCAAACAGGATACTCATTTTAAGTAAATTTAATTGAAATACAATGCACATAGGATGGGGGGAGCAAAAAGATAGGACAGCGAGTAGCACGTGGCTGATACGTGTTCGGTCCCTAGCACCTCAGTACCTCATATGGTCCCCTGAGCCCACAAGTGATCCCGGAGTGCAGAGCCAGGACTAAACCCTGAGCACAGCCTGGTGTGCCGCCAAAACCAAAATAATAATGACAATAATATACACAGGGAAAATTAAACACATCGGGAATGACAGCTGGGGATATTTGCACAGGTTTGATACGTCCTGGGAACGAGAACCCAGATTAAGAAATGGCAGAACCAGCTCCCAGTCCCCAGGGTCATCCGGTCCCCAGAGACACCACTATGCTCACTGACCCTGTGAAGTTTTAGTCTGTTTCAGAATGTACTGGGCTTCCTTCATGAAACTTGCCCCTTTCTGGGGTGCAGCAGACCCCCACTCTGGTTCCTGTGCCCATGGAGTTATTTCCCACTTTTCTGTGAAGGGTTTCCAGTTTGGGGTGATTATAAATAGTGAAGAGAACATTCCAGTCCAGGCCCCTCAGTGTCCAGACATTTCCCTTGGGGTTTGAACTGCTGGCACAAAGGGCCGGAGTACGATCAGCTACGGTCACGGCTGTTTTCTCAGGGTCTCTAGAAAACAC
Source organism: Sorex fumeus (assembly GCF_029834395.1). NCBI lineage: Eukaryota > Metazoa > Chordata > Mammalia > Eulipotyphla > Soricidae > Sorex > Sorex fumeus. The sequence goes on from NW_026606183.1 coordinate 6,585,600, forward strand.
GGGCGGTCCAGTTGCTCCGCTTCCCTGCCAACCCACGGCGACGACCCACCGCGATGACCCACCCACTCCCATGGGCAGAGTGGGGCCTGCAGCTGGCGTCCAGTTAACAGACGGCGGGCGGGACGAACAGACCGGGGAGAGCCGGAGGGGGCAGACCCCAATCGCACGTGCGGCCGCCCACGCAGGCGGCACACGCACAGGCGCACACGCACAGGCACACACGCCGCACGACGCTCACGGCGGCCGGGGAGAGACGCACACCCCGGCCCCGAGCCGGCGGCGGGCCCCGCGCCCACGTGGCCTGCCGGCGGACGCGCGCCCCCAGTGGCCGCCCGCGCCTCGCGCTCTCGGCGGCGGGCAGGGGGCGCTGCGCGTCCGGCGCCCCGAGGGGGCGGGCCCGGGCGGGGCGGGGCCGGGAGGCTTCCAGGCCTGGGCTCGGGCCGCCCGCGCCTCCCGGCCGCTCCGGGACGGGCCGGGGAGGGGCGCGGCGGCAGGAAGCGGGGCGGGGACTCGCCGAGGCGTTGGGGAGCGCGGCGGGCGCGGCCGACTCCCCGAGGGACGCGGGCCGAGAGCGCGGGGGCCCGGCCTGGCGCCGAGCCTGAGCCCGCCGGACGGGAGGCGGCCCAGCCGCGGGCTCGGCCCCGGCGCCAGCCCCGCCAGCATGGCCGGCCGGACCGTGCGGGCCGAGACCCGGAGCCGGGCCAAGGATGACATCAAGAAGGTGATGGCGACCATCGAGAAGGTCCGGAGATGGTGAGCGGCCGCCCCGGGACCCGGGACCCGGCGGGGCCACTCCTCCTCCCAGTGCGTCGCTGCCCGTCGCCGGCGGGGGCCTGCAGGTGGTAGTGGCCCCCGCCGCGCCCCGCGGCTCGGGCCGCCGGCCACTTTCTCCTGGCGACCCCCTGGGGGCTACAAAGCGAGTTCCCGGGCTCCGTCCCCGCGGCCGCAGCCCGCCGCGCCCCGCCCCCTGCAGCTCGCCCGGCGCTCCCGGCAAGTTTGCCCCGGCCGCTCCGGGGGCGCTCCTCGCGGGGACCCCGGGGGGACGCTGACGGAGCCGCGGCCCCCCACGGGACGCCCTCGCTCCGGAGGCGCGCCCCGCACCCCGGTCCCCCTAGACTCCCTCCCTCCCCCAGCTGCACACCTGCCCTCCCGCCGGCCCCCGCGTCGCCCCGCTCCTGGGGGTGGGGTGGGGGTCATTCCTCAGGTTCTTTGACTTAATCCCCCTCGGCCAACAGGGAGAAGCGCTGGGTGACCGTGGGCGACACTTCCCTTCGGATCTTCAAGTGGGTGCCAGTGGTGGACCCCCAGGAGGAGGTGAGCACCCCTCCCCCCACGCCAGGGCAGCCTCAGGCAAGCCCCTCCCCGGGCTGCTCCCCTCCCCCACTCTGAGCCCTGGGCCCCCTGGGCACGTTCAGTGCCCTGCAACTCGCAACTCCCGCAGGCTCTTTTCCCGACTCCCACCCACCCCTCTTCCTGGGGTGGACGGCCTGTCACCTCCTCTTTATCAGCACAGCTGGTTCTGACCCGGCTCTCTAACTGCGTCTACCCCTCTAACCTCCAGGAACGCCGGCGGGCAGGTGGTGGGACCGAGAGATCCCGAGGCCGGGAGCGGAGGGGCAGGGGACCCAGTCCCCGCGGCGGTGGCCCCCTCATCCTGCTCGATCTCAATGGTAGGTCGGGAGGGAGACTGGGATTTGGGGCTGGCAGAGGGGGCTGCTTGGGTTGCAAGAGGAGAGTGGGGCCTAGGCCCAACCCTGTCGGTGTTTGCTCCCACAGATGAGAACAGTAACCAGAGTTTCCATTCTGAAGGCTCCTTGCAGAAGGGCACGGAGCCCAGCCCTGGGGGTACTCCCCAGCCCAGCCGTCCTGTATCACCAGCTGGACCACCAGAAGGGGTCCAGGAGGATGCCCAGCCCCCACAGCTGGGTCAGGAGAGAGGTAGGACTGGTTGCCCCCCCCCAAAGAAAAAGTACTCCTTCTGAGAATTGTTACCTGGAAGTGGAGGCCAGCAGCTAATCTCCTTACCTCTTACCTGTCTGCCTCCTGGGCCCTTCTGGACCTCTGCAGCTACTGCCACATAGGGCAGCTGTCCCTGCCTTGGCTGTCTCTCATCTGAGACCTTCATGTACATCTTACACTGATTTCTGAGCGCTGAAGCATCTCCCGCCCCTCAAGTCCGCTTTCTGAACTGATCGTGTGCTCGGTGTTATCCCACACTCAGGCCATGCTGGGTAGATTCTCGGTCCTCTGAGTTGAGGAACAGGGCCAAGGAGATAAGCCAGAGAGGGGCTGCGTGCATGCTGGTGGGGTGGGGTGTGGCCCCCAAACACACCAAAAAAGAGTTGCGGAATAAATAAAAGTGGTAATTCCAAGAGTGATAACAATTAAGCCCTAACCGCAGCTGGTACTTACTGAGTATTTCCTGTGTGCCCAGCGCTGGCCTGTACACTGTGGCATTTTCTCTCCATTAATCCCAGCTGCAGCCCTCTGAGGTGGGTAGGGCCTGTCAGGATCCCACTGACAGATGAGAAGCTAATGCACAGAGACATGAATGAGCCTCGTTCTGGGCGTGAGTCTGCAGCGCCTCTTTCTCCGACCTGGCCCTGTCTGCTCAGCCTCAGATGTGTCTCCTCTGCCTCCCAGCCTCTGGCTTCTCTCACCCACACCTGACTCCAGCCCCCCCAAGGTCTCTTTCCCCCAGGCCCCTCCACACGGCTGCCAGGCCACGTTTTCAAAAGTGCAGTCTGAGGGTCCCCTGACCCAATTTGGCCTTCAATGCTGCTGATGGTCTTAGTAGGGACTCTGTGCCCCCCTTTTTTTTGCCTTTTTTTGCAGGGGGGGTCACATCTGGCGATTCTCAGGGGTTACTTCTGGTTCTGCACACAGGAATTACTCCTGGCCGTGCTCATGGGACCATATGGGATGCTGGGAATCGAACGCGGATTGACCCCGTGCAAGGCAAACGCCCTACCTGATGTATTATCGCTCCGGCCTCATCTGTGCCCTTTTTGAACTGTGCCATTACCCTCATGGTTCCTTTCTAGGAGTACTGGGTCATGAACCATGAACCACTGCTAGGTCTAGGTTTACCATGCAATTTTGTACTTATTTACTAGTAGAAAATAATGCTGGCATTTATTGAGAACCTACTATATGCCAGACACTGCCCACGGCTTTATCTGTGTTACCTCATTTTATCTTCAGCAGAGCCTCATGTGGTAATGATGGATCCTTTATAGGTGAAGGAAACCAAGTCCCAGAGATATTAAGTCATTTGCCCCAAGATCAGGATTTCAACCCCAGGGGTCCAGCCCCAGAATCTTCCCTCTGCCGAAAATGGACAGCACCTCCATTTGTCTCACAGATCCCGTGCCCCCTTAACTGCCCTACGTGGCTGGCCGCTGGGTTCCCAGCGCCCTTCTTGGTGAGCCACCACTCCCCCCCCATGCCCACTGTGCCCACTTGCTCTTCAAGGGCTTGGGCATTGGTGTCTGTACCCTCCCCCCCCGCCCCCGTCCGTGGCACAGCTGCTCAGAGAATTATGAATTTGACTTTCCAGATCCCGGAGGTGTGACCGCCAGAGGCACCGATGAACCCCCAATGCTGACCAAGGAGGAGCCGGTTCCCAAATTGCTGGAGACTGAGGTGAGAGGGTTAGGGGGGGATTGGGGCACTGGGGGACTGTACTCCTGAAGGCCAAAGGGGAACTGTAGCCCCTGGCTATGGATCGAGGTTCAGCCGGGGCAGCGAGTGAGAGAGAGGCCTGCAGGCGGGGTCGGACTGCTTCACTGCCACTGAAGTGCTCCTGCGAGTGTGGGATTTTTATCCTGATCTTTGAGCATGACCATGAGAAAGCCCTCCCACAAAACTCTGACTTTCCCACAAGGCCTGCCTTGATGCGTTTCCCAAAAAATACCAATCCCCAACTTCTTGCCCCCCCCCCCCCCAAGCAGAGTGGTCGTCATTTCCGCATCCGGGCGCCCTGGGCCTGGGCTCGACTCCTGGGTCCGGGAGGGGAGTGGACGGGAGGCTTTGGAGAGGGCGGCGGCTGCAGGCCGCGCTCGGGGTCTGGGTGGCGCTCACTCCTGTCCGCCCTTCCTCTCCAGGCCCCCGAAGCTTACCCCGTCTTTGAGCCCGTGCCACCTGTCCCTGAGGCAGCCCAGGGTGACACAGAGGACTCGGAGGGCGCCCCCCCACTCAAGCGCATCTGCCCCAATGCCCCTGACCCCTGAGAAGCCGGCCTGCTGGTCCTGACGCCCCTGGGGCCCCTTTGGCTTTTTACAAATAAAGACCCTTTTGTAGTTTCGTGTCCTGTCATTTCCCCGTGGGGCTGGGGCGGGTCTCAGCCACTTTTGTCGCCTGCTCCATTTCTCAGATGGGCCTGCTGAGGCTCTGGGCAGGTTCATGAGGAAGACGCGGGACCCTGCTGCCCCAGCTGCCCCTCCCGCCCTGCTTCCCCGCAGCCCCCGGGGATCCCAGGCTGCCTCCCTGGCCTGCCCAGCTCTGCTCAGACTCAGGAGCACAGGCCCAGGGGCACTGTGAGGCCTGGGATGACCCCACCCTGCGCTGCCCGCAGGAGCTCCCTCCCCTGCTTTGCTTGGCCATTCCTTCATGGGAACCCACCCTGCTCTTTTGGTTGAGTTTTAGCTGTTTCCAGCTCAATCACCGCCTCCCGGAAGCCTTCCCTGATACCAGGCTTGGTCGGTTCCCCTGCTTTGGTCTCCCACACTTCCCTGTGCTTCTTTCCCTTTGCCTGGCGTTTATGCAGCTGTTTGGGATGGTTGGTTTGTGCGTCTCCTCTGTTGGGCTGTTGGGTTCCCAAGGGCCAAACTGGGCCCCAGCCTTTCTGGCACCACTCTGGGCCCGCTGTGGTCTCCGCCGCGACTAGCCAATGAATGAGTGGGCAGACAATCTTGGGCGGCTTCTCCTAGGAGGTGGCGCGTGAACTGGGTGCTGATGCGAATGTCAGTGTGGCGGGTCTGCGTCTGAGTCGTATGGTCTGAGTGGGTGGCGCTGGGTTTCTCAGCAGCATCGGCGGCTTCTGGAGACGCGTAGGAGTAGAAGGTACTTTCACTCTGTTCTGGCAAGACGAGAGAATCTGTATTGGCTGTACTGGGCCATTTTGGGGGGTGGGGAGGAGCTTCCAAGCCATGCTTAAGGGCCCTGAGACCACTTCCGGTGATATTTGGTACTCTGCTGCTGGGGCCACCCGGGAGCAGTGCAGTGCTGTGAATGGTACCCCAGGACCTCCACATGCTAGGCCTCTGCCCCGGTCCTCTATGCTCTCTCCAGCTGTTCTAAATTCTAACAGGAAGAGACTGAAGCACTGAAACTTCCCCAAGGACTATTTTTTTATTTTTATTTAATTTTAAGTTCCCCATGGCGTATTCAATATACCAAAAAACAGTAACAAGTCTCATAATGGAGACATTACTGATGCCCGCTCATGCAAATCGATAAACAACGGGAGAACAGTGCTACAGTACTATTTATTTATTTATTTTGCTTTTTGGGTCACACCGGCGATGCACAAGGGTTCCTCCTGGCTCTGCACTCAGGAATTACTTCTGGTGGTGCTCGGGGGACCATATGGTATGCTGGGAATCGAACCCGGGTCGACCCGGGTTCGGCAAGGCAAACACCTTACCCGCTGTGTTACCACTCCTGCCCCCTATTAATTTTTAAAGTAAGGGTATTGGGGTGCTAGAGAGATAGTACAGAGGGTAGGGTGCTTGCCTTGCACACGTCTGACCCAGGTTTGCTCCCCGGCACCCCATAGGATCCCCTGAATCAGGAGTCATCCCTGACCTCTGAACCCAGCCTTGTGTGGTCAAAAAAAACAAGTCACAGTATTGGGCTGCAGAGGTGACTCAAAACTGAAGCACATGCTACTCTGGTCAGTTCCCTGAGCACTGGGCTGGGAGTGCCCCCTGAAACCTCTGGGTATTGCCCAAGGACACAAAAAAAGGAAAAGTGTTTCTGATAGCAGCTGTGCTGGTGTGGGGGCATGCAGGGGAAGTGGTGTGTGGCATGTTCCTTCTGTTGCTGCTGTAGGAAGGGACCATACATTTAAGGGTCCTGGTGATAGAGATCCCTGCCTTACCGTGAAGGTGGGCAGACGTTTGAACTCTTTTCACTGGACCAAAGGCAGGTTGCCAAAGGGCTGGCCTTCCAGGGGCCGCAGCTGTCTCCCCGCCCCTCAGCTTCCAGCCGCCTGCATCCCTTGGCTTGTGGAACCTGCTCCATCTTCAGATCATGCAGCTTAGCAAACCACGTTCACTCTTTTTAATCTCCATATTCCTTCTCTGACTTTCCTGCCTCTTCTTTATTTGCTTTTGGTGTGGAGGCCACACCTGGCGGTGCTCAGGGCTAACTCCCGGCTCTGTGCTCAGGAATCGCTTCTGGTGGTGCTTGGGGTATGTGGCGCCAGGGATTGAACCAGGGTTGGTCATGCACAAGATCTGAGCCCCAGAGAGAGAGTCTCTGGCCCTCTCGCCTTCCTCTAAAGGGCCTCCCTCTAAAGGGTTGTCCAAGATTGTCTTCCCATCCCAAGATCTTTAATTTAGTCAGACCTGCACAGTCTTGTCTGTATGTAAGAACATTTCCAGGTTCTGGGGCTGAGGGTGTGGGTCGGAAAGTTACCTGCATAAACCCTTGGTGATCACCTCCCCCATTTTCTGGGTGCGCGTCATCTTTTCTCCCTCTGCACTCTCTCTGACTAGGTTCCTGGAGTGGGTTAGTAGTTTTCTCGCCCAGAATTGAGGTTTAATGCTCAGCATCTCCCTTTATTATTGATTGATTGATTGATTGATTGCTTTTTGGCAATGTTCAGGCGTTACTCCTGGCTCTGCACTCAGGAATTATTCCTGGTGGTGCTCAGGAGACCATATGGGATGCTGGGAATTGAACCCGGTCGGCCACATGCAAGGCAATCGCCCTACCTGCTGTGCTATCGCTTCAGCCCCCAGCATCTCCCTTTGTTGAGTGTGACTTTGAGCAAGTAACTTAACCTCTACTCCTCTGAGCCATAAAGTTGGGATAAAAATGCCGTCATGGCATGAGACCTGGATTTGATCCCTGACACCGCAAAACCCAAACGAACAAGCAAGAAACAAAAAACCCGTCAGCCTGGTGAGACGGTTGTGAAGATGAAGTACCTGGAGAGAGAGGTCTTGACATCTAGTAAGTGTTCAGTAAGACACCGTTGTTTTTCCCTGTCGGCCCATTGTACAGATGAGGGTATAGGGCTTGGCATCAGAGGCCCTTCTCTGTTAGTGACGGGGTGGAGCAGTAGATTCTTGGGTATCCTAGTCTCCCCCATCCCGTCCCCCTCCCGCTTTAGATCCCAGGCACTAACCCCCCAAAGCCCTCTCCGACCTGACTTAAAGCCACTCCCTCCGCTGGATTATTCCCTTGCTGTGCCTTCTCGGCTTTCCTAGTCCTTCCATACTCGCTTGTTGGAAATTCTTCCGCTATTCTGGGGCCTTTGCCTCCAAGGCTTCCTGCTGAATGCTCCTCCTTGTGCCCAATTTAATGGCCTGACTTTGCTCTCTCTGCCCAAGGTTGCCCTTGCAGTTCCACGTGTCCCTTGATGAAGGGTTCCAAGCCTCTTTCAAGCCATGCCCCTTCCCTGGAGGCTCACCCCCTACTTCAGACTCAGCCAGATGCCTGCGTGTCCCCCGACCTCTCGCCTCCTCCTCCTCCCCCCTGTCCCCATATCCCGTGCCTGAAAATGGCCCATGTTCCCGGGGGTGGCCAAGATAGGAGCACTTACAAGCCATGAGCCATCATGCCCGGGAGCGGGAATGGGGGGGCTCTGTCCCAAGAACCTTCTGGTTGCACCTTTTTGGGGGTCAAAACCCGGGCCTTATGGCCAGCCAGCCGTCTGCCGCTCACGCTACATCCCTGCCCTGCCCTGCTCCTCCTCCCTCCCTCCTTCCTTCCTTCCTCCCTCATAAATATTTCAAAATGTATGATTATTTGTATTTGTGGGGAGGCCTCTCAGCAGTGCACACGGGCCCTGATGGGGGGCACAAGTGGTGGGAAGTGGGTCTCCCCGGCGGGGCCTCTTAGGCAGACGCCTGATGAGACAGTTCAGGCTAGGAAAAGCTCTGTTTGGGGCCAGAGCGAGAGTAGAGCCAGGTAGAACACATGCCTTACCTGCCACTGTCCCAGGGATGATCCCATATGGTCCTCTGAGCCCACCAGGAGTGATTCCTGAGTGCAGAGCCAGGAGTAATCCCTGAGCAGTGCAGGTGTGGTCCAAAAATCTAAACAAAAGAAAAAAAACAGAGTCCTTGAAGGGGTCTTGAAGGGGTCTGAGCAGAGTGATGGCATCAAACTTAGATTTTCTCCCATGTTGTATCATAAAACATTCAATTAATGAATTAATATCATAACACATTTTAAATAGCAGAGTTGGAAGAATTATACTGATCACACCCTGTATAATGAGAATTCATAATAGTTTACTGTATTTTCCCTCTAGATATCCATCACCCACTTTTTTTTGTTTTGTTTTTCCTTTTTGGGTCACACCCGGCGATGCACAGGGGTTACTCCTGGCTCTGCACTCAGGAGTTACTCCTGGTGGTGCTCTGGGGACCATATGCGATGCTGGGAATCGAACCCGGGTCAGTCTCATGCAAGGCAAACGCCCTACCCACTGTGCTATCTCCCCAGCCCCCATCACCCACTTTTTAAACCATTTAACAATACATTCCTCACAGCGGTACCCCCCCTCACAAGTGCTCAGCATCATTAACTAGAGCCCATACGTATTTACAGGTGTGTTCACTTTCTTCTTGAATCCAGTGCCCAGACAGTGGAATGTGCAGGTGTTCTCGAGTTACGTCTCAGCAAAAGCATAGTCTGCATGACACAGCTTTTTTTTTTTAAAAGAAGGCTAATCTTTATATATTTATTTATTTTTGCTTTTTGGGTCACTCCTGGTGTTGCACAGGGGTTACTCCTGGCTCATGCACTCAGGAATTACTCCTGGCAGTACTTGGGGGACCATATGGAATGCTGGGAATCGAACCTGGGTCCACTGTGTGCAAGGCAAATGCCCTACCCGCTATGCTATCACTCCAGCCCTTGCATGACACAGCTTTTATTGAAATAATACATCATCACCCCCTTTCCCCAATTTCCCTTAATCCCTTCCCCGGCCCTTCCCCAGAGGCAACCCCCGTTATGATTTGGACTGTGATTATTGTCACTCGGTCCCCCTGTTCTAGAGCTCAGCGCAGGGAGTTGGAACAGAGCCTCCTCGTCCCCTTGCACTCGATGGGAGGCTCCCAGCCTGCTTCCTGCCCCGGCCTTTGACTCTGGCGTGGCTCTGCGGAGGCCCCGGGCCAAGGCCTCTGCCAGTTTCTAGCTCTTGGCACAGCCCGGGACTCCGAACCCTGGAGAGAGGGACAGCCTTTTCCCAGGGATCTTTCTAGAGTGCAGTGTGTGGTACAAATTCCCAGAAATCTGGGGAAACAGAGTTATATCAGGGCATGAGGTAGGGGAGCCATGCATCCTGGTTGGCCCAGAATCCTGAGCACCTTCCCAAGAAGACCCTCAGTCTAAGCCTTTCTTACCCCAGACTGTACTTGTCCTGAGGAGGATTTCTCTTATACTGTAAACTGAGCTATTCCCTGTTCCAGAGCCTCCCCCGGTACCCAGGCCTGCCTGGAGCAGGGGATGTGTTTAGCCTGCAGCAGCGGTCCTCGGGCAACCTGGGGACTCCAAGGCCCGTTCTGCACGCATTTTAGTTGATGCATAACTCAACCTGGGCTTTGGGAGGAATGTTTGGTTTGGGGGCGACACCCAACAGTGCTTAGCGGCTATCCCTGTCTCTGGGCTCAGGAGGGAACCTTGAGGGTGCTCAAGGGACCATCTGTGGTGCTGACAGTTTGAACCGGGTTGTGGCCACCAGTCTTTTACCTCCCATACTACCTCTCCAGCCTGGGCATGGGGTATTTTAAAAGCTCCACTAGTTAATACATTGCAATGTCTGGGAACCAATAGTCTATAGATAATGGTTTGCTTGTTTACCTGGGGTTGAATTTTTTTTGGGCGGTGTCACACCTGGCGGTGCATGGGGGTTACTCCTGGCTCTGCACTCAGACCCAGAGTACCATGAGGTATTACTCCTGGCAGTGCTTAGGGATGATGGAATGCTTAGGGATGATGGGATGCTGGGAATCGAACCCGGGTTGGCAGCATGCAAGGCAAACACACTACCCACTGTGCTATCGCTCCAGCCCTAGGGTTGGATATTTTATTTAATTATTTAATTTATTTATTTTTGCTTTTTGGGTCACACCCGGCAATGCTCAGGGGTTACTCCTGACTCTGCACTCAGGAATTACCCCTCGCGGTGCTCAGGGGACCATATGGGATACTGGGAATCGAACCCAGGTCGGCCGCACGCAAAGCAAATGCCCTACCTGCTGTGCTATCACTGCAGCTCCTGGGGTTGGATATTTTAAATGAACAACAGTAGTCAAGTGATTTGGAGACCAGAGTGCTAGTATTGTCACTTGCCTTGTATGCAGCCAGCTCTGGTCCCTCCGTGTCACTATATATGGTCCCCTGAGCACTGCCAGGGGTCATTTTGGGCACAGAGCTGGGAATAGACCCAGAGTACCATGAGGTATGGCCCTAAAGCCAAAAAACTAAATAAATCAACATTCCTTTGGAGTGGAGAGATAGTATGGGAGATAGCAGTTGCCTTGTGTGAGGCTGCGGAGTGTGGTGCTGTGGTCTGAACCCCAAACACCAGAGTCCCCTTAGCACACCCGAGGTCACTCCTGAGTCTAGAGTCAGGAATAGCCTCTGAGCACCACCGGGTATAGTCCCTCAAATCCCCTAAATAAATAAAAGTGATTTCACCGAAAAATCTGGATTTCCAGCTCCCTTCAGCAAAGCTGCTTGTCGAGACATTGAGTTTGTGCCAGCCAACCAGGGAACGTACTGGGGGCGGAGATCAGGGCTTATTCACGCTCCTGAGCTTTCTCCACTCCTGGGCCGGAGCATAGAACAGCAAGGAGGGTGTTTGCCTCTCCTGAGGCCAACCCAGGTTCAGCCTCCGGCACCTCATGTGGTCCCCCGAACCCTCCAGGAGTGATCCCTCAGTGCAGAGCCAAGAGTAAGCCCTCAGCACTGCCAGGTGAGGCCCCAAAACAAAACAACAAAATGTTTCCACTCCTGCCCTCTTTTCCGCTTAAGCAACACAACATAGGTGAGCGCTGCCGGAAACACATCAGATTTATTATACAGTTAGTTTTGAATTCTTTGGTCATTGAATGTTCAGAAACCTTTTACCGCTGCCAGGTTGGGGTGTGTGTGTGTGTGTGTGTGTGTACCCCTCCCCCATTATAATGTGACCCCCCACACCCCCCCCAACCTCCCCCTCAACCCCTGCCAGTTTAAGAAACTGGCTCCCCTTGGAGCCTGAGTATGTGCTCTCCATTCCAGTATCCTTTTGGTATTCCTTGTTGGTTTGCTCGGTTTCCAGGGAAGGTTCCAGACCAGACTCCAAAGCTTATGCCCTCAGCCTCTCTTCCCTTGCTGTTCCGCTACAGACCCCTCTTTCTGCTCGCCAGCCACATACATGGGCTTCGGGGATCCTTTCACTCCCACCTTTGCCTGCGTGCCTCGCCCTCCAGTCTCCTGGCTTGGGTACACAAGACCCTGCTTGATGTGGTTTCTGCCCATCACTCTCCGCCTCCCCCCTAAACTCTGCCACCGAACACCGAGCATTTCCAAGGCTGGTGAGGCCAGATTCTGTCCTGGCACTTGGTGCTGCTTCTGCCCAGGGAACTTCCCTTCCTCCCTTTCTTTCTTCCCTGCCTTGGCTTAGGTCTCTCTCCTCCTTGGGGAAGGTTCCCTGACCCCCTAAGTAGGTCAGGAAGCATAGTAACTCTACTTCCTCTCTCATCCCATACCTCATTTCCTTACAAGGCCATACCGTTCAGCTCTTCCTTCACAGAGCCTGAATAGAGCCTGGTAAATTGTAGGTGTTCATTAATGACGATGGGATGAAAGAATAAAGACAAGCTCATCTCCCTGTCACCAATCACAGAATTCTGCTCCTGGGTCCGGGGAGGTGGCTCAAAGGGTTAGTGTGCTACTTTGCGTGCTGGAGGCCCGGGGTTCATCCCTGGCACCACATGAACCCTGGGGCACCAACCAGGGTTAGCTGCTAGAACTGCAGGGTGTAGCCCCAGTTTTAAAAATTAATTAAAAAGTAATTAGAGCCAAAGCCAAGGCATTTGCCTTGCATGCAAGGTTTGGTCCCCAGGATCCCATATTCCCCCAAGCACTGCCAGGAGTAATTTCTGAGTGCACAGCCGGGAATAACCCCAGAGCACCCTAGGTATAGCTCCCAAAAACAAACTAAAAAAATTAAAGAGTAATTTGTTATCATTCTACTTCTTACTGATTACATTTTGACTCAGTTCTGGAAGCCCTAAACCTCAAGAAGGACAAATGATTCACAAGGGTGTTTGTTTAGGAGCCATACCAGGAGGTGCTCCAGGGTCACCCTGGGATGCTTAGGGGACAGTGGTGTCAGGAATTGTACTGGGACTACTGCATGCAGAGCCTGCATATGCCCCAGCCCCCAAATTTTAACTCAGTTTCATTTCCTGCTGGTCCCGTGGATCCCCTGAACCATAGTTTCATGCCTTCTGCCCATTTCAACAAAGGGTGGACTCTGGTCCTGTTGATGGTGAAGACAGGGCCATAGTTGGTGTGGCCCTGGGCCCCTGTGCCGGCATGGAGCACCGGAGCATCCGTTACTTTCTGATCCCACCATTTGTCTGTTGCTTTTGAAGTTTTTTGGGGGGAGTTTGTTTTGGGGGCCACACCCTGCAGTGATATGGGGGGAGGGGCGGAGGCTACCCAGGTACACCCTGGACTCAGCTTCAGCCCTTTGTGTGTGTGTGTGTGTGTGTGTGTTGGTGGGAAGTGTTTCTGGTTGACAGTGGCTTTTCTGCCCTTCTTTGTTCCTCAGATCAATTCTGGAGGCAGTGTAGTGAAGGGTCACAGGGCAGGAAAGGGGCAAAGGTGTTGCAGATTCAGTCTGATTTGTACTAACCCTGTGATCTCGGCAAGTTTCTGCTCTCCTGGCCCTGGTTGCATCATTCGAATCACGGAGCCAAAAATCCTTTCCTCATCTTTGGCGTCATCTCCCCTTGGAGCATGCGGGACACAGCGTCCTTCGCATGCATTGTGTACCAGAGAAACCGTCTGTGATCCACGTTTGTCTGAAATGAACATTTCCACCATTTTTGGAACCCCTGGTAGGACCGCATGCGCTCTTAGGAATTTCGGCATCGCCAGACCCCAGAAACGAAAGTAAAATTCCGTTGCAGTCGGTGATCGCCTGCAGCTGAGATTGTCATTGTAGTATAAAGAGAGACGCGAGGCTAAACGCAGCCGCGCCTGGGTTCAGGGTGGGCGGTTGCAGGACTTCCGTGCCTGGCCCGCGGGGTGGGATCCCGCACCTTTTGTGAGGCTCGAGGAAACAAAGGAGGGAAACGCGCCGCGCCGCTGCCCGAGCTCTCGGCGGGCGGAGCAGTTGCCGCCGTCACAAGGGTTAAGGCCACCGAGCGGCGCCCGGCGTCCTAGAGAGGCGGGGGTGGGGTGGGGGACTTCCGGCCAGCTGACCGCCCCGCCGGGACTCGCTGCGGCCGCCAGGTAGCACCTGGCTGTCCTCCGGGCCAGGCACCTGCGGACTTCTCTCTTCTCCAGGGTTTAGAGGTTTTGACAGGGTTGCAGATTTCCTAGTTTGCGGATCCCGGGGCTATCCGAGAACAGGTGGTTTTTTTTTTTCCTCCCCAAGGAATCCAGTTTCTCCCGTTGCAGTGAGCTCCCGAGCAATTATTACCTGCAGCTGCAAAGGCCACCTCCCTCTAGCTCACCCGGGCAGGGCCGGCCCAGGTCAGGGCAGCTCCGGAGGGGGGAGGAGCTTTCGGTGAAAGCCGCTGCAGAGGGGTGGGGTCAGGGACAGACACACAACTCCACCCGTTCTTCCTGTTCTTCCTCCAACGTCACCGGGAAGGCACCGTTGTACACATTTTACCAGTGAGAAAAGACGCTCAGAGCTGTTTCTTCAGAGCTTTGTCATAGCACAGGTCAGTGGGTGAGTGGGGAGTTTGTAAGCCCAGGTTTGTCCGACTTTTTGTTTCAGTCTTTTGCACCCACCCTGCAGTGCTCAGGGCTGACTCCTAGCACTGTGCTCAGGAATCAATCCTGGCGGGACTGAGGGGACCATAGGGAGTGCTGGGGATGGAACCCACTTAAGCTGCGTGCAAGGTGAGCACCCTGCCAGCTGTACTATCGCTCCAGGCTGCAGCAGTCCCTTTTTAAAAGAATATCAGCGAATAGTGCTTATTCGTGCATCTTTCACAAAGATGTACAGCTTCCACTCAAAAATAGGGGTGTGGGTTATAGGAGGCACAAATCTTGATGCAGGAGTGATGACCGCAGTTTTTTCTGCGTGGTCCACAGTACCCAGGTTCTTCAGTATTTTCAAGAATGAAAATACTGAGTAATAAAGATGCTCAGACTCAGAAGTGGGAAAGTAGAAAAGTTTGTTGGAAAGTGAAGGAGGAAGGAAAAGGAGCTCCCCCAAGTGGAAAGGAACTTGGTAGAGGACTAAGTTACCCATGACTCATTTTGTGGGTTTTTGTTTTTGTTTTGGCTTTTTGGGTCACACCAGGTGATGCCCCGGGGTTATTCCTGGCTCTGCACTCAGGAATTTTTCCTGGTGTTTCTCAGGGGACTATATGAGATGCCAGGGATCAAACCCTGGTCGTCTTGTAAGGCAAACGCCCTCCCCACTGTGCTATCACTCCGGCTTCTTGTGGGGTTTTTATAGGAATTCTGGGTCTTTGTGTTCCAGAGAATGCAGTGAAGTTAAGGATAAGGGTTTGTTATAGGCCCTTTTACTGAAAATCAGGCGCTTTGCATTTCTTATCCATTGACAAGAATGTTATGAGAATGAGGGAGTCCAACAGATTCTTATCTGGCTGTTTGCCTTAGGTACTGCCAATTATCTAAGCCTCCTGGGCAGCCTAAAGTCTGAGGCAGAATTTTATGCTGGACAGTTGTTAACCTACTTTTCATCAGAAGGTGCCCAGGAATTTACAAGAAGTCAGAAACAAAGGGTGGGGCAATCAAAAATGGGACTGCTCCCAGCAAGGGGAAAATGAGGCTTCCTTTTTCATTTTCTTTCTTTTTTTTTGAGGGGGGAGGGTTCATACCTGGCAATGCACAGGGGTTACTCCTGGCTCTGTACTCAGGAATTACCCCGGCGGTGCTTAGGGATCGCTCTCGCTCTTTGTGAGGCTCAGGGTATCAGGTTGAATCAGGGTCAGCTCATGCAAAGTACAGGCTTTACCCCATGAACATCTTCTTCCTGGGAAATTTTATTTGTTTGGGGCCATATTTGGTGGTGCTCAAGGGCTACCCCTGCTCTGTGCTCAGGGGTTAACCCTGGCAGCGGGGTGGGCTGCCTGCGAGGCAAGCAAGCCCCTTCACCCCATCTTCTCCCCAGCTCCTGTTTTTTCAATAAGGGCCACACTCTTGGGTCCTTGCGGGTCACCAGGGCCATGAAGTGCATGGGACTGATCTCAGGGTGACCACTCGAGCTCTCACCCACCCTGCAGTTTTACAATCATTAAAAAAAAATGTTTAGTTTTGTTTTGGGGTCATACCCGGTGGTGCTTAGGGCTTCAGCAGGGCTTGGCTCTGAGCTCAGGAATCAGGCATCTCGGGGACTCTGGGGTGCCGGAGATCAAAACTGGGTTATGATGTGCAAGGCAATGCCTTACCCACTGTATTATCTCTCCAAATCCCCTAAGTTTTAGAATATTCTTATCAGTCTCAAAGCCAGTCCATCCTCAAGGGCACTGCCAGCTTTAGACTATTACTGATTATCTGACTCTGTAGATTTACCAGTTTGGACAGTCCTCTAGGTGTCTGTGCCTGTTGTGACTGAAATAATCCTTTCTATTTTTTGGTTTGTTTATTTGTGTTTGGTTTTGGGCCACACACAGTGATGCTCCAGGCTTACTCCTGGCTCTGCACTCAGTAATTACTCGTGGCAGTACTTGAGGGACCATTTGGGGTGCTGGGGATCAAACCAGGGTAGCCTGGGTCACGTTGACCACATGCAAGGCAGATTCCCTACCCACTGTTGTTTTTATTTTGGGGCTACACCCAACAGTGCTCAGGGATTACTCTTGTGTCTGCACTCAGGAATTATCCCTGACTGCTCAGGGACCATATGGGATGCTAGGAATCCCGTCTGGGTCAGCTGCACGCAAGGCAGTTGACTGCCTCTACTGTCTCTTCAGCCCTCCTCTATTTATTTCATTTTGGGGGGCTTCACCTGGCTGTGCTCAGGACTTACTCCTGGCTCTGTGCTCAGGGATCACTCCTTGTGGGCTCTGGGGACCACCTAGGGTGCCAGGAGTTGAACCCAGATCTGCCTTACTGTTGTGCAGGTCCAGTCTCTTCCTTTTTAACAAAGTGTAGACCCTGCACTCAGATCACTGATCTGTGACCACAGCTGCTTAGGACTGGAAAACTTTGTTTTGATTTTATTGTATTTATTTTGGCCACGGGAAGGTAACTAATAGGTGTGCCCTATTTATGCTAGTGATGTAAAGTTTCCTTTTAAATAAATTCATTTGCATACAAAACTGAGTTTGTATCTTTAAAGGACACGTCAATAGGAGTAAAGGTGGTACGCGAATATGTGGGAAGGTTGGTAAGATGGGCTAACACTGGAGTTTGGGAAACGCCTGGATGATCTCATCTGAGGAGCATCATTTGAAAAACACCGTTACTCCATTTCACTCTTCCTACTCCAGAGAGGAAGCACATCATTTTACTGATGAGGGTTGGAGAAATTTAGCTTGTTACCCTGATAGAATGAGCCCATAGTTGGTCTGACTCCAAAGACCCTTTTCTCACCAAGTCTGGAAGTACGCGAGGGGCTTGGAAATGGCCTCGACAGCTGGAGAGAAGGTTAGCCACGAGGTCAAAGCCTGTGGCCCTAGAGAAGGTGTTTGAGCTTTGCTTCTGTCAAACAGAAGCTTGGTTGGTGATTATCAGCAGAATCTGAGTTACTGCCTAGGTAATCGGGGTGTGGGAGGGAGGACTACTGGGGAGGGGCGTATCCCAGATGTATTTGACTACTGCCCCCTTTCAGAAGTCACTCAGCTGTCTTCTTTAAGTGAGCAAGAAAAGTGCCCCCCCCCCGCCCCCGCCCCCGTTGCACTTGAGACCGAATGGATTTTGCTTGGGTGGGGGTGGGGTGGGGAAGGGAGAGGGAATGGGTGGGGGATGCCGACTTTGGGGAACTCTGTCTCTGCTTTAGCTTCGTTGCTGTTGCTGGGCTCTTGAACCCCACAGTGATCCTTCAACCCCAGTTTTTGACCTGTACACAGACTCTCTAGGCTAGTGAAGTGCCGTGGAGAAGCCGAGTTTCCGGAAATGATCAGCTAGCTAGATCTCCTGCTTTCAGAACTGCATGACCCTGGGGCGGGCTGGGCCCTCTCTCCTCACCTCAGCCAGAGGAATGTTTCTATCCCGTCATCTTCACCATGACCCTCTGCCCCTGCCCCAGTCAAACCTGCCTTACTCCACTTCTTATTGTTCGTAGTAGCCTTTAATAGCACATTAAACTTTCAGACCATTTTCTCCTTTTCTAGGACAGAGAGAGCCTAATTGTAACTTAAAATGAAGCAACTCGAACAGACTTAACAAGCAAATCCTCTACTGCTGTTAACTCAGCCCTCACGTAGCTAAGCACTCCAATTGAATCCAGGTGGAATTAACCACTATCCCTTAAAGGCCATCAGGTTCCCCACGCCACTCTGGTTTGGGGCCGCACCCCCCAGTGCTCAGGGTCTAGTCCTGGCTCTGCACTTAGGGGTCATTCCTGGTGGGCTTGGGGGACCACATAGGGTGCCAGGGATGGGACCCGGGTTGGTCCAGGACAAGGCCAGCGCCTTACTGTGCTTGGCTGAGAGTCTGTTCTTTGGACCCTCTAACACAAAGCATCTGCTAGTAGGTGATTTTCTAAGAGTTCGACGCTTCTCATCTTAGAAAATCATCTCACAGCTCCCAAGGTAAGTCCTCTGTTAGTAACATCAAGGCAGATCTGGCTCTGCATCTCACTTTATTTTATTTTGTTTTTTTGGGTCACACCCGGTGTTGCACAGGGGTTACTCCTGACTCATGCACTCAGTAATTACTCATGGCGGTTCTCAGGGGACCATATGGGATGCTGGGAATCGAACCTGGGTCGGCCATGTGCAAGGCAAATGTCCTACCCGCTGTGCTATCACTCCAGCCCCTGCATCTCACTTTACACGGTGTGTGCTCAGATCTGAGATGCAACAATTCACAAAATTCCTCATTTCCAGCAACGTGTAGTGCACTTCCTGTGCTGGTGTTCCTGAAGGTGTAGCTTCAGAATTGAAAGCTGTCCAAGAGGAGTGTGGGCACCCCGAGACCTGGATCTCCCACTCAGGACAGCTCCCTGCTCGTCCACAAACTCCCCCCTCACAGCTGTTCCTCAGAAGCACTGCCCCACTGTCGTCATCAACCAAGGAACCAGTTCTCTGTTCCTTGCCAGAAGCAGTTATGCCCATTTCACAGCAGGGAGATCACGGAACTTGCCCAGGATCACTGAGCTCCTTCATGGAGTTCATAGGTTGGAACCCAGGCCCATCCTGAGCCCTTCCACCCTAAGGCCCATATTGAGCTTCCAATAAGTTGGGCGTTTCTGGGGAGGCTGGCTGGTCCCAGTGCCTGAGTATGACTCTTACCTTCTGTAACTCTCTGTCCTTATACTGGGGTCAGAGCTGGAGTGCTGCCTAAGGGAAAGGCAAGGGTCATTTCTGTTCATTGCACTTTCTGGTCTCTGTACGACCCGTGCCAAGCTCTCGGGAGAAACAGAAAAGAACAAAGTTGGCAGCAGGCGGGAGGATCGGAGCATTGCTTCTGTCTTTTGCTTGTCAGGGTGTGTCTCTACAATGCATACTAACTGTTTCTCTCTCTTTTTTTTTTTAATTTCCCACACCCAGTGATGCTCAGGGCTTACTCAGGCTCAGGGGACCCTATGTGGTGCCAGGGTTTGACCGGGATTGGCAACTTGCAAAGCAGGTACCTTACCCACTGTGCTGTCGCTCCAGCCCCACATACTACTTATATTAAAGTACAAGTCATGGGCCTGGAGCGACAGTACACTGGGTAGGGCATTTGCCTTACATGTGGCCGACCTGGGTTTAGTCCCCATCACCCCATACTGTCCCCTGAGCACCACCCGGACCAGTCCCTGAGCTCAGAGCCAGGAGAAAATGCTGAGCACTGCTGGGTGTGGCCCATAGACCTACTAACTAAATAATAAATAAATGAATAAATAAAGTAAAAGTCACTTCCCTTCCCTCACAACATGCCTTGTATAGGACTCTCTTCATTTGGTCTAATTCAGTACCTCAGCATCCTCGTGGTGAGAGAAAGTCGAGACAGAAAATCAAGACCAGCCCGTTCCTCCCTGAACACGCATCTTGCTTGCTTGTCCATTTATTTGCTCTTCTGTTTACACATCAGAGAAGTCCGCGCTCTCTCGAACACACACTTCTTCCTTTCTCTCCTCTCCCATCTTCCTAAATAAGTTCGAATAAAAAAAAATTATCTTGCATTACAAAATAAAACAATCAAGCAATACTCCCTGATTGAAGGAACAGTCGCATCTGCAATCCCTTCTGAGGAAGGGACCAAATGGTGCGGCCACCCCACTCTCCTCCTCAGCAGCCCTGGCCCAGGACTCGCAGCTGAACCCAGTTTCCTGCTGACAATCGCTGACAGCCAGCGATTGTCAGCAGGGCATTCCCAAAGATTTGGGGAAGAGGTGATGAGCCTCACTTCTGAGCATCCTGCAGGCAGCTTAGGTGACACCCTGGAGGCTGTGACGTCCAGCGGTGACATCCTGGAACTTCTGTCCAACAAGATCCTGCCAACCCAACCAATCAGATCACAGCATCTAAGAAGTTTGGAAAATGACCTGACCCAAATAAATAAACTAGGTGCCAGAGTGATAGTACCGTGAGTAAGGCGTTTGTCTTGCACGTGGTTGACCTGGGTTCAATCTCCAGCACCCCATATGGTCCTCTGAGTACCATGAGAAGTAATTCCTGAGTGCAGAGCCAGGAGTAACCTCTGAGCACTGCTGGGTATGGCCCCAAAACTAAAAAGAAAAAAAGTCACCTGGAACAACAAGGACCACAAGACCCCATGGCAGGAGTCTGTAGGGTTCCACTACAGCATCCCATGGTCTCTGTGGGCCCCAAAGGGCATAATCCATGTTCCTGGCATCTGTGAAGTTTCAAACTGATAACTCAGCAGCTAGATGGAATGAAAAACCTTTAAGAAACTGTAAGGGGCTGGAGCGATAGCACAGCAGGTAGGGTGTTTGCCTTGTACGCAGCTGACCCGGGTTCGATTCTCAGCATCCCATATGGTCCCCCGAGCACTGCTAGGAGTAATTCCTGAGTGCAGAGCCAGGAGTAACCCCTGTGCATCGCCGGATGTGATGTCCCTCACCCCCCCCCAAAAAAAAAGAAGCTGTAAATATTTTCCCTCTTACTTGAAGTCATTGCTAGGCGATATGTAATATTTGAAATGTATTATGTTATTATATTAACTGCATTGTATCTATTGTATTCACACACACTGTCCTCCCATTGTTCATCGATTTGCTCGAGCGGGCCCAGTAACGTCTCCATTTTGAGATTTGTTGTTACTGTGTTTGGCATATTGAATATGTCACGGGGAGCTTGCCAGACTTGGCCGTGTGGGCGAGATACTCTCGATAGCTTGCCAGGCTCTCCGAGAAGGGCACAGGAATCGAACCTGGCTCGGCCGGGCTGGCTTCGCGCAAGGCAAACGCCCTACTGCTGTGCTATCGCTCCAGCCCATTTATTTATTAAAATACTTTATATTCTGTTTTCTTGAAATGCTTTAGGATTTAGTCTCTGATGAGTTATTTTGGGGCAAAGAATGTATATTCTAAGACATATATTCTATGGCAGTGCTTGCTGCCTTTAAGTGTTTTCAGCCCTGAGTCCTCGAAGTTTATTCCAAGACAAAGGGTGACTTGAAATTTGTATCTACTGGGTTTCACAGTTGCTTAACAGTTAAAAGGGAAGAGTAGATCTTCAGGCATTTCGTGTATGTAGATTTGTGATTGGGGAAGAATTGTATCCCTGAACAATACTTAGCAAGATACATTCTTCAGGGGCCAACCAGGGGTGATTTCCTGAGTGCAGAATCAGGATCAGGAGTATTCCCTGAGCTTCGCTGGGTATGGCCCCTCATTCCCAATTTTTTAAAAAATGCTGTTCCATTTATACTTGTCAATTAAAATAATTAAGGCTATGTGCTCAGAGAGGGAGAGCAATAGGCTCAGAGTCAGAAGGCAAAGCTCGGTGCTTGGCTTCCTCCTGCACAGGACTTCACAGTGTGATGCCGAGTGGGAGGCTGCGTGGCACAGTCTCTGAGTGCAGCTGGCTGGGCAGAGAGGGAACTGGAGCGATAGCACAGTGGGGAAGGTGTTTGCCTTGCACGCGGCTGACCTGGGTTCGATTCTCAGCATCCCATATGGTCTCCTGAGCGTAAAGCCAGGAGTAATCCCTGTGCAACGCTGGGTGTGACCCAAAAAGCCAAGAAAAAAGAAAACTGGGCAGAGAAGGAAGATGAGGCAGAGCTCAAAAGTGGAAGCCAGGGCCACAGAGGATGTACACTGGGTACTTTCCTTGCAGGCAGCTGACCCTGGTTTGATCCCCGGCACCCCGTATGGTCCACCAAGCACTGCCAGACGTGATGCCGAGCACATAAGCAGGAGTAAGGCCTCAGTACAGCAAGGTGTTTCAGAAAGAAAGAAAGAGAGGTGGGGGAGGGAGGGAGGAACAGAGAGGGAGGGGCGGAGGAGAAGGAGGAGAGGAAGAGGAGAAAGAAAAGAGCTTAAGAACAGGAAACGTTGGGGCTGGAGTGATAGTCCAGCATGTAGGGCGTTTGCCTTGCATGCAGCTGACCCGGGTTCAATCCCCAAGATCCCATATGGTCTCCCAAGCGCCGCCAGGATTGATTCCTGAGTGCAGAGTCAGGAGTAATCCCTGAGTATCACTGAGTGTGGCCCAAAAATGAAAAAAAAAAAAGAAAACACCATAAGTACCAAGATACAAGCGTTACTGGACTTCGAGCCAGCCCTGCCTCTCAGCTGTGTCTGTGCTTGCATTCGCCTGTATGTTTGCCGTAATTTATAGATTTATATCTCTGTGTTAGAGATCAAATCCTATTTGAGATATTTTGTCAATTTGTTTTGTTTGTTCTTCCTAGAAATAACGTTTGGTATTTTAGAAAGTGGGCTGGTGCAATAGCACAGCGGGTAGGGCATTTGCCTTGTACCCAGCTGACCCGGGTTTGATTTCTCCGTCCTTCTTGGAGAGCCCAGCAAACTACCAAGAGTATCTCGTCCGCACGGCAAAGCCTGGCAAGCTCCCTGTGACGTATTCGATATGCCAAACACAGTAACAATTGTCACAATGGAGACGCTACTGGGCCCGCTCGAGCAAATCAATGAACAATGGGAGGACAGTGACAGTTTTAGAAAGTGTTTTCCTGGGGTCTGGAGGTCATGAGTTGCACGCAGAGGCCTGGACTCTGCGCACTGCCCTGAGGGACCCCGAACGCTCATCCAGGAGCGGCCCCCATTCCCGAGTTAGGACCAGGAGCAAGAACTGAGCACAGCCTGTGTGGCCCAAAACCAAGAAAAAAGTTTTTAGTGGTATAGTTTTCAGGGCTTGGGACCCCTGGGCCACTCCTGGTAGTGTTTAGATGGCCCTCCTAAAAAAAGTTTTAGAGGGGCTGGAGCAATAGCACAGCAGGTAGGGTGTTTGTCTTGCACGCGGCCAACCCGGGTTCGATTCCCAGCATCTCATATGGTCCCCTGAGCACATGAGTCGCACACTGAGGCCTGGACTCTACGCACTCTCTCCAGGAGTAATTCTTGAGGGCAGAGCCAGGAGTAACCCTTGTGCATCACTGGGTGTGACCCAAAAAGGAAAAAAAAAAACCCCATCAAAAAAAAAACCCTGTATTTTTGGGGCTGAAGCAATAGCACAGAGTGTAGGGAGTTTTTCCTTGCACGTGGCTGACCTGGGTTCAATTCCCAGCATCCCATATCGTCCCCTGAGCACCACCAGGAGTAATTCCTGAGTGCGTAAGTCAGGAGTAACCCCTGTGCATTGCTGGGTATGACCCAAAAAGCAGAAAAAAAAATTTTAGATGTGACACCCCCCCAAACTGAATACAGCATTTACCTAGTTAAAAAAAATCCCAGTAATTAAAAGCAATTTAGTCAAATGAGCTAGTAGGTTATAATGTATGCTAATAGATAGATAATACGTTAAACTTACCTATATGTTTCTTATGCCAGGCAGTCTTTATCCTGGTTGGGGGTGATGTGGCTGGCCTAATTCTTGGGTCACACCCTTTTCTCTCTGCAGCCTGCATGCTATTCGGTCCTCGATGCTCGAATCTGAGTCTCATTCCTCTCTGGCAAACAGCATAGCCTTCTGTCTGGAAACTTGCTACTTGTTTTTCAGTTTGAGAATTCCAGAATTTCATCAGAAGATATATACATTCCTTTGTGTGCGTGGGGGAGGAGAGGGCACACACAGTGATGCTCAGAGGTTACTCCCGGTGTTTCATGTGGGACCGTGTAGAATGCCGGGCATGGAACCTGAGATGGCCATGTGCAAGGCAAGCGCCCTCCCCCATGTACAGTCGCACTGGCCCTAACATTCATATCCTTTTCATATCCTTTGACCCTTACAGATTTACTACTTTTTTTTACTTACTACTTACTTTACTTATTTTTTTACTTATATTTTTATTTATTATTTACTTATTACTTTTTTTTACCTTACAAACCCTTACTGCTTTTCATTTGAGATTCCTACTATGTTCATTTTAGGTCTTCTAGATCTATCCTTCAAATTCATATTTAATGGCACAGTTTTCTTTCTCCTTTAATGTTTCATAGATTGCTTTCATTGTTTGAGTCTTCTGGGATGGGACAGGTGAAGGGTTGCAGAGCGTGTTCGGGAGGTCTGGGGGCCCCATCAGCAATTCTTGGCCGTCCAGACCCTCATTTCAGTGCACGGGCCTGCAGATGTGATTCTGCTAGGGCCACCCCCACAGTGCTGGGTCCCCCAGGGCTGCACCTGATGATGCTCAGGGGACCATGTGGTGCCATGGACAGAACCTGGGCCAGGCATGAGCCCTAACTCCTCTCCTGTTCTATCTCCTACCCCTCATGTTTGAGGCTTTTGTCAGTGACTCTGTCTTGTATCAGCATGTCTGTACACATGAGAACCACAGGAAGAGCCTGTGAGGTCAGCTGGGCCTGGTCTGGGTGTTCCTGAAGTCTGCGGTGGCATCTGTAAGCCCTTCTGAATGGCGAGCCAGTGTGGCATGGTGTGGGGGCAGGGTTGAGTTTAGGAACATGTGCTAGTTAGGGCCCATGTCCAGCAATCCCAGAAAGTCTGGATATTTCAGAGATTACCCCCCTCGCTCTGCAGACACCCACTCACTCAGCCTTGTGGACTCGCCAGGCCTGGGACTGCTTTGCTCTGAGCGGCTGAGACTCTCCTGGTGCTCACTGGAGTCGGGATTCCCTTCACAGGCCTGGGCCTAGATCCACAAAGTGGGAGAAGCGAGAATCTCTGAAAATCCACTCCTCTGCCAAGGCAGTAGAAGCCCGGGCAAGAGTCCAAAGCAGCTCTGCTTATTCTTTAGAACCTTAGACATTAGCCAAAGGCAGGAACACTCAAGGAAAAAAAAATAGTCTCTCCTAGTGATAGAAGTGACCTTGGAACTCCCCTTAGGCCCTTCTCCTCGCCCCTGTCACACTGTCTTTGTGAAAAGGAACAGTTTCTGGACAAGGGAGGGAGCTGGCTGACAGCCATGGCAGGCTTGGGACAAACTAATGACCCATCCCCAGAGAAGCGTCACTATTTGACTGGTCTGATTGTCTGAAAATCTATTTGTGGTGGTGGGATGGTGGTGGGGGGGTGTCTTTATTTGACCTGACTCCTGGCTCTCCCCTTGCTAATAGCCACAGCCCAGGGGCCACTGTTTATTGCTGCAGCTGCTGAGGAGGTGGCCCCACCCGTTGTGCAAAACAACGGACAGTCTCAAGAGGAAAATCCAGGGAGTGAAATAGCCACCGATATTTTCAGCCTCTGAAAAGTTCTGACATTTCCCCGGGAGTGCCTAGATGGTTTTGAGCTAGTGCGCATGCCCAGAAAAGACTGCGTGCCCCCACCCCCCAACTCATCTGCCCTTGACCAGACATTCAGTCTCCAGCACGGTGTAGCCCAGCCCTGCCAGGAGAGGACCCCGCAACTAACACAAAAGGAAATAGAATTCAAGGTTAGATGGATAAAATAGCAAATAGCCGAAGTGAAGCTCCTAAGCAGAAAAGAATTATTTAACAAATGGCAATAACAAAGCTGGGGGTGGGAGAGGTGAAATGTGATTTTCAGGATTTCCAAATATTTAAAGTATTATTTTCAATCAAAAATTATGAGAAATCAGGGCTGGAGCGATAGTACAGCAGGTAGGGCGTTTGTCTTGTACGCGGCCATTCCCCATATGGTCTCGCAAGCACTGCCAGGTATTCCTGAGTGCAGAGCCAGAGTAATGCCTGTGCATCGCCGGGTGTGACCCAAAAAGAAAAAATATTATGAGAAATCAAAAAAAAAATTGGAGGGTGGGAGGGATACTGGGACCCGTGGTGGTGGAAAATGAGCACTGGTGGAGGGATGGGTATTTGATCATTGTATAATTGAAATCCAAGCACAAAAATTTTTAACTCTACAACTGTACCTCATGGTGTTTCACTAATAAAATTTTTTTAAAAAATTATGAGAAATACAAAGAAACAGAAAAATATAGCCCATATGCAGGAAAGACAAACAGTAAAAGAAAAAGGAGCCGCCTCAAGGACTGAGCGCTGTTGCGCATGCGGGCGCTCATGCCCCACGCCAGCGCGTGGCGGGACCAAGCCCCAGACACGTGCGGAGCCTCTGATGCCGGGGGTGATCCACGAACCAAAAATATTTTCTTTTTTTTTTTTTAAATAAAAACCTGCCCTGCCGGAAATAGTACAGTGTGTCAAATTCTTGCCTTGCACATCCATGACCCTGGTTCAGTCCCTGGCCACACATACAGTCCCCCGAGTACCTTCTGGAATGATTCCTAAGTACAGAGCCAGAAGTAAACCTGAGCACTGCCAGATATGCCCTCAAAGACAAGTTTTTGGGGGAGAAGGTTTGGGCCGCAGCTGACAGTGCTCAGGGAACAAGGAACCCGGGAAAGGAGGGCTACCGCGTCTGCTCCATCACTTGGCCACCAGAGTTGGGGCAGTACCTGGCTCGCATCAGGACCTGTGAAGGCTGCTGTGAGCACCTTCGTGGCCTGGGTGCTCGCGTCCCGCCACCCCACGAGGCAGCCGTGAGGCAGCACCACCTAGTTTCTTGTGAAGCTGTGGGTTCAGTCTGGAGTGAGGACTTGCTCTTTGAAAGGAAAGTCTGTCATCACCTCGGTGCAGGCATTCTGGGACTGTCACCTTCCCTCACAGAAGTTGACAAAATCATGAAGCAAAGATAGGTTTGTTGGGGGGGGGATTTGTTTTGGGGGCCACACCAGGCAGTACTCAGGGATTACTCCTGGCTCTATGCTCAGGAACATTTTTGTTCGGCTTGGGGGACCATATGGGGTGCTGGGGACCGAACCCGGGTCAGCTGTATGCAAAGCAAATCCCACCCCACTGTACTGTCACTCCAGCTATGCGAGATAGCTTCTGTTGAATGAAACTTAGATGTGAGAGGGGAAAGAGAGGAAAGAGCTGGGAGAGCAAACCTGAGTGGCTTTGGGGAGGAGCTTTTATACGGCCCCTTCAAGGGAAACCCCCTTCCCTGGAGTTTTGCATCCACAGAAGTTAGTCTGGGCAT
This sequence comes from Sorex fumeus, assembly GCF_029834395.1. NCBI lineage: Eukaryota > Metazoa > Chordata > Mammalia > Eulipotyphla > Soricidae > Sorex > Sorex fumeus. The sequence goes on from NW_026606183.1 coordinate 6,612,695, forward strand.
CGTCACAGCTTTGTACTGCTGGCAGTCTTCTCTCCAGCTCACCCCTTTGCATTGTTGCTGATCTTTCATAATCTCGTAGATTCTCCTGTAGCTTTTCTTTTTCCAAGAGGTCCACGCTTCTCTAGGTGGGCGCTTGGATTTATGTATCTGGGTGCTGCCTTAGTTTCTTCTCTCCGAAGAGCTCAGAATTTGCATATCAAATGGATGTCCTGGTTCTTCGTGCCTTTGGGTTGCTTCAGGGCCAGGCAGTCTCTTCAAGTTCTTATACTTTCTCAAGTAGATTACCAGGGCTCCCTACCTTATCTGCCTGCAACACCTGTACTATATCTCCCCCAAATATTTACATTAATATATATATACATAGATGCGCACACATATTATTTGAAGGTCAGACAGGTTCTTGGGTCAAACTGGCTGTGCTCAGGGCTGACTCCTGGCTCTGTGCTCAGGGCTCCCTCCTGGTGGGGATTGGAGTGAGAGGGATTGAGCCCAGATCAGCCTTGTGCAAGGCAAGCGCTTTATCTGCTATACTGTTTCTCCAGTCCTGAATTTTTAGAAAGTATAGAATAGATATCAGTCCCTAGAACTGAGACAAAGGGTACAAATCAGAGTGCCCCCCACCCCAAGGCAGAGACCCCGACTCTGAAAAGGTGTGGCAGAGCAAACATCACCTGCATCAAGACTTCCATGATTCCCCGCAGCTCCTGATCACTGAGCACTGCAGGTGCCTGGTGCGGGAGGGAAGTTGACCCGGACAGGGGTAGGGCGTAGAAAGCCACGCCATGGTAGGAATTAAGCGACAGTGCTGGAGGAAGTGGCGTAAGCCCGGAACCGGGCGCGGGAGCCATGCCAGTGCAGAGCAGAGGTCGGCAGGGAGAAAGTGCACCCAGTGAAGAAGTGTGGGAGCGAGCCAGGAGACTGTCGAATTTAGTGCTGGAGGAAGCTTGTGAAGGTCAACTCCCGGTGTGCGCGTGTGCAAAGGAAGCCTGACCGCCCGGAGTCCACTCTGCTAAGACAGCACGTGGAGGGCTCAGGGGTAGAAGGGATTGCAGCAAGGTGGTGAGTGCACCACAAAAGTATTCCTTGTTCTGGACACACATGTAAGGCAGGGGAGCACAGGGCATGCCTGTGTCCATGTGTCCCTGCAGAATTGCCGCCAGGAAAAAGGAAACCTCAGCGGACCTGAGTCTCCAAGCCACTTGCTTCCACCTGTGTCATTTCAGCGACCTCTACTGACAAAACCCAATATTGCAAGGCACGGGGCTCATTCCTTTAGCTCTGATACTTGGAAGTGAGTTAGGAGCTGAGAGATAATGCTGCATTTTCTTGGGGATGGAGGGTTAAGCCAGCAGTACTAAGGGGATAGAGCTGAGAGGCGATATATTGAAACTGACAGTGGGGCTGGAAAGAGCTCAATGGCTAAACGCATGCAGAAGGCAGCACCCAAGCACCTCCATGTGCAGAGTACCCCAAAGCTTGGAGGCAAGCGCCCTGCCTGCTGTACTGTCACTCCCCAGGGTCTCACAACTCTGCAGGCCCCTGTGCGCTTGGCTGGGCTCTAGGCTTAGCCCTCAGCCGCGGCCCCTGTCAGGGTGTTGGTGTGTGCTCAGGTCAGCCAGATTCACCCTGCTTAGGTGCTCAGTGCTGGCTGGAGAGGCACTGGGGGGTGCACCTGGCAGTATTTGGGGAGCCATCTCCAGCCAGTGTACTCTGGGAGCCAGATGTGGTGTCCAGATTCGAACCAGAGTCGCAGGCTAGGCGACTTCTACCTTCTCTCCAGCCGGGGGTGGGGCGGGGTAGGGGGCGAAGGGGGGTTCTGTAGAGGCAGCTGCGTTGTCCTGTCTCGCCAGCCTGGACTTGAACCCTCCAGCTGGAGGGACTCTGCTTATCGGCTGATTATCTCTGCACCGTAACTTCACTTGACCTGGAATTTTTGATTCCATTCCATCTGCAAAATCCCTTCCCAGAAGTACATAGATCCCTGTTTGATTGAATAAGCCAGGGACGGGACAAGCGTGGCACATCCTCTCTCCGGAGAGGGCAGTCAACCCTTCAGCTGCTTCATAAAGTGTTAGCCGCAAGTAAAATTTCACTATTCTTTCAAGCCTTTTCTTTTATTTAAGGCAATCTACTGCCACCTGTTGGAACTTTGGTATAATGACTACTAGATCTCCACCAGGAAAATCTTCCAGTTCAGGGATTCTGGGTGCACAGTGACCCCACCCCCATCCCTACCCAGTGGTGGCAAAGACCCCTCTGCATTCTGCCTACGCTCACTGCCACCTGTACAGACCTCTTTATCCAGAGCAACTCTCTGACATTCTTCACAGGGGCGTTTGAGGGGTGTTTGAGTCCCCCCCCATGCTCAGGGGATGACTATCCCAGCTCTGTGTTCAGGAGTGACTCCTGGCAGTGCTTGGGGGACCATGGAGTGCCGGGGATCAAACCTGGGCCTCTTGCATGCAAGGCTGCCCATGAGCTATTTCTCCAGCCCCCATATGGGGTCATTTTATCTGTTGATAACCTGATGGTTTTTATCTGATACAGACAGTGGCCATCATTTGATCTGAGTAAGGACTGAGCCTTTGCTTTATTATTTCCATAAGCAAACATCTGAGCTCTTCCAGGGAGAAAACTCGGAAATAGTAGCATATTAAGATGACAGTAACAGTCACTAGTTTTATTCAGCACCCACATTATATGTGTGCATTGCTACAAATCTCTGTAGCATTTGTATGCTCACATGTATGCATGATCTCATTGAATTCTATAGGAACCCCATCAAGCAGGGATTACAGCTTCTCCCAGGTAGATGGGAAGAGTGAGGTCAGATGATGAATACGAAGCAGCCACGTCACTCGATCCCTGGGGAGCATGCTTGGTTCCAAGCCCCACTCCTCACCATCAGCCACTGCTCTGTGTCCAGTACCTATATCCGGCTTTGGGATCTTTGCTCTGTGCCCCTTTGGGGGAAGCCAGGGTTCCTCTGGGAAGAGGTGAGTGACCGAACCTGGGACAGAGAAGAGGACAGGCCCAGGGATGGCCTGAGGAGAAAAGTATGACCGGAAATAGTCTATAGCTGGAGGCAGCGGAACTGGGCAGGAGACAACTCTGTGCCCCCACCTACTTGCGTCCTCTGATTTACGCCAAGAGGCCAGGGGCGTGTCTCAGCAGCGTATTCGAGGCTCTTGGTTCCATTCCCCGCACCTCATGGTCCCCCCAGCATGGCGGGGGATTGAGCCTGCACTGAGACAGGAGTAGCCCCTAACCGAGGTCAGGGATGGCCCCAAACCCTGAAAGAAGTAAATAAATGAGTAAGTAAATGCAGTGAAGATCTACTGGTAGATTCTTCCAGGCTGAGACTCTCCTGGGCTAGAAATAAATATCTGCAATCTTCTGAACTCTACTTCATGCCCAGTTTATTTATTTCTGGGGGAATCATACCTGGCTCTGTGGCGCTCAAGGACCACGCAATGCTGGGGGTTAAACTCAGGCCGACTATGTATGGAAAGGAGTATTCAGCCCTTGGCGCCATCTCTCAAGCCACATTAATGCTCAATTTATTACACTTTTTCATTTTATTGTTTAATGGGGTTTTTTGTTTTTTGGGTTTTTTTGTTTGGGGACCACACCCAGCGATGCTCAAGGGTTACTCCTGGCAGGGTTTGGGACCATATGGGATCCTGGGTCAGTGACATGCAGGGAAAACTCCATACCCAGTGTATTACTGCTCCAGCCCCCTGAACTATTTTTTTTTAATACAAAACTTGATTTTTATTTGTTTGTTTTTGGGGCCACGCCCAGTGGCGCTCAGGGCTTACTCCTGGCTCTGCACTCAGAGATCACTCCTGACAGGGCTCCGGGGGCCATCTGCATACCTGGGTCAGCTGCGTGCATGACAAGTGCATTACTTACTGGACTATGCTCAGTCCTCCAAAAATCAAAATCTGAAGGCCAGAAAGATAGCAGTGCTTGTCTTGCAAGTGACTAACCCCAGTTCAGATCCTCGGCACCCTCTGTGGTCACCACCAGGAGTGATCCCTAAGCACAGAGCCCAACATACAAAATTTGAATGCTGTTGTTTCCATAGGGGTTATTAGGCTTTGATTATTAATTCATAAGCTTATTTATTTTTATTGTAGTGAAGCAAGATCGTTTTTAGTGAACAAAATTTACTTAGATGTGAGGGGAAGGCTAGGGAGCCAGTGCAGTGGGTAGGGTACTTGCCTTGCATGTGGCCAACCATGGTTAGATCCCCAGCATCACATATGGTCCTTGATCCATATGTCTTGAGCCAGGGTCACTCCTGGCTCTGCACTCAGGAATTATTCCTGGCGGTACTTGGGGGACCGTATGGGATGCTGGGAATCGAACCCGGGTCAGCCATGTGCAAGGCAAAGGCCCTACCTGCTGTGCTATCGCTCCAGCCCCTTTGGAAACTTTTAACTGCAAATACCAAATCAGTATGGTGATTCTTCTGGCAACCTTCTAGGCGTTGAGCATTCACAGATCTGCATTCAGGTGCCCTGCTTCCACCTCTGGCACCACGCTGTCCCCGAGCAGCGCAGTAGCAACCCCAGCACCCCACTGTGAGTAGGCATTTCGGTGTGGCCCCAAGACAAGCAAACACACAGAGCTTTGCTGTCACCACTGAGCAGAGAAGTGCTAAAACCAGGGATTTAGCTTTTCCTTACCTGATTCCACTCCCCGCTGCTGTCCTGGGCCTAGATTTTACACCTTTCTAGGGTTTCAGTAATCCGACCAGTTATTACCTTATACCTTCCTAGAGTGTGTGTAATCCTGCTCGATCAAAAGGAAAAAGAAACTGTCTCAGACTAAGCTGAGGTTATGGCTCCGGCAAGGAGATGGGATCAGGTTGCACAGTTGCAAAGGCTTCAGTTCCAGCTGCTTGTCCAGCTGCTTGATCATTAGTGTCTGCACCTGGTGATGGTCAGGCTTTCCCCGAACCTTATAGGGTATCTCCCTCTCTCTTTCATGCCTTAAAAACCTTTCTGGGGGGCCTGTAGAGATGGCACACTGGGTAGCAGCTTCCTTGCTCACGGCTGCCCAGGGTTCAGTTCCTGTCACCCCTTCTCCTGCAGTCTACCAGAGTGATCTCTGAGGGCAGAGCCGGAAGGAAGCTCTGGGCATTGCCAGGTGTGGTCCCCAAAAGAAAAATCCAACTTTTATTTTTTGTCTTGGAAAATTTCAAGCCTCTGAAAAGTATATGGAATCCCCATGAACCTACCACTCATTTTAATAATTTTAACTGAAATCTTTTAGAGTAATAAAAACATTTATTTTATTTTGATCAAATAATTCCTTCTCTAGCATCTATTTTTGTTTTTGCAGTACTAGAGGTCATACCCAGATCTCATGCATGTAAAGTCTGTGTTGTGGCGTAGAGTCACAGCCCCAGCCCCAGCCCCTGGAAGCTTCCCCCCCGCCAGAAAGAAAGATAGTTTTCACTGAACATAACTTACTTAGAAATATGTGAGGGGAGAGAAAGAAAGGAAATGTGTGTTCAAGAGAGAATGGGCCGGGGCTAGAGCGATAGCATAGCAGGTAGGGCGTTTGCCTTGCAAGGCACTCACCCGGGTTCAATTCCCAGCATCCTATATGATCCCCTGAGCACCGCCAGGAGTAATTCTTGAGTGCAGAGCCAGGAGTAACCCCTGAGCATCGCCGGGTGTGAACCAAAAAGAAAAGAAGGAGGGAGGGAGGGAGGGAGGGGGAGAGAGAGAGAGAGAGAGAGAGAGAGAGAGAGAGAGAGAATGGGCTTCTTCAGAGTGGAAAAAAGCAGAGAGAGAGAGAACATCCAGGAAGGGCAAATCAATTTCCTAAAATCTTTATGATGAAATGACTAAAACACAGAGGAAACTTATGGATATAAGGGACGAGAGAGATAACTCAGTAGACTGGAATATATGCTGTTCACGCTGAGACTTGGGTTTGATCCCTAGCACATCGTGGTCCCCAGACCACCGTGGGAGTGAACCTGAGCACAGAACATGGAGTACCTCCTGGTCCCCCCACCCAGGCATGGGGGAAAGCCGGCTGAAGGACTCAAGGGAGAGCTCAGTAGGCTGATTGCAGACTGTGTGCAGGAGAACAGGGTTCGATCCCTGGCACCACATTTGGTCCCCTGAGCACCATCAGGAGTGACAGCTGAGCACTGAGCAGTGAGTAAACCGTGAGCTGCTCCAGGTGTGGCCCAAAAGTGCTCCAGAGTTTCTCACCGGCCGAGCCGTCAGCTCTGCCTGCTGTGGAAATCTAGACTTCTGTCCTGTGCGCAGCCTTCCCAGCAGATGCCGAGGTGTGACGCCAGCGTCGTCCCAGACTCGGGCAGGGCGAGGGCAAGCCAACACTACCCGACTATTTTCTCCCCGCAGGAGTCCGGTGTGAGGATGACGAGGAGAACCCTCCATGAGAAAGGCCTGAAGCCAGAGCCCCTCCGGCGGCTCCTTCCCAGAAGGGGGCCCCGGACAAATGCCAGGCCCACTGCCACGGTGCACCCCGACAACAGAGCCCTTGGGGGAGCAAGCAAGGCCCCCCGGTCCCCCAGGACGATCCCCCAGGGGAAGGGGAGGTGAGCTGGCTCCCAGGAAAGGTGAGGCCCCCAGCCCGCCCTTGGCCACTCCAAGTCCAGCCAGCACGCGCCCAGAGGGTGAGGGAGTGACCCAGTTGACTGCCACCGTGGGAACCTCAAAGCCCGGCAGGTCTCGCTCGCCCTAAACGGAAGACACAGCACCCGACACAGCACCCACGGTCACTCGCCACCAGCTCCACACAGTGAGGGGCCTAGTGACACCCCAAGTGTGAAAAGGGCTTTGGGCAAAACTGCCCACATCCAGCACCTGAGGACGCTTCGGAGCCTGGCGGCGCTGGAATGTGGGGCGCGGGGCCCACCTACTCAGGCACCGGCGCCCCCATTTGTGCCAGTAGCCACAGGTGCCAGGCCGCACCTAAGAGCTTCCTGCAAACCCACACGCCCCAACCCCCACATCACCCCCATTCTCACACGCAATGACCCACCTTGGGGTCCCGGAACACGGGGGCAACAGGCCTTTCCCCGTCGGTGCCTGCCCGAGGGCCCTCGCAAAGCCCCATGGGAGAAGACCCCTGGGAGGGGGGTGGTCCGGGGCGCCCACTGCACTCTGGTTTCGAGTGCCCCGCGTGTTGAGGGCCCATCCTGTGCCAGGCCTGGTGACCTCAGATGTTCTCTCACTCAATCCTCACGGCATCCCTGAGCTGGTGCTCTCACAGATGGAGAAACAACTGTCGTCTCAGAGAGGTTCGGCCCCCTGCCCCATCACAGGCCAGTTAGGTGCCAAGTGCCAGCCCCAGGGCAGCCTGTCACACTGCTTCTCCACCTGGCACAGGAGTTTCCCGTGCAGTTTCGATGGGGCATTCATTGGTGGAGTATCTGTTGTTCTCAGCAGTATGAGATTAAAACAGAAGAGTGGTATGAGATTTTATACGGAAGGCAGCACTCCCTGGGGTGAAAGGCGACATCAGCACCAGTGATTGACATAAGCCTGAGACATGGGTAGGAATGCCGCAGGCCCAGGGAGCCTCTCTCAGACCAGTGGTCACTCCATAGGCTCACGTGAGAAGGTCAGCCAGTTCTTCCGGGTTAAGATTTCCAAATAACCCGACAGATATTAATCTTCCAGGCTTGGGAATGTACTTGGAAATTGGGGAAATTCCTCAAGTCATTCTCTGTTTTCCATGACTTTCTGTATTATGGTCGTTGTTGTGTTGTCATTGTTATTGCTGTGCCAGGGATCCAACCCAGGGCCTCGCATGTGAGGGGGGTGTTTCACTGCTGAGTCACATCCCGGTGTTTGACTTTCTGTATTTCCCAATAAATAAGAAATACACATTTGGTCATAGTTACAGAGAACTAGAGGCCAGAGCAAACATCGCTAACAACTGAAAAATACCAGAGGACATAATCAGTTGGTATTCAGACAACAAAATGTTTAAGTCTTCAGGATTATCAACACTCCAGAGAATCATGGGTTGAAATTCCCAATTTCAGAGTTCATTTAAAAAATGTGTTCTTTTTGGAGTATCATTCATAAAATTTGTGTAAAGTACCCATTGCATGTAAACAGATTAATGCATATTTAATTTGTGAAAGTGACTCACTGTTAACAACAGACAGAGCCACAAATTCATTTTAATTTGTCAACAGCTACAGAAAGGATAGCTGGACTGCCCTTCCCGCCTCATGCACCCAGCTTCCGGGATGTCACAGTGACCTTGCACACTTCTGTCCAGCAGTTCCTTCTCTTGCCTTTTACTTGCCATCGGTGGATCCAAACCCATAATGCCTCCTATGTTGATTCTAAAGCAATTATTCTCTCAGGAGAATTATAATACTTTTTCCTATTTTCCCAATTTATTGGGATTCAGCAAAACATAAATTTCCCCCCAAAAAATGTGAGGAAGGACTTCCTGCAAAGGCATCTGGTGCCTGAGTCAGCTGCAGAAACCACCGGCCCAGTGTGCTCAGGCACCTCAGGAAGCTGCTTCGTGGTTGGGGGGATCAGAACCAGGTCTGCCTCCAGCTCCACCAGTTCCTGGTGATGAGACCTTGGGCCACTCGCTTTACCTCTTTGAGCTTCCATCAAATGGATCAAAGAATGCCTGGAAGGGAGATTCTTGCTCTGTGAGATACTTCTGGAGGGCTAAAGTGTGACTGAGGACAGACCATCAGAGTTTGAATGCATGACTTACTACCTCTTCCATTTGGGGCAAGTTATAACCACTCAGCCCCTTTTTCCTCAACTATAAAGTAGAAAGAAATGAGTGAACGCCATCCCCAGCCAGGTGTTGGTGGTTTAACTGAGATCTCAGTTGAATGCGTGGCTGCGTTAACCCTCTGCTTCATCTACCTCGAGGGACTGAGCGGACAGCAAGGGGCTGTTGCGGGGAGCACTTCGGAGCAGGGACAGTGCCATGCGCTTCTCTGTCCTTCAGGGGCGGGAGTCTCCAGCAAGGGGACCTGAGAACACTTGCTTCAGGACACAGCTGTGTCCAGGAGGTGTCACCATGGTTACCTAGAAAACAGGGTTTATCGGGCAGGCTGGTGTGATCTGGTGTGAGCTCTTCCCAGGGAGCAGAGATGGCTCTTCCAGGAGGTGACTCTAGAGCAGAGAGCATGGAAAGGCAGCTGCCTGCTGAGTGTCGGGGACTAGATCGGGAGGAGCTGGCCACCATGGGACCTGCTCCTCTTCCTGGTCTGGGCCCCAGGGCCTTAGGACAGGTGGGATCCCCACAGCAGCCCAGGAAAGCAACTAGAGGCATGACTTCTGCTACCAGAAGCAAACATCTGCCCCTCGGCTGGTGCCAGGTGAAATCAGGACAGCCGGGGGCGCCCTCCTGACCCCGCCTCAGCTTGCCCAGGGCTGAGCTTGAAGACCCAACCCTAAGTGGCGCCTAAGTGGCTTCCTCCCTCGCCTTCTGTGCCAAGTCTTTCTCCCTGTATTACTCCTCCTTTCCTGGATGCTGTCTAGTTGCTCTGGGGGCTGTTTTCTTGCTTATGTGTTAAATCTGTGTCTTCTGAACCCCATCCCTGGACCCTTTGTACAGTCTGAGTCATCTCCCCTGTGCCCAGGGTGTCACTGATTCTGTTTGTTTGTTCATTTGGTTTGGCCAGATCCAGCAGTGCTCAGAGGCTACCTGTAACAGTGCTCAGGGGACCATATGAATGCCAGGTCGGCCGTGTGCAAGGTGGTTCTATACACCGCGCTATTGCTCTAGCCCCGATTCTCTCTTTTTTTTAAATTTTGTTTTTGGGGTCACACCCAGCAGTGTTCAGGGCTTTCTCTCGGCTCTGTGCTCAGAGATCACTCCTGCCGGTCTTGGGGGACCATATGGGTACTGTGATCGAACCTGGGTCTGTTACATGCAAGACCCTCCCGGCTGTACTATGGCTCTGGCTCCCGGATCTTACTGATCCAGACTGCCCCCGAGCACAGCGTGAGCCAGCCTACCTGATTTCTGTCAAAGGTTCCAGGCTCCCAGAGGAATTAATGTCTCCCTGCAAGGTGCCTCTCCTCCCCGATGCCCTTCCTTCTCACCAGGCCTTAGCTGCCAGGGCTGGCAGGGTGAAAGGGAATCCTAGACACCTTCATAAGCAAAGGCTCTCAGATCATCGCTTGGAGCTAGAAAGGGGATCCGCTTGCGTTCTTAGAGAATAGTTGTGGGGTGTCAGTTCACCTTGATGAGGAAACGTCCCAGTGAGTCAGTTGTCCATTGGTGAAAGTGAAAGTGTGGCCAATCTAGGGCAGAGTGGAGCCCCACCCCCCCAACTTCAGAGGCGGTTGGCAAAAAATCGACTTTGGCAAACTCATAAATTGTGGTAATTACCACGGAGGGAAAAGTTTCAGTGTTATAAAAATCTTTAGTCAGTTGGACCCTCTTGAGAAAGTGGCTCTTGTCCCGAGAGCTGGTGGAGGAGACTCCACACGGAGGCAACAGTATGTGAGCACAGGCCCTGTGGGGGGGGGGCATGGGGCGGAGCTGGGTGTGTGGGAACCTGGGACTGAGGGACTGGGCACGTGGCCCCGGCTGGCTGGGGTGGTGGCTGGTATCTGTGGGCCATGAGAAGGAGCCTGGAGTTTTTGGTTTTAAATTTGGAAATATCCAAGTTATTGAACAGGCACAAGAATAGTACAAAGCAACAATACAAAGGGGAAGGGTGCTGAACTTGCCTTGCATGCGACCAACCTGGGTTCAGTCCCCCGTCCCCCATATGATCCCCAGCACTGCCAGAAATGATCTCTGAGTGCAGTGCCAGGAAAGCCCTACCAGGTTTGGTATACACACACACACACACACACACACACACACACACACACGACATTTGTCTCTTATCCCAAGTTTACTTGTTAACATGACTCTTTCTCCATGCATGTGGCTTTTCCTCAGAGCTCTTTGAGAATAAGTCACAGATGTCATGGTCCTTCACCCCCAAATACTTCCCGTGTGTATTCCTATCACGGTGCAGTTCTCCACTCCCTGAACTACAGTACTGAATTCACCACCATTTCTGCCCACCCTCTCTAGTTTGATCTAGAAATGCTGGATTGCATTAAGTTGCTGTTTCTCCCAGTGCCCTTTCGCCTTTGTCTTTTATGACCTCGATACTATGGAAAACATGCTCTCCCCTTCTAATAGCATGCTGTTCGTTTGGCCTTAGCTTGCTGTTTTCATTTACTGAATATGGATTATGCATCCAGCTGGAAGGATACCTATGTTATAGTTGTGTCCTCATGACTAGCAGGTAGGCACAGTGTTTAACTAATCCTCCTTGCTAACTAAATTTTACCCGATTCCTCCCATCTATAGTTACTATTTTCCCAGCCATGCAGGTGCAACCAAAACAACCGCAGGTCATTTTTTTTTCTTTGCTGTTTGGGTCACACCTGGCGATGCACTCAGGAATTACTCCTGGCAGTGCTCGAGGGACCATATGGGATGCTGGGAATCGAACCTGGGTTGGATGCATGCAAGGTAAATGCACCGTGGGTCATTCTGGCCTGAGTCAAGTTGCTCTTTCTCCTGAGGGTCACAGAATAATGGCTTCCGCTCCAGCATTTCCTCCCCTTGGCCTTCTTCCCATTTATTTATACATGCCACCAGACTGTTAGATTTCTCCTATTTTCCAATCCTTTTTATCGTGACTGACCTTTTATTTTACTGCCCAGATGGGCCAATGGGAGTCCCTTAAAACTCGAAGCCTGGTGTTACCCCGGTTTCAATAGCGCAGATGATTCTGCTGCATGGAAGCACATGTGTGCAGTCTCAGTGTGGCCCACGGCAGGGAAGGTGGGGTAGACCAGGGCAGCACGAGAGGACGGAGAGGGTGGGTGGAGGAGCGGCCGGGAGAATGGGCAGATTCAGCAGAGGAGTGTCTGTGCGAGGGAACGGGGTGCAGCCGGAAGTGTGGCAGGAGGTAGAGGAGGGCCCGTGTGCCCCAGATTGAGTTTTAGAGGCCGCCGTCTTCCAGGCTGGCTAGGAAAGTGCAGCCAGTTCGTTTGCACACATGGAAATTGCACTCTGGGCTCTGTGGACCCAAATGGATGCTGTCAGGGCAGGTTTGTGATGGGGGCGGGGGCGCAGATGGGAGCCTTGAGCTGGCTCACCCTTTGGAGTCTGGTAATGATGGGGATGGCAATGGAGAGGCCGAGGGGGGGTAGTCTCTGGATATCCTGTGAGAACTCCTGGAGACCCTCTGGGAGGTCTGAACTAGAGAGCGAGTAGACAGGCCCGATCTGCACTTATGGAGACAAAATTAGGATTCCAACGGCCAAGGCCTGACTCGGAGGTGAGGGCAGTGGCTGATGCTGTGGGTTTTCTCAAATTTGCTGCTCCCCTCCTGCCACTGGGACTGCGCAAAGGCTCCTCTTTTCTCATCTAGACACAGAAAGATCCCCAGGCCTGTTTCCACTGCGCTCCTCAGCGTGCAGTGGGCTGACAGCAGGTGGCCCTACCAACACTCCTGGCTTCTGGGACTTCTCCGGGCCAGGCACCCTGGAGAGATGAGTGTGCTCTGACTTTTTCCTTATTCCTGGGGTTTGAGCTAGTCTGTGTGGGACCCAGGGACCCACAATCCTCTGCTCCAGGATGCTCTGACTTCAGCGTGGCCTGCTGAGCAGCTGCCCTTTCAAACCAAAGGGCCGCCTCCTCGCGCTGTCGATGTGGGAAGCGCTCCTAGCCCTCCCCCTCTGTTTAGCCAGCCCCAGGCAGGTGAGTTCTGCCATCCTGTCCCTCAAGGTCCGCAGCCCATTTAGAAACACAAAAAACCAAAGGTGGGCGGACGTTCAAGACCTGAGGGAGAGACTGGCCCTCTGAGATGGAATACTGGGTAGCTGAGGAAGATGCTTCATAAGGCGACATTTGAACAGGGCTGTGGGTCAGGGGGACTGTTTTCCATTTCACGAAAGAAGTGTTTATTCATGGTCTGGTGACCACCTAGGGCCAAGCGCAGGTCCAGCTTGTGCGAGGCCCTGACTTCTCTCCAGCGCTGCAGGCCTCCACTTAGCGTGGCCCCTATTTCAAAAAAGAAATATTGGTGTGGGAAAGAAGAGAAGAAAAATTAGAGCCTACTTCTTCAGACTTGAGCACTGTCGACACTCACCCATGATTGCATCCTGTGCCGTTAGGCAAGTGCTCCATAGTCTCCTCCATCAGACTGACTCACTCCAGCCCTGACACATGGGCAGTGGAGACTGTCCTTATGCAGGGCCAGCTGTAACTCTTGAGTTGGTCCTAGGGCCGCCCGTCAGTTTGAGTGCAGCGATGCTCAAATCCTGCCTTTGTTCCTGCACATCAAATGGCAGGCTGCAGTCAAGGCACGGGGGTCTAAGCTGTGGTGATGGCATTGTCAGAAAGAAGCTCAAAGTCTAGGAGGGCCAGGGGCACCCCTCAGCCTCTGCCTCACCGCAGAGCAGTCTCGTCCCTGGTGCAGGTGTTCCTGGTGCTCAGTGTTCCTGGTTCTGGGTGTTCCCTGGGCTGGATGTTCCCTGGGCTGGATGTTCCTGGTGCTGGTGTTTCCGGTACTGGGTGTTCCCTGGTGCTGGGTATTCTCTGGTGCTAGTGTTCCTGATTCTGAATGTTCCTGGTACTGGGTATTCCCTGGTGCTGAGTGTTCCTGGTGCTGGATGATCCCACTGCTGAGTGTTCCTGGTGCTGAGTGTTCATAGTGCTGAGTGTTCCCTGGTGCAGGGTGTTCCTAGTGCTGGGTATTCACTGGTGCTGAGTGTTCCCAGTGCTGGGTATTCCCTGTTGCTGGGTGTTTCCTGGTGCTAAGTGTTCCCAGTGCTGACTGCTCCTGGTACTGACTTCCTGGTGCTGGGTATTCCTGGTGCTGGGTGTTCTCTGGTACTGACTATTCCCAGTGCTGGGTGTTCCAGTGCTGAGTGCTCCTGGTGCTGTTTCTGGTGCTGGATGTTTTCTGGTGCTGAGTGTTTCCAGTGCTGGGTGTTCCCTGGTGCTGGTTGTTCCAGTGCTGGGTATTTCTGGTGCTGAGTGTTCCCAGTGCTGGGCGCTCCTGGTGCTGGGTGTTCCCTGGTGCTGAGTGTTCCCAGTGCTGGGTGTTCCCGGTGCTGGGCGTTCCTGGTGCTGACTGTCCTGGTGCTGGATATTCCCTGGTGCTGGGTGTTCCTGGTGCTAAGTGTTCCCCGGTGCCGGTGGTCATGATGCTGGGTATTCCCTGGTGCTGGGCATTCCTAGTGCTGGGTTTTCCCTGGTGCTGAGTGTTCCCAGTGCTGGGTGTTCCCTGGTGCTGGGTGTTCCCAGTGCTGGGTATTTCTGGTGCTCTGTGTTCCCCTGGTGCTGAGTGTTCCCAGTGCTGGGTGTTCCCGGTGCTGGACGTTCCTGGTGCTGAATGTTCCTGGTGCCGGGTATTCCCTGGTGCTGGGTGTTCCTGGTGCTAAGTGTTCCCTGGTGCCAGTGGTCCTGATGCTGGGTATTCCCTGGTGCTGGGCATTCTTGGTGCTGGATGTTCTCTGGTGCTGAGCGTTCCTAGTGCTGGTATTCATGGTGCTAGGTACTAGACTTGCTTTTTTTTTGTTCTATTTTAGATCTTTCCTTCCTCCCATTTTTGGGGAGCTGTTTTTATACTCTTCCAAAAATTTCACCTTGCATGCTTACTTAATTTCCCCCCCCCCTCTTTTTGACATAAAAGAAAGCATTTAATGTTCATTTTACCTCTGCCAGTAGCTTTGACTGGATCACTTTGGGCTTTTTTGGTTTTGTTTTGCTTTTGTTTCCACTATTTCTTTATTTCCTTCTAATCCAAAGGATAATTTGAGATACTCTTTGTTTCTTAATCTTGAAGTGGTGTTTCATATATTACTGTTACTTGTATTGCATTTTGATCAAAGACTGACTTCTAGAATTTCTGCATTTCAAAGTACCAAATATCCTCTGTAGTTTAATATCTGTTAAATTTTGTCATTGTCCATGAAACTTGAAAAAAATGGTATTCTACTTGTTTTCAGGGTAAAAAAAGTTATATGTTCATATCTCTATGTTCTTATTTATTACTGTTCAGAAAATGTGTTAGAATGTTTAATAAAACTGTTTCTCACGTCTCCTGTATTAATGAGTATTTTATTTCATGGATCTTTGTATTACACAGTGCACATTCACTGTTAATTACACTCTTTAGGGAATGAGGGTCAGAAGTCAGTTTCAAGATCAAGCGAGCTGGTATTCAAATCCCAGCTCCACTATTCATTAGCTTAGATTTCCCATCATAAACTGGAGGTAATATTTGAAAATTCCTCATAACATTATGAATAGAACTTCTATAAGACCCAGCAATTCTGCTTCTGGGCAGAACACAAATACATAATCAAAAACCACAGATACATTCATCCAAAGAGAAATATGGATACCAGAATTCATCACAGATCAATGGCCAAGAGCTGGAAGCAACCCAAGTGTCCAACAGCCAATGAGTGGATTAAGAAATTGTATTGGGCTGGAGAGATAGCACAGCGGGTAGGGTGTTTGCCTTCCATGCGAACACCCTAGGTTCTACCTCCAGCATCCCATATGGTCCCAAGTACCACCAGAAGTTCAGAGCCAGAAGTAACCCCTGAGCACCACTAGGTGTGACCTAAACCACCAAAATGAAAAAGAAAATGAAAAAAGGAATTGTTGTATCTGTACATGAAGGAATACTATTCGGCTATAAGGAAAGGTGAAATTTTGCATAACGTGCAATGGACTTGGAGGGTGTCATTCTCAGTGACTTGAGTCATAAAGTAAGATAAATAACAGATGATCTGGCTCATATGCAGACTATGAAGAAGCAAAGAAAGGGATTAGACAATCCTCAAAACAAGGAAACGTTGAGACATGATCCATAGAGCTGGCAACTGAGGCTGGGGTCAGGAGGGAAGAGACCTTGGGGGCAGCCCTGTGACTACAAAATAATGACTTCAATATTATGTAGTAAATTACAATAGAAACATTATATGATTCTACATAACTAAATTACAATTGAATATTATACTAGTCAATAATAATGACATCTATTATACTATTTAGTGATAAAATGTCATATTATTATAAAATATGATCTGCCAGTTGAAAAGATAACAACTATTGGAGCTAATGGTTTTCACTTGCATAGTTGTTGCATTAACGAAATAACAAATGTAAATCATTTGGACCACTGCATGGTGCCTGTAAGTAGTTGGAAAAGCTAGAATTCACAGTTCTGATTTTTTATGTCGCTGACCGACCACTGTTGGCCCTGAAGGCCTTTGCTGGAGAGGGAGAAAAGGTCTGTAGGAACTTCCTTTATTAATCTGTCCAGTACACATTTGGTAAAGTGGATGGTCCTGTAGGACATCAGAAGTCACTGTGAAAAGTTGGAAGGAAATAAAGCAGACAGCGCCCCCTCCTGAGCACACAGCTTGGGGGCTGGCACCAGAGGCGGGTCACCCTGGCAGGTGACTGACTGTTGGGGCTCCAGCTTCACGGGGAGTGGGGGATGCACAATGGAGGAGAAGCCCCAAACTCTGGCTGAGGGTTTAGCGGCAATTGTTGTCCCAACTACTAATGCTGAGCTATTTCTCCCTTTATTTCTGTCAAAAAAAAAAAAAAGCCCACTAAATTTTTAAAAAAGTTTTTCGGGGCTGGAGCGATGGCACAGCAGGTAGGGTGTTTACCTTGCACACGGCTGACCCGGGTTCGATTCCCAGCATCCCACATGATCCCCCGAGCACTGCCAGGAGTAATCCCTGAGCATCGTCAGGTGTGACCCAGAAAGAAAAAAAAATGTCAAAGAAAAAAAAAAAGAAGTCCACCATAACAAAAACATTTCTATAGAAACGAAAGCCAAGCAAGGGGCTTATCACTAGTAGACCTGCTCTCTACAAACCCCAAAACGGGGGCTTGGGAGGTAGTTCAGAGGGCTGGAAAGCTTGCATCGCATGGGAGAGGCCTGGGCTTGATTCTCAGCATCGCAGGGTCCCCATAAGTACTGTATGCAGCCCGGGTTACAGTACAGGCCAGGCCGGGGAGGCTCTCAGCTCATTTCCTGCGCTGGGTACCCACTCCCTCCACCACCAGGTGTGGTCTCCAACATGAATAATTTCAGAGGTAATTAAAAAAAAAGTCACTTGTTCTTCTTTTGGAATCTCTGCTAACTTCTCTTTTTTTGGGGGGGGTGTTGGTTGTTATTTTGGGGTTTTGTTTTTTGGCCACATTTGGTGATGTTCAGAGTTTACTCCTGGCTTGTCCCTGGGAGATTCCCCCCTGCCCATACATTATGCTAAGTAAAATGAGTCAGGGAAAATACCATGTGGTTCCACCTTAAAGGAGGAAAGGAAAAGTCACTGAGAAAGTAGATTAGAGGCTACCAGGAGCCTTCGGAGAACTCGGAGAACTCGGGGTCACAGCCTAGGGTCGCAGGTTTTTATCTGCAGTGATGAAAGAGCTTTGGAAGTAGACAGCATTGAGTATGACCACTGCCCCTGAATTGTATACTTCAAATGGTAATTTTCATGTTATGTGTGTTTACTATAATGTGTAAAAAAAAAACCTGTAATATATAAAAAGTCATAATTATAAAGTGCTTTTAATTTGAGGGGGTTTGGGACCACACTCCCAGCTTTGTACTTGGGAAGTCACTCCTGAGACGGTACCTGGGGAATGCAATGCAAGCTGGGGGGATTAAACCTGACCTCCTGAGGGGCGGAGAGGTAGTACAGCAATATCTGAGTTGCATCCCCAGCATCCGATATGGTCCCTGAAGCACTTCCAGGAGTAATTCCTGAATGCAGAGCCAGGAGTAACCCCTGAGCATTTCTAGGAGTGGCCCTCAAACAAAAGTCCTGACCTTCTGTATATTCGGTCAGGCACTCACCCTTTTAAGCACTCATTTTCTGCTGGTTTGTATACTTCAAAGGGCAAATTGCATAGTATGTTAATGATATCTCAGTAAAGCTATTTGCTTTTTGGGGGGTGTGAGGCCACACCTATTGATGCTTAGGGACTATTCCCAGCTCAGTGCTCACTCCTGGCATTTTGTTTTGATTTTTGCTTTTTGGGGTCACATCTGGCAATGCTCAGGGGTTACTCCAATCTCCACACTCAGGAATTATTCCTAGCAGTGCTTGGGCTACCATAGGGGATGCCGGGGATCGAACCCGGGTTGGCTGTGCAAGGCAAACGCCCTCCCATTGTACGATTGCTCCAGCCCCACTCCTGCCATTGTTTCGGGGATCATGCTGTGTCAGGTCCTGAATCTGGGCCTCTCACATGCAAACCATGTACTCCAGAATGATCTCTCTCATATGTGGGATGTAAAGAAACATAGTGGGAGAATAACAAATGCCCGAAGACAACAGAAACAGAATTGGTCTTCAAGGGGAAGACCATGGTGGCCAGGGTGGGACACTAGGACAATGGTGGGGGCAGTGGACCCCAAGCAGAGAGGACAGTGCTGGAATGTTTTGTGCATGAACCACAGTGCCTACAATAAAAATAATAAAGCTATTATTTAAAATTTTGTGCATATTACTGTGATTCAATTAAAAATAGTAAGAAAATAAAATTTTAATTTTGGTGTTCAATTTATCATCTGTTTCAGTTTTATTCTTTTTTTTTTTTTGGCTTTTTGGGAGTCATACCCGGCAATGCTCAGGGTTTACTCCTGGCTCTGCACTCAGGAATTACTCCTGGTGGTACTTGGGCGACCATATGGGATGCCGGGGATCGAACCTGGGTTGGCCATGTGCAAGACAAATACCCTACCCGCTGTATTATCACTCCAGCCCCTATTTTATTTTTTGGTTTGTGGGCCACACCCAGTTGTGCTCAGGGCTTACTCCAGCCTCTGCACTCAGGGATCACTCTCGGTGAGACTTGAGGGACCATACAAACGGTGCCAGGGATTGAACCCAGGTGAGCTGCGTGCAAGACAAGCACATTGAAGCCTGCACTCCAACCCTCCATTTAGCATTTATGTCTCTAATTTATTTATCCGGGAGGGACTTCTAGGGGCGCTCAGGGGACCTGGTCATTACTCTCCACAATACTGGGCCAATCAGGCTGCAGTTCAGCCCTACTGAGGATGTGGCACCACTCAGGCTCTGGTGCTAGAGACCAGCAGGGCCCCCCGGTGCTGTCTGGGGTTGAACATCAGTCCCTTCATCACTTCTATGCAGTTAACTTTTGCATAAGGGTGTTTGGTTGGCTTTCACTTGGCTGTCCAATTGTTCCTGCACTATTTGTTTTAAAAGCAACCTGAGGCCACAGAGGTTATATAAGGGTTAAGGCACATGCCCATGATTACTTAAGTCATCAAGACTTGGGGGAGTAAAGATTGCTTTCAGATGGCAAAATTGGTGGCTGGAGAGAGAGAACAAGAGGTAAGGCATTTGCCTTGCACGTGACCAACCTGGGTTCCATCCCTGGCATTCCATATGGTCCCCTGAGCCCACCAGGAGTAATTCCCAAGTGCAGAGCCAGGATATGCCCTGAGCATTGCCAGGTATGGCTCAAGAAAAAAAAAAACAACAAAAGTTTCCCAAATGAGTCTGCTATGACCCATCACTCATTAGAGAATTGCTATAGCGTTCGCACTTGCGGAGACGAAAGCGGTCCTCTGGTTCCTCCACTGCTCAGTAAGCAGGCTTCACCTGTGCTTCTATCACTGAAACACCCTGTGACTATTATAAGGCTGATATTCCCAGGCCCAAAGCCTGGTCCACCCCCAGTCTTTCCTGCCTTAATTGATAGCAACTTCTTCAGTTGCTCGGGTTGAAAACTAGAGTGATTATTATTATTATTATTTTGCTTTTTGGGGTCACACCGGCGATGCTCAAGGGTCTCTCCTGGCTCTGCACTCAGGAATCACTCCTGGCGGTACTCGAGGGACCATATGGGATGCTGGGAATCGAACCCAGGTCAGCCGGATGCAAGGCAAACGCCCTACCCGCTGTGCTATCTACTCCAGCCTGATTATTCGTTTCTTTCCTTATCTCATACCCCATTTCCAATCTTTTGAGAAATCCCGTGGCTCTTCCCTTCAAATCTTAGCCAGTATCTGGCCACCATCGACCAATTCTTCCCCACTCGGTGAGGAAGCACCGCCCTCTCCTCCACATTGCAACAGCCCAGAGCGACTCTCCTTGCCTTCATCCCTGCCTGTTTCCTGGCTCTCAAACAGCAGCAAGAATGCTTATTTTAAATTATAAGCCAGGGGGTGGGCTAGGGGGAGCTCTGGAGAGATGGTGCAAGGAGCTGAGAGATGGCTTTGCAAAGTCAAAACCAAAGCATGTCATATATCTCATGTCCATGTCGTTTATCGCATGTCCGGACCGCACAAATCTACAAAGCACATTTGTGAACAGTGTTGCAACAGCCCAGAGCGACTCTCTGGGGTGGGGTGGGTTGGGTGGGGGATAGAGTGGGGCGCGAGCAGTAACTCATGATAAATGTCATCTTTGGGGGAGATTGTTTTCCTTTGTTTTGGGGCACACCTCACTGCTCAGGGCTTACTCCTGACTGTTCACTTAAGTGACTTGGAGAACCCTTTGGGGTGCTGGGGATTGAATCCAGGTCAGTCACATGCAAGGCACCTTACCCAACTCTACTATCACTCTAGGTCCTGGGAGAGTTTTTTTTTTTAAATGCTCTTAAAAATGGTAATGGTCACACAACTCCGTGAATAGACCACAAACTGCTGAACTGTCCACTGAGTAAATGAAGAGGCAGAACACAAATGCTCACTTAAGAAAGCTGTTACAAAGCTGCTCAACGGCCATGATCCCAGAGACTCAGGAGCAGATCTCTAAACCCAGTGGCTTTTGGCAGAAATCCCTCCAGATTTAAATGTTAAAATTTCAAAATTTCAAAATCCCGTGG
Source organism: Sorex fumeus (assembly GCF_029834395.1). Classification (NCBI taxonomy): domain Eukaryota; kingdom Metazoa; phylum Chordata; class Mammalia; order Eulipotyphla; family Soricidae; genus Sorex; species Sorex fumeus. Next base: position 6,633,599 of record NW_026606183.1, read on the forward strand.
CCACTACTGCAGCCACGCGACATCATATGTTATTCATAACCAGCAATAGAAAACAAATTGTCTACTGTTACCTTTTCAGCAGATCTGAGTGTTGGGGTAAAATCCCAAATAATAATGGTGGGTCTGGTGTCAAAATATTGAATGTAATCAAAGTAGAGAGAGAGAGTAATGTGGAAATCATCTGCCCCACAGGTAGAGGGAGGGTGTGGGATGGGGGTATACTGGGGTTTTTGGTGGTGGAGAATGGGCACTGGTGAAGGTACGGGTGTTTCATTGTATGACTGAGACTTAGACCCAAAAGCTTTGTAACTTCTCTCACGGTGATTCAATAAATAAAATTATAAAAAATGAAAAAAAAAAAGTAAGGTGGAGTTCATGCACAATTCAATCAGCTAATCAGTGGCTGAATAAATAGCAGTACTCCTACAAAAAAAAAAAAAAAAGAAGAAGAAAGCTGTTACAGGGGGCCAGAGCAATAGTACAGCAGGGAGGGTGTTTGCCTTGCATGCAGCCGACCTAGGTTCAATCCCTGGCATCCCATATGGTCCCCCAGCATGGCCAGGAGTAATTCTTGAGTGCAGAGCCAGGCATAACCCCTGAGCATTGCTGGGTGTGACCCAAATAGATTTAAAAAAAAAAAAAAAGCAAGCAAACAGAGACCTATCAGGAAACAAAATTAAACAAAGCAGTGTGTGCCTCAGTTCTCCCTGAGGTGCTGGGTGCTCTGTCCTGTCCCTTCAGAAACCCAGGGTCTGCCCTGCACCACCTGCCCCTCCAAGCCTGCTCTGCTGCCCCCCTCTGGCTCCCACCCCACAATCACACATCTACTCCTGTCACTGCTTCCCACTTCACCAGGCTCCGGGGAACTGAACAATGTATGCTAGCGTGTCCCTGCACTGCAACCCAGCCCTGCCCAAGGTGGACTGGAAGTGAGTCTTTTGTTTTTGGGTCACACCCAGCTATGCACAGGGGTTACTCCTGGCTCACGCACTCAGGAATTACTCCTGGCCGTGATTGGGGGACCATATGGGATGCTGGGAATCGACCCCTGGTCGGCCGTGTGCAAGGCAAACACCCTACTTGCTGTGGGATCGCTCCAGCCCCTGGAAGTGAATCTTAGCAGAGACTGGACAAGTGAGAAACTTCTGGGGCAAAATCAGAAAAGATAGAAGAGAGCACTGAGGAAAAATAGAAATCAACTTCGATCCTTGTTGTTGGGAGGCCACACCCAGCGGCACCCAGGGCCAAACTCCCGCGCAGTGCTCAGCAATGAATGAGAGCTCCAGCACGCAAAGCACTGTAGCACTGTACTCCCATTGTTCATCGATTTTCTCGAGCAGGTACCAGTAATGTCTCCATTGTGAGACTTGTTGTTACTGTTTTTGGCATATCGAATACCTCACGGGTAGCTTTCCAGGCTTTGCTGTGCAGGCGGAATACTCTTGGTAGCTTGCCTGGCTCTCCAAGAGGGGCAGAGGAATCGAACCCAGGTTGGCCGCATGCAAGGCAAACACCCTACCGGCTGTGCTATCGCTCCGGCTCAACATGCAAAGCAATCCTCTTTATTTATTTATTTTCATTTTTAATTTTCTGGGTTTGGAGCCACATCCCACGAGTCTCAGAGCTTACTCCTGGCTTTGTGCTTGGGGATCTGGCAGGCTTGGAGGACCATCTGGGGTGCCAGGGATGAGCCCAGCTCAGCAGCGTCCAGGAGCGGCACCCTGCCCGCCATACTGGTCTCCAGCCAATGGTTATTCCCGACTGTCCTTGCAGTTTATCCAAGCAGACCACACGGCACAGGGCACACGCAGGCCTTACGCATGCGTTCAACCTGATGCACTATTTCTCCAGTAACTGCACAGCACTGCACTGCCCTCCCGTTGTTCATCAATTTGCTTGAGCGGGCACCAGTAACGTCTCACAATAAATTGTGAGACTTGTTGTTCCTGTGTTTGGCATATCGAATACATCACGGAGAGCTTGCCAGGCTTTGCCTTGCGGGTGAGATACTCTCGGTAGCTTGCTGCGGCTCTCCAGTAACTAATATTTTTTAATTAAATGAATTTTTTCCCATTCCTTCCCCTTTTGCTCTGTTGCGGTGGCATGTCCAGGGAACACACTACAGTGCTTGCACACCTTCACTGTGCTTCTTGTTTACCAGGGTCAGATATTAGTAACAACACTTGCCCTCACTTAGTCCTGGCGCTGGGGGTCCCGCACAACAACACTACCCGAGTTACACTTGGCATGATGGACTGTGCCTTATGCCTGCAAGGCAGGCTCTATCACTGAGCATTTCCTAAGGTTCCTCAAGGTCAAGCTTTTCTGTGAGTGTATGTGGGGTGGGGGGCAGTATCTGGACTCAGACTCAGAGCCTCCCCCATATAAGACTCTACCCCTGAGTCATATCTTCAGACTCAACTTCATTTTGGGGGGATTTTTTTTTCCCCTTGGAATACTCCCATACAATTTGTACGGGCAATATTTTGTCATACTCCAGGTATGGCCAATGGTGTGTCAAGCTTTCCTCATATTCTAGGTTGTCTTATTTCTGAAGTTAAAGCACCATTTGGGAAGTCATTTCATAGCAACTTCCACTGCCTGTTCACCTTCTCATGCTGGAGCGGTAGTACTGCAGGTAATGGCACTTGCCTTGCACACAGCAAACCCAGGTTCAATCCCTGGCACCTCATCTGGTCCCCCCAAGCCTGCTGAGAGTGATCCCTGAGAATAGAGCCAGAAATAAGTTCTGAGCAGTTCTGGATGTGGCCTAACACCCAAATAATAATTAAAAAAATTTTTTTTTGAAGTTCACCATCTTTGCTGTTCCCCCAGCCTCCCAGTTCCAATCTTCACTCCCTTCAAGATTCAGCACTCCCCAGCCCACTTCTTTAATTTTCTCTCATTTTTTGTCAATTCATCCCCCCAAGACTTTAGCCCCCTATACAGGCAGGAATTTGTAGTTTGGGGATTTTAATCTCTTCCACTACAGCGCTTAGGTCCAGGGATACTTCTTGGTCTGGAAATACGGGCTGATGGTTTGAGGCTCAGGCCAGCAGTATTCAAGGACCACCTGGGTCAAGTGTAGTAGTGCTCTGGGGAACCACACACTAGAGGAGTTCACTCAAGGTCTCGCAGATGCCAGTGTGTGCTCTTGCACCCTGGCTATCTCCCTGTCCTCAATTTTATCTGTTTACAACTAAGGACTAGAGAGATAGTACAGTGGATAAGAAATTTGCCTTGCACTTGGCCAACCCCAGATCAACCCATGGCACTGCATCTGGTCCCCCAAGCACCACCAGGAGTGATCCCTGAGCACAGAGCCAAGAGTAAGGCCTGAACACGACCAGGTGTGGCCCTCAAAACTGAAACATGCAACTATTAATCCTAGTGTCTAAAAGAGGATTCAGGTTCTATTTGTCCCAGAGAAACAGGACAGTGGCTTGTCTTGCAAATTTAGTCTAAACGCTGCACAGAGCCCAAGCCAGCTGCTCTGCTCTTTGAGCCTGGCAGTCCTGCCCACAATCCTGCTGCCATAAGTGACCGCCAGCTACACTGCAGCCAGGTGTGTGTCAGCACCATAAAGGGGTGAGCACTACCCACGGGGACCATAATCTGTGGGGAGCACAATCTGTGGGGAGCACCACCACTGCAAAGATATGTGAGTGTTCTGGCCAGGAAGAGTGACCCTTGGTACGCACATGTGTGAGCATCATGGTGACCTCCAGCAAGCACCATCAGCAGAACCTGTGACACAACGGTAGAATGTGGCCTCTGGAGCACCCACACCATAGCCAAAGGAGCACAGAGTCAGTCAGCACCACTGTGTGTGCGCAGCCTCCAGCCAGGAATGTCCACAAACCCTGGCCAGCACCAAAAGGGAAGGGAAGAGGGGGAGGTGGCGAGAGGGAAATCAGGGACATTGAAGATGGTAAAAATGTACACTGGTGAAGGGACGGGTATTGGAACATTCTATGACTGAAATCCAATCATGAACAGTTTTGTAACTGTGTATCTCATGGTGATTCAATAAAAATTATTTCAAATTAAAAATAAAACAATGGGGGCTAGAGCGATAGCGCAGTGGGTAGGGTGTTTGCCTTGCACTCAGCCGACATGGCCGATCCGAGTTCGATTCCTCCGCCCCTCTCGGAGAGCCCAGCAAGCTACCGAGAGTATCTCGCCCGCACGGCAGAGCCTGGCAAGCTCCCCGTGGCGTATTCGATATGCCAAACACAGTAACAACAAAGTCTCCAATGGAGACGTTACTGGGCCCGCTCGAGCAAATCAATGATCCAAAAACTAATAAAAAGCAAAACAAAAAAAAAATAAACAACTTTGAAGTTGCAGTGGGATGAAGCCCAATTCCCTTCACTAGAGTGACCGGCACGGGTGCAGCAGAGAGCATGTATGCCAGGTGCCTTTCTGACCGGAATGACTAATTTCTGTTATTGGGGGGTTTAGCTTTTGTTTTGGGGTCACAGTCAATGGTTCTCAGAATTTACTCCTGGCTCTGCACTCAGGGATCACTCCTGGTGGGGACTGGGGAACCATATGGGATGCCGGGGATCGAACTAGTGCCCTGCACACTGTTATTTGGATTTGGTTGTTTTGGGGCCACACGGCTATGCTCAGGGTTTACTCCAGACTTTGTGCTCAGTGGTCGCCCCAGTGGGTTTATATTTATAGCAGGGGAATTGAACACATAATAGTTACCGTACCCTCCCCCCCAATACTATCACTCCAAGCCTGTCTTAGTCATTTTAAAATAAACATCTCAGGGTATTAAAGACAACCTCAGATGTTTGAAAGCGCACAGTGCTGGAGGCAGTCTGTGGACTGGAACTCTTGGCCTGGCCTGTCACCGTGTGGCCTTGGGTCACTGAGGCATTAAAGGCTCAGCCTTCTTGGCTGCAGAAGCCTACCATAGCGCTGATACAGAGGCCAGAAGGAGGGACCAATGCTGGCCCCGTGTGACTCAGGGCCTCAGATGTACCATCGTTCCTCTTGAGTTCAGAACTCAGAATCAGAATCAAGCTGGCTTTCATGACAAAGTCACTCGGATACCGGACCTCAGGGTTCTGGAACTTCAGCGATTCAGAGCAGATCCACCAGTCAAGCGATCTGTGAAGTGCTCCTGGCTGAGTAAGGCTCCTCCTACTCTATCTCTCTCCATCACTAATGCTGGGGCCGGGACTGTGACCTGGTATTTGTCTGGGGGCCTCAGACCCCACCCTCAGAGATCTGAAGTAGGACAGAGTCATGTGCTTCCTGCCCTTTGCCTGGTGATGGTTCTTGCACCATGTGCAAGGCGCAGCTGGGTGGGACTCAGAGTCAGAGGAGTCCACTGGAGGGTCACATTCCCCCAACCCAGTGCCTGGCCCCGGAGGAGCTGAAATGAGCCAGACGATGGCTGGTCGTCAGGAAGGTCTCAGAACGGTCCACAGTAACTGGACAGTTACTTGCTGGAGATGTGGCCAGACAGGGCCCTTGGGGTCACTGGTGAGGCTGCGAGGCCTGTCAGTCTAGCCGTCTAGGTGGGTCTAGTGGTGTCTGAATGGAAAATGCAGAGAGCTTGTGGGTCCCTGGTGGGTCCGGAAGGAAAGGCTCAGAACAGGAACTACTTGGAAGTGGAGGGGACTACAGAGAACTGGGCGCAGCCTGATTGGGGCAAAAAAGTCAGAACTGGGCATCTTTGGCCAGGATTGCAGGTTTTTTTTTGTTTGTTGGGTTTTTTTTTTTTTTTTTTTTTTTGCCTTTTGGGTCACATCCTGTGATGCTCAGAGGTTACTCCTGGGTCTGCACTCAGGAATCAGTCCTGGTGGTGCTCGGGGAACCATATGGGATGCTGGGATTTGAACCTGGGTCGGCTGGGTGCAAGGCAAACGCCCTACCCACTGTACTATCACTCCAGCCCCCAGGATTGTGTTTTTAAATCACCTAGAAATTGGGGCTGAAGCAGTAGGGCTCTTGCCTGACACACAGCTGACCTTGATCCCCGGCACAACATATGGTCCTAAGCCTGCAAGGAGTGATCCCTGAGCACAGCCAGGTGTGGCCCCAAACCCAAACCAAAAAAGGGAAAAAGCAGGAAATCTTCATTTTTCTTTAAGTAAAACAGTTTTATTGAGGGAGGCTAAAAAGAGATTCTCCAGGGGCTGGAGTGATAGTACAGCGAGGAGGGTATTCACTTTGCACAAGGCTGATCTGGGTTCAGTCACTGAGACTGCCAGGAGTATTTCCTGAGCGTAGATCTAGGAGTAACCCCTGAGCACCAGCAGGTGTGGCACCTCTTCCCTTTCATCCCCCCCCAAAAATAAAAGAGATTCTCCAAAGAGACAGATAAATATGAAAGATCAAAAGTAAAGGGATCTGGGGGAAGGAGAGGCAGTCCAGTGGTTAGAGCAGCCAATTCCATTCCCAGCACATCTGGCCCAGAGCCTGCAGGGGTGAGACTGAGCACAGAGCCAGGAGTCCACCAAAAACAAAATCAAACAAAAAGTGTAAAGGAATTTCATGTCCTAAGGGGCACTGGGTGACCCCTGGTAGAATGCTTCTGTATCATGCACCCAGAGTTGCAATACAGGGGACGCCCGAGTGGGGAACCTTTTCCCCTTTTAATAAAATCTCCAAATTACAGAACATTAGCTATTAAAAAGAAACCCCATCCTGCTGAGGATATGCTCAAAGGCAGAGCGTGCAGGGCACACACCTCGCATGTGTGGGGCATGACCAGGGTGCACGGCGGCTTCACGAGGCTCCCTCGCACCTCCTGAGTCACATCAAGGCAGGCAGCACCTCAAGGCCAGGCAGCAGCTCTGCTGCAGGCAAAACCTCTAGGGTCAGCCAGCTGCACTCTTCAGCCCACTCAGGACAGCACTGCTAGGAGGACCCCCGAGCTCCCTGCAGCACCAGGGCGCTCCAGTTCATCCAGGAGAGAAAGAAAGGGAAGATGGGGAAGGGAAGGAGAAGAGAGAAGGGGAGAGGAGGAGAAGGGAGAGGTGAGCGGGGAGGGGGAGGAGAGGAGGGGAGAGACGAGGGCAGAAGAGGGGAGAGGAGGTGAAAGGGGAGGAAAGAGGGGCGGGGAAGGGAGAGAGGGAGGGGAGAGAATGGAGGGGAGCGGGGAGCGGGTGGCACTTTGAGAACCATTTCCCCGCCTAGCTGCCACTCTGTGAGCTGGTTGGAAAGATCAGGGCGGAAAGCCGGCCTCAGGGTTACTCCTGGCCGTGCTGGTGGTGGGGATGGGGAGCCGGGGATCGAACGCGGGCCGCCCCCGCTGTCCCACGGCTCGGGCGCCCCGATAAACTCGCGAGGGCGCCAGAGGCGCGGCCAGGGGCGGGGGAGGGTCAGGCGCGGACGAGGTGCCAGTGGGGGACCCAGAGCCCCGGGGGCGCCGCCCAGACCCCCCGCTGCCCTCGGGGGCGCCCCTTACCCGGCTCCGAGCTCCAGGCCTCGCTTCGGGGTCCGGGGCGCCGCAACCCAGCAGGCCCGAGCGCGACGGGCCGGGGCGGCGGCCGAGCCCAGCCCGCGCCGGAAGCAGCTGCCGCCCGGCCGGACGCTCTAGACGGCAGCGCCGACTCGGTGGGAGTAACCCCTTCGGCCCCGGGAGCCCGGCTCCCTTTCTGCCGGCGCTTCTAAGGAGAGGGGACCCAAGTCCGGAGAGCGGTGCCCACGGCCGGGGGTTCTGCCCCGATTGGGCCCGGTGCTGGGTCTCTGGCGCGGGCTCGAGCCTCTGTGCCGCGGCCGCCCGCACTGACCTCCAGGCCCGCCGGAAGGGGACACAGCGGGCGTCGGGACACGCTCCTGCTAGTCGTTGCGTTTGCGCTGCTGTGGATGGCACTGTTGGTGGTGGCCCGGGGACCGGGCTGCTAGGTGCCGTAGCCCACCTTGTCTCTAAGGCAAATCTGCAAAAGGGGGGTGTTAGTTCCGATGAGGGGGGCAGAAAGGGCTCGTAGCAAGTGCCTGTGGTCTAGTTTGAACTCGGACCTCCAACTCAGGGTGTATGACTGTCTTTTTATCCTGAGCTTTTCAAACGAAAGCATGGAGACCCCCATTGCTGTCCCAGACCAAACCCCTCCTTCCCACTCGGACCCATCCGGAATGGGACTGCCCAGAACCAGCGCTGTTCCCTGGGGGAGAGATTCTGCAAACATAAGCAGGGGGCTGAGGGGACCAGAGAGATAGTACAGTGGGTCCGGCTTTTGCTTGTCCCCTGCCTACCCAGGTTCCATATACAGCACCCCCTATAGTCTCCTGCTTCCGGCCTTGAGAGCAGAGCCAGGGGAAAATCCTGAGGCGGTTACTGAGGAGTAAAGCACTGCCAGGTGTGGCCCCAAAACAAATAAACAAGAAAAAACAGGTTGCAGATTTCCAAAGAGAGCCAGACATAGGGTCTGTTTTAAGGATGAAATAAGGCACATTTGTAAAAACCAGAACAGTTACTGGACAGTGAGTTTTTGACACTGTGTGTGGGAGCTGGACCACCCCTGTCCATTTCCCACTTCCCCCTGGTTCCTCTCCGTTCTGGGGGTTGGGGGGGGGGTGAGACTAGAAGAGCAGCCTGGAGAGGGGGACAGGAGAGGAAAATCAATCCCAGAGCACCTCTGTGCCTGTGCCACACTGTTCCATTGGCCTGTTTTTATTTATTTATGTATTTATTTATTTGCTTTTTGCATGATACACCCAGCAATGCACAGGGGTTACTCCCTGACACATGCACTCAGGAATTACTCCTGGCGGTGCTCTGGGGACCATATGGGATGCTGAGAATCAAACCCAGGTCGACCTTGTGCAAGGCAAACGCCCTACCCACTGTGCTATCGCTCCAGCCCCTCTGCCTAGTTTTAGAGTCAAGAGGAAAACAATGTCCTTTCTTTGCCCTAACGAACAAATTAGGAGTCTAGTCAGGAGTTTTGTCATCATTAGGAGACAAGAGAGTGTCACTCACAAGGACACAGAAATGTAGGTTACAAGCCCTACATACTTTCTCTGGTGAGGAAAACCAGTCCTATACTATACAGGAAAGATGTTTCTGAATAAGATATCTTTTTTTTCTTTTATACTTGGGGGGAATTTACATTTTTATTTGTTTATTTGTATGCAAGGCAAGTGTCTTAAACCCTGCATATCTCTCTAGCCTTAAAATTCATGGATTTTTTTTTTGTTTTATGGGGGCCCACACCTGGCTGTGCTCAGGGTTTATTTCTGGGTCTGCACCAGGGATCACTGCTGACGGGGCTGAAGGGATCATACGTAGTGCTAGGGATTGAACCGGGCTATCTGTGTACAAGGCAAACACTCTACCCACTGTCCTATCACTCCAGTCCAAATTTCACGGTTTTAAAGAATGCAAATGGACCAAGGGATGGCTCCAAGGCCTGGAGTGCACATTGTAGGTGCAGGAGACCCAAGTTCAATCCTAGGTCCCCCAAGATTCTCTGGGAGTAACCACCAAGCACCATGCCAAGGATAGTCCCTGAGCACTGCTAAGTGTGGCTCCAAAGCAAAGTCAACTGTCGCAGGTAACTTGTGTGAAGTGGGAAGGAGACAGCAGCCTGGAGAAGGGAATCTCCTGTTTCCCTCTCTACCCACCTCAGGGACTCAAAGAATGTGTCTGGAAAGTCAGGATGGATGGAAGTCTGCCATGAGTCCCTGCCTGGTAGGGGTTACTCCTGGCTTTTGCACTCAGGAATCACTCCTGGCAGTGCTCAGGGAGTGCCCATATGTGATGTTGGGGATCCTGAGTTGGCTACTTACAAGAGCCAGGAGCAAGCCCTGAGCACCACTGGGTGTGGCCCCCAAACTAAACGTCTCACATCTCACCAGCCACACCGAGCAGCTGGCAAACATGCGTGCATGGCGTAGGAGATGATCCCTGCCCCTCCCGCCAATTTCTCAGGGAGCCATGGACTCAGGCTGGAGGAATTGCTCTTAGCAGGAAAGGAAAATCTGTCCTAAATCTTACCCAGGTGTATCAGCTTTCCTTCATAGGAAAGAATTTTAGAAGACAAATGATGAAGTAAAATAATTTTATTTAAAGCAATCTTAATTTGAGGAAGGAAAAAGGGAGAGCTGAGAACCCATATCTCAGGCTGAGATGGGGGCCACCCCCAGAATGGGGAGGCTCCCTGCTTGCCTTGGCAGAGTTGATTTTGCAGGTTTTTCTTCCAAGCTGTTCCCACCTGGGGCTTTCTACCTACATCAGAGTTCATTGCTATGGCGTTGTCAAGAAGAACTGGAATTGTTGGTGGCCCTCTTCCGTGTCCTTATCGCAGCTTTTTATCTCTGTTGTAGTTTCTCCTCTCCTGAACTAACACTGGCATCAGGTGTGGGTCCTGTGTCCACAATGTGGGTCTGGCCATGATGCTTTTAGCTGCCTTAGGGCTAATGACAGTAACTTCTTCAAATCCCATCATGGTTTTATTATATTTCAAGAACTCATTGCCAGCACGCAAACGCACACACACCGCCCCACCTATCTACCTGCCTGCTTCAAATTTATATAAAAAGAGAAGGCCAGCTGAGTTCCTGATCCTCCTGCCATGTTTTCTCTGAGCTCTCCCAAATTAGGACTCTCCTTAGCTCTGTGACCAGTTTGTGGGGTAGCTTTATTTTTTTTTTGACTGATGTGTGTGGGGGATGGGTAGTTCACATCTGACAGTGCTCAAGGGAACAAACAGAGAGATGCTGGAATCAAATCTAGGTCTGCCACATGCAAAACAAGCACTGTCCTACTGTACCATCTTGCCGGCCCCTTGTGTAGCTTTCTAGAAATAGACTAGGCTTCTGCAGCACCTCCTTTTAGGAAAATGTAAGAATGATAGCACTCGGGGCTGGAGCAATAGCACAGCAGATAGGGCGTTTTGCCTTGCACATGGCCAACCTGGGTTCAATTCCCAGCATATTGTCCCCTGAGCACCGCCAGGAGTGATTCCTGAGTGCAAAGCCAGGAGTAACCCCTGAGCATAGCTGGGTGTGACCCAAAAAGTGTAAAAAAAAAAAAAAGAATGATAGCACTCTCTGAGGCCTTTTATTTAGTTTGGGGGCCACACCCAGTGGTGCTCAGGGCTTGTATCTGGCTCTTGCATGTAGCCGACTCAGGGTCCCCAGCATCACATATGCCCCCCTGAGCACCGCCAGGAGTGATTCCTGAATGCAAAAGCCAGGAGTAACCCCTGAGCATTGCCAGGTGTGGCCCAAAATCCAGGGGGGAAAAAAAAGAAAATTGAAGTCTGATGTTAGAGGTTTGAGATTTTATAAAAAATACCAAATTCTGGAGGGAGGAGCCATAGTACCGTGAGTAGGGCAAGAGCCCTTTTCTATGGCTGACCTGGGTTTGATCCCCAGCATCTGATATGGTCCCCTGAGCACCCAGAAGGAGTGTTCTCTGTTCCCAGAGCCGAGACTAGGTCCTGAACACAGTCAGGTGTGACCAAAAAGGAAAAGACCAATTCTGGGGCTGGAGCAATAGCACAGCGGGTAGGGTGTTTGCCTTGCACACAGCTGATCCGGGTTCAATTCCCAGCATTCCATATGGTCCCCCGAGCACTGCCAGGAGTAATTCCAGGAGTAATTCCTGAGTGCATGAACCAGGAGTAACCCCTGTGCATCGCTGGGTGTGACCCAAAAAGCAAAAAAAAAAAAGACCAATTCAATTTGGGATCAGAGCCATAGTACAGGAAATAGGCACTTGCCTTGAATACAGCCCACCTGGATTCAATCCCTGGCACCCCATATGGTTTCTTGAGCCCAGCCAGGAGTGATCTAGGAGCACAGAGCCAGGAGTAAGCTCTGAGCACTGCCAGGTGTGGTTCTCAAAATAAACGAACAACCAAAAACACCATCTTCCTCTTAGTTAATTCACATCTCCTGATCTATCTTGGGCAAGAAAAATTAGACTTCTACAGTCAGAGGGTAGTACAGTGGGCAGGGCTCTTGCCTTGCACGTAGCCAACCTGGGTTCGATCCCTGGCATCCCCTAAGATCCCTCCGACCACTGCCACACTCCATGAGTCCCTGGTTCCTTGTGATAAAAAGGGTACAAACAGTTGGAGACAAAAGATCAGCCCCCAAACTTGATGTTTTTAAGTCAGTTAAAACTGTAAATCAGAATATCAAGGAATGATTTGTGAGTAGGCTATGGGCTGGTGTAGGGAAAGAGGAAGGGCCTCAGGCACGGCCGGAAGCCTCACAGCAGGTGGCCTGCACAGGAACTCCATACCTTTCCTCCCTGCATTTGTTTCTTCAGCAATAGCCACTGGCCAGCGCGATGGCAAAAAATAACTTGTACTTGGTGCAAAGCAATTCAGTTAGGGGCTGGAGAAATAGTACAGCAGGTAGGGCTTGCCTGGCATGTGGCTGACCTGGGTTCAATTCCCAGCATTCCATATGATCCCTCAAAACCCTGAGGCATGCCAGGAATGATCTTTGAGAGCAGAGCCAGAAATAAGGCCAGAGCACTACCAGGTGTGGCCAAATAATAATAATAATTATCATTATATTATTATTATTATTTAGTTAAAATGGAATGGAGGGGACCAGAGCGATAATAAAGTGGGTAAGGTGCTTGTCTTGCACACAGTCAACCTAGGTTCAATCCCTGGTGCTCCATATGGTTCCCTGAGCCTGCCAGAAGTAGTCCCTGAGCAGAGTCAGGAGTAATCCCTGTGTGCAACTCGGTGTGGCCCAAAATAACCAGAAAATTAAAATAAAATAAAGCAGAGAGGGTCCAGAGTTCAGGTCCCATGTGGGTGACCCCAGTTTGATCCCTGGTTTTGATCCCTGGCATCGCATATGGTGCCCTGATTACCACCAGGATTGATGCCCAAGCAACACCCAGTGTCACCTCAAAGCTTAAAAAAAAAAAAGGGAGGAGGGCTGAGGAGTAACTTAAAGGGTTGGGGCACGTGTGTGTGTGTGTGTGTATGTGTGTGTGTTACATGTGGGAACCCAGGTTCAATTACAGTGCAGCGTAGTCTTCTAAGCAGCACCCCAACAAGCAACCTGAGTGACAAGAAAGTAGGGGGAACAGGTCAAACCCAAACCCCATGGAATAATGATCTCTGAGCAGTAGGAACTGGAGGTAGACGGATGAGTCAGCGCTGGAAGAGCTGGAAGGCAGGGAGGCCCAGCTGGAGAGGGCCAATCTCAACAGCCAACTGCCCCTGGCACTTGGGTACAGCCTGAGTCTTGGGGGTTTTGAGGGAGGAGATACTATGTATCTCTCTCCAGCCCAGGAAAACATTGTAGCGATGTCCTGCCCAGGCCAGTGGCTTTAGAGTCAGATTGGTCGCCCTTTCACTTTCCATGAAGTGGGGCTTCCCCTTCTGAGAATGGGCCGGCAGATGGGGTCCCCTGCAGCACAAAATGCATGTCCAGCAGGGAAGAACTTTCTTCCAAGCCTCACATAAACTATATGTCCAACATTTGCTTCTGGTGCCCACAGCACAGCAGGAGCTTCCTTCCTTCCTTCCTTCCTTCCTTCCTTCCTTCCTTCCTTCCTTCCTTCCTTCCTTCCTTCCTTTCTTTGCGTCACACCAGGCGATGCACCAGGGGTTACTCCTGGCTCATGCACTCAGGAATTACTCCTGGCAGTGCTCAGGGGACCATATGGGATGTTGGGAATCGAACTTGGGTTGGCCGTGTGCAAGACAAACGCCCTACCCACTGTGCTATAATTCCAGCCCCTCTTTCTTTATTTTTATTTAATTTTTTTTATTGTGAGCAATACCCAGAAGTGCTCAGAGGTTGCTCATAGCTCTGTGCTCAGGAATCACTCCTGGAGCTTTAGACCAGGTCTTGTGAACAATCCCTGGACTTGTGGCAACACTTTCTCCTTTGCTATTTTATTATTGGGAGAGCCAAGCAGTTTTATTTAAAAGGGGATAGAGAGGGAGCAAAAAAAAAAAAAAAAAGAGGGAGCAAGCAGCAATGTCTCCACTTCAGGATTAATGGCCTTCTAGCACCTGTGTCTTGCAGCCGGCAACCCTTTGCCTCTATAAATACCTCTGGACCTTTTAGTAAACAGGCAAAGTATGAACAATCCCACCTGCTGCCCCTCCCCCTTTTGTGCCTGTATTTGGGCCACTCCTAGTGATGCTGGTGCTGGTGCTGGTGCTGGTGCTGGGGATTGAACCAGGGTCAGCTGCCTGCAAATCAAGTGCCTTGACCCCAGTACACTCTCTCCTGCCCTTCTAGCCGCTTCTAGGTGGTCCTTATCAGAGAAAGCCTTTGTGTCTCTGATTTCCTATTTCTTCTTATGACCCTGTCTTTGAAAATAAATGGACAAAGCAAAACAGGAACCTCCAAGCAGTCAGAAACTGTTAGTCGAGTGATAACCAAACAGAGCCCAGCAACAGGCCCCATTGGGGAAGTTCAGAGAGAGCAAGAGAAAGGGCACTTGCCTTGCTAGAGGTTGTCATGACTGCAACAGGTTTGACTCCCGGCATCACCTATGATCCCTGAGCACTGCCAGGGATCACTGTCACTCCTGACCAACCCTGAGCACCAGCCAGTGAGGCCAAAAAAGAGAACAAAAGTAGTGATCGCTAAGGGCCCACAAAGAACTCATGTCATTTACACAGTGAAAACAAGAAAATGGAGGTTGGGGGTGACTGAATGCACTTAGGGGGCACAGGGAGTCCTGCATATGAGCTGATGACACTGGGACACAGTATCAAACTCTCAAGTCCACTTTGGGAAGGGGAACTCTGTGATGATTAAAGTCACTGGGTGCCTAGCCCAAAGAATGTATAGGTCTTGCTTATATGGATTTGTTTCAGCATAGCTGTAAATAAAATCTACCTTCACATCATTTGGATAAAATGAACAGATGAGAGACAATTATATTGTAGTTAGTCACAAATAAAAAGAAAGCCAAATAAATGCACCTTATAGATTGGACCTGGGTTAGCCGCATGCAAGGCAAATGCTCTGTCTGCCACATGACCTCTGCACCCCCAGGGAGCTTTATTTCTGTCCTTTCACAAACCAGAAGGAGGCCCCTCACACAGGATGATTCTCACAACTTTGGATTCTTCAGGAAGGTCTTCATTTATTCTGCATTACCCCCTGCCCTGCCCTGTGTTGTTTCAATGAATGGGGGTCACACCCCTTGGGCATAGTGGTGGCTTCACCCAGGGGTCACACCGAGCCTGGGCCATGTGACCATTTTAGCCCAGAGAAAGCTTGGCCTGGACTAGGGGTTCCCACCTCTTCCCTCTGGATCTCTCTCACTGTCTCTCATGCACACTCCACCCCCCCACCCCCCGCACCGAACCTGCACCTTAATTGGGCACCAATGCAGGTGGAGTTTCTTACTAAGTGAATTCAATGTTGTTGAGCACTGAAGGGACTTCCAAGCAGGGTTGAGGTAGACCCAGCAGCATAGAGAGGGCCACGCGGCCCAGGCTTTTAAATCACTTCTCAGAGCTTATAATTGCAATTTAAAAGTTGGGCAAAGGACACACCTGGCAATGCTCCGGAGTTACACCTGACACTGCACTCCAGGATCACTCCTGGTGGTGCTCAGGGGATCATATGGGATGCCAGGGATTGAACCGGGTTGGTCACATGAAAGGCAAGCAGCCTACCTGCCCCCCCACCCCCCTTGGTTCTTTTTCAATTGGAAATCACACACTAGGTTACAGGACTCATTAGGAATCACATAGCAATGACTGTGGGACGGTCCCAGGGCGAGACACAGCCTCACACCCAAATCGCTACATTCCACCTCTAAGCCACATTCGGGGCCTCCCTCTATGTATAACTTTGGAGGAACTGCTTGAGTGTTTTCTATGG
This sequence comes from Sorex fumeus, assembly GCF_029834395.1. Taxonomy (NCBI): domain Eukaryota; kingdom Metazoa; phylum Chordata; class Mammalia; order Eulipotyphla; family Soricidae; genus Sorex; species Sorex fumeus. Next base: position 6,649,397 of record NW_026606183.1, read on the forward strand.
AAACGCTGAAGTGTTTCACCATTTTACATTTCTGCTGGAAACGTGTGAAGGTTCCAGTTTCTTCACACCCTCAACCACACCTGCTATTTTCAGGTTTTAAAAAATGATTATGTTAGCCGCCCTCTGGGTATGAAATGATGTCTCACTGTGGCTTTGATTTACATCTTCCTAATAACTAATCATGTAGTCATGTACCTTGATCTCTGTACCATTTCTCTGGCTCCTGCTACCTCTTCTTTGGAGAAATGTCCATCAGGTTCTTTTGTTGTATTTATATGAGTTATTTATCTTAACTGTTAACATTTTTAGTTTCTTTTCCATGCTTTTATTGAGAAATAATTGATGCGCATTATTGAAGAAGGTACACGGCATGTTCACGGCATGTTTTAATTTCAGCTAACATCGATCAGGAAAAAAATATTCTGAGATAAGAACACTTAACATTTATTCTCAGAATAGCTTACCTGTATGAAACACAACAACACTGACCTTAGATACATACTACTGAATTTTCATTCCTGAAGCCAGGACTCGAACCCAGGTTTCATACATGTAGTGCATGTCCTTTTACCATGGACCCACATCCCCTGGCCCTTTGCCACCTCCTCCCTCTTCTCTCACACTTTGTTGTTTTTAGACTCCATAAATAAGTGACATCATAGAGTATTTGTCTTCCTCTGACTTATTTCACTCAGCATAATGCCTTCGAGGCCTGTTCATGTGGTCACAAACAGCCGGATTTCCCTTTCCCCACTTGTCGTTTATTGGTGTTGGGGTGACACTGCATGCCGAGCCCTTTGAGCCATCTCCCTGCTGCTTGTTCCTCACTTTTATGCCTAAATAACATTCCAGATGTGGGATACTATCTCATGACTCGATAACCACAGTGTGCTTATCTACTCGTCCATCATGGGCTTATAGGTTATTTCTACATCCCTGCTGTTGTAAATAATGCCCCCCCACTATCTCTCCAGTTTCCATAGTCCATTTTTTAGTTGGGTTATTTATTTATTCATTCATTCATTTTTTTTTCAAGAGGCCACTGCCAGGGGCCAGAGATATAGTACAGCAAATAAGGTGCTTGCCTTGCACACAGTCAACAGGCTTTGATCCTTGGCATTCCAGATGGTCCCCCGAGCACCACCAGGAGTGATCCCTAAGTGCAGAACCAGGATTATAACCCCTGAGCATTGCTAGGTGTGGCCAAAAACAAACAAGCAAAAAAAAAAAAAGACCACAGTCAGCGGTCACTGAGACTGGGGTCTCCTCCTGGTAATGGTCCTGATGCTCAGCACTTGGGCCCAGCCAGGCTGGGGGCTGCCAAGGTGGGGGAGAGGGCCGCCATGCAATTCTGGGGGTTGGATTCAGGGCACATCACTCACCCCTAGGTTTCTTGCTTGCTATTGAATTGTATTATTTATACAATTTGAATATTAACCTCTTAACAGCTACAGGGTGCTTTTATTGAGCACTGCCTAGTGGGCAAGGGGGCCTTCAACAGGAGATCCCCCAGCCCCCAACCTCAGACAGACAACCCTGGCTCTGAGGAGAGAAGAGAGGAGGAGCAGTGGAAGGAGGGAGGAGAGAAAGGAGGCACTATAGAGGGGAAAGGGAGAAGTGAGGGGAGGGGGAAGGGTGAGGAAGGAGGGGGGAGGAGGGGAAAGTGTATTCTAGAGGAAACAGGGCCTTCCTCTCTCTTTCTCTCTTCCCCCTTCCTTCCTTCCTTCCTTCCTTCCTTCCTTCCTTCCTTCCTTCTTTTTTTCCTTCCTTACTTTCTTTCTTTTGTCTTTTAGGTTTTTTTTTTTTGTATTTGGGTCATGCCTCCAGGGTTTAGTCCAGGCTCTGTGTTCAGGGATTACTCCTGGCAGGCTTGGGTACCATATGGGGTTCCAGGAGTGAAACCTGGTTGGCCATAGGCAAAGTAAACACTGCCCTCTGTACTATCTCTCTGGCCCCCAAACAATGTAATTGAATCATGTAGACCTTTGACTTTTTTTTTTTTTGGCCACACCTGGCGGTGCTCAGGGCTTACTCTTGGCTTTGCACTCAGGGATCACTCATGGTGATGTTCAGGGGACCATATAGGATGCCAGGGATCGAACCCAGGTCAGCTGCATGCAAGGCAAGTGCCCTACCAGCTGTACTATCACTCTAGCCCAGTGATGCATATTCTGTGAGATGGCTGGAGAGCTGGTCAGCTCCAAATTCTTGCCTTATCTCACTTTACCCTCCTGTCCTCTTGGGGCCAAGACTTAGCACCTTTGCAAAGAAAAGGAAACTGCATCTCCAAGAGCAAAGGGATGGTGCTAACCCACACCTGTGAGGCCGGGGGCGCTGAGAGAATGTGGGGGCTCATCCTCCCTCAGGACCTCACTGTTCTCAGCAGCCACCTCAAGGGTGTGTATTTATTTTATTTTATGTTTTGTGTTTTGGGCCACACCAGGTATGCTCAGGGCTCTACACTCAGGGACCACTCCTGGCAAGTATTCAGAGGACCATACGGGGTGCCGGGGTGCCGGGGATCAAACCTGGAACAGCCATGTGTAAGAAAAGAATCCTCCCCTCTGTGGCTCCGGTCGCTGAATACATTGATTGATTCTATTTAAAATGAGACAAAAGAGGGGCTGGAGTGATAGCACATTGAGTAGGGTGTTTGCCTTGCACGTGGCCAACTCGTGTTTGAGTTCCAGCATCCCCTATGGTCCGCCGAGCACTGCTAGGAGTGATTTCTGAGTGCAGAGCCAGGAGTAAACTCTGAGCATCGCTGGGTGTGACCTAAAAAGCAAAATAAATAAATAAATATAATGAGAAAAAAAAAAAAACCCAACCCCAGAACACTTGCCTCTGCTCTGAGCCACTGGGGCACAGCCTGGCATGCAGACTCAAGCCCAGGGCCCAGTCGCATCAGGCTTTCACAGCCCCTGGCAGGCAGAAGTGAGCAGCTAGATTAGCATCCCCAAGTCTCTTGGCTTCCAGGCCAGAGTGATAGTACAGCAGGGAGAACATTTAGCTTGCATGTGAATGACCCGGGTTCGATCTCTGCATCCCATATGGTCTCCTGAGCATGACCAGGAGTTACCCCTGAACAACACCAAAAAAGAAAATAAAGTCTCCTGACTCCCAAGTCAGGCTGGTGAGGCAGAAACATGTGTGAATGAGTGTGACTGTGAGAGTGAGCCCAGCCACGGAGCCTTGATTTGACCCAGCCAGGCCCCACCTGTTCTGCTGGCACTTGATGAAGGGGCAGGAAGGCGACTTTGTGTCAACATTGAATGACACGAGTCTCTATTAGTTACTGGGGGACAGCAGTGAGCACAAAAGGCCACGTTCCACCCCAGTGAACTACAGGAACATGTGGGGGAACATGTGGGAGACCCCGAGGGTCAGACAGAGGCAGATGACCAGGAAAAGACTCTGGGTTCTGTCCAATCAGAGTGGGGAAGGCTCTGAGGTCAGAGTGAGGGGTCAAAGGTGATATGTGTGCCAAGGAGGGAAGGTGGTGAAGGGAGTTGGAGCCAGAAAATGAGCAGAGGGGGCCCCCCTGGCTAGCACACACAGAACCCCGGGGCAGGCCTGGAGGAACCAAGCACAGCCTCTTAGCAATTTGGTTTGTTTTGGGGCCATACCTGGCGGTGCTCAGGGGTTACTCCTGGCTCTGCAGTCAGGAATCACTTCTGGTGGTGCTCAGGGGACCATATGGGATTGAATCTGGGGTGACCGCAGGCAAGGCGGATGCCCTCCCTGCTCTTCTTCTATTGGTCTGGCTCATCTAGCAATTTCTGACTTACGCTGGCTTCATCCCTGCTTTCCCCATGTCTCTGGACAGGCAAGCCTTTGAACATTGTCCTGCAATTTGTGTGTCTACAACACACACAATCAAACTTCTCAAGGGCAGGGAGCCTTGCTCTCCTCTCATCTACGTCCATGCAGTGCTTAGGAGTCACAGACATCAGAATACAAATGTGCTCAATCAACGATGCAGCCTTATGTTGCAGGTGGCTTAGGTGAAATGGGGAGGAGAGAGAGGTGGCAGCCTTGAGAAGGGAGTCCCCCCTCCTTCTATCCACCTTGGTCACCCAGGAAGGGCGTAGGAATCTAGGGCTGATGATGAGCCCCTGCATGGCACAGATGCTCACGTCTCCCCAGCCCCTCAAGGCAGCTGACAAACTGCGCCTGAAATCCACTTGTTCTGCACTGTGTGGGAAATGATCCACCCAAATTCTCATGGAGTCGTAGACTCAGGCTGAAGAGAGGAATTGCTCTTCCCAGGAAAGCCACTCCTCAGTCTTACCCAGGTTTTTCTAGGTTTGTTGTTTTCCCTCAGAGAAAAGAATTTCAGGAAATGAATAGTGAAGATTCAAGCATTCAAGAGAGAAGTGGGCTTCTCCAGAGGCAGAGAGAGAGTCCACATCTCAGGGAGAGTTGGGGCCACCCCAGAGAACGGGGAGGCTCCTCCTTGCCTTGGCAGAGTTGGTTTTGGAGGTTGCACCCCCATTCCTCTGTGGGGCTTCCTACCTAGATAAGAGTCTGGGGGCTGGAGCGATAGTACAGTGTGGCAGGCATTTGCCTTGCACGCAGATGACCCAGGTTCGATCCCCAGCATCCCATATGGTCCTCTGAGCACCGCCAGGAATAATTCCCGAGTGCAAAGCCAGGAGAAACCCCTGAGCATTGCCAGGTGTGACCCAAAAAGAAAAAAAAAGAGTCCTTTGACCGTGTCAAGGGGAAGAGCTTGACACTTTAGGTGTCCACTTTCACAACCCTTTGTTCCTGCTGGAGGGTCTTTTCTCTCTGGAGGGGTCCTGTGCTGGTGCCAATTAAGAGTCTTATAAGGGGGGCTGGAGGGATAGCACAGTGGGTAGGGCATTTGCCTTGCACGCGGCCAACCCGGGTTCGATTCCCAGCATCCCATATGGTCCCCCGAGCACCACCGGGGTAATTCCTGAGTGCAGAGTCAGGAGTAACCCTCAGGGTTAGGCATCGCCGGGTGTCACCCAAAAAGCAAAAAACAAAAAAAGAGTCTTATGAGGGGGCAGAGCCATAGTACAGCAGGTAGAGCACCTGGCATGCAACCGAATCAGGTTTAATTCCCAATACCCCATACGGTCCCCTCAGTCCACCAGGAGTGATCCCTGAGCACAAAATCTAGAGTTAGCCTAGAAACAGCTGGATGTGGCACAAGAAACCAAAACAAAACAAAAACCAGTCTTATGAGACCTCTGTTTCTGTGACCAAAAAGTGAATCCAGCAATAATGCTTTTAGGGCTAGTGACAGAGTAACTACTTCAAATTCCATCTTGGTTTCATTACTTCCCAAGAGCTCATTGCCAGCCCCCTGGCCCCACCTACCTGCCACCTTCAGTCTCATTTTTCTCATGGTTTTCTTTCCACAAAAATGAGGATAATATATAGGTCCCCTTCAATGGATTGTGGGAATAAATGATAAAGATTCTGAAATTGGGGTCCATAAGGTGTTTGCTTTGCACGTGGCTGACCCAAGATCTCTGGCATCCCATATGGACCCTGAGTATCACCAGGAGTGATTCCTGAATGCAGAGATAGTAGTAACCCCTGAGTATCACCCTGAGGCTCACTTCCCATCCCCCCAAAATTCTAAAATTGGGGTGCGGTGCAATGTTGTCTGGATCCTGGTGATCCCTGAATGGCACTTTTTTTTTTGGTCACACCTGGCGATGCACAGGGGTACCTCCTGGCTCTGCACTCAGGAATTACTCTTGGCGGTGCTCAGGGGACCATATGGGATGCTGGGAATTGAACCCAGTCAGCCGCATGGAAGACAAATGGCCTACCTGCTGTGCTATTGCTCCAACCCTGGTGCTGCTATTTTGTATGGAGTAGAGCACATCCAGCACTGCTCAGGGGACCCCACAATTCCTGGAGTCAGATCAGACCTCCTGCAAGCAGAGCAGGTGCTCAGCACATTGAACTCTCTTCCGGGCCCCATTCATGGGATTTAAAAAATTTGTCCTTGGGGGCTGGAGCAAGAGTAACCATGCTTTGCTGGTTTGATCCTGCCACCTCATATGGCCCCCCTAGCCTGTCAGGAGTGAACTCTGAGTGTGGTCCCCAAACAAAAATGTTTATCCTTTAGTACAGTAGGTAAGGCACTTGCCTGGTACACGCCTGGCTCGGGTTCAACCCGATATAGAATCCCAAGCACCACCAGGAGTGACCCCTGACTTCAGAGCCAGAAATAAGCCCTGAGCACTGCCGGGTGTGACCCCCAAACATAAATAAATGAGCTGGGCGCCCCTGCACTGCAGGAAAGGTCCTTGCTCTGCTAGGTCAGGGGTCCCTGCTGACTTCCCTCCAGGGCCTGCTGCCTCCCTCCCTCAGGAGCCCGCTGGGAAGAAGGGCCACCCAACAGCCTGGGAGAGAGGGCTGGAGCAGGGCTGTGCGTGCTCACTGCCTCCTGCTCCCTCAGCCGCGGATGCTGCCACAAGCGTTTGCAGGCGGGAGGATGTTCCTGTGCAGGGTTCCTCCATCCTGGGCTCTCACCCCAGAACACAGGCATCGACCCCCGCCGCGTCTGAGTCCAGCCAAGGTCAGGTGCCTGCACCCCAGACATCTGGCCCAGCCCCTGCTAGGTAGAGAGCAGCCAGGGATTACTAGACCCTTACTGGCCTCTGGGGAACCCCCCCAACAACCTGCTCCCCTCAGAAAGAGGGAGGGGGCTGGGTCTTCTCTACCTTCCAGTTTCCTCGTCTTCTCTTTTTTCCTTCCAGGCTGTGGGAGCCAAAGGGTTAAATCCCATAGAGCTGATGCTCTGACTCCAGGCTAGAGGGGCCCGGGAAGCTGGGGTCACTTCCTGCTCCGTCCCAGTCACCCTGAACTGGTCCCCGGGTCCTCAGCCTGGGATCACCCCTTGAGAAGGACCCCGGAGTCCTCGGCGTCCAGCCCGCCCCCGAGGCAGGGCGGTGAAGGGGTTAAGTCCCTGGGGGCTGGAGTCCGCCTGCGGGTGTTTCCAGACCCCAAGAGCCGTGAGTGGGGGGCGCCGGGGTGCCCGCTGGGAGGGGGCCCGGAGGGCCCAGGCCGGCCGCGGGGGAACAATGGGGCGCGGGCGGCGGGGCGCGCCGGGCCTGCACCCCCCCATCCCCGCGCGCACGGGGGCCCGGGTGGGGGCGGCGCGGGGCGGCGCGGGCCCGGGGATTCTGGGAAGCGGGGGTCGCGGGGGGGGGCGAGGCGGGGGCATTCTGGGAAGGGGGAACCTGGCTGGCGGCCGGCGCTGCGGGAGGGCCGGACAGCGGGCGGCTGGGGGCTCCAGTGGGCGCGGATGCGGGGCTCTGCTGGAGCGTCCGAGGGGGTCGCGGGGAGCTGTCGGGAGCCCAAGGAGCCTGGGCCGGGCTGGTGCGGGGTGAGGGGTGGCCGGTGCCTTCCCGCACCCGCCTGCAAGTCAGGGTCACCCTGGGCCGCCCCATTCCACCCGCCCTCTGCATTGGGAGGTCCCAGGAGAACCCAGGGGGCTCAGGGCCTGGGCCTGCGAGGGGGTGCTGCAGTGGCCTGGCGTCCACGCTCCTCCTTGTCCGGCCTTCTCGTTAACCCCTTCCCACCTCTGCACGCTGCCAGTTAGTCCACCAGAGACAGCCCGCGAATCTGTCCCTTAGGGAGCAGGGCACCTTCCCGGCAAGCCCCAGAGCTGACAGATCTCCCTTGCTCCCGTCTCCTCAGAGACACAGGCAGGAGGGGGTGTTCTCCTAGTCTGAGGGCCTGCAGGGCTGACAGATTCATTCACATTCTCCTGCGTTTGTGGGCTGCACTGGCCCCCACTTCGGTCACCTCCAGGACGCTGCTCCTCAACCTTATCTTCCAGCAACCAGTGGCCACCCATAGGCCACCCTAATCCTGTTCCCTTTGGAGGACCCAGGGGCTCTGAAGGCCCTTATGGGAAGCTCTTCTCCTAGCACTTAGCTCCTGTGGCCCTGTCCCCTTGCCCATTCTTTGTGGATTGACAGCTCCCGTGTCTCACCAGGGAGCCACTCTGAACTCTGGCTCCTTCACAAACTGGCCTTGAAATCACTGGGTCAGACAATCTTCCCGGGGCCAGGGCCGTCTTGTTCCTTCAGCTTTTGATCACTGGACATTTGTTGAGTAGTGGTTAAGTGTTAGGAACAGTTCTCGGATTGGATACGGTGGCAGCAGGGCAGTAGAACGGGCCCAGTGATGGGAAAGTTTAAAAATGCTGACAGTTGACCAAGTCCCCTTCCAGCCAAGCAGTCAAGGAAACATCTTGGTCCCAGGAATTTCTCCATCCCATTTTCTTGACCACAGGCTCTTGTCTGAGCTATCCTCATGACCTGTCTCCCGCCAGCTACCCATATTTGAGTTTCACGTGACTTCCAAGGTCATCTCCCTCTCCAAGAGGCAGAGGCAAGCCAGACAGAAGCTTGCATTTCTTGTCTTAGTCCTGCCACTTGGCTGGCAGTCTATGACCTTGACAAAATCTTCCTGGTGTTTCTGTAAAATGGACAGTCCAGCCCCTGGGTCAGCTGGTGGGGTGGCGGGAGGGTTGGGTGAGCTCATAAGGACACATGACGGGTCCTGTGTTCTCTGCCCGCTGGTCTCTTTTCCTTTGCATTTTCCTCTCAAGGTAGTTCCTGCAGAAGCCCCTGATGACTTCTAACTGCCCCCCCTCCCCAGACCTTTCTGTGCTTGGATAACGGGGATTGCCCAGTCCAGTCATCCTGGGGGGCCCTGGCCCCTCAAGGAATGGGGTGGGTTTTGTCTTTTGTCTTTTTTAAAAATTTTTTTAACTCTTTAAGTGTTCCATGCAGTGTCAGAGTGTCAGTTCTCTGTGGGGCTCAGAAGGGAAGTTTATTAGTCCCAATTAGCAGCCCTATTAAGGAGGAAAATTAGAGTCTTAATGAGCTTCCTCTGATTAGCAAAATAACAGGTTTCCCAGCCTCTGGGCATTAGAGGTGTGGGGGTGAAAGCTGCCTTCTGTGGCTGTCAGATACCTCTCCAGCCTTCACTCCGAGTTCAAATGGTTATGACTGATGAGATTTTAATTACACTCTTAAATTCCCCTACTTGCTTACTTGTGATCTTAAGTGCTGGAGCAGGAATCAGGCCCATGGGGTGGGATGGAGGGGTGAAAGGGAAAGTGGCAGGAAAGGAGTAAAGCAGGGATGCCCAGCGAGCACAGGTGGGTAGAAGAAGGAGGACAGGGATCAGCTCCCACGGGGCACACATTTCTCTCTCCTGCAGGGTCCCCGGGAGGCGGGGCAGCCCTGAGCTCTGGGATGGAGCCCGAGACCGTGCTATGGGGCCCAGATCTGCAGGATGATCCGGAACAGAGCCCCAGCACTGCTCACAGAGGTGAGGGACACCAGTGGGCTGGTCCGGGGAGGGTGACCCAGGGGCGGGAAGAGAGAACTGGCCCCGCGTCTGGGAGGAGATGGGGGCTGGAGACTCCCTTTCTTTCTGTAGGTACCGACAGTGGGAACGAAGAGGAGAGCCCCCAGAGGGAAAGTTCTGGGGAGGAGGTCATCATGGGAGATCCAGATGAGAGTCCAGAATTCAAGGACCCACAAGAGATGCCCCTGGAGAGACCCTCCCAGGACCCCTCAGACCCTCCGGACTCCCCCACCCCAGTGGGTCACCCCAGGCCCTTGGACTCCCCCACCCCTGAGGTTGTCCCCTCCCCCTCTGACTGGACCAAGGCCTGTGAGGCCAGCTGGCAGTGGGGGACTCTGACCACCTGGAACAGCGCGGCCGTGGCAGCCAGCGAGCCCAGCCTTCGCGAGCTGGTGCAGGGCCGGCCGGCTGGGGCCGAGAAGCCCTACATCTGCAACGAGTGCGGGAAGAGCTTCAGCCAGTGGTCCAAGCTCTTGCGGCACCAGCGCATCCACACAGGTGAGCGGCCCAACACCTGCTCCGAGTGCGGCAAGAGCTTCACGCAGAGCTCGCACCTGGTGCAGCATCAGCGCACACACACGGGGGAGAAGCCCTACAAGTGCCCCGATTGCGGTAAGTGCTTCAGCTGGAGCTCCAACCTGGTGCAGCACCAGCGCACGCACACGGGCGAGAAGCCCTACAAGTGCACCGAGTGCGAGAAGGCCTTCACGCAGAGCACCAACCTCATCAAGCACCAGCGCTCACATACGGGCGAGAAGCCCTACAAGTGCGGCGAGTGCCGGCGCGCCTTCTACCGCAGCTCCGACCTCATCCAGCACCAGGCCACGCACACGGGCGAGAAGCCCTACAAGTGCCCCGAGTGCGGCAAGCGCTTCGGCCAGAACCACAACCTCCTCAAGCACCAGAAGATCCACGCGGGCGAGAAGCCGTACCGCTGCACGGAGTGCGGCAAGAGCTTCATCCAGAGCTCGGAGCTGACCCAGCACCAGCGCACGCACACGGGCGAGAAGCCCTACGAGTGTCTGGAGTGCGGCAAGAGCTTCGGCCACAGCTCCACCCTCATCAAGCACCAGCGGACTCACTTGCGCGAGGACCCCTTCAAGTGCCCCGTGTGCGGCAAGACCTTCACGCTGAGCGCCACGCTGCTGCGGCACCAGCGCACGCACACGGGTGAGCGGCCCTACAAGTGCCCGGAGTGTGGCAAGAGCTTCAGCGTCAGCTCCAACCTCATCAACCATCAGCGCATCCACCGCGGCGAGCGGCCCTACATCTGCGCCGACTGCGGCAAGAGCTTCATCATGAGCTCCACCCTCATCCGCCACCAGCGCATCCACACGGGCGAGAAGCCCTACAAGTGCTCCGACTGCGGCAAGAGCTTCATCCGCAGCTCGCACCTCATCCAGCACCGGCGCACGCACACGGGCGAGAAGCCCTACAAGTGCCCCGAATGCGGCAAGAGCTTCAGCCAGAGCTCCAACCTCATCACGCACGTGCGCACGCACATGGACGAGAACCTCTTCGTGTGCTCCGACTGTGGGAAGGCCTTCCTGGAGGCGCACGAGCTGGAGCAGCACCGGGTGGTTCATGAGCGCGGGAAGACCCCCGCGCGGCGCGCTCAGGGGGAGACGCTGCTGGGGCTCGGGGACCCCGCCCTGCTCACCCCGCCCCCTGGCGCCAAGCCCCACAAATGCCTCGTGTGCGGGAAGGGCTTCAACGACGAGGGCATCTTCCTGCAGCATCAGCGGATCCACATCGGAGAAAACCCCTACAAAAACGCCGACGGCCTCGGGGCACACCCAGCCCCCAAACCTCCCCAGTTGCGTCCCCCCAGGCTTCCATTTGGGGGGAATTCCTATGCAGGTGCTTCAGAGGGCAGGGGCGATCCCCCAGGACAGCCCTTAAAAACCCCGGATGGGCAGGAGAGGCCCGCGCCGCCCTCCTCCAAGTCCTACATTTGTTCGCACTGCGGGGAGAGCTTTCAGGATCGGGCTGTGTTCCTCCAGCACCAGATCACCCACGGCAATGAAAAGCCCTTTCACTTTCCCGAGGGTAGGACCGGCCTCCGGGAAGGGGCAGGCCCCAGCCCTTTCCTAGGCGGGAAACCCTTTAAATGTCCCGAATGCAAAAAAAGCTTCGCGCTCAGCTCGGAGCTGCTGCTACACCAGAAAGTGCACGCTGGGGGCAAGGCCCAGAAAAGCGGCGACGTGGGAAAGAGCTCCTCCGTCCTCCTGGAGCACCTCCGGAGTCCGCTGGGGGCCAGGCCCTACAGCTGTGCCGACTGCGGGGCCTCCTTCCTCGATCGCCTGGCCCTCATCCGCCACCAGGAGGCCCACATGCCAGGAAAGCCCCCCAGACAAGAGGACCCCCTTCCAGAGCCGGCCCCTAGGCCCACCAGTCCGGAGGGGGAGGGCAAGTCCCCTACCCCCACAGGGAGCAGCAGCCATGGGAAAGGGGAAAACCCCAAAACCTTGTTGGAAGAAAAGCCCTATCTGTGCCCTGAGTGTGGTGACGGCTTCTCAGAAGTCGCAGCCCTCCTGCTCCACAGAAGCTGTCACCCTGGGGTGCCCCTCTGAGCAGGTCTGGGCACCTTTCTATCCTGAGAGGAACACTGGATCACCCCAGAAATCATGGGGGAAGGAGAAAAACTCTAGCAGCTTGTAGGGAAATGGAGGATAAGGAACCCCGGGTAAAAAATAGTGTTTTTACATCAGTGATGAAAACCCATACGAAATTGTTGGTGGGAACAAGGCAGTAGAGAAAATCTCTTGGGTTAGAAACCCTCTACGTAGGAAAAATAAAAAAAGCCCTTTAAGTCTGTAGCCAAAAATCCCGATAAACCATAGTGGATAAAAGCCCTATTAATTGTAGGACGAGGCCCCAGTTTGTCTCTAGGCAACCCTATAAGCCGTCTGGAATCCGTGTGGAACTGTAGGTGGAAGCGCAGGCTGGCACGGCCCGGGCTCCCCCACAGCGCAGCATCCAGAACTCTTGGACAATTAACAGTCACTGAGAAAAGTGCTCGACCAAGGGACAGAGGAGGCTCAGCCCTGGGACAGGGAATGGTGAGGTTGCCCTCTGTAGCCCCAGGAGCTGGGGGAAGAGCTGAGCTTGTTGCATTAGGGTTCTTGGGGCATAAGAGCACCTTGCAATGAGTTGTGAATGGGGGGAGGGGAGGAAGAGGCCCATGGGATTTCATATCCGAAAGAACTCAAAAATGGGGAAGGAAAAAAAAATGACGGCAGGCTTTTCAAGGCTGAAGTGTACTAATACTGATACCCACAAAAATTAGGGGAAGCGATGAGTTTCTGTTGTGTGCTTTAAGGAAAACAAATAGGTGGAAAAACTGTTCAGCTGGAATCCAGCAAACCCCAGACCACCTCCCCCCCACCCCAATCCCTCCACTTCCTGAAGCTAATTCAAGTGCAAGCAGCCCCAGGTCAGACGGCCAGGGTCCTCTGCGCCTGGCACGAGCCCTGATTCTATTCAGAGGCCTCCAGGTGCAGTGTCCCCACCATGTTCTCAGGTCTCACCGCCACCAGCCTTGCGACAGTGGGGACCATTTCCTCGCATCCTGTCCTCAATGCAGAAGAAGCTCCGCTAGTTGACCTCCAAAGAATAAAGCCCTACAGAGCCTGGGGCCTGTGTATGGTTCAGCCCTGCAGCGGCTTCTCGCCAGGCCCACGCGGGATGTGAGCAGTAGAAGGGCGAGCTCTGCCTCCCAGCGGCCTCCTTTCCCACCGCGCTCCTCTGAGCAGCCTTGGAGCCTGGCTGCTAGCAGGATGAGCCAAGCCTGCAGGGATCTAGTCTGTTCAGGCATCCTGCAGTGGGGACAGTCTCCTGTCCTGACTTGGGGAGTCTCCTCAGCAGGGATCCTGCAGAGGGGAAGGGAGGATGAGAGCAGCACTCTGCTGGGCCAGATCCCGTCCTCACACCACAACCCCCCCAACACTGTCATTAGCAAGGCCCACAGCAGAGGGAAGACTGTTCCCCTTTCTAATGATGGAGAAAGCTCCTGAGACAAGAACCCCACCCTGGAGCCCCTTAAGGGAGAGGACACCATCCAGTACTGAGTCCATAAGGAAATGCCTGCGGATTCCTACCGAGCTGTGGGAGAGAACCCTAATTCTACATTGGCAAGTGCAAAGGGTCTTCCACCACCATATATTCCCCAAGGTAGGACCCTTGGAGGAAGGACCCAGGCCCACTGGGCAGAAACAGCGGGACTTATGTGATTGCAGGGAGATCCTTGCCAACATCTGCGTCGAGCAAGGCCTCCTCAGCAAAGGGCCTGGCGGAGCGTGTTGCTGAATGGGAGCAACATCTGCAGGCAGCAAAGGGTCCCTATGAGAGAGAGGAGGAGACAATCCTTCAGGTTCGAGCAGAGTTCTCCTCAGATGGTAGTAGACAGGAACTCTAGCTGTAGAGACAAACCACGGAAAGCTAGATGCAGACCTCAGAAAGCTCTAGAAGAGTCTTGGCCAACAGCCTCTGAGGGATCAGCGGTGGTAGGTGTGGCCGAGTGAGGCCTCGAGGACTAGGCTGTAGCAAATGTAGTAGGATGCTCGCATGTGGTAGGGGTGAGTGACCCAGGGTTTCGCCTCTGGGATTGGATGCATGACGTGGACGTGAGTCGGGGTTGGGGTATGTGACTTGCTCTGTTACCCACCTCCCCCAAACTCCTTGAGCCAGTTTTCACTCCCAAAGGGAGCACATCTCAGGAAGAGCAAAGCCGGCGTCACTGGCTGGGATGGACATACTGAGGCTCCTTCTGACCAGCTCAGGTGGAGCCAGAGATTGCATTGGCAACCAGAACTGAGCTGGGAAGGCAAAAACCTCCTGTCCATGCAGATTCCACACACTGCCCACGTGCTCCCAGGGAGAGGTCTGATAAATGCGGTCATGGAGTGTTGGAGAAAGCACTGGGGAGGCTGGAAGCAGACCTGAGCTTAGGTAACAGTGTCATGGGAACACAAAGACGAGCATGGAGCCTGAATGGCTGGGGACTTGAAACCATCACAGTTGAGGGGGCTGCCTTGAGTGAAGGAGCCCCTGTTCTCCTTCACTTCCCATGAAGGAAACCCCACTTACCTGAGTTGCCCCCTAGAATGAAGAGAGGCCCCACTTTGAGTGTTGTGTGTCAATAACAGTGTTGTGTCACTGGTGGTCATGTTGATTAGTTGAAGAGAATAAAGGGGATAAGATTCCCAACGTGTTTTGTCTTCTCTCTCAAGCCCAGAGCACGCTGGAAAAGCTGGTCCTGTCCCCGAACCAGGGCTCAGGCATGACCTGGCCATGTCCAGGCTGCAGGATCCTCTCAGTTCTAAAATTCCCAGCCAGTGCTTGTTGGTGGGCACCCGAGGGGAACCCAGGGACTTGGGAGACCAGGGGAGAGATGGTGGCACATCGAGCAGTTCAGGATTGGGTACCAGAACGGAGCATTTGGTGATTTTCGCCCTGCTGCTCAGGCCCAGTGGGTGCTCACATCCTCATCCTCCCCAGACTGCCACAGGGGAAAGTCCCTATCATCTCCTAGAAGCTGGGAGTGACTTCTGGTCCCTGGGCTGGCCTGGTGTGTCCTCTGAAGCAAAGCCTCCAAGACCCTGAGAAGCAGGCGGAACCCTGGCCTCTTATCCCCTTGCAGGGGAAGCTCAGGGCGGTCCCTGGCCAAGAATCCCCAGCGAGCGGCCATGAGCTGCCTCTGTAGGTCCTACTCCTCCCCCATCCCTGGGCCTGTCTGGGCCTGCCTGAGCTCCACAATGTCTGGGTCAGGCGGGGCGCTCCTCTCAGCACCATCTCTCACAGCCGGGCCCAGGCCCTCGAAGGCTGCTTGAGGTCAGCACTTGCTCTAATCTGGTGCCCATCTCCGTCCCAGTCTGCTGGGGAGTTGCGCCTCAGCCAGGTAACTGACTGACCCTCACTCCCAGGACAGTCTCCGTCTTGCCTTGAGGTCAGAGTGAAGAGTATTCCTGTTCCCAGTCCTGGGGACTTCGAGAAATGTCAGGATTTCTCCCAACACAGGGGGCAGCATCCTGTAGAGTGAGGAAAAGACAGGCCCGGGACACCATAGTTGGATCCAAGGGGCCAGAAAATGGCAGGAGGAAGTGACCCGAGAGACAGTAAACAGAGGGGCCTGAGTGGAGTGCAGCAGTGAGGAGGGTGAGGGACTGAGACCAAGGCCAGAGTGTGACACACCTTAGTGGGGCGCCATGGAGAATATTAAGATGGGCACTAAGGAAAGAGATTGGGCAGGAAGAGGGTGTTAGCTCAGTGGCTGGGACAAAGAGCCAGGGAGAGTGGTGGGAGAAAGGTATAGCTTTAGGGTGGAGGAAGTGGCACACCGAACACGATGGGGTGCCCAGGAATGTGGTACCACAGGGACCGAGGGGGTTTTGCTGTTGTTTTAACAGGGGTAAGAGCTCAGGGTAGGGTGGACCCAAAGGTTAATCAGGGGTTCACCAGGATGAACCCAGCAGGACAGGGGTGGGAGTCCACCATGCTAGGTGTGTGCTTAAGTGTGTCAATGGATCCAAGGGAAGTGTCAAATGGGGCATCGATGCCCAGTGCTCTGCTGGGCACTGTGGACAGTCAGCAGCCCGAGTTCTGGTGGAAACAGGCCTTTCCATCACCAACATCTGCTGCCCCAGTCCAGCCCCCCCCATGCTGGTCCAGAGCTTTAGCCTGCTCCTGGGTCGCTGACCAAAGTGGACTGGGAGTCATCGCCATGAGGTACTGGGGATACTGAACCTTATGGGGACATCAAATCTCCCAATCGAGGGGTCAGAGTGACTGTACAGCAGGAAGGGCCTTTGTCTTGCACATGGTTGACCTGGGTTCCACCCCTGACACCCCAAATGGTTCCGAGCCCATCCAGGAGTGATCCCTAAGAATCCCTGGCTGTGGCCCCCAAACCAAAACTATAAACAAAAAAATTCGCTTGGTTAAGGGGCCTGGCCAGCTCTCATAGTATATTGTCTGGTCCTGGACAGGTCATTGCCAACATGCGCGGCCCCAGCGCTGCCCGCAGACACCGGTCAGGGAAGCCCAGTGTAGCCTGCAGGGAGGGCTGACCCCACCTGCGCGGGGCTGCGCTCTATGACGCAATGCCAGGAGTCCCCCAGGGCCCGCGGGCCAGGGCGCTTCCTCAGCCGCCCCATGCCATCCCCAGCCACTGCTCGTGCCTCGGCCAGCGCGCCCGCCGCCGCCAGCCCCGGTCAGGAAGTGACCGTCGCCCGCGTCTCCATGTCCACTCCGACCTGGCCGGGCCATGGCAGTCCTGGGGAGTCCCCGCGGGCAGCGGACAAGGCCGCCGGCGCCCGCGAAGGCGCCGCAGCTGCTCGGATCGCGCGGTCGCCGGGGGATGCGGCTGCTGACGTCTTCGGCCACGGCCCCGACCTGAGCTCCCACCCACGGCCCCGCACAACCACGGCCAGGGCTGCCATCTGAGGACGCTCTAGCGCGCCGGCCCCACTGCCTGGGAACGTGCCAAGGCGCCAGCACCTGTTGTAATGAAGTAGCCCCTTAACGTGCCTCAATCGCTCTATCCGAGGGGGAGGGACTAGATCAGCGCGCACAACCGGGAGAACCAGTTTCTCGGTCCCCTCCGGGGGCCCCAGGCGCAAACAAGGGACCACATTTCCCAAGATGCATCTCGAGGCGTCCCATGACAGCGAGGGGCGTAGCAACCCACGCAGGGAGACCCAGATGCAAGGGCATTTCCAGGTGGGAGCAGGATGGACCAGGTGGCACCTGAGAGCTGGCCACGCCCATTCCCCTGCAGTCTACCTCAATGGGCAGTCTCTGTCCCTTAAGACCATTAAGTTTAGGTGTAACTAGGGGGTTGGTAGTGGGCTGGATAGTGTATTTCTGCTTTGAGGGGTTATACCCGGCAGTGCTGGGGGTAGGGGTGTTACTTCTTGGCTCTGCGCTCAGGAATTAGACCTAGCCACACTAGGGGGACCTTTGGGATACGGAGGATGGAATAATCCGGATCAGCAGCCCTGCCCCCTGACCTATCGCTGTGGCCCCTGGACCACATGTCATCTCTCTTCTGAGCAGGCTCTCCAGTTCACAAATTAAACTGGCCAATGCACTTGCCTGTTTATAGAGGTAGGAAGCCTGGCTACCAGGATAGCAGGCTGAGGGTTGGGTGTTTATTGTAACATTTAACAGCCTTTACAAGACATCACTGGAGCAGGAGCTGTGATCCAAAGGGATCTTGCACCATCAGCAGCTCCACTTCTCATGCCCTGGGTGCTGCTTCCACAAGCCAGAGTTGGTCTGGGCAGGCCTGCACAGGAAGCTTCACTGGCACATGCTTGTCACAGGGTGTTCGATGAAGATTTTCTACCTGGAATGATCAGAAGTTGGCCCAGTGCTACTCTGTGCCTTCGGGGAAGTTCTGCCTCCATTGCAATTAAGGCCACCAGGATCAAAGGAGTCAGGGCTGAGGACCCAGTGGCACAATGGGATTCCCAGGAAGGCAAGTGGGCTTGAGAAAAACTGGGAGGGGGCTGACTCCAAGAAACTCATTCCTGGCCTGGCACTCCCAAGACGAGAGCAAGTCTCTGCAGCAGCCAGAGTGGTCCAGAGGGAGGATGGTGCCACTACTGAGCACCTCTTTCAACTCAGCATCCAAAGCTTACCACAGTGCACAGGGGAACCCCATGGGAGGGAAGCCCTGTCTGAGCTGGGAGGAAGAGCGTCTCCCTGGGACACAGGACTGTCTCAGGCAGGAATGAGGACCCAGGTCCTCCTTGGGAGTTTGTAAGTCTGTGTATGTGTTGGGGGGTGAGGGGGAAAACAGGACACTGCAGTGGGGGAGGTGTCAAAGTCTGGAGAATTCCCCCCTAGTGCTGGCTGGGTCTGGGTTGAGAGCAGCTCCCAGGAGGCTCAGATGAGTGTTTTGTGGCCCTCAGACCTCTCATAGCCAACCTTTCTGTGGGGTGTGGCCACGAGGAAAAGATGAACTGGGCGCAGCTGAGTCCACTCCCAGAAGCATGCACTGGACTCCCCATACCAAGGGGGGGGGGGTAGGGGGACCGGGCCCACAGGGTCCACAATGGAGGGGCGGGGGCACTGCCTCCAGGTTCCAGCTTCAGCTGATGTAGACGCGGTGGAAGTCGTGGGCACCAAACGCGGCGTTGCACTTGGGGCACTTCCTCTGGCGGGCCTCATAGCGGCCCCGAACACACTCGAAGCAGAAAACGTGGAAGCACTTGGTAAGGACTGCATCCTTCTTGCGGGTGTTACAGCAGGGACAGGTCAGCCGTGCCTGGGCCGGGCAAAGGCATCAGCTGGGCGACAATCACGACAGGGCCCACACCCCACAATGACAGCAGGAGGCGATCCAGGCTAAGCTCATCACACAGCAAACTGCCTCCAAGACTCATCCAAACCCCGGGGAGTAGCCCAGCACGCTCCAAGTTAGGAAACGGGAGGTTCAGAGCCGAGTTCTCAGAACGAGAGAGCGGCAAGTGGGGAAAGTTACCCAGGAGTTCTGGGTAACTGTGTTCCTTGCCAGCTTCCTGACCTGGGCTCGGCCGGAGCTGCTCTGCCGTGGGGCTTCAATTTGCTACTCTGGCCCCTGACAAAAACCCACTCCTGGCTGAGGCTGACCTCTCTCCCTGCCCAGTCATGGCTGGGTGTGCAGTGCCACCAGACCCTCTGGGTCCCCACAGCCACTCCTCTTCACAAAGGCTTTACCAGCCAGCCCCAGAGCTGCTTTTGGGTCTCACCTCCAAAGCATTTCTTCACTTCAGCATTGCCCAATATCTCTCCTTGGCCCTAAATCTGCCTGGAATCTCAGCTGACGGCCTCAGAATCAAATCAGCCCCAAGATCTCAGAGCACCTGACAGGCTCCAAAGGTCTCTCAAAACTCTCCTGTACTCCCATGGCTGCCTCTGCCTCGCTAAGGCTAAAAGGCTTCAGAGGGTCTCAGTGTACTGGGTGGGCGCTGCTGGATCTGACCCTGGAACCATACCCGCACTCCCACGGCTGCTCCAGAAGTCAGGGGGCCTCTGCAGCTGCCTCAGCTTGCACCTTCTTAAAAGTCGCCCCTCCACCACATCATCTCCCTACACCGTTCTCTGGCCCTTCTGTTCGCTTCCGTTCATCAGGCCTTACTCACCGAGTGTGCTGAAGGAGAATGGTTCCCTATCCCTTTCTCAAGCCCCAGAGCCTCTGTGTGTGTGTGTGTGTGTGTGTAGTTTCTACACCCACCTCTGGAATATGGGTGTATGTACAGAGTGAGCTGTAGTTTGTACCCCTGCCCCCGGAATATGGATGTATATAGGGGTGTGTGTGCATGCGCTGTGAGCTGCAGTTTCTGCCCCTGCCCTCGTAGCAGTCCTTTCACTGCAGTGCCTTCCCAGCCAGCCTCCCAGAGAACCTTAGGCCCCTCCTTCTCCACCTCCTGTAAAGTCTCAATCCTCCTGTCACTGCCACGGACTCCATTTCTCACGCTAGGAATCTAGTTCTCAGCATTTACCTCCTACCACACATTCAGTTCATCCCTGGCGCCTGCGTGCAGCAGGCCATGAAACCCGTGCTGTCCACTCACCGGCACCCAGCTCTCTGCTGTGCCGCTCTCTGAACTCAGGGCCCCCTTTGCCCTGGACCCCATTCTTCACAGGGCTACTGCTTCTGGAAAGCTTGCTAACCCGAGATCTGGGTGAAGGGCCAGCTGAGCTCCCACAGCGACGCTGCCCTTTTGTCATCCACTGCCCATCAATTCCAGAGGGAGAACATGTGCCTCTGCCAACAGTTTCAAGAGAGCCAAGGAGGCTGAGACGGCCTCCCACACCCAGCCAGGTCCTGTGGCTGGCCTGTGGTACTTAGCACACTTGGTCAGCGGACTCCCCACAGCCAGGGATCTGCCCACCCCCCCATTGCACCTGAGGGGTCCCCAGACTACCCCCGAAGATTCTCACTAGCCCCCTAAGAGTCCTACGTTGACGGGACACGACTCAGTCGGACGCCCCACCTTGTACTCCTTGATCTCTTCCTGGAGGATTTCGTCGGCATCTGCGTAAACCTCTACCTTCCTCTGCTTCTCCAGCTTGCGCCGCAGCCGTGAGATGTCCTCCTGCGGCCAGAGGGGACGCGGCTGAGTGCGGGGGCAACCTCGTAGGGGCCCTGAGCCCGCGCCTGCCCTCGCCACGCACCTGGGCCCTCTTGAGGTTGAAGCTCTCCTTCTCCCGGGCCGCCCTGCTCTCCGCCAGGCAGGGCTGGATCTCTCGCAGCCGTGTCTGCACGTGCTCCAACTGCACCTTCAGGTCCTCAGCCAGCTGCGCGGCTTCCACAGCCTGTGGCGGCAGGAGGGAGGGTGGGAGTTCCCTGAGCTGGAGCCGGGCCGCAGGCTTCACCCGACAGTCCTGCTGTGCCGCGTCCTGTGCTGAGCCCTGCAGCTCGCTTTACATACTGACCCCTGCAGTCCTCTCAGGACACTCCCAAGGTCTCCTCCTGAGAGACCATCTCCTATTCTCCTTCCCTCAGGAGACAACAGGAACAGCATTTTGGGACTGGAGTGACAGTACAGTGATAGGGCGTTTGCCTTGCACGCAGGCGACCCAGGATTGATCCCCGGCACCCCAGGGTTCCCCAAGCACCACCAGAAGTAATTCCTGAGTGCAGAGCCAGGAGTAACCCGTGCATCATGGGGTATGACCCAAAAAGTCAAAAAAAAAAAAAAAAAAGAAAGAAAAAGGAAAACCATTTACCATTTCACTCAGCCCCTTAAAATTGAAATTGGCAGTTCCAACTCCTGGTGGAGCCTTCATGTTCCCAGGGGCTTCCCAACACCCAGGCGGCCCTGCCACCCCACCAGGCCTTGAATGGACTGGCTTCAGAACAAATAAGGGAAAGATGGAAATCAGTGGTAACCCTGAGACTTCAGAGCAAGATATTTCTTATATTTCTCCTTTTCCTCATGGGGTGCAGTGACCACTAGCAGTGCTGGGGGATGAATCCGGCCTGGCAACATGCAAGTCAGTGTTTGCCTGCTGTACTAGCTCTCTGGCCCCACGCTTTTTAGATTTAACGTAACTTTGTGAGAGACCACCCCTCATTCTACAGCTAATCAGTGCGGTGGATCAGAATAAGGGTATGCAACCCGGAGCCAAGGAGACTTGACCCCAAAACCCACGTCACTCTTCCTGGAAGAAAATTAACTGACCCCCTTACAGCTGTTTCTTCATTTACAAAAGTGAACCTAAGATTATGGTGAGACTGAAATGGGACCAGCACAGACATGGCCCTCAGCATGGGGACTGGGACAAAGCAAGTGCGACCTGCTTCGTATTCCTAGAGGAGCCACCCTTGGCCTCACCTTCCTCTTGTTGAGCTCCAGGGCCTGGCTGCGCAGTGTCAGCTCCTTCTCCACCCCGCCAAGGCTGCCCTGCAAGGCCCGTTCTTTCTCCTCGAGCTTCTGCACGGTCAGCAGCTGGGCATCCACCTGAGGGCAGGGCGGGACTCAGGGCAGGGGTGCCTCCTGTCCCTCCCCAGCTCACCCCTGTGAGTCCACAGTGGTCCTACCTGGGACTTGAGGCCCAGAACCTGCTCTCCCAGCTCGTCCTTCTCCTCACGCAGCAGCTTGTGGATCTGGTTGGCCTTGATCCTCTCTGACATCAGCTTGAAGTTGGCATCATCCTTCTCCCGCAACTGCTGCAGGAGCCGCCCGTTCTGCTCCTGCATGTCCTCGAAAGCCTGCCCGGTCACGTCCATCTCCGAGAGCAGAGCCTCTTCCTCCTGCAGCAGGTGTGCAGAGACGGGGACTGTGGTCAGGGAATGGGCTGACCCTGGGGGGGGGGGGGGGCAGGGGGCAAACACGGCTGAGCCACAGGTGGGCCCAGGACCACTGGCCGGAAGCACCCATGGGGAACTGGAGGGACCCCCCCCCCCCCACTTGGAAGGAAGGGGCTAGAAAGGGGCCAGTACCTGCTTGGTGGCCCCCAGCTTCCGCTGCAGGTGTTCGATCTGCTCCTCCGCCTGCCGGATGCGCCGCAGGGCATCCTCATCTGCGATCTTCTTGCTCTCCCTGCGATCCCTCTCCTCCAGCTCCCGGATGCGTCCCCGCAGCTCATCCACCTGCGGCAGTGGTGAAGCTGTCACTGCTTCTGGCCACCTGGGAGCTGTACTCTGAGGCAACCTCTGCGTCTCACCCAGGGCCCTACCTGCCCTCACCTCAGCCTTGGCCTTGCGTTCAGCCGCCATGAGCTGCACCTTGTCCCGCTGCTCCTTGGGCGCCGACTTGTACATGTCTAGCAGCAGTTTCATCTCCTTCTGGCTTTCCTGGGCCTTCCTGGGCAGGCACAGAGGAGGGCGTGGTGAGCAGAGCTGGGGGGCGGCCTGGCAGGGGCGGGAAGACGGGACTCGGGTCTCACTTGAGCTCTGCTCGGAGGCCTTTGAGGAGTTCCGACTCCTTCCTTTTGGCCTCCTCCATCTTGGCCTTCTCCCGATCAGCTCGTGACAGGACTGGTGCTGCCAGCGGGGCTCCCAGGCCGGGCCCTTCCCGCTCCCGGAGCTCCCGCTTGGGCCTGGCCTCAGGTTCTCGGGGCCGTGAGGAGGGTCCCTGGGGGCCAGGGGTGACGACCTGGGGGTCTTCCTCAGGAGGGGGCAGCTCCTCCTTCTTCACCGATGAGGTAGCAGTGGCAGTGGCAGGCACGGCCACCAATTCCTTCCTGTTGTCGGGGGCACCCACTGGGCCTGGCCCACCCTCTTCTTTCCCTGGAGCTGGAGTACTGAGTGTAGAGTCATCTGGGGGGACCACATTGGGGATGGAGTGGGCAGAGCCGCTGGCCTGGGCCCGGAGCTGCAAAGACAGAGAACAAGGCTGAGGCACGGCGGGGTCTCTGGAGCCTGGTGAAGATGCTTCCCGAGCGGCCCTTTCTCACTTTGCCGATCTCAGCCTGGACTTCCCGCAGCTTCCGCTTGTAGCGCTGGGCATCCCCCTTCAGCTGATGGTTATGGTTTTGGAGACTACTGATCAGGTGACGCATCTCCCGATTGATGGGCCCTGGGAAGGAGCGGGAGTTAGGGGGCTGGCTGGCCTCCAGCTTGGCCCGACTCTTCAGCGGAAAAGAGAACAAGCAGAGTCTTTTGCATTACAGAGGGAAACTGAGGCTTGAAAGCAATCTCGCCTGACAGCGATTCAAATAAAAGAAACTGGACTATCATTTCTGCTACTGTAGATTTCTCAAATATTTCCGTTTCTTCCAATGCACATAATCAACACACACAAAAGTTAAGTCTCCTCCTGCTAGTACAGTGGGAAGGGCGCTTGCCTTGCAGGCAGGCGAACCAGGGTTTGATCCCCATTCCTTTTGGTCCCCTGAACCCCGAGTCAGGAGAAAGCCCTGAGCACCACTGGTGTGGCCCAAAATCCAAAACAAAAAGTCTATTTAAATTAGCTCCTGGCCCCTAATCCAATATCGCAACACCCTTTCTCCTAGTCCTATTTTCCTTCCCTGCTTTATTGGTCTCTGTTGGTGTTCAACCTTCTGCAGCTCCTCTACCCCCACTCTGCTCTGCTCTGCCAGTCAAGGTTGTGTTCATTCACTGGCTTCATCCCAAAGCACAAGGCAGGGCCTGCTTGTGGGGAGGGGGGTGGAGCTCTTGTGAAGTATCTCAGAGACCCTAGGATGCCAGAGAACCTCAGGTGGGGGTAACGCCTGGCTGACCTAGCTAAGCCTGCATTGCTGCCACAACAGGCAGTGACCACTGGGTGCCTCTGAGCTGGGTTCTGAGGTCCCGTTCTCAACAGGGCAATGAGGCACTGGGACCTCTCAGTCTGACAAGTGACCATCCCACGCAGCGCCCAGCAGTCCCAGGTGAGGCCCAGCTTCGGCCCTTCTTCAGACATACCTGCCTGCTCATTAGCTGCCAGGTTCTGTTCAAACTCGATGCGCAGCATCTCATACTCCTTGCGTACCTGGGCCAGTGTATCCTCCAGCTGGATAACTTCTGTGCGCAGCTTCTTCTGTAGCCCCAGCTCATCGCTCTGCAGGGTGACGCATTAAGGACTCATGCAGCATGAGGACCCATTCCTCCTCCTGCCCCCCAGGGAGGCTAAGGGACTAGGAAGACTATCCCCAAGGGATCCTGGCAGGCAAGCAGAGCCTCTGAAGCCACCACCCAGTCCCAGGTCACACCTCCATGTGCTCGATGTGCCGTAGATGGGAATTCTTGGTGGCCAGCAGTAGCCCCCGGGCCTCGTCCAGCTGGGTCTTCACTTGCAGAGACTCGTTGTAGAGAAGCGAGAACTGGGCCTGCAGCATGCGGTACTCCCCTGTCTCCCGAACCACCTCCTCGGGAAGGCTCCGCAGGGCCACCTGGCGACGCCCAAATGTGATCAGCAATCTGGGGGCCAAGCTTTGTCAGCAGGAGCCCTGTCCCTGTCCCCAGCACCACCTCATTCCCCAAGCACCGTGGGAGTGGGACTACCCGCCCCAGCCAACCAGAAAACAAAACAAAACAAAACATCCCCTTAAAGAGATCAGCAAGAGGACACAGGGCTGAAGCTGACACTTGCGGGCAGACTCAGGCCCTCCCAGCCCACCTTGAGACGCTCATTAGTCCGCACAGCCCCTTGGAGTTCGGCCTGCAACTTCTCCAGCTCTGCCATGCGGCTGTTGGCCAATTCCTGGTTTTCTTCCAACTCCGCATTCAGCATCTCAAACTATGGAGTGGGAAACGTCATGGGACCCAGGGACAGGAGGACGCACGCTCCTTCAAACCTTCCAAGTTACAATTTACTCCACCAAGTTTCTTGACATAAGACAACAATGAGGGCCAGGGATGGGGCTCTGGCTGGGGCACGTGCCTTACAAGTGTGAGTTCCTGAGGTCTGATCCCCGGCACTACCAAAATAACACCCCCCCACCCCTGAAAGGGCCCTCTGGAGGAGAGTCAGATGACATGGTGCTTTCTCTGCAAGCAGGCAACCCTGGCATCCCATATGGTCTCCCAAGCTTGCAAGGGGTGATCCCTAAGGGCAGAGCCAGGAGTAAGCTCCAAAACCAAAACCACCCCCCCTCCCCACCGACAATGATGGATTCTGGAGCCCCACCCAGCACTCTCCTGGTTCATGGGTAAGTGGGAGAAAATTCAACTCCGCGCATTCAATACTAGAACCAGGGCTGTTGACAGAAGGCAGTGGGGCCCGTGGTGGAAGCCTTGGTAGCAGGCTGAAGTGTCGCAGCTTTGTGTGGAGGCTTTGCCTCCAAGGCTGGGGGCACCTGCCTCAGTCCTCACGACTTGCCAGGCTCCCATCCCTGTTGTTCCCTTGTATCACAGGGGTACAGCATCAACGACATGCAGTGACCAAGAAATGAGAAAACAAACGCGGAACGAACAGCAAGGTATGATGAGATGTACCCTGCAGTGAGGTCCGCCTGCCACCTGGCTGAGATGCCAACCAAACCCAACACAGCTCTAGCACTGCCTCCCATGCTTTCCCTTGTGGCGGCATCATCCACCGATGGACACGTTTACTCGTAGCTTCCCTGTTTCCTTGGTCAGAATCCTCATGGAAGTTCTCATTTTTGCCCGTTTTGTCCCCCAAATCTGCTTCTTAGCACAGTGCCTAGGACCTGGCTAGTGTCCAGCAATGACTGATTATATGGAACAGAGCAGCACAGCTGACGGGGAAGAGCCTTGAGTCAGTCCTTTAATTTGAAGGGAATCTCCGAGGAACAGAAAGGCGGGGCTGGAAGCACGGGCCTCCTTACCTTTTGCATGCTGAGTGTGATCTGGCCCCCCTGGAAGCCCGAGGAGCTCCCCGACACATAGTAGCCAGAGTTGAGCTGTGGAGAAAATGTACAAACAAGAGGGCGTGGAGGGGTGAAGGCAGGACCCCGAGCCTGGCTCCATCTGACCCTGCACCCTGCCCACCTGCTCCAAGGCCTCTGCCAGGTGCTTATTGAGCTTCTGCTCACGCTTGCGCAGCTTTTCAATGTCCCACTGCAGGTCCTCTACTGTGGTCTCCATCTCCAGCACCTTCGTTTCGGATGATGTCACCTTGTCTTGGAGCTCTGAGTACTAGCACAACGAGAGGGGCAAACACTTAAAGGAGGGACCTTTCCCTGTCCCATTTATCTCGGGTGGGTTGGGGGGCTTAGAGCTACAAGCTACTGTGATCCCTGGCAATGGTTGGGGGACCCTTTGCTGTGCCAGGGATCTAACCAGAGTCTGTCACCCACAATAGAAGGGCCTTACTTCCAGGTCCCTACCCTGCTACTATTCTCAGGCCCTAAAGTCCAATTCCTACCTCCAGTGAGATGCGGTGGTGCTTCTCCTGTAGCTGGGTGGCCAGGTCCTGTAGTCGCCGGTTCTCACGGCCCAGCTCACGGGTGCGTATCCGAGCTCCCTCACCAGGAGGTTCGCTGTCCCCTGGGAAGGGTGTAGGTTAAATCACCCTCAAAGCAGTGGGGCAAAGTCGGAACAACCCAGGAAGTAGCTGCGCACCCAGCAGTACCCACTAGCCCTCTCCTCAGTTTCCCAGGACAAAGGCGGGAGTCTTGATCCCCCATACAAAGAAGGAATCAGCTTGGAGGAAAGTACAGAGTGCGCGGCTAGACTGACAGAATTAAGCCTAAGAGAAGCCTGTCTGGCAGCAAGAAGATCTGAGCACCTACTGCTGTGCCCCAAAGAGCAGCAGTTGCCACTGACATCTGTGCCAAGTGCTTCAACAAGGTCACCAGCAAAAAAGGTAGTGGGTCCATCTGGATCACACCAACAACTTCCTCCACTCACTGCTCTAGGGCAACTTCAGGAATCACAGAGACCACCTCAACCCTTTTCCTGAGAATGTGGCTGACTTACTGGGGATCCTGGGCTGACCATACCAACAAAGCAGCAAATGGAAACAGGCCTCTCTGAGGATGGGATGAAGAACTAACCTCGGCTGTACACTCGCTGACACAGTTCCTCCACCCGGCGCTGCAGACAGTCTGAGGCCTCTACGACACGGGACACCGCTGCCTTGGAGAATTCCATACGGCCCTGCAGCTGCAGCTCTACCTCCTCGCTACTGCTGGCACCCAAGGCCACCACAAAAGCCAATGCTGGCTCGCTGAGCGGGGGCCGCAGCTGCACAGGCAGGGCATCTGGGAGGAAGGGACAGAGTCTCATAAGGGTAAAAGCAACGGTGCCCACAACTGCTCCGGACAGAATTCTTCGACATTAGCGGATCTGCGCCATCAACATCACAGCTGCTATTATCCCTATTTCGAAAATGAAACATCTGAGGGGAGGGGGTGTAATTTCCTCACGGCCACAGAGGTACCAGATCACAGCCTCGTATAAGTTGTGTCTGCCTTCCCATTTAAATCAAATTTCCTCTCAAGGATTCTTTAAACTTTTTTGGGCAGCGTCAGAGGGAAAACCCACGGTCTCATATATGCAAGACCAGTGCTCTATTGCTGAACCCCATACCTCCCTTGCCAACCCCAAAACTCAGAGAGGATAAGCATTTCCTTCCTGATGGCAGAATTTCTTTTGACTTCTTTTTTTGTGACCTGCTTGAAGTGTAGACCAGTGCCAGGTACATAATCAACAATACGAGTACCTTTTTTTGGCTTTTTGGGTCACACCGGCGATGCACAGGGGTTACTCCTGGCTCATGCACTCAGGAATAACTCCTGGCGGTGCTTGGGGTACCATGTGGGATGCTGGGAATTGAACCCGGGTTGGCCGCGTGCAAGGCAAATACCCTACTCACTGTGCTACTGCTCCAGCCCCATGAGTACTTTGCAAAATTGAGACAAGTGTTACAACATGAATTACACTACACACACTTGAATTCCATAACCTGAGTTCTTCCTCCACTACCCAAACACAAAAGGACTCTGGTCCTACCCCTCAGTTCCGACGTCCCTGGTTCTGTGAGAGGAGTTTCGTCATGCATTGGCCCCTCCTGCGTTCCAGGCACCTCTGTCCCTGAAGACATCTCTCCCTGGTTTTCATGGTGTCGGAGAAGGGTTTCCACAGTTTCATCTAGCTGAAGAAAAAAGCACCAAGAGTGTTACCGATTCCTCAGTGCTTTCCCCGAGGCCTTTCCCAGCAGAGTAATCTGAGGACCAGCAGCTGGGTGCGGGCTGGTGGCAGGAAAGCAGAGGTCTCCACCTGGGCCCAGTAGCGATTGACAATGAGGAGTGTGGCGTCATCAGTTGCCTGCCGCTTCTCCAGCTTCTCAATCCGTTCTCGGAGCTCATCTTCACAAGCTTGTCGCTGCTCCAAGCGCTCGGCTAGTTTCTTGTTCTTGAATTGCAGGACCTTTAAGTCCATCTCCTCCTACCAAGGAACAAAGGAGGCCAGGGAAAGGATCAAAGGCGACCCTCCAAAAACCAATCACAGGGGGCTGGAGTGATAGCAGATCGGGTAGGGCATTTGCCTTACACGGGGCTGGCCCGAGTTTAATCCCTGGCATCCCATATGGTCCCCTGAGCACCGCCAGGAGTAATTCCTAAGTGCACTGCCAGGTGTGACCCAAAAAAGCAAAACAAACAAAAAAACAAAAACAAAAAAAACAATCACAGGGGCTGAAGTGATAGTACAGTGAGTAAGACGCCTGCCTTGCAGCAGTTGATTGAGGTTTAATCCCGGGCATCCCGTATGATCCCCTGGACATGGCCAGGGATGATTCCTGTGTAAGCCCTGAACAATACCCAGTGTGCCCCCTCAAACCCAATCAAACTAAATAAACAATCAACCACAAAGGAGAGCAAGTGGAATGTATGGGAAAACGGACTTTCCCCTAGCTAACTATGGACACGGATTTGTTTTTGGTTTACACCAGCTGTGTCCAGGTGTTCCGTGCCCCGGGGTCACCCTAGACAGAATTCAGGGAAACAAATGCAGTACCAGGGACTGAACTGAGGACGGCTGCATGCAATGTAAGCGCTTTAACCCCTGTACTATCTCTCCGGTCCAATAACACAATTTAATGAAGCCCCAACCCCCGCAGAGGCAGCCACTTGGCTGTGACAGGGTCACGGTCCGTTTCTGCCTCCTCCTCTTGGTCTTTGACAAGCCACACGCCCTCTGGGAACCTGTATCCCTATCTGGAAAGGGAAGTCAGGCATGGTCTCTGCTTCCTTCCATAGCGTTCCGTAAAGTGGATCTCGATAAGCTGGGCGCAGGGAATGAGGTTGTGGACGACTTGAGCGGACAACGGTGATGGGAGCCTGGCTTTGGGAAACCACGAACCGTGGAGGAGATGCCTCCGAGGCGAATGGGTTCTATGAGGGTGGTTGTGGTCTTTTCCTCGCGGCTCAGCTTCTCTGGGGGACCCGAGCCCCCATCGCCGGCGGCGCGTTTGTTGCCGAACCCAGACATGGCCGAAGCGGACAGAAACCGTGCAGGGTCTCCTGAGACGTCAGGAAGGCGGCGGCGGCACTTCCGTCACCTGCAGAAGACAGAAAGCAGAAATAAAGAGCAGGCGGTGCTCGGTGGCCCCAAAGCGCCACTGCACCACCCTGCGGGGTCTCGCCCACATCAGCCCCGGGACCCTCACCCGCAGCAGACTCAGCCCAGTGCCGCCATCTTGGGCTCTACCGGACGTCACCGGACCGCGGTGCAGTGCGCAGGCGCCAGGGACGGAGCCGGAAGTGGCGAAACCTCTGCATTTCCTGTTTCGATTGGTTGCGCTTTATCCCGCCTCTGACGTTCCGGCTGGCTTTTTCTTCGTGTGCCCCCTCTTCTCTCCGTGATTGGCCAGAAGGCAGTTCCCATGGTAACCCAACCACACTTTCCAACCTTGCTGACGCCGCCCGCTTCCTGCTCGCAACTTGGAAGCGAGGGACGGACGGGGGCGGCCTGCAGCCGGTTACGCATGCGCATTCCCCCCTCTCTGATTGGCAGCAGCCCTCTGCTTCCCTTCCGCGTACGCCCCCTTAGCAACGCTCACCGTTGATACCCACGGGCCTGCCCGCGACTGACCTTCCCTGCCCGGAGAACCGACGGTCTCCAGAGTGGTGGAACCGAGCCTTGTGGTCACCTGCGGCAGATAGGCGAGACGACATGATCCGTCAGAAGTCCAGGCAGTCCCTGGGACTTAGAACGCGGCCCGAGCCTGAACAGCCCTCCGAGCTGCTGCGGGAACCTGCCAGTCGCCCCAGCTCGGTCGACTCGCACAGGCGGACGGGAACTGGCGTGAGGACAGAGTCGGAGACCCTGGCTTCGGCGGCAGCAGACGACGACCCCGCCGCCAGCTTGTTTCCGGTGAGGGCGCATCCACAGTCGCCGTTTACTAACGTTCAAAAGGTTGCCCCGGCCTCTTCAGTGAAAAGGCTGTTGGCCCATGAATAGTACTTTAGGGACTGCTGGAGCCTCGCCCACCAGCGTTGCGCGGGCTTTCCAGACTCGAGAAGGCAAGCTGGCGCGTCCGGACCGGGAGCGGCACAGCTCAGCCTTCCCCGGTCTGCTTTCTCTCCGCAGCCACCCTTACCCCAGCCCCGGATCTGCATGTGGTGAGTGTGAAGATAACACTTCCCACTTGCATTATTACTTTAGTACCGAGTAGCCAGGCCCCCCCACCCCCGGTCCGTTTTACAGAAGAGGAGACTGGGGCCGAGATGCGATATCCAGATGCCTGGGAGGCAGCTCTCCCTTCTCCCTAGTTGAGCAGTATACTGGTCACGGGCAGGGAGCCCGAGACTGGGGGTGTAAGTGGAATGCCCATTTCTATGGACACTATCTGAACACTAAGACTCGCTGGGCTGGGGAATTAAGAACAGGGCCTGGTTTGTGCCCGAGTTCCATCCCTGGCACTAGATCATGTCCCTGCCCCCCTCTCCCAGCACTGCTAGCTTGCTGGCTGTAACCATGGTGTTTCCATAGCACTTGAAGCAAACCCCTAACAGGCATACTCAAGGGCAAGAATCTCTGGACGGCCTATGTGTTTTAAAATAATGCCCAGTGTTAGGGATGGCAAGGGATAGGCAGAGTGGAAAGAGCGCATTCTAACTTTAGACTTTGTAAATGCAGAGAACTAGAGCATTCATCCAGACCAATGGAGGAAGAGACCAAGAGGGGGAGGGCGCTTGCTTTAGGCTACAGAGTCAGTTAGTGGAAGGGTCAGAACTCAAACTCCATCTCCTGGCTTTCAGCCCAGTGTATCAGTCGTAATCTTATGGCACTGAGCCATACTGTCCACTCACATCTCTTCTTTTCCCTCTACAGGAAGTACCTGGACATCCATTCCATGCACAGGCTGGAGAAGACAGCCAACACTGAGGAGATGAGGAAGTATGGGGGAGGGGGTGATCAGCAGGGAAAGAGTACTGGGAAGGTGTGAGGAATGCCTGGCTCCAAAGCATGGGATGGTGACAGCAGACCCCTACTGCTACTCTTCCTCTCTCTGTCCGCACAGGGTGTTGGCGGAGCTGCTGGACCTCAGCTATCCTGAGCAGAGCCTCCAAGAAGCCATCACACTGGACCTCTTCGCTCATGCACTCATCTTTTGCCGCCAGCAGGGCTTCTCACGGGAACAGACATCAACAGCGTGTGCCCTGCTCCAGGATCTTCACAAGGCCTGTATCGGTAAGAGGCAGCGGCTGGTGGGTTTGAGCCAGGGAAGAGACTGGGAATGCTCAAGTGACCACAGGACACCTTTTGTTCTATCATTCTCATAAAAACATATTTAACCTTTGAAGTATTCAATTTATAAAAGAAGCTAACTTTCTAAGACTATCCCAAGGAAAATTAACAGATGCAGTTTTGCAAGCTCCTTCCTTATTCCATTTCTAGAACTGATTTCCTTCCAAATGTGTAACAGGACTGGATTAGGTTTTTCTTGGTTTTCTTAGTTTGGTGCATGCACTATAATCTGAGCTTCATGAGGGTAGGAACCCTGTGTTTTGTTCCAGGCCTAAAACAGTACATGTGTATCTCAGGGTGGTTCAATAAAAGGAATCTAATTAAAAAATTAAAATGAACCTGCACCTGTCTGCTTCAAATGTCTGTGATCAGTTTCTCAGGAAGAAACTGAAGAGTAACCAGCACATCTTGATTTCCCTCCCAGCAACCCCTTTGGGCAATGTGGAGGAATGTTACCGCTACTTCACCAGCGCTCTTTTTTGCCATGGAGTCAGGGTCAGTTTTCTTGCATTGGGGGTCTGCCCTCTCCTTCAGTTCTGACCTGATCTCCTACTGTCTGTCACACAGACCACCCTCATCTTCCTATGAGGTCCCATGGGGCTCCCCATGCTCCTTCCAGAACTAATTCCTACCATCCCCGCAGAGGCCCCCCTTCAGCATCGATCTCTTTAAGGAGGAACAGCTGCTGGCCCTTGCAGATTATGTGGTGAACACCTACTTCCGCCACTTTAAGCTCTACAAATATGTCTTTACACCCCAGGTACTGGGCCGGGAGTGCTGACAACCCTCACCTCTTCCTTAACCTCAGTGAAGGTGCTCGCTTTCTTGACCCAGTCTCTTTCCTCTTCCCAGGTGCGACTTGATCTGTCTTTAACTTACATGGGGCTACAGGCCCCCACTCTCTCTCCAGAGGGTGAGACAGGTGAGGGAGCAGGTGGAGGCTGGGCAGGGGATGGCAATGAGGCTGAAGCCTTGGTGGTGGGGATGGTGGTAGTATTTGGGGCCATACTGGGTGGAGCTTGGGTTTACTCCTGGCTCTGTGCTCAGGGGATAGTATGTGGTGCCAGATTGGCTGCATGCAAGGCAAGTGCCCTATCCGCTAAATGATCCAGCCCTGGCTCCTGCCTCTTGTTTGCAGAGAAAGAAGGGGAGGCAGCAGTGGAAGAGCAGGCCGTCATCCTGGAGGAGGAGGCGGAAGCAGAGGCCACGCCAGAGCAAGAGCCAAGTGAGGAGCTGGGGCTGGGGCCGCTGGGTTTTCCCTGCGCCTGCAGGCAGGTGGGAAAGGAACATTAGGACTTCAGGCTGCTTTTAGTCACAGTGTCTAAGATTGCCAAAGATCAAAATGACAACTAGATAAAACACACAGCCTGGGGAGAGGAAGAAGCTCTAGACAAGGATGAGTGTATGAAACTGATGACAGAAGTAGCCAGCACACATTTGTTGATACCATGTGCCAGGCAAGCCCTGTTTTCATGTTTATTAGCGCATTTCATCGACCTTTCATCATAGATGCTAGGTGTCCCTGCTATCTTTTCACACAGTAGACTGGGCTATGGGAAGGTCAAATAATCTGCCAAAGGTCCCACTGCTGCTTGGCCGCAAGCCCGCCCGCCTTGCCCCACCTATGCCTCTGCTCTCCAAGGGGCAGTCCCCGAGGTGCCTTGGTGATGGTTAGCCCAGCCAGGGGCGGTCCCTTGGCCCCAGTGTCTCTTTCCCTGGTCCTGCAGGTCACATATCTTTCCTCCGAGCCTACATCAGGACTCAGTTGAACAAGGAGCTGGAGCAGCTCAAACAGCTGGTGGAAGAGCAGCTCAAGGCCAGCGAGGAAAGGCTCAACAGCAAGTTGGTCACGTTAGAGCGGCCCTTTCAGCTTCCACCAGGCAAAGGGAAGAACAAGACCAAGTGACTCAAGGTTTTCCCCAATAAAAGTCTAGGTCTGAGTGGCCACATCCCTATCCCCCTACTGAACACCTGCCGGGCTTCCCGGTGGAAGCCGGACACCAGACATAGGGCACTGGCTTTCCTGGCAGAGCAGCTTTTATTGCATAGGCGGTGACGCGGGCAGAACTCTCTAGGCCAGCTGGAGCTACCTGAGTGACTCCCTCATCCCTCGGCTCTGATGGTGAAGCCCTGGCCAGTGGCCACAGGTGCGCAGGGCTGGGCTTTGAGACTGATCACACGGTGGCCATGGCAGGCAGAGTGGCTGAGAGAGCCTGGAGGGACTGGAATGTAGAGAAGCTTGGCGGGCTTCCCCATGCTGCGGCGCTAGCCCTGCTCCAGCATTGTCTCATCGCTGACAGAAGCCGAGTCTTCCTCCTCTTCAGGACCCCCAGCGGGGAAGGGCCGAGGGGGCAGGTGCTGGAACAGGGCCGCCCGATTCTGCTGCTCGCCCTTCTTCACCCAGTGCCCATACAGGCGGAAGGCACAGCTGTCGATGAGGCGCCGCACGGGCCGCAGCGCATAAGGATCCCTCAACAGCGCACTCTTGGTCAGGGGCCGAGCGCGGTGGGTGCTTAAGGCCACTCGTCCAGCTGCCAGTATCGTCCAAACTGCCACCTGGGAAGGGGCAGTGTAAGTGCCACGAAGCCATCCACCAAAGATCATTATGACAGAGGCATCATCCTGGACCCTGACACTCTCAGGCTTACCCGGAACCGTTGGCGGGGGGTAAGCGTCCAGGGCTGGCCGCCTTCACAGCGCTCAAAGAAGGGGTGCAGTAAAGCTTGCTCAGCTGTCAGGCGCTTCTCAGGATCCACTTGCAGCAGCCTCGAGATCTAGCGAACACCCCAGCGCATGAGGGGCGGCTCTCGGGCTTCCCACCTCCCCAACCCTTGGCCCCGCTTACCAGGTCTTTGACGGTATTTGAACGGTCATCCCACTCGGGCGAAGTGAACTGGTACTGGCCCTCCATGATCATGCGCAGCATGAGGATCTGGCGCCGGTGCCAGAATGGTGGCGAGCCGGCCAGGAGTGTGAACAGAATCACCCCACAGGCCCAGCTGGGAATGAGACCTGAGTTAGACAGGACTCAATGATAAGCAGAGAGGTCGAAAGATAATACACGAGGGAGAAGGAAAAGGGAGAGCAGAAACTCACAGATCAACCTCCCTGCTGTAGCCAGGGTGGGTTTCATCCATGGAGCATTTCAGGATCTCTGGTGCTAGGTATCCTGGCGTCCCACACAACTCTGGAAGAGAAGGCTAAGATCACTGAGATGTCTCTGGGGCCCATCCCCGCAGCCGTGTGCTGCTCCCTTACACGCCTCCATAGTAGCCGTCAGAGCCAGAACGAAGTGTGGACTGACCTGGCGAGGTCAGGGGTGGAGTCTCAGAGACCCTATACCTGCTAAGCTCCCAAGAGTCCCAATGGCCTTCCTGGGAAAATCTGATTTTTTGGGTTGACTTCAAGATTCCACCTTAGGTATGGAACACTGAACGCCCTTTCATTTAAAAAAAAAAAAAAGTGGGTTGGCTGGAGCAGTAGTGCAGCGCGTAAGGTGCTTGCCTTGGACACGACCAATCTGGATTTGATGTGGTCCCCAACGTGGCCTCCCATGCACTGCTCACACTCACTGGAATGAGTGTGAGCCAGGAAAAACCCTGAGTACGGTGTGGCCTAAAACAAAATTACTTGGGTGCCACCCAAGAAACATACCTTCTTTAAATGAACACACAAAGTGCCTCTGTTCCAGCTGTAGTCCAATCCTTCAGCCCACCCCTTCCATCACTTGTATTTTTACACACCTAAGACATATGGGAGATCCAACTTGAATCTTCTCTGAGTTCCAGTCTTTCTGTCTAAATCTCTTCCTACAGTCTACTCTGATTAGCACAACCGCCAAATACAGAAGCACAAATGGGATACAAGGCATTTTTCTTTCTCGAAAGGTTTGTTTTGGCCACACAGGCTGTGCTCAGGGCTTACTCCTTGCTCTGGACTCGGGGATTACTCCTGGCAATTCTCGGGGGACCATATGGGGTGCCAGAAATTAAACTTGGGTTGGCCACAGGCAAGGCAAGTGCTTTACATGCTGTAACTATCTCTTTAACCCACATGTGAGAGTTCTTGAAGCACTGGGTACAACCGTTGTTAAAACCTTGTCCTGGTTTTCCCCCATTGTGGCCTCAGGAGCAAGTCGAGACTAATAGTACAGGGTTCTCCATGACTTGATTTTTTACTTTTCCCATGGGGAGATGAAGTGGGGTGTGGGGGAGAGGAAGAGGGAGAAAACCTGGCGATGCTGGGGCTTCTCCTAGCTATGCACTAAGGAATTACTCCTGGCATGTTTGGGATGGGGGTGAGGGGACCATATGGGATGCTGGGAATCAAACCATTTGTCCATGTGCAAGGCAAGTTGCCCTACCTGCTGTACCATCTCTCCAGTCGCCTCAGGACTTGATTTTAAGCCTCTTAGTTTCCATTAGTTCAGATACCACCTCTTTTCATCCCAACAATTCCCAAACTGCCATGGCACAAATCCAGATCTTAAAAGGCCTAAAATAGTACAGCGGATAGGGAGCTTGTCTTGCGTACGACCAACCTGGGTTTCATCCTGAGTATCCCATACCCCTTAGCCCCCTCAGGAGTGATCCCTCAGTGCACATCCTGGAATAAGCCCTGAGCACTATTCGCTGGATGTGGCCCAAAAAGGAACTAAATAGAAAATGACCCACTTGGGAAATTCATTCCTCTTTCATGTGTTTCCTGAACACCCATTCTGTGCAGATGTATGTTAGATGTACCTGAACAAGTAATTTACCAGAAAGCAAGCAAATCGTACAGTAAGTTCTGTCATGAAGGAGGAAGATATAGGAACCCCCAAAAACCCACCCGAACTCTAACATGACCTGAATCTTTAAAGCTTTACAATAATTTCCTTATTTGGGGATGGGCTGGGACCACATCTAACAGTGCTCAGGGTACCCTATGTGGTGCCAAGGATCAAACTAGGCCAAAGCAGCCAGATGCAAGGCTTACCTCCTGAACTATCTTTCCTAAATTACAGCTCTAAGGAACTTGGGTCCCCGAAGCACTGCCAGGAGTGATCCATGAATGTAGGGCTCTGAGCCCAGTTGGGGTCCCAAAATCAGGGGGTGACAGACAGTACAGGGATAAGGGCACTTGCCTTGCCTGATGCCAACCTCAGTTTGGTATACTGATCCCTGAGCACAGAGCCTGGAGGAGACCCTGAGCATACCCCAGTGTGGCCCCCAAATCCTAAATGGAGAGAGGTGACAGGTGAGATAGGACACCCAAGAGAGAGGGACGGGGGGGAGGGGGGGTCACAAAGGCAGGGAAAGGTGTGAGTAGAAACCAAAGGATTTGTGTCTCCAGACAGGGAGCATGAGCTCTGAACTGAGACAGTTTAAGTACCAGCAACATGATCCGAAAAGACCCCTCACCTCTCCTCTGTAAAGAATATACATAAAAACTATTACGTCTATCAAATAGTTGGAGCTACAGCGATAGCACAGTGGGTAAGATGTTTGCCTTGCAAGCGGCCAACCCGGGTTCGATTCCTTGGAGAGCCCAGCAAGCTACTCAGAGTAGCTTGACCAAGAGACTGGCAAGCTCCCCGTGGCGTATTCGGTATGCTAAAAACAGTAACAAGTTTCACAATGGAGACGTTACTGGTGCCCGCTTGAGCAAATCGATGCACAATAGGAGAGGGCTACAGACAGTGCTACGTCTATCGAAATCATTTAAAGAAATAAGCGAGGTGTGGTGCCGGCTCACAGCGCCAGTGTATATATGCTATTAACAAGCACACCACAAGGTCACCGAAGGAGAGGGAGAGGAAGGAAGAGGGGCTTGGGCTCTCACCAGTGGTGCTTAGGGCTGGCTCTGCACTCCGGTCACTCCTGGTAGGGCTTGTGGGGGGAACATATGTGGTGCTGGGGACTGAACTGGCCACACGCAAGGCAAGCGCCCTACCCACTGCACTCCCACTCCCACACTTGGAACTTCAGTCTCTCATCTGCACTACAAGTATTTCCTCCAACACATTTTCCTCTCTTTTACTTTCAGGGGGGCCTTGGGCCAGGCAGCACTCAGGCTACTACTGACAGTGTCCTGGTGGGGGCTCGGGGACCCTGAGAGGTCCCTACAAAGCAGCACCACCAACCCCTCTGTTCCTGGCACAAGTCTGGTCTTCCAAGGCCCAGCTCTGGAGCTTCCTTACCCCGCACCCCACCATGTGACTTCCTGGTCCTCCAGCTGAATTCCTTCCCTGGCTGCCTCGGCACACGCCCTCGCAGGCTTGGCCACTTGTCTGCTCCATCCTCCCCAGTCAGGGAGCACCAGAGAGTCCTTCCCAGTACTCCCTAATTTCTCCCTTTCCTGGGAACCTGGGACTCAGGCAGCCTCAAGCCTTGGGCACTAGACCCTCTCACCTCGAAGCTTCTCGCCAGGTTCCAAGTGGCAGGAGAACCCAAAATCTGAAAGGCGGATCTGCATATTGTCATCCAGGAGAATATTCTCGGGCTTCAGGTCTCGGTGCACGATGTTGTTGGCGTGGAGAAAGCTCACAGCTTCCAGCAGAGACCTCATGATGGACCTAGGGAGGGCAGAGTCTCCTCTGCTTCTCCCGCCCACCCCCATGCCTGACCCGAGCTCAGGCCCAAGCATTACCTGGTTTCCTTTTCTGAGAGGGCCACCTTCTCCGTGAGATAGTCAAAGAGCTCTCCCTTCCGCATCCTAAGGGACAGGAGTTGGGAGGTAGGTGCATGCCACAGCAAAGCTGAGAAAATAAGCCTTTGCTCACAGAAGATCCCAAGGGCGAGGCCAGTAACGAGAAATTCCTCTAGACCAGAGGCTCCCAAAATTATCTGGCCTGCCACCCACTATCAGAAAACCGAACAAAAAAGTTTACTCATCACCACCCTAGAAATCTACCTTTTTATGTTTTTGGCTCTTATGCCACACTAGCTGTGTGCTCAGGAATCGCTCCTGGCTCTGTGCTCTGCACCCCCAAACCATTCCAGTATGCCCGCACTTTGGGAAATACTGCCCTAGACAGATGAAGAGTTCTCCAGGCAGAGAATATCAAGCATGTGCCAGACGCTTGCGGCTGGCTGGCCGGCCAGCAGCTGAGCTGTGCTACAATGGGGCTGAGCTGCCAAGAGTAAATGCCTTCATAATAATTAGCAGGAGAATAACTTGTTATTTGAGAACAGCCCCAATTTGTGGGGTGGCAGGGATCAAACCCACTTATGAGTCTTTACGTGCACGAAGCCGTGGCGCCTCAAAAAAGCCTTTGGAGGGAATGTATTTAGATCACAGGCCAAATTCTAAAGAGCAGTAAAAGAATTGAACAAGATTTCATCTTCAATGTTCCTTTTATTGTGGCCTCCAAAGCAGTGCTCAGGGCTTCTGGGAGCCATGCCAGGTCACAGCCAACTGGGCCAGAGGCTCAAATGCAAGTGCTTAAGGACATGTTCTGCTCAGGTCCTGTGGTGCCAGGGGCGACCCAGGCTAGCCTGGCAGTACTTGAGAGACTGCAGGGAGACTCGGCAGTGCCCAGGGTACCAGGGATCAGAGCTGGGTTTCAGGCATGTGCCTCATATGCTGCACCATCTCCTGTACCACCTCCCTATCTTGTACTTAAAAAGGAAAAATGAAAAGATTACAGGAACCATAGAGATAGTACAGGAGGCAAAGCAAAGTGGCAAGTGCTTTGCCAGTGGTCAACTCAGGTTCTGTTCCGACCACCATGTTTAGTTCCCTGAGTGCTACCAGGTATGGCCCAAAACACTCTCCCAAGTGAAAAACATTTAATTAGAAAAACTTAAAAGATTACAGGACCAAGGAAATACAGCTAACAGGATAGAGCTGCGGCCCCTGCCCCAGCGGGCACAGCCAGGAATGGTCCTGAAGTCCCCAGCAATTCTGGGCTCAAACACAGTACTGAAGGACTTGATCACCAAGCCGCTCTGGCTGCATGGAGGAGTCACGGGTCAGCAGAGGCGTCCCTGAGTCCCCTAAATTAAAGAATAGCCCTAGTGGCTCCTGGGCATTAAGAGTCAACTTCTGTCAGGACTGTCCCCTACAGAACCAAACCAAACCAAACCAAACCAAACCAAACCAAACCAAACCAGATAGGTACTTCCCAGGTAGAGTAACTGTTTTGTAAATTTAAATGGTGGCATGTAAAGATACCTACTGCTACTGCTTTGACTTACATGATTTTTTTTTTCAATTATAATTTTTGTTTGGGGGGCCACACCCAGTGGTGCTTAGGACTCCTGGCCAGGGGTCACCTCTGGTGATGCTAGAGGAACCATACATGATGCAAGGAATCAAACTGAGACTGGCTGCAAGGCAAGCTACCTTAATCTCCTTGCTATCTCTCTGGCTCTCAATTGCTCTTAAATTTTATTTTTTGAATCTCCCCGGTAGGCCCAAAAGGGCCTCCAGGGTTATACCCAGCATTGCAGAGGGCCATGAGGTGCCAGGGATAGAATTCAGGACCTCATGCATGCAAGGCACATAACTCTTTGAACTATCTCTCCCCAGTTTATTTTCATCCCCCTCCCCCATGCTGTCCTTGTCCTGGACAGGCTATATACATGCCTGCTGGGATGCTCGCTGGGATGCTCACTGGGGTCACAAAAGTGCTCGCCACAAGTGTTCACCGAGGTTTGCACTCCTTTATTTGTGGTGCTTTCACACATGCTCCCTGGGGTTGTCGTCACACATGCGCTTGCCCCCTCCAGGCTATGGTGAGCGCACATCTTTTTAACTGCAGCTCTAGCTGAGGACCACATTCCTTTTTGTGGTGCTTACACAGTATTGGGGGCAGTGTGGCTGGAAAACCCTTGAGGTTTGTGGGATAGCAGACAGCTGGTCTACCAGGACTGTGCATGGTGCATATGGGACACTGGGATTTGAATTTCCATTGTTAGCTCCTAGAGGATATGACACCAGCGCCATACACATTGCTGTTAGCCCCTATAGGACACCATGGCCATATACTTCCCCTGTTAGCTCCTGTATGATATGACAACAGGGCCATATACTCCCACTGTTTCTATCCCAGTAACCTCTCTTTCTCTTTCTGGTTTTTAAGCCAGAAGTGTACAAGACTTTACTCGTGGCTCTGTGCTCAGGGATCATTCCTGGTAAGCCCTTAGAATATCAGGAATTAAACCTGGGTCAGCTGTATGCAAGGCAAGCACCTCACATTCTGGACTAATTCTCTGACCCTTTATTTTTTTATTTGAGGGGCCATACCTGGTGGTGCTCAGGGCTTACTCCTGGCTCTGCACTTAGGGATCACTCCTGGCCGTACTTGGGGAACCATATGGGGTGCTGGGGAGCAAACCAGGGTCAGCCACTTGCAAAGCAAGTGTCATACTATCGCTCCAACCCTTCCCTTTTTTTGAAGGGCCATACCCATCTGTGTGTGATCAGGTGCCACAGGGCCCGTAACTAGTGGGGCTGGTATGTGGCTGGAGAAAACTTAGGGCCTTGAGGCTGGAGCGATAGCACAGTAGGTAGGGTGTTTTCCTTGCACGCGGCTGAGCCGGGTTCGATTCCCAGCATCCCATATGGTCCTCTGAGCACTGCCAGGAGTAACTCCTGAGTGCAGAGCCAGGAGTAACCCCTGTGTATTGCATTGCCGGGTGTCACACAAAAAGCCCAAAAAAAAAAAAACACACAAAAAACAAAAAATAACCAACTTAAGGGCCCAGCACATGCCAGGCATGTGCTCTACCACCTGTGTGCTATCTCACAGGATCCTGTGAGGTCATTTCTGTATTTAAGACCACTTCCCCACCCCCACCCCCCCGCCCCCAAGAGGCATCTCTTAAGTATTTTGTATTCAAATGATTCTCTTTTGAGTCCCTTTGCAATTTGTTTACAAAGCACATGTCATTAGACTGACTAATGACTGAGAATCTGGGTTATCCTTCTCTGCTAACTAAACAAACCCAGAAGACTGAGGTATTCAGGCCCTTGGATATGACTCACAACTACTACACTGGAAGAATTTGCCTCCAACTGTGTGTTTAGGAAAAGGAGCCTGAGCCACAGGCCCGCAGGCCAGGCTCCAGCCAGGAGAGGAAGGAGTGGGCGGATTCGCTTTCTCTGCACTAGGAAGTGAGGAGGCAGCAGTGGCATCTGAGAAAGGGGCAGGGAGATACTCACAGGTCAAACACCAGGAACATGAAGCTAGGAGACTCGTAGGAATCGATGAGAGTGACTGGGGAAAGAGGCAGAGAGGCAGAGAGGAGATGGAAAGGAGTGGGTGCCTATTCATGAGGCGTTCCACCCGGAGGCAGCCGTGGGCTGTTACTGGGAGGGATGGAGAACCAAAGGCGGCTGCGGGGACCCAAAGCTGACCACGCTCTGAGGTGGAGCAGCGCCAGGAGGAAGGGGACAGAAGCATGAGAGCAATGGGGGAATGGACTGGGGGAGAGACAGCAGGAGATGACTGTCGGCTAACAGGAGTGGGGAATGTAGCCTCACTGATGTGGGGGTGGCCGGCGACCTGGCGAAGGATATGTGTCTCTCGCCGAGTGGCTTCCCGCACCTCCTCCAGCTGCTCAGGACTCAGTCGCTCGGCTGTCACTTCCATGATCTTCACGGCAAATTCCTGGCCAGTGGCTCGATGAACACAGCGGCGAACCACAGAGCTCACTCC
Source organism: Sorex fumeus (assembly GCF_029834395.1). Lineage (NCBI taxonomy): Eukaryota > Metazoa > Chordata > Mammalia > Eulipotyphla > Soricidae > Sorex > Sorex fumeus. The sequence goes on from NW_026606183.1 coordinate 6,692,011, forward strand.
TCTGTCAAGGCCGGGGAGCAGAGTCAGGGCTGCCTCCTCTCGTTCCTCACACCCATTCCATCAGACTTGGAAGGACCATCTGGAAAACTGGGCGACTGACTGGAGTGCTCACCCTGCCTCACGGTAACCCCAGTGAGCAATGGGGGTGCCAGCATGATTTGTATCACAAACTCCAATCCCATTCCGCCAGTCCACCCCAACCCTCCCTCGGTGACCAAAGGCAGTCATTTGTACACAGGGCCCCAGCCGCTGGCCCTGGAAATCTACAAGGAGAAAGTGACAAGGAATGACCTAAGGCACCTTTAGACAGTACCCACACTCACCCAACCCCAAGCTCAGAGCTCCCTTACAATATTTCTAGTCAACGAATGGAGACCAGCATTGAGCATTAGTAAGACCTTTCTTCATGATCTAGATTTGCCACTAATTAACCTACAAACAATCTCCTGACAAAGTCTCAACTTCTACTTTACCTGCTCTGGAATGGGGCCCAGAGTATCTTGACAGGATGATGGAAGATCTCGAGGTACCCCCATTCGTTGTCGTAAAGAATGTCCCAGATAAAGACTCCCTTGCCTGGTTTTGTATTACTTACTCCATGAGCGCCTAAGCTAAGTTGTCCATATCTCCGGGATCTGGCCTCAGACCACATTTTGTAAGGCTCAAAAAGACCCTCTGGATTCCACTCTTTGCCCTCACATACCCTCATGCCTGTACTTGCCTGGCCTCAACGTCCTCCAATAACTCCCTCTACTTGGCAGGGTCATTACTCACATCTCCGATCCAACCAAGTGACAGATTACTGTTGATCTTCTAGCCAGCCAAGCCCACAGACATGTCGTGCAACACTCTCTACAAAGGTATTCACATATCACACCATATTGTCTTCCTCTTAGCCACTACACAGTTTTTTTTTTTCTTTTTTGCCCAACCACTAAGGGCATTTGAGTGTGAAGCTCCTGGTCTAACCACTCTTACTTGAGGGGGCCAGGAAGCATTCCAGCTGAGAGCCAGCCCGGTACTGCAGAACTAAGACATGCTGCAGCAGCATTCAGGGATGCCATGGGGTGCCAAGGATCAAACTCGGGGTCCCAAGCAGACAAGGCATTCTCTCCAACCAACTGAGCTATGTTCTCAATTGTTACTAATCTTTTAATAACAGAATCTTCTAAAAGCTGAAATCTGTAACAAAGATATACTTTCACAATTTTAGGGGCTTCAAAGTCTCCCTACAGTCATCCAACTAAGACCTGTTTGTATGTCCAAAGTAAATGGAACCACCACATTTCTGGGTATCCTCTATTACGTGACACAGCATTTTCCCTGTAAGAATGCGCAGGTGTGCAGTGCCAGGGACCAAACCAGGACCTGACGGTCAAGGAGCCACTGAGCTACTTCCTGCACCAAGTGCTTTCATTCTTAATTAAGCTACCGGACCACGTATCATCACTATCTCTGTACAGAGGGATACCAGGCTAGCTGGAGGTACTAGAGATTTGGTGCTAAAAGAACCATGCAGTGCCATGGACCAAACTTGAAATGCCCCCATCCCAGTTCTCTAATAGTGTCCAAAGCTATTTTTAGTGCTCTTATGTCACTTGGGAGTATCTTCAGTGCACTGACATATTTTCTACTCTGTGTTTCACTTTGAATATGGCATACAGGTGCTTCAACTATGTTTCTGAACGTAGTGTGAAAAATGGGACTGAATAACAGGAATCTAGTCACCACAAGTTCATCCACTAATCACTCGATCCTACACATTTTATAGCTACTTCGGTGTAACTGTAATCCTGGGGAGGACTGAATCCTTGGAGGGGGCTACCGATCCTTGCTAAGCCCAGGAGGCTTCTCATCAGCTGCTCTCCCGGGTCGTGTGGCCTCACCTGCCAATGACGTCCTTAGGGTCATATTTCTGGTAAAATTCCTTGGCAGCAGCCCAGTCGGGCAGATCATCCTCCGGCCCCACGTCCAGCGTCATTCTGAAAGAGGAGGTGGCCTGTGTGGAGGAAACGGAGGGTTGTGAGGGGAGGGAGGACCACAGGCTCTGCGTGGACACACATTGCGGCTCGCGATGGCGCAGCCCCTGCGGCTGGGGCGCCAGGGTCCTAGGGGATGGGGACGGGGTGGGGAAGGACTAGGGCGAGGGAGACCCTGCAAAAGGGTCTAGGGAATGGGACAGGTGGCAGGCCTGGGAGGGGAGGCGGGGGGAAGGGAAGGGAAGGTGTGGAAGGAAGAGGGAAGGGACTCTCGAACTGGCGGCTGTTGCTGCGCAGGCGCACTCCGTCGGCTCCGGGAGGAGCGCGGGGTCTCGCGCAGGCTCACCCTCGGGGGCGGAGAGACAAGCCAGGGTTGGCGGGAGCCCGCTCTACCGTGGCGTTCGCCTCTCGTCCCTTACTCCAGGTCCGGAAGGAGCCCGCGAACGCCCCAAGCCACGCCTCCACCCTGTTCACCAATAGCCAGCGCCGCCGGCAGACCAAGGTTCAAGAACCTTTCCGATTGGAAGCTGGCAGCCCAATAGAAACCCGGGCCCCCACATAGACCAATCATTCTCCAGCGCCTGGTGGGGGTGGCCCGAAGTCTCGGGTTGGAGGCCGGGACTCGGACCCGGAAGTTATTACTGAAAGCATGACCTCTAGGTAACCAGCATGCGGCAGCCACTCGGGCACCTTGTGCAATCTCCTCCTTGCATCCCACTTAATTTCGGCTTTTAGTGGTTAGTTTCGAAGCACCTGCTTTGGGTAGTTCGCACCCCTTAAGATGTTTAGAATTTGATGTGGACCTGAAATAGTTTCCGGTTTTGTAACTGTTCGTTGGCCCCCTGAATCTCTCTTAGGTGTTAGTTAACTGAGATGTCAAGAACCAAGGAAATGGCCCATCTAGTGAGTCATATGCCTAACAAATGCAAAGCTGAGAGCTCTGGTACCTGGTCCTTTCCCAGTACCACACAGGTTCAGATGTAGCCGGGAATCAAACCCACGTCGGCCGCGTGCAAGGCAAGTAGCCCTACCCACTGTACTATTATTTCTCAGGCCCCTGTGGGCCCTATAAAAAAATTGGGGCCAAAAATGTGGTTCATTGATAATGGGGTTGTCTTGCTGGGCCCAGGGGAGGGGCGGGCAAGAGAAAGGGAGTGTTTACAGCTTGAAAGCATTTTCTATTGATCTGAAGTCAAGATAGTTTTTAAAAGAATAGATTGAGGGAATAGAATATTCACTCCAGTAAAAGGGAGATGATTATCAAACAGCTTAAATGTTTCTGTAAATAGGGGTCAGAGGGAGAGGATACAGCAGGTAAGGCACTTGCTTCGCATGCATGGTGCAACCTTGGTTCAATTACCAGCATCAAGCCTCTTGTAGATGGCCTAAGAATCACAGGAAGTTGAGAAGCCATCTCAGTCAAGCTTCAGTGATTGCCTTTGCACTGAAACTCATCTTTGGTAACCTTCAGGAAGGGAAAGTCATGAAATAAGACTTCAAGTGTTTTGTATTTGCTCTTGGTTGATAAAAAATTGGCCTTGACCTCTTGATATAAAAGTTAACTGAATAGCAAACAAGGGCTTACCTTGTGGTACGGGGCTATACTTGGTGGTACGTTAGGGATCACTCTGTGGGGGACCATGTGCAATACTAGGGATTTAATCTAGTTGACTGCATGCATGAAAAGCAAGTGCCTTCCCCACCCTATTTACAGAAACCTCTTTTGTGGGAAGTGGAAGTTGGGCCACACCCAGTTATGTTCAGGATTAAGGAATAAGCCTTGCAGAGACTGGGGAACCCACATGTGCTGAGGATCAAATTTGGGTAAGCTATATGCAAGGCAAGTGCCCTATCCCCTATGCTACATCCCTGACCTTATTTACAGAAACTTTTAACGCATCTGATAAAGCTGTCTTACCAGAGAAAACATCCCATTCCCAGAGTCTGCCATCTTCCCTGCTTTTTTAGGCATTTGGGCCACACCCAGTGATGCTCAGGGTTACTCCTAGCAGTGCATACAGACGTTGAGGATCTAAACTGAGTCTGGTATGTGCAAGGAAAGTGCCTTACTTAAAAAAAAAAAAAGTACCCCCCCTTTTTTTAAAGACCAATATATTGACATTTAAAACTACGTTTATTTGGCCTTGGGGGTCACACCTGGTGGAGCTCAGGGCTTATTCCTGACCCTACACTCAGGGATCACTTCTAGTGGCACTCAAGGGACTAGGTGATACCAAGGATTAAACCAGAGTAGGCCACATGTGAAGCAAGCATGTGTGCTATCCACTCTTGGGCCCAAACTAGGGTTTGTTTTTTACGTTTTGGGTCACACCCTGCTATGCACAGGGGTTACTCCTGGCTCTGCACTCAGGAACCACCCCTGGTGGTCCTCAGGGAGCCATATGGGATGCTGGGAATTGAACCCGGGTCGGCCGCGTGCAAGGAAAATGCCCTACTTGCTGTGCTATTGCTCCAGCCCCAAACTAGGGGTTTTAAGTCTATCAAGAGTATAGATCTGTTTGGGGCTGGAGCGATAGCACAGCGGGTAGGGCGTCTGCCTTGCATGCGGCCAACCAGGCTTCGATTCCCAGCATCCCATATGGCTCCCTGAACACCGCAAAGAGTAATCCTGAGTGCATGAGCCAAGAGTGACCCCTGTGCATTGCCCGGTGTGACTCCCACCCCAAAAAATAGTTTGTTTTTTTTTTTTTGCTTTTTAGGTCACACCTGGTGATGCTCAGGGGTTACTCCTAGCTTTGAACTCAGGAATCACTCCTGGCGGTGCTCGGGGGACCATATGGGATGCTGGGAATTGAACCTGGGTTGGTCGCATGCAAGGCAAACACCCTACCTGCTGTGCTATTGCTCCAGCCCCAAGATGTGTTTTAAGAAAGGTAATGGGCCAGAGATAATACAGGAGTTAAGGAACTTGTCTTGCACAAGGCCAACCCGGGTTTGATCCACACGTTTCAAGTGCCAAGAGTGATGTCTGATCAGAGTCAGGAGTAAGTCCTGAGCATTACTGGTGTGTCCCAAAAGCCAAGAAAGGGGACAAAAAGGATAATGGATATATGGGAAAGTCGAAATTTTTTTACAAGGCCCCATGTGAATGTAAAAGGAATGTGTAGGTTGGGGGACTGGGTTTTACTTGGGCTGAAGAAAGCTCACAGGCTACAGTTTTATCTATGTTCTTCCCAACTCATTTCCTCCCCAAACTGTATAGTTCCCTAGAGCACTACTGGGTGTGGCCCCCAAACAAAAAACTTTAATGAGATCTCAAATACAAACAAAATTTTACTTAATGAGTGAAGAAAGGTTATTTCAGGCAATTAGATTTCAAGTTGACAGAATTAAGATTCCTCCTGATAGAGCTGAAGCCACCGCCCTGGGTTTTAGAGAAAGTTGAAAGAATTCTGAAGTTGTGCCTTGTTTTCCAAATCTCTGGTAAATCAAGTGACTCTAAAATCTGGTTTTAATATTCCCTTGCTAAAATGACAGCAATTTAAGACTTAAGTGAGATTTATAGATTGTAAATTGTTGAGCTCGTTTGTTAATGAAGACTTATTTACTAAACATTTTTTTTTGCTGTAAAATTTAAAAAACCTCTACTATGGTAGGAGTGACAGCACAGTGGTAGGGCGTTTGCCTTGCGCGCAGCGCAGCCAGCCTGGCCAAGCTGGGTTCTATTCCTCCGCCCCTCTCGGAGAGCCCGACAAAGCCTGGCAAGCTACTGAATCTCGTCCGCACGGCAAAGCCTGGCAAGCTACCCGTGACGTATTCAATATGCCACAGTAACAAGTCTCAAAATGGAGACGTTACTGGGCCCGCTTGAACAAATCGATGAACAACGGGAGGACAGTGACAGTGATGGTAGGAGCAAAAAAGGGTGAGCACTTTATTGCAGGTCAGGTTTGATTCATGGTTCCATGGTCCCCTGAACACTGGCCAGGAGCAGTGTGGGAAAATAGTTCTGCCCTGATCCTATCCTCACCCCCACACTGCTAGGTGTGGCCCACAACACTACAGGTGGAAAAAGAATCCTGAGATAATACAGGATGTAAGGCACTTGCACTATATGCTGCCAACAGTTCAAATCCCAGGTACCACATATGGTCCCCCTGAGCAGCATGGTGCAGAGAAAAACCCAAAAAGCTCTTAAAATTTGTTGTCCTGATGCCTATGCAGCACCCCACACAATTAAATCAAAATTTCTAGAGGGTAAAAGGCAGGCATTAAAATCCACCCGAAGCTGTGGATCACTCTGATGAGTGGTTCTTGGAGGGCCATATGCAATGCTTGGTTGAATCAGGGTCGGCTGCGTGCAAAGCAAGGACCTTATCTCTGTATTATCTCCAGTTCCCACCTTCCCTCTTCTTTGTGTGTGTATGTGTTTGGACTGCACCCAGCGATGCTTAGGGGTTACTCCTGGTTACTCACTCAGAAATTATTCCTGGCAGGGCTTGGGGGACCACTGGCATATGTGGGGATCAAACCCAGGTTGGCCATGTGCAAGGAAAGCACTCTACCCACTGCACTATCTATAGCCCCCTTTCCTTTTTAATAGTTTTAATTAGACAACTATAAGGAGAGTCAGAGAGAGAGAAAATACAAACCACATTGTAAGTTGTGATGAGGACAGCAGAGAATGTGCCAGACAAGGATCTAGAAAATGGGATGAAGAGATAGTACAGCAGGTATGGTCCTTGCCTTGTATGCAGCTGAACCGAGCACAATCCCTGGCACTTTATATTGTCCCCAGACCCTTATCAGGAGTAAGCACTGCTGGGTGTGGCCCACAACCAAGAAAAAGAACCAAACAAACTAGAAAGGAGGCTAAAGACATTGTACAGTGGATAGATGCTTGCCTTGCAGGTGGTTGGACCCCAGTTCAATTCCTGACACTCAGTTTAACTCCTAGTACCAACAGGAGTAAACCCTGAGTACAGCCTGGTATGGGTCCTCTCAAAAACAATAAAACCCCAAAAAACCCTCAAGGCCTAAAAAGGATAATTATCTTCATCTAACCAGGCCTTTAAGTTTGTAGTGTATATCAACGGATCAGTCCCCCACAGAATTTATTGTTCACTCTAGTGCCACCCTGTCTACAACATACCCATTCTAATTGGTGCTTCCCTATCAAACCTCTTTACTGTGAAGACATGTGTCCACCATCTTCCACCTGTGGTCTTGTTGCCAATAAAGCTTGCTCAGCCATCATGTCTCTTACCTGGCCTCCAAACAGTGCAGAAGCTCATCTTTCCAGTTATAGTGTTAGAAATTTTTTGCTTGGTTCATTATGAAGCCAAATTGGAGAACCACTGCCCTATACGTGGCGTTTTCTCATGGTTAACTCTTACCTTTGGAACCAACTAAGAATTTCTTCATTTTTCCTTCTGGAACACTTAAGACAATCACCACATTCTTTTTCCCCTTTAATCTCTCTTTAGTGTGTGCACATTTTTAATTGCTTTACATGGTCTGCTGGTTTCTGAATTGCAAAGTAGTGATTCCATTCCCAAGGCACATGTACTTGAAGAGATGTGTACAGGATGACCACAGTAGCATGTTTCTTTATAATATCCCCCAAAAGAAACACTGAAGAGTTCAATAACAGAAAATGAATAAATTGCAGTATACTCGTATAATGGAATATAAATAAAACCTGTAAGACAACAATAAAAACTACAGCTATACCAAATATCATTAAATCTCACAATTGTAAATAAGTGAAACAATGAAAATACGTGATTCTACTTATATAAATTCAAATGCTGGCTGAACTAAAATACTTGTAAGAATGGTAGTTAACTACAGAAGAAATGAGAATAGTGATTGGGACCATTTACAGAGGAAACTTTTGAATACTGGTAATAATTTCTGGACTGAATGGTGTTTTCACAGATGTTTGCTTTAACTTATTTAGCTGTAGGCTGGAGAGATCGTATAGCAGGTAAAGCATTTGCCTTGCACACAGCCGACCTGGGTTTGATTCCTAGCACCACATTTGAGCCCCTCAACAACAGAGCCGGAGAAAGCCTTGAGCACCACCAGGTGTGGCACAGTCTCATCATTAAGAAAAATAAATTTAAAAACAAACAAAAACTTTATTCTGCTGTGTATTTATTTTGGATTATTTTCCTATGTGATGTGCTTCAATTTCAAAAATATTATCATGACAGCTGTCGAGATAGTACAGCAGGGAAGGTGCTGCCCTGCACACAGCTGACTAGGCTTCTACTCCTGGCACTATGTATGGTCCCCCGAACTTGCCAGGAGTGATCCCTGAGCACAGAGCCAGGAGTAAGTCTTGAGCACAGTTGTGTGTGACCCAAAAAAACACCCCGACCAAAAAAAACAAAACAAAAAAAGGAAGAAAAAAATGTTATTATGGGCTAAAGAGTATATAGGGGTTAAGGCACTTGTCTTGCATGCGGCCAAACCTGGTTCAGTCTCCAGCAGTACATGGTTCTCCAAGCACTGCTGGGAGTGATCCTGAGCACCAAGAAGTGTGGTCAACATTCCCTTCTCCCAAGTAGACATATGTTATCATATAATCCTGCTATTTGCATACAGCTGTCTGTTGCTGTAATCCAATTTTCCTACTCCTCTCAATGCTGGAACCAAAATATCTGCGTTCAATCTCAGTTCTGTCACTATGTTGATTTTGGGTAATCTGTGCCTGATGTAAAGTGTTCAGAACACAGACTTGGATATACTAAGTACTCAGTAAATAGCTGTCATTATTACTCTTCCTCTGTGTCTTCAGTCTCCTTGCTGATGTGAGGGAGAAGCTGGAAGCTTTCCAAAGAAGGAAAACTCCCAGTATAATAAAAGTACAGAAACAAGATTGTTGTTCTCTTGGAGCTCCTAGGTAGGGGTAAAGCAGATTTCTACATTAGACATATATTAAAGTCTGGTTCTCATAAAGGGCCCAGGGAAAGCAGGGGAAGAACAATTAGACAGGATTTCACCACTAAAAAAGCTCTTTATTACAAAACAGATTCTAATAAAAGTCGGCCTGGTCTTCAACCCCACCTTTGAATAGAGATCCATAGGACGGGGTAGGGTTGGGGGGTACTGGGGTGGAGGGCACTGAAAGAACAGAGCAAGCTGACTTCCCCCTCATCAGTCTCAGCTCCGCCTCCTCAGAGAAAGGGCTAGAAGTTCTCTTCCAAAGCCCCTTGAGAGGCACCATCCTTCCAGCCATGAGAGACCTCTGCTGGTACCGGACCCTAGCAATTCCACATTGCAGGATCCAGGAAGTCTAGCTGACTCTCAGCAGAGGCCACCCAGGTTCACTCAGCCTGGGCGATGGCGTAGGAGAGCAGCCACAGCAGCAGGGGGCCCAGAATGAGGACCATAAGCCAGACGACAAAGCTGGCCAGGATGAGCCTCCGGGCCCGGACCCCCCAGTGCTCTGCCTCCTCGGATCGGCCTGCCTTATGCCGCTCTTCCGCCTGTGGGGGCAGGTTTTTGGTTAGGTTTTCCCCCTGCTTCTATCCCAAAGTGCCCACTGCCCCACTCCACTCCTCCATGCTCAAAACTTTATACTCATATCCTCAACCTCCATTTCATCTAATGTTCATGCCACAGCTGTAAAATATGTTACCTGCTATGCCCTACCACCTTCCAGAATGGCCTCAGTTCACAAGTAATCTTAGGGGAAAAGTTTTGTTGTTTTGCTTTTGGTGCAGAGATCAAACCCAGAGGCTTCTTCTACACAGCTACGTGCCCAGCCCCAGGGAAATCATTGCTATCTTTTCATTTCCTCTCTTTATTTACTCATCCAGATTCATTCAAAATTTGGGATTCCTGGCAAGAAATAATAAACAACTTGGAATACTTTACTCCTGCCCAGTCAACAAACATGCCATTCTCGAGCCTAACAGATCTTATCTTTCCTATCGTTAAACATTCTTTTCATAAATCTGCCCGCATGAAACCCAGAAATTCTCAGGATAGGTATAATTTCTGAGTGTTAAAATACACCTAGGATTGAGAAAATTCCAGCATGATGTTTGTTAGATTATGTGGCTTTTTAAATGGTACATGTATAGTTTTCTATTTTAAAATACGAAGGCACCGTCTCAAAACCCTAAAGCTTCTTCCAGATTCCTAGAGATTCCTCTAATCACTGCATGTTGCTTTCAGTCTTGTCCCTTCCAATTCATCTTCCATGGAGGCCTTGAGAGTGGGTCTTACTGAAACACAAATCTGATGAGGTCACTCTCTGCAAAAACCCTTCAATCACTCCCCAGTACTTCCACAATAAAGCGCAGCTTTGGACACTCATACGCCTAAGGGAACTCTGATTTTTCTTTTTCTTTGCAGTGTCCAGGACCAAACCGAGGGCCTCACACATGCAAGGCAAGTGCTCTACTCCTGAGCTTATCACTGGCCCTTAATCTCCATTTCTCATCAGTATGCTGAACTGACCAGGCTTCTGTACACTGCTGCCTTTACCTAGAATTTATTCATACTCCCCCCCCCCCTCTTTTCTCACTCATTTTTAATTTTTTTTTCCTTTCTGGGTCACACCCAGCGATGCTCAGGGGTTACTCCTGGCTCTGCACTCAGGAATTACTCTTGGCGGTGCTTGGGGGACCATACGGGATGCTGGGGATCGAACCTGGGTCAGCCACGTGCAAGGCAAATGCCCTACTCGCTCCGGCCCCCACTCACTCATCTTTTAAAGTTCCTTTCCTGTCACCTATTTCACTACACACACTTACTTTTCCCTGGTCCCCAGAAAGCTTCATGTTTCTATTATAGTACTTCTAAGCTGCATTCATTCCATTAAAACCTATTTTCATATTTGTCTGATTAAACTGGGTGCTCTTACAGCAGGAACCATATCTTATTATTTCTGGCACAAGGTCAGAGTGAAGTTCTACCAGGTACTTAGGAAATGATCAATTATCTGTAGTTAATTCAGATAGTGCAAAACCACTGCCTCACTGCACCCACCCCACCTCCTGCTCCCATAGGAATTATATTCCTCACCTTGATGGCAAAAACAAGGGCCACAACTCCCAGGCAAGAGCAGCCACAGATAATGCTAGTAGCTGCCCAGTAGCGGAGGCGGAGCCAGCAGCAACGGATGGGGGATGGAGAATGAGAAGCTTCCGTTTTGCACACCAAGCTCTCCACTGCCTTCTCCTCGTCCTCCATCACCTGTGGGCGATATAGTCAGGGAACCTGTAAGCCCAACTGAGCCCTTGACCTAACTTGCTCAGACTCCACCCCTTTCTCTGACCATGCCTAGCCCAATTGTTCAGGAATGCTGCCTTACTGGAGAACTTACCAAGTGACTCAGAGATCAAGAGTGTGAAGCTAGAATCCTTTTCCCTCAGCCTAAGATTTCAAGCCTTTAAATAAGGCAAGCCAGTATGAATACAGTATTATCTGTATTACTATTATGCTAAATGGGGGAAAACCAAATTATGAAATGCAGATTGAAATAAAAAAAAAAAAACAGGAGAAACACAATCTCCAAAGCTGCTAGGAATCTATGTAAATGAGTGATGTTTTAAACTACATTCCCAAGGGCCCTAAAGTTTCCTACAGACTGTCCCTAAATATTAAAGGAGGATCAGAGACTAGCACCCTATAGCCCTTCCCAAAGTAGTCATTTCATATGAAAATATAGTTCTGGGGATGGGGTAAAAGAGACCTTAAACCCATTTAAGTTTCTTCTTTAAAACTGAAGAAACCAACTCAGAAAGGCCTTCCTTACCTGAATCGAAGTCTTCTTTACTGAGCTCTCTGCACATCCTCTCCAGTTTAATCCAGACCACACAACTCATTAACTCAGTCTGAATGATCTCATTACCCACAGAAACCTGCATAATGATGCCTTAATCGCTTCTATGTCCTGAGTTCTAGCTCACCTCATCCAATCTCCACCCTACCCTCATTTCCAATCATTCCCATACATACTACACAAAAACCCCAAAACCATCTGCAGTTCTCTAAGTACAACAAAGGCTAGAAAGGGCTTAAGGGGGGGGGGGGGCGGCGGCAAGATAAGCAGAGGAAAGAAGCTTCAGAACACAGGAAAGAACTCAGAAGAGGCAAACAGTCACCAGAGGAAGAACAAACGAAGTAGTTCAAGGAAGTTGAGCTCAAAGAAAAAGTACAAAAACCAACAGGTGCTCTTACCTGCCGATAGCCTTGAGAGACTGTGAGTTTCGGCTCCTGCCTCAGGTTTGATTTGGCTTGGGTGGAGATGGAGCAGACTCAGGGCTCCAAGCCAAACCCAGGGGTGGGGTTGGGTAGCCTGCCACCACCTGAAGAACCCCAGGAGCTTGGAAAGGGGTGTGGCTGACTCAAACCAGTTTGGCTAGATGGAAGAATGAAAGGGAGGGCAACGGATGGATTAACTGGAGGTAAGATGTCTGCCTTCTGGAAAAGGAGTGGAAGTACCTGAGCAAGAAGGACAAGAGGGAAACGCCAAAGGCATCGGAGTTCTGAGGAAAAGACCAGGAGTTGAGGGAACAGGAGAGGGAAAATATGTAACTGAAAACCAACTTCAGGGCAACAAACCCTACCAGGGAAGGGTTTGCCAATTCCCTCTTGGGTTGAGAGTTCTGCCTCTTCAAAGATGTATTACTTCTGGGTTAGAGATCAGGTAGTGGGGTCTTTGGAAGAGCAAGAGGGAGGAGAAAAATGCCCAAAGTTCCCACCCAACCCTCCACCAGACCAGAAAATCAGAAGCCTCCTTACGCGGATGCTCATACAGAAACTAAGTTTATTATTTTTTTCTTCTTAAAAAAAAAAAAAAAAAGAAAAAACTCATTGTAGAGAAGCCCCTCCCCCTTCCCCTAAGGGTGGGGGGGCTGTGAAAGATAGCTGGGGAATCAAGTACAAGGGGGTGGGGACAGAGACTATCTTGCCACCCTTAACACTGCCCAGCCATGTGGGGTGGAAGGGAAGGGGGTATGTGAAGAGCCCCGTTTCCATGACAACCAGTTGCCTACCCCCTACTTTGGTGGAAAGAAGGGGGAAGGCCCCTATGTCTCCCTGGAGGCTTTCCCCCTCAAAAGACTTCAAGTAGTGGTTAACAGAGTCAGGCCTGGTTGTGGAAGGAGAGGGGCCACGGCGGAAAGCCTGCGTAGGGGGGCCGCCCATTCACGTCTTGGCCTTGCGGCCTCTGTGACTAACGGTAGGGACGGTCAGGTGGGGTGGGGCACTGCTGCGCAGGATGCGCTGGTCCCCTTGGGTGGTGGCTCCACCAAGTCTGCGGGGGGCAGGTCGGCGACGTGGGATTCCATCCCCTTCCTCGTCCTCACCTGAGGCTTCTGCCTCTGACTCCTCTACTGAGCCCTCAGGTGCCAGAGGACTAGGGGGCTGCAGACGACCCCGCTTTGCCAGCCCAGTTCCTCCCCCAACTGGGGCCCCTGCCCGTTTGCGAGGCACCTTCTCCGTCTCTAGCGGGGGCACTAGAGACCCTGGACGCAGCCGGGTCGAACGCAGCTTCGGAGTCAGTGAAGCCACAGGTGGTGTCAACTCTAAACCCCCTGGCCCACTCTCTGCTAAATCCAAGTCATCCTGAATTACAGCCACTACCATGGACCCTTCACTCTTTCGTCCCCGCATACCCTCTGCTTCAAGCCGTAAGCGGGCCAGGCGGGTGAGAGGGCGGCTTCCATCCTCATCAGAGGAACTACCCTCACTCTCCCCCTGGCCCTGGGGGTGCCGCCGCCTCCCCATTCCACAGCTCTCAAGGACAGAGGAGCTGTCACGGTCCAAGACAGGGAGCTGGCTGGGCCGAGGCGATGGTGGATTCTTGGGAGGCCGGCCCCGCTTCCGCTTGGGTGGGGATGTTGAAATGGTGAGAGTGGTGACAGTGTTGGCGACAGTAGCAGTGGGACAGGTTAGGAGTGGTGGCAGGGGTGGTGGCAGCGGGAGAGGCTGTGTCCGGCTCTCTAAGCTGCCATCCCCTGGAGACGAAATGGTCCCAGGAATGGGCAAATCGCGTGCCTTAGGGGGCCGCCCGCGCCTTCTCTTCTCCACAGGTGACAGGATGATGGGCTCGGGTCTATGAAGGGGCTGGGGTCCAAGAGGTTGGGACTCAGGAATAAGCTGGGGTCCCAGGACAGGGTCCGCAACGATAAGGGTCTCCGCCCCAGGATCAGCCCCATTGGTTTTTCCCTTCGAGGTGGAGGAAGGCGCCTCATCCACCCCTCGCCCAGCATCTGCTGGAGACCTGTTCTTCTTGGGGGGCCTCCCCCTCCGACGTTTCACAGCAGGAGGAGTGATGGTAAGCAAGGCCCCTTCTCCATTCTCTGGACTGCCCCCACCAGTCACCCCCAGCTCAATGCGACGGCGAGCTACGAAGGGTTGCTGGGTTGGGGTAGGCAAAGTGGAGGGGGGAGCAGCTTCACAGGGCCCACCGGTGGGGGGTGAGGATTCTGTCCCCGACATGCTGTGGGTAGATGGGCTTCCCGGGCTGGCACCAGTCTCAGAGACGACAGGCACCAGAGTGCTGGCAGTTCCCCGCTGCTGTCTCCGTCTCCTCACCAGTTCCTTTTCCTCTACCACAGTCACCAGTCGTCCTGGGAGCTTCCGAAGCACTTTAGGGCCTGGAGGCTGCCCTGGCCGGCCAGCCCCCTGGCCCCTGATTTCTACATCAGCACTGGTGCGACGCCGAGGGGGCCGGACAGGCGAAGGACCCTCAGGTGAGGAGGTGGCTGAGGTTGAGGTTGATGCGGCTGTGACCTCAGCAGCAATGAGTTCCTGTGGCTTCTCTGGACTGGAGGAAGGGGTCTGGGCCTCTACCACTTCTACACTCTTGTCAGCCTCCAAGGGTTCCTGAAGTTGCTCATCAGATGCTGCTGCGGGTGGGAGTTCCAGCCCATTGCTCTCACTCAGACATCTGGGCATCTCCTCACCATCAGGCAGCACTGTGAGGACAGTCCCCTCAGCAGGCTCTGGCACTTCCTGCTCTTGACCGTTGGGGACACTGCCAGTCTCCAGGGTTGGGCTAGGTGCAGAAGAGGTGAGAGAAAGGTTCTTCTCTGACATGGGCAGGTTCTCAACAGCAACTGGCAACAGATCCTTAGGGGGCACAAGAGGAAGTGGGGAAGTCTCAGAACTGGCTGTATCAACCAGTGACTCAGTAGATGCCAGGGCTTGCACACGCAGCTCTGCCTCAGGCCCCACGCCTAAGGAGACGTTGGTAGCTAGGGGAGAGACAGGCATAGAAGGTAAACCAAGCAGGAGCGGGGAGGAAGGGGTTAAGAGAGAGGTTTGGGTTGGAGGTGGGGTATGAGCTGGTGGAGGGGTACAGGCAGGAGGAGGGGTACAAGCAGAAGAACAAGAGGGAGGAATCTGTGGAGGAAGAGGGGGAGAAGGCAAGATATGGATAGGAAGCATGGTTACTGGATTGGGGGCTGAAATGGGGACTGGGACAGGGACAGGAGTTGGGGCAGGAACTGCAGCAGGAGCAGGAGCTGGAGCAGGAGCTGGAGCTGGAGCTGGAGCTGGAGCTGGAGCTGGAGCTGGAGCTGGAGCTGGAGTGGGTCGAGGCCTGGGTGTTGGTCGGGGAACTCTTTCCCTGGCAGGGCTGCAGCGAGAGGGCGTGGAGGTGCTGCGGGCATGATGGGTAGATGTGACAGGAGTGTGGTTTGCCCCTTGAGTCTCAGCCCGGGCTCCACGAAGACGCTCACTGACACGAGTCCCTGGCCTTTCAGGGGCCTTGGCCTTCTTACTGCGCCGATGGCTGCCTCCACCAGTCCCACTGGAAACCTCATCCCCAGCCCCTGGGCCCTCCTCCTCCTCTTGGGGCAGCCGGAACACCTCTTCCTTGGCTTGATCCAGGTCCTTGCGGGCAGCTTCCACTTGTTCCTACCAACAACAGAGCCCATGGGGTGGTCGGACGGGGGCAAGAGAGTGGGAAGTGAATAGAAAGCAGCAGCTTCCCACTTCTGTTCCCCCCTCTCACCCCCAGATATACTCACTTCTGCTTGTTTGAGCTCCTCTCGGCTCACCTCCTCCAGTGAGGCTTCCAAGAATTTCATGGCATAGCGCTCAATGGGGGTTAACTGTGGGGGAAGTTCAACAATGATAAACACAGGGAATTCGTGTCCAGAGCCCACAACCCTTTATCACCATCAATCATCACCACAGAAAACAATCTAGAGCAAGAAACTATGGGAGGTGACAGTGGACCCAACACTGACCTGTTCTACAAGGGCAGCAATTTCCTGTTCAGCTCGGGATACCTCCTCATCCTCAGCCCCAGGGCGACTGGTCTCCTCTCCCTCACCAGAAGGAAAGCCTTCATTCTCATTGAATTCTGCAAGCTCAGCCACCTGTTCTGCTTTGGCCTGGGTGGCTGCACGGATATCTTCTTCATCCTCTGCCCGACACAATGCCTGCAAAGGCATAAAGAAAGAAAAAAACTTAAATAAAATATTATTATCCTTGATTTTAAGGTCACGTTCACACCAAAACTCCATTCTCTTCTGGGCTTTCTGAGTCACCAAAGCAATAGAGAGGTCCACAAAAGGTATAATGGATGTGAGTAAGAATCCCACCAAGAACAAAAGAACCCTTTAAGAGTTTTTTGGGTCTATTTCTTGTTATTTTTGTTTGGAGGATGCACCCATCAATGGCCAAGGAAAATACCTGGCTCCATATTGAGAGACCATGTGGTGGCTATGATGGGGATTAAGCCAGATCCGCTGCAGGAAAAGCTCTTAGCTCACTGAGCTATTTTCTCCGGTCTGACTTTCTTTTTTCAGAGCTTGTGAAAAAAGCAATCCCCAGGGACCAGGAGACAGTATAGATGTTAGAGTGCATGCCCAGGTCTGAATTCCCAACACAGGGGCTGGAGAAAGAGCACAGCTGGTAGGGTGCTAGACTTGCATGTGGCTGACCTAAGTTTGATCCCCAGCATCCTATATGATCCACTGGGTACCGCCAGGAGAAATGCCCAAGTACACAGTCAGGAATAACCCCCGAACATTATCAAGTATAGCCCCAAAACAAAAAAACCATGAAAATAATTCCCAAAATAGGAAAACCTAAGCCCTACCAGGTATGCTACTGGACATGGCCAGCACAATAGGGGTGGGCTGGGTAGACCCAGCACCATCACATCCTCTGGCACTTACATTAAATCGCTGGCCCAGTTGACCAGGAATCAATGGGGAGCCTCTTGAACACTTTTTGGGGGAACTCCCCCCAATACCCAAAAAGACAACAAAATTACAAGTTCCAGAAAAGGGGGGGAGGAATGCATGACAACGGACAACACAGCGGTTTTCCTTATTTTTCTACAGTGCCTCATGACAATAGACTATCCGCATCTAATCTTTTCCTTGAGATGAATACCCAGAAACCTTCAGAAGTCACTGAAAGTAACCTACTCATACAGTTCCAAAAAGTTTTTAAAGGCTTTGAGAAAACACAAATACTCAGACCTCTCACCAAAATTTTTAATTCAATACATTTTGAGACAGGGTTTTACAGTCCATTTAAAAGCATAATAAAAGCATTTTTAAGTGCATAATTTTATTTTACTTATTCCTTATTGCATAATTTTATTATGCATCAATGTTTCAAAAAAAACTTTACACCAAGTTCTTTTTTTTTTGCGGGGGGTGGGGGGGTGGGGGTGTCACACCAGGCGATGCACAGGGGCTTCTCCTGGCTTTGCACTCAGGAATTACTCCTGATGGTACTCGGGGACCATATGGGGTGCTGGGAATCGAACTTGAGTTGGCCATGTTAAGGGAAACGCCCAACCCACTGTACTATCACTCCAGCCCCTAAACCAAGTTTTTATTACATACACTGTGCCATTTAATCCTCAGTTACTGCCTTCTCATTAGCATTCCAGAGAAGTGGAAAGCAAGGCTCAGAAAAGTACTTGATAGACTTGGCTAAGAAATACTGTGACAAGTATTGTTGGTAAATAAATCTGAAACCAAAAATTCTAAATACTGTCTTCTATAAAACCATGCAAAATCAATACATAGTCTACTTACAGGTACTGAAGGTCAACTTATAAGCTAATAGGCAGGCAGAAAAAGTTCTCCCCACTTCCCAAGCTTAACAGAAACTAGATGGTCCAGAGAGCCAGTTCCTGTAGGTAGCCAATCCAGGTTCAGTCCCTAGCATCCTGTACGGTCTTCTGTGCAACACCAGGAGTAATCCCCAAGCACCATTTGGTGTGGCCCAGAAACAAAAAACCAACGGAGACTAGAACCATAGCTCTATTCTTGAAACCCCCCACTGCCTTTTCACCTGTTCCAAGATATGGGTCTGCTTGCTGGCCACAGTCTCTTCATCATCTTCAGAGGCAGAGGGTACAGAGGAGCCAGATGGCTCTTCTAGGGGCATATCAAACAACTCACGGATGGTCTGCTATTGGAGAAAATAGAGGAGAAAAGTGTCAGTGTCACTACACTGCTGGGCCCAGATATGTAACGAGGTGCTGACAGCTCACAGAAGTATTACAAGTGCAGTAATTGAAGAGGCGGTCTATGGAGATCAGGGCACATTCTTTAGTTAAGAAGAAATTCCTACAGACAACATTTCTCTTCTGTCTATCATGGCTAAAAAGCTCTTGGTACCTGTTTAAAATAGGCTGTGGTAAAGTTGCCTCCCTCAATGGCCATGTCACCCAACATTCTCTTCTGATTGGCCTTTTTCAGGATGTTTTCTTCCACTGTCCGTTCACTGATAAGCCTACCAGGTGATGAATGCCATATGTAAACAGCTAAATAGATCAATAAAACCCAACAAAGCAAATATGCAACAGGTGAGGTGATACTAGGCAATACCTATAGATGTGAACATCTCGGGTCTGGCCTATTCGATGACAGCGATCCTGGGCCTGTGCATCCATGGTGGGATTCCAGTCGCTGTCATAAAAAACAACAGTGTCTGCTCCTGTCAGGTTCACACCCACACCCCCACTCCGAGTGGAAAGGATGAAGCAGAATATGCGTTTGTCTGCATTGAACCGTTCCATCAAAGCCTGGAAGGAAAGGGGGAAAAAAAAGATAGTATTGGGAGTCACATTCCCCCCAAAGACCCAAGGTTTAATAGGCCCTCCTGGAATTCCCATGGCCTGGAAAAGAAAACAGAAGCTGAGATGAGTCTCTAAGGACTAGAGATGCTTGAGTTACCTGTCTCTGTTCAACTCTAGTAGATCCATCCAGACGCAAGTAGAGGTGGCCATGATAGGTGAGAAACTGCTCCAATACATCCAGCATTCGTGTCATTTGGGTAAATATGAGCACCCTGTGGCCCTCTGCCTTGAGCTGTCGCAACAATACTGCCAACGTTTGCAACTTCCCTGAAGACATATGAAAAGGTAAAAGGAGCTAGCTAGAAGTCAAAATGAGCAGAACACATAGCACTGGAAAGGTATAGTTAAAAAATAATAATCCATGCCCCACCACCTCAAGAAACAATATAACCAGGACCACAGTGATAGTACAGCTGATAAAGAGTTTGCCTTTCACACAGCTGAGCTAATTAAATTTGATCCCCAGCATCCCATATAGTCCTTCAGTAATTCTTGAGTGCAGAGCCATTAAGTAAGCCCCAGCACCGTTTTAGGTGTGGCCCCAAAACAAAAACAAGAAGAAAAAGTTTGAGGTCAGGTTTCGATTATTTGAGCAGAACAAAAACATTCTGCTGGGACTAAGAGAGTACAGCTGGTTAGGACGCTTGACTTGCATGTGGCTGACTCAGGTTCAATCCCTGGCATTCCATATTGTTGCCCAAGTATTGCCAGGAGTAATTCCTAAGTGCAGAGCCAGAAGTAACCCCTGAGTACCACTGAGTGTGGCCCAAAAACAAACCAAACCAAACAAACAAAAAACATAAAACAACACCTTTTCTTTGTTGGGCCTGATAGGACAAAGGGCTGAGTGATTGCTTTGCATATGTGAAGTGTGAGTTCATTCCCAAGCACTGCTCCAAGAAACTTCCTACACTGAGCCCAGAGTAGCCCCCAAGCACAACCGGAAATGAACCCCCCAAAAGCAAACAAAAAATATTTAACTTATCTCTTTTCATTATGGTTCCTATCTTAGATCTAACTTCTTTATTAGGCAGAAGATAATACAGATGCTCAGGGTTATTATAAAAGAAATCCTCAAGAAATTTTTAGAGGTCAGAGGGGCCAAGTATAGCAGAGATAGGGTGCTGACCTTGCACACAGCAGACCCAGGTTCAATCCCTGCACCCCTATGGTTCCCTAAACCCATGAGGAGTGATCCCTGAGTGCAGAGTCCTGAGTAAGCACTGAGCACAGCCAGGTGTGCCTCCCCAGCCAAAAATAAATACATTGTTTGGGGGTTAGAAAGACAATATAGACAGTAAGTTGTTTGACTTCCCTGTGATCAATCCTGGTTTGATTCTTGGACTACAACCAGGTAGGGCCTGAAATCCCAACACTTCCCCATCCTCCTCCTTCCAAAAAACCTCTTTTAATAGCATTTAGTTTTATCAGTTGAAAAGCAGGACAAATTCATAAATTAACATCAACAAATCTGTGGTCATGACTTATGGACACAGATCAGGATCTTCAAAGGTTATCTAATTCAACCTCCTATCAAACACAGGAGTAACTTCTATAGTACTTTTTGTTAAGTGATGGTAAACTTTTTTTTTTTTTGGCTTTTTGGGTCATACCTGGCGTTGCACAGGGTTTACTCCTGGCTCATACACTCAGGAATTACTCCTGGCAGTGTCTGGGGGACCATATGGGATGCTGGGAATCAAACCCGGGTTGACCGTGTGCAAGGCAAACGCCCTACCTGCTGTGCTGTCGCTCCAGCCCAGTAATTGTAAAGTTTTTAAGAAAGACATTGAATTCTATCTACTCTGATTTCAAGTATCAATATTACTTTATTAAAACAGCTACTGAATAACTATTAAATAAAAATCCCGAAACATTCAAGAAATCTCCAAACATGTTTTGGAGTAGTGGCAAAAATTACTCAATACTATCTAACAGTCATTCTTAGTAAAGTGAACCTGCTTGCCACTGTGGACACTTAGAGAGATCACACAATTCCAGAGAAGGCAGGCTCTAACTCAACCCCCAGAATCAAGGGTGCTCTAAAATAAGCCTGAGTTTTACATCTACACAAGGGAAAATGAAAGTCTTGATATCTGCTTATAAATGGATGAACACAGAGTATTATGCAGAGTGAAATGAGTCACAAGACGGACAGACATAGAATGACTGCACTCATTCGTGTGATATAGAAAAAAAATAAAACAACCCATAGTCTGAGACTAATAGCCAAGGATAGTAAAAACAGAAACCATGAGAACTGGTCCATGGTTGGAAGCCTGCCACAAGTATGTGGGGGGTGGGGTGGGGGGCAAGTATGTAAGGATAAAGAAGGTCCACTATGACAATAATAGTTGGGAAAGATCATTCTGGACAAGAACTGAGTGCTGAAAGTAGGTAAAAGAATGTATTTGATAACCCTTCAGTATCTGTATTGCAAACCAAAATACCAAAAAGGGCTGGGAAAGGGGAGAGGGTTAGGCAGGGGACGGGAAAGAAAAGGGGGGCTGAAGTGGGGGGGGAGGGAGAGGGAGGGACAGAGAGAGAGAGAGAGAGAGAGAGAGAGAGAGAGAGAGAGAGAGAGAGAGAAAGTGCCAGCATAGAAGCAGGTGGGGGAGGGAGGGGTAGGAGGGAATCTGGGGACATTAGTGCAGGAAATGAACAAGGGACTGGTGTTGGAACATTGTATGACTAAAATCTAATCAAGAAAACCTTTGTAACCATGTATCTCATGGTGATTAAGAAAAAGTAATAAAAAGATAAAAGTAAATTAAAACAGATAAGCCATAGTTTGGGCCCAAGAGATAGTACAGTGGGTACCATCCAGGTACTAAGTGGGTAGGGCGCTTGCCTTGAACATGACCAACCCAGATTCAATCCCTGGCAATGGTCCAAGCCCACCAGGTGTGATTCCTGAGTGCAGAGCCAGGAGTAAGCCCTGAGCACCACCAGGTGTGGCCCAAAAACCTAAGAACAAAAAAAACAATAAATAAGCCATAGTTCTTTTTGTCTTTCTCCTTTCTCAATGAATGACTATTCAAGAGATGAGCATATGGCCTATTCTGAGTGACTGAATTGTGAAATAAAGCCAAGAGGATTTTCTTTCCAAAATAAAAATTTTTCGGGGTATTTTGTCTCAGTCCCTTGCTCTCATAGTAAAAAATCTGGTGTTATCAGTCCCTAAAAAAGAAAGAAAAGTGTCTGCCATAGAAGTAGGGGTGGAGGTGAGGAGGCAGGAGGGAAACAGGGGACACTGGTGGTAGGAAATATATATGTGGTGAAGGGATGTGTTTGAACACTGGTGTAACTGAACAACTTTGCAACTGTGTATCTCACAGTGATTCAATTTAAATAATTTTTAAAAAATTGGTGTTAAGACATCTTTTTGTTTTAGGGGGAAGGGCATCACTGGACCATCGCTGGCATAACTGACACCTGGGGCCTATTCCTGGCTATAGTCTCAGGGGTCACTTCTGACAGTGCTAAGGTGGGGGTGGGAGGAGTGTGCGTATGTGTGCATATGTGGTATTAGGGATTGAGCCTGGATCAGTTTCATGCAAAGCAAGACCCTTAACCCTGGGCCATTTCTAGCCCTAGATAGTCATCTTAAAACCACAAAGAAATAGGAGGTGGGGATAATCAGGTTTGTATGCTTTACATGTACCAGGATGCAGGTTTGCATGCTTTGCATGTGCCAGAATCCAATTTTGAGCCCTAGTACAACAGCCCCCAACCAACACCACTGGGTATAGCCCTGGAGGCCCATGAGCACTGTGTCAGAGTGAGGCTAGTGGTCCTCAGCTTTTCATATATCAGAATCAATTCCTAGCCTGAACAGTTCCCTATTTTTTGACCCCACTGAATCATCTGGTGCACTCCCAAAAAAATAAAAACCCACAGAGGTTTTCTGTTGTTGTTGTTTTGTTGGGGAGAAGGGGCATACCTGCCAGGGATCAAAGCTGGGTAGGCTACATGCAAGGCAAGAACCTTGCCCCTTTTGCGTACCTTTCCAGCCTCAGAAATAAGCATTATTAAGATAAAAGATGAAAGTTAAGAGAAGACAAGGTAGAAAAACCTAAAGTTCCTGAATTCACAAGAAGACAACTTATCTAAGCTACTGAATCAGTTAAAAATCATTATTCCTGGTAGCCGGAGTAATAATACACCAGGTATGGTGTTTGTTTGCCTTGTACATAGCTGACCCGGGTTCGATTCCCGGAATCCCATATGGTCCCCTGAGCCTGGTACAACACCCCCAGGAATGACTGCTGAGTGCAGAGCCAGGACTTACCCCTGAGTATCGCCGGGTGTGACCCAAAAAGGGAAAAAAAAAATCATTCCCAGAATTTGCTATTAAGTAAAAATAAATGCTCTTGTCTACTGGTTTCTTGTTATCTGCAAATAATGCATCTTCTTAACAAGTATTCTTATCTTTCTCCACAACTTATTACCAATGTAGTCAAGTATAACATACACCTTTCCCCATAGATGTGAAAACACTGTGCTCTGTTATTTCCACTTGCCAGTACATTCCAAAATATTAACAAAATGTAATAGATGGCCATAAAATAAGTCACTGAATAAATAGGTTAGCAGCACTCATTCTCAATTTTTATCAAAATGAAATTTATGAATACCATGGATCCATCATATGGCCTGCATTTGTCCATCTTACCTATAAGTATAATATAAAAATCTAATATTTAATGAAATCCATAATACCAGAAAAAGAGATTAAGATATCCTTATTGGTCAGTGAACTCACCACAATCATACTGGATAAGCCTCAAGTCAGGAAACTGGGTGCGCATATTACACACAATACGGTGCAAAGGACGAGCCCGGGGCCAGAGCTCACAAGCCAATTGCTCCTGGAAGGCTGCCTGACGTGGGGCCAGCCAAGGAGGTGGGTGGCAGGCATGCAGGGAAGGGGGAGGTGCCTCCACAGGAGGCATGACAAAGATGAACCTGCAAAAGGAAAAAGGAAAACAGTATGAGAAAGAAAATTCTGAAAGTTTCCAAAAGGTAGCACCTTCACCAGCCTTAACTACTATATCCACTGAGGTCCCGAGACCCGCTTCCCATTAGTACTTAGCCCTGCCAACCTCTCAATGATTTCTGATAGCTGGTCTAGTCGTTGCTGGGGAAACAGTACAGCCTGACGGGCAGCTTCAGTATAAGTCCAAAAGGTGGGGTGGCTGGGGCCAGGAGAACGAGGGCCGATAGGACTGGCAACAGGTTGGGGCAGGGTACAGAAATCCAGGACTTCAGTTCCATACATGGGTGCCAGGGCCCCATGAGCCTCGCTAAGTTGGAAAATCCGTTCCAGGCGTTCAGACCGCTGTCGCTTCCGCTTTTCCTCCAGAGAGTCCTGGGGATAAAAGAATGAAGAGGATAAAAAAACACCACCACAATCAGTCTTCTTACAGAAAACCTGACAGTTCCTCCAAAACTCTAAGGAAACCACAAAATTATAATTATATGCAATTAGTAGTAATAACTACCATTAGGGAGTTATTTCTTTTACAAAATATTAATTGAAGTAACTTCTAAGAAAAAGCTGATTTTTCTCAAAATAGAGTACCTAACTATTCAAAATTAAGATCCACATATCCAACATGCTGATATATGACTTGCAAAAATTTTCCTAAATAATATTTAATTCCACACTGCTCAAGCTGATTTATCTTGTAACAATTATTTAAAAGCCTCCTCAAACCACAGAACCTGACTCGAAGTAGCTAATTAAATGTAGGGTTCAGTATGGAATGAGGTAGAATCTGACTACCTAACCAGAATGAGAAGGGAATATCCTGGCAAACAAAATCTGTAATTTTGACACAATCCTTTCCCATTTGTACTTCTAGTTTCACAGGCTAAAAAAGAACTTTTCGTTACAGTACTTAGCATATAAGCATTTTTATAATATAACTATTACATCTTTGTGACTCTTTGACAGTCCTCTTGCAAAACTGAGAACTCAATAAGCCATATCTGATCTTGTTCACTAAAATCACCCAGTATCTATTCAGCATCTGGCAAAGTAGGTGCTCAAAACCTGTTAAAAGAATAATGGAGGGGCTGGAGCAATAGCACAGAGGGTAGGGTGTTTGCCTTGCACGCAGCTGACCTGGGTTCGATTCCCAGCATCCCATATGGTATCCTGAGCACCGCCAGGGTTGATTCCTGAGTGCAGAGCCAGAAGTAATCCCTGTGCATCGCTGGGTGTGACCCAAAAAGCAAAAAAGAAAAAAAGAAAAAAAAGAAAGAATAATGGGGAGGCTGGAGCAATAACACAGCGGGTAGGGTGTTTTCCTTGCATGTGGTCCACCCGAGATCAATCCACAGCATCCCATATGGCCCCCTGAGCACTGTCAGGAGTAATTCCTGAGTGCAAAGCCAGGAGTAACCTCTGTGCATCGCCAAGTGTGACCCCCCCCCCAAAAAGAATGGAGATTGGAGCCCAGGGGAATGTCCTGACAAAAATTAATAGCCGAAAATCTTTCTTGGCTGCTACCTTAGCTTGACTTCTTGGCTCTAAGTGAGGAAGGAAGAATCCTAACAGAAGGAATAATCAATATAGATCAGCTTGTAAAAATAGTACCAAGGAGAAAAATTTTTCCAAGTCAAATATCTGGAAAGAAACTAGTATCCAAAATACATTTGTTAAAAAAGGAAAAAAACCCACTTCAGTAATTTTAAAATAAAGAAGCTGGATTAAAAAAAAAAAAAGAATATAAACAGACCTTGCTTTTAAAAAGATACAAAATGGCAGCAACCACTGGAAAAAAAATCCGTATTATTAACAATCAGGAGAAAAAAAATCAAACAAGATAGGTCCACAGAGAGAAAAGAGGTAAGAGTACATGCACTGTACCACACAGCCAGAATTCTGAGGACTTTTAGGTGTATCCATGATGGCCCTCAACTATTAGGGAGGCCTAGTAACAAAAAACAAAAAACACAAAACACCATGAGAAGAGCCAGTGAAACTACAGAACTAAGCCCCATCAAGAGCCAGGTGAAGCCCTGCAACACAGCTGGGTGTGGTCCAAAAACCAAAGCAAAACAAAAAACACCACGATCAAATACTATTTCACATCCAGTAGGATAGCTATAATAAAAAGCCAAATTAACAAGGTCAGAATAAAAGTAGATAACCTGTAACAAGAAAGTCAGAAAGTAAAAATAATAAAGTCACTTAAAGTATGATAGTACCTTAAATGGTTAGAATACAATCACTATATGTAAACAATGTATAACCTCAAGTAATTTCATACCTAGTTTACGCAATGACTATAAATGATAAACAAAATTTTATAAATTTATATCAACATTATTCATAATAGCCATGAAGTAGGAATAAGTCAAATGTCCCTAAACAACTGACGAATATATCCAATGCAGTTGATATATTACAGGTTGAGGATGTGACACAAAAGGTAGAGTACTTGTTTTGCATGTGTGAAGCCCTGGGTTCAATCCCCTACATCAGGTATAGCTCTGGTGGGCCCATGAATACCTCCACCCCTCAAAAAACTAATGTGATATATCAATTCAATGGATTACTCAATAGCGATACCACTGATACATAACATGAACTTCCAAAAAGTCGGTCAATTACAAAAGACCACAATTCAATGGATTACTCAATAGCGATACCACTGATACATAACATGAACTTCCAAAAAGTCGGTCAATTGCAAAAGACCACATACACACACACACACACACACACACACTTTTTAAAAATAAAGTTAATAGTTTTGGGTCATGCTTGGCAATACTCAAGCTTACTCCTGGCTCTGTATTCAGTAATTGCTCCTGGTGGTGCTCAATCCATACAGGATGCCAGGGATCAAAACTTGATTGGCCACATGTAAAGCAAGTGCCCTAACATCTGTACTATCAAACTAGCCCCAAAAGACCATACATATGTGACACCATAGGAAACTCTATAGAGACAAAGTGTTGTCAGAGGTAGCTTAGAACTAGAGGGATGGAAGAAATGGAGAATGAGTTTGGGAACGAGGTTTTTTTGGAAGGCATGTCATATTCTAAAACAGTGGTGATGCACAACTCAGTGAACATAGTAAAAGTCACAGAACTGTTGAATTTTTTTTTTCTTTTTGGGTTATACCTGGCAATGCACAGGGGTTACTCCTGGCTCTGCACTCATTAATTACTCCTGGCTGTGTTCAGGGGACCATAAGGGACGCTGGGAATCGAACCTGAGTCGGCCGCATGCAAAGCAAATGCCCTACCCGCTGTGCTATTGCTCCAGCCTAGATCTGTTCATTTTAAATGGGTGAACTGTGTGGTATGTCACTTATATCTCAAACTGCTAAGGAAAAAAAAAAGTGTTTGGCCAAATAGCAGGGAAGGCCCTTCCCTGCACGAAGCCAAACTAGGTTCGATCCCCAGCATAACATATGAACTCCCAATGTCTGAGAGGACAGAGTAGGCAGTGAACACGGCCAGCTGTGGCCCCAAACCTTAAATATAAAATTAAAAAATCAGGGGGCCGGAGTGACAGCACAGTGGGTAGGGCATTTGCCTTGCAAGTGGTCGACCCAGGTTCGATCCTCGGCATCCCAGATGGTCCCCCAAGCACTGCCAGGAGTAATTCCTGAGTGCTACAGCCAGGAGTGACCCCTGAGCATTGCTGGGTGTGACCCAAAAAGGGAAAAAAAATTAAAGAATCATTTGCCACACAGCTCTTACTTTATTGACAAGATAATAAAACTTTAGCAGACTATTCATAGGTTACCCCACCAGTGGGCTAGATCTAAGTAGTCTTTATTTTCAACAAATCAGACCAACCAGTTATTAAAAGACCAAACTGAACTAAGCGTAACGGATCTAAGAGTAACAGTGAGAAAGATAAAATGGTCGAGTCTCACTAGATCCTACTTACTAGTAATTCTGCAGATTAACTGTTCCTGGATTTAACCTGAGTTACACAACTATATATATATATGGCGGGGTAGGGGGGTTGGGAGAAAGAGACTGCAAAAATGAATCAACATGGAACAGAGTTTTAATCTCCTTGGAGTTAAGGAAAAAAACAAAAGACAATAAATAACAATCCAAGTGAGAGAACTCATGATCTTTATGAGGGAATAGGAGTGACTGGGGCTAAACCCAGCAGTGTTCACGGATGTGTGATACCACCAGGGTTAGCTGTATATAAGGCAGGTGTTTTCATTTTATTTTTTAAATTGAATCACCATGAGATAAAGTCATGAAGGCAATTTTTGTTTATTTTTGGGCCACACCTAGTGGGGCTCAAGGATCATTCCTTGTGGGCTCAGGGGGTCATTTGGAGCGCTGGGAATCAAAGCCAGGTTGGCCACATGCAAGGCAAGCGCCCTATCTGTTGTTACTATCACGCCAGCCCCAAAAAGGCAAGTATCTTAACCCCTGTACTCTCTGTTCAGCTGAGGCTCAAATTTATTAGGGAACTATACTCCATGCAGTCATTCCTTCTCTTAGACTCAAATATATCTTGAGTGGGGGAGGGGGTAAACAAAGAAATCAGCACATTTGTGTTCTAAGTTGTGTGTAGCCTAACACTTAGTGGTCTGTAAAATAGAGACTAATTCAAAAGAAAAACCAGGAGACCCATAATAAGGCACTTAATTAACTTTTCAAAAGCACATCTCAATGCAGGAATTAAGGCAAATGCCACAGCCTTGCATGCAACCAGCCCTGGTTAGATTCCAAGCACCACAGAGCTCTTGCACTGAACTACTGGCTAAGTTGGCCAAGAACTATCAGGAGGTAGTCGGCCAAGAACTATCAGGAGATACCCCTAGGCCTCCTGAGCCCCCTGACATTACCCCCCCCGCAAAGAAAAAGTAAAAGCATATTAGGAAGCTGGGGAGATGGTTAAAAGACTAGAGCTTATGCTTTGCTTGTTGGTGGCTTAAGTTTAGTCCTTGGCACTGAGTTGGGTCATATCCATTGGGCTCCTGCCCTTATGGATATGACCCTAAACCCTGAGCACCCCCACAACACTCAAGGCCAGGGTGGGGTGGGGTGGGAGGTACACAAGATACTCAATTACCCCTTGAAAAATGAATTAATGCCTATTTTACAAGTATAAGAACATAATCCTAGGGGTAGGGTACAGAGGGCAGGGTGTTTGCCTTGTACACGGATGACTGAGGTTTGTTCCTTAGCATTCCAAATGGTCCCCAAACCATTACCAGGAGTGATTCTTAAGTGCAGAGCCAGGACTAACCTAAGCATTGCCCAGTGTGGACCCCCCCCCAAAAAAAAATCAAGAGTACAAACCTAGTGAAGAGAATTAGTTGAATGGCGCTAAGTAGTAGGGTCACAAAACTAAGCTTTATCCTTTACCAAAGCAAACTGATGTTATATTCCATACCTGTCACTCTACGAACACACCCAAATCATCCAACATCCTGATCCCAAACTTTTGAGACAATAAAACTTACCAGATAGAAAGGGGAACGAGGTGGTGGTGGGGGCTGGCGTCGAGGCCGGGGACCACTGAACGAGGTAGCAGTGGAGGGAGGGCTAGGGGGACCAGAGCGCAATGTCAATGTTTCAGGCTCATCCTTGGGAACAGTCAGCCGAGATACCATGGTGACAGGCAAGGGAGCTGCTCCAGAAGCCGAAACCACAAGGGAAGATGCCTGGGAAGCTGGGACCTGTGTTGAGACTGGAGCCAGTGCTAGAGTCTGAGCTGCAGCTGGGCTCAAGGTAGGCATCGAAACTGGAGCAGGGCTCAAGGTCAGTGTCTGCACTGAAGCTGGAGCCATGAGCGAAGAAGATGATGATGATGATGATGATGATGATGATGATACTGGAGCCAAAGTCAGTGTGTGAGCTGGTGCTGAGCCCATTGGAGAAGCTGGAGCCAGAGGGGGTGGGGAAGCCAGAGATAGCGTCTGAGTGGGACCAAGTGGTGGTCCTGGTGCCAAAGACAACGTCTGAGCTGGAGTTGGTACTAGGGATGATGCAGGAGTCAATGACAGGGTCTGAGCTGAAAAGGCTCCCTGGGGGTTCCCTGTTCCCAATGAGT
Source organism: Sorex fumeus (assembly GCF_029834395.1). Classification (NCBI taxonomy): domain Eukaryota; kingdom Metazoa; phylum Chordata; class Mammalia; order Eulipotyphla; family Soricidae; genus Sorex; species Sorex fumeus. The sequence goes on from NW_026606183.1 coordinate 6,722,087, forward strand.
GTGTCTGAGATGGAGACGAACTGCCAAGAGGGGATGTCAAAGCTGGGGCCAAGGTCAGTGTCTGTGTCGAAGCAGGGCTCGGAATAGCTGACGGAACTGGGGCTGGTACCATAGTTTGAGTTGATGATGGAGCCAACAAAGGAGGAGTCGAGGCTGTAACTAGCGAAGAAGCTGAGGCTAAAGGAGTTCCTGGTGTAGACGAGGAAGCCAAAACCGGAACTGAAGTCTGTGGTGGAGCCAAAACTGAAAGAGGAGTCAGAGTAGGAGCTGGAGTAGCCAGGATTGCTGTCGGTGGAGCAGCCATGGGAGCCAGTGAGGTGGCTAAGGCCTGAGACGCTGAGGGTGTTGAAGTCAGAAGGGAAGTCTGAGCTGGAGCAGGAGTTGGAGCTGCAGGAAAAGAACTGGCCAAAGCTGAGGCTGGCACCAGGACAGGTGAACACGCTGTGGCCACGGCTGAGTTCAATCCTGGAACATGTGAAGAAGCTGGAGCCAACAATAAAGGGTGAGCCGAAGCCTGAGACGGAGATATGGATGGAGTTGTGGCCAAACCAAGAGCCAAGGTTGATGCTGACGGGGAAGCCCCAACTGGTGCCAAAGAGGGTCCAGGAGATGCTGATACAACAGGTGCCAGTGTTGGAGTCACACTGCTCAACAGGGTTGGCCCGGAAGCCGAAACAGGTAAGGGGGATGAGATGGGGATGGTGAGTGGAGCTGAGGCTGGGGCAGGATGTGTGGTGGGGACAGAGATGGGCAGTGAAGATGACACTGGAACTGAGGACACAGGACTGGCCAGTGGAGAGGAATTGGGAACGGGCATTGGAGAAGAGGCTGGCCCAGGCAGAGGAGATGAGATCGTCAAGGGAGAAGCTCCAGGTGCTGAAACTGTGGAAAACAAAGAAGGAATTGACCAAAGAATTCTTTGACTCTTTTTATTTCATTATTCCACTCTTTCCCATACTCCCAAACTAACACCCAGAAAACTTTTACTCCCATATCATGATGTCAAAGATTCAAGGAATCTTCTATTTTCTTTCCCACCCACGTGCCAATAACTCTATTTTGTTTGGTTTTGTTTCCTTTGGGTCACACCAGGTGGTGCACAGGGATCACATTGGGCAGTGCTGCGGATCAAACCCAGGTCAGCCAAGTACAAGGGAAACACTATAACCTTGTACTATCTCCCAAGCTCCCCATATCCATTTTGAAGTTAGGTTAGAGCTCAGGCAGTCCTGCTCTGGGGTCTGCTATGAAATCAAGTCACTATGTTGATTAATGAGATTATGGTTAAGAAACCCTTGGCGTGACCCTATCTCCATTCCTAGAAGTAATTTCTCTGGCCTTAGCCGACTGGACTCACCACTGACTTCAGGCGAAGGACTGTGAACCAACTTCAGAAGGGGCCTCACCAGAGTGGACGTGGGTATGGAAGCCCGGGCAGCACCCAGAGAGGGTGTGGGTAGCCGACCAGGGGTTAACGTGGGACGTGGAGTCAACACAGATGGAAGCCCAGAACCTGAAGGCCGAGGTGCTGGAGCCAAAGGAGGAACAGGAGTCAGTCCGTCCCGAGGTGCCTGTCTCACAACAATCTTCACCACGCCTGTATTATTCACCATGGTTGGTGGCACTGCAAGAGGAAGCTACATTGAGGGAAAGGTAGAAAAGAAACAAGAGACCCAAAGGATGGAAGAAGTCCAGGGGCAGGAGAGGGTAGCAGACAAATACTAGAGATAACTGGCAAGGGAAAACAACAGAGGGAAGGCTAGACAGATAGCAGCCCAGGGCATGCCTGAAGGACCAAGGCCAGCAAGGACTAAGTAGGAAGGCCAAGAGCCTCACCCTGGTTAGCAGCAAGCGGAAGGTTGAGGCCAGTAGGGGCAGGGGTGGTGCTGGGGGTCGAAGAAGGCAGCACAGAGACAGGGGTAGGGCCAGGGGTCGGGGCCACGGCCTGGATGAGGGCCACATGGGCAGGCTGGCTGATGAGGTGGTGCTGCCCCCCTGCTGACACCAGGTGCACCACATTCCCTGAGTTAAGGAAAGAGAGAGAAAGAGAGAGAAGCAGCTATCAGCCGAAGGAGGACAGAGGCAAAGGCAAGAGAAAAGGTAAAGAAACAGAGGGGATGACTTCTCTAAATGCCTAAAATGCTTTTTTTTTTAAATAAAGAACCCATCCAACCTTTCCTCTTGGCCCCACCCACCAAAAGCTAGGAAAAGAAACATAAAAGCTGACATCTGAAAAAAGCCACAAAACAAGGGACTGAGGAAGAGGAGGAAAAAGGCAGGACAGGGGGTGGGTTTTACCTACTTTGCAGCGGGCGGGGCTGCCCCACAGCAAGCTGGCGCACCTGGGCACCAGTCAAAGTCAGCTTGTTGCCCTGGATTTGGAAGGTGAGAGGTTTGCTTCCCCCTGCGCTAGCCACTGGACGTTGTGCCAGTGAGGCCAAATGCCCGATGCTGACCACTTCACCTGCTACAAAGAAAGGACTCATGTAAAAGGACTCATGATTCATTCTGCTAAATGCCACAAATCTCTAGTTCTTCCATAACTTCCTCCCAGTTTATCTGGCGTGAACATACTCAATCTTGACCTTTTGGCATGCTACTCTCCTTCCAATCCACTGTGTACCTGGCAAACTCCTTTACATCCTCTGAAGAATCTAGCACCACAATCAACACCCTCTTCTAGACTGCCCTTTCACCCCAATTTCTACCACCAGACTTACCACTCATCTGTTACATCCTCGAGACTGAACTTTGTGAGAGCTATTAGTTGATCCTGAACTACCAATGTATGACAAAATAGCTAATATCTGTGAGTTGCTTATATTAATATAGTCACTTTCTCCAACTTCTTCTCCAGCTCTGCAGCTTAACTTTCTCAATCTCAATTCCCAAACCCTCACAGATCCCTGGGAACTCACAGGGGAGGCGAGCTTGCATATCAGGAGACAGGATGAGGCGCTGAGGTGCAGGACCCGGAGCTGGCACTGCTGTACTGGGAGCCGTGACCGTGGTGGTAGGCGTGGTAGTGGCAGGGGCAGCTGGGAAGGTGTATCCTGGTGGCACTGTCAGGGGTTTTAATAGGCTAGAGGAGCCTGGTGGTGGGGCAGGGCTCAGGCGAACAGGGGCGGGTGGGGAGGGTTTCAGGGACAAGGTTGGTGTGGGAGGTCGTGAGGTACCACTCAAAACCCCTAGAGGGGATGGCAACACTGTGGACACAAAACAAACACCTGTCAAAATGATCCAACTAGAGCCTTAGTCTGTTCTCAAAAGCATCCAGCCTCCCTTCCAGCAACTCCAACACCCACATTCATCTTCATTCCTTTTATTTCAGTAATTATTAAATCCCAATCTAAAAAATATACCTCATGTAACACCCCCCCCCTCGCCCCCGCCCGCCAGTATCTTAGCTCCCTTGCAACTCACCCTGGGGTAAAGATCCACTGTTTGGCTGTAGTGGGGGTAATAAAACTGGGCCAGGGGGCCGGGATGCCGGAATAAGTGGGGGCCCAACAGGCGAAGCCGATACCATCAGTGGTGCTGGCAGTACTGGAGGAGTTGGGCCAGGGGTGGGTTGGGCTGAGAGCTCAGGGCCTGGAGGAGGTCGGACTGGTACAGGGCCCACAGCGGTTCTTGGGCTGTTCACTACCACCACTGTCCGGCCTTCTTGCTTGGGCACTGGCTGCAGCATCCTTTGAGGAAAAAATAAGACAGGAGGGTGAGGTTTGAGAGGAAGCGAAAATAGGGTGTAGGAGTGAAAAAAAGATCAAGAATGGGGAAGATGAGGCAGAAAGACAAGATTATAAAAGCAAAGGGGAAAAAGTAAAATACCCAAAGAGGGGAAAAAATTTGGTAACCAACAGCACCAAAGAGAAAGGAGAAATAATCAATGTCTATTTACTCTGGCCCCCCCATTTTTTAATATTCTGTCCCCCAACCCCTTCATAGTGCCATGCATTTATCGCATATAAACATCAGCCTTATTTCAATTCTTTATTTTCCACCCCAAGTCCTATCAATACATTATCTAGAAACCCATCCCCTAATTTTTCAGCCTTGGTACCTGTTGACTTTCATCTTGACTGGCTTGGGCCGGGGTGGGGGGTCAGGAGCAGTAGCGACTTCTAATAATACCCGGCGGGATAGGCGGTGTCGGGGCAGAAATGTGTCCGCCTCATACCTAGAGACACGACCCTCCAGGCCAATAAGATCGAACTGACCCATGTCTATTCGCTGTAACAGGAGGGAAACACACACACACTGTAAGTACGGGGGCTAGAGACGTGGTTCAGTGAATAGTCAAAGGACCAATGTGATTATTTCTTGGAAGATAGAAAAAACAGTAAAATAACAGAGAAGATTATCGGATAAGCTCGTATTATATGATATGTAACCCACAGAACAAAACAGAATTTACAAATGTGTATGTATATGCGATAGTATTAGCATCCAGCATAAAAATAACTCCTCCAACAACAAAATAACCCAACTCTAGGTAGGCAGGGTGCAAGAGAGATAACTCTACAAGCCAGAGCGCAGATTTGTCCTCCAAGTACTGTAGTATATGGATCCCTCAAAAAGTACAGGGGTGAGATGTGGTTCAGTGAACAGAATACATCCCTCCCATCTGCGACACCTTGGTTTAATCCTTTGGGACTATCAATTCAGGAAGAAAAGTGTGAGGGGTTGGAGTACAGTTTTGCATGCAGTTGTCCTGGGTTTGAGTTTGAGTCTCAGTCTAAGTACCACTGGGAGTTGGGGCCAGAGCAATATTATAGTGGGTTAAGCAATGGCCTTGCACACAACTGACCCAGGATCAATCCCCTGCACCCCACACAGTCCCCTAAGCCCACCAGAAGTGATCCCTAAGAGCAGTCAGGAGTAAACCCTTAGTACTGTTGGGTGTGGTCCAAAACAAAAACCTAAGTACCATCAGGAGTGAGCTCAGAATACTGAGCTGTGAGCAATAAAGAACCACTGGGTGTGGTTCAAAAGCATAGCGTAGGGGTCAGGGAGAGGGGTGGGTGATCTTTATCAGCAACAGCCTGAGTTCAAACGCCACACATGGCCCCAGAGCACAACTAGAAGAGCCTGAGAGCACCACTAGGCCCAGGTAACTTCACATCCTCAGGCCCCACAGATCCTAGAAAGAACTGCATGATCCAGTTGGCAGAGTAGAACCTGAAGTGGTCATTGAGTCCCAGGACTTTATGGAAGCCACCCTCTCAAAAGAGAAAAAAGAAAAAGCTTACAAAGTACCTCGAGGAGGCCAGAGTGTAAGTACAGTAGATAAGGCATTTGACTAGCGTGCAGGTGACCTAGGTTCAATCCCAAGCGTGCCACATGGTCCCTCAAGCCCTACCAGCAGTGATCCATGAATGCAGAACTAGAAAGAAGTCAGGTGCTATACTGAGCACCACCATATATGGCACCCTCCCATCCTCATACAAATAACTTGGAATAACATTTAACTCCCTCAAAATTTAACAATAGGATCTGATAAGGCAACTCAAAGAGCAATCCCATGTTTTATAAGCAAGAACCCCAAATTCGATCCTTAGCACCTCAAAGTCCCCTAAGCACCGAGCCAGTAATAACTCAAACCAAAACAAAAACAAAACTAGTCTCCCTTGATATTTTTGGGGATTGGCTTCAGGTTCCCCATCCCTGAGAAAATGCAGATGCTCAAGTTTCTTTAGGTTTGTCCTTCATATCCATAGGTTCTATATTCATAAGTGAACCCACCATACAGAACCCACTGAAAAAATCCATGTATGAGTCAACCACTTATTTGCAATGTATATCAATTATATGTATAAATGACTATCACTGAGATATAATAAGAAAATTCTTAACATGGATGAATCTTAAAGACAAACTGAGTGGAGTACTACTTGGTTATTTTGGGTCATACCCACCAATGCTCAAGGGTTAATACTGGCTCTGCTCTCAGGAAGCATTCCTGGTGGTGCTCAGGGGACCATAAAAGGATGCCAGGAATCGAACCAGAGTCTGCAGCAAACCTCAGTCTGCCGCATGTGAGGCAAGCACCCTATCCTCTATACTACCTCTCTGACCCTGAATTCTGCCTTGTAAGTATAAAGACAAAAAAGTAGTATAGTGGCCATCAAGGGCTGGGAAGGAAAAGATGGAGTGAGAAAGGAGAGTTAGTAATTTTTTATATTTGTTTTGGGGCCATACCAGTTGGTGTTCAGAGCTCTGTGCTCCAAGATCAGTCCTAGTGGTGCCTAGGGTCTTGGGGATTGAACCCAGTTGGCCATGTACAAAACAAACACTCTGCCTGCTGTACACTCTTTCCTTCCCAATAGTTAGGAGTTAATGGCTATGGATGAGTCTGTTAATATAAAAAAAAGTCCTGAATGGGCCAGAGAGTACAGCAGGTAGGGAGCTCACTGTGGCTGATCCAGGTTCAATTCCTCGGCACCCCAAAAGGTCCCCTGAGCACCTCCAGAAGAGCTCCCTGAGTACAGTGCCAAAAATAAGCCCTGAGTACCACCAGTTGTGGGTCCCGTTACCCATATATATGCATGTATATGTGTATATATATATACACACACATACATATATACACACACACAACATTTGTTACAGATATTTGCCATAATGCATACATACATATATACACACACACACACACACACACGTATACACATAAGACATTTGTTAGTATAATTTGCTATAATAAAAATAGTAATCTGGGACCAAAAACTGGGGAAAATGGAAATCATAATAATAGTTTTTTTTGTTTGTTTTTTGAGTCACACCAGGCAATACTCAGAGGGCTACTCTAAGTTACTGCAGCGGGGACACTCCTGGTGGTAATAAGGAAACCATGTGGTGCCAGGAATTGAACCCAAGGCCTTCAGCCACATGCTTTGCACAGCCCACTCTTTTCAGCTGTATTTTTAACATGCCAGCCATTTCCAAAATTAACAAGTCTCACATACTATAGAAGAGTTCTAACAAACCTTATGTTTAAGGGCATGCAAACTCAGGATCAGAGAGTAATAATTAACTTGGCTAGGTACCCACAAAGTAAGGATAGTACTGTTATAAAGACAAATGAGAATGCAAAAGGACAGACTCTAGTCTAAAGGAGACAGAGGATTAGACTTAGGCCAATAACCTTGCAAGTGACTTACTTACCTGAAGGGGGTGGACATCAGTGGCCCTTAGCACCAGAGAGGCGGTGCTAAAGCAGATGCCTGGGGTGATGAAAGGGGAAGTAACAGGTCGAGGGTCAAACAAGTTTGGATGATTGCAGACTTTTCGGAGCTGCATCAAAATGTTGATGACGCTCATGAAATGGCCAGTGGCTAGTGTCTCCTTTGTTCTGGGAGAAAGGAAAAATAAATGGGGCATTCTGACTTCCACTTCCATCTTGAGTGCCCCAGGGCCAACCCACCCTTAGTCCTTCCTTACGTGGTCTGTGCCATGAAGTCATCATAAAGACAGCGTTGGCGCTTGGAGAGTCGACAGCGTATAACGTGTTCATACTTTTTAGGCATCTGTTTCTCAACATCCACCTTAACTCTCCGGAGCAAAAAAGGCCGCAAAACCTAAAAATAAATAAGCAGGAAGCTGACAGTGGGGAATGGGGTAGATCTAACCCATACTGTATACCCTAGAGCCCATACCTCAGATTGGGCTTTAGTTCCAATCTAAACTAAGTCCTGGTTTAGCCCATCAAGTACTACTTATGGAGCCAGGCAGTATCTCAAGAACTAATCACACAAAGATTAGTAAAACACGAGCCCTCCTTCTCAAGGCATTTACTGTCTTCTGAAGACCAAAGACAAAAGAATGATACCAGAGGAAGTGATGAAGCGCTGGAGTCAGAGCAATTATGCAGAAGAGATAACTTGAATCACATTTCAAGCTTCAAGTTTACAAAGATTGGGACCAGAATGATAGCACAGTGAGTAGAGTGCTTGACTTGCATGCAGCCAACCCAGGTTCTATCCCTGGCACCCTAATATGGTTCCCAGAGCACCACCAGGAGTGACCCCTGAGTTTAGGGCTTGGAGTAAGCCTTGAACATGGGATTACCAAAGTAAAATCAGCAGAGACTGAAAAAAAAAAAAAAACACTGCAATAACAGCACTACGAAAAGTAAAAGGCTAATCTGAGACCTCAGAAGGTAAAATCTGAAGTTAGCAAGCTGACAAGCAAATAATAAAAGACAGGAGAAAAAAATGAAGAAAAAGGAAGCCAAAAAAATAACAGGGGATGGGGCTGGAGCAATAGCACAGCAGGTAGAGCATGTGTCTTGCACGCGGCCGACCCGGCTTCGATTCTCAGCATCCCATATGGTCCCCTGAGCACTGCCAGGAGTAATTCCTGAGTCCAAAGCCAGGAGTAACCCCTGTGCATTGCCGAGTGTAACCCAAAAAGTTTTAAAAAAATTGTAGGGAATAGGACTCTCCCATGTTGTACTTCTCAGGCAAAAAAACAGGCCACAAACAAGCATGTGGAAAAGTTTAAGAAGTCTCTGAGGTAAGGCAATATATAGATATACATCAGGTAAGACTATAGATATATAGCTCAACTTGAATGTACGCTTTCCATGCAGAAATCCAATTTAATCATCAGCACCTCATGACACACGGCCAGGACACACTGCGGGAGTCCCAAGCAGCAAGCCCAGAGTCCCTGAGCACTGCTAAATGTGTCTCTAAAACAAACAAAAACCCAATCAAGAGACTTAAAATATATATATAAAGGGTTGAAGAAATTTGCTCAAAGGGCTGGCACAAGTCCTGGAGTTCAAGCCTAAGCTTTAATTCCCAGTACAGCAAGGTTCCCCAAGCACCACCAAAAGCAGCTGCCCCACCAAGGCATTGTCAGGTGTGACCCAGAAACTACTACAAAAAGAAAACGCAAAGACTATTTATTCACAGCATTTGACTATATTATAAAAATCACCACAGGACCAGGGATAACTCAGTGGTACAGCACTTTGCATATGTGAGGCCCTGGGTTTGATTCCGTGGCAGACAACGGGGAGGGGGAAGGGGGAGGAACAGGAATCAACATCTCATGGCTCTGAACTATGTAAGTCTAAAATACATAAATCAGGGACTGGAGAGATAGCACAGCGGGTAGGATGTTTGCCTTGCACGCGGCCGACCTGGGTTCAATCCCCAGCATCCCATATGGTCCCCTGAGCACCGCCAGGAGTAACTCCTGAGTGCAGAGCCAGGAGTAACCCCTGTGCATTGCCGGGTGTGACCCAAAAAGCAAATAAGTAAATAAATAAATAAAAAACCATAAATCGGGAGACAAAAAAAGTATAAATCAGGTCCAGAGCTATGGTATATGCCTTGCAAGTAAGAGGCCTGGGTTCGATCCCAAGCACAACATGGTCTTATTCCAAGCACCACCACGAGGAATGACTCCCAAGCACTGCTGTGTGTGATGTACAATTATTTAAAAATCAAAAAAATAATAAACAGGGGCCAAAAGGCCAGAGGAATAGTGCATTAGGTAGGGCACTCGCCTTGAATGTGGTCAACCTAGTTTCCATCCCTGGCGTCTGATACAGTTCTCCAAATACAACCTGGAGAAATTCTTGAATGTGGAGCCAGCAGTGACCCCTGAACACTACTGGGTGTGGCCCCAACACACACATACACAAAAGCAATAGGGGCCAGAGTGAAAGTACAGCAGGTAAAGGTGCTTGCCTTACACACGACCAACTGGGTTTAATCCCTTGTATCCCATATGGTTCTCTGAGCCCTGTCAGGAGTGATCCCTAAGCTCAGTACCAAGACAAAGCCCTGAGCACCCCGAAGTATGGCCCCATAACCCAAATAAAGTACCTTTTTAAAAAATAAAGATCAGAATGCAGGATATTACTTTTGGAGTTGAGGGGGGAATGTAAATATAAGCTAAACAAAAGGATCAAAAAACAAGATACCAGGTAAAAAGAAATCAAAGTAGAGAATAATCAGCGGTATCATTCTTGCTGGTACCTATACTAAAACTAAAAGCAAAGAGTAGTACGACCACTGTTCATGGACGAGAAATTCATAAAACACTCCATATCAGAAAAATATAATAATTTGTAAGTCTACAATTATACCTCATGGTGTTTCACTAATAAAAATTAAAAAATAAATAAAGGGGCTGGAGTGATAGCACAGCGGGTAGGGCGTTTGCCTTGCATGCGGCTGACCCAGGTTTGAATTCCAGCATCCCATATGGTGCCCTGAGCACTGCCAGGAGTAATTCCTGAGTGCAGAGCCAGGAGTAACCCCTGAGCATTGCTGGGTGTGACCCAAAAAAGCAAAAATAAATAAATAAAAAATAATGAAACTTTGGTACATCTACCAAAAAAAAAAAATAAAGAAAAACATAATAAAGAAGTAGAAGCCAGTGGGCAGGGCACTTTTCCATGTTGCCAACCTGATTTCAATCCTCAGCACCCCATATGGTCCCTGAGCCCCAACAGGAGTGATCTCTGAAACATGGACCCTGGATTAAGTCCTGAGCACTGCCAGGTATGGCCAGGAAACAAAAAACAGAAATGAAATGTGTTCATCTATTCAAAGAACACGTGAAATGATGACTAAGATGCATCGATTTGGCAACAGGCTGGTCACTAATAATACAACAGCCTTACAACCCAGCACATTCAACCTATCACTGAGTTCCTTTCCCTAAGATTTTTTGGGTATAGCCCCTTTTATTTCCTCCAATCCAAATTCACTTGAAAAACTGTTACAGGCTCTACCTTGTGGAGGCGTTTGACTAGACCTTCATTATACTCTTGGCTGCCTTCAATCATGCCAGTTAGGGGGTTAGAGAACCATTCTTTGAACTCGCGATGAGACTGGAAGACATGGGGCATCAAAAAATGCATCAAGGACCACAGCTCCATGAGGCTGTTCTGCAATGGAGTTCCTGTTAGGAGTAGGCGCCTCTGGCTGTAAATAGAGGAAATTAGGAAAAATGGTCAAGGTAAGTCCCAACCTTTCTAGGAAACACCCTCCAAACTAAGTCAATTCTTCCATAATCTTCCATAATCCACATTTCCGTGTCTACCTGTTGAAGTTGAGCAGTGATTGCCAGCGTTGTGACTTGAAATTCTTGATGTTCTGAGCCTCATCCAGGATAAGATAGCGCCAGTTCTTGCGACGAAAGGCCTGATGGTCCTGCAGCACCAACTTGTAAGATGTGATACACACATGGAAGGCATTGGGCTTGGTCCAGCCCTGAGTATCAAGAGAAAACAGCAGAAATGAGGGTGGAAAGAAAAGACAGGGTCAAGAAGAGATATGCAAAAGTCCTCAAGAGACAAATAGCAGGTTGAAAGAAAAAAAAATCACAAGAACAGAATGAAGCTAACAGGAAGTCACCTGAAAGGACTTTCTTTTCGTTTTTAAATTCTGGGCCACATCTGGCTGTGCTCAAGAATTACTCCTAGCATGCACGGGGGACCAGATGAGATGCAGGGAATAGAACACAGGTCGGCCACTGCAAGGCAAGGGCCTACCTGCTGTACTATCACTCCAACCCGGAAAGGACATTATTAAGAGGGGCTTGAAATGTAGTCACTTGGAGGAGCAAACCTGCCGCTTGAGTTTCCTCTCCTTCTGAGCTCCATAGTAAGTGAGGATTTTAAAGCTGGGACACCAACGTTTCAGCTCCATCTCCCAGTTCAACATCACACTGGTGGGGACAATGATCAAATGAGGACCCCAGTTACCTGTTCAGCAAGAGAATGAAAAGGAAACAAAATATTTGTGGTTATGGAGGCTCAGAAATAACTCTGACCACTTGTGTCCTAATGGTTAGTCTTCAAATCCTATACTGCCTCTATACAGGTCCAGTATCAACAAAGCTACTGAGACAGCAAAGAGTTTTACCACTTTCAGCTGAAGATACCACTACACAGCTACCCAGGGCCCAAGAAGATAGCTCAAAGGGTAGATTACAAGCTGCTTTGCAGGTAGAAGCTCTGAACTTCACCCCCAATATCATATGTTCCCCCAGAACCAACAATATAGTGGCCCCCAAAGTACCACTGGATGTTGCTCAAAATTCAAAAACACTTTCCCAAGGCGTAGTCAAGAAAGCCCAAAAGCAAGTTCTTGGTCTAGTTACCTTTTTCACAGGCTAAGTGGGCAAGCAGGGAGATAGTCTGAATCGTCTTGCCTAGCCCCATCTCATCAGCAAGAATGCCGTTAAGCTTCTTCTCATACATGGTAACCAGCCAATCCAACCCAATGTGTTGGTATTCCCGAAGCTGGCCTCGCAAAAGGAGAGGAATAGGCGTCTTTACCTGGCAGAAAGAGAGGTTTTATAGTGGATCTGAAATGTGTCACTTAGAAACAAGAAAGATATGAGAACTAGGACTTGGGACAGAGAAATACCTGGGTAGTTGCCAAGGTGTAACCCTTAGGCTGGAGACTTTCAGCTGCAGCAGCAATGTCAGTAATTTCTTTCTTAGGGCCTAGAGAAGTGGGGGGTCCTGGGGTAGGAGGACCACTTCCCCCATCTGCTTCACTCTGCTCTTCATCACGGGCAAGCAAGTACTCGACCCCACAGTCATCATCATCATCATCACCATCATCATCATCTTCATCTGCTGAACTCTGTGACTGCGACTCCTCAGATTCATCAGACTCAGACTCCTCTGATGGTGAACTACTTGTTTCATCATCCTCTGAATGCTCATCTTCTTCATCCTCACTTGGTTCCTCACCAGAATCTGAAGCAAAACCAAAAGCTGGATGCTCACCATACTTGGTCCAGTGCCTGCCCCTCCCAGCACCCCCCCACCCCCGGCTACTTAGTCACCTGACTGACTGCTACTATCCTCTTGAGGAGCTTCTTCAGCTTCTATAGTCCCCTCTGGTTCACAGTCAAAGCTGTTAGCCTCAACCTCGTCATCATCATCGTCACTACTCCCAGAATCTGGGGCAGAGGCATCAGAAGTATAAGCTCCGGCATACTGCTGCAGCAGCTCCTCCATAGACAGTTCACCTGGAGAAGAAATAATGGGCAAGATTTTTGGTTGTTCAGAAGAGGAGGTCTGAATCATGCCAGTTCATTTGACCTTGTTCCTCTCTATAGACACTACCAGGTCGTGGTCTGAAGGTAGGCCTAGAGTTTACTCTCAGCACCAGTCAATAAAGTCAAGTCCCATAGGTTAGGTGTGTGCTCTAATTATAAGTGGACTGCATTCTGCTAGAAAGGACATGACCAAACTGACAAACCATCTTTTCCTCCTCCACTGAAGTCTCACATCACATCTCACACATTCTATTTATAATTAATCCATTTATCATTAAACCTAGAGTTCTTTCAGGAGTGATAAAAAAAAGTATCCTATTCTAGTATAGCAGTTAGGGAGCATGGCTTACATGTGCTTGACCTGGGTTCAATCCCAGCACAGGATGCCCCAAAGCACTACTGGGTGCTACCCTGGAGGACCCCAGCACCACCAGTTTTCCAGGTATCTCAGCACTGCAGGGCCCAAGCAGCATCAAATCTTCAGGTCCAGGCACTGAGTCAACAATCAGAATTGGTAATTCTCCCTCAATAAATACCTTATTCATCTTTTTATCCCTGGCGTTCTACACAGAAAAGATACTTAGCAGATGTACTCAATAAAATATCTAGTAAATGTCACCTTCTCGCGCCAACTCGCTCAGTTCCATGGCATGATCAACTTCCCCTTCCAATTGCTCTTCAGCTGCGATAGTATCTTCTTCATCCTCCGCTAGCAAAGAGAATGAAGACAATCAACAGAGACAGAGGAACAAGACCGAGCAAAAAGAAGAGAGTAAAACTGTTCAGATAACTCAAGGGTTACAGGGCAACAGAATCAAGAGAATAGGCCTGACCTTCATCCTCATTGGCAGTAAACTCTTCGTCATCTTCATCTGGTTGCCAAGGCCGCTTATTGCACCGGGTGACAGATGGGGTTTTTTTAACCTGCATGACAAAGTATAAGAAGGGAAAGGGCCTAAGGTTTCAACAGCAAAAGAAAAGAATGCTGCAGAGTAAGACAGCAAAGAACAGTCTCTCTGTCCCACTGAGTGACAGCTGCCATTGGCACAACCCCAGGCAAGGTTTCAATCAAGGGTTTTGCTCTTAGCACCAACTACCAAATCCCAGTCCACTATCTAGGACGGAACCTGTGAAAGTGCTGGCTAATACAGAGCACAACACCACACCCCCCAAAACACCACCACCACCACCACCACAAACACGTGGAGAACAGAGAAACTCTGTGCCAAAGAGACTTTCAAGTTTACTTACCATCTTAGCCACACACCTCCAAAACTACTCCTAAGGGATTATCACCATCATTCATAGAGCAGTCAAGACCAAAGAAGTTTTTTCTTTTCCTTTCTTTCCTGTCTTTTGGCAGACACTCAGCTGTGTTCAGACTTACTGTCTCTGTTCACTTCCAGTGGTGCTCAAAGGATACCCCAGGGATAGGCAAGCACCTCACCCACTATACTGTTTCTCCAGTCCCAGAATAATTTTTCAATGTCAAACAGAGACTTGAAGAGTTCTGTATGTTCATCCACTGTTGCATGAGAAACTGCCATCTCAGCCTACGAGTTCCCGCAAACCCTGATTCTTCCAATTCCATCCCCAAATTATTACATCCACCACTACAGACCACAATTCAGTCCCTAAACCTCTCCCCTCTGCTCCTATTCTGAGTCTTCCCTCCACACCATTCCACCCATACCTTCAACACCTGAGAGGAATCTTCTTCACCAGTTTCTTCAGGCCCATCTTGAGTATCACTATCATGAGATGAGGGGGTCCTTGAGGGACTGGAAGGCCCTCCCAGAAGCTGTGGGGGGAGGGAACGGAGCAGCTCCTCCAATGGCAGTTCTCCCTCATGTCGAAGTAGCTCAATCTCGCGCCTCTGGGTCTCTGCATCATTGCCTTCCTGCTGTTCTTCAACCTCAATCGTCTCCTCATCATCTTCTTCCTCCTCCTCCTGGGGCTGGAAGTCCCCATCTATAGCAGGAGAACAAGGTCACAAAGTCCACGGGGCCCTGCAAGCCACAGGGTGGGTTTTCAGCTCTGGAAAGGGTACACGAGGAAGAGTAACAGAGCCAAAGAGGACACACACCTTCATCATCCAGTCGGGAAACAGGGGGTGGAGGGCTAGAGGCAGCTGAGGAAGAGCCAAGGCAAGGAGAAGACCCAGCTTTGCTGGAGGCTAGAGGCTGGTTGAGGCTCTGAGATAGAAGGTCTGAGTACTTTTCAGTTTGCCCCACAATGAAGTCTAGATGCAGATCCAGAGCTTTTTTGCGCTTTTCTTCAAGCCGTGACTGTTGCTTAAATTGCACCACCTGCCACAAGCAAGAAACCGAAATAGTGTTTATTCATGTACTTATTTACCTCTCATTTAGAAGAGAAAGGCCCTAAGCTGGTCTTTCTGGAGAAAGAACTTAATATTAAAGGTTCTTCTGACATAATTCAAACGGGAACCCATGTGAGAGAACTAGTGAGCATCCAGTAGAGGAAAATTTGTATACAAGCAATACACTTGAATCTGAATCTTTTTAATGCAGGGTGGAGGGTTGTTTTTTTGATTGTGAACTACATCTGGCAGCACGACCATGAGGTGCCAGGAATCAAACCTGGGCCTTTGCATACAAATCATATGCTCTAATCCACTGAGTGATCTCTGCACCCTCTGAATCTCAGTCTTAATTTAAAGACTAAGTAGTTTCTAGAAGCAGAAAATGTATTTTATGTGCATACAGTAAATGGCAATATATGTACTAAAGAAAAATATTCAAAGTGGAAAAGAGAAAGACAATCTAGTAGGAGATAAAATATAGGCAGAAAAATCAAATAAAAAGAAGAAAACATAGACAGAAGTCTGAGAAACAATTTCAAGTTAATAGAAAATCTGGGAACATTTAAGCAAGTAAGTGGCTTAGAGACAGGTTTTAGAAAAATGTATGCCAGGCCTAGAGAAACGGAACAGTAGGCGGGACATTTGCCTTCCACACAGATGACCCATGTTTGATCCCCAGTACCACAAAGGGAACTTCAAGCACCACCAGGAGGATCCCTAAATGTAGAGCCAAGAACAAACCTTGAGCACCTCCAGGTGTGGCCCAAAACCAAAAACAAATAAGGAAAAAGTATGTTAAATCCCTAGCAAGAGATAGAAGATTGTGGGGTCAGGCAGCTGCCAAGCAGTGTAATACACAATTCCCAAAGGCAATGTCCATAATTTTCCACTGTATTTATTTCTTCTTCACAATATTGCTTGAAAGGTCTAACTCATAACAAAAATTAAAGCTGTTAAATATTAGAATTGTTAAAGCTACAACATTCTCTCCTACAGATAAATTTTAATCATTCATTTTATCATATTATTCGCCAACCAAATTCCAAGTATCTCCACTTCCAGTCCCTGCTTCCTACCTTCTCCACATTGCTCCAGAACTGCCTAACATCCTTAGCCATGGTAGAAGCAATTCGACGCAGCTTGGCCTGCTCCTCCCTCCGAGCCCGTTCTTCTTTCTGTCGTTGTTCCTCATGGTGTCGAATCACCATGCGCACCACCTGTAGAAATGAGGAATCAGCACGAAAACACAAGGTCAGAACCCTGTGACTCCCCTAAGCCCAAAGCAAAGAAAATAATCACAGTCAAAAAACATAGAAAGCCAAAAAAAAAATAAAACCTAAAAAGCAAAACATAGAAAGCCAGAACTTGCCTCTCAAGACTATGGCCAATAGTATAGCAACCTTATACCTTCTAACCAACTCACCCATGAAGGGGAAAAGCAAACCCAAAAACCAGAAGGCAGACTTAAGGGAAGTGAAGGACTTACCTTACGGGCCACACCCCGTTTCCAACGGCGCTCCTGAGCAAAGTCAGCGGAGAGCCACTGCATCTCCTCACACAGATAGTCCCAGTGGCCCTTGGGGCGGGGAGGCTCTGGCACTTTAGGCAGCCTCTTCAGAGACCAGAAACCTTCCTTCCGCAGCTCAGCAATTCGAGTCTCAATTTCAGCCTCCTAACAAAAGAAAGTGAAGTAAACCAGGCCAGGATGAATTCATAAGCACTAACTACGTATCGATACTGACTAGACTGTTTTATGCCCACATCCTGATCCTCTAAGTATTTACAAAGTGAATAAAAAAAATGACCCAGGCTGGGCATACAGCTCAATGGTAGACCCTTTATACCACATGTTCGAGGTTCTTATTTGAACTGGCACTACAAAACAAAATAAATAATTAAATAAGGAAAGTCCTCATATTTGTTCATTCTTTGGTCCCAAACTCAAAAGGTCTGACTTCATACTTTACATGTGGGATGCCTGGGTTCAATCCCCAGCATTGCTTGGTTCCCCCAAAACTACCAGGAATGGCACACTGGGTGTAGTTCAAAAACAATAAAGTAACAAATTAAAAATAAGCAAGCATAAAGTAGACTATAGACCAAACATGATTGTCACCCATTGCCTCTTTTGCAAACCACAACACCCAATAAGAGAGAGAGAACAAAAGGGAATGCTCTGCCACAGAGGCAGGGTGGGATGGGGGGTGGGAAGGATACTGGGATCCGTGGTGGTGGGAAATGGGCACTGGTGGAGGAATGGGTATTTGATCATTGTATAATTGAAACCAAAACATAAAAAAAAAATAAGCAAGCAATGCAATGGAAGGAGTGTAAACCTTGGTAAGTACTGAAAAGTCAAATATGCAAGCACCACTATCTGATGTGCAATAATCTCTCCCTGCCCCCAATATGAGCACAACTAAATGTGCAAGCTCCAAAGCCAGATGTGTCAATCTGGAAATGATAAGAGATAGGAATTATAAATAGGTCTAATGACTCCAAATAAGAGTCAACACTTTATTTCACACAATCTCCATGTGTGAAGTATATAAAAAGACTTAGAAAGGAAAACATTTCCTAGAGAAGCAAGGAGTACATGCTTCCTTATGTACTCTACTTACAAAGGACCTTCATCCTTCATTATTCAAAGAGCATATTCTCAGGACTGGAGCAGTAACACAGCAAATAGAGTGCTTGCCTTGCTTGCAGCTGAATTCAAAACTCCAGGTTTGATCCCTGGAATCCCACGGTCCCCCAAGCACTCCAGGAGTGATCCCGGAATGCAGAACCAGGAGTAAGCCTTGAGCACTGCCACATGTGGCCTAAAAACTGTGGTTTGCGGGGTAGGCTGGGGGGGGGGGGGGGGGCGCGCGCAAGACCCTTAGTACAAAACCAGAGAGATAGGGTAGTGGGGAAAGGGATTGCCTTGCCTTAAATGCATCTAATGCAGGTTAGATCCCGGCACCCCATGTGGTCCTCCCAACCCACCAGGTGTGATTCCTGAGTGCAGAGGCAGGAGTAAGCACTGACCTGAGCATAGTCAGATATGGGACCCCTCAAAAGAAATTAAATACTCAGGACAGGGTCAGGGAGATAGCACTGAAATATAGAATACGTATTTTGCAAGTGGGAATATAGTTCCTATTTTGTTTTGGGCCACACCCAAGTGGAGCTCGGGTCCTGAGGCCAATTCCATTGGTGCTCAACCTGCGGAAGTTGTTGTTTGGTGCTTGGCCTGGTAATGAAGCTCTGTCCAGCAGAGCTGGAAGTCATCTGACAATGTGTCTGTGTTGGAATGTAGGAGAGGGAGGGGTTGGGACTGAACTCAGTATTGAATATCCTAAGCACTGGGGGCGGGGGACGGAGGGATCTTTTGGGGTCTATACCAGGCTATACTCAGGGGTTACTCCTGGCTCTGCACTCAGGAACTACTCCTGGCAGTGCTTGATGAACTGTATGGGATGCTGAGAATTGAACCTGGGTCCACCATATGCAAGGCAGGCGCCTTACCCACTGTATTATCTCTCCAGCCCAGTATTTGTATTTTTAATGTGATGCTCATGGTTTAAAAACTTTTAGTCAAATAAATGAAACACAGGCTCTGCGATAGAAACCAGTACATGTCTGAGTCTTAAACTTTACAAAACACGTGTTTCCTCCTAAAATTTAAATCTTATAATATTATACCCATTCTTAGAATACGAGGTTCAAAATTCAAGTTTCTTATTCAAGATCATACATGCTAGGGGCCCCTCATATTCAAATGCTAGCCCAACTGGCCAAAAATCACCAGAAGAGCCCTCCCAAACACCAAAATAAAAGCATACAAATCAAACATTTACTGATAATGAATCACGAAGAAACTGATCTCGGAGAGAGGAGTCTGGGCCACACCCACTGGCGCTCAGAGGCGACTCCTGGTTCTGTACTCAGAAGTGATCCCTGATGGTGCCAGGGATATATCAAAGAAGAAATGAGTGAATGCAAGTGCCTTACCTTATCCCTATACTATCTCCCTGGTCCCTATAACTAATTTTGGGTAAGTGGGGAGAGTTGGGTTATGCCTAGCAGTGCCTAAAGACTCTTCTAACCTCTGCTCAGAAGTGAGTCCTGGAGGTATTCAGGGAACCATAGCAGGTGCTGGGGACCAAACCTCTGTTGGTTGCATGAAAAGCATGGGTCTTACCTCCTATACTTTCTCTCTGACCCCTAAAAAAATATTTTTAAGCTTTTTTTGTAGGGCCAGAGAGAACTCAATAGGCTAGAGCACATACTTTGTATACTGAAAGCCCATGTTTGATGTTGGGTAATACATGATCCTCCAAGCAGTACCAGGTATATACAAATAAATATTTTTTGTGGGGCCAGAAAGCTGGTACAGCAGGGCCAACCTGGGCTTGATCCCTAGTATCCCATTTGGTGCTCCAAGCCCACCAAGAGTAATCCCTGAGTGCTGAATCAGGAGTAAGAGCACTGCTGAATATGGACCCAAATCCAAAACCCAACCCCTGACCTCCCCACATTTTTTGGGGGGGTGGGGTAACACCCAGTTACAGGAACCCCATACGAAACCCATAGATTAACGGACTAAATCAGTGTTTCCCAAAGTGGGAGAAGCCGGCTCCCCCCAGCCAGTGCAGGAAGTGTGGGGGAACTGAGGGCAGTAGCAGGCTCAGATGCAAGTGAGGGCTACTTTGTTCATTTGCTCTTTAAGCCCCTGTTCTCCCAGGAACATGTTACCTTGTATGTCTGTTTCTTTGCTCCCAGGAGAACTTTCTCTCTTAAAGACATATACCCCTCTTTCCTCATATCTTTCTTTCCTCTTTGGTTTTGAGATCATGCCCAAAAATACCTAGGGGTTACTCCTGGCTAAGGAAATCATTCCTGGTGGTGCTCAGGAGACTCGATAGGCTAGAGCACATACTTTGCACACTGAAAGCCCGTGGGGATGCTGGGGAATCAAACCCCTGTTGTCCACGTGCAAACAAGACCTGTACCTACCATATTATTTCTCCAGCCCCTCTCACATCTACCTAAGCAAGTTTCATTCAATAAACTACCTCAATAAAAACTTTCTTTGAAAAGAAAAAGAAAGCAAACAAGCAGCCAGATTTCTAGTGGGATGAGGAAGGGGTATGCTAAAAAGTAAATCTTTTCCTGAAAAGGGGACTTTAAGCTAAGTTTGGGAAACTCCATAAACCTACTAATAAGTCAACCATCACCACACTTGTAGTCCCCAAACACAGACTCAGGAGTACTATACTGAGCATTGTGGATGAGACCCAGAAATAAAATAAGTAAGTCACATCTGCCTGCTTGGGCTGCACATAGGATATAGGGAGTAATTTACTAGCCTAGCATGCAGCCTATCCAGTTTGTTTCCTAGCTCCACATATGGTGCCCAAATACAAGAACAGCACCAGGAGTAGTCCTGAGCACTGTCAGGTGGGCGCCAAATCAATGTCTTTAATTTAAAAACTAAATTTGTGCCAAGGAAAGAAAAAAACACCATGGAATACAGAAGGTTAAGGAAGAAGATATCTTCACAGGCCATCCCAATACATACATGTTTGGCCTGCTCTGCAATCTCAGCATGGCTCTTCTCCCATTTGGGACCTCTGTTGGCCAAGTCAGCAGCTTGGGGTAGACTGAGCCCCTCCAAGGGCACTGTGGCACCATCGGGGGGGCCTGGCGGTCCATCCAGAGAGGAATCTTGAGCTATATGCTGGGGGGAAATGCCACCTGCCCCACTAGAGGCTGGAGAACTAGATGAGGCAGGGGACACTGGATTGCTGCCTGTCATGCCGTCCGACACCATCTAGAAAGGGCAAGATATGTAATATAAATGCTTAGCACTGCACCGATAATCTTAAATACATTGGCTCTTTCCCAATAAAATCTCTGGAGTAAGATATCAACCTAGTTTTTATGCTCACAGCATTAGTAATCAAAGTCTTAGTAAGGTATTCAAGATCGCAGAACCAAGTTTGCAATCAACAGGACTCAGGACTTAGTCTAACATTTAAAACACAAGCCCAAATTTCAACGATCCTTTTAAAATCGCAAAGATTTCATTCACATAAATTCCAACTTTCCCCTCTTTTTTCAAAGCATGGCAAATTCATTGCTATAAATAAATCTCCGTTACTACCCAATTCATCACACAAACACATAAATCTCAAAATAACCTAAATTTCTCTACATTCATGACAAGTCTAGATAGTTTTATTCAATGGGGGAAGTAGGGCAAACACCATCTTTAAACATCCACTTACCACTTTATAAGATACTAACTACACAATCCACAAGTGGAGAACAAAGTTCTAATTGAATGCTGATAATAAACACACTAATGTCACATAATATGCCTCACAGCAGAGAACACCACAAATTCTCCCACCTACTTAGAAAATCTATAAATACCAAATCAATACCCATCAAATGCCTACCTAAGTAAAGCTACATCTATTCAGTTTCAAAATTTTCCTAGGCCGGAGGGATAGAACAGTAAGTATGACATTTGCCTCGTATGGGGTTGACGAAGGTTCTATCCCTGGCACCCATTATGGCCCCACCCGAATCTGCCATAGAAATGATCCCTAAGCACAGAATCAGGCGTATACCCTTAGAACGGCCAGGTGTGGCCCCAAAACAAGTTTTCGCTCCTGAATTTCCTTGATACAAGAATAAAACTACACCTATCACAGAGCTTATTTCCAGGAAAAAAAAAAAAAACACAAAAAACCAACCTTGAGCTATTCTTAAAACACTTAGTCCAAACCTCTATTTCCAAAGTATCCTTACAAGAAGTTTAAAAACCTTGATATAATACTATGATCAAGTATACCAATACTCAACAACAACAAAAAGAATGCCCAACAAGCTTGACTGTACATTTAAACACCAAAACCTCTCCAAACTCTGCTATTCAGGTAACAAGAATCAAAGAAATGTAGCTAAAACCTGTTTCTTCAGTCTCAGAACCAACAGTTCACAAAGCAACAGAAAGGGACCCCTCTCCACTTTCAAACCTGTGTCTGTAGGATTGGGAGCTGAGGGTGAGCAGGGGAGGGACTGCTCTGCATGGTCCCACTCCCAGGCTCCTCTTTGGATGCCTGAAGAATGACTGGGTCGTTGTCACCACTGCTACTGGCAGAGGGGCTGGCGGTGTCCGGCTGCAGGGCATGCTGGGAGCTGGCCTCATTCTGGGCCACCGGCCACCGGGACCCGCCTTCCAGGGCCCGGGGCCCACTAGGGCGTCCCAGCCTCCGCTCAGGTCCACGGGTCTCTGAAGCACCTAAAATATGGTTGAAAAGAGTAAGAAAAAAAAAGTGGTGGGGGGGAGAAATGTTTAAAAATCTTTTAAAAACACAACCCAAGAGAAACATTTAAAAAGATTAATGCAGTCATTATACTCTACTTTTATGTTTTGGTCACACCAAGCAGTGCTTGAGAGCTATGCAATGCTCAGGAATCACTCCAGTGGTGCTAGGGGACCATATGGAGCCAATGATCAAACCAGGGCCTCCGTCTTACTCAGCATATGCTCAGCCTGATGAGCAGAGCTCCCTCCAGGCCTGAATCAACATTTCTTAAACCTCTATGTGTATCACATATATAACTATAGGAGCTGAAGTGATAAATTGGGAATTTAGGCACTTGCCTGGCATATTCCAGCCCAGTTTGATCAGCAGCACCATATACAGTTCCCTGAGCACCAGCAAGTGATCCCGGAGTACTGAGCCAAAAGCAAGCCCTGAGCACAGCCAGGTGTGACAGCCTCCCTCCCCCCCCCCAAAAACCCATCTGCTTTACATGTTCTTGCTAGATGTGTCCTATAGTCTTCACATTAATCTTATTAACGAAGTTTGTTACTCCACAACAGGGCTTACATTTTACTAATCTCATTTTATGTTAGGAAACCAGGACAAAGACCACATGCCTTACGGAGATCACACAAGAAGAGATAAGGACTTAAAGCTAGGTAGTCTAATGCCAAACCCACAAAAAACATGTGACTCTCCTTAGAAGATCCAAGGTGATCAGATCTTTCTCAATCCTTAGTGCCAACTCTGTTGTTGCACTATCACCAAACCACAAATACTGACCAATAATTTTTCTCATTTTCTCAAACATCTCTTCCATTAGTACCAGTTCACACAACGGTATTTGAAGTCTCACCTGTGTGAGCTGAGACCACAACTCCTGTGAAAGTCTGTACTTCCACGGTGCCGCCGTAATGAGAATCACACCTGAAAGAAAAGAGAAACACCAGTGAGGATGCAGTCTACAATCACCAGTGCCTTCTTTACACCAGCTTTTGAGAGTTTTCAAATATACCCGAATGCTTTTGAAAGCTGAAGGGCTGCAGCTGTGCGAAACGCTCACATTTTAGAAAAATGAAAGCATGCCATCTTTTGTGAGAACAGAATTCCCTACGGGCATCGGATTCTGGCTGGAGGGAGGAGTAGGGAAGAGAAGAAAAACAGTGAATGCTGAAGTGGAAAAGGCTCTGACCACGGAATAGAAAACACAAACAACCAGAAAGAAAAAAAAAGAGGAGGAGGGACAAAAAGAAAGAGCTGTGACATTCAGAAACTCAAAACCAGTGGTGCTGTCCTCACAGGCTGCTCGCCTTTCTGGTAAAAGCAGCTCATGGTCACAGAATCCACCCTTCCTCCGGGAACAGCCCCGCAACACCTATACCTGGGCCCGACTCTGCCCCAAACACTAGCACCGGCCACATCAGAGGAGCCGTCGGATGGGGGGAAGGCCCCGCGCCAACCATGCCCCGGAAACCGGCAGGGGGAACGCACACAAGGCCCGGAAGTGTTTCCCAGACTAGAAGGAAATCCCTTCACCACGGAGCTGCCTTCGAATCACGCCCTCCTCCGCAGCCACGCGGGACCCGGGGGCTAGGCAGAATTCCCGCGGCCTGAACTCTTGACCCCTGGTTTCGTTGGTCTCTAACCCCTCCCACCTGCCTGACCCGCCGTGACCCCCGACCTCTGCCCCAGCGAGCCCCGCCCCCCGGGCTCCCACCCCACCCAACGTGCGCGGCCGGCGGGGGGAGGGGCCCGCGCGTGCGCGGCCGGAGGCGGAGGGAGCCGGCAGCGCGCACCGCCCGGGGGCTCCCGCCGGAACCCGAGCCCACGCACACCGGGGTCGCCGGGCTGGTGCGCCTCTCCGCCCGGCCTGTCGGGGAGCGCCCCCCTACCACCGTCACCAGACCGCCCAAGGCCGCATAAGACAGGGTTCGTGCCGCCACGTCCCGGTCCCTGACTGGAATTGCTGGGCGCGCGCCCCGACTACTCGTCCCACGCCCCTCTTCCTCTTCCCGCGCGGCCCGAGGGGGGCTCGGGGTAGCGGGCGGGCGGGCGCCCACCTGGGTCCGTCCTCTCGGGCTCCCTCGCTCGCTCAAGCACGCGTGCGCAGGCGGGGAGAGGCGCTGCCCCCGGGCTCGGTGCCGGCCGGCCGGGCCCCCCTCAGCCTGTCTCTATGGGCGCGCGCCGACCGCCTCGCGCACCGGCCCCGGGGCCCCGGCCGAAGGTGCGCGCGCAGCACCCCGGGAAGGTGGGAGGGGAGGCGGCGGCGGCGAGATGCGCGCGCAGGCACCGGCAGGGGCGGGGGACGGAGGGGCGTCCGCCATCTTGTCTCCCTCTCCTTACCTGCGTCCTCGGGGGCGTGCACGCCGCCCCCTCCCTTCCAGGAGGGGGGATGGCCCCCTCTCGGCCGCCGCCCGTGCAGTCCTTAGGTCCCCCCGAGACTAGCGGCTGCGGCCACCGCCGTGTCTCCGCAGTCTCCTCTCACAGCAGAGATGGGGGCGGTGGGTGGGAAGAACGGGAGAAGCTACTCCCAGAGAACCGCCGCTTCGGAGGCCTCACCAAAATGGCCGCCGCCGCCTCGGCCGCCACCACAAGCACCAGCACTACCACAGCTCGCTATCGCCACCGCCAGCGCGGCCCGTCTTCTCGCGAGATGCACTAACGAGGTTGGAGGAGCGCGGAGGCTCGCGTACTAACGTCAGGCGCCGCCGAGCGCGCAGCAGGCTGGGAAATGTAGGCGGCCCGCCGCCTGCGCCGGCTCCCCGACGGTGCCTCTTTCCCCCTCCGCCCGGGAAGCCGCCTCCGGAGCTGCATTGCGGCTGCCAGCCGGGACCGGTGCTTCCCTTCTCTGTAGACTGCTTCCCGGCGCAGAGAGCTGGGGCAGTTTGTTAGGTATCTGCAGCAAGTTCACAGGGGCCTCCACTCCCGCGGCCGTCCTCTTGCCTAAGGGCGCCTTAGTTTTTACACGAGGGTGGTAGTATTCCCAGTAGGTCTCCTAGCGTCCCTGCCTACTTTCTAGATCAGTAATCTAATATTTACACTCGAATAGAATAATAACAGCTACCTTCTAGTGATGCTGCTTTGTGTGTTATCTTTACGAGAGGCGGAGGAGGGGGGGGAAGAGGGGGAGGCTCACCCAGCAGGTGCTCAAGGTGGGCTCCTGGCCGGGCTCAGGGAACCATATGTGGTGCCGGGATTGAACCTAGGGTGGACACGTAGCTTTACCCCGTTTTTCAGCCCCTGTGCATAATCTTTTAATCCCAACAATAGTTCATTTTACAAATGAATTGAGTATCAGATTATCCACCTGGTAAACTGAGTTGCATAGCCAGGAGATCAAAGACACAAAGGATGTACAGACAAAACTCGCCACCTAAAGGCCTCTCTGGGAGTCCATGGTAGGGTGCTTTCTCCTACAGTTTACTCTCTTCCTCCATAAAGTTTAGCACTTCCCTCTGCTTGTCAAAGAGTTAATGATCTATCCCTGTGTTGTTGATTTAAAGTTCTATTTTTCTTACATTAAAGGGAGGAGATAGCAGTTAAGGGCTTGGGAGATGAGTGAGTACTTGCAATAGAAACTTCAAAGCCTAACTAAACAGCTTTCTCTCTGGGACTACAAAAAGTTTGCTGACCCATTCTATATCTTGATCTAGATGAAGTCACATCTTTGAGAATATACACAAATATTCACTTATTTGAGCACTTAATGTGCTTACTTCATGTGCCTTGCATGTTATAAGGCTTTGAGTTTCTTTCCCCAAAACACGTTTTAGACCAGAGAGATATTACAGAGATGAAGGCACTATCCTTGCTTACAGTCAACCCAGTTTGATTCCCCCTACCTCATCCTGGGAATGCTTAGTAATCCAAGAACCACCCAGAGCAACACAAGAAACTACCGGGTGTGGCATAAAAATAGTAATAGGAGCTGGAGCAATAATACAGTGGTTACAGCATTTGCTTTGCATGTGGTTGACCCAGATTTGACCGCTGGCATCCCACATGTTCCTAGCATTGCCAGGAGTAGCCCCTTGGCATTGCTTAATATGGCTCCCCAAAAAACAAAAACAATAAAATTAGAAGCTGGAGAGGTAGTATACCAGGCAAGGCGTTTGCCTACCCAGGTTTGATTCCTGTCACCACAGATGGTTTACTTAACCCTGCCAGGCATCAATTCCTCAGCTCTACCGGTGTGACACAAAAAACCATAGTGAAAAAAATAAAAATAACAAAGTTCTGTTCTGAGAAAGACATTTAAGAGACTAAAAAGACAAGCCAGAGATCAGGAGGCACCATTTGGAAATGATGGATCATATGAAGGACTGTTATCCAAAATATATGAAGACCCCTTCAAACTCAACAATAAGAGGATGAAGAGATAGTACAGTGTGTGACTCACACTGGTTAAATCCCCTGCTCCCCAGATGGTCCCACAAGCCCTCCAAGAATGATTCCTGAGCATCCCACCAGACATGCCCCAAAGCCAAAAAATGAAACAGAGGAAGCAGGGAGGGAGTTTTGTGGCTTTGGTACAAGAAAGTGTGCACTGGGAGGTGGTATTGGAGCTATTATTAGTGAAACTACCAGAGACAGTTTGTTTTTTTTTCATTTCTTTTTGGAGAGGGTCACATCCGGTGATGCTCAGGGGTTACTCCTGGCTCTGCACTCAGGAATCACTCCTGGCAGTGCTTGGGGACCAACCGAGGTTCGATTTCCAGCATCCCATATGGTCCCCTGAGCACCGCCAGGAGTGATTCCTGAGTGCGGAGCCAGGAGTAACCCCTGTGCATCGCCAGGTGAAACCCAAAAAGCAAAACATAAATAATAAAAAATTTAAAAAGAGGGCCAAAGACCTTAACAAACAACTCACCAAATATGTCAAACACGGGAAATAAAACACATCTTCCACCTCACAAATTATCAGGGAAATGCAAATTAAAATGAGATACTGGCTCCATGGCTTTGAAGCTGGCCTCACATGCCAGGGGAAAAGGCAGCTGAGATAGAGAAGAGACCACCAAGTAAATGATGCTTGGAGGGCTCACTCAGGATGGGAAATATGTGCTGAAAGTAGACTATATGATGGCCACTTAGCACCAGTATTGCAAACCGTAACACCCAAAAGGAGAGAGTAAAAGGTAATGTGCTACCACAGAGGCAGGGGGGATGAAGGGAGTGGCAGGAGAGATAATGGGAACATTGGTGGTGGAGAATGGGCACTGGTGGAGGGATAGGTAGTTGATCATTGTATGGCTGAAATGTAATCACAAAAGTTTGTAAGTCTGGGGCTGGAGCGATAGCACAGCGGGTAGGGCATTTGCCTTGCATGCGGCCAACCAAGGTTCGATTCCCAGCATCCCATATGGTCCCCTGAGCACCGCCAGGAGTAATTCCTAAGTGCAGAGCCAGGAGTAACCCCTGAGCATTACTGGGTGTGACCCCCCCCAAAAAAAAGTTTGTAAATCTGTAACTATCTCACGGTGATTCGTTAAAAAAAAAAAAGATACTGGCCAAAGAGTCCAAGGGTTAAGGCACTTGACTTGCATGCAGCTGATCTCTGTTCAATACCTGGCACAGCAAGTTTCACGGTCACGGTCACAGTCCTCCCGTTGTTCATCGATTTGCTCGAGCGGGCCCAGTAACGTCTCCATTGGAGACTTTGTTGCTACTGTGTTTGGCATATCGAGGAAGCTTGCCAGGCTCTGCCATGCGAGCGAGATACTCTCGGTAGCTTGCTGGGCTCTCCGAGAGGGGTGGAGGAATCGAACTCGGTAGGCCATGTTGGCTGCGTGCGAGGCAAACGCCCTACCGCTGTGCTATCGCTCCAGCCCATACAACAAAGGTAGGAAAGTTAAATACAGATTAAAACATAAAGACCAAAGTCTTCCAACATGGTCCTGTTAGATATTTCCAGGAGTAATTATTACTTTAGACCTACTCATAAGTTTCTTAGTCTTCAATTTACTTTTCAGTAGAATATTAAAATAAGCTCTTGGATAGTACTTAAAGTTACAAAACCCTTGCAGACAATTCTAACTTTTAAAGATAACTAAAATTAAATTATTAAAAATTGTGTCAGAGCAAGAGTGCATCAGAGAGAGGTTTGCCTTGGACACAGCTGACCTGGATTCAATCCTTATCACCCCATATGGTCCCCCAAGGCCTGCCAGGGGGTATAAACTCCCTGAGCTAAGATTTTACCAGAAATAAGTCCTGAGCACTACTGGATGTAGTCCAGAAGAAAAAAAGAAAGAAAAAAAGGGAAAATCTTAAAAAAAAAAAAGACTATTATTTAATTGAACTAAATCTAATAATAAAAAAAAAAAGGTTCCTTGTACTCAGGCAATATCATTCTAGACTAAAACCTGTTTTAAAGTTAATTTTCCCCAAATGATTGAAATTCCAGAAATATATTTATTTAGAATACTGTATTGAGGAATGCCTGCACATATATATCTGCCAAGTACATACCTAGGGTTTGTAGCATTATGGTTTCAAGTAAAACCAGTTCTTGAGTCTGTTGAAGGTAAGCATCACATTTAGTATCCCTGAGCATCCCCAGATGTGGCCCAAAAATCAAAAAATTAAGATACACTGAGGGCTGGGCTGGAGCACAGTGGATAGGGCGTTTGCCTTGCTCACGGCTGACCCGGACCAACCCAAGTTCAATTCCTCCGCCACTCTCGGAGAGCCTGGCAAGCTACCAAGAGTATCCCACCCACACAGCAAAGCCTGGCAAGCTACCCATGACATATTCTATATGCCAAAAATAGTAACAACAAGTCTCGCATTGGAGACGTTACTAGTGCCCGTTCGAACAAATTGATGAACAATGGGAGGACAGTGCTAGACACTGAGGGCTGAAGATGTATCTCAGTGACAAAGCATTATTATACAAGAGCCCTAGATTCAATACCTGCCACGAAATAGTTCCCAAGGTACTATTAGGAGTAACTCCTGACACTGAGCTAGGAATAACCCCTGAGTACTGCTGGGAGTAATCACAAAAATAAGTGTGAGACCAGAGAGATAGTATAGCATGTAGCATGCTTGCCTCCCATGCGGCCAAACCAGGTTCGATCCCGAGCATCCCATATGGTCTCCTGAGCCCACCAGCAGTGATTCCTGAGTGCAGAACCAGGAATAACACGAGCATCACCAGTATGATACAATTAATGTAAATAAAGAAAATGAATCCCACCATACATCTACTAGAGTGACCCAAATTCAGAATACTGATGAGTACTCATCAAATGATAAGAATGTGGAACAATGAAAGTATTGCTAGTGGGAATGCAAAATGGTACATACATCTTAGAGGTTTCTTACAAAAACAGTCTTTCCATAGAAATCAGAAATAATGCTTTATTTCAATAATGCTCCCAAGAGAGTTGGTTTGAGGGTCACACCCAGCTGTGCTCAGGGCTTATTCTTGACAGTGTGCTCAGA
Organism: Sorex fumeus; assembly: GCF_029834395.1. Classification (NCBI taxonomy): domain Eukaryota; kingdom Metazoa; phylum Chordata; class Mammalia; order Eulipotyphla; family Soricidae; genus Sorex; species Sorex fumeus. The sequence continues at coordinate 6,752,222 of NW_026606183.1, forward strand.
GATTATTACTGGTAGGCTCAGGGAACCATATGGGATGCTGAGGATCAAACCTGAGTCAGCCAGGTGCAAGGCAAGCACCAAACCTGCTGTAGGGCCCAGAGAGTTGATATACGATGTCCACACAAAAAGCTGCACATGGATATTTATAGCAGCTTCAGGGACACTGGACCACTCTCAGCAATGAAATATTTTTTAAAAAGTGATCTGGGGGCCAGAATGGTCATACAGGAGGTAGAGTGCTCGCCTTGGATGCTCCCGACCCGAATTCCATCCCCAGCATCCCATATGACCACTGCCAGGAGTGATTACCAAGCAGAGCCAGAAGTAACCCATGTGCACTGCTGGATGTGCCCACCCCCAAATTAAATGTGATCTCAAGTCACGAAAACACATGGAGAAAACTTTAATGATAATGCTAAGTGAAAAAAGCCTTTTGAGGAATATGCATTGTGATTCCAAGGTTATGATAGTCTGGAAAAGGCAAAAACAGCAGATCTTTTGTCTTGCATGCGATATTTGAGATCCTAGAATCAATCTCATGACATCACACACACACACACATACATACACACACACCACACTTAAACAAAATACAAAACATGAAGACAATAAAAACAAGTATCAATGATTAGAGGCAGAGAGATAGCACTAGGAGATAAGGCACTTGTCTTGCACATGGCTTCAAGTGCCTGCAACCCTGGTTCGAATCCCTGGCCACGCATATATAGGACTAGTCCCTGAGCACTGCTAGGTAGATTCCAAACATACCACTCCCCAAGAAAGATCAGTAGTGGGTGCTTGGAGATAGCTCAGAGATTTGAAACTGTGGAGGCCTGGCCTGCACAGGCCTGTGTTCAGTCCTTAGCACTGCGTGCCCTCCTTAGCACAGCTGGGTGTAGCCTGGTTTTCCCAGCACCATTAGGGAGGCACCGCAAAAAGCAAAAAGAACAGTACTTGCTGGGAGTTGGGGTGGGGCAGGCAAACAATTTTTAATACCTTGATACTATAATTGTAGATGTGTGTCATTATACATTTGTCCCCAGACTAGGAACCTCAAGAATGAGCCATAATGGGGACTGAAACGATAGTACAGTGGGTAGGGTGTTTGCCTTGCACGCGGCCAATCTGGGTTCGATTCCCAGCATCCCATATGGTCACCTGAGCACTACCAGTAGTAAACCCTGAGTGCAGAGCCAGGATTAACCCCTGTGTATCGCCGAGTGTGACCCCAAAAAAGCAAAAAAAAAAAAAAAGAATGAGCCATAATGTAAACAAATATATCCTTCTCCTGGAGAATGTTAGGGCTTTTTTTCTCTTTTATTTTTTTTTAATTTTTATTAGTGAAACACCATGAGGTACAGTTGTAGACTTACAAATTTTTGTGCTTGGGTTTCAGTTATACAATGATCGAGTACCCATCCCTCCACCAAGTGTCCATTCTCCACCACTAATCCCAGTATCCCACCCCCCATCCCCCCATCCCACCCTGCCTCGTGGGAGGGAACTCCCTTTTGTTCTCTCTCTCTCCTTTTGGGTGCTGTGGTTTTCAGAAGATCTCTTTGTTTTAGTGTATTTTGGTTTGGTTTGGTTTTTTAGTTTGGGGGCCACCCCGGTAAGTGCTCAGGGCTTACTCCTGATTTTGTACTCAGGGATCACTCTTGGCAGGCCTCAGGGATGCTGAGGTCTTGAATCTGGATAGACAAGTGCCCTACCAGCTGTAGTAGTGATAGTCTCTGACCCTCTGAAGGGTGTGTTGTTGAGAGAAGCTAAGCTTGGGTGAGGACAGGAAGAATGAATTATCTGGCCTTCCCAATAATACTGTGAATCTAAAACTGCCACAAGAAATACATTGGGCATAGACTGGTACAGGTCTTATTTGGGTTCCATGCTGGTACCACATACGGTTCTCCAAGCACCACGAGGAGTGATTCCTGAATACAGGAGGAGGAGTCCTGAACAGAATCAAGTGTAATGTGTGACCCAAGCACCCTTACAAAAACAGCCTTTTTTTTTTTTTTTTTTGGTCACACCTGGCAGAGTTCAAAGCTACTCGCAGCTCATTATTTGAGGTCGCTCCTGGCAGTGTTTGTGGGCCCATGAGATGCCTCCAACTGGGCCTCCTGCATGCAAAGCATAGATTCCAGCACTTTAAGCCTTCTCCACAGCCCCCCCTTGTTAATTTGTTAGTAAAGCAAATTATGTCCATTTTTAAGATCTTTTTTCTTGTCACCCACAGAATGGAGAAGGAGAAGCCAGTATCTGATTGTATTAAATACAACCTATGGTAGTAGTTAGTTCCTTAATGCAGTTTGTATTCTGGATATATAGGTCAGTGTCTCGAATGCATCATCTTCAGGGACCAGAGGAGTTAGGGTGCAAGCTCAGCTCCTATACCAGATTTGGTCCCCAGTGCCACGTGGCCTCCATCAGTGTGTGGAACCCTGTAGGCCCCGGCACCTGCAGGCCCAGTTAGCCAAGCTTCACCAAGAGTGAGCCCCGAGCCTCCAGTGCTCACTCCAAACTCTCACCTTCAGAATGCTTTACATTGAGCTGAGGTCACAGAGCTCACAGAGTTCATACTTTGCATGTATGAGACCCAGGGGTGACCCCCAAGCTGGGAGTATCTCCTGAGCACTTCCTGGTATGGCCCTAAAACTTGATCACTTGACATCCCATGCTCGGTTTGCTCGAGCGGGCGTCAGTAACATCTCCATTCGTCCCTGTTGCACGCCAGTGTAGCCCAATGGCGTCTGCTCATTCTAGGAACACGAACAGCCTCAAACCGATCGTTCAGGGTCTCGATGAAGAAGTCTGACCATCTCATAGGTGGGCGACCATGCGACCTTTTGACATCCTGTGGAATCCAGTCAGGAATGGCTCTAGTCCAGCGGTCATCTCCAAATCTCATTACGTGTCCAGACCATCTGATTTTTGACACCTTGGCAAACGAAATAGCGTCCCTGATTCTTGGTTGTCGACAGAGGTCGGAACTCCAGATTCTTTCTCTCATTTGAGTGAAGTGTGATACTCCAAGCATCGCTCTTTCGATTCCTCTTTGAGAGACCCAAATAGTGTTCTCATCTTGTTTTTGTAGGGCCCAGGTCTCTGAGGCATATGTTAATGCAGGAAGAACAGTGGAATCGAGGGGATGTGCCCGGAGTCGGAGGTTCATCCTCTTAGCTATTTCTTCGATGCTCTTGAAGGCGTTCCAAGCCACTGTCTTCCTCCTGCACAACTCAGGTGCCAGGTCATTTGTCATGTTGACTTCTTGACCTAGGTACACATAACTGTTGCATTCGGAGATGTTTGTCCCATTGAGAGTGAATGGAACGTCAGGAATGAGACCATTTCTCATAAACATTGACTTCGTGAGATTTAGCTGTAGTCCAACCTTTCCACACTCATGGTCAAAGTCGGCCAGCATTTGTACCACTTGGCTGATGTTTGGTGTTATTAGAACGATGTCATCACCAAAGCGGAGATGGTGTAGTTGCCGACCATCTATCTTCACTCCCATTCCTTCCCATTCTAGTCGTCGCATGGTGTTCTCGAGGGTGGCACTGAAGAGTTTCGGTGAAATGGTATCACCCTGCTGAACCCCTCTCAATGTCAATGATCACCTCCCTGTAGAAGGGTGAGATCCTGGTAGTGAATCTGAAATACAGCTCATGGAGGATCCTGATGTATTGAGTTTGAATACCCTGTTTGGCTAGGGCTTCAATAACTGCTTCAATCTCAACAGAATCAAAGGCCTTCTTTAAATCAATGAACGTTAGACAAAGCAGCATCTTGAACTCCCGAGAAACCTCAATGAGCTTGGTTATCATGTAGATATGGTCGATTATGCTGAATCCTTTTCAGAAACTAGCTTGCTCACATGGTTGTCCTTCATCTAGTGTTCTGCCAATCCTATTCAGAATGACTCGAGTGAACAGCTTGTAGACGACAGACAACAGGCAGATCAGGTGATAGTTGCCAATGTCATGGATGTTTCCCTTCTTGCACAGTAGTACAGTCCTGCTGGTTTCCCACTGGGAAAGAACCTTGCATTCAGATAACGTGTGAAGAGCCGAGCCAGTGTATTGATGAGTATTGGCAGCAGGTTCTTCAGTTGTTCGGGTCTGATCTTGTCAGGGCTGGATGCTGTTCACTTCTTTATCGATGAAATGGCGTGTTGGATTTCAGAAGGGAGAACGTTAGGAATGACATATACATCCTGCAGAATTTGGTATGTGGGCAGGTGGATGTGGCTATCGAAGAGATCCGAGTAGAAATCATGGATGATCTTCTCCATTGCCCTTCTGGAAGATGTGATAGATCCATCAGGATGTCGGAGAGCAGTTATCTTGGCGAAGGACAGGCGGGCATTGCTAATGCTTTTCCCAGCTTCTGCCGCATCTGCCAGTACTGCTGCTCTTCTCTGAGGTCTTCCTTTATCGCTTCTCTGCACTGCTTTGCGAGCTCGGATGTTTGCTTGTGGTTGCCTGAGGCTTGCGCCAAGCCACATTGGTGAATGAGCTCGAGAGTTTTCGAAGACAGGTGTCTTTTTGTGGCTATCTCTCTCTCGGTGTTCCTCGCACAATCATGGAGGTGCTGAACCAGTCAATCATATTCCTCGTCAATGTTGTCAATGATGGCATCTTCCCATGTTGCCACAATAGTGCCAAAGAGCTCCCAGTTGGTGGTCGTTCTGGGAGTTCTCTTCTTAAACTTTGCAGCCCTTTCTCCCCACTCTGTAAAGTAGAATTTTGCACAAAGGAGACAGTGGTCCGATCCCATTTGGAATTTTGGGACAACAGCGACATCGGTCAGGCAAGACTGTCAATTGAATATGATGTGGTCAATTTTGTTGTGGAACTGTCTACTGGGAGACACCCATGTCCAACGTTTAGATTCGGCCTTCTGGAATTGTGAGTTATCATGGATGGTCTTGGTCGACATGATGAACTCAGTCTCTCACCCTGTTCGTTCCATTCTAGGCCATAGATCCCGATGTGGAGTTCTTCGGCTGATCTTGGTCCTATCTTGGTATTAAAATCACCGACAAGATCTTGTAGAAGGTGTGATCTTCTTTATAGAACTTCTCTAGCTCTGTGTAGAACTTCTCAATTTCTCCTTCATCATAATTGGATATTGGTGCGTAGACAATGAAGATAGAAATTGCCAGCAGTGAGCCACATCTATTCAAGTGTAATCGTCTGATTTGGGTTGTTAGGCAGTCGAATGAATCAATGTTTATTGCCAAGTTCGTGTTGACAAGGACGCCAACACCACCAACGCCTCTTTTGTCGCATGTTTCGAGGAACAGTTCTCTAGTGTCGAAAATGGCAAGATGTAGTTGATGCCTTCTTGTCTCGGTCAGACCAATGATGTTGTACTTGATCTTTTGCGCTTGCACTATCAGGTCCTCGATGGATGGTTCTCATGCCAGCATACGTGCATTGAAAGTACAGACAGTCATTTTTTGTCCTTCATTTTGGCAGCCTAGTTAGGCCTTGAGAGTTTATTTTATTTTATTTTATTTATTTATTGTAGGAGTAGCACAGTGGTAGGGCATTTGCCTTGCACACAGCCAGCCCGACTGAGCCAGGTTTGATTCCTCCGCCCCTCTTGGAGAGCCTGGCAAGCTACCGAGAGTATTCAGTATGCCAAACACAGTAACAAGAAGTCTCACAATGGAGACATCACTGGGCCCACTTGAGTAAATCGATGAACAATGGGAGGACAGTGTTTCTAACTGCTATTTATTCAGCCACTGATTAGGGGCCTGAGATTTTATCATCCTCTCCTTCCTCATCCTTCTTACCGCTGCCATATTGGTGGCTCTTTCAGGGTCAGGGAAATGAGACCCATTGTATTTACTGGTTTTGGCATATCGAATACACCACGGATAGCTTGCCAGGTTCTGCTGTGCGGGCGGAACACTCTCAGTAGCATGCCAGGCTCTCCAGGAGGGATAGAGGCTTTTAGGGCGGTATCTAATCGTCCTTGCAGGTGTTCCCATGGTTCAAACTATATTTGAACCCCATCAAATATGGTGCGGTAATCTTGTATTAAGTGTTTTATGATGTCCGGAAAGCGTCCTGGAGCGTGGCGGCAACTGGGTAGTGGAGGTAGTGGAGGTCTGCCGGGCTGCTAGGAGCAGGAAGAGGATCTCTGTTCTCAGGTCCATTGAGCCTGGGATTCAAGGCCACAGAGTTCCGCTTTCCTGGATCTGTGGGGCTGCACTCGTGCATGAGTCTTGGCCCTAGTGTCCAGAAAGCGTCCTGGAACGTGGCAGCGGCTGGGTAGTGGAGGTAGTGGAGGTCTGCCGGGCTGCCGGGAGCAGGCAGAGGATCGGCCCTAAAACAACAACAGTAAAACAAAGTGCTTATCATAGTGATTTAAAGTTTTGGGTAGTTTTGATACTTTAGGTAGCAGCATAAAGGCTCCTATTTGCCACAAGCCCCACCATTTTTAATTGACTTGCACTGGAGGAGTTCACACATATGTCTTACCTATGTGTCTGACTCCTGAAGGCAATTGAACTTGTGAACTGTTGTTCCTATTTAAGAGTATTAGTGTATGAAAGTAATAGCACTCTCAGCTTGAATTTATTCTACCCACTGGGTCAGTCCCAGGACTGGGTGAACTGGGAATGACAGAGAGAAGATGGCATAGGTCTCTTAGAACAAATTTCATTTTTATTAGGTTTTTCAGGGAACAAGAGATAGTTCAACAGGGTGATCACATGTTTTGCATGCAGATGGCCCAGGTTCAATCCCCGGTGCTTTTGATAATGATCCCTTAACATAAAGCCAGGAGTAGCCTCCACATGCCACCAGATCTGATACCACACACACACACACACACATACACACACACACACGAAAATTTAGTTTACAAAAAAATGTTCATTTACTATTGTGGCTCAATGGTAAAATTCATGCCTTATGTTTGTGAGACCTATGTTCAATCCCCAGAACTGCAAAAAAATTGTTTTCAGTTTAGTCTTATGAGATGTTAACCTGTTTATAAAAATCAGGATAAGGGCACCGGAGAGATAGTACAATGAGCAGGGCTTGCCTTGCGTATAGCCAACCTGGATTCAATCCTCAGCACCTCGTATGGTCCCCCCAAGCCCCGCCAGGAGTGATTTTTTTTTTAATTTAATTTTATTAGAGAAACACCATGAGGTACAGTTGTAGACTTAACACATTTTTGTGCTTGGGTTTCAGTTATACAATGATCAAATACCCATCCCTCCACCAGTGCCCATTCTCCACCACCACTAATCCCAGTATCCCTCCCACCCCCATCCCCCCATCCCACCCTGCCTCTGTAGCAGGGCACTCCCTTTTGTTCTCTCTCTCCTTTTGGGTGCTGTGTTTTGCAGAAGAGGAATTGAGTGGCAATCATGTTCGGTCTATAGTCTACTTTCAGCATGCATCTCCCATCCTGGGCAGATCTTCCCAATATCCTTTATTTGGTGCTCCCTTCTCTATCTGAACTGCCTTCACCCCTAGAATGTGCGGCTGGCCTCCAAGCCATGGAGTAAACCTCCTGGTACTTATCTCGGCTATTCTTGGGTGTTAGCCTCCTATTTTGTTACTTTATGTTCTCCAGATGAATGCAATCTTTCTATGTCTGTCCCTCTCTTTCTGACTCATTTCGCTTTTAGCATGATACTTTCCATGTAGTACCAGTTGCATGTCAATTTCATGACTTCATCCTCAGGAGTGATTTCTGAGTGCTGAGCCAGGTGTGCACCCCTGAGCACTTCCAGGCATGACTCATAAAACAAACATGAAAAAAAAATCTGTGCAGGGACTGAAGAGACAATACAGTGGGAAGGGTGTTTGCACAGAACACAGCCGAACTAAGTTCTATCCCTGGCACTACTTATGGTCTTCTGAGCACCACCGGGAATGATACCTGAGCACAGAATCAGGAGTAGCCCCTGAGCACTGCCAAGTGTGACCCAAGCCCCACCCCCAAGACCAGAGGGCCAGAAAGATGGCTTAATGGCCCGTAGCATATTCTTTGCACACAGGAGCCCTAGGTTTAATACCGGACACTGAATTTCTTCCCTGAGCAAGAAACTGGGAGCTGAGCAAGAAAAAGTAGACAATGTAAGCATACAGGATAGACACTTCGAGAGGATAACACTGTCTTCACAAGGTTGAGAACTGAAAGGACTCTGAAATAAATCAGCTTTTTTTTTTTTTTGCTTTGTTTTTTTGGGATCACAACTGGTGATGCATAGGGGTTACTCCTGGCTCTGCACTCGGGAATTACTCCTGGCGATGCTCAGGGAACCATATGGGATGCTGGGAATCAAATCCAGGTTGGCCGCGTGCAAGGCAAACTCCCTACCCGCTGTGCTATCGCTCAAGCCCCTAGGTCAGCTTTTCTATGAAGGACCATCACCCAGAGCCAGGGAGCCAGAAGGGTCAGCATTACAGACTAAGTATTCGGGTATTTGAAGGTACCAGAGAGCTATTGAAAATTGAAGAACAAGGATTGGTATCTTCTTGTCTCTACTTCCCAAAGTATGATCTTAACAGGATTTATAGTGATGGGTCTAAAGATGGTGTATAAGGTGGCTAGTGCGATTATCACTTGCAATGAAAATTAATGGCCAGCAGGTGGCAGTGGAGATAGTTATATTGCAGAGGCAAAATTAGAAGAGGGTGGTGGCAATTGATTGCTAGAGATAAGGAAATGAGCCTCTAAACAGCCATTCCTCTTGCCCTCTGTGAAGCTAGCCTTTCCAAATCTGTGTTCCACTTCCCTTATAGTCACTTCTATACTTATCCATCAATTTGAAAGGATTTCCTCAGAATTCATCCCTCGATTGCCTAAGGAAAAACAAGGTGTTACTCCCTAAGTCTCCAGTAGTTTGACATGACGTCATTGTACATTCCTCTCTCTCTCTTTTTTTTTTTTTTTTTTTTTTGCTTTTTGGGTCACACCTGGCGCGATGCACAGGGGTTACTCCTTGCTCATGAACTCAGTAATTACTCCTGGCAGTGCTTGGGGGACTATATGAGATGTTGGGAATTGAACCTAGGTAGGCCACATGCGTGGAAAATGTCCTACCTTCTGTGCTATTGCTCCAGCCCCAGTTACCATGTCTTATGTCGAAGACCTGAATCGTAGCCTCAGACCAGGCTGTCTAACTCCTGATTTCTTCTGAAGCATCCCACAGGCCTGAAACTCATATACCTAAAACTCATGTTCTTGAGCTGAGCCACAAAATATTCTCCAGAGCAGTGGAGAAAGATAATACCATCCCCATTCCTTTCCGTCACATCTGCCCATCAAGTCTTAAGCATTACATTGGGTCGGGGGCAGGGCACATCTGGCAGTTGTCAGGGGGATCATATGTGGTACTGAGGAATCTGGGAATCAAACCAGGGTCAGCTACATGCAAAACACTTTTTCTACACTATTTCCTCCTCCTCCTCCTCCTCCTATCCTTCTCTTCCTCCTCTTAGGGGGCTGCATCCAGTGGTACTCAGGGCTTACTCCTTGCTCTGAGCTCACAGATCACTCCTGATGATGCTCAGGGGACTATATGTGTGCCAGGGATCAAGCCCAGATTGGCTGTGTGCAAGACAAATGCCCTACCCACTGTACTATCTCTCCAGCCTTCTTTTCATTTTACTACTGAAGTAAATAGTATTATTTAGAAAAAGAGGTAGAGGGAGAGAGGAAAAACTGAGGGGAAAGATGACAGGAGGGGAAAGAAACCTATAAAGGAAAGGAGGATAAATTACACACCCCAAACCTGGAAGTGGGTGACTCCAGAATAGAGTAAGAAGTTACAGCTTAAATATTTCTTCTCATTTTTCCATCTTCAATATTTCTGAAATTGAACTTCCTCTTTCATTCATTTTATCCCTCTCTCTCTATAATCCCACACCCGTGCCCCTTGAGGATTGTCAGGATTGGGGAATTTGGTCCTCCTCCCCGCTAACATTAGCTCTTCTGCCTCTGTGCCCCATTCTTTGATATGGGCAATTGCTGTTTTCTCAGCCTTATGTAAAGTGCTATGCAAATTAAGCTTCAAGCTGAGTCAAGTCCTCAAGCCACCTCCTGTGCTAACAGCCAGACAGCTGCTCCGATAGTCCTGCTGAATAAAAACTTCAGAACTAGGGCATCTGCAGCACCAGCCTCTAAGTCAGTCTGCATGTAGCCAGTCATTCTACTTCCCCACAGTCACAGCTCGAACAGGAACCCATTCCAGCGGGAGTAAACCAGCCAAGCATCAGAGAGAGTCAAGGACCAATGAGGGCTTAGATGGGAAAGTAGGTGGAAAGGCACAGGACATGCCATTCTAGACAGGCAGTTGAACAAGACTTAGCAGTCAGGGAAAACGTTGTTAACTGCAACCCTGACAGTCATTCCTAGCGGGGCTTGGGAGACCTTAGGGTGCGGGGGATTGAACCCAGGCTAGCTGTATGCAGGACAAGTGCCCTACTCATCATACATCTCCCCACACTCCCACCGCACCTTCCCTTCTCTCTTTATATAAGATAAATCCTTGCTTTTTTTTGTTTTTTTCTTCTGTCAGTTTGTTGGTTTGGTTTTAGTACTTAAAGAACCACCCCGGCGATGCTCAGGGTCACTTCTAGTGCTCAGGGTTTTTATGAAGTGCCCTGGATAGAACTGGATGTGTGCGAAAAAACACCTTAACTTACACAAATGTCTCCATAACTAGAATCAAATGGTACATGCTCATTTTAGAAAGGACTCAAATACAAAGAACAGAACTAATTAAAATCTTTAATCTGTTATTTTAAATTCACGATCTTCTAAATATTTGCTTGTCATTTATCTTGGTCTATTCATTTATTTACTTATTAATAGTACAGCAGTTTGACAATAATTCACATATTATGATGAGCTCTACCTCTGTCATTCAAGTTACTTCTCTCCAAATTAGAAAGCCACTTTATTATTTTCTTCCTTAGTTTTTGTAGTTTTGCCCTCTATATGAAGGTCAAGCAATATTTTACTTAGTTTATGATCTTTGGAAAAGGATCATGGTAAAGGCAGTTTCCTGGATATTGTTTTCTCTTTCTTTCATTTTCTCTTTCTTTCTCATTTCTTTTTTGCTTTGGGGCCACACCCCACTGTGCTCAGAGCTTATTCCTAGTAGTTCTCAAGGGTGGAGGCAGGGAACTGAACCCAGGGTAGCCACGTGAGAGCCAAGTACTCTACCCACTATATTATCTCTCCAGGCCTCTTTTCTCTTTCTGTCTTACACTGTCTCCTCCTCTTCCACATGTTACATGCCTTACTTATCAAGTCCTATCCCCAAGACTTGTTTGTTTGTTTTATTAACATTCAATTGATATTAATAAAAAAATCATCCATACTGTTACTTGTGATTGTTTTGTTTTCAGACTTGCAAGATTTTCCCAAAATCAGGACAATAAGATTTTTTTGGTTTTGTTTTTTAAGTTTTTGGGTGACACCCAGATTAAGGGCTTACTCCTGGATCTGCACTCAGGGATCAACTCCTAGTGGACCATATGGGATGCTGGGGGATCAAATTTGAGTGGGCTGTGTGGAAGGCAAGCGCCCTAACTGCTATACTACCACTCTGGTTCCAACAGTTGGTTCCAAGTAATGGAAATGTTCAATTTTATAAGAAAATGATAAATACTCTTTCAAAATGCCTGTAAGGACATACATGGAGCCAGAGCAATAGTAAGGCAGGCAAGGTGTTTGCCTTGTATACGGTCCACCCAGGTTCAATCCTCTACATCCCATATGGCCCCCCACAGCACCACCAGGAGTTAAGTCCTGAGTGCAGAGCCAGAAGTGACCCCTGAACATGGACCGAAATACAAAACAAACAAAAGACATTCTCTGACCAACGATGTATAAAAGATCTATCTTAGGGGGGAGGGGATACAGTTTGGTGGCTGCTCCCCACTCAGTCCTCGGAGTTTCTCCCAACACTGCTCAGAAGATCATATTGTGGCAGAAATCAAACCTGGTTCTCCTACGTGGAAAGTATATGTTCCAGTGTTATCTCCGCAGCCATAGAGGATCTGTTTTATTTCTCTAGTACCTCATGTTATTCTTTTTCATTGGCGATAGCACAGCGGGTAGGGCGTCTGCCTTGCACGCAGCCAACATGGCCAACCCGAGTTCGATTCCTCCGCCCCTCTCGGAGAGCCCGGCAAGCTACCGAGAGTATTCGATATGCCAGACACAGTAACAACAAAGTCTCCAATGGAGACGTTACTGGGCCCGCTCGAGCAAATCGACGATCAACGGGAGGGCCTTTACTTTACTTTTACTTACACTCAGCTGTGCTTAGGGATCGTTCCTGGTGGTGCTTGAGGAACCAGACAGTGCTGGTGCTGGAACTGAGGCTTCTGTCATGCAAAACACCTACCCAGGCCTTTGTGTTCTCTCTCCAGTGCTTCCCCTGTTTCTGGATAAACTGGGTATGTGCTGGTATTTCATTTTGATCTTATTTATATTTCCTTAATTATTAATGACATCAATAATCTCTCCAGAAGTCTATGTGTTTTTTTTCTTCTTGGGTCACACCCGGCAATGCTCAGGGGTTACTCCTGGCTCTGCACTCAAGAATTACTCCTGGCGGTGTTCGGGGACCATATAGGATGCTGGGTTGAATCGAAACGGGGTTGGTCACGTGCAAGGCAAATGCCCTCCTACTTGTTGTGTTATCGCTCCAGCTCCAGCCTATGTTTTTAATACCTTTTTAAGTTTTATTAAAATACAGTTTATATAAAAATACAATTTATATGTCCAACGTAATAACTTGATCTGCACCTATGTTGCAAAATTATACCTTGTACCACAATAACTTTAGCTAACATCCATCTGCTTAAATAGTTGCAGTGTGTGTGTGTGTGTGTGTGTGTGTGTGTGGTGCGGTGAAGAGATTGGGCCACTCCTGGCAATGCTCAGAGGTCACTCCTGGTTCTGCACTCAGGGATCACTCCTGGTGGGGAACCATATGAGATGCCAGAGATTGAACCCGAATTGGCTACATGCAAGGCAAGCACCCTACCAGCTGTACTCTCTCTCTCAGGCCACAAGTGATAACATTTAGTGTCTACTATCTTACTGGAAACTTTAAGATAAAAGTAAATCGTGGTGCCTAAATAAAAAAAATTTTTTAAAAGATAATATAGGGGGGCTGGAGCAATAGCACAGCGGGTAGGGCGTTTGCCTTGCACGCGGCCGACCCGGGTTCAATTCTAAGCATCCCATATGGTCCCCTGAGCACCGCCAGGGGTAATTCCTGAGTGCAGAGCCAGGAGTAACCCCTGTGCATTGCCAGGTGTGACCCAAAAAGCAAAAAAAAAAAAAAAAGATAATATAGGGGCTGGATAGATAGTCCAGTGGGTACTGTGCTTGCCTTGAATGCAACCAATCTGGATTTTATCCCCAGCACCCCATAAAGAGCCTTGAATATTATCCCAGCACCCCATAAAGAGCCTTGAATATTATCTCAGGGCTAGGATGAAAGAGACGTTACTGGGGCCGGCTCGAGGCAATCAACGAATCGACGAATAACCCCATATGATCCCCCAAACCCTGCCAGGGATGATCCCTGAGTCCAGAACCAAGGATAAGCCCTTGAACACCACTTGGTGTTACCCAAAATAAAAAACAAAGCAAAAGAGGGGCCAGCATGATTGTACAGGGGTAGGGTTCTTGCCTTGCATGTAGCCAACCTGGGTTCAATCCCTGGCACCACATATCCCCTGAGCACAGAGCCAGGTGTCAATCCTGAGCACCACTGTCATCCCGCCTCCCTGCTAAAATGTAGCACTGTCCACTGTCCTCCCATTGTTCATCAATTTGCTCAAACGGGCACCAGTAACGTCTCCATTGTGAGACTTGTTACTGTTTTTGGCGTATTGAATATGCCACGGGGAGCTTAAGTACGTCACGGGTAGCTGCCAAAAAAACAGATAATAGAACTTTACAGGATTTGCTGGTGCTAGGTGGTATCCTCTAAACTGACCCAACAGGGGCCAGAGTGATGGTACAGCAGGGAGGGTGTTTTCGTTGCATGCAGCAGACTCCAGCATCCATATGATCCCCCTAAGAAACACCAAGAATATTTCCTGAGTGCAGAGTCAGAAGTAACCCCTGATCATCACTGGGTCACGGTCACGGTCCTCCCGTTGTTCATCGATTTGCTCGAGCGGGCCCAGTAACGTCTCTATCGTGAGACTTGTTGTTACTGTGTTTGGCATATCAAATACATCACAGGCAGCTTGCCAGGCTCTGCCGTGTGGGCTAGATACTCTCGGTAGCTTGCCGGGCTCTCCGAGAGGGGCGGAGGAATCAAATTCAGGTTGTCCATGTTGGCTGCTTGTAAGGCAAATGCCCTGTGACCCAAAAAGCAAAAAATAAATTTTAATTAAAATAATAAACTGACCCAAGTATTTTTAACTAGAAATTTCCAAGGCAAAATAAATATTTCTGCTAATAGTAGTAGATCCTGGTATAACCAGATGCTTTGATTTTTAATTTAGTATTAAATGGTAATACTAAAATTATAAACACATAAAATTTATAATTACGGCATAAATGGAATATCAAATAGTATTATCATTCTCTTCAATAGGGACCACTCCTAGGAAGGCTGGCCCAGTGGTACAGTGCTTGGGGATTCCAGAGGGCAAGTGTGTAGAGCTGAGGATGAGCTCGAGGCCTGGGCATGGGAGACATGTGGTCCCCCACTTGAACGTCCCCAAAGAGTTCTGGTCAGTGCACAGGAAGTCGGGAGCCCTCCTCACAACTTTGATCCATCTGGCCAGGCTCACCGGGGGCGGGGACAGGGATGTGGTGCTGCTAAAATCCAGGGGCCCCGCAGCCATGATCAGGCCTTCAGCAGATTTTGTTTTATGTTCTATCTGTTTTTGAGTTACACCCAGCAGGCTCAGAAGTTACTCCCAAATCAGTGCTTGGGGATCACTCCTAGCAGTGCTCAGAGGACCAGCTGTGCTAGAGCGTGAACCTGGGTCTCTGACATGTAAAGCATGCACTCAGCCCTTTGAGCTATTGTGTGTGTGTGTGTGTTAGGGCTTATTCCTAACTCAGTGCTCAGAGATCACTCCAGACAGTGCTCAGGGGACCATAGAGTGTACCTGGAATTGAACCCAGGTCAGCTGCATGCAAGACAAGCGCCCTGCCTGCTGTACTTGGCCCTGCTTTGAACTGTCTTTACGGTCTCTTCCGATTTATATTTCTTTTGTTTTGTGGGCCACAAATGGCAATACTCAGGGCTTACTCCAGGCTCTGAGATCAGAGTTGACTCCCAGCGGGTGATGCTCAGAGGATCATTAATGGTGCCAGGGACAGAACCTAGGTGAACTGCATGCGAAACAAGCACTTTACCCACTGTACTAACTCTCTGGGCTGGAGCGATAACACAGCGGGTGGGGCATTTGCCTTGCAAGTGGCCAACATGGCTGATCCGAGTTTGATTCCTCCGCCCCTCTCGGAGAGCCCGGCAAGCTACCGAGAGAGTATCTCGCCCTCACGGCAAAGCCTGGCAAGCTACCCGTGATGTATTCGATATGCCAAACACAGTAACAATTGTCACAATGGAGACGTTACTGGGCCCACTCGAGCAAATCGATGAACAACAGGAGGACAGTGACAGTGACTAGCTCTCTGTCCCTCTTCAGGAGATTTTAAATCCTGTTTCCTCTTCTTTGAAATACATGTTTCAGCCTTTTAAAACTAATTTGCTTGCATCCTGTCCCTAATTTTCTTAATGGTTTATTTTCCTTTTTTGATCTTCAGCCTTCCATTGAGTTCATTTTGGAGGCCATAAGCAGGAGTTCTCCAGGGCTACTCCTATTTTAGTGCAGTTACTGTTGGCAGAGCTGCCTGGGATCAAACTCGGGCCTCCTGCTGGCAACGCATGAGCTCCAGCCCACTAAGCTGTTCCTTCAGGGACTCCCTAGCGCCTGGTCAGGAGATCACTTGGTCCTGGGGATTCAGCCTGGGGCTACTGCACACAAGTCATGCTCTCAAGGCCTTTGAGACAACTTGCTTAGACACACCTGCTTCCTTCCACATACTTGGCTGCAATGTGGCTGGAAATCACTTGCAGCACCTGCAGATCAAAGCCAGCAGAGCAGAGGGAATCCAGCTTGGCACATGTGGGACACCGAGGGTTTGATCATACACTTTAAGGTTGACAAGGTTGAAAGTCGGTGGCCTATCACAGTGGTTATAAATGCCCGTCCCTGTACTGGTGTGAAGAACAGGCCCAATCCATGGGTGTAAAACTTTTTTTTTTTTTTTTTTTTTGCTTTTTGGGTCACACCCAGTGATGCACAGGAGTTACTCCTGGTTCGTGCACTCAGGAATTACTCCTGGCGGTGCTCGGGGGACCATATGGGAATTGAACCTAGGTTGGCTGCGTGCAAGGCAAATGCCTATTGCTTCAGCCCCCGTTTTCATTTTTTTGCCCCACTTGGCAGTGCTCAGGACTTACTCCTTACTCCTGGTGGGCGTGTGAATTTGTGGTGCAGGGATCAATCCCAAATTGGCCACATGCAAGGCAAGTGCCCTACCCATTGTGCTATTGCTCCAGCCCAACAGGTAAAGTTGAAGGCTCTAAGCCACCGTACTATTCCTACTATTCCTACTCTTCTTTTCCCTCCCTCCCTCTTTCTGTCTTTGTCTCCAGCTCAAATTTTAGCCCACACCCAGCAGAGTTCAGCAGGAATTGCTTCTAAAGATACCAGTCTTCATGCAATCTGAACCCAGGCCTCCCATATGCACACCGGTCCTCTGAGCCATCTACCCAACCCTCCTTATTGTTTTTGAACTTTAATTATTCATTGTTTTAAATTTTGGACTTTTAAAATTTGTTTGTATAGGGGCCACACCCAGCAATGCTCAGGGTTTCCTCCTGGCTCTGCGCTCAGGAATTACTCTGGCAGTACTTGGGGGGACCACATGGGATGATAAAGTTTTAAAAAATTTTTTTTAATTTTGGGGTCACACCCTGTGACGCACAGGGACCATTTCTGGCTCTACACTCAGGAATTACTCCTGGCGGTGCTCAGGGGGTCATATAGGATGCAGGGAATCGAACCTAGTTTGACCGCGTGCAAGCCCTCCCCGCTGTACTATCTATCTCTCCACCCTGGGATGATAAAAGTTTTGTATCATTTTTTGTAGCTGTTATAAAAGATGAAATCACGAAATTTACATACAAGTGGTAAGTATCATGTTAAACGAAATGAGTCAGAAAGAGAGGGATAGACATAGAAAGATTGCATTCATATGTGGAATATAAAGTGATGAAATAGGAGACTAACACCCAAGAGTGGCCGAGATTAGTACCAGGAATTTTGCTCCATGGCTTGGAGGCCAGCCACACATGCTAGGGGAAAAGGCAACTCAGATAGAGAAGGGAGCACCAAATAAAGGGTGTTGGGAGGATCCTCCCAGGATGGAAGAAGCATGCTGAAAGTAAGACTATAGATCAAACATGATTGCCACTCAATGCCTCTTTTGCAAACCACAACACCCAAAAGGAGAGATAGAACAGAGGGTAATGCCCTGCCACAGAGGCAGGGTGGGATGGGGGTGATGAGGGGTGGGAGGGATACTGGGACCCGTGGTGGTAGAAAATAGGCACTGGTGGAGGGATGGGTACTTGATCATTGTATAACTGAAATCCAAGCACAAAAATTTGAAAGTCTACAAACTGTACCTCATAGTGTTTCACTAATAAAAATTTAAAAATAAAAAAATTTAAATTAAAAGTTTTGTATTTTTTTTTTTTTTGCTTTTTTGGGTCACACCCGGCGATGCTCAGGGGTTACTCCTGGCTCATGCACTCAGGAATTACTCCTGGCGGTGCTTGGGGGACCATATGGGATGCTGGGAATCGAACCTGGGTTGGCCATGTTGGCTGCGTGCAAGGCAAACGCCCTACCCGCTGTGCTATCGCTCCAGCCCCGTTTTGTATCATTTTTACTGATAGAAAATTCAGAAGTCCCCAGCAGTAGAGCTTCCAGGCCCGAGCTTGGCACCAGCGGGAGAAATTGGGTACCAACCTCTCAGCTTCACGTGTGCAAGGCAGCTTTGCTGTGGTGCTCTCCCCAGCCCTGTGTTGTTGATGTTTGGTTGATTGGTTTTGACTTTTGGGCCACACCTGGCGTCAGGGGTTACTCCTGGTTCTGCACTCAGGAATCGCTCCTGGTGGTGCTTGGGGGACCATCTGGGATGCTGAGGATCGAACCCAGGCCAGCCTCTTGCTCTACTGACTTAACCATCCTATTCTGTGGCTCTAGGTGTCTTCTCCGGCGTCCTCTCTGGGAGACCAGCTGGGTCTCTCACCTCCAGTATTGGGGTTCACATGGAGTCTTCAACCTCTTCTCCCAAGCAAAGGGATAGGTGGAGAGGTTTGGGGTAAAATGAACTTCTTTTTGTGGGTCAGAGCAATTGCTTGATTTCTAAGGGGTATCTACCCACTATTTATCAATGCCAGCCAGAGTCCTGAGATTAGCATCCTCTTTTGTTCCCACTTTCTGCAGAAACAGCGTGAGGCCCCAGGTTACATGCAGTCCTCCTGGGGATGGTCCTGCTGGCCTTGGGAAAGGAGCCAGGACGGTGCTCAGCAGTGGCGCGCATGTGAGCCCTGGGCTCAGTTCCCGGGACCACCAAAGAAGACAAAGCAAAACTTTAAAAAATAAAAAAAGTTTATTGACATGTAGAAAATGCTATGTTTATAACAAACAAACACTTGTTTTTCTGCTTTTATTCTCTCTCTCTCTCTCTCTCTCTCTCTCTCTCTCTCTCTCTCTCTCTCTCTCCCCCCCCCCCCCCTCTCAGATTTAGCGCTTCATTATCTTGCTAGTGGAAAAAAGTCAACATCTCTTTGCATGACTGAAGGACTCACACCTCAGTACTGTGGGACTCGGGAGGACCGGACCGAGACTGACCTTAGGGAGAGACTCGCTCGTCTGACCCCCCTGGGGTAGGTGTGGCTGAGTCCTGGGGTTAGCCTTTACCTCGGTTAGAGTTCAGAATATTTACATTATAATCACCACAGTCTCTTAGATACCCACCGCACAGTCAGTAAGCCCTTCAGGAGACCTTTCTTTCTAACTCCGGCTTTCATGCTAAAGCCCTGTGAGGTTCAAGACCCGGCCCCTTTGGATTTTTGTTTTATTTTATGTCCTATTTGATCGTCCATTTTTGTTTGTTTGTTTGTTTGTTTTAACTTTTTTTGGGTCACACCCCGCAATGCACAGGGGTTATTCCTGGCACTCAGGAATCACTCCTGGAGGTGCTCAAGGGACTATATGGGATGCTGGGAATCGAACCCGGGTCAGCCGCGTGCAAAGCAAACGCCCTCCCCGCTGTGCTGTCACTCCAGCCCCGACTGTCCATTTTTGAGAGGAGAAATAACTAGCCAATGACTCATGGATGCAACCCAGGTTCTGTCTGACCCTGCATTCTGCCCGTTTTGAATTTTTCTCTCTTTAGATGTCTCTCTTTTTATCTTTTGCCTCATGGTGCTCAGTCCAAACTGGGGGGGGGGGGGGGGGGGGAGCCCAAACTCAACTACATGTAGAGTGGTGAGCATTCCACAGCTCCTAGTGAAGAGCCAACCCAGCAAGCCAGCGCTGGAGGCTCCTCGTGGCCATTTTAATTTTTATTATTTTAACTTTTTTTTTTTTTAATTTTAGGCACCATGATTTTCAGTAGAGTTAATGCTAGGGTTCATGTATGCATACCATATTTAAACACCGTATACCCTCCCACACAGTGCTCCTCCATAATCGTGTTAAGGTGAGTTCTTTTGGTTTGTTTGGGGGCCACACCAGGCAGAGCTCAGGGCTTACTGTAGGCTCTACACTCCGATCACTTTGGGGGCGGCGACCTTATGGGGTGCTGGGCTTTGCGGTGCTCGGGATACCCGGGTTATTTGTTGGTGATTAGGGGATCTCCAGGGCCACACCCAGAAATACTCAGGGGCATTCAGGGCTGCACCTGGTGATACTGGGGTGGGGAGACCATGTGGTGCCAGGAATTGAACTTGGGTCAGACTCATTCCAGGCATTATCTCCTGGCTCTCACGAAACTCTAATAACAGACTTTTGAGCATTCAATGCTCCAACTCCAGATCTCCCACTAGTGACCCCCTGGTTCCTCCTCCCCATTAGCATCCTTAGCAAAGTCATTTTTTCTTATTTTAAAATTTATTCATTTTTGGCTTTTTGGGCATGCCTGGTGGTGCTCAGGGTTTACTCTAGGCTCTACACTCAGGGATGGCTGGCATTTAGCGACCAGATGTGATGCCAGGGATCAAACTGGGCCAGCCATATGCAAAGTGAGTACATTAACCCCAGTACTATCTCCTTGACCCCAACACACTCAACATTAAACACACACACTCACATACACATACAAATTAGACATGCCTTGCATGTAGCCAGCCTCAGTTTGAATGTCAGAACCCCGGAGTACTGCTAGGAAGACCTTTGAGCACAGAGCCCAGAGAAGGCCCAGAGCATGACTGGGTATGGCCCCAAAACAAAACAACCCCTGCCCCCTAAAAAAGGAAAATTAAAGCTACCATGAGTCACCATTTTCACCTATGAGATTAGCAAAACTTAAAAATCACCTTGCTACTTCCCTGTATGAGCAAGAGTGTAGGGGACAGGCCTCACTTGGGCGAGACACAGACAGGAGAGAGGCTCACAGTAGACACTTCGCAGCATCTGCAGCTTAAAATCAGTTTGTTTCGGCAGTGGGGGTGAAGGGCGGCCGGGAAGGGATTCTCCCAAGCTCTGGGCCACTTTCAGAGCTATTTGGCCAACCAGGCTGGCGTTCAATGTCAGTGCCTTAGGGAGTGGTGTTACTCAAGTCTTGCAGTGCCATCCTAGTGCTTCTGGGGGGCTCCAGGGCCAGAACTTCGGGGCCTTTGACAGTGCTTTGGGGCTGCCAGGGCTACACTCGGAGTTGTTCACAGAGTCATGAGGAGCCAGGTTCAAACCGGCGTCAGCTGTATATAAAGTGTGTGCCCCAATCCCTGTATTATCTTCCCAGTCTCAGAAAACAAATACTCTTATATGCAGCAATTTCATCTCCTTTATTTGGGGGGAGGGGGGAGTGGGATTTGAGACACACCTAGAGGTGCTCAGGGGCTCCTCCTGGATCTGCTCTCAGGCATCACTCCTGGCAGCATATTCAATGCTAGGGATTGAATTGAGGTCGGCCACATTCAAGGCAAGTGCCTTTCCTCCGTACAATCTATTTCTCAGACCCCCTCAGCAATTCCAGTTTTAGAAATGTATCCTGAAGTTTAATTTGCTTAAGTTTATGAAGATAGAGTATTAGTATTTTAGTGCAGCCCTTGTTTCTCTAATTAGAGACTGGAATGAAAGCAATTGTCCATTGAAGGATCTTGCTTAATTTTAAAATCGCCTGACAAGAGAATACTATGGAGAGGTTATAAAAGAGACCTAATTCTACATACTGAAATGAAATAGCTCCAGACTACAGCACCACAGAACAGTATGTGATATGTAAACATTTGTTTAGAAAAAGAAAAGAGATTGTTCTGGTGAAGCAAAACTGGAAATGGTGCCTTAGAAAATGGGAGAGAGTGAGGGGGGGGACTGGAGCGATAGCACAGTGCATAAGGTGTTTGCCTTGCACGCGGCAAACCCAGGTTCGATTCCCAGCATCCCATATGGTTCCTCGAGCATCACCAGGAGTAATTCCTGAGTGCGGAGCCAGGAATAATCCCTGAGCATCGCCAGGTGTGACCCAAAAAGCCAATAAATAAATAAATAAAATGGGGGAAGTGGGCTGGAAGGAGAGGAAACTTGAGACTTCTCTGCTGCAGCATTTTCTTGTTAACTTCGCTAGTTTTTGTTTTGTTTCATTTGGTTTGGGTTTATAGCGTTTGGGCCACACCTTGCACTGACTCTGGGCCACTCCCAGTTCATTGCTCTGGTTGTTCCTGGCAGTGCTCTGTGGACCATCCTGTACCGAGGATTCACCAAGGTTATCTCATGAAAAGCATGCCTCCACCCCGTGAGCCTTCTCTCGGACTCCTAGTTAAGG
Organism: Sorex fumeus; assembly: GCF_029834395.1. Lineage (NCBI taxonomy): Eukaryota > Metazoa > Chordata > Mammalia > Eulipotyphla > Soricidae > Sorex > Sorex fumeus. The sequence continues at coordinate 6,774,320 of NW_026606183.1, forward strand.
TTTTTAATTAAAAAATTTTTTAATTGAAGCAATAGTGCTTTACAACATTATATTGCTTTCTCTTTTTAGCTTGTAAAGCTAGATAATAGATGCACAAGGGACAAAAAAGTGATACAAGAGACCAAAAAAAAAGGGGGGGTACAGAGGGTACATATTAAAACATAAGTCTCGGGAGCCAATGGGGAGGTTGCTTGCCAATCTAGGTTCAACCCCCAGCTCCACAAAGGGTCTCTTGAACACTGCCAGAATTGATCCCTGAGTAAGCATAGCCAAGAGTTAGCTCTGAGCACTGCCAGATGTGGCCCCAAAACAAGCAGAAACAAAAAAGCAGGAGGTTCTTTGAAATACAAGACAAATTGCACATGACTTCCACAAAATAGTGACAATGTACACTTTTATCTCAATAATCTCACCCAACTAATAGACATGAAGGAAGATACTGACAGTAATATTGTAACAGTAGGAGACCTTAGGGGCCCAAAAGACAGTACAGTGGTTGTAAAGGCTCTTGTCTGAAGCTGACCTGGCTAATCCCCAACAGCTGGACGCCGAACACTGCCAAGATTGATCCCTGAGAAGTTAGCTTGGTGTGGCCCCCAAACAAACAAAAATAATAGGAGACTTTAACATTCCTTTATCACTGCTAGATAGATAACTAGACCAAAACAAAACAAAACAAAAACCAACAGGGAAACCTGAACCTTGAAAAAATAAATGGGAGAAATGGGCCAAGCAGCGTGCACGCGCGTGTGCGCACACACACACACACAGCACACACACACACAGGGCCCTTCATTCCCCAAAAGTTGAGTACACATATGTCCCAGTGCATACAGGACATTCTCTATGGTAGACCACATGCAGCTCATAAAATATCTCTCCATAAAATCAAGAAAATAGAAATCATATCAACTATTTTCTCAAGCCAGGATACTTTGAAAATAGAAATTAATCACAAGCAGATGGAGAAGGGGTGGGATTGCAAACACTTGGAAGTTAAAAAATAAATTTAAAACATTTTTTTTCTAAATTAAAAAGCAAAATCTCTGAAAAAATAAAATGAATATCATAGTAAAGGGAGCAACACAGAGCAAAGGGCACAGAACTGGAGAGGGGGTCTCAGAGCTGAGCAGACCAGTGCTGGTGAGCGGGGATGGGTGGGTTCTTCAGGATTTTGGTGGAGGGAAGAAGGCGGGCATTGTGCTGGTAGGTGTGGTGTAAGAAAGATGTGTGCATGACACTATTGTTAACGGTACTGTAAAACAGGGCCAGTGAGCTAGTATAGTGGGTAGGGCACTGGTCTTGCTCACCTGGATGCTGACCTGGATGCAATCCCCATATGGTCCCCCAAGCACCACCAGGAGTGATCCTTGAGCACAGAGCCAGGAATAAGCCCTGAGTATTTCCAGCTGTGGCCAAAACCCCCAAAAGGAAGTACTGTAAATCATTGTACCTCAAAATAATATTCTTTCAACTGAAATGATAAGAAACTGAGGACCAAGGTTAAGAGAGACAGGACAGAGGGTTTTTGTTTGTTTTTTCTTTTTGGGTCACACCCAGTAATGCATAGGGGTTACTCCTGGCTCGTGCATTCAGGAATTACTCCTGGCAGTGCTTGGGAGACCATATGGGATGCTGGGAATCGACCCGGATTGGCCATGTGCAAGGCAAAGCCCTAGCCATTGCCCCATGTATCATAATTTCTTTATCCACTCAAATGAGAGATAGAATCCGGAGTTCTGATCTTCGTCAACGCTTAAGAATCAGGGACGCTGTCTCATTTGCCAAGACATCAAAAATCAGATGGGCTGGACATGTAATGAGGTTTACAGACAACCGCTGGACTAGAGCCATTACTGATTGGATTCCACGGGACATCAAAAGATCACGTGGACGCCCACCTATAAGATGGTCAGACTTCTTCGTCAAGACCCTAAATGATCGGTTTGAGGCTCTGCATGTTCCTAGAACGAACAGATACCATTGGGCTATGCTAGCACGCAACCGGGATGAATGGAGATGTTACTGGCACCCGCTCGAATAAATCGATGAATAACGGTTATTAAGTGATTAAGTGATTAACCCCTTATCAGGTGAGTGTTGGGTAAATAGTTTCTCCCATTCTGTTGGCTATCTTTGTGGGTTTTTTTTTTTGGTCACACCAGGTGGTGGGTGTGACCCCCGCCTACTGGAATTTGGAGGATCTGGGTGGAAGATGCTCGACTCCAATCCGAGTAGGCTTGGAGATCTCGGCCCCGGAACCCGCGTGGCTTTGTCCCTCTGCCAGTACCTTCATGTGTGTGGAGAGTGGTCTCAGCATGGTGGTGGCTGGTCCTGGAGGTCTTCGGCTGCCGGAGCCCTGGTCGGGGCGGGGAGGAAAGCTCAACCCGCTCCCCTCCAAGGGGCCCCGGGGAGGAACAGCCAGGCACGGGGGCAGAAGACTGCACTGTTCTCATCCGGGAGCTGGATTTTATAGTCTCTGAGTCTTCTGCCCCCGCGCCTGGCTGTCCTCGCCAGGGCCCCTTGGAGGGGAGCGGGTTGAGCTTTCCTCCCCGCCCCGACCAGGGCTCCGGCAGCCGAAGACCTCCAGGACCAGCCACCACCATGCTGAGACCACTCTCCACACACATGAAGGTACTGGCAGAGGGACAAAGCCACGCGGGTTCCGGGGCCGAGATCTCCAAGCCTACTCGGATTGGAGTCGAGCATCTTCCACCCAGATCCTCCAAATTCCAGTAGGCAGGGGTCACACCCACCACCTGGCCCCCTGGCGCCGTGTAATCCCATCAACGGCCAAGACTCAGAGACTATAAAATCCAGCTCCCGGAACATCCTATCAGGACATCTTTTTATGACATCTTATTATCTCATTCCTACTTTGGACAAACTTGCAGGCTATTGAATGTAGCCTGCCCACAGGGCAGAGTCTGGCAAACTCCCCTTGGCGTACCAAATATGCCAAATACCAGTAACAATGATGGGTCTCATTCTCCTAAAGAGCCGTGAATATAATCTCAGGGCTAGGATGAAAGAGACGTTACTGGGGCCTGCTCGAGGCAATCGACGAATTGGTCACACCCGGCACTGCACAGGGGTTACTCCTGGCTCTGCACTCAGGAATTACTCTTGGTGGTGCCTGGGGGACCATATGGGATGCTGGGAATTGAACCCGGGTCGGCCGTGTGCAAGGCAAATGCCCTACCTGCTGTACTATCTCTTCAGCTCCCAGTTGAGTGCCTTCTATCGTGGTTATTTCCTTTGATGTTCAGAAGCTTCTTAGTTTAATTGTGGTCCCATCTTTGCTTCCATTTGCGTAGTCAGTGGTGTTTCATCCTTGAAGATGCCTTTAGCTTGCATGTCATGGAGAGTTCTGCCTACGTTTTCCTCTATATACTTTATGGTTTTGGGCCTGCTATCAAGGTCTTTAATCCATTTTTATTTGATTTTTTGCAGGACATTAGAGGTCTGAGTTCATTTTTTTTGGCATGTTTTCCCAGCACCACTTATTGAAGAGGCTTTCCTTGCTCTACTTTATGTTTTTTTGCTCCTTTATCAAAGATAAACTGATCAGATACCCTGTCTATCTTGGGATATCCAACTCTATTTTATTGATATGAGGTAGAATCTGCTCTAAAGGAGTATAATTTTCCAATTTGCATGTTAGCTCTGCATAGTGACTTCCAGAAAAAGCACACAGCATGAGACAGGTAGAGTGCTTGCTTTGCATGCTGCCAAAATGAGTTCGATATCCAGCACCCCATATGGTTCCCTGAACCTGTCAGGAGTGTTTCCTAAGTGCAGAGCCAGAAGTAAGCCCTGAGCACAGCCAGGTGTCACCCAAAACAAAACAAACAAACAAAAAACGGAGGTGGAGTGATAGTACAGTGGGGAGGGCATTTCCCTTGCAAGAGGCTGACCCAGGTTCAATCTCCGTTGTCCCATATGGCCCCCTGAGCATCGTGAGTAGTAATTCCTGAGTGCTGAGCCAGAAGTAACCCCCGAGCTCGTCGGGTGTAACCCAAAAAGCCAAAAACAAAACAAAACAGAAAAAAAACCCCTAAGAACAACATGGAAAAGAAGGGGAGATTTATTTTGCAATGGAAACTGAAAAGCATGACCTCAAGCAAGGTTCAAATGAGTAGTCTTGAGAGCATGGACTCTTCATATGATGTGATGAAGTTCAGTACTAACATTGGAACAGGGGCACATGGAGATTCACTGGCCCTGAACAGCGCCAGGAATGACCCCAAGACAAAAAAGAAAATACTTATTTATTTCCAGTGAAGGGATTATATTTTCAGTGCCAGTAAATGAGCTCATGTTCTCCACATGCAGGAATGTGCTCCTTCATTGAGCCCACTCCTCAGCCCGCTCTGGACATTTTATTAAATACCTGACAATGACACCTCAAATGTGTCAAGATCATCAAAACAAAGTACATCTAGGAAGCAACAGTCAAAGGATCCTAAGAAAACATGATTAAATCGAATATGTCTGTGGGATCCTGGATAGGGAATATTAGCTAAAGAAAGGACTTAAGTAAATAATAATGTTGTAGTGCCGGTCTAGAGAGAGTGCAACTGGCTGAGCATATGCATCGCATGCAAGAGCACATCAAGTTTGACCACTGGCATCTCAGTCCTCCAGCACCACCAACAGCAACCCCGAACAAGACAGGAGTAATCTTTGAGCAGTGCTGGAAGTGGCTCAAAAACAAAACAAAGTATAAACTAATATGAGACGTTCATTTATTGGAAAACTTTTTCTTGGGGCTAAGAGACAGTACAGCTGGTAGGACGCTTGCCTTGCACATGGCTCACGTGGTTTGATCCCAGAATCCCATATAGCACCGCCCGAGTGATTCCTGAGTGCAGAGCCAGGAGTATCCCCTGAGCATTTCTGGGTGTGGCTCCAAAATGAAAAAACAACCAAAAAGAATTCTATGCTAATTATCAACCAAATGAGTTCATACAATAATGCTTGGAGAAGTCATAGAATCTTAGTCTTCATACATTGATGGTGGGAATGTAAAATGGTGCTGTTACTTTGGAAACTAGTTTTCTCAAAAATATTAAACATATTGGGGCTGGAGCTACAGTACAGCGGGTAGGGTGTCTGCCTTGCATGTGGCCGACCCGGGTTCGATCCCCAACATCCCATATGGTTCCCCAAGCACCGCCAGGAATGATTCCTGAGTGCAGAGCCAGGAGTAACCCCTGAACATCACCGGGTGTGATCCAAAAAGTCAAAAAATAAAATGTTAAACATACTACCAATGGCACATACCTAAGATAAATGAAAACATGAGCTCATACAAAAACCTGTGCATATATTTTCAAAGCAACACTATTAATAAAAATCCTAACATCAAGCACAATGAAATATTAGAAACAAAAATGGATAAACCTTAAAAATCATATTGCTTAGTGAAAGCAGTCATAAAAGATAGTGAATTTTATATTTTATATTTCATTTTTTCATTTCATCATCCTGTTATTCGTCGATTGCCTCGAGCAGGCCCCAGTAACGTCTCTTTCATCCTGGCCCTGAGATAATATTCAAGGCTCTTTAGGAGAATGAGACCCGTCATTGTTACTGGTATTTGGCATATTGGGTATGCCACGGGGAGTTTGCCAGACTCTGCCCTGTGGGCAGGCTACATTCGATAGCCTGCAAGTTTGTCCAAAGTAGGAATGAGATAATAAGATGTCATAAAAAGATGTCCTGATGAGACGTCGCGCGGCCGCGAAAGCCAGGTGGTGGGTGTGACCCTCGCCTACTGGTGTATGTGGCCTACTGGTGTATGTGGCCTACTGGTGGGTGTGGCCAGGTGGTGGGTGTGACCCCCGCCTACTGGAATTTGGAGGATCTGGGTGGAAAGATGCTCGACTCCAATCCGAGTAGGCTTGGAGATCTCGGCCCCGGAACCCGTGTGGCTTTGTCCCTCTGCCAGTACCTTCATGTGTGTGGAGAGTGGTCTCAGCATGGTGGTGGCTGGTCCTGGAGGTCTTCGGCTGCCGGAGCCCTGGTCGGGGCGGGGAGGAAAGCTCAACCCGCTCCCCTCCAAGGGGCCTCGGCGAGGAACAGCCGAAATTTTATATAAATTTTAATTTTATATAATTTTAATTTTATATAAATTATATCTAAGCAGGTTTTTTTGGGGGGGGTACACCCGGCAATGCACAGGGGTTATTCCTGGCTCATGCACTCTGAAATTACTCCTGGTGGTGCTCGAGGGACCGTATGGGATGCTGGGAATCAAACCCCGGTCGGCCACGTGCAAGGCAAATGCCCTACCCGCTGTGCTATTGCTCCAGCCCTAAGCAGTTTTTTTTTCTTTTTTTGGTCACACCCGGTGATGCACAGGGGTTACTCCTGGCTCTGCACTCAGGAATTACTCCTTGTGGTGCTGGGGGACCATATGGGATGCTGGGAATTGAACCTGGGTTGGCCGCGTGCAAGGTAAATGCCTTACCTGCTGTGCTGTTGCTCCAGCCCCATCTAAGCAGTTTTAAGACCATCCATTTGGGAGCTGAGAGCTAGTTCTTGCCTTATACATAGCTGACCAAGATTTGATCCCTAGTAGCGCACATGGCCCTGAGTCCCGCCAGGTATGACTTCCAGGCACAGAGCACTGGGCAGAAAAAAAAAAAGGTGGCCCCAAAACTAAAAAAAAATTAAATCCATTCATTTTACACAGAATCCATGGCACAGAAATAGTATGTTTGTTGCTTAAGATTATATAACTATGCTGAATTTATCCAAAGAAGTGTATTTGCAGGGTTGAGGGAACTGCTCAACTAGCTGAGAATACACGGAGTCCCAGATTTAATCCCTGGCACTGCATGGTCCTCTGAGCACAGAACCAGAAGTAGCCCCCACACACCAAGAACCACTGTGTATGGCTCAATTGTCCAACCCCTTCCCCGACTCACCACCTTCCCACCTCTGCTAAAAGCATGATTTCCAGAGAGCAGTGTTATGATGAATGATTGAGTTTGGTTTTCTCCAACATGTACAGTCCCTCTGGTTGTCCACTTTGCCCAAGTTAGGCAGGAACAGAAGCTGGATCATTGAGGGCCCAGAAATTGAGAGGACCGTTAAGACAGCCCATGGGATTGTTCTCCTTTCCCCTCTTTCCTCCCAGATTGGGCATGTTGTTGGATTTTGTTTTGATGTGTCTGATATGATGGATGAAATAGCAATTTAAAGAGTAAAAGGCATTTCGGACAAAGTGAGGTCTGAGCAGGCTTGGAGCTTGGCTGCTGGAAAGGGAGCCAGGGCGGCATACAGCATCAGGAGGTATCCAGGACTGCTGAGATTGGGTATTCTTCTCAAGAGGTGGTGCCCTATCTCAAGGGCAATGCTAAGGAAAGCAGGCACAGATTGGGATCAATAGGTTAGGGGGTGGCGGTTATACCCAGTAATGCTCAGGAGCTATTCCTGGCTCTGCTCAGGAGAGCAGTAAACCCTGGCAGTAACAGGTTATTATTTTGGCAGTACTGGGTGGGGGTTGGAGAACTGAATCCAGGGCCTCACACATCAAAATAACTGCTCTACCCTTGAACTACATGCTAGCCATGTGAAATTTTGTTTATTGTAAGTCACGTTTCTCCTTCTGGCCACTTCTTTGACTGGAGCTGGAGTTTGACCTGCAAACATAGTTTAGGTGGTGGAAATAGGTTATTTTGGAAGCATCAGGCAGTGGGCACACTTGGATCAAGTCAGTCGTAGGTAGCAGGGCAGAGGAAGCCAGTCTCTCTAGTTCAAGTTATCACTTGTTTTAATGATTGTTATCAAAGATAATCTTTGAAGTAGTTGCAAAATAGTACAGTTCACATGTTTTTCAAAATACTTTTTGTTTGTGGGGGTGAAGGGGGAATTTGGGTCATACCTGTGTGAGGGATTGAACTCTGGCATTCACATGCATTCAGCCCATTGCACTATCTCTATAGCTCTCAAAATATTTTTAAGGATCTAGTTATGAAAATAATATTGTAGGACTAAAACTGAAGTTTTCTGAGATTGGGAAGCATGTTCTTTTGTACTATAGCTCTGTGTTTGAATTGTTCCATAATAAACATGTGTAAAAGTGCATGCACATATATGTAGGCAAACACATATAAAGGGGTCTGAATCAAATGACACTGGTCACCGTGGGAAAAAGTGAGATGGAATGACAGAAATTTAGATGTTTCTATACTGTGTATAAGAAATTTAGTTTTGCTTTCTATATTGTGTGTAAAAATTTTAGTTTTGTTTTCTATGGTGTTTGAATCATATATAGACCATGTTCTGCTAGGTTGTAGAAAAATGTGAAAATTTTCTGTGCCCAAGAGTCACCCATGCAGTAGATGTCAGGTAAGGGGGAGAAACCTTTTTCGGGATGTGAACAATGTTGTTCTTGACCCCCAACCCCCACAACCCGCATCCCCTTCCCCACTGAAAAGAGGAGCCAAGGGGCCTCATTGCAACACTCATTTTTATATAAATATCCGCAAGTCATGTTACAGAATAAGCCCCACCGGGGAAAAAAAGTCAACGTTATGTTTTTGTTAAACTGAGCCCTGCCTTCTAGATCGGGCCCCAGCCTGGGGGGCGCCTGCTGCTTTGGGAAGGCTGGGGCTGCTGCCGTGAGGCTGCTGAAGAGCTGCCTGTGCGGCCCACCCCGGGCCGACCCCCTTCTTTGGTGTGTGGGACATGGTGACCTTTTCTGGCCCTCTCTTAGCCTGGGGCAGGATTTGGGGAAACAGGGTTCTGGAGGACAGGGCCCAGGAGTCCTGGGGGCACTTGGAAATGGAGTAGGGGGGACTAAGCCACTAAGAGGTGGAATCTGAAGCTTAGAGGTTGAGCCTTTTGGGGATGGGAGCACACAGAGGTAACAGGGACAAGTGGGGGGCCAGGGGACCTGGCTCTCAGCCAAGCAGGAAACATCTGCCCTTCTGACCAGCCAAGGTGCCCAGGTCCCTTCCCCTTTTGGTCCGTCTCCTGCTGGACCCCAAATTCCCAGGGATAAGCCCTGGGTTCCTGCCTGTCCCCTCCCAGCAGTCCCTCCTACCATCCTCCTCCTTCCCCCACAGAGAGGCCAGAGGCTAGGAACACAGCACCAGTGTGAGGATTTAATTAACCAGGAAGGGGGATTATTGGGCGGGGGCACCCCTGTAAAAATGTACAAAAGGTCTGGAGAGCTATGTGGAAGGGGAGATAAATATGTACATGGAACCCCCCTTCCTTTGAGCCCCTCCTTCCCCAGCCCTGAGAGGGCATGAGGACTTGGGTGGTAGGTGAGGGAGAGGGGGGCACTTTGGCCTCTGGCTTAGTGAGCCCTTGGGGAAGCAGGCCAAGGACCTAGGGGCCCTCAGATGGAGCTGATGGTGTACTCCAGGAGATCATGAACTTTGACCTCTGCAGTGACCCCCCCTCTCGTGTACTCACATTTTCTCTCTCTCACACACACACACACACACACGCACACACACACACGCACACACACACACACACAACCTCTCTCTAGAGGCTTGTAATTGCTGCCCTCCCAATGACCCCAAGGTCCATCTGATGCTTTACCTCATGGGGCTTGGGAATTCTGCTCCCAGGTTCCATGACCCTAGAGGTGGCTGAGGAGGTCCTGACCTTTTGCCCTCCAGCCCTGGCATAAAATCTCAAGCTCTAGGACCTTGTCAAACAGAAAGGGGGATGGAGCTTTGCCCCTGCCCCTCCCCTTCTCTCACCTGTCAGCCCGGGCTGGGCCAGGGGCCCTAGGAGGGGAACTGGGCCTGGGAGCGGGCACAAGTGGAGGTGGTGCCCCCAAGAGGGCTCCTGGTGGGGTCTTGCTGAGAAGGTGAGGGGTTGCTGGGGCTGCGGTAGGTGGCGGAGGAGCCAAGCGGCTGTAGAGCAGGGGATGGGTAGGCTCTAGGCCATAAAGGCGGGCGGCAGCCACCGCCCCTGGGCCAGTCAGCTCCTCACCCGCCTCATAGAAGCGGGGAGGCCTGGCAAGGCGAGGTGGGGCTGCCAACCAGGTTGGCTCCAGGAAGCCAGCACAGCGCTCTGGAGGACTAGGGCCCAGAAAAGGGGGTGGCCGAGGCCTCTCAAACAGCAGGTGAAGGCCTTGAGGCCCAGTGGTGGCGGCAGCGGCAGCAGCGGCGGCAGCGGCAGCAGCGGCGGCAGCAGCAGCGGCGGCGGCAGCAGCCTCCTCCTTCCGCTCCTCCTTGACCCGCACCGATTCCTTGGCTGGCCTGGCCCCTTCCTCGCCAGCTCGGGTCTTAGGAGTAGCAGGAGACACCCGGAGCTGGGGCCGCGAGAAGGGGAGGTCCCTGGGGAGGCAGGAGTGGGAGGCAATGACGGCACCACCGCGCCCAGCGAGCCGGGGCCCGGGCCGGGGGCAAACGTACCTGTCCTTCTCCTCCTTGGTGATCGAGGGCTCCCTCCGCTCCACAGGCCGCTCCTTATCTGAACCTGGTGTCCGGGCAGCCTCAGGGGGCCGGACCCAGGCAGGAAAGGCCAGAGGACTACGGTGCAGGCGGCCCCAGGGGTCTGGGGGGGAGGCGAAGGCTGGTGGGGCCCCTGGGCTTTCTTTCTGGGTAAAGACGGCGCCGGAGTCTGGACAGAGGCAGAAGAGAAAGTGACAGGAGACAGGCATGGAGAGTCCCTCCACTCAGCATCCCCCGCCCTGCACCCACTCACCCCACCCGACACTCACTGAAGGTGGGGCTGCCCAGGCCCCCGAAGGCCCCATTGGAGAGGGCAGCCAAGGAGGCGAAACTTGTAGGACGCCCAAAGGGATCTGTGGGAGAAAACGGCGTAAGTCAGAGCACTGGGCAGCCAGTTCTGAGCAGGAAGCGAGAGCTGGCAGGGAAGAGGCAGATGAGGGAGCAGCTCTGAAGCCCGCGGCCATGGAGCACATCCTCGGTGTAGGTGAGACCCTGAGCTCTGACAGACGTTTAACCTCACAACGACCCCTGGCAGGCAGGCAGAATTATTACCACGTAAGGGTGATAAAACAGGCTCAGGGAGGTAAAGATGCTAAGGGTCATCCAGCCAGGGACTATACCCACAGCCCAGGGTCTCTCCAACTCCAAAGACCAAGTTCTTCCTCTGTTCCCCTTTGTACCAGCCAGCCACACATCTGAACACATGCTGGCTTCCTCCCGTCTGATGCGAGAGCCCTTCTCAGTCCGGAGCTTTGGTCACATTTGTCACACAGGCTAGTCAGTCACAACTAATCCATCCTGCTGAGGTTACCTCACAATTTCTTCCGGGAACATCTTTCCCTAGGCCATCAGGCTCAAACCTCCTGTGCCCTTTCAAGTCGGGATTGAATCTCTCCAAGAAGCATGCCACGGTCACTCAGGGCCAGTGAGCAGGCCCTCCCTTCCCAGGCTTCATCTGCCCACCTTCCCCGACAGCACACCCGACCCTCGCCTTGGCTTTCAGAGACAGTGTCTGAGCTTGTGCTGCCCTTTCCTATCCCATTCCACAGATGATGAAATCAAGGCTCAGAAAGCTAGAGTAACTTGCCCAAGATCACAAAGCAAGTGAACGACGCCCCAGTTCCAGCGGCCTCTCAGGCCCACTTCCATCCCAGCTTAAGAAAACCTAAAAATCAGGGGCAAGACCTGGGTGGCCCAAGATGCCCTCGGCTCTTACCAATGTGGGTGCTGGGGCTCAGGAAGGGTCCGTGGGCCCCGGTAGCTGCCGTGAAAGGGTTGGCTGCAGCGTGGACGGCACCTGGGGCAGAGAGGTGGGAGATTCTGATGAGGCTGAGTGGGCGCAAGGTGGGCCTGGAGATCTAGACAGGGAAGCTCAGGCGCCAATGGGGCTGGCCAAACTCACCAGTCGCAGTGAAGAGGGAGGCCGGGTGGGAGAGCTCCTGCCCAGGGGGCAGGGCCCCATAGGGCCCCGGAAGGCAGGACAGGAGGTCGTTCCGAAAGTCAAGCTTGTGGGAGTCACCCTGCATGGGACAGGGAGAGGTCTAGTGAGGAGCCAGTTTTGGACCCACTCTTGCTCGTCCACCCCTTCTTCCCTCCAAGGGCTGACACCGAGATGGGGCCTGAGCACCTAGCCTCTGCCTCTCAGGGACTGAGCTGGCCACACAACCTAGTGCTCTTGTGGAAGTGCTCAGGCATTGACGGGGTAGGAGGGAATGCTTCTGGCCAAGAATCTTGGCACTGCTGGAGGCAGGTCCCTTCTCCCCAGCCCTCCGGCCCCAGTACCTTCATCTTTTCCTGGTGTCTCAGGATCATGTAAGCCACGCGCACGTGCATGGCACACCACTTCCCTGGTTTCTGCAGCCCCAGGATGATCAAAGGGAAAGGGAAGGAAAGAACATTCACTCAGCACCCATTCCAAGCCTGGTTCCGGGCACAGCCTTGCTTGCCATACAACACCCCCATTCATCATTCCTGCAGATGAAGGGTGACTAGGAGCATTTCAGTCTAGGAAACTGAGGCTCAGAGAGACAAACTGGCCTGCCCAAGGTTCCATGGCTAGTTCCATGAGCCCAGGTCTGTGGCCCACCAGTCTCACTTTCTGTGGTCGCACATCTGGCTGCCTCTGCTTCTAGCTCAACACCAATCAAGACCCTCCCCTCCTTCCCTAGGCCAAACACTGACACCAGCCCCAGCCTCATGCAGCCTGGGGTGCTCACCAAACTCACCCTCAAAGGTGGCCGGAAATGGTCAGGGATCTGGGGATGGCAAAGCAGAGATTGGCACCGACTCAGACCTGTTTGTTGACCTGAAAACCTCATTCTATAGCCCCAATCTCCTCCCAAACACCTCTGAAACCTGTATATGTGTGTGTGTGTGTGTGTGTGTGTGCGTGCGCACACATGCGCACACGTGCATAACATCTTCCCACCTCTCCCACTCAGCACCAAGTTTCCGAACTGTGCCCCTGGGGTGGTGGGGGAGTGGGCTGCTCAGAAAGATGGGGGGTGGCTCAGGAGGAGGTAGAAGGGGTTTCTAAACCACAGAAGCTTTCTTATTTAAAGTCTGTAAAACAGGTCAGACAGTCGGAGAGATAATACAGGGGGTAAGGTGCTTGCCTAGCATATAGTCAACCCCGGTTTTATCTGTGGCATCACATGGTTCCCCAAGCACCGCCAAGAGTGACTCCTAAACAATGAGGCAGGAATAGCCTTTTGAGTACCACAGGGCATGGCCCAAAACTCCCAAACAATCCTTCCTTGCTCACCACCACCACCAAAAAAATGTTCAGAATGAGTCCGTGTAAGATTTCTTTAGAACAAAAGCCTTTACTGCTTGAAACCTTCCGTTCTGATCTACCTTTCAGGAAAAACATGCTGTGCTTTTCCCAGGGCCCTGGGCTCTAAAGCTGGCACCTGTGGTAGACAGGAGGGAAGCTCTAGTTCCAACTCTAGCTTGCAAAGGGCAACCTTAAACTTTCATTATTTTAGGGACAGAACTTCCCGCTATACCTCCTGGCATTGTATCATTTGAAAGGGTTAAAAAAAAAAAAAGAGGGGTGTGGGGACTCTGAGACAAACAATTTGAAAACCCCTATAAAAAACACCACCCTGGTAATCTTATTTTTGGGACAATTTCATAAAATTTCTATTTTTCGTGCCTGTTCAAAGAACTTCACTCCCAGAGCTGGCCCTGAGCATCTATTAAAGGGTTCATTCTCAAGTTACCCTTGCTCTCCCTCAAGAGTGTCCCGGCTCCCCTAAGATCTCCTTGGCCCCCCTCACCTGTGTCCCCTTTTGGGGAAGCCCGCTCGGCACTGGCCCCAGTCGTGGTGGCAGCTCGGGGTTCGTGCTCTGGGAAAGGGGAGTGGAGGGAGGAGGGATCAGTCAGGACAACTCGTACCAGGCATAAAAGCGGTCTAGAACCACATGGGGTCTGGGACAGGAAAGGAAGAAACCTGGGTCCACAAGGCGAGGGCAGAGGATGGGCAGGGTTCTAGGGATACAACGAAGGTATCTGTCCAGGGTGTCTGGGATTGGACGGGGTGGAGTGGTACAGAGTCTAGACTGGGAGCTCACCTTGGGCTGGAAAGCCCCCTGCAGGGAGCCAAAGGAGACAGCCGGCGGGAGGCCCGGAGGCAGGCCGGGCACTGCGGGAGGGAAGGCTGTGTACGGCTGCAGAGAGAAGGGACTAGTCTAAGCTGGGGGTCCATGCACAGCGCATGCTTGGTCTTCCCAATAGGCCTCTGGCCTTCACCCTAAGACACACCCAAGGGGCTCTCCCGAGCTTAAGATGCTTATCGATCAAATTAAAGACCGGACCCCCAAAAGTCAAGGGCCACAGGCACTGAGGCATCCATGCCACATACCAAACATGTGTGTGGATGCACATGCGTGCGCACGCACACACACACAAACTCACACAACACACATACACAACACACACACACTCACATTATGCCGGAAAAGGCCTTCCATCTTTCCTGGGTATTTCTCAAACTAGGGAAAAGAAGGGAAAAGTAAGCTGCCAACCAGGGTCCAGAGCCTTCCCTGGAAGCCATCCCCTCCCCCGCAGGGCCGCAACAACGGCCCAGTAGGAAGCTCACCATGTGGGGGCCATGGGGTGGCAGCAGGCCCGGGGGGTAAGGGGTGAAGTGCTGGTGGGTGTGCTGGTGGGTGTGCTGGTGCTGGTGGTTGTGCTGGTGGAACTGGAAGGCCAGGGGCCGGGCTGAGCCCCCTGCCCCCACCACCTCAGGGCCACCCTGGGCATTCAGGTAGCGAGAGTTCAGGTCCTGGCCGATCAGGTCCTGCTCTGTGGGAGGGGAGGGAGAAGGCTTTAATATCTGCTGCCACCATGTCAGCCGCCTTGGGCCCAGGTGACTGGCCTTCCCTTCTGGCCTTGAGCCACTCCCTCCTCAAGCCCTGCTATCTGCTAAGGTCCAGATGCCCCAGTGCTGACCGGGCCCAAGCCCAGAGTTGTGGCCCTCCCACCCCCCGGCCAGGACCCCAAACTCACCAGAAAGGGCGTTAGCGGCTGAGGCCCCAGGGTGCCCTGGCACCTGCAGCAGGGGTGGGGGTGGGGGCAGGGTGGGGCCAGGGGAGAACAAGGAAGGGTGGTGGGGTGGCGGGGGGGGCCGCAGGCCAGGGGGAGGGAAGCTGTGGGTGGACAAAGGCAGGGGCAGTGAGGGCGTCGGGGGCCGGTGGGTGAGCTGCGCGGACGAGGAGGAGGCAGATGAGGAGGAAGAGGACGAAGAGGATGATGAGGGGGGAGGCTGAGCCACGGGAGGGGCCGGGGCCTTGGGGGGCGGCCGTGAAGAGCTGGGGAGAGAAGTGGGGAGATGAGTGAGGGGTTGGGAGGTGCCAGCTCTGACGGGACGGGGTCAGAAGCCTGGACGATACCTTGACCCTGGTTCTCCAACATGGAAGGTGGTAGAACCCCAGGATCCCCACCCCTGCCCAGGGAACCCATCCTCAGACTGAGATGCCTCCCACACCCAACAGCCCCCTCGCCCCCTTTCTCCTTCCACACAACGAGCAGCCAGTGACATTTCTGGCCACACGGCTTTCCCTTTTCTGACTCACGTGCAGCACAAAATTCATTGTCCACTTTGACGCTTAATTCTAACAGGCCATATGGTTCCCACCCTAAGACAGTGGAAGCGGCACCATGATGGCCTGGCCTAGTGGGTCAGGAGACCCGAATTCTAGGTTCATCTGGCCGGGAACACCCTGGGTGACCTTGAGCAAGTCACTGCCCCTCTGTGAGTCTTAGTTCTCTCAATAAGAAAAAGAATTATAATGATGACAGTAAACGTAGAGCAGCAACTGTAATGGTCTAAGTAAATCTTACCCTTCAGTGCACACTCACTGTAGGCCAAGTGCTGTCACTGGCTTACATGCTAATGCAAAGCTCCAACATTTCAGAGCCCCTTCCCAATTCTTGCCACATCCACATAACCACCTGTACTGTCTACTTCTTCAACTTAACTCTCTTTTTACTTAGTGACCCTAAGCAATAACATGTGAAATCAGGAAACTGAGATACTAGCCATATTTTCTTTTTTTCTTTTTGGGCCACACCCGGCAATGCACAGGGTTTACTCCTGGCTCTGCACTCAGGAGTTACTCCTGGCGGTGCTCAGGGGACCGTATGGGATGCTGGGAATTGAACCCGGGTGGCCACGTGCAAGGCAAACGCCCTACCCACTGTGCTATCTCTCCAGCCCCCTAGCCATATTTTCAAAATCACATACAAGGAGAATAAAAATATCTCCATGTAAGATGTGAAGTGTATGTGTACAATGCTCACAAATCAAAACAATGAGCATACACACTTTGGGAAACATTGCAGGAACTCATAATTAATCCTCACAATAGTTTTAGAATGAAGACACTATTATAATTATTACAGATCACAGAAAGAGGAAAATCAAGGCTCAGAGAGATTAAGCAACTTGTCAAAAAATCACATAGCCAGTTGTCAGAAAAAGAATTTGAATACTGGGGCCGGAGAGATAGTACAATGGGTAAGGCGCTTGCCTTGCATGCAACTGACCCAGGTTTGACCTCCCGAGCACTGCCAGGAGTAATTTCTGAGCACAGAGCCAGGAATAACCCCTGGGCATCATTGAGTGTGGTCCAAAAACTTAAAAGATTTTTGAATACAGGCCTGACTGACACTAAAGTCAGCACTCCCAAGCAATGTCAGCATTTCCCGAAGTATGTTCCATATTCCGAGTATATATGCCTTGCATAAAGGTTCTCACCAATTAAAAAAAAGGGGAAACAGCAGAAACTACATTCCCCTGCATGTGAACATGTGAACATAGAACGGTTCCAGTAAATCCTGCTGCAATTTCATGAGATTTGCTTTACCCAGTGTCTCTCGAACTTTTTCCAGCCTGAGAGTCCTTTTTACAGCCCACAAGTACCATCCCACATCCCAGCCATACAATTCAAGGGCGGTCACTAAAAGAATCAGGCCTTTCCAGACCAAACCAAACCCCAATTACCTGCCAGTGCTGAGGTCCAGGCTGCTGCCATAGGGAGAAGTGCGGAGGCCAAAGGGTGAAACCCGAAGCTGCAGCTGGGGCTGGGCCGGAGGTGGCAGAGTGGGAGCGGCTGGCAAGGTTGCAGGGGGTGAGACAGGAGGTCGAGGGGCTGGTGGAGGTGGTGGTTCCTTTGGGGGAAAAGGCACTAGCAGCGGGTCGGGCCCCGGGGGCTGTTCCTGGCTCCGCTCCAGGCCCGACACTTTAGGGACTACGGAGAGTTTAGCTTCACAGTTCCCATTGAAGGCGCCATGGGGGCCCGAGGCTGCAGGGGCAGAATGACAGTCAGCTGAGACCCACGCACACCCAATTTCCCACCATGCCTCCAGCCCCAGCCACTGGGACCAACCTTTGCTGGTTGAGACAGTAAAGGATGGATCGAGGTCATCATCAGAGGCCTGAAGAAGAAGTGGAGACAAGATTAGGTCCTGGCCAGGCCAGGCCCTCACCCAAGGAAGGGCAACAGTCTTTGTTGAACTAGCAGCAGAGGCAAGACTACTCCATCAATCAAGCTGAAATCTACCAGAGACTGTGGGCTCTGTGCGTAGGGAAAAGGACTGAGTAACGAGCACTGAGCCCAGTAGAAGCACCGAAGAAGCAGACATGCCAAAGCAAAGTCTGATATTGTCCGCTACAGCCCACTGGTCTAGACAGCTTACAGATTTGGTCCCAAGTATCAGCAATAAGACTTTTAACAATACTTGTTGATACTTGTGCATTCTCTTTAGAATGGACCAGCCCTCCGTGGCAAAAACTGGCTCTATCTCCGAATGTTGGAGTGATGAGGGAGCAGCTCAGGTACGAGAGGTACAACAGGAGGGTATTTTTTGCTGTTTTCTTTTCTTTCTGGGAGATTTTTCTGTTTTAGCCCTTGAACTATCTCTCCAGCCCTGTTTTAGATGGAAAAGAACTCTGGTTCACTACAGTCCCTGTCCAGTTACCTTTCTGTTGCAAATGGGAACAGAACCCAGGGTCCACACGTGTGAAATACATACTCTAACACTACTCCGGTCCCTCTAGCTAACCTTTTCAAGTAAAACAAAAGAGCTGGAGCGATAGTGCTAGCCTTGCAAGCAGCTTGAGCCAGGCTTAACCCCTAGCATCCTGTATAGTCCCCTCAGCACACCACGAGGAATAATTACTGACTACAGACAGAGTCAGGAATAACCCTTGAGCATCGCCCAGTGTGCCCCCAAAGCAGAACAAAAACAAACACCCCCCTAAAAAACACAAAAACCAAGACATAAATCAGGGAAGTGCAAATTTAGTTATAAGAGAAGAAAACAAACTACTATCAAGTAGGAGAAAATAAACCACTACTCTCATCACTTGGACACACTCATTTCAAAGCAAGCAAAACAGCTCTAGCAATAAACTAGGATAAAACTCAAATAGCTTTATGGGTTATGTCCTGACAGTGACTACAGCATTGCAGTGTCCTCACTGCTGCTGCCTTGGCTTTCTGTTCCGACCCTCATCTGGAAGCGCAGGCTGAGAGCCGGCAGGAAGGACCCAGCGGCTCTAGGTTTCTGGTCGAGCCACTGCATCTCCAAAGGCTTTGGGAAGAGTGGGACACCAAAACCAGGGCCTTTGGTTTTCCTGCCAACCCTCTCCAGTCACCCAAAAAGTTTTAGGGAGCCTTTCAATCCTTCCTTCACCCCCACCGCCCATACTTCTCATTCAAGGGCAGACTCTGCCATGGGAATTCAATGTACAAAATGTTCCACCGCCCCCCCAGAAACTTCTAGCCCCACTCACCCTCTCGTCCAGGTCACTTTCCGCATCACACTAGGGAGAAGGAAAGACAAAGGTGTTACCCGAGGGAAGCTGGGGCCCAAGGTCACGAGGGGACTTTTACTAAGGGACAGAGGAGGGGCTGCTGCCTGTGAGCTCTACTTACTATGTATCCAGCTTCCAGCGAGTGCCTGGAGGAGGCCTGAGAAAGACCAAGAGTGTGGAGTAAGGGAGGGGGCGGGCAGGCGGGACCGGACCGTGGACACTCCCAGCAGGAACCAAGCTACCGGGCACTCTCCAGGGGCTGCTCCTGCCACTTCCCACATGCAGGAGGTTCTCCCATCTCAGTGCTTCTGCCCAACCCGACTCTGACCTGCTTTCCTCTCCGAATTCTAACTTATGACTGTCCTTCGGGCCTGCCTGCCTGAAACCCAGGGGGCTTTCCCTCCCCAGGGCCCTCCCCTCCCCCAGGGAGGGTGGCGCTTCCTCATGCGGGTTTCTGAAGCATCAGATCTCTGTGCTGGGCAGCTCCTGGGTCAGCTGCGGCTATTTGCTCTCATCTCCAGCCGTTTCTTCCCGGTCGCCGGCCACCGCCTTGAGGGCAGGGCAGTGGCCACAGCTCACTCACCTATGATTCAACTCACCCCGGCGCTGCCAACCCTGAATCCCAGAAGGCCTGCGCTCTCTGTCACACTCCAAATCTGCCCCTCCTTCCTCTGGGGTCGCGGGGGGGGGGGGGGGCCTGGGGGTGCCACTGGGGAAGGGCACTCGCCCCGCACTAAAGGACAGGGGTCTGGGCCCGGCTCACCTCTTTCCTTCTCCGTTTATTGGGCCATTTTCGTGCCCGGTCCCCAGAGGGCCGGCCAGGCTCCCGATCGGAGCTGTCCCCGGGCTCCCCGGTGGCCCCGCTGGAGCCCCCCCTCTTCCGCTTTCCAGAATGTTTCAGCCGGTGTTCGAGTCGCTCCGGGGGCTGGAGAGACGCGTCCTTCTGTGGAGGAGGAGGGGGGACTAAAGTACAGGGCCAGCCCCGTCCTCTCGGGGTGACACGGCCGCGGAAGAGGCTCCCGGACCGGACCGGTAGCCGGCTGGTCCCCGGGGCCTTGCTCTCCCTCCTCCCACCCAGGGTGGGGCGGAGGCCTGGCCAGAGGAGCCGGTTGCTCTGGTTTGGGGTGCCAGCATTCCCCCCTCAACTCCACCCACTCCAGGCACCCCACCTTCCCTCCGAAGCCCCCAAAGGTCCCCGAGCCCCCCGGGCCCCACCTGCAAGGCCTCGAGGCTGGCGAAGCTGGCGATGGCAAAGCCATCGATCAAGTCCTCCTCCTCCTCTTCCTCCTCCTCGGCCTCCTCCTCGGCCTCGCCGTCGTCGGCGCCCCCCTCCTCCTCCTCCTCCTCCTCCCCGCGGCTGCCCGAGCCGGCCGGGCGCTTCCGAGCCCGGGGCCGCGGGGGCCGAGGCCTGGGCCGGGGCCGCCGCCGCCGTGGGCCTCCGGGCCGCTCTCCCGACGAAGCCGACGACCAGGGCCTGGCGGGTGGCGGCGGCGAAGACGAGGACGAGGAGCCGCGCGGGGCGGCCAACAGGGCCCGGGGCGCGTCGCCGCCGGGTCCCCGGCGCCGCCGCTGCTCCCGGTCTCGGTCTCGGCGCGAGCAGCGCCGCCGCCGCCGCTCCCCCTCGGCGGCCCAGCCCGGGCCCGGAGCCGCGGCCGCTGCCGTCTCCATGGCGACCGCCCTCAGCGCCGCATCCGGAGGCGGCTGGGCCCGAAGCGGCCTGTCCACAGGCCCGGGGTCGCAGGCGCGGCCCTGGCGGCTGCACAGGGACGAGAGGGCCACGACTTCCCCTTTAAAGCAGAATCTGCTGGCCCTGAGCTTGCCCCAAGGCCAAGGCCCGGGGAGCCAGCGCCGCCCCCGGGGCGACAAGCCCGAGGCGCCCCCCCGTGGGGCCGGAGGGGCCGAGACGGCGAAAACGGGGCGGCCGTCCCTTTAAGGCGAGGCCTCGGCTTGTCCAGCCCCTGGGCCCTTTAAGACGACCCGACGGCGTCCGGCCGGCCTACTGCGGTGGCCGCCCCCTGCCAGGGGTCGAGACAAGTCTCCCCGAGGAAGAGGAAGGGCCACCCCTTTAAAAGGGGCCGAAAGCTCGCCCCGAAACGCAGACCTCCCCTTTAAAAAGTGTCTCAGCTCCTCCGGCTAAAAAAGGCCGCCCCTTTAAGGAGTCCGGGGTCCTCCAAACAGGCCGCCCCTTTAAGGGCTGGGGAGTTCGTTTCTAGTCCTCCACAAGCGGCCAGTCACTTCCCCTTTAAGCTGAGTTTAAAGGACTTCTTGCGTGGGGGTAGAAGTGCAGGCGAGAATCCCCACTTGCTCCAGTTCTCCCAACAGCACAGTTCTCAATGTGTCAGCTTCGGTTCGACGGCTTCCCCTTTAAGGCTGGCGTCGTTGTACGCCGAATTCAGTGGTCACCCCTTTAAGGAGATTTAAAGGGGCCTTCTCCTGGCCCAGCTCTTCCAGCCTCCGCCTCCGGTCGCCATGAAAGGCGTGAGGGGGGGCGGGGTCGTGGGGGGTGGCCAGCCCTCCAAAGGCCCGGATGTGAGGCAACGGTGACGGGTAGAGCTTCTCTGTCTGCCGACATAAAAGTCTCTTCCTTCTTGCCTCCGTCCGTCTGACTTGCGTTCCTGAGGTATCCTGAATGACCGCTGACCAGCTGGGGAGTTCCAGCGTACCCTCCCGTAGTCTCCTTTGGAGTCTTGGGCCTCTTCTCCGCCAGGACTTCCCTGCCCCTCCTCCCTCTTCCTCCTCAGCCTACGCCTCCTTCCTCTCTCTGCCTCCTCCCACTCTCCGCCCTCCTTCCCCCCTCACCCTCCACAGGCTCAGTCGTTGATAGGCTGAGACGTGCGCGTCAGGATGGTGGGCGGGGTGAAGAAGAGAGGGTGGGGGAATTTGTAGCCGCTCTCAAACCTTGGATTGGGTATACGTCATGTTAGCTCCGCCCTACATCGAGTCTTGTGACTCGACTGGTCAGAAGTAGCTGCTTGGGGCGGTCCTCTGGGTGAGCCCGCCTCTTCCTGCTCTTCGCTCATTGGCCCGCCTTCTGACGGCATCCTTCTGACCAGAGTTGGGGTTGTCCGGCTCGAGTGAGAGGGGGCAGTTGGCCTCTGGGCGGCGCGCGGCTACGTAGCGCTTCTCTGCGCCGGTTACGTCTCCCTTCCGCGGCTGTCCTTAGCCCAGGGGCCGGCTGGCTCTCGCGCACGCGCGTAGCAGCACCGTTCTCCGGCTCAGCCGAATCGCCCCTACCGTCCCGTGGCGTCGATGTCTCGGGCACGAGGCGTGCCTTGCTTGTTCTGGCCGCGTTAATTGATCAGCTAACGGGAAGGTGCTGACCTATGGTTGTGTAAAGTAATAATGATGATTTTTTAATAGCCCACCTTGCAGGGGTTAGACATTCAGCTCAAGTGCTACAGCATGTGTGAGGGCTTGTGTTCAATTCCAGGATTCCACATGAACTCCACACTCATGCACCAGCTATAGTCTCTGTCTTTAAAAAATTAGGGGATGCAGCCGTAGCACAGCAGGCAGGGAGTTTTGCCTTGCACGCGGCCGACCTGGGTTCGATTCCCAGCATCCCATATGGTCCCCTGAGCTACCGCCAGGAGTAATTCCTGAGTGCAGAGCCAGGAGTTACCCCTGTGCATCGCCAGGTGTGACCCAAAAAGCCAAAAAAAGAAAAAAATAAAAAAGGTGATGGAGACAGCAAAAAAGGTAGTTGTTTGCACGCAGAATCCCCGTGTTTGATCCCAGCACAGTTGGCCATGATTTCTCAAGACTACTGCGGTGGGGAGTAGTTAACCCAGCACTATGTATTGTCGCCCCTAAGTCATAATATAAAAGCACAATGCGTTCTTTTAGGAAAGTTTTCTATTAGGCCATTTTAGAGTAGGAGGGGAGGTGACCCACAAATAGTTTACAAACTACGATTTGAATTCAAGAAATCTCCCAGAGCAGATCTGAGTTTTGCTAGTTTGAGGCTGAGTGGTGCCAGCTTATATGTGCTGAGTGCAGTTCCTGCAGGCTTGCAGTCTGATACCTCATACTCCAAATGATATTTGACCATACAGAAGTTAGGTGAGTGAGCACCAAATAAAATTGGTTGCAGGACTGTTTACAGTAGCCAAAAATTTGAAAAAACCCGAGTGCCCAAGAACAGATGACTGGTTAAAGAAACTTTGGTACATCTACACAGTGGAATACTATGCAGCTATTAGAAAAGATGACGTCATGAAATTTGCATATAAGTGGATCAACATGGAAAGTATCTTGTTAAGTGAAATGAGTCAGAAAGAGAGGGACAGACATAGAAAGATTGCACTCATCTGTGGAATATAAAGTAACAGAATAGGAGACTAACACCCAAGAATAGTAGAGATAAGGACCAGGAGGTTTGCCCCACGGCTTGGAAGCCGGCTTTACATGCTGGGGGAAAGGCAGCTCAGACAAAGAAGAGAACACCAAGTAAAGGGTGTTGGGAGGACCCACTCGGGTTGGGAGATGTGTGCCGAAAGTAGATTATAGACGGAACACTTTGGCCACTCAATACCTCTATTGCAAACCACAACACCCAAAAGGAGAAAGAACAAAAGGGAATGCCCTGCCACAGAGGCGGGGTGGGGTGGGGGGAACAGGGTGGGGGTGCTGGGAGGGATCCTGGGATCATTGGTGGTGAAGAATGGGCACTGGTGGAGGGATGGATACTCGATCATTGTATGACTGAAACACAAACATGAAAGTTTCTAAGTATGTAACTGTTCCTCACAAGTGAGTCACTAATAAAAAAAAATTAAAAAGAAAAAATTGGGTGTAGGACCAGAGATGTAACACATTGGTCTGGATTGTAGACTTTATATGCAGGAGGCCCAGGTTAGATTCCTGGTATTGCATTGTCCCCCAGTACTGCCATTCCCCTATACCCAGCACTCTACACCCCAAGTAGCCCCAGAACATGCAGGGTCTGACTCAAAAAACAAAAAAGTAGAAGATATTGTTCCCCCATCCCACACCTCAGTAAGCAACGTATGTTATAACTGAAGTGTGGGCCCCAGTGAGTGTTACTACCAGTACTAGAATGTGTGTGTGTATGTCATGACCGGAGTATAACCCAGTGAATTTGAATAAAGAATTTTGACCCCTAACAGGTTGACAGTCAAATCAGTCAAATACAGAACTGTAATCTCATATGTGACCCAGGAGTGCAAGCACTGCAATAGAGCCTGTGTATGACCACTGCACTTTTCCCGCCCCCCCCCCCCCCCCGCCCCAAGTTACTATCAACGGGAAATGAAGAAGGGAAAGTGCAGGGAGAAGTCCAGGTCTGTGGTCTGTGCTCTAACCACTGCTCTATTCCACCTCTAAGTTTAGGATGGGTCTGGGTAGCAGGCTCAAAGGGCTGGGGTGTATGCTGATTTTCCTATTTTTTTTTTTGTTTGTTTTGTTTTGTTTTGGGCCATACCCGGTGATGCTCATGACTTACTTCTTATTCTGTAACTCAAGGATCACTCCTGGCAGGGATCGGAGGACCATATGTGGTGCCGGGAATCAAATATGGTTTGGTCAAGTGCAAGACACACACCATACTTGCTGTACCATCACTCTGGCCCAAAGGGTGCATGCCTCAGCACCACCAGGAGTGTCTCCCTACCAAGTAGTGCTTCGCGTAATCCAATTAAAGTAAAAGTTATGAAGCCTGTAAAATAACACTTTTTTTGGCCTCTGGTTGCCTGAGTTAACTTAATTTTGTTTGAGGAGTCACAACTGGCAATGCTCAGGGATCACTCCTGGGGTGTTCAGGGAACCATAAACAGTGCCAGGGACTGAACCATGGTGTGAGTTGAATGTGAAGTCTTAAGCCCCACATGTCTCTCCTGCCCTAAATTACCATTTTTAAAGGGACACCACTGCACCAATATATATTCCATTAGGTACAGAATGGAGGCTAATTTCCTTTCAAGGATCTATAATGGGTTTGGTCAAGGCTGATTGCACCCATTTTTCTTAGCAATTGAATCCAGAAACAGACTCTGGAGGATTTAAGGCCCATTTTACTCATGGCATTTCTTGGTTCACTCTAGGACTCTCCTTGATGATGTCAGTGACTTACGAGAACCCTGGCCATGCCAGTTCCTATGACAGCCTTGTCTAGAGAAAATTCCAATTCCCTCCATCCAGGAGAATTCTCAAATCCTTTGTACCCTCATCACCTTCTCTGGCTCATTTCTGGGTCTTTGGAGGCTAAAGTATAAATACCAATCAGTACTGCCAGTCAATCTTGAACTCAACTAGAGACATTCAAAAGAATCATATCGAAAGCTTTACTACAAACAGAGAAAAAAAATAGAACTGCCTCAGAGGCTTGCCCCATTCCAGGGCTGCTGAATAAATGATGCTCCCAGGTTCATTTAGGAGTGAGGTTGCTCCGTATCCACTTCCTCCTCCTCTAGGAGCAAGGTATCCAGCTCGTCCAGCCGCTGCTGCAGCAGGGGTCCCACATCTGAGCTGGAGGCCATGCTGGGTGGGTGGGTCCTGCCAGTTGCAGCCCGAACCCCTCGAGTTGGCCGCCGTGATCGGGGAAGGCTGCTGTCCCGGAATTCTACGGCCCTCCGAAGCTTCCTCGAGCCGGTGAAAATCAGAGTCCCGTTGCGCTCCCGAGGTTCCTCAAAGATGGTCTCAAAGCATCTGAACCAGGCAGGGATGGGTGCTGGTTACCAGCTTGTCTCCTGGTTCGAGACTTCCCTCTATCACCCCCATACCATCAGTCTCTTACCTTCTGGTTGTAGGTGACTGATAATTCTTGTTGGTGTAAATTTCTTCCAAGCTGAACTCCTTCTTATTCAACCTGGGAGCAAAGAGCAGAGATCCCTGAGAAGCCTGGGGCCCGCAAGGTCCCTATTTCAATCCTGGGACTTGCTAGGCACCAGAAGTTCTGCTGGAGATGGAGCATTCTAAGTGCAAACCCATCACGTTGACTACAGTGGCTTCTACTAGAGGAGACAAAGCCACATTTCAGGGAATCTGAGTCTACACTTATACCCAGTTGGCTATGGCAGTGCCATGCTCACCTGATTGGCCGAGGCAGCCCCATTGGTGTAAGATTTAGCTGAGGACGGGCTGGTGTCCTGCGTATTCGGAACCGAGAAACCTTTCCCATGGTCTGCAATGGGGCAGTGGGCAAGAATACATCAGGGGCTCGACCTCCCCGTGTCACCTCCCCCTCGTCTAGTCCCTTACCTTGGTCTCAGGGCTTGAAAACACCTGATCCTCTGAGATCCTGGGCTCCTTCCCTTTGGTTGAGCCCGACCTGCAGAGAAGTCAAAGCTGGGGAGCAAAAACCACGGGGAGCCATCTCCCATCATCCCCGAGGAGGGGAGGGGGCTCGGCCGAGTGGCCCGGGTTTTAAGGAGACCTATTGTGACCACTACCTGGGATCTGCAGGTTCTGAGAAGGAAGTGGATGTGGTGGACGAGCAAGATGCGACGAGGGAAGAACTTCCTAGCCCCCCAAGAGGGAAGACCTCTTTCCGGAGACAAGGTCTAGGAGGTGGGGGTGCTTGGGCCATCTCCCCACCACCCACAGTGTGCCGCCGGGACCCACTTCTGTGGGGTGGAATTGGGGGCCAGCTGCAGATGTCTGGGCTGGGGGGGCCCAGGTCAGGGCAGGAGTTACTTCGACCCAGAGAGGACTTAGGGAGTGATACTGGGGTGCTGGGGTCTTGGATCCGCCACTGGCGGATGGGGGGCCGGGGACTGACAGACATGGTGGTCTCAGCAGCCACAGGCTGCTCAGCCTCGGAGATGGCAATCTTTAACTCCAACTTCATGGGGGGCGATGGGGGTGGCGGACGTGGGATTTTGTTGGGGGTGAGGAAGATGTCAGCAAAGCTCTCCAGCTTGGAGCGGACGGATCGAAACAGGGGTGCCAACCCCCAGGGACTGAGGCGGGGGCGTAAAAGACTGGACACAGGTGGGGCCTCGGAGGTTTCCAGAACAGGATCCGGGGCTGAGGAAAGAGAGGATGAAAGGTAAGTATTCTTCAGCTGGAGGCTCATTGTTCTTTTTTCTTTTTCGGTCACACCCAGCATTGCACAGGGGTTACTCCTGGCTCATGCACTCAGCAATTACTCCTGGCAGTGCTTGGGGACCACATGGGATGCTGGGAATTGAACCCAAGTCGGCTGCGTGCAAGGCAAATGCCCTACCCGCTGTGCTATCGCTCCAGCCCCTCAGCTGGAGGTTCTGAGTCCTATTTCAGCAGCCTACCTCAAACACTCGGTTTTGCTACAGGAGGAACAATCAGCCCACTCCTAGGAATCTAAATTTAGAAGCTGGACTTCAGGCCTCCGAGTGCTGCACCTCCATTCACCGAGCGCTGCCTAACAGGGCTAAGGCCAACCCTGGACACCTGTCAGCTCAGCTAGGGTTCTCCGGAGCCCCAAGTCTCACACGGTACCTGGTGGTGAGCTCTCCGGTGGGTCTGCAGGCAGGGCGGATGTCTGGGATGGGGGCTCCATGTCCCTGGGTGGAGGCACTGACTGGAGAACCCTGCTGGTGGTCTTGGCCCTGGGGTGAAGGGGCAAGGTAAAAATTGAGGAGGTGGACTTCTGGGTCCAGATTCCGTCTGAACCAGCACCTTCCCCGTCACTTACAGCCTCCGAAAGTTCTACAAGGAAGGAGGGGACAAGTGAACATGAGCCTCTAGCTCTGGCTTCTAGGACAAGGGATGCCACCACACCCCTTGATTGGCCCTCCCCCGCGACCCCCTGCCATGCCCTCACCTTCGCACTTGGGAAAGGGAGCTGGAAGTCTCACTGGAGAAGTCCTGCAGGTAAAAAGCCATTTGTGGGGAGACAGGAAGGCCCCTTTGGCCCCCCAGCCGAGTGCCTCATGGCCTGAATCACTCCAGTTTCCAACCGCAGTTGGTCTGGGTTCACACAAGATTCTTCTATCTAGGCAATGTCTTCTTCCTGAAACAATGTCCTTCATCTCTGATCTAGCCCTCCTGTTACTGTCTTCTTCTTCTTTTTTTTTGCTTTTTAGGTAATACCTGGAGATGCACAGGGGTTTCTCCTGGCTCTGCAGTCAGGAATTACTTCTTGTGGTGCTTGGGGGACCATATGAGATGCTGGTAATTGAACCCGGGTCGGCTGCGTGCAAGGCGAATGCCCTACCCACTGTGTTATCGCTCCAGCCCCTGCTACTATCTTCTTTCCCCACTTAACACCTCTCTCCTTAACACCTCCCTCCAAAGTGCCTGTACCTCAGCTGGGGAACTGGGGTTGTTAATATCTTCTAGCATCACCACCAGAGTGGGCTGGGAGACCAGATCCACCTTTTGTGAAGAGCCCCACTCTGGACCAGGGGTTGTCCTTGATCGATGCCTCAAGGAGAAAGGGGTCCGATGGGCGCGGCTCAAAGGCTCTCGGCATAAATGCAGCAGGTCTGGAGGTCTAGAGAGGGAACGGGCAGATGAGGAGCTCCGCTGCGCCTCTGCTGACCCCCTCTCCAGCTCTGCTCACCTGTCCTGTGAGGCCCACAGAGCTTCTTGTGGTGCCAAGGCAGGTGTTTGACTGCAGACTGAATCCTGATGGTTCCTGTGGTGCTGCGGGGTGGAAGGTTCCTCTTGGGGGGCCCGGGGGGCCTAGAGAAGGTAGAGGTGCAAAATCAAGAATGAGATTAGTTCAACAGGGCCTCCAAGTGCCCGGCTGTACCCAAGGGCACCTAAGTGACAGGCAAGGAAGCTAAAATTCACTCAGGATCCACAAAGCAGTGCAGCAGAACACAACTAGGGGCTGTATACTCCAGGATCCTGAGCTGGTGGGGACCAGAGCAATCTCACCCTGGCCACTGGGAAAAATACAGAGGACAGAGGACAGAGGGCCCTTAGGTGATTCACTGCCTTCTTTATTTGGCCGGGGGGGGGGGGGGGGGGGGGCGGGAGCTACGTTTTTCTTGTGTATGCAGTGGAGATTAAGACTTCAGCCCCACTGAGGCAGACGTCCACAAACAACCTAGATGTGGAGCTAATAAGTTTCTCCTACTTAGGAACTGTAGGGATGGTGGGGCAGGCATGAATGGGAGGGAGTGCATACAGGTGACCCTGCTCCCATCACTGGCACTGCATGGTCACCCAGCACCACACTAGGAGCTGGCCTGGCATCACAGAGGATGCCCTCGAGCCTTCCCCAAACTGGAGGACCAACATGGTCCTCAGTGGGAACCGGAAGCAGGAACCAAGATCTTGGTCAAGCCTGGCAGGAATATCAGGAATGTAGCTAAACTGCAGCCTGTGGGAGGCTGCCTGAGCCAGGGGGATGAGAATGAGATGTCCAGAACTCAGCCTCACGAGGACTCCCTCTGGTGTGACTCTGGTACTGAGGAGACTCCTGGAAGAGAAGGGGCCCTCAAGTTCTGGGGCTCACCGTTCGGGCTGCCATGATATCTTCCAGCACTACAGCCAGGACTCGCCGGGAGGCCTTTTCCAATGGCGAAGGGGCCCCCCGAGGCTGCAGCCTCTGCCGTTTCGGGCTCCTGGCTCCCCATAATGCTTCATCCACGGGCCGGCGGCACAGACGCGGACGGCTAGCCGGGCTGGAGGATGAGAGATGCAGAGAATGGTCGCTGGAGCCTGCAGGTGGCTCCGTGAGACCGCCAGGATCCCATTTCCCCGGCTAAAGACAGGCGGGCGGGGTGCGCGCTCACCTGGAATCCCCGCGCAAGTCCATGGGGGAAGCAGCGGCTCCGGGGAGTCCCTGGGGGATCCCAGGCAGCAGCCTGGGGTGAGGGGGGAGCGGGGGAGTGGGGAGTGAGGGTCAGTCCCTCCCCTGGAGTTCCACCTTTCATGGTCAGAGGCTCTGGCAAGTCCCGGGGCCGGAGCTCGGGCCTCCAAGGGCGCCCCCGGCCGGCCACTCGGGGCGGTTGTTTTCCCGCTGCCGCGATCAGCAGATCACTAGCACCCAGTCAGACACCGGCCGTGAACCTGAACTGCGGAGGCCCCAGTTCTCCCACGGCCCGGGTCTCCCGGGGTCTCTGTCCCTGCAGGTTCTAACCCGGGATGCTCCGGGATCAGCTAGGATCCCGGTCCTGAGAGGCTGTTTCCACGAGGTCCCTCTGTGATCCTCGGCCGCTCCCCACACGCTGACGGCCCCCTTTCCCACCAGCTCTCCCACAAGTGGGCACCCTGTGGAAAGAATCCTACGGGGCGGTTTCGCCAATCAGACAGACGCCGCGCGCGGAGCCTCCTCGGCAGGTGAGTGCAGGCTCCGCAAAGCTCCACTTAGACGGGGCGGACTAAACTGGAGCATCACGAACTCGGTCCGGATCCCCGGGGATCCACAGTCAAGCTGGGAGATACCCCCGTTCACTCAGAGCTCGGGAGGTCCCGCCCACAGACCCCCTCCCTGCCCACTCCCCCAGTCCCCGCCCAGAGCGCTCCCCAGCGGGGACCAGACGGTTCAAAAGTTTCCTTCCCTCCCTCCTCCCGCCCTCTCTCCAGCCACTCGGTGCCCTCCCCCGCGCGCCGCTCACCGCCGCCTCCCGTAGATCCCGGGTCTTCGACGGCTCCCACCTCCGGCTCCTTTAAAACTAGCCTTACCCAGTACTGCCCAACCGCCAGGGGCCTTCTTCCCGGGGACTCTGGGCACCGCCCAATCGCCGCTCCCCGTCTTCCGGGGTGGTGAGCCACTGTGTGAAGCCGCCTGGCAGCCATCATCCCTAGGGGCAAGAAGCCAAATTGAGCAGCGCCGCCATCATAGTTGAGGGCGGAGAGCGCAGTACTGGAAAGGCGCTGAGGCGGACCGGATGGTGTCATCTTCTACAGGCTGGCCAAGGGCCGGAGCCAAGTTTCCAGAGAGACTGAGACCACTGCGATGACGCTTAGAGTGCGCCGTCACTTTTTTTTTTTTTTAAGGGCACCTTCCTGTTATGTCAGGCCCATCTACGCGAATCGAGCGTGAACGAGATGCGAAATTCCAAACTTCCTAGGAAAGGCCTCAGTGAGGTCGGCGCCCGTCGGGATGCCCGAGCGCTCCCGAGTCGCAGACACCGAGTGGCCTCGGGCTGGGGATGGGGGTGGGGGGGCGGTGTACGGCGGCCTGGAGGGGGCGGAGGAGGGAGCTGGGGCCTGCGTGGCGCTTCGTCCCGTTTTGAGTACCTCTTCCCCGCAGGGAGCCAGCCAGATAGTGGCTTCCGGGACTCGGGGCCGACTGCAGCTGTCCCTCGGCGGCGTAGCGATGCCTCCTCGGGCTGTGAGTTCAAGGACATCCCTCCCAGCCTTGGTGCTTGCAGAGGCTGCAGTCCGCGCTCACTTCTCCGCTTAAAAGCAACTGGGCAGAGCCCACCTGATCCGAGTTTTCTTTTCTTTTTTTTCTTTTGGTTTTTGGGCCACACCGGGCGGCCCTCAGGGCTGAACTCCTAGCGCTGCGTTCAGGGATCACTCCTGGCGGGCTCGAGGGTCCAAATGGGGTACCAGGGATTGAACCCGGGTCTGCTGCGTGCAAGGCAAGTGCCTTACCCACTGTGCTGTCATTCCAGCCCTGATTCGAGTTTACTTTCTCAGGATCTCCTGCAACAGTCAAGACCAACTGCAAAGAAAGAAAAAAAAAAAGTGCACGGATGCACGAGTCTGGCAGGCAGACCCAGCCGCACTGTATAGTTTATCACACTGAAGTCTGAGTTGGGCTAGCTAGCTGTCACAAGGCTCGGCTCACCTCTGCCCTCTTTTGGATCACTCACTCTTCAGCAATGCCTACCTCACCCACCCTCCACCTGTAGAAATGGCTGTTGGGCACCCACAGTCTCAATTCTTTAGAAACTTGGCACCTCTTGTATCTCTCCCTTGCTTCATTGTGCCTGACCTCAATGATCTCAACTGGTAAAATGGGAACAAGAAACTCAGGCCTGTCAGATCCTGTAAGAAGATAAGTCTGAATGTGCCTGATAAACCAGCCAAGTCTCAGATTACAGGTTGAAAGAAAAAAAGAAAAAATAGAAACCAGAATATGACTCTGGTGGTGGAGCATTTGTCTTGCATGAGTGAAGCCCGGGGTTCCATCCTTGGTTGTTGGAAAAAAAAATTTTTTTTTTAATGTGTAAGAAACACTCTCTTGGAGCTGGAGTGATAGCACAGCGGGTAGGGCGTTTGCCTTGCATGCGGCCGACCCGGATTCAATTCCCAGCAACCCATATGGTCCCCTGAGCACAGCCAGGAGTAATTCCTGAGTGCAGAGCCAGGAGTAACCCCTGTGCATCGCCAGGTATGACCCAAAAAGAAAAAAAAAAAGAAACACTCTCTTCTCTCAGTGTCCCTATTTGCCTACAAGACTATTGCTCTGTGAGCACTTGCCTTCACAGAGTGACACTAATTTGAGCTCCAAATCACCAGAGGAGGTTTGATTGGGCTGTGGTTAAAAGGTGTGGAGGTGATCAGTGAGAGCTGTTTTTTTTTTCTTTTTGGGTCACACTGGAGATGCACATAGGTTACTCCTGGCTCTGTACTCAGGAATTACTCCTGGCGGTGCTCGAGGGACCATATGGGATGCTGGGAATCGAACCCGGGTCGGCCGCATGCAAGGCAAATGCCCTACCCGCTGTGCTATCACTCCAGCCCCAAGAGCTGTTTTCTATGAACCATTCTGGGAAATGAAGCTTTGGGTTTGGGTCACACTGCTCAGTAATTGCATCAACCATTCAGCAGCATTGCCACACCTCAGCTGTGCTGTCCCCTGGGATAGACACGGGGGAAGTCAGGTTAAAATTTGTGTGTACAAGATTGCCATTGCCCCTGCTACTTCCCTCTGCCCTTTGCACAGGCATGCTGGGTGCAGTGAGGTGTCAGTGTAGCCTCCAGTTGAATTTCCTCTGGGAGTTTTGCAAACCCACCTCTGCAAGCTATGCTCCTCCTAATTGCTAGAATTCTTATTTGAGAATTTGAGCTGTCCCACCCGTGATCTAACTTTTCTTTAACATACACACAAGAATGAAATCACCTAGTGACACATTTCGCAGAACATATGCCTCTGTTATGTGACTATCTGCTATTCCTGTATTCTTTTTGGGGGGTCAAAAAGGGTCTCCCAAGCAGTATCCAGGGAGTCCCTCGGGGCACTTTCAACAATCCTCAATGGCGCTATGCAAACCTGATGGCTCAGTGCTCTGTTTGGGTCTAGTGATGAGGAGGGTGTTTCCTGCGTTCATTCTTTTTTTGGCAGAGGCGGGCCCACACCCAGCAATGCTCAGAGCTTCCTCCTGGCTCTATGCTCAGGTATCATTCCTGGTGGTACTCAGAAGACCATATAAAGTTTTAGAGGTTGAACCAGGTCAGATACATGCAAGGCAAGCTAACCTCTGTACTATCTCTGTCCCCAAGATATATGTGTGTATGTGTGTGTGTGTGTGTGTGTGTGTGTGTGTGTGTATACATTCCTGTATTCTTTTGAACTCTTCTTACTATAGTGAGAAGAACTGTGTCCCCTCTCCCTTCCTCCCCTCAAAATATGTTGAAGACCCCAATAATAACAATAATCTTATTTGGAAATAGAATCTTTCAAGATATAGTTAATGAGATCATAATGTCTTAGTGTACTGGTCCTAATCTAGTAACTTGTTGCCCTTACAGGAGAAGGAAGTTTGGACACTGATACAGAGAAAAACGAACACTCTGTGAAAACACACAGACACTGGAAGAACATCATGTGACAATAAGCAGAGACTGGAATGATGCACTCACAAACCAAGGAATGCCAGAGATTGCTAGAAAAAAACAGAAGCTTAGAGAGGAGGAGGAAAGAATTTTACCAGGGTCTAAATTCTAGGGAGCAGAGCCCTAGTGTGTTTTGATTTCAGAATTTTAATCTCCAGAATGTGAATATATAAATTTGTATTGTCCTTTTGTATTTTTGGTAGGAGAGCACAACAGGCGGCGTTTAGTTCTGGTGTGGTACTTGGTTTAATCATTACTGGTGGTCTCAGGGGACCATGAGGCACCAGGGATAGAACCCAGGGCTCCTGCATGCAAATCATGTGCTCCAGCCCTTTGAGCCATTGCCCCAACCCTAAATTGTTCTGTCGTAAGTCACCTGTTTTTGGTAATTTGTTATGACAGATCTAGGAAACCAATAAACTACTCAGTTTCTCATTTCTCTAAATTTCTCACTTTAGCTGGTAATTTTCTACATGATTTTTGTGTGTGTGCTGAATATAGAACCCAGAGTTTTATTCTTTTTCAAAATATGCTTCACGATTGATCTCCATCCCAGCACTCCACCCTGTAACTAATAATTCTGCCAGCAATCAATTTATTTTTCTTCAGTAAAGTTGCAAAACCAATAATTCTGCTAGTAATCAATTTCTTTTCTTCAACACAGTTGCATAAACCAATACTCCCCTGGAAGTATCTAAAGTATCATTAAGTCCCTCTGGACTCTGGGATCTTTGAAATTCAACCCAACCATAGTTACTGAATCCAAGAGAATGTCCTCACCTCTTCTCTTCCATTGTACTTCTGCTGGAAGAGTCTAGTGTATCTTATCTTTGTTCCTCTTCTTTTGTTATGTTTTCCCTCTTTATTTTATTTTATTTTAATCACAACCAGTGATGCTCAGGAGTTAGTCCTAGCTCTGCACTCAGGAATTACTCCTGGCGGGCTGTGGGAACCATATGAGGTACCGCGGATTGAACCTGGGTCAGCTACATGCAAGGAGAGTGTTGTACCAACTGTGCTATTGCTCCGGCTCCTCCTATCTTTTTTTTAATTACACGATCTGACTCAAAATAAGGCCACACTCAGCAATGCTTGGGGGTACTCCTAGCTCTGTGATCTGCAATCATTCTTGATACGTGTATAACCACATGCACAGGACCATATGTGGTGTTGGAGATCAAACCAGGTCAGCCAAGTGTCTTAACATCTGGACTATATCTCAGCCCCGCACAAATGTTTTTAAGTTTTGTTTTGGGACCACCCCCTGTGGTGCTCAGGACTCCTGGCTCTGGGCTAAGAGATCACTCCTGATGGGACTTGGGGTATCAGATGGGTGCCAGGGATCAAACTCAGGTTGGCTGCTTGCAAGACAAGTGTCCTACCTGCTATCTCTCTGGCCCCTTTAATTTTTTAATAAATCAGAAATTAATATTTTTGTGACACTTTAACAATATCATTTAATTGTCTTAATTTATAGGACTTGTCCTTTCTGTTTGTTCTGGTGCCACACCCGACAGTGCTCAGGGTTTGTTCCTGGCTCTGCTATCAGGGCCTACTTCTTTTTTTTTTTTTTTAATGAGTCACTGTGAGATAGTTACAGACTTAGAAACTTTTGTGATTACGTTTCAGTCATACAAAGACCGAGTACCCATCCCTACACCAGTGCCCATTCCCCACCACCAATGTTCCCAGTAACCCTTCTGCCACCCCCACCCTGTTCCCCCCACCCCCTGCCTCTGTGGCAGGCACAGTTATCAGGGCCTACTTCTGGCAGGCTCAGGAAACTATATGTGGTGCTGGGGATCGAACTTGATCAGACACACAAAAGGCAAGACACATACTCACTGTAGTATCTCTCTGACCCTATCTTTAAAGATAGATACAAAAACAGAGTGACTAACAGTAGCAAGAAAATTGAAAGTTAAAGTTTTGTTTGTTTTGTGGCCACACCCGGTTACACGCTCTGGGATTACTCCTAGCTCTGTGCTCAGGGGTCACTCCTGGGAGTTCTCAGAGAACTATATGTGATGCTGGGGATCAAACCTGGGCCATCCATATACAAGTCAAATACCTTAAATGGAACAAGGTTACTTAACCCCTGTACTGAGAGACAATACAGAGAGATTGTACAGGTAGGGTAAGGTGTTTGCTTTGTATATAGACAACCAAGGTGAGTACTGCCAGGAATAAGCCCTGAGAACAGAGCCAAGAATAAGTCCTGAACACTGTTGGGTAAGCTCAAAAAACCTATTCTTAAAAAAAGCAAAGTTGGGGGCTGGAACAATAGTACAGCAAGGAGGGTGTTTGCCTTGCAGGCGGCCCACCCGGGTTTGATTCCAAGCATCCCATATGGTCCCCAAGCACCGCCAGAAGTAATTCCTGAGTGCATAAGTCAGGAGTAATCCCTGTGCATCATTGGGTGTGAACAAAAAAAAGATAAAAAAATAAGCAAAGTTTACAATATCATAAAACTAATGGGTGTGTGTATGTATATATAAAACAAAAGCATGAAACTTTCCTCATTCAAGCCAGTATAGGATTTCTCTCTCTCTCTCTCTCTCTCTCTCTCTCTCTCTCTCTCTCTCTCTCTCTGTATTTTGGGTCACAACCAATGGTGCTCAGGACTTACTCCTGGCTCCGTACTCAGGGATCACTCTGGGGACCATATGTGGTGCTAGGGATGTAACTAACATAAACTTCATAAACCTTAACCCCTGTACTATCTTTCCAACAGTGATTTTTCTCTCTTTATTTGATCCATTCTTAAATTATTGTTGTTTCCAAGTTTCAGATCCCCAATTGCGGAAAGACCCAGTCCACACACGATAATGCAAAAGCAAAGGAACTTCATTACTAGCCCGAGCCAGCGCTAGCTTGAGCTAGGGTCCAAGTCTCATCTAACACAATGGAGGCTTGACAAGGACCCTGACTCCGAGTCACAAGCAGTTTATATATATAGGGTTCAATCAACACTGTTACAGAACCACAAAAAATGAAATATCTGAATTCCAAATACCTGCAGTAAATATGCAGGTATTTCAGAAGATAATCCTTTTCCCAAAGTGGCATAAACTTTGTATTATTATTATTATTATTATTATTATTATTATTATTATTGCTTCTTTGGGTCACACCTGGTGATGCACAGGGGTTACTCCTGGCTCTGCACTCAGGAATTATTCCTGGCGTTGCTCAGGGGACCATTATAGGATGCTGGGAATTGAACCCAAGTCAGCCGCATGCAAGGCAAATGCCCTACCTGCTGTGCTATTGCTCCAGCCTCAAGTGGCATAAATTTTGCATTGCTGATATACAATTTAAAAGCATTTTAGATATTTCTATCATACCTGAGGGAAAGTAGAAAATTAGTACAGATGTTGCCCTTGGAGGACAGCTGGTTCCCCTGAAGGAGAAAATGGTAAAGAACATGCCTGAACGGCCTACTACAGTGTCCAACTGACTTCCTCTCATTTCCGGTGGAGGCCATCTCTAGGCAAAACTCAAGAAACAAGCCCAGGTAGATGTTTCTAGAAGTGACTGACTGAAGTTAGAGGCTGGGAAGACACAGAAACAGTTGTCCTCAGACCAAAAGTGGCAATACAGGGGCAGAGAAGTCCACAGCAAACACAAAACCCAGATTTACCTCTGTCATCTTTCCTCCAGAGAAAAGAGGTTGCAGTGAAGAGTGGCAAGTGCTGGAGTAGTCAAGTAGCCTGTAAGTATGAGCTGAGGTATTCCATTTGTTTCTTCACTCTTTTGTTGAGCTCCAACTATGTTCTAGACTGAAAAATTACTATGGTAAAGAAGACAGTAAGACTCTTTGTCCTACGGGAGATAAGATAAAAGCTAAGGGGCCAGAGTGATAGCACAGCGGGTAGGGCATTTGCCTTGCACGTGGCCGACCCGGGTTTGATCCCCAGCATCCCATATGGTCCCCTGAGAACTGCCAGGAGTAATTCCTGAGTGCAAAGCCAGGAGTAACCCCTGAGCATTTCTGGGTGTGACATAAAAAGGAAAAAAACAAAAAGAAAAAAGATAAAGGCCAAACTCAACAAATAGGGGTTCCCCACAGAGCACATATTCCAAGCTGCTGAAGGGGTTTTCTCAGAAACGGTGTTAGATCACCTGAGAAGTCAATGAGAAGGGGCTGGGAGGGCGATTGTGTGGACAACACTACTGTACGAAGGTCCAAAAGACAAAATTCAGGAGATTGAATGTAGTTGAGAGCTTAGTAGAACAAATATTTGAATGTTTCTTATATTAGAATGAAATGTGATGAGGAATAACCCATGTATGGTCCTACTTTTTAAAATATAGCCCTGCCTTTACACACAGGGCAAGTACATCAGCAACCTGATGGTGCTTCCAGGCTTCCTGATACCCCGAAATTGCCACTGTGCCTCTGGACAGACCCCAACCATTCAAGACCAAGTTTCCTGATAAATTAAACAGCTAAAAATTAGATATGTGGGAGTCATGCCCACAAACCACCTCAGCTATACAAGCTCCTTTATTGGCCTTACTTCGGAGACCCATAAATAAATCTCGAAAGAGATAAAAAGCCACAGTTATCTCAGACCCGAGCAAGTACAAACCAGACAATCGGAGTGGGGGGGCAGCCTGGTGCCTGCCCAAGAAGAGCCCCTGGCAGCCACTTGCTCCCACAATCCAAAATTGTTGTCATGCCCCTAACCTGACTCCACCATCTCAGGACGTACCTCACAAAGATATTAACCTCTTGAAAATTCAAACATGCAGGTTTTGTGACTGAAATCTCCAGGCTTCTCAAAATTGGGATGGGCTACTTCCTCTCACTTCCCTATACTCCTGGAAGCACTGGCAATCAGCCCCACAAACCAACTCCGGCGCCACCATGTAAATTCTTCTACCGGCCTTGCTTCAGAGATCCATAAACAAATCTCTAAAGAGATTACTGTCACTGTCCTCCCGTTGTTCATGGATTTGCTCGAGCGGGCCCAGTAACATTGTGAGAGCCCTGCAAGCTACTGCGAGTATCTCACCCATACAGCAAAGCCTGGCAAGCTACCTGTGACGTATTAGATATGCCAAACTCAGTAACAACAACGAGATCAAAAGCCACAGTTAACCTCGGACCCGAGTAAGGACAGACCAGAATAATCAGAGGTGGGCAGGTCAGCCTCATGCCTGCCCAAGCAGAGTCCCTGGCTGCCTCTTGCTTCCAAAATCCTAAATTGCTGCCATGCCGCTGGCCAGACTCCACCATCTCAAGATGGACCTCACTGAGATATAATATGCTTAAAATCTGGATATGTGGGTTTTGTGACTGAAATCTCCGGCTTTCCCAGGGTTAGGATGGGCTACCTTACCCCACCACCCTGTATTTTTGGAAGCCTTAGCAGTCACATTCACACCCCAAAGCTGCCACCCAGTTTAAAAAGCTACTCCATGGAGCTGGAGCGATCGCACAGCGTGTAGGGCATTTGCCTTGCATGCGGTAGACCCGGGTTCAATTCCCGGCACCCCATATCGTCCCCTGAGCACTGCCAGGAGTAATTCCTGAGTGCAGAGCCAGGAGTAACACCTGTGCATTGCTGGATGTGACTCAAAAAGCAAAAATAAATAAATGAATAAAATAAAATAAAATAAAAAGCTACTCCAGCCTGACCATCCCGATAAAAATACTGAATGCCCTGTACAAACACTATGACCTCTTAGTGCCTGTATTGCAAACCATAATGCACAAAAGGAGAGAGAGAAAGAATAAAAGTGCCTGCCATAGAGGCAGGTATTGGGGGATGGTAGGAAGGAAATAGGGGACATTGGTGGTGGGAAATGTACACTGGTGGAGGGATGGGTGTTGGGTCATTTTATGACTGAAACCCAATCATGAACAGCTTTGTAACAGTCTATCTCATGGATATTCAATAAAAATAAAAAATATATAAAGCCCTGCCCCCGCACCTGGCTGTCCTCACCGGGGCCCCTTGGAGGGGGGCGGGTTGAGTTTCCCTCCCGGCCCTGAGCAGAGCCCTGGAAGCCAAAGACCTCCAGAACCAGCCACAGCCATGCTGAGACTACTCTCCACACATCTGGACAAGCCTCATGCATGAAGGAACTGGCAGAGAAACCCAGGCATGCGGGTCCCGGGACTGAGATCTCCAAGCCTGCTCGGATTGAAACTGGGCCTTCTCCACCCAGATCGCCCATCTTACAGTAGGTAGGCATCACACCCACCAGCTGCCACCGGTGCCCGGTGGTCCCATCAACGGCCAAGACCCAGAGACTATAAAACCCAGCTCCTGGAAGCGCGGCTGCAAATGTGGCCACACGACATCTTTTTATCTTGTTTTTACTTTGGAGAACCCAGCAAGCTACCGAAAGTATCCTGTCTGCACGGCAGAGTCTGGTAAACTTCCTGTCTCATACTCAATATGCCAAATACCAGCAACAATGATGGGTCTCATTCTCCTAACCCTGAAAGAGCATTGAATACGGCTCCTTTAAAATCTCAGGGCTAGGAAGAAGGAGACGTTACTGGTGCCTGCTCGAGGCAATTGACGAACAACAGGATAATTGTGATTATGATATAAAGACCTAATTCTAATTTAAATGACAAAATGAAATAATTTATCACAAATGTGTATCCAGGGGCTGGGGAAATTCTACAGGGGTTGCAGTAATCCGGATTGTATCTCCAGCACCATATGGTCCTTTCCCAACCACCAGTGGACACTGCAGGACCCTAGCATTGAACTGCCAGTCTGGTTGGTTAAGTATTGCCAGAAGTGTCTCCTGAATCCTTGAGCATCACCTGGGAGCATCCCCTCTCTCCATATGTATCAGATCATACATTATGTATACATTAGGATAAAAATGATAACATCAAGAAATGCTATGAGGGACTGGAGCGATATTACAGTGGGTAGGGCGTTTGCCTTGCACACAGCCTACTCAGGTTCGATCCCCAGCATCCCATATGGTCCCCCAGCACTGACAGGAGTAACTCTTGAGTGAAGAGCCAGGAGTATACTGAGCTGATATCACCGGGAGGTCCCAGATGGGGTAGGTGCTGTCTCCTCGCCTTCTCCAGATGGAATCCCGGAAACCATGAGCTTCTACAAGCATGGTTCCAGTATGCGGGTATCAGGACTATTCTTCCAAACTGTGCGGCTGCTTATGTGGCCACATGACATTTCCTGATATGCAGAGTGATCAATGGAAAGTAAATGATCTAGCGTTTGTCCCTGAAAGACAGGCTTGAATGGTGGTGGGAAAATCTGAGCAAAATAAAATGCCCAACCGAAATGCATCTGGACTGAGCATTTAACTATAGTGCTATGCCGCCCTGGGAGGAGAAGGGTGTATGTCTCTCTGCCTGTCCCCCCTTGTGGCGGCAGCATGGTGGCCTCCATCTCTTAGAGCCTAATGAACAGCCAGGTATGAGACTGCATTGACGAGGCATGTGGGACTTCGTGGGATGGGAGGTGGAATCGGCCTTGCTCCCCACCATGACAATGCCCCGGGTTGCCACCCACAAACGCCTCCTCCGGCTCCTGAACAACCATGATCCCAGAGGCACGCAAACCAATCTCAGAACCCAGGGGCTTTTGGCAGGAATCCCTCTAGGCTCATTACTAAAATATCAGAAATCCAAATTCGTGTGGCCTCTATTCTGGCCACAGGACATCATATGCTCTTCATAATCAGCAATAAAAAACAAATTATCTAATGATGTCTTTTTGGCAGGTCTGAAGGTTGGAAAAAATTCCAAATAATAATATTGGGTCTTTTGTTGTAATATTGAATGTGATCAATGTAGAGAGAGAGAGAGTAAGGTGGAAATCTGCCACACAGCCAGAGAGTGGGTGGGAGTGGGGTATACCAGAGTTCTTGGTGGTGGAAAATTTGCACTGGTGAAGGGACGGGTGTTTGATCATTGTATGACCAACCAAAACTTAAACTGAAAGATTTTGTGACAGTTCTCACGGTGATTCAATTAAAGAGAGAGAGAGAGAGAGAGAGAGAGAGAGAGAGAGAGAGAGAGAGAGAGAGAGAG
The DNA here is from genome assembly GCF_029834395.1 of Sorex fumeus. Lineage (NCBI taxonomy): Eukaryota > Metazoa > Chordata > Mammalia > Eulipotyphla > Soricidae > Sorex > Sorex fumeus. Next base: position 6,815,793 of record NW_026606183.1, read on the forward strand.
AGCCAGGAGTAAGAACAACCCTTGAGCATCTCCAGGTGTGACCCCAAAATTTTTTTAAAAATTGCTAAGAGGGTGTTGGAACAGTGCATAACTGAAATCTAATCATGAGCAGCCTTGTAAGAATCTATTGCACAGTGATTCAATAAAAAAGTATAAAAAAAAGAAAGAAAGAAATGCTATGAATGAACTTTTTTCTACTTGTTTTTGGGTCACACCTGGAGATGATCAGTAGTGGTGCTTGAGGAAACCATGTGCTTCACCCAGCTTCCTTCAGGCAAAGCCTGTTGAAGTATCTCTCTGCCTTTTATTTTGTTTTGGGGCCATGCCCACTGGTGTGGGGAGGAGGTGCTGGCAACTTCTGGCTCAGCATCAGACAGGGTTTTGAGACCACACAGTGCTGAGGCTCACACCAGAGCTTCCCCAATACAAAGCATGAACTCCATGGGGCTGGAGCGATAGCACAGCGGGTAGGGCATTTGCCTTGCACGCGGCCGACCCGGGTTCGATTCCCAGTATCCCATATGGTCCCCTGAGCACTGCCAGGGGTAATTCCTGAGCGCAGAGCCAGGAGTGACCCCTGTGCATTGCTGGGTGTAACCCAAAAAGAAAAAAAAAAAAAGCATGAACTTCAGCTCTCATCCCTGAATGAATGTTTTTTTTTTTGGGGGGGACCCCCCAATAGTCCTCCAGACCAGAGGATCTGCTTCTGAAACATTTGGCCCAGTGGCATGAGCCTGACAGGCTGGAGCTCACCTTATGAGCAGTGCTTGGGGACCACCAGCGTCACACCTTGGTGGTACTTGGGGCAGGGGCTATGCAATGCTAAGGTCAACCTGGGGTCTCGTGTATGCCAGACACGCATTCTGCTCTTTAAGCTCTCTCTTCGTCCCCATTTTTCCCCTAGTTTTTTTGGGCACTCCCGGCAATGCTCAGGGGTTTCTCCTGGCTCTGCTCTCAGGATGTACTCCTGGTAGTGCTCAGGGGACCATAAAGGATGCTGGGGATCAAATGCATGTTCAAGGCAAGAGCAGTACCTGTTGCTCTCTCTCTCTCTCTCTCTCTCTCTCTCTCTCTCTCTCTCTGGCTCATCTCCACCCTATCAATTAATTTGGGGGCCTGGATGTATGGCTACTCCTGGCTCTGTGCTCGTGGGTCTGTCCTGGAGGTGTTCAGAGGACTATATGCGCTGCTGGGGATAAACCCACGTTGACCACATGGAACGCAAGTGTCTCAGTACTGCCAGTGCTCAGGGAACCATACAGGGTGCTGGGGATTGAACCTAGATCAGCTGAGTGCAAAGCAAAGAGCTTACTATCTCTCTCCAGCTGTGCTTTGATTTCTCTCTTGACTTGGGTACCAGTTATATATGGGTATGTTCATCTTATGAAAACTTACAGAAGTTATTTATACTTAGGACTTGGACACTTTGATATATAATATCATTCTTTAAATTTTTAAATAATATGGGGCAGGGAGTTGGTTTAGAGGGATGGAGTGGGCCAGAGATGTCAGGACACTTGCCTTACACATAGCCAACCTGGCACCATGTTCAGTCCTGAGTTCTCCAGGAGTGACCCCTGAGCAAAACCAGAAAATAGAAACAAACAAAGGTTGGGGCTGAAGCGATAGCACACCGCATAGGGCATTTGCCTTGCACGCGGCTGACCCGGGTTCGATTCCCAGCATCCCATATGGTCCCCCAAGCACCGCCAGGAGGAATGACTGAGTGGAGAGTCAGGAGTAACCCCTGAGCATTGCCGGGTGTGACCCAAAAAGCTAAAAACAAAAACAAAAACAAGAAAAACTGAGGGCAAGCCTTGTGTATGGATGTTCTAGATTTGAAACTCAGCACTGCACGGTCCCCTGAGCTGGAGGTAGCCCCAGCTGTGTGTGTGTTCCCCTAAACAAAACCCTCAACAGTAAGAAAACAACTAGAGACTGGAGATAAGGCATTTGCCTTGCATGTGGTCACTTCAGTGTGACCCTGGTTCAATCCCCAACACCACATATGATTCCCTGAGTACAACAGCCAGGAAAATGCCCCTGAGCACTGCTGGCTGTGGTACAAACTCCCTCCCCCCAAAGGGAAATCAACTTAATTTTAAAATGGGTAATGGGGGCTGGAGAGATATTCCCTGGGCTAGAGTGCTTGCTGTGCATACGGGAAATCCCAGTTTCAATCCCTGACACCACATGGTTCCCCCTGAGCTCTGTCAGGAGCGATTCCCAGCACTGAGTTGCCCCGAACACTGCTGAGTGTGACCCCTAGATTTAAATAATGTGTATCGCAATAAGTAAATACTTGGGTAAGGATTTGTTAGAAAATATTGTAAGGAAGAAAGGTTAAGCTTACACCAATCTGTAGAATTTCTATGAATACAAAAGAGCTAACAATTAAGTAACTGCAACTCAGCAGAGATGGAGCTCGGAGGGAGAGCAGAGCACTTTCCTTGCATGAACAGGAGCCGACTTTGATCCTCAGCACTGCAAAAGAAAACAAAACCCACAGACTGTCACCAAAGAGTTGTGTTGGTAATTCAAGTTCAAGTGCAGTCACCTGTACAAGTTTTTTCAAAATATTAAATTATTCCAGCTTAAGTTACAAATAAAATATGATCTGCCCTTGATTTCAGTGGTGTAAGCCTTCCTGGAAAAGTGGGGATTAAACCTGCTTATATCATTGATGTTTATATATACAATAAATTTAAGTTTTGCATCCAGATAATCACAAACTTATTTTCACCTACATGAATGTCCATGGAACATTCTGACAATAATGGAAGACAGGGAATAATTTTTTGGTGAGTGAGCAGGATAGTCCGATCCAGTGTGAGACCACTGATATCCCTGACTTGCAATAGTTTCCCCATCACTGTGACCAAAGCATGCTGTCAAAGTTCACACAACACTGCTAGGGATGTCGTACCCTTGCTGAGAACCACTGGGTTAGGGTCACAGACTTAGGACATGTATTTCTGCAATGGGGACTATTTCTCCAAGACATAAGAAATGGAAGGATGACTGATGTCTCAGTGAAGGTCATCTTAGTTGCAGGAATGACATAGTAAGGGGTAAATGGGGGTCTAGGGTATTTGCTTGACTCCAAAAGCAAACAAGTGAGTGAATGAATGTTGCAGATATTAAGAAAGAACTATGAACATTTAAAATTTATTGCTTTCCCACTACTTGCTGTCAATATTCACTTAGTTTACATTTTACATTCTCTTTATTTACTTTGCCAAATCTGACAGTGCTTTGGGGATCGAGGTACAATAATAGGATGCCAGGAATCAAAATTTTGTACTATCTCTCCAAACTCTAGTTTGTATTTTGTTTATTTGGCTTTGGGGCTCAGGAGAGCACTGAAGTGCCGGGGATTCAAACTAGGGTCGAGGCAGCCACAAGCACAGGAAAGACTAAATGCCTACCTCACGTACTATCTCTCTGGGTCTCTAGTTTATTTTTTGGGAAGACACTTTGTGATTCTCTCTCTTTTTCTTTTTTTTGCTTTTGGGTCACACCCAGTGATGCACAGGGGTTACTCCTAGCTTTGCACTCAAGGAATTACTCCTGGTGGAGCTTGGCAGATCATATGGGATGCTGGGAATCGAACCCGGGTCAGCCGCATGCAAGGCAAATGCCCTACCTGCTGTACTATCACTCCAGCCCCACACTTTGTGATTCTTAAGGCCTACTGGAATGATCTCTGGCTCTGTGCTCAGCGATCACTCCTGGCAGTCCTCAAGGGACCAAGTGTGGTGCTAGGGATCAACCCCAGGTCGGTATGTGGAAAGCAAATGTCCTCTCTGCTGTAGTATCTTTCCAGCCCTGAGTTCACATTTTAAAACCAATTTTTTTCTTTTTCTTTTTTTCTTTTTTTTTCTTTTTGGGTCATACCTGGCAATACTCAGGGGTTAATCCTGGTTCTGCATTCAAGAATTACTCCTGGCAGTGCTCGGGGGGCCATATGGGATGTCGGGGATCAAACCCAGGCCAGCCATGTGCAAGACAAACGCCCTCCCTGCTGTATTATCACTCTGGCCCCTAAAACCAATGTTTTATTCAATCATGGCCCAAAATTATTATAGGAATATTTCTGTGTTTGTTTGTTTTTGGATCACACCCAGCAGCGCTCAGTGGTTATTTCTGACTCTGTGCTCAGGAATGATGCCTGCCTTAGGAGACCATAGGTGGGATTCAAACAGGGGTCAGCCACATGCAAGGCAAATACCTTACCTCCTGTGGTATCACCCAGACACCAGGAAATGAGTTTTATTAGATTTTTTTTCTGTGCTTCACTCTTTACCCTGGAAAGTTTGTGGGAGTAGTGTGGGGGCGGGGGGGCACTGCTGCACCACTGGGCTCTTGCCTTTCTGTATCTGGCCACTGTGGAGCTCTCCAGCCAGGAGCTCCTTCACCAGAGTGCATTTAATCACTCTCCTAACCATGGCGCTGCTTGTTTGATGTGGTTTGGTTTAGCTGGGTTTGGTTTGGGCTTTCCAGAAGTGCTGGGAGCCACAGGCTAGAGAGATCATTTGGTTTCAGGAGAGGCGGGAAACAGTGCTCAGTGAATACTCCTGAGAGCCTGACTCAGGCTGTTGCTTCCTTTCAGACCAACCTCTCTCTCTCTCTCTCTCTCTCTCTCTCTCTCTCTCTCTCTCTCTCTCTCTCATTTACTCTTCTTTTCTTTGCCTTTCTTTCTTTCTTTCTTTCCTCTTTCTTTCCTTCCTTTCTCTCTCTCTTTCTTTCTTTCCTTTCTCTTTCTTTCTTTCTTTCTTTCTTTCTCTTTCCTTTCTCTCTCTTTCTTTCTTTCCTCTTTCTTTCCTTCCTTTCTCTCTCTTTCTTTCTTTCCTTTCTCTCTTTCTTTCTTTCTCTTTCCTTTCTCTCTTTCTTTCTTTCTTTCTTTCTTTCTTTCTTTCTTTCTTTCTTTCTTGTCTTTGGGCCACACCCAATGATGCTCGGAAATTACTCCTGAAGGTGCTTGAGGGATTGTATGGGATATTGGGAATTGAACCTGGGTTGGCTATGTACAATCCTACATGCTGTACTATTGCTCTAGCCCTCTTCTCAGTTTTATAACAAGCTTAAACTTCCCATACATGTCACAGCATGTAGGGGTTTTGTTTTCTTAGCACACATTTTATAGTGAAGGTTTTTTTTGTCTGTTTGTTTTAGAAGGGGGTGAAAAAAAAATGAAAATGGTGCTTTAGAAAGATTTAACAACTCCTTGAAAGATGGATTTGGTGTTTTGTTTTGGGTCTTTGTGCCACACCCAGCGTTGCAATCCAGGGGTGGTCAGGGAACCATGTGGTGCTGGGGATCCAGCCTGTATCTGTGTTATGCAAGTCAGCCCCTGTACTGCCTCCCAGCCCTGGACTCAGATGGTATAAGGGAAAAAGTGATTAAAATGGGTTATCAGGGATTGAGAGATAGTACAGTGGGCAGGGTGCTTGTCTTGCATGCAATTGACCTGGTTTTGATCCCCAGCTCAAATGGTCCCTGAGCTCCACCAGGAGTGATCCCTGAGCACAGGGTCAGGAATCAGCCTGAGAACTACCAGGTGTGGCCCCAAACCAAACAAACAAAAATAATAAGCCTTCCACTCAGTGAGTGGAGTGATAGCACAATGCACTAGAGCATATGCTTAGCATGGCAGGGTCCACATTCAACCCTTGGTGCCGCATGGTCCCCAAAGCACAACTCAGAGTGACCCCCAAGTACTGAGCTGGGGGTAGCCTCTGAACACCCTTAGTTTGGCCCCCAAACAAACAATTTTAAAATTAAAACAAAATAGGCTAGGTATGAAAGAGGGGTTGTGGTGATTCTACAAATAAATCCAGAGAGCCTTCAACTCTCCGCCCCACCCAGTCAGTACCTAATTCCCTCCTCTCGAATACGAATTGGGTCTAGAGCCTTGAACCTAATGGGTGGAAGAAAACAGAAGTAACAGTGACTTTGGATGGGGTGATAATAAGAAATTCTCTGTTATTTCTCTTTCTCTCTCTTGGATCACTTGCTCTGGATAAACTGACGTTTAATTATTCTCTCCGTGGACCACTACTGAGGGACCTGCAAAAAACAAAGCCACCTGACAAAGCAGTGTGTGAGTTTGACAGACATCCTGGGCAATTTATTTTCCTTTTTTTGTTTTGTTTTGTTTTTTGTTTTTGGGGTCACACCCGGCGATGCACAGGGGTTACTCTTGGCTCAGCACTCAGGAATTACTCCTGGCGGTGCTTGAGGGACCATATGGGATGCTGGGAATTCAACCCAGGTCGGCCGCATGCAAGGCAAATGCCCTACGGGCTGTGCTATCATTCCAGCCCCTATTTTTCTTTTTGGTAAAGGCCCTCCCGTTGTTCGTCGATTTGCTCGAGCGGGCCCAGTAACGTCTCCATTGGAGACTTTGTTGTTACTGTGTTTGGCATATCGAATACTTCACGGGGAGCTTGCCAGGCTCTGCCGTGCGGGCAAGATGCTCTCGGTAGCTTGCCGGGCTCTCTGAGAGGGGTGGCGGAATCGAACTCGGGTCGGCCATGTTGGCTGCGTGCAAGGCAAACACCCTACCGCTATAGTTTGTAATTTAGGTTCAGAGAGATAGTACAATGGGTTAGGCGGCAGAACCTGGGTCCTCTGAGCACTGCCAGGGAGTGAGCCCTGATGACAGAACCAGAAGTAAGCCCACTAGGTACAGCCTAACACCCCAAAAAGAAAAAGCAAAAGGAATTGTGGGATCTGCGGAGGTGCCTCTTCTCGGTCCTATCTTGGCATTAAAATCACCCACAATGATCTTGTAGAAGGTGTGGTCTTCTTTATAGAACTTCTCCAGCTCCATGTAGAACTTCTCGATTTCTCTTTCATCATAATGAGATGTTGGTGCGTAGACAACGAAGATAGAAACTGCAGGCAGTGAGCCACATCTATTCAAATGTAAACGTCCGATTCGGGTTGTTAGGCATTCGAATGAATCAATGCTCTTGGCCAAGTTTGTGTTGCCAAGGACACCTACGCCTCCGACACCTCTTTTATCGCATGTTCCGAGGAACAATTCTTCTCCAGTGTCGAAAACGGCATGGTGAAATTCGTGCCTTCTTGTCTCGGTCAGACCAATGATGTCGCACTTGATCATTCGTGCTTGTACCATCAGGTCCTCGATGGATGCATCTGATGCTAGCGTACGTGTATTGAAAGTACAGACGATCATTTTTGTCTTCCTTCGTTGTGGCAGCCTAGTTCAGCCTTGAGATTTTGTCGGCCTCTCCTTTCTCATCCTTCTCAGTGCTGCCATGTCGGTGAAGCCTTCAGGGGCAGATGAATGAGACCAGTTGTAGTTACTGGTTTTGGCATATCGAATACACAACAGATAGCTTGCCAGGCTCTTGCCAGGACCAAGAAGATCAGCTGAAGAACTTCACATCGGGACCCATGGCCTAGAATGGAACGAAAAGGGTGAGAGACTGTCTGAGTTCATCAAGTCGACCAAGACCACCCATGGTAACTCACAGTTCCAGAAGGCAGAATCTAAACATTGGACATGGGAGTCTCCCGGTGGACGATTCCACAACGAAATAGACCACATCATATTCAATCGACGGTTTTGCCTGACCGATGTCGCTGTTGTCCCAAAATTTCGAACGGGATCGGACCACCGTCTCCTTCGTGCAAAATTCTACTTCACAGAGCGGGGAGAAAGGGCTGCAAAGTTCAAAAAGAGAACTCCCAGAACGACCACCAACTGGGAACTCTTTGGCACTATTGCGGCAACATGGGAAGATGCCATTATTGACAACATTGACGAGGAATACGATCGACTGGTTCAGCACCTCCATGAATGTGCAAGGAACGCCAAGAGAGAGATAGCCACAAAAAAAACGCCTATCTTCGAAAACTCTTGAGCTAATTCGCCAGCGTGGTTTGGCGCATGCCTCAGGCAACCGCAAGCTAACATCCGAGCTCGCAAAGCAGTGCAGAGATGCGATCAAGGAAGACCTCAAAGAGAGAAGAGCAGAAGTACTGGTAGATGCGGCAGAAGCTGGGAGAAGTATTCGTTACGCCCGCCTGTGCTTCGCCAACTACAAGAACAAGATGACTGCCCTCCGACGTCCTGATGGATCCATCACATCCTCCAGAACGGCAATGGAGAAGATTATCCATGACTTCTACTCAAATCTCTTCGATAGCCATGTCCACTTGCCGACATACCAAATTCCACAGGATGGATATGTCGTTCCCAAAGTTCTCCCTTCCAAAATCCGACACGCCATTTCATCGGTAAAGAAACAAACAGCACCCGGCCCAGACAAGGTCAGACCTGAACACCTGAAGAACTTGCCATCAGTACTCATCAATACACTGGCTCGGCTCTTCACTCGCTACCTGTCTGAATGCAAGGTTCCGTCCCAATGGAAAACCAGCAGGACCGTACTACTGTTCAAGAAGGGAGACATCCATGACATTGGCAACTATCGCCCGATCTGCCTATTGTCTGTCATCTACAAGTTGTTCACTCGAGTCATCCTAAATAGGATTGGCAGAACACTAGATGAAGGACAACCATGCGAGCAAGCCGGGTTCCGCAAAGGATTCAGCACCATCGACCATATCCACACAATAACCAAGCTCATTGAGGTTTCTCAGGAGTTCAAGATGCCGCTCTGTTTAACGTTCATTGATTTAAAGAAGGCTTTTGATTCTGTTGAGACAGAAGCGGTCATTGAAGCCCTAGCCAATCAGGGCATTCAAGCCCAATACATCAAGATCCTCCGTGAGCTGTATTGTGGATTCACTACCAGGATCTCACCATTCTACAAAGAAGTGATTGTTGATGTCAGGAGAGGGGTTCAGCAGGGTGATACCATTTCACCGAAACTCTTCAGTGCCACCCTCGAGAACATCATGCGACGACTGGAATGGGAAGGAATGGGAGTGAAGATAGATGGTCGGCAATTACACCACCTCCACTTTGCTGATGACATTGTTTTAATAACACCAAACATCAGCCAAGTGGCACAAATGCTGGCTGACTTTGACCGTGAGTGTGGAAAGGTAGGACTACAGCTGAATTTTACGAAGACAATGTTTATGCGAAACAGCCTCGTTCCTGACGCCCCATTCGCTCTCAACGGAATGACCATCTCCGAATACAACAGCTATGTGTACCTAGGTCGAGAAGTCAACATGACAAATGACCTGGCACCCGAGCTGCGCAGGAGGAAGAGAGCGGCTTGGAACGCCTTCAAGAACGTCGAAGAAATAGCTAAGAGGACGAAGAACCTCCGGCTCCGGGCACATCTCTTTGATTCCACTGTTCTTCCTGCATTAACATATGCCTCAGAGACCTGGGCCCTACGCAAACAGGATGAGAATGCTATTCAGGTCTTCCAAAGAAGAATAGAAAGAGCTATACTTGGAATATCACGTTTCACTCAAATGAGAGAAAAAATCCGGAGTTCCGACATCCGTCGACGATCAAGAATCAGGGACGCTGTCTCATTTGCCAAGGTGTCAAAAATCAGATGGGCTGGTCACGTAATGAGATTTAAAGACGACTGCTGGACTAGAGCTGTTACTGACTGGATTCCACGGGATGTCAAAAGTGGCCGCCCACCTACCAGATGGTCAGACTTCTTCGTGAAGATCATGAACGATCGGTTTGAGGCTCTTCATGATCCCAGAGCGAACAGATGCCATTGGGCTACACTAGCACGCGACAGGGACAAATGGAGACGTTACTGGCGCCCGCTCAAGCAAATCCACGACTAACGGGAAGTTAAGTGATTAAGTGATTAAGCGGAGGTGCCTCAGTGGTAGGGCACACGCTTGCCCTGTGTGAGGCTCCGGGGGTGCCAGGCCCCAAACACTCCCCAGGCCCCAGCAATACGCAATTCAACAGCGACCACAGGCAAATGTTGAGCAGCTGCCGGGATGCACAGGCCCCAAGCAACGCCTCTCAACCCTTTCCCGACCATGGACCTTCCCAGCCTTGCCTTCTTCCGGTGGAGGAAGGAAGCAAGGTCCTACTGCATGACCCTCTAGCCTCAGGTTGTGGTCCCTCACTTATGTGACTTTCACCTGACCAACCCCCTTGGCTGAGAAACAATGGTGTAGGGCTGATTTCTTTATCTCCACACGCTTCCTATTTGGAGATCACATCTACTAGAATATTCCCAGCTTTCACTCACGTCAGGAGCACAGTAATCCCCCTCGGTCCCACCCACAGCACTACTTTAACAACCGGAAAATGCCTCTAGACATTGCTACATGTCCCCTGAGGGAGGTGATCACTGCTAATCAGGACCCAGAAGATATGATAATTGAAAGATAAGAAGAAAGATCAGATGCCTGAACTTCAGGGAAATTCACTTTAAAAATAAGGGATGTATGGGGCTGGGGGCTGGAGCGATAGTACAGAGGGTAGGGCATTTGCCTTGCACGCAGGACGCAGGTGACCCAGGTTCGATTCCCAGCATCCCATATGGTCCCCTCAGGGGTAATTCCTGAGTGCAAAGCCAAGAGTAACCACTGTGCGTGGGGTGTGACCCAAAAAGCAAAAAAAAAAAGGGGGGGGGGAATGTAGGGGCTGGAGAGCGGGTGCAACAGGTAGAAGCCTGCCTTGCCGGCGCCTCACAGGGTGCACCTCCAGGGTAGAGCCAGGAAAAAGCCCTGAGCCCGGCCAGGTTTGGCCTCAAGCTCAAAATAGATAAGAAACATTAGGATACAGATAATTCAGTTAGTAGAGAGCCTGGGTGAGGTTCCCTGGGACCGATTGAAAGGTATCTGGCTAAGCTCTGCCATTTGGAATCCCCAGCACCAGAACTTGCCTGCACACAGCAGCTTAAGTATGTGAACACTGCAACCCACTGTCAATGTAGCACTGTAGCACTGTCCTCCTGTTGTTCATCAATTTGCTCGAGTAGGCACCAGTAACGTCTCCATTGTGAGACTTGTTGTTACTGTTTTTGGCATATTGAATATGCTTGCCAGGCTCTGCCGTGTGGGCGGAATACTATCAGTAGCTTGCCAGGCTCTCCAAGAGGGGTGGAGGAATCGAACCTGAGTCAGTTGTGTGCAAGTCAAATGCCCTACCCGCTGTGCTATAGCTCCAGCCCAGTGAATAAAAATATTTTATTTTGGGGTGGTGGGGTACACCCAGAGGTGCCCAGAGCACACTCCTGGTTCTGTGCTCATTTTTGGAGGGGTTCAGAGGACCATGGGATGCTGGGGATTGAAGTCAAGTCGACCACTTGTGTGGCAAGCACCCTACCTGCTGTACTACTGCTCTGGCCCAAATAAAGATTTTTAGGAAATAGAAATCAGGGACATTACAAAGACTTAAAGAAGAGTCTAGAAACAAAAAGGGATTCAGAAGCCAATGGAAGAAAGTGACAGCAAAATGTGCAGAACTTAAACTTGTTTATGTGATCTATCTGAGGTAGGCAGGTAGATAGGGAAAGGCCCTTGACAATGAAACTTGGATTAACAAAGTTTCATGGAAGAAGAATTCTAGGACTCATCCACCTTATGGATACAGAAAACAAAGACCTGATAAGACCTTTGGCAGACCCAGAGGATATAAGCCCCCTCCCCATGAAGTTCTCTTTTTGAAAATCCTCGGTCCTCTCTTTTAATCCGAACTTCAGTGACCCAGCTCCAAGGAGATTCCAGAACATTCCGAATCAGAAATGAACCTCAAAGGATCTATGAAATCCAGCCCAAGAGCACATTTGAGATTCTCTCCACCCTTGGAGAAGCCCGCGTTCTCTGAGCACATTACTCTGTCTCTCTTACTCTACATTCCCCCACTTATCCGCTTACCCCTTTCTCTTTCTCTCCAAAAAACTCCAAATAAAACCTGTTATTTCACTGCTTGTCTACTCCTGAAATTCTTTTCTGTGAGCGAGACAAGAACCCTAGAAACCCCAGGTAAAGTCTGGGACTGGCCTCTCCTTTCCTGCACAGAGCAAATTCTCGCCCCAACGTGAGTCCGTGGCTCCCCGAGCAATTGGGTGGCGGGGATCAACTCTGTGCAGAGAAGACCAAGCGTGTGAGAAGACCTGACAGCCACCTTTGAAGCTGGCGGGGCTCAGGCCCATGCCAAGCAGGGGCTCATTGCAGACTTTACTGGTCCTAGTCTTCTCAGTGACTCCTGGGTGGCAGAGGTGGCGTGAGAGAGGGTGACTGTCTTTCTCTCCTCCTGACTCGTGTGAGCCACCCGTGGGGTCCACCAACATCATTTCAAGACCAAGGTTTATTTGGAGTAAGTTCATGGGTACACATGCATCCAGGGAGAGCAGCTGAGGGAAACAGAGGCAGTTTGTGGATCAGTGATAGAAAAAAAAAAGCAAACAGGAATCATTAAGATCAAAGACAGATGGGGCAGGGGCTGGGGCAGGGGCACAGCAGGTAGGGCATTTGCCTTGCATGTGGCTGACCCAGGTTCGATTCCCAGCATCCCACATGGTTCCTTGAGACCGCCAAGAGTAATTCCTGAGTGCAGAGCAGGAGTAACCCCTGTTCATCGCCGGGTGTGACCCAAAAAGGAAAAAAAAAATCAAAGGTAGATATATGTTGTAGTCACTGTCACTGTCACTGTCCTTCCGTTGTTCATCAATTTTCTTGAGCGGGCCCAGTAACGGCAACTTTTGAGACTTTGTTGTTACTGAGTGGATATGGTTGATCGTGCTGAATCCTTTGCGGACCCGACTTGCTCACATGGTTGTCCTTCATCTAGTGTTCTGCCAATCCTACTCAGGATGACTCGAGTGAACAGCTTGTAGATGACAGACAATAGGTAGATCGGGCGATAGTTGCCAATGTCATGGATGTCTTCCTTCTTGTACAGTAGTAGTCCTACTGGTTTTCTACTGGGACGGAACCTTGCATTCAGACAGGTAGCATGTGAAGAGCCGAGCCAGCGTATTGATGAGTACTGACGGCAGGTTCTTCAGGTGTTCAGGTCTGACCTTGTCTGTGCTGTTCGTTTCTTTACCAACAAAATAGTATGTCGGATTTCTGAAGGAAGAACGTTGGGAATGACATATCCATCCTGCGGAATTTGGTATGTGGGCAGGTGGACGTGGCTATCAAAGAGATCTGAGTAGAAGTCCTGGATAATCTTCTCCATTGCCCTTCTGGAAGATGTGAGAGATCCATCAGGACGTCGAAGGGCAGTCATCTTGGTCTTGTAGTTAGCGAAGGACAGGCGGGTGTTACGAATGCTTTTCCCGGCTTCGGCCGCATCTATCAGCACTGCTGCTCTTCTCTCTTTAAGGTCTTCCTTTATCGCATCTCTGCACTGCTTTGCAAGCTCAGACGTTCGCTTGCAGTTGCCTGAGGCATGCACCAAACCACGTTGGCGAATAAGCTCAAGAGTTTTCAAAGACAGGCTTTTTTTGTGGCTATCTCTCTCTTGGCGTTCCTTGCACAATCATGGAGGTGCTGAACCAATTGATTGTATTCCTCGTCAATGTTGTCAATGAAGGCATCTTCCCATGTTGCAGCAATAGTGCCAAAGAGCTCCCAGTTGGTGGTCGTTCTGGGAGTTTTCTTCTTAAACTTTGCAGCCCTTTCTCCCTGCTTGGTGAAGTAGAATTTTGCATCAAGGAGACAGTGGTCCAATCCCATTTGGAATTTTGGGACAAGCGACATGGGTCAGGCAAAGCCATTGATTGAATATGATGTCGTCAATTTCATTGTGGAACCGTCCACAATGTCCCAAACATCCCATGTCCAATGTTTAGATTCGGCCTTCTGGAACTGTGAGTTACCATGCATGGTCTTGGTCAACATGATAAACTCGGATAGTCTCTTACCCTGTTCGTTCCATTCTAGGCCATGGATCCCGATGTGGAGTTCTTCAGCTGATCTTCTCGGTCCTATCTTGGCATTAAAATCACCAACAATGATCTTGCAGAAGGTGTGGTCTTCTTTATAGAACTTCTCCAGCTCTGCGTAGAACTTCTCAATTTCTCCTTCATCATAATTGGATGTTGGTGCGTAGACAACAAAGATTGAGCCACATCTATTCAAGTGTAATCGTCTGATTTGGGTTGTTAAGAATTCGAATGAATCAATGCTCATGGCCAAGTTCGTGTTGACAAAAACACTTCTGATGCCTCTTTGTCGTATGTTCCGAGGAACAATTATTCTCCAGTGTTGAAAACGGTGTGATGTGATTGATGCCTTCTTGTCTCGGTCAGACCAATAATGTCATACTTGATCTTTTATGCTTGTACCATCAGGTCATCGATGGATGCATCTGATGCCAGTGTACGTGCATTGAAAGTACAATCATTTTTGTCTTTCTTTGTTTTGGCAGCCTAGTTCAGCCTTGAGATTTTATCAGCCTCTCCTTCCTCATCCTTCTCAACGCTGCCATATTGGTGACTCCTTCAGGGTCAGGGGAATGAGACCCATTGTAATTACTGGTTTTGGCATATTGAATACACCACGGATAGCTTGCCAGGCTCTCCGAGAGGGAGAGAGGCTTTTGGGGCAGCCTCTAATTGCCCTTGTAGGTGTTCCCATGGTTCAAACCATAGTTGAACCTTATCAAATATGGTGCGGCAATAACCAAGCTCATTGAGGTTTCTTGGGAGTTCAAGATGCTGCTCTGTCTAATGTTCATTGATTTAAAGAAGGCCTTTGATTCTGTTGAGACTGAAGTGGTCATCGAAGCCCTAACCAATCAGAGCATTCAAACTCACTACATCAGGATCCTCCGTGAGCTGTATTATGGATTCACTACCAGGATTTCACCATTCTACAAAGAAGTGATCATCGATGTCAAGAGAGGGGTTTGGCAGGGTGATACCATTTCATCAAAACTCTTCAGTGCCACCCTCGAGAATATCTTGCGACAACTGTAATGGGAAGGAATGGGAGTGAAGATAGACGGTCTGCAACTACACCACCTCCACTTTGCTGATGACATCGTTCTAATAACACCAAACATTAGCCAAGCAGCACAAATGCTGGCCGACTTTGACCATGAGTGTGGAAAGGTTGGACTCCAGCTGAATCTCACGAAGACAATGTTTATGAGAAACAGTCTTGTTCCTGACGTTCCATTCACTCTCAACAGAACGACCATCTCCGAATGCAACAGTTATGTGTACCTAGGTCGAGAAGTCAACATGACGAATGACCTGGCACCTGAGTTGCGCAGGAGGAAGAGAGCAGCTTGGAACACCTTCAAGAGCGTTGAAGAAATAGCTAAGAGGATGAAGAACCTCTGGCTCCGAGCACGTCTCTTCAATTCCCCTGTGCTTCTCGCATTAACATATGCCCCAGAGGCCTGGGCCCTATGAAAACAGGATGAGAATGCTATTAGGGTCTCCCAAAGAGGAATCGAAAGAGCTATGCTTGGAGTATCACGCTTCACTCAAATGAGAGAAACAATCCAGAGTTCTGACCTCCGCTGACAATCAAGAATCAGGGACACTGTCTCGTTTGCCAAGGCATTAAAAATCAGATGGGTTGGACACGTAATGAAATTTGGAAATGACTGCTAGACTAGAGCTGTTTACCGACTGGACTCCACGGGACGTCAAAAGATCGTGTGGCTGCCCAGCTATGAGATGGTCAGACTTCTTCCTCAAGACTCTGAACAATTGGTTTGAGGCTGATCGTATTCCTAGAATGAGCAGACGCCATTGGGCTACACTAGCATGTGACAGGAACGAATATAGACGTTACTGGCGCCTGCTCAAGCAAATCGATGAGTAACGGGATGTCAAGTGATCAAGTGATCAAGTGAACTGTATTAACAGCTTTGTAAATCACAGTACTGAATTTGAAAAAGCAAATGAGAATTCTTTTTTACTGGCTCATTCCTGGCTCATGCACTCAGGATGGTGCTCAGGGATGCTGGGAATTGAACCCGGGTCAGCTGCGTGCGAGGCAAACACTCTACCCACTGTGCTATCACTCCAGCCCCCAAGAATTCTTTTTAATCACATTTCCTTCAGCACTGATTGTTTCTGGACTTTTCTATGTAGACCATTTTAATTGGTGTGAAGTGATACTTCATTGTCACTTTGATTTACCTAAAATCAGTGACAATGAACATATTTTATGTCTGTTGGCCATCTGTATTTCTTTTTTGAAGAAGTGTCTGTTCAGTTCCTCTTCCATTTTCATGAGTTTGATGAATTTTATAAATAATTTTCATAATTTCTTAAGCGTAGATGTATATTCTAGAAAATACCTCTTATGGGAAAAAAAAGCTGAAGCTTATTAAAGTAAAATCAGATTAAAAAAATGATCAAAGGCAGAGAGAATCAAAGGAGATTACAGGTGAAGATAAGGGGGGAATTGTATACTGTGTTCTCCAGCCCTGGTGGTCCTGGAAAGGACAAAATCTCAATCTTCTTTCTCAAGAAGGAAATGGAGAAGGAATGGAGAAAATGAAGAAGGAACAGACTTAGTAAATCTGTTGGAGAAAATAATGAAATGAGATATGGGATTCCCCTTTAGACTCACCAGACTTTCAAGCTATTGACTTATTAGATAGGGATCCCAAGACGACTTCTTTTTTTTTTTTTTTTTTTTGCGTCACACCCAGCGTTGCACAGGGATTACTCCTGGCTCTGCACTCAGGAGTCACCCCTGGCGGTGCTCAGGGGACCATATGGGATGCTGGGAATCGAAGCCGGGTCGGCCGCATGCAAGGCAAACGCCCTACCCGCTGTCTATCACTCCAGCCCAGGGCTCCCAAAGACTTTTATCTTTAGAGAAGTCGATGAAAACATAACATTCCTCTGGAGCATTGAAGACCACAAAAGTTTCAAGAAAGAACCCTTCCATGAGTTTCTACTACTGGTTCTGTTGCAGCAGAACCAACTTCAGGTTCTTGTGGATGGCATATAAGAAAAGCATGCTGTGGTATGGTTGGGGGTGGGCGGAGGCTGCTGTGCCCACTCCAAGGGAACTCCTGTGCTCCCAACACCGGAGTGCCTCGGCTTTTGCGGTTTAGTGTCTGCAGATTCTTAGCGAGGCCCTGAAGTTAGGCCATTGGCAGGGCTGCAGCAGGTGGGTGTGGATGCAGCTGCTGGAGCTTCGGCCAAATGGGGAGTTGGTTCGCCCACCACCAGGGGGCGCCCCAGAGTGCTCAGCTGGACGACCAGTGTGTCCATGAATTGCACCTCCAGGGATTGAATTTGTGAATCTAAAAAGCAGGGTCGGTTTTGTCTCAGCTTTTGCTGAAGACGCCTACTTCCATTTCTACCGACTCAGGCCCAGCACAGCACATTTCTGAAGATGTGCAGCGTAAGCAGGTGACCCAGAAGGGACACAGGAGATCGGAGCGCAGAGAGAAGGAAGACTCTGGCTGGGCTCAAGTGAGTCAGAAAACAACTGCCTGCAACTGACCTGTCCAGAATTCTGTTGCCAGTGTTGTGAGATCTACATGGAGGAACCCAGGGCCCATTTCATCTTCTCGCCTGAAATGTGAAGCAATACTGTGGCAGTGACGGAGTTTATATAGATTACAGATCCCCACCCCTCAGCTGTTTCTACTGATCTGACTACGTGCCAATCAGGTCTCCATGTCCTAGCAAAAGAGCAATTGGATTATGTAAGTAAATTGGCGATATTGATTATCTGGCGCCTTTGTCCTCATTTCCTCCATAAAAGTTTCTAAGCTAAAAGCCCCACTTAAAAAAAAAATCATTGGGGCTGAAGTGATAATACAGTGGGTAAGGCGTTTGCTTTGCACACGGCCGACCCGGGTTCAATTTCTGGCATCCCATATGGTTCCCCAAGCACCGGCAGAAGTAATTTCTGAGCACAGAGCCAGAAGTAACCCTTGAGCATTGCTGGGTGTGACCCAAAAAAGAAAAAAAAATCGTTGACTAGGGAGATCATTCAAAGAGCTAATGTAACTGCTTTGCATGCTGAAGAATTGGGTTTGATCCCCAGCACCCTGTGGTTCTTGAGCACTGGGAAAAACTCCTTCTGAGCACTATACTAAGGAGTGACCTCTAAACACCACCAGGTGTGGCCACAAAACCAAAACTAAACCAAACTAGTAAAATCCATTAGCTCTCAAGTGAATGAACTAAATAAAGCAAAAGCCTCTTTCCATCTCCAGGTCTTATTTTACAAACCTTAAATTCTCGTACCTCCCTTACTCAAAAACAGATGTCTCTTTGACCTACAGGGTAAGAACCAAAATTCTGTTTCATTCCCAGGGAGTGAGAGGGAGCTAATACTCATCAGTGTCTTCACTTCACTAAGTGTATTCATTGCCCAAGCATACCTGAACAAGGTACCGTAAACTGGGTGGCTTAAGACACAAAACTTGATTCCTTCATAGTTTGGGGAACTAAAAGTCCAAAATCAGAGTGTCAGCAGAGCCAGATTCCCTTGAAACGTCAAACTAGAATCCTGGTTTCTTCCTAGGATGCCATTCACCAGTCTCGTAGATTCCTTAGCCTGAAACTGCATCATTCTAAGTCAGTCTCTGTGGTTTCATGGTGCTTGGTGTCTGTTTTCCTTCTCTTCTTCTGTGTGTGTGTGTGTGTGTGTGTGTGTGTGTGTGTGTATGCATGCATGTGTGCGTGCGTGCGCACGCAGAATTGGGTCCCCCTGGTGGTTCTCAGGAATTACACCTAGTAGTTCTCAGAGAAACATATGTAGTACCAGGGTTTGAACCAACATTATGGTCAGAGCAAACACCTTAACCCCTGAACTCTCTCAAGCCCCATGCTTTCTTCTCCTCCTCCCTTTCCCTGCTTTCTGCCCCTTCTCCCTCTTTCTCCTGCTGCTCCTCCTTCCTTCCTTCCTTCCTTCCTTCCTTCCTTCCTTCCTTCCTTCCTTCCCTCCTTCCCTCCCTCCCTCCTTCCCTCCCTCCCTCCTTCCTTCCTTCCTTCCTTCCTTCCTTCCTTCCTTCCTTCCTTCCATCCTTCCTCTTTTCTCTCTCTTTCTTTCTTTCTTTCTTTCTTTCTTTCTTTCTTTCTTCTTTCTTTTCTTTTTTTCTTTCCCTTCCTTCCTTCCTTCCTTCCTTCCTTCCTTCCTTCCTTCCTTCCTTCCTTCTCTCTTTCTTTCTTTCTTTCTTTCATTCTTTCTTTCTTTTTTTCTTTCTTTTCCTCCTTCTCTCTCTGTCATGTTTGGGCTACATCTGGTGGTAGTTAGGGCTTACTGTTTGGGCTACATTTGGTGGTAGTTAGGGCTTACTTTGCAGTCAGGAATCGCAGGATGACCATATGTCGTGCCAAGGATGAAATCCAGGTTGACTGAGAGCAAGGCAAGCACCCTACCTGCTGTACTATTGTTTTGGCCCCTGTTTCCCTTCTTATTCTTTTGTTTTGTTTTTGGGCCACACCCAGCAGTGCTCAGGGGCTACTCCAAGGATCTGTGCTCAGGAATCACTTCTAGTGGGCTGGGGGACCATATGGGATACTGAGAATTAAATCTGGGTCTGGCACAAGCAAGGCAATCACCTTACCCTGGCACCAGAGTGATAGTACAGCAGATAGGGTATTTATCTTGCATGCAGTTGACCAATATTTGATCCCCTGACCCTGCTAGAAGTGATCCCTGAGCCTGCCAGAAGTGATCCCTGAGCGCAGATCCAGAAATAAGCACAGCAGGATGTAGCCCAAAAACCAAAGAAAAAAATTTAAATTAGGCTCATACTAATTGAATATGATCTCATCTTAATTTGATTATATCTACAGACCTGACTTCCATATAAGGTCACATTCTGAAGTACTGAATATTTCTTTTTAGGGAGACACATACAACCCATAATAGAGGTATTTGTTTCACAATAAATATGAAAGGTGGAAACTATGATTAAATGAGCTGGGGGTGGTACTGAGAGATAGCACAGGGGTTGAGGGGCATGCTTCTGCTGGGATCCCTGGAACCACAAGGACCCCTGAGTATCGTTGGGTATGTTCCGAAGGTCCCAATGTCATTGGGTATTGCCCTGATGGTCCTCCAGGCCCTTGTATTGACCTGATGGTAGGGAATGACTACCCCCATCACTGCTTGTGAGGCTCTTCTCAAAAAAAAAAGGCTCAATGATGCAAGTTGTTTGACTAAATGTCACAAAGCTAAAAACAGTTCCCTACTCTATCAGCCTGCATGCATGTTCATTTTTATAAACTCTCCCTCAAATACTCTAGAGTTGAACTGACCTAATTATTACCTAGATGTATGTCCTTTGCTTTTCCAGCTTTCTCCTAGAAGATTATTATGTCTCTTTAAAAAAATTAGGAAGGGGTTTTGGGCCACACCTGTTGATACACAGGGGTTACTCCTGGATTTACACTCAGAATTTATTCTTGGAAGTGCTCAGGGGACCCAGTCTGCTGTGTACAAGGCAAGAACCCTACCCACCCTGTGCTATTTCTTTGCCCCCTCATGTTTATATTTATCCAGATTCTATTACCCCTGAAGGTCCAGCTCAAATGGCACCTACAAGGTCAGGTAATAGAAAGTTTACTGTGCTCCCTTGCATGGGGCCCATATCCCTTCCATCCCCAACATCACACTGCCAGGAGTTTCCCGAGCACAGTCAGGAGTAAGGAGTGACTACTGCAAGATGTGTCCCCCAAATAACCCCCAAAATAAAAAAGCAAATGGTGGGGCTGGAGTGATAGCACAGCGGGTAGGGCATTTTGCCTTGCATGTGGCTGACCCGGGTTTGATCCCCAGCATCCCATATGGTCCCCTAAGCACCGCCAGGAGTAATTCCTGAGTGCAGAGCCAGGAGGAACCCCTGTGCGTTGCCAGGTGTGACCCAAAAAGAAAAAAAGAAAGAAAAAAAAGCAAACGACACCTATACCCTGAAGCCTTCTTGGTTTCTTTCTGTAGCATTTCTCACCATCTCCTTGATCCTGAAATTGTGTTCCCTTCTAAATGCTGCTTGCCTCGAGAGAGGAAGACTCAGATTGCTCCTGCAGTTCCCATCCTTCATTTTAAACTGTCCTGCAAATTCCTGAGCTCTCTTTAATACTGAGAGAAAGTTTACAGGGCTCATCAGAGTCTAAGAGGTAACAGGCTGATGGGCAGATGAGGGCCCGAGCCATGGTGTTACGGTGTAAGAATTTTCCAAGAAGTCTGGAATAAGCTTGTTTGCCAATCTGAAGAGCCTTTATTAACCTTTAATAACCTGCAGGGGCATTCGCGGCCGCGTGACATCTTATTATGACATCTTATTATCTCACTCCTACTTTGGACAAACTGGCAGGCTACCGAATGTAGCCTGCCCACATGGCAGAGTCTGGCAAACTCCCCGTGGCGTACCCAATATGCCAAATACCAGTAACAATGATGGGTCTCATTCTCCTAAAGAGCCTTGAATATAATCTCAGGGCTAGGATGAAAGAGACGTTACTGGGGCCTGCTCGAGGCAATCGACAACCTGCAGGGGCAGCCTAGCCTGAGGGAGGGATTTGTGTAGTGAACAGAGCTGAACCTGAACCCAGGCAAGGCTTTAAACAGTCCTTATCACATTCTGCTAGGCTACATCAGTCAACTTGCTCATTAACTAAGCAAGCATAGTTTTAGTACCCAAGCGAGATGTTTGTGGTTAGTCAGGAATGGCTAAAGAATTTTCTACTTGGCAGCTGGAAGGAGCAATGTGTGATAGCTATTTTGTCTAGACACAGGTGTTCTCGAGGCATCCTGTCCCTACATGTCGCATGCTGCTTCCCAGCTATCTTTTAGCAGCCACCTGCTTTTCTGATAACTTCCGGTCAATTTATCACATTAGTATACAGCAGAGAGGATGCTTTCCTTGCATGAGGCCAACCAGAATTCATTCCCCCACACCCCATATCACCCCATATGGTCCCCCTGAGCTCCGCCAAGAGTGATCCCACAAAGACAGGAGTAGGTCTGGAGTGCCACCGGGTATGGTCCAAACACAAAACAAACACATAAACAAAAACACCTGGGCAGATGGTCAAATAAATAAGGTAAAAGGACATACATAAATATATAGCCTGGGGACCCACAGCAATAGTACAGTGGGTCGGGCACTTGCTTTACATGAAGCCAACCCAGGTTCAATTTTCTGGATCCCTTATATCCCTTATGGTCCCCCAGCACTGCCAGCAGTAATTTCTGAGTGCAGAGTCAGAAGTAGCCTCTGAACATAATTGGGTGTGGTCCAAAAACAAACAAACAAACAAACAAACAAAAAGACAGCCTCCCCAACCTAAGTGTGAATACAACTTAAGTGGGAATATTGGTCGTAATATCACAAAAGGCCCTGAATTACCCAGGGGGCTTTGTAGAACAGTAAGGAGTCCTCAGTTGCTTTGTCACAATTTTGTCACTTCAAAAACAACAAAGACTCAATTTCCCCTAAAAAACTCACATAATGAACTTAACTCAGTCGTATATTAAGTTTATCCACGGCTGAAGAGTTTTTCTTTTCTTCTTACTTGGTTTTGGGGCCACACCTTGTTTTTGTTTTGCTTTTTTGGGTCACACCCAGCGATGCACAGGGGTTACTCCTGGCTCTGCACTCAGGAAGTACTCCTGGTGGTGCTGGGGGGGGGGACCATATGGGATGCTGGGAATCGAACCCAGGTTGGTCGTGTGCAAGGCAAACGCCCTACCCGCTGTGCTATCCTCCAGCTCCAGGGCCACACCTTGTGGTGCTCAGGGCTTACTCAATGCCAAGAGTTTGCATTTCCCCCTCTCCCAGGCCCTCTAAATACCTGTGTTCTGTTCTTTTGGGTAGTGCCAGTGGTGTTTGGGGGCCGCATTGAGGGGTGCTCAGGGATCTCTCCTGGTGAGGCTCAGGGGACCACATGGAGTGCTGAGGGTCAACCCTGGGTGACAGCATCCAAGGCAGGTGCTCTACTGTCCTATCTTTCAACTCCAACACACTTGCTTCTTCTGGATGTTTCATATGAGATGGTCAAACATTCTCTTTTGCATCCACTGGAGCTCTCTGTAGGAATTTTTCACATGGTCATCCGGGATCAGCACCTCATTTTTTTGTGTTTTGTTCCCGCAGTGCTGGGAGTAGAAGGACCTCTACCAGAGGTGCTTGAGGGGATGAAACCAGGCCAGCAGGCTGGCCCTCAACACCCCTATTTGATAAGAGCCAAACCCGCCCTGATTTGAGTTGGGTCCAGTTCAGAGCTGGCCAAGGACGTGATTCTCAGGCTCTCGCAGGGAAATGCCATCTCCCGGGCAGGGCAGGGGATAGGAGAGCAGCATGGGGGCCATCGGGAGGCTCCCAACTGTGCTGTGAGCCATGCTGCAGGCCTAGCTCTCATCTCGGAGTCCCCAGAGGTGCGCACCCCCACCCTGCACACAGTGGGTTTGGGGTTGATCCTCCCAGCACCACATATGGTCTCCTGAGCACTGCCAGGAGTGATCCCTGAGCACAGAGCCAGGAATAAGCCTTGAGCACCATGAGGTTGGCCTCCAAACCAAAAATAAAGGTATTAAAATACATTCATTGCTTTCACCCATATATACACTATAAGGAAATAAAATTAAGGAAATTGAGCTAAACTGCCTCCCATAACCCTCACACATGCACATGAAAGACAAATGCCTCAACTCATGTATTTTCTGGGCCTCTAATATACTCTTTAAAATTTTTGACAGGGGGTGTGGGGCGGGCGGTGTGCACCCTGTAGTGCTCAGAGCTTGCTCCTAGTTCTAGGCTCAGGGATTACTCAGGAAACCATATGGAGTGCCAGGAACAGAGCCTGGGTCAGCTGCATGCAAGGCCAGCATCCAAACATTGTCTTTTCCTCCAGCCTCAAGTCACTAACTTTGTTTTTGTTTTTTGGAACCATGGAGCGATAACACAGCGGTAGGGCGTTTGCCTTGCACGCAGCCAACATGGCCGACCCGAGTTCGATTCCTCCACCCCTCTCGGAGAGCCCGGCAAGCTACCGAGAGTATCTCGCCCGCACGGCAGAGCCTGGCAAGCTCCCCGTGACGTATTCGATACGCCAAACGCAGGAGAACAACAAAGTCTCACGATGGAGACGTTACTGGGCCCGCTCGAGCAAATCGATGAACAACGGGAGGGCCTTTACCTTTACCTTTACCACCCTGTAACACTCAGGGGACACTACATCAAAGTATGTTCACAACCCTTTGTCATCTCTCTAGCACCACAGTTAACTCATTTGGTCACCAAAGACGTCAGTGAGATATGCCTATGAGACATGAGGATATGTCATCCGTGCAGCATTAGAACTGGTTACATTACACAGTGGCTGCATAAAGCTCACCCAGGCTCCATTCTTGCCACTCCATATGGTTTCCTGAGTAATCTCTGAGCACAGAACCAGGAGCAAGCTCTGAGCATTACTGGATGCACACCGCCCACCCCCTCAACTCCCGGCCAAAAATTTTAAAACGTGTACTAGACAAAAGGGCTCAAGAGACCCCTTTGACTCCAAGACCTGAACCTTTTCCTCTAAATGACTGAACCCATCACAGGTCCTGTGCCTCAGATATGTAAGGGGAGTGAATCATGAAGTGAGGTTCCATCGGGACTTTCTGGAAGTGGAAAGATCTTGTGTTTTATTTTTTGTTTTTCAACTACACCCAGTGGCGTTCAGGGGCTACTCCTGACTCAGTGCTCAGGGTACCATGCCTCCCATATGCAAAGCATGTACTCCAGTCAGAAATACCTTTTTGGAGGGAGAGGGGAGCAAAATTGTTTTGGGAGGGGCCACACTTGGCTATACTTAGGGGTTACTCCTGGCTATGCACTAAGGAATTACTCCCAGCAGTGCTCAGGGAATCTTATGGGATCCTGGGGATCAAACCTGAGCCGACAACATGCAAGGCAAATGCCCTACCCACTATACTATCACTCCAGCCCCCCACGTTGGTTTTTTTTTCCTATTTTACTATTTTTAAACAGCTGTGCTTAGGCCACACTTACAATTGCAGGAGCTATTTAAAGGGTTTTGCAATGTGTTTCCCTAGTGTACTTTTTCACAGTAGGCTAAGTGTTCTGAGAATGGGACATGCCTGCCTCAGCCTATCTGCACAATGGTGCTCAAAATATGATTCTATAGCCTACTCTGGAGTTTAAAGCAGGATAGGGCCCAGAAAAATAGCTCAGGGTATTAGAATGCTTGTGTTGCAAGCATATGTGTAGTCTAACTTTGCAATCCCCAGTATCTTATATAAGCTGAATGTGTTTCTGACAATTCTGCTGTCTGTAACTCATAGCACCTCAAACAATAACCTGCCACATAAAAGCAGGTTATATGTAAGCACCACAAATGCTCATCCCCTGGCATTGCAACTAAAAAGACATGCATGTGCCAAGACCAGGAAATGTAACACCTGGTAAGCACCAACCATAACATGTCTAAGAGAATGGCCCTTGGTGAACACAGACGCAAATACCGGAGGAATGGAAATTTCAATGAGCACCTGGGCAAGTATTCTGGCACCCTAACCTGATGTGCAGTAATCCCAGGGCAAGCATTACAGCTAGAAATATGTGAGTGCTACAGCCACTCACATATACAGGTGTGTGTATAACTTCCTTGCAACAACATCAGGGCAATGGAAGGAAAGTGGGAGAAGATAAATAAAAGAAGAAGAAGAAGAATTGGGCTGGGGTTGGAGTCATATTATAGTACATGCAAATGACCGAGGTTTGATCCCAGGCACCACATTTGATCCTCCGAGCCTGTAAGGAGTGAGTGCAGAGCCAGGAGTAAACCCTAAGCACCACTGGGTATGCCCCCCCAAAAAAAAAGCAAAAAAAGAATTAGGGCTAGAGAGAAAGCTCAACAGGCTGAAAGCACACTTTACATGCAGCAGGCCTGGTTTTGGTCCCTGGCACCATCCGGTTGGTCCCCGAGCATCACCAGGAGCAGTCCCTGGAGCAATGCCTTGCCCACCAAAAAATTGATATAGAAAACAAATAATGAAAAGGTTAGAATATATAAATGCTGGATTCTATTGTCTTCTTAATTTATATTTCTACTGCCTCCTTGCTTGTTTGTGGTGCTCATGTGGGACCATACGCAGTCCTGGGGATCAAACTGGACTGGACGGTGTGCAGTGTCTTAACCGCTGCACTATTTTTTAGGGGGGGGGGGGATCACACTCGGCGATGCACAGGAGCTACTCCTGGCTCTGCACTCAGGAATTACTCCTGGTGGTGCTCAGGGGACCATATTGGGATGCTGGGAATCGAACCCGGGTCGGCCGCGTGCAAGGCAAATACCCTACCCACTGTGCTATTGCTCCAGCCCCACCCCTGCACTATTGCTCCACCCCAGAGTGGAGACCCTCTTACTGAGCTTATCTCGATTGTCCCTTTCAGAAAGTGGGATTGTCAGCCACATGAGGTTGCCTCAAAGACCGAATGAGATAATGTATCTGAGGTGATATTGCACTCACCTCAGTTCCTGGCACACTGTGTATGGATTATGTAACTTTGGGCCATGCCCACGGATGCTTGAGGTTACTCCCTGTTCAGTCTTTAGGGGTCTCTTCTAAGATCACGTGATGCCAGGCTCCGGCATGCAAATATGAGTTCGATGGACTGGAGAGATTCAGTGGGTAGAGCACTTGCCTTACACATGGTGGACCCAGATTCCATCCCTGGCCCCAGCCTCAGCAGGAGTGATTCCTGAACACAGACAGTTGTAAGCCCTGAGGACTTCCAGGTGTAGCCTCAAACAAAAACAAACAAAAACACAAAACACCCATGGACTTGACTTTGTTGTTGTTTGGGGGCCACACCCAGCAATGTTCAGGGCTTACTACTGGCTCTGCACTCAGAAATTACTCCTGGCTGTGCTCAAGAGACCATATGGTATGCTGGTGGTCGAAACCAGGTCTGTCTCCTACAAGGTATTAACCACTGTATTAATTTCCGCCCTCATCTTTATTCTTTTAAGCTATCTCTCTGCCTGGGTGATTTAGTGTGTGTTTCTTTCTTTCTTTTTTTTTTTTAGTGTTAAAGTTACTAGATGCTTGAAAGCGATGAAAAATAAAATTTTCACTGAAGGCTTCTGAGCAGTGGGGGGAAGAACTGAGAAGACTCATCTGCATCACTGAAGTTTCGCTGACAGCCAGGGGTTCTGTTCTATGAGTGTGTGAGCTGCTCAAAAGCCACTAAGGCTGAGGGGATTGCTAACCCCTAGCAATTAGGTTGGCAGAAAGAGCTCTGGACTGCCTTGGACCAGATGGGCCTGGGTACCGCCCAATCTCAATTTTCTTATTACTTTTTTGGGGAGGGAAGCACACCTGGAGGTGCTCAGTGATCACTCTATTGTGTGTGTGTGTGTGTGTGTGCGCGCGCGTGCGTGTGCGTGCGTGTGTGCGTGTGCGTGTGTGTGTGTGTTGGGGGGGGTAGAACCGTATGAGATACTGGGGATGCCAGCTTCATTGGTGGAGATCAAGGCAAGTGCTTTACCCACTTCCCCTCTGCCCGCCTCACCCAGGCCTCATTTTTCTTACTCTTAAAATGAACCACACTCTTGCCCTTCCCTGGAGAGCTGTTCAGGGTTCAAGGACTCACAGAGGGTGTCGAGCATCTGGGCCATTGTGTTGGTTCCCCAGAATCAGTTTATTTATTTATTTATTTATTTTGCCTTTTGAGTCACTACCTAGCAATGCTCAGGGGTTACTCCTGGCTCGTGCACTCAGGAACTACTCCTGGCGGTGCTTGGGGGACCATATGTGATGCTGGGAATCAAACCTGGGTCAGCCACGTGTAAGGCAAACGCCGTACCCGCTGTGCTATCACTCCAGCGCCCACCCCCCCCCGAAATAAGTTTAACAGGATCAAAACCCAGCTCATTCTGCTGAAGTGAAACAGTATTATTTAGTGGGGGGAAGGGGGAAGAGAGGGAGAGAGAGAGGAACAGAGAGAGAGAGAAAGAGAGAGATCAGAGACCTTTATGACTATGGAAACTAGCAGTTCATTTATTTGTGTTTATGAACATAAACACTTACAAAATAAATCACTTAATCACTTAACTTCCCGTTAGTCGTCGATTTGCTCGAGCGGGCGCCAGTAACGTCTCCATTTGTCCCTGTCGCGTGCTAGTGTAGCCCAATGGCATCTGTTCGCTCCGGGAACATGAAGGGCCTCAAACCGATCATTCATGATCTTGACGAAGAAGTCTGACCATCTGGTAGGTGGGCGGCCACGCGGTCTTTTGACATCCCGTGGAATCCAATCAGTAACAGCTCTAGTCCAACGGTCGTCTTTAAATCTCATTACATGACCAGCCCATCTGATTTTCGACACCTTGGCAAATGAGACAGCGTCCCTGATCCTTGATCGTCGACGGATGTCAGAACTCCGGATTCGTTCTCTCATTTGAGTGAAATGTGATATTCCAAGCATAGCTCTTTCTATTCTTCTTTGGGAGACCTGAATAGCGTTCTCATCTTGTTTGCGTAGGGCCCAGGTCTCTGAGGCATATGTTAATGCAGGAAGAACAGTGGAATCAAAGAGATGTGCCCGGAGCCGGAGGTTCTTCGTCCTCTTAGCTATTTCTTCGACGTTCTTGAAGGCGTTCCAAGCCGCTCTCTTCCTCCTGCGCAGCTCGGGTGCCAGGTCATTTGTCATGTTGACCTCTCGACCTAGGTAGACATAGCTGTTGCATTCGGAGATGGTCGTTCCATTGAGAGCGAATGGGGCGTCAGGAACAAGGCTGTTTCTCATAAACATTGTCTTCGTAAGATTCAGCTGTAGTCCTACCTTTCCACACTCACGGTCAAAGTCGGCCAGCATTTGTGCCGCTTGGCTGATGTTTGGTGTTATTAAAACAATGTCATCAGCAAAGCGGAGGTGGTGTAATTGCCGACCATCTATCTTCACTCCCATTCCTTCCCATTCCAGTCATCGCATGATGTTCTCGAGGGTGGCACTGAAGAGTTTCGCTGAAATGGTATCACCCTGCCGCACCCCTCTCTTGACATCAACGATCACTTCTTTGTAGAATGGTGAGATCCTGGTAGTGAATCCGCAATAGAGCTCACGGAGGATCCTGATGTATTGGGCTTGAATGCCCTGATTGGCTAGGGCTTCAATGACCGCTTCCGTCTCAACAGAATCAAAGGCCTTCTTTAAATCAATGAACGTTAAGCAGAGCGGCATCTTGAACTCCCAAGAAACCTCAATGAGCTTGGTTATCGTGTGGATATGGTCGATGGTGCTGAATCCTTTGCGGAACCCTGCTTGCTCGCATGGTTGTCCTTCATCTAGTGTTCTGCCAATCCTATTCAGGATGACTCGAGTGAACAACTTGTAGATGACAGACAATAGGCAGATCGGGCGATAGTTGCCAATGTCATGGATGTCTCCCTTCTTGAACAGTAGTACGGTCCTGCTGGTTTTCCATTGGGACGGAACCTTGCATTCAGACAGGTAGCGAGTGAAGAGCCGAGCCAGTGTATTGATGAGTACTGACGGCAGGTTCTTCAGGTGTTCAGGTCTAACCTTGTCTGGGCCGGGTGCTGTTTGTTTCTTTACCAACGAAATGGTGTGTCGGATTTCGGAGGGGAGAACGTTGGGAACAACATACCCATCCTGTGGAATTTGGTATGTTGGCAAGTGGACATGGCTATCGAAGAGATTTGAGTAGAAGTCATGGATAATCTTCTCCATTGCCGTTCTGGAGGATGTGATGGATCCATCAGGACGTCGGAGGGCAGTCATCTTGCTCTTATAGTTGGCGAAGGACAGGCGGGCCTTACGAATACTTTTCCCGGCTTCTGCCGCATCTACCAGTACTTCTGCTCTTCTCTCTTTGAGGTCTTCCTTGATCGCATCTCTGCACTGCTTTGCAAGCTCGGACATTAGCTTGCGGTTGCCTGAGGCATGCGCCAAACCACGCTGGCGAATTAGCTCAAGAGTTTTCGAAGATAGGCGACTTTTTGTGGCTATCTCTCTCTTGGCGTTCCTCGCACATTCATGGAGGTGCTGAACCAGTCGATCGTATTCCTCGTCAATGTTGTCAACAATGGTATCTTCCCATGTTGCCGTAATAGTACCAAAGAGTTCCCAGTTGGTGGTCATTCTGGGAGTTCTCTTTTTGAACTTTGCAGCCCTTTCTCCCCGCTCTGTGAAGTAGAATTTTGCACGAAGGAGACGGTGGTCCGATCCCGTTCAAAATTTTGGGACAACAGCGACATCAGTCAGGCAAAACCGTCGATTGAATATGATGTGGTCTATTTCGTTGTGGAATCGTCCACCGGGAGACTCCCATGTCCATCGTTTAGATTCTGCCTTCTGGAACTGTGAGTTACCATGGATGGTCTTGGTCGACATGATGAACTCTGACAGTCTCTCACCCTGTTCGTTCCATTCTAGGCCATGGGTCCCGATGTGAAGTTCTTCAGCTGATCTTCTCGGTCCTATCTTGGCATTAAAATCACCCACAATGATCTTGTAGAAGGTGTGGTCTTCTTTATAGAACTTCTCTAGCTCCATGTAGAACTTCTCGATTTCTCTTTCATCATAATGAGATGTTGGTGCGTAGACAACGAAGATAGAAACTGCAGGCAGTGAGCCACATCTATTCAAATGTAAACGGTTGTTAGGCATTCGAATGAATCAATGCTCTTGGCCAAGTTTGTGTTGACAAGGACACCGACGCCTCCAACACCTCTTTTATCGCATGTTCCGAGGAACAATTCTTCTCCAGTGTCGAAAACGGCATGGTGAGATTCGTGCCTTCTTGTCTCGGTCAGACCAATGATGTTGTACTTGATCATTCGTGCTTGTACCATCAGGTCCTCGATGGATGCATCTGATGCTAGCGTACGTGCATTGAAAGTACAGACGATCATTTTTGTCTTCCTTCGTTGTGGCAGCCTAGGTCGGCCTTGAGATTTTGTCGGCCTCTCCTTTCTCATCCTTCTCAGTGCTGCCATGTCGGTGAAGCCTTCAGGGTCAGGTGAATGAGACCAGTTGTAGTTACTGGTTTTGGCATATCGAATACACAGCGGATAGCTTGCCAGGCTCTTCCGTGCAGGCGGAATACTCTCGGTAGCTTGCCAGTCTTTCCGAGAGGGATAGAGGCTTTTGGGGTGAACTCTAATCACCCTTGTAGGTGTTACCATATTTGAACCCTATCAAATATGGTACGACAATTCCAGAAGATGGGTATTTAGTGTCTTATGATGTGTCGCGCGGCCGCAAGCGGCTGCGCGGGTCCGGAAAGCGTCCTGAAGTGTGGCAACGGCTGGGTAGTGGAAGTAGTGTCGAGAGTGGAAGTCTGCCAGTGGGGTATTTATCTGGGTAGGGTGGGTCTCCTGTGCACAATTCGATCCCTGGGTGGTTGATGGAAGCAGACAGGGCAGGGTAGGGTGGGGCTCCTGAGTAGAATCCCTTTGTCACCTGTGGTGGTGGGAGCAAGCAGAGAAGCTCTGTCCCTGGGTCCGCCGAGCCTGGAGTCCAAGGTCTCAGAGAGTTCCGCTTATCTTGTTCTGTGGGTCTTCAGTTGTGCGTCGGTCTCGGCCGGAGCTGCCGCGCGGGTCCGGAAAGCGTCCTGGAGTGTGGCAACGGCTGGGTAGTGGAAGTAGTGTCCACAAAATAAATACAAAATAAATGTAAGCCTTGTACCACTGCCATCCCTAATCCTTCCCCTTCAGAGACCAAACTTGTTCCTCACCTGATTTTCAGTCTAGAATATCTTAATGCTCTCTTTTAGCAATCTTGATATTCTCCCACTCTCCCTAGAGTTTGTTCAATAACCAGTCACTGTATTTATGGCAGAGTGCAGAGTGAACTCAGTGAACATGTCTTTTTTTTTTTTTTATCTTCTGTTGAAAGCTCATCTCTTTTGAAATGGTGCCCATGTTATCTTTTTGCTTTCTCTTGGATTTTTTTTTTTTGGCTTTTTGGGTCACATCGGCGATGCACAAGGATTACTCCTGGCTCTGCACTCAGGAATTACTCCTGGTGGTGCTCGGGGGACCATATTGGATGCTGGGGATCAAACCAGGGTCCATCACAGTCGCGTGTAAGGCAAACGCCCTACCTGCTGTACTATGGCTCCAGCCTCGGTCTTTTATCTTATTTTGGAGCCACCCCTGGCAGTACTTAGGGCTTACTTCACTCAGGGATCTCTCTTGGCCACCTTGGGGGACCTCATGTGGTTCTGGGAATTGAACCCAGGACGGTCACATGCAAGGCAAGTATCCTATCACTGTACTATCTTTCTGGTTCCCTTCTTTAAGTTTTATTCCCTGCAGCCTTTAAGGTAGTGTTTTGCCTTGGCTGGGGAGATAGTACAGCAGGTAGGGCACTTACCTTGCATGTGGCAAACCAGGGTTCGATCCCTAGCATCCCACCTGATTCAGAAATGATTCCTGAATGCAAAGCCAGAGTAATCCCTGCTCAGGGATTGGGTGTGCCCCTGTGCCCCTCAAAAAAAGAAAAAGAAGAAAGAAAAGAAAGAAAAACTGATTAAAGTTCTTCAAATAAACAAATAAGCAAAAATAAATAAATAAAAGTAGTCTCTAGTAGGTTCATCAAAATATTGGCTAATGAAGGGTTGGAGAAATCTTACAGTGGGCAGGGTCCTGGTCTTGCATGCAATGGACTAGATTTCTGGCACCATTTGGTGCCCAGAGCCCTTCTAGGAGTGATTCCTGAGCAACACAGGGTGTATGCCCCCCCCAAAATTGGATAATGGGATAAGTAATGTAACAAATGATTTATCTTGCTTTCAGATTACCAGGGACATGATAGAGAGCTGGAAACTGGATGGCAGAGAAGCTGGAAATTCCATGTGAGCAGAACACTCAGATGTGGGCTTCTCCACTGCTTTCATTCTCAACCATATTCTAGAGCCTTCCCATGTATGCCTGAATCACTGTTAGTATTACTCGTGAGTTTATAGCCTCCCTGGACCCCATTCCTTATATAACTAAAACGTAGGCATGTGAAGAGTAAGTCTGAGAAGTGGCCAGTTTGGGGGGGTAGGATGGGGGGATTCTTTGAGTTGGCAAATTAGGGTAGTGTGATAAAGAGTTCCTAGTTCAGTGGTATGAACACAGGCCCCATCAGCCTTGGTTCAAATCTGGCCATCTTCCTAGCAGTAGCCCTCTTTTGTGATGCTCCCTTCTTTGGGCTCAGCTCATATGGGGAATATTTCTCCCGCCCCTGGCAGTATTCCTTGTACTTCTCGCACCAGAAGAACTGTGTTGAAGATCATCATCTCACACAAGAGTAGCAATAAATAATGAGCTGGAGAGATGACTCAAAAGGGCATATGTGGGAGACCCTTTTTTGGGGGAGGCGGAGCTTTTTTTGGGTTTATTCTGATCTCCATCTCCATTCCAGACTCACACTCCTCTCGTCCTAGTTTCACACACCCATCCAGTTTCACTCTCCACATCCGGTTTCCCTCTGTCCATTCATTTTCACTCTGTCCCATTTCAGTCTTACTCTGCCCCCATTCTATCCCCCAGTGTTAGTTAAGAGCCCAACTTCCAAGGTTGTGGGTCACGGCTCCCGTTGTTCATCTATTTGCTCGAGCGGGCCCAGTAACGTCTCCTTCGTGAGACTTGTTGTTACTGTGTTTGGCATATTGAATACGTCACAGGTAGCTTGCCAGGCTCTGCCATGCGGGCGAGATACTCTCAGTAGCTTGCTGGGCTCTCTAGAGAGGGGCAGAGGAATCAAACCCAGCTCGGCCGGGCTGGCTGCGTGCAAGGCAAACGCCTTACTGCTGTGCTATCATATGGACACAGTAAGAGAGTATTAAGTTTAGAGCATGATTCTCCTGGGGACATCTTGCTTTGTATCCCAGAATATAATCCTCAGGCCAGATTAGTTCTTCCTAATCCCAGTAGGGTCCTTATCCAGTTACAGTTACTTCTCAGGTCATGACAGGCTATCCAGGACTATGCTCTTAACTTATTGTAAGTTTTATGGCGCTTGGCGATACAAGGGTAGCTTACACCTTGCCCTGGGTCCATCTAAGTCCTTTCGTCGGGATCCTCCTTATGGGGTACTAGGAACTAAGGGCAACTGGGGCTTAAATTGAGAAAGTATGATAATTGCCCAGGAGTAAATATTATTCGGAGTCAATAAACTTCCAAGTTACAAAAGCAGAGCATCAACTGTCTCCCTGTGTCTATACAAAAAGGACATTGCTCTAAAGTAAACTGCAAAAGACATAAAGGAAAGAGAAAAGCAGTATTTCACTTACAAATACAAAATCTAGAGATCTTTGAAGAATCTGATTTTACAAGTGATAGGTTCTGATTAGGAAAATAAGTGATTTAACAGATAGGGGAAGCAGAGTACAAGAAGTTAAAGATAGGGCTAGAGCAATAGCACAGCGGGTAGGGCGTTGCCTTGCACACGGCCAACCCGGGTTCAATTCCCAGCATCCCATATGGTCCCCTGAGCACCACCAGGGGTAATTCCTGAGCATAGAGCCAGGAGTAACCCCTATGCATTTCCGGGTGTGACCCAAAAAGCAAAAAAAAAAAAAAAAGAAAAGAAAAAAAAGAAAAAAAAATGAATACTGAGGAAGTGGGAGTGCTTTAGGAGCACTGTGATGGGTGTTCTTCAGTAAACCTAAGCTCCTTGCGGGAAGGAGAAAGGGCCAGACCAATGTTACCCAAAAAGAAGGAGGAGGAAAAAGAAAAAGAAAGGAATGAGATGGGAAATGGGCATAATGCCTGCACAGGAAACACTAAGGTCAGTTCCTTTCTCAAAGCGCCAGGCGGACGTTAACCACTGTGTCAAGTGAAGCTTCCTCTGAGAAAGCCGGAAACCTCAGCCCTGGGTTGGATCCCATCACTCGCATCCTTTTCGGCCCCAGGTGGAACTACATCTGCCAGCGCCCAGGACTGCTCCTGCCCTAGCCCACCTCCCCGGTGTGCGCTGCGGGCCCAACGGAAGTCAACCGACCCCCAGGTTGCAACTTCCTGCCCTTACGCTTCCGTCGGCTTCGTTCAAACGGGCCGCTTTCGCCAACAGCCAATCAGGACGCTCGATCTTCGGCTGCCGCCCAATGACCACCCGTAATGGGGAACGAAGGGCGTGAAGCCCAATCGCCGCGCCATCACACTTGAGGGCAAAGAGGTTAGGAAGCCGGCATGGCGCTCCGGTCAATAAAATCGATAGCTGGGAGCTGCCTGTGTTGCAGGCAAAGGCGGCGCAGAGGTAGCGCCGCCATTTTCCCCGAAGGCATCTTCCGGTGTCTCGCTTCCAAGTTGGAGCAGGAGTTTCCCGAATAACGGCAGGTTTCCGTTAGCCCCGCAGGCGGCCGACGCTGACTCCCTCCGGGCCCCCCGGGCCGCGCAGCCCCGGTGCGGCGGGGACCGGCCGGTCCCGGGAGGGGGTCGCCATCGCCCGAGGGCCGTGGCGCTGCCTTCTCGGGGCGAATGGCGCCGCCTTCGGCTCCGCCGTCCGCCCGGGGATCAGTAGAGGCTGGACCCGGCCGGAGAAGGGGAAGGAGGCCCAGGGCGGTGAGGTTCGCGGACGTGGCCGTGTACTTCTCCCGCGAGGAGTGGCGGTGCCTGCGGCCCGCGCAGAGGACCCTGTACCGGGACGTGATGCGGGAGACCTACGGCCACCTGGGCGCGCTCGGTGAGGCCCGGCCCGGGCGCGGGGCGGGGAGGGAGCCCCGAGTGCCCGCGCGGGGCCCGCGGCCGGGCTGCGTCAGGGAGGGCAGGGGCACGGGCAGGAGATGCCCTCGGGGACACAACTGGCCCCTCTGCGTGCCGGACCGCTCACTGGATCTCCTTCCCCAGGCTGCGCCGGCCCCAAACCAGCGCTCATCTCCTGGTTGGAGCGGAACAGCGATGACTGGGAACTGGCTGCCCAGGATCCGCAGGCGGGCCCAAAGGGGGTGCCATCCCAAAGAAGTGAGTGAAAACATCCCCGCAGAGGGCGTGCCACCGCGAAGACTCAGTGTGGCAACCCGGCCCGAGGGGGTCCCGCTCCCTTCTGTGGGCCTAATTTAGTGACTAGGTTCATTTTAAGGCTTCGGGACCTGCTGCAGAGTGGGGCGGGTGTGGTGCTTGGTGTCTTGTCAGTTTGCACATCAGGTCAGGATTCTCCTGTCACTTTGCAAACTCAGCACCGCAGCTCTATTCTGTGGAAGAATCTGGTCTCTTTAAAGTAGGTGATTCCTTCCCAGGACCCCCGTCCCAGCCCTTCTAGTGGAGCGACCTCCTGCATCACGTGATCTCTTGGGGAATCACAGGATCTCATGGGGAGCAGGGCATGGGTGCCCTAGCCTCTTCAGTTCCTGACTCTCTGAGCTTGAATTGAGCAGTGTCTTCAGGCTCAAGCAAAGCTCTGATCAAACTGTCTGGGCTGGAATTTTTTTTTCCTTTTTGGCCACACCCAGAAATGCCCAGGTGTTATTCCTAGCTCTGCTTGGAAATTACTCCTCCTGATGCTCGGGGTCAGTGCTGGTCGGCTGCATGCAAGGCAAACAATCTAACTGCTGCACCATCTCTCTGGCCCCTGGGCTGGGATTTCTCTGAAATTCTTTTTGTTTTTGTTTTGTTTTGTTTTTGCGGCCATACCCCACAGTGTTAGGTGAGGGGTTTGCTCCCTGAAGTGCTCAGGAGAACCCCACTGTGCCAGGGATGGGTACCAGGCCTGTCACATGCAAAGTTTGCTCCGTTGTTGAGTGTTGTATGGCTCTGCTAGGTTCTTTAAGGCCAGAATTACCTACAAAACACCTGAATTCTTAGCATCTTTTAGTTCTTGCCACAGCATATTGTCAGCTGCATTCAGTTATATTAAGTCACTGAGGTACTTGATGCCAGGCTCCTGGACCCATCCCAGAGCTATTGATTTACATTATAAATGGCTAAAAACATTAGCCCCGGCTGATATAGATAAGAAAGTCCAAGGGCCTTAGCAGTGCTTTTGAGTGTAAACCTCAAACCAATTTGACAAAATGTTAGAAAGACAAATTCTTGGGGCCCACTTCTGACCTCCTGAATTCAGCACTGGATATAGGGCCCAGCATTATGTTTCAACAAGTCTCCAAATAATTCTGGCCACAAAAAGATTTGACTTCCAGCTCATACTTATGTGTTTCCACTCATGTTTTACACACTACCTTCTTAAAATCTCTTAAAAATGTTCCCAGCGATCACACCTGCCTTTGCTGGAGATGTTGAGACATGTGCTCCACCAAGCCACATCCCAAGTCCCCAAGCCCCCAATTCTACTGGAGGCCTTTTTTTTTATATACTTTTTTGGTCACACCCGGTAATGCACAGGGGTTACTCCTGGCTCTGCATTCAGGAATTACTCCTGGTGGTGCTCAGGGGACCATATGGGATGCTGGGAATCGAACCTGGGGCAGCCACGTGCAAGGCAAATGCCCTACCCGCTGTACTATCACTCTAGCCCCTACTGTAGGCCTTTTATATACAAAGCATGCTCTTTAGCCCTTAGTGCTATCTCCTTGGCCATTTATTATCATTCATTCTCTCTAACATTCATGATTCATATTGTACTGTATTATTTACCTTTTTTTTTTCTTCTGTGGTGCAAGGGATTGAATCCAGGGCCTCACACCTGCAAGGCAAGCATCTGCTATAGTGCTACATACCGGATCAGAACTTCACTTTTGAGGGGGCCTTCCAGGAGATTTGGGAGCCCAGTAATTCTCAGCCAAAGCATTGACAGTTTGATGTAGGGTCCCCTGGGTGCTGTGCTGCTTGGATTTTACTGCTGGGAATTCCAGGCCACCCAGGGTGCTTCAGGGATCACAGGGCTGTACCCAACAATGCTCATGTGGTGCCGGGACTTGAACCAAGTCCAACCACTGCACTATGTCTTGGCCCTGAGCTCTTACTTGTTTTCCTCTTTTATTTTTGTGTGTTCTTTGTTATGTATCTTTTTATTAAGGCACTGTAATTTATGTTATTCAGTGTTGAATAAAATTGAGTTTCAGGCAGCGTTCCAGCACCAACCCTGGCACGTAGTCCATCTTAGCCCCAGGTTCCCTCCCACTTTGGTAATTTTTTTTTTCTTTTTGGGTCACACCCAGCTGGAAGTGCTCAGGGGTTACTCCTGGCTCTGCACTCAGGAATTACTTCTGGTGGCACTCGGGGGACCATATGGGATGCTGGGAATCAAACTTGGGTCAGCCGTGTGCAGGGCAAATGCCCTACCGCTGTGCTATCGCTCCAGCCCCAGTTCCCTTCCACTTTGGACTTTCACTGTTTGCAACTCCCAACTTGGCCAGGCTGGGGTAGATACACCCATCTTGCAGCCCATTCTGTATGTGTCTGTAGCACTAAAAGGAGACAGGGTTGAGTCTTGTCTCCTTTTACACTGTCATCGGCCAGAGGGAGCCCCATGTTTGTGACACTCATCTCTCACTATCTCTACAGAGACCCGAACCAGAAAGAATGGAGACAAGGAGGATCTCCCCGCTAAGGAGGCACCCCGCAAGGGGAAGCGAGGGCGGAGGCCCAGCAAACCCCGACTAATCCCCAGGCAGACATCTGGGGGTCCCATCTGCCCGGATTGCGGTTGCACCTTCCCCGATCACCCGGCTCTGGAGAACCACAAGTGTGCCCAGAATCTGAAAAAGCCTTACCCATGCCCGGACTGTGGACGCCGATTTTCCTACCCGTCCCTGCTGGTCAGTCACCGGCGGGCACACTCAGGTGAGTGCCCCTATGTCTGCGACCAGTGCGGCAAACGTTTCTCCCAGCGCAAGAACCTCTCCCAGCACCAGGTCATCCACACAGGCGAGAAGCCCTATCACTGCCCAGACTGTGGCCGCTGCTTCCGGAGGAGCCGGTCTCTGGCCAATCACCGGACCACGCACACGGGGGAGAAGCCGCACCAATGCCCCAGCTGCAGCCGGCGCTTCGCCTACCCGTCCCTGCTGGCCATCCACCAGCGCACGCACACCGGGGAGAAGCCCTACACCTGCCTGGAGTGCAGCCGCCGCTTCCGCCAGCGTACAGCCCTGGTCATCCACCAGCGCATCCACACGGGGGAGAAGCCCTACCCGTGTCCGGACTGTGAGCGGCGCTTCTCCTCGTCCTCGCGCCTGGTCAGCCACCGGCGGGTACACTCGGGGGAGCGGCCCTACGCCTGTGAGCACTGCGAGGCCCGCTTCTCGCAGCGCAGCACGCTCCTCCAGCACCAGCTCCTGCACACTGGGGAGAAGCCCTACCCCTGCCCGGACTGTGGCCGCGCCTTCCGGCGCAGCGGCTCGCTGGCCATCCACCGCAGCACGCACACCGAGGAGAAGCTGCACGCATGCGAGGACTGTGGCCGCCGCTTCGCCTACCCGTCCCTGCTGGCCAGCCACCGGCGCGTGCACTCAGGGGAGCGGCCCTACGCCTGCGACCTGTGCTCCAAGCGCTTTGCCCAGTGGAGCCACCTGGCTCAGCACCAGCTGCTGCACACGGGCGAGAAGCCCTTCCCCTGTGGCCAGTGTGGCCGCTGCTTCCGCCAGAGATGGTCTCTGGCCGTCCACAAATGTAACCCCAGAGCCCCCAGTTGCAGCCCAGCGATTGTGGGGCCAGGCCAGAAGGGAAATGCCCATTAGGATGGGAAAGGCTGAACTTGTTTCGTTTTCCCGGATGGGCCCCAGAGACAGCCGTGCCGCGGTTGAAAAGGGCAGCGTTAGGACTCAAACTTGGGTCTTCTGCAACACAGACCTGCAGTCGAGGCCCCCCGGTGCTGCCCTGCCTTACTCCGTGGCTCGGTGGGACAGCCCCATCAGGACAGATGGCAGTACTTGGCGCAAGGTCACCGAAATAGCTGGGGCTGGCCTCTCAGG
This sequence comes from Sorex fumeus, assembly GCF_029834395.1. NCBI lineage: Eukaryota > Metazoa > Chordata > Mammalia > Eulipotyphla > Soricidae > Sorex > Sorex fumeus. The sequence continues at coordinate 6,855,515 of NW_026606183.1, forward strand.
GATGCCCTTTCCTGCTGGGGTCAGTAGCCGCGTTTCTAGTTGATACGCACTGGGATTTCCTGCCGCCTGCCTGGGGGCCTCCTCTGTTCCTCCTTCAAGGCCAGTTAAAAGAGACTCGGTTTAGCATCGCCTCCCTTTGCTGCCCTCCCCCGCCGAACGGTCTTCTGTCCTTGCTTTAAAACCTCCCGTGTCAGGGAGCTCTACCTCACCAGACAGGCCGCTTCAGTGCTCAGCAGCTCCCAGCAGTGGGCGGCTGAGAAGGACCCTTCTCTCCCCGGGTAATGCTTCCGTACACGAAAGCCTTTCAGATAACATCATCACAGGAGCTCAAGTCACGGCATTACATTAGTGAATCGCATCATGAAAGTCAGGGTTTGAAGTCTTACACATGCTTTTTTCCAAGTAGATCCGGGTTTTTTGGTGTCCTTTTTTCATCCAGAGATGCACTCCCACCACTGTGCGCATCCACGCCCCCCTCCATTCCCCCATCCCATACCCTCCCCCATCTGTGCTGTTTTTAGCAATGCAGAACTGGGGAAGGGATGGCGTTGTGTGCAGGTTTATTGGTTGCAGGTTGTCTTTTGTTTTTTTAACCATGTTTGAATCAGGTTGGCTCTGGGACATAAGTATAATGGCAGCGGGGGAAGTTTTAAGGAGCACGAAATAAAAATGGGACTGGCTTGTACATTGTGTAGTGGATTTGGGTTCATTTCAGTAGCCAGGGGCCAGAAAATTATTAAGAACAGGTCTGCTTCTTGATTCTCTTCAGAGTAAGAACTCAGCAGCATTTTCTGTGGGTTCTTGGTATTTTTCATAAAATAGTACTGAAGGAGGGGAGGAAGTTAGTCACAGATTGTGCCCGCACCTGCCTCCCACACATCTTCACGCGTGCTTTCCAAGTCAGCAGCAACTACGAGGCTTGGTCTATGTTAAGCTCCGTGGCGCCCACCAGAGGAAGTGTTCAGAAATCCTGGGACTCAGATAAAGCCCTATCACTTTGCTTTTGGTAATGCATCAGTTTGGAATTTCCAGACATGACCGATCTCTACAGCTGGAGTGGGTCATTGTCCTGCCTTGTAGCTTCTTCACAATCTCAGCCCCAGAGAGGGGAGAAATTGAGAAATAGTTTATGAAATGACCCCTGTTTTGGTATTAGCAAGTTGCATTGTGACCGTTTCTCCTTGATAACAAGCAACCCCAGGCAGGGCTCATATCAGTTAGGACATCATTAAAATGGCTGATGAATGAGTCATGTTTCATGGAATTACTCTTTGTAAAAATTGTAAATCTAGGGCCAAACCTCAAACAATGGTCTGAGGGCATGCTTTCTGGAATCCCAGGGTTAATCCCAGCCTGACTGATGCCTCCTCCCCCCCCCCCCTTTTTTTTTGTCTTCTTTTTGGGTCACACCCTGGGCAATGCTCAGGGCTTACTTCTTGCTCTGTACTCAGGAATTACTCTTGGCAGTGCTTTGGGGATCATATGGGATGCCAGGGATTGAACCTGGGTTGGCTGCATACAAGGAAAATGCCTTACCTGTTCTGTCCTCTAGCCCCTGAAAGGTCCCTTTGAACAGCATCAGAAGCAACCTGCAGGCACCATTGGGCTTGACCAAAACAAACAAAAAAAGTGACTAGGGGCCAGGGAGGTGACTCCAAAAACTTGTATGTAGGAGCCAGTCCTTGGCACCGTGTGGTCTCCAACACTGCCATTTATGGCCCCAAACAAAAATATATATATTAATCTAGGGACCAGGGATATAGTACAGCTGATAGGGTCACTTGCTTTGCAAGCTTTTGACCAAAGCGTTTGACTCAAGTCACTCCCCAGCACCGCATATGGTCCCCTGAGCAAAATCTCAGAGTGATCCCTGAGACTGCCATTGAGGCCCAAAAAAACAAAAAGTAAAATTTAGAAAAATGTAAATCTAGGGGCTGGAGAGATAGCACAGCTGGTAGGGTGTTTGCCTTGCACACAACCGACCTGGGTTCAATTCCCAGCATCCCATATGGTCCCTTGAGCACCTCCAGGAGTAACTCCTTAGTGCAGAGCTAGGAGTAAACCCTGTGCATCGCCAGGTGTGACCCCCCCCCTCCAAAAAAAGTATATCTACTTCCTCAAATGAGTAGGAATTTTATAGTTCTTTTAAAAAAGTCTTTGTTTTTGGGTCACACCCTGAAATGCAGAGTGCTTGCTTCTTCCTGGCTTTGAGCTCAGGGATCCCCCGACAAGATTTGGGGATCACGTGGGATGCTGGGGATTAAACCCGGGTTGGTTGTGTGCAAGACCAGAGCCCTATCTGCTGTACCATTGCTCCAGCCCCAGGAATTTCTATTTCTGATGGCAATCTAGGTCCTCAGACCAGGAACCCTAGCAATACCTATTAGGATTCCTGTAGCTCTCCCATTTGGGTGCTTTCCCCCGTTTGTTTGGTTTTTTTTTTTTTTTTTTTTGCTTTTTGGGTCACACCCAACAATGCTGAGGGGTTACTCCTGACCATGCTTGGGGGACCATATGGGATGGCGGGGATTGAACCTGGGTCGGCTATGTACAAGGCAAATGCCCTACCTGCTGTACAGCCCTTTTTCCCCTATTTTTATTACAAGGCTGACCATCTTTTTTTTTTTTAATGTGCCAATTCCTGTAATGTTCAGGGCTTACTTGTGGCTCTGCTCAGGGATCACTCTTAACAGAGCTCAGGGGACCATACAGGTGTCAGGGGACTGAAGCCCTCTGTTGTATGGAAGGCAAGTTCCCTAAAGCGTATACTGTCTCTCCAACCCCACCCATCTATTTCTTTTTACATTTTTTTTTTTTTTTTGGCTTTTGGGCAGTTGGCATATTCAGGGATTTTCCCTGACTGCCCACTCAGGAATTACTCCTGGCAGGCTTGGGGAACCATGGGGGATGCAGGGGATTGAATATAGGTGGGCCGCATGTGAGGCAAATGCCCTACCCACTGCACTACCACTCCGCCCCTCCCCACTTCCTGTATTTTCTTTTTTGCATTTTGGGTCACACCCAGTGATTCTCTGGGGTTATTCCTGGCTCTGCCCTCAGGAATTACTCCTGATGGTATTCAGGGAACCATATGGGATACCAGGGATTGAACTCAGGTCAGCTCTGTGCAAGGCAAACACCCCACCCTCTGTACTATCACTCCACTCAAGCCCTGTATTTTCTTTTTTTTTTTTTTTTTTTGCTTTTTGGGTCACACCCGGCGATGCACAGGGGTTCCTCCTGGCTCTGCACTCAGGAGTTACTCCTGGCGGTGCTCAGGGGACCATATGGGATGCTGGGAATCGAACCCAGGTCGGCCGCATGCAAGGCAAACGCCCTACCCACTGTGCTATCTCTCCAGCCCCAAGCCCCGTATTTTCTTACCTAGAGATTTTATTATCTTTAGATATGGGTTGTAACTGGGTTGCGAGCTATTGAGGGGGGCCAAATGTGGCCGAGAGGCAGACAGCCTCTTATTCCCACAGGCACTTCTGTCAGAGTGTTCACTGAGTAGTTGTGACCCTGGCTGCTCGGGCCAGGAAATACCTCACCCGGTATTCAGTGAGACCATGTTTCCTCTCAATAAAAGTGCTCAGGGACACAGCACAGGCCTTCCGTTAATAAGACCCTGGTTCAGTCTTCAGCGCCACTACAAGAATTCCCCTTCTGCTTAATGTTGTTTAGAATTACTGTTAAAACTGTCCATCTGAGGGCTGGAGCAATAGCACAGCTGGTAGGGCATTTGCCTTGTATGCGGCCAACCCGGGTTCGATTCCCAGCATTTCATATGGTCCCCTGAGTACCATCAGGAGTAATTCCTGAGTGCATCGCTGGGTGTGACCCAAAAAGACAAAAAAAAAAAAAAAACCTGTCCATCTGCCTTTATGCCTAGGTGTGAGCTCTGAAGGAAAAATGTGCCATGCTAGGTTGGACATGTGCTATCCATGTATGAAGCTCTAGGTTCAGTCCCCAGCACCAAACAAAAATAAATTGCAGTGCTGCCAAGAGGGGCCAGTCAGCAATATCTTTGGTGACTTCTGTGTCCAATCTTATCTGACTCTTCAGTAGTGCATCTGTCCCTAAAGTATGACTGTCTACTCTTTTGCTGAGAAAATACAAGGTGCCACATGGGCACTCAGCATTCTGTTCTCTACTTGATTCCAGAGTGACCCGTGTGAGAACTAGCAGAACCTATACCTGCATCCGTCCCACCTCAGGACGGTATGAAATGTTCACTGCTACACTGGGACTGGGGGTTGGAGCGATAGCACAGCGGGTAGGGCGTTCGCCTTACAAGCGGCCAACATGGCCGACCCGAGTTCGATTCCTCCGCCCCTCTCGGAGAGCCCGGCAAGCTACCGAGAGTATTCGATATGCCAGACACAGTAACAACAAAGTCTCCAATGGAAACGTTACTGGGCCCGCTTGAGCAAATCAACGATCAACGGGAGGGCCTTTACCTTTACCTTTACACTGGGACTGGGATTTCAGCCCCTCCCGGGGACTCTCCCATCTATTTACTATTCACTCTCTTTCTGAGTCTTAAGGATCCTGCTTTGATCCAGAACACTTTTCTCCCTCTCCTGCCTATTAACCTGCCAGAATGTGGGGGTTTTGCTCAGTTGGTTTGTTGTTGGAATTTGGGGCCACGTCCAGCCGTACTAAGGAACTAGTTCTTAGTGCTTCTAGCTACTATTAAAAAAATTGTTGGAAGGCCATAGGCTGGTGCAATAATACAGCAGGTAGGGTGCTCGCCTTGCATGAAGCTGATCCCTGGCACCACATGGTTCCCCGAATCCCACCAAGAGTGATCCCTGAGCACAGAGCTAGGAGTACCATCGGAGCATTTGAGCAATGCTGCTCCCCCCCCTTCCAAACAAAGTGGTGTGAATCAGTGGTGCTCAGGGCCTGTGGCCATTTACAGTCCCAGGGATCAAACCCAGGACCTTGTGTATGCAATGCATGCATTCTACGACTAGCTGTATCCCTAGTCCCATCTCAGATTTTAAATTTCTTGAAGCATTGGCTAAATCCACTTATCCCATTGTTCTTTGACCTACTATTATGGTAGTGTAACCATTTTTGTTGTTGTTTGGGGGCCACACTCAGTGGTGCTTAGGGCTTAGACCTGGCTCTGCTCTAAGGAATTACTCCTGGCACTGCTCATGGGACCAGATGGGATGCCGGGGATCATACCTGGTAGGTCAAATGCAAGGCAAGACCTCTACCTGCTAACTACTATCTTTCCAGCCCCAGTAATTTATCAGTTCCTTTGAACATTTACCACGTGCTCAGTACTATGTTAAGTACTTTGTGTACAATTCAATCCAGGTTTTACAAAATCTCAAAGTAAATATTCTTGATAGATTTCTCACATTATCTTGCAGAATGTAAGACTTTAACACTGGCTTCCACAAATTCTCAGACCAGGCCAATTCCAAAACTATAGTCTTTCAAGTTGGGCTGGAGCGATAGCACAGCGGTAGAGTGTTTGCCTTGCACACAGCCAGCCTAGCCGAGCCGGGTTCAATTCCTCTGTCCCTCTCAGAGAGCCCGGCAAGCTACTAAGAGTATCTTGCCCACACGGCAAAGCCTGGCAAGTTACCTGTGACATATTCATTATGCCAAACACAGTAACAAGTCTCAAAATGGAGACGTTACTGGGCCCGCTCGAGCAAATCTACGAACAACGGGAGGACAGTGACAGTGACAGTCTTTTGAGGAGACCCTGCATCCCCTTGAAAAAGCACCTTATCATATTGGCAAAAATGTATTCTGTGGGTTTGAAGAGTTTAGTGACTTAAGCACATGCCCTGCAAGCACATGGTCATGAGTTCAAACCACTGGTGTCCCACATGTGCTGAGCACTGTGTAAACTCAAAAAGACAGCAGCAGTCTCTCTCCCACTGTCTGCATTCGGTAGTCTCATGCCGCTTCCCCCACCCCGGGGAGGTCGATGGTGATGGGCAGGCGAAAGAGGGAAATGAGGGCCAGGCTGGTTGGTCTTAGTTGCAGTTTATTCCAATCCTCTCTCCATTCACTCCTCTCTCTCCTCTGCCTCCCCCTTCATCCTCCTTCTGCCTCTGGAATCTGGATCTGGATCCCCTTTCTCCTTCTCTTTTTGGAGTCTGGATCCCATAATCCACTCTTACAGTCTAGTTAAATCCCAAAACCATGAGGGGTTGGGGCTTACACATAGGTGTGGTCACAATCAATAGGGGTAAAGTTCTTTCCCTCAGGGGATACTTCTTCTAGGACAGATACCTTCTCAGCTGGACGACCCACTCTAGAACGGAATCCCCTGGGTGTGTTTCTCCTCTCCTGGTCCAACAAACATATAAGCATTCATAATATTAATCATTTTGTATGGACACAGTAAGAGATACATTAAGCTTATAGAATTGTTCTCCTAGGTCCATCTTTATCTCAGACTACAGTGCTCAGGCCAGATTAGTCTTTCCTATTCCTAATAGGGTTCTAGTCTCATCGTTACTTTTGGATCATGACAGCATTTGTCTATGATCTAGCTGTTAACTTATAATTAAGAATCGTGGCACTTTGGCCTGGCCCATTTCAATGCCAGGGTAGCTTGCAGCTTGCCCTGGGTCCATTCAGTCCCTCGTTGAAACCCTGCTTTTGGGGTGCTAGGAATTAAGGGCAACTGAGGCTTAAGTCGAGAAAGCAGATGCCCGGGAGTGAGTAATATTTGAAGCCAATTAAATCCCAAGTTACAAAAGCATAATATTAACTGTCTTCCTGTATCTGTACAAAAAAGGACATTGCTTTAAAATAAACTATTCAAAAGACCTAAGGAGAGAAAAAAGGCAATATTAATTTACAATACAAGTTCAGTGTCCTAGAAGGATCTGACCTTACAAATTAACAGAGTCTGATTAGGGGGAAAGGCTGATTAACTGATTGGGGAGAAGAGCATAGAGAAGGGGTTACAGATAAGCAAAATAATGGGAATGACTCGGGAGCACCATGATGGGTATAACCTGATAAACCTAAGCACCTTGTGGCAAGGGAGAAAGGACAAATCAATTGTTACCCTACAAGCATGATTCAGGCAACTCGGCTCTGTCTGTGATCCCTGGAAATGCAGTGATTTCTGTGCACTGCAACCAGGTGTGTGTAAACACCACTACAAAGAGATGTGACTCCTGGCGAACACCACAACTCAACGGAAGTGTGAGCACCACGGTTAGGAAGTGTGACCTCTGAGTACTTGTGTGAATACCGAACAAGCCCATGTTGAACACCATACCACACCGTAACCTGTGTGCCTCAATTAGGAGTGCTTGCCCCTTGTGCTGGTGAGGTAGTACAGGGATTAAGGTGCTTGCCTTCATGTGATTGATGCTGGTTTGATTCCCAGCACTGCCAAGAGCAAACTTTGAGCACAGAGCCAGGAGTAAGTAAGCCCTGAATACCGCTGGGTGTGGCCCCAAAACAATAAGAATGGTGGCCCTGGCGAGCATATGTGCAAGCACCCCAATTAAAGGAATGCAAACCTCAGTGCAAGCTGATGAGGACCCTCAGGCTGAGTACCATAGACAGGCATATACATACAGGGGTCATTCCTGGAAGGGCTCAGGGACCATATGCAGTGGGTGCTGAAGACTGTCAGTAACCTGCAAGGCGAGCACCCTTCCCCCTGTGCTAGCTCTCCAGCCCTAACAGGTGATTGCTGTTACACTTCCTATAACCACAGCCTCCCAGCCCCAGCTTTTTGTTCCTCCCCTAAAATGTAACTCAAAGGGTGCCTGGCAGCCTCTGGCCCCTCCAACAGCCTCTGTGGGGCATCAGCAGTGGAAAGGAGCTCTGAGCAGGGTGCGAATTGAGCTGTGAGAAAAGTCTCCATCGCTGATAGCCAGTCTCCTGTCTTCTGCCAACACCCCTGATCTAGAATAGACTACTTGTTGATTTATAAGCACAGTACCTCAAACTGCACCCCTGACTGTAGGTTTCACCCCCCTCCCCTTTTGGGGAGTGGGGAGACCGCACCCAGCAGTGCTCAAGGGTTATTCCTGGCTCTGCACTCAGTGCTGACTCCTGGCAGACTCAGGGGACCATATGGGATGCTGGGGATCGAACCCAGGTTGCCACGTGTAAGTACCTGACCTGTTACACTGTCTCTCTGACCCTTTTATTTTTTTTTAATTGATTGAGGTTCTGCGAATTGTCATGTAAATCTATAAACAGATTTACAGTACTGTTAATAGTTTCCTATTTTAACCATTTTTCAGTATATTGAAAATGTCTAATGTCATATATTCTGTGACATTAAACACATTTGTAGGGCTGGAGCGATAGCACAGCGGGTAGGGCGTTCGCCTTACAAGCGGCCAACATGGCCGACCCGAGTTCGATTCCTCCGCCCCTCTCGGAGAGCCCGGCAAGCTACCGAGAGTATTCGATATGCCAGACACAGTAACAACAAAGTCTCCAATGGAGACGTTACTGGGCCCGCTCGAGCAAATCGATGATCAACGGGAGGGCCTTTACCTTTACCTTTAAACACATTTGTAGGGCTGGGAAGACAGTAAAAATGCTTGAGACATACTTAACAAGCAGCATACTGCCTCCTGGCACCATCTGATTTAGACACGGTGGCCCCCATGGGAAAGTTTGTTTTTATTCCCAAAGTACATTTAGGGCCAGAGAGAAAGTTCAGGGGTTAAGACACTTGCCTTGTGTATGGCTGACTGTAAAAACCTCCGAGGGCGGCCAGGGGGTGGCCCCGATGGCTCTTCTCCTAGCCACCCAGATTCTGCCAGGTTCTCCTGGGGCAGACAGCGGAGGAAGCAAGGGCCAGGCCGGTTTATTCCATTCTCATCCCCATTCACTCCTCTCTCTCTCCTCTCCTTCTCTCCTGAGCCCAAATCTGGAACCCCTTTCTCCTGCCTCTGACTCTGAATCTCGATCTCAATCTTTACCCCTAGCCCACTCTTACAGTCTGGTTAAATCCCCAAAACTTTGAGGGGCTGGGCTTACACATAGGTGTGGTCACAATCAATAGGGTTAAAGTTCTTCCCCTCAGGGGATGCTGCTTCTAAAACAGATTCTCTTTCTGTTTTAGGAGGACCCACCCAAGGGTGGAGTCCAATGGGTGTTTCTCCTCTCCTTGTCCAACAACATATAAGCATTCATAATATTAATCATTTTGTATGGACACAGTAAGAGATGCATTAGGCTTATAGAATTGCTCTCCAGGTGTCATCCCGATCTCAGACTAACTACAGTGCTCAGGCCAGATTAGTCTTTCCTATCCCTAGCAAGATCCTAGTCTTGTCATTACTTTTGGATCATGATAACATTTGTCATGATCAAGCTCTTATAGTTAAGAATTGTGGCACTTTGGCCAGGCCCATCTTGATGCCAGGGTAGCACATAGCTTACTGCTTGCCCTGGTTTCATCCAGTCCTTTGCTGGGACCCTACTTTTGGGGGCGCTAGGAAGTGAGGGCAACTGAGGCTTAAGTTGAGAAGGCAGATGCCCAGGAATGAATAATATTCGAAGCCATTAAATTCCAAGTTACAAAAGCATAATATTAATTGTCTTCTTGTGTCTATACAAAATGACATTGCCTTAAGGTAAACTATAGACATAAGGAGAAGAGAAAGGCAATATTGACTTACAATATGTGTTCAGTGTCCTAGAAAGATCTGACCTTACAAATTAACAGAATCTGATTAGGGGAATAAACTGATTAACTATTTGGGGAAGAGATCATAGGGAAGTAGTTACAAATAAACAAAAGAATGGGAGTGACTCGGGAGCATTTTGATGGGTGTGACCTAAAATGGGATATACCTAAGCTCCTGTGGCAAGGGAGAAAGGACAAAGCAATGTTATCCTACAGCTGACTTTAGTTCACTCCCTGGTCCTGAGCACAGACAGGAGTGTTGCCCTGAGCGCTGCCAGGTGTGGCCCAAAGTCCCACCCCCGACTGCAAAAAAAGACTATGTATAACATGGTCACTATCATTCATCAATTTGCTCAAGCGGGCCCAGTAACATTGTGAAACTTGTTACTGTGTTTGGCATATCGAATACGTCATGGGGAGCTTGCCACGCTTTGCCATGTGGGCGAGATACTCTCGGTAGCATGCCGGGCTCTCCGAGAGGGGCAGAGGAATCGAACTCAGGTTGGTCATGTTGGCTGTATGCAAGGCAAACGCCCTACCCGCTCTGCTATAATGAGGCATAATCATAACCACTACTTCCAGGCTTTTTCATCATTCTCTACCAAAAACTCTACCTATAAACAGTGATGTGTTTGTGGGTTTCTGTTATCGCTATTAGTTCTGGGAACCACATCTAGCAGGGCTCAGGGGCCAGGAAACTCCTGATGGCATGGATGGAGCCAGGTGCTACAGAGGTCTCACTGGGCATCTCACCAAACTGGAAGGCCATGCTGTGCCACTGAGTAACATCACTGGGTAAGTTTTGGTTTTTTGAATTGAAGTAATGCTGCATTTTTTGCTCTGTTTTGGGACCACATCCGGCTGTGCTTAGGGGCTACTCTTGGTTCTATGTGATTAGAACTGGAGTGAGCTGGATGCAAGGCAAGCACTTTAAACCCTCTACTACTGCTCTGCCTCTACTGCATTTGATTTTTTTTGTTTTATTTTGATTTGGTGTTTGGACCATACTGGCAGTGTGCAGGGGCAACTCCTGCCTCCCATTTAGGGGTCACTTCCAAAGTTGCCCAGGAGATCATTTGGTGCTAGGGGTTGAACCCTTAGCCTCCAGAAATATTCTAGATCCTTATCTCCTCTAGATGTAATTTTTTTTGTTTGTTTACTTTTGGGGATTCCACATCCAGTGTTGCTCAGAAGCTACTCCTAGGCTGAGCGCCACTCCTTTTTTTGGGGGGGGGTCACACCTGGTGATGCACCGGGGTTACTCCTGGCTTTGCACTCAGGAATTACTCCTGGCGGTGCTCAGGGGACCATATGGGATGCTGGGAATCGAACCCTGGTCGGCCGTGTGCAAAGCAAACACCCTACCTGCTGTACTATCACTCCAGCCCCTGAGCGCCACTCCTGGAGGTGCTCAGGGGACCACGTGGTCCCAGGAATTGAACTGGGGCTGGCCACCTTCAAGACAAATACCTTAACCTCTGTACTATCTCTCTGGCCCTAATATATTTTTTATGTCAATTATCATTTATATTAACTGCCTGTTTTCCTTTAAAATGTGCTAAAGACAACTGAATGCCATTTACATCCCCTGGGTCCAGTTTCTCCTCATCCCAGCTCATTGGATGAAACTTCGGCATTTGTTATTTTAATAAAAAAAAAAATATTTCGAGGCTGGAGAGATAGCACAGTGGGTAGGGCATTTGCCTTGCACGCGGCCGACCCGGGTTCGATTCCCAGCATCCCATATGGTCTCCTGAGCACCGCCAGGAGTAACTCCTGAGTGCAGAGCCAGGAGTAACCCCTGTGCATTGCCGGGTGTGACCCAAAAAGCAAAAAAAAAAAAATTTTTCAAGATGTTTTATTATTATTTGCGGGAGGGTGTGTCGTTGGACCACGCTCAGCGGTACTCAGGGGCTATTCCTGACTCTCTGGTAAGGAGCGTCCCCTGGAGGTGTTTGGGGGATCATGTGTGGTGGTAGGGGTTCAAACAAGTGTCAGCAAGTGTTCTAACCCCATACTCTCTCCCGGAACTCAACATACTTTTTTTTTTTTCTGGGGCCACACCGAATGATGCTCAGGGCTTTCTCCTGGCTCTGCACTCAGGGATCAATTCTGATAGGTCTTGGGGACCATATGTGGTATCAGTGATAGAACCTAGGTTGGCTATGTGCAAGCAAATGTCCTATACATTGTACTTTCTCTCTGCCCCCAAGATACTTTTTTTTTCTTTTTGGGTCACACCCGGTGGTGTTCAGGGGTTACTCCTGGCTTTGCACTCAGAAATTACTCCTGGTGGTGCTCGGGGAACCATATGGGATGCCCATGGGGACCACAGGGGCTGCCACGAATTGAACTCATATTGGCCTCAGGCAAGGCAAGAGCCCTATTCACTGTACTATCTCTCCAGTCATTAAAAAGTGTGTGGGACAGGGTTGAAGAGGGCTCATGGGGGGCTGGAGCAATAGCACAGCAGGTAGGGCATTTGCTTTGCAAGCCACAGACCCGAGATAGATTCCCAGCATCCCATATGGTCCCCCGAGCACCACCAGGATGCTGGTATGAATACCCGAGTACATGAGCCAGGAATAACCCCTGTGCAATGCCGGGTGTGTCCCAGGAAAAAAAAAAGAGGGCTCATGTGTTTAATTCTCCACCTTGCAGGGGTGTATCCACCATAACAAGGTGGTTTTTTTTTAAGTTTTGGGTCACACCCGCCGATGCTCAGGGGTTACTCCTGGCTCCACACTCAGGAATCACCCCTGGCGGTGCTCAGGGGACCATATAGGATGCTGGGAATCGAATCTGGATCAGCCGCGTGCAAGGCAAACGCCCTACCCGCTGTGCTATCACTCCAGCCCTGGCCATAACAAGTTAAAGACTAAAACTTTTCAAGTGTGTGTGGACTGTGAAGGGTGCACAGGAGAACACTAAGGGTGACATCAGTGTCTGTATCTTGTTTGGGGGCAATGCTTAATATAGGTGTATACCTTTGTCAAAACTAGGTGAACTAAGATTTAGGATATAATTCAAAATAATTGAGGTCAAGCGAGTCGCTTCCAGGGAATATGGCTGCCTTTTCCACTGTACATTTAGAATTACTTTATATTCAGAAAAATTGAGATGTAACTTTATTGTTTTTTGGGTTTTGGGCCACATCCAACTGTGCTGAGGGATCACTCCTGGCGGGACTCTCTGGAAACCATATGGGCTGCCGGAAATTGAACCCGGGTCGGTCCCTAAAATGCAATGTAGAGAGCCCCAATTCCAATTCCAACCTCACCAAGCCCGCTCCTGCCCTGGAAGCTTCAGTCCCCAGACTGAGCGCGCCGAGCTGCAGATGCAGGAGGAAGGTCAGTGCCGCGACAGTAGCCCAGGGTGCACGAGCATCTGGCTCGGCCTCGGCAGTGCCCGGCGTTTCAGCAGGGGGCGTGCGTCTCCCCGCAAGGGCCGGAGCCTGGCCCAGATCCCAGGGCTGCTCACAGTCTACGACCCGTTCCAGGCTGGCCAACGCTGCTGTCCAAGGCAGCCCTAAGCCCGCCCTGCGCGTTACACTTCCTGCTTGCAGCCAATCAGTGGCCTCCGTGAGAAGCGCCCGTTGGGAACAATGGAAGCCACGAGCGCGTCCATCTTTTTTGAAGGCAAAGAGGCTCTTGCATCTCCCTATTCCGCTCCCCCGTCCCCGCTTCCCCCAGCCCCGCTAAAATCCCACTTGCAGTGACCATTGTATTTCTGGAGAAGTGGGCCAACGGGCAGGAAAGCCAGACAGGCGTCCAGTTGCATTATGCTAAGGGACGGCGCCCTTAAGAGCCGCCCGTGACAACTGACGCCAGGACGGCGCCATTTTTTCTGAGGGCACCATCGGGGCGGGTCCTCTAACCCGGTGTCTGCGTCCAAGCGGCCCAGTAGTGAATAAACACCGAGAGGGCTATTTATCCCCACCAGGACCCCCGAGTCCCCAGCAGCCAGTCTCTGCCCCCTGGGACTCCCCGTACGGCGTTCGGGCTCCTGGGCTGGGCGGGGACCCCCTTCCCGGGGACGCCGAAAGCTGAGGCTGGGCGCGGGGACCCGCCGTTGTTTCGCGGGGCTGGGAGGCCCCATGGCGCCGCCCCCAGCCCTGCTCCTGGCGCCGAGACCTGGGCACAGCGGGCCTGGTTGCCACAAGCCCGTGGCCCTCAGGTTCGCGGACGTGGCCGTGTACTTCTCCCCCGAGGAGTGGGGGTGCCTGCGACCCGCGCAGAGAGCCCTGTACCGGGACGTGATGCGGGAGACCTACGGCCACCTGGGCGCGCTCGGTGAGGCCGGGTCAGAGCCCATCTCCTCGTCCATTGGGGTTCACAGGGGAAGTTCTAGAAGGCTCCTGCACTGTGCCACCAGCAGCACCAGTCCCCTCCACTCCCAGGGCTCCCGCCTGACCGCTTCCCCCACGCAGGAGCACTGCAGACTCTCAGGACGTTGGGCTTAAGTCCTGAGGAGGTGCCCTCGTCCTCGCAGGGCGATGCCACCTTTCAGGCCAGCACTATGACCCCTGTTCTCTCCCAGGATTCCCAGGCCCCAAACCAGCCCTCATCTCTTGGATGGAACAGGAGAATGAGGCTTGGAGCCCCGCCGCCCAGGATCCTGAGGAGGGGGAGAGCCGGGGAGTTGCTCGGAGAGGTGAGGGATTGGCCCAGTGTCCCCACACCCAGTGGGCACTCCAGGGTTTCGGGTCTGGTGCTGTTTTCTTTCCTATTGCGACTGCCAGCCTCCAGGAGGGAACCCAGAGCCGGCCCCTGCTGTCCGCTGGAAGGCTGAACAGTTGCGGTTTTCAGAATTGGGGATCAGATCATGTGGAGACCAAAGCAGGAGAATTAGGAGCCCAGGTCCAAAAAGTCAAGTTGCAGGGCACCTGGAAAAAACACTGCTTTTCCAAGGGCACCAAATGTCCCCCAAGAATGGAAGCAACTTCAAACAGTCTGTCACATTCCTCAGGCAAGACAGAGAAGATGCCCAGTCATCCACACCAAGGGCCTCTCCTCTCCAGCCTCTGGCAGAATGATCTGGAACATCCTTGAGCTCTGAACTTGTGTGACTCCACATCTGTAAAAGTCTTATCTTAAAAAAAGGGGGGCGGTAGGGACCCCCAAAGATAGCTACTGCTTGTTTAGTACTTCTTAAGTACTTGATGTGCTTATACTCATCAAATACTTGCAATTGTGAGAAGAAGCTGTTATGATTCCCATTGGACACATGCAAATCAGACCCCAAAAGTCTCTCTAAAGACACTTGATCCCAACCCCTTTTACCATTTACTGTCTGTGTGAGAGTCACTGGGTAGTAGTTTTACATAGAAACTCTAACCCCCAACCATATAAGCAAATGTGTTTAAAATGTAAGGAAATTTCTGTTTCCTAGGAGAAACCACAAACAAGAAGGAAGTGGAACTCCGAGAAGCATCAGGAGCCAAAGGATCCAGAAAGAACCCTGGGAAGGAGCCCGTGGAAGAAACGATTAAACATAGCGCTGCCTCGACTGTCAGCAAGGCCCAGACTGGCTCCCAAGCACCGCGGAGAGCGACTTGGGACCAGGGCGCCGACGCCCTGCCGGGGTCGGGGCCGGGGGATGCTCAGCGGCGCCACGTGTGTGCGGACTGTGGCCGCCGCTTCACCTACCCGTCGCTGCTGGTCAGCCACCGGCGCATGCACTCAGGTGAGCGGCCCTTCCCCTGCCCCGAGTGCGGCATGCGCTTCAAGAGGAAGTTCGCCGTGGAGGCCCACCAGTGGATCCACCGCTCCTGCTCCGGGGGCCGCCGTGGGCGGCGGCCAGGCATCCGGGCCGTGCCCGGGGCCCCGGTGCGGAGCGACCAGGACCCGCCTGTGCTGTTCCGCCACTACCCTGATATCTTCGAGGAGTGTGGGTGAGCCAGGTCGTGACCGGGCTGGGCCGGAGCTGGGCAGCTGCTCCCGGACTTGGGAACTGAAACTCATCCCCTGGGCTTCCTGCAGGGATCCTTCAAGTTTCCAGACTTGTTAAAAGAAAAGTGCCTGTAAAGATGGGAGATTAGGCTTGGGGACCAGAGTGATAGTACAGGGGGCAAGGTAGGGCGTTTGCCTTGGATGCCGCTGATTAGGGTTCTATCCTTGGCACCTCATATGGTCCCCTGAGCACCTCCAGGAGTAATTCCTGAGTGCAGAGCCAGGAGTAACCCTTGGGCATCCCCAGGTATGACCCCAAACAAGACAAAACAAAAGGGATTAGGTTTGTCCTTTGAGTATGGTCCTCTGTGCACCGCCAGGGATAATTCCTGAGTGCAGAGCCAGGACTGACCCCTGGGGATCGCGGGGTGTGGCCCCAAAACAAAAGATTAGGCTTGTCGCTCTTTCCCCACAACTTTCAGAACAGATGGAGAGAATGGGGGTGCTGGTCTCCCGTGTTCTCTCAGCAGCAGGTACAGATGAGACCTTTCCATCATCTCAGAAAGTAGCCTCTTGCTGTTTCTTTACAGAAGGGGGGGCTGGAGTGATGGCACACCGGATAGGGCATTTACCTTGCATGTGACTGACCCGGGTTCGATTCCCAGCATCCCATATGGTCCCCTGAGCACTGCCAGGGGTAATTCCTGAGTGCAGAGCCAGGAGTAACCCCTGCACATTGCCAGGTCTGACCCAAAAAGAAAAAAAAAAACAGAAGAGTGAGCTGCAGAGGGGCACTGGGCCTCGAGGGGCCCCAGGTAAAGGCAAAGCCCTGGCTAACTGGCACCATCCCGGGCCAGGCAGTGAGGAGAGTGGGAGAGGACCCAATGCACGCAGATCTCGCTCGGAGGCCGCTCGGCTAGAAAGTGCCCTCCGTGAGCTTCAGCACCTCATCTGTAAAATGAGATTTGCTAATGTCTACCTCAAAGGAGAGAGTTCCTGTGCAGACTGAAATGTTAGGGTAATCTGTATGTCATGATAAATGTGCAATAAACATTTATTGAGAAAGTTGATGACTGTGACCATTTTGTGTTTGGAAAGTGTCAAGACGCCTGCTAGGGAGCTGGGCATGAGTATCAGTTTTCCAGATGAGTAAAATGAGGTTCAGAGAAGTGACCTTTCTCAGAGTTTCACTGCAGTCAGGCAGCAAATCTGGAAACTGACACATAGCCCAGCTCCTTCTACCATTTCCTGTGAGCTGTCAGATGTGGGTAGGGCGAGAATTAGGGCTGAGCAAGGAGGCAGTGGGCGAGCTCAGGGAGCAGTGGCAGGAAAAGGGATTTTTGTCTTCATTTCCCATTCAGAGAGGGGTCGCTAGGTTGAGGTGAGGAGTGTCAGGTGAGGGCACCGGAATCACAGGAAGCCTGGGGATGGCATGAGGTGGGGAGAGCTCAGCCTAGCCAAATCAATAAAAAAGATCCAGAAAGATCAGTGACTTTCCACTTAGAATGTACAGTCAGCACCCAAAGACCTTCTTTCCAGAGCCTTCCATTGCAGACAACCAGGCAGTAAGGAAATTCCAAGATAGGAAGACTAATTGCTTTTCTTCATTCATTCTACAAGCCCCCTGGGTCTCAGAAATTTGTGCTGAACTCTAAGGATATGCTGACTCAGAACCCACATTCTAGGAGGGAAGAGTGATTGGGGCTGTGAATGAACTGTTGGGAGAAGTCTCGGGGCACCCCTGCCCCGCTCTGATGGGAAAGGCGCCAGCATGTGCTACAGGGAGGAGATGGCATTGCTTCCCACGGCATTAACTAGGACCTGGCAAGTGGGACAAAGGGAGCCTTGCTTTCTAGAAAAGAGGTCGGGGCTGGAGCGATAGAACAGCGGGTAGGGCGTTTGCCTTGCACTTGGCCAATCCAGGTTGATTCCCAACATCCCATATGGTCTCCCGAGTACCACTAGGAGTAATTTCTGAGTGCACAAGCCAGGAGTAACTAGTGTGCATCACTGGGTGTGACCTAAAAGGAAGAAAAAAAAAACAGAAAAGACTTAGACCCAGTAGAGGAGACACTGAACAAGTGAACTCTGGACTCAGACTGTGCGTTTAGATCCTGATCCACTTGCATCTTACCTGTGTGATCTTGGCAAACTCACTTCTAATCCCAAGTCATCTCTATGCTTACTTTCTCTACAAAACCTGAAAAATAACACCTATCTTATATTTATTTAATTTTTGGTGTTTGAGCCACAACCAGTCGTGCTCAGGGATTATTTGTGGCACTGTGATCACTCCCGATGAGGCTCTAGAGACCATACGCAAGTTGGGGATCAATCTTGGTTAGCTGTGTGTGCGGCAAACAAATGCCTTCCCTGTTGTCCTAGCTCTGCATCTAACATCGACCTTCAACTAACATCAACTAACATCAACCTTCAAATATTGATGTTCGGCTCCAATGGGATAACAGTGCTTTGCGTATTCATATTTAACAGGCAAAAAAAATTTTATTTTGTTCTAATACAGTAGAAAAGTAGTAGTAGTATGTGAGTAGGACCAAGAGATAACTGGGTAGTTCTTCTATAGGAAGGAAGGCTACTGTGAGAAAATGGTTCATTCTGACGTGAAGAGGCCATTTTTCGAAAGCATGAAGACCTATGTAAAGAACAACAGAGACATGCAGGAGAGGCAGAGTCAGTCTGGAAGTGCCACAGATTCCTCCAGAGGAGACTGATGTTTACCCTGAGTGCACTGATGAGCTCGTAGAACGTTCTTGATCAGGGAGATGGCTTAAAAGGCAGGACAACACATTGCATGGAATATCCCCCAGCACTGCTCATTGTTGGAGCTGGAGCTAGGCTATTGGACAGGACTGGCAGTTCTGTTTTTTTTTTTTTTGTAGGAGTACTGCTATATATTCAGCCACTGATTAGCTGATTGAATTGTGCATGAACTCCACCTTACTTTTTTTTCCCCCATTTTTTATAATTTTATTTATTGAATCACCGTGAGAGCAGTTACAAAGCTTTTGGGTCTAAGTCTCGGTCATACAATGAAACACCCGTACCTTCACCAGTGCCCATTCTCCACCACCAAAAATCCCAGTATACTCCCATCCCACATCCTCCCCCTGCCTGTGGGGCAGATGATTTCCACATTACTCTCTCTCTACTTTGATCACATTCACTATTTCGACACCAGACCCACCATTATTTGAGATTTTACCCCAACACTCAGATCTGCTGAAAAGGCAACAATAGACAATTTGTTTTCTATTGCTGGTTATGAATAACATATGATGTCGTGTGGCTGCAGTAGGGCCATGTGGTTTTGAAATTCCGAAATTTTAACACTTAAATCTGGAGGGATTTCTGCCAAAAGCCACTGGGTTTCTGAGTCTCTGGGATCATGGCCATTAAGCAGCTTGATCAGGAGCCAGAGAGGCCATTGGTGGGCGATGACTTGGGGTCTCGTTGGGGTGGGGAGGACAAGCCCGGCTCCACCCCCATCCCATGAGGCCCTGTGTGTCTCGTCACTGGGGGCCCAAATGTGACTATCCAGTGGCCTCAGACGGATGGCGGCCACTGGGCCGCCAGGGAGAACAGGCCAAGGCACAAAACCTATTCCCACCTGGGTTCGCCCAGCACTGGTAGCCTACTGCAGAGACCAGACGCATTTCTACCTAAAGCCACTGGGTTCTGAGATTCATTTCTGAGTCTCTGGGATCATGTCCATTAAGCAGTTCAATCAGGAACCAAAGAGGCCTTGCCTCCAATTATATAGCTGAGCCGGAGGTGGTTTGTGGGTGTGTTTCCCACATACCTAACTTTTGGCCATTTACTTTTTTGGTAAACTTTGCCCCAAGTTTTTGGGGTCTGGCCAAAGGCACAGCAGCAATTTTGGGGTATCTGGAAATCTGAAGGCGCCATGAGGCTGCTGATGCACTCGCCTCACAGGTACAGATTGACCTGCTGGTGGCACCATACCCCCTGGTAGTTCTGTTTTTAAGAAGCTTGGTTATGGCTAAAGGCTCCTGGTCCACAGGCAGGTCTATTTGACCCTTTGGAAAGAACTCATGCACGAATCAGAGAAATAGATGTTTATTGAGTGAATACTTACAAATCAGAATATAGTGCCCAGAGAGTTAGTTGAAGGATTAAGGCACTTCCCTTGCACTTGATAGATTCACATTCCAACAAGTTGAAGTTAAAAGTAAAAATTCCTTAAGAACTAAAACCAAGTCTGGGGCTGGAGAAATAGTATAGTAGGTAAGGCTCTTGCCTTGCAAGTGGTCAATACGGGTTCAATTCTTAGCATCCCATCTGATTCCCTGAGCCTACCAGGAGTAACTCCTGAGCCAGGAATCAGTACTGAGCATTGCTGGGTGTGACCCAAAAACCTAAAAATCCCCGGTCTGGACAGGCAGGCGCCCTACCCGCTTTACTATCGCTTTAATTTATTATTATTATTAGGTAGCAGGGACCACCCGACCTTGGACTCAGTCCGCAAAGCCAGCGCCTCCCTACTCTTTAATTCTGGGCTGGCTGCACGATATCCTGAAAGACAATCTCCCAGCATCTCCGGCTCAAACAAGTTTCCACAAGGACATAGGCATTCTTGTTTACCCGTCACATTAGTGTTCTCTTCTCCCTCTGCCCCCCCCCCTTTTTTTTTTGCTTTCTGGGTCACACCTGGCGGTGCTCAGGGGACCATATGGGATGCTGCGAATGGAATGCGGATCGACCCCCGTGCAAGGCAAACGCCCTGCCTGCTGTGCTATTGCTCCAGCCCGGCTTCCACCTTTTTATAGCGGGCAAAATCGGACATTTAGCAGACCGGCTCCCGTGTAGCTCCTACACACCAGGCCACAACGGACAAGAGTGTGTAGAGGGGCAGGTTTTTTTATATGATTTTTGGCGGGCAGTCAGGTCGCAGAAGAGCGCACTGCATAAACCCTGAAGGGCCCGAGCCCAATTAGAAACGGTCCAGGGACTAAACGAGCCCCAGCCTGGAACTGCGGCGACCAGCGTCGGTCTCTGAGCGGTTGCTGCGCAGCGCTGCACCGGAAGGAGCGAGGCCGTTCCCCGGGTCCTCGGCGCCGCGCGCCTACCGGCCTAGGGGCGCGGCCGGCGCGGCCCGGGTCTCCCAACTCGTGTAACCCACACCGCCATCTTGGCTGTGGCCCGACGCGCGGCAACCCGGAAGCGTGGCGCCGTCCTCGTACGCGCCTGCGCCGGGGCGAAGGTCACGACCCGCGGCGCCGCCATTTCTGCGGGGGGGCAGCTTCTAACGGTACGGTTGCCCGCCCTCCTCGGCCGTCCCAGCGGAGCCTTCTGCGCCGGGATCCCGCGGCGCTGCCCATGGCGCCGCCTCTGGCCCCGCTGCCCACGGGGGAAGCGGACGGGACTGCGCGCGAGGGGCGGAACCCCGTGAGGTTCGCGGACGTGGCCGTGTACTTCTCCCCCGAGGAGTGGGGGTGCCTTGCGCCCCCGCAGAGGACCCTGTACCGGGACGTGATGCGCGAGACCTACGGCCACCTGTGCGCGCTCGGTGAGGCGCGGCCCGCGCGTGCAGTGGGGAGCCCGGGTCGGGGGACGCGAGTGCACCGGGCGGCTTGGCGGCAGCGCGCTTCCCTGTCCTCTCCCCAGGATTCCGAGGCGCCAAGCCCGCCCTCATCTCCTGGGTGGAGGAGGAGGCCGAGCTGGGGGACGCTGAGGCCCGGGATCCGGAGGCGGGAGCGTGGTCTCCGCGAGCAGAGCCAGGTGAAGTAGTGGGGACGCTGCGGGGGCCGCCCCGGGCCTGACCCATCCTGTCACTCCCTGTCCACGGAACCGCCTACCCATCGCTCCCTTTCCAGCATCGCCTCTGGCTTCAGCTCACCCGTGGTGAGCGGGTGAGGGGGCCCCCGCCATGCCCTCCCCTCACCCCCCTGCCCTGGCCGCTGAGCTGCAGCCTGTGCTTGCCCCAAGCGCCGTCTCCTCCTGCTGTTTCCCTGCACTTACTCCTCTGCCACGGCCTTTGTTTGCCTTTCTGATTGCTCTCCCCTTTCCCTTCTGTCTGTGCCACAAGCCCCGAACTTGCCCATGTCCCAGTCTTTCTGGAATAGCGGCCACTCATCGCTGGGCATCCTGCTCCCCATTTTCTCCAGCCCTGCACTAGAACCATCTGTTCTTCCTACCTTCTCTGTGCAGAGGAAGCCCAGACTCTCCCAGGCCCTGCTGATGCCAGAGGCAGTGGTGGGTGGGAATGGTGCCCATGCTGGGCTGAGAGACTTCCCCAGGTGGGTGTGGGGTTCCAGGACCTGCTAGGTGCTGAGTTCCCACCTTCTCTTCCATTAGATTCCAGAAACAAGGGCAAGAAGGGACAGCGAGAAGACACTGCAACTCCAGAGAAGATCCTCTCTGCATATGGAGAACCTCTTGAGCTGAAGACTGTCAAAGCCCCTTCTGCCCGGTGCCCTGGTGGTCTGAAGCAGCCCTTGAGAGGCTGTTCCCGGCTCTGTGCCCCCCTCCCTGTCCCGCGGGCAGACCAGCGTCACGGCTGCCACCTGTGCGGGAAGAGTTTTGCTTGGCACTCCACTCTGATCCGACACCTGTACACGCACACAGGGGAGAAGCCCTTCTGCTGCTCGGATTGTGGCAAGGGCTTCAGCCAGGCCTCTACGCTCAGCAAGCACCGGGCCTTCCACCTGGGGGAGCGGCCCCACCGCTGCCCCGACTGCGGCCGGACCTTCACCCAGCGCTGTAACCTCACGACCCACCTGCGGGTGCACACGGGTGAGAAGCCCTACCGCTGTGCTGACTGCGGCCGCTGCTTCAGCCAGAGCTCAGCGCTCTGCCAGCACCAGCGGGTACACAGCGGCGAGACCCCCTACCCGTGTCCTGACTGTGGCCGTGCCTTTGCCCATGCCTCGGACCTTCGTCGCCACATGCGCACGCATACGGGGGAGAAGCCCTACCCGTGCCCAGACTGTGGGCGTTGCTTCCGCCAGCGTTCAGAGTTAGTAGTCCACCGTCGCACCCACAGTGGCGAGCGCCCGTACCCCTGTCCTCAGTGTGGCCGGTGCTTCAGCCAGAAGTCAGCAGTGACCAAGCACCTGTGGGTCCACAGGCCAGGTGCTGGGGGGCGCAGAGGCCGGGTTGTCAGTGTCATGCCTGGCCCCCTGGCCCCTGGCCGAGGAGACCTGGACCCGCCTGTGGGATTTCAGCACTACCCAGACATATTCCAGGAGTGCGGGTGATGGCCTCAAAGGTCAGTAGGCCAGAGGTGAAAATCTTGGTGGTGTTGGAGCTCCAGCGGCATCACAGCTGGATCTGAGTGAAGAGGAGTCTGAGCCCGTCATCAGCTTGATCCATTGATATTTTACTTTCTAATCTCCCAGACTCAAGAAACACCCTTTGATCAATTAGGGCTGAGGATTCCCACTACACCAGTTACAGGAAAGCAAAGGCCGTATCTTACCTTCCCTGTGCTGAAAGGATTGAGGTAGAGGAGAACTTTATTTCACCCATTATCATTATTACCAGAGTTAAAAAACCAAGGACCTTATACTGAATCAGGCCCACAGCTGCCTTTGTACTGTTTTAGGCCCAGAGAGCATTTGTGAAATGTTACAAAATACAGATTACGGTGTAAAAGTTTAGGCCGGGGACAAAGCAATAGTACAGTGAGCAGGGCACTTGCCTTGCATGCAACAAACCCAGGTTCAAGCTCCAGCACCCTATATGGTACCCTGAGTACCCCACCAGTGATAATGCATAGCCAGGAGTAACTCCTGGGCATCACCAGGCCCCAAAACAAGAGGGGCAGCAGAGTACAGGAGGTAAGGTGCTTGCACATGACTGACCCCAGAATGATCACACCCTGGTCCCTCAGAAGTGAATGAGCCCTAGCACAGGAGTAAGCCGTGAGCACCATTGGTTGTGGCCCCTCAAATATTTAAAAATCAAGGAATTCTATATAAGGATCCAAGTTTCTGGTTTGTTTTGGAAAGACCAGGACTTGGAAATGACTTAAGCTCCCCCAGAGAACATTTGGCAGGAGCTGTCCCGTTAGGGAAAGCAGAATCCATTATGTTCAGCATGATCACAATCACGACGATCACGACCATCCTGTTACTTGTCGATTGCCTCCAGCAGGCCCCAGTAACGTCTCTTTCGTCCTAGCCCTGCCTGAGATTTTTAAAAAAGTGCCATATTCAAGGCTCTTTCAGAGTTAGGAGAATGAGACCCATTATTGTTACTGGTATTTGGCATATTAGGTACGCCACGGGGAGTTTGCCAGACTCTGCCGTGTGGGCAGGTTACATTCGGTAGCCTGCCATTTTGTCCAAAGTAGGAATGAGATAATAAGATGTCATGGTGAATGCGGCCGCGCGCTTCCAGGAGCTGGGTTTTATAGTCTCTGGGTCTTGGTCGATGATGGGATTACAGGGGGCCAGTTGGTGGGTGTGATCCCTGCCTACTGGAATTTGGAGGATCTGGGTGGAAGATGCTCAGCCCCGATCCGAGCAGGCTTGGAGATCTCAGCCCCGAGACCCGCATGCCTTTGTTCCTCTGCCGGTATCTTCATGCGTGTTCAGCACGAACTTCACTTAAAATTTAGGAGTTCTGTTCACTTCCATGAACTGCTGGGTTCTTGTCACTGAGTTTGCACACTATGGTTTACAGCACTCACGGTGACTTGGGCATTGTAGAGAGCATATATGTGAAGAGGTGCCAGGAGAGAAGAAAAAGCATGCTTTGTGCTTTCAAAGGTTTACAGAGTGCCATCTTGCTCACAGCTTGGCCTGCGCTTAAGGAGTAACTTGCTCATAGAGGACAGCCAGATGAAGAAGAGGCAGCTGAATCTTTTACCCAAAAACAAGTAGTTTGTTTGCCATAGCATAGCACTACACTTAGCTGGCCAGCAGTTGTTCTGTTTTTGAAGAAGTGGCCAAGATTGCCTTCCTGACTCGGGCCTGCCTGGGATCTCCTTGTGCCTTAGGCCTCGGCCACCTGAGACCTTGCCAAGAACTCATCACAGTTTTGAACCAGAAGAGATCTTCGTTCTGCCGTTGGGACACAGGCAGGACAGCTAAGCAGCTGTCTTCGGGATTGGGAGTGGGGTCCTGGGGGCACACCCAGTGATGCTCAGGTTACTCATGGCTCTGCGCAACTGGTGGTGCTCAGGTGACCATATGGATGCCGGAGACGGAACCTGGCTCTGGAACATGCGAGGCGAGCGCCCTACCCACTGGACTATCTCAAGCCCCTAGGCAACCCGACTTCAGATCACAAGGCAAGACTCCAGGGCTCATAGTTAAGGCCACATCACCCCAATGCTTCTTGCTGGTGTCCACTCTTCATTATGGCATGCTGACACTGGGCTGAACTGGAGACAGACCAGCTCAGCATCACTAAAGTCCAGGTAAAAGTGAATGACAAAACATCCACATAGCAGAGCAAGGTAAGAGAAGGCAGCTGAAGGAGGCTTGAAGGCAGAGGAGTTAGGCTTACATTTCATGCTAGGTGTCCACTATGGGGGACAAAGGGAGACTAGCCTAGGAATGATTGGTAGCCAGGCTGAACTCGTGTTGGTTGCTCTGCTCTGCTCAGGTTCCCTGACCACTGCTGCTCTGCTTTCAGTCTGTTAACTCCTTTGTGGTCAGGGCCCACTTCATCCATGGAACAGGAGCAGCAAGCCAAGGACAGAGTGCCTCGCCTCTGGCCAAGGATGTGAAAAAGAGTCGCTGGAGTTTGCTTAGTGTCCTTACCTTGACCCGCTTTAGGCTCAGGAAGGAAGAAAGGAGGAAGGGATACAATTTTCAGGAAAAGATACTCCATAAAGAAATGAACTCTCTTGATTCCAACCTAGTCTTCAAAGTCACTTTATCAATACCACCGTAAGTTTTTAGAGCAGACATCTTATTACCTCATTCCTACTTTGGACAAACTTGCAGGCTATCCGAATGTAGCCTGCCCACAGGGCAGAGTCTGGCAAACTCCCCGTGGCCTACCAAATATGCCAAATACCAGTAACAATGATGGGTCTCATTCTCCTAAAGAGCCGTGAATATAATCTCAGGGCTAGGATGAAAGAGACGTTACTGGGGCCTGCTCGAGGCAATCGACGATTAACAGGATGATGAAATGAAATGAAATGATAATGGGAAAATGGCCAAAAAGAGGCAACTTGGCAGTAGAAACTAACCTTGTGCCAGTTTTCAATTCCCTAGAAAAGCCAGTGCACAAACTTCCCGCCCCCAATCTCAGCATTGCCTGGGGAAATCCCAGCTTGTAATACCAGTTAGCACAAACTTGAAAACACCTGGAGCCTCATTAGCTTGTCAATTAAAGGATCCATAATTACCACTTTCTCTAAGTACTTCGAAGTTTGAAGGTTGATTAGGGCCCCCCAAACAGGCTCCACTCTGTTTTTCTTCTTGACCACCTTCATTTAATCAGATGTTTTTTGGGCCTCTGGAGCTGTGATACGCCCAGATGGCTAGGGAGGTCACACCGTACTAGGGATCAAGCCCGGACCCCTGGGCGTGCATACTAATCCTTTAATCAATTTCTGGTGCCGTGCTTGTTTTTAGCCTTCATTACTTGGCAGAGTGACCAAAGCCAGGGCTGCTTTTTCTCTCCTACCACATGTCTCTGCACCTCAGACCTGGAAGCAGGAAACCAGAAGGTTTCCCTACTGCTTCGCTGGTGCAACAGGAGAGATCCTTGTCTTTGCCAATGACTGGCCACATGACAAAAATAAAAGACCAAGTTCTCAAGGTCCTGTGGCCAGAGCCGGTAGGGCTCGTGCCTTGCACGTGGCTGACTGGGGTTTGATCCTCAGCATCCCATTTAGGAACAGGATGTACAGATAATTGACCCACAGAAATTCTGTGCAGAATCATGCAGTTTTTCATTCATGGAGGAGGGGCTACTTCCAACAAATTCAACAATGCAGAACTCAGGGGATGAGGGGTTTTGTGGGTCTGAGTGTGGGACTTCAGACAAACCATCTCCCCAGTCCTTCATGCATAACATTTTTGAGGTGTGTGCTCACATTCGCTAGTGTTCATGGATCACTACTGGCTCCGTGTTCAGGGATGGTACCTGATAGTGCTCAGGTGCTAGTACATCAGATCCAGGTCAGCTACATGTAAGACAAGTGTCCCTGCAGCATTTATATCTGAGTTTTTGGCCACACCCGGTGATGCTCAGGGGTGTCTCCTGCCTTGGCACTCAGGAATTACTCCTAGCAGTGCTCAGGGGACCAGGTGGGATGCCAGAGATTAAACTGAGGTTGGCTGTGTGCAAGGAGAGTGCCCTACCTGCTATGCTATTGCTCCGGTCCTGCAGCATCCTTTTAAAATAACTAGCTGCTTGGGCCCTGTCCCAGCCTGTTGAATCAGTTGGAGAGAACAGCTGCTCTAAACAAGACATCATTTTTCAGCTGCTCTTAGTTTTGCCAACGTGAGGGTGGATCCAGATTTGCCAGGCCCTGGGGGGCAGGTGGTGACTGAGCCGTGCACAGACTCCCATTCTCTGTCCTTTCTAAAGGGGCGTGTGCATGGCTTGTTCTCTTCTGGTCATCTCAAATCTTGCATCTATTGGAGAATCTCTTGGAACTTTTGGTAGGCCTCTTCACGGGCTTGACTTCTGTATGCAGTCTGTGAGCAGTTCATGCAGGAACCGCTTTCCCACTAAGCACCTTTGTTAGGGTCCTGCAGTGGGGCTGACTGACTGCAATATATATTCCATGTTGCACAGAACAGCTCTGCCCCAGCGCTGCTGCACACCAACTGATGCAGTAACACAATGGTGGCCTAAATTGGGACACTCATACGGTTCCTCCTCAGGATATAATAGAATATGGGCGGTTGGCTCCTGCCTCAGATTAGTTGGTGCTGGGTCCAGATGAAACCCTGTGATTTGGTTTTCAGCCATTGGCTCAAACCATGCATGATTGGTAAGCAGGAGCCTCAGGTTTCATCCCTGGCACTGCATGGTCTGAGCACCCAGGAGTGCTGAGCAGGAAGAGCCCCTGAACACAACAAACAACAATATCACCACCAACAAACAGACAACAGCCAAAGAAGGAATGATAGTCATAGGCTTCTTAGAGGCTGTTCCTGTGGTGTGCATGTGGCAGGTCGGAACCGGCTGCTTTTAGAAGGGCCATTGCTTAGATGAAACCACTGCTGAGGAAGCTGCTGGAGATGGCACCTCTGTTAGGAATGCTGGTGTCCACTCAAAACTCCGACTCAATGGCTGCTGATCATGGAGCTGTGTCCCATGCAGAGTGGGGATCTTTCTTTCTGCCAAGGACTTTTAGGACATGATTTATGGATCATACAATACAGGCAGAGGGGCTCAAGTAGCCTGTAAGAGGCATTTGTGTCTTCTCCGTCATGTACCAGGCCAAACCACCAGGTATAGTGAGCTGGATGTTCTCACCAGGGCGTGCGTTCAGTGGACTGTGCAAGAACTGTGGCGGGAGGCTTGGCTACACTTTGCAGGTGTGGCTGCCCTCTTGTCTGACTTCTCTGGTTGGTCAAGCAGGTTGGAAATGAAAGTGTCTCCCAGAAGTTTGTTTTTGCCTTTGTGTGTGTGCTTTGGGATGACTGAGGGAATGGCCCATATCCAGCTCTTCCCAAAATCCCTTTCTGAAGAGTGTTGGGTGTTCTGCTTGAATTGGTCTGCATAGTGCTGACCCCTGGGAGCCATTGTTAGTAAGGACTGCTTGTATGTTTTGTTTTTGTGATGCATACAAGGGGATACTCAGAGATTACTCCTGGCAGTGCTTGGGGGATCATATAGGGTGCCAGGGATGGAACCTGGGTTGGATGCTTGCAAGGCAAATGTCTTAGCTGTACTATACCAGTAGGTCCACTTTTTGGCACTTTTTTAACACTCAGACTTATCTAACTTATTCTCCCCCATCCCCTAGAAAATGGAAGATGACATCTTTTCTCCCTTCACTGTTTTCTTCCCTTCACTTGTCTGAAGGCAACAGCATACTGTCCATGGTTCCTGCTTCATTCATTCCGTAGAATTTGTCTCATGAATTAAGAACCCACCAAACAGTTACAATGGCAAAGATAGAAAAAGGAAAAGAATCGAATCCTATTGACTCTCCAGGGCTATTTTTTCCTTAGTTCAAAGCTGCTCTCAGGGCAGTGATCCTCAGGCCCCTTCCTCCTCAAGGTTCAAGTTAAGGGAAAAAGAATTCTAAGCTTCCTTAAAGGCCAGATGGTTCCCTGTCCATTTCCTGCCTCCTGAACTGTATCGTCCTCACCTGGAAGGAAATCTCCTAGGATCCTTTGTTTTTTGATGCCCGGATGGAACCCAGGGTTTCTTCCCTGCCTCCAGGATCCACGGACCAAAGGGGCCCAAACACTGAGTTAAACTCGGGCTATGGAAAATAGAAGTGAAGAGGCAAGGTAGTAGAAAAGTAGAAGTTTCCTCTCTGTGGGAGGAAGCTCCTTACTGCCACCTCCTCCCTGCTCTCTCCTAGACTCCTGTGGGAAGAAGAAAAGTGCTGGGTGTGGGGAAGGAAGACCGGGGGAGGAAGGATGTCTGGCCTCAGATCCCTTGGCTTTCATTAATCATAAAGATAAAACATAATGAAGGGTAAATGGCGTGAAAAGTTTTGAAAGCACAAGCCCGCTCTAGGGTAGACGCCAGGTACCAGCCTCCTACTCCCGCGGGCACTACTCTTCGCTGGAAGGTGGAGTCGGCCCTTCAGCCAATCAGAAAGCTGCCTCGCGTTTCCCGGCGACCACTAACGCCGGGCAGTCGGAGCAGTCGAGGCGGCAGGGCGTTGAGAACGAGTTTCGTCAGCCAATCCCTGAGCTTTCCCGACGGTTGGGCGGTGCATCTGGAAGCCAGGGGGCGGGGCTGTTTCCTTGGCAACCGTCCCGGCCCCCTTGGCGGGCGAAAGGGTGAAGATTAGGAGAAGCGGGACAGGAGGCCGGGAGGACTGGATTTCGAGCTAGGCGGGGGGCGACCGCGGGAACCTCGACGAGCCCAGGGCGAGACGGGCGGTCAGTCCGGGTTCCCGAGGCGCGGGCCGAGGCTGACGACGAGGCCCCGCAGAGGAGGGGAGCTAGATACCGCCCCCGCTGGCGCCGGGAAGCGTCGCTCCTTCTCTCTGACCTTGGTCTCGCTTGTCGCCTCGCCCTTGGCCACAAGCACTGACGGGTTCCAGGCCCCGGGGGACAGACAGGTCGGTCCCTGAACCACGGAGACCTAGGACACAGGCACACAAAACTTGCCCCTGCCTCTCCCGCCGACTCCAGGGCGCCCGCTCCTCCCCACACCTCCACGCCGGGGCCATCCAGCCCAGGGTTAATGCCAACGAGTTTCCACCTCCAGTCGTTCCTAGAGAGGCCGTGGCGCTAGCCAGCGGGGGGAACTGGCCGAGGACGGACACTTCCTGTTCGGGGGGAGGGGGGTCGCACAGCCGCAGCCCAGCCCGGGGCTGGGGGGCCAGACTCCGGGGTCTCGGGCTGGGAGCGGTATCCGGGAGTGACTGGACGAGTCGTGAAGACCCTCAGTTCCGAAGCCACGACCTGCGGGGGGCCTGCGAGGGCCCGAGGAGAGCCGAGACCTTGTGGGTGGGGGCGGGGCCGCGGGGAGGGCGGGCCGGAGCGGCCCGGGGTCAAGACGTCCGGCCTCGGGGCCCGGGGCTGGGCAGCCGGGTCCCCCGAGCGGCGCTGAGTGGGCGGGCGGGCGGCGAGGGCCCGGGTCTCGGGGCACTCAGGCCGGGTCGCAGGATCGTCCGCCGTCACCGCTGCCGCCGCCGCACTGGGAGCCGGCGGGGATGGAACGGGAGGCGTCGCCGTGGGGCCTCGAGCCACGGGATGTGCAAAGCCCTGACGAAATGGGGAGCCCCGAAGGGTCCCTGAAAGGTGAGGGAGGAAACGCCCTCCGAGGAGCGTGCCTGGGAGCGGGAGAGGGGGCCACGGTTGGGGGGTTGGGGGGGTTCAGACCCCCGGCCTCGGAGGAGGCGGGGCGGGTCGGGTGTCCAGCTCGGGAGGGAGGGGGCACTTTCAGCACCTGCACAGGGCCAGCGACCCTGCTCCAGGAGGAGGTGGAGGTTTGTGACAAGTAAGGTGGGACCGAGTGACCTTCCAGGCCCCACACGATCTGGATTTTCTGTAATTCTCTGATCCTGCAGGCAATAAGAGTGAGAATGAGGAAGAGGAAACTTCTCAGCAAGAAGGCACTGGAGACTATGAGGTTGAAGAGATACCTTTTGGTCTTGACCCCCAGAGCCCTGGGTTTGAGCCACAAAGCCCTGAGTTTGAACCCCACAGCCCCAGGTTTGAACCTGAAAGCCCAGGTTTTGAGTCCCGAAGCCCTGGGTTTGTGCCCCCAAGCCCCGAATTCGCACCCAGAAGCCCCGAGTCAGATTCTCAGAGCCCTGAGTTTGAACATGGCAGCCCTAGATATGAGCCTCGCAGCCCTGGGTATGAACCCCGTAGCCCAGGGTATGAGCCCCGCAGCCCAGGGTATCAACCCCGTAGCCCAGGGTATGAACCCCGAAGCCCTGGGTATGAGCCCCGCAGCCCGGGGTATGAACCTCAGAGCCCGGAGTATGAAACTCACAATGCTGAATTCAAATCCCAGAGCCCTGAGTTTGAAGCTCAAAGTTCCAAATTCGAGGAAAGTGCAGAAACACTGCTGAGTTCTGAAGAAAAGACCCCCTTGAGCATCCCCCTGGGAGGCCACCCTTTGGACTCCTTCACCCAGGGCTTTGGGGAGCAGCCCACAGAGGGTTTGCCTCTGGGTCCGCCTTTTGAGATGCCCACGGGGACCCTGCTGTCTACACCCCAGTTTGAGATGCTCCAGAATCCCCTGGGCCTGTCGGGGCCTCTGCGGGGACCAGGTCGAAGAGGGGGCCGGGCCAGGGGTGGGCAGGGTCCTCGGCCGAACATCTGCGGCATCTGTGGGAAGAGCTTCGGGCGGGGCTCCACCCTGATCCAGCACCAGCGCATCCACACGGGGGAGAAGCCCTACAAGTGCGAGGTGTGCAGCAAGGCCTTCTCGCAGAGCTCCGACCTCATCAAGCACCAGCGCACCCACACGGGCGAGCGGCCCTACAAGTGTCCTCGTTGTGGCAAGGCCTTCGCTGACAGCTCTTACCTGCTTCGCCACCAGCGCACTCACTCTGGTCAGAAGCCCTACAAGTGCCCACACTGTGGCAAGGCCTTCGGCGACAGCTCCTACCTCCTGCGGCACCAGCGCACCCACAGCCACGAGCGGCCCTACAGCTGCCCGGAGTGCGGCAAGTGCTACAGCCAGAACTCCTCCCTGCGCAGTCACCAGAGGGTGCACACCGGCCAGAGGCCCTTCAGCTGCGGCATCTGTGGCAAGAGCTTCTCGCAGCGCTCAGCCCTCATCCCCCATGCCCGCAGCCATGCCCGGGAGAAGCCCTTCAAGTGCCCTGAGTGCGGGAAGCGCTTTGGCCAGAGCTCAGTGCTGGCCATCCACGCCCGCACCCACCTGCCCGGCCGTACCTACAGCTGCCCTGACTGCGGCAAGACCTTCAACCGCTCCTCCACGCTGATTCAGCACCAGCGCTCGCACACGGGTGAGCGGCCCTACCGCTGCGCTGTCTGCGGCAAGGGCTTCTGTCGCTCCTCCACGCTGCTGCAGCACCACCGGGTCCACAGCGGGGAGCGGCCCTACAAGTGCGACGACTGCGGCAAGGCCTTCTCCCAGAGCTCCGACCTCATCCGCCACCAGCGCACCCATGCGGCCGGCAGGCGCTGACCGCCTCTGGGGACCGGGAGGGTGGACCCAGGAGAGGGAGGCAGGGAGCTAGCGGACCCTTCGGAGAGGATGGAGCCGAGTGGGGGAGTCAGGTTCTGGGAGGAGCGGGGCCAGGGTGCTGGAAGTAGGTGCAGGAGGGAGGCCAGGCAGGCAGCAGGAGGCTCGGGGACAGCCGGAAGGAGGGGGGCATTGCTGGCCCCGGCATCAGCCTGCCCCACCTACGGGTGCCTGACTTGGCAGAGTGCTAAATGGGGTGGGGGGAGGGGAGGGAGGGTTGCGTCAGTCATTAGCGTGGGGGTAGCTTAGATTGGTAGCTGCTGAGAACCTCGTGGCGTCTGGAAGACGGGGTAAGAGGGCAGGTGGGTGGAGAGACCCGGGGGACCGGGCCTTTGAGTGCAAACCTCCCTCCTTGTCCTACTCAGACTTTGGAACCCCTGAATTTGAGTTCAATAAAAGCCTTTATGTGATAAGAACAACTCGTCCTTAAAATGTGTGCGTGCCCTGTGCCCTGGGCAGTGAGAGTCGTAGGGTGAACCCATGGGCCTTAGCAGCAAAGAGCTTTATATTCAGTTAGTCTTCCTAGACTGCGGCTCAGACCTGGCCATGTCTACCAAGTTCACGTCTGTTGTGAATCTGCACCCACGCCGACCCCCTGAGACATGAGGAAACCCTACTCTGTGACTCCGCAATCCCTTCCCAAATACGGCTTGTCCTTGGATCAGAAAATACCCTGATTCTCACATCCAGGCCTTGAACCTGAGTTCCACCCTTCCTGCTTCCTAGCACACAGATGTGCCGCCCCCTGCCCCTCACCCCTGTCCCCCAGAACCTCTGGCCAGCACTTTGTACAGGTGCTGACAGTCGCAACCCCACGGGGAGGCAACCTCCTACACCATCTCCCCAGACTGGCCTGAACCAGCCACAGCTCTGCCACCCGCTTAGGACCCCTGGGAGGGCCAGTGGACAGGACCACCCCACCACTACTCCACCTTTCCTGCCAGAGCCATATCCTCCAACATGGCTCTTTAGAAGGGGATGGGAAACGGGGCCATCAGAGCCTGGGGATTCTGGGGCCTGTTGGGATCTCAGTGAGAAAGAGGCCACACATTATGAGACAGCTGGCGAATAAGAGCCTCTTTCACAGCTGAAAAAAATGGAGCTCAGAGACCTGCCCTGTGAGCGTGCGGCTAAGATATCCAGTTGGCTGTGCCCCTCCGTGCCCCCTGCAGCTCGGCCTCACCTGGCAGGGCACTTGTCTTGCAGCTGGTCTGGCTTTGATCCCCAGCACCCTATAGGCTCTCCGGAACCTACTAGGAGAAATCCCTGAGCACAGATCCAGGAGTAAGCTCATGTCACCATTTGGTGTGACTCCAAAACAAAAAGGAAACTTTCGCACACTTGACACATTTTGTACAGACAGCCTACCACACCGTTTCAAATATTAACATACTCCAAATTTTACTTATAGTTTATCTGTGTTGAATAGAATTGTATTTGACTACCTGACCAATATTTAATTTTAGGCATTTGCTTAGACCTTCCTTTAGCTTTGTTTTCAGCAGAGGTTGGGGGGCGGGTATTACTCCTGGCTCTGCACTCAGGGGTTACTCCTGGTGATGGGACCATATGAGATGTTAGGGATCAAACCCGGGTTGGCTGTGTGCAAGGCATGCTTACCCACTGTGCTATCTCTCTGGCCCATCTTTGGTTTTTACTTCTATTCTTTGTTTTTTGGGCCACACCCTGCTGTGCTCAGAACTTACTCCTGGTTCTGCTCTCAGGGATCACTTCTGGCAGGCGTGGCCTTGCCACTGTACTATCCCTCTGGTCCCTTTTTGTTTTTCAGGAAGTGCTCAGGGGTTAATACCAGCACAGTGCTTGGGGCTCGCTCCTAGTGCTACTTGGGACCATGTGGTGCTGGGGATTAAACCCGGTCACTTTGAACTTTTTCTCTGGATCCCTAAACATTTATTTCAATTATGCAATTCAGCTTTCCTATTTTATTTTGCACTTTTTTTGCAGGGGAGGCATTGGGGTTTGGCCACACCTGGCAATGTTCAGCGGTTACTCCTGGCTCTACACTAAGGAATTAATTCTGGCGGTGCTCAGGGGACCATATGGAATGTTGGGGATCAAACCCAGTTGGGCCATGTGCAAGGCAAACGTCCTCCCCACTGTACTTGGCTCCGGTACCTCTACCCACTGTGTTATCTCTCCAGCCTCCTCCCAATCATTGTAAGTTTGATGAAATTATCCACTTTTTTTAGTGTCTCGGAATATCACTGCCTCAAAATTCCCTGACACATGGCAGAGTCTCTCCATAACCCTTCAACCTGCTTCTCCTGCCTTATTTTTCAACCAACTGACCACTACTGAATCACAGTAGTGCTTATTTTTGCAGAGCTGAGCATCAAAGCAGAGACTCACATGCAAGGCAAATGCTGTACTACTGAGCTACATCTGGGAGGTTTTGTGTGTGTGTGTGTGTGTGTGTGTGTGTGTGTGTGTGGTGGGCCACACCTGGTGGTGCTCAGTGTTTACTCCTGTCACTGCGCTCAAGGATCACTCCTAGTAGTTCTAGGAGACTGTGGTTCTGGGGATCAAATCAGGGTATGCCACATGCAAGGCACCTTTCCTGCTGAACTATCTCTCCAGTCCCTGTTTTCCCATTGGCACAGATATCTGTGAGGTAAGCACTTATCTGCTGGTCTCACACCATACAATAGGCCCCAACACACAACATTCAAAAAACACTGAGAGTGAAGGGAACAGTTCACAAGACCTCCAATGCCATGCAGAGTCCTGCCAGGGAAAGTTTCTCTGGGAAAGTGGCCCTTACGGGGCTAGAACGATAGCACAGCAGGTAGGGCGTTTGCCTTGCACACGGCCGACCCGGGTTTGATTCCCAGCATCCCATATGGTCCTCTGAACACCGCCAGGAGTAATTTCTGAGTGCAAAACCAGGAGTAACCCCATGTGCATCGCTGGGTGTGACCCAAAAAGCCAAGAAAAAAAAGAAAGTGAGCCTTACTTCGCTCTTGATGTCTTGCTTATGGGCCAGTCCCATGATCTCTGGGGCTGGTGCGTGGTGGTCTGTCTAGTGTGAGAGCAGCCAGAAGCTGGGAGAGATGGTTCTGGGCCTGGTGGGCCAACCTCGGGAATGGTCCTTTATTCCCTGGTGGCAGAAGAGGGCTACTGGAGGCCTCTGCTGGTGCAGGACCCAGCAGCCTTAATAGCCCTTCCTGTTGACCACAAGAGGGCAGCAGTGACCAGCCCCTCAGACCAGCCCTTCTAAAGGTGGGGCCTGAGGGTCAGGCCCTCCCATCACTAGGAACTGGGAGGTCAGATTTTCAAGAACAGTGAATCTCCAGGGCTCCTCTATGCCTCCTTCATTCTCTCTCCTTGCTTCTGGGTGGAGGGTAGTGGAACCATGGTGTCAAGAACTGGTCAGTCTGTGAGGGTCATCGATTGTGGCGGAAAAAGAAAGAAAAGATAAAGGAGAGCTGCCTAGTAAAATGGTGAGAAAAAAAATGTTCCTTTAACTGAGCAGGTTTGCACAAGAACATCACTGGTTCACATTTATTGCATGAATAAATGCAAGAACCATGTGTCGTAGGGGCCGGTATCATATAGGGCCTGGACAGACGAGGCTTGTGCTATGTGGTCAGTGGGGCAGACAGGAACTCTACAGTTGGGGAGAGCGGGGCTCCAAGAGGGGAGCACTATTCCTGAGGGAGTTGGGGTGGAGCAGAGATCAGAGGGGGTTGGAGGGCAGCAAGGGACAGCGAAGGTGGTTTTGGGAGGCACTTTAAGAGCACTGGGTCAGGGGCTGGAGCATAGCACAGCGGGTAGGATGTTTGCCTTGAACGTGGCCGACCTGGGTTCGATTCCCAGCATCCCATACGGTCCCCTGAGCACCGCCAGGAGTAATTCCTGAGTGCCGAGCCAGGAGTAACCCCTGAGCGTGACTCAAAAAGAAAAAAAAGAGTACTGGGCCATAAGAGCAAGGGCGGGGAGGCAGCCTCATTGTAGTGACATGGTCAAACTCGCTTTTGGGTCGCAGGCAGGACGTGGGAGTTGGAGGTCTTGGCAGGGTTGAGGGCCAGAGGGCAGCAGAGTGGAGGGTAGGTCTTGAGAGCACGAGCTTCTCCAAGACAGGGCTCCCCGCTTCCGGCCCATCCCTCAGAGCCTTCCTTCAGCCTGCAGCAGAGGCAGGCAGGAGGCTCTGTGAAAGAAGGAAAAAGGCCAGGAAGAGGTGAAACCCAGGCAGAGGCACCTGGCACCAGGCTGCAAGGGCAGCGCTGGGATGGCCTCAGGCTTTATCTGCTTCCGGGGCCTTTTCCTCCGGTAGGAGCTCAACGGCCTCCTCCTGTGGGGCTGATGGCTCTGAGTCTGCCGCAGGGAGCCCATTCGGAGTGTCTCCATTTGCTTCCATCATCTCCTTCAGATTCCGTTTGAAGAAGCCAACCTGTGGGAAGGCAGAGTGTGAGTGAGGTGCCGGCCCCTTCACACGGAGCACAAAGGCTGTTTCCTGGTGGAAAACAAGGGGGGGAGGGTCTGTGGCGTGGGCGGAACCTGCACATGGGTCCATTCCAGTTGGTTGGGCCTGACGAGGGACACTGATGGACACCACCGACCTGTGCCGAGACAGGGCTGAGGAGTACACTCCGCTTAAGCTGTTGAAACCAGGTGTACCTAGTCTTCGGCTCAGGCAGGGAAGTCAACTCTATTTACTCGTTTGTTTTGGTTTTGGGGCCGCACCTGGAGATGCTCAGGATTTACACTTGGCTCTGCACTCAGGAATTACTTGTGGCGATACTTGGGGGATGCCGGGAATAGAACCTGGGTCAGCCACGTGCAAGGCTAGAGCGCCCTACCTGCTGTATTCATGTTCTGTTCGGGGAATTCTACAGAATGTTAGGACAGGGCTGGGAAGCTGGCTCGAGGCAGGTATACGTGTTTCACTGGCAGCTATCACGACCCTGAGCCATCCCCTGAACACTGCTGGTGGGCCCAAAATAAAAAAATAAAAAAAGACAAAATCTTGCCCTTTCGACTTTGGGCAAATGTTGGATGATCCCACACATATGTGGTGTATAAAGAAGCAAAGTAGAAAGGCTGGCGCATAGGACAGTGCGGGCTGGCATGCGGCCCACCGGACTCAGTCCCAGTATCCCATTATGATCCCCTGAACACCGCAAGAAGTAATTCTTAAGTGCAAAGCCAGAAATAACCCTGAGCATGGCTGGGTATAGCTACCCCTTGGCCCCGCCAATAAAAGAAAAAGAAAAAAGGCAAGCAAGCAGAAGGGCTGGAGTAATAGCCAGCAGATAGGGCGCTTGTTTGGCATACCGCTGGCCTGTGTTTTATCCCAGGCACCTCATATGGTCCCTGGAGCCTGCCAGGAGTGATCTCTGAGCACAGAACCAGGAGTAAGACCTGAGCAAAGCTGGGGGTGGTTCCCACACAAACAAACGAAAAAAAGAAAAGAAGTTGAGAGCATGTGGGAGGGCTGAGTTCCATCCCTGGCACGGCATGTTCCCAGAGCCAGCTGGGAGTGACTTCAACAGCCAG
Organism: Sorex fumeus; assembly: GCF_029834395.1. Lineage (NCBI taxonomy): Eukaryota > Metazoa > Chordata > Mammalia > Eulipotyphla > Soricidae > Sorex > Sorex fumeus. Next base: position 6,893,387 of record NW_026606183.1, read on the forward strand.
AAGTAGCCCCACAACACTGCCAGAAATGGCCCCCCAAAATAAAACCAAACTAACAACAAAAGAAACAAAGCAAGGGAAAGACTGTTAAATGGGAACAAGTTCTTGGGCTACAGAACTGAGGTTAGCAAGTGGGGAGAAAGAGGGCTGGGGGCTGCATGGGGCTGGCTAAAGCCAGGCAGGGGCAGCAGTGGGGGGTCTTGGGCACTGGGGGTGCTGGAGGTGCAGTAACTCTGTACTGCAGGCATGAGCTCTAGATGAATCCATGTTACCTCAATAATGAAACATTATAAATAACCCGAACCCAGAAGAATATAAACAAAATGGTTATTAAGGACAACTCGGGGTTACAATAAGAAGAAAGTTTGATTTTCCAGTTTCTCTTTTCTGGAGGATTTGGTTTTCCCCGTGGAACATCTTCCCTACAACACTCCCGGTCTGGGATAACTTCTGTTCATCCTTCAAATCCCACTCCAAGACCACCGCCCTGGGGAGGCCTTCCAGGACTACACTCCCTTCCCCTCCCCTCCCCCCCACCCCATCAGGTTTCCTTTTCCAGCCTCAGCACATACAGGCCTCCTAGTGGATCTTTCTTCCTCTTTTTTTGTGCCCTGTGGTGCCAGGCAGTGACTAATTGGTGCCAGCCTGGACCCTCCATACCAAGGTCACTCCCTCCCTCTGATGGCTGAGTACTAGCTCTGCTGGGATCAGAGGTAGGGGTGGCAGGGAGAGTTATAGGGTGGGGAGTCTTACTTGCTTTGTGGGCCTGTGGCCTCTATAGGAGAGAGTTGAGTTTCTTTCTCTTCTTACTCCCTTCCTTCCTTCCTTCCTTCCTTCCTTCCTTCCTTCCTTCCTTCTGTCCTTCCTTCCTTCATTCCTTCCTTTCCTCCTTCCCTCCTTCCTCCCTCCCTCCCTCCCTTCCTTCCTTCCTTCCTTCCTTCCTTCCTTCCTTCCTTCCTTTCCTTCCCTCCCTCCTTCCTTCCTTCCTTCAATCCTTCCATCCCTCTCCTCCCTCCCTCCCTCCCTCCCTCCCTCCCTTCCTTCCTTCCTTCCTTCCTTCCTTCCTTCCTTCCTTCCTTTCCTTCCTTCCCTCCCTCCTTCCTTCCTTCCTTCAATCCTTCCATCCCTCTCCTCCCTCCCTCCCTCCCTCCCTCCCTCCCTTCCTTCCTTCCTTCCTGCCTGCCTGCCTGCCTGCCTGCCTGCCTGCCACACCCGATGGTACTCAGGGGCTACTTCTGGCTCTGCACTCAGGAATGACTCCTGGTGGTGCTTGGGGACCACACGAGGTGCCGCAGGTCTAAGCAGGGTCTGCCCCCTGCAAGGCAAGCGCCTAACTCCTGTCCTGTTTCTCTGGGCTGGAGGCTCTTTCTAATCTTGTCTCTGATTTTCTCTGTACTCTCCTCCCTGACTCCAGACCCACTTCCCCAGCCTGGGAGATTCAGCAATACCCCTTAGTCCCATCACCCTCACCTTGTAGAGCACCCCGAAAATCAGCAGCAGCACCAACAGCCCCCCGATGGTGCTCAGCAGGTAGAGGTGGAGCATGTTCTTCTCATATATGATGTCAACCTTCATGACGACCTGGGGAAGGAGGTGGGGGCGTGCAGGGAGGAAGCCGTGTCCCTCACCACTTCCTGCAAATCCAGCTCCAGCCTTTCCCACTTGGTCTATACCTGATCCCAACTCGGTGCGGACCCCCACAGCTCCTGCAGTGAACTGGCAGCCCCCATCCTTGCCTCAAGCCCCTAAATGGTTCCCCTCGGCCGTGGATGACCAGCACCTCCACTCTGTGGGCAGAATCTTCTAGAAGCTGACTTCTGCTTGCCTTCCTTCCTAACTCCAGCTCCCTGCCACCCCTGTGCTTCCTGCTCTCAAGCCACTGTGGTCGCCTTTACAGGAGGCCGGCCTTGGCTGCTCTCTGCTGAGCTCACTGTCTGTGGCTCCACCAAATCCCTGTCCCTGACGCATCCCCACAGTGCCTCGGCCTCCCTCTTCCAGATCCTTCTCTCACAGAGGACAGCTACCTGGGCCAGGGAGGCGTTGCTGCCGTAGAGGTGGAAATACTTGGGACTGTTGAAGGAGACGAAGACAGAACTGCAGAGACTGAGCATGGCGGAGTCCTGGGGGGCCGCAGAGGGGGGCGGGGGCGTCAGGCCAGGGAGAAGAAGGATCCAGGGGCCACTGAGTGCTGCCCGCCCCATGAATCCCGGGAGCAGCCGGGAACAGGACCACGGGTCCCCATCTCTGCTCAGTTCCCTCCTGGAATGCTCTGAGGCAACCCTCCACATTGGCAGAGTTTGTCTATACAGTGTCCCCCAGCCCAGCTCTGCCCCACAGCTGCGGCGTTGGGAGCGTCTGCTGCCTGCGGGCCCTACCTTGATGTCCTCCTTGAGCTCCAACGTGCCCGCCACTTGCAGATCAAGCTCCTTCTGGGAGGGCAGCAGGCAGCGGAGCTGGGCTGCCGACAGACAAGGCTTCTGGGAGAAAGGAAGGCGGAGGCGCGGGGTTGGGGCCGGCCCTGGACTGTCCCCCTCTCCCCCAGCCCACAGGCCGCACCTCAGGCAGGCTCAGCCGTGTGACTTCCTCCCGGTGGCAGCTGAGGTCAGAGGCCTGGGAAGGGGAGTGAGACGGTCAGTAAGCTCAGAGCTGGGCCCCCGGGAGCTGCCCGTTCCTCCCCACCAGTCCGGGGACCCTGGTTCTTCCCCTTGCGTCCCCAGGTCCCTCAGGAGTCCCCGTCCTGGCTCCCTTCTCATCCGGGGGCCCCCACAAACCTGCTGGTCTGCCCACATCTTTACACTCCACGTCTGCTCGATGAGGCTCTCACTCTGAGGCGCCGGGACCCTCACCAACGCCTCCAGGTCGGGCGTTTGGCCACTGACAGTATCTTCCCCTGGCACGGGCAGAATCCTCACCTGGCACGGGTAGCAGAGGGCTGGAGAGCTGGCTCAGCCCAAGTCAGGGCAGCGGGGTGCAGCCCCCAAACCCCACAGTACAGGCACCACGGGCTTTCCTGTCGCCTCCACAGCTCAGCTGCCAGCCACAGCGCCCAGGCCCACTCCCTCCTCATGGCCAGCTCTGGTGAGGTGGCTCCAACCTCCTGGTCTGGGGCCCTCTCTGGAGGAAACCGTTTCCTCCACGGAAAAGTGGAATGACTCCACTGGGTTAATGCCTGATCTGGTCTCTGGGTCGCCTCTACAAGACCGAGGGGACTTCAGTTTTTTTTTTCCTTTCCTTTTCTTTTTGGGTCACACCCAGTGATGCACAGTGTTTACTCCTGGCTTTGTGCTCATGAATTGCTCCTGGTGGTGCTCGGGGGCCCATATGAGATGCTGGGAATCGAACCCGGGTCAGGTCAGCTGCGTGCAAGGCAAATGCCCTACCCATTGTGCTGTCACTCCAGCCCCAGGACTCAAGTTTTAGCCTCGGGACATGACCCTCTGGGGAGCCCCCTAAAGCAGACAGCTCTGTGTCCAAGCACAGGAGCAATGATGGGTCCTGAACGTGGCTGCGGCACCTGGTGATGGGGCCAGGGCTTGAACTTGACCTTTCCCTTTCCAGCTGTTCTCTGGCAGGCGGCTTGGCCCGTCCAGGACCTGGATGTCTTCTTTGGGATATGGGCATGATAAGCTCAATCTGCCGGGGGGCTTTCTGGTGGGTGTGAGAACCCGGGGTGCTGCCCAGCACCTAGCCTGTGGCCTAAATGACAACAGTGGCTTATGGAATGTCTGGAGAGCGAAGCAGAGGCTCCCGTTCTGCACTGTACCGATAATTTTCCCAGCGGAGGAAGGCTGGGGACATGCTGCTGTCCAGTTGGGTCCTGTCTCCTGGGGCCCTGGGAGGGAGCTGAATGACATTTGACCTCTAAAGACCTTTGTACCCTGAATCCTACCTTGTAGAAGTGTGTGACCTCGTGGATCCTGGTCCCCTGGGGGGTGAAGCTGACATAGAGCGTGGAGTTTTCCTGGCTGAGACAGAGAAGAGCGGAGGTGAGGGGAAAGGCAGGCCAGGCTCGGGCCGGCTCAGGACCACCCCCAGCGAGGCTTAGGTGTTCCTCCTGGCTCTGAGCTCAGGAATTACTGCTGGTGGTGCTCAAAGGACCCTGTAGGATGCTGGGGATGGAACTTGAGTCGGCTGCATGCAAGGCAAGTGCCCTCCCTACTATGCTATCCTCCACCTTTGGGCTTAGTCTTGGCCCCGCTTCTCTTCATCTGCGCTCAGTCCTCATGCACCCAGGCTGATGCTCTCCCACCCTCCTTCTCTGAGGGTACTTCCTGTCACACTGGTCTGGTGGGAGTGTGACTCTGTCAGCCCTGCAGGCGAGGGGCCCTGGGCCTGCTTCCCCACTGGTTTTGCCCTGCTTGGCCCTGGGAAGGCAGGGAGGCAGGCCTGGCTGGAAGTGGGGCTCAGGGCTGGGCGAACTTTCCTCCACATGCAGGTTTCAGCGCTTCTTGGACCTGCCCTCCATTCCGCAGCGTGCTCTGAGAAGGTTGGGGAGCTGCCCAGTGGCCCCCAGGCCCAGAGGGCCTTAGGTCAACCCTCAAGGCACTTCCCCTTCCCCTGCCACTTCCTCACGCCACTCCTCCAAGGCCCACACTCTGCAGGGTTGAAAACTGTTGGCAGGAGCCAGAATGATATAGCACAGTGGGGACAGCATTTGCCTTGCACGTGGCCGATCCAGGTTTGATCCCCGGCATCCCATATGGTCCTCCCATGCTCCACCAGGAATGATCCCTGAGTGCAGAGCCAGGAATAACCCCTGAGCATCGCTGGGTGTGGTGGTCAAACCAACCAGCCAACCTCCTGCTCACCACCCCCCACCCCAACCATATTATCAGTTCTAATGACCCTGGCAGGGCCAGGGGACTCCACGGGGGAGGCTGAGAGGTCTGGAGGGCTGAGGGTGACGCTGAGCAGGACTTACTCCTCAGTGAGGATGTTGATGGGATGCAGCACTGTGGTGTTGCTGGTGGCCTTGTTGTCCTTCTGGAGGCTGGTGTCCTCGTTCTCACTGCCCAGGGAAGGGGGCGTGTTAGGGGCAGTGCAGTTGGGTGAGGGGGCGGGGGTGCAGGGCACCTGGGGCTTCTCACCAGCTCACATTGGCGTGTAGCTCCACATAGTCCTTCCAGGTGTTGTTGGAGAGGGTGTGGAACATCACCTGCATGTCGACCTGGCAGGAGGAGGAGGAAGGAAGGGTTGAATTTCAGACACCAGCCACCTCCTGGAGAGCTCGGGGCGTTCTAAGCACTGGACTAGGGGTTGATTCCGGTGTTCAGACAGGGAGCCTGAGTGGCGAGGGCGCAGCCACGGCGGTCAAGCTCTCCAGTCTGAGTGTTGGCTCTCCGGGGGAGCAGGGCTGGCCCCTCCCTGCCAGGACTCCGTACTCACTGAGCGGCCTGCTCTGAAGATGGGAGAGCTCACGTTGCAGGTGAGTCTCCTGAGGTCGGCCTGGGGCTCCCCAGGAAGCTCCTCACAGCTTGCAGGGATCTGGCTGTGGGGCTAGAGGTGAGAAGGATTAGAAAGGGCAGCTGAGGGGCCGGAGCAATAGCACAGCGGATAGGGTATTTGCCTTGCATGCGGCCAACCCAGGTTCAATCCCCGGCACCCCATATGGTTCCCCAACACCACGAATAATTCCTGAGTGCAGAGCCAGAAGTAACCTCTGAGCATAGCTGGTGGTGACCCAAAAGGGAAAAAAAAAAAGATGATTTTTGGGGCTGGAGCGATAGCACAGTGGGTAGGGCATTTGCCTTGCACATGGCCAACCCAGTCTCCAATGGAGATGTTACTGGGCCCGCTCGAGCAAATTCCCAGCATCCCATAAAAACTGCCAGGAGTAATTCCTGAGTGCATGAGCCAGGAGTAACCCCTGTGCATCGCCAGGTGTGACCCAAAAAGCAAAAAAAGAAAAGAAAGGGCACCTGAGGTGACCAGAAACCCTGCACACCAGGGTCCACTCCCATCAGGGCACTGTCCCTGGGCAGGGGATGCTTGTTCTCAGAAATGGGGCCAAGGAATCAGGGGACAGGCAGCTTTATCGCAGGTGATCACAGAGAAACCTGGACGAATCGAGCCATTTGTGGAGAAAAGCCAGTCGGGGCCTCTGGCCCAGTCACTGGACAGGCCTGGGGGGCAGCTCAAGGGCTGCCGAGTCCACGCAGTCAGCAAGGGTTTGAGCAACGAGCTGGCTACCACTTCCGCTTGGTCACACTTGCCAGGACAGGGCAGCCTCCCTTAGATAAAGTCTCTGAGGATGGGGAGGTTCAGAGTCTCCCCGGGGTCTCCCCACGGGGGAGGAAACGGGAGCTGATTGCACACCAACTCGGGTCAGGGGGAATCGTTGCTTAAGAGGGGGGAGTCTGTGATGACGAAAGTGCTCACAGCGGTCATGGTTGCACAACTCCGTGGACTCTACATGAAGCCACGAATTGGCTGCTCCACCCCTGCGCTAACCCTCCAAGAAAGGACTAAAATGGAAAGTTTGATTTTTTTTTCCCCAGGGCCAGGAAGGCCCTTAAACATTCAAGGCAGACTCTCTACTGGTCAGCTAAATCCCGTGCGTAAAGTGGTAGTTTGTTTTTCGAGGGGAGGTGGGCAACAATACCTGACTGTGCTTAGGGGCTACTCCCAGGGGTGTACAGAGGACCCGCAGTGCCAGGGATCACAGCTGGGCCTCCCACAAGCCTTGCATGTGCTCTCCGCATTGAGCTTTCTCTCTGCCCCCAAATGGTAGATTTTATGCCTATTTTACCACAATGAACATTTACACACACACACACACACACACACACACACACACACACACAACATGGAAAGCACAATGCCAATGAATGACAAGTTTAGAATAAATAAATGCATATGTAATTTTTGGGTCTGTGCACTGATAAACATGAAGACAGATACCAGGATATTAAATTATATATGAATAAGTGTCAGTTATAGAGCATATGTGACGGTTGTCTGTAAATTGCAGATTTCCAACTTTCTGTGGGGATCTGGGATCACTTTTGTTTACATTTATTTGTTTAATTTTGCTTTTTTGGGTCACACCCAGTGATGCTCAGGGGTAACTCCTGGTTCTGCACTCAGGAATTACTCCTGGCAGTGCTCAGGGAACCATATGGGATGCTGGGAATCGAACCCGGGTTGGCCGCATGCAAAGCAAATGCCTTACCTGCTGTACTAGCTCCGGTCCTGGGATCATTTTTGTAATGATAAAACAAAAGCGTCTATGAAACAACCTAGACAAGTCTTCAAAACGTGATGGCTGGGTTCGCCCCAGTTCAGGGGGGAGCTCATGGCTGGGTTTGATCCCCTGCACTGCCTGCTTCTCCCAGCACCACCAAGGGAGGCCCCATTAAAACAAACAGGGGCTGGAGTGATAGCACAGCAAGTAGAGCATTTACCTTGCACAAGGCCAGCCAGGGTTCGAGTCCCAGCATTCCATATGATCCCCTGGACACCAGGAGTAATTCCTGAGTGCAGTCAGGAGTAACCCCTGAGCACCACTGGGTGTGACCCAAAAAGCAAAAAAAAAAAAACAAAAAAAACCAAGCAAACAAACAGGGTGACCCCTTGCAGGGAGAGGTGGTGGCTCTCACTAAAGTGCACATCACTATGGTCACAGGTACACAGGGGTCACTGTCCCTGAGCTGCTGCTGGCCTCCATGTCTCACTCGCTAAGGGTATCCCCAGCCTCTGGTTTCCACTGTGGAATCTGAGGCCCGAAGAACTAGAGAGTGACCAGCAGGCAAGACCCAGAGGTACCCTGCCACCTGTTCATGCTGGTGGCTCCCCCAGGGGCCCAGCCAGCTCCTCACCTTGAGTACCCCCACTTTGCGGAAGGAGAGGCCCCAGGGGTAGCGCAGGTCCAGCCGGACCCAGTAAGCATCTTCTCTCACGTTCCTCAGCGTCAGCACCACAGAGAAGCTGGCAGAAGGTGTCAGTCGCAGAGCTGTGGAGCTGGGGGAAAGATCAGGACAAAGTTGTGTGTGCCAAGACAAAAGGAAGCAGGAGCAGAGGGGGGTTGGGGATACCTGCTTAGCTGGGGGATCTGCTTCCCAGTAAATGTAGCAATAAATATGCAGAGCCAGCAGAGCTGGAGTGACAGGACAGTGGGCAGGACGCTTGTCTAGTACAAAGCTGACTTTTTTTTTTCTTTTTGGGACACACCCGGCAATGCACAGGGGTTACTCCTGGCTCTGCACTCAGGAACTACTCCTGGCGGTGCTTGGGAGACCATATGGGATCCTGTGAATCAAACCTGGGTTGGCCTCGTGTAAGGCAAATGCTCTACCCACTGTGCTATCGCTCCAGTCCCCCAACCCGGATTTGATCTCCAGTACCCTACATAGTCCCCTGCTCCCTCTAGGAGTGATCCCTGAGCGCAGAGCCAGGAGTAAACCCTGAGCACCACCGGATGTGGCCCCCAAACCAAAACAAACAACGAAAAAAGCGGCCTCTCTGCCCAGCCTTTCTGTGCTGTGCCCTTGTCTCATCCTGACCGATGGCTCCTACTTCTCGGGGGCAGCGAGGCCCAGGGCCACCCCCAGTGAGGCAGCCTTGACCTCCAGCACACAGGTGCCTGGGAATTCAGTGAGTGGGATCGGGGTGCGGCGTGCAGAGCCACTCAGACCTTCCAGAGAAGGACAGCTGCAGGTCGGCCTCACACTGCTTATCCTCGCCACAGTTCTTCTCAAACGGGATCTGAAAGCCGAAGAGAAAGGGTTGAGGGCCCAGGTCTGCAGCCCCAGGAGGGCCAGGCTCTGGTCTCTCCCTGCCCCACTTGCCCTGGTACCTCCTTTGTTTCTGAGTGTGGCGACGGTCTCAGGATGGGCCGCACGTCCTGGCCCTGTAGACCAGACAGGCCAGGAGACAAGAGGGTTAGTGAGATGGCAGAATGCACGGAGCAGGCCTGGGGGAGCTCAGGACTGTGCCCAGCAGAGCCAGTCATGCTGTGTCCCTGCCAGGGCAGGCCCCGACATTCCAACTCAGCCTCAGGCAGCTCCCTGAGGGGGTCCAATCCCTGTCCTGACAGGAAATCTGGAACTTGTCAACGCAGCCCTCACTGGCAGGAAGGCCTGGTGTCACAGCCTCTGAGCATTCTGCCTCTGACGTAATCTTCATTTCTCACCTAAGAGCAGCTCCATCTCTCCTCAGATTGATGCTGCTTTCTTCACTGGCAGACACACTGCCCTCTCACAGAACCAAACAGACGCCAGAGAAACCCCTGTGCTTTGTCTGATGAGAACAGAAGTATCAGCCCGCACACTTAAGAGCATGTACCAGGGACTCCTGCCCCATGTGGGCATCAGGGAAGCTTCCTGAAGGCGCTTGAACTGAAATTTACTCTTTGGATTACACCTGGTGATGCACAGGGGTTACTCCTGGCTTTGCACTCAGGAATTACTCCTGGCAGTGCTCAGGAAACCATATGAGATGCTGGGAATCAAACCTGGGTCAGCTGCATGCAAGGCAAATGCGCTACCCGCAGTGCTATCGCTCCAGCCCCTGAACTGAAATTTAAAGGGTGGAATCCAGATGAAGAGACTGGAGAACAGGAAGAACCGAGCATCAAAGGCCCACACCAAGGGAGACAACCGTGCGGAAGTCTGCATGGCTACTGCTTTCTTGGGGTCCTGTTTAGGTGCGGCCGTGTGACTCGGTTCTGACCAATGAGGTCTGAAGGAAGGCATTGCCTGATTTACAAGAGTCATTAAAAACTTATTTTGGTGACTGGGCTGGGCACCAGGTCCTTAGCCACACAGAGTCCCTGCTCTCTGACCGAGGCAACGCCCCCCAGGAAGGGGCTGAAATTTACTCTTTTTGTTCACACTCTCTTCATACTCGGCATCTTTTTCTCTTTTTAGTATTGGGCCACACTCAGGAGTATTCAGTGGGCCATGCTGTTCTGGGGACCAGACTCAGGGCTGTCACATGCAAGTTTTAACTTCTGGGCAAGGGGGTACCCTGAGGAGGTTCGGTCGCTTTCTTATTCACTCTGCTAGAGAGTTCCAGAGTCTCTTCCTTTCCCAAATTTCCCTTAAATACAAATACTCCCCCTAACCCTATTCTGCTCCAGGCAGCCATCTTTGATTTCTATTGCTTCATAGAAAAGACTCCTAGGGCCAGAGTGCGAACAGCAGGTATGACACTTGCCTTGCACACGGCCCACCCAGGTTTTATGCCCTGGCATCCCATCTGGTCCCCTGAGAACCACCAAGAGTCATTCCAGAGCTAGGAGTAATCCTTAGTACCACCAGGTATGACCCTAAAACAGAAAACTGAACAAAAACAAAGAGAAGCCTCCTGGGGAGTAGACACAGTATACAGAGACGAGGGTGCTCTGTTTTGTACGTGACCAGTCCCAGTTCAAATCCCAGATACCACCCATGGGTCCTGGAGCACCGCTGAGGTCACTCCCGAGTAAGAGCCAGGTGCGGTCGTCATTGCCCCTCCAAAAATAAATAAATAAATAAATAAATAAATACCCCTAGGCCGGGGTGGAGTTCAGTGGGAGAGCATTCGTCTTCCATGAGGAGGGACCCCTAACACCAAAAAAGAACCTCACTGACTTGAATGTCTACTTTCCTCCATTTCCTAAAGACCCCCATGAGCTCTTCTTACCGCCTTTCGGGCCTCTGGTGTCTCCTCCTCCCAGAGAGAGTAGTTCAAGGAGGCGTTGATGGGGGAGATGAGGTCCTGAATGCAGCCCTGAGGGGGGAGACAGGCTCCGTTAGAAGTCTCACCATTCCCACATTTCCACTTGAATGCACACCTGGCCCACATTTTATCAAGTGACATTCTAGAAGCCAACATTGTGGAAATACATTCTAGAAGCCAACATGTGGAAATACTCTATTTTTCAGTATTCCTTTTTCTCTCGTTTTTTCTTTTTTAAAATGTTTGGGCCATACCCAGCAGTGCTCAGGGCTTAGTCCCGGCTCTGTACTCAGGGATCACTCCTGGATGTTTTGGGGTGCCAGAGATCAAATCTGGGCCAGCTGCAGGCAAGGCAGATGCCTTTACCCCTGCACTGTCTCTCTGTTTATGACAAATCTCACGTGCTTCTTAGCACTACTCCCAGTCCTCAAAGCACTTTCCCCCAGGGCTCCTAACAGAAGTGCCTGAATCTTTGGAACTGCTCTGAGCAGCCATGATCAAAGCTTTCACAAGAAAAAGAATCTTCTAGAGTAATTTGAATACGCCAATTCCTGGAGGACAGGGAAGAATCTTAATCTTCATGTTGTCAGTGCTGCTTGACAAAGGCAGTTTAGAGGTTGTTTAATATTAAAAAACAGGGGCTGGGGCTACAGTAGCACTGCCCTGTAGCACTGTTGTCCTGTTGTTCATTGATTTGCTGGAGTGGGCACCAGTAACATCTCAATAGTGAGACTTGTTGTTACTGTTTTTGGCATATCAAATACGCCACGGGGAGCTTGCCAGACTCTGCCGTGTGGGCGGGATACTCTCGGTAGCTTGCCGACTCTCCAAGAGGAACGAAGGAATCAAACCCAGGTCAGCCATGTGCAATGCAAATGCCCTACCTGCTGTGCTATCACCGCAGCCCACTTTCTGGTCAGGAAGGGTTAAAGTACTTGCTTGCGCGTTGTGTGAGTCTGAGACACTGCCCCCTGAGCATCTCTATCTCTGGGGAATGATTCCTGAGCACCGAGTCAGCTCTGAGCACTCAAGGGTTTACCCCCAAACCCCAACAAACAAAAACAATAACAACAAACGCCCTTGGGGCCTGCAGGACCAGAGCAGGGGCCTAGAGAGCTTGCCTCAAGTCCCACATGCGCTTAGCACAGTCCTGGCAGCTCTGTGCCTGTGATCCTCAGCACCACGAGGATTTCTGGACACACCACAAGCAGCTTGTAAGAAAACCACAGAAGGGTGCCACCTGCTGCTGGACCTGGCCTGGGAGCTCCTGAGCCTCTTATTTCTACTTGGTTATGCTTCGAGCACTGGAAGTAATCAAATGTGTGAACACTGTGTCCCGAGGGTGTTACTTCTGACAGCACATAGGGAGCACCCTGCACCTCCCCTTGGTGAGCCCCACAACCCTACTCATGTGCCTCATCGAAGAGTACGATCCCCGGGAGCACGCATGCATGCAGCTGGAGCACTGCAGGCAGGTGTGTGAGCACTGCCATCTGTGAGCAGCCCCAGGGAGCATCAGGTTGAGATGAGAGGACCCTGCCGGGCATCTCATCACAGCAGCACTGCCAATCACAATGAAGGAGGAGGTAAAAAAAAATGTTCAAGATGTGGCTTTTTTGAGTAGGTGCTCCCAAGCAGTGCTCCCAAGGCTCAGGAGACATCTGACCAACTGCCAGGGCTTGCAGTAGGCCCAGAGATGCTGGGAGGGGCTGGAGTGATAGCACAGCAGGTAGGACATTTGCCTTGCACGCGGCTGACCCAGGTTCGATTCCCAGCATCCCATATGGTCCCCTGAGAATATTTCAGGAGTAATTCCCGAGTGCAGAGCCAGGAGTAACCCCTGTGCATCTCCAGGTGTGACACAAAAAGCAAAAACAAACAAACAAAAAAAAAACCAAACAGAGATGCTAGGAGCCACCAGGGCTATGGGGTTCAAATGTGGGTCCTTATGCAGCCAAGATGTGTCACTCCAGCCCTTTGAACCATCTCCTCCGCCTCTGTCAGGGTGTTTTTTTCTTTCTTTTCATTTTCAAAGAACTCTTTCTGGGATGGATGTTAATAATTAGTAAATGAACCAGCATATAACTTGCCACTGAGACCAAATATTCTGTAGCCATTAAAATAATGATGAGAACAGAGGAGAAAGTGCAAGTGCTCTGCATGTGGAAAGCCGGGGTTCAGTCCTTGGCTCCATGTGTTGCTCTAAGCATTTCAGGAGTGGCCCTGAGCACTGAGCCAATAGTAGCCCCTGAAAACTGTTAGGTGTGACCCTCCTAAACCCAACTTTTTAAAAAACACAACAACTGGGTAACAACAAACATATGAAGTATGAAAAACGTAGGGAAATGTAAGTACATTGCAATTACAATCCTGTTACAATGCCTCTGGATGAACACAGCTCAACAACCAGAAGCAAACATGTCGCCTGTGTAATTGTGGGCAGGGGAGAGAGTTGACACAGAGAAGTCACAGGCCCCAGGTCCCGGTGGGATGGTGACAGTGCGCCTTGCAGGCAACCTGCGCCTCCACCAGTCACTTCCCCAGAAACCCCTCTGGCTCCCTTACCGGGAAGTAGAACCGAAAGTCGATGCAGGATTGGTTTGGGGTGACCATGGTGTAGTCGCTGAGTTTGTGTTCCCCTCCTTGAAACAGGCCCCGGCTCCGCATCCGATGGCCGTCCAGCTGCAGCGTGTATGTGAGGTTGGCAACCAGGGTCCCTGGGCAGGCGAGAAGGCAGATCTCGCCTTCTGAACAGTGGCAGATCCTGGGGCCAAAGGCCCAAAGGCCTGAATATGAGATGGGCAGCTGCTCTGCAGAACAGGGGAATTGCACTGACCTTTGAACTGGAGGGTGACAGGCTTGACTTGGAAGCAGACTCTGAGTTTGATGCCTTCCTTCTTCTTGTCGCTGGGTGGATGGGAACATTCCACCTCATGCACTGGGATCTCGGCAGGTGAGAAGGACATTACCGTGATGATGTCCACTACAGGCCGGGAGCTGCAGAACAGAGAAGGGTGACATTTGTCCTTGCAGGCGAGGCCTCAGACACTGTCTCCTGTCTGGCAAGAGCGACTGGGCTCCCTGGTTCGTTCTAGCATCTTCTGATGAGTTTTCATGTACAGTGAGATTTTATTTTTATTTGGGGAAAGGGGTTGGGTCACATCCAGAGGTGATCAAGGCTTAACCTGACTCTGTGATCCCAAGAGCTCACTCTTGACAGGGTTCGGGGGACTGTATGGATGCTGGGAATGGAAGCCGGACTGGCTGGTGCAAGACACATGCCCTACCGCTGTACTATCACTCCAGCCTTAGAGTGAGATTTTAAAAGAGCCCCTTACCCTTCAGTGATGCTGCATGAAATTCAGAATAAAATTCTGAGTTGACTTTCCGTATCATCCGTCCCGCCCACTCTCAACTCCTGCTACCTCTTGCCTTTGACTGTTTTCCAACCAGGCCAGGCATTTGCCTGCCTAAAAGCCTCGGTGCATCCTTGTGTTCTCCACCGGAAGTGCTCTCACCAGATTCTGCAAGCCTGGCTCTCTCTCCTCTCTTAAGTCTCAGCTCAAATATTAGCTCTTCAGAGAAGCTTCTCTCGCAGTGCCCTGCTCAATTCCCTCGGGGCAGTCATCACGTTTGCTTTTGGTTTGGTTTGGGGCCACAGTTAAATGGTATCTGAGGGGTACTCCTAGCTCATTGCTTGGGATTGCTCCTGACAGAGCCGGGGTGCTGGGTATCCAACCCAGGTCTCCAAGCTAAGCATGTGCTCCAGCCCATTGAGCTAGTTCCCTGGCTCCCACAATTTGTATTTCCTTCATTAATTTTCATTATTTGTCTAATTTGCATTATGTTTTTTCTCACACTTACTTTGTACCCAGTGCTGGTTCAATATTTAAGAACTAGCAGGCCCTCCACAGACACTAATTTACTATTTGACCTTAGCTGGTGCTTCCAGAACACTAAGACAGGGGTAAGGCAGCACACATCACCCATATGACAAAGATAAGGAAACTGAGACCCCCAAGAAGTTAAGTGATTGGGGTAAGGTTACCCAGATCATGAGTGGCAGTAATTTAGGTTTTTTGATCAAGTTTTATTTTCATTTATTTATTTATTTATTGACCACATCTGGCAGTGCTCAGGGCTTACTCCTGGATCTGTGCTCAGGGATCACTTCTGGCAGACTTGGAGGATCATTTGTTATGCTGGGGATTGAACTTGAGTCAGCCACAAGCAAAGCAAGGACTTACTCCCTGTACTTTCTCCTCAGCCCCTAAGTTGTTGTTTTGTTTTGTTTTGTTTTGCATCATCGTTGCACAGGGATTACTCCTGGCTCATGCACTCAGGAATTACTCCTGGCGGTGCTCGGGGACCATATGGGATGCTGGGAATCGAACCCAGGTTGGTCGCATGTAAGGCAAATGCCCTACCCACTGTGCTATCACTCTAGCCCTGTCAGCCCCTAAGTTTTATTGGTGGGGGGTGGGGGGGTCCTAAGCATTGCTCAGGGGGTCCAGGGACTCTTCCCGGCAGTTTTCCACCCACTGGCCTCCACAGCTCAGTGCTCAGCCCCAGGCTGCAGTGCTCCTTGAGCAGGCAGAGCTGTGACCATTGAGCTACACCCAGCAGTGCTCAGGGAAGTGATGTGGTAGAGGGGCTCAAACCAGGGTGACACACATGCCCCAAAGCATATGCCCCTGGCTACTGTCCTGTCCCCCAGGCCCCTTGACTAGGCTCTAAGCCATTGCATGTCACTGCATTAGCAGTAGCCAGGCCCGGGTTTGAACCACAGCCGACTCAGCTGCAGTGGCCAGGGGAGGAGACTCCCAGCAGGGTGCAAGGAAGTGAGTGAGCAGATGCTGGGCTCTGGGCACCCTGGGTGGGGGGAGCCAGGACACCCTTCTCACCTCAGCAGGATCACCTGCCCCTCGGCCCCCACAGCCACGTCCACCAGCCCGTCACCTCCAAGGTCCTTCACTCCATGGATAGAGCGTCCAAACCAGCGGATTCCTGGGAACACCTGAGTGCCTTCGATACGCTGAGATGGAAAGAGAGGGTCCTGCTGAGCTGGGGGAGGGGGCCGGCTGGTGGGAAGGTCCCCCAGGGCCGGTGGGGGGGAGCACGCACCTGGCTGGGTCGTGGGTTTAGCCCTCTGGGGTGCCCGTTGAAGATGTACACGGCACCATGCCCCTCCAGGGGGGCTCCCACTGCCACATCTGCCAGCCCATCCCCATTGATGTCGGTCAGGGCAGTGATGGCCGCGCCAAATTGCCCCAGTGGGTAGCCAGGGTCCCCCTGTAGCTCTGAGATCGCCTGGAGGTCCTTCTGGGAAGAAGCAAGTTAACAGAGCCCCACAGTCAGCAGGTGATTTTGACAGAGCTGCCACAGGAACAGTCACACAGAGCCCTCATACCCCCAGAGTTCAAGTCCCAGCGCCGCCTCCTGCTATCTATGTGACCTTGTGGTTCTAGAAAGTTCCCCAGCTGGTAATATAAAGCTGGGAATCTTAGAAGGAGGTGGGGACAGGGAAGTCCCCGCATGCCTAGGACCCGCTTGAGCTTGTGGGTCTGTCTTCCCGCCTCCTGTTCAATGTGCTGGTCCCCACCTTTTCCTTCTGGTACACAAACACCCGGCCTCCTCTCTGGGCCCCGTAAAACAGGGGTGCACCAATCAGCAGCATCTCTGTCACCCCGTCTTGGTCCAGGTCAACGGCACACAGCTCACCACCAAAATAAGAGCCCACCTGTGAGAGAGGGAGACCTGAGGTGCCTGTCGGCAGACCACAGGCCCAAGCTGCCCCCATCTGTCCTGATCCTGCTCAGCCCGGAGGCAAGAAGACAGGCCAGGCTCCTGAGGGTCCGTTTCTGAAAGTGGCAAGTGGTGAGGACAGGACTCACCTCCGAGGGCCCGCTGAGGCCCAGGGTCGTGGCCTGCCCTTGGTCTGCAGGGGTGCCCCCCTGCTCACCTGGTCTCCGTCTATTTTCTGGGTCTGCTCCCAGTTTTTTCCCTCTGTCTTCTGGAACAGCAGCACCTGCCCCACATGCTGATGTCGGGGGGCTCCAGCTGCCAACATCTGGGGGGACTCTTTGAAGAACAGCCAGGTGACTGTGTAACCTGAGGGGAGAGAGCATGAGCGTCTTGGTGAGAAACAGAGGCCGCCAGCCGAGGGCAAGCTGGGAAAGATAGAAAATTCTGGAAGCCCACAGCAGGGACACAGCCCAAAGGAAGACCAGAGCATGCAGCCTTGTGCTTCAGGGACACCCAGCACTGGCCTGTCCCAGACTTGCTCCTCAAATGGTTCTAACCACCAGGAAATCACACCTAGGAAAACCTGGACATCCTCTCGAGGTCAGCTCACTTGAGGACCAGTGGGGAAATGGACAGACTTTTTAAAAATAGTAAAACATGGGGTATGGTGCCGTCAGCAGGTCAATCTGTACCTGTGAGGCGAGTGCATTAGCAGCCTGATGGCACCGTAAGACTTTCAGATACCCCCAAATTGCTGCTGTGCCTTTGGCCAGACCCCAAAAACTTGAGGCAAAGTTTACCAAGAAAGTAAACGGCCAAAAGTTAGGTATGTGGGAGACACACCCACAAACCACCTTGGGTTCACCTATATAATTGGAGGCATGGCCTCTCTGGTTCCTGATCGAACTGCTTAATGGCCATGATCCCAGAGACTCAGAAACAAATCTCGGAACCCAAAGGCTTTTGGCAGAAATGCGTCCTGTTCCTGCAGTAGGTTACTGGCGCTGGGCCACTCCAGGTGGGAATAGGTTTTGCGCCTTGGCCTGTTTCCCCTGGCGGCCCAGTGACCGCCATCCTCCAGAGGCCACTGGACAGTCAGGTTTGGGCCTGCAGTGACAAGCCTCACCAGATGGGGGTGGAACCGGCTCTTTCCTCCCCATCCCAACGAGACCCCAAGTTGCCACCTACAAATGGCCTCTCTGGCTCCTGATCAAGCTGCTTAACAGCCATGATCCCAGAGACTCAGAAACAAATCTCGGAACCCAAAAGCTTTTGGCAGAAATGCATCTGGACCGCATACAAGGTGGCCGCCGCCTCAGAGCTTATAGGAAAGCCAGGTATGAGCCACAGTAAAGGGGCAACTGCAGTCTCATGGGAAGGGGGATGGTACCGGCTCATCCTTCACGCCCTACCGAGGTCACGAGTTGCTCCCCACAAGCGGCTCTCTGGCACAGCCATAACACCAGATGCACAGAAACCAATATTGTAATTATCTGGCTCTTGGCAGAAATCCAAAATGGAGCAGCCACTATCGCGGCCATGCAACATTATATGATGCGCATAACCAGCTGTAGAAAACAAAGTATTTTACAATGCCTTTTCAGCAATTCTGATTGTTGGGGGGAAATTCTAAGCAATAATGGTGCATCTTTTGTCAAAATAATGAATGTAATCAATGTAGAGAAGAGTTAAGTAGAAATCATCTGCCTCACAGGCATTGGGAGGGGTGGGAGGAAGGTATATTGTGGTTCTTGGTGGTGAAAAATGAGTACCAGTGAAGGGAAAGGTGTTTGATCATTGTATGACCAAGACTTAAATGTGAAAGCTTTGTAACTTTTCCCACAGTGATTCAATAAATAAATATTAGAAGAAAATAAATAAATAAACAAAATTATGAAAAAAATAAAAGTAAGGTGGAGTTCATGCCCAATTCAATCAGTTACTCAGTGGCTGAATAAATAGCAATACTCCTACATTTAAAAAAATAGTAAGGGGGTATGGTGCCACCAGCAGGTCAATCTGTACCTGTGAGGCGAGCGAGTGCATCAGCAGTCTCATGGCGCCTTCAGACTTCCAGATACCCCAAAATTGCTGCTGTGCCTTTGGCCAGACCCCAAAAACTTGGGGCAAAGTTTACCAAAAAAGTAAACGGCCAAAAGTTAGGTATGTGGGAAACACACCCACAAACCATCTCCGGCTCAGCTATATAATTGGAGGCAAGGCCTCTTTGGTTCCTGATTGAACTGCTTAATGAACATGATCCCAGAGACTCAGAAATGAATCTCAGAACCCAGTGGCTTTAGGTAGAAATGCGTCTGGTCTCTGCAGTAGGCTACTGGTGCTGGGCCAACCCAGGTGGGAATTAACTCCACTTTAGGTTCTATTTTTTTTAATTTATTTTGGTTTGAGGACCACACCTGGCTATGCTCAGGGACCCCTCCTGGTGATGCTCTGGGGACCATACACAGTGTCTTGGCCTATTCCCCCTGGCGGCCCAGTGGCCGCCATCCGTCTGAGGTCACTGGAGAGTCACATTTGGGCCCCCAGTGACGAGACACACAGGGCCTCACGGGATGAGGGTGGAGCCGGGCTTGTCCTCCCCACCCCAACGAGACCCCAAGTCATCGCCCACGAATGGCCTCTCTGGCTCCTGATCAAGCTGCTTAATGGCCATGATCCCAGAGACTCAGAAACAAATCTCAAAACCCAGTGGCATTTGGCAGAAATGCATCCGGACTCCACAGTACGTTACTGTCGCCGGGCCACCCCAGGGAGGAAAGGGTGTTGTCCCTCCGCCTGCTCCCTCTTGGCGACTTGGTGGCTGTCATCCTCCAGAGGCCATTGGACAGGCTTGGGCCCACAGTGACGAAAGTTGTTGGGTCTCACGGGATGGGGGGGGAGGTGGAGCCGGGCCTGTCCTCCCCACCCTAACGAGACCCCAAGTCATCGCCCACAAACGGCCTCTCTGGCTCCTCATCAAGCTGCTCAATGGCCTTGATCCCAGAGACTCAGAAACAAATCTCGAAAACCAGCGGCTTTTGTCAGAAATGTGTCCGGACCCCGCAGTAGGTTATGTCACCGAGCCACCCCAGGGGGGAATGGGTGCTGTCCCTCCGCCTGCTCCCTCTTGGCGACTTGGTGGCTGTCATCCTCCAGAGGCCATTGGACAGTCGGGCTTGGGCCCGCAGTGACGAAACTTGTTGGGTCTCACGGGATGGGGGCGAGGTGGAGCCGGGCCTGTCTTCCCCACCCCAATGAGACCCCAAGTCATCGCCCACGAACAGCCTCTTTGGCTCCTGATCAAGCTGCTCAACGGCCATGATCCCAGAGACTCAGGAGCAGATCTCTAAACCAGTGGCTTTTGGCAGAAATCCCTCCAGATTTAAGTGTTAAAATTTCAGAATTTCAAAACCACATGGCCCTACTGCAGCCACACGACATCATATGTTATTCATAACCAGCAATAGAACACAAATTGTCTATTGTTGCCTTTTCAGCAGATCTGAGTGTTGGGGTAAAATCTTAAATAATGGTGGGTCTGGTGTCGAAATAGTGAATGTGATCAAAGTAGAGAGAGAGTAATGTAGAAATCATCTGCTCCACAGGCAGGGGGAGGCTGTGGGATGGGGGTATTCTGGGATTTTTGGTGGTGGAGAATGGACACTGGTGAAGGTACAGATGTTTCATTGTATGACTGAGACTTAGACCCAAAATCTTTGTAACTGCTCTCACAGTGATTCAATAAATAAAATTATAAAAAATGGAAAAAGAAAAAAAAAAGGTGGAGTTCATGCACAATTCAATCAGCTAATCAGTGGCTGAATAAATAGCAGTACTCCTACAAAAAAAGAAAAACAATAGTAAAACAGGGGGCCAGAGAGATGATACAGCTGGTGGGGTGGGTCTGCATGCGACTGCCCCAGGTTCCTGGCACTGTGTATGGTCCCCAGAGCATCACCAGGAGGGGTCCCTGAGCATAGCCAGGTGTGGTCCCCAAACCAAAATAAATAAATAAAATAGAACCTAAAGTGGAGTTAAACCTAAAGCAGAAGACTAGACAGAGAATCAAGCTGGAAGGTCGCGCTGGGAGCATCTCCTTGCTCACAGGCCGATGGCCCAGTTCTCTGTCCCACTCCGAGTGGGTCAGCAGGGAGGGTCTCGTGTGCGTGACCTCTAACCCACCTGATTTTCCCTGTCTTCATAGAAAGCTAGAAGTGTGAGAGAAACAGACAGCAGATCCCCTAGACTACACAACAGCAGGGGAAGGGTGAAAACCATTTTCTACCTATCTCCCAATCCTCCTGACGCACGAGGGTTTGGAATTGGAGTCACAAGCCTGAATCTGGGGCTACTAATCCCTAGTGTCTGAGCCTCAATTTCAACAAAAAATAAATGGATTAGCACAATCTCATAGAGTGACTTTGTGAGATAAATAGGACCATGGATGTCAGCTATGTAACATTACGCCAGTGAGGCCTGAGCTAGCTGTGAAGGATGGTGGCTCTGAGGGCACCCACATTTGTATTCATGGCTACCCATGCGTGTGTGCCGCTGGGTACCGTGCCGGGGGTGCCCGGGGAGAAGTTAAGCATGGGGGTGATTTCTCCCTTCTCTGTGAGCAGTGCTGTGCACTCACAACTCAGTATTGAGCAGGAGAAGAGGACATGATCTTCAAGTACCCTGCCCAGGACCCTCAACAAGTCATTCACACTCGTCTTGGCTCAGTTTTCTACATCTGTGAAGTTGAGATGATAAAAGGCACCTACGTACCATGTTGTTGGTGACAAAAGGAGACAAATTATATTCATACAGGTCATCTATTTTGAATGGTGCTGAGCACATAATACTTGCTCAGTAAAGAACATAGAAGGAAAGAAAAGAGAAGGAAGGGGAAGAAAAGGAGAGAGAAAAGAACCCATCAGGTGTAGCTTGCCTTAAAAGGGTGGATGCCAGAGGCTGGAGCAATAGCACAGTGGGTAGGGCATTTGCCTTGCACGCGGCCGACCCGGGTTCGATTCCCAGCATCCCATGTGGTCCCCCAGCACCACCAGGAGTGATTTCTGAGTGCAAAGCCAGGAGTAACCCCTGAGCATCGCTGGGTGTGACCCCCCCCAAAAAAAGAAGGGTGGATGCCTGAGGAAGAGAAGCATTCTCACATACAATTTAATACGAACTCTAGGTTCTGCAAACGGAAGGAAGGAGTAGGCGGCGCACGTGGTGTTTCTGAGGAGACAGGACAGATGCGCTAGCGCTGGGCCTATGAAAAGGAAGAGCCTGATCGCAGCCCTGTCCCGGGGCTGGTGGGGCCAATTTGCCTCCATGTTCTGAGCAGAAGAGAAGCCACCTCTGAGGAGCAGGGTGAGGCTCCCCTGGCTCGTCACTGGCATGGCCTTTGGTGGATGTGTGGCCACAGAGCCATGCATAATGAGAGTGAGGCGAGAGAAGCAGCCGAAACTGTTTAACCAGACTCCCTCCTGCCGTATCTGGCGTCTTAGACAAACGAGCCTTGGAGTCCCAGCTAATCAAGCCGACAAAGCAGATTCTTTCAAAATCACTGGGGTTCCACTGAGAGTCACTGTCACCCAGAGAGTGACCACTCTGTTTCCCCAGCTGGAGGCCCAATTGCCACCCCAGGCCACAGGGGGAAGCCCCAGGGTCAGGGAGGAGGTGAGAAGCGCATGGGTAGTTTTAATGGAGTTTATTGTGGTTTCCACGGAAGAATGGGTGAGGCAAGTTCATGTCAGCAGAGGATTGGACAGTTGGGGGGCTGAAGCAATAGCACAGCGGGTAGGGCGTTTGCCTTTCACGTGGCCAACCCGGGTTCGATTCCCAGCCTTCCATATAGTCCCCTGAGCACCACCAGGAGTAAGTCCTGAGTGCATGAGCCAGGAGTAAGCCCTGTGCATCTCCAGGTGTGACCCAAAAAGGAAAATTGAAAGAAAAAAGGATTGGATAGTTGGAATAACGCTAGGCAGCTCTGGCTCGAGGGTGGTCTTTGGGTGTCCTCCTGGCCCTGCTAGAGGAGGTCAGGGGAAGTGTTGGCCTAAGTGTAAACGTTCGATAAGGGAGGGGGTAGGAACATGGCCAGGGCTGTTCACCGACCACTATCTGCAGGAACTGCTGGGCTAGGGGTGGACGTTTCTCCCTGGCATCAGTAAGGCCTCAAGATGACAAAGCACCAGAAGTTACAGAAAGTAACATCTTGACTAGTACACAGGGGAGGGGCTACTAGGGAAAAATTAAGAATGTTAGAACCAATTTAAACTCCATATGCTCCTGCTGGTTGCCTAGTTTTTATGTATAAAATTAATATTTAATTATATATTAATTATAATTAGCCAATGTCATTGCCTAATTGCTTTCCTATATGTAAAGGTAACATATGTATATACACATGTATACATATGCATATATGTGTGTGCATTTTGAAATACCCAGAGCCTCACATACAAAAGGCTTATGCTCTACCACTGAACCACACCCACAGCCTGCTTTCATTTCTACTATTATCACTATTATTTTATTATTAATTTGGTTTGGGGGTCACACCCAGCAATGCTCAGGGGTTACTCCTTGCTCTTCATTCAGAAATGACTCTTGGTGGTGTTCAGGGGACTATACGGGATGCCAGGATAGGACCTGGGTCAGCTGCATGCAAGGCCAGCGCCCTACCCACTTTACTGTTACTCCAGCTCCTGCTTTCATTATTATTTTGAGAGATGGTGGGGTTACTTCTTTCATATTTTGTTTTGTTTGGGGGCCATGATGAAGGGCTACTCCTGACTTCTGTTTAAAGATCACTCCCTGTGGTGTTCAAGGGCCTGCGGTGTTGGGGTTCTGGGGCCCCCACATAAAAGTGTGCCCTCCAAATCTTTGCACCATCTCCCGGGCTCACTAGTATTCTGGAAGTCAGTCTTCATGACTCTGGGGCCCCGGAGGAACGCACAGGAAAGAGAAGCACTCACCCAAGTACCCTTCTTTCACTTCTGGTGTCAGCGGCTCATTGCCCACAAACGTGCTGTCCTGCAGGTCGGCGCTCATCTCTAGAAAACCCCCAGCCCAGTCCTTGGCTCCAACTGCCCCCACAACACCATGGTCCTGCCCAGGGAAGGAGAAGGAGAACGGGGGTCAGCTGCTGTCCCCTCACTCCCCAGCCTGCCGCTCTAGCCCCTCACTCACTCTGCTGAGGTCTGCGCTGATCCCGCTGGATGCCAGCTCCATGTTGAAGGATGTCAGGTCCTGTTTTGTGCCTGAACAACAAAGTCAAGAATGGGCTGAGAGGGGCTGGAGCGAAAGCACAGTGGGTAGGGTGTTTGCTTGCATACAACCAACCCGGGTTCGATTCCCAGCATCCCATATGGTCCCCTGAGCACTGCCAGGAGTAATTCCAGAGTGCAAAGCCAGGAGTAGCCCCTGTGCATTGCCGGGTGTGACCCAAAAAGAAAAAAAAAGAATGGGCCGAGAGCCATTGAGGAGAAGTCCAAACAGATGTTCATGAAGGAACTGAGAAGGAAGCCCAGCATCTGACTCCGGGCAAGGCAAACAGCCTGCGAACTTCTGAGTCATACAGATTAGAAG
Organism: Sorex fumeus; assembly: GCF_029834395.1. Classification (NCBI taxonomy): domain Eukaryota; kingdom Metazoa; phylum Chordata; class Mammalia; order Eulipotyphla; family Soricidae; genus Sorex; species Sorex fumeus. Next base: position 6,917,366 of record NW_026606183.1, read on the forward strand.
GTGATTGGAGTGCAGACATTCAGGTCAAATTCTGGAGGCCCAGTCCCCCAACAGGTCAGAGACACAGCTCCGACCCTGTCCCCCAACAGGCTGCCCCGCTTCAGCGAACAGAACTTCTACCCAACATGTCAGTCAGGTCAAATGCCCAGGACTCAAGTCTAATTCTTCCCATCCCTCTCCTTTCCTACACATCACCAAAACCCGATGATTCCTGCTGCAAAACACAGTGTCCTCCCTTCGAACATGCCCTTACTGCCACCCACCTCACCTCCTGCATGACAGACTTGGGTGCTTACTGACTTGGTCCCTTGGATTTCATTCTTTCTACTTGCCATTTTCCAGAATGAATCAGAGTAATAACACACACACACACACACACACACACACGCACACGCACACCCAGCACACACGCACGCAACTTCCCTCTCTTAAAACCCTCCATTAGTTCCTCTTGTTCTTTTTTATTATTTATTTATTTAATTATTTTGCTTTTTGGGTCACACCTGGTGATGCACAGGGGTTACTCCTGGCTCATGCACTCAGGAATTACTCCTGGCAGTGCTTGGGGGACCATATGGGATGCTGGGAATCAAACCTGGATGGGTCGCATGTAAGGCAAACACCCAACCCACTGTACTATCGATCCAGGCCCTATTGTTCTTTTTAAATTTTTTTTTAAATTTTTTTTTTTTGCTTTTTGGATCACACCCGGCGATGCATAGGGGTTACTCCTGGCTCTGCACTCAGGAGTTACCCCTGGCGGTGTTCAGGGGACCATATGGGATGCTATGGGATGCTGGGAATTGAACCCAGGTCAGCCGCGTGCAAAGCAAATGCCCTACCCGCTGTGCTATCTTTCTAGCCCCTCTTTTTTAAATTTTAGATGTTGTGATTCACAATGCTATTAATTATAGGGCTCCATGACTCTCAACTCCATACCCTCCACCAGGGTGTCCACCGCCCTCCATCATTGTCTCGGTGTCCCTTCTCCAGTCCTTCAATGCCCAGTTTCTTTTTTGTTCATTTGCTTTGGGGGCTACACCCAGTGCTGCTCAGGGCTTACTCCCGGCTCTGCACTCAGGAGTCAATTTGGTTGGCCACATTAAGGCAAACACTTGACCACTGTGCTGCCTCCGCTCCCCACGCCCCCCCCAATTCTGTTCTTCTTTAGAATAGAATTCAAACTCCTCAGGGGGCCTGGAAGACCCCCATCTTCCTCTCCAAATTTCTCTGTCCCTTGTCACCATGCTCCTAGCCCAGATTTCTCTTTCTAGAATTCTTCTAGCTTGCTAAGCCCTGCCCCAGCTCTGGGCCTTTGCACTGCTCTGCTCTTGAACTGGAATGTTCTTTGACCACATTTCTTTCCCTGACCATGTGACTCTCATCTTTCACGTCTCAGCTCAAAAAAAAAAATCGAATTTACATCCATTAGGAAAAAGACATCTCAGAAAGGCTTTCCTAAAAGCTACAGCAAGGAAATCAGTCTCATTGCCTAATGCATGCCCTGTCCTGCCCTTAACGCAATTTTCTGTCTCTGTCCCACTGCAATCTCAACTCAGCTTTGGCAGTATCCTGGGCTGTCTTATTCACAGAACCTGGCATCGGGTTGTTGTTAGCATGGACTAATACAGTGAGAACAATACCATCATCCCCGGAAGAATGCTGAAAGGTATGAACCAAAGGGGATAGTAAAGGGCGGCGACATGGAAACTTACAAGAACGGTAGCCTTGATTGTTTTGGAGCCTTTTTAGTTTGGGGTAGCCATTATTATAAAGCTAGCCAATAATTAAGGTAGCCATTGCTATGCAGATTTGTTTATTTACTGACTAAATGTGAGAGTTGGTGCCAGTGACAGTCGGGCGTGTCCACATTTGCCATGACCAACCTTCCAGTTCAGTGTGGGAGACAGGCGCTAAGCAGACTATCGGGACCCAAGCCACATCACATGGACTGTGCAAGGGGACACAGCCTTCACAGCCGCTTGTGTGAAGGAGCACCTCTCCCAGCCTGGGGATGGGTGGGGGCGGCGTCTAAACTCCCGGTGAGGATGGGTGGGCCAGGAGAGAGGAGCAGGGGGAGCTAATGAGAACTCTGGTTTCTAGAGCACGTACAATGTACTGAGCACTTGGCTAGGCTGTTGTTTAAGGTCTGGGTTGGGTTCCTTAAGAGGGACATTCATATCTTAGAACTAAACTTTATTTTAGATATAGCATCTTTACAGAGGAGAGCAAGTTAAAATTAGCTCGTCAGGGTGCACTTTAATCCAACATGACCAGGGGCAGGAGCGATAGTTCAGTGGATAGGGCACTTGCCTGGCCAACCTGGGTTCAATCCCCAGCACTCCATATGATTCCCTGAGCACCATCAGGAGTGATTCCTGAGTGCAAAGCCTTGAATAATCTCTGAGCATTGCCAGGTGTGGACCCATCCCGCCCCCCCCTCCGCAAAACACACACACACACACACACACACACACACACACACACACACACACACAGAATCCAATATGACTAGAACCCTTAAAAAGGGGAAATTTGGAACCAGAGACATAGTCTAAGCAACGGTGGAGAGAAAATCTACAGGGAGAAGGAGGCCTGGGGCTGGGTCGAGGGACCTGCCTTCAAGGTGCCAGTGAACACGAAAAGTTGAAGTGCCAGAAAAGGTGCCCCCAGGACACCTAAAAGGGCAGGATGATGCCTTGGTTCTCACCTCTAATCTCCAGGACTATGGGACAATTAATATCCATTTAAAGTACCCCAACTGTTGGCACTTTGTTCTAGCAGCGCTGAAACAAAGGGGCTAACCCTTCAAGCCCCAGAGCATCTTATTTTTTTTTTTATAGTTTATTTCTTTATTGAATCACTGTGGGAAAAGTTACAGAGCTTTCGGGTTTAGGTCTCAGTCATGTAAGTATCAAACACTTTTCCCTTTACCAATACTTATTTTTAACCCCGAACCCCAATAGACCCCCACCTCCCCCCACCCCTCCCAATTCCTGTGAGGCAGATGAGTTCTAGTTAATACTCTATGTACTTTGACTAGATACATTGTTTCGATAGAAGATGCACAATTATTGTTTAGAGTTTACGACACCCCCCCCCCCAATCAGATATGCTGAAACAGTGTTGTGAAATGATTTGCTTTCTACAGCTTGGTTTAAGAATAAAATGATGTCGCGCGGCGCACGGCCACGACTCCAGAGCACAGAAACCAATCTCTTAACTATCTAACTTTTAATAGAAATACTTTCAGGGTTAATAAGTGAAACAGCAGAAATCCAGAGCATCTTATTTTTAATTCCCATTTGGAAATAGAGAGACTCAGAGAGGGAGAAGGACTTGGCTGAGGTCACACAGGCAGGGTGAACCTGGAGCGGCCCGTCCTGGTTCCATTACACACCGCCTGCTTCTTCAAGGCTCCCTCAGCTTTCCTATACCGGCTCTGAAAGTGAATTTTACCTAGCAAAAGAATTTGCTTTTGCCAACAGTACTTCTAGCAGGAAGCATGCACTCTCAGCACACAAGGGTCCCTCCTAGCCAGCCTCCATCTGGTACCTACAATCCAAACCTGCCTTGAGCTCTTGACCTCTGTCCACTTGCCCTTCTGCAGTAGTTTGAGACCAAGGATAAGTGACAATGAGGAATTTGAGAGAGGGAACAAGAGGGACTCATGTCATCAGCAAGGTCCAGTTGATGCCAGCAAGGCAAAGGTCAGCTCTGGTACTTTGCTGAACCCAGAATTTCAGATGAAAGTACAGCAGGTGAGGCATTTGCCTTGCATGAGGGCAGTCCCTGGCACCCCAAACGGACCCCTGAGTCCCGCCAGCAGTGATCCCTGAGTGCACAGTCAGGAGTAAGCCCTGAGAACTGCGAGGTGTGGCCCAAAAACCAGAAAAGAAAAACAAATGTAGATGAAATGAAAGCTGTTTCTCACCCAGCCACTCCTCAGAAGTGCTCTCAGCCCAGTGGCAGCTCGCTAGCAAGCGCTGGAGTTTTATAGTGTCAGCTAATGGCTTCCATGGGCCCTGAGGCCACAACTCACCCTCAATGGTGTAGATCTTCTTTTGCAACTCAGTGAACACATCTTTAAGCTTCTCGAAAGTGTCCAGAATCTTTACAAAGTCCTCTGTGGGTTTTGAGGCAAATATGTTGAGCGTTTCCTGCTTCGTCTTAAAATGACTTCCAATCTGTGAGGGAAGAAGGTCTCATCCAGGAACGGCAGACCAAAGTCCTGCTGTCTTCACAGGACCCTGACCCCAGGACTAGGAGAGGGAAAAGCAGACGGAGGGAGGGTGCGGAGGGGAGCCCATACACACCCCAATGATGTAGCGGATAATGTCTTTGGCCTGGTCAATGTTGCCAACATCAGAGGCTTCTCCATCTGTGATGATGATGAGCACTTTGGTGGCATCTGGCCGGGCCCCCCTGTCCTGCCGAAACACCTCTGTCCTGTGTCCAAGGAAAGGAGGAGATGGGGGAGACGCCCCCTCAAATTAATTGAGATCTCGCACCCTCATGAAGCCTCAGTCCTGTTAACTCAGCAAAAGGCCCTCTCATTTCCTGGGCTGGGATTCTGAGTCCTCAACTGCACCTTGAGGCACCCACCTCTCCTCAGCAGAGTTCAAGTAGCCCAGAGAATATCCCAGAGTCTGTGAGCAGCAAGGAGATCTTGTGAGCTCAGACTCTCTCCTGTCATTGAACTACTTGGCAATGAACTTTAACTCAGATATGCCGAAGACCCAGGCAAGCTTCAATGAGGAAATGGGCTCTGAGGTTGAAGAGAATCAGCTCTTGAGAACCAATTCTTTCAGAACAAGCTCCCAGAGCAGCTCCTCTGCTCCCTTTCCCAGCTCAGGGCAGCCTAAAAGACCTACGTCCAAGAACCCTAGGGAACTGTTTCCGGATCAGCTTTCCCCAAACTCAGGTTCTTCAAGGAAAGGACCATCTGGACTTGTGGCTATAGTGTCTGGCCCAAGACACTGATAATGAGCTCAGTGCTTGCAAAAGAGCAGAAGAAAGGACCAAGCACCAGGCAGTCCACAGCTTCAAGTCCTGTGCTGGCTGCAGCCTCCTCTACAGCAGGACAGCAGCCTGGTCGGACCCTGCCCTGCAAGCATCTGATCTTTATTCAGTAATTGGCACTGCATGCAGACTCCAAGCTCTAAGCACTGCTGAGTTTGGCTTTCCTCCCCCAGATGATAAGCGTTTTTGCCCCCCACAAAATGGATAAGTTGGTTTTGTTAGGGGGAGGGTATCAAATATTGCATCTAGGGTCTTAAACATGCAAACTGTGGGGGCTGGAGCGATAGCACAGAGGTAGGGCATTTGTCTTGCATGCGGCCAACCCAGGTTTAATTCCCAGCACCCCATATGGTCCCCCAGCACCGCCAGGAGTAGTTCCTGAGTGCAGAGCCAGGAGTAACCCCTGTGCATTGCCAGGTGTGATGCCCCTCCAAAAAAACATGCAAAATGTGTACTCAGTCACTGAACTTAGTCTTTGACCCCAAAAGGTGAACTTGGGAAGTCTCCCCAGCAGGAGTTTTGGGGGTCCCGGGAGTCACTCCCAGTGGTACTATCCAGCCAGACCTGACAGTTCAAACTAAGACCCTATGCTGTGGTGCTCATTGACCAGACTTCTTGACTCACTAGGGTTCCCCCAGCAATGCTGTGGGGGGCCTGTGGTTCTAAGGATCGAATTTGAATCCTCGCTCACATGCATGGTTCCTGCCCCTGACTCCTGAGATCTCTTTAGCCCACGATAAGCATATTTTATATGCAATATGGCCTTCAATACAACTCAGGGCATTTCTGTAGCAGATTCAGAAAATTTGCACTAGTTTTCAGTATAGAATCTAATACTGAATTTTATTAACAGTTCAAGGATTTCTTCAAGGATAATTTTGGCTCTTTGAAATTTTTGTTCCTACAATGACTTCAAAAAGTGATTCCTGCCAAAGATGTTCCAGGTCTTGATTTGAGTCCCTCAGGAGGTTTGCAAATTATTCTCATTCCAAGACTCGATGAATAAGCTTGCAACACCCCAAGAATTTTCCTTTTGGATTTAGTTAGCGTAAAGTAACATAAGTCTGTTACTTACAACCAAAAGATCCTGGATTGAAATTATTCCACTATTGGTGGGGGCGGGGGGTGGTGTTGTGAGTGTCTCCTAGCTTGGTGCTAAGGGTACCATTTAGTGCCAGGATCAAATTTGCAGCTTCAACCCTTTGAGCCATCTCCCTGGCCCTTTACCTGAATTCTGTGTTAGTGGTGGTGGTAGTGGGGTAGCTCCAAAGCTGTGCTCAGGTTTGGGCAGCCTTTCCACTAACTCTGAGCCAACGGATCAGGAGTTTCATGCAAGAATCCGAGAAAGCAGGTCCCCTGTAGAGTCAGGGATTACCTGAGATTCCCCGAAAGTTCTGTGTGTGTGTGTGTGTGTGTGTGTGTGTGTGTGTTGGGGAAGGGTTCCTCCAGGGAAGCACCTGGAAATGCTTGGGGCCTCTAGGGTTGTACCTAAAAGTTGTGCTCAATAGACTGTAAATGTCAGGGATCGAACTGGGGTCAACCCCATGAAAAGTATGTTCCTTAATCCCTAGTGTCTCTCTCTCTCTCTCTCTCTCTCTCTCTCTCTCTCTCTCTCTTTTGTCCCCTATTTAAATGCCTTTATTTATTTATTTAGTTAGTTAGTTAATTGTTTTGGGGGTCACACTCATCAGTGCTCAGGGATTACTTCTGACTCTGTGCACAGGGATTATTTCTGGTGATGTTTGGGGGACCATATGGGGAGTTGGAGATTGAATCTGGGTCAGCTATGTGCACGGCAAGAGCCTGACGTGCCACACTCTCTCCAGGCCCCTGCTGAATCTTAAAATAACTTTGCGCTTCCTGAGCACATACAGAAGCACCTGACAGGTTCTCTCCCAGGAAAGGGAACTCACACGACATAGTTGATGGCATAGAAAGTATTAGTCAACTTCTTCATGTGTTCGACTTTGGCCAGCAGAACATCAGGGTCCTTCTTATCAGCATAGTCCAAGAAATTAAACTCTGTTTTGCAATTCGTGGAAAACTGCACAGCCGCAAACTAGAAAGAAAAGGAAAAATAAAATCCTGGGGCCTGAAGCAATAGTCCAGTGGATAGAGCACTTGCCCTGTTCACCAGCTGACCCGGCTTCAGTACCTGGCAGACTCCTGAGTATAGAGCCAGGAGTACACCCTGAGCACTGCTGAGTATGGCCCCAAACAAACAGAAAGAAAATCCTGTTACATGATCTCACCACTGGTCTGCTCCAATTGCTACTAATCTTATCCAGCACATGAACAACCTGACATTCTTGCCTCTTCCTTCTTCTGAAAATGGGGCAGCAGATCAAGAAACACAGAACAAACTTGTATTTTCACGCTCATGCTGTCACTCTCACGTTCTCTGGCTTGTCTACCTCACCTGTGGTCAGAGTTTTGCTGATGGAATCTGTTAATCTGTTAACACAGACACCATTTGTGGGCTGAGGATGGCCACTAAATCGAGGCTAAGACAGTCAGGACCATCAACAGTGCAAGGTCCACATCAGCTTAAGAATTCCAGCCCAGGACAGTTTGGAGAAACTGTATATAATCTCCTTCTAAAAGTCATTTAAGGTTTGCTTGCTTTTTCAAACTCATATTCTCTTTTGAACATCTCTTTCTCGCGCACGCGCGCTCACTCTCTCTCTCCTCACATATCTCTAAATTTCTCTCAAAAAGTATTGGGGGAGATGTGTGCTGAAAGTAGATAAAGGACCAAACATGATACAGATACTCTCAATATCTGTACTGTAAACCATATTGCCCAAAGAGAATAAGAAGGAAACTGCCTGCTCCAGAGGTGGGGGTGGGAGAAGGATACTGGGGACACTGGTGATGGGAAAACTATATTGGTGGAGGGATGGGTGTTCCATCGTGTTCCATATTGTATGACTGAAACCCAATCATGAAAGCCTTGTAATTTTATCTCACAGTGATTCAACTTAAAAATTGTTTTTAACACCTGGGGGCAGGGCAGAAGATGTAGTACAGCAGCTAAGATACTTGGTTCTGAGTTCAATCTCTGGCGTCCCATGTGGTCCCTCAAAACCACCAGGAGTGATTCCCTGAGTACAGAGCCCTGAGCACTGTCAGTTGTGGTACCCAAACAAAAACAAACAAGCAAACAAAAGACACTACCTTGCTTCACACAAAAAAATGCAGATTTTTTTTTTTGCCTAAGAATTTGTAGTTTGCAATGACAGCAGCAAACCCCTCTGAAACTTTAACATGTGATCTTAAGAGCCTATTGTGGGCCGCAAAGAGCTGAGGGAGCCACTAAGGGAAAGAGAAGAGAAAAGCAAAAGCCCCTGAAGAAACACAGAGAACTCAGAGAGAGTCCTCGCTGCCTCCTCTGTCCTGGCCTGGTCCTTCCCGTGATATGTTGATGGCCTTGTCATGGCTCTGACATGTCACCTCCAGTATACTAACCTTTCCTTGGATGCCGGATGCTAGTTCAGGGACAACTATTGCCTGTAATCAGACACCCTAACACTTCACCTGGTAGGAAGAGTTGCTGAGTTTCTTCATCACATCCTTCATGAAGTCCAGAATTTTCTGAAAGTCTTCAGATTTCATGCTCCCAGAGCCATCAAACAGGAACACCAGGTCAACCGTGCCCTTGATGCATTCTGCGAGGCCCGGAACAAAGGCAGTTGGTGAAGTGCCCCTCAGGGTGGCCTGCCCGGCAGTGCTCACTGGCTCCCAGCTCCTTACCCTGATATCCAGGACGCCCTTGTTGCACAGGATGTCCCAGACTCGGGTCAAAGAGGTAACACTGGCCACTTAAATAAATATTCTGGTCACATATCCGAGACAGCCCAGGGTCACAGGCCTGAGGGAAACAAAGATGGCAGGTGGGGCCTCCTTTGCTGTGGGGAATCTGTCGTCCAGAGTACCTTCTAGAGTTGTTGTCCCAACCTTTGCCCAGGCAGGTTTCCTAGCAAGGTATCCCACCCTCAGACACCCAGTCTTGTACGTGGTTCTGTCCACCCCATGAGCAATGCTGTAGGTCCTGGATATTCACTGTCTAGGGGAAGCTTCAAATGGCCATAGCTGGACATTCGTGTTGGTTACAGCTGGACTCTCTCTCACGCTTCCAGGGCCACTCTTCTCCCTTCCCAGTCAGGTATTCTGTGCTAAAGCCAGATCACATGACTCACCACTCCTGACACACACATATGTTCCTTCAATTATGAAGATCTTTCCTGTCAGATCACAATTTCTTAAAAGTCGGCTCAAATCACAGCCACGTCCGTGTCTCCCCTTCCTCTAACAGGACCTAGCACAATGCCTGGATATGAGACTAAGGAGTCCAGAGCCAGAGAACAGTGGGTAAGGTGCTTGCCTTGCCAGAGTCCCGAAACGACAACAACAAACAAGAGTAACTAAGGAAACAAGTGCCAAAAACTACTGGTCAATATTTCACTTCTCCACTCATAAATCAATGAAAGAGCCCAGAGGGTCAAGAAATAAATGGACACATACATGATCAATTAATGAGTGATAATCAAGGAGTCAAGAATATATAGTGAAGAAAGGACAGACTCTTATGTCAATGGTGCTGAGAAAAATGAACAGTCACAGGCTGTCTGAATGTGAATGAAATTGGATCATATGCAAACCCTAACGCGTAATGATCAAGTACTCAGGCATAAGAAACACAAAGGATGGGGTTGAAGTGAAAGCACAGCGGGTAGGGCATTTGCCTTTCACGCGGCCGACCTGGGTTCTATTCCCAGCGTCCCATATGGTTCCCCGAGCACCGCCAGGAGTAATTCCTGAGTGCAAAGCCAGGAGTAACCCCTGTGCATAGCGGGGTGTGACCCAAAAAGAAAAAAAAAAAAGAAAAGGGATGTGTCCCAGTGGGCCAGTGGGAGAGCACATACCTTGGATGTGGGAGGCCCTGAACTTGATCCCTGACACCACAAAATATATAAAACTCTAAAAGAATTCCTTTATTCAACTCCTCAAAATAGGCCTCAAGTAATTATTTTGGGGATTCGACCACAAAAGCAAAGGTAACAGAAGTGAAAATAAATGAGACTACATTAAACAAATAAGCTACATGCCACTAATATCTCAATTTTTTTTTCTGGCACTGGGGATTGAACCCAGGACCTCATACGTGCAAGGCATGCACACTGGCACTAAGCCACATACCTGGCAATTAGAACTGAAGGCAATTAAAATTAAATTTTCAGTGAAGGCAATTTTTTTTTCATTGGAAGGCTGGAGAGATAGTACAGGAGTTAAGACACTTGCCTGGCACTGGTCAACCGATTTGAATCCTGACACCACATATGGTTCTCAGAGCACCCACCACCAGGAGTGATCCCTGAGTGCAGAGCCAGGAGTAAGCCCTGATATTGCCAGGTTTAGCACCCAAGCCCAAAGCAAGCAAACAAACAAAAATCCGAGGCCAGGGAGATAGTTGAAAGGGCTGGGTACACACTTTGCATGTAGGAGCCTCAGGTCCGTCCTCAGTACTGCCTGGCATCTCAAACACCAAGCCAGGAGTAGCCCCTGAACACTGCCAGGGGCTGGTTTGGTCCCAAACCAAAACCAATCAGTGGGGGGAGGTGAGGGAGGAGGGGGCTCAGAGCGGAGCATGTGTCTCACATGTTGGAGGCCCTGGGTTTGGTTTCCAGCACTTACTGCAAAAAATGTTTTTAAGTAGGAGATCCCCAGAAGTGTTTTGGGGGGCTCAGGGGTTGCTTGGCCTGTTGGTGTAAGCCTGACAATTGGATAGTTGGATCTGGTGATGTGATACTGGCGGATAAGGGCTACACCCAGTGCTGGTGCTGGTGAGGAGCTGGTGGGGGCATGTGGTGCCAGCGATTGGCAGGGCCTCGTACACTGTAGGCATTGGAGCTAACTGATTTAAGGCACTACAGCCATCTGAGTATCCTCCCAATCACTAAATATTTTGGGAGGATACCTAAACCTGTGCTTAGGGTATACTCTTGGCTCTGCACTCAAAAGTCACTCCTGGCAGTGCTCAGGGGACCGTACAGAGTGCTGGAGATCAAACCTGGGTTGGCCCATGTGCAAGGCAAATGCCCTACCCACTGTACTATCACTCTGGCCCCATGCTAAAAGTTTAGTCTTCTCCTAAGCAATGTGGTCCAAGGAATTATAAATTTGATGTGCTTGTTTTAAATATTTCCTAATAGACCATTAAATAAATACTTAATGATTGAAAGGTAAAAGGTGCATGAGGCTGGAGAGATAGCACAGCGGGTAGGGCGTTTGCCTTGCACGCGGCCACCCCGGGTTCGATTCCCAGCATCCCATATGGTCCCTTGAGCACCGCCAGGAGTAACTCCTGAGTGCAGAGTCAGGAGTCACCCCTGTGCATTGCCAGGTGTGACCCAAAAAGCAAAAAAAAAAAAAAAAAAAAAAAAGAAAAGTAAAAGGTGCAAAGGCTAGAGTGATAATACAGCCGGTAGGGCATTTGCCTTACACGGGGCTGGCCCGAGTTTAATCCCTGGCATCCCATATGGTCCCCCAAGCACAGCCAGGAGTAATTCCTGAGTGCAGAGCCAGGAATAAGCCCTGAGCATCGCTGGCTATGGCCCCAAAACAAAAACAAAAGTAAAAGGTACGTGTGTAACACCAAAACTCATGTGCCAGGGATGTGACTGAAGGAGAAGCAGATATGTGAGTTGGGGTGTGACAGCCCCAGAACCACAGACTCAGGCCCAGCATTGTCAGGAGGGGTCCCTCTGCCTCAAACCAAGTCATAGCTATTTCTTAGAAACACACACCCAATTTTCTTGACCCCTAGCCTTCAATGGGACCTTTGACCCATGACTCCTTCCTCATCTTCAGTTTCTTCTAGCATCGGTCTTCCCAGATCTGCTCTCACACTCCCCAGAATTCTTACCAAAAGGTTTCCAGTTGTGGAGTCTGTCGCCAAGGTCATCCCCAAATACTTGGAAGTGTCGTTGGAACCTGTAGGCAACAGAAGATGGGTCTGGAGGGACGGAGGCATTTCAGGTATGGGGCGCCAGACTCAGTGTCTTTGAGACATCCCTCCCGGCGGCCACCAGAGCTCACCACTCGGGCTGACTGGCAGGCACTGTCCCGTCTCTGGCTGGCACTGGTAGATGTGTCCCGTGCTGTTCCCCTCACCTGGAGCGCCAACGACAACCCTGGGGAGAAGCCTCGCATTGCATTAGATGGAGCTCTTTAAATGCCCCCTGCTACCCAGGGGCTCAGATCTCCCACCAGGTACCTCAAAGCAAACCTGCGGCTCCCCGGGAAGGCTCTCAGACAACCCACCATCTAGTGCCCTGTGAATCCTGGCTAAATCATCTGATGCAGTCAGAATTCTAGAAGGTGAAAGTGCTTTTCCATCCACTAGAAAAACTGTAGCCCACAGTTATGTGTTCATTTGGGGTCATCAAGTCAGGTGTTGTTACTGGTCCCTCTCCTGTGTGCTTGGCCCTGGGGCCCACGAGGGGTGCAGGGAGGGAGAGAGAAAAGGAAACCTCTGTCTCGGGGACTCTACTCCCAGCCAGGAGCTGTTGAGAACCCAGGAAGTGCTGGCCAGAACTCGGGGCTGAGGGGATGCTGTGGGAGGCCCTGCCCACCTGCCGGTCCCCAAGGTCCCCAATCCCCGGGGAATCTCCAGGCCTGCAGCTCACCCAGTTCCAATCTGCAGGACCCGGTACCCAAAGTGCCTGCCAGTGTCGGCAGCGGGTAAGGCCAAGCTCTGGGCGTGCTGCACATCCAGATTGTAGCTCGAGGCAAGGCCTGAGGGAGACAAAGGGCTTGTTAGTTACTTCCTGCCTGGGGCCACTTCAACAAACCCTCCAGAACCCTCTACTTTGGGGAGCGTCCCCACCCCCAGAGTCACCCCATGCTGGAGCAGATGGTTGACACATAGGCCTCCCACGTCAGCAGGCTGGGTGCCCTGGGAACTCCCCCTTAAAACTCCCACTGAGGCAGGGAAATATGGAAGCAGCACCCTTGACCCAGAGCCAGGAAGGCCACGAGGACTTCCTGTTTGTCCTTTCAGCAAAGATGGAAAGATAACAAGGAGGAAGCTGGTGAGAGGAGCAAATGCAAGGCCCACAGACCACATGGAGGCCAGGATTGGGGTAAGGAGCAACATGGGGCTGCCCTAAGCTTCCCACACATCCGTTCCCCGCCCCCCCTCCCCCCCACCCCAGGCTGGGGCCCCTGCCCCTGACAACCCAGCAGGGTGATAGTTTTCCTCAGGCTTTCTCCTACTGAGCCAGGCTTTCAAGATCCCCAGGGCTCCAAGGGGTCACCTCCTCAATCTTCTCCCACACCCTGGTCCCTCTTAACCCATCCCAGGTCCTGTGCCCAACTTCTGGCATCCTGGCGTCTCCTACAGACCTTCCACCAAGGCTTCTCTCAGAGAGGAAGATGCTGACCTGGCTGCTTGTTCAGATGAAAAGTAGGAGGCCAAAAAAAGGACCAGAACTGACATGGAGGGTCAGGTATGACTGGCCCCAAACCAGATTTGGGGCCAATTAATCATCTCCCTTTTGGCAGCCCGTCTCGAACTGTTGCTCCTTTGTCTTCCTCCTATGTCTTCTCTTTCAAACCTCTTGCCTATATTTTAAACTCACCTTGCTTCTCTTTCTTTTCCTCCTTCTCCCTCCTTGGGCCCTTCTTACCTGCAGCCAATTCCATCCTTAGAGCAGCTCCTCCTGTGCTCGGGATCCACACAGCCTGCAGCTTCCCTAGTCTTACACACACACACACACACACACACACACACACACACATACACTCATCCCTTCCCTTCCCTGTTGCCTACCCAGGAGCAAAGGCCCAGACAGCAGCAGCCTCACGTGGATGATACAGGTATTCATCTCTCTCCACTGGGGATGTTCTGGCAGCTTCTGTAAGATAGAGGAAGGCCTACACTGAAACTTTCACACCAAGGTTTTAGCCGGGTGACAAGTGTTGGTGGGAGGGAGTGCTTATAGGGGTGGTGAAACCACAGGAAAGGAAGTGCAAGCAGGTTAAACATTTCCTGCTTCCCTGCCTGTTTTAAGTTTGCATATCGCCAATGAGAAGAAGCAGTTGTCTCCACTGCTCCAACCCTCCTGTGTGCTTGGCCCTGGGACTCATGAGGGGTACAGGGAGTGAGAGAGGAAAGCAAACCCCTGCCTGGGGGACTCTGCTCCCAGCCAGGAGAGACTGAGAACCCAGGAAGTGCTGGGTCAGTGACTACTTCTGGTGCCTGGAGCCACTGGTACTGCACAAACTTAAGATTCTATGATGCTCAGGAGTGGACGGGCTCATTCGGCTAGTTTCTACACCCTGGAATGCTGAGTCACCCGAAGGAACCGGAGATCCCAGACCCATTACTAATGAAAAGGAGCAAGTGACCAGACTGGGAGGTAGCTCAGAAGTCTGGAACCAATGATTTGCTTGTGGAAGGTCCTGGGTTTGATTGTCACTCTGCATGATCCCTCCACACTGGGTCAGGAGTAACCTCTGAGCATTGCCAGGTGTGGCCCCCGTACCAAACCAAGCATGAAAAAGCAACCCCCCCAAATGTTACGTAACAGAGGATTTAGTAACTCATTTTAATTCTATAAAATGAACAAGGCTCTTGCCTTGTGTGTGGCTGACCCTGTTCAGTCACTGGCATTGCATATGGTTCCCTTAGAAATGCCAAGAGTGACTCCTGAGCACCACTAGGGGTGATCTCTGAGCACAGGGACAGGTATCCCACGCCCCCCCCCCACCACCAAGAGAATCCACCCCCTCAAAAAGAAACAAAAATTCCAGAGAGTAGGGGAAAATATTAGGAAATAATATATCAAGATAGGATTTGTTTTTTTTTTTTGGCTTTTTGGGTCATACCCAGTGATGCTCAGGAGTTACTCCTGACTCTGTACTCAGGAATTACTCCTAGTGGTGCTTAGGGGGTAATATGGGATGCCAGAGATCAAACCCGCATTGGCCAGGTACAAGGCATATGTTCTACCTACTGTACTATGTACTAGCGCTCTAGCACCTTGACACAGGATTTGTATCCAGAATATGTAAGAGCCTTGTGTCAATAATAAACCCAATTTCTTTCATGGTTAAAGAACTTAGACATTTCTCCAAAGATCATGCATGAGCAGTTACTAAAGATATGAAAAGATGCTTAACATAATCATTATTGGAATGAATGCAAATCAAAACCAAAATAAGGTACTACTTTATACTCACTAAGACGGCAGGATGAAAATAGAAAATAGATGGAAGATGTGGCTCAGCGGTAGAGAGCGTCCCTTCCTCATGCAAAAACTGGCATCGATTCCCAACATCACCGAAAAACAAAGTCTTGGTGAGGAGGTCACAAAATCAGGACCTGTGCACTGTGAGGTTGGTGGGAAGAGTTATCATATGAATGAGCAATTCCTAGACTAAAAAGTCTCAGAGTGGGGCCAGAGAGATAGTACAGCAGGTACTTCCATCTTCTCTGCATGAGCTGACTCGGGTTCAATCCCCAGCATCCTATAAGGTTCCCCAAGCACCACCAGGAGTAATTCCTGAGTGCAGAGCCAGGAGCAAACCCTGAGCCTTGACAGGTTTGACCCAAAAATCCAAAACAAAAAAAAAAGTCTCAATGAAAATCAAAATTAAGGAATTAGAAAAGAGGAAATGAAAAAAAAAATAGTCAAACAAAGTTGATTAGACAATCAGTCTTGAGTACCAGGTTTAAGAGAACTGTTCATTCAGTGACAAGCTTTGGTGAGCTAGCATACCTAGGAAAGAAAGGGAGTAATCAATCACTGTCTACATCAAACAGAACAGCATTCAAAAACATTGCAGTAAGTTCTAACAGGGATGTTTTACATTTGTACAGTATAAGGTGTCAAACTGTGCTGGTTGTTCTGACTTAAGAGTATTGTCTACACATGAAGGCAAGATGGGAAGGGAAGGAAATTCTTGGCTGGGTACTAGTTGGTGATTTTCCTGTCACTCCCTTCTGGACAGCAGTTGACATGGGAAAGTGATGGATTTCTCTACTGCATATGGATTTTTCTTCATGACTTCTTCTAGAACAAGGCAGGCCTCCTTCTGACTCTAGCCCCTCCAAAGGCCTTAGACTTTCAGCTTCTCAGAGCTGAGCAAAGAATTTTAGTCCTCTCTAGGTATATACTAAAAAGATTTAAAAACTTGGGTTCATATAAAAACACATGAATGTACCTGGCAGTGTTATTTATTCATATTAAACCCAAACTGGGCCCAACCTAACTATCCGTAAACTAACAGATAAATAAAGTGTGGTATATATAATGGAATATTATTCAGTCGTGAATAGACAGATACATGATATGGATATGGAAAGATAAATATGCTAAGTGAGAAAAGCAGGCCACAAACTATATATTATATTGTTCCATTAAATGGCACTTCCAGAAGAAGCAAATCTACAGAGGCAGATGGTCGGTTAGTGGTTGCAGGATAGGAGGGCGTGGGTGAGTAAGGAGGGACTATTTATGGTCTTTTTTTTTTGGTGTCAGGAAATATTCTGGAATCAGATTAGTGGTTTCATTGCACAACTCTGTATAATACTTTAAAAACCCGGGATTGTATCATTTAAAATTGTGTGTTGTGTGTAGTACACGAGAAACATCTAAAAAAAGTTGGGAAAATGAAATTATGCATGTAAACTCAATCTGAAAAAACACACGACCCAACTCTGGACGTTGTCCTGCTCAGATGGACAAAGAGGCTGCACACATTTCTCCATTGTCTGCATTTGTCTTACAATGAGGATGTAAGACTTGCGTAATTTAAGAAAACTAAAAATATTAAAAACACAAAAGAGCAGAGGAAGTGCATTAGTTTGTGAGATGGTGGGGGGTGCCTTTGGATTCTCCCGGGGTTGCGAGCACATCCTGACAGCCTGCAGACTCCTTTCCGGTGCTGATCCCCGACAGTGGGCCCACCATAACCCACCAGCACCAGCACCAGGCAGATGTGCCACGAGAGTTGGCTCCTCTTAGTACCTGATGCCAAATAATTTTTTCCAAACTCAGAATCAGGCAATCGGGATTTCTTTGATTCACGATTCAGAAATTCTCACTTATATCAAACCAAATTTTTTTGTTTTAAAATCAAAAAAAGAACACTTTATTTTTTGCTAAATTTTTTTTATTGAATCACAGTGAGATACAAAATTACAAATGATTAGATTTAAGACATACAGTGTTCCAACACCCGTCCCTTCACCAGTGTACATTTTCCATCACCAATGTCTCCAGTTTCCCTCCCGCCACCCATCCCTGCCTGCCTCTACGGCAGGCACTTTTCTTCTCTTTACCTACTTTTAGCACACAGTTCCTGTCCAAAATGATCATTTCCAACTATTATTGTCATACTGGTCCCTTCTCTATTCTAACTGCCCTTTGTCCCATACACACTCTTTGGCCAGCTTCTGACCATTGACCAGTCCTCCTGGCCCCTGTTTTCCCTGGCCTTGGATATTAGCATAAAAAGAACATTTTAAAATTTAAACAGTACAGAAACCAGAGCAATGGTGCAGTGGGTTGGGCATTTGTCTTGCACGTGGCCAGCTGGGGTTCAGTCCCTGGCACCCACACTGACCAGGAGTGATTCCTGAGTACAAAGCCGGGAGTAAGCTCTGAGCCCAGCCAGGTGTAGCCCCCAAATCAATCAATAAATAAAATATAGACAGTACAGCAATGTATAAAGTAAAATGATAAAACCACTCTTTGAACATTTGCCTCCCACTCTTTTTTTTTTTTTTTTGGCTTTTTGGGTCATACCCAGCAAGGCTCAGAGGTTACTCCTGGCTCTGCACTCAGGAATTACTCCTGACAGTGCTTGGGGAACCATATAGGATCAAACCTAGGTCGGCCACGTGCAAGGCAAACGCCCTACCCGCTGTATTATCACTCTGGCCCTATTTGCCACCCACTCTTTTTTTTTTCCCTTTTTGAGTCATGCTCAGCGATGCTCAGGGGTTACTCCTGGCTTTGCACTCAGGAATTACTCCTGGAGGTGCTTGGGGAACCACATGGGATGCTGGGGATCGAACCTGGGTCGACCACGTGCAAGGCAAATGCCCTACCTGCTGTGCTATCACTCAGGCCCTATTTGCCTTCCACTCTTAACTCTCAAAATAGTCACTGTTAACAGTTGCGAACATGCTTCATGACAAAAAAAAAATACTAGTTTGTTTTGTTAAACATACAGGTTGAACCTGTTTGGGAAAACTCTAATTATCTTACCACAAACACCTAACCCAGAATACATAGCCAAATAAACCATCTCCAATTTGAAGATTTTCCTTTAGACCATATTCAACATATAAGATCACTTTCTATAAAGGTCCCAAGGTGGGGGCTGGGAAGATACTTGCCTTGCATGCAGCCGACCTAAGTTTGATCTCCGACACCAAACACAGTCCCCAAGCACAGTCAGTAGTGATCCCTGAGCATCCAAAATATAGCCCCCCTGATGAAGGGTCCCAAGATGTCTGCCATAGGACACCTTTCCTCACATGTGCCACCATGATTTGGGGATTAAGGACAGGAGGGGTCGCATGGTCAACAAAGCATGTGGTAGAGTACATGCCTTGCAAGGTCCTGGGGACCATCCTCTGAGTCAACTGTGCCCCCCAACTCTACTGGGCGTGGCCACAACAACAACTTTGAGTGTGGTTTACCCGTTTACCTAGATTAAGAGATCTATTCAGAAAAAAAAAGAAAAACTTTTTCCTTTTTTTTGTTTTTGTTTTTGGACCACACCCAGAGGTGCTCAGAGCTTACCCCTGGCTCTGTGCTCAGGGATCACTCCTGGCAGTGCCAGGAGATCATCTATGGTGTCAGGGTTGAACACTGCCATATGCAAGGCAAGCCCTGCCTGCTGTACTGTCTCTCCAGCCCCAAAAAGAACTTCTTGATCAGAGAAATCTGAGACAGGTTTTTGTCATCTGAAGTCACTCTCCTCATTGTGAGCAACACCCTTTTTTCTCCTTGACACTCCAAATCCCTTAGCAGAGCTTATACGTCCCTGCTTTGTCCCATGTGCTTTAGAAGTGACATGCAGAATTCTCCATATATGGTACAAAATTTGGCTTTTTCTCCCTCATCTGTCTGATATTGTGTTTGATTGTCCAGCTTAGGAATCTGACTGAGGGATCCCTGTGCCGCCCCATTCCCAGATTTTGATATGAATTCTCTCAGCAACTTTCACACACACACTGAAGTGTGGCTAACTCCAGGGACGGTTGCTGTACACTACAACCACAAGACTTGGCCTTTTTTTGTATCTGGAAATTGTGCTTCTAGACCCCTGTCTTCCCAGACAAGGCACAGGAACAAATGCACAGGAACGAGAGTTTTATTGCTAAGGACAACTTAAGTTGCGAAGGACGGCTACCTGCCTAGGCTGGAAAATGGCCTCAAAGAGAGGGAAGAGGGGGCTGGAGTGATAGAACAGTCGGTATGGAGTGTGCCTTACATGTGGCCAATCTGAGTTCAATCCCCGGCATTCCATGTAGTCCCCTGAGCCTCCCAGGAGTAAGGCCTGAGCACTGCTGATGTGGTTCAAAACCTGCACACAAACAGAGAGGGGGGAAGGGAGGAAGGGAGGGAGGGAGTAGAGGTCTGGTTTTATGCCCAGCAGAAACCGAGTGACATAACAGCTTATGGATATGCTAGTAATTTTTCAGGAAACTCATATACATTTATGAGGAGCCAAGACTGCACAAATGAACATACTTTGCCAGAACAGAAAGCAGCAGAGAAATGTCAGGTGGATGTGTATTTAACCATGATGATGAAGACCAAGGAGGACCGAGATCAAAATGGATTCTCCTGCAGTCTCCACTAGTTGATACTGAATGGCCAAGGACATGGGACCCTTATCAGTGCAAAAATGTTCTTAAATTTGGGGCTGGAGTGATAACACATTGGGTAGGGCATTTGCCTTGCACACACCAACCCGGGTTCGATTCCCTGCGTCCCATATGGTCTCCCAAGCACCACCAGCAGTAATTCCTGAATGCATGATCCAGGAATAACCCCTGTGCATCACCAGGTGTGACCCAAAAAGAAAAAAAATTGTTCTTAAATTTTATTTGGGGGGGTAGTAGAAATAGTTCAGTGAGGTTAAGTTGGATTAAGTTGCAAGAAGTTAAGTTGTTAAGAAGCTTCGACTGCCCCTCACCCATTTCTCTGATAACCCCCAGTCTGGTTTCTGTACATAGGAGCTGCTCTTGATTTTGTTTTTGGGTTTTTTTTGTGGGGGGGGAGATGGGGGGAGGTTGTTTGTTTTTTTGGTGGTTTTTTTTTTCTGTTTAAAAATTCTCATGTGGAGCCAGAGAGATAATACAGTGGATAGTGCTCTTGCCTGAACACTGCTGGGTATGACACCGGAACGAAAACAACCTCTACCCCCAAAAAATTCTACATGGAAGTAAAATCATACAGTATCTGTCACAGAGCATAATACCTTCTAGGCCCATCCATGTTGTTGCAAATGTTAGGACTTCCTTTCTTATTTTATTTTACTTTTGGTTTGAGGGCACCACTTAGTGCTGGGATCAAACGTGAACTCCACTAGCCTAGTGGCTGTTGGATTCGCTCTTAGATTTCAAAACCTTGATAATACCCCTTTTGCCGACACACATCATGTCTGACTACTTTTGTTTGTTTGTGTTGGGGTCACATCAGGTGATGCTCAGGGGTTATTCCAGAGCTGTGCACTCAGGAATCACTTCTGGTGGTGCTCTGGAGCCCATGTAGGATGCTGGGAATCAAACCCAGGTCAGCAGCGCTGCAAGACAAACGCCCTAGCGGCAGTACTTGAGTGGCTTAGGCCCTTCAAGTCTGGCTTCTTGGCATGGCTTCAGGTCCGAGGTACCTCTCATGACCCAGAACCAGAAGCTCCCAGGGGTGTCCCAGGGGGTGCAGTGGGAGGCTGTTTCAGAGGTGCTCTCTGCAGAAGGTCATGGCAGGATGGAGCAGCCCTGTGGCTGACAGCTGGGCACACCAGGCTCAAAGCCCCGCTCAGGGCACTGAACTCAGGACGTCAGCACCTGGCAGCTCTGCTTGCTCTGACTTCTTGCGTACAGGACCAGGAAATGGACCCCAACATGTCATTCCAGAAGAGCAGGGACAAAGGCCTCTCTCGAGTGGACATCTGCCTGAAGCACAGTTTGTCCTCGTCAAAGGATTGGAATTCCCTCCCTCTTGTTTTTTCCTTTGGTTAGGGCCTTACCTGGCAATAATCCTGGCTCTGCATTTAGGATTACTCCTGGCGGGGACTGGGGTACCAAATGGGGTGCTGGGGATGGAACCCTGGCAAGTGCCCTATTTTCTATACTGTCATTTCTGGCCCCCTCCCTCTGCTTTTTCTTAGGCTCAATTGAAAGCACTGAGTGAGAATCAGGTGATTTACCTCATCCTTACCAGCTCATTCCCTGGTTCAAGCCATGGACATCTCACCTGGACCTTGCAGCAAGCCCCTGATTGGGGTCCTGTTACGTCTATCCATGCAGAGGGCTAGAGTCCCCTTAGAATACAAATCAGGTCACTTCACAGTCTTGCTCAAAGTTCTCCAGTGGCTCCCCATTTACTCAAGAACAAAGTTCTCCCTGTGGGCGTGGAAAGTACCAGGAGTTCATTAGCTCCTGGCTCCCGACCCTCCCACCCTCTCCTCCCAGCCCACTCGGCTTGCCTTTGCCTCTGGCCTTTGCACCAGGCTGTTCTCAAGCTTGACTTCCCTGGGAACTTTTCTGACTCATCCCTTTCTCTCTTTGAGATCTTTGCTCCCTCAGCACTGTTGACTTAAGCTCTCTCCTTTACTGATTTACCCAATTCTCTCTCCATCTTCCCCACCAAACTGTAAGCTCCGCCCTCCCCAGGCATTAGCATTTTGCTGCTGTTTTTGTATATGTGTGTGTGTGTGTGTGTTGCTGTTGTTGTTGTTGTTTTAATTACATGTCCCCAGTATCTAAATTAATGTCTGGGGCCTCACAAGCCAAGTTTTTCAGTCCTTCAATACTGACTGACTGAATGATTGGGACTCTCCTGGTTTCCAGGCCTTTTGCTCTCCAAGATCTAGATTTTGTTTGTTTGGTTGGTTGATTTGGGGCTACACCCAAAGGTGCTCAGGGCTTAGTTTGGCTCTGTACTGGCAGTTCACACCTGGCAGACTCATGGGACCATCTAGGGTGCTGGGGATCAAAAGTGGTTTAGCCACATATCAAGCAAGCACCTGACCCCCCCTCCCCCACCGACCAAACTCAAGATTTTTGAAACAGAAAACTATTCTCCCAAAGAGAGCGAAGGAGGGGCAAGGGAGATAGTACAAGGCATTTGCCTCACACATGGCCAACCCGAGTTTGATCCCCAGCATCCCATATGGTTCCCTAAGCACCTCCAGGAGTAATTCCTGAGTGCAGTGCCAGGAGTAACTCCTGAGCATCACTGGGTGTGACCCGCCTAGAAAAAAAGAAAGAAAGAAGGAAGGAAGGAAGGAAGGAAGGAAGGAAGGAAGGAAAGAAAAGAGAGAAAGAAAGAAAGAGGGGCTTGAGTGATAGCACAGCAGGTAGGGCCTTTGCCTTGCACGTGGCCAACCCGGGTTTAATCCCAGCATCCCATATGGTCCCCTGAGCACCGCCAGGAGTATTTCCTGAGTGCAAAGCCAGGAGTAACCCCTGAGTACCACTGGGTGTGACCCAAAAAGCAAAAAGAAAAAAGAGAAAGAGAGAGAGAGAAAGAGAGAGAGAGAAAGAAAGAAAGGAAGGAAGGAAGGAAGAAAGAAAGGAAAGAGAGAGAGAAAGAAAGAAAGAAAGAAAGAAAGAAAGAAAGAAAGAAAGAAAGAAAGAAGGAAGGAAGGAAAGAAAGAAGCCATCTGAGCTGCAATAGCTCCTGGGCATGGTTGGGGCTGCACAAATGCCACCAGCTACCATCTGCTGTGCCCTGGCCCGAGCTCTCCACCCACCACTTCCTCCTGGGTGCAGTGACTCGACTGTGTTGGTTAGAATGACTCTGAAACATCCGGGCCACCTCAGCGCTCTTCCGCTTTTCCCAAGAAACTCCCGTGAGAAAGAGGCTGGTCCCCAGGGAGGTCCCTGAAGGGCCAGCACTGCTTCAGGCCACCACCTCATCCAAAGTCCTCAGGGTCTCTCGGCCTAGAGTGTTCTGAAGTTGTGGAAACTCTAGCGGCCTTTCTGAGGGAGCACTGACTGAACACACCCCAGGCGCTTCTCTCAGGGGGGCAGCCCATGGTCCCACTTTCCCTAGGTTACTGCATCCCAGGTTGTCACCTCCAGCCTCTGGACCCAGAGTTGGGTTTTGTGGCCGAAGGGAGCACAGAAACCAAGACCAGAACCTCAGAAAGCAGATCTGGGCAGTGTTTGGTGGCTGTGCTGTGCTGACAAATCTTACCTCTTGGGTTTCACTTCCTTCCTCTGTACTATCACATACTTCATCTCAGCACCCTCAGTCAAACGTGAAGCAAAGAAACCGTATTATCATAACCACCTAATCATGCTGACACCCAGGAGTGCCTTACTGCTCGCACCCCCCCACTCAGCTTTCACCAAGGTCCAACGTCCGTGAGCTGCTCCACTAATTTTGCCCATGCCCCCCTCCCTGCCTCAGCCCTGGGCTGTCATTCTGCAGCTGAGAGCTGGCTACAGCAATTCTTGCGATTGGCCTGTTGCCCTCTCAAGGCCAAGCAGAGGGGAAATGTGGCACTTATGGAGAATGTCTCTCTGCTTCGAGTTATACAACATGTTACATGTGTCCTTGGGGCGGTTGGGGTTCCAGGATGCACAAGTAACGTCTTGTTTTGGGGTCATACCCTGCGGTGCTCTGAGGCTCCGGGAGCCCAGCACAGAACTCTGGCTGCCCTTTAAGCCACCTCTCTGGAATGATTTCTCTAGTCCCAGCTTTGAAAATATATATATCGGGACTGGAGTGATAGCACAGTGGGTAGGGCGTTTGCCTTGCATGCAGCTGACCCGGGTTCTATTCCCAGCATCCCATATGGTCCCCTGAGCACTTCCAGGAGTAATTCCTCAGCACAGAGCCAGGAGGAACCCCTGAGCATCGCCGGGTGTGACCCAAAATGCCAAAAATAAAATTAAAAAATAAATAAATAAAAATATATAAATATTCCCAGGTTCAATCCCTGGCACCCCCTATGGTTCCTGAGCCCCACCAGGAGCCATCCCTGAGCACAGAGCCCGGAGCACTGCCAGGTGTGGCCCCTGCTAAAAATGTTCCTTTAATCACCCGCCACCAACCTTTCTCCCCCAGAGCAGTCTCATCTCCACTTTACTTAACCTCACACTCTGTGACCTCTGCGTTTCCATCTTTTGGTTTTCTGTTTGCTTGTGTTTGGGTTATGCCAAGCAGTGCTCAGGGCTTATTCTTAACTCAGTGCTCAGGGGTCACTCCTAGAGGTGCTGGAGGACCGTATGGGGTCGAACTGTGAACCGCGTGTCAAGCAAGTGCTTTATTTGCTACTGCACTGGCTTTTCAGCCCCTGCGTTTCCAGACCTTTAGGAGGGAGACTATGGCCAGCAGGAGTCTGGCGCCCACGTTATCTAGCCAGCAAGACCAGGGAGCAGGTTCTCAATGCAACAGCAAACCATCATCAGGCTATCGTCCCTTCCCCCTGGAAAGGGGTGTCCTGATCCAGAAAAGGTAGCTGGGCTGGGCAGAGGCACCACAAGTTCTCTGTCACCTGGGACAAAACTCATCATCACTCCATAACTTCCCCAGATCTTCCCTAGCCTCTTTCTTCATCCCTCACAAGCCGGCCCATGGCCTGGATACATGTCCCCTCTTGTCACAATCTCCGAGTCCTCTAAGGCGTCACGCCAACTTTGCCACGCCATCTTGTATGACTTGGACTAAAGCAGTGCTTCCCAAAGTGGCTGAGACTGTCCTGGGCAGTGCTGGAATGGTGTTGGGGGGAGGTGCTGAAGTTGATTAGGGTGCCATTGGGAGTGCTTTGTTTGTTCACTGAAAGAAAGTAGCTTTCCAAGGGGTGCCCAGTGATGATTTTTTTTTCTATTGTTCCAGCCCCCAGTGATGCTTTTATGAAAAGATGGTGGTAGGCCAAGTTAGTCTGGGAGCCTCTGGATTATAGCATAATAACAAATTTTTATAGTTTTTCGACCTGACCAATATCACTTAAATTAATGCTCCCCGCAGCACAAAGTCCCTTGTATCAGTATCACACCCTCCGTCAGGCCCTGCTTACACACCCCCAGAGACAGGAAGCTCAGGACTTCTCAGAGACCCACTGACCCAGCACCTCCACCTATGGGCAAAGCCTTTCCTGTATTATATGTAACTTTGCTCCTCTGCGGCTTCGTGCTTCGAACCTGGTTCTATGCTGCAGAGATGACCAGGAAGAGCCTGTTTTCTTTACTCTCGAAGCCCACTTCTGAAAGCAGAAATTCAGATGGAGAACTGAATTCAGTGGGGTCTTGTTTCCCAACTTCCCCGGAGTTCCCCAGATCACAGCTCCAGTCCCTGCCTACCCATAGAGCTCCTATTTCAATTACCCTCCTAAAATTCCAAAATAAATGCCATGAGAATGGTTGAGGAAATCTTTTTTTTTTTTTTTTTTTTTTTACTTTTTGGGTCACACCTGGTGATGCTCAGAGGTCACTCCTGGCTCTACACTCAGGAATCACTCCTGGAGGTGCTCAGGGGACCATATGGGATGCTGGGAGTCGAATCCATATCAGCTGTGTGCAAAGCAAACACCCTCCCCGCTGTGCTATCACTCCAGTCCCAAGGAAATCTTTTAAGAGGCAGAAAAGGGCTGGGGCCAGAGCAAAAGGACAGCAGGTAGAGCACTTGCCTTGTACATGGCTGACTTAGGTTCAATCCCTGTCACCCCCTATGGTCCCCCGAGCCTGCCAGGAGTGATCCCTGAGTGCAGATACAGGAGAAAGCACTGAGCACAACTGGGTGTATCTCCCCAACAAAAAACAAGAGGCAGAAAAGAGGCCCAGGAAAGTAGCTCAGAGAGCCATAGCACATACTTGGCAAGCACAAAGACCCAGGATTGTGGGAAGCCAAGAGCCCTCTCATAGACCCTAGCCGTGGTTCCCATGTTAGGAACTGCTTGGGACAGACATTGGTGACAGTCTCCCAGGGCTTCCTGACCTCAGCGGATGCCTGATCTATAGCCACATAACATCAGGCTGACAGTTATCTTATCTGGCCTTATCTATAGTAACCTCCAGGATGCATCTACTGCCCTAAGACCCTTTGATATACAAATGTAAAGCTCAGGATGCACCTACTGCCACAAGACCCTTTGATGTACAAATGTCTACCTTGAATGTTAGGTAAAGCTCTTGTTGCTGACCTTACCATGTATGGTTATATTGCTTCTGCTTGTGACTGGGCTATCCCAGACCCTATATAAACAGCCTGTATGCCTCAATAAAGCCTGTCCCTTTTTCTCTCTGTTTCTAAACTATACTCTGTCTCTTGTGTCTTGTGTTCATTCGGTTGGTCCTTCCCTGCACCTACGGATCCTAGGGCCACCTCCGCGGGCCGGAGAGTGGTTTTGCAGGCCCCCCAACACAGGATCAATCCCGGGCACCCTGTGGCATGTAGAGCACTGAGGGGCACAGCCCTGGTGGTCTCCAGCACTGCTGGGGTGGCCCTAAGAAAACAAAAATATGAAGAAATGAAAACAAATTTAAGGAAGTAAACAAAAATTCCAAAAATACTAGAAAGGTAGTTACATGAATTTATAATTAATTCAGGTTAAGTAAATCCTTTCGTAGGCTATTATTCATCCTTTAGAGGCATATCATCCGCTAGATAAGAATATTGTCATGTCATAAGTAGAAAAAAAAATCACCAAACAGTGTGCTACAACTTAGTCACGTCATGCGTGCCTAAGTCATGCAGGAAGGCTCTCTCCACCTCTCTCCCTCTTCTTCTGGGTTTTTGCCGCAGACTGGCTCGGTCGGGAACCACCAGGCTGAGGGAACGTGGGAGAAGGTTTACAGGAAAGCAGGAGATTCGGCGATGACAGACAGACACCAACACAAGTGAGGCTGAGTGCTGCTGCAAATTTACTGAGCACAGAGTTCCTTTTTATACAATCAAGGCAAAATCATAGAACAAAGGGCCAGAATACAATTGGACATTACATCATATCGTGGTTACTTATTGGTGACATATTCCAAAAAATATCGAGGGACAAAAACACTTCCTTAATACACTTCCTGCTTTAAATTAGGACAAAACATTTACCTATGAATTCTTTACAGTGATTACACAGGATTTAATGTCTAACCATGGTTCCCCTTTCTACAGAGTTCTCTATCATTGTTTTTCTTCAGCAACTTTTGTTCTCATCTGACAGGGTCTTAACCACACATCACAATCCAGGAAGGGTCTCGGATCTTCCCATATATTGGGTTGCAACACTTTGTTTTTCTGTTAATAAACTCCAGGATGTATGTGCTTAGACCAGTTTTTGTATGGGGGGATAAAGGTTTCACAATGTCCCTCATTCTCTCATACGGTAACTTATTGTTTTCTTTTATGTTAGGCGCCCTTGCTTGAAATTAAGGGCTGTACTGTATGCTAAGAATCTAATTGTTTCAGCCACAATATTTGGCGGTTTTTCTGGCTCCTGTTATTGTTTGGTTTCACTTATGACTCCTGACCTTTGTCGAACCTAACATCTCCTTAGTTTCCTACAGATTTCACAATGATTAAAAACAAACTATAACTACAAAGCTTCTACCTATTAATTCTAAATACCTAACTTATAAGTAAAATTGGCAGGCAACCATTATAAACTCCATCCGGGATGCAGAAGAGCCACATACCAAAGTGCCACAGAAGCACACAAAGCAGGATAAGAAAAAGGGGGGCGCCGGAGGCATAGACCCAAAGGTCGCGAACCTCCCTTTCCCGCGGGGCCTGGGCCAGGCCCAGGTCACCTTAGCAGGTTGCTACGTGGGCGACACCGTTGACAGCGTGGCAGGTTTTTTTTTTTCTTTTTGGGTCACATTCAGCGATGCTCAGGCGTTATTCCTGGCTCTGCACTAAGGAATTACTCCTGGCGGTGCTCAGGGGACCATATGGAATGCTGGGAATGGAACCCGGTCAGCTACTTGCAAGGCAAATGCCCTACCCATTGTGCTATCGTTCCAGCCCCCCTCTCTCCCTCTTCTTCACCTCATAAACATTTTGTTGTTGTTGTTGTTGTTGTGTACATTTTTTTAATGGGAGAGGATATTTCCTGAACTGTGTACATCATTACTAGGTACATGTTGCATTCTTATTAGAGAACAGTGTCTGAGTCTGACTCTTTTTTAGTTACATTGTTTATCCACGCAATGATTTGCATAAAAAGTAGATGAGCACAGTCATAAAGGTGGGAACTGCAGAGCATTCTCTTTATCTTTATGCCAATATAGGGTGTTGACCACTCCCTCATTACATTCTATCAATTCACTTGCCAGATACTTTCAAGGGCTCTCTCTGCACTGGGGACTCAGGTTCATGGAACATCATAAGGTGAGGGTCCTGGTGGGGAGGGGAAACCATGGACAAGAAGAAATTCAACGTGATAAATGACAGAACTGGGGAAACCTCGGGATATGGAATCCCAGAGAAGCGCTTCTTGCAGTATTGAAAATAAGAGTATTTGGGGTCAATGACATAGTACAAAGGGTAGGGCAGTTGCTTTGCATGTGGCCCACCCAGATTTGATCCCCAGCATCCCAGATGGTTCCCCAAGCACTTCCAGGAGTAATTCCTAAGTGCAGAGTCAGGAGTAACCCCTGAGCAACACCCAGTGTGCTCCCCAAAATAAGGAAGGAAGGAAGGAAGGAAGGAAGGAAGGAAGGAAGGAAGGAAGGAAGGAAAGAAAGAAGAAAGAAAGAGAAAGAAAATAAGAATGTTTGGCAGAAAGAAAGAAAGGAAGGAAAGAAAGAAAGAAAGAAAGAAAGAAAGAAAGAAAGAAAGAAGGAAAGATGGGGCTGGAGCGATAGCACAGCGGGGAGGGCATTTGCCTTGCACACAGCCAACATGGCCGATATAGGTTCGATTCCCAGCATCCCATATGGTCCCTGAGCACCGCCAGGAGTGATTCCTGAGTGCATGAGCCAGGAGTAACCCCTGAGCATCGTCGGGTGTGACCCAAAAAAAAAAAAAAGAAAGAAAGAAAGAAAGAAAGAAAGAAAGGAAAATAAGAGTGTTTGGCAGAACCAAGCAATACCCAGTGTGCCCCCCAAGAAAGAAGGAAGGAAGGAAGGAAGATAAGAATGTTTGGCAGAAAGAAAGAAAGGAAGGAAGGAAGGAAAGAAAGAAAGAAAGAAAGAAAGAAAGAAAGAAAGAAAGAAAGAAAGATGGGGCTGGAGCGATAGCACAGCGGGGAGGGCATTTGCCTTGCACACAGCCAACATGGCCGATATAGGTTCGATTCCCAGCATCCCATATGGTCCCCGAGCACCGCCAGGAGTGATTCCTGAGTGCATGAGCCAGGAGTAACCCCTGAGCATCGCCGGGTATGACCCAAAAACCAAAAAAAAAAAAAAAAAAGAAAGAAAGAAAAAGAAAATAAGAATGTTTGGCAGAATCTCCTGCCCCTCCCCCCCCACCACGCTGTCTTCACCGGGGGCCCCCTCAGAGGGGAGCGGGTTGAGTTTCCCTCCCCGCCCCAAGCACAGCCCCAGCAGCCGAAAACCTCCAGAACCCAGGCACAGCCATGCTCAAGGCCACTCTCCACATGCTCAGATGAGCTTCACCCATGAAGGAACCAACCGAGAAACCCAGGTATGCGGGACCTGTGGCTGAGATCTCCAAGCCTGCTCGAATCAAATCGGGACTGGGCCTCCTCCACCCAGATCCCCAGTTTTCCAGTAGCTTGGCAGTCACACCCACAAACTGCCTCCGGCGCAAAGTAACCTCATCAATGGTCAAGATCCAGAGACTATAAAACAAAGCTCCCAGAAGGGAGAGATGCAATTTTTCCTGGAGTGCTCAGTCGCATTCATGGAACCTACTCTAGCCCACTGATGTACCTAAAGCAGCACACATGTGTTTGGTTTTAACATACTTGCTTGTATTCTCTTATATACGGGCTTAAAGGGTTCCAGAATGAAATCAGCAACTTTTACACACTTCCCTCTTATTGTGGCTGGAAGATACTTGCTGGTTGGGTGGGTGTTTGAATATTATCTGTAATGAACTATTGTGAACGACTTTCACTTCACTTAATCACTTAACTTCCCGTTAGTCGTCGATTTGCTTGAGCGGGCGCCAGTAACGTCTCCATTTGTACCTGTCGCGTGCTAGTGTAGCCCAATGGCATCTGTTCGCTCTGGGAACATGAAGGGCCTCAAACTGATCGTTCATGACCTTGACGAAGAAGTCCGACTATCTGGTAGGTGGGCGGCCACGCAGTCTTTTGACATCCCGTGGAATCCAGTTGGTAACAGCTCTAGTCCAGCGGTTGTCTTTAAACCTCATTACGTGACCAGCCCATCTCATTTTCGACACCTTGGCAAATGAGACAGTGTCCCTGATTCTTGATCATCAACAGATGTCAGAACTCCGGATTCTTTCTCTCATTTGAGTGAAACGTGATATTCCAAGCATAACTCTTTCTATTCTTCTTTGGGAGACCTGAATAGTGTTCTCATCTTGTTTGCGTAGGGCCCAGGTCTCTGAGGCATATGTTAATGTAGGAAGAACAGTGGAATCAAAGAGATGTGCCCGGAGCTGGAGGTTCTTCGTCCTCTTAGCTAATTCTTCGACGTTCTTGAAGGCGTTCCAAGCCGCTCTCTTCCTCCTGCGCAGCTCGGGTGCCAGGTCATTTGTCATGTTGACCTCTCGACCTAGGTACACATAGCTGTTGCATTCGGAGATGGTCGTTCCATTGAGAGCGAATGGGGCGTCAGGAACGAGGCTGTTTCTCATAAACATTGTCTTCGTAAGATTCAGCTGTAGTCCTACCTTTCCACACTCACGGTCAAAGTCGTCCAGCATTTGTGCCGCTTGGCTGATGTTTGGTGTTATTAAAACAATGTCATCAGCAAAGCGGAGGTGGTGTAGTTGCTGACCATCTATCTTCACTCCCATTCCTTCCCATTGCAGTCGTCGCATGATGTTCTCGAGGGTGGCACTGAAGAGTTTCGGTGAAATGGTATCACCCTGCCGCACCCCTCTCTTGACATCAACGATCACTTCTTTGTAGAATGGTGAGATCCTGGTAGTGAATCCGCAATACAGCTCACGGAGGATCCTGATGTATTGGGCTTGAATGCCCTGATTGGCTAGGGCTTCAATGACCGCTTCTGTCTCAACAGAATCAAAGGCCTTCTTTAAATCAATGAACGTTAAACAGAGCAGCATCTTGAACTCCCGAGAAACCTCAATGAGCTTGGTTATCGTGTGGATATGGTCGATGGTGCTGAATCCTTTGTGGAACCCGGCTTGCTCGCATGGTTGTCCTTCATCTAGTGTTCTGCCAATCCTATTTAGGATGACTCGAGTGAACAACTTGTAGATGACAGACAATAGGCAGATTGGGCGATAGTTGCCAATGTCATGGATGTTTCCCTTCTTGAACAGTAGTACGGTCCTGCTGGTTTTCCATTGGGACGGAACCTTGCATTCAGACAGGTAGCGAGTGAAGAGCCGAGCCAGTGTATTGATGAGTACTGACAGCAGGTTCTTCAGGTGTTCAGGTCTGACCTTGTCTGGGCCGGGTGCTGTTTGTTTCTTTACCGATGAAACGGCGTGTCGGATTTCGGAAGGGAGAACGTTGGGAACGACATATCCATCCTGTGGAATTTGGTATGTCGGCAAGTGGACATGGCTATCGAAGAGATTTGAGTAGAAGTCATGGATAATCTTCTCCATTGCTGTTCTGGAGGATGTGATGGATCCATCAGGACGTCGGAGGGCAGTCATCTTGGTCTTGTAGTTGGCGAAGGACAGGCGGGCCTTACGAATACTTTTCCCGGCTTCTGCCGCATCTACCAGTACTTCTGCTCTTCTCTCTTTGAGGTCTTCCTTGATCGCATCTCTGCACTGCTTTTCGAGCTCGGACGTTAGCTTGCGGTTGCCTGAGGCATGCGCCAAACCACGCTGGCGAATTAGCTCAAGAGTTTTCGAAGATAGGTGATTTTTTGTGGCTATCTCTCTCTTGGCGTTCCTCGCACATTCATGGAGGTGCTGAACCAGTCGATCGTATTCCTCATCAATATTGTCAACAATGGCATCTTCCCATGTTGCCACAATAGTACCAAAGAGTTCCCAGTTGGTGGTCATTCTGGGAGTTCTCTTTTTGAACTTTGCAGCCCTTTCTCCCCGGTCTGTGAAGTAGAATTTTGCACGAAGGAGATGGTGGTCCGATCCCGTTCGAAATTTTGGGACAACAGCGACATCGGTCAGGCAAAACCATCGATTGAATATGATGTGGTCTATTTCATTGTGGAATCGTCCACCGGGAGACTCCCATGTCCAACGTTTAGATTCTGCCTTCTGGAACTTTGAGTTACCATGAATGGTCTTGGTCGACATGATGAACTCAGACAGTCTCTCACCCTGTTCATTCCATTCTAGGCCATGGGTCCCGATGTCAAGTTCTTCAGCTGATCTTCTCGGTCCTATCTTGGCATTAAAATCACCCACAATGATCTTGTAGACGGTGTGGTCTTCTTTATAGAACTTCTCTAGCTCCATGTAGAACTTCTTGATTTCTCTTTCATCATAATGAGATGTTGGTGCGTAGACAACGAAGATAGAAACTGCAGGCAGTGAGCCACATCTATTCAAATGTAAACGTCCGATTCGGGTTGTTAGGCATTCGAATGAATCAATGCTCTTGGCCAAGTTTGTGTTGACAAGGACACCTACGCCTCCGACACCTCTTTTATCGCATGTTCCGAGGAACAATTCTTCTCCAGTGTCGAAAACGGCATGGTGAGATTCGTGCCTTCTTGTCTCGGTCAGACCAATGATGTCGTACTTGATCATTCGCGCTTGTACCATCAGGTCCTCGATGGATGCATCTGATGCTAGCGTACGTGCATTGAAAGTACAGACGATCATTTTTGTCTTCCTTCGTTGTGGCAGCCTAGGTCGGCCTTGAGATTTTGTCAGCCTCTCCTTTCTTATCCTTCTCAGTGCTGCCATGTCGGTGAAGCCTT
Source organism: Sorex fumeus (assembly GCF_029834395.1). NCBI lineage: Eukaryota > Metazoa > Chordata > Mammalia > Eulipotyphla > Soricidae > Sorex > Sorex fumeus. The sequence goes on from NW_026606183.1 coordinate 6,950,610, forward strand.
CAGGGGCAGATGAATGAGACCAGTTGTAGTTACTGGTTTTGGCATATGGAATACACAACAGATAGCTTGCCAGGCTCTTCCGTGCGGGCGGAATACTCTCGGTAGCTTGCCAGTCTTTCCGAGAGGGATAGAGGTTTTTGGGGCGACCTCTAATCACCCTTGTAGGTGTTACCATGTTTGAACCCTATCAAATACGGTACGACAATTCCGGAAGATGGTTATTTAGTGTCTTATGATGTGTCGTGCGGCCGCGGTCCGGAAAGCGTCCTGAAGTGTGGCGACGGCTGGGTAGTGGAAGTAGTGTCGATAGTGGAAGTGCCAGTGGGGGATTTATCTGGGTAGGGTGGGTCTCCTGTGCGCAATTCGATCCCTGGGAGGTTGATGGAAGCAGACAGGGCAGGGTAGGGTGGGGCTCCTGATTAGAATTCCATCCCGTGTGGCAGCTCCGGCCGAGACTCATGCACTACTGAAGACCCACAGAACAAGATAAGCGGAACTCTCTGAGACCTTGGATTCCAGGCTCGGCAGACCCAGGGACAGAGCTTCTCTGCTTGCTCCCACCAACCACCGGTGAACGACTTTATGAAAATAAAATGTATAAAAATTACAAAAATAAAAAAGAGTGGCTGAATAAATAGCAGTACTCCAACATAAAAAAAATTAAAAAAACAAACTGCATTCTGGGGTTTCCTTAAAAAATAAATAAATAAGGAAAAATAAAAAAGAAAGAAAGGAAAACCATTTTGCATTCTAAAAAAAAAAAGAAAAAGAAAATAAGAGTGTTTGTTGGAAGGGCCAGAGCAATAGCACAGCAGGTAGGGTGCTTGCCTGTGGCCCAAAAAATCAAAACAAAATCCAAAAAAAGAATGTTTTTTGGATATAAAGGACATCTGGGAGATTGAGAGCAGCGCTCTCTGTCGCCCACCCCTGAAGAGAACCCCAGTCAAGCGGCTCTTCCGGCCTCTTCTCCAGCCTCTTGTCCACCTGGCCACCAAACACAGAGCAGACCACACACAGGCCTTGCAAGCCAGTCCTGCAGCTTCTGCTGAAGCCAGAAAGCCCTCGGCTCTAGGATCCTCCCCGTGACCCATCAGATCTTTTATTTATTTATTTATTCATTTGCTTTTTGGGTCACACCTGGCGATGTACAGGGGTTACTCCTGGCTCATGCACTCAGGAATCACTCCTGGCGGTGCTCAGGGGACCATATTGGATGCTGGGAATCGAACCCGGGTTGGCCACGTGCAAGGCAAATGCCCTACCCTCTGTGCTATTGCTCCAGCCAACCCCCAGTGACCCATCAGATCTTGCGCTCACTCCATCAGGAAGTCTTTTGACTCTTCCTTCAAGCAGTAGCGCACATGCCTCGCACCTATGAGGCCTCAGGCTTGATCCCTGGTACACAGGCGCCCCCCTCCTGCCCCAGCACCACCACCCCAGTTCCCAGCTCTACTGGGAATGGCCCCTCACCAAATTCCCAGGATCTGACCACCTTAAACCAGCTCCAGTGTAACCACCTGACACAAGCCCCCCGGTATCCAGGTTTTTGCAGGAGTCTCATCATTCTTTGGGCATCCGGCACAGCCCAGCCCAGCTTCACCCAAAACCAAAGTGGCCTTGCTGCTCCTGTGGCCTAAGACCTCAATGGCCCGGATCTTTCGCGAGACAAAGCCAAAGGCCCAGCCGTGGCCATGAACCCCGCAGAAACACCTCTCTTCTCTCCAACAGCACCTCTGCCACCGTGTCCCCGCCCACGTGGCACTAGCAAATAGGCCAGAGGCCTTTTCTGAATTTTCACCAACACTTCAGGCGGTCTCTCACACACTCTCTGTCTCTCTTCTGTCTCTGTCTCTGTCTCTGTTTCTCTCTCTCTCTCTCCCTCTCTCTCTCATATATATAAAGGCAAATGCTCTCCTGCTGAACCACATGCCAGGTCCCTCATCTATCTCTGCATCCCCCCTCCCTTGAGTTTTACCATCATTCTGGGGCTCTCTCTCTCTCCTTTTCTCTTTGTCTCTTGACAAGAGGTGAGTCACTGGTGACTTTCTCACATTTCCCATCATAAAAGTCAAAGTTTTCTGATTCTCAGATGACAAAAACGTGTGATAAATGTGGCTACAGGTGTTGTTTCTCATGTCTGAGGCAGGACCTGTTGCTGAAGGCACGTGCAGTGAGCCAGGGCTGGTGAGGTAGGCTGTGCCTGGCCCAGGTCAGATCCAGGTCAGGGAGCAGCAATACCTGGACGTCATAGATCTGGACATCAGGCCATAGTGGTGGGGCTCGGACCAACAGAAAAAGCAAGTCAGAGATTTATTTTTTTAATTTTTTTTGCTTTCTGGGTCACACCTGGCGATGTACAGGGGTTACTCCTGGCTCTACACTCAGGAGTTACTCCAGGCGGTGCTCAGGGAACGATATGGGATGCTGGGAATCGAACCCGAGTCGGCTGCATGCAAGGCAAACGCCCTACCCGCTACGCTATCTCTCCAGCCCCAAGTCAGAGATTTTGGACTCCTGAGTTTGACTCTGCAGATAAAAATCTACAGTTGGAGCTGAGTGATAGTATAGCAGGAAGGGTGCTTGTCTTGCACATGGCTGGCCTGGGTTCAATCTGTGACATCATATAGGAGGCCCCCTCCCCATACAAAAAAATTATAGTCAGGTTATGTCCATCCACAGTGACCATTGAGTCATTGGCCTGCCATCTCTCTCGACCCTTTACCACATTTGCTGCGTCCTCATTTGCTGCGGCTGTCCCAGTCACCACGTACCAGTCACCTTGGCCTCCTAGTCCCCAGAGCCTCCCTGCCTCAGGGCCTCTGCACTTGCCATTCTCTCTGCTAAATCACACCCAGTCATCTGCATGCTAATTCCTCTGTATTCCAGGGCTCACTTCCAAGACACCTTCTAAGCAACACATTTCCTGGCCACTCACACAGAGCACATACACAAACACACAACAGTCATCCTACCCCACTCCATCCAGAGTCCATTTCTCCTCCTCAGTATCTAACCCGAACTGGCTGTGATGATATTTGCTGGTGTCTCTCTCCTTCAGTGTGTCCTCACCATCAGGACAGATGACATCAGCTGGGCTCACTGCTAGATTGCTAGTGTCGATGTTTGGCACTAAACAGGTTGTCAGCCAACATTTGTGAATTTGTCAATGTGCTGGGCATTGTTTAGCCATTCCTTTCCTTTTTTTTTCTTTTTAATTTTATTGAATCACCATGAGATAGTTACAAGCCTTCATGTTTGGGTTACAATCACACAATGATCAAACACCCATCCCTCCACCAGTGCATATTCCCCACCACCAATATCCCCGGTATACCCCCCGTTTCCCGCCCTCCCCCTGCCTCCATGGCAGACATGATTCCCCATAATCTCTCTCTACTTTGGGGCATTATGATTTGCAATACAGACCCTGAGAGGTTATTATGTTTGGTTCTTTATCTACTTTCTAGTCATTACTTTCTTTCTGTAAATGAATTATGTACTCTCTATATATACAAATAAATATATATATTATATATATATATATATATATAGGCTGGAGAAAGAGCACAGGGGTTAAGGCTGACCCCAGCTCAATTCCTAGTGCTACAAGGTCCTCAGAGTAGAACCAGGAGTGAACTCCGAGCACAGAGCTGAGGGTAATCTCTAACTCTGCTGGGTATTCCTAAATACCCTCTCAAACTAGCCCCTCATTAAAGAATAATACCATTCATTTTTTGATATTAAAAAGTGTTGAAACAATATTAACAATTCTTCATATTGTTACAACAGTAACAATAATGGGTCTCATTCCCCTGATCCTGAAAGACCCTCCAATATGGCAGCGTTGGGAAAGACGAGTAAGGAGAGGCTGCTAAAATCTCAGGGCTGGGGCAAACAGAGACATTATTGGCACCTGCTCGAGTAAATCCATGAACAATGGGATGATAGTGATACAGTGATACCATTCATTTGGTCAGAGAGATAGTTCAATAAGCTAAGTATATTTGCAAGCATATATATGTATATATGTGTAGAGACAGGGATCCTTTGAATTGTATGGTTCCTTGAGTACTGCTGGGAACAACCCAGAGCACCCAACTGGGTACAACTCCTGAGCACCCCTGGGAATGAAGAAAGAAAAGGGCAGGCAGTTGTCCAGAAGTGTTTCAGGAAGAGCCAGTGGCAAGTATAAAGACCCTGAGGCAGGAATCACTGGAAACAAGGTGACCCGGGTTACTGGTGACGGTAAGAGTTGTAGAAAATGATGTCGGATGTGGCAGTTAGGGGAGGTGGCATGGACACTGATCCACAGGCTGGGGTGGGGGGCTCTCACAGGATGCCCCTCGACTTCAGTATGTGAAAATGCAGGCCTTCTTTTGCATGAAGAACATTAAACTAAAATTCTCTCCTCCAAAGTGTTACAGTTTTTCTCTGGGAGAAGAGAGTTCAAGTTATTTTGACTTTTTTTTTTAAATTAAATTACAATTTGTGATAAAAAAATTTTTTTGGACCACCATTTGGTGTTGCTAAGGGCCCTCCTCTCAGGAACCCTCCTGGTAGGGTTTGGGGGAATCCTATGGGATGCCAAAAATCAAACCCGGATCAGCCTGTGCAAGACAAGTGCCCTCCTCACTGTACCATCACTCCAACATTTTTTGATATTTCTATAATGACACAAGAATGATTATGAAGTAGGAAAAATTTTTTATTAGAATCTACTGAAAAGAATTCAGTGTTGTCTCCTGTAGAGGGAAGTATAATTTTTTTGCTTTCTGATATGTCTGGCTTCGTTATACCTTTTGATCGTTAAATTCTGGTTACTGACAATTAGTGGAAAGAATTACTGACAATTGTATGATGTATGTATGTATTATATTTATATATATATACATATCTATTTAAACAGATTGTGGCTATTATTTCAGTTTGTCTCTGTTCCTTTGTTTTTGATTGATTCATGCCCTTCCTGTACTTTGGCATACTTGATATTTGCCTTTTGTTGAGTAATATGGTCTTATTTGCTTCTTGCTTCTTCCAAATATTTTTGTATGAGGTTACTCTAAGTGTTAAATATAGGGATCTAAGCTTAATTTTAATGTAATAACATTATAATTTAAAGTCAATGACACATTTTGATTAAAATCAAACATTTCCCAATCAAAAAAGTGTTAAGGATAGAATTTAATTGTACTACATTTTTTAAAAAGTTTGGTTTTTTGAGGTATACCTTTATTTCTCATTTTTGTCAAAATAACGTGGAGCGATAGCACAGCGGTAGGGCATTTGCCTTGCACGCAGCCAACATGGCCGACCCGAGTTCGATTCCTCCGCCCCTCTCAGAGAGCCCGGCAAGCTACCGAGAGTATTCGATATGCCAGACACAGTAACAACAAAGTCTCCAATGGAGACGTTACTGGGCCCGTTCGAGCTCGTATAACATTAAAAAAAAAGAATCTACTGAAAACATTTTTCAGTGTTTAATATAATGTCTGTTTACTGCAATAAAAAATTTTTTTAATTTTATTTAACTTTGATTTGGGGGCCACACCTGATTGTGCTCAAGGCTTACTCCTGGCTCTGTGCTCAGAGATCTCTCCTAGCAGAGCTTGAGGGACCATAGGAGGTGCTAAGGATTGAACGCAGTTGTGTGCAAGGCAAATGTCCTACAGGTTTTACTATTTCTAGCCCAACTACTCTTTTGCAGGGAGATTCTTTCACTTGGGGAGGCCACACCAAGTGATGTTCAGGGGTTATTCCCAACTCTGTGCTCAGGAATTACTCCTGATGGTGTTCCTGAAGGACAATATGGGATGCCAGAGATCAAACCTGCATCAGCCACATGCAAGGCAAACACCACATCTGCTGTACTATCGCTCTGGTTCCAAAATTTTTTTTTTAAGCTGGAATGGGACCAGAGAGATAGTACAGTGGGAAAAGTGCTTGTTTTGCACGTAGCTTTCCTAGGTTTGATTCCCCAACACCACGTCTGGTTTCCCCTAGAGCACAGCCAGAAGTAATCCTGTGCACATAATCAAGAGTAAGCCCAGAGCACAGCCAGTATGAGACAATCCCCCCAAAAATAAAAGGAAAAAAAAAGGGAAAAGAAAATAAAAGAAAAAGCTGGCACATAGTTCCAAGTGATCGAACATGTACTTTCTTTTCTTTTTTTTTTTTTTGAAATTTTTATTAGTGAAACACCATGAGGTACAGTTGTAGACATACAAATTTTTTGTGCTTGGGTTTCAGTTATACAATGATTGAGTACCCATCCCTCCACCAGTGCCCATTCTCCACCTCCAATGCTCCCAGTATCCCTCCCATCCCCCCATCACCCCCATCCCACCCAACATGTACTTTCAGAAGCCCTGGAAGTCATGCATACATCCCAAAGCCTCCACTCAGTTAAAAATTTAACTCCAGCTGTATCACTCCTTTAAAAATTCCAGACTTCCTGGAGCAACATCTCAAACTCTACAATACTGATAAATCAGTTTCAGCATACCAGATTGGATGGGATGTAATGCAGAAAACAACCAATCTTGAATAGCAAAATATAAACACAAAAGTCTTAACCTGTACCATCATGCTAGTAATCTCTTACACAAAGGCTTAATGGCTCCATGATGAGAAACAACAATTTTCCCTACCTTTCTTCTAAGGAAACATTTTTTGGTCATTCTGTTAGCAAATTATTGATATCAAGCAACAGAAAATAAATTATTGAGGGCATGCTATGGGGGCAGGCTTCAGGGGTGGTTAACAAAAATTGGAGACAATTATGGAGGAAAGGTGTTGGAATAGGTGTTGGAATATTGAGTGCCTGTAACAAATCATCATAAACAACTTTGTGTTTATATAAAGGGTAAGGGGAAATTTACATATGTAGGCCTCACCTATTCCATGAAAACTCCAAAATATATTAACACAGCATTGCTTTAAAAGTGTTATGGATTACAGTTGAGGCATGATTATTACCATGATGAGATCCAAGTATAAAATAAAATTTGATGTAATATACTTTAGATTCCAGAGTTGAAAACATATATATGTAAGTGAGAATAGGCATTTTTATATTGTATTAAATGCTTTTAATTTTCTTATTTAATTTTCTTATTTAGGTCAAAATGGGCTGGAGCACAGCGAGTAGGGCGTTTGCCTTGCACGTGGCCGACCCAAGTTCAATTCCTCCTTCCCTTTCAGAGAGTCTGACAAGCTACCAAGAGTATCCCACCCACATGGCAGAGCCTGACAAGCTCCCCATGGCATATTCAATATGCCAAAAACAGTAACAAGTATCACAATGGAGACTTTACTGGTGCCCTCTCAAACAAATCGATGAACAACGAGAGAACAGTGCTACAGTGCTACATAGATTAAAATCATATAGTAATCGCTAATTGGTCCTTACTGAAAATAATTCATTCTATTTTCCAGTTCTTAAAGTTTTGTTGAAATAAACAATATAGACGTTCAGAATAAGAGAAGGAACACATGGAGGGTGCGGGATCCCGGAGGAAAAGAAAAAAGAAAAAACAGGTTCCAAAAAGAGCCGAGAGCACCGGGAAGTTCCAGATGGAGTAGGCGCCGCATCCCGCCTCCCCCAGATGGAACCCTGGTGACCAGAAGCCTCTACAAACACAGCTCGAGTATGCGGGAACGAGGACTTTTTCTCAAATCTGCCGGACTACACCTCCCAGGTAACCTCTGATCCCGGAAGTCATGCCCACAGCCCGCCCCCCAGCGCCATCTTTGAAACGTTCAGAATAAGAGAAGGAACACATGGAGGGTGCGGGATCCCGGAGGAAAAGAAAAAAGAAAAAACAGGTTCCAAAAAGAGCCGAGAGCACCGGGAAGTTCCAGATGGAGTAGGCGCCGCATCCCGCCTCCCCCAGATGGAACCCTGGTGACCAGAAGCCTCTACAAACACAGCTCGAGTATGCGGGAACGAGGACTTTTTCTCAAAACCGCGCGGCCGCATAAGCGGCCGCGCGTCATCTCTCTATATACAAAGTGATCAATGAGAAGTAAACCACCCAATCTTTCTCCCTGAAAATCAGAGTTAAGTTTGGAGCATGGCCACAGCCCCAGAAACACAAGGACTTAATGCAGAAACCAACAGCTTAGAGCAGAAAAGTGAACGGACGATGCATTAACCCAGGCCATCATTTCTGCCCAGAGGGGAAAAGGGTGTTGCCCCATTCGCCCTCTTCTCTGGAAAGAAGGATGGCAGCCGCATGGGAGCCTTGTGGACAGCAGGTATGAGCCGGGGGTGTGGGGGCGACTAAAACCTCATGGGAAGGGGGGCGTTCCGGTCCGTCCTTCACGCCCTACCGAGGTCACCAGTTGCCCCCCACGAGCGGCTCTCCAGCACGGCCACAGCCCCAGAAGCACAAGGGCTTAATGCAGAACCCAGCAGCTTGGAGCAGAAAAGTGAAAGGACTATGCGTTAATCCAGGCAATCATTTCTGCCCAGAGGGGAAAGGGTGTTGCTCCCTTCTGCCCTCCTCCCTCTGGAAAGAAAGATGGCGGCCACATGGGAGCCTTGTGGACAGCAGGTATGAGCCGGGGGTGTGGGGGCGACTAAAACCTCATGGGAAGAGGGGCGTTCTGGTCCGTCCTTCAAGCCCTACCGAGGTCACCAGTTGCCCCCCACGAGCGGCTCCCCAGCACGGCCACAGTCCCAGAAGCACAAGGACTTAATGCAGAACCCAGCAGCTTGGAGCAGAAAAGTGAAAGGACTATGCGTTAATCCAGGCCATCAAGTCTGCCGGAGGGGAAAGGGTGTTGCCCCATTCGCCCTCTCTTCTCTGGAAAGAAGGATGGCGGCCGCATGGGAGCCTTGTGGACAGCAGGTATGAGCCGGGGGTGTGGGGGCGACTAAAACCTCATGGGAAGGGGGGCGTTCCAGTCCGTCCTTCACGCCCTACCGAGGTCACCAGTCACCCCTCACGAGCGGCTCTCCAGCACGGCCACGGCCCCAGAAGCACAAGGACTTAATGCAGAACCCAGCAGCTTGGAGCAGAAAAGTGAACGGACTATGCGTTGATCCAGCCCATCAAGTCTGCTGGAGGGGAAAGGGTGTTGCCCCATTCGCCCTCTCCTCTCTGGAAAGAAAGATGGCGGCCACATGGGAGCCTTGTGGACAGCAGGTATGAGCGGGGAGTGTGGGGGCGACTAAAACCTCATGGGAAGGGGGGCGTTCCGGTCCGTCCTTCACGCCCTACCGAGGTCACCAGTTGCCCCCCACGAACGGCTCTCCAGCACGGCCACAGCCCCAGAAGCACAAGGGCTTAATGCAGAACCCAGCAGCTTGGAGCAGAAAAGTGAAAGAACTATGCGTTAATCCAGGCAATCATTTCTGCCCAGAGGGGAAAGGGTGTTGCTCCCTTCCGCCCTCCTCCCTCTGGAAAGAAAGATGGCGGCCACATGGGGGCCTTGTGGACAGCAGATATGAGCCGGGGGTGTGGGGGCGACTAAAACCTCATGGGAAGGGGGGCGTTCTGGTCCGTCCTTCACGCCCTACCGAGGTCACCAGTTGCCCCCCACGAGCGGCTCTCCAGCACAGCCACGGCCCCAGAAGCACAAGGACTTAATGCAGAACCCAGCAGCTTGGAGCAGAAAAGTGAACGGACTCTGCATTGATCCAGGCCATCAAGTCTGCCGGAGGGGAAAGGGTGTTGCCCCATTCGCCCTCTCCTCTCTGGAAAGAAAGATGGCGGCCACATGGGAGCCTTGTGGACAGTAGGTATGAGCCGGGAGTGTGGGGGCGACTAAAACCTCATGGGAAGGGGGGCGTTTCGGTCCGCCCTTCACGCCCTACCGAGGCCACCAGTTGCCCCCACGAGCGGCTCTCCAGCACGGCCACAGCCCCAGAAGCACAATGACCTAATGCAGAACCCAGCAGCTTGGAGCAGAAAAGTGAAAGGACTATGCGTTGATCCAGGCAATCATTTCTGCCCAGAGGGGAAAGGGTGTTGCTCCCTTCCGCCCTCCTCCCTCTGGAAAGAAAGATGGCGGCCACATGGGAGCCTTGTGGACAGCAGGTATGAGCCGGGGGTGTGGGGGCGACTAAAACCTCATGGGAAGGGGGGCGTTCTGGTCCGTCCTTCACGCCCTACCGAGGTCACCAGTTGCCCCCCGCGAGCGGCTCTCCAGCACGGCCACGGCCCCAGAAGCACAAGGACTTAATGCAGAACCCAGCAGCTTGGAGCAGAAAAGTGAAAGGACTATGCGTTAATCCAGGCCATCAAGTCTGCCGGAGGGGAAAGGGTGTTGCCCCATTCGCCCTCTCCTCTTTGGAAAGAAAGATGGCGGCCACATGGGAGCCTTGTGGACAGCAGGTATGAGCCGGGAGTGTGGGGGCGACTAAAACCTCATGGGAAGGGGGGTGTTTCGGTCCGCCCTTCACGCCCTACCGAGGCCACCGGTTGCCCCCCGCGAGCGGCTCTCCAGCACGGCCAGGACTCCAGAACACAGAAACCAATTTCTTAACTATCTGACTTTCAGTAGAAATACTTCCAGGGTCAATAGGTAAAAGAGCAGAAATCCAAAACCAACATTTAATTCTTGAACCCAGCCGTAGAAAGCAAATCACTTCACAATGCTTTTTCAGCATGTCTGATTTGGGGGGGGGGGTAAACTCTAAATAATAGTGGTGAATCTTTTATTGAAACAATGAATCTAATCAAAGCAGATAGAGTGTTAACTAGAATTCATCTGCTTCACAGGGACGGGGAGGGGTGGGGGGTGGGGTTTTATTGGGGTTCTTCATGGTAAAAAATAAGTATTGGTAAAGGGAAATGTGTTTGATATTTGCATGACTGAGACATAAACCTGAAAGCTTTGTAACCTTTCCCACAGTGATTCAATAAATAAATTAAAAAAAAAAAAAAAGAAATAAACAATATAAAGCAAATTTGTCAGTTGCCAAAGGGGGCCAGTTGGGATTGGAAGGGAAAGGGGATGTGGGTCAAGGGAAGAGTTGGAACATTAAATGCTTGAAACATCTGTATAATGAACAGCTTTGTAAATCACAGTGTTTTAAATAAATGTTTTTAAAAGTATTTTTAAAATACTCGCCAACTCGCAAGCTCCCCGTGATGTATTCGATATGCCAAACACAGTAACAACAAGTCTCATGATGGAGATGCTACTGAGCCCGCTAGAGCAAAAGTATTCAAAACTACAAAAGAAATGTGATAGGACACATGTTTAGCAGCATGAAGACTGAGTTCCCTCCTGACACCACCAGGCAGTTTGCCTCAGCACGCCACCCAGTAGTAAATCCCAGGGTTAAGCATCATGCACAGTGGACCCTAGGCCCCTCATGAACGAAGCATATATTCAGTGATATAACATATGTTCAGTGATAGGATATATGCTTAGCATGCTCCTGAGTTGACTTCTGGCACCAAAAATAAAGATTGAATCTTTACATAGGGGAGTGGGGAGGCCGGAGCAGGTAGGGCCTTACGTGTGGCTGACCGGGGTTCCATCCCCAGCAACCCATATGTTCCCCTGAGCTCAGACCCGAGTAATACCTAAGCATAGTCAGTGTGACCTGAAAACAAAACAAAACAAAAACTGTGATGTAGGGGCCGGAGTAATAGTACATCAGGTTGGACATTTACCTTGTATGCAACTAACCCAATTTCAATCCTCAGCACACCATATAGTAGCATATAGTACCTCAAGAACCACCAAGAATAATTGTTACTCCTGACTCGACCCAAAATGAAAGTAAATAAATAAAAATATATATAATTACTAATGTATATATAATAATTTCTTTTTTTTTTTTTTTTGCTTTTTGGGTCACACCCAGCGATGCACAGTGGTTACTCCTGGTTCATGCACTCAGGAATTACTCCTGGCCGTGGTTGGGGGATCATATAGGATGCTGGGAATCGAACCCAGGTCGGGCGCGTGCAAGGCAAACGCCCTACCCGCTGTGCTATCACTCCAGTCCCAATAATTTTATTTTTCAAAAAACTTAAAATTTGCTTGAAGTGTAGTGTTAGAGCTAAATTACTATCATGATTCTGGGGTGGGGGGGGGAACAATTTCTAGTCCCAGAGCTTCTGTTTTGTGTGGAAATAAATGCAGACTCGCCTCAGAGCGGCTGATTCTTGAAAGCTCCACCTCTGCCTTGCCTGCTTCCAGCCCTGTCTCCAGGCTCCTGACACAGTCACAAGGACCACCCCAGTCACCTGAGGAAAATGGGCGCATAAACTACTTGTTCTGAACCCGTCATTGGTTATTGGTCATTGGCCACTGGCTAAAGTTGTTGACTGTCCTGCATCATAATGCTCCCGGGGTAGAAACTGTCCTCCCAGAGTGCTGCTTCCTGAAAGATCCCAAGTGGGGTGGGGGTGTTGTCACTTTATCAAGGAGCGCCTCCAGAATGACACTTGAGCATGCTATTTCAGAGAGGACCGGCTTAGGTGACATCCTCAGGCAGCTGCTTCCCAGCCAGTGACACCTCCCCTCAGGGACCTCAGTGTCCTCATCTGGAAAACGGAGTTAGCTGCGCCAGTGGCCTGGAACTGCAGTGAGGACTGAGGGAGGATATCAAGGATGAGAGCTGGCCCCAGCGACACAACTGTCTTCATTCAGTTGCTGTCATGTGAGAGAACCAAGGAGTCCTGAACACGAAGCTTACAGACTCGAGGCACCAACTCCTGAGAGCAGGATTACAAATTGCGCTGAATGCTGAGAGGTGAAAGTGCAAAGATCAAAGCCAGCAGGTGCCCCTGATCTGGTTGTCGCTGAAAACCCAGGCCTCGGCTATAGGGCGACATTTCTGGTTCTCCTAGTGACCGGCCTTTCACGTGCCCCATGTGCTGAACATTTTGCCAAGAATTTTTCATGGTGGAGATTTTCAACTCTTTAGAGCAGAACCAAAGCAAAGAGCGTAACTCTCCTTGGATGGGTCGGGAAACTGTATGACAGAGAGCTCAAGGATAAGCCACACCCAGAGGTCAGATACAATCCAGCCTTTTGCTTCCTCATCTATTGCTTTTTGATAGCACAGCGATAGGGCATTTGCCTTGCATCCAGCTGACACCACTGACCCGAGTTCGATTCCTCCACCCCTCTCTGAGAGCCCAGCAAGCTACTGAAAGTATCTCGCCCGCACGGCAAAGCCTGGCAAGCTACCCGTGACGTATTGGATATGCCAAATGCAGTAACAAGTCTCACAATGTTACTGGGCCCACTCGAGCAAATCAATGAACAACAGGAGGACAGTGACAGTGACAGTGACAATTTAATTTAAAACTTTTCTCGGGGTTGGAGTAATAATACAGTGGGTAGGGCGTTTGCCTTGCACGTGGCCGAACGGGGTTCGATTCCCAGCATCCTATATGGTCCCCTGAGCACCACCAGGAGTAATCCCTGAGTGTGGAGCCGGGAGTAACCCCTGAGCATAGCCAGATGTGACAAAAAAAGAAAAAAAATTAAATTAAAATTAAAACTTTTCTCTGACTCCCTTCTTTTTATGTTTTAATAAAACATACTTTACTTCCATTGCCGTGATTTACAGTACTATTAATGATAGGGTTGCACACATACAGTTTTCCAACCCCACACCATCCATAAGGGTGAACGCTTCCTCCCACCATTGTCTCAGAATCCCCTTGAGCCTCCCGTACCCCCGCATCCCACACCCACTGCCATCTCCACGCTATGGTGAACTCAGTTCCGAAGACCAGATCTGAAATTCTGTTGCTGGTGGCCTTTTGTTACTCCCTTAGATCCTGCATGTCTCCCTTCTTGAACAGTAGTACGGTCCTGCTGGTTTTCCATTGGGACGGAACCTTGCATTCAGAAAGGTAGCGAGTGAAGAGCCGAGCCAGTGTATTGATGAGTACTGACGGCAGGTTCTTCAGGTGTTCAGGTCTGACCTTGTCTGGGCCGGGTGCTGTTTGTTTCTTTACCAACGAAATGGCGTGTCGGATTTCGGAGGGGAGAACGTTGGGAACAACATACCCATCCTGTGGAATTTGGTATGTTGGCAAGTGGACATGGCTATCGAAGAGATTTGAGTAGAAGTCATGGATAATCTTCTCCATTGCCGTTCTGGAGGATGTGATGGATCCATCAGGACGTCGGAGGGCAGTCATCTTGGTCTTGTAGTTGGCGAAGGACAGGCGGGCGTTACGAATACTTTTCCCGGCTTCTGCCGCATCTACCAGTACTTCTGCTCTTCTCTCTTTGAGGTCTTCCTTGATCGCATCTCTGCATCCATGACATTGGCAACTATCGCCCGATCTGCCTATTGTCTGTCATCTACAAGTTGTTCACTCGAGTCATCCTGAATAGGATTGGCAGAACATTAGATGAAGGACAACCATGTGAGCAAGCAGGGTTCCGCAAAGGATTCAGCACCATCGACCATATCCACACGATAACCAAGCTCATTGAGGTTTCTCGGGAGTTCAAGATGCTGCTCTGTTTAACGTTCATTGATTTAAAGAAGGCCTTTGATTCTGTTGAGACGGAAGCGGTCATTGAAGCCCTAGCCAATCAGGGCATTCAAGCCCAATACATCAGGATCCTCCGTGAGCTGTATTGCGGATTCACTACCAGGATCTCACCATTCTACAAAGAAGTGATTGTTGATGTCAAGAGAGGGGTGCGGCAGGGTGATACCATTTCACCGAAACTCTTCAGTGCCACCCTCGAGAACGTCATGCGACGACTGGAATGGGAAGGAATGGGAGTGAAGATAGATGGTCAGCAACTACACCACCTCCGCTTTGCTGATGACATTGTTTTAATAACACCAAACATCAGCCAAGCGGCACAAATGCTGGCCGACTTTGACCGTGAGTGTGGAAAGGTAGGACTACAGCTGAATCTTACGAAGACAATGTTTATGAGAAACAGCCTTATTCCTGACGCCCCATTCGCTCTCAATGGAACGACCATCTCCGAATGCAACAGCTATGTCTACCTAGGTCGAGAGGTCAACATGACAAATGACCTGGCACCCGAGCTGCACAGGAGGAAGAGAGCGGCTTGGAACGCCTTCAAGAACGTCGAAGAAATAGCTAAGAGGACGAAGAACCTCCGGC
The DNA here is from genome assembly GCF_029834395.1 of Sorex fumeus. NCBI lineage: Eukaryota > Metazoa > Chordata > Mammalia > Eulipotyphla > Soricidae > Sorex > Sorex fumeus. Next base: position 6,965,687 of record NW_026606183.1, read on the forward strand.
TCCGGGCACATCTCTTTGATTCCACTGTTCTTCCTGCATTAACATATGCCTCAGAGACCTGGGCCCTACGCAAACAAGATGAGAACGCTATTCAGGTCTCCCAAAGAAGAATAGAAAGAGCTATGCTTGGAATATCACGTTTCACTCAAATGAGAGAACGAATCCGGAGTTCTGACATCCGTCGACGATCAAGGATCAGGGACGCTGTCTCATTTGCCAAGGTGTCGAAAATCAGATGGGCTGGTCATGTAATGAGATTTAAAGACGACCGTTGGACTAGAGCTGTTACTGATCGGATTCCATGGGATGTCAAAAGACCGCGTGGCCGCCCACCTACCAGATGGTCAGACTTCTTCGTCAAGATCATGAACGATCGGTTTGAGGCCCTTCATGTTCCCGGAGCGAACAGATGCCATTGGGCTACACTAGCACGCGACAGGGACAAATGGAGACGTTACTGGCGCCCGCTCGAGCAAATCGACGACTAACGGGAAGTTAAGTGATTAAGTGATTAGATCCTGCATATGAGAGATCATTCTGTGTCTGTCCCTCTCCTCTAGCTGATGTCACTCAGCAAGATTCTCTCCAGTTCCAACCCTGGAGCAGCAAATTGCATGAGTTCATATCTTCTTGTAGCCAAATACTATCCCATTGTATGTACATACCATAGTTTCTTTATCCAGTCATCAGTTCCTGAATACTTGGTAAAGGTAAAGGTAAAGGCCCTCCCGTTGATCGTCGATTTGCTCGAGCGGGCCCAGTAACGTCTCCATTGGAGACTTTGTTGTTACTGTGTCTGGCATATCGAATACTCTCGGTAGCTTGCCGGGCTCTCCGAGAGGGGCGGAGGAATTGAACTCGGGTCGGCCACGTTGGCCGCTTGTAAGGCGAACGCCCTACCACTGTGCTATCGCTCCAGCCCATATTGATTTTTCTTAATGTTGAAATACAGCTTACTTACAATGAAGGTGCAAAATACCTGTTCAGTTCATTTTTCTCTCTTAAGGGATTTTTTTTTCTCGAATCACCATGAGTTACAAAATCGTAAAGATATTTATGATTTTCAGGAGTATATTGTCCCAACACCAATTTCCAGTAATGCTCGGCCAGTGGGGTGGCCTGACCACTGGTCACTGTGCTGTGGAGCAGGAGTTCTTAGGCCTATACCAGCATGTTCAGTGGACCATGCAGTCCCAGGAACTGAACTCATGGTGGCAAATATGCTCAGCATGTGCTCTGCCGTGTAGCAAATCCCTGGCCTACTTGTACTGTTTTAGTTTTGTTTCTTTGTTTTCAGCCACACAAAATAGTGTATCCCTTCCACATTCTCACTACTTAAAGAACAACTTTAGCATATATGCTGCCCAAACCCATGTGCTGCTTTTGTCCACATGGCCAAGTACATGTGGTGTCCGTGAATCTTTAAAAAAAGTATTCCCCAAGTCAGGTCCCTGCCTTGCACATGACTGAGCCATGTCCATCCCCGGCACCACACATGGTCCCCTGTGCTCTACCAGAAGTGATCACTGAGCACTGTCGGGTAGGGACCCAAAACTAAATTTAAAAAATGTTAAATGTGTTTATTTCCTACTCTCCTTCCTGTTGTTAGTGTTATGACCAGGGGTTTCACACTTGCCCAGCTGTGGTTCTCAACGGAAGTTATGACATTCTTCGTTGACCCACAAATTATGGTTGTGGTGCTCACTCAGGGCTGCTGCAGTGCTCACACAGTGCTCTCCTTGCACTTCCTGGCTTGCACATCTCTTATATACTCACCAGGGGTCGCACACCATTGTGTGACCCATTTGACGCCATTTTTGTGCTGCTCACACACCATTGCCTCATGCGATGCAGCTGGAAATTGCTTGGAGCCCCAGCAATGGGACTGTCTCAGAGCTGCCAGACTCAAATGCAGACTTGCAGAATCATACCTGCTGTACTTGAGACACCAGGAAGTTAAACTTTAAACTTGAAGTTGAAATTTAAAATTTAAACTCTTGCAAGGCAAGAGTTCTAAACCCCTGTGCTATTGCTGCTGACCTTCTCTGACCTCCAAAAACTGTCTTTATCTTGGGATCAGAGAGACAGGACAGGGCTTAAGGTGTGTGCCCTGCATACAACTGACCCTGATTCCAACCCCAGCACCACATGGAGCCTCAGAATAGCTGCGTGCAGCCCTGGAGGCCCCAGAGCACCTGAGCACACTTGCCCAACTGTGGTGCTCACCGGAAGTTGTGGCACTCTTCATTCCAAGACCCTGGGGAACCTGAGCTTGGACCACATTCTCTGTCCCAAACTGGAACAGCCCACACAACTGGCCAGCAATTGCCAGGAAGGGCCCCCCGAGAAAAGCTAACTCAAAAATATGTTTCTTGGGGCTGGAGCAATAGCACAGCGGGTAGGGCATTTGCCTTGCACTCGGCCAACCCTGGTTCGATTCCCAGCATCCCATATGGTCCCCTGAGCACTGCCAGGGGTAATTCCTGAGTGCAGAGCCAGGAGTAACCCCTGTGCATTGCCAGGTATGACCCAAAAAAAGCAAAAAAAATTTTTTTCTTTACTCTATTTTAAAGATAAAAATATTTATCTTTACAAAGTGGGTAGGGCATTTGCCTTGCAGGCAGCCAACCTGGCCAAGCCAGGTTGATCCTCCACCCCTCGCGGAGAGCCCGGCAAGCTACCGAGAGTATCCCGTCCACACAGCAGAGCCTGGCAAGCTCCCTGTGGATATGCCAAAAACAGTAACAACAAGTCTCAGAGTGGAGATGTTACTGGTGCCCGCTCGAGCAAATCGATGAACAACGGGAGGACAGTGCTACAGTGCAGTGCTAATTCTACCTTTCAGTTGCTTATTCAGTTTGAGTTGGAAGAAGTGAGTCTGGACTCAGAGTAGAGGTAAAAAGTTGCCTTCACCTCCCCCAACTGGTCAGGTGAGTAGGAGGTGGGTAATAATCCAAAGGAGACAGAGAAGTTGAGAAAACAGTTTGAGTCTTGAAACTATGGATGGCAGTTTAAGAGAAGCTTTTGAAGGCTGGAGCGATAGTATAGCAGGGAAGGCATTTGCCATGCACATAGCCAACCCAGGTTCAATTCCCAGAATACCTTATGCCCCTCGAGCACTGCCAGGAGTAATTTCTGAGTTAGAGCCAGGAGTAACCCCTGAGCATTACTGGATGTGACCCAAAAAGCAAAGAGAAAGAGAGAAAGAGAGAGAGAGAGAGAGAGAGAGAGAGGCTTTTGAGAAATGAGCTTACTTAGAGATTGTGTGGTAATGAGAGATCCCACCCAAAAACATTTCCAGCAGTTCTGACTTTGTGATGTACTCTTTTGTTTTGCTTTTGGTTTTTTGGACCAGACCTGGTTATCCTCAGAGCTTACTCCTGGCTCTGCACTTCTGGGAAATCAGGGGACCATATGGGGTGCCAGGGATCGAACCCAAGTCTGTCACGTGCAAGACAAGCTGCTTACCCACTGTACTATCGCTCTGGCCCCTGGTGACTTGCTCTTGTATTGAAGAGGTGGAGGCAGCCTGTGTGCTTGACCACGTAAGGTGGTTGGGTGTGTAGCGGAGCCAAAGAGAAATGTTTCTAGAGGATTCTGTAAGGCCTGGTACCCACAGAACATTGAAGAAATATTTCGCTTAAGGTATTAAAGAAACTACAGAAGACATCACCTGAGAGAATGTTTTGAAAAGTATGGCAAAATTAGTACCACAGAAGTTATGAAGGACCAGCTGAGGGGGGAAAAAGAGGATTTGGTTTTGTAACTTTTTCTTTGTAATTTCGCCATTGATAAAATTGTTCAGAAATCCACACTATTAATGGGTATCATTGTTATGTGAAAAGGCCATAACTAAACAGAAAATGCTGTTTGATAGAGGCAAAGATGTCATGGAGGTGGATACAGCAACCTCAGAAAACATGGAGATAATTTGGAGGTAGTGGAGGAAACTGGTCATGGTAGAATCTTTGGTGGAAGAGGAGGCTGTGATGGTGGAGGTGTTGGTAGCAGAGGTAGTTATGGAAGAGGCAATGGTGAATATAAAGGATTTAAAGGTGATGGTAGGGACTAGCACTATAGCACAGTGGGTAGGTCATTTGCCTTGCACACAGCCGACCCGGGTTCAATTCCCAGCATTCCATATGGTCCCCTGAGCACTGCCAGGAGTAATTCCTAAGTGCATGAGCCAGGAGTAACCCCTGCGCATTGCTGGGTGTAACCCAAAAAAGCAAAAATAAATAAATTAAAGGTGGTGGTGGAGGCTCTAAGAAGTTACAGATTAGAGTAGGAGAGGGGGCTATGGTGGTGGAGGACCAGGATATGGAAACCAAAGTGGTGGATATGGTGGAGGTGGTAAAGGGTCTAACACAATGGAGGAACTTTTTTGGTCATGGTAACAATGATGATGGCAGGAAATACAATGATTTTGGAAATTATAGTGAATAACAGCAGTCAAATTATGGATCTATGAGGGGAAGTTTTGGCGGAAGAAGTTCAGGCAGGGACTGCAGTGATAGCACAGCAGGTAGGGCGGTTGCCTTGCACGCGGCCAACCAAGGTTCGATTTCCAGCATTTCATATGGACCCCCGAGCACTGCCAGCGGTAATTCCTGAGTGCAGAACCAGGAGTACCCCTGTGCATCACCAGATGTGACCCAAAAAAAGCAACAAAAAAAAAAAGTTCAGGCAGTCATTATGAGGGTGGTTTTGATGAAGCGGTCTCCATGGTAGCAGAATATTCTTAAAACTGTAGGAAAGAGCTGCATAGAAAGTGATGATCCATAGTAATAAAAAGTTACTGCAGCTTCCATAGGAAACCTTTCTTGTTTGGACTGACATAACCAGAGTCAGCAAAAAGTGCGGAGGCTGGAGCGTTAGCACAGCGGGTAGGGTAGGGCGTTTGTCTTGCACGTGGCTGACCCGAGTTCGATTCCCAGCATCCCATATGGTCCCTCGAGCACTGCCAGGGGTAATTCCTGAGTGCATGAACCAGGAGTAACCACTGTGCATCGATGGATGTGACCAAGAAAGAAAGAAAGAAAGAAAGAAAGAAAGAAAGAAAGAAAGAAAGAAAGAAAGAGTGCAGTTGTTGATTAATGCGATGGACTGTCAGTTACATTCCTGTGGTCTTTTATCTGTTACTGCTTTGCCTTTATCTTTTTTATATTAATTACATCAGGGAGTGTTTAAGTTTATGATCTACAAAGTTGTGCACACCCCTCCACTGAATTGCCCATGACCCTCCACCCCATGCGTATGTATGACCCTCCTTTCCAACAACTCCCCACTATTTGTTGCTGGACAATTTTGATTTGGGTTTTTTTTGTTTTGTTTTGGTTTTTGGTTTTGGGGCCATACCCGGCAATATTTAGAGATTACTTCTGGCGGTGCTCAGGATGCCACATGGGATTCCAGAGATCGAACCTGAGTCGGCTGCCTTATCCACTGTACTACCTCTCCGGCACCTGACTATTATAATTTTGGTGCATACTGTTACCTCTCTTCATCAGACCCTCTGCCTGAATTCCCATATTACTTCTAGTGAACCTCATTGCTCCTCACATCAACCCCCTTCCCCAAATCAGTACTCTCAGGTCTGTGATCAGTGCCCAAGGTTTATTATAGATGGATATTGTCCACACTCTTGTTTCTCTATTTACCACAGATAAGTGAGATCATCACATACTTATCCTTCAGCCTCTGATTTGGCTCACTCAGCGTGACACCCTTCCAATTTCATCCAAGTTGCCACAACTGCATGACATTTTTTTCCCTCTGAGGCTGTGTAATACTCCATTGTGTATATATACCACAACATTTTTGTTTTCAGGACTTACTCCCAGCTCTGAGCTCAGAGATTACACTATTAATGAGCTAAATCCCCAAGTACCTATTAAGAAGAGAAGTATGTTTCAGAATACTGTGTACCGAATGCACAGTTTTTTGTATGAGGGAGAAATACATGTGTAGCATATTTCTGGAAGGAAAATCAGCAGAAACTGATGGCACTGGAATGAGATGGTTAAGGGGCAGGATATTTTTTTCTTCCACTTCATTGTTTTTATTCTTTTAACATCTGAAACTTAATTTTCTAAGCATTTGAATGTAGTACATGTTTATTTATTTATTTTTATTTTTGGGGTCATACCCGGCAATGTACAGAGGTTACTCCTGGCTCATGCATTCAGAAATTACTACTGGCGGTGTTCGGGGAACCATATGGGATGCTGGGAATCAAACCTGGTTCAGCCACAAGCAAGGCAAATGCCCTACCCACTGTGCTATTGCTCCAGCCCCTGTTTAAAACTGTCTCCAGGTGTTTAAATTGGTATGACCATTTTGGAAAACAATTTTGTCTTTACCAATAAACCTCACGTAATTCCAAACATATATAGAATATTCCAGCAATTCTGCCCATAGGACATGCCCTAGAGAAAGTTTTGCATATGTGCCCCAGAAGACATGTGGAATACTGATTGTAAGATCACTGGGGACTGATCACACAATAATTTGAAGGTACTTAACACAAGCAAGCTGTGCACTTAAATATGGTAACTGCTGTTATGTGCAATTTACAATTAAAATATTCGTAGATCTTGTAACTCATTATTATATTTGGTTTTTAAAATTATATAATCCGGTATGTAGTGAATTGGAAGGCAGTCATACATTAGAATTAGAATCAGTTGAGATCCTGGTTCTTCTATGACCTTGAACAAACTGTAAAACTTTAGGAACCTCTGTTTCATTGCCTCTAGGAGAGCTCTTTCTATTGGGGATCACAGACACTTATGTTGGTTGTGGAGTGCTGTAACTTTGTACATCAATACCATAAACTTTAACACTATTGTGACCATATTATTTGAACTTGGAATTTTTTCTAATTTTAAAAAACTAAAAACAGGGACCAGAGTAATAGTACAGCAGGTAGGACACTTGCCATTAAAGAAATATATTCATAAACATGAATTTTATCTGAATTATGAATATAAAAACATGAGGGGCTGGAGTGATAGCACAGCGGGTAGGGCGTTTGCCTTGCACGCGGCCGACCTGGGTTCAATTCCCAGCATCCCATATGGTTGAGCACTGCCAGGAGTGACTCCTGAGTGCAGAGCCAGGAGTGACCTCTGAGCATCGCCAGGTGTGACCCAAAAAGTAAAAAAAAAAAAAAAGTAAAAATGAGGGGGCTGGAGTGATAGTACAGCGGGTAGGGCGTTTGCCTTGCATGCAACTGACCTGGGTTCGATTTCTAGCATCCCATATGGTCCCCCGAGCACAACCAGGAGTAATTCCTGAGTGCAGAGCCAGCACTAACCCCTGAGCATCGCCAGGTGTGACCCAAAAAGAAAAAAAAAAAGAAAAGAAAGTAAAAATGATAGGGCTGGATAGAGATGGTACGGAGAGAAGGGCTCTTGCTTTGCACATGGACAATCTTGGTTCAATCCTCAGCATCTGATATGGTTCCCCAAGCCTGCCAGCACTAATTTCTGAGTGCAGAGCAAGGAGTACTGAGCACTGCTGGGTGTGGTCCAAAAACAAACCAACCAAAAAAAGTAAAGAAAGAAGAGCAAAATAAAGTAAAATTTGAGCTTCTACTTAATAAAGCTATTTTGTTTCTATGCATATATCTCCAAATAACAAAAACATTTTTTAAAAGATATAATATATTGGAGGGGTGGGGTGGCAGGGGGGAACACTGGAAACAATGGTGGTGGAAAATGTGCACTGGTGGAGGGATGGGTGCTTGATCATTGCATGACTGAACTGTAATCATAAAAGTTTGTAACTGTATCTTATGGTGATCCAATAAAAAAAAAATTTAAATAAAATAAAAAGTCAGTCTTGAGGCAGGAATATTGCCTAAACACTGTGGGTGTGGCCTAAATCGCCTTACTCCCCCAATTCCTTGTCTAAAAATGTAAAACAGGAAACCCCTTTTATATATATATATAAATAATCACTGTGAGAGCAGTTACAAAGCTTTCAGATTTAAGTCTCGGTCATACAATGATGAAACACCTGTCCCTTCACCAGTGCACATTTCCCACAACCAAAAACCCCAATATACCCCCATCCCACCCTCTCCCCTACCTGTGTGGCAGATGGTTTCCATATAACTCTCCCTCTACTTTGATTACATTCAATACTTCGACACCAGATCCACCATTATTACTTGGGATTTTACCTCAACACTCACATCTGCCAAAAAAGCAACAGTAGACAAGTTGTTTTCTATTGTTGATAATGTATACAACGGCCACACGATTTTGGAATTCTGAAATCTTAATAATTAAATCTGGAGGGATTTCTGCTGGGTTCCGAGATTTGTTTCTGAGTCTCTGGGATTATGGTTTAAGCTGCTTGTTGAGTAGCCAGAGGGTTCGTTGGTGGGCAGCAACTCAAAGTCTCCTTGGGGCAGGGGAGAAAAGGACCAGCCATGCCCCCATCTCATGAGGCCCCTACCTGGCTGTCCATTGACCTCTGGAAGATGGAGGAAGGAAACCCCTTTTAAGACCCATATACTCTTTATATTTTGTGAATAATCCAATTTTTCTTAGAGTTTCATTAAATATATATATATATAAAGAAAAAATATATATGTATCCTGGAGCATTAGTACAGCAGGCAGGGCATTTGCCATTTATGCGTCTGACCTATATTTGATCCCCCAAGCATTGCCAGCAGTAATTTCTGCTGAGCTAGGTATGGGTATGGCCCCAAAACCAAATAAAGGAAAAGATATATGCATTTGTATTTTATTGCAGTTATGTACAATAGCCAGGATATGGAAGCAGCCCAAATGTCCAATAACAGATGAATGGAGAAAGTAACTGTGGTATAAACTTGGGCCTGAGAGATAGCACAGCAGATAGAGTGCTTGCCTTGTTTATGTGAGGTCCTGGGATCATCATAAAAACAAAACTCTGATAGCATTTAGAGCCAATTGTCTGGATTCATATCCAGTTTCACTCCAAATTTCCTGTATCCTGGGAAAGGTCATTTAATTTTACATATGTAAAGCATTTAAAACTGTGCCTACTAGATCTGTATTTTTTGGGGGGGGCCACACCCGGCATTGTACAGGGGTTACTCCTGGCTCTGCACTCAGGAATTACTACCAGCGGTGCACAGGGGACTGTATGGGATGCTGGAAATCGAACCCAGGTTGGCCGCGTGCTAGGCAAATGCCCTACCCACTGTGCTATTGCTCCAGTCCTAGATCTGTATTTTCAATATATCAATGTTTTGTTATTTCAGGTGCCTGTGGTGTATCAAAATTGATAAACATTTAGTTGTTTCTAGTACGTTGAGACTACAAACAGCACAATAATAAATAGTATCATTTCCCTCTCATTGGCTAATGCGTGCACTGCACTGTAGCACTGTCCTCTCATTGTTCATCCATTTGCTCGAGCGAGCGGGCCCAGTATCATCTCCATTGTGAGATTTGTTGTTACTGTGTTTGGCATATCGAATACATCACGGGTAGCTTTCCAGGCTCTGCCGTGCGGGCAGATACTCTCGGTAGCTGGTCAGGCTCTCCGAGAGGGGCGGAGGAATCGAACTCAGGTCGGCCAAGTTGACTGTGTGTAAGGCAAATGCCCTACCTGCTGTGCTATCGCTCCAGCCCATGGTGAATCAATAAAAAGGGGGGGGGGGAATAGCTTCCATATGACAAAGTGATTTCACCCGGATAATTACACCCAAACCTGAAAACATTAATTTGGCTGTAAAAAATATTTGAGGGCAGTCGGGGGGGGGGGGGGGACGGCGGGCAATGGCTCTCCCCCTAGCCGCCCATGTTTCGGGGTGGGCTCGGGCAGTTCCTGCAGCCAGGGCGGTCCGGGCGGTGGGGCAGACAGTGGAAGAAATGAGGGCCAAGCCGGTTGATTGATCAGATACCGTCTATTCCATTCTCCCCAAGCGCCTGCCCCAGTCTCCCTGAGCTTCCCATTCTAGTCTCACACTGCCTCTCATTCCCATCTCCTCTTGTCTCTCCCGCTCATCTCTCCACGCTCCATCTCGCAGCCTGGGCTCTCTCTCCACGTGCCTGCTCCTGTATTCGTCTACATTCTTCTCTCTCTGTCTCCCCCCTTGCTAGCCTCTCCACGGTCCATCAAGGTGCTGCTCTCTCTCTCTCTCTCTCTCTCTCTCTCTCTCTCTCTCTCTCTCTCTCTCTCTCTCTTTCTTTCTCTCTCCAGCTCTCTTGCCTCTCCCACACTCTGGGCTGACACTGCACCCAGTCAGGTAGCAAAATCAACATAAGAAAGCCCTTCCTGAGAGCGCACCAAATTCAAAGGGAGCATCACTTAAGAGGTATCCCAAAGCCCTTCCTAACTGCCCAAGGGCAAAATACCCCTTAAGGTGTTTTTCTCTTTTACTTAGTCCAATAACTCTATCAACATCTTAATACTAGTTGTTTTTATATGGACACAGTAAGAGATAACACTGAGGCTTGTAGGGCGGCTCTCCTGGGAACATCTTGCCACAGACTCAGACTACAGCACTCAGGCCAGATTAGTCATTCCTAACCCTAGCAGGGTCCAAATCTAGTTATTACTTTTTGGATCATGACAGCATTCGTCCATGCCCAAGCTCTTAACTTATAATTAAGCATTATGGAGCTTTGGTCAGGCTAATACATAGGTAGAACAATGTCCTAGAACTGGTTCATGAACTGCTGAGTCAGAGGCAGTGTGGTTATCCTGTAACAGTTACCGACAAACTGCCCATTATGAATACACTACAAATCCTCTTATATAGTAAAAAGATACAGATATAGGGGCCGGAGAGATAGTACAGCAGGTAACACTTGCATACGATGAACCCAGGTTCCATCCCCGGCATCCTATATGTCCCCTGAGCAGCGCCAGGGGTGATTCCTGAGTGTAGAGGTAGGAGCAACCTCTGCAAGAAAATACAGATATAGCTCAGCAGTGAGCAATCGCCTTGTATGTAGGAGATTCTGGGTCCTACCTGGGTCATACACACACACACACACACACACACACACACACACACACACACACACACTTTCTCTCAATATAAAGAGATAATAATTTTAAAAAGATCTGAGTAAGTTACTTTGCTGATCAAATGAGTCAACTTATGTCAGAAAAGGGAAAATGACTCAGACAAGCAGTAGCCTAGCAGAACTTACGCAGGGGCCAAAAATTCTTTAAACTCTATTTTAATCTTATTTCGCTGCTGCCCTTTGCTCGCTGCCTAAGCACTCCTTTCCCCTTCCCCCACGGTCTATATTCCTACCCTGGACTGATCCTGTATTCGGTCAAGTGACCTTTGACCGATTCTGACTCAGAGTTGAGTTGCTGGAGGTTTGAGGTTTGCCAAAGGAAGGGTTTTATTATTTTGGAAACTGCAGCCCATGGTGAACCGCCTCCAGGGGCGCCGCGCCGCGTCAGGCACTCCCAAGATGTCAGTTACCTTCCTGCAGCGGGCGAAGCCGGGAGCTGCTTCTGAAACCGCGCGGCTCCGTGACGCAGGCTGCAGGTGGGTTGACACCACGTACGTTTTTCAGGCCAAGAAGGCCCGCCTCTCGGGGGCGAGGTCGCGATTGGGCGGAAGGGCTGCCAATCAGCGGGGACTATAAAGAGGGAAGCGGCCGGCGGTCCCTCAGGAAGGTCGGCGCGCGGAGCGGCGTGAGTGTGCTGCGCGAGTGGCGCCGGAGAATACCCGCGGTAATCTCTGACTGTTGGTCCCCGCAGCCGGAGCCGCCAGCTGCGGGCCTGCCTTCTCCCCGCTCTCTCTGCGCTCCGGGCCGGGCCGGCGTGATGGCGGAAGCCGCGGCTTGCGGCGCCGGCGGAGAGGCGATGGCGGCCGCCGAAGGCTCCTCGGGCCCGGCGGGCTGGTGTCTGGGCCGGGGCTTCTCCAACTACCGGCCCTTCGAACCCCAAGCGTTGGGCCTCAGCCCGAGCTGGCGGCTCACCGGCTTCTCGGGCATGAAGGGCTGAGGCTGCAAGGTCCCGCAGGAGACGCTGCTCAAACTCCTGGCGGGACTGATGCGGCCGGACGGGACCCCGCTGGGCCGGTCCCGTGGTGGCGGCCACGAGGAGGCGCCGCAGGAAGGCGGCCTGCCCGGGGCGGAAGCCAGCCCGAGCTGCCCGGCCCTGGACATCGGCCTGGACTCCTGTGTCATCCCCCTGAGGCACGGGGGCCTGTCCCTGGTGCAGACCACAGACTTCTTTTACCCCCTGGTGGAAGATCCCTACATGATGGGGCGTATCGCTTGCGCCAACGTGCTGAGCGACCTCTACGCCATGGGCATCACCGAATGTGACAACATGCTGATGCTCCTGAGTGTCAGCGAGAGCATGAGCGAGGAGGAACGAGAAAAGATAACGCCGCTTATGATCCGAGGGTTCCGCGACGCCGCAGAGGAAGGCGGCACGGCGGTGACGGGTGGGCAGACCGTGGTGAACCCTTGGATCATTGTCGGCGGGGTCGCCACCGCGGTTTGTCAGCCCAATGAATTTATAATGCCCGACAGTGCGGTCGTGGGCGATGTGCTCGTGCTGACCAAACCCTTAGGGACCCAGGTTGCCGTCAACGCCCACCAGTGGCTGGACAACCCGGAACGATGGAATAAGATCAAGATGGTGGTCTCCAGAGAAGAGGTAGAACTGGCTTATCAAGAGGCCATGTTCAACATGGCCACCCTCAACAGAACGGCCGCTGGATTGATGCACACATTTAATGCCCACGCCGCCACTGACATCACTGGCTTCGGCATCCTCGGCCACGCTCAGAACCTGGCAAAAGAACAAAGAAACGAAGTGTCCTTTGTCATACATAATCTGCCGATCATTGCTAAAATGGCTGCCATCAGCAAGGCCAGTGGCCGGTTTGGTCTCCTTCAGGGAACGTCTGCTGAAACTTCCGGTGGACTCCTCATTTGTCTACCTAGAGAACAGGCAGCTCGCTTCTGTTCCGAAATCAAATCTTCCAAGTATGGAGAGGGCCTCCAGGCATGGATTGTCGGCATTGTGGAAAAGGGAAACCGGACTGCCCGAATCATTGATAAGCCTCGCGTCATTGAAGTCCTACCTCGTGGGTCCACCGCAACTGCTTTAGCCCCTGACAATCCCAATGTCTCCTCTGAGGCTAGCTCCTGAGATGGGCTAGCAGAAGTTGTTTGGACCGAGGAGACATTGTGCAGCAGTCCTCAGGAGTTGATTTTAAGGAGAAATTTCCAAAGAAGGCTGCCTGCATCCTAGTTCCAGCTACCCTCTCCAGGTGATTTGACTCAGCCCATCAAAAGCTGCACATTCCAAGGCCAGAAATAACATTTTTAAACTTTTGGGGAGGGGGATGGGATGTATGTTCATCTCTTGCATAGAAGAGGAATAGGAAAACCTGTTTCCTCTTTCTAAGGGCAGGATAAAGCTTTTCAGGTATGGGGGATTTTTCTTGGTGCAGAATTAATTGGTTTTTGCACAGAGAATGAGATGATTCAAAGTACATACACACCAAAAAAGAAGAAAAAAATAGCAAATTGCTAAAAAACATTTAGATCAGAATAACTGGACCAATGCTGTTAAAAAATTGAGATCTTACAATGCAGTGTCAAATTGTTTATTCGATTTTTTTTTTCTGATATACTAGCTCTTTCCTGCTTTGGACAAGAATTGAGCAGCTTGTCCAAGGCTTGGAAAAGGAAGAGCTGTAGCCGTCTGACTTGGCCTCTATTAATGATGTCTCTCCCTCTAAACCCCACTAGGGATTGGGAGAGTCAGAACAAGCCCCAGAGGCCAGGCATTGATGGCCTATAAGATGTAAGTCTTGTGCTAAAAGAGTCTGTTAATTTAATCAAATTTTTGGTGAAATAAAAACTTTGTCGCAAAACTTCTACTGTGTGGATCCTTGCTATCTGTATCTTTCACAATCATATGGAATAAGCCAGTTACTTATTTGGAGTCTGACAAATTTTGGAGTCAAGGAACCTGGGAGGGTTCTGGGAAAAGGAAATTTGCAGGAGTATTGATACATTTAATGTAAAAAGAAAGATAAGAAAACCTAATGGAAAAAATAAAGGCGTTATCAACACTCCAACCCCCACCCTACATAAACCTTGTATACAAATGAGCAGGCTGGAACTGAGGAGCCTGCTAGCTATACAGCTACACATGGCAGCTAGCTATACAGCTAGTGGGGCACTGGCATGCAGCTGACCTGGATAAATCCCTTGTACTCAGATGGTCTCCAGAGCACTGCCAGGAGTGATCCCTGAGCACAGAGTCAGGTGTAAAGACCAGAGCGCTGCTGGGTGTGAGCCAAAAAAAAAGAAAAGAAAAACCCAAGTATTCAGCAACAGGTATTTACATAAGAATACAAAATGAAGTATTTGGGACAGTGATAACACAGCAAGTAGGGTGCTTGCCTTGCACATGGGCAAGCTGGGTTCAACTCCCTAACAACCCATACGGTCTCCTGGTGAGGAGTGAGCCCTGAGCCCAGAGCCAGAAGTGTGGCCCAATCACCTACCCCTCAACCCCCTCCAAAAATAATAAATACTGAGTTAGGGAGATAAAGGGCCAGAGCAATATGCTGGGAGTAGTCCCTGAGCATCATTAGATCCCAAAACAGACAAAATCTAGCAATAACAAATTTCAATAAATTTTATTTTTTCTCCTTGGTCAAAGTTCTTTGGGGGGATGCACAGGACCTCAAGCAGTGATCATGGGGCCACCAGGGTCACACCTGTGGTTGGGGGTAGTGGTGTCAGGTGGTGCTGAGATTGCCCCCACATTTCTGCCCCTGTCCTGCTTAAATAACCTTTCATAACATTCATACTACAAACTCCCAATTTGTGGTACTCTCCCTCTCATTAACTTCTTGCCCACTAGCCTTCCACTAGGTGCTTCATTCAAATCCAGATCCTATGTGCTTCTAGTTCTTCATGTCTGAAACCTCACCTAAGGCTCTTGGCCTATCAGGCTCATTCTCAGTCTTGTCTCAGTCCAAATTAAACCTTAAAAGCTTCCTCTGGTGCCAGAGAGATAGTATAGTGCTTGCCTTGCACATGGCCAAGCAGGTTCTATCCCCAGCACCCATATGGTCCCCTGAGCTCTGCCAAGAGTGATCTCCACTGAATGTGGCCCTAAAACAATAAAATCAGCTTTCTCTGACCTCCAACACCTAACTACTCTATGCCTCATCATTGGCTAGATAGCTCTTATCCTAATCTATAATCATCTTGAGAGTGTATTAATTTATGATTGTCCCTTACTGCCATTATGTAAACTCCAAGATAGCAGGAGGTATTTTGCACACCCAGTACTTAAAACCACCTTTGGCACATGGTACTCAGGATATGTTGAAACAGAGAGGTAAAGAAATCCACACTGGGAACCCCAAGCCCCATTATTTTCACACTTTTCCTTGCTCTTGGTGTCTCCTAGTGGTGGAAAATGGTATAAGCAATCTTTTTGTTTGGGGGTTACACCAGGAAGTGCTGGGGAGTGTGGTGGGGTGGCTATATTCTAAGCATGTTGCTTGTGGGTTATTCCCAGCAGTGTTGGGACACCATAAGGTGCCAAGGACTAAACCCAAATCCAGGGGTCCCATATACAAAGCATGCCCTTCAGCCTCTGCACCAGCTCCCTCTTCTGGTACCACCAATCCCTTCAACATTGGAGAAGATATTCAGACCTTGGTCCTGGTTTTTGCAATTAAACCTTTCCAGTTGATTTATTAGTATTATTTGGGGTTTTGGCAGCTAGGGGTCCTGAAAGAGCTGGGGGGGCACTTTTGGGGAATTTTAAGATTGGCCAATAACTGCTGTCAAGTGCACTGCCTATTGTACTATATCTCTGGCCCCGAATTATTATTTTTATTTTGTTTTATTTGGTTTGGGGGCCGGGGATCATTACTGATGGTGCTCAGAAGACCCGGTGAGGTGCCAGGGAATAAACCTGGTTTGGTCATATGCAAGATAAGCATGCTGCCCTCTATATTATCTCTCCGGCCCCTGGTTTAATTAGTTGTTTTAATTGAATCAAAATGAGATACACATTTACCAGTTTATTTCTGAATTTTCGGCCACATCCCATGTTGTTCAGGGGTCACTCCTGGCAGTGCTAGGGGGAATCTCCTGCATGTTCTCAGCCCATTGAGCTACCTCTCCAGCCACTTCTCTGATTTTTTTGAAGGCGGGTTCACACCCAGCTATGCACAGGAGTTTCTCCTGGTTCATGCACTCAGGAATCACTCCTGATGGTGCTCAGGGGACCATATGGGATGCTGGGAATCAAACCTGGGTAGGCCGCGTGCAAGGCAAACGCCCTACCCGCTGTGCTATTGCTCCAGCCCCAGGTTTATTTTTTAACTAGGAGTTGGCAGTAGAAAGTGCAGGGGAATAAGTGGATGCTTCCCGGGTCTGGGCTCAGACTAGAAAGGGTGAGGCCTTGAGATCAGGGAAGTCATCCAACTTCCTTGGTGAGAGGCTGGCAGCAAAATGGAGGTAGCAGGTGGAGAGAACAAGCCTGGAGTAGGGATCAGAACAGAATCATGGGTACACACAGAAGGAAGGCACCGGAGAAAATGAAGGAGAAGGAATAGAAAAGGGCAGCTAAGGGACAGAAGAAGAAAGGAAGCTAAGGGAAGACAAAAAATAACGGGAGAGAGGGTAGTAAGGTGACGAGCACACGTTCACACGTGTGAGCTGTCTCGTGTGCAGGTCTGGGGGCACAGGTAGACTTCCACTCACTGAGAAGCATCAGGGAATGCATTCTGGCTAATCTCAGGTCTCTGGGCCTCAGTTTCTTCACTGGCATGGTAGTACCCACCTGTGACCAGTAAGTCATGGAGAGGACCCCAAGGGAGGTACTACAATAAATTCATATTTTTTAGATCTACTCAAGTACCAGGTCTGGGCAGTGCTCTGGCAGGGAGATGGCTAAAGGTATTGGGACTTGAGTGGAATAAACTAGGTAAAAATGTCTCTGCCATGAGGCTTCTGAAAAAGTTAACTAAAACTAGGAACTGAGTGGGGGATGCAGAGATAGTACAGCAGGTAAGGTACCTGCCTTACCTGTGCCTGACTTGGGTTTGATTCCCTGGCATTCTGTATGGTCCCCAAGCATCATCAAGAGTAACTCCTGAGTGCAAAGCCAGGAGTGACCACCCCTGCCCCCTGCAAAAATGCACATTGCATTCCAGCATACAAAGGATCCTTTGAAAACAATATGCCCAGGTCCCCACTGTAACACAAAAATGGGACTCAGAGAAGTGAAATAATCTTCCCAAGGATATTGATGGATGGAATCACCCACCTCTTAGCTTCCCATCTCCTCTGACTGACTCAGGTTCCCCACCCCAAACTGCCTGTGTAGTTTATAGGCCAGTTCCCTGCTATGTTCCACTCCAGGGTTTCCCAAAGAGTTTGACTGGAGCCAATAGTACCAGCTTGACTCCATCCCTCTCGGAGAGCCTTGCAAGCTAACAAGAGTATCCCACCCACACAGCAGAGCCTGGCAAGCTCCCTGTAGCGTATTCAATATGCCAAAAACAGTAACAAAAACGGGTCTCAGGGCTGGAGCAATAGCACAGCGGGTAGGGCTTTGCCTTGCACACGGCCCACCCGGGTTTGATTCCCAGCATCCCAAATGGTCCCTTGAGCACTGCCAGGGGTGATTCCTGAGTGCAGAACTAGGAGTAACCCCTGTACATTGCCAGGTGTGACGCAAAAAAAAAAAAAAAACCAAAACGGGTCTCATTCCTCTGACCCTGAAAGAGCCTCCAGTACGGCAGTGTTGGGAAGGACGAGTAAGGAGAGGCTGCTAAAATCTCAGGGCTGGGATGGAGACATTACTGGCACCCGCTCAAGCAATCGATGAAAAACGGGATGGCAAGTGACAAAGTGACAATTGACTCTAGTGGGAAATGTGACCCAACTTGACTAGCAGAAGAGAGAGTGTGTGCATATGCCCGCCTCTCCCATGCTTCTTGTTATTAAACATTTCTGAGTCTGCAATGGAGACCCCAGACCAATGGCTGCTCAGGAGTATCAGGACATACATTGTATTGGAGATTAACCTCAGGAATTTACGCTTGCCCGAGGCGCTTTCTAAGCCACTGACCCATCTTCTCAGCCCTTTCTCACTAGGGACCCTGATGGGTAGCAGTCAGGATTACCTTGGCACACATGGGTGACACGTGAATTCATGCGTGGTCTTGCACTTTCCAGATACGTGCATTAAGCTAGGGATTATTCAACTTTTTCTGATCTCCCAAGAAATGCATTTTGGGCAAATGCTGCTAGAAACACCCCAAATGCATTACATGGTCAATTTTGAAATTGTGCATTCTGAAAACTTACTGTTGCCAAATTTCTTGCAACCCCCACGTTCAGCTATGCAACTGCATAAATGACCCACAGCGGCTAGGGAGTAAGGCACGCTCATCTTCCAGGGGTTCTCCAAGTCATTCTTTTGCTTTGGTTTGGTTTGGGGGACCACACTCAACCCTGCTGAGCCACAATTGGGGGACCATATGCGATATACAGGAATTTGAACAAGCTCAGCCACAATCACATATGAGGCAGCCACCCTTTGTTAGGTCCTCCAGTTCATTCTTTTTTTTTTTTTTTGTCACACCCGGAGATGCATAGGGGTTACTCCTGGCTTTGCACTCAGGAATTACTCCTGGCGGTGCTCAGGGGACCATATGGGATACTGGGAATTGAACCCATGTCGGCCAAGTGGAAGGCAAATGCCCTACCCGCTGTACTATCATTCTAGCCCCCTCCCTTCATTCTTAATACAGCAGCCAGAGGGCTCATAAATACAAGATCTTATTGTCTCTCTTGCCTAAAAACCTCCAAAGGGCTTCCATAGACTTCACATCCAAACATAATAAAGACCATTTACTTCTCAGTCATATCCAACCACTCTCCCCCTTATTCACTTTATTTATTTATTTATTTTTGCTTTTTTGGGTAACACCCAGCCGATGCTCAGAGGTTACTCCTGGCTCTACACTCAAGAATCCCTCCTGGCGGTGCTTGGGGGACTATATGGGATGCTGGGAATTGAACCCGGGTCAGCCGCGTGCAAGGCAAATGCCCTACCCACTGTGCTATTGCTCCAGCCCCTCACTTTATTTCTGAGACTGCAATTTTATCAAGTCTTTCCTGCTTTGAGTATTGGTTGGTTCTACCTAGAACTCTATTTCCCTTCATTTTTACTCAAACATCACTTTCTCTGGGGACAGGAGGTTGGGTATACCTAGTGGAGTTCAAGGGCCAATCCTGGCCATACTTGGGGGACCATAAGCAGTGCTGGGGATTAAACAAGGTTCCCGGGGTCAGAGAGGTAGGGCACTTGCCTCGCACATGACCAACCCCAGTTTGATCCCTAGAACCACATGTGGCCATCTGAGTATAGCCAGGAGTGATCCCTGAACACAGAATTGGGAGTAAACTCTTAATAATGGCAGGTGAAGCCCCCAAACCAAAGAACAACAAAGATCGGTTACACACAAGGCATGCACTTTAACCCCTGAACTATCTCTCCAGCCCCACTTAAATACCACTTTCTACAAGTCTCCAACGTACTTCTAACTCCTTGTTGTCAAGAACCAGACCCTGGATAGCTCTGCCTTCTACTTAGTTAGTAACTCAGGGAGAATGCCAGGTGAGCCAGCACCAGATTTTCCTTGCAATGGATTCAAATATCTGAAATCACCCCGGAAGCCAATATCTTGGAACGTTCTGTCTTTCTTTCTTTCTTATTTTAATTAATTTACTTATTTGTTGTTGTTGTTGTTGTTGTTGTTGGGGTCACATCTGGCAGTGCTCAAGACTTCTTCCTGGCTCTGCACTCAGAGATCACTCTTGGTGGGGCTGGGGGGACCATATATAATGCCAGGGATCAAACCTGGGTTGGCCACTTGCAAGGCAAGCACCCTACTCACTGTATTATCACTCTAGCCTTTTCGCCAGTATATTTTATGGTTTCAAGTCTAATATCTGAGAATATCCCTGGGATCAATCCTGCTTGGCACAAGATGAGAAACTAGCCTATTTGTACAAACACCAGCTGGAAGTCCAGAAGGAACGTAGGTGCAGCATGAAAACCGTTGGGATCTCAGTAATCCCACCGCATCACAGAACACAGCCTGTGGACACCTGTCATGTGAAGACAAGGGAGAAGCACTGACAGAGGACGCACCTCTGACGACCCACATCACAAATGCAAGAGGAAGGCAAGATCTCGTGTGAAAAGCTGCCACAAGGCAGGCAGGGGGACAGGAGGAGGCCCTTGGAAGTGAGTCCTTCGCAAGCAGGTAGCACAGCAGGTAAGGCATTTGCCAAGCACGCAGCCGACCCGGGTTCAATTCCCAGCATCCCATATAGTCCCCTGAGCTCCGCCGGGAACAATTCCTGAGTGCATGAGCCAGGAGTAAACTCCTTGTGCATCGCCAGGTGTGGATTCCACTCCCCCCCCCCCAAAAAAAAAGATGAGACTTGAAGTAACGAGCCCTGAAGTAACAAGACCCACTATGACTGAACCCACTATGTGAACACAGGAACTGGGGACTGCTAAGACTCCAACTGGCACCAACACAGGTCCAGAGAAGGTTGAACCACCCCTCTGGAGAGACATTCCAGCAGAAACAAAGGGTTGTGTGAAGTGGACACCAAAAGGCTTAAGTTCTTCTTCTCCTTGACAAGGCCATAGCAATGGGCTTTTTTAGGGGGGGGGAGGTGGTCATCCAGTGATGCTCAGAGATTACTCCTGGCTCTGCATTCAGGAATTACTCCTCACAGTGCTTGGGGGATCATATGGGATGTTGGGGATTGAACCCAGGTTGGCCGCATGCAGGGCAAACGCCCTACCTGCTGCACTATTGCTCCAGCTCAGTTATGGACTCTTATCTAGATAGAAAGTTTCACAGCTTGGGATAAAATCTATAGAAGCAACTCTATAAGGGACCAGAGTGATAGGACAGTGGGTAGTATGGTTGCCTTGCACATGACTGACCTGGATTCAATGCTTGGCATTTCATAAGGTCCCCCAAACTCCAGCAGGAGTGACCCCTAAGAGCAGAGCCCAGATTAAGAAACACTGAGCAGATACTAAAGAGTTAGTACAATGGGTAAGAGAGTTTGCCTTGAACTCAGCCAACCCAGGTTCAATCCCCAGCACCCCATAGGGTCCCCTGAAGCCTGCCAGGAGTAATTCCTGAATACAAAGTCAGGAGTAACCCCTGACACTGCTGGGTGTGTTCCAAAAACAAAAATAACAACAAAAAAAAAAAGAAGCCCTGTCCAGTTCATGCACAATTCAATCAGCCTAATCAGTGTCTAAATAAATAGCAGTACTCCTACATTAAAAAAAAAAAAAGAAGCCAATCTGTACCTGTGAGGCGAGTGCATCAGCAGCCTGATGGCACCTTCAGACTTCCAGATACCCCAAAATTGCTGCTGTGCCTTTGGCCAGACCCCAAAAACTTGGGGCAAAGTTTACCAAGAAAGTAAACGGCCAAAAGTTAGGTATGTGGGAAACACACCCACAAACCACCTACGGCTCAGCTATATACTTGGAGGCAAGGCCTCTCTGGTTCCTGATTGAACTGCTTAATGGCCATGATCCCAGAGACTCAGAAACGAATCTTGGAAACCAGCGGCTTTAGGTAGAAATGCATCCGGTCCCTGCAGTAGTTACCAGTGCTGGGCCAACCCAGGTGGGAATAGGTTTCGTGCCTTGGCCTGTT
Source organism: Sorex fumeus (assembly GCF_029834395.1). Lineage (NCBI taxonomy): Eukaryota > Metazoa > Chordata > Mammalia > Eulipotyphla > Soricidae > Sorex > Sorex fumeus. The sequence goes on from NW_026606183.1 coordinate 6,987,425, forward strand.
CCCCCTGGCGGCCCAGTGGCCACCATCCTTCAGAGGCCACTGGATAGTCAGGTTTGGGCCCCCAGTGACGAAACTTGTTGGGCTTCATGGGATGGGGTGGAGCCGGGCCTGTCCTCCCCACCCCAACGAGACCCCAAGTCATCGCCCATGAATGGCTTCTCTGGCTCCTGATCCAGCTGCTTAACAGCCATGATCCCAAAGACTCAGAAACAAATCTCAAAACCCAGTGGCTTTTGGCAGAAATGCGTCCGGACCCCACAGTAGGTTACTGTCACCGGGCCACCCCAGGGAGGAAAGAGTGTTGTCACTCCACCTGCTCCCTGTTGGCCTCTCGGTGGCCGCCATCCTCCAGAAGCCATTGGACAGTCAGGCCTGGGCCCGCAGTGACAAAACTTGTTGGGCCTCACGGGATGGGGGTGGAGCCAGGCCTGTCTTCCCCTCCCCAAAGAGACCCCAAGTCATCGCCCACGAATGGCCTCTCTGGCTCCTGATCAAGCTGCTTAACGGCCTTGATCCCAGAGACTCTGAAACAAATCTCGAAACCCAGCAGCTTTTGGCAGAAATGTGTCTGGACCCTGCAGTAGGTTACTGTCGCCAGGCCACCCCAGGGGGGAAAGGGTGCTGTCCCCCCCACCTGTTTCCCCCTGGTGGCTCGGTGGCCGCAATCCTCCAGCGGCCATTGGACAGTCAAGCTTGGGCCCGCAGTGACGAAACTTGTTGGGCTTCATGGGATGGGGTGGAGCTGGGCCTGTCCTCCCCACCCCAACGAGACCACAAGTCATCGCCCACGAACAGCCTCTCTGGCTCCTGATCAAGCAGCTCAACAGCCATGATCCCAGAGACCCAGGAGCAAATCTCGAAACCCAGTGACTTTTGGCAGTAATCCCTCCAGATTTAAGTGTTAAAATTTCGGAATTTCAAAATCACATGGCCCTACTGCAGCCACGCGACATCATATGTTATTCATAACCAGAAATAGAACACAAATTGTCTATTGTTGCCTTTTCAGCAGATCTGAGTGTTGGGGTAAAATCTCAAATAATAATGGTGGGTCTGGTGTCAAAATATTGAATGTGATCAAAGTAGAGAGAGAGAATAATGTGGTAATCATCTGCCCCACAGGTGGGGGGAGGGTGTGGGATGGGGGTATACTAGGGTTTTTGGTGGTGGAGAATGGGCACTGGTGAAGGTATGGGTGTTTCATTGTATGACCGAGACTTAGACCCAAAAGCTTTGTAATTGCTCTCACGGTGATTCAATAAATAAAATTATAAAAAAAAAAAAAGTAAGGTGGAGTTCATGCACAATTCAATCAGCTAATCAGTGGCTGAATAAATAGCAGTACTCCTACAAAAAAAAAAAGAAGCCCTTAGAGCCACTGGGTGTGGCCAAAAGGTAAAGGTAAAGGCCCTCCCGTTGATCGTCGATTTGCTCGAGCAGGCCCAGTAACGTCTCCATTGGAGACTTTGTTGTTACTGTGTCTGGCATATCGAATACTCTCGGTAGCTTGCCGGGCTCTCCAAGAGGGGCGGAGGAATCGAACTCGGGTCGGCCATGTTGGCCGCTTGTAGGGCAAACGCCCTACCGCTGTGCTGGTGTGGCCAAAAATCATAAACAAATAAATAAGACCAATTCTGCCAAAACAAATGTGGGCCTCCCAATTTGGGGGCTGTGGCCGCCTTTCCACCTGAGGTGTGAACTCTCAGCTCTCTTCACCTCCTCTTTCCTTCCTCTTAATCTCTGAATAAAATTGTTTTACTTCACTATCTACTGAAATTCTTTTCTGTGAGGGAAAGGTGATGAACCTAGAAAAGCCTGGGTAAGATTTAGGACAGACTTTCCTTTCCTGCAAAGAACAATTCCTCACTCCAGCCTGAGTCCACGGCTCCCCCAGAAATCTGGGTGACAGGGATCATGTTCCACAAAGTGCACAAGAAGTGGACTCAGGCCAGCTTAATGGCTGCCTCGTGGGGCTGGTGAGAAGCGAGGTCTGTACTGGGCAGGGGTTCACTGCAGACTTCCATCAGCCCTAGATTTCCCAGGCACTTCTCTGGGGTGACTGAGGTTGGCAGAGAGTGAAGTAGTAGACTCCCTTCTCGAGGCTGCTGCCTCTCTCCTAACCACTTCACACAAGTTACCTGCAATAATGGGATTAGAGAGATAGTACAAGCACTTAGGCATTTGTCTTGCATGCAGTCTGTAAGCATCTCTAGGGGTGATTCCTAAGCACAGAACCAGGAGTGAGCCCTGAACACTCCTGGGTAGGACCCCAAAACAAACAAAAATTCCTTGGGCAGGGCCAGAGAAACAGTATAGTAGGGAGAAAGCTTACCTTGTACATGACTGAAATGTGTTCAATTCCCAGCACCCCATATGATCCCCTGAGCACGGACAGGAGTGACCCTGAATGCAAAACTCGGAATAAACCCTGAGCACCTCCAAGTGTACCTGTCCCCTCCCAGAAAAATAAAGTCCTTGGAACCGGAGAGATGGTACAGGGGTAAGACAGTTGACTTGATGTGGCCAACCCCAGTTCCATCCCCAGCACTGCATATGGTCCCTCAAGCACTGCCAGAATGACCTGCTGAGTGTGATTGGTTCCCCTAACTGCCGCCTCTCCCCCCGCCAAAAAAAAGCTATAAGGAGTGTGGAATTCCACCAACAAAACCAATATTTTAGTTTTTGGTGGTGCTCAGGGCTTACTCCTGACTCTGAGCTCAGGAAATCACTCCTGGCGGCTCAGGGAACCACATGGAGTGCAGCGGACCGAATCCCAGTACCTCTGTGCAAGCCAATCTCTCCGATCCCTAAGAACAATCAGTTTCAACCTGAGAATAAAACCTGTCCGACTTATCTTGGTTCCACCAAACCAATAAAAAGAGAATGTTTTAAAAAGAAAGAAGTGAAAAAGAACCTGGCCACGGAGATGAGTCGCAGGCGTGAAGAGTGTGCTTTGAATAGGGCAGCCTGGGAAGCTTCCAAACCAAACAACCGAGAAAGAACCAGGCCACATCTTCAGCCATAGATTGATCAATGACAGGCAACGGGGTCAAGAGATCAGCCCAGTTTCGAAGGATCTTCCACGTTCCCAGTGCCCCATAGTAGGAAATGCTTATCTCAGTGCTCACCAACCCCTCCCCCCCAGGTACCGTCCTGGAGGGGCTACTCCCGGAGAGGATTTAGAGCCTTTCCATTACCTTGGGGACCAAGACGCTATCACCCACCTGATAGGGTCGTTGTAAGGATTGAATGACGTCATCGCTATGACAAGTCTACTAAAACGCTTAAAACGTTCTACTAAAACGCTAAAACGCTACTGTAGTTTCGGTTCACTCCCTAGACCAGCTGTATTCTGTAGACATTCCTGCATCCTTAAACCAAATACCCCTTTCTTGCTTACAGCCCCCACTGCAGGGATTCTCCAAAGTGCCTCTACCCTCTAGAGGTCCCTGCGTCACCATTTCGCTCTGGCGCCCTCTGGCGCCCACAAGAGAAGTGACGCGCTTGCGCTCTCCCACCCTTCTGCCCTTTGTCTCTGCCCGGGTTGTATTTGGCTCCTATATCTTTAAGAATCTAAGAATTAGAGGGCCTAGGCCGAGGAGCGAACGCTAGAAGTCTTGATTGGTCCAATCCGGTGAGAGGCGGGCTCTAGTGAACTCCGCCTAAGTCATTGGTTTTCCCTGCGACTCCGCCCCGTGAAGCCACCGTGAGCTCCTGGGATTGGTGGTCGCGGCGGAGGCGGGCTCCGAGCTTGGCGCCGCGTCCTCTGCGGTCCCTGCTGCGGCGTGGTGGGCGGCATGTCTGCGCCGGGAGGGAAGGCGTGTGGGGACACGGGGCAAGAGGCCGGCACTGCTGCGGCCGGTTCTTTCAGCTTCAGCCCGGAGCCCACGCTCGAGGACATGTAAGCCGTCCTCGCCCCCTCTGGGCTGGAGAGATCGCCCCTTTCTCCATAGTAGGGAGGGTCCCTCCACGTGGGCTGGAAAACTTCAGTTACGCGCTTGGGTCCCAGCTCAGCCGGCTCCCCGGGGCGAACCTTCAAACCTGTCTGCAAAAAGTTTAGCAATGCATACCTGAGGGCCAGGGAAATCGTGGCTCCTGGTGAGCAAGATTAGAACCAACCCACCGCCCAAACCTGGGGAAATAGGAAATAGGTCCTTAGGCTCCTCTCCTTTGCCATATGCAAAGCCCGAGAGGCGGGAGAGATTTCTTGCTGGAGGAAATGTAGGAAGGCGTCTTCTGGCAAAGGCCTGTGGAACTGCACTCTGTAAGCCCGGCAGGATGCAGAGTTAGGGACGTTGCGCGAGCATGAAATTGCAGCCGCAGGAGATGGACTAAGACGCACCCATTTTATAGATGAGGAAACCAAGAACCTCATCTTGGAGAAGAAATGGCTTAAGGCCATCCAAAGAAATAGTTGCATCCCTTGGTCACATGTTCCCGTGTACCCCTTACATAACACTGAGGTGGGCCCTCAGTTTCCTTCCCCACCCGCTAACCTTGGGACCTGGGCTTTCTCCTCTTCCAGCCGCCGCCTCCATGCTGAATTTGCTGCGGAACGAGACTGGGAACAGTTCCACCAGCCTCGGAACCTTCTCCTGGCCCTGGTGGGGGAAGTGGGGGAGCTGGCAGAACTTTTGTGAGTAGACGCTAAGCTTTCTGGAAGTGTGTGGAGGGGGTGGAGGGAGAAGTGTCATCGAATTTGATTATCAAATATCCAGGACTTCATTTCCTCTGCTTTAGTGTCAGGCTTAGAGCCAGGATGATACAGAGATGATGCAATTGCTCTGCCCTCTAAGGATAGCCAGTCTGCTAGGAAAGGGAAGAGCTGTGTAAACACCAAGGCAGATCCAGGTGTAGACAGTGTAGACTCCAGTGTAACTGTGTACTCCAGTGTAGATGCTGACACTGGAAGGGGCAGAAGTGAGCCCATTCAGGTCGCTGAGTAGGTTTTTGTTTATTTGCAGTGCTGGGTTGGAACCAGAGCTTCACACATATAAGGCATGTAATGCATTTGCTCTACTATTGAGCCATTTAGTTTGGATTTGGGGGGGTTTGGGTTTTTTTTTTTTTTTTTTTGGTTTGGTTTTTGGACCACACCCAACTCTGGCTCTGTGCTCAGGAATCAGGAATTGCTCTTTTTTTTTTTTTTTGTTCTCTTTTTTTTTGTTGTTGTTCTTTTTGGGTCCTGGAGAGCCTTTCTAGAGACACCTGCATTTCACCTGCCCTTTGCCCCCTCTGCCTTTACAGATGCAACCTTGCCTGTGGAAAGCCACAGCAAGTCTTCTCTAAAATAAAGAGAAGCCTTCCTTTCCACCTCAGAGATAAGGTAAAAGGTGCTACCATCTCTCTTTTTGGCTCTTTGGGTTACCCCTGGTGATGCTCACGGGTTACTCCTGGCTCTGCACTCAGGAATTACTTCTGGCAGTGCTCAAGGGACCATATGGGATGTTGAGAATTGAAACTGGGTTGGCCGCGTGCAAGGCAAAGGCCCTACCCACTGTGCTATCACTCCAGCCCTCAGGAATCGTTCTTGTCAGGGCTTGGAAAACCCTCTGGGGTACCGTGGAACGAAAACAAGTGTCCCACCTTTTCTCCATCCCCCAGAGTTTGGATTTTATTCCAAGCATCACTGGTATGGTAGGAGGGGAGGGATTAAATGTGCATACTAATTTTAAAAGATGGTGGTTGGGGACAGAACTATAGTACAGCAGGTAGGGTGTTTGCTTTACATGTAGCTGACCTGGATTTAATCCCCAGCATCCCATGTGGTTCTCCAAGCACTGCAAGGAGTAATTCCCGGGAGTAGAGCCAGGAGTAACCCGTGAGCATCACCAGGGGTAACCCAAAGAGCCAAAAAGAGAGATGGTAGCACCTTTTACCTTATCTCTGAGGTGGAAAGGAAGGCTTCTCTTTATTTTAGAGAAGACTTGCTGTGGCTTTCCACAGGCAAGGTTGCATCTGTAAAGGCAGAGGGGGCAAAGGGCAGGTGAAATGCAGGTGTCTCTAGAAAGGCTCTCCAGGAGAAAGGATTTGTGGAATCTGTTTCATTCTCTGTGTCCCGTGCCTGGAGCTCAGGAGACAGCTGTAATGAAAGGGCTGTGAGGGAGAAGGGCAGGCTGTGCACCCAGAGAGAGAACCAGGGTTAGGAAATGATGGAGTTTATAACACCTGCCCAGGTCTGGGTGGTGAGGCGATCACTGTTCCTGCAGGGAAACCGGGTCAGTGAGGCTTGAAGCAGCTGGTGAGGCAGCTGCTCTGATCATGCGGGACCAGGGCAGCCGCTGTGGGATGGAGAAACGAGGGCGCCGAGATGTGCAAGCGGGAGAGCTGTTTGTTTGGAACCGGCTTTTGAGCCTCTCTCTGTTAGATTCTCCAGAATCAAGAGAACAAGACATGTGATTTCCACCTTCGTGGTGCAGAGACAAAGCAAACGAGTTAGAAATGAAATGCAGTTGCACAGCTGGGGATGTGGCTCCTTGCTGGTGTACATGTATGAGGTATTAGTTTGATACCTGACATTAAAGGAAAAAAATATTCTGGAAGCCGGAGGAGTAGGGAGCAGAAGGAACATCCAAAGGCAGAGGGGGTGGAGTGATAGTACAGTGGGTAAGGCACTTGTCTTGCACACACATAACCTAGATTTGATCCCCAGAACCCCACATGGTCCCCCAAACCTGCCAGGAATGATCTCTGAGTGCAGAGTCAGGGTAAACCCTGAGAACTGCCAGGTATGGCCCTAAAACAAACACAAAACAAAACCTCAACGCAAAGGGAGCAGTAAGTCAAGGACCGTGTGACAGCCTGCTCCGTTTGTAGGACACTGAAGGCAAAGTGGCTTTAGGAGGGGAGCTGGAGGGAGAGCTTTAGATGGCAACACTTGGAGGGCAGGAGCGAGCTCATCAGGATGCATTGGAGGGGTGGTTGTTTCTTCAGTGTCCGGGCTTCATGCATGTGCTCTGTGGCTATGCCAGTTCCCCAGCCTAGATTTTTTTTCCCTTTCTTTTTGGGTCACACCTGGTGATTCACAGGGATTACTCCTGGCTCCACTCAGGAATCACTCCTGGCGGTGCTCAGGGGACCATATGGGATGCTGGGAATCGAACCCGGGTCGGCCGCATGCAAGGCAAACGCCCTGCCCGCTGTGCTCTCTCTCCAGCCCCAACCCCAGCCTAGATTTTAATCTCAGCACCACTGGGGAATTTTACCAGGAGAGATAAAATATACTTAATGCTTTTCAAAGATGAGCACTGGGCCAGAGACGTGGTTCGGTGGTGAAGCACTTTCCTTGAATGCGTGAGACTTGGGGTCACTGCCGACAGTGACGAGGAGATGGGGACATGGTTCAGAGGGCTAAAACCTTAGCTGTGCTCAATCCCTGGCACTACATGGTCCACAAGTACTGCTAGGCATGGACCCCCGGCCCCCCAAAATGACACTGTTGCGGTAGTAGATAAAATAGCGATCCAGGTCTGAGGCTCATCCAGAATGACTATTCAGTTTATTTTTGGTTTGGTTGGTTTTTTTTTCTTTTCTTTTTTTTTCCCCTTTTTGGGTCACACCCAGCAATATTTAGGGGTTACTCCTGGCTCTGCACTCAGGAATTACTCCTGGTGGTGCTCAGGGGACCACAGGGAATGCCGGGATTTGAACCCAGGTTGGTCTCATGCAAGGCAAAAGCCCTACCTGCTGTACTATCATTCCAGCCCCCTGTTTATCTATTTATTCTTTTTTTTTTTTTTTTTTAGTTTATAGGATTAGTTTATTCTAAAATATGCATCAGGGATGAGAGGAGAATTGGGTCTTGTCAAGTGAAATGTTCTCTTGAGAGACTCCTTGGCTCAGGAAAGAACACAGGTCAATGTGAACATCAGCTGACAGGGGGCCCCAGAGCGATAGTGCAGCAGGGAGGGCATTTGCCTTGCACACTGAAGACCCACGTTCAGTCCCTGGCATCTCATATGGTCACCCGAGCACTGCTAGAAGTAACTCCTGAGTGCAGAGGCAGGCGTTACCCCTGAGCATGGCTGGGTGTAACCCCAAAAAAAAAAGCCCAAAATAGAACATCAGCTGGCATACCAGATCCTCCCCACTCTCTGCTCAGGGCCTGGATGCAGTGAGTTTTCTTGGGAGGAAGTTCACTGCTACAAGGGTTGGGGGCTTCTGAGAAGGTAGAGCCCATTGTCGTAGTCAGCGTTTGTGTGTATATGCAAACCAAACTGTGACGTGTGTGCGTGCACCAACCTGTGTGCATGTGTGTGCGCGCCTGCTGACCTGTATGTTCTGTCCTCAGTCAGTGGAAGCCTGATGAGGAGCCGGGCCCCCAAGCTTGGCCTCCCCGGGATCGGGCAGCCCTTCAAGAGGAACTTAGTGACGTTCTCATTTACCTGGTGGCACTAGCAGCCCGCTGCCGTGTGGATCTGCCCCAGGCAGTGCTCGCCAAGATGGACATCAACCGGCGCCGCTACCCAGCGCATCTGTCCCGAGGCTCCGCCCGCAAGTACACGGACTTGCCCCTTGGGGCCACCTCTGAAGACCAGACCGTGGGGCCTGCACAGCAGGCGTCAACCTAGAAAATGGGCACGGACTCTCTGATTAAACGTGGCACCCAAGGAGCAGAGGGTACCTGGCCATGGAACTTCCTTCTAGTCCTTTCTTAATAGAGTGGGGGGATCCCAACCTTTCTAAGGTCCCAAAACTTTCCAGAAGTCAATAAACCTTTTTCTCGTAGAAGTTGTGGTTAACAACTTCTAGATTCTTCAGAGTTGGGGGTCAGGAGGCAGGGGAGACTCAGAAGTTGATCAAGGTGCCAGTGATGCCTCTTAGCCCCGACTCCTGTGTTCCTGTCGTTAGTACTTCCCTTCTGTAGGACAGAGAGACCCGACTGCTAGCAATTTCTAGCAATTTCCCTCTGAGGTTTCATGCAGTTCCCTCCCCTGTTCTGGGTCTCAAAAGAAGTTCAGAGACTACATGTGATGGTTAAAAACTCAGACTCTGGGATTAGGGCGTGGATTGAAGGGCTAGAGCCCTTGCTTTGCATGTGGGAGCCCCAAGCACCACCAGGTGTACTCCCAACACCCACCCCAAAAATCCAGATCGGGATCCAGGATTATTTAGGAGCATCTTCAAATTACTTCATCTTTGCACCTCAGTTTGCTCATCTTCAAAATGAAATTATACCTACTTGACAGGGTTGTAGGTCTAATATACATCTTAATACAGTGCCTCGCACAGTAGGGGTACTAAATAATTTTGCTGTTTTTCCTCTCTGGGTTTTGGGTTCATTTCCAGTGGTGCTCAGGGGACCATGCCTTGCTGGACTGAGCCAGGAATTAGTATGTAAACCATAGGTTCCAGCCCTTTGAGCTGTCACCCTGGCCCTGCAATCATTACTACCTGTTTGCCTTCTGAACTCAAAATTTTGGGGGATCCAAAGCAGGAAACCAATAGTTAAGGCAGTCTCCAGCCTAGAATCCAGCTGGACCCCATTATAAATTAGGATCAGGGTCTTATGTGGAGAATATGGCGTCCTTTCTTCTTGTGACTTGGGTCCTTTTATCAACACCACCCCAGCCCCCCAAAGGTCCCTGCCCTCCCAATGCCAGTATTGTGTGTGTCCCCTTATCTTCTCTGCATTGCTTCCCTCTCTGAGATCGCTGTGTTGGGCTCCCTCCCCAGGAAGGCTGATGCAGAGAAAAGACCTTTTCACCTGCTTTCACTGTCTCTCCGAGCCTCTTTCCAAATAATTAAGATGAGGATTTCTCCTTTGCCAGGCTCATTCTTATGTATTAATGACCTTGCTCCCTCGAAGTCAAGCAATCCAGATCTGGGCTGGAGTGAGTACCGCACGTAGGGCACTTACCTTGCGTGTGACCAACCCAGGTTCAGTCAGGCACGCCATATGCTTCCCTGAGCTTCACCAAGAGCAACTCCTAAGCGCAGAGCCAGGAATAAATCCTAGTCCTGAGCACCTGAAATACATTTGTCTTCTCTGCAAGGCCAAGATTGAATTCAAGACCTGTCTTCATGCAGGTTTCCCTACCCCACCAGGGTGATGGGGCTTGTGTACATGCTTGCATGGGAGGCCTGGTTAGATCCTGGCATCACATGTTCCCCCTGGGCACTGGCAGAAGTACCTGCCACAGACACAATTGGCTTTTTCATTAAATTTTGAGGATCAAAGTAAGCTAATAACGAAACACTGAAAGCTTTAACACAGTAGGGGCCTGAGAGAGTACAGGGGTTAATGCTCCAATTCAATCCCTGGCATGCTGGGCCCTGAGCAATCCTGGGTGTGACTCCCAAAGCAGGGAAGGGCTGGTGAGATGGCACAGAGCGTTAAGGCACTGGCCTTCTACACAGCTGAAACAGGCTCAATCTCCAGCATCCCATATGGTCCTCTGAGCACCACCAGGAATGATTCTGAGTGCAAAGCCGTGAGTAACTCCTGAACATTGCAAGGTGTGGCCCACAAATCAAAACAGTGCAGGGAAGGTTCACTCACTCTTGCTCTCTTTGCAGATGCAGGAGGCAGCAGTTAGCCAGCCTGCGCTGCGGCTGGACCCGAGTCGCGAGGCTATTTAAGGATCAAGTGTGGGATCATCCCACACACAAGCCTTACGGACTTGGTAGCCCCACTTGTGCTTCCCAAGAACTCAATTCAGAGCCAGAGCCTGGGTCCAGCCCTCTGCCCCCTTCCCCACCCCTCCCCCCCCCCACTTAAGAGGCACGGGCAGGGGCTGGGGAGATAGCACGACGGGTAGGGCGTTTGCCTTGCATGCAGCCGACCGGAGTTCGATTCCCAGCATCCCATATGGTCCCCTGAGCACCGCCAGGAGTAACTCCTGAGTGCAGAGCCAGGAGTAACCCCTGTGCATCGCCAGGTGTGACCCAAAAAGCAAAAAAAAAAAAAAAGAGGCACAGGCAGGTGAGGATATAATACTTTATTCACTAACATGGGCCGAGAGGATGAAGCGAGGGAAGGTGGGCACGGGGTTCCCAGGACCCAAGTAGGGGATTCCTCCCGCCTCCCACATTCAGGGCAGCTGGGCTGGCCATCCCGCCCCCGGGGCGGCCCTCCGCTGCCCCCGCCCCCCATGCGTACGCGCGCGCGGGCGCGCGGACACGATCGACTGCTCAGCTGCCCTCGCAGTCTGGGCAGCGCTCGGTGGCGGTGCCAGCCGCGGCGCCGGGGGGCAGCTTGAAGTCCCGGCCGCAGCCCGCACAGATGAAGAGGCGGCGCCGCATGTGCGCGCGGCGGTGCCGGATGAAGTGCGAGCTGAGGCGGAAGCGCCGGCCGCACTCGGCGCACGGGTAGGGCCGCTCGCCGGTGTGCGTGCGCGCGTGCTCCGCCAGGTTGGAGCGGTGGCCGAAGCGCCGGCCGCACACGGCGCAGCGGTGCGGCTTCTCGCCCGTGTGCACGCGCCGGTGCTTGGCCAGCGCCGAGCTCTGCGCGAAGCGCGTGCCGCAGTCGGCGCAGGCGTACGGCCGCTCGCCCGTGTGCGTGCGCCGGTGGCGCGCCAGGCACGAGCTGCCGCCGAAGGCGCGTCCGCAGTCCGGGCACGCGTACGGCTTCTCGCCCGTGTGCACGCGCAGGTGCTGCGCGTAGTTGGAGCTCTGCGCGAAGCGGCGGCCGCAGTGCGCGCACGCGTACGGCTTCTCGCCCGTGTGGCGCCGCCGGTGCTGCCGCAGGTTCGAGGCGGCCGAGAAGCGCTTGTCGCACTCGGGGCACTCGTAGGGCCGCTCGCCCGTGTGCGTGCGGCCGTGTTTGGTCAGCGCCGACTTCTGCGAGAAGCGCCGGCCGCACTCGGTGCACGCGAAGGGCCGCTCGCCCGTGTGCGTGCGCGCGTGCTTGGCCAGCGTGGAGCGGCGCGCAAAGGCGCGGCCGCAGTCCGGGCACGCGTGCGGGCGCGCCGGGTCGGCAGGCGGCGCTGGCGCCTCGCTCGGGACCTGCGGGGAGAGGGGACAGGTCAGGGACAGGTCCGCTGACCCCTAGGCCCGGGAAGCAGAGACATGGGTCTCCGAGCGCCCCGTTTGCCAGACAGCGCCGGCAGCAGTGACCACCCCCGAGGAAGCTTGTGGACATTCAAGGAGATCCACACGGGGAGGCAGATGTCACTCTATCTGCTGTCTACTCTTTATTCACTCAACAAATACTGAGCAAGACCACGTGGCTGACGCTGCATTTAAAACGCCCAATTCCTGCTTTCAGAAAGGTTAGGATGCGACTGAGTGGTGTTCGAAACAAAGCCAAACGACAGAAAACCTTCCTGGTAAAAGCAAAGAGGTAAAGGAGAAGGGAACGGCCTACAGAGCGGACAGTGAGTTCCTGAGGCAGGAGCTGCCTGCTGAGTTCCAGGAATGGCAAGAAGTGCTTAGTGCAGAATGCACAGGCGCTGCTGTGAGCAAGCCAGGGATCCAGTGGGCAGTTCCACTGTGAGGGCTCCCTTGGGATGCTGGTATGAGGGAGGATCAAGGGCAGAAACAGGAGCCTGGTAAGAGAAGACACTGGCCTGCCAGCCGGGGAGGTGCAAAGTGAAGAGATCTACTTCTGCATATTTGGGGGTTGGAGATTTGATGATAAGATTAGATTCAGTTGATTGGATGGATTTTGATTGGATCTTTAATTCTGACATATCTGGAGCCTAGGAGAGTAGATTGGAGATTTAATTAGGAAATTATCAGCCAGCAGATGGTTTGTATTTATTTTTGCTTTTGGGGGTCACACCCAGTGATGCCTGGGGCTTACTCCTGGCTCTGTGCTCAGAGTTCACTCCTGGGGACCTTATGGAATGCCAGGGATAGAACCTGGGTCAGCCACAGCAAGGCAAGTGCTCGACCTAGTGTACCATTGCTCTGGCCCCTGCAGATGGTTTTTAAAATCTCCAAATAGGAGCAGATCACACAGGGAATGGACAGACAGGGGTCAGCCAGCAAAGGAGGCTGGGGAGCAGCCGAGAGTCAAATAAGGCCAAGGGCCCAGGCTCTTCAGCAAGCTGAAAAGCAAGCACCAGTCAGACTGAAGCTGTGAAGAAAGCAAGGGTAAAACCCACGTACTATAGCACTGAAGCACTGTCCTCCCATTGTTCATCGATTTGCTCGAGCGGGCACCAGTAATGTGTCCATTGTGAGACTTGTTTATTTTTTTTGGCATATCGAATACACCACAGGGAGCTTGCCAGGCTCTGCTGTGTGGGCAGGATACTCCCGGTAGCTCACTGGACTCTCCAAGAGGGACGGACAAATCGAACCCGGGTGAGCCACATGTAAGGCAAACGCCCTACCCGCTGTGCTATTGCTCCAGCCCAACCTAATATACTGAAGTCTAAAATGGAGATATTAGAAAACAGGCCAGTTTTATGAGGCCTGGGCTTCTCAAGATAAAATCAGAAAAAAAACGGGGCTGGAGAGATAGCACAGTGGGTAGGGGGTTTGCCTTGCATGCGGCCAACCTGGGTTCGATTCCCAGCATCCCATATGGTCCCCTGAGCACCGCCAGGAGTAACTCCTGAGTGCAGAGCCAGGAGTAACCCCTGTGCATCGCCAGGTGTGACCCAAAAAGCAAAAATAAAATCAGAAAAAAGGGGGAAGAAATGCTTTTGTAAGAAGCAGGGAAAGGGAAAACATTTTACACTAAAATAAAGGGGACTGCCATAGGCACATTGCTCCCTTGTTAGAAAAAAAGAATGCTCACCCAGCAAAAGTGATGTGGGCCAAGCAATGAGGCACATTAATCCATGAGCCAGCGAAGGGAAGTAGGTGAAGCACAGCTAACTGACTCCCTAGAGAGCACTGAGGCCTTTTCCTTCTGTGAGTTCCAGATTAGCGACTTCAAGGCCTTCAAGATGCAGTAACCTTTGGTAATCAACTCAGAAATTCGAAATCAAGGCAGTTTGGGAAATCAGTTTGGGAAAACAGCCCAGGGAATTCTGGAGTCTGTACAGGCCACACAGATGGCTCAGCAAACTGGAGCGCATGCTTTGTGTGCAGGAGGCCTCGCTTTGATCTCCAGCACTGCACAGTCCCCCAAGCATGACTCCCCCCTACCCCCCACCCCAGCACTGAGCTAGGAGTAGCCCCTGAGCATTTGTAGGGGTGTAGGCCGCCTCCCCTCCAAAAAAAAAAAAGTCCAGGAGCTAGGGAGATAGTACAATGGTTAAAGCACATACTCTGCATGCCTCCAAGCTGGGTTTGACCCCCAGAATCACATCATGTGGTCCCCAGAGCACCACCAGAAGTGATCCCTGAGCACCAGGGGTATAACGAGAAAGAGTCCATACAATGATAATAGCAATTAGGTTTATTACAGCTCAATGTGCATTGCGATGTAAAGTTTTGAATATTTTTGTGCAGGAGAGGGCCCCACACCCAGCGGTGCTCAGGACTTACTCCAGGCTCTGTGCTTGGGGATCACTCCTGGCAATTCTCCAGGGACCAGAAGCAGTCTGTGAACTGAACCCACTGTGTGATCTCTCCAGCTATATAGCCCCTGAGCACTGGTAGAGGCTGACCTCATTCCCCCCGATCTCTCCAAGAAAGACTCAGAATTAAAATTAAATTGATATTTTAAAATAAGAAACTCCATCGTAGGCTTGGCACAACCCAAATTCAAGGTCACACTTTTGGGTCTTGTCCTGGTTTTGGTATCTACCGGGTTTATTTCAATGTATCAGTCACTGTGAAGAGAAGTTTTCTCATTTTTGGCCTTTCCTCTTAGGTATCTTTCTTTAATATGGCCTTAGCAGTGCTTAGAGTGATAGTACAGAAGGTAGGCCACTTGCCTTGCACGCAGCTGACCAGGGTTCAATCCCCAGCATCCCATATGGTCCCCCAAACCCTGCCAGGAGTGATTCCTGAGTGCAGAGCCAGAAGTAAACTCTGAGCATCTTCAGGTGTGGTCCAAAACCCAAAAGTAAATTAATTAATTTAATTAAATAGCTTTACCAGCCTGAGGAATTCCTTATGTTGGGCTCACAGGTTATGGATCTTCACACCGAAACCCTTAGTATGTCCAGCTCCAGGAGAGGCCTTTGGATGCTCCAGAAATAATCTTGGTAAGAGGAGCTGAGACAGGGCCGGAGCAATAGTACACTAGATAGAGCCTTGCACAAAGCCAACCTGAGTTCAATCCTCAGTATCCCATACGGTCCTCCGAGCACCGCCAGGATTATTTCCTGAGTACAGAGTCAGGAGTAAGCCCTGATCATCGCCAGGTATGACCCAGAAAACAAAAACATAAAAAGAAGGACTAAGCCTAATTTGTTAAGACCCCAGCAAGTCATTCATCCTTCCTCTGCCTAAGGAACTTGAGACAGACTAGGCTAGGTCAGAAGTCCCCAGCGAGACAGGAGGATTCCACTGGATCGAACAGGATTTAAGTGTTATGTAGGCAAACTGATTTTTTTCAGTGTTTTACTTGGGGGCCACACCTAATGGTGCTCAGAGATCACTCCTGGCTCTGCACTCAGGGATCACAGCTGGGAGGCTCCGGGAACCTTATGGAATGTCGGGAATCGAACCTGAGTTGGCCATGTGCAAGACAAAGCACCGTATGCACTGTACTATTGCTCCAGCCCCACAGTTCTGATTTTTTTAATGTTTTTTTGTGTTTGGGTAGCACCTAGCAGAACTCACAGCTTACTCCTGGCTCTGTGAATCAGTCTGGCAAGCTCAGGGGACCATATGGGGTGCTAGGAATGGAACCCAGGTCGGCCGCATGCAAGGCACTCAGCCCTAATTTTTAATTTTAATGTTTTGATTCCTCCCTTCCTGGCTTACAATAACACAGGATTTCAGGTATAGCTTCCCATCTCTACACGTATAAACATGTATCTTTATGTGTGGTGGCATGGATCAAACCCTCACACCTGAGAGGCACATGTTCTACCAGTCATCTACATGCCTTGACCCCCATTTTTTTTTTTTTTGGTTTTGGAGCCACATCTGGCAGTACTCAGGGGTTACTCCTGGCTCTGCACTCAGGAATCACTCCTGGCAGTGCACGGAGGACCAAATGGGATGCCAGGGACTGCACCTGGGTTGGCTGTGTGCAAGGCAAGTGCCTTACCTGCTGTACTAACTCTCCAGCCCTGCAAATTTTCATTATTTTGTTCAATAAATCCTGCATTTATTTGTTAGAAAAATAATAGATTATGTGACACCCCCAAATTCAATAGTATTCTTAAATGAAGGTTAAGTTATTTAACAAGGCAATGTGAATCTATCTGAAGAACAGCTTTAAAGAAATTAGGACAGTAGATGGGGGATATGTGTATGAAAGAAACTTGGGAATTCCTGAGTATAAGTGATCGTTAGAGAACTTTTTTCTTGGTGTATGTGTGGGTGATGTTTGGTCACAGATGGTCGTGCTTTGGGGTTTCCCTAGCAGTGCTCAGGTGACCATATGGTGCTGGGGATTGAGCCTGGGCCTCCAACTCCACACCACTAAGCTACCTACTCTCTAGTCCAAGGACCTACATAATTAAAATTCTACAATGTGCAATGTGGCTTCCCCCCTCATTCCCCCACCACCACCACCACCCGGAGAAACCATGTGTTCTCTGTCTCTGTGAGAAATCAAGAAAAACAAAATCTACAACTGTTAGATTTAAAGTTACAATAAATGGTATTTACATGGTACCCTGTAAGTAATTTTTTTTTCCTTTTCAGTTTTTTCAGTTTTTGGGTCTTACTTGGTGGTGCTCTGAGAATGTGCTCAGGAGTGACTCCTGGCAGTGCTCAGAAGACGAGATGTGGTGCTAGGGAATCATTCTTTTTGTTTTTGTTTGTTTGTTTGAGGGCCACATGATGTGGTATTCTAGGCATACTTCTAGCTCTGTGCTCAGGGGTCACTCCTGATATGAGGTACTGGGGATCAAACTAGGTCAGCCATATACAAGGCCATCACTTTAACCTATGTACTATCTCTCTAGCCATCGTTTGCACAATTTTTACCTGTGGCCCTGTTGGAATATCCTGGGGGCCCACAAGGATCTATGCAGCCCCCAATTAAGAAAGGCTACTCTAGGGGCTGGAGAGATAGTACAGCAGGTAGAGCGTTTGCCTTGCACGCGGCCAACCCAGGTTCGATTCCCAACATTCCATGTGGTCCCCTGAGCACTGCCAGGAGTGATTCCTGAGTGCAGAGCCAGGAGTAACCCCTGTGCATTGCTGGGTGTGACCCCCCCCAAAAAAAAGCAAAAAAAAAAAGAAAGAAAGACTACTCTAGCAACCAACTACTATATCACTGGAAGTATAATCCACAGACCACATCAGCATCACAGGGAATTTGTTAGAAATGCAGAATCTCGGCATTGGAGGGATAGTACAGTGGGCAGGGCGCTCGTGTTTCCTGAGCCCCATCAGGAGTGATCCCTGAATGCCAGCCAGGATTAGGCCCTGAGCACAGCCAGCTGTGGCCCAAAATAAAGGCAGCATCTCAAGTCTCATCCCAAGCCTACTGAATCATACGTAATCTTTAATTTAATAAGATCCCTAGATAACTTCAATGAATGTTCTAAATTAGAAACCTGAGACCAGGGGCTGGAGAGATAGTACAGCAGGCAGAGAGCTTGCTTTGCACATGCCTGACCCAGCTCTATCCCGACACCCCGTAGTGCCCCCAGGAGTAATTCCTGAGTGCAAAGCTGGGAGTAACTCTGGAGCATCACAGGATGGCACCAAAACAAAAACAAAGACACCTGAGGCCAGGGCTGGAGCTTAGCAGTAATTTGCCTGGCATGTGTGAGATCCTCAGTTCAATATCCAGCACCTTGAAACCAAAAACAAACTAAAATTATGAAGCCTGATCTAGGGGGCCAGAGAGACAGGACAGTTAACAGGGCATTTGCCTTGCACACTGCTGGCCCAGATTCAATTCCCAGCACCCAATAGGGACCTGGAAGTCCACCAGAAAGTCCTTGAGCACAAAGCCAGAGGTAAGCCCTGAGCACTACTGGATGTACCCCACCCCCCCAAAAAAAAAACAAAGAAACCTGATCCATGGGGTGGGGGAGACAGTTCAATAGGCTAGGGCATATATGCTTTAGGTATTCAGGGGCCCCTGGCACTGCATGGTCCCCAGTACCTCTGGGAATAACCCCCCCAAGCACCAAGCCAGGAGTAACCCCTGAGCAACAAAACAAACAAAAAAGTGAGGGAGGTGCCTAGGAATCCTAATCAAGAATAAAAGCTACTCGGGAAAGTATGAAGCAGGTGAGCGTCCAGTGGCAGAGACCATATGGGCAAAATCTTAAGAGCTGAAAAACAGTCTGTCTGAGGCTGAAGTATGGATGGAGAGATTAGATTTGAAGCCAGGACAGAAGGTCAGATGGTGAAGAGCTTAGAATACCCGAGTTAGAAGCTGAGACTTTATTCCAAAGGAAATAAGAAACCACTCAAAAGTTGAAACAGGGAAAGACAGGGCTGGAAGTGCACAGAGCCCTCTTGAGAAAAATCTCTTCTATTCATTACAGATAGATGGGATTTTGATAAAAGAAAATCCTGCAGCCCAAACGCAGCATAATTAAGGCCTGTTCTGGACAATGATTGGGCTTGGGGCTTGGTGGTAGCTAAGCCATAGTTAATCATCAGCACTGGCGGATCACAATCACTATTTCACAGATAAAGTGGCATTCAGGGGGATCACACTGAGAATCGATAAGCGATCTTGAGAGGACAGAGCTAAAAGTTCCTGGGAAGTGTGCATGATAATTCTCAAGGCCTACCTGCTCCAAATCAAGTGCCCAGGTCACACTTCTGGCTGGAATTCAAGGACCTTAGTTTCATGATCCCATTTTACAGATGAGAAAGCCAAAACAAAGCTGGTGAATGGTAGAGGTAGACTTTGAAGCAAGGATGGTTCACTGCTACATGCATGATACCATTCATAGTCTGGTCCTATATAACTTTCCTAGCTAGTGATACCCACCCTGCCACCTTCTCATCCTTAGCTTGAGCAGGTCTACTCAAGGTTCTTTCCAATCAAAAAACACCCTTTTCATTTATTTCCTTTTGGGCCTCATCTCTCCCGAGCCTTTGCTGCTGCTGTTACCCCCAGCATCGCCCCTCCTCTTGCTAACCCCTAACTAAGCCTTCAAAGGCCAGAGTCAGAGCCTCCCCACTGTTAATCCTCTCTGGAGGCCTCATATCCTATCCCCTGTTTACTCCCAAACCCAGAATAAATGTCGTTTGTTTTCTGTTTTGTTCTGTTCAGTTTGGGGACTTTGTATTCTGGGATCATGCGGTACTAGGAATCAAACCAGGGTCAGCCACATGCAAGGCAAAAGCCTTAATCAAACCTGTACCATCTCTCTAGCCTCCCAGGAAGAACTTGAGCAAGATTTAAAAATCTCCAAAAGGGATATGTAGTCCGATGTCCTGAAGTTTCAGAAGGATTAATAACGACGGTAGCAACTGGCATTGTGCTTATGTGCCAGACATAATTCTTACTCATGAACAAGTATTAGCTCATGTAATATACATACCCCCCTCCCTAAGAAGGTGCTGTTATTATTTCCTACTTACAAATAAGGAGAATAAGGCACAAAGAAATCAAGAAACTTGCCAAGAGGTCAGAGAGATGGCTCAAAGGACTGGAATGCAGGCTTTGCATGCCGGAGCCCCTGGTTTGATCCCTGGCACTGCATGGTCCCCTGAGAGTGACTGCTCAGCACTACCAGGTGTGGCCCCCCAAAAAATCCAAAAACCAAAAATAAGAATCTTGCTAAATGTCACACAGCTGGTAAGTGATGGAGTTGTGGAGTTGGAAGTCCACCCCAAACTCTTCAGTTTCAATTATCATCAATATTTTTTTGGGGGGAATGGGACATCACAGCCAGCGATGCTCATTAGATACTCATTAGCCAGCTCAGTCTTCATGGGTCACTCCCCACATGTGTACTATGGGACTGTGCGGTGCTAGAGATCAAACCTGGGGCTCACACATGTGAAGTTTGTGCCCTGGAACTTTGAGTGGGAATCCAAATCCTTCCTTCCCTCCCTCCCTCCCTCCTTCCTTCCTTCCTCCCTCCACCTCTTCCTTCTTTCCCTCCCTCCTTCCTTCCTTCTTTCCTTCCTCCCTCCACCTCTTCCTTCCTTCCCTCTCTCCTTCCTTCCTACCTTCCTTTCTTCCTTTCCCACACACATCAGTGCTCAGGGCTGCGCTGGATTCACCAGAATACTCAGTGACCCGTGCCATGTCGGGGCTCCAGGTGGGGCCTCCCCCATGCAAAGCATGCATCAGCCCGTTGAGCTATTGCGCCAGCCCAGAATTCTTAACTTACTGGCCACAGGGCCAGAAGAGGCAGGACTGAGCCAGGAAGATGGGCCAAGAAGGGCTGAGAAAAACAAGTATCTAGTTATTTGGGGGCTGGGGAGAAGGCTCAAAGGGCTGGAGCCCCAGGCTCAATCTCGAGTACTGCATGGTCCCCAGAGCACTGCCTGGGGCATCCCCCCAAACACCGAGCAGGGTGGAGGGGACTAGCCCTGGAACATCTCGATGTTGCACCCACTCCTCAACCAAGTTACTGTGACTGGAATAGGGAGTCAAAGCAGCCCACCCCCACCCAGGGCCCAGCACACCCACTAGGGGGCAGCAGAACTTCCTCTCCCTGGGAACAGGCACCCAGGCGGGGAAGAATTGGGGGGGCTGGGAGGGGGGAGGGTTTCTGGGCCCCAGCAACCTAGCAGAGCTAGAGGTGCACTCAGGGCCAGGGCTGGAGGTGGATGTCCTGCAGGGTATTGGGAAGTGGAAAAAATGCCTGTGGCATTAAGGTCTCGAATGGGAAAGTGGAACTCATATTCTGATCTTAAAATGCCTCTCTCTAAGCCTTCAACACGCAGGATCCGACCCCATATCACCTGCCATCCTGCTCACTTGCACCAAGGCTGCAGCTGTACGCCTGCACGCACCCACTCACTCCTCGGAGCCACTGAAAACACCACAGGGAAATTTTCCCCTCAGACCCCCAGAGGTCTGAAATAAGTCATCCCTCACCTAACTTGCCACCATCACTGGTCAGCAAACTGCCCGTTTCCTTGAGTCTGTTTCCTTACCTGTAAAATTGGACACTGCTGCCGATGTCACAGGCCTGTGTGCTGAGAACATTGTCTGGCACAGTAAATGCGAGGCAAGAGCCCACTGTGCCTATTACCTGACTTGAGTTCCAACATCCCACCCCACCCCACCCCAGCTCGGTCCCCATTAAGTCCCCATCTCTGGGCCTGTTCCCATCACACAGAACTACAGCTGCAGGTGACTTGTCAGCCTGACTCACGGAGAACCAAGGACAGTGCCTGGTAGATGTGACATCTACGTGTGGCAGTATGGCAGTGGGGCCACGGGGGAGACTCCAGGTTTGAGATGCAGGGTAAAATAGGGTCACTGGATTCTGGGGGAGGCTGAGCCAGGTTTCAGGGCAAATGGGGCCCCAGAGTGTGGGACACGTACCTCCTTGTTGTCCATGGGGATCTTGAGTTTCACTACCTCATACTTCTCCTCACCCTCCTCTTCCTCACCCTTCACCAGCAGCACCATCTCCTCTTGCATCTCTTCCTCCTCCTCCTCCTCTGCCTGCTGTTCTCCAGGCATTTTGGTGACCTGGGGTGGGGAGCTGGGTCAGACGCTCAGGACCTGCACCCCCTCCCCCTTCACTCCCTTTGGCCCTGGCCCAGGCGGCCGTGGCTTCTCGCGCACCGGTCGCTGAGTCTGGCCCCCGCCCCTCCACCCCGGCCCCGTCTCACGCCCCGCCACTGCCCCGGGACCAGCTCCAAAGACACTAGTTCACCCCACTCATCCCGGCATTCAAGGCCTTGAACATTCGAATCTCCAGCTCCGGCAAGTCACCACCCTCCGCGCGCTGAGTCACTCCTCAGAGCCTCGGTCGGCAGCCTGGAGCCTCAGGGCACCGGCAGGAGGCGGGATCGGGGCGGAGACCCCAGGGTGTGCGCACTCACCAGCCGCAGGTTCGGGGCTCGCGCTGCCCCAGGCCAGGGCGCCCGGGCGGTTGGGCACTCAGCGAGGCCGAGGCTTCGGGGGCGGGGCGGGGCGGAGCCTCGAGGGCGAGTTGTCATTGGCCGAGGAGCATGGCCCCGCCCCTCAGGGGGCGGAGCAAGCGGCTCCAGGCGTCTGGCCCAAACTGCATCGGTCGGGTGGCGAGCCCAGACTTGGCGCCCTGCACACTCCTCCGATTCCCAGGGATCCCGGGCCGCCTCATCCTGGCCTTTAAGGTCCTCGCAGTTAGATTGTAACTTACGTTCAAGGCGCGTCTCTAGTGGCTGGCTCGGAGGTCGCCGCCGCGGCCAAGCGAGTCAGCTCCGCCCGAAATAGGCCACGTGCGCTCCAACCCCCGCCTGGGCCTCTAGCGGGCACCCGGCCCGGAGGGCGGACCCTACTGCCTCCCCACCAATTCCCTTTCTTCTCTTTCTTGCTTTCCCATCTTTTCCTCCTTTCCGGCCCCCGATCGTTGGGATAGCGTACTCCGTGACTGCATACTTCTCAAATAAACAACCACACAAGCTTATCGCTGCTACTTAATTGTATGATCAGCCAACTTTGTGCCATCCTTGGAGCACCAGGTCTGCTCTGATCCTCACAAAGGTCTAACCATTTTGCAGAAGAATTAAAAGTCTCCAACGGTCTTCATAGTACTGCGGCTAAGCAGTAACTCCGGAGGAAAACTAGTACCCTGTGCTGCCCCTTATCTTTTTTGTCTTCTGGGGTATTTTTACTTTTAAAAATTAGTGCCACGGGGGCTGAAGTGATAGCACGGCGGGTAGGGCGTTTGCCTTGCACGTGGCTGACCCGGGTTTGATTCCCAGCATCCCATATGGTCCCCCGAGGATGAGTGCATGAACCATGAGTAACCCCTGTGCATGGCTGGGTGTGACCCAAAAAGAAAAAAGAAAAGTGTCATGAATAATTCTTCCGGCCAAACAGAATGCAGCAAGTAAGATACTTAACTTGCAAGTGGCTGACCCAGGTTCCATCCCTGAAGTCCCATATTGTTTCCACCCCACAGCCCCAGTACTGCCAGGAGTAATACCTGAGCACAGGGATGGCCTGAAAACAAACACCCCAGCCAGAGCAATAGTGCGAACGCGTAGGGTGTTTGCCTTACACAGTGTTGACCTGTTTCAATCCCTGGCACCTCATCTGGTCCCCTGAGCTGGCCAGCAGTGATCCCTGAGCATAAAGTCAGGAGGAAGCCCTGAGCACTGCTGCGTGTAGCTCAAAAACAGAAAAATTCTTACAAATTTTCATTTCCAACACTTAAGGATTGGAAGGTTTCATATAGAAACTTATTTTTCAGGGCTAGAGTGATAGTACAGCGGGTAGAGCATTTGCCTCACATGCAGCTGACCCAGATTCGATCGCCTCCATCCCATATGGTTCCCCAAGCACCGCCAGGTAAAATTTCTGATTGCAGAGCTAGGAGTAACCCTTGAGCATCGCTGGATGTGATCCCAAAAGAAAAAAAAAAAAACCCTTATCTTTAATCTATCTTTTAGAAGTTATCTACCAAAAAAACACTGATACATAGGAGTTGGAGAGATAGTACAACAGGTAAGGCACTTGCCTTGCATGCAGCTAGCTCTGGTACTATCCCTGGCATCCCATATGATCCTGCAAGCATTGCCAGGAATGATCCCTGAGTGCAGAGCTGGAGTAAGCTCTGAGCACCACCAATGTGACTCCCTGTCCTTAAAAAGGTATCTACATTATCCCACACTAATAGAGCAACTTGGATCCAGAAATAGGGACTAGGAAGAGAGCTTAAAGCTCAGAGGATTGTCTGCACTCAGGAAGTCCAGGGCTCAAAACCCAGCACCACATAATACCCCAGCACCATGTCTCAGAACCCCTTGTTGTGTCCCCAAAACAAAACAAAAATTTAGAAATGATGAAAGTGTGATGTGGTGACTCAAAGTTATCAGAAAAGCAGGTGGCTTCTAAAAGATAACTGGGAGGTGAGGTGTTCCAAGGTCAGGACATGACCTGCACAGCTGTCCTACACTGTACTCTTCAAAGGAAAATTGATATCCCAATTATATGCTCCAAGCTAACCACTTAATATCTAGTTCTGTACTGAAATTATGTTTGCTTGCTTTAGCTAATGAGAAAGTTGACCTATGTAGCCAAGTAGAATCACGATTATCCTGTTGTTTGTCGATTGCCTCGAGCAGGCACCAGTAACATCTCCTTCGCCCTAGCTCTGAGATTTTAAAAAGTGCCATATTCAAGGCTCTTTCAGGGTTAGGAGAATGAGACCCATCGTTGTTACTGGTATTTGGCATATTGGGTACACCACAGGGAATTTTCCAGGCTCTGCCGTATAGGCAGGTTACTCCAAAGTAAGAATGAGAAAATAAGATGTCACGCGGCCGTAAATGCGGCCGCACGCTTCCAGGAGCTGGGTTTTATAGTCTCTGGGTCTTGGCCATTGATGGGATTACACGGAGCCAGGGGGCAGTTGGTGGGTGTGACCCCTGCCCACTGGGAGATGGAGGATCTGGGTGGAGAATGCTCAGCCCCAATCTGAGCAGGCTTGGAGATCTCAGCCCCAGGACCCGCATGCCTTTGTTCCTCTGCCGGTACCTTCATGCGTGTAGAGAGTGGTCTCAGCATGGTTGTGGCTGGTTCTGGAGGTCTTTGGCTGCCAGGGCTCTGCTCGTGGTGGGGAGGGAAACTCAACCCGCCCCCCTCCAAGGGGCCCCGGCGAGGACAGCCAGGCATGGGGGCAGGAAATTAGAATGAATCAAGTAGAATGTGATAAGGAATGTTTAAAACCTTGCCTGGGTTAGGGTCCGGGATTCAAACACAGACACCCATAAGGAGTTCAAAGACTTTATTAAAGAGAGTTTTTACAGACTGATTGATCAGGCCCGCACCCCATAGAAAAATGGTTGGGGTACGAACCCTTCCAACCGCGGGGAAGGGTTTAAGTAGTCTAAAACCACATCCTTGGCTGTCCACGTTGTTCTTTCTCCCTAACTGACCTGTAAGCTGATTGGTTAGTGCCACCTGTGGATGCCCTTTTGTTCTATTCTTTCCATGCTTGGCTGACCACTATGTTCCTTCTTTTTACTGATTGGTTGGCACTATCTGCAGGTATTGTGATTTTTGTTCATTCTATTCCCTTTTCCAAGATGTGGTCTCAGGTTCATTCCCAGTTCAGCCATCACTTACATAATCATACAGAATAGCAAAATGGCTACTAACAACTAAAATGGCTGCACTTTGGTTCATGCTGAAAATGGCTGTACTTTGGTTCTAACACCTTGGACTCAGGTTCAGGGCTGATCAGTACATCACCACCTTGCTCTTGGTCTGAGCAGCCCCTGCAAGTTAATAAAGTTTCTTCAATTTGACAAACAAGCTTGTTCAAGACTTCCTGGAAAATTCTCACTCTGTTACAGAAATGACATTTAGTGAATGCTTATAATCCATACCTGTCTCTTCACAACAGCTTTGTTTAAGTTAATATCTGTCTTTGCCAAATAGGGAATTAAAGCTCAGAAATTGTATTTGTTTAGTCATATAGTTGGTAAGCAACACATTCTTTCTATGGCACCCAATATCTCTCTCAGGACTTAGGAAATAGGAGCCAGAGAGACAGCACAGTGGGTAAGAAGCTTGCCTTGCATGCAGCTGACCTATGTTTGATCCCGGTATCCCATATGGTTCCCTGAGTATTGTCAGTTGTAATTCCTTAGCAAAGAGCCAGGAGTAACCCCCGATCATCACTGGGTGTGGCCCAAAAAATACAGAAAGAAAGAAAGAAAGAAAGAAAGAAAGAAAGAAAGAAATTATTATTTTGGGGGATCACACCTGGCGATGCACAGGGGTTACTCCTGGCTCTGCATTCAGGAATTACTCCTGGCGATGCTCCAGGGACCATATGGGATGCTGGGAATCAAACCCGGGTTGGCCACCTGCAAGGCAAATGCCCTACCCACTGTGCTATTGCTCCAGCCCCAAGAAAGAAAGAAATTGGGAAATTGTGACTGGAGTGATAGTACAGGAGGTAGGGTGTTTTGCCTTGCATGTGGCCGACCGGGGTTCAATCCCTGGCATCCATATGGTCCCACGAGCACTGCCAGGATTAATTCTGAAGCACAGATCCAGGAATAACCCTGAGCACCACCGGGTGTGGCCCCAAAGTTAAAGAAAAACAAAAAATAAGTCTTGCATGTTTAGAAAGCAGAAAGAAGTCTTGCGTGCTGAAAGCCAGTGAACTAGGAAGGGAAAATGCAGGTGGGTATTGAAGGGGAGGAAGGCAAGGACTAGATTATGATTGGAGCACCACCCCAAGCAGAGGCAAGGCCTGCTGTTTCTGAGCAGAGAATCACAGGGGAGTGCTAGTTGGGAGCAGTGAAAAGCCTGAGAGGAAGGAATCTCCTTCTTGGAGAGAAGGAAAAGAGCTCTCCTTGCACTAAGAACATGAATGGATGAGGAATGTAGCTCAACTGTGAGGTCCTATGTTTGATTCCAGGCATGGCAAAACGAAAAGAAATGTGTAAGTATCTACCTAGAATCAAATATATTTCCTGTTCAAGTAAAGAATATCATGATAGGGGCTGGAGCGATAATAAAGTGACTAATGTGCCCTTGGCCAACCTGGGTTCGATCCCTGGCATCCCATATGGTTCCCTGAGCACTATCAAAGTAATTCCTGAGTGCAGAGCCAGGAGTAACCCCTGAGCATCGCTGCGTATAGCCCCAAAACCAAGAAAAAGAAAAAAAAGATTATGATAGGGACCAGAGAGATAGTACAAAGGGCAGGATGTTTGCCTTGCATGTAGCTGACCTGAGTTTGATCCCTGGGATCAAATATAGTCTCCCAAGCTCCAGCAGGGTTGTGGCCCCAAAACAAACAAACCAATAAAATACATTGTGATCTTGGGGACTGAAGCGATAGCACAGTGGATAGGGCATTTGCCTTGCATGCAGCTGACCCAGGTTCAATTCCCAGCACCCCATATGGTCCCCCAAGTACCGCCAGGAGTAATTCCTGAGTGCATGAGCCAGGAGTAAACCCTGTGCATCGCCAGATGTGACCCAAAAAGCAAAAATAAATAAATAAATATACATACATATATATTGTGATGAAGTGTGTATGAATATACATGAAATATTCGTATAATACATACAAAAATAGTGTTCTGAAATGCAAATAACAACATGGAAAGTGAATAACTTCTTAGAAGGGAGGACCAGTGGCTGCAGGCCTCACTGTGAGTAAATGTGAAGTGGAAGTTTGCCAGATTTACAAGTAGGTAGCAGATTGTGGGGTTGTAAATTCTTGTGAAGAGCACACCAGATTCCAAGAGTAACTTTCACCAAAGTATTTAGTGAAAACTATTGTGTACAGGACCTATTCTAAAAGGAGGTAGAAAATTAATCTGGAAAAGTCTTCATCTTACTAATTAGTCTGGACTACACTTTTCATCTGGGGAGGAAAGGGTCATGCTTAGGACTTCTGGCTTTGTGCTCGCTCGGAATCATTCCTGGCACACTCTGGGACCATACGGGTCACCAGGGATCAAACCCAGGTCAGCTGCATGAAAATCAAGAGTCTTACCCGCTGTACTATTGCTGCTGCCCCAGCCTCTTTGGAAAAAAAATTTTGATCACTTAGGAATCACTTCTGCATGCGTTTCTTTCAACTGCTTCACTACCTTGCCTGACTTTGTCTAACTTTCACTTAGAAAGAGGGCACACTTAGTCATATTACCCTACCACAACCTAACACTGAAGCTACAACAGCTGAGTGATTCATTATGCTCAGAAGCTAAATGATCAGATGAAGGGAACCTTCTGGTCTTAGACAGGCCTTCCAGGTAAGCTTCTAGGAAATAATTATGACCGGTTTTGTCAAGATTTGCAAGTATGTGCATGTGTACCTGTGTGTTTGAGGGGAAGGGGTTGCAGGTAGGAAGGAAGATGGTGATGGGGCGGAGGGGGCATTCCAACTAAAGGAAACTGAAATGTCTGGAATTAGAGAGATAATACAGTGGGCAGGGCCCAGGCTTAATCTCAGCAACCCATAGCATTCCCCGCCACCCCATCCCCCCACCCCCCAGGAGTGATTCCTGAGTCCAGAGCTGGAGTAAGCCCTGAGCACCGCTGGGTGTGGCCCCCAAACAAAAAAACCCAAAATAATAATAACATGAAAAAATTAAAAGGTAATAATGAGGGGCCGAAGCAATAGCACAGCGGGTAGGGCGTTTGCCTTGCACGTGGCCAATCCAGTTCGATTCCCAACATTCCTTATGGTTCCCTGAGCACCGCCAGGAGTAATTCCTGAGTGTATGAGCCAGGAGTAACCCCTGTGCATCGCTGGGTGTGACCCAAAAAGAAAAAAAAAAGAGAATGATGAGCGTGGTTCCCCCTAAAATAACAAAACTAACAAAGTGTGGTTCTCAAACACAGGCAGATATACATAGTGTATATATACATATACAGATATATATATAGTGATGGGGCCAAGCATATGCTCTGCGGGCGGGAGGCCCCCATCACTCATCCTGAGGAATGCCAAGAGCGACCCCAGCACTTAAGCAAGAGCAGACCATGAGCACCAATGTTGTGGCCGACAAGCAGATATAAATACAAGGAGTGATGTGGTCTTACTTTGGACAACCTGGCAGGCTACCTGCCCACACAGCAATGTAACCTGCCCACACAGCAGCGTCTGACAAACTCCCCGTGGTGTACCCAATATGCCAAATACCAGGAACAATGATGGGTCTCATTCTCCTAACCCTGAAAGAGCCTTGAATATGGCACTTTTTAAAATCTCAGGGCTAGGACAAGGGAGACGTTACTGGTGCCTGCTCGAGGCAATCAACGAACAACAGGATGATGTGATCGTGATGTGGTCGGATGTTACTTTATACAGTCCACTACGGGCCATTCTGGTAGGGAAGCATCTTCCCCCGACAAACTCCGGAAGTTCCAACCAACCCCACGGAAGACCGCTTAGAGGACAAGTCCCTGACCCCGGGGGTTAAGCCAGGAGCCCACGGCCGCAGTCTGCAGGGCGAGGGGCCGACGCGGACGTCCCGCGGCCGCCTGGAGCGAGCTTTCATTGGTTGCGAGGAAAACGCGGCCCATGCTTACGATCTCGCGAGAGTTCGGGGCGTAGGCCCGTCCTGCGCGCCGGTTAGCCGAGGCGTTCAAAAGGCTCTGCGGCGAGGCTGGCCAGTGTTTCGTTCTTTAGGTGGATGAGCCGCCCTCGTCCTTTCTGTCCCTGGCCAATCAGGTCAGCGCCTCTTTCTCCTGCCTGCCCATTGGCGCGCCCGTGGAAAGCGACGGGGCCGGGCGCGCCGCGCCTGCTGCTGCAGGGGGCGCCGGGAAACGCGGCCTGGCCCCGCAGCCGCGCCCCGCCCCCCGCCGACCTGTTTCTCGGCAGGCGGAGTTTCACGGCGCGCCGAGCCTCCGGGTGGCGCCTCGAGCGCCCGCCCCCGCCCGGCCACTTTCGACTCGTACCTGTCGCCATCACAAAGGGTCTCGCGCGCCGCCTCCCCACGCACTCCCCGTGGCGTGGGCTTCCAGTTCAGGGTAGAGCTCAGTGCTGTGAGCTGGGTAGCGTCTATGGGCAGTCAGAATCCACGCGTGGGACATGCGCCGACTGACCCGGGGGCCCGTTTTTTCGTTTGTTTTTATTTAGAGAAATTGACTTAAAAGAAGTCAAAGGGAAGAGAGCTAGAGGGACCACCGGCAGGGCCAAGGACTTAGTATAGGGGTCTCGGCGCTTGTCTTGCACACGACTGGTCCAGGTTCAACCCTTTTGCCATGTTACCTACCACAAGGTCCCAGGACTAAGACCTGAGCACTGCAGGGTGTGGCTCAAAACACCAAAAAACAAAGAAAAAAAAGAACACTAGCTTCTCCAGAGGGGAAAATAGGGCGAGTACATATCTCAGGTCCAGATGTGGAAGAAAACCCTGCCCCACGGAGCTCATTTTAACCAGATGTGGAGCTAGAAAGCAGCAATGCCAAGCTCAGGATCTGGAGCCTTCACGTGTCAGTGGGCTGGCCCTGTGGTGAACTCCCCAGTCCCTCCCATCCATCCACACACACACATGCACATGGAGTCCAAGCCTCAGACAAGAAGCAGTTTATTGAGGTGACACAGTTGTGGCTGTTGGGCCCCGGGGCTTCTGCTCTGCCCTTCTCCCATCCCTGCTGCTGTCCACTGAGGTTTTCAGCTGCACTGGATCTACTTTGCCAGCGTCCAGGTGTCAACAGGGCAGTTTGGGGGTGAGTTAGTCCTGAGACTAGGTTCCTTGTGCTGTCCAGGAGTGAGCTCTGGCTGAACACATGCTTGCAACCTAGGTTCCAGCCCCTGCACCACTTGGGCCCCAAGCCCCTGAGTACCACTGGAAGCAACCCAAAAAGTTATCCTTACTATTCCCCCTAAATTCCAGGAGTCCCATTGTTGCAATTCACAAAGTCAAGCCTGGTTTGGGGGCATGGCTGGGAGAGCTTTATTTTTGGTTGTGAGCCACACCCTGCTGTATAGTCAGGGCCTAGTCCTAGTTCTGCACTCAGGAACCACTCCCAGTGGGGCTCAGGGCACCATATGGGGGGCTGGGGATCAAACCTGGGTTGGCCCCATGCAAGGCAAATGTCCACCTGCCCAATGTACTATCGCACCAGCCCCAGGGTTCACTCCTTAACAGTTTGGGAGGCAGCAAGAATTTAGGTTTCCTTAAGAGTCCTAAGGTCCTGAGCCCAGCTAGGACATTTCCTGAGTGAGCTTCAAGGCCATCTCCAATCTCTATTTCTACCTATTCACTCCGTTCTCCCCCCTTTGTCCCCCCAACCACCTCCCAGGCCCTATTTCCTCTGCTTAGCAAACAGATACCCTCCCTTTGGTCTCCTGGCCTTCCACCCTCCCCGGCCCCCATCATTCCAGTCCCGTTGGTGGCTCCTCTTTGAGGGACCTTGCCTGATCATCTCCTATCCCAAAGGGCCTCAAGACCAGGTGCCCACGCTGGTGCTTGATTCGGGCCGAACTGTCCCCAAAACCCTTGCCACACTCCGCACACTTGTAGGGCTTCTCCCCTGTGTGTGTACGCCTGTGTTTGACTAAATCAGAGCTCCGTGGGAACTCCTTCCCACAGAAGCCACACACGTGCCGCTGGCTGGGTGCAGAGGGCTGGGCCTGGACTCGGGCTGGAGGGGCCACGGGGGCTGGGCCTGGGGGGTTATGTGGCCTCAGGAGAGTGGATGCTGGTGGTGACCGGGCCCGCTCACCACGGTGGGTGCGGAGGTGCTTGACCCGGGCCGAGCTGTCGGCAAACCCTTTGCCACACACAGGGCAAAGATAGGGCTTCTCCCCCGTGTGCACACGATGGTGCTTTACGAGGTCCGAGCTTCGGCGGAAGCCCTTGCCACAGTCAGGGCACTTGTGGGGCTTTTCAATGGCTAGTGGTGGAGGTGGCTCTCCAGCGCGTGGGCCCCCAGGCTCAGGCTCCAAGCCTGGCAGGCCAAAAGGCCCGTCACCTGAGTGTGAAGGGCTCCGAGGGGTCAGCGGGGGGCTGGTGCCAAGAGGAGGTGGGGGAGGACTTGAGCTGGGAGGCGGGCTAGGGATGAGGGGGGCCAGAGGGTAGCCTGGGAAGCTGAAGTCCTGGGGCTCCAGGTGCGTGAGGCGGTGGCGGAGAAGGGTAGAACTGAGGCTGAAGGTGCGGTCACATTCGGGGCAGGCGTGAGGCCTTTCCCCGCTGTGGGTGCGGAGGTGTTTGACCCGGGCTGAGCTGTCGGCAAAGCCCTTGCCACACTCGGGGCAGAGGTAGGGCTTCTCCCCCGTGTGCACCCGGAGGTGCTTCACCAGATCTGAACCCCGCGCGAACTCCTTTCCACACACATCGCAGCCAAATGGTTTGGGCCCCAGGTGACTGCGCTGGTGGGTCAGAAGGCTGCAGCTGAGGACGAACCTCTTGCCACAGTCAGTGCAGACATAGGGCTTGTCCTGGCCTTTGGGTCCCTGAGTGGCGACTGAGGCTGTTTGAGAAGGCTGCCGGCGGGGCACCACTGGCCGGGGGGCCTGCTCCCCCCGGTGCGTCCGCTGGTGCTTTATGCGGGCAGAGCTGTCCCCGAAGCCTTTGCCACAAATGCCACACTTATAGGGCTTCTCGCCTGTGTGTGTGCGCTGGTGCTTCACCAGGTCAGAACTCTGCCGGAAGCTCTTGCCACACTCACCGCAGATAGTGGGGCGCTCACCAGCAGGAATTCTGGACCGAGGAATCTTGGGGGGGCCCTGGGCTGATGGCCGGGCTCTATAGGGCTTCTCACCGCTGTGAGTCCGCTGGTGTTTGATACGAGCAGAGCTATCCCCAAAGCCTTTCCCGCAGACGCCACACTTGTAGGGCTTCTCCCCTGTGTGGGTGCGCTGGTGTTTCACCAGATCAGACATCTGCCGAAAACTCTTGCCGCACTCACCACACACAGCAGCCCGATCACTAGCCTGGCCCCAGCGGGGTTCCCCCAGGAGCCGGGGACCTCGATCCCGAGGCTTTCCTAGTCCCTCTCTGTGCACCCACAGATCATCCCAGGTCTGGAAGCCGTCGGGTTTGAGAGAGGCATTTCCTACTTCGTGGCCTGGGGCCAGGTCTTCCTCCTCCTTGAACCTCAAGTCATCCTCCTGTGGGGTATGTTCGAACTCCTCAGGCTCGGAAAGCGCCACAGTCTCGCTCCCTAGACCTGGGGAAAGAGAAGGGAGTTGTAGACCCTGTGTCTGACAGTGCGGCCCGAGGCTTCCGTCACCACCCTGCTTCCAAGAACTTCTGGAGCACTTACTATTGTCTCTGCCTCTCATTTACAGTTATTCCCCTAAGCTCTCCGGACCAGATGGCCAACAAGTGCCAAAGTTGCATCTTATTTTGAATTTTTATTTTATTTTATTGTTTTGGGGCCACACCCAGTAGTGCTGAGGAGTTATTCCTGGCTCTGTATTCAGGAATCATTTCCTGGTAGGCTCAAGGGCCTTAATGAATGCAGAGGATCCATGTCAGTTAGCTATTTGCAAGGCAGGAGCCTTACCTAATGCACTATCTCTCCAGCCCCTTATTTTTAATTTTTAAAAATCACTGAATGGAGTGATAGTACAGCGGGTAGGACACTTGCCTTGCACACGGCTGACCTGGGTTTGATTCTTAGCATCCCATTTGATCTCTAAGCACCATTAGGAACTAATTCCTGAGCGCAGAGCCAGGAGCAACCCCTTAGCATCACCAGGTGCGGCCCAAAATAAAAATAAAAAGATAAAAGTTAATAAATGCATGACAGCCCAATTCACTTTGCTCCTCAAAGTAGGGACTGTCTCTGACCTTCCTCTTTGATCCCCCTGAAAGCAGGAACTAAATCTCTGTGAAAGGTACCTCTAACAGACACCCTTATCAGCAGAGACAGGACAAACTAGCTCTGCTTAGCTCACTCAATTAGATGTCCAAACCAAAGCTTTCAAGAATGGCTTTGTGCTGTCTGTTCTTCACAGATTAATTGCTTCTTTGTCTAAAAGCTACTTAAACTGTTTGGCCATTCACTAGGTGACCTATATTTTATGAAATTAAATGTCTTTTTTCCCCTTCTTAATCTCTTGCGTCAATTTATTATTTTGTTGCCCAAAGGAACCAAAGAAGATGAGGGAGAGATCCCACCTGCCTTGCTTTTCCTCTGTGCAGCAAGAGAGTCCTGGCAAGCAAACCTAAGATTATTATCAGCCAATTCCTGTTTCACAGACACTGTCACTTTTTCAAGATTAGAAAGGTCAGAAAGTAGCAGAGGAGTTTATAACTTCTGTCCCTCTGACTCCTGAGCCTGTGTTGTGACTACAGTGTAAGAGCTTTCATTTGAAAAAGCAGGCATTTGCTGATTCTATTGTCGCTGGAATGGAGTGCTGCTTCAGTCGTTTGATCTTGCACAGATTCTAAGAATGAATTCCAAATAACTGCTGTCACAGAGCTGGGGAATCATTGTCTGTATGGGGACAGGTTCTCCCAGCGAAGGAAGGAGAAAACCACGGGGAGGAATGGAGTCTAACGCCGGGCAAGGCATCTCGGGACTAGATGCAGCATGTAAGGTCTGGACCGAACACCAGGCTGGGGCTCTGCACTGAGCTGGGTTAGATTTCTGAGAGGGAAGACCGGATTAGATCAGCCCGGCTGCAGAGGGCATCGGCTGAGAGACAAGGGCAGCGGGGAGGCCGCTGTTTCTACCGAGGAGAGGCAAGGGCTGGAGTCAGGCAGCGCCGGGGCGGGAGGCGATGGCCGCGGGGAGGGGCGGCAGTCCTTGAAATGATGCCCCTTCCCGGCCGAGCGCACGGAGACACGGGCTCTGCGGGTGTGGACCCCCACCGCCACCCCCGCCTCGCCGAAGCACAGTTCCCGCCCGGTCGTTCGGGGGCTCGGCCAGGTAGCGCCCGAGCCCGGACCTCCCACCCGCCGGGTACCTGCCGCCGACCGCGCCTCGCCCGCTCTCACCTGCGCGGGCGCCCCGCAGCTGCTCCCTCCGCTCCGGACGTTGGAGCTCCGCGCCCCAAGGCTCCGCCGCGCGCTCCATCGCCGCCCTGGGCGCGGGGACCGACTCCAGCCCACGGTCGCACAGCCCGGGGCCGCTGCCCTCTGCCGGCCGGCGTGCGGGTCCGAGGCGGCACGCGGTGCCCGAGGAGCCCGGCCGCGTCGCCGGCCGCCCTGCACCTGCCGGCCCCTCGGCCCGCGCGGCCGCACCCGGAGCTCGAAGTCGGGCTCAGGTGCCGGAGTCGCGGGCTGCCGGGGGCTGCGGGCTCGGCGCCAAGCAGGGAGGGGGTCGGGGCCGCCGGGGGCGGGACGGGAAGCGGAAGCGCGGCCGCCCCGAGTCGCTCTAGGACCGCGGAGGAGCCGCGCGCCCGCGGGGGCCGCCGGTCGGCCGGAGCGCGGGGCCGGCGCGCGGGGCCAGGGTCGCTCGGCGCCGGGGCCGGGGTCCGAACGCGCTGCTCTCCGCCGCCAGGCAACGTCCTCGCCGCCGGGCCGGGCCGCCGGGCCGCCACCCCGGCCGCGGGAGACAAAGAGCGCGTCGCGGACGGGCCCCGGGAAAGGGTGGGGGTGGGGGGAGACCGAAGCAGACAAAGGGCGGCGGAGACCCCAGACGGGGCGGGGCGGGGCGGCGAGACGCAGGAAACAAAGCGGGGCAGGTCCGAGGCCCGAGGCCCGGGTGGGTGCGGGCGCCTGCGAGCGCGGGACGCCCCGTAGGTGCTGAGTGGCGACTTGCCAAAGGGGATCAGGGCCGGGCCCCGGCTCACAGACTCACAATCCTCAGCTAAGACCGAGAGACAGCGGCAGGCCAGGACCACGGGAGCCAAAGACTGGCCGCTGGAGACAAAGAGATGTAGGAACAGATAAGAGGGAAAAAATCATTGGCGGCAAATCACATGAGCGCTAAGAAAAGGCAGGGAGATTGGCGAGAAACCGGTCCCGATGCGGAGAAACAAAAGACAATGAGAGGCAGACACAAAAAAGGAGGCCGTGGGAGAGGAGGGACAGGTCCAGAGCCCGCCGAAGGGGCAGGGAAGGCCTGGAGGGTTCAGCTCAGTTTGGCTGGGCCCCTCGCAGGCCGGCAGACGCCCTGCGAGAGCTCCAGGCAAGCCTGCAAATGGCAGCGGCCGATCTGCTGATGGAGGGAAAAGTATATTCACTCGCATTCCTTAGCTCCGAAGAGCCAGGAATTTGGAATAGAGTTGAAACCTGTGTGAGACTGTCCTTGAGGTCACAGGGCTTTGTGGGAGAGCTGAGGTATTCTAAGCTGTGGGGGTGTTTCTGGGTGCTTGGCATGATGACAAAACAGGGATCACAAATCAATAAGTGCTTAGAGGTCATCAGCCAGTCTAGGCCTTGAAGAGGCTAAGAAGCTCATCAGGGAGCTCTGGGCTCAGTAGAATCAGAAGATGGGTGAGGTACAGGTTCTGCCCTAACCGATTAACAAGCTGTGGTAGGGTGTGAGGCTACCAGAGGAATCAGTCTCTGAAGATTTTAGTATCTAAGGGCTGTCAGGGCATTCATGCAGAATCCAACTGAGGCAGGCAGATAAATAGGAGAGGGTCTATGGCAATGGAGTTTCTGAGAAGTAATAAATCCAGTAACACTGAAGCTGTAAGAATTTAAGGCCTAGGCCTGATAAGATCTTCCTGGCGCCAGTGACAGACCCTGTGGAGGCTGGACCCCACAGAGACACGAACTTTAGCAGAGACAGAGACTGCAATTAAGGATCTGAAGGAGATTTATGACACCTGAATGACCCCCATCTCTGCCAGAGAAATTCCAGACCAAGGCAGCCCCCCTTGGCAATCACCCTAGCAACAAACTCTTACCTAGCTAGACAGTCCCACATGAGGGCAGGTTGGAGAAACCCTATAAAAGCCACCTTGAACAAAGGAAAGGCATGCATATACTGCCTAAACTCATGTGCTGCTTGTGCCCACATGGCCCAGCACATACAGTGTCTGAACATACGTATCACCTGCATCTCCCCTCTTGAGATGTGTACTGTGACTCTCTCCACCTTTGGAGATGCCTGCCTTCTTCATTGAGCGTGTTACTCTCTCACTTTCTCTCCCTCTTACCCCTTCCTAAAAAACCTCCAAATAAAATCTGTGTTTACTTCACTGCTTATCTACTCCTGAAATTCCTTTTTGTGAGGAAAACAAGAGCCTATAAACCCTGGGTAAGGCCTAGGACTGATTCTCCTTTCCTGCAAAGAGCCAATCCTCGCTCCAGCCTGAGTCTGGCTCCCCCCAAGAGAAATCTTGGGGCTGGAGCAATAGCACAGCGGGTAGGGCGTTTGCCTTGCACACGGCAGACCCAAGTTCGATTCCCAGCATCCCGTATGGTCCCCCGAGCACCGCCAGGGGTGATTCCTGAATGCAAAGCCAGGAGTAACCCCTGAGCATCGCCGGGTGTGACCCAAAAAGCAAAAAAAAAAAAAAAAAGAAATCTTGGGTGGGGATTAACTCCCTTGCTGAGAAGACCAAATAGACCTTAGGTGTGACATTAGGTGTCAAGGTCACCTGATGGAACTGGCGGGACTCTGGCAGACTTTACCAGTCCTGGTCTTCCCAGCTGGTCCCAGGGTGGCAGAGGCGGATTGGGAGAAAGGACCGTCTCGTCTTCACCTCACATACGCCACCATGGGGGCCCACTTACTTCAGGATTCTAATTCTACCTGTTCTGTTTTGATCTTGGGGAAATTATTTCTCTCTGGTGAGAAAGATAGTACAGGGATTAAGGCACTTGAACTGCATACAGCTACCTGGCATCATCCCCCAGTACCACTGTCTTGAGCATCACCACAAGTGATTCGTGAGTACAGAGCCAGGAACACTGCTGGGTGTGGGCCAAAAGAGTTTTACTGGATATTTTTTGCTAAATACTTAGTACATATTAATCCTTGTTGCCACAGGGAGCTTAGGTTTATTGGGTTACTTCCATCACAGTGCTCCCATTCTTGTGTTTATTTGTAATTTCTTTCTTTGTGCTCAGCTTCCCCAAACTGTCAATAACCTTTTCCTCCTGATCAGACTCTGTTGACTTGTCACTGTCACTGTTCTCCTATTGTTCGTTGATTTGCTCGAGCAGGCCCAGTAACGTCTCCATTGTGACCATTGTTACTGTTTTTGGCATATCGAATATGACACGGGGAGCTTGCCAGGCTCTGCCCCGCGAGCGAGATACTCCCGGTAGCTTGCCGGGCTCTCTGAGGGGGGCGGAGGAATCGAACTAGGGTCGGCCATGTTGGCCGCTTGCAAGGCAAACACCCTACCCGCTGTGCTCCAGCCCTAGTTGTTGACTTGTAAATATTGTTTTTTCTCTTCTCAAGTCCTTTGCATAGTTAGTTCAGAGCAAAGTCTTTTTTGTATGGACACAGATAGATAGTTAATGCTATGCTTTTGTAATTTGGGAGTTAATTTACTTTGAATGATATTTACCTCCTGGACATCTGTTCTTTTAACTTAAGCCTCAGTTGCCCTTACTTCTTGGCACCCCAAAAGCAGGGTCCCAATGAGGGACTGGATGGACCCAGGGCAAGCGGCGAGCTGCTCTGGCATCGAAATGGGCCTGGCCAAGGCGCCATAAGTTAAAAGGATGGTCATGGACAAATTCTGTCATGATCCAAAAAAATAATAACTAGATTCGGACCCTGCTAGGGTTAGGAAAGATTAATCTGGCCTGAGCACTGTAGTTTGAGATCTATAGAAAGATGTCCCCACGAGAGCCACCCTATAAACTCAATGTTTCTCTTACTGTCCATACAAAATAACTAATATTAAGAAGTGGAATTAAGATGTTAATTAAATTTTTGGATTAAGGAGAGCAGAAACACCCCTAAATGGTATTTTCCACCCTTGAGCCTAATTGGCAATCAGGAAAGGCTTTTGATATGTTGATGTGCTACCCCCAATGCTAGGAAGTTGGAGAGAGAGAGAGAGGGAGACCAGGGCAGCAAGATGGAGCCCGGAGAGACTAGCAAGGGGGACAGAGGGAGAAGAATGTAGGGGAAGAAGGCAGGAGCAGGCGTATGGAGAGACGCAGCTGCAACTGCGAGAGGGAGCATGGAGAGATGAGTGGGAGAGACAGGAGGAGATGGGATTGAGGGGCAGTGTGAGACTGGAATGGGGAGTTGAGTGAGACTGGAACAGGCAACTGTGGAGAATGGAAGGAACGGCGATAGATCATCAATCTACCAGCCTCGTTTCCTCCTTCGTCCGCCACCCATGGCATCGGTCTTCCCAGGCTTCGAGCAGCCCGAGCCCACCGAGCCCACCGAACTTGGGCAGGCGGGGAGGGGGATGCGGGAGGGAGGGAGAGAGAGAGAGACCCGCAGGGCGCAGGGGGCTCTCCCTCGGGGCCCTCTCCCCTTGTGTATTCTCCCTCTTGTGTATTCTGCCTAGAGAATACACAAATCCTCAAACATTTAAATTAGGTATTATCATGCCCGCTGGGGAGGAGGGGTTGGAATTTATACACCTGTGTTCAAGATTTATTCCTGGCTCTGCTCTGATGAAGCTTGGGTGACCATATGGGGTGCCGAGGATCAAACCCAGGTTGGTTGCATGCAAATATCTCTGGCCCCTCAATTATCGCTCTTGTTTTGGGGTCACTTCTGGCGGTGCTCAAGCTACTACTGCTTTGTGTTCAGGGGTCCATGTGGGATCGAACCTGGGCCTTTTGCATGTGAAGCATGCACTCAGCCTATTGAGCTATCTTTCCAGTTCTTCAGTTAGAACTCTCTTGGTTAGAGCTACCAAGAACAAAGATAACATTTTTAAACCTATCCTTTTAGGGCAGGTAAGATTTCAGCAAAATTCAGAGTCAGACTGCAGTAGGAACTGAATGAACTTCAGGAAAGGGATAAAATAAGCTTAAGGGGCCAGAGTGATAAAGGGCATTTGCCTTGCACATTGCCAACTGGAGTCAAGTTTGATTCCTGGCACCATAATGTGGTCGCTCAGGGAATGATCCCTGAGCACAGAGCCAAGGAGTCGGTCCTGAGCATCGCCGGTTGTGGCCCCAAAACAAAAACAAATAAATTAGCTTGAGATCCAAATATGATCTAAGACCTAGGTTCAGCTGATCTAGTGTTGCTTTGAACGATGCCAGGAATGATCCTTGAGCACAGAGCCAAAGTCAGCCCTGAGCACCACCAGGTATAGCAACAAAACAAAAATATAATAATAAAATAGTAGTTTTATTTTTTGTGTGCGTTTTGGGGCCACACCTAGTGGTGCTCAGGGATCCTTCCTGGCTGGGCAGTGATTAGAAGATTGAATGTGGTGCTAGCATCAGCCATATGCAAGGCACCTTACCTGCTGTACTGTATCTCTGACCCAATGGTCCCAGTTTTATTTACTGTTGTGAGGGCCACCAGGGCCGTAGCCAGGGAACAGGGCAGACCCAGGGTCTTGCTCATGAAAGGTTTATGTTCTATCACTGGAGCTATAACCCCAGCCCTGAGAATAGTTTTTTTGTTTTGTGTTTGTTCATTTGTTGTGGGGGACACACACACCTGGCAGTGCTCAGGAGCTATTTTTGGTTTGTTGCTTGGGGTGCACCCCAGTGGTGCTCAGAGGATCAAATTTGGATCTCTCACATGCAAAGCATGTGCTCAAATCCTTGAACTCCCTCTCCAGCTCCGCAAAATGGTTTGTTTTGTTTGCGAGGAGACACACCCAGCTGTGCTTGGCGATCAGTCCTAGTGGAGCTCAGGGGACCATATGGGGTCAGCCATGTGCAAGGCAAGCACCTTACCAGCTGTACTATCTTTCAAGTCCCAGAACTAACTTTACTTGAACTAATTTCTTCCCCTGTGCCCAAGACGGGCCAGACTGCACACCACACTTCATCTTGCAGAGAACTAGCTCTGGCTTTGAGAAGAATAGAGTAATAGGTGGGCTGGAGCGATAGCACAGCGGGTAGGGCGTTTGCCTTGCACGCAGCCAACATGGCCGACCTGAGTTCGATTCCTCCGCCCCTCTCGGAGAGCCCGGCAAGCTACCGAGAGTATCTCGCCCGCACGGCAGAGCCTGGAAAGCTACCCGTGACGTATTCAATATGCCAAACACAGTAACAACAAGTCTCACGATGGAGACGTTACTGGGCCCGCTCGAGGAAATCGATGAACAACAGGAGGACAGTGACAGTGACAGAGTAATAGGGTGTGAACTTAAACTCAAGTCTAGAGATAGAGAAGCCTCTTGGGCCCAAGGTTATGGCGCAATGATAGAGTGTGAGGCTACAAATTTGACCCATGGCACCAGCAGAGTACTGCCCTCCAACCTCAAGTGTGATGGCCCTGTCACTGTGATCCCTTATGCCACCCGGGTGTGCTCTTTGGCAACTGCAACCCGACCCGACGCTGCAATCCCAGTGTGCAGCCTGCCGACATAAAGTAAGAAAACAGCATCATAGGGAAGGAAAGTGGGGTGCTAGAGAAGTTCTCCAGAAATGCCTGGGCTGTG
Organism: Sorex fumeus; assembly: GCF_029834395.1. Classification (NCBI taxonomy): domain Eukaryota; kingdom Metazoa; phylum Chordata; class Mammalia; order Eulipotyphla; family Soricidae; genus Sorex; species Sorex fumeus. The sequence continues at coordinate 7,028,416 of NW_026606183.1, forward strand.
GCCATACATAGCTTGCTGTGAAGACCTGACAGGAGATGAAAAAGAACTAATCCAGCATTGGGGAGAGCTTAACTGGCACAGGTTTGCATGCAGGAGGTTTGATTCCTGGCACTACCCAAGCTACTAAGCACTGCCAGGAGCAATGACAAACACAGAGCCCGGCGAAGTGCCAGAACTCTGTTGAGCATGGTCCCAAACCAAAACAAAAGAACCCAGATGGTTATGAAATGGGAAAACTGGGAGAGATAAGTACAGAGGGTAGGGGTTTGTCTTGCATGCAGCAGACCAGGTTCAATCCCCAGCATTCCATTTGGCCTCTCGAGTACTGCCAGGAGTAACTCCTAAACACAGAGCCAGGATTAATCCCAATCCCTGAGTGCCTCCAGGTATGGTCCAAAAATAGTATAAATGAACAGTATAAATGAACAAATAAAAATAAATGGGAAAACTAGCCACTACCCTAGAGGAAACTCAAGATAGGACTGTCCTTTCTCCAACCTTAGCACATGAGTGGTTAGGTATAATGTGCTAATGTATATAAGCCTATTAATAGAATATTGTGTCATTTTAAATTCATATTACCACCTTAAATTCATATTATCTCACTAAGGTAAAAAAGGTAAAGGCCCTCCCGTTGATCATCGATTTGCTCGAGCGGGCCCAGTAACGTCTCCATTGGAGACTTTGTTGTTACTGTGTTTGGCATATCGAATACATCACGGGGAGCTTGCCAGGCTCTGCCGTACGGGCGAGATACTCTCTGTAGCTTGCCGGGCTCTTCGAGAGGGGCAGAGAAATCGAACTCAGGTCAGCCATGTTGGCTGCGTGCAAGGCAAACGCCTTACTGCTGTGCTATCACTCCAGCCCTATAAATTCATATTCATATTATCTACATTTAACACAAAGATCAGTCCAGAACCTTTTCAACAGGGTAATTGATTAATACACACAAATGCTCCAAGTAGATAACTTCCTTTGACTTCCCTTATAGAAAAGAAGGCCCACGGAAATGGTAAATGTACTCTTCCCACTTCCTGTTATTCATCACAAGAACAAATAGACAATCGAAATGCTAAGCATATGCAAGAATGATAGTGTAAGTGTATAACTATTTTGGAATACTGTATAGGACACAGAAAGTAACAACAGATTTCCTAACAAAGTTATAATATGGGAGCTGGAGAGGTAGTACTTTGGGTAAAGCATTTGCCTTGCATGCAGCTGACATGAGTTTGATCAGTTGCATGCTGGGGCTCCACACATGGTCCCCCAAGCAGTGACAGGAGTGATCCTTGGGTACAGAACCAGGAGTAAGACCTGAGCACTGCTGAGTGGGATGATCGCCCCCACACAAACATCAATAATAATAAAAGTACTATATGATCCTAGTTTGGTACACACACACATGCGCACACACACACACACACATCACTTGATCACTTGACATCCCATTACTCATCGATTTGATTTGCTCGAGTGGGCACCAGTAATGTTTCCATTTGTCCCTGTCACATGCTAGTGTAGCCCAGTGTTGCTCATTCTAGGAACACGAAGAGCCTCAAACCAATAGTTCAGGGTCTTGACAAAGAAGTCTGACCATCTCGTAGGTAGGCGGCCACGTGATCTTTTGATGTCTCGTGGAATCCAGTCGGTAATGGCTCTAGTCCAGCAGTCATCTCCAAATCTCATTACATGTCCAGCCCATCTGATTTTCGATGCCTTGGCAAACTAGACAGCATCCCTGATTTTTGATCATTGACGGAGGTCAGAACTCCGGATTCTTTCTCTCATTTGAGTGAAACGGGTTACTTCAAGCATAGCTCTTTCGATTCCTCTTTGGGAGACCCGAATACACACACGCACACATACATTTAGAAAACATTTTGACCACACTGTGGTTCTTAGGACTACTCCCAGCTCTGTTCTCAGAGGACATTCCTGTTAAATGCTCAGTGCATCATATGGTGCCAGGAATTGAACCTGGGCTTCTGGCATAAAAAGCACGTGCTTGGGGCTAGAGCGATAGCACAGCAGGTAGGGCATTTGCCTTACATGTGGCTGACCCAGGTTCAATTTCCAGCATCCTTTATTACTCCTGAGTACCACCAGGAGTAATTCCTGAGTGCAGAGCCAGGAGTAATCCCTGTGCATCGCTGGGGATGACCCAAAAATGAAAAAAAAAAAAAGAAGAAAGAAAGAAAGAAAGGAAAGAAAGCATGTGCTCAGTCAGTTGAACCATTTCTCCATTTCACATATATATAATAATTTTTTTGATCACTTGACATCATTTTAAAATTTTTTAATTTAATTTTATTTTTTTATGTATTAAGTCACAAATAAACATTTTATTTTTTATTTTTTTAATATTTATTTATTGAATCACTGTGGGAAAAGTTACAAAGCTTTCAGGTTTAAATCTCAGTCATGCAATGATCAAACACATTTCCCTTCACCAGTACTTATTTTATATAATAATTTTAGAGACATAAAAAAATAGAGGATAAAAATCAAACGGGGTTGAATTATGTTAGCAATGTTAGATTTTAACTTGGGGGGGGCATTCCCTGTGGCGCTAAGATAACCACTTTTTGTTTGTTTTGTTTTGGGCCACATTCAGTGATGCAGAGGTTTTACTTGTGACTCTACATTCAGGAATTATTCCTGGAAGTGCTTGGGGAACCATATGGGATGCTGGGGATCAAACCCAGGTTGGCGGTGTGCAGGTGCCCTACCTGCTGTAATATCTCTCCAGCCCCAACAAGATTTTTTTTAACTCACTTTAATTTTCTAATTTTTCTATTAGAATATGTGTTAGGGACTGGAGCGATAGCACAGCAGGTAGGGCGTTTGCCTTGCACGCGGCTGATGGGGTTCTATTCCCAGCATCCCATATGGTCCCCCAAGCACCACCAGGAGTAATTCCTGAATGAAGAGCCAGGAGTAACCCTTTGTGCATTGCCGGGTGTGACCCAAAAAGCAAAAGAAAAAAGAATATGTGTTGGGTCAGAGCGATAGCACAGCAGGTAGGGTGTTTGCCTTGCATGCGGCTGACCTGGGTTCAATCTCTGGCATCCCATATTGTCCCCCAAGCACCGCCAGGAGTAATTCCTGAGTGCAGAGCCAGGAATAACCCCTGAGCATCGCTGGGTGTGACCCAAAAAGTAAAAAAGAAGAAGAAGAAGAAGAAGAAGAAGAAGATGTGTTAATGGTATAACAGATAAATGGATATACTTGTTATTTCCTTAAAGACCACTGAATGACTCAGAAAAGAGCAAATTAGGGACTGAAGCAATAGTACAGTGGGTAGGGCACTTGCTCTACATGTGACCAACCTGAGTTCACTCCCCAACACCTCATATGGTCATCTGAGCCTGCCAGGAGTGATTCCTGACATTAGAGTCAGGAGTAAGCCTGAGTACTTCCAGGTGTGGCCCCAAAACAAAAACAAAAAATTAAATAAATAAAAGAGCTAATCAGACTGAACAGAGCACAAAGTCAAGGGATAGACAGGGACCAATCTTTCTGACAGAAAAGGCTGGGAAACCAATTGGATATACTTGGGACAGCAAGAGAAAGAAACTACTGGCGCATATGCTGCCAGAGCCCATGTGCTGCTTGTGCCCACACGGCCGAGCACATGTGGTGGCTGAGCACATGTGTCGCCCACATGTTCCCTCTTGAGATGTGTACTTTCATGCTTTCTTGTCTAATGCTGATATGTGTGTAGAGGCTCTCTCCACTGTTGGAGAAGCCTGTGTTCTCTCTTGAGTACGTTACTCTCTCACTCTCTCCCCCTCCACACCTTAAAAATCCTCCAAATAAAATCTGTTTATTAAAAAAAAAAAGAGGAGCAACGGGGGTATGGTGCCGCCAGCAGGTCAATCTGTACCTGTGAGGCGAGTGCATCAGCAGCTTCATGGTGCCTTCAGACTTCCAGATATCCCAAAATTGCTGCTCTGCCTTTGGCCAGACCCCAAAAACTTGGGGCAAAGTTTACCAAGAAAGTAAACGGCCAAAAGTTAGGTATGTGGGAAACACACCCACAAACCACCTCCGGCTCAGCTATATAATTGGAGGCAAGGCCTCTTTGGTTCCTAATTGAACTGCTTAATGGACATGATCCCAGAGACTCAGAAACTAATCTTGGAACCCAGTGGCTTTAGGTAGAAATGTGTCCGGTCCCTGCAGTAGGCTACCGGTGCTGGGCCAACCCAGGTGGGAATAGGTTTCATGCCTTGGCCTGTTCCCCCTGGCGGCCCAGTGGCCACCATCCTTCAGAGGCCACTGGATAGTCAGGTTTGGGTCCCCAGTGACGAGACACACAGGCCCTCACGGGATGGGGGTGGAGCTGGGCTTGTCCTCCCCACCCCAACGAGACCCCAAGTCATCGCCCACTAACAGCCTCTCTGGCTTCTGATCAAGCTGCTTAACGGCCATGATCCCAGAGACTCAGAAACAAATCTCAAAACCCAGTGGCTTTTGGCAGAAATGCGTCCAGACCCCACAGTAGGTTACTGTTGCCAGGCCACCCCAGGGGGAAAAGGGCACTGTCCCTCCGCCTGCTCCCTCTTGGCAGCTTGGTGGCCGTCATCCTCCAGAGGCCATTGGACAGTCAGGCTTGGGCCCGCAGTGACGAAACCTGTTGGGCCTCACGGGATGGGGGGGAGCCGGGCCTGTCCTCCGCACCCCAACAAGACCCCAAGTCATCACCCATGAACGGCCTCTCTGGCTCCTGATCAAGCTGCTTAACGGCCTTGATCCCAGAGACTCAGAAACAAATCTCGAAACCTAGCGGCTTTTGGCAGAAATGTGTCCGGACCCCGCAGTAGGTTACTGTTGCCAGGCCACCCCAGGGGGAAAAGGTGGCTGTCCCTCCGCCTATTTCCTTCTGGCTGCTCTGTGGCCATAATCCTCCAGAGGCCACTGGACAGTCAGGCTTGGGCCCACAGTGACAAAACTTGTTGGGCCTCACGGGATGGGGTGGAGCTGGACCTGTCCTCCCCACCCCAATGAGACCACAAGTCATCGCCCACGAAACGGCCTCTCTGGCTCCTCATCAAGCTGCTCAACAGCCATAATCCCAGAGACTCAGGAGCAGATCTCTAAACCCAGTGGCTTTTGGCAGAAATCCCTCCAGATTTAAGTGTTAAAATTTCGGAATTTCAAAATCCCACGGCCACTACTGCAGCCACGCGACATCATATGTTATTCATAACCAGCAATAGAACACAAATTGTCTATTGTTGCCTTTTCAGCAGATCTGAGTGTTGGGGTAAAATCTCAAATAATAATGGTGGGTCTGGTGTCGAAATATTGAATGTGATCAAAGTAGAGAGAGAGTAATGTGGAAATCATCTGCCCCACCGGTAGGGGAAGGGTGTGGGATGGGGGTATACTGGGGTTTTTGGTGGTGAAGAATGGGCACTGGTGAAGGTACGGGTGTTCCATTGTATGACTGAGACTTAGACCCAAAAGCTTTGTAACTGCTCTCACGGTGATTCAATAAATAAAATTATAAAGGTAAAGGTAAAGGCCCTCCCGTTGATCGTCGATTTGCTCGAGCGGGCCCAGTAACGTCTCCATTGGAGACTTTTGTTGTTACTGTGTCTGGCATATCGAATACTCTCGGTAGCTTGCCGGGCTCTCCGAGAGGGGCGGAGGAATCGAACTCGGGTCGGCCATGTTGGCCGCTTGTAAGGCGAACGCCCTATCCATAAAATTATAAAAAATGAAAATAAAAAGTAAGGTGGAGTTCATGCACAATTCAATCAGCTAATCAGTGGCTGAATAAATAGCAGTACTCCTACAAAAAAAAAATAGGAGCGACTCAGGCTTTCACTAAAACACAGGAAAGCGAGGCTGGAGCAATAGCACAGCGGGTAGGGCATTCACCTTGCACTCAGCCAACCCGAGTTGATTCCCAGCATCCCTGAGCACCGCCAGGAGTAACTCCTGAGTGCATGAGCCAGGAGTAACCCCTGTGCATCGCCAGGTGTGACCCCAGAAGCAAAAAAAAAAAAAAAAACTAGCTAGGTGAAAAATGCGAGCAGGTGACCGAGAGGTGTATTTTATCATTTTCTCAGCCTCTTCATCTCCGTAGTACACTACTTGCAGCTGTTTTGTCTCTGCAGAGGGCCACAGTCCTGTCTGATTCACTGTCTAGATCCTCAGACACTCGTCTCAGGAACACTCTTAGACCAGAGTGACACAGTTGTCACACCCTCATTCAGGTACTGGCAGTAACCTGCAATCTCTGTGAGCTCATGCCAGGCACCTGCTACTTAGAGTCCGTGTTTATTCAACCGTATAAGCCTTATCACCATGCCATGAGTCATAATTCTATGTCACACTTATAATTCTGTGAAGTAGATTTCTTTTGTGTTTGTTTTTTGGACCATACCCAATAATGCTCAGGGGTTACTCCTGGCTCTGTGCTCAGGAATAACTCCTGGTGCTCAGGGGACCATATGGGATCTGGGGGTTGAACCCAGGTTGGCCACGTGCAAGAAAATGCCTTCCCTGCTGCACTATTGCTCTGGCCCCATATGAATTTTTAATATAAATGTATATACCTCTGTTGAATTCATTGTGATCGAAACTTCTAATCCCACTTGGTTGTTTAGAAAAGTAAGGCCCAGAGAAATGATTTCCCAAGGTTACTTGAAGAGAACAAGAAATGAGGTTGAAACAAAGAATGAGATATACTATGGGTCCGAGAGCGAGTACAGTGGGTACAGTGGGTAAGATGATTGCCTGGCATACAGCCAACCTGCGTTCAACCCCAGCACCACATATGGTGCCCTAAGCCATGCCTGGAATGATCCCTGAACACAGAGCCAGGAGTAAGCCCTAAGCAAGATGGGTGTGGCCCAAAAACAAAATAAAACAAAATACAAGCATAACCTGGAAACATGGACAATTTTTTTTTGTACTGGGGAATCAAACCCAGGGCCTCATACATGCAAGGCATATATTCTACTATTGAATCATATCCCCATCCCATACATGGATAGACCCTAAAAACAAAACTTCTGCTGAGAATAGCCTCAGCACCAGCAGGTGTAGGCAAAAAGAAAAAGGAAAACAAAAATTAGAACTTAATGGGGTTGGAAATGTGACTCAACAATAAAGGGTTTGCCTTGCAGGTGTGTACCATAGGGCCGAGGGGGATGAGGCAGTGCTCAATAAAGAAGTTACACAAATAAAGAAGCATAAAGAAGCATGCACACACACACCTCCTTTTCTGAACTATGAACTATCGTATTTCCAAAGTGATACAAATAAAAAAAATACTTTTTGAGGTCCGCACCCCTGGAGTGATTGTATAATGATCAGGGCACTTGCTTTGCATTCCGGAACCCCTGGGCACCTCTGGTGTGGCCCCAAAACAAAACAAATGAAAAGGGCACCAGAACTTTTGATTGAGCACTCCATCCTTATGACCTCACTTATACCTTAAGTACCTTCTTTAAGCTTTATTTCCAAACACGGTCACTTAAGAGGGTCAGATTTCGGTATGTGAATTTTGGGAGGGCATAGTTCTATCATAATGGGAGTCAAAAGGGAAATGATAGGACTGGAAAGATAGTATAGGGGTTAAGGCACTTGCCTTGCTTCCTGTTGACCCCAGTTTGAATCCTTGGCACCCAGCACTGCTCCTGAGCATAAAACAAGAATTAGGGGCTGGAGCAATAGCACAGTGGGTAAGGCGTTTGCCTTGCATGCAGCCAACCCGGGTTCAATTCCCAGTATCCCATATGGTCCCCTGAGCACCGCCAGAAGAAATTCCTGAGTGCATGAGCCAGGAGTAGCCCCTGTGCATCGCCGGGTGTGACCCAAAATCCAAAAAGAAAAAAAAACAAAACAAGAATTAGTCCCTGATGGAACCCGAGAGACAGAGAGATAGCACAGTGGGCAATTTTCTTGCCTGGGTTTGATCCCTGGCACGCTAGGGACCCCCAAAACCCCAACAGAAATGATTCTGAGTGCAAAGCCAGGAGTTAGTACTGCAGGATGTGGCTCGACCCCTCCACCTCCAAAAGGGAAATAACAGAATCTAAAGGAGTGGAGAAGCTAAATGGCATTGGAGCAATGGGCAGGATCCAGATCAAGCAGTTTCTTTTAAAGAGAGGATTAATTTTTTGTTTGTTTGTTTGTTTCGTTTTGTTCTCAAAGAGAATATCTTAAAAAAAATAGAGGTTAGTTTTTTTAACCCAAGAGCTCAAAAACAGGTGACTGGATAAGGAAATTATGGTAATATATACAATGGAGTTCATCAGTTAGAAGATGAAATCAGGGCCAGAGAGATAGAACAGCAGGTAGGGTGCTTGCCTTTCATGAGGCCGACTGTGTTGGAGTCTCAGCATCCCATATGGTCCCTCAAGCACTGCCAGGAGTAATTCCTGCGTGCAGAGTCAGAAGTAGCCCCTGAGCATCGCCAGGTATGGCCCAAGTACCCCTATCCTCCCCCTCCTCTAAGTAAAAAATCAGCCTCCTTTTATGTGTTCTGCAGCGTTTCAGTCTTTGGCCTAAGTTCATCCATTTAGTCTTCCATGCATTGATTCAACTGGTATATTGCCACTGTTTTGTCCTGGAGTCCTGTTCAAGATGCTGAGGATATAGAAATTAGGAAAACCATCTCCCTTACTAAGAGAGCTCAGTAGGAAGCAGAAGAGATAGACAAGCAAATTTGGCAGGGGTGGGGGGCATACCCAGCTATGCTCAGGAATCACTCCCGGTGGTGCTCAGGAGATCATATGGGATGCTGGGAATCAAACACGGTCAGCTGCATACCAGGCAAGTGCCCGCGGTGCTGTGCTATCACTCTGACCTTGAAAAGGCAACTTTTCAGTTTTTTTTTAACCATCCTTCATAGTCTTCATCTCCCTAGTCAGAGAGACCAGTTGCTTCCTTCCTCTGCCCACACCTGGCCTCCCTTAGGATAACGAGGCTACCTGGGGACTGGGAATAAAGGTGTGCGGAAATGGAGGGGCAGAAGGTCTTCTGGGCAGAGGAAGACAGGATGGGGAGGCCCCAAGCATTCATCGTCTAGATCTCCTCCCTGGGTCTGTGTGCATATCTCAGCCCGCCCCCTGGTTTGCCACACTCAACTTCCTGCCCCTCCAGAGGAAGTGGGGAGCAGTGGCTGCAGGTGCAGTGGTGGACGCAGGGTCATGGTGAGTCTCTCTGGCCTAGAATCCAGCCTCTCTGCCCCCAGCCCTAGGGTTGTTGGGCACAGATGATGCCACAGCAGGCTGAATTCTCCAATCCTCTGGGTTCAGGTCGGAGGAGGGTGGGGGGGGGGCAGGACGGGGGTGTGTGTGGGGGGAGGCTGCCTGCTGCTGGCAGTGGCCTCGCACTGTCCACCCCCTTCAACAGGACAAGGAGTACGTGGGTTTCGCTGCTCTCCCCACTCAGCTGCACCGCAAGTCTGTCAAGAAGGGGTTTGACTTCACTCTCATGGTGGCAGGTTTGTTTCTTTTTGTTTTTTCTGTTTTTGCTCTTTGGGTCACACCCGGCTATGCACAGTGGTGACTTCTGGCTCATATACTCAGGAATTACTCCTGGCGGTGCTCAGGGGACCATATAGGATGCTGGGAATCGGACCCGGGGTCGGCTGAGTGCAAGGCAAACACCCTACCTGCTCTGCTATCGCTCCAGCGCCCGGTCTGGGGGTTTTGGAGAAGAGGCTGGATGGGGGTCCTCAAAAGGCCAGAGGAGTCACCTCACCTGATGGGTTGGGCCTGTCCTGTCCGCAGGAGAGTCGGGTCTGGGGAAATCCACCCTCATCAACAGCTTGTTTCTCACCAACCTCTATGAGGACCGGCAGCTGCCAGAGGCCAGTGGTAAGCTCCTTCCTGCCTCTCGGGCACTCGGTCGCCCTCGCCAGTGCCCTCTCTGTCCCTGCCCTGGTTGTCTCCCAACTGGGTGCATCTCTGTCTCTGGGTGCTTCTGCCTGAGGCCGTGTCCCTTCTTAAAAGACAGGGTGGGGGCAACTGTGGTACTGGAAAAGGAAACAGCTCTAGCCTCCCCCTCCAGTTCCCTGATGTCTCTCGCCCCACAGCTCGGCTGTCACAAACACTGAGCATTGAGCGCCGGGGAGTGGAGATCGAGGAGGGGGGCATTAAGGTGAAGCTGACCGTGGTGGACACACCTGGCTTTGGGGACTCAGTGGACTGCTCTGACTGGTGAGGAGACTGGGAGAGGAAGGGGTTAACCCCCCAGTATGGCTGCTCCATGAAGACTGAGGGGTGAGATGGGGCCAGCCCAGCTTCCCCACACCTGTCACAAGAGGTGGGGCTGTTTCTGGTGACCATCTGGCCCCAAGTGTCCTGGGCCACCCAACCCCTCGCTTCCACCCTACCCTGTGGCCCCGACTCTGACCACTGTGTCTCCCCACCCCCAGCTCTAATCACTGTGTCTCTCCACCCTTAGCTGGCTGCCTGTGGTGCGCTTCATTGAGGAACAATTTGAGCAGTATCTCAGAGATGAGAGTGGCCTGAACCGGAAGAACATCCAAGATTCCCGTGTTCACTGCTGCCTCTACTTCATCTCACCCTTTGGCCGGGGGTCTGGAGGGCTCTCCGGGGCAAGGGGGCATCTTCTGGGAAGGGGGGCTCTCTGCAATGGGAGGCTGAGCCCCAATTCCTGCATGCAGGCTCAGGCCCCTCGATGTAGCCTTCCTCCGGGCCGTGCATGAGAAGGTCAACATCATCCCAGTCATTGGCAAAGCAGATGCCTTGATGCCTAAGGAAATCCAAGCCCTCAAGCAGAAGGTATGCAAGGGCCTGGGGCGGGAGAGATAGTACACTGGGTAAGGTGCTTGCATGCACACGCATGCCTGACCCAGGTTTGCCTGACATGGGTTCAATCGAACCCCTGGCATCCCTGGAGCACTGCCAGGAGTGCAGAGTAAGGAGTAATTCCTGAGCATTGCCAGGTATGTCAAAAACAAAACAAAACAGGGACTGGAGCAACAGTACAGCGGGTAGGGCATTTGCCTTGCACACGGCCTACCCGGGTTCAACTCCCAGCATCCCATATAGTCCCCAGAGCACCACCAGGAGTAATTCCTGAGTGCAGAGCCAAGAGTAACCCCTGAGCATCGCCGGTTGTGACCCCAAAAAAGAAAAAAAAAAACCTGAAGGTATATGAGGTCCTTTAAGCTTGAAGCTCAGTCACCAGGGGAAGAGAAAGTCCAAAAGGCCAGAGTTTTGAATCCACGCTTTCCACGGGGGAGACCTGGGTTCAATCCCTGGCCCTCCATGTTCCATTTAGCACACGGGCGCAATCCCTGAACACCAAGCTAAGAGTAGCCTTGAAGCATCCTTGGGTGTGGCCCCGGGAAACCAAATGGCAACAACAAAATAACCAAAACTCATGACCCAATCTAAATTGTTTTGACTTCTTTCATCTTTCTGGAGCAAGATGTTGGGTTCAACTTTGGGAGTTTCTGAGGAGCGTGGGTTGAAAGGTCCCTGAAGCAGCCTGTTTTGACTCAACATAAGTCCTGGCTGCAGACTTGGCTAAGGCAGGTCTGAGGGCAAGTGTAGACACTAGGAACCCCCAGATCCCTCTGGCCCTGGGCAGAAGGCAGCTCCCTCTAGTATCTAGGGCTCCCCCTCCCAGTTCTCTGGGTTCTCTGCCCTCAGTCCGCTTTCCCTTGTCCCTCTTCCTCCCCACCTGCCTTAGGCTTCCTGGTGCTGGAGATCCTGGTTCTATTCACCTCTCATGATGCCTGTCTCTGTATCTCCTCCCAGATACGGGACCAGCTGAAGGAGGAGGAGATCAACATCTACCAGTTCCCAGACTGCGACTCTGATGAGGACGAGGACTTCAAGAGACAGGATGCTGAGATGAAGGTGCAGATGCGAGGGCAGAGGGCTTGTGGGGGAGGGGAGGAGAGGCGGAGGCTGGGAAGGGTGTCCCTGTTCACCGACCGCGGCCCCTGCCGTCCAGGAAAGCATCCCGTTCGCAGTGGTGGGCTCCTGCGAGGTAGTGAGGGCCAGTGAGACCGGACCAGTGAGGGGGCGCCGCTACTCCTGGGGTACCGTGGAGGGTGAGTCAAGCGGAACACCCGCGGCCAGCTGGGACTGCAGCCCAGTCATTTGCACCCAACATTTGCTCTGGTCAAAGGGGTCCTAAGGAGCCCTGACGGGGTCCTTGTGCGGCAAACCCTGGACGCGCCCCTCAAGCGATGGCCAGCTGGGGCGGGGGGGGGGGGGGGGGGGGGGAGGCAGCGCCCTGACGCTCTCGGGTCTGCCCCCCAGTGGAGAACCCACTTCACTGCGATTTCCTGAACCTGCGACGGATGCTGGTGCAGACACACCTACAGGACCTGAAGGAGGTGACGCACGAGCTGCTCTACGAGGGCTACCGGGCCCGCTGCTTACAGAGCCTGGCCAGGCCCGGGGCGCGGGATCGCGCCAGCCGGAGGTGAGAGCCGCAGCCCAGGCCAAGGGGCCGTCCTCCCCGCTCCGGGAGGTCTCCTGGCGCCCAGGTCGCCCCCCACCCCGCGCCGCCCCGAGGTCGTAGCCGTCGGTCCTAGACTCGTGTCCTTCTCCCGCACCCTCTAGTAAGCTCTCCCGCCAGAGCGCCACAGAGATCCCGCTGCCCATGCTGCCTCTGGCCGAGACGGAGAAGCTGATCCGCGAGAAAGACGAAGAGGTGAGTTCCCCGCGCCCCCTACCCCCAGCCCAGAGCCCAGTCCTCGTCGAAGTCCTCCTGTGGCCTCGCCTCATCCCACCGCCCCATCCCATCTTGCCCCGCACAGCTGCGCCGCATGCAGGAGATGCTGGAGAAGATGCAGGCGCAGATGCAGCAGAGCCAGGCCCCGGGCGAGCAGTCGGACACGCTCTGAGCCGGGTTCCCTCGGCTCCGCCTTCCGCCCGTCTCGCGTACAACCCCGGCCGCGGGCTGCCCAGCGGCTCCCGCAGCCCCGCCCCCGCCCCGCCCCTCCCCGCCGCGCCCCTCCCGCCGCCCGCTTTCAATAAAGTCTGCGTTTTGCTGAGGCTGTTCGAGTCCTTTCATCCCGTCGGGAAAAAGTGGCGGCCGTCGCAAGTGGACACCCCCCGTCCCCCCCCCCGTGCCCCCAAGTCTGCAGGCCACTAGCCCTCCCCGCAGGGGTTCAGTCCGGCCTCCCGCCCTTCCGTCCCGACACGGAGGCGCGGCGAGGTAGGAAACAAAGACCAGGCGGATTTTATTGGGGGTCTGGCCGGCAGGAAGGCGGGGCCCGCGCCCGCCCCCCGGGCGCTCCTACTCCTGGTCCTTGGCGTCGCCGTGCGTGATGACGTAGCAGATGTTCTTGTAGTCCACGTTGCCGCCCACGTCGGGGGGAAAGGCTGCCCACATGTTCTTGATCTGGGGAAAGACGGACACGGGGCCATCTCCCACCGGCCCTGTCTCTGCCCTCCCGGCTCCGCTTCTCCCGGGCCTCGTGCCCACTCACCTCTTCCTGGGAGAAGCGGTCACACTGCGTGGTCAGCAGCTCCTCCAGGCTGCAGAGAAGTGACAGGGCAGAGGGCCGGAGGGGGATGTTTGCGATTGAATTTCATGGCCTTCCTCCCACCCGAGCGGTGCCCTTCCCCAGCCTCGCCCTGCAAGCCAGGGCCATCTGGCCTTCATATTTGCTCTCTGCACGCTGAAGCCCACGGGCCCATTTCCACATTCCTAGTTTCCCTCGTTCCGGCAGCGCCGCACCCGTGGTAGGAATTTAAGGAGGTTTTCCTTAAAACTTGGAGGGGCCACTTACAACTGTTTCTTAATGGTGCCCTTCCCCTCAGGGTCCAGGATCTTGAAAGCTCCAGTGATCACGTCCTCAGGATCTGCGCCTGGCGGGGGTCAAAAGAGCACACTGGGAGTCAAAGGGCACACAGAAGCTGAGGGTCCTGGAGTGATCTGAACCCTGAGGGGTCTGGGGAGGACGCAGCCAGTGAGGTTTTGGATAAGGGACACTTCAGTCACCTTTGAGCTTCTCCCCGAACATGGTGAGGAAGACAGTGAAGTTGATGGGCCCGCTGGCTTCCTTCATCATGGCATCTAGCTCCTCATTCTTCACATTCAGGCGCCCTGGAGTAGGGTAGGGGGAGCAAGGCCTGGAGGAGGGGGACTGATGCTTGCCAGGACCCCTTTGTCATATGGGTAGAGTGAGGTCGAGGGTGGAACTGGAAGGGCTAGAGTCAAAGGTTACCAAGTCCCCTGGGCTCTGCAGGCCTGAGTCTTTGGGGGGGGGGGGGGGGGGGGTTGGGGGGGGTGCTCACCCATGGCTGCAAAGGTGTCCCGCAGGTCTTCCTTGTCGATAATGCCATCACGGTTCTGGTCAATCACAGTGAAGGCCTGTGGAGACAGAGGTGGGGACATCAGTTCTCTGCATCCAGGCTTTGCACTGGCCCCTGGCAGGTCGGGCTCTGGCCCCCAGCCAGCTGTCCTCTGACACCCTGAGCAGGGAGGGGAATTAGCAATCTAAAACCCTTCCCTCCCCAACAGGTGCACATTCCAGAGAGGGGGGTGGGGGAGGGTGCGGCAGGGGGTGCTCTGGGCAGGACAGTTTCTTTCTCACCTCCTTGAACTCCTGGATCTGGGTTTGGTCGAACATGGAGAAGACATTGGAGCTCCCGCCCTCTGCTGCTGCCCTTCTCTTGGCTTTCTTGGGTGCCTGGAGGGTGAGGGTTGGCCAAAGCGTCAGTCCCTATTCTCTGAAGGTAATGGATTAGATTCAGGCTTGTTTCAGACTAATTCCAGCTCTAGTCAAGCTCCCATCTTCCACCCCTCCATCCCCCACCTCATAGCCTCCCTGCTGAGGGAACTTGCTTCAGTTGCCTCCAAGTTCCTAGCTGCAGCCCTTGAATCCCCTATTCTTCCTTCCTGACTAATAAGGAGAAGGTCCCCAGCCCCTTCTGGGAAGACTGAGCCTGCCTCTGAGACTTTGGATCCGATACAACTCATTAACTCTGTTGGAGTCTGGCTGGTCCCACAGGCATTTAGGTAGGCAACTCTGAGGGCCTGGGTCCTGTGATGGCCCAGCCTCTCCAGAAGGCCATCGCTGTATGGAGTTCATTAATGACATTAAGAAAGAGGATTCAGGAAGAGGAATGGGGGAGGGGAGGGAGAGAGAGAGAGAGAGAGAGAGAGAGAGAGAGAGAGAGAGAGAGAGAGAGAGAGTATTCCCCAGCACACATGATTTCCAGTTTTTTTTTTTTTTGGTTTGGTTTTTGGGTCACACCAGCAATGCACAGGGGTTACTCCTAGCTATGCACTCTCTGCACTCAGGAATTACTCCTGGAAGTGCTCAGGGGACCATATGGGACGCTGGGAATCGAACCCGGGTTGGCCACGTGCAAGGCAAACGCCCTACCTGCTGAGCTATCGCTCCAGCCCACACACATGGTTTCCAAAGCCTCAGGAGCAATCCCCAAGTACAGAGCCTGAATAGCCTCTGAGGATGTCCAGAAGTGCCCCCCACCAAAAAAAAAAAAAAAAAAAAAAACACCCAAAAATAAAAAAAGAGAGAACTTTTCTTTTCTCAGAACCAGCTGCTTTCTCTCAAGGGCAGAGTGGTGGGAGACTGAGGGCAAGGCGATGGTCACTCACCATGTCTGGTGTCTTGCAAACAAGGTGGTGTCTCTGGCTGGGAAGAAGCAGAGTCAGTCTGGGATGGACCCTCTGGCGTTATATAGTCTGCTCAGGGAGCCTTAACATACCAGGGTAACCTTAGCCCTGCGGGTGCCCACCCCAGATACCAAAATAGCCTGGCTCTGCCTCTCCTTTCTTGGAGGGCCCGCAGCAGCTGGAGCAGGAGGGAGGGAGCAAGGGAGGGGCAGGCAGAGGGAGTGGGTCCTGGGGTGCCATTTCGATAGGACCTGTTTTCTCCCCACAGGGGGCTAGAATGTGCCTAAATTCAGAGTGACCCAAGCTGAGGCACAGTCCAGGGAGAAGGATGAACCAGGCCCCTGCTGCCCTGGTGATGGGAGGGTTTATATATTTCAATTCAGCCCATCAGGCACTAAGCCATGCTTTGTGCACTTTGAAAAACAGAGCCCCCCCATTTTGTGGAGGTCACAGTCAAGTCTTCTGTGTGGCAGAGTTGGGGTTTTGTGTTGGGGTGTGGGGTTTTTTTTTTTTTTTTTTTTTTGCTTTTTGGGTCACACCCGGTGATGCACAGGGGTTACTCCTGGCTCATGCACTCAGGAATCAATCCTGGCGGTGCTCAGGGGACCATATGGGATGCTGGGAATCGAACCCGGGTCGGCCGCGTGCAAATGCCCTACCCGCTGTGCTGTCGCTCCAGCCCTGAACCTTAGGAGGTACTGGGGATTGAACTGAACCTGGATCGGCCCTGTGCAAGGCAAACGCCCTACCCACTCTACTCTGGCTCCGGCCCCCAATGTGTGGCAGAGTTGAACAACAGAAACGGAAACGGAAGTCCCAGGAAGATCTTTTACATTGCCCTCAAGGAGAGGCACAGTTTGTTCTGTTGGGTTTTGTTTTGTATTTTTGTCACACCAGAGGTGCTCTGGGGCTGCTCCTGTGAGCTCAGGGATCCCTTCAGGCGGTGCTTGGGGGACTTTATGCAGTGCTAGGGATCAACATTGGTCTGGCTAGAGCAAGGCAAGCGCAAGCGCCTAAGCCCTTGTCCTAGCTCTCTGAGCCAAAGAGGAGGGAATTTTGAGCGCATAGTTGCAGACCTGGGCGCAAGAGCTAAAGAGCACAGACCAGCTGGAGCCAGAGCGGATGAGCGGAGACTTGGTGTTTCGACTTCCTGAGCCTTGCTTTCCCTTTCTATTAAATAAGTATGTGATTCCCATTGCACAGAATGTGGGAATGTGAACACTGCTTGGAAAGAGTGTAGTGAGCCATGATCATAAGGAGGTCCTGCCTTGGTGGAAGTCCATCTAGCTACAGAGACAGGATAAATGCAACACCAAACCATATGGGTAGAAGTAGAAGGCTTGGCAGTCCTGCCTAGGTGGCATGGCAGTGATTTCATGAAGTAGTTCAGGTTGAAGGTGCAAGAGCTGGCATGCTAAGCAGAGGGCATAGGTGGGCAAAGGCCTGGAAAGGGATCAGAAGTATTCAAGCTGTGAAAATTGTGTTGTGATGAGCAAAAAATACAAGGGGCACTGGAGGGCATTTGTGCCAGGCCGAGCCTTGGGAAGGTTTGAAACAGGAAAAGAAAGTGACCGAGTGAGAGCCGATAGTTGTTTCTTTGCAAAAGCTGGAACTCAGAGAAGGGAAAAGCTGGGACACCAGGAAGTTAGGGGGTTACCTCTTGCTGGTTCCACGGTCTTCTTAGGGGAAACGGACTGGCATTTTGAGGTATCTTCTTCCACACCTCTAGGACTTAGTGCCCTAGTCCCTTCAATAGAACAGTGGTTAGTGAAATAGGGACTGAAGAAGCCCCAGGAGACCCAGGGTAGATAAGGACATCCGTTTCCTCCTCCTGCTCCCTCTAGGACCCAATGTCCTGTGGAGGGTGTCCCTCCCGCCTCCCCCCACTAGCCTCATGCCAGCGCCTCTAAGACATTTTCTTTTCTGGGCACTGGGGTCCAGCCACCTGTTGTCTCTAAGAAGAGAGAAGGAGCCATCCTAAACTTAGCAGCTGCTCTTGGCTTCCTGCACTGGCCCCTCCCAGCCTCAGTAGACAGCTGCCTCACCTAATATGGTTGCCATGGGGGTCCAGGCGCAGGGAGGAGCCCACTGGTTACTGGGTTCAGGGAGGGAGGGGGAACTTCATATAGGGATATACCGGAAGTTCTCAGAGAGCTGGGGTTTGGGGCTGGAGCGAGAGTACAGCCGGTAGTGATTTGCCTTATACGCAGCTGAACTGGGTTCAACACCAGACATCCCATATGGTCTCCTCAAGCACCACCAGGAGTAATTCCCGAGTTACTGAATTCCTGAATTCCAGAGCCAAGACTTACCCCCAAATATCGCTGGGTGTTGCAATAAAAGAAAAAAGAAAGAAAAGCAAGCAAGCTTGGGTCAAATGGAAAGTGTGGGAGTTGAGCAGATCAGGAGCAACATATATCTGAGAGACTGAGTGGGAATCTATAGCATTGGGTATGAGCTGGGAGTGAGGAGTTTCTGAAAACATGAAGACCAAGTAGGAACTGGGAACTTGGGAGCTAGATTGATTGAAATTTCAGGTGGCAGGCAGAAGAGCTAGTACAGCGGAGAAGGTACTTGCCTTCCCATGGCCTACCCTGTTTTGATCCATAGGGTTCCCTGAGCCCCATCAGGAGTGATCTCTGAGTATAGAGCAGAAGTAAGCCCTGAGCAGTCAGGTGTGGCACAAAAACACACAAAAAGAAATTTCAGGTGGTGGACTCTATGAGGAAATTGTGGACTTTAAACTATGGTGATGGAGAGCTGGAGGGATAGCACAGCAGATAGGGCACTTGCCTTGTACATGGCCAATCCGGGTTCAATCCCAGGCATTCCATATGATCCCCAAACACTGTAAGGAGTGATTCCTGGGACTGGAGCGATAGCTTAGTAGGTAGGGTGTTTGCCTTGCACGAAGCCAACCCAGGTTCGATTTCCAGCATCCCATATGGTCCCCTGAGCACCGCCAGGAGTAATTCCTGAGTGCATGAGCCAGAAGTAGCCACTGTGCATCGCCGGGTGTGACCCAAAAAGCCGAAAAAAAAAAAAAAGAGTGATTCCTGAGTGCAGAACCTCTTAGCATTGCCAGTATGCCCTCCCAAAACAAACAAACAAAAACCCCCAATGAAAACCCTAGAGATATGGATGGCAGAGAGCAGAGGGTTTCAAAAATTAGTGCCCTCCTGGAGTGATGGTACAGCGAGTAGGGTGTTTGCCTTGCACGTGGTTGGTCGGGGTTCGATTCCCAGCATCCCATATGGTCCCCTGAGTACCTCCAGGAGTAATTCCTGAGTGCAGAGCCAGGAGTAACCCCTGTGCATTACCGGGTGTGACGCAAAAATAAAATTAGTGCCCTCTGAGGTATTAATATAAAATGATCACTATGGATAAGAATTGAGTGCTGGGGGCTGGAGTGATAGCACAGCGGGTAGGGCATTTGCCTTGCATGTGGCTGACCCAGGTTCAATTCCCAGCATCCCATATGGTCCCCTGAGCATAGTCAGGAGTGATTCCTGAGTGCAAAGCCAGGAATAATCCCTGTGCATCGCCAGGTGTGACCCAAAAAATAGCAAAAAAAAAAAAAGAATTGAGTGCTAAAAGTAGATAAAAGGATATACATGATATATGGTAACCTTATAGTACCTCGACTTTGGTGGTGGGAACTGTACATGGGTGAAGGGACTGGTGAAATGTACACTGGTGTTTGGAACACTGTATGACTGAAACCCAGTCATGAACAACTTTGTAACTGTTTATCTCACAGTGATTTAATTAAAAACTTTTAAAAATAAAATAAAATTAGTGCCCAGGGTAGCCTTGGTGATCCAGCTGACTGCAGTCTGGTTTCTGGTAGATTATGAGGAGCAGAAAGACACGTGGCAATGAGGCGGAAGGTGTAAATCGGATTCTACTTCTGGACCCCCAAAAGAGTAAGAGCACAGATAGGGAAATTCATAGTTTTGGGAATTCATCGTTTGGGGTCAGGATTCCCACCGGGAGACACTCAGATGGTGAAGTCAGAGTAATTACAGCGGGGATTCTGGGGAGGAACTCAGATGGGCGACTGAGAGGGACTGGTGCTTGAAATTTCTGTAGGAAATAATGAAGAGAATTTGAGAGTAGGGGATTCTGGTTATAACGGCCTGAACTTGGGAGTGTTGGCGTTGGCTTCGGCAGGATAAGGATTAGAGACAGAGGGATTCTAGAGCGCTGGATCAGGGCGTTGGTTCTGTGGTGGAGCTCGCGGGCTCGGGTGCTAGCTCGAAATTGGGGGCTCAGAATGGACTGAGTCAGGACAGTGGGTGGCTCTCATTAGCTATGGGCGGCACGAACGCCCAGGCTCCAGGCCCTTTACGCGCTGTCCCCAACTGACACCTCTCCGCCTTCCGCGCTTGTCTCCGATTGTCACCGATGTCCCTGCGCTGGCACCGCCTGCTGGGCAGCATCCTGCCCTTTGGGTGCTGCCATTGGCTGAGACTTCTGTCTTCCTCCTCTGTTGCTAAAAGTGATGGAACGTGCTCATTGGCAGATGAAGTAAATTAATCGCAAATATGGCCCGCCCTACAGCTGTCATTCTTTCCTGACCTTCTTGGGATACTTACAGCATTCCTCGGGTCTTCCTATTGACTGCGGGTGCTGTCGGTCATCGCCCAGCGAGCCATCACTGTCTCTTCATTTGACCGCCTTCTCCCGCTTTTCATTGGCTCCTTTACTACTGTTCCTATTAGCCTGGCCTGCCCCTTCTCGCACGGCACCCGCCTTCTTCCGTGGTCATTTACGTACACTTCGCCGTCGTCATTGGTCAGGAGGTTCAGTTTCCCGCTTTTCTATTAGTCGCTCCCTTCGTCCCGCCTCCTCGCGCCTCCACTCGCCCTCTCATTGGTGCGCTGACCCTCCGCCTTCTCAGTTTCCTCTTTGGACAGGACCCGCCCCCGGCCCTACCCACCCTCCCAACGATTGGCTGAAGGCCGGTTCCCTCTCTCCTGTTATTCGTCCAAGGTCTCTGACGAGGCGGGAGAAAAAAAGGAGCGCGATGGGATGGCCCGCGCGCAGGCGTGAAGCCCCGAAACGCTGGGCGCTCCGCCGGCCCCGAGGCGTGTGCGCAGGCGCAAGGTCGGCTGCTCGTCCGAAGCGGGTGGGAGGGGGCGGCGGCGAGAGAGGTGAGAGGGCGCCAGTGAGACCCCGGCGCCCGGCGCCCGGGGACCCCTGCCCCGCCTCCGCGCGCCCGCCGCCGCCCGCGCGCCGCCCCCGCCCCCGGCGTGCGCCGGGGCCGCGCCCTTCGCCCTCTCCCCTTCCTCGGCGGGCGGCGCGGCGCGGCCGGAGGGGCGGCGCTTTCTGCGGCCGCCCCAGCTGGGGGGGATGTGAGGGGCGGCCCACGGCCATGGAGACGGGCCCGGCGCCCCTGGTGGCCCCGCCGCGCCGTCATGGCTCACCCGCGGCTGCCGCGGCCCCCTCGCCACCGCCCCGCGGCTCCCGGGCCGGGCCCGTCGTCTTGGTGGCTCCGGGCCCGCCAGTGACCACGGCCACTTCGGTCCCGGTCAACCTGGTGGCCCCCGGGGAGGCGCGGCCCGCCTGCGTCCCGGTGCCGGCCCAGACCTCGGCCCCAGCCCCGGCCGCGGCGCCGACGGGCGCTGCTGGCGCCGAGGGGCTGCCGACCCCGGAGGCTTCCCCTGAAGCCCCGACGGCGCAGATCGGCCCCGGTCCGGAGCCCCGGGTGCCTGCGGCAGTGGCGGGAGCGGAGAGGGCGATGACTCCGGCCCCAGGGGCGGACTCTCCGAAGACGATGGAGCCCAGGACCTCATCTGCTCCTGGACCAGACACCCCGGCCGGAACCCCCACCAGGACCCCTTCTCGAACGGCTCCTGGGCCCCTGACGTCCAAACCCCCGCTCGCTCCCAAGCCGGGAACCACAGTGGCCTCAGGAGCGACTGCACGGGTGGCACCGGTGACAGCAGGACAGGTGACTAGTGGACATGGAACTGCATCCGCAACATCAGCATCAGCAGGACAGGCTCCTGCGGACCCCACGGGGGCAGGCGCAGGCCCCGCAGGGACGTGTGAGCCGCCAGTAGCTGTTGTGATGGTGACCCCAGCCCCGGAGCCCGCCGATCACGCCCAGGACCTGGGCTCCACGTCCAGCCTGGGGCCTGGCATCTCTGGGCCTCGGGGGCAGGCCCCGGACACCCTGAGCTACTTGGACTCAGTGAGCCTCATGTCGGGGACCTTGGAGTCCTTGGCCGATGATGTGAGCTCCATGGGCTCGGACTCAGAGATAAACGGGCTGGCTTTGCGCAAGACCGACAAGTATGGCTTCCTTGGGGGCAGCCAGTATTCAGGCAGCCTGTGAGTATTGGGCACACAGTGGGGCTGCTTCAGGGAAGCAGTTTGGGAAGGGCGTTGCCCAGAATGGGGGTGTCCAGGACTCTGAGGATGGGGGTGGGGGGGAGTGGGAGAGGTATCCTTGGTGACCCCCATCAGACTTAGAGCATCCTGAGGTTTCTGTGGCTTTTTACTCTGAGACCAGGATTCAGGATGTGTGGGTTTGCGCCCAAGCCCTGCGTCTGGTGTGCTCTGTGCCCTTGAGCTAGTGCCTTCCCCACTTCAGTGCCTCAGTTTCCTCCCGGGTCAAGTATGACGTGATCTCAGCGCCTTGAGATGAAACTCTAGCAATGAGCCAGATATGCTGGAGGGACTGGTTGCCAGGGTTCTTGGGGGAAAGAGTCTGGGAGGGATGCAGACTCTTCCTCCCCCGCCCTTCCCCTCCCCCCAGTAACCCTGGGCCCAGTGGGATGATGGAGGGAAGACTCTGAGGCAAGGTCCTTATGTAAATCAGAAGGGCAGTCGAGTATCTTCACTGCAGAACAGAGGGTGCAGGAGGCCTCTTCCCCATTTCCTCATGTCCCCAGTACTACTTACTCTTTCCTAGTTCCCTCCAGGGGCCTGAGTCACTCCTGAGGTGGGGGAGTGATCGCCTCTGACTTCTTCCTTCCCTCTCTCCAGGTCCTGCCCGTTGTTCCTTCACCCCTTTAAGCACTCCTCAGCTCCTGCATCACTTGAGCACGCAGATAGCAGGCCTTGAAGTTGGTGTTAGGATAAAGTGGTTAAAAGTCCTCAGACACTTGGAGGGAGAAGTAATTCAAAGTATTGATTTCAGGGTAATATGCGTAGGCTCATAGGTGTAGGACCTGACCCTTGCAGGGTTTTGTGAGTGTCCAGCTTTTGCCTCGTCCAGGAATTCAGCTGAACCTGCTCTGAACTATAAAGGATAAGCAGGATTGGGGGGCTGGAGAGATAGGATAGCAGGTAAGGCACTTGCTTACATGCAGCTGACCTGGGTTCGATCCCAGCATCCCATATGGTCCCCTGAGCACCCCCTGGAATAACCCCTGAGCATAACCCAAGTGTGGTCCCCCATAAAACAAAACCAAAAAGAATAAGTAGGACTTAATCTTGGCTTTTGTGATGGGGTTGGGGAAGCCCTGCGGCCGGCAGTTCTCTGCAGGGTATCCAGCAAATAAACCCAGATCTTTGCTTGCACACCAGCATTCTCAGTACTGTCAGGAAGGCACCTGAAGTTTGACCCTGGTGCTTTCCATGCTTGAGTGATATGTTGTGTACCTAACTTAGAGATGAACAAATAGGATTAGAACAATTGAGTGAATTGCCCCAACTCAGTAATATGGCTCTTGGTGACCAATGGCCCCCCCATGCCATGCTGTTGTGTGGAATCTGAGTTGAATTGGATCTGTGATCAATTAGGTGACAGTCACCACATAAGGTGCCATTTCTCTCGGCTTTGTAATTTTGTCCCTCTAAAATTCCTGCCATGCTGGAGAAATCTCTTTTGAAACAAGATTAGCTACGGTACTTGTTCCCTAAAAAGCTTTAAGAATTTCCTTATTGCCCACAGGATAAACTCTGAGCACCTTTAGCCTGCACACTGGCTTCTTACTATCTGACTCGCCCGTGCCTCTGATTTTCTCTTCCTCTTCTCCTCACTGGGTACTTTGTCTTGCCTGCTTCATTCCCAGTCTGCCCCACCTGTCAGGAATGCCCTTCTTCTTTTCCTTCATGAGTCATATCTGTCCCCTCCTCCAGGAAGCCTTCTCTGATAGTCACCACTGCTCATCTAATTAGTTGTCTCTGCTGTGCATCTTTGTATTTGTATTTTTCACACCATCTTGCAGTTATATTCCACAGCATATGCTACATATTTTGTTTGTGTGTGACCTTTCTGCAGGCAGGAAAGATACTGTGCACTCCCTAGCCCTTAAAGGAGATTGGAAGTGATTTATGATGAAGATGAACCAAGGTGGCCCTCTGTTTAAAGTTCCCTTAGGGAAAAATTGATATGGAATGTGCATGTTCCATTTAAGAACCCTGTGTATACAGTGAGAGTCTCAATTGTCTTCTAAGAACATTGTGACAGGTGGCATCCCTTTCTACAGATGAGAAACTTGGGTTATCACTTGCTAACTCTTCAAGGACTTTAGGGATGGAAGTGAGATTTGAGTTCAGGTCGACCTGGACATCCGAGCACTTAACCATTTCCTTCACCTGGAACTAGGTCCTGCAAGTAACTCTCTTGATATTGATGGAGAGTCTTGACAAACAGTGGTCAAACAGCTTGTTGAGAGAGTTTCCTGCGCCCATTGGGGATGATTTCAGGAAGGAAGAGAAATGACTGAAGGGATCTCTAGGATCTGATAGGAGTCTCCATTTTTTTCTAAGTGAAAAAGTCAATTCTGCATTTTATGGACATCAGTTAATACTACGGAGGCCCTGCCATGAGTTGTCTCAAGTAACTGTTCAGTCAAGTCAGGTAGATATTTTTCTCTTCATCTATTAATGAGGAAATTGAGGCTTAGAGCAGTTAAGTGACTAGCCCAAGGTCACACAGTAGTTAAGTGGTAAAGTTAGTACTTGGATGCAGGCCTAAGACAAAGTGCGGCTTTTAGGGAGTTAGAACTATAATACGGGGTAGGGTGTTTGCCTTGCAAACAGCTGGCCCTGGTTCTCTCCCCGGTACCCCATATGGTACCCGTACCCCAAGCACCGCCAGGAGTAGTTCCTGAGTGCAAAGCCAGGAGTAACCCCTGAACGTCTCCAGGTGTGATTCAAAAAGGGAAAAAAAAAACAATGTATGGCTCTTGAATATTCCATATGTGTCCCAAACTTGTCTGTTTCGAGTGGAATTTGGATACTCTCCAACATGAGAACTCAATCCTTTGAAATAGTTCTTCTAAATGAAGATTTGCTCTCAGTGTGGATTGTGAATGATTCAGTAGCCGGACATCCTGAGTAGCTCAAAAGATGCTCTGTGTCAACCCTTTCATTTGAACCTGGGAGGGTAACTTGCCTTCGTTTTCCCGGCAGTCCAGGTTTTATATTACTGCTACTGATTCTTTCCATGCTGCTCCCATTCTGCAGAGAGAGTTCCATTCCCGTGGACGTGGCTCGGCAGCGGGAACTCAAATGGCTGGAGATGTTCAGTAACTGGGATAAGTGGCTGTCGCGACGTTTTCAGAAGGTTTGAGAAGCTGAGTGGTGGACAGGGCAGTAGATGGGGGCTGGGGGCACAGGGTGGGCCCATGTGCTCCGGGAAAGCCCAGGAGCTTGACATTCTCTGCTCTCTGGACCATGTTGGAGGTGGGTGGTACTTGGGTCTGTGGGGAGAAATGGCTCTAAAGACAGAAGGTTGGGGGTCCAGTTTAGTCATGCCTGTGAAATGTGGGAGGGGTGTCCCACTGAGGGAAAGCTTGGTGACTAGCCCCTTGAAGCTCTGCTGCTCTGCCCTAGGTGAAGTTACGCTGTCGGAAGGGTGTCCCCTCCTCCCTCAGAGCCAAAGCCTGGCAGTACCTGTCCAATAGCAAAGAACTCCTGGAGCAGAATCCCGGCAAGTTTGAGGTGTGTGAAGCTCCATGATCTGGGGACTGGGACACGGTGATGGATGTTGTCAGTTTGCCAGATCCTGAGATTTTCCCACTGCCCCCCTGTAGGAACTGGAACGAGCTCCTGGGGATCCCAAGTGGCTCGATGTGATTGAGAAGGACTTGCACCGCCAGTTTCCGTTCCATGAAATGTTCGCAGCCCGAGGGGGACACGGGTAAGGCGGCGTGACCACCTGGGCAAGTTTGTTGAAGGCTCCGGGCTGGGTAGGAAACCGGCCCTGCCCTTGAGAACTTCTGGAAGAGGGCTTCTTGATGGAGAGAAAGTCAAGCTGTATTGGAGAAAGTGTTCTTGGAGAGAGTCTGACTAGGATTGGGGGTGCAAGTGTGGTAGGGAGTTGGGAAGAGAAGTTTATCAGGCACAGCAAAATTAATTTGAGGGACTAGAGAGATGGTACAGCAGGTACGGCACTTGCCTTGTACACGGCTGACCCAGGTTTTCTTCCTGGCATCCCATCCCATAAGCCCTGCCATGAGTGATCTCTGAGCACAGTCAGGACTACATCCTGAGGACTGCTACGGAAAAAAACCATGAAATGCATTTGAGCATTTTTTTTTCTTCTGGTGAAGCCAGGGATTAAATATAGGGCCTCAGAGTAGTAAAGGCAAGTGTCCTCTCCCTACTCGGAGCTGCATCTCTAGCCCTAACTTGGGTTTTGCAAGATCGGTGGGAGCTGACCAGAATGTTCCTAACTACGGATGGTGTAATCTGTGTTGTATGGGCTAGTTGGCACAGCTGAATTTGGAAATGTGATTTGGGGTCCTTAACTTAGTGGTTTTCAATTTCTTTTTACACCTGTGAGTCATTGGAAATAGAAAGTTTTTGAGTAGTGGCAGATGCTGTCTGTGTGCACTGCGGCTCGCGCTCGTCATCAAGGTCAGTGCTGTCCCCCTCCGCTCCACTCCATGATCCAGGCGGGCCATTTTCTAAGCGCTAACAACTTTTTTCTTGGATCAGTACTTGGCTTTTACTTGGTATGCCACACTTTCCTCAAGCTGCGTACGTGCCACTCCCTAGTCTGTAAGCTGATCTCTGATGGACATTTTTTGTCAGTAGTTTCATCCTTTCAGCAAAGATTTATTGAGAACACAGCGTCTGCCAGGTGCTGTTTTAATCACAGATGACAGCATCAGACAAAACATAAAACTCCTGGCCTGGGACATAGCTCAGCGGTAGGCCACTTCCTTGCTTGTGTTAGGTTCTGGGTTCAGTCCCTGGCACTGCAAAAACAAAACCTGCCCTTAGGGGGCTTATGGTATTTCAGCACAGAGCCAGGAGTAAGCCCTGAACACTGGTGGGTGTGGCCCCCCCAAAACAAGAAAAAGTTCCCAGTCACTTGAAGATTTCAAGATGAGAAAAAAACAGAAATAGAGACAGGGAGGAAAAACAGGAGTGGTGGAAAAAAACCGTGAAAGTTTGACTCCTGGAAGAAAAATACAGAGAGGTTTCAGTGATCTAGCCACAAGAAATGCAATGATGGGTCAAATAAAGGCAGGTCTGCAAATTGGCTTCCAGAGGTCGGAGACCTTGATGTAAAGCAGTGGGTTAAAGCCTTTTGAAGGGGTGTGGGGTATGGGGACGGGTGGGGTGGGTGGAGTGATAGAACAGTGGGTGGGGCACTTGCTTTGCATGCAGCCACTTGCCAACATCCCATATGGTTCCCAAGCACTGCCAGGGGTCATTCCTGAGTGCAGAGCCAGGAGTAACTCCTGAGTATTGCCAGGTGTGGCCACCCCCCACCCCCCCTTATCCCCCGCCAAATGCTGTTGAAGTGCCAGAAAGATAGCTCAGTGTCTTGGGTGCATGTTTTGCCTGCTAGATGCCCAGATTCAGTGGCCGGCACCACATGTTCCCTGAGCACTGCCAGGAGCAACTGTGAACACTGCCAAGTGTGCACTCCCCCCAGTATATATAAAAGAGCATATTAAGCTAAAGGCAATAACAAATGTGGTTACCAGAGAGAACAATCTAATAGGGAAATGATGATGCAGTCAAGATGGACAAGTTACAAGTTGCCGGAGTGATGGTCTGTGGAGGGGAGATGGAATGGGATCCAGTGGCAGAGTGAAAGATTGTGTTTGGGCAGGATCACAGACAACTCACCCGCAGTTACAGTGGAAAAGGCAGGACATAGAAGCAGGCAGGAAGGTAAATGTCTTGGGAGTTGATACTTCTTTTACTGTGTATTAAGTAATATAAAGGCCCTCCCGTTGATCATCGATTTGCTCGAGCGTGCCCAGTAACATCTCCATTGGAGACTTTGTTGTTATGTCAGTATGCTGGTGAAAGGTGAAAAAATGTCGATAATAATGGAGTTGTAAGTAGATAAGCACAAAACAAGATCATACTTAAATTCTAGGAAATAACTATTGAAAGCAGTGGTAGGGAGATGATCCAGGAAGTCATTTGTTTCCCATTATATGTGAAGCGTATGTCCCAAGAACCCCAGTGGATAGTCCCAAACCCTAGATATACTGTGCTTTTCCATTAGCTATACAGATCTCTAGTAAGAGATCAACAACAATAAGCAATAATAAAATTGTAGTAATAGCAGTAATAAAAGTTATGTGAGTATGGTCTCTCAAAACATCTTCCTGTGTATTTTTGGACCACAGTTGTGGGTAACTGAACTTGCAGGTCAGGGGTATCATTTTCTGGTAAGAGAAGGACTGAGCTGTGATGTAGCCGTGGAGGTAGAAAGAGGTTCAGCAGACTCCAGTGGAACCAGGAAGCCGGTAGACATGGTGATACTGGGGAGTGTTGCACTCAACTACTCCTGAGTCTGCTCAGGATAATCTTGAGTAATGGGTGGCTTTTTTTTTTTTTGGAGGGGGATGCTTTGCACACTGGCTGCGCTCAGGGCTTACTTCTCTCAGGAATCATTCCTGGTGAGGCTCGGGACATGTGATGCTGGGGATTGAACCCAGGTTGGTCACATGTAAAACAAATGTCCTACCCACTATATTATCTTTTTAAATTTAGTTTTGTGCTGTTTTTTTTTTTTTGATGGGTCAGTGAATAGGATTCCCTTATTTCGACAGAGCATCCTCAAGCAATCGGCTCTGGGTTAGGGTAGAGATTTAATTTTGTGTGTAGAGACAAGAACTGTCTGAGGAACAGCTGGCTTCCCACACCGTCACCGAGGGACATGCCTGGGTGAAGGGATGAAGTCCTGTGAGACAGCAGGTCCTGCCTGGAAGAAGAGCATTCAGTGCTCAGGAGGGCCGGTGCCGTGGGAGCGGAAGGGCCGGTGGCAGATGAAGGATGGATGGAGCACAGCCTGTGCTGGGAACATACGGGCTGTGTAGGCGAGGGCGGAGGGCTGGAACCTGGGATGCTTTATGGTCTGAGTTTGTCTTAAACTGGAAAGGCAGGCTAGAAGAGTGTGTAGAGGAGGTGGCAGCGAAGCTCTGAAGTCAGGGCTTTAGTGTGGGAGGGTTAGCGGGCGGCAGTGGTCTCCCACTCCTGTGACTGCCCTCATGGTCTCTCCCACGCCACAGGCAGCAGGACCTGTACCGAATCCTGAAGGCCTACACCATCTACCGACCTGACGAGGGCTACTGCCAGGCCCAGGCCCCCGTGGCCGCAGTGCTGCTCATGCACATGCCCGCGGAGGTCAGCATAGACCGGGCTTAGCTGGGGAGGGCCTGGGGGGGAGCGTGGCCCCCCGTGGTGATGGGGAAGCTCTCTTCTCCCATTTCTCAGGCCACACCTCTCTCTTCTTGTCCTTCTCAGCAAGCCTTTTGGTGCCTGGTGCAGATCTGTGACAAGTACCTCCCTGGTTACTACAGTGCAGGGCTGGTGAGTAACTGTGGGCAGGGTGTACCTGGGGCTGTGACTTTTCCCCAAGTGT
This sequence comes from Sorex fumeus, assembly GCF_029834395.1. Taxonomy (NCBI): domain Eukaryota; kingdom Metazoa; phylum Chordata; class Mammalia; order Eulipotyphla; family Soricidae; genus Sorex; species Sorex fumeus. The sequence continues at coordinate 7,057,820 of NW_026606183.1, forward strand.
GTGGGGAGCTCATTGTCACCTTGTGCTGTGCCCCCTTCGTTCCCTGGCCTTTGGGCCTTCCGCACTGAGGCGAGGATCCCCTCCCAGGGCCACAGCAGGTCTTGCCTCACGGCTTGTCCCATCTCCAGGAGGCCATTCAGTTGGATGGAGAAATCTTTTTTGCACTGCTGCGCCGGGCCTCCCCCCTGGCACATCGGCATCTGCGGCGCCAGCGGATCGACCCCGTGCTCTACATGACAGAGTGGTTCATGTGCATCTTCGCCCGCACCCTGCCTTGGGCCTCAGTGCTGCGCGTCTGGGACATGTTCTTCTGTGAAGGTACTTCTGTAGCCATTCAGGCTGGGGGGGCATGGGGGTTTCTATGAAGGCTGCAGAGGGCGGCCTACTTACAGCAAGTATTTGATGGGTTTCACTGGAAGCCTGTGGGCTTGAGAAACAAAGACCTTGGCTTTAGCTGTCCCCACTCAAGCACCTTCTCTAACCCCCAGGGACCTGAAACTCCTCCTTCCTTCACTAAGAAAAACTTTTTTTTTTTACTTTTGGGGTCACACCTGGCGATGCACAGGGGTTACTCCTGGCTCTGCACTCAGGAATCACTCCTGGCGGTGCTCAGGGGACCATATGGGATGCTGGGAATCGAACCCAGGTTGGCCGCGTGCAAGGCAAACGCCCTACCCGCTGTGCTATCGCTCCAGCCCTCCTTTCTTAGATATTTATTTTGTGCTTTTGGTCTCCCAAGTAGTGCTTCCCAACTGTTCAGGCCAAATGGGTCAATACTTGGGCCTGGGGATATAATGCTGCTGGGATTCAACAGTACTGGGGACCACCTAGAATGGGGGTGGTACCTGGGGTTAAACTCAGGGCTTCATGCATACCAAGCATATGCTTCAACCCTTGGAGCTATCTTCCTGGCCTCCTCATTTCTTTCCTTAAAAAAACAACAACAAAAAATACTATTGTTTTGGGGACCACAGCCAGCAGTGCTCAGGGACTATGCCTGGCCCTGCTCAGGAGTCATTCCCAGCCAGTGCTTGGGGGACAGTGCAGTCCTGGGGATTAAACCTGGGGCTCCTGGGGCTGGAGCAATAGTTCAGTGGGGAGGACACTTGCCTCGCATGCATCTGACCTGGGGTTCCATCCCTGACATTCTGTACGGTCCCTCGAGCCTGCTAGGTGTGCCCCAGACCAGATGCACTCAGCCCTTTAAGCTGTCTCTCTGTCACTCTTTTCTCTTCTTAAGGCGTTAGTAGCTGGGTGGGGCTGCTGCATCCCTTCGGAATGGAACAGGCTGAGATCCCAGGCCTGATTTCTCAAGGCTTCTTTTCTCTGGCCCTGCAGGCGTGAAGATCATCTTCCGGGTTGCCCTGGTACTGCTGCGGCACACGCTGGGCTCCGTGGATAAGCTGCGCTCCTGCCAAGGCATGTACGAGACCATGGAGCAGTTGCGCAATCTCCCCCAGCAGTGTATGCAGGAAGACTTCCTGGTGCACGAGGTATGTCGTAGCCTTAGCACACCTTACATCTGCCTCAGCCCATTGTTTCACATGCCAGATAGCGCCATTTCTTCTCTCACTAGGTGACCAACCTTCCAGTAACAGAAGCACTGATTGAGCGAGAGAATGCAGCCCAGCTCAAGAAGTGGCGGGAAACCCGGGGAGAGCTACAGTATCGGCCATCAAGGCGACTGCACGGCTCTCGGGCCATCCATGAGGAGCGCCGGCGGCAGCAGCCACCCCTGGGCCCCTCCTCCAGCCTCCTCAGCCTCCCAGGCCTCAAGAGTCGAGGCTCCCGAGCAGCTGGGGGGGCGCCCTCTCCACCCCCTCCTGCCCGAAGGGCCAGTGCTGGGCCTGCCCCAGGGCCTGTGGTCACTGCAGAGGGACTGCGTCCATCCCTTCCTTCACCTACTGGCAACAGCACCCCTCTGGGCTCCAGCAAGGAAATGCGGAAGCTGGAGAAGGAGCGGCAGAAACAGGAAAAAGAACGGGAGAAGGAGCGGCAGAAACAGGAGAAGGAGCGGGAGAAACAGGAGAAGGAGCGGCAGAAGTGGGAAAAAGAGCAGGAGAAGGAACAGCAAAAGCTGGAGAAGGAGCGGCAGAAGCAGGAGAAAAAGGCCCAAGGCAGGAAGCTGTCACTGCGTCGGAAGGCAGACGGGCCCCCAGCACCCACAGAGGGCGGGGACAGGGCCTCAGCATCTGAGACCCGCCAGGATGCTTACTTCTGACCTGCGCTGGGGCTGGACTGCATGGCCCTCCTCCTTTCCCTCGGCCAAGGAGCAGGCCTGGCCAGGGTGCTGTCCCCAGCCCCCTCAGCAGGCTGTCCCTTTCTGAAGAAAGCGGCTTGACTTCCATCTCCTCGCCAGCCAGGACAGTCGGAGTGCACGGGGCAGTGGGAACAACAGCAGGAGTCTCGCTCCTGTCCCAGTTCCCATGGGGTCCCTGCCCAGGTACTGTCCTGGTTGGCCTTCTGTCACCGTAGTGGTGATGTGGCCCTGGCAGTCAGCGTTTTTCAGATTCTCACACTCCAGTCGCCCCCTTCCCCGTGAAGCAGACGTTGCTGGGTTCCTTTTTCTCTTCAGTCCTGCCTGTCTGCCTCCCTCCTGGCTGGGAGCCAGGTTCTCCTCACTCTGCTTCGGGCCATCTCTGTGTTGTAATTATGTACAGAGGACCTGCTTGGCCCCAGGGCGGGGCGGGGGTGGGGGGCTCTAACTTCTGTCCTCTGGTTCTCCTTCCACAGTGTTCTTACCTAGTTTATTTAAGGGGACATGCACTGGAACAAGGACTGTCCCCCTCTTCCCTACACACCAACCTCGCTCTTCCTATCCGCGCACCTTCCTCTGTATTCTCAGGCTTCTGCTTTGTCTCACCAGCAACCCCACCTTTCACCTGTCCCTAGCAGCCCTCCTCCAGCCCCTCTCTGGGCCAGGGGTCGTCCCTTGAGCTATAGGGGTGGAACCCAATGTTTACATTCTCTTCTGTCTCTGCTCCCACCCCATGCGGCGCTTTGAGGAACCAGAACCAGAACCGGAAAAAAACCTGCTGTTATACCTGGGCATGTCTCCGGCCTTGTTATTTGATGAGCGGGTTAGGATAATGACTGGGGAGGGAAGCAGGGATGAAGCCACGTTCTGGGCCTCTAAGGAAGCAGTCCGCTGCTCTTGGCAGGAAGGACCCTCTTGGCCTTGGGTCCATCTCTCAGTCATCTCTCAGCTGAGCTCCTGCGGAGTGGCCGCCTCCAAGGTCATTAGCCTCGTGGAGCCCCCCACGGACCGTCTGGAGGACCCGGATCTCCTTCCCAAAGCGCTCGTGCAATTCCCGGAAGCTAGAGGGCGGATTGAGGGTGGCGAGGAAGTCCTGGTGCTCTGGGGGTGAGCCGGGCTCGTGGCCAGCCGCCTGGCACAGCTCCCGGTACTGGGCCTCGAGTGGGGGTAAGAGCACGGCGAGCCGCCTCCAGCTCACCCTGGCCAGCGCCCCCAGCCAGGCCCCCAGCTCCTGCTGGCTCTCTGCAGCCAGTTTGTAGGCCCGCCCGCCCTCGGTGCCGTCCCCCCCGGGGGTGACGATGGTGAAGGCGTAGGGTTCGGTGGCCCCCAGGCGGGGCGCCACCTGGCAGTTCTCCAACAGGATGAGGCCCAGGGGTGTGCGGTCAGCCCGGTGCTCCAGATAGAAGAGGAGGTTCCCCCGCAGGATGAACCAGCGGCGCTGGTAGCTGGTGTTGCGGGCGCCCTTCTTGAGCAGGATGCCCTCCTGGTCGGGCGCTTGCGCTCGGTACCCGCGGAAGAACCCCAGCACGGGCTTGCGGTGCAGTTTCATGGCGGTCGGGGCTCGGAGGGCGCCTGCGGGCAGGAGAAGGGCCTGGCAGTCGGGGCTCCGGTGCTGCCCGCCGCGGGCCGGCGGGATCCAGGCCCGCGTGTCCTCGGCCGGGTGTCCGGTGCCCAGAGCCCCGAGCCCCACTCTCCCGCTCCCAGCTTCTGCCAGGCCCAGTGGGCCAGATCACAGCCTGGGGGCCGCCTCTTCTCCGTGCGGCGGCAGAGTGGACGCTGCTGCCTTTCCCTAGGCCTACCTGGGGTCAGGGCACAAGGGGCTTCGGGCCTGGGTACTAGGCCCAGGTGCCACTCCCTGGCGGTGGCTCTTCTACCTCAGGAATCAGGAACTTGCCCTGGGGATAGGCCCGGGGTAAGTCACCTCCCCTGGGTCCTAAAGGCAGCTGGGTTCGGGCAGCGGCCCGAAGGGCGGTCGGAGCCCCCGGTGGCCATCCCCGAGCCACTCTCTGCGGCCAGTAGGCAGACGCTGGGTGCGAGGAAGGGTTTCTACTGAGATAGATGGCGGGGCGCACAGGCCGAGGCCCAGGGGGCAACGGCGACTCAAGCCTGCAACGGGAAACCAGGGCAGGAATCCGCGAGCTCGGCTCGAACTGACATCGTGGGGGCTGGAGGTACAAACGCCCCACGCTCGCCCACTCTCCTGCAGTACGAGGGAACGGAAACCACTTTCTGCCATCCCTCGACTGACCGGGGCGGAGGCGCTCGAACATCCCTCTGGCAGCCGTTGTCTCCCCGCGCGGTGACGTCACTGCGGGGGGGGGTGGGCTGCGCCACCCGTCCCTACTTCCGCCCGCTCTTCGTACCGGGCCTCCAGCCCCAGTGAAGCCACTTCCGGCCTTCCGGGCGCCCGCCACAATCCTCTTCCGGGTGCAGGCGGCCCGGTGCCCCGGATGTGCCTCTGCCGAAAGCATCTTTGCTTCCCCGCCTCCCCTGGACCCCCAGGTGAGCACGCGCCAGGGGCACTTCTCGGGTCTTTGTGGCTCGGTCACCTCTCCGATGTGTACACATGCCCCGAACCAGTTGGGGTGCGGGCCTCCCCGCGGGGCCGGGAGTGCGGCGGGAGTGAAGCGGGCGACCTGGGTGCCAGGTCGAGTCCACCCGGGCCTTGCGGGCTTTGAGGTAGTTTGGCGTGAAGGAGCGGGTGTCCCCGCGTTGAGGGTCGCCACGTGAAGGAACACTGAGCGCGGAGGGACCCGGGGGAGGTCGTCCGCGAGCTCACCTTCGGATGCCGAACCCAGGGGCCCTCCTTGGCCGCCCACTCTCTCCCCCGCCCCCTCTTCCTTTCCTCCCTTTCGTCCTCTCCGCCCCGATTCTGAGCCTCTTCCCTCCCACGCCGGATCCTGCACGAACAGGGGAAAATTTCGTTGTGCCTTCTCTTCTCTCGCCGAGCATGAGTGTCATCCCCCAGTTTGCAATTCCCTAAATCGACTCCATTTCCCTTGGCCCAGTCGGGAAGGCCTTTATCCAGTCATGCCAAAGAGGAAAGTGACTTTCCAAGGCGTGGGAGATGAGGACGAGGATGAGATCAGTGTGCCCAAGAAGAAGGTGAGGGGGCCTTGCAGGATTAAAGGGACAAGTGGAAAGATAGAAGCCAGAGGGGTGAGAGAATTGAGGGCTGGGATGGCCAAGGAGGGAGGGGGTCTCAGGATTAGCTTTGCCAAGGTCTTTGACAAGTGCACTTGAAAGATTTTCTGTTTGCGTCCAGATCTAGAAATTGGGGAGGGGGTGGGGGATTGTCTGGTAACCACATCTCAGTTTGCTGGTTCCTGTTCACAGCTGGTAGACACCATGGCTCCTGTCGGGGGCCCTGGGAGCCGCTTCAAAGGCAAACACTCTTTGGACAGTGATGAGGAGGACGATGATGAAGAGGGGTCCAGCAAATATGACATCCTGGCCTCAGAGGATGTGGAAGGTGAGTAGGTCCCTCACTGTTGGCACAGACGGTGGCTGTTGGGGGTTCCTGCAGGGGCCGGGCTGTGCCTTCTGCTCGAGTGATATGAGGCTCGGGTGTCTTCGATGCAGGTCAGGAAGCAGCCACACTGCCCAGTGAGGGAGGGGTGCGGATCACACCCTTCAACCTGCAGGAGGAGATGGAGGAGGGACACTTTGATGCCGATGGCAACTACTTCCTGAACCGGGATGCTCAGATCCGAGATAGCTGGCTGGACAACATCGACTGGGTGTGGCTTGGGGTGGGCTGTTGGCGCCCGGCTGTGGTGTGGGGGCTGTGGTCCACGTGTGGGAAATTAACCCGTTTCCACATTCCAGGTGAAGATCAAGGAGCGGCCCCCGGATCAGAAGCCCCCATCAGAAGACTCTGAGGACGAGGAGAACTCGGGCCAGACCCCACTGAGCGCCCAGGCCCTGTTGGAGGGTCTCCTGGAGCTGCTGTTGCCGAGAGAGACAGTGGCCGGAGCACTGAGACGGCTGGGGGCCCGGGGAGGATGTAAACAGGGTGGCAAGGGGCCAGCGCGGCCCAGCTCCCCGCAACGCCTGGACCGACTTTCTGGGTTGGCGGACCAAATGGTGGCCCGGGGCAACCTTGGCGTGTATCAGGAGACAAGGGAACGGCTGGCCATGCGGCTGAAGGGTTTGGGGAGTCGAACCCAGGGAACCCCTGACCCCACCCCTCCTCCCTCTCTGGATATGTTTGCTGAGGAAGTGACAGAGGGGGAGCTGGAGACGCCCACCCCAGTCCCAAGAGGAGGTAAGCCAGAAGGGCAGCAGATGGGTGCAGCTGTGGGCGGGGGCAGGGCACCTGAGACCGGTGGTCGCAACTCTTATTTCAGAAGCAGAGTCTTCCGGCGATGGTCTCCCCGACGTGATGTGGGAGTATAAATGGGAGAACACGGGGGATGCTGAGCTGTACGGGCCCTTCACCAGCACCCAGATGCAGGTAAGTCCCGTTCTCTGCTTCTTCCGCGCCCCCCCCCCCCCCCCCCCACTTTCCGCAATCAGGGGTCTCCTAGCTCTGTCCTCTCTCCCCACAGACCTGGGTGAATGAAGGCTACTTTCCAGACGGTGTTTATTGCCGGAAGCTCGACCCTCCTGGTGGACAGTTTTACAACTCCAAACGTATTGACTTTGACCTCTACACCTGAGCCCGCTAGCGGCCACTTCTTTCCTGGACTGTGCCATGCAGACATTGGAGGCCACTTTTGCGTTTCCCTTTCCCAATAAAAGCCTTTAGTTGTGTATTAGGGCCTTGGCTGTGGTGATGGCCGGAAGCCAGGGACCTTCATCACAGCCCCTTTGGACTCACGGTGGTCCATTTAATTTTGGGGGAGAGCTCTGGGATGGTGATGGGGGCTGCTTCCAGTCTCGGCATCTAAGTGATGCCAGGGATGGAACCTCCCCAAAGCAGAGCATGTGCTTTGATTATCTCTCTGGCCCTTCGCCGTGGTCCTTGAGTTTTTAGTCCCTTGGACGCTTCCCCTTTGCTTCTCACTCCTGGATCAGCCAGGGCCTGTTGGGGTCTTGTGGCCTCCCCACCTGGACTTCCTTCAACATCTCCAAATCCTGTCCACCATCCAGCATCCCCTGAGGCTGAATTTTTTTGGGGGGGGTAAGGGGGTGGAGCAAGACAGTTAACTACGGGCTTCTCCAGAGTGAGACAGGCGAGTCAGGAAACACAGGCAAGCAAGATGTGTGTTTGAGGGAAAGCATGGGCTTGAAGAGCACACCGAGGTTGATTTTGTTTTAACTGGGCTTTTGGACTTGGCTGCTAGAGGACAGCTCTCCGAGTGTAGATTTCAGGTCCAGAAGGCCGAGTAGAGTCCGGGACTTCCTGGTTCCGCACTAGCTCCAGGTGAAGTGCACAGTCAGTGTTGGCCGTTAAAGGCCCCTTAGGCCCCATGGGCCAACCATCACAGTTTGCAGAGAGGCCCTCAGCGTTCTGTGCACTCTTGTGGAATCGTGGCCAACGACTGCCTTCCCAGGCCTTTGCTGAGGCCCTGCAGCCTAGATGGACCCCCAAGAGCCGTGGCAACAGCTGGAACTTAGCTGGGCCCACATGGTCGGGGAGGAGACCGCTCTCTTCCTACATTAGGACCCCAGGACTTCGACCTCCCACCCCTTCTGCCTTTGAATTCGAGATTCTTCACTCAAATCAAGTTACACTGATTTCTGTCTTGACCACAATAATCTCTTCGGAAGCTGTGAAATCACTCCTCCAAAATTGTGAATTGCCAAGTGGGAGCCTGACTTGAGCTTTCATTTTATTTAATTTCTAGTTGTTTGGGGCCTAGAACTGCCTGAGCTCGGGGCTTAGTCCTGACTGTGAACCCAGAGATCACACCTGTTGGTGTAAGGAGGGGACCATACGGGATGCTGGGACTGGAACCCACGTCAGCTGTGTGTAAGCAGGGGCACTATTGCTCTGGCCCCTTGTTTCTCACTTGGAGCTTTTAAAATCCCCCAGCTGTTTCCAGTGGCCTGGTTGGTGTGACTGAGCCACTGGCCTGGTTGGTGTGACTGGAGTTTTCCCTGGGGGGGAGAGGCCAGCAGCTGAGCATTCACTGGGGCAGGCAAGGGCCTCTAGAAATAGTCAAGAGTCAAGCTAGGAGCTAGGAAAAGCAGGACTGTGGCGGGTGGGGACTCTCAGGTGAGGTGTCGTGAGACTTCCAAACTTAGGTGGTTCTAGTAGGACTGGTTTTTTTTTTCTCCAGGGATTGCTACTGGCTCTGCACTCAGGAATTACTCCTGGCAATGCTTGGGGGACAATATGGGATGCCAGGGATTGGAACTCAGGTTGGCCGCGGCGTGTGCAAGGCAAACGCCCTACGCGCTGTACTATCTCTCTGGCCCATGAGTTGGGTTTTTTTTGTTTGTTTTGCTTTGGTTTTTGGGTCACACCCGATAGTGCTCAGGGGTTACTCCTGGCAGTGCTCTCGGGACCATATGGAATGCCGGGGGTTCTTGGGTTGACACGGCAAACGCCCTACCTGTAGTACTATCACTTCGGCCCCTATGACTGTGTTATTGATGGCAAAATGCCTTTGGTGCTAAGTTGCCTTTATGTGTCACTGAGAAAGGGAACGCCAAGAGACCAGGGATGTGACTCAGAGGTTGAGTACATTGCACGGGCACATTCGAGGTCTTGGGTCCAGTTCCTGGCACCACAACAGCCCTGCTTCTTACAGCGTGAGGGGGCACTGTTGCATGGCTGCACCCTGGCTTCAGAAATGTCGAGCACTGAGAAGCTGCTAACAGGGCCAGCACTGATGCCCAGATCTCAGCCTCAGAGCCTGTTAGTTATTACCCTGCACGGCAAAGGGGACTTTGCAGATGTGAAAGGGTTTCTGGGGATTCCCTAGGTGATTGAGGGTGACAGTGTAGTCACAGTGCCCTGGGGAGTGCTATGGTGCCAGCTGCTGGGCTGGGAGACAGAACCATGTGTTCAGGAAAGAGGTGGCTTGGGAAAGTCCAGAATGCGAACTGCCCTGAAACTCCACAGTAAGCCCTTTTGGACTTCTGACCTCTAAAACTAAGATAATAAAAACTGTGTTGAGTCACCAAGTTGATGATCTTTTGTTATAGCCTCAATTGAAAACTAGCACCTGATCCAAATGCCTGGTGCTCTTCAGAGCAACAGTGACTCATGTTCTCGGTGGCCACGACCTTATTTTGTGCCCCTTGCCTTAAAATTTTGCAGGGTGTGGGTTGGAGAGGTGGTGCAGCAGGTAGGGTGGTTACCTTGCATGTGGGTGACCAAGGTTTGATATCTGGCACTACGTTTGGTTCCCCGTCTCTGCCAGGAGCCCTGAAAACAGGAGGAAACCCTGAGCACTGTAGGTGACCCATCGCCCACTCCCCAAATGAATGCATGTTATAAATTTTCATGTTACTAACTTTACATATATATGTGTATATATATATATATATATATATATATATATTGGGGGGGTGGGGAGACCCATGCTCACAGTGCTTAGGGCTTGATCCTGGCTCTGAGCTCAGGGATCACTCCTGGCAGGGCTCAGAAAACCATATGGGGTTTCTGGAATTGTACCCAGGTCAGCTGTTTGCGAGGCAAGTATCCTACCTGCTGTACTATCTCTCTAGCCCCTAAACTTGATATACTTTGTGATATACTGAATATATATAAAAGTAGAACAGAGTTCACCGAGTTACCCAGTTGGGAGCACCTTTCAGTAGGACGTTGGTCACAGATACCTGAAATGAGCCTTGGGGACTGGTTCAGGTGTTTTGTAAGCAGCCAACCACAGTTCACTGCCTGGCACCGCATGTGGTTCCTGAGCATCACCAGGAGTGATCCTTGAGCTCAGAGCCAGGAAAGCCCTGAGCACTACAGGGCGTGCCCCAAAAACAAAAACATGACAAAACAGCTCGATGGAAAGATAATCCACTGGTATAAAGGGTAGAATTTAATGGTTTTGTTTGTTTGTCTTATTTTTTACTATAGTCATAGGTTGTACAACCAAAATACTACATACTATGATCTACTGTTTTTGTTTTGGGGCCATACCCATTAGTGCTTCGGGTTTACTTTTGGCAGGCTCTGGGGACCGTATGGGGTGCCAAGGATCTAACCCAGGTTGGCTGAGTGCATGGCAAGTGCTTTCCCCATTCTGGCCATCGCGATCTACTTTTGGAACGTTTTGTCTACCCTAACATGTCCCCCCCCCCCCCCCCCATAGTCGCTCTTTCCCTCATTTCTCCCCAGTCCCTACCTGGCACCACTAATCCACTTCCTGTCTCTTAATAGCTTATAATCCTTATAGAGAATTTTATGCAACTATTTGCATAAATTCAATTCTGTGTCTTATGTGGCAGCTTCTTCCACTCAGCATGGTTTCAGGATTTATTTTGTGCATGTTTGATTTGGGAGCCACAACCTGCAGTGCTCGGTGGCTGTTCCTGGCAGGAATGAACCCAGACGGTGCTTGTAGTCCTGGACATTTGATCTGGGAATGACTGCATGCAGGGCAAGCATCTTACTCCTGGACTATCTTATCTTTGGCTTTTGGTTTCAAGATTTACCCATGTGGTATTTAATAGTGTTGTATTGTTTTCTTGCTAAGTGATAGTTAATTTACCATGTATGTTATACATATATCTTCAATGTTGAATATTTCAATATTCCATGGTGTTATTAATCTTGACTAGATACAACTTTTTTTTTTTTTTTTTTTGCTTTTTGGGTCATACCCGGCAATGCACAGGGGTTACTTCTGGCTCTGCACTCAGGAATTACCCATGGCGGTGCTCAGGGGACCATATGGGATGCTGGGAACTGAACCCGGGTCGGCCGCGTGCAAGACAAGTGCCCTACCCGCTGTGCTATTGTTCCAGCCCACAACTTTTTTTTTTCCACGTGCAAGGCAGATGCTGCATTAGCTCTGTTGCATTAGCTCTCCGGCCTTGGTTAGATATTTTGTGAAATATCTCACAAATTTATGTGAGATATTCTCATGATTAGATTTGGGTTATGGGTTTGGCAGAAGAAAGACCACAAAGGTGAAATCCCTTATCATTTATTGAAAAGCTTTAATGAGTCCCCATTATCCTGAAGATAAGGTTCAAAAGCTTGAAGCTGGGCTGAATTGATAGTACAGCGGGTAGGGCATTTGCCTTGCGCGCGGCTAACCCAGGTTCGATTCCCAACATCCCATATGGTCCCCTGAGCACCTCCAGGAGTGATTCCTGAGTGCCGAGCCGGTGTGACCCAAAAAGCAAATAAAATAAAATAAAAAAGCTTGAAGCTGGGCTGGAGAGGTGCGAGGGGTAAGGATAGGCGCTTGGCTTGCGTAAGGCTGAGTCTGGTTTGATTTCCCACACCCATATGTGGTTCCCCTGAGCACCACCAGGAGTGGTCCCTGAGCACAGAGCCAGGAATAAGTGCTGAGCATCACCAGGTGTGACCCAGCAAAACTGCTTGAAGCTCTCAGAGGTCTTCCCGAGACTCCCTGGAGCCTGCTGCCTCAGCCCCACCTCTGCCTGTGATTTCTTCCTTTTTTCCTCCCTATACCAGCCTCCCACCTGCTTGCAGAACAGGGCAGATCATTTTGTTTTTGTAAGCCTGGCCACAGCTGCTTTTCTTTCTTTTTGTTCCAAGGGTCGCATGTGGTGGTGCTCAGGGCTTACTCCTGGCTCTGCACTTGGGGCTCATTCCTGGTAGGCTTGGGATTATACATGGTGCCAGCGATTGAACCTGGTCCATCCGCGTGCAAGGCAAACACCATGCCTACTGTACTGTGGTGTACTATATAAACCTCCTTTCCCTAAAGACTTCTTAGTGCCCTCGCTCCCTTCCCAGGGTGGTGAGGATTTAGAAGCCCCTGAGCACTGCAGGTTGTGGCCCAGTGATCACAGTGGCACAAGTGCCCACACAATGCCTAGAGCAGTTCCCCCTGGCCTGTCTCCAGCTGGTAGCCTGAGACGGGGTCGGTGCTGAGGAATGAATAGTGCCCGGGTCACAATGCCCTGAGTACATCAGAGAATGGGCATTGTTTGTCATACATGCCCAGCAAGGGATCAGGTGTAACCTGGAGGGGCAGCGAGCAGGTACTGAATCCCGGGATTTGGCTGAGGAGTCATTAGGATTGTTTAACTCCTGGGGAGACCTGCAGAAGGGACTCAAGTCAGGGGCCGGAGTACTCATACAGTGAGGAGGACATTAGCTTTGGACGCAGCCAACTCAGATTCTATCCCCAACACCCCATTTGGTTCCCCGGAGCACGCCAGGAGTGATCCCTGAACGCAGAGGCAGGAGTAAACTCTGAGTACCTTTGGGCGTGACTCCCAAGCCAGACAAAATTAAGGGTCAGGAATACATTGAATGTCTTACAGACAGAGCAAGTTTTAAACTTCATTCAGCTTCATATGTTGTGTTTCTCCCTATGAGCACTGTGCTTTCTGCATTCTGTTTCAGAGAGCTGCTCCACCCAGAATTAATTACAATTTCCTGTGTTTTTTCTAGAATTTTTACAGTGTCAGTTCTACTCTGAGGTCCATGATACATTCCATTAATTTTTTTCTCCTTAGTGTTTAACACACCTGGTAGTGTTCAGGGACCACACCTGGCTCTGTGCTCAAGGTCACTTTAGTAGTTCTTGGGGGACCAAGCAATGCAGGGACTCAAATCTGGGCCTTCTACATTCTAAGTATGTGTTCTAGCTTAGGGAACCATCTCTGGGCCTTCGATTTTTATAAGTGATTTTGTTTGTTTATTTTATTTCTGATGGGCAGTTCTCAGGCTTACTCCTGGCTCAGGGATCACTCCTGGTGGTGCTCAGGGTCCCAGTGGAGCATTGGGATTAAACCCCAGCCAGACAAGTGCCCTCCCTGCTGTATTATTGCTCTAGCTCCTAGAGATTAATTGTGTGTGTGTGTGTGTGTGTTATTTTTAATCCAATTGTTTCAGTACTATTAACTGAGATTATCTTTTACTTGCCGCTTTTGTTAATTAATTTTGGTTAATACTAATTAACTACTTATATGTTCACATATATCTAAAGTTTAAAATGTTATTTATTGAATTTTGATACATTTCCTTTGTTTTGGATTTTTGTGCTCAGAGTGGTGCTGGGGATTGTGCCAGTGACTTAGCCCTGACCTTCTTTCCAGCCCTGAATTCTTACATTTCATTCCCTGGATTTAAATGCTCCCAGGGATGCTTGGGGGCACTTGTGGTGTAGGAGATCAAACTGGGGCCGGCTGTATTTAAAGCAAGTACCTTATCCCCAGTATATCTCTCCGGTCTGGAAACTAATTTCAAATTACTTACATATCCAGTAATATTTTTTAATAGTTTAGATCCTCTAGTCATTGTTCTTCCCCCCCTTGATTTACACAGTTATAAAGATATTTATGATTGGATTTCAGGCATGTCTTGTTGCAACATCAATCCCTTCACCAGTGTCCCTAGTTTCCCTCCCACCCTCCAGGCTGCCTCTGTGGCAGACACTTTCCCCTCCCCTGTTGTCCTAGTGTTCCCTTCCCTAATTCACACTCACCCCTACCCCAGTGCCAAGCTTCCTACTGAAGACCAGTGAAGACCAGTTCTGCTCTCCGTTTCTATTGCTACTGGCATTTGATATTCCCCCACGAGGTTTCTTTGTAGCCCACATGAGAGAGATCATTTGGAGTCTGATTTCATGCTGATTTCACTCAGCATGATACTCTCCAGATCCATACATGATGCAGCAAGTTGCATGATTTTATCTTAAGGCTACATACTATTCTATCACGTATTGTACCATAGTTCTTTATCCTGTATCTGTTCGTGAGCATATTTTGGCTATAGTACATAGTGTTGCAATGAACATAGGAGTGTAGATGTCTTCTCTGATTTGTGCTTTTGGTTTTGGGCCCTTGGGATGTATTCAAGGAGTGGAATTGTTGGGTCATATGGAAGGAAGCTCAATTCCTAAGTTTTTTTTTTGATCACACCCGGCAATGCACAGGTGTTACTCCTGGCTCTGCACTTAGGAATTACTCCTGGCGGTGCTCGGGGCACCAAATGGGATGCTGGGAATTGAATCCAGGTCTGCCGTGTGCAAGGCAAATGCCCTCCCCACTGTGCTATAGCTCTAGCCCCCGAGGTGTTTTTTTTTTTTTTTGAGGAGTGTTCATACTGTCTTCCAAAAAGGCTGAACCAGTTGATATTTTCACCAGAAATGAATGAGGGGCCCTTTTCCCCAACATTCTCACCAACACTGGTTGTTGTTATTCTTTTTGATGAGCCAAGATCAGTCTCTGTGGTGTGAGATGATATCTCATTGTTGTTTTGATTTGCATTGCCTTGATGATTGGCGATATAGAGCATTTTTTCACGTGCTTTTTGGTCATTTGTATCTCTTCTTTGAAGGAGTTTCTGTTCATGTTTTATCTCACATCTTGTAATTGTTTTCTTTTAAAATTTTCTTTTGATGACCAAAGGCAAGCCGACTTGTCTTGCGTTTGATCCCAGCATTCCGTATGGTCCCCTGAGCACTGCCAAGAGTAAATTCCTGAGTTCAGAACCAGGATAACCCCCAAGTACTGCTGGGTGTGGTGTGGCCCCCAAACAGAAACAAAAACAATTTTTCTATGTGGAGAGATGTACAGAGGCTAAGGCAGTTGCCTAATATGCAGCCAATCCAGGTTTGAACCCCAGTGCCCCAGAAGGTTCCCCGAACCCTGCCAGGAGTGATTGCTGAGCCAGGAGTAAGCCCTGAGTACTGCCAGGTGTGGCCTGAAAAACGACAAAAAATTTTTTTGAGGCACTGTGATTACAAGGTTATCTATGCCTGGGTTTCATGAGTAGTATTCCAGCACCCATCCCTTCACTAGTGTTCATTCCCTCCACCAGTGTCCTAGTTTCCCTCGTGCCTCCCAGCCTGCTTCTGTGACATTTTTCCTTTTAGGCCCTGTGGTTTGCAGTAAACGGTCACTGAAAAGGTTTTATGCATTAATTAACACTTACCCTGCTTCTATGGGCTGGAGTGGGTAGGACATTTACCTTGCACTCAGGTTCAATTCCTCCATTCCTCTCGGAGACCCCAGCGAGCTACCGAGAGTATCCCGCCCACACAGCAGAGCCTGGCAAGCTCCCCGTGGCGTATTCGATATGCCAAACACAGTAACAAGATGTCTCACAATGGAGACGTTACTGGTGCCCACTTGAGCAAATCGATGAACAACGGGAGGACAGTGCTCCAGTGATAGTGCAGTGCTACCCTGCTTCCAGCACCACGTCCTGCTCCAGAGTGCCACTTCTCTCTGCCTCTGCAGTGTCTCTGCCCTGCCCCCCCACTCCCACCAGGCTTCCTCGAGGTATGCAGGAGAACCCAGAGCTCAAGCGCTTCAGCTTGACCCAGCTTTACTGTCTACCACGTGCTCAGGGGTTACTCCTGGCTCTGCACTCCGAGATCACTTCTGGCGGTACTCAGGGGACGATATGGAGCCTTGGGAATCAAACCTGTGCCAGCGCAGGCAAGGCAAGTGCCTTCTCCATTATGCTGTCTCTGGCCCCCCCACCGGGTCCTTTAACATTTTCTCTGTATGTGCAGCATAGGGTCCCCCAGAGTGTCTGTCTGGGCAGGGGCAGGGGAGGTGGGATTGTTCCCTCCTGGCACCACATGTGGTCCCCCTGCCCTGTCAGGAGTGATCCGAGCACAGAGTCAGGAATAAGCTTTGAGCACAGCTGGGTGTGGCTGGTATGGGGTTCTTCTTCTTTGGCAGCAGCTCCGGGTCCTGCCTACTCACTGACCACAAGGTGGCCACTTTCCCCATGCCTGCTTGAAGCCTGGCCCTGCAGCAGAGCTGTCAGCTCCACCAGGGGGACACCAGGTGTCTCTCCGGCAAGAATCCCCGCTCCCAGTGCCCTTCTGCAAAGCGGAGCAGGTCTCAAGTGGATCTGTCTCTGATTTCTAGTGTGAGTGACCGTTCCTGTTTCTCAGAATCTTGCTGACCAGGAGCGGAGACTGGGACTGGAGAGGGGACTGCAGAGCCTGGCGTGGCTGCTGGTCCCTTGGGTAGGACAGGCTCTGGCATGTCAATGAGGGTCCCTAGGGCCCCAGGGCTGAGTCCTGATGCACAGGCCTTCCTGTGCCTCCCCCTGGTGATAAATGGAAGCAAATGAAAATGGGCTGGAGCAACAGGACAGCAGGGAGACTCCTTCCCTTGCACTCAGCACCCCAGGTTCTATCCCCAGCACCCCATATGGTCTCCTGAACCCCACTGGGAGTGATCCCTGAACACAGAGGAGTAAGGTCTGAGCACTGCCGGGCATGGCACCCAAACATTGTAATAGCTAACTGCTGCCAAAAATTATAGACAAGGGCTGGAGTGATAGCACAGCAGGTAGGGCGTTTGCCTTGCATGCGGCCAACCCGGGTTCGATTCCCAACATCCCATATGGTCCCCTGAGCGTTGCCAGGAGTAATTCCTGAGTGCAGAACCAGGAGTAATCCTTGTGCATCACCAGGTGTGACCCAAAAAGAAAAAAAATGGATGGGGCCCAAGCAATAGCACAGTGGATAGGGCATTTGCCTTGCCTGTGGCTGACCCAGGTTCAATCCCTGGCATCCCATATGGTCCCCCAAGCACTGCCAGGAGAAATTCCTGAGTGCACAGCCAGGAGCAACCCCTGTGCATCGCTGGGTGTGACCTAAAAAGCAAAATTAAAAAATTATAGATGAAAATTTGGCGGGGATGGGGTGGGGAGTGGCATGGGCTGGGGGCAGCAGGGGGAAGGGGTATAAGTGTTTCAGAATGGCCTGGGGCCCACTCCCAGCCACCCTAGCCCAAGTGGCTGCACGGCTAGGTGCTCCGACTGAGGAGGCCTGACTGCTCGGGTAGGAGGTGCCAGGCTACCCTGGCAGTGCTGGGGGCCATATGGGGGCCAGGGTTCAACTGATTCTCAACTGACTGCTTAACTCTCTTCCCAACTCCTGGAAATAGTATTTTGGGGGTCTCCTAGTGTTGGTCAGGAGGTCTGGGAGTCCCACCAGAACTTCTTAGCCAAGTGGGCACAGGAAATAGTGTCTCCCAGTTCCTCCGGCAGAACTGGGGGCCTTATGCTTAGGAACCGACTGTGGAGAGCACCAGGCTTCGTCCTGCCCCCAGTGCTGTTTCTCAGCTCCTCCCCCTGGAAATCACGGGGCGGGGGGAGTATTTTTGTGCCTTTGTTGATTTCAGAGCACTGATATTTCTATCTAGTTTGCTTTACAGTTGCTTTGGGGAGAGAATTTGCTGATATCCTTAATTGTAGGTGGAATTCTCCTGTGTAAGAAGCCAGATAGTTTTTTTTTGGGGGGGTCACACCTGGCGATGCTCAGGGGTTACTCCTGGCTCTGCACTCAGGAATTACTCCTGGCGGTGCTCGGGGGACCATATGGGATGCTGGGAATGGAACCCGGGTCAGCCGTGTGCAAGGCAAACACCACACATGCTGTGCTATCATTCCAGCCCTGAAAAGCCAGATAGTTTTTACTGAATGAAATTTACTTAGAAAGATATGAGTGGGGGCTGGAGCAATAGCACAGCGGGTAGGACATTCACCTTGCACGCAGCCAACCCAGGTTCCATTCCCAGCATCCCATATGGTTCCCTGAGCATCGCCAGGAGTAATTCCTGTGCATTGCCGGGTATGACCCCAAAAGCAAAAAAAAAGGGGGGAGAGAAAGAAGAATACATGTTCAAGAGAGAACATGAGCTTCTCCACGGTGGAAAATGAAAGAGAGATACATATTCAAGTGAGAATATGAGCTTTCATGGACAGGACAAGCCACCAAGAAGTGAAGAGACAGAGAGAGATCTGTTCCATGGGGAGCACAGGCTTGAGAAAGGAAGCCTTGTATTGTTGTTGTTTTGGTTTGGGGGGCCATACCCAGCGATGCTATACCCTGCTCCACACTCAGGGATCACTCCTGGTGGGATCGTGGGATCACATGGCGTGCAAACAGGCTCACTGGGGCCGGATAGTACAGTGGGTAAGGCCTTTGCCTTTACCCACTGTACTATCCGGCCCCAGTGAGCCTGTTTTTAATCTTTGTTCTGGGAAATAGTTATATTCCTTTGGCTGAGAAGTTTTAGTGGTGGTGGTGGTGGTGGTGGTGGAGTTGTCTTAAAATCTTGGGGACAGTTTATTTTCGGGGCCTCACCCAGTGCTCAGGGTTTTACTCCTGGTTCAGTGCTCAGGGGTCATTCCTGGCCTTTCTGGGGAAATGCATGTTGTCTGAGGGGTTTTACTGTGGGTCATCCATGCACAAGGCAAGTGCCTTACCCCTTGACTAACCCTCAGCCCCCTTGGAGACAGTTTGATCCTTTTTTTTTTTTTTCGTAATAGGGATTACTCCTGGCTCTGCACTCAGGAATTACTACTGGCGGAGCTCAGTGGACCATATGGGATACTGGGAATCGAACCCGGGTTGACCACGTGCAAGGCAACCGCCCTACCCGCTGTGCTATCGCTCTAGCCCCAACAGTTTGATCCTTAACAGCTCACTTCATTCCAACTGAAGCTGGACCAGAAACACTTCTGCTCTGAGCTTAGCTTGGTTCTGGTGGAGGCCCACATGTCTGGTGGGTTTTTTCACCCTGAGGAGCCCCGCAGCTGTTCCCCTTTGTGGCACTCAACCTGGCATGGCACCTGCGCTTTCTTTGTGAACTCGGATTGCCTTGACTTCCCCTGTAGAGTCCCCTGAAGACATCCCTGTGCTGCAACTTCTCTTGGAAGTCTTGGTGCTCCTCACCCACACACTCACTCATGGACACAGAGTTTGTAAGATGGGAGGGGGCTTCTTATTTCCGAGATACCTGGCAGTTCTCGTGGCGGTCAGCAGGGGGTGCCATTCTCTGAGTCTGTGAACGCTGAGCAGTGTGGGTTAAGGGCAGGTGGAGGGAAGCCTGGTGTTGGAATGTCTGGCTCTGAATGTCATGGCGATGGAATCCCTGTGATTGTGATTCTACTTCCACCAACTAATGAGGGGTCCCCGAGGAGACAGTGCATGGGGCATCTCCAGAGCCCATTGGAGAATTGTCTCTGGTGTGATGCACTTTGGCTGGATTGCTCCTATTGGGGACAATAGTAACAGTGCACTGGGGACCAACACAACATTTCTTGAGTTATGATAGTACGTGCTTAGGCACTAAGGTCCCCATAATAACGTGGGGGGACTATGGCCATTCAGTAGCTGGCACGTGGGACTTTTGGTCGTGCTCGAAGGAATGACCAGATTTACTACAGGGACAGGGCTCGAGTGAGCACAGCAAGTAGGGCACTTGCCCTGCTATAGGCAATCCTGTGTTTGATCCTTGGAACCCTGTAGGGTCCCCTGAGCACCATCAGGAGTGATCCTTGAGCACAGCCCAGTGTGGTTCCAAAACAAGACAAAACAAGCAGTTTCCAAAAAAGCTGAAACAGAGGGTGGGCAAAATTCTGGTTACTCATTCCAATATCTAGGTGGAGTGTTTTGGGGGCTGTATGCCAAAAGCAGAGCCATAGACTAAATATATATTTCGTATTACAAATCACAGCAACCCACTCCTGGCCTTTGGTTGTTGTTGTTGTTTTTCCTTTTTTGTTTGTGGGTCACAGCCTGTTGTGTTCAGGGGCAATTCCTTGCTCGGTGAACATACATGGTGCCAAAATGGAGCCCGAGGTTGGCGAGGCAAGGCAAGTGTCTTAACCTTTGTACAGTCTCTTGGGCTCAGCCACCCCCAGGCATTTGGACACAGATTTCTTAGAGAAAAGCAGGCATAAAAGTCAAAAGATATTGGCACACCATTCGAAAAGACAGAAACAGTTGGTGAGGGTGTGGAGGAAAGGGAACCTGCATTCACTGTTGGTAGGAACATTAACTGGGTCAGCTTCTGTGGAAAATGGAAAATCAGCCTAGGAAGATGGCTGCAAGGCTGTGTATGTGCATGGCCGGCGGGAGGTGGGGTCGGTCCCCAGCACTGAGTCATCCCCCAAGCACCGAACCAGAAGTAGTTTCTGAGCTGGGTATGGGTCAAAACAAACAAACAAAAAACAAAAAACTAGACAAGGGGTTGATAACAAGGATATACAAAATACTGGTGGAACTCCACAAGAAGAAAACATCCAACCCCATCAAAATATGGGGCAATGAAATGAACAGAAACTTTCTCAAAGAAGAAATCCGAATGGCAAAAAAGCACATGAGAAAATGCTCTACATCATTAATCATCAGGGAGATGCAGATCAAAACCACAATGAGATACCATCTCACACCTCAGAGACTGGCCCACATTCAAAAGAACAAAAGCAACCGATGCTGGCGCGGATGTGGCGAGAAAGGGACACTCCTTCACTGTTGGTGGGAATGTCGACTAGTTCAGCCCTTTTGGAAAACAGTATGGACGTTTCTCAAAAAATTAGAAATTGAGCTCCCATTTGACCCAGCGATACCACTCCTGGGAATATACCCCAGAGAGGCAAAAATGTGTAGTCGAAGTGACATCTGCACTTGTTTGCTCATTGTAGCACTCTTTACAATAGCCAGAAACTGGAAGAAACCTGAGTGCCCAAGAACAGATGACTGGTTAAAGAAACTCTGGTACATCTACACAATGGAGTACTACGTAGCTCTTAGAAAAGATGAAGTCATGAAATTTACATACAAGTGGTACAATATGGAAAGTATCATGCTAAGCAAAATGAGTCAGAAAGAGAGGGATAGACATAGAAAAATTGCATTCATCTGGGGGATATAAAGCAACAAAATATGAGATCAATACCTAAGAATAGCTGAGATCAACACCAGGAGGATTACTCCATAACTTAGAGGCCAGCCGGATATTCTAGGGGAAAGGGCAGTTCAGATAGAGAAGGGAACACCAAATGAAAGGTGTTTGGAGGATCCTCCCAGGAGGGGAAATGCATGTTGAAAGTAGACTATGGACTGAACATGATTGCCACTCAATGCCTCTTTTGCAGACCACAACACCCAAAAGGAGAGAGAGAACAAAGGGGAATGCCCTGCCACAGAGGCAGGGTGGGAGGGGGGGTGGGGGGAAATGGGCACTGGTGGAGGGATGGGTATTTGATCATTGTATGACCGAAACTCAGGCACAAAGATTTGTAAATCTACAACTGTACCTCATGGTGCTTCACTAATTAAAAAAAAAAAACAAAAAAAAACTAGGGGCCAGAGCGATAGTACAGCAGATAGGGCATTTGCCTTGCATGCGGCCAACCCGGGTTCAATCCCCAGCATCCCATATGGTTTCCCAAACACCTCCAGGAGTAATTCCTGAGTGCAGAGCTAGGAGTAACCCCTGAGCATCGCTGGGTGTGACCCAAAAAGCAAAAAAATAAAACACAAAAAACTAAATAAAACGAATACAAACAAACAGAGGTGGAAGTCACCCAAAAATAGAGAATAGGAATGTGGCTCAGGGGTAAAGCACTAGCCTTGAATGTATAATTTAATTCCCAGCACCCCTCTCCCCCCCAAAAAAAGTCCCCCCAAATTAAATATGTGAGCAGAAAATACTGCTGCTAGGCATTGAGCTGAAGAATATCAATACTTACACTAGGGGCCACAGAGATGGTACAGCAAGGAGGGTGCTTGCCTTGCACACGGCCAATCTGAGTTCAATCCCTGGCATCTCATATGGTCTCCTGAGCACCGCCAGGAGTGATTCCCACATGCAGAGCCAGGAGTAACCTGAGCATTGCCAAGTGTGGTCCAGAATCAAAAGAAAACAAAGCAAAACAAAAATAGCTAAAAAAATAAATAAAAATGCCAATTTGAAAAGCTATTTGCAGCCTCGTTCACAATACATATATACTCAGTGAGATACTACCCACTATTAAGGGATACTACACGTGTCCCTAAAGTAAGACACTTACCTTGTATGTGGCCAACCCCAGTTGGATCCAGTACAACATAAGCCCAAGCACCACCAGAAGTAATTCCTGAGCACAGAGCTGGGAGTAACCTTGAACACAACTAGGTGTGGCCTCCAGACCAAAACCCAAACCAACCAACAAACGACAGCAACAACAAATATGTATATAATTTAATTTTTTTTTTGTTTTTTGAGCCAAACTTGGCGATGCTCAGGGATTACTCTGGCTCTGCACTCAGGAGTCACTCCTGGCAGTGCTCAGGGGACCATATGAAGTTCTGGGCTTAAACCCTGGTTAGTCACATGCAAAGAAAACATCTTACCCACTGTGCTATCTCTCTAGCCCCCAAAAAATATTTTTAAAAAGATGAAATTTTGCCTTTTGCAAAATATGAATGGAACTTGAAGTGAAGTTGCTGAGAGAAATGTCAGGGAATGAATAGCAAACACCAGATGTCCTCACACTCATGAGCTATAAAGAAAGCCGGGCTGGAGAGAGAACAGGCTTCATGTGCTCGTCTGCTCGGGGCCAACCCTGGGTTCCCTGAGCCCAGGCAGGTGTGACCCCTAGCCACAGAGCCAGGGGTAAGTTCTGAGCACTGCTGGGTGTGGCCTAAAACCCAAAAAGAATAAAGGAAAGAAAGGCACAAAGTAACAAACCAAGTAATTGAAGCAGGAGCAGGGGATTTCTCAGTTGTGAGCCCTACTGTGCAGGCATGAGGTCGCGGGTTTGAGCCCCAGTACCACCAAACATGTCACACACAATACTGACCGCACTGCTGCTATGATCCTGTTGCCACAAATGTGTATTCTCTGGAGCATCACACCAAGTGTGGGAGAATACTGCAACCGAGTGTGTGAGGACACAGCAAGGATGTGAGAACACTGCAACCAACTGTGTAAGGACACGCAACCGTGTTTTAGGGCACACGGCCAAGTGTGTGAGGACACGCAACCAAATGAACACAGGACTCATTCCTGGCAGTGTTCCCTCCCTCCCTCTCTATCTTTCTCTCTTTCTGTCTGTCCCTTCCTTCCTTCCCTCCCTCCCTCCTTTCCTCCTCCCTCCCTCCCTCCCTCCCTCTCTCTCTCTCCTTCCTTCCTTCCTTCCTTCCTTCCTTCTTTCTTTCTTTCTTTCTTTCTTTCTTTCTTTCTTTCTTTCTTTCTCCCCACGCACCTGTGCTCTGGTCTTACTTCTGACTCTGCTCTCCCAAAACAGAACAAAACAACAACAAAAACATTTTATTTGGAGCCTTTTTGAGGAAAGGAAGGAGGGAGAGAAAGGGGGAACATAACACACCCTAGAGAGAACAGGGCTTCTCCAAAGGCACAGAGCTCTAGTACACCTCTCAAGAGGGGAGATGCGGGCAACACATGTCCTTGGGCACTGCATATGCTCTGCCACATGGACACAAGCAGCACATGGGCTGGGGCAGCGTACTATGTGTTTTCTTTGTTCAAGGTGGCTTTTACAGAGTTTCTCCCAAGCTGCCCCACATGGGGCTTTCCAGCGAGGTAAGAGTCTGTTGGTAGGGTGGTTGCCTAGGGGGTGGAGTTGGGAGTGATTAATGGTCTTCTTTGACATTCCTTTCCTGGTCTTTGTTCTGGCTGGAGTGTCTCTCAGAGAGGCTGTCACCAGCCTTCTCTGGGTCTTTTGATGCCATTTGAGGGTCTTACCAGGCCTTAGTTCCTGTATCTGCAAGGTGGGCTGTTTGCAGCCTTGGGCTCTTGGTGTTTTTACTTCCCGAGGAATTCCATTGCATGGGGGCCCTTCCCTATTAGCTGCCTATATCACTGGCATCCCATATGGTCCCCTGCTCACCACCAGGAGGAATTCCTGAGCCCAGATCCAGAAGCAACCCCTGAGAACAGCAAGGTGTGACCCCCAAAAAACAAAGAATAACTTTAAAAATATTGAAAAATTTAAGAAAGAAAATGCATGATGGGAACAAATTGCTTGTAGCAGCTGACAAAGAGAAACTGAAGCTTCCTCCTTCACTGCCCCTCCCCCCCAGTGCTTGGGCACCATGTGGCGCCGAGGGTTGACCTTAGTGCCGAGGGGGCATCTACTAGGCTCTCCTTCCCCATTACCCCATTTCTTTGTTTTGTTTTATTTGGGTCTGAGTTTTGGGTCACAGTCAGCAGTGCTCAGGGCTTATTCCTGACTCTGCCCCCAGGGATCAGTCCTGGAGGGCTCAGGGGACCGTATGTGGTGTCAGGGGTGGAACCAGGATCAGCCATGTGCTAGGCAAGTGCCCTTGCCCGCCCCTCATCCCATTTCTTTTATTTATTTATTTATTTATTTATTGCTTTTTGGGTCACACCCGGCAATGCACAGGGGTTACTGCTGGCTTTGCATTCAGGAATCACTCCTGGCAGTGCTCAGGGAACCATATGGGATGCTGGGAATCAAACCTGGGTCGGCTGCGTGCAAGGCAAACACCCTACCCGTTGGGTTATCGCTCTAGCCCCCTCATCCCATTTCTTAAACTTACGCGATTTTTTCTGGGGCCAGAGCGATAGTATAGCGGGTCGGGTATTTGTTTGCCTTGCACACAGCTGACCCAGGTTTGATCCCCAGCATCCCATATGGTCCCTGGTGCACCGCCAGGAGTAATTCCTGAGTGCAGAGCCAGGAGTAACCCCTGAGCATTTCTAGGAATTGATCCCCCACCTCGATTTTTCTTTTTCTCTGCTAGAGCAGTTAATGATTCTTGCCTTTCTGTTTCCTCTTTGGGAGAATTTGCTTTTTTTAACTGCCTTACATAATGTCTGCCTTTCTGGGAAGCCCCTTGAATCTCCCCCACCTCTTCCCATTCCCTCAGTAACTAGCCTGATGTTTTTATTAGCATCTGCCACAAAGGGAAGCTGAAACCCCTTCCTGAATCTTCTCTTGCTTTTGCAATAGTCTGTCCCTGTCTTAGGACTTTGCAACTTTCTGGTGTGAAAGCCTTGTGCATTCAGAAGAGACTGTAATTCCTCTTATGACAGAAGCCCAGCTCCCACCAGCTGTGCCATTGTGAAGCTCGACAGCTGGTGCTCCTTGCTGGAAGGGGTGACCTGTGGCAGCCCCCTGATCGCAATTGATCTTAGTCACAGCCACACATATTCTTCACACCGTGCGGCAGTCGGACAGCCTTGCTGGCTCAGGATTCAATAAAAATACAAGATCATCAACTCTTGATTATTTAACAAGCCTTGCAGTAGATTTTCTTTCCTGACTGTAGACTAATGTAAGTATTCTGTGTACATGTAATACGTGCTAACACAGACATGATGCTCAGTCAATTGGTATATTAAGTGCATTTCTTTTTAGGTACTGGGGCTTGGAACCAGGTCTCATACACTCAAGGCATGTGCTCGACCACTGAGCCACATCCCTGGCCCTTAAATATGCTTTTCCTTTAAGAGATTTCAAGGAAATCAATTGCGCTGGATTATATTTCATAGTAAATTGAGGAAGACTTGGAACAAGTGTGGTGGGGGGTCCATGTTACTCCATTAACCATGACCTGGGTAATTGGCATCTACTAAGGTCGATATGTTGATTTCCAGAAAGCCCACCCTTTTGAAGTCAGTGGGCCCCCGCAGATGATTTTTGTAAGGTGGAGAGGAGAGAGACGACCATTTCCTCCCCACCCACCTCTGCCACCATGGCACCAGCTGGGAAGGCTAGGACTGGTAACGACCGCCAGGAGCCCCCTTCTTGGCATGGCCCATGAGTCCCACCAGCCCCACTAGGTGGAGTAATGACAAATAAGAAGCTGTATGTCACGAGAATTATGAAACTGTAATGAAAATTAAGAAAATGTGATAGGGCCTGGGAAACTGAAAGAGATCCCTAAGTTAAACAAGAGAAGGGAGGGAGGGCTGGAGCGATAGTACAGTGGGTAGGGCATTTGCCTTGCAGGCGGCTGACCCAGGTTCGATTCCCAGCATTCCATATGGTCCCCTGAGTACCGCCAGGAGTAATTGTTGAGTGCAAAGCCAGGAGTACCCCTGTGTATCCCTGGGAGTGACTCAAAAACCAAACCAAAACAAAACAAAACAAAAACAAAACAAACAAAAAAAAAGCAAGAAAAGAAAAGAGAGAAAAGAGAGGGAGAAGCATTCCTTTTATGACCCCAATCACTGGCGTTAAGGACCCACCAGATGGATGGGAGTGCCCGGAAGATGGTACCCCAAGGCAGCAGCAACATGGGCAAGATTGACAGTGACTGTTTTCCCTTTGAGGACCTGAAGGCCACACCATGAAGGAATGATGCATTGATTGTTTTCCCTTACTGTATCCCTCTGTATCCCATTTCACTGATAAGAATGCATGTAGATTGTAGCCCACCTTTAGAGGATAAAAGAGACACACTCTAGCGAACGGGCACCAAGTCTCTTTCTCTTCTGACTTAGGGTCTTCAGCGCTGAGCCTATAATAAACCCACTATCCTACCTTCGCTGTCTCTCTGTGCTCACTTGCGGCCTGCGCCAGCATCAACAGGGGCTGTCAAGCCACATCTATTGTCCACTTGTCCTTCTCAGCATGAAATTAAGCCCCACCACCCAGTTTCTTGGGGAGCCATGGACTAAGGTTGGAGCAAGGAATTGCTCTTTGTGGGAAAAGAAAGCTAGCCCTAGGCCTTACCCAGGTAAGTCCCAAGCGTTCCGGGTAATTGTCTTACTCACAGAAAACCATTTCAGGAGAAGATGAGCAGTGAATTAAGAACATTTTATTTGGAGGCTTTTTGAAGAAGGGAAGAGACAGGAAGAGAGAGTGACACGCTCAAGAGAGAATGCAGCTTCTCCGAAGGCGGAGAGAGCCCACCCATCTCTAGAGGGGAGTAGTGGGCGACACTTGTGCTTGGGCACCACATGGACTCGGCCACATGGACAGAAGCAGCACATGGAGTTCAGCAGCACATGTACAGGCTTCCTTTGTTCAAGTTGGCTTTTAGAGATTTTTTTTCCAAGCTGCCCCATGTAGGGCTTTCTAGCTACGTAAGAGTTCGTTGCTAGGGTGGTTGCTAAGGGGTACAGTTGGGAGTGGTTGAGGGTTTTCTTTGAAATTCCTTTCTTGGGCCCTTTGTTCCTGTTGGAGCTTTTTTCGAGGGATGCAGGAGGAGGTGGGGTGGGGTCCAGCTGAGGGTTTTATCTGCCTTAGTTCCTGAGTCCACAAGGTGGGCTTTCAACAGCCTGGGGGCTATTGGTTTTATTCCCAAGGAATTCCATTGCCATGGGGACCCTTTCCTATGTACCTGCCTACATCACTTTGTGGGGGGCCATTTGTTTTGGGACCACACCTCATGGTGCTCAGGTCTGACTCCTGACTCTGAGCTCAGGGATCACTCTTAGCAGTGCTTAGGGACTATATGGGATGCTGGAAAGCAAACCAGGTGGGCCACAAACAAGGTCAATGTTGTCCCCCCTTGCTATCTCTGGCCCTTTCTGTTTAGCTTTTATGAGAAACCAGAGACTGGCTCCCGCTGTGGCAAGCAGAGCTTCTGAAGGCGTTGATCAGCATGTCTGGTTGGCTGCTCTCGTGGGAAATCTCTCCTGAGTCTGGATCACATGAGTTGGTTGTGACTCCAGAGGGAGCTGTGGGTCCTACCACGAACCCCCACATGCTCCTCCGCGCTGCCGGATTGCAAACCTGACATAGCCCCAGTCACTGTTTCTGCGAAGTGGACGAGACCTTGTCCGCAAAACACAGCCAACCAGCCCCACACCCCTGTCTCTGGTTCTAATAGTCCCTTGGTTTTTGTTTTGTTTTGGGGTAACACTTGGCAGTGCTCAGGGCTTACTCCTGGCTCTGTGCTCAGGAATCACTCCTGGTGGTGCTCGGAGACCATGTGGGATGCCGGGTGTTGAACCCGGGTCAGTTGTGTGCAAGGGAAATGCCCAGCCTGCTGTAACATTGCTCTAGCCCCAAACTGAAATGTGTTTAAAACATTCTGTTTGGGGCTGGAGTGACAGCACAGCGGATAGGGTGTTTGCCTTGCATGTGGCCGACCCCGGTTCCATTCCCAGCATCCCATATGGTCCCCTGAGCACTGCCAGGAGTAATTCCTGAGTGCATGAGCCATGAGTAACCCCTGTACATCACCAGGTGTGACGCAAAAAGCAAAAAATAAATAAAAATAAAATGAAAACATTCTGCTCAAGGAGGAAACACAGCACTTCCTCAGGGGAGCCCAGGGTCTTTCCAGCTCGCATCCCAAACTTCACTGCCATGCCCAGTGTCTGGCTGAGCAGCCATGGTAAAGGCCAACAGACAGCACTTGACTCACGAGCTGGCCTTGGGGTCTGTCACGCCAGACCACGACTATGTCCCTCTGGCATTGATATTCAGTGCACTTACTTAGCAGAGCCTCAGTTTCCCTGAGCTCTGACACGGGAATGAAGGGAATAAAGGGAGATGGCTCCAGCACAAGGAGTGTTTGCCTAAGGTCCTGAGTTTGAGCCTTGGTACCGCAATTCAGGGTGGTGCCAGCACCCCCACCCAGCATTGCCGGGAGTGGCCTTTGGGTCCTAAAGCTCTGCTGGGGAGGCCCCTATTTTTTTTTTTTGGTAGGGGGGCACACCTGGTGATGCACAGCTCTCTGCTCAGGGACCACTCTTAGCAGGACTTGGGAGACATATGGGGTGCTGGGAATTGAATCCTAGGTGGCCGTGTGCAAGGCAAATGCCCTCTCCACTATACTATCACTCCGGCCTAGGTGTGTGTGTGGGGGGGGGGCATTAAAAAGAACAAGAATTGCCAAATAAAATGGGATCTCACTCGCTGTGTGACTTGCTTCATTTGTACCCTGAATATTTGTTGAACATTTTGCCTGTGTCAAGCTCACGAGTCAAATAAAGCCCCTGAGTCTTGGAGAACTTTCTCCCGCAGTGACACAGGCTCTGGACAAAGACATGACGCTAGCTACAGGGAGGATTGAAGCACAGGGAAAGGACAGGGGGAAACAGAAAGATCTCGAAGAGTGAGCAGAGACACTGGCGGGAAGGCTGGAGCCAACAGGCGGCTCCCCATGGAAGGGCCCCCTGACCTCTGCTGGGCTGCCCCGAAGTGCCCTTACTCCAGCCAGCTGAGAGAAGATCAGGTCCAAGCCAGGATGAGGGGACAGGAGGCATTAGGGACCGAATAGGTTTGGACATGGAGCCAGGCGCGGGGGTGCGAATGGGAGGCTGGAGGCCAGCCCAGGCTTTGGTCCTTTCTGATAGGAAAAGGAGGTTGGAGGAGGCTGGACATGGGAGATAAAAGTTCAGCTGAGGATGGCGCAGTAAGAGAAGCCCCGGCCCATTGGGGGAGACAGCTGGACTGCACCCCAGCCCACCCCACCCTCCGCCTGCACCCCACCCAACCCCCCTCCTGGACCTGATCCTTTGCCCCAGCAGCCTCCAGTCATGAAGAAAATCAAGATAGGTGTGACCAGCCACTTGCCCAGGACTGTTGGAGGTTTAGGCCCGGAAATCACCCGCCCCTGCGCTCCTGGCAGTTCAGTTCCTTCTTCTCCTGCTGTGGCAGTTTGGGGTCAGAGGGATGGACTGACCACATGCTGGCAGGCGGCCCCGCTGGCTGAGTCTTCTGGGTGGGGCAATCTTCTTCCACAGGAGAAACTGAGGCACGGAAGGGTCAGTTGTCGCTAGAGGTGAGAGGCTGAGCCTGGCCTGCACGTAGAGAGTCTGCAGCTGGGTTTAGTCCCTTAGCCACGAAGGCCACATGATTGTGGGAGCAGCCAAAGCAGCCGTAGCAGGAATGACAAAGGACGCGGCTGCATGACACGGCACAGTGGACGCAGCTCTGGGGGCGGGAGGCAGCGGTGAAGGCAGGAGGGATGGGGCCGAGACAGCAGTCAGGCCTCCGTCTAAGGAGATGGCCAAGGGCTGGAAACGGTTCCTTTCCAGGATGGGGACTTCATGGTGATGGGGGAGGAGGGTTTCCATTTATGATGACACCCAAAACTTGGATTAAAATGAAGAATTAGGATGGGGCTTGAGCGATAGCACAGCGGGTAGGGTGTTTGCCTTACACATGGCCAACCCAGGTTTGATTCCCAGCATCCCATATGGTCCCCCGAGCACCGCCAGGAGTAATTCCTGAGTGAAGAGCCAGGAGTAACCCCTGTGCAACGCCGGGTGTGACCCAAAAAGCAAAAATAAATAAAAAAATAAAATGAAGAATTAGGGGCAGCAGAGGTAGTACAGTGGGTAGGGCACTTGCCTGCATGTGATCAACCTAGGTTCGATGCCCAGTACCCCAGATGGTCTCCCAACTACCACCAGGAGTGATCTCTGAGCGCAGAGCCTGGAGTAGCCCCTGAGCACTGCCAGCTGTGCTCCAGAAACCAAATAAATAATAAAAAAGAAAGTGAAAATTAGGTTCAGTGAATAAACTCCTCTGTCCACCCCACTCCTTACGTGGAAGATCCGCAGTGGCCAGCGCTGCCTGATTTGGTGACCTGTCCTGGCCAGGGCTGTGTTTGAATGAGATACATTGGCCCCAAAGCGTGCGCAGACCCCATAGTTCTGAAGCATCTGAATTAACCAGCTCTCCCATAACATAAACCACTCTTTCTTTCTTTCTTTCTTTCTTTCTTTCTTTCTCTCTTTCTTTCTTTTTTTGTCCATAGGTATGTTTTACTCTGTGATAAAGATATTCATCACTAAGGTGGGAAGAACAAATTTTTTTGTTTTTTAGGCTACACCTGGTGATGCTCAGGAGTTATTTCTGGCTCTTTAATTAATTTAGTTAATTCTGTAATTCTGTGCTCAGAATTTTCCTGGCAGTACTTGGGGGAATATATATATGCATATATATGTGTATATATATATATATATATATAGTGTTTATGGGCCACAGGGATCAATCACTCCTGGCGGAACTCATGGGACCATGTGGGGTGCTGAGATCAAACATGGGTCAGCTATGTGCAGGGCAAGCACCTTCCCACTATCTCTCTGGCCCCAAGAGCAGATTTTAATTCATTCTTGGGCTTGGAGTGCCAACTTTCTGCCTGCCTGTCACACGAGCGAGCATCCAGTTTCACTCTCAGATGTGTAGCTTTATAGAGACTGCTTCACCAACTCCCAAATTGTCTAGAGCAATTCCCTGTGATACACGTGAGGTTCACGGGCAGAGCCTGGCAAGCTTCCCGTGGTGTATTTGATATGCCCAAATCAGTAACTATAACAGGTTTCATTCCCCTGACCCTGAAAGAGCCTCCAATCGCTGGGAAAGACGAGTAAGGAGAGGCTGCTAAAAATCTCAGGACGAATGGCGCCCGCTCAAGTAAATCAATGAACAACTGGATGACAGTGATACAGTGATACACATGAGGTTAAAGGTGAACAGGCAAATGAGGAAAAAGTATGTAAGAGGAGAGAAGTCACAGACCGCCACTCAGGAGTAAAGGTAGGAGCTACATAATGCTTCAGCACTGACTGATCAGGATGAAGGGTGGCTGCGGCGTGGGTCAGTCAGAATGAAGGCGCTCCTCTCTCTCT
This sequence comes from Sorex fumeus, assembly GCF_029834395.1. Lineage (NCBI taxonomy): Eukaryota > Metazoa > Chordata > Mammalia > Eulipotyphla > Soricidae > Sorex > Sorex fumeus. Next base: position 7,089,456 of record NW_026606183.1, read on the forward strand.
TTCCAGCTGAAACGCATCTATGGGAATAGCCCTGAGCTCCCTGGTCAGGGTGGAGTGGATGCTGGTCATATGCATCAGCTGTTATTTGTTAGGCTCTTAACTTATTTTGTTTTTGTGCCACACCCAGCAGTGCTCAGGGCTTACTCCTGGCTCTGAGCTCAGGGAGTACTCCTGCCAGGCTCGGGGCCATACAGAGTCCCAGATATCAAACCCAGGTCAGCAGCGTGCAAAGCAAGCACTCTACCTGCTGTAATATTGCTTTAACCCCTTATTAGGTTATTTAAGTTTCTCCACAGAGTCTAGTTTAATAATACCCAGACTTTTCTTTTAAAACACTTTTTGTTTGATTTGGGGTCACATCTGATGGTGCTCGGTAGGGTTGCCAGGGATTGGCCCCTCTCTCTCCTGCCCTAATTTTTTCCCCCCATGGGGTCACTTCCAGCTATGCTCAGCCTGTCATTACAGGTGGGGACACGTGTGCCAGGGACCTAACCCAGGGCCTCACACATGCTAGGTATGTCTTCTGTCACTTGAGCTACATCGTAGCCCCCAAGAACTTTTTGAAATTTATTTTTACTTTATTTTTAGGTCACACCTGGCAATGTGCAGGGGTTACTCCTGACTCTGCACTCAAGAATTACTCCTGTCGGTGCTCAGGGAACCATATGGGATGCTGGGAATCGAACCTGGGTTGGCAAGGCAAATGCCCTACCTGCTGTGCTATAACTCCAGCCCCCTCCCCAAAGAACTTTTATAGAGGGTGCAGGGGACTGAGCCCAGGGACTCTTCCAGGCAAAGCATGTGCTTTATGTTCTCAAGAATCTTGAACAAGTGTGTCATGAGCACCCACTTCACAGATGAAGAAATGGAGGCAGAGAGATGCATTGACCATGTCAAAGTCAGGCAGACAGCAGGTGAAGCAGTTCAGGGGGTGCCTGACCCCTTTTATCTGAATTCCTGGCTGTGGATGAGGAGGGTCAGGCAGTCTCCCACTAGTTATTTTTGTCTGTGCCATTCCTGGTGAAATGACCCTTTGAAGACCTACAGAAGGTCAGAGTTGAGAGGTCAAATGGGAGGGAATGGAATTTCAGAGGCACGGAGGTGGGTGTGGGAGAGGGTTGGCAGTACAGTTCAGAAAGCTGTAAAACCAACAGATGTTTGTGAAGACGAGAAAGAAACACCCCCAACTGCTCCCCTAGAGCTCTGGAGAGCAGGCATGGGCCCCTGAAGACTAGAGAACAAAGAACACCCAAGGCTAGTGACGGTCCTTCCCCTTCACAACTGCCCAGTGACACACCCCAACCCAAACAAAACCTGGTATTCCCAGGAGGCTGTGAGGTCAAATCTCACCCTAAGCCTGCACTCTGGACAAATGGCATCACTCTGTTTCTGAGAGCCCAGCTCCCAGAGACCCAAAGGAACCGGCTTCCAACACAGCCCAGGCACACCACAGAGTGAACAATCTTCCGAGTTTTGTAGCAAATCTCAAGAACCCATCAGCACATAAAAATCCTCTTTGGCGCTGACAGTACCAGGGATTGAACTGGGGCACCTTAGCCCTTGAAACCATCACCTTGGCCAGTAATGATGTTAAATATATCTCACACGGTTGTTGTGGAGAATAAACATTATGTGAGGGGCTGGAGCGATAGCACAGTGGGTAGGGCGTTTGCCGTGCATGCGGCCAACACAGGTTTGATTCCCAGCATCCCATATGATCCCCCGAGCACTGCCAGGAGTAATTCCTGAGTGCAGAACCAGGAGTAACCCCTGTGCATCACCAGGTGTCACCCCAAAAGTAAAAACAACAACAACAAAATGTTATGTGAGTGTAAAGGCACTGACTCTGGCCCATTTTACCATGCTTAGGATAGGTGACTTAACGTCTCTGGACCTCAACTTCTTCATCTTTAAAATGGGCTTTCAGGGGCCAGGGCGATAGTTAGGGGGTAGGGCATTTGCCTTGCATGTGGCTGACCCAGGTTCAATCCCCGGCATCTCATATGGTCCTCCAAGAACTGCCAGGAGTTGTTCCTGAGTTTGGAGTCAGGAGTAACCTCTGAGCATCGCCAGATGTGACCACCCCCTAAAAAAAATAAATAAATGAATAAATAAATAATAAATAAAACAGGCTCGCAGCGAGAGAGGCTAGAATCATGCACTCTGACTCTGGACCTGGTACATGATGAATGTGAGTCCCCAGATGTGTGGATCAGAGTTTCCCAAGGACTAATACTTATCTGTGAACTTGAGGGCACTGAAAGTTTTGTGAAAAATTCATCTGGCTTCATTGATTTTTTTCAAATATTGGAAAACTGAGGGAATCTTTGTGTAGCCTATTCTTATTTGCTTTTGTTTTTGGGTCACACACAGTGGTGCTCAGGACTTCCTGCTGGTTCTGTGTTTGGGGATCATTCCTGGTGGGGCTCGGGGAGTGCTGGGGATTGAACCTGGGTCAATCACGTGCAAGCAAGCACCCTGCCCTGTACTCCCTGCTCCAGCCCCTCTGTGTGCAATCTTATAAAGATCTTTCTAGATTTTCAAGAATTGAACATAGGATTCACTTCCAATACTTTATATCTAATTATTCCTACTTTCCTGTTTCAATAGCAAAATGTTAAGACAACCTAAATGGTCTGTCTCTGGAATGTTTTCTGTCTTCCTGCCTCTCTTGCTTCTTTCCTTTCTTCACTCCTTCTTCCTTCCTCCATCTTCCTCTCTCTTCCTCTCCTTTCCTCTCTTCTCCTTCCTCCCTCCCTCCCTCCCATTCTTCCTTCCTTCCTCTCCTTCTCTCCTTTATATGTGTTTATCTCTCTCTCTCTCTCTCTCTCTCTCTCTATATATATATATATATATATATATATATCACAGCAATTGGTGCTCAGGGCTTAGTTCTAGATCTGTGCTCAGAGAGCACTCCAGGCTGACTTGAGGGACTATATTGGGTGCTGGAGATGGGACCTGGGTTGGCTGCATCCGAAACAAGTGCTCTACCTACTATACTATCTACCCAACCTATCTTTCTTTCTTTCTTTCTTTCTTTCTTTCTTTCTTTCTTTCTTCATATGGGATGACTGCATGCAAGGCAAGTATCCTACTCGCTGTATTATCTCTCCCCTCCACGCTTCTGCCCTTTGAGTGTCACCCTCTTGGGCCCCACAGTCCTCCTTGCCTGGGGCCTGGCAAATACTTCCTGGGAGTTCTTGGGGCAGGAAGTCCTTGTCTATCAACCTCGGGACTTCAGACGCTAACAAAACCATCCCCTCCCACCTCTTCCTCTGTACCCCTAGTTCTCTAGCGCACACTACTATTCACAACCCCCCCCCCCCCCACTCTGACCCGCCCCAATCCCACTTCGCGTCCTGCAGTTCCATTCCCTGCTCAGATCCAGGGGAGTCTTGTCCTCCGTCAAACCACCTGAGCACCATCTTAGGCCCCAGAGACACCGCGGTAGTGGGACAGTGGGTGGGGCAGGATGCAGGGTGGGTGGGTGGAGCCAGACCCACTTCCTTTCCCCTTGGGGTTGCTGTCTGCAACTTCTGTCCCAGCTTCTCCAGGAGTTGGAGCCATCTGATCCTTATCGAGGGAGCAGGTAAAGGAGTGTGATTTGGGGAGCAGGGCCCCACTGGGCCCAGGGGTGGGTCATGGCTGCAAAAGATGCTGCCAGGTGATGGAAAGGCGCCCCAGAAGCCACCGACGCTGCGGACGAGGAGGGCGGCCGGGAGGAATGGCGCTGCGAGTCTAAGTGGCATGTTGGGGGTGGGGGAGGGGAGAGGAAAGCTGGTGGGGGCGGGGGGGCTGCCAGCCTCGGTTCCCTGGTTATTTCTGATAATGGTAGAAGCAGGGGTGGGAAAAGCCGTTAAACCACAAGTTGGGCCTGGCAGTTGGCAGGGAAGTGGGTAGGAGGGAGGGCCGGGCCAGGTCTTCTGCACACTCCTGTTGTATTTCTCTGACTTCCCCTCAGGTCCCAGTTCCTGCTCATGCCTGCTGCCATGGAAGCCACACTGCTTCTCCTCCTCTCCGTGGGCACCTGGGCCCAAAACTCAACAGAGCTCCGGGCCCCAAACCCAACGGAGCTCTGGACCCAAGACTCGGCGGACCTGTTGGACGATGCAAGTCCTTGGCCGACAGCTGTGGCTCCTGAGCCCTTTGCTTCTTTGGCCGCAGAGAGCACTGCAGTCCCAAACCTCACTTCAGGCACCTCTAATCCTGTGCTAACCAGGGACCCTGAGAAGGATGACGCCCCAGGGGACCCTATCAGGACTCCGCCTCCTTCAACTACTTCCTCAGGCCATGCTGTGGTCTCTTCAGCGACCCCCATTGACCACCCCGTATCTCTGCCAACAGTCTCCCCGGAAATTTCCACCCAGAAGTCTTCAGTGTTCCTGGACGTCTCTGACACAGCCAACGAATCTGCCGTCTCCATAGCAACAGACTCTCCGGGCAGCCAGACTGTGACTGATGAAATCCTGGCAACCGGCTCTCTGGAGCACTCCAGTCTGGCTGATGGATCCCCTATAACCATGACAACCGGCTCTTTGGACCTCTCTAAAGGGACCAGTGGACTCCCTGTCTCCATGGTAACTAGTTCCCCGAAGATCCCCAAGGGGACCGTTGGCTCCTCCACTACCCTGGTTAAAATATCGACCACCTCTTCCTTAAGCGCCTCCACAAACATAGTCAGGTTGTCCCCAAATTCAGACGAGGGGACGAAGAGCAACTTGGTGCCTGTGCTGGTGACCCTCCTGGTGGTCATCATTCTTGTGGCTCTCCTCCTGCTGTGGCGCCGGCGGCAGAAGCGGCGGACGGGAGTCCTGATGCTCAACGGGGTCGCCAAGCGCAATGGGGTGGTGAATGCCTGGGCCGGGCCTGCCCCCATGTCGAGTGGGGAGACGTTGACGGTCACAGTGGCAGAGGCAGGAGGTGACAAAGGCTCTGGGGTCCCCCCTGGGGAGGCGTCGGGCCGGAGACCCACGCTCACCACGTTCTTCAGCAGACGCAAGTCTTGCCAGGCCCCCGTGGCCCTGGAGGACCTTGGACCTGGGGCAGCCGCTGGGCTGAAGTCGGAGGAAGAGGCACTGATGGCTCCAGATGTGGCGGTGGAGAACCCCCCTTCTGACACGCCAGAAGCTGGTGACGGGGAGCACCCAAGTTTGTGTGAATGAGAGACTGGAGGGTGGGATCATTTCCAGCCTTCCTCACTCCCCCCCGACATCACCTCCAAACCCTCACGAAGCTTTTCACCCACACAAACAGTCTTTTTTTGTTTTTGTTTTTAATTTTGGGGACACACCTATCAGTACTCAGGGCTTGCTCCTGGCTCCATGCTCAGCGATCCCTCCTGGTGGGGATCAGAGGACCATATGGGGTGCTGGGGACAGGACCTGCAGCAAGGCCAGCCCCCTATCTGATGCACTGTCTCTCTGGCCCCCAATTCTTTGGATTCTCAGAGCATCTTCTCTCTGAATCGTTGTCCGTCTCTGAAACCATGATCTCTGGGTCATGCACCTGCACACAGCACCCAGATGCAACACTTCCCCCAGCACCCCCATCCAATTCTGCACCCAGCACTCCCATCCAACTCTGCACCCAGCACCCTCACCCAGCTCCCACCCAACTCTGCACCCAGCGCTGAAGCTGGGGCTCCCACTCGCTAATGCTTGTTATGCTTGCTGCTAAGTGTCACTCCCAGCAGTGCTCAGGGGAGCATGTGATGCTGGGGGTTGAACCCTGGCTTCAGTGTGCAGAACTGAAGCGGTCCGGCCTGGTCTCCTGAACTCCTTTCGACTCCATGCCAGGTGTGAATACACAGGCCCAGGGCGGTGTGGAAGGACGCTCCCACTCAGAATGGCTCTGAAAAAAACGCTGGGCTCCACGCGGGACACACTCCTGGCCAGTCTGTACCTTGTGGCCATCTCGGGGTGCTCTTGGAGGTACTGACCCAGTGACCCCCATGTCTGGCGGCAGAGGTGAGAAGATCCTGCAGGCCTCCTCTCTGCGGGGGTGCGGTTTGCCGCAGGAGGTGAGGATTTGATGGTGTTCGTGCCGGGTAGTGGTGGGGACAGACGGCACGAGGGAGGAGACGGGAAGGATGGCAGAGCCCGAGATGCCAGCCCGAGGGTGGAGGATGCAAGGGCTCCTGTGAACATATGTGCCCTCGTCTCCGCTCAGATGGCGTGGCGCAGAGAGGGGGTGCCGGCCGCTGAAGGCTGCTTGGCGGGGGGGCGGGGGGAGTGGGGGCCTCAGGCATACTCTGGCGGCAGTGGGAGAGCAGGACCCCTGTGTCCCGGCTGGGGCCTGGGCCAGGTCAGGCTGGGGCCACATGGACTCAAGGTATTTGGTATTTCTCCAGGCGAAAGAGGAAAGTTGCAAAGAGGAAGTGATTAAGTCAGAGGGTGACCAGATCACTGGCCTAGGGAAGAGGCCACGTGGCCTGACCTGCAGTGAGGCAGGGGCAGCAGACTGCTCACGGGGTACATCCACCTGCCACCAGTAGGTCCCACCCACCCCTGGTCTGAGGCTCATGCTGAGCTGGTGTGGAAATCTGGCAATGAGGCGACACCCCCAGTCTGGGCCATTTCTTACTGCTCAGAGGTGCAGCTCGGGCTAATTGGAACCCCAGAATGGCAGAAGTGAGCCCCAAGTTCTCAGATTTGCTTAACCAAGTAACCCAACTGCAAGTCTTGAAAATACTGTGGCGCGCTCAGAAGCCACCCCCGCCTCTCCCCACACGGCCCAGGAGACCTCTCACCACTCTCATTCGGCTCCTGCCAAAGCCCAGAGCAGACGGCCATGGCAGTGGGTATGGCGCCTGGTGTTGCTCTCATAACCCAGAAATGTCAGGATCTGGGAACAGTATCCAGGCAGAGCCTGGCAATCTCCTCGTGGAGTATTCATATGCCAAAACCAGTAATAATAACGGGGCTCATTCTCCTGACCCTAAAAGAGCCTCCAGTAAGGCAGCATTGGGAAGGACGAGTAAGGAGGGGCTGCTAAAATCTCAGGACTGGGATGAATGGAGATGTTACTGGCGCCTGCTCAAGTAAATCGATGAACAACGGGATACAGTGATACAGTGATCCAAGCAGAGACAGAGATCTTAGGAGGACACCAAAGGGGGGAGGGTAGCCCCCAAGGGGTTCCCTTTTACAGGGTCTTTGTCACATGCCCTGTGGTTGGCCTGGCACGGAGTCTTCAGTGAATATTCAGTTGAATGGGTAAGCGAGAGGAAACTGTGATTATGAAGAGTGAGCAGGTTGTTGCCAGGCTGGAAGCAGCATCACCTGCTTTGAGATCTATGGAGACAAATATAGAAAACAGGCTGTTGACTTTCTAGGGGAGGGGTCTGGGGAGGAAGCAGTGGCTGTTACAAGACCAAAAACAGGAAAAAGAGAAACAACAAGGACCGAACATATTGCTTATGAAGATAATTCTAAATGGGTTGTTAGACTTGTTATAATTGTTTAAATTGAGGTTTTCAGAAGCTATGAAGTGACTTTTAAATTTGTCCACAATATTTTAAGGGGAAGAAGCCAGTTATTAATCTGTAAATATGTCTGATTCTAGTTTTGCAATAACAAAACTAGATGCAAAATATAGGGCGAGGGAGCGGTACAGGGGTTAAGGTGTTTGCGTTCCTTGTACCCCTGGCCAACCACAGGGCATGTGACTATACCTGGTTCTCCCAGTGCTGTCGGGGCTCACTCCTGAGCACAGAGCCAGGAGTAATCCCTGAGAACTGCCAAGTGGGGGTAAAAAAAAAAAAGAAAGAAAGCGTTGACTTTTATAGAAATTAAGATTGGAAGGAAATATCAGAAGAAAAAAATTTACTATCATCATGTATATGATAAACTTGAGTGATTTTTATTTTGTTTATACTTTTGTGATTTTCCAAATTTTATACAATAAACACTTTACATTTGAAAAATACAAAGTTATTGACTGAAATGGGGAAGGAGGGTCTGCTGTGAAGAGGATTATGGAAGAAGAGACGGGGAGGCAAGTTGGAGCCGAGCTATGCAGGGCTTGAGAATCTGTATTTAGTTCTGAAAACAAAAGGGGCAAGTTCAACCTTAAGAGTTGGTTTCAGGGGCCGGAGCGATAGTACAGCAGGTAGGGCATTTGCCTTGCACACTGCTGACCAGGATTCAATCCCTGGCATCCCGTATGGTCCCCTGAGCACTTCCAAGAGTAATTCCTGAGTGCAGAGCCAGGAGTAACCCCTGAGCATCGCCGGGTGTCACCCAAAAAGAAAAAAAAGTTGGTTTCACTGCTCTCTCACTCTCTCTCTTGCACCTCAGCATGTAGTAAATACATACTGACCCGGTGAAACGTGAGAGCCAATAGGAAACCCCTTCCTGTGCTGCTTCTCTGGGCCAAGTTCAGCAGCATAGCAGAGATCTGAGGGTTCAAATTGTTTCCTCTCTTCAGTCTCCATCACCCCACACAGAGCCCTGCCTCTCCTCTGCCCACACTTACCCTGAATCATTCCTACTCACCCTGACCAGCTCCCTGGGGCCAGTGGGCAGAGGGGAGTCACTCGGCTCTGGGTACCGCCAGGGATGGGGCCTTCTCCAAGCTGAGGGATGTGCTAGAGGCAGCTCAGTCTAGAGTGGCTAGCAAAAAAGTGTCCACTGTCGTCCACTTGCTCCTAATGATGAGCTGCAGATGGGTGCAGCGGGCCTGAGAGAAAGCTCAACTGGCTAAGCACTAGCTTAACGCTGCCTGCAAGATGCCAGTTCAATCCCTGGCACAGCATGGCGCCCCAAGAATAGAACCAGAAGGTTCTAAGAGTCTCAAAGGACAGACCTCAAAAAATATAGAAAAACATTTTTTAAAAATATTTTTGTTTTAGGGACTGGAGTCATAGTACAGCGGGTAGGGTGTTTGCCTTGCACGCGGCTGACCCAGGTTCGATTCCCAGCATCCCATATGGTCCCCTGAGCACCATCAGGAGTAATTCCTGAGTGCAGAGCCAGGTGTAACCCCTGTGCATCACCAGGTGTGACCCCCCCCAAAATTTTTAGGTCACACCTGGAAGTGCCTTGGGGGACCCTATACAGTGTCAGGGCTCAAAGCTGGGTCAGATCCATGCAAGGCAAGTGCCTTAACTGCTGTACAATCTCGCCAGCTCCCAGAAAACTTCCAGCCTATCCAGGCTGAGGAAACCATATAATGGCTGACTATCCTTGACTAGGGGGCTTAGGGCTGAGCCAGACAAAGAAACCATTGTTCTCCAGAGACCGTCATCCACTTGCTCCTAATGATGAGCTGCAGATGGGCACCTGCCCATGCCCATCCGGCCTGAGGCATCAGATAGCCCCATTGGACCACAACTAAGGTCCCAGGAGGTGTCCTCATGGAGACCTTCCTGAATTTGTGCCAAGGTGGCTGGAAGTCAGCCCACCCCGCTCTTGCCCACAGCACACATATCTTGACTTCCGGCCAAACTCCTCCTCACTCGTCAGGCTTCAACTCAAATGTCACTGCCTTGGCAAAGCTGTGCTTGCTGCCTCCACCCTGAACGCACAGTGTGTTTCTGCTTTGTGTGACCGGGGAGAGCTGGCATGATCAGACAAGCCCTTCACTCATTAAAGTGTCATCTTTGTGGCTCCTGCCTCAGGAGCTCCCCATATGCAGATGAATGTGGAGAATCAATGAATGAACCAGTGATTTGGGTGGGTGGGGGTGCTTCCTAAGCAGTGCACAGATAATCTGGCGGCCAGTGAGGATGGGCAGTTTGATGTGAGGACTCTGTGGTGCCAGAGACCAACAGGGCCAAAACTTATAGTGGTGATTTGGGACCATGCAGTGCTGAGGTTCACACTTGGGTTTCAGTGCCCCTAACCATTGGGCTATCTCCCCAGTCCCGATAGTGATTATTCTATTTTTTTCCTGGGCTTTGGGTCACATTTGGTGCTGCTCAAGGATCGCTCCTGGCAGTGCTCAGGGGATCATATGTGGTGCTGAGGATTGAACCTGAGTTGATGCATTCAAGGCAAGCACCTTATTTGCTGTAGTATCACTCTGGTTCCCAGTGGTGATTACTGTATTTTGATTTTTGGGCCACACCTGGCAGTGATCAGGACTTACTCCTGGGTCTGTGCTCAGGGATTGCTCCTGGAGGAACTCAAGGGACATTATGGAGTGTTGGGAGTCAAACCCAGGTTAGCTGTGTACAAGGCAAGGGCCTTACCCGCTATGATTAAGAGTGATTATTTTAACAGAAAAATTTCAAGATTATATCTTCCTTTTAACATCTGGCATCCAGAAGGATGACTTGAGGGCCCAAGGTGAGAGCATTATTCTAGTCCAAGTATCTTGGGAGTCTGGCGTAAGGGGAAAGAGAAGGTCAGGCTTGAAAGATATTTACTCTGAGCATAGATTTTAGAACTAATTTGACTGTTGAGGTAATTGGGGAAGAGGAGGTTAGATTTCAAAGTTCTATCTTGGGAAATTGAGATGCTGACATCATTCTGTGGAAATGCAGAGATGAGTGGCTTTTCTGGGGGAAAACATGAGTTCATTTTTAGAACTGTCAGACGGAGTATTTTGGAGATGGCTAAGAGAGTCGTGACCCGGAGCCTGGGAGGGAGATGGGAGGCGGAGGAGAGAGTGAGGAAGAGTCTCGATCTTCCACAGCACAGATGGGCACAAGCATAAATTACCTCGCTCCCTGCCTGGCGTGAGCAAAGAATCTTATATGAAGCTGGGGCAGGCTAACCTCTGCATCATTCAAACGCCAGATCGCGAGAATATACAGGGAAGGTTTTTCTTGTTTTGTAACAGTCAGTGTGCACCTCTGGGGACCTTCTAGTGGGTCATGCATCCAGTGATGGCTATTCCAGGGAGCAGGGCGACAGCTCTTTAGTGGGACAGATTTGGAAGTGGCTCCAAGCCCAATCACATGACTGATCACATGACTGCCTCAATGCACAGGTATCTGGGAAACGTAGTTTATCTGGAAGCCCTGGAACAGCAAGGTCCCACTTCTGGAGGAAACAAAGGTCTGGGGGGCTGCATGGAGGAGCAAGTGCCTACCAGAAGGGCGAGATCTCTGTTTGTTTTTGTTTTGGGTCACACCCGGCGATGCACAGGGGTTACTCCTGGTTCTGCACTCAGGAACCACTGCTGGCGGTGCTCAGGGGACCATATGGGATGCCTAGGATCGAACTGGGGCCTGCCGCATGCAAGGCCAACGCCCAGCCCGCTGTACTGCCGCTCCCGTCCCTAGAAGAGGGAGATCTGAGCGGGCTGGCGGGGTATGGGGAGTGGCTGTGACAGATCCTTGGTTTTCTTGTCCCCCCAGGACCCTGCCAAGTCTCTGTCCTGGCCATCCTGTGCTGTCCAGAAAAGCGGGCAGCGGGGAGAGGAGCCGCGTGCGCCCTGGGGTGGCACTGTGGCAGCGCTGCGGTCTCTGGGTCCCTAGTGTCCGTGGTCAGAGGAAGATCAGCAGGTATTTGAGATCCGAAAGGGCAGAAGTGGCAGAATCTAAGGCGCGGCCGCTCGCTCTGGCGCAGGGCTGAGGGCCTGGGGCGCGCCAGACCTCACTCAGGGGCCCTGAGCGACCAGCCCCAGCCGGCTCCGCCTCTGAGGTGGGAACAGATAGGGGTGTGGGCCCCCCCGGGTCCAGGGGAGGCCGGAGGGCACCCAGGGAGCTGGGCCCGGCTGAGGGGCCGGCCGGCCTCCTCTCCCCTCCCCTCGTCCCACCCCCAGCCCGCGCTAGGTAACTGTCAGTCTTGGCCGCGGCCGCCTGCTCCGAGCTGACATGGACCCTGAAGGTAAAGGAGACCCCGACCTCTGTCTCCTGTGCCCCTCCGCCCATCTCCTCTCTTCTGTCCCCTCTGCATTGTCTCAGTCTCTCTCCCCCTGCCAGCCAAGTCTCTTACCACCTCTTATCACCCCCGTCTCTCTCCACCGCTCGGAACTTCCACCCCCGCCCCAACACCTCTGATCGCAGCTTCTCTCTAAAGGACTCCCCAGCAAATTCTTGGAAAGAAAGCTCCTGAGCCCCAGGAAAAATGGGGTGACCTGAAGGAGGCATTGCCATTAGGGGGCTCAGGGGACGCAGGGCCCGGGGAGGCGGGCAGGAATTGCTCTTGCTCTGAACTTTGCCCCCCCCCGCCAGCAGCGCGGGTCCCTGCCGGCTGCAAAGTCCAGGCAACTGCGGCGGGGCTGGGCATCCGGTAGAGGTGGGGGTGGGCTGGAGTCCTGTGATTGGCAGGCGGTGGGGTGGGCTGGAGTTCTGTGATTGGCAGAAGGTGGGGATGGGCCGGAGCCTGTGATTGGCAGGCGGTGGAGGGTGCCTCTAAGTAGGCCTATACAGAGCGATAGGGGCCTCATTTAGGGCTCAAGACTCTGGTTAGAGTCCCGGCTCTTTGGGGTACAGGCTACGTGACCTTGGGCAGGCGACCCACTGCATAGCGACCTACTTTTCTCACCAATCTTTTCTCTTCCTGGGCCTCGCAGACCTCCCTGACCTGGGGCTCCCACTCTCGGCCTCTCTGACTGGCCACAGAACCGTTTCAAAGGGATCTTGGAAAGAATCTCAATCTGAGCTGAGTTCCAGCTGGTTTCCTGCCCCTGCCCGCCTGTGGGCTGTGTGACCCCTAGGCCTCTGGGTACCTGTCTCCGCCCCCCTCCCATTCTTCCGCCCCCCCCCCCCCCCCCGCCCCTCCACTTCCTCCCGCTGGGTTCTGGGGAGGGTAAAGGGAGTTTCTCTTGTCCCCCAGGGCCCTCAGGTTCCCTTAGGCTAACCTGTCCACCAAGACCTCTTGTTCTTTCTCCTGTGTGTGTTCCCTGCCAGGTTACTGAGCCCCAGAAAAAAACAGGGTGGCATTGTCTGGAGGGAGCATTGTCTTCTGGGGGCTGGGGGCGATACCCCTTTTCTTACCCCTTGGAGGGCCTTCCTCTGCCCTGCACACAGCAGCAGCCTCAGTCCCACGTGTCTTCTGATGTGACTTCCTCTTCTTTTATTTATTTATTTTTTTGGTTTTGTTTTGTTTTTGGGTTACATCCAGTGATGCTCAGTCAGGGGTGACTCCGGGTTCTGCATTCAAGAATTACTCCTGACAGTGCCTTGGGGACTGCACTTGTGGATATCGAATAGAAAGTCCCAGCCCCAGAGTATGGCAGCTCCTAGCCTCTCTCTGCAGTCTGGCTGCTCCTGGCTCTGTTCCAAATTACTGTTATGTCGCCACATTCCAGAACAGTTATATCACTCTCTAGGGAAGGGGCTGAAGCAACGGTGCTTGCGGAGCTGCCTCCAGGATTACACGGTGCAAAGCTGAGAACACTGCCCAGCACACCCCAAAAACTCTTTCCTTGATTCTCTCAGCGAGGGCCCTCTCTCCCCTGTCCCTCTTTTCCTTCTGTTGCTACAGAGATTTTTCTTTAGTTTGGGGGCCATACCTGGTGGTACTCAGGGGTCACTCCAGCAGGGTCTGGGGGACTCTGTGAGCTGCCGGAGATCGAACCTGGGTTTGCTGCTGGTGAGGCAAGTGCCCTACCTGCTGTCCTATCGCTCCAGGCCCAGTTATAGAGAATTATCTTGCTAGACAACGTATATACAAAAGCAGAAAAGTGACAGTCCTGCATTCTCGCCCACCTCAGTGCCCAAGGCCATTCCTGGCCTCCCCTCGGTGGTTGTGGCTACACACGCACACGCTGGGTCGCACACTGGCTGCGGTGCTCCAGAGGCTGGTCCTTGATGGCACTAGGGGTCCCGGGGACCCTATTCTGGCTCCCGTGGCGGCCCTGGATCCTGTGAACTGTGGCCTCACACTCACAACCAAGTATATTTTTGGCACCGTGTCCTCATCAGGCCCCAAGAACTTTTCTTTCTACTCTAATTGTCATCCAACAATCACAACTAAACTTACAAAATATTTCCTTAAAGTTATCACCTAAGGGGCCAGAGAGATGGTCCAGGGGAGAGGACTTATGCACGCAGCGACCCCATTCCATCCTTGGGTACCACATAGGCCCCTGAGCACTGCCAGGGGAGGAATTCCCCGCACCCCAAGCCTCAGTCACACCTCACCTCAGGTCCTTGCAGGGAGCCACAGGCCTGGCTGGCTGAGAAGCATGGAAAGAGTCATTCCTCTCCTTGAGCCCCTGGTCAAGGAAAAGGGTCATTCTCCAAGACCCCCTGTCCCCTCCCCACCAAAAGTAATAATTTCTGCAGGTAGTGCCCAGATTTCCAATTCTCAGTGTTCTAATTTGGTTTCACTGTTTGAATTAAGGTGCAAATAAGAGCCATATCTTGGAGTTGGTTAGTTTGTGTATCACCATGCTTTAATCTCATTTCTTCCGTGCTATTTGTGATGAGAGCAGGTTATCTGTGTTTCCTGTGCTCTGACGCTTGCTGTCTGTGCCTCCTATACAACTTTGCTGACCTCTGATTTCCCTGCTAATTGGTGCTTATACCTAGAAGTCTGCTCTGACCTGCCAGCTTTATTGCCAAAGCTTGAGCGTGTGCGTATGTGTTGTGTGTTTGTATCAGCCGGCAGGAGGTCGGGACGGTCTGCGACATCACCCCGCATCAAGCCAAGCTGTCTGTCTCCTCCATGTTTGACTTTTGAGGTTCAGCACCAGGATCTACTGATGCTGCAACAAGGTTCTTGCCTTTGGGCAGAGTGTTAGCTCTTGTGTGCTGGTTCTTTGTTGAAGTGACGAGCTGATGATTTTTAGTCAAGTTGTGTAGCTGTCACCGTGTCCTGCCGCCTGGGTCCTCACCTCCCAGATCTCCTGGTCACGTGGCTGTGGCCTGCGGCCCTGCCCGGCCGCCCAGACTCACTGCAGAGGACCCGCCGGAAACCTGATGGCTTCCACACTTCCGCTACCTGTCACGGTACTTTCTATTGTTTGACAGTCGCTGCTTGTCCTTTACTGCGGGGCTTCCCAGGGCCTCCTTGGCTTATCTGCCAGCTGATCTCACCACTGCAGACTGCGGGCACACCAGAGCTCCACCCCCCACCCGAAGCGTGTTTGAACTGCAGAACACTCACCTGGGCATGGGCGGTGGGTGCCACCCTACCCTCCTGCTGTGCATCTCCACCTTATCATCTTTAAAACCAAACCAAATCTTTTGGTTCCGCTACTTATATGCTGAGTCACTAAGGCAAGATTTCAGAACCTTTCCTCTCTTTTTGGTTTTTGGGCCATACCCACCCAGCGTTGCTCAGGCCCTACTCCTAGCTCTCTCTGCTCTCAGGGAATCACGGTGAGGGGGACCATATGGGTCGAACCTAGGTTAGCCGTGTGCAAGGCAAGTGTCTTACCCACTGTACTGCCTGTAAGGAAACTTCTTGGAAAATAAATAAATAAAAATTTTTAAAAAGGGGGGGCTGGAGTGATAACAAAGTGGGTATGGTGTTCGCCTTGCATGCTGGCGGAACTGGGTTCAATTCCCAGCATCCCATATGGTCCCCCGAGCACCGCCAGGAGTAATTTCTGAGTGCAGAGCCAGGAGTAACGCCTGTGCATCGCCGGATATGAGCCAAAAAGCAAAATAAATAAATAAAAAGGAACCTTCTTGGGTTTCTGCACTTGTAAGATGGAAATAATTGCCATGGTGAGTTCCAGATGACCGTGTGTAAGAGAAGGGCATTGCCCATGCTGGCACCCCATGGCCAGTGACTTCTGCTGCCCCATCCCGGCGCCCCTCACTGACTCTTCTTTCTAATCCACTAGCTCCTCACATTCGTCCTCAGCAACCTGGGAGAGAACGCGAGACTCCGTCTTGTGTGCCACTGACTCTGCCCAACTCTGCTGGCAGCAAACACATCACCCGCCTACAGCCCTAGTTACTGCCCATGTTGACAGCGGTGAACCTGGCTTTTGCCTCTAATTCCATCTCTAATAGTAGCTGAAATGAACCTTCTAGAAGGAGCCATATTATGGAATCTATTTCCTTTTTAAAAATTCTGTCACGGGGCTGGAGCGGTAGTACAGCAGGTAGGGCATTTGCCTTGCACACAGCCAACCCAGGTTCCATCCCCAGCATCCCATATGGTTCCCTGAGCACCGCCAGGAGTAATCTGAGCGCAGAACCAGGAATAGGTCCTGAGCACTGCTGGGTGTGGCCCCAAACCCCAAAACTTAAGAATTAAAAAAAAATTCTGTGGCAGCTCCTAGGAGTTATCCCCACTCAGGCTATGTCACCTGTGTCAACTGTGCTCTCTCCTGATGCCAGTGTTCCCCAAATCCTCCTTCTTCCTCCCTCCCCTCCTGTTGTGTTTCGAGCCTTAAACATCTTCTCTTTCTGTCTGAAATGCCTTGCCCCCCCTTGCCCCCACCTCTAGTGGCAAACATTATTCATCCTTCCTTGGGCCACCGAGTCACACCTTCCTGTCTGCTCCCACAACCCCCTTCCAACTGCCTTCTTTCGGCAGACAAGCTTACATGTGCCTGCCGGCTTTGAAATAGGAGCTCACTTAATTTCCACTATGGGGTGATAGTTATTACTCTGCCTGGTATTCATGAGGGCCCAAAGACCCCAGGAGGTTGACTTGATTGTCCCAGATCACTTAGCAGAAAGTGGCAGGTTGGTACCCAGGCATTAGGGCCTAGAACCTGGGCCCTGGTCCACATCCTCACCCACATCCACATTATCCAATAGGGCTTTCTGATTGGGTAAGTATCCCTGAGTACTTAATACCAAGCAAAACAACATGAATATGCCAAGAATTGGCCTTTTTTTGACCTATGAAGCAGATCCTTCTATAAGGTTTTGTATGCTGCCGAGGACCCTAAGACAGACAGAGCTTTCCCTCCAGTGTGATGGGAGAAAGGCCTGAGTTAGGGTCTGTGCGCGCCCCCTACTGAGCAGACCTGGAAGAGGAATGAGGCGAAGAAGGACTGGGGGTGGGTGGAGATTATGCAGAGGGAATTCCAGCATGGTGCCCAGTGAGCCACAGATCCGCCTCCTCTCCCGCTGCAGTGAGAAGCTGGCACGGGAGGAATACGCTGGAAAGAAGAGAGCCGGAGCTAATTGTGGAGCTGGGGGTTTCCGTCTGTCTACTCACTGATTATGATTTTTTCGGTTTGGGGGCCACAACTGGCATTTTTCAGGGTTTACTCCTGGCAGGGCTTGAGGGATCTTCTGTGGTGCCAGGGAATAAACCTGGGTCAGCCGCATGCAAGGAAAGTGCTCCACCTGCTCTTCTATCTCTCTGGCCGCTACTCACTGATTGTTTGGTATAAAGTCAGATTTTGGCCAGGGAGATGGCTCTCCAGGCTACTGTACATGCAGGAGGCCACATGTCCCCTGAGCACCTCTGGGAATGACCAGGAATAGCCCCTGAGCACTGTTAGGTGTGGCCCCCCAAAACAATAATAATAATAGTGATAATAAACAACTCAAGCTTAGTAAGGTTAATCATAGACAGTAAAACTGACTCCTCCCTTTTTTTGTCTTGGCAAATCTGCCACATAGCTACCGTCATAGGCAAGATATGGACTAGCTCAATCCTATCCCAAAGCAACTTGGCAGTGCCCTTTTGTGGCCGATCCCTGGCTTCTACCCCAGCCACCCAGTCATCTCTTCCCTGCATCTGCCCTTTCTCCTTTCCCAGCTCGTTATGCGGATAGACTCAGCATGTAGCACTGTAGCACTGTCCTCCTGTTGTACATCGATTTGCTCGAGTGGGCACCAATATTGTCTCCGTTGTGAGTCTTCTTGTTACTGTTTTTAGCATATCAAATACGTCACGGGGAGTTTGCCGTGTGGGCAAGATACTCTTGGTAGCTTGCCGGACTCTCCAAGAGGGGCAGAGGAATCGAACCCGGGTTGGCAGTGTGCAAGGTATACGCCCTACCTGCTGTGCTATCGCTACAGCACGGACTCAGCATGTACCCTTTTGATTCCAGATGCTTTTTCTTTTTCTTTCCTTTTTATATCATATCCAGTGGTACTCAGGGGCTGCTCCCAGTTCAGTGCTCAGGGATCACTCCCTTTGTTGCGATAACTCCGTATGATCCTTGGGGGACTGAATTTAGTGTTGGGGATTGAATTTAGGCCTCCTGCAAGCAAGGCATGTACCCCATGCTTTGACTCTAGGCCCTAGTTCAGGCTTCTTTTTTTAGAACAATACTTTCAAGATGTCTCTCCACTGTGGGAACCAGCAGTTGATTCCTTCTTCTCTTCTTTGGGGAGGAGGGGCTTGGGGGCAGTGGTTTGGACCACACCTGGCAGTGCTCAGTGCTCGGGGGTTACTCCTCGCTCTGTACTCAGGAATTACTCCTGGTAGTGCTCTGGGGACCATCTGGGATTCTGGGAATCCCCGCCCGTCTTGTGTAAGGCAGGCGCCTCCCTGCTATGCTCAGGGCCTGGCAGCAGCTGGTTCCTTCTCATTGCTGCGTAGGTTCTACGCATTTCTGCGTAGGCATCACAGCTTGTTTATATGATGCTCAGCAGCCAAAGAGATCCAATACTGCCTCCCCCCTTTTTGTGGCCACACCCAGTGGTGCTCAGGGCTTACTCCTGGCCCTGTGCTAAGGCGGGGCTTGGGGGACCAGAGTGGGGTATGGGATTAAATTTTGATTGGCTGCCTGCAAGGCAACTCTACCTGCTGTACTATCACTGCAGTCCTACTCCAATTCTCTCTCTCTCTCTCTCTCTCTCTCTCTCTTTTTTTGCTTTTTGGATCACACCTGGTGATGCACAGGACTTACTCCTGGTTCATGCACTCAGGAATTACTCCTGGCGGTGCTCGGGGGACCATATGGGATGCTGGGAATCAAACTTAGGTCGGCTGCGTGCAAGGCAAACGCCCTACCCGCTGTGCTATTGCTCCAGCCCCTCCAATTCTCTTTAAGAAGGAAACATTACTGCCCCTAGTCCAGACACGCCAGCGGCTCTGCTTTGATGCTTATTTGCAGGCCTTTTGTTCAGCTAACAGTGAACTGTAACATGGGTCCTGATTACAAAAAGGCCAGGACACTGCTGGTTCTAGAAGCTTCTCTGGCTGGTTGAGGAAGGAAGTGACCAGGTGCGGTTACTGAGGCCCCTGACTGGGTGTGAAAATTGAGGTATTTGGCATTGGGGAAGAAAGGCTGGACAAAAGAAGCTACTTCTGAGAATACAGTAAGCCAGTATGCCTGAGCTTAATGTCAGCTTGGAGCAAACGTGAAATGAATAAAGCAAACCCAACCCCCTTCCCCTCTATCCCTCCCCTGGGAAGCCAAGCCCATCCGTGGCGCGGAGCCCAGAGACGTGCTGCAGGTCTCATGGCCAATAGATGGCGGTGTTGCACCGTGCCTGACTGCGGCCTCTACAGTGCTGGGGTCCCAGGGGCTCGGGGGAGCCCCCTGGGTGCAGCACTCCAGCAGGGGTGGGAGCTGTTCTCTGATGAGGGTCACGTGGATATTTATAATATCAATCCCGCACCATCTGGGCTTGGGCCAGACTACAGGATGGTGCAGGCCGGAAGTTCCCTGCAGATGCAGAGGAAGATCCTCAGAACTCACCAAGCCCAGACTTATGTTATAGAAAAATGGGTCTCTGGACCGGAGCCTTGCTCAAGGCCCCCCCAGGTTCAATCTCAGGCATCCCATATAGTCCCAAACACTGCCAGCAGTGATTCCTGAGTGCAGAGCCAGGATTAACCCCTGAGCGTTGCTGGGTGTGACCCAAAAAACAAAACACAACAAAAAAAAAAAAAAAGAAAGAGAAGAAAAGTGGGTCTCCCACAGTCTCGAAACCCTGTGTGGCAGGCAGAGGCCCAAATCCACTACTGTCAAGCGCTTTCCTCTGAGGACAGCCCCTATGGACAGGGATCAATGACTGCTGAAACATGGGGTGGGGGGGGCGCGGCGGGGCAGGAAGGGTCAGAGGGGAAGGAGGGTGGTCAGCTACAGGGCCAAGGCAGAGGGACAGGTGGCCGAGGCCTCAGGTGTGGCTGGTCCTACTGTGTGACCTTGCAATTTGCCTTTCCTTTCTGGTCCTGGTTCCCACTCAGAGCTGAAAGGAAGAGCGGGCGGGAAGCCCGCAGGACTGCAACTGAGAGGCTCCCGGACAGCTTGGAAGGCTGTGGGCGTGGGCAAGTCGCTGCAGCTGTAGGATGGTCAGGAAAAATACAGGATTCACACTGCAATCAAAATCTGAGTGTCAGATAAACTACGGTCTACGGTCTCCCCCCCCCCCCCCGCCCCCACGCAGGGATGCTAGGGAGGCAACAGCTGATGGTGTTCAGGGCTTACTTCAGGCTCTGAGCTCAGGGATGACTCCTGGCGGGCTCCAGGCTGGTGCCCCGGATTGACCCCGGGTTGGTTGCATTTAAGGCAAGCAACTTACCAGCTGTACTCTCTCTCCAGCCCCCACAAAGATAAACTCTTTTTTTTTTTTGTTTTTTCTTTTTGGGTCACACCTGGTGATGCACAGGGATTACTCCTGGCTCTGCACTCAGGAATTACTCCCGGCGGTGCTCAGGGATTCTGATATGGGATTCTGGGAATTGAACCTGGGTCGGCCACGTGTAAGGCAAATGCCCTACCTGCTCTGCTATTGCTCCAGCCCCAAGATAAACTTAAAGTCTAAGAATTTCTAAATATTGCCTAGGACATCCTTATCATTTCATGTTTGGCAGAACTATCTTGGGGGTGGGGCACGGGGGATACACCCTGAAGTGTTCAGGGCTCTGAGCTCACTCCTGCATGCTGGGGAACTGCATAGGGTGTCCGGAATTGAACACGGGTCAGTACCTTCAAATCCAGCACTCTACCCACCGCACTCTCTCTCTGGCCCCCGGAAGTAGCCATTTAAGCCCTGCCCAATGTTTTTATCTGTGGCACCTTTGACGTGGGCCCCAGATCTGTGCCCTGGTTGGCTGCTGCTGAGGGCACTGTTGGGCATAGGGGAGGTGGCCAAGGCTAAGGTGATACTCTCTCTGCTTTAGGCCTGGCGCTCCAGCTGTCCCCTGCCGCTCTGGCCACCCTGGCAGAAGGCTGGCTCCGCGAGGACTGCCCGGGGCTCAACCCCGCCGCCCTGGTCACCGGGGCGGCCCCAGCGTGCGCCGCGTTGTGGGCCAAGTCTCCTGGGGTCCTGGCTGGGAGGCCGTTCTTCGACGCCGTCTTTGCCCATGTCAACTGCCAGGTGACGTGGTTGCTCCCCGAGGGGGCCCCGCTCGTGCCCGTGGCCCAGGTGGCCGAGGTGCGGGGCCCCACGCACTGCCTGCTGCTAGGGGAGCGCGTGGCCCTGAACGCACTGGCGCGCTGTAGCGGGGTGGCCAGCGCGGCGGCGGCGGCGGTGCAGGTCGCCAGGGGCAACGGCTGGCCCGGGCAGGTGGCGGGCACCAGGAAGACGACGCCGGGCTTCCGGCTGGTGGAGAAGTACGGGCTCCTTGTGGGCGGCGCCTCCACGCACCGCTACGACCTGGGCGCGCTGGTGATGGTGAAGGATAACCACGTGGTGGCAGCGGGCAGTATGGAGAAGGTGAGGCCCAGAGCTGCCCTGACCCGAGGATCCCATCATCCCATCACTCCCGTCCCTTCTCCCTCCCCACTGCCTGGGCCCTCAGTTGTTCTGTAAATTGGGGTGGGGGGGGGAAGCTCTTCACTCCTGGGCCAGGGGTAGTTGTTCCATCTGTACACAAGGGACCACTCTTCTGGGTGATCTTGCTGATGTTCAAAAGAAACACTCTAGGGGCCTGAGAGATAGTATAATGGGTAGCGCACTTGCCTTGCACCAACCCAGGTTTGATTCCTAGTCACCCCAAGCCCCACCAGAAGTAAATCCCTGAGTGCAGAGCCAGGAGAAAGGCCTGAGCACTGCCTTTGTGACTCAAAAACTGAACACACACACACACAGAGAGAGAGAGAGAGAGAGAGAGAGAGAGAGAGAGAGAGAGAGAGGAGAGCCTGGAACTTGGTGCTAATGGTGCCCACAATCCTAGGTAAGTCTCAGGTCACGCTGGCTCCTGGACCTGGCATCGTATGTAAAAGTGCTCTTGAACACACTTTCCTGTTTTTTTTTTTTTTTTTGGGGGGGGGACCACACACAGTGGTGCTTAGGGGCCCTCAGCCATTTGACTAACGCTCCATTTGACTCTTGAGTGTGAAGACTCTTGGTCAAATAGTTCTTCTTTTGGCCATAATCTGGCAATGCTCAGGGTTTTCTCCTGGCTCTGCACTCAGAATTTCTCCTGGCTGTGCATGGGAGACCGTATGGAATGCCAGGGATCGAATCTACATCGGCCACCTGCAAGGCAAATGCCCTGCCCTCTGTACTATTGCTCCGGCCTCAGTCAGATAGTTCTAAACTCAGTCCTAAATGCCAGTTTGGCTGCTCTTTGGCTGCTGTTTGACCTACAAAAGTGGCCACCGTGTGTGTGTAGGTATGGGGCTGTGGAGTGATAGTGCAACTGGTAGAGTGTTTGCCTTACACACTGACAACCTAGATTCAATCCCTGGCATCTCCTGAGCACCATCAGGAGTGATCCCTGAGCACCAGTGGGAGTGGCCGAAAACCAAAATAAATAAATAAACAGGCACAGGAACCGGAGCAGTCGTGTAGTGGGCAGGGCGTTTGCTTTGCAAGAGAAGGACCTGGGTTCAATTCCTGCCATTCCATATGGTTCCCTGAGCACCACCATTCCTCAAGAATTACTCCTTAATTCCTACTCCTTAGTTCCTGAGTGCAGAGTCAGAAATAACCCCTGAGCACTGCTGGCTGTGACCTCGAAACAAAATCCAATAAGCACATAATAAATACACAGGCACGGAAGAATCCACCCAACACCCTGTGGCCTTATTGTCAGCTCTTAGCTTCTCACACCCCCGGGCCCTCTGAAATGCCAGCCTGGGCGGGTACCCACCCT
The DNA here is from genome assembly GCF_029834395.1 of Sorex fumeus. Lineage (NCBI taxonomy): Eukaryota > Metazoa > Chordata > Mammalia > Eulipotyphla > Soricidae > Sorex > Sorex fumeus. The sequence goes on from NW_026606183.1 coordinate 7,112,273, forward strand.
CACCTTTACCGCTGTCCCCTGGCCTGCCCACAGGCGGTGCGTGGGGCCCGGCAGGCCGCGGCCTTCGCACTGAAGGTGGAGGCGGAGTGTAGCAGCTTGGCGGAGGCGCAGCGGGCGGCCCAGGCGGGCGCTGACCTCCTCATGCTTGACAACTTCCAGCCTGAGGTGAGGGGCTGTGCTCTGGGGACGGGCTGGGGAAGGGGGCTCTGGCCTCCCCTTGACTTGTGTCCCGCAGGAGCTGCACCGAACGGCGGCGGCACTGAAGGCTCAGTTCCCGAATGTGGGTGTGGAGGCCAGTGGGGGCATCACACTGGACAACCTGCCGCAGTTCTGTGGACCCCACATCGACGTCATCTCTCTGGGGATGCTCACCCAGGCCGCGCCCGCGCTCGATTTCTCCCTCAAGCTGTTCGCTGAGGGCACCACTCCCGTGCCCCATGCCCGCCGGGCCTGAAGGTCAAGAGGCTGACAGTGGCCATTTGCTGGAGACCCTCGAGGTCACTCATCTTTAAGGACCGTGCCGGGAGAGAGACCGTGCTCAGCTCTAGCCTACACTGAAATCCAGCGCTGCCACTTGAGGGTGTGGCTGCTTCTCGGAGGTCTTCCCTTACTTCCCTTGTGACCTCTGCTCACCCCAGCTCCCTTTTCTATAAAGTGGGGCTAGTCAGTGGTCGACCTCATGGACTTGTAGGGGGGTGAGTGTCACTGAGTAAGTGCTCAGTAAATGACAGAATGACCATTTCATCTAGTTCAGGACTGATCTCTGGAGTCCAGCTGTGTCAGTAATATCTCACCGTCACTGTCAGCATGCCGGGTCAGGGCTGCCATGTGCAAGCCACTTGCAGATAAAATACAATAAAAATCCCCACTGAAACAAGACCCGGGAGCTCTTTCTCTGAACATCTCATAGAAATTGTGATGAGGTGAGGGTGCAGGTCTGGCCCCTTCCCTGGAGGTGGAGTCCACGAACATCCCGGCATTTTGAGACCGTTATTGAGCTCGTTGTGTATTATTGACTCTGAGTGCAGAGTCAGAAATAACCCTTGGGCACTGCTGGCTGTGACCTCAAAGCAAAATCCAGTAAGCACATAATTAATACACAGGCACGGAAGAATCCACCCAACACCCTGTGTCCTTACTGTTAGCTCTTAGCTTCTCACACCCCTGGGCCCTCTGGAATGCCAGCCTGGGCGGGTACCCACCCTCACCTTTACCACTGTCCCCTGGCCTGCCCTTGCTGGAGACCTCGAGGTCAGGTGCAGAGCCAGGAGTAAGCCCTGGCTCCTTATTGCAGCTGGGGTGGGGGTAAGGGACTCCCCATTCCTCAGTTCCTGGGTCTCCCTCATGCGCCCTCCAAAGGTAGCATGCAGCGCACCCTTGCATGGGGGCCCAGATCCAGAGCAGAGGTGAACTGAGGGCCAGGTGCAGGGGTGGCATGGGAGGTAGTTTCCATTTTTTTTTTTTTTTTGGATCATGCCCCGCGATGCACAGGAGTTACTCCTGGATCATGCACTCAGGAATTACTCCTGGCGATGCTTGGGGGACCATATGGGATGCTGGGAATTGAACCTGGGTTGGCCACGTGCAAGGAAAATGCCCTACCTGCTGTGTTATCACTCCAGCCGCGGTAGTTTTCATGTTTAGCGTGGAACTTTGAAGGATCTCCGTCCAGCTCCCAAACTTGCACATGAGCTCTTGCTCCGCTGGGGGTCACTCCTGAGTCTGGGACTGGCTGCTTGAAGCCCATGGGGGCGGCTCTGGGGGGAACCAGGAGGGAACTCCTGGTCTGGAGTTGCCTCTCCTCGCTTGGGGGGGGACACACTCTCACTCACAAAGGTGCCGTCTGCCCCCCTTTGCCTCCAGGGACCATCAGGGGGCCTGGAACAGGGCCAGACCCCTGAGTTCACCTCAGATGCCAGCCAGGCCGCCCAGAGCACGGACCACACTCAGCATACGTACGGGGGCCACAAACTCACATCATCTGACCCGGGGGCAGGTGCCATTCCCACAGGACACAGCACTGAGTTGTCCCCAAGACCTCCACCTGACCTTCCAGCTCCAAGGAACTGAGCGTGGAGCCCCATCCTCAGATGCAAGAGGGGAGAACAACTGATACCCCCCACCCCCATATAAAACAGGGACACTTCTGAGTGTCAGGACAGGGACATTGCAATCCATGGACAAGCTGGGAACCGGAAGGGAAAAGGCTGGGATCTAACAGTACCCGTCAGAGGGGCAGGCAGGAGCAATGGTGGAGGGAAGGCAACCCTGGTGCTAGAACATTCTATGTTCTAAAACTCAACTATCAGTAACTCTCTGTTAATTGTGGTTCCTTCAATAAATAAAAGAGCTGGACAGAGGCTGCAGGGAGCAGCTGACAGGAGGCACGGCTTGGGCCCAAGCAGATACCACAAAGGGGGACGATGCAAGAAAACAGGAGAGTGGGCCGGGGCCCTGGGGTCAGGCATTCTGCACCCTGAAGCAGCTGACAGGAGAGGGACCCCCCCCCCCCCCCCCCCCCGCCCAGGGAGAGGACCCAGCTCAGACTCAGAGATGCGTCAACCCTGCCAGCATGGGAAGGGAGAGGAAGGGCTCTGAGCGGCCAGGGCAGCATGCACCTCCCTCCCGGGGAACGAATTTCCAGGCAGAGGCGCTGGCGTGCGCCAAAGCGCAGAGGCAAGGAAGGGCTTGGCTGGTTTGGTGTAAGCTTTGAAGGTTGAATCAGAGAAGGCCAGAGGGTTGGGAGCTGGGAGGAGGCCAGACCACAAAGTGGTAGGTCAGAGCACTTGGGCCCCGTTCCGAGAACAATCCGATTGGGGCTGTCGAGTGAGATCAGCAGAGCGGGGGGGGGGGGTGGGGGGGGTGTGGGGGTGGGGGTCCTACTTCCCAGCACGCCTGTGCTCAAGGCGGCCCGAGCGGCTGCACGGGGGCCAGGTGGTGGCTGCTGCCGCTCAGAGACCTGGACGGTGGGCCCAGAAGACAGCACCTGTCAAGGCTGGAGGCGAGGCAGCCCCCTGCGGCAGCCTGCTGCCTCTTCAGGGCAGGGCAGAGCTGGGTGGGGCCAGAGGCCAGACGATGAATCTTACACCTTTCCTGGCTTTTACCCTCCCAGACAGCTATTCCTTGCAAGGTCACCCTGAAACCAGGCCTGCATAATGGCCCAGTGCAAAACCCACGCCCTGCCCATCGCTGTGCCCCTCAGGCTGGTGCTGTGGGGAGCTTGAGCTGTGTCATCAGCACTGTCTGCAGCCCTCTTGGGCAGGTAAAGAGGAGACACAATAGCGGCCTGGGCCCCTTTTCCTTTAATGCTTGAGGGTGGAGGGTGCGGGTGAGTGCTAGCATTTTACCCAGGGGAAACTGAGTCTTTTAGTGGTTCCATATGCAGAAGGTGGTGGACCTAGATTTTTTTTTAACCACACCCAGCGATGCTCTGGGGTTACTCCTGGCTCTGCACTCAGGAATTACTCCTGGCAGTGCTTGGGGGACCAGATGGGATGCCAGGAATTGAACCTGGGTCAACCACTGCATGCAAGGCAAGTGCCTACCCACTGTACTATCGCTCTGCAACCCCACGCCCACCCCTCCAGCCCCCACACTTGCCCTTTTAATAATTTATTTATTTTGCTTTTTGGGTCACACCCAGCAATGCACAGAGGTAACTCCTGGCTCTGCACTCAGGAATCACCCTTGGCGGTGCTCAGGGGACCATATGGGATGCTGGGAATCGAACCCGGGTTGGACACGTGCAAGCCAAACGCCCTACCCGCTGTGCTATTGCTCCAGCCCCAGCCTTTTAAATTTTTTTGGACCATACCTTGTTGTGCTCAGGGGACCATATTTGGTGCCAGAGATAAAGTGAATGCCCTCCCCACTGTCCTATCCCTCTGGCCCTCAGTGGCCCCTGCACTTCTACTACGAGGCAGCAGGCATGATAAAGAGTCAACAGACAAAAATCCCTGTCCTCTACAAGTTTCTCTTCCGCCCCGCTGGAGAGATTAGACAAGGAGACGGACTATCAAGTGTCGGACCCCATTGTGGCCACCAGAGGGCTCTGCGCCACGCCGGCTCCTTGTCCAGCAATCAAGGACCCAAAGATAGTCCAGGGCTAGGAATACTCAGAGCATCTGTTCCCGAGGGAGCGCTGAGGGGGTGTGCAGCAGATTCTTCTACCAGCTCCCACTTTTCTTTTTTTGTTTTTTGGGGCACACCCGGCGGTGCTTGGGGGACTGCTTAGGGGTAGCTCTTGGCCGTCCATGGAACACGAGTATACACTCCAGCCCCGTCTCCCACTCGTCCCACTCGTCTCCTCTGCTCCCTCTCCATTTCTCAAAGCCTCTTGCAGTCCAGAGCTCAGTTGCGTTTCGCACTCATGCACCAGCCAACCCACTTCCCTGCCTGCCCACTCGTCTGCGGGACCCTCTGACTCACCACCTCACCCTGTCTCCTCTCGCCCGCTCTTGTCCATCCTTTTCACCTGCTGTCTCCTCCCCCCCTCCTCCCTCCCATCTGCCCCTCTCCTTCCCATTCCTCCACTCACCACCATCTGGGGAGCTCAGGCTGTTGGCCTGAGATTAGTTTAAGCCAGTCACTGCATGGAGCAGGCACTGAATTCCACAGACCTGAGCTTTATAGTGCCGCGGCCAGTGAGCTGAAAGCATTTAGAAACGGCAAGACGTTATTAGCAAATCAAGCCATATCTGAAAACAATTTAACTTTGGCTCTTTAAAAAATCCCACTGTGGTATTATGTGGTATGGACACACGTATTAATTTACTGCTGCCTTTCAAGATGGTAGAGTAGGTAAGATCCCATAAATGTTTCAGCACCTCTCTACTTTGTTCCCATGACTTCCTGAGTAATCGATCATTTTGGCAGTTACTCCGTTACAATTAAGATCTGCTTTCTGGGGCCCTAAGTAGCACAGCTTGTAAGACCAAACTTTAAAGTGCCGAAGAAACCTAACCTTGAGGCTATGAATAACATCTCCTTCGTTGCTGTGCAATTAGGTTTGGCCCAGAATAGCAGTTGTTTTAGGCACAAAGTGCTCTTTAGAGCACCAGGATGGTGGAAGCGGGGAGGGAGGAAGGGGGCAGATTGCGCAGTGGTTAGAGCATTCACTTTGCCGAGTGTGAGACTGAGAGTGCCAGGCCCTGTGCTCCAGGCCATTCCAGGCCTCACCACTGCCAGGTGTGTGTGAGCACTGCAACCATAGGGGTGTGCAAGAGCCTCACTAGGAGTGGGACCCCCAGGCAAAGACATGTGGAAACACCTCAACTAAAGAGAACAACCCTCTGGGGCTGAAACGATAGTATAGCTGGGAGGGCATTTGCCTTGACACAAGTTCGCTCCCCAGCACCCCAGAGGGTCCCTGGGGCTGGAGGAGTGGTCCCTGAGCACAGCTGGGTGTGACTCAAACAAAAGAGTATGATGTCTGTTGAGTACCTCAAGCAAGAGCGTGGGACCCTTGTCTCATCTCAACATCAAAGGAAGGAAACGAAGGGGAAGGGGTCTGCTAGCATCAGCTGGGCAATCGGAAGAAGGCCAAGAGCTGTGGTGGAGGACAGGGCACTGCTTTCCTTCTCCTACCACTTCCGCTAGAAGATTCAGCAGCCTCACCTGGTGCAAAGACCTATTCTGCGTGGGAGTGGGTCACTTCTTTTTTTTTTCTTTTTGGGTCACACCCAGCCGATACTCAGGGGTTACTCCTGGCTCTGCACTCAGGAATCACTCCTGGCGGTGCTTGGGGGACCATATGGGATGCTGGGAATAGAACCCAGGTTGGCCGCATGCAAAGCGAACACCCTACCCGCTGTGCTATTGCTCCAGCTCCCCGGCAGTGGGTCACTTCTTGATGTTTGGTTCCTTCTTGATGTTTGGTTCCCTCTTGATGTTTCGTCACTTTGTGGCAGCAGTGGGCAGCAGTGGCTGAAACAGAACCCAAGATATCACCCATGCAAAGGAAATGCTGCACCCTCTCTTGGCTACTTTTTTCCCCCTTTTTTGGGTCACACCCGGCAATACACAGAGGTTACTCCTGGCTCTGCACTCAGGAGTTACTCCTAGCAGTGCTCAGGGGACCATATGGGATGCTGGGAATTGAACCCAGGTCGGCTGCATGCAAGGCAAATGCCTTACCAGCTGTGCTAGCTCTCCAGCCCCTCTTGGCTACTTTTTAAGTAAAATGAAAGTTAAATGTTGCAAGATTATATCATATCTAGGACTCTGTAGTTCTCTTTATACTTAAAATTTTTTTTAGTACTAATTTATAATATTGTTTATAGATTTCAGATACAATGTTTCAACTCCACACGACACTGTTATTAAAATCAATTTAAAAAATGCTCCTTCACAGCCAAAGAGACAGTACAGTGGGTAGGCGTTTGTCTTGTACACGGCCAACCCAGGTTTGATTCCGGGAACCCCATATGTTCCCCTGAGCCTACCAGGAGTAATGTCTAAGTGCAGAGCCAGAAGTAGCCCCTCAGCATTGCTGGGGTGGCCCCAAAACAAAAATATATATTCCTCCTATTAAAATCAACAATGAAAGTACCTTAACTGTTATCACCAAATTCTTTTCTTTTTATTTTTTGTGTGATCTGCTTTTTTTTTTCTCAGTTCTGAGCCAGAAGGGGAATCCTCTGAGATTTGGCAGCTTTTGACATGGAGAATTTCAGTTGACACGTTTTTGTATAACCACCAAAAAAACGGTGGAAGTTTTCTAAGGATAAGCAAAGCCCTACATTTAAAATTTTTTTAAATTTATATTTTTGGTGTTTGGGTCACACATAGCAATGCTCAGGGCTTACTCCTGGCTCTGCTGAGTGCAGAGGCTTTGCTCAGGGGATCAAATGAGGTGCCAAGGACTGAGTCCCGGTCAGCTGCATGCAAGGAAAATGCCTTACTGGCTCTACCCTCTCTCTCTGGACCCAATTAATTTTATTTTTAGATTATTTGGAGGGGTCACAACTGCTGGTACTTGGGCGCCACTCCTGGAGGTGCTCTGTGGAGAATGTGATGCTGGGGAGGGCACCTAACCACACCCTCTTGGGCCAATCCTGTTCTAGCCCTTTGAGCCATCTCCCTGGCTTAAAGATTGTCATGCTTTATTATTATGAGATTTTATTTTCTTTTTGGGTCACACCCGGCGGTGCACAGGGGTTACTCCTGGCTCAAGCACTCAGGAATTATTCCTGGCGGTGTTCAGGGGACAATATGGGATGCTGAGAATCGAACCCGGGTTGACTGCGTGCAAAGCACACGCCCTACCTGCTGTGCTATCACTCCAGTCCCATATTATGAGGGTTTTTTTTTGTTGTTGTTGTTGTTGTTGTTTGCAGTGCTGGGGATCAAACATACAAAACAAATTTTACCTCTGAACCACATTCCTGGCCTCTAAACTTACAATTTCTGAATTCCAGTATAATTAATGAATACCAATCAGGGAAAACAGAAATGCAAAAGGAATTGTGTGCGTGACCTACTTGAGGCAACAATTTAATGACTTTGTGGATGCAGGAAGTGAAATAGAACAAAAAAATACCATTCAAAAAAGTACCATTCAGTATTCCTGACAATTAATTTATCCTCTATTCTCTTTTCGCTTTCTTTTCACTTTTTAATTAGCTTAATTATCAGTGTGTACAATGAAGTAAAAGAATTGAACTCACTATGCTTTCTGTTTTTCTTTCTTTTCCTTCTTTTCCCTTCCCTCCCTCTTTCCTTCTCTTATTTCTTTCCTTCCTTCTCTCTCTCCCTTCCTTCCTTCCTTCCTTTCTTTCTTTCTTTCTTCCTTTCCTTCCTTCTTTCTTTTCTGGGATGAATTTATGAGGCAGGTATATCCCCAGACCCTGAAAATATATTTTGGGGGTTATTGCTTGCTTGGTACTCAGATATTGCTCTTACTTTGTGAAGTCAGGGATTGAGCCCGAGTTGGCTGCATGCAAGGCAAGATACTGGCTCTACCATCTCTCTGGAACCAATTAATTTTTATTTTAAGATCATTTTGGGGGTACTTGGGAGCTGCTGGTACTTGGGAGCCACTCCTGAAGGTGCTCTGTGTATTGTGTGTCCAGCTTCAGCCTCCTGACACACAGTACACACCTTACCTCACTGTTTTAACTTTCTTTGGGGTATATAACTAAAGAAATAATTTCTGGGCCATGTTTATATTTATTTATTTATTTATTTTGCTTTTTGGGTCACACCTGGCGATGCACAGGGGTTACTCCTGGCTCTGCACTCAGGAGTTATTCCTGGCGGTGCTCAGGGGACCATATGGAATGCTGGGAATCGAACCTGGGTCAGCGGCGCGCAAGGCAAACGCCCTACCCGCTGTGCTATCTCTCCAGCCCCTGAGCCATGTTTAACTTATTGAAGATGGGTCAAATTATATTTTTTCCAAAGCCATTATACTTAATATGACATTCCCACCTGCAATGCCCGTTGGTTTTAATTTCTCCACATCACCCCTGTCATTGTTTTGTTTTTGTTTTTTGCTTTTGCTTTTTGGGTCACACCCAGCGATGCACAGGGTTTCTCATGGTTCATGCACTCAGGAATTACTCCTGGCCGTGCTCAGGGGACTATATGGGATGCTGGGAATCGAACTCAGGTCGGGCCGCGTGCAAAGCAAACGCCCTACCCGCTGTGCCATCACTCCAGCCCCGATTTTTTTGTTTTTGTTTTTGTTTTTTTTTGCTTTTACCCCGTCATTGTTTTTTGTTCAATCACCTGAGCCCTCGCAAAGCAATGTTTTGCTGTGGTTTTTATTTGGATTTTCCTAATGACTCTTGAATTTTTTTTTCTTTTTGGGTCACACCTGGTGATGCACAGAGCTTACTCCTGGCTTTGCACGCAGGAATTAGTCCTGGCGGTGCTCGGGGGACCCTATGGACTGCTGAGCATTGAACCTGGGTCAATGGAGTGCAGGGTAAGCATTCTCCCCCATGCGCTATCCCTCAGGCCTCTTCAGCTCTCTGCACCTGCAGACAGGTACTAGTCTGCAATTGAAAACCACTGTCCAGGATTGGGAGACAGTACAGTCAGCACCTGCAGCTGACCCAGATTGATACCTGGCACAGCCTCTGGAGTTTCCCAGGTGTCCCTGGAGGTCCCCAGCACTGTGAGCCCCACCATACAGCAGGGAGCCCGGAGAAGCTCCACATGCAAAGCCAGGCCAATAAGAATCCACAGTGGGCCACAACTGGCCAGCGAGGACCCTTAGCCCCAGCCCCTTAGCACCTCATGGAAGTCCCCTCCTCTGCAAAAGAGTGAAAAGGAAAAACATAGAAACCACTAACCTAGACCACTCACTTTTTTTTTTTGGCTTATTGGGTCACAGCCGGCGATGCTCAGGGGTTACTCCTGGCTCCGCACTCAGGAATGACTCCTGGAGGTGCTCAGGGGACCATATGGGATGCCCGGGATTAAACTCAGGTTGGCTGCATGCAAAGCAAATGCCCTCTCCACTGTGCTATCTTTCTCACCACTAGACCATTCACTTTTTTTTTCTTTTTGGGTCACACCCAGCGATGCTAAGGGATTACTCCTGGCTCATGCACTCAGGATTTACTCCTGGTGGTGCTTGGGGGACCATATGGGATGCTGGGAATTGAACCCGGGATGGCCGCGTGCAAGGTAAACGCCCTCCCTGCTGTGCTATCGCTCCAGACCCGGAAACTGAGCATTTTATGCTTCCATTTTGTTCTCTACTATTGATTTCTTAGCCACAACTCTTTGCCTTTATCTTTGTTTGGTTTGAGGCCACACCTAACTGTGCTCAGGTATCAATCGTGGTGGACTTGGGGACCATCTGTGGTGTGAGGAATCCAACCTCGGGCAAGTGCCTTTGTATGCTGTACCGTCTCTTTAAAAAATTAGTTTCATTTGGAGCCAATGGTCTTCATCTTTAACCTTTGAGGGATCTCACATCATATCATCTGGAATATAAAACATTTGTAATTGTAGATTTGCATTTCTCCCTTCCCTGCCTCTAGACATTGTTGTCACGTTTTTTGGGGGGTCCACACCTATTGGTGCTCAGAATTACTCCTGGCTCTACACTCAGGAAGTACTCCTGGCGGTGCTTGGGGGGACCATATGGGATGCCAGGGATCCAACCTGGGTAGGATGTGTGCAAGGCAAACGCCCATCCCGCTATAATATCCCTCCAGCTCCTATTATCACGCTTTTAACATTGTTGTTTTTCTTAAACAGTTTTGTAGAGGTA